>NC_090998.1:93479375-95890000 GCF_041146395.1 Eulemur rufifrons
GCTGGAGCAGCCTCCGCCACTGAGAGAACCACAGAACGCTGGGCATGTTCCCAGGGCAAGGACCAGGGCAGGGCGGCACTCCACGGGGAAGACACAGGCTCCAAGTACTTCCCGGAAGCCAGAGTGAGCCTGCCCCCCAGCCTCAACACCCCCGATGCCCCAGAGCCACCGGAGCCAGGAGGGGGGACCCTGGAGATACCTGCCCCCAAGCCAGCATGCACACCCTGAAAAACTCATCGGAGAGTAGGAGGGGCTCCCACGGGCCCACCCCTCTCTGCCCCTGGGGCTGCTCACGCGGCAGCCTGGCCTGGCCCCGGCCTGCTCCTCAGCCCAACTCCACCGTGGCCCCGAGCCTGCCCGACCCCCTCCCAACCCCCAGCCAGGCTGCCGCTCCCTGGCCGCTTGGCCAGTGGCCCAGGCACACCCCTCATCCCTCACTCTTACCCTCCTGACCTGCCCTGCCCACAAAACTGCAATCCCTCCATGGCAGAGACCCCTCCTCAAGGAGGCCTCCCCACCCACTGGTCTCCTCTGGGAGCCCCGGGACGCTGTGCCTGACCCCTTGGGCTTGGGTCAGGGTCTGCCCACCTCACCAGCTGCAGACTCCCCAGGGCAGGGGTCCCCAACACTGCCCGGCACCTGGCCAGGCCTAAGCTGCCTCGGATGAGAGCTGTCTCCCAGCTGGGGAGCATGGGCACCCGCACCCCAGCTTCCTGGGAGGTGGGGACAGGCTGGCCAGCCTGGGCCAGATCTCCGCCTCCCTCCCAGCTGGGCCCCAGCCCCAGCCCTGGCCCCTGGCCCTGCTGCCCAGCTGCCCTGAGCGCCTCCAGCCCACGCTCCTGGCCCCGGGCACTTTGCGATTCTTCCTTCTCGGGCATCCTCCAGCAAAATATGTGAAGAATGTTCTAATTATCTGTGATCAGCCAGGGAGGCGGGCCTGGGTCCACTCGTCCAGGAAGTAACTCGACAGATACCCAGGAGGGCAGCGTCTGGCCCCCACGCCCACCCAGGCCGAGTCTCCGCCAGTCTCTCCCTCAGGTGGGCAGGGGTTGGCCCGGAACTTTCCAGCCACACATGGCTCTTCTCTGACCCCGGAGTCCAGCAGGGCTCTGTGGGGCAGAGTGCCAGGCCGGGGTTAGTGGTGGCCTCAGTGTTTCTGCCTGTCAAATGGGGTAAGAATGTCTGCCGGGTCTGGGGTCCTTCAGCAGCCCCCAGACCCCCACAGGCGGCAGATTGGCCAGAACAGAGCTCGGCCTCACCTGCCCACGATGTCTGACTCCCTCAGAGAAGCCGGAGGGGGCACGTCGCAGTGCCAGAGTGGGGCGCCGGCAGGGTCCCCAGAGCCCTCGTCCGTGGGATGGATAGGCGAGAATGGAGAAGGCTCAGAGCTCAACACAGCCGGTGCCCGGGGCCCGGTGGCACTGAGGCCGCCTGTCCTCCCCTGGTCTTCCTGGAATCTGCTCATCTTCCCTCTGCTGGCCCAGCTTGGTGGGGGGTGTGGGCTGGGGCCAGAGGCCTGGCCACTCCCACAGCCCTGGGCCTCTGGCAGGCCACCCAAGGCTGCTCTGAGCCTCAGTTTTCTCATCTGAAAATAAGGGCCAATCGGCCCTCCTTCGGCAAATGGCCCCGCCCCTCCCCCAGCATGAATGCCAAGGACCTGGGCGCAGGGGAGGCCCGGGAGGGGGTGTCAGAGGGCAGGTCCGATAGCAGCACCCCCGGCCACCTGGCCCATCCCTTCCCTTGCCCCTCCCCACAACACCTGTGGGTGAGCGGTGTTCCTGAGCGGTGGTCACTGTGTGCTGGCCCCCGGGACGCTTCCCGACCCTGTCCCACCCATCCCCACAGCGGCTCTGCAGGGTGGGCCTTGCAGATGAGGAAACTGAGGCCGAGAGTGCCCAGAGGGAGCTGTCGGCGGGCAGGGAGGAGGCTTCCCGAGAGGGGACTCGGAGAGCAGGGCCTGGAGGCAGAAAGCCTGGGAGCGCGGAGGGCTGATGCACCAGGGCCCAGCTGGGACATGAGGCCATCCCTCTCCCCTCCCTGCCGGGGCCTCAGTTTCCCATCTGCATAGTGAGGGACGGAGGCAATCTGGGTACCTGCAGCTGTACCCTAAAGAGGGTTGCTGGGGTTTGGAATCCTGTGTTCAAGTCCTGTCAGCTGCTGACTCTCTCTGGCCTCCCTGGGCCTCAGTTTGCCTGTCCGTCTGGGGGAGAAAGCCCTGCTCGTGGGTGGGGCCTCCTGCAGGCTGCCCCCCTGCCGCTGCCATGGGGAGCCCTCCCTGCCGAACTCTTTCCAGGCCACTGCCCCGCTCAGCTCGCTGCCCACAGTGTTCCCGGGGAAGAGAGCGCAGCGTCTGCTCGCTCGCTCGTACCCCGGCAGCCAGCTGCCCTCCCACCCTCCCCACATAGCTGGCATTCCTGGCCTGGCATCCTGGGACCCCACCCTGGAGAGAAACCAGGCTGCCTGGGAGAAAGCGGGCAGAGGGGCAGGGACCTGGGCAGGGCTGAGGCCACTGGAGGTGGGCAAGCTGCAGCCGGGGGGTCCCCTGCACCCCCCGCTGGCACAAGGAGCCCATGGCTAAGGAGACCAAGGGCACTGGAGCCCCCATATCTGCTAAATCTGTTAAATTGGAGCCTCATCAGTCATTGTAAGGGTGCTGACCTCTGACCTCAGAACCTTCCAGACCTCTACTGGCATGCAGGGCCCATCATGACATACCTGAGTTCTGGCCACACTGGACCAGCTCATCCCTCTCCAGGGGCACCCTGCCAGCAGCCAGGCACAATTGCAGACCCAGTTTGGTGCCTCCTCCTCCAAGAAGGCCCCCAGGTCTCTCAGTTCTCCCCTCCCTGCTCCCAGCTAGATCAATCTGTGCCTGCTCCTAAGGAGGCCACTGGGGGCCAGACGCAGCGACACCCTTCCCTGGGTCTCACCCCCACCCTTCTCTTTGCTTCCCGTGGTACACCAACACCCAGAGGTGCCATGGCACCAAGGCCGCACAGCGAGGTGAGGCCCAAGCAGGGATTGGCCCTGATGCCCCAGATCTGTCGGACGCGGGGGCGTCTTGCAGGTCTGGGTGACCAGGATGCCAACCTGAAACCTCAGGACAGATGGATGGGCGGATAGGCGGGAGGAACAGGTGGGAGGGAGCTGGCAGGTCCCGCTGGCCCACGGCCAGGCTGGGAGTCTGGACACTTCGTGGCTGGGCCAGCACCTCGGCCTTCCCGGCCACTCTGGACATGGTCTGAGTGGCAGGTTTGGGGGCCGAGCCCTCTCGGGTAGTGGACAGTGAGCCACCACCTCTGCAGCCTGCAAGGCAGGGCTGAGCTCCTGGCCTCAAGACCAAGCCTCAGGCCTTTACCTCCACTTCCGGCTCTGCCCCCTCCCACCCTCCCGTCCTCCGCTGCAGGAATCTCCACCTCCACCTCCTGGAGGGCAGCAGGGGGAAGCCAGGGCCCAGAGTGGACTGCCAGTCCTGGCTCTCCCCCACCCTGGGAGCAGCCCAGCCTCTGCACCACCTCGCTGCTGCTCAGGGCGGGGCCGAGGCCGCAGGAGGACGTCCCTGATGCAGAGTCATCACACGCACACCCCGCCTCGCCCCAGAGATGCTGGAAAGGAGGTAAAGGAGCGTGGGGCGGGGAGCCAGGTGCCCCGACAACTCTGGGAGCTGCAGCCGGAAGGGAGCCCTCCCAGCCACACAGCTGCAGAGCCAGGCTCTGAGGGAGGACAGGGGCCCGTGGCCCCAGCCCAGCACCAGCATCAAGCAATCTAACACTGACCAACAGCAGCCCCAGCCTGGCATTTCCAGGGGCTGTGTCTCTGTGGTCCCCATGCCCTGCGTCCCTGTGCCCTCGGAGCTACTGCAGGCGGAAAGAGACTGGAGCCCAGAGCTGCGGACTCCCTGCCACCCGCAGGCACACTCCTGAGCACCCTGCACGGGCTAGTCCCTGGCACCCCAGCCTATGTCATGGGTCTGGGGCTCAGGAAGGTCTCCCTGAGAGGCTGGGCATGCCCGACATGGTCTTTCACCCTGGGGCAGTGCCACCAAGGGAGGTGACAGCCCTGCTGGGGCAGTGATGACGGCCAAGCAGCACTTCAGCCTGCAGGAGTGTGGCATCCGGCCCAATGTGGGCAACGGGGCACACAGGATGAGGGCAGGAAGATGGAGAAGTAGGGTGACAGACCTGGCTCCCTCCAGAGGGTGTGTGTCGAAAGCACCTGGAAATTCCCAGCGCTCCCACCAGCAGTGAGGTCACCTGGGAAGTCCTGAGTCAGGGGAGCTGGGAAGTCATCCAGCCCCGCAGCCACCCCTCCCCGCCCTGTGCCCACCAGGGACCGAGCATACGTGGGGACACACAGGCCCTGCCACCCATGGGCAGTGGGCCCTGACCCAGGACCTTGCTGGGCCCCAGACCCAGAGCAGCCGTCAGACCGTCTGACATGGCTTTGCTGGGCGCTGGGCCGCATGCTGGGGAGGTGGCGGCCAGCCCCAAACCCCAGCCCGCGTCCTGGCACTCCCCTCACACACCCAGCGCCCAGTGGGTCCTGCAGATTCGGCTGTCCCCTCCCCCCAGCCCCCAGGTGGCCTGGGTCCTCCATCTGCATCCTCATCTCCCCATCCCCCGCTCCGTACCCTAAAGCGTCTTTCTAAAGCCCAGGTGGAGCCTGGGACAGCTGCCCTGGCATGGCCCCCACCTCACCTGCCCCGCCCCAGCCCACTCCAACCGCTGCCCACCCAGCCTCGTCCTTGTCACACAGCCAGGCCTTCCCCATGCGCGTCCCTTCCCCAGGAAAGCCGTTCTCCTTCCCTCCAACGTTTCCAGCGGTCACCTTGCTGGAAAGGTCTCCCCCGGTCCACCCACACTGCAGATGGCTGGGAGGCTCCTGCTGTGGGGACCGCAGGGCTTCGGGTGATGATGGTGGAAGGGGGGAGGGGGAGGGGTTCCTGCCCAGTCACACCCTCACACCTGGCTGCTGTGACATGGGAGGAGAAGAGCAGGTTTGGAGTGGAGGGAGGGCTAGCAGGATGGGGAAGCGTGGAAAGGAGGGCCCTGGCCCCAGAAGGGGAAACCGAGGCTCAGAGAAGGGGAAGGATGCTCCCAAGGTTGCCCCAAATCCATGGCTGAGCCAGGAGCAGGCTCCAGTCTCCCCTATATCAGACACACGCTGACCCAACAGAGGTGACAAGCTGGTCAGCCGGGGCTACCTTCTCTTCCTGCCCAGCTGGTCGCAGAGCCACGAGTTGGGGCCAGGGCAGGAAGGGGCCCAGAACAGGAGGCCTCTGGGCTCCCCACTCCCACTGGGACAGCTGCACCTCTGGGCCCGAAGCTCAACCTGGAGGCAGCCCTGAGAGCCCGAGGAAGCCTCGCTCAGGATCGTGATGGCTCTTGGTCAACAGACGATTCTAACCAGCTGGACTCGGTTTCTCAACCCACGTAAGAGCACGGGCAGCAGTTTGCTGGGGGCTAGAGACCCGCATCAGCAAGAGGCCCTGAGAGGCAGCATGGACCTCACAGCCAGCAGCCGGGTTCAAATCCGGACTCAGACACTTTGACCTGTGACGAGTGACTCACTCTGCCGCCTGCTGCAGCAGACGGCCCTTTCTTAGCTCCCCTTTTCTGGCAGCCAGGGAAGAAACAGACTCAAAAGCAGGTTGCTGTGCGCATGTCAGGTCCACAAGGGGGGGCCTTGCCGGGGGGCCCGAGTCCCCCAGAGGTGGGAATGCCCAGGTCCGTGTCCCCCAGTCAGGTGTCCACGCTTTTCCATTCAAAAGCGTTTTTGAAACTGTCTTACCACTCGGGACTGCTCGGGCCGAGTCTCAGCTCAGGACCCTCTGCACTCTGGCCACACCCACGGGCTCCTTCCCCCATTCACAGCTCCAGCTGGGCACCATGGTGGGACTTTTGAGCACAAGGCGCTTGGGAGCAGGGATCACCATGGGGGAGGGTTCCAGAAGGCGCTGGCAGCCTGCAGGTGCCATCGGATGGGACTCCCAGGGCAGGCTCACTCGGGCTCTTCTGGGTCATTGCTGATGCCAGGGAGCTGCCTGTTGGGTGGGGGGGCTTCCTCCTGGGCCCTGCCCTGCGTGGCCAGCAGGCGTCATGGTCTAAAGCTGCAGAATTGGAGTGTCTTCCGCACACAGCCTCAGACTGCATCCTCGAGGCATCCCAGCATCTCAGCAGCTACCTGCTCCAGCCTGGGGCTGGAGGGGGCATCGATGGCCAGGGTTCCGAGCCCACCCTGCGACTCTGCTTCGAGGATGCAGGACGGCCTCTACATCCTTATCTAAGGAAAGAGCCAACCACACCACCTGGCTGCCTGGCACAGAGGACCCACGAGCACTGGCTCCTCTGCCCAGACAGGGCCCCTCCCCAGCATCCCTGGCCCTCACATCTGCTTGTATGCCTCTAGGACCGGAGACCGGAGAGCTCACTGCCTCTCTGCCAACAGTGGAGCTGTCCGGAGCCTCAGGATCTACACTCAGGGTGAGGACACCCTGGCGGGGGGGGGGGGCAGAAAGGGGGCAGGGGCTTGGGCGGGCTGATCAGGAAGACAAGGAAGGGAGGAGGGAGCGCACCTGTACCCACCCCCACCCCACCGGCCAGCCAGAGGAGGCCCCCAGCCCCTCGCCAGGGAGGGAGGACAAACGGTGGTTTTGTCCTTGGCCAGCGGGCGGCCCGCGCCACACAATGACCCTTTCATCAGGCTGCAGGAGCCCTGGGCCGGGGTTTCATCTGACAAGGGAGGGCGCCCGGCCTCCTGTCCCCTTGGGAGGGGCACTGAGCCCTATCCGAGCTGGACCCAGGGCCATGAAAACTGGTAGCCTCAGGGGAGCCCACTACAGCCCCTTCAGCAGCCCGGAGGCGAGGAGAGCCTCGAGAGGGAGCAGAGTGGCCACCAGCCACACGGTGGCCCTGATCTGGGCATTGCCCACCTGACCCTGCGCTGACAGGTGGCCTGGGTCTCCAAATTTGAGCACTCTGCCCCCTACACCCCTGTGCTACTGCCCTCAGGGTCTGTCCAGGGTGGTCAGGTGACAGAGCGTTGGTCCAAACCCCGTAGGGGCTCTGGGCTCCCCACGGGCCCCCAGGCCTGTGCAGCCCTGGCCCACGTGCCCCTCAGGGCTGGTGTGAGGCTCCAGGGAACATGGCCGGGCAGAAGGGACAGAGCAGGAGTGTGACTTGCTGGGCCTGTGTCCACTGTACACCCAGAGGGGCCCAGGATAATGTGCGAATGAGGACACAACGTACAGGTGACCCCTCAAACCTCCCCTCCCTTCATGGCCGGCACCCACCCACCCACAGCACCTCCAACAGCTGGCAGGAGGCCCCGAGAGACCCCGGAACTCCACTCCCTGTGGGACCACCATAGGGGGAATGTCCCTTCGCAGGCAGTGGTGGAGCCAGGTGAGGAGCCTGGAGCTGGGAGGGCTGCATCCCTGGGCTCTGGGTGACCTTAGGAAATGGCCTCTTCTCTGGACCCTGGCATTCCATCTGCCACCTCAGCAAGAGGCAGCGAGGCTCCCTCAAGGGGGACCCCTGGGTGAACGTGTTTGACAGTCAGTGTTGTTTCCTCTTCCAGGAGTCTCTCTCATGCTCCTGTTTAGTCTGGCCAACTCCTATCCATCCTTCAAAACCCTGTCTGGGGAAGGACATGGTAGCTCACACCTGTAGTCCCAGCTACCCGAGAGGCTGAGGCAGGAGCATCGCTGGAGCCCAGGAGTTCCGGGTTGCAGTGAGCTGTGATGAAGCCACTGCACTCCAGCCTGGGTGACAGAGCAAAACCCTCTTTAAAAAAAAAAAAAAAAAAACCTGTCTGGGTGTCATCTCCTCCAGGAAGTCCTGTTAGACATCCTAGAGAGTTCATCACTGCCTCCTGAATGAACAAAGCCACCGAGCCTCCCTGTGTTGCCCGCAGCCAGCCTCCCTGCTCCCGGTCACTGAGGACGAGAATGACCTGTCTCCTGGGCACTTCCTGGATGTCAGGCGCTGAGCTGCGTTTCCTCACTGGGTTCTCCAGCCACCCTGAGGTTTGACCCCCCTGGTCCTTACTGTACAGAGGGACAGCGGAGGTCAGGGACACCCCAGGCAGAAAGAGGTGTAGGCAGGACGAGAACCTGTGTCTAGGTCTCCCTCGTGCCCTTGGCCTCCCACAGACTGAAGGGAAACGGGGTTAGAAGACAGCCCCCTCCCCTACAGACGCAGCACACAGCTGCTGGGCCCACCGCAGCCCAGGGGGAAGCACCGGGCCCCTCCCCGCCCCCACGCACAGATGGTCACAGGGGGTCATTTCCAGAACACGCCCTTCTCCACTTTGGCTCACAGTAGCCGAGTCTCACCCACACGGCAGTGAGTTTGGGGAGTTTTCTGTGATTAGAGCGGCTCCATTTGTCCACTCCTAGCTGGGGGTCCTGGGGGTTGAGAGTTTGTGGGGTTTCCCAGCTCTCACCTCCATGCGCACACCCCTCCGAGTGTCCCGTGATCTGAGCCTTCAGGGGAGGGCTCTCCAGCCCACACGACCAACGAGGAGACCCCAGGGAGGCCCATGGACCTGCTCGGGGCCACACGGCAGAGCCCCTCCCGTACTCGGACGGATGCAGACCCCCCAGGCTAGGAGCTGCTCCTCCCCAAGGGTGACCTGTCCACGCCTGGGCCGTGTGGCCCCATCCTGCCCCCACACGGGCTGTGATGCCATGGGATCGGGACTGATTCAGCACCCCCCACCGGGGTCATGCCCACAGGGCTTCTGGGACTGCGGTTGGCACCACCGACAAAGCCACAGCGGTGGAGCCGGGAAGAGGCCCGGCCTCGGCAGGGCAGTGGTGAGCACCCCCCCGCCCCACAGCCAGGTGGTCGGTGAGTAACCGCCCCGTCACCCATGACTCACTCGGCTCCCCAGAGCGGGCAGTCACCATGAGAGGCTTGTACCGGAAGACCTGGGGGGATCGTCACAGCCAACCCCCACATCTGGGAGAGGAGGGCCAGGACCGGAAGGGACCTGCCCAGGACAGTATCCCAGCCTGGGTCTGACTCAAGGCCTCGGCCAGGCCCCCATACCAGCTGACCCAGCACCGCAAGCCTTTCTCTTGGCCTGCAGCCCCCACCTGCCCTCCCTCGGGCCCTGGCTGACCCCCTGGCCCTGAGAGACCCTGATCTGACAACAGAGGCTCAGAAGCGAGGCCTGGCCAGGGCTGCCTAGCACGGCTGGGCCGAGCTCAGCGTCCGGCGGGGGCTCCGGGCCCTTCCAGGCCAACACACCCGTCCAACCCGATCAGTGCCAAGGGCCCAGGCATGCGTCTGGGATTCGGTGTGTGCGGACCACAGCCCAGGACAGGGAGCTGGGAGAGCAGCCCAGATGAAAGGGGCAGGATCAACTGTCGGCCAGTGTCTGTGATCCCAGCAATGAGATGCTTTCTGGAAAGTTCTCTGGAGCAGAACGAAGCCTCCACCCAGCACCCCTCCTAGCCCTGGCATCCTTCTCCAGCAGACTGAGGGTGGGCTACTGTGGAGTCCCACCACCTCGCACACCAGCTGCCTCACCTAAGTCGGCCATCTCCGCCAGGGTCTTCCCCCTATGTATGCTTTCATTTGACCCACACCGGCCCTGCTCCCACCAAACAGGGCAGGGGAAACCCCCAGAGACCCCCAGGGCCTCCCCTGTCCCTTCCGGGAACATATCTGAGTTAGTCTCTGCTTGGGAAAGCCCAGCGTCAGCGTTTTCTTCCCCCTGGGGCTGAAGATCAGGCTCCACCGGAGCTGGCCAGGGCTGCTGGAGGTGGGGCAGGGACACAGCCTGCCTTACTATCCCCCACCGCCCACGCTGGACCCCAGTGCTGGCCCAGGAACATCTGGAAAGTCTGTTCCCCGGAGAGAATTTCTGCCAGCAAAGCCGGCGGTGCACACTCAGGGAGCAAGCCTATAGGGGAATGGATGACAGTCACTGTAAGCCCGGATGCAGAGGCCACCCCAAAGGAGAACGTGGGTCCACTGAGGTCTACTGGCCACCACCTGCCCCAGCCTGTGCCTCAGCATCGACTCCCACCAGCACCAGCCCCTTGCACACCTCCTCTCACAGGCTGATTCCAAACAAGCCCGGAGGACTCCTGGTTTTCCACCCAGAACTCGCTGCATGAACACCAAACCTCAGCCAGCCAGCTCCAAAAATGGTTTCTCCAGCGGAGTGGCTGCCATTCCCTAGCAAGGCTTAAGATTGAGATGCCAGGATTCTGGGGAGAGGGAGGCTTCCCGAACTCCAAGAACCGAGGCTGGGATTCCAAGGCTCCCTTGGATGATCCCTTTCCTGGGAGGGACACCAAAAGCAGGACCCTCTGGGCCAGCACTACTTTAGCATGCGTCCCCGTGGATCAGGCGGTCCCCACCAGGCATGCGCCTTGCTACCCGCCCCCCCCATCCCCAAGGCGATGCCTCCACAGCCGGGGCTGCCCGCCGGGCCTGGAGCGCTCTCTGGGCCCGGACCTTGTAATTATGTCCCACAGCCCGGGAAACCGCGGGCCTCGCAGCATCTGGCTGCGGTTGCGAACTTTTGTTTCAAGATGCGCGACTATTTATAGAAGGAAAACTGGTAGGATAGTAATTTCCTAGGAGCTGGAGGAGAAATTGGCTGCGTCTTTATTAAATGGGGGTGGGGGCGCGGCGATTTATTAGGACTGCGACCGCATGAGGAGAGGGGGTGGCGCAGGGAGCTGGAAGGCAGCGGCTGCCCCCTCTGGCCGCGTTAGACGACTCCGGACGTGGCCCGCGTGTAAAGGAGGGGGAGGGGGAGGGGAGGCGAGAGGGAGGGAGAGCTGGCTCTGAGGTTTAATCAGTAGCATCCAGCTTAAATTCCCCCAAACGGCGGTTCCATAAATCAAACTTCTTTTTAAGTTGGAGGCCAGAGCATATGCGTCCCATTAGGAATCCGGCGAAGCCACCGCTACGCGGACGCGCCCCCTCTGCTCGCTGGGCCGGACTGGGCCCTGCCCGGAGCTTCTTCAAGCCCGGTGGGCGCTGCCCGGCCTTTCGCACACGCGCGCACACGCTACGCGCGCTCCCTCCGCTCGGACACCTGGGCGAAGCGCGGCCGCCCCCACGCAATGCGCGCTCTCCTCGCCCCCAGGTGTGGAGTCGGCGGGGCTTGGATCTGGCCGCGCAGCACGGCAGGAGGGCTCGAGAAGCTGCAGCGACTTCGGGGCGCAGCCTGGGCACTGTCTGGTGGAGCGCAGCATGCACGTGTGTGCCAGTGTTTGCGCGGGTGTGTGCGTGCGGCTCTCTCGAGTATGGCATTGCCATTCGTGCCACATGAGTTAATATGGGGAGGGAGTCCCCCGCTGGTCTAGGACTCAGCTGGGATGCGCAGGGAATCTCCGCGTCTCCGGAAAGCCCTCCAGCCCTCGCTCTCCGTGCGCACAGCCTGGTTTGCACGGGCGCTCCGGCCGCTCTTAGGTCACTCACTCTGACCCCAAAACCGGGACTTCTCACTGCTGCAGCTGTCCCCCAGGTGCTCCACCTTGGCTGATTAAGCCAGCGAGGCGACCTAAAGTACCCCAGCTCAGTGCGCGCCGGACAGCCGGCGCCACGCCCAGGGGCCTCGCTGCCGCGTTCCCTGCCCGCCAGGCTCCCTGGTCTGGGCCCCACCCGCCCACCCCGCGCGCCGCCCGCGGCACTCACAGGTAGCTGCCGCTGGACAGGAGGAGAAAGATCTGCGGGCAATAGACGGAGAGGAGCGCGCTGCGCGGCGACAGCAGGAGCATGGTGGGCCAGCGCGCCTGGCGGGGCTGGACAGGCCCCGCGGGCAGGGCGCCTGAGCCAGCTGAGGCCGGGGTCCCCGCGGCGCTCCCTGATGCAGGGCGACGACGCTGGGCGCTAGGGGCCGGGGCTCGCGGGCCCGGGCGCAGTAGTCACCCGTGCCCTGTCGCCTGAGCAGCGCATCGCGCTGGGTCTGGGCCGGAGGCGGGAGCTGGGGCTGGAGTGCCGGGCGGGGACCCGTCCAGGGGCAGCGGGCGCGCCTTAGCGGCCGTCTGGCCCTCCGTCCGTCTGTCGGTGCGAACTCGCTCTGTCGGCTCTGTCGCTAGCTCTGGCTCTCGTCTCCAAGTCTCCCGAGGCGCGCAGCTGCCATTGGACGGGCCGCCCCTACATCCGCCTCCTCCCCCGGGCGGGTTTTTTTAAAGGGGAGGCTGACCGGGAGCGTGCGGTGGGAGCCGCCTCCAGGGCTTGCCCAAGCTGCCTTGGTCGGGACATCGCCACCCCCACCTTCAGGGAGCCACACAGCTCTGGCCCGGCTCTGGAGGGTGCACCTAGGGGGAGGCACCGTGGGGTAACCGCACGGAGGCGTGTGCGCCTCTTAGGGGCTGTGCTCAGCAACGTGTGCTCCTGTGTGCATGCATGTGCCTGCATGCGCCTGTGTGGCCTGAGGGACAGAGGCGGTCTGTGAGGGCGCAGGTGTGTGTGCACAGATGCACAGATGCACCGTGACGCCGCTGCCTGTGTGCGCCCCTGGGTTTGTGAGGCTAGCTGTGGGTCGCAGGCACTCACTGCCACAGCCGACCAGGTCTGGCCCTGCGCTGGTGCTGTAGCCTAGTGTCTCTGCAGCACCCTGCCTGCGCGCCTCTTTGGAAAGGCAGCAGGTGTTGCTGTTCTCACACAGAGGACCCCAGCTCTGGTTTCCCTGGCCCCCTTCTTTTACTCTCCTTTGAGGGGCTGGTTGGGATGGGCGTGGGGAGGACACACAAGGACACACTTTTCTAAACAATCCTCCTGCTTCAAGTAAATTTTTATTTTTTAATCCCAGAAACACAGGTTCAGGGTCCCACCTCCTACTGTGTGCCGAGCCTGGCTACATATGAATGTCCCTCGAGAGGCAGTGTCAACCCTGTCAGCTGGGGCAAAGGCACAAAGCAGGGGAGACAGCAAGAAAAGGGAAGTCTGTTCAGCGTGGCCAGTGGTCCTGAGGAAATGCATTTCCTGGCTCCTTGACCTGGCAGGGGGGCTCATTCCCAGCACCCAGCGGGAAGGAACCGCCACCCTCACCTTCATGCCTCCTAGTCAGGGACTCTTGGGCCTCTCTGCTTCTTGCCCCAAAGGCAGGGGCAGGCATGGAGCAGGGCTGGTCCTGGAACTTCGGTGACTCTAGTTCCAGTGGGCAGAGGGTCCCCAGACTCCAGACTGGCTCCTCCAAGTCCTGCTTTGGCCTCCTCCAGGGCTGGAGCTGAAGGCTGCTCCATTCAAAAAGGAGCTACGACTTCCCAAAGCCTTTAGGTTTTCAAATTGCTCAAAATCCAAAGCACTTCTGTTCTTGGGGCCCCAGCCCCCAGGGGATTGGAAGGGCTGAGTTGTTCCTGCTGGTGTGGGAGCCCCCCACATATGTGGCTGTACATGTGAGATGCACCAGGCTTAGGGGTGCATGTGTGTGGTGGCTGCTTGAGCACAGGTCGGGGGTGAGGGAGGCTTCCCTGTGTACATTCAAAAACATGCAGCCTGCAGGTGTGGTTCAGGGCGCCGTGATCACAGACTACACCACCAGTGCACACAATCTCTGATTTTTGGTTGGGACTTTATGACCCTAAAATTCCAACTCCTGGGATTTAGAGGCCCTGGAATATACTATCTGGAGTCGTCCCCGAGGGTGCTGACCTGGGTGATATCTTGGTCATTAACACTAAGAAAGGCGTTACTGGTGTTCATAGGTGTTTATTGGGACCCACACCTCCACTGCCCTCAGGGCAAAGGCCCCCAGGACTAACCCTCAAAGGGCAGTGAGGGAGGTGCTGTCGTCCCAGTTTTTCAGAGGAAGGAAGGGAGGCTGAGAGGTTAAAGAGCTCACAAAAGGACATAGGGTAGGAGTGACAGAAGGACTGATGTCCAAGGTGGACGTTGGTCTCAGATTCCCAAACCTTGATCCACGGGGCTCCCGGGTCATTTAACTCCTTAGGACACATCTGGGCCCAGGTGTCCCCTCCTTCCCATCTTTTGCAGCCAAAATGGCTTGCAAAGAAAGCAGGGCCCTTCTCTCCAATGTGGGCTGGCAGGGGCTGAGCCTCTGGAGGTGGGGGTTGGCCGGGCCCCCTACTCCCCGTAGCAGATCCCAGGGTGCAGCTCCAGCTTTCCTGGCTGTCAATCCACAGGGTGCTTGGAGACCACAGTTTGGAAACCCAGGAATAGGGGAAATATGTGTTTTAGGGGGGGTACACCAGGAGGAGGAGCCTCCCCCTGCAGGGTTCCTGGGTGGGTCACCACCTCGCTTTCTTAGCCACTCCCAGAGAGTGGCTGACCCAGGTGCCTGGCACTCAGGCTGGACCACAGGGAGACCCAGTGGATCTTGCTCATCTGCTCTGTCCTCTCAGACACTGGCCACCCTCCTGCTCAGAATGGCCAGAGCTGCAGTCCCATTTACAGAAGGGAACAGGAGACTGAGGAAGATCACACGGACCTCCAAGCCCTGGAATCAGCCCCGGGAGCCCAGGCTGGGGTGGACTTCAGCTCCTTCTGCTGCCTGGGGTTCGGAGGTGAGTTTCAGAAAGCTCTTCCCATTAGCTTATGGGGGAAGGGGCTGCTTTGTGACAACTCCTGCTGAGGAACTGATGCTGGGAGGAGTGGTCAGTGGTGGAGGTCAGAGCTGACTCCAGTCCCAGCACTGCCGCTGTTCCCATGGACAGTGACTTAGCCTCCTGTGCTGTTTCCTCATCCTTAAAGCCTGGAGAGTACAAGCACCTAACTGTAGGTTTGCCGGAGGGGAAGGCCTGGGTGCTGAGAAGCGGGCAGCAGGCACACAGCCTCCCTTAGGGCTGGTGATCACCTTTGGGGGCCAGCGGGGAGTCGCTGCAGGGCCGCTGAAGAGCCTGGAGGACAGCAGCTACCACCCAACCCCCACTCCAGGAGGCTCAATGCCCTGCACCCCTCACCTCCATAGACAAACACCCAGGGACACAGTCTGCCCACAGACCTACAATAAACAGGGCCACCAGCAGCCGCAGACACACCTGCTCAGGCCTGCACAGCTGAGGCTAGAACGGGGCCTTCCAGCCCTGCCTCAGAAGCCAGCGACCGGCCTCAGGCGCTGCGGGCTCTGGGCCTCGTTTTCCCCACCTGTACAACGTTGGAGTGGATAAGGGGTGGAGGAGGGCGATGGACGAAATGATTCTCCGGTCGTGCTTCCACCTCTCAGCCGGTGAAGCCGCATCTCCCGCCAGCCATATCATGACCCGCCCCTCCCGCGGTCCTTTCCCCTCCTTGGCGGCGGCCGGTGGCGCACAGTAGGCGCGCAGGGTGCAGCCGGCGCGGGTGCCGCAGGTGCGAGGGGCGCGGGGCCCGCGCCAGGCGGTGGGCGCCCCCGGCGAGGAGCACCGCACCCCCTCTCGGTCACGCCGCCCCTCCACCCCCACTTCGAGAGAGGCCGAGACAGATTCTGTCTAAAGGAGATCGCGGCTCAACAGGTAAGGACTCGGCTGGGTTCAGGAATGTGGAAATACGACTCGGAGCAGCTACCGCAGCGAGCAGCTAGCGCGGCCCGCCGGGCGCCCGCCCGCCCGGCCGCGCGAGGGGGAGCGCGGCGAGAGGGGGCCCGGCCCAGGGCCCGGGGCGGGCGGGGGCGCGGGCCCCGGACCGAGCCCGGGGCGGCCGGGCCGGCCCCGCAGCCCATCCCGAGCCAGCCGGACGAGTTGTCAAGGCAATTTCAACACGTCCGGGTGATGGATAGAGACCAAGGGCCGCGCGGGTGCCTCGGCCTGCGTGCTCGCGGCCGGGTGCGCGCCCCCCCGCCCTCCCGGGTCTCCCCAGCAGCCCGACGCCCCCCGCCCCCCACCCTGGCTCACCCTCTGGGCGGCGAGCACTCGGCCCGGGCTCAGCGCCCAGCGCAGCCCGGGGGAGGGAAGGCGCGTCCCACCCCCGGGGCCTGGAGCCCAAACAGGTGAAAGTACGCGCTGGGCACGCTCGCCGCTACCCGTGAGCCCGGCCGCGGCCGCCTGTGCGCCCCGCTCTCTCTCCTCCTGCCCTGGGCTCGGCGCCCCTCGGGGCATCCACTGCCCAGAGTACTCGACTGCGTCTCTGCGGGGCTGGGGCGACGGTCTGATAAGTAGGCCAGCCCCGGAGCCCTGAGAGCCGCTGCCCCTCTCCGATCCCCACGTCCCCATGGGGACCCCTTGGAGGCAGCTCCTCCCGGCCGTCTTGGCCTGGGGCTGCCGCCCCCGCCCACGGGGATACTCACCCGAGCTTCACGTAGAGGACGCCAAAGCAGAGAAACACGTAGAAAATCCACTTGCGAAAGTTTCTGTGCATGATCCAGGGAGGGGGGCTGCGCCATAGACAGCGGCGGCCGGAGGGGACGCGCGAGCCCGGCGGGGGCCGGGCAGGGGCCTGGGGGCTGCGCGCAGATCGCGCTCAGCCGGCGCTGCGGCTTGGGCGGCCGGCGACGCGCGGGCACTCGGCGCGCGCTGCCACCATGGTGAGCCCGGGGCGCTGCCGCGGCCGCCGCGTGCGCCTGGGAAAGTGACCGGGGCCGGGGACCGCGACCTCGGAGCCCGGCTGAGCTACGGCGGGGCCCTGAGAGCGCAGGCTGGGGCCCGGGCGCGGCTGGCGGGCGGGTGCTACCTGCACTGGGCGCAGCTGCCTGGGGCCGTGCGCGCCTCGCCGAGTGCGGCGGCGGCCAATGTGTCCGCACTTGTCGGCCTCCCCAGGTGACTCGCGGCCCGGGCGAGCGAGCCGCGAGCGAGCGAGCGCGCCCCAGGTAGGAGGATCCGCCTCCCGCCCGCCCTCCTCGCTCGCTGCGCGCTCTCTCTCCCTCGCTCCCTGGCTCTCCCCTCCCTTTTCTCCTTCCTCCCCCGTGACACACAAACGCATCTACCCCCGGGCCCCCCTCTCCAGGCCAGCTCCCTTCCGATTGCCCTCCGGGGACTGGGCGGAGTGGGGGGGTAGGTGGGAGAGGGCTAAGGGGGGGCGCGGGGGAGGGTGCGGAAGAGACACCTGCACTCCTCTGCGCCCGCGGGGTGGGAGTAGGAGCGCGGGTGGGGTTGAGGGCGAGAAACGATGGTTGGAGTCCTGGTGGCCACTTGGCTTCCAGTTTCTGGTGGAGACAGAGACCACCCTCCCCCGTCAGCTTTCTGAGCGCATTTCCCTTTCCTCCAGAAATTGTCCACATGGGGTCCATACCCTTAACCTCACTCCAGCAAACCTCCATGGCAGATCCCACCCTGGTCTTCAGCACCCAGCACTGTTGCCAGCGGTGCTAACCCAGCTTGGGGACATAGAAGATGCAGGGAGAGACAGACTAGTCTGGCCAGATGCAGGGGGATGGCAGGAATGACCTCCTGCAGAAGCCTTTTGCCAAGCACTATGGTGGCAGGCATCATGCATAGCAGGATATTGAGGGGGCCTCCCTGACACTGGGGGTAGGCTCCTGTCCCCCAGGATTCCCTGCCCCCGCCCATGGTTTGCATGGCGCCCTCTGCAGCGCCCAGCTCAGTGTTCCTGTGCCGCGACCAGAGCAGAAGTCAGACTGGCCTCATGCCTCTCACATCCACAGCCACTTGGGCCTGGTTCAGGCCGGACGAGTGGGCGCCAGGGCCCGGCAGACCCTGCTGTGCCAAGCCTGGTCTGTCCCCAGGGGGCAGGACGGTGACAGGCGCCAGATCGCTGTCCAGACCAGGCTGCCCACCTGTTCTGTGCATTCTTAGTCCTGGATGCCTTTGAGCTGTGCCACTCAGGGGCTAGTGGGTGGGGCTGGGCAGAGCTTAGACCCGGAGTACCAGCCCGGGCCAGACCCGCTGGAGTGGGGGTGACCTGTGTGAGGGGGTGGGGCTGCTTCCAGCTGCCCTGGGTCCCACCTAGCCACAACGGGGCAGAACGTCGAGCTCAGAGCCTACCTCCCCCGCCACTGGCAGTCCCGCCGGACACCCGGGCCCCATCTCCTCTTAATCCCTCCAAATCCCCTGAACCTTTGCCACGACCTAGGCGCCGGCCGTTGCTTGGCCCCGGATCAGAGGTGGGGCGGTGCAGCTGTGGCTAGTGGGCCGACGGGAGGGGTCCCAGATAAAAGGGACGTTGGAGATCGGTACAGACAGGGGAACTGAGGCACAGAAAGAATGAAATAACAATAGCAGCCCAGCCCCGGAGTGCCCCTGCGCCCCAGAACCCCACTCCGAGGTAGTCATCCCATTTCACCGCCAGGAAGCTGAGTAGGGGACAGCAGGGTCTGGCCGGGCCCTGGCAGCAGGTGGCGAAAGCCAGGCGGGCTGCGGCCGGGACTGGGAGCCGCGGGAGGAGCTTGGGCTCATGGACGAATGCTGCCACCCCGCGGCGACGCGATGGGACGTCGAGCGCGGCTGCGCCGAGCCTGGGCTACGAGCGGGCAGTGCCCCCGCCCCAGCACGGAGTCCAGGGGCCAGCCCGCCGCCCGCCACCAGCCTCGGCCTTGGCGCGCGTCAGTGGGGCGCAGCATCGGGGCCGTCTGGCTGCAGCGGGGCCAGAACACCCCAGGCAGCGCTGGCGGCCTCCTTCCGGCTCGGCTCGGGCTCGCCCCAACCCGGCCTCCGGGCCCGGCAGGCGGGCTGTGGTCGGGACAGGAGGGAGTGACAGCCGGCGGGCGGGACGCCTGGGTTCGTGCACCCAGGCTCGGCCAGCCTCTCTGAGCCTCGGGTCCCCCGGGAGCGCGGGACGCGGAGCCGCGCCCGGAACGCGGAGGGACCGCGGCGCGGCGCCGCCCCCTGCCGGCCGCGGGGAGAAGGGTTGGCCTAGCCCGGCTCCACGGCTTCTCTCCGGCCAGTCGCTCCCACGGTCCGGTTGCTGGCCGGCGCCTCGAAGGCTCCTTGAAACCCGGCAAAAGCGCACGCCCGTGCCCACGCGCGCACACGCGACAGTGCGGCTGTGCCTGCAGTCGCGACCCAGCCAGGGCTCCCAGGGCTGGCTCCAGGCCTCTGAGGACGGTGTGACCACAGGTAGGTCCCCACCCCTACTGGCCATATGGGATTGCAGCTTTGATCATCTTAAACAGGATGGTGGCCAGTGTCTGGCCCCAGGGGTCCTTCATCCGCTGTGGGTGGGGGCGATTGAGTGGTAGGAGGCGGAGCCTACGCTTCTGTTGGGAGTGGGCGCTCTGGCTCCCAGTCAGTATGGAAGCCGCCCGTGCCCGGTGGTCTCCAGGGTCAGTGGGCTCAGCGCTGCTTACCTGTGTGACCTCGGGCCAAGCTCTCAACCTCTCCACCCTGGGGATAACAATCACAGTCACAGTAGGACCCCGAGGGGTTCTTCTGTCACAGGAATGAGTTAACCCAGAAACAAGTAACCAAAAATGAGTTAACCTAAAAATGGGTAAGCAGCGCCCAGCACACTGGGGCACTAAATCAGTGCAGGTTCCGTGTCTGGATCCTGCGGGCCTGTCTGGGCAGAGCTAGGGTGTGGCCAAGCCAGTGTCTGATCCCACTGCGAGACCAGCCTCCCTCCACCGGCCTCAGGGTTCTCAGAGACAGCTGAGGGGAGCTGACTGTGGGGCGGGGGGCCCTAAGCGGTGCCGGTCTCTAGTTGCGTGGAGGAAGGTGTTGGTGGCCTCTGTCCAGCTTTCCTGAGGTGTGGGGCAGGGGCCCCACCACACCCCGCCTCAGGCAGGCCCACGTGGACCCACTGGCTCCCGGCAGCCTGGAGCCACTCTCCTCTCCTCTGGGCAGCAGGGATCCAGGTCTCTCTCTCTCTCTCTCTCTCTTTTTTTAGAGACAGGGTCTCACTTGCAAGACAAAGGCCTGGGACCTGAGCCTGTCTCCCGTGTCTGCATGTGGCTCTGGGTAACCGAACCTTCCAGTGTGCTCGCCCAGGGTGTGCTTGTGTCACTGTCGGCCAGGGCTGGAACCTTGATTCGCTCACTCCAAAGCCTCAGCCCGGTTTCCCAAGCTCGAATGCGAGTTGTCCTCAATTCCTCTTCCTTTTCACTTCTCGAGCTGATCCCTGCACAGTCCTTTGGCCTCCATTCCAAAACAGATCCTGCTCTTACCCTACTCCCACACTGCCACCACTGCTACCCCCCAGTCTGAGCCACCGTTGCCTCTACCAGAAGATGAAATAAGCACCAGCTGTTCCTCCTGCTTCCTTTCTTGACCCCTGCAGTGCAGCCTCCCGCCAGCAGCCAGAGGAGTCTTCAGTAAAGACAAGCCAGGTCAGGCCACTTCTCCTGCTTAAAGCTTCTGCGGCTCCCCATTGCTCTCTGAATAAAATCGAAGTCCTTATCTGGCCTTTAGCCTGGCATCTTCTGGCCTCTGCCTTCTCTCTTGTCCATCCTTGGGCCATTCCTTCTGTTACTGGAACACACCAAGCTAGTTCCTGCCCCAGGGCCTTTGCACATGCTGCCCCTTCTAACACACTGCTCTTCGGCCTGGTTTTGTGTGGCCACAGCTTAAACGTCCACATCAGAGGAGCCCCACATTCCTCTCCACAAACACACTCACTGATCCCTTTGAAACACAAAGGACAATATGTCCTTTGTTTTCTGTTTGTCTCTCACCAGTATATAAGTTCCATGGGGGCCATCGTAATGTCTGCTTTGGTTACTGCTCTAACCCCAAGACATAAGAGAGAACCTGGCATATAGTAAGTGCTCAATTAAGTAATTGTTGAATGACTGAATGGATGGTTTTCCAGGAAGCAGCTGGCACACATGACCTGCAATGTTACAAGCTGGAGAGAGCAGGGACCTGACTTTGACTTTTTTGAACCTTGAGTTTGAGCCTGATCCACCGTCTCCAGCATCGACCCCCCCCCCCACCGCATTCTTGCCGCCCTGCCCCCACCTGGTTCTTGAATCTTTTGACTGGTGAGACTGACAGGCATGTCCTGAACCCAGCAACTCCTGCTCAGGTCACACTGAGCGTGTGTGTTGGCCCCTCTAGATAAGGACAGGATGCTCATTTACTGGACCTCGCCCAGTCTTGGGAAATGGTGCTGCTGGACTCATTATGTAGATGGGGAAACCAAGGTAGAGGAGGAAGGACTTGGCCAAAGTCACACATGGAGCTGGGATTTGAACCCACATCTTTCAGGCCCAGAGCTTGGGCTCTTCCCACCACAGGTCTCAGCTTCCTGGGAGGGAGGCCCCATGCCTTATGGATGGGGGGTACGTGGCAAAGCACCCACCTCCTGCTGCCGGGAGCTCTGGGTCCAATGCTGAGCGTGGTGGGGGGAAGGAGACCGCAGGAGGCTGCTGCTGCCACTGGGCAGACCCAGGGGAGCGAGGCCTGCGAGCGGGCCTGCGAGGGCATGGAGGTGTTGTGGGCAGACCCCTAAGCAGCCCCCAGATGTCCTGCCCAGTCCCCGAGACTGTCTGATGCGATGTCATGCCCATGACTGTGTTATGCTCCGTGGCAAAAGACATAGTTAAGGTTGCCAATCTGTTGACTTTGAGTTCATCAAAAAGAGACTTTTCCTGTGAGCCTGATCTGGTCACACTGCCCTTTCAAAGCAGTTTTCCTTGTGGCTTGTGGCCACAGGGGCCGTCAGAGAGCTCCGCAGCATGAGAAGGATTCGACCTGCCATTGCCAGCAGTGAAGATGGAGGGTCCCCAAGCCGAGGCCTCTGGGAGCTGAGAGTGGCCCCTGGCTGCCAACCAGCCAGGAAATGGACACTGCAGTCCTACAGCCACCAAGAACTTACTCTACCCACAACCCCAGCGAGCCTGGCAGAGGATTCTTCCCCTGAGCCTCCAGGTGAGCCCCTGGCCCTGCCCCTGAGACCCTGAGCAGAGGGGCCAGCCGCACCAGCTGCAATTCCGATGCACAGCACTGTGACAGAATAAACAGGTGTGGTTTTAAGCCACTAGGTTTGTAGTAATCTACACGGCAATATAAAATGAACGCGGCAGGATTTGGATGTGTACAGGCAGGGGAACAGAAATCAAATGATGAGACAGAGTGAGCGATGGCTCCCGGGGCGGGGAGGGGTCATGCAGCAGAATAGAAGATGATAGGAAAGAGGCGGGGGCTTGCACACAGAGCCCGAACGCCGGGCTGAGGAGTGTGGGCTTTATTTTGTGGGCACTGGGGAGCTATTGAAGATTTGGAAGGAGAGAGGGGCACCAGAGGTGAGCTTGCCTGACCAGCCAACTCCCAGGATTATCCTACACCTACCTCTCCAAAGTGTCCCAGGGTAGGGGCCTGGGAATCTGAATGTTTGGTCAATGCCCAGGTGGCTCTGGAGTCCAGTACAGCTGGCAAATGATAGTTTGGGGCCAACATATTATTATAAACTGCCAAAGGTTCTGAGTCTGTGTCCCACGTCCCCTCAGATTACACTCAGTTTTCCCGAGCCCCTGTGGGTTCCCGGCCCGTGTCAAGGGAGGCGGGGCCTGCGTGGGGAAGGGGACAGAAGCCGCCCTGGGGAAGGGCCATGGGAGGCAGAAGCCCAGGACAGCCCGTGGGGAGCCCCTGCTTGCAGAAGGAGCCAGAGCTCTGGCGGTCCTGGGGGAGGATGAGGACCCCCAAAGGCACATCCAGGAGCCTGGCGAGGTTCCAGGGCAGACTTAATGGGGCATCCAGGAGCCCAGAGAACAGAGAGGAGTGAGCGCCTGGAGCCAGCCTCGGTTCACCAAAAATAAAGTGTGCCAGGCTGCCCTGTGTCTTCTGACCTCTGAGAGGGCCGAGAGCCCAGGAGGGGCGGCATTTGCTGGGAGGCTCATGGCTGCCATGTAGACAAACACGCTGCATGTTTTCTGTCTTTAAAACAAATACTCTGTGTTTCTAACAAAAGTTGCCTCTAGGACCCAGAGAGCCAAGGTCAAGCCACAGCAGAAAGCCCAGCTGCACACTGACCGTGACCGCTGGCCACGTCCAAGCCTAGTGGTGGGCTGAGAAAGGAGGAGGCACGAGTCCAGGTGTGCCGAGTGGGGCTGGACTTGGGCATGAGCTCCCCTCGCTGCAGCCCAGGGTCCGGGGTCCAGGTAAGGCCTGGCCTTGTGTGTCCGAGACCTCTTCCTCAGTAAAGGAGCCAAGGAACTGGGTGTGGTGGGGATGCTCTGGCCCTCTCCGCCCCTGCGACACTCAGTCACCCCTCGCCTGTGGTGATTGGCACTGCTCTGATGGAGCAGCTCCCGGGACCCTGGCTGGGCCGAGTTTGCTGGTGAGCAAAGGGTAACCTTGACCCTGCCCTCCATGCTGCGGCAGCTACTGCTGGAAGATCCAGGTTTGAGCTTCAGGGAGGAAGAGGCCCCGGCCCAGCACAGCCCAGCACGAATGAAAGGCCTGCGACTTCCCGCTGGGCTCCCTTCCGGGGAGAAGAGATGGACGCCCCAGGCTCGATTTCAGCGTTCTAGAGTCGCCTGACTCAAGCCCACCGTCCACAAATGCCACACCCCAATGACCAATCCAGGCTGTGAGGCTGGAGTGACTGGTGCCCTGGGATAAGGCTGGGTTAGGCCACCAAAAGCCAGGCCATGACCTTGGACTTTGTCCTTCTGGGCAAGGGCCCAGCTCTGTGCACTGGGCCACCTGTCTAGCCGGCGTTTCTCCATAATGACACCGTGGACATTCAGAGCTGGACCGTTCTCTGTAGGAGGGGCTGTCCTGTGCCCTGTAGAACAATCCCGGCATCCCTGGCCTCTGCCCACCAGGTGCTTGTAGCATACCCCCGAGGTGTGACCAAAAAATTGTCTCCAGGTATTGCCAAATGTCCCCTGGGGGCCAGAATTGGCCCACTGGTCTAAGCTGAGGTTGGACCCAGCCCTGTCCATCCTGTTGCTTCAACACCCGAGGACATGGCCTGGTCGGCCAGGCTCAAGCTGGGTCACAGGCACAGCCGGGCACCTGCTACCAGGAAGCAGAAAAGTCCGAGTAAGCAGTTTCCTTTCAAGCACGTGAGGCAGCATTTGCAGGGCCTCTGCCCACGTCCCATCCGTGCTCACTCAGTCTCGGCCACGCCTGGCGCGGGGAGGCAGGGCGCACGGCCCTGGGCTGAGCCGCTGGGCAGGACTGGCTTGTGCTCTGTTCCCAGAGACGGGGACGGAAGGTTTCACAGGACAACCGGCAGCCCTATCGCCCCTCTTTAGAGTCGATTCCTACCATGGTCCTCTCTGTGAGTGACGGGGAGAAGAACGGCCCGCCGAGTCCCACGGGCCTGCGCAGAGGCCACAGGTTCAAACCCGATTCACAGTCTGACCCATCGCCCGCGGCCTCGGGCATTTCGCAGGCCGAGTCAGAGCCTGGCCTGGCCTGACACCCTGGTTACAGCCTCTGGGAGCAGCCTGTATGCACGCAGGCAGAGATGGGGAGCCCCCAGGGAGAGGGGCTCCAGGCCTGCATGCCCACCCCCAGGGCCCTACTCAGTGGGAGGCGTGCAGGCGAGGGGCCTGGTGTGGCCAGGCCGGGGACCCCAGGCCGTGTGTCTGATGCTGGATCTGCTGGCTCCCAGGGGACGCCCTGCTGTAAGAGCTCAGAGGCTATGGGTACTGGGATCCCTGCTTGGCCACGTGTGACCCTGGCAGCCTTGGGCAAGGGGCTCAGACCAGACAAGCGACACTTCACTGTTCCTGGGTCCTGGGCATGCAGGGTCCCAGGCACCACCACGGTCAGTGGTCAGCCCCGGTGCCGTGGCTCTCGGTGCCAAGACAAAGAACAAACACCCCGTGACTTTTAGGGGATCAACTGGCCAATAGGATTATGACCACAGACGCGGTTACCTTTCAGGCGGTTAATCCAGCTTCCCAAGGACAATCCCAGCTCGGAGGTGAGTCCTGCGCACACACGGTTGACCCGTCACTCACTGAGACCAGCATCACCCTCCTCCAGGTGGGCAGCCAGGGTCCCTGGGGAGGCACGGGATGTGTTCTGCAGATGAGATGCTCCAGGGGAGCGGGCGGTGGGACAGCCCAGGCCAGGCCGAGGACAGGGCCCAGCCGCGGAGAAATGGGTCCTGCCAGCGTACCCTGTCCCCTGGCCCCCGAGACAGGAGAGCTGCAGCTCCTGAACCCCCTCCTTTCCGCACACTGAGCGCATTGCCGGAACGCCTGCACCTCCCTTCCCAGGGCGCACACGGGTGCACAAGGGCCCTTCTCGGGAGGGGCTGGGGCTCTCGTAACATTCTCCTCAGAAACCAGCCACGACACAGGGAAGATCTGGGGGCTGGAAATCAGCATGACGCAGACCAACACGCTCTGACGTACCCATGGAACCGACCTCCTGGCCGGTGGCCGCGTCTGAAAGGTGGTGCCTCGCCGGCCACGCTGGAGGAGCTGGACCCCGACCCGTGAGACTAACACGGGTGCGGGCCAGACTGGAAGCCCGCAGGGGCCACGGGATGGGCTGGAATTGGATATTAATCATTGCATCTTAAGTCCTGCACATGGGGACCGCTTGGCTGCCATCGTAGGGCATTGCAGGCCGCTAAGTTATTAAAAAAAAATACATCACTGCACACGATCCGTCCGGCACATACATCTTTCTCTGGCCAGGGAAGGGCTGTTTCTGGTGGAACTTTGATAAGCCCAGAGAAATAGGCCCAGACTTTAGGAGACTCTGAGGCATCTACCGTTCCCACTGGGACCCACGGCACAGGCGTGGAGGAGGCCAGATGGGGACATCCCAGCAGGGAGAGTGTGGGCAATCTCCCAGCCTGTCCGGGCACAGTCCTCACTCAGTTGGGCCAGGGGGCCAGGGGGCCAGGGCGGGGGGCTTATTCACCGGCACTGATGGCAGCAGGAGGACGAAGCGGTGGCGCAGCTGTGTGTGATGCGCAGGCCATGCTGGCCAGGGCCCAAGGCCCCAGGGGGACGTCAGAGGTGGCTCTGCCCTCGAGGGGAAATGCCACAAAGACAGACAAGAGCCCGTGGCTGTGGGAGCCCTGAGGAGGCATGCACCAGGCGCAGGTGTTCAGGGAAGGCTTCCTGGAGGAGGATAGCAGTTGCTGAGCCCTGAAGGATGAACCAGACAGACAGTCCAAGAGAAGATATTCCTGGTGGAAGGGCAGCACGGAGGTGAGTGAGGACACAGCCCGCTCGGCTGGGCACGAGGCCACGGGCATTGGCTTTACAGCAGTACCGGGTGAGTGACTTCTTCACAGAAGCTTCAGTACTTTGGTCTGTGAAATGGGACTCCCAGGAGCACAAAACCCTCATCACACCACCTGCTCTAAGCCCTGGCCCCCCACCATGCCCGGTCACACAGACCATCCCCAGTCACCCGTCACATCTCCCAGAGCACCCTCCCCCCAGCCTCCTCCAGGACACTCCTCAGACTCCTGCCCACGCAGGTGGCTGGCACCCCCTCCAGGGAGCCCTCCTGGTTGTCCCAGGCAGCCTTAGATGCTCCTTCCCTTGCCCCACACCTGTTTGCCCTCCCGTCTTAGCCTGGACCCCGCCGCACAGCATCTCTGTCTCCCAGGAGAAGCCTCCGGGAAGATCCTGGGCCGATGGCCGCGTGCCAGCTCCTCACCCCGGCACGGAGAGTCCAGATGGTGCCTGAAGTGTGTGTGAGACAGACACAGCGTGACTGCATGGCCAGGGCTACCCGGGCTGCCCAGTGTGACCACTGAGAGGGCGTTTTCACAAGTGTTGTTATTGCTGTTGATGGTGATGATAATCGTGGCATTGGTGGTGGTGGTAGTGGGCGTGGTGGTGGTGGTGGTGATGGTGGACGTGATACTGGTGTTGGTGGGGATGGTGGTGATGGTGGTGGTGGTGATGGTGGTGGTGGTGGTGATGGTGGACGTGATAATGGTGTTGGTGGGGATGGTGGTGATGGTGGTGGTGGTGGTGGTGGTGGGGATGGTGATGGTGGTGGTGGTGATGGTGGTGATGGTGGTGGTGGTGATGGTGGTGATGGTGGTGGTGGTGGTGGTGGTGGGGATGGTGATGGTGGTGGTGGTGATGGTGGTGATGGTGGTGGTGGTGGTGGTGGTGGGGATGGTGATGGTGGTGGTGGTGATGGTGGTGATGGTGGTGGTGGTGGTGGTGGTGATGGTGGTGGTGGTGGTGGTGGTGGTGGTGATGGTGGTGGTGGTGGTGGTGGTGATGGTGGTGGTGGTGGTGGTGGTGGTGATGGTGGTGATGGTGGTGGTGGTGGTGGTGGTGGTGATGGTGGACGTGATAATGGTGTTGGTGGTGATGGTGGTGATGGTGGTGGTGGGGATGGTGATGATATTAGTGGTGACAGTGGTAGTGTTGCTGTTGGTGGTGGTCATGTTTTAAGGACTAAAAAGAAGGAAAATTTCTTCTCCCCTCACTGGATCCAGCTTGAAACCTGGATTTGTCCTCATAATATCATAGTCGCTGGACCCCAGTTTTCCATGGAAGTGATGGGGCGGTGGGTGTATTTTAGGTGACCTCAGGGCACCCTCCTAGCTCCATCCTGGGTTCCAGAGACATCTTTTCTGGGGCAGGGGCAGGGGGTCATTTTCTCCTTATTGGGTAGAGTCAGGATCAGGTTTGGGGTCAGCAGCTGGGCCAGGCGGGGGGCACTTTGGAGGTCTGGCGAGGGTGGGAGAGGCCTGGCACTCCAGCCGCTGTGCTCCGAGGGCTGCCCGAGCCTGCATGCCAGCAGGGCGGCCTGTCCAGGGCTGGAAGTCCACAGTGTCCCCTACTAAACATGGCCAGGCTCCCTGAGAGACAAGGACACAGGGGCAGTTCTGAGGTGAGGCCTGGTGGCACCTGGTGCCCCAGGGCCCCAAATGCTCCTTCCTGGGCCCCCAGCCAACCCCATTTCCACCTAAAGACAAAACCCTGAGCATGGAGCCTGAGCATGTGCCTCCCTGCCTCATGGTCCCAGGTCCCAGAGCAGTGGCACCCGCCCCTCCTGAGAAAAATAGAGGTCTTTGCCCCCGGAACTCAGCCAGGTGGCGCTCTCCACCCCAGCCAGCCTCTGGCCTCTGGCCCGGGTCCCAGTTCCTCCTCCTCGTCCCCGACAACTCCCACAAGACCCACCAGAGGGCGCCCTTTGGCAGGGAAAGGATGTGGCGGTGGGACAGGGCTGTGGTCCTGCCTGGCGCTGGAGCCCAGACTCCTGGGAGGGACAGAGGGATGGAGGCCGTAGGACACAGCATGGGGAGTTCCGGTTCTGGATTCTCCCAGACATGGCTTCCAGGCCCAGACTTGCCCTGTGACCCCAACAAGTCCCTCACCTCTCTGTAGTGGTGCCTGCCTGGGGGGCTTCCAGGAGGATGCGGTAGGACCAGGGAGGCACTTGGCTCTCCTCACCCAGGGGAGACTGAGGCCCAGGCGGGGATGTCCCTAAGAGCAATAGTACGATGAGTATTTGGATCTAAGGTCCCCACAGGGCTGAGGGAGTCTGCAGGCCCCTGAATTATCCGCCCTCCCGTGGCTGGGTGCCCAGGGTCCCGTAATGGGACTCAGCAGGTGACACCCAGCCCTGAGGTGGCTGGCAAGGGCCGTGCATGGACCACATGCTGATCACCCGTTCGTCTGCTGGCGGTCAGGGCACTTGCACTGTTGCCACTGTTGGCGTCTGCGAGTACTGCTGCTGCGAACATTGCTGTGCATGTGCCTGGGAGTGGGACTGTGGTCACAGGTGACCCTGGCTCTCTGGTTAGCCGTTTGCGGAGCTGCCAGACTGTCATCCACAGCGGCCACTGCCACCAGCGGTGCACGCGGGCTCCGACCTCTACATCCTCACTCATTTTTTCCTGCTGTGTTTTAGTATTATCATTGCGTCCTGGGGGGTGGGGAGTTGTACCTCACTGTGCTTCATCCTTTTATGGCTGGGTAGCACCCACACTCTTCCCAGAGGAGCTCTCCCTCTCCCTCGAGAGACCCTGAAGCCAACCCCACCCCCGGGTAAGTGGGGCAGCAGTGGGCAGGCGGGGAGAGCTCAGCACGTCAAGGAAGCTTCCAGAGCTCACTCATTCAGTAATCTGCCAGCCAACAAGGATCTCCATGAGGACCTACTATGTGCCAGGTTTTGTGCTAGGAGATTTGGGGGATACCAAAATAAGCACAAAAATATAACCCTTTCCCCGGGGGGCAACGCTCAGGCCAAAAGGAGGCCTGTGGCTGGGCGGCAGGGGCTGGTCCTTGGCCTGCTACGGTGGGGCGAGGGGTGCTGGGGGCTTCAGCCCGGCTGCCTGAGTCCCGGGGGCAGCTTGACTCTGTGGGCTTCTGTTACCTGCACTGACTCAGAGGGCCAGCTCCTCCCAGCGGGGCTCAGTGGGGTCCCCCTCCTGGTCCATGGGCCTGGTGGCCGGCCCTGAGGTCACAGAGGAAGGGCCGATGGGCCACACTCAGAGGAGGGTGTGGTCTGTGGTGAGAACAGGACCAGTCACACGCTGCCTGCCCAGTCCCAGGTGGGCTGCAGCAGTGGCCCTGCCTTTCCAGGGTGTTCCCAGGGCCAGGGAGACGAGCAGACAGGCGCACTGGGGCGCTGGGTGTGGGCTGAGGGAGGTGCATGCCGCAGGCAGGCTGGGGCCACAAGAGCTCGGCCCTAAGCGGGTGCAGGAGAGAGCCAGGGGGACTGTGGGCAGGAGAGGCGGAGTGGGCATGCCCAGGGAGACCTTACACGGTCCCCCGGACACAGCAGGGGCCAAGACAGGGAGGTCCCAGCACAAGACAGAGCCTGTGTCAGCAGAGGGGCAGAGAGCACCTGAACGAGACACCGGACAGGAAGGACTCTAATGCACAGACAGAGAGGGACTCAGGCCGTGGGAGTCCCTGGAGCTGAGACCTGGACGAAGCAACCGTGAGGGACCTGGAGAGAGCACGGCCGGCGGCAGTCACAGCCCGTGCAAAGGCCCCGTGGTAGAAAGGACCTCAACATACTGCCAGATTGGCCCAAGGGCAAGAGCTGCAGGAGAGGATGCAAAGATGGGGCCCCCACTCCAATTCAGGCCCCCTCCCTGCCCCTAAGCCCCAGGCAGGGTCCCAGGCCCTGGCCATTTTACCGCTGAAAGGAACCAGTTTGACTCAAACTGAAGGCGCCTCTCCGGGAATCCGGAGCCCTAAATCACAGCGCCTGAGCAGCGGGTTCACCCCAGGACACGCTGCTCTGGTGAGCTCTCTTCCTGTGTAGCTGGGGGATGGAGGGCCTGGCCCCGGGCCACCGCCCGCCAGCGCATTGTCTCCCCGCCGGCCGGAAGCGGCTGCTGCCCGGGCGGGCGGAGCCTGCGGGACCCTGAACCCGGCGGCGGGGCGCATGCGCACAGGCAGCCCGGCCCGCGCCCTCCCCTCGCCCCTGCGAACCGCCTGGCCCCGGCGGCCACTGGCGCTGGGCGCAGAGGCTGGACGGGGAGACCTGGCCCTGCCTCCCGCACCACCCGCCCAACTGGCCCCAGCCCCCTGGGGACCCTCAGGACCACCCAGTCACCCAGCCTGCGGGGACTGACCAGCTGTTGCCCTGACCTTAGATTGCTGCCACCTCCCAGCCCAGACCGCGGGGCGAAGGCGGGAGGAGAGGAAAGCCGAGACCCAACGCCACGGGAAATGACTCCAGGCCTGGCTACTGCTCCTCCCCAAAGAAAAATAACTCAGCCACTGGCCCCGTAGGCATTCGGACCCTACACCCCAAGTGCAGGCATTAGGGGGTGCAGAGGTCAAACCTGGGAACCCATAAGTGCCCCCTGGTCCCCATGACACCTGCCCTGGGCTGGGCCCTGGTGGGGCAGGGACAGCCAGAACCTGACTTTACCCCCCACCCCACCCGCCAGGCCTCCGGGGTCAGGAAGCACTTTTGCCCTGGAATGTCCTTTGAGGAAAGAAGGCTGAGCCTCAGCAGGGGGATAGATTTTATTCCTCCATAGCTGAAATTGTGTGATCCTGCTCGATGGGGTAAACTGAGTCAGTTCAGTGCCCTAATGGCACCTGACGCCTACAGCATCACTGCCAGGGTGCACGGTCTTGGGCACCATCTCTCCAGGCAGGTGTCCTCTGGGGGTCCTTTTCCAGCCTGGCACGGCTGCCAAGACCGCTGGCTCAGCCACACCTCTGTCACTGCTCCTGTGGCCGCTCCCTCCTTGTCCCTACCCCTCACGGAGGCCCAGGGGCCTGTGCATGGCTCCCACCTGCTGGGCCCTCGGAGCCCACTCCTGCCCTGTACCGAGGGTCTGAGACCCCCTCCCGCCCAGTCCTGTGCCCGGGCCTGCAGCAGTGCCAGGCTGGGGGCACTGGCTCCCATCTCTCCAGAGCCATTGTGTGGAACATGGACTCGTGGCCAGGGATCTCATTTCTAGAATCTTCTTTTGTTGTTTTTCTTTCAAATATTGTCCCACCCACATTTTTCAAAGTATATTTTAACCTCAAAAACTGACCTGAGTCTCCATTGACCCTCCCTGAGATACCTCAGTTTACTCTGCTGCTGTCCGGGTGGGAGGGGGTGAAGGCACATCCCCCACACCGGGCGAGGATGGCCATGCCCAGTCGACAGAGGAGTCGTTGGGTTCAAGTAAATGATAAGTCAGAACTGTGTGTTCCGTGTGAGCATCAGAGAGCCTTCCCCCATAACCTTCTGTGGCTCCCCATTGCCTCCCCGCAGGCCTTGATCTCAGCACAGCACACCTGAGCCTCTGGGATTTATTCCCCTCCTCCCCAGGCACAGGGGAGCCCTGCCTCCCCACCTCTGCTCACCCAGGCCTCTACTGATCAGCACGGGCTACAGGCCGGGTTCAAAGGGTCTTCTTGGCTCCTTGGCCTCGGCAGTGATGTCCACCCACCTGGCCTGACCTCTCCTAGCTGTCTCTCCACCTGCTCTCCCCTACTCAGCCTTCAGGTCTTGCCTTTGAGGCCTTTCCTCCGAGCAGCCTCTCCTGGCGGCCCCAACGTGCCCCCAGGACAGAGACCTGAGGTGCCATCGGAGGGGCATTGTCCAAGGAGAGGGCACAGCGCGGCTTGTTTCTTGCCTGCTGCACTCAGGAGCCTGGAGCTGGGCTGCCACAGAAGATGAGCTGAGAAGCACAGCAGGAGTGGTAACAGAAGCGACCGACAGCCACCACATGGCACCAGCTGCTGCACGTCCTCTTCGCACACCTTTTCTCTCACCCTCGCAGCCCTGCAGAGCGCAGTGAGCACGGAGGAAACAGGTTTGCAGGAGGTGAGGCGGCACGGACCCCGTGCCGAGTGGGGGCCAGAGATTCCAGCCCACGTGCAAGGTGAGAGCATCTCAGGCACCTGCCGACGTGCGGCCCAGAGGCAGAATTCTGCCTCGTCGGGGGCATCTAGAGGGTTGTGGGGACTGAGGAGCCTAGAGGAAGGGGCCCCGGGGTTACCTCATCCAGAAAGGATTTGGCGTGCAACAAAGATGTCACAGAGTATGTATTTGAAAGCAGAGGTGAAAGAGGAAGGGGAAGATGGGGAGAAGGCAGGTCTAGCTAAACGGGGCCAGAGATGAGCTCACAGCTTGGCTTAAAGCTCCCCAGCAGCAGAGGCAAAAAGGGAAAGTAGCAGTTCATGCAATTAGTACTCCATGGGTACAATTAGAAGGCACCAGGTCTTACTCCTAATGCTCCCATCCTGGGACAGGTGCTATGGGGGATTGGAGATGCCACAATTGGGGATACCTGGGCTGGACTTTGGGGTTTCTGGCACGTGCCTCTGTTCGTCCTCACAGCAGCCCAGTCACTTGAAGTCTGCCTGTGCAAGCTCATCCTGAGGAAGTGGCTGCTCTGTCTTTCCTTGGATGCCATCGCTTGGCTTTGTGCAGGGGCTGTGTTCTGCAGCCTGGCTGGCTCTCCCCTCTTTGGCTGAGCTTGTGACCCTGTGATGGGAACACTGAACCCCGGCCATGTCCTTGCCACCCACTGTCATCCCATCTAGGTGCCCCCGTGGGTGCTGGGCCTGAGCTGGATGACTTGGCACTGTGTCTCACACCCCGGGCACTGACCACCTGGGCCCCCTGCCTCCCAGCAGGCCAGGCAGGGGCCGAGCGGCCTCAGGAGTCCCGTCCCGCCCGATGCAGGGCCCTGAAGCTGCCCGGAGAACCAAGGGCTCAGGTTCTAACTAGGCAAACGAGGCCTCTCACACGCTGTTCATAATAAAAGTCACTCCGCACCACCCCGCCTCCTTGATGCCCCTGCCCCTTTCACCCGGGGCAGGTGACAGCTCCATGAAGGCCAGGTGCCAGCAGCATTAAGGCAAGGACACAGGGGTCCTTGTGGGGCGGCGAGCACAAACTCTGGCGGCATCAATTCGACCTCTGTGGCTGCTCAAGCCCGCGGAGGACAGAAAGGTCTCTTTGGGGGCGTAAAGAGAGAATGCTCGAGTGTCTAAGCCAGGTGCGCTCGTACACACCTATAATCCCAGCTACTTGGGAGGCCCCAGAAGTTTGAGGCCAGCCTGGGCAACACAGTGAGACCCCGAGTGTCCAGGGAGACCAGTCAGAGATGCCTCGGGGTTTGCTCCAGTACTGTTGGCCGCGTACCAGGTCACCTCAAAACACAGAGGCCTGCAATGGCTCTTGTGTCACGCTCTCTGGCTCCGTGGGTTACAGTGGGGACACCTTGTCTCTACTCCCCAGGTTGGGGGCCTGGGCTGGAGGTGGCTCAGGGGCTGGGGGCTGGAATCTGGAGGCTTCTTCGCTCTGTATCAGCTGGAGTCCCCCAAAAGGGCTGGGCAGAAGGGAAGAGCTCTTACAGCCCTGCCCAGACCTCACACAGCAGCCCCCACCTGCTCGCAGAGGGGGTCTCAGGCCCACCCAGCCCAAGGGGAGGACAATTAGACACCCCCCTCCATGGAGGCATGGCGTGGCTCTAGAAGAAATGTCGGGTGGAAGGTACAGCTGGAGGGCTCCACCCCTTGGCTTCCAGGGCCTTCTCTGCTCTCCATTCCGTATCAGGTAAGTGGCCTGGCTGCTCTGAACCCTGTTGCCCCGGCCACGGTGGCGAGGAACGTGCCGCAGCCACCAGTCTGTTGCTTCGACCCTTGCTGGCTCTTCCCGCTTTGTCCCTCCAGGACACCCCTGCACCTGCTCCAGCCGCCCCTGGGGGCCGGCCCTGGGGACATATCCGCGGGCTTTCTGTGCTGGGACCTGCACCTGGCCTCACTGGTGGGAGGCGCTGGCGGGAGGCCCAGGCCCCTCTACCAGACGCCGGGCTCTTGGCGCCAGCCCCTCTCCCTCCCTGCCTGCGAGCACTGGTCTCCGCTGTGGCCCCTGCCCGAGTAGTCCTTCCTGAGCTCAGTCCACGCCTCTGTCCCTTTACTAAACACTTGTCAAGTGACCCAAACTGCAGGTACTCTCTGCTTCCCCAGGGACCTGAGAGGGTGGCCCGCTATCCCTGAGGTCCCACTGTCACCCACGGGGCTCTGGCTGAAGGGCCAGCCTGCAGCCTCCCCTCGGTGGCTTGCCCTTAAGGCTCCCATAGAGAAATCCTGCAGGGAGACGGCCATTGCCCGGGAGCTTGCGCGGTGGGAACAGGGCGGCACGTTTTAACTCCAGAAAGTCTGGGCCCCGGTGGGGGAGCCGGCGCCAACCAGACAGCTGAACAAACAGCAATGGTCATGTTTCCAGGCCCCCTGTGGCCTGGCTGCCCCGCGCACAGGACTGGAGGCCACTTAAGGCCAAGGGTGGGGCTGGTTCCCTTGGTGGCGATGGCGGCCACCTCCCTAGCCCAGCTCCCTGACTCCAGCGCCCAGGTCCCACAGCCCAGCCTCATCTGCTACACGGCAGAGTGACGGGTCGGCTGCCCCCGATGGCACGTTCAGACCCCACATCCCAGGCTGTTCCCCTCCATGGGGGCTTTCCCTGGGGGCCCTGCCCCTGAGGCCAGTCTCGCCATCACTCCCAGTGTCGTTTATGTCCGCTCTCCCCAGCCCCCTCTGTGCTGGGAGGCTCGGCCTCTGGATGAAGGCCCCTGCCCGGTGCTGGTCCTCCTCTTGCTGTCCAGCTCAGCTGCCTTTGCCCTGGGACCTTCTCCTCCCTGGACCTTGATGTTTCCAACTGTAGAATGGACTTTTTTTCTTTTTTTAATTTTTTAAAAAATTAATTTAAGCCTACAGCACCCGGTATTCCCAGGTCTCCCACCCGAGAACTAACCAGGCCCAACCCTGCTTAGCTTCCGAGAGGAGACGAGATCAAGTGCGTCCGGTGTGGTATGGCCACGGACTAGAGTGGACGGATAACAGCCCCCCAGCGTAAGGGCAAACGCAGCAGTGGTGTTGAGGGGCGGGGAAGGTGGGGGAGGAGCAGGGTGGGGACCAGGCTGCAGAAGCCTTGAGAGGCGCCTCAAAGTCTTGACTGTCCCCAAGGGCTGGGGGAGCCATTACTGTCCCTGAGTTTGGCCGCTGGGACTTTTAGGAAAAGTGCCTGGTGGCTGCTGGCGCTGGACTCGAGGAGGGACTCCGTGGGGGCTGCAGGGCTTTGGTGGCTGCCCAGGTGGCTGCCGTGGGAGGTGAGCACTTTTCCACTGGAGGTGCCCGTTTCAAACATCGCAGGCCACTCGACTCCGCGGGCTCTGTCCCCCACCTGAACCTCCGACGCCCGGCTCTAGAGTGGCAATGGCGACAATACCTCTCCCGTGGGGGGTGTGCAGAGTCAATGAAATAATGCAGGTGACACCCTCAGCCAGGGCTCCCAGAGAGGGTGCCCTGGTGCGGGGGGTGCCCCAGCCCTGTGAATGTCCATGCCCTGTGGGTGACCGTGACCCGTGGGTGCTCACGACCCTGTGGGTGTTTGTGGCCCTGTGGGTACTTGTGACCCTGTGGGTGCCGGTGACCTTGTGGGTGTTTGTGGCTCTGCGGGTGTTTGTGGCCCAGTGGGTGTGGCCCTGTGGGTGCCCGTGGCCCTGTGGGTGCCAGGGGCTCTGTATTGGGCCGCCATGTGTCACTGTGTCCACCAGGGGGCAGCAGAGGGAGCAGTTCCACCCTCCGGGAGCCCGAGGTGGGCTGTCCCCGGCCTGTGCTTTGTGAAAACAGGAGGGGGGGACGACAGAGCCCAGTGGGGTCACTCGGGGCCAGCAGAGGAGTCTGGGTGCCGACCCTGCCTCCTGCACAATTCGAGCCAGCCCAGCCCTCATCCGAGCGCGCAGGGAGCGCTGGGCTCTGCTCCAGCCATGTCCTCCAACGCAGAAATGGGAGGCCAGGCCAGAGAGGCTGCGCCCGTGCCTCGCAGCTGCAGGCCCGAGGGGCGCTGGAGTCCAGTTGGGGCCTCCGCCCGCTCTGCCTCCTGTCTGCAGATGGGGAAATTGAGGCCGTGCCAGGGCAAGGGATCGGCCAATGTTGCGCAACAAATTTCGAGTCAGAGGCAGCCGGCTGGGCCTGCAGGCGCCGAGGCCTGCCTTGTTCCCTGGGGACACCACTGGCCAAGGCCACAGGCCCAGCACAGGTCCCAGTCCCACCCAGATTAGGGGTCCTGCTGGGTCCACTGTTCGGCTCAGCCTTGGGGGAGGCCACCCTCCTCCAGCCCCCAGGGCCTCCGTGGGTTCCCCCTGAGCCCTCCCTGGGATGCCGCAGGTGCCAGGGCGCTGCAGCCACCAGCCTCGGGCAGCTGCCGGTTTCCAGTCCTTAGTGTCCTTTCCCCTGCCTGGGAGGTCTGGGGCTGCCGGGTCATGCTGGTTCCTGTGGCCCTGGGCGGCCCAGCACCGGCCGGGCGGGAGTGGGGGAAACGTGTGGGGGAGGCGAGTGAGTCACTCCTTGGGCCACTTCCCTGCTCAGTTCCTGTCTCTCACCAGCTTCTCCCAGGCAGGTCCCACCTGCAGAGGAGCCTGGCAGGATGCAGGGAACGGGCTGCCACCTCCGCATGGGGCCAAGAGCGGCCGAGAGGGACTCCGGGGTGGGCAGCGCACCAGCCTGCCTTGCTCCCCAGCGGGACGTTCCCCTGGCTCCAGCCCTGGAGGGCGGGCGGCCTCGGCCTTCTCTGCTCTGTGGCCGGAAGAGACTCATGTTCCAGGAAAAAGCAGCTTGGCAGGTCGGAGCAAGCGCACGGCGCCCTCCCCGGGCGGGGGTCCGCGGAGGCCTGCCTTGGCCCCGCTGGCTGCGGAGGAAGAGCAGGACACGCACCCTCCCTGCGAGGCCTCCAGGCCTGTGTCCCCACGTGTGCGCGGGGCTCTGAGGATGCGGTGCAGCTGCAGGCCTCGGCCTCCGCGGGGCCGCGCCAGCCTGAGGCCCGAGACGCGCCGGCTGCCCGGGCGCGAGGGGGCCGGGTGTGCCACCCGGCCGAGTGGCGGCGTCGGGCGGGCAGGGTGCAGAGGCCGCGGCAGCCATTTTGCAGCCCAGCTGGGGCCCGGCCAGCAGCGCTCCCCCAGCCTCCTCCCGCGCTCCGAGCTGCATTACCTCATCGGGAAGCCATTCCAGAAAGGAGCGCAGAGCCCCTGGGAGCGGGAGTGGGGAAGAGCTTGGAAGGGCCCTCCTGGCAGCCTCGGTGCCAGACGAGGGCAGGCGTCACGCCTCCGGGTGTCTGCCGGCCGAGCGACCGCTGGGAGGGCAGCTGGCTTTTGTCAGCGTTTCGGGGTGACTGGGCTGGGCTGCAGCGGGCAAGCGGCATGGCACTGCCGCGCCCGCCAGCCACCAGGTGGGCAGAGGATTTATTTTGAGAGCTGGGATCCAATGGCCAGACACGAAGGGAAGCCAGGTGTAAGTTAATGGCAGAGGCCAAGCCCTGACCCCTCAGTTCCTGGCCTCAGTTTCCCCTCAGTCCAACGCACTCCCCCCAGCTCCTGCCCTCCCCCTCCTCTAGCCACACAGGGCACTGGACAGGAGTGAGCATGTGACTGTACTCCCTGCAGCCCACTGCCCGCAGCCAGCCCTGAATGGGCCTTTCTGGGCCCTGTGGTCAGGGCAGAGAGGGGTTGGGGACTGCAGGGGCGGCTGGGGTGCTGGGAGAGAGGAGGAGTGTCCTGCCCAATTTGGATTCCTTTGGAGGATTCCTTTGGATTCCGTTGGAGTAAAACCCTTTGGAGGCTCAGTTTTCTCATCTGTAAAATGGGGCTAACAATGCCCACCCACCCACCACAGAGCACAGTTGAAAGGACTCATGATACCACATAGCAGGCACAGGTAGACAGGTACCTGTGGGGGCCTGTGGATGAGTGCCAGCACCAGTTCCTCCTGGGCCAGCTTCCTCATGCTGTCTGGGCCAGCGGGGTCCTCCTAAGACATAGGACTGTTTTGTGCACTTCCCCACTGAGAAACCTCTTGCCTCCAAGTAAGTTGTCTTCCAGCTCCACCCAACCACTCAAGCTCACCATATCTGTTCCCAATCCCTGCCAATCTGGAAAACTCCTATTCACCCTACAAAACTCCGTGTGAGATGCCTCCCCCGTCTGAAATGCCTCCCGTGATTGCTCTGAGAACCAAAGAAGAATATAATATGTGAGCACGTGGGCATGGTCCCAAAGTGAGGTCTATGACACTCACGGTTGTCCCTGTTACTAATTAAAGAGAGCATAACCAAGAACACAACGGTGGGCAGGAAATATTACTGGGGACAGGAATTAGCAGGGAGTTTTTCTGGCTTGGGACTTAAACTCAACCGTGGCAGACAGTAGAATTTTCAAAGCAGAGAGGAGGAAATTGGAGGCTAGTGCGGCAGTTTTTAACATGGCTGCAAAGCCCTTGGTCCTCCGTCTCATTGAAGGGCAGGCTCTGTGGCCTCTCCTCCTGAATCTGGACAGGCTGTGACTACTTCAACCGGCAGAGTGTGGCAGAAGTGCCACCGGGTGACTTCCAAGGCTGACTGACTCATAAAGGGCCACTCAGCTTCTCTGCCGGAGTCCCGAGTTACCAAGGAAGAAGGAAGTTCCACCACCCTGAGACCCCCATTCTGTGAGGAAGCCCAGGCTACATGGAGAGGCCACATGGGGTGCACTGCTTGACAGTTCCAGCCTTCTAGTCACCCTGGCCCCCCACCAGCCACACGCATGAAGAAGCCATCGCAGAAGCGGATCCTCAGGTGTTCCAGCCCCAGCCATCTGAGTTGTCCCAGGTGAGGCACCAGATAATACGGAGCAGACAAGAGTTGTCCCCACTGTGCCCTTTCAGGACACCTGACCCACAGAGTTCGTGAGCATCACAGAATGGCGGTGGTGTTATGCCACTGTTTTGGGGTGGATCGTTATGCAGGACTAACTCACTAAACAGGTAAGAAGCCCAGAATTTCTTGGTGCCTAAAGCCAGCCACACAGCCCCCTGAAGCAAGATTGTCCTAACTTGGAACTCAGTCCCAAGAACAGACTCTCCCCAAACACTCTCTGTGTTCCCCAGTCCAGCCTGGTGTGTGTGACCAGTGGTTGTCAAATGAATGGATGATGTCCAGCCCCACTGCCACCTCAGTCGTGCAGCTGTCCTGAGTCATCCCCCAGACCTGGAAGAAGTCTCCCCCTCCTTGGAACTTTGCGGGCCCTTGCGGCTTGGATAACTGCGGACCCAGAAGCTCTGGGTCATTATCCAGGATCTCCGTGGCACCTCTGTCCCTGCATGTCTCGTCCCTGCTCATGGACTAGAGCACTGAACTCCTAATGTTTCCGGTCCCTGTCACTCCTAATCCGTCTGACCAGAGCTAGCTGTTTACTCTCGTGCGTCTCCCGCCACGTCCTCTTGCCCACGTGACTGCGTGCCATGGAGGCAGGGATGGTGGCTGCAACCTCGCCTGCATACGCTCTGCACCTGGCCCCCAGCACCTGGCCCCCAGCACCTGGCCAGGCCACAGGGTGGATGCTGCTGGCGTTCTCTGAATGAATCGATGAGTGAGTCAGTACACAAATGAATGAATGAACAAAAGAAAGAACTCTTTCTGTATTCATTCAATCAATTAATTCCTCACACACGCAGTCAGGGTTTTCTTATAGCAGTCCAAGGAGCCTACTCTTGCATGCCTCACATGACAGGAAGCTCACCACCTTTTAAGGTAGCCTATTTCATATGGGGGCAGCTCTGACCAGAGAGTATTTTCCTGAGCCAGTCTCCTCCCTGGGCCCCACAGGAGAGTGGCTGGAAGAGGGAACGGGGGTGAGGCAGAGGAAGGCGCCCTCGGTCCCCACGATCCACAGAGCCTGTGTCTGGTGCGTGCCGAGAGCAGGTGAGGGGACTGCAGAGCGCCAGAAACCCCTTGGCTCCCTGTGTCAGCTGAGGTCCCAGGGTGGGCGGGGCAGGGGCAGCGAGTCCCCCTTCCGCCCAGGGCCCAGCTGGGGCAGGGCCAGCGCACCAGGAGGTCTGCAGAGACTGAGAAAACAACTGGGCGGGGGCAGCGCCGGGCAGGACAGGTGGTCTGTGCTGTTTCCATGGCTTCCGTGCCTCTGCCTGCCTAGCTGGCCTGGGAAAAACAAGCCGGGCACTGAGCAAACAGCGCCATGGCCGCCCGGACAAAGGCTGGGCTGTTGAGGTGCTCGCGGCAGCCAACTGGGCCTCCCTGGCGGAACATCGGTTTAGACTAGGCCCACTGGGGCTGAGCTGCCAGGCCCACAGCCTGTCCCTTGGGTCCCTGGGGAACAAGCTGGGGCTGGCGGCAGGGAAGGGGTGTGGGCGAGGAGGGGCCGGGGCACAGGGGCAGGCGCTAGCCCAGCTCTGCCTCTGGGCACGTGGTCCTCTTGCCCAGCCTGCCAGGAGACCGAAGATGGTGGGGGCTCCCTGGATGAAGGGATGGGATTTCTCTCTCTGTCCCGGCTCACCCGTCCCGGGTGAGGCTGGCAGTGCCCAGGGGGCCAGCAGCACAGGGTCACCCCCAAACAGCAAGCCACGTGGGCCCACATGGGAAGGGTATTTTTGCTCCTACTGTGGACAGATGCCTTCTCTGGCCCCCAGCCAGGCAAACCCAGAATGCCAGAGGGCCGGTGCGGGGACGCAGCCCTCACCCCACGAGGGACAGAACTGGGGACAAAAGCCCTCAGCTGGGGCAACTCAGAGGCCAGCTGAGCCCAGGCGCCCTAGGTGGTGGCTCGCACCCCTCCCTGCTGCCCTGCTGGGGTGACACAGCGCAGGACAGGAGTTGCCTTCCTGGAGCTCGGAGGCAGGAGGCATGACCCTGCGTCATCCCAATAACTGTGACCGGGCAGCGTGGGAAGCCGTACCGCAGAGGGGCACTGAGGCCAGAAGGACCCGGCAGCATAAGCCAAGGGACGCTGGCCAAGAGGAGAGAGGGAAGGGCCTAGGCAGGGGGTGCTGCCCAGCGGCGGCTCCAGGGCCTACGGAAACCCCGAACTGTCCCCGTGTCTGTGCCCCAGTGGGTTCCCGGGTACCCCTCACGCTGCCCCTTCCCCACTTGGGGCTGGACCACCTGCCTGCAGGGGAGCTGGCCCTGGGGTCACAGCCACAGCCTGGGGTCAGGGGGCCGGCGTCTCCACCCATGCAGTGGCTCGGGCCCCTGGGACGCTGACCCGAGGCCGACTCCAGTGAACAGGAAATCAGTTAGGGACGCCTGGGCCAACCTTGTGGACGTCGGGGAAGGACAAAGGAGGGGGCAGAGGCAAGAGTGTGGCCCCAGGCAGGCCCGACCCTGCACCAGCTCTGGGCAGAAAAGACCGGGCCTTACACTCTGCGGCAGCCATCACAGGGTGGAGCTGACCAGGGCGGCCATGACCTTGGGCCAGGCCAGCCCCGAAGAGGCTGAGGGCTGTGCTGCTGGAGGGAGTCCTGCGTGGGGGAGGGGAGGCCCAGAGCACCCACCAGCAGGCACTGCCGTGGGGCCTCTCTCCTGTCCCACCCCCCCACGTCCTGCAGGCTCAGGCTCCTACCACTGAGCTTGCCCCCTCCCCAGACGCTGCTCTTGGTCTGGGTGGGCTGTACCTTGCACGGCGCCAAGGCCTCGTACCCCATCTCTAGGGCCTCACCCTCACCTGCAGCCTGACCCCACAGCACCTCAGCGGCCTTCTCGAGGGGCTTCCTGCACCCCCATAGCCCCCAGCCCCCACTGTGCCCCACCCACCTCCACCGTGGCTGCCTGGGAGGCCTCCCTCAGCCCTTGGCTCAACTCGGGGAGCGCAGGCTTTTGCCAGCTGCAACTGCTGGCAGCGTGACTCCCCTGGGCTCTGGGGTGGGGCAGCATCCCCGGGCCCTCAATGAACGCGTGGAACAAATGCACATGAATGAGTGAATGCCTCGGGGTTTGTGGCCAGCCTTATACACGGAATCGGGGAAGGATCTTCGCCCCAGTCAAGGCATCCAGGCCTTTCCATAAACTGTCTTTAGAGCTCCACGAGGGCTGAACCCTGAGCTCAGAGGCCGGGGACCGCACAGAAAGTGTCTTCGAACTCTGGGAGGAGGAAAGAAGCCACCCTCCAGGTAGGAGTGAGAGCCGCTCCGGATCATTCCCAGGAAAGGGCAGACCTGAGTGGCTCCGTGGGACCCCAAAGAAGTCCCTTCCTCTCCTGAGCACGGGGGGGCAGGGGGGGGCAGCCCTGGTGAGTCAGGGCCTGAGTCAGCCCAGTCTGCCTTCCCGGCGTCCCAGCCGGGCCCTGCGGCCCTGGTCGCCGGCAGCCCTGGCACTGCCCAGCACGGCCTCTGTTACGACTTGTACTCGTCAGGAACTAGACCTCGTCCCGCCGCCTTCCCACGGGGACCGAGGCCCATCAGATTGCCACGCAGCTCAGTCAGCATAAGTCATTGTCCCAGGTGGGGGGTGGGGCTGGGTAAAAGGCGGTCCCCCAGCCTCCCCCACCTGCTTCTGGGGGCATCTTGCCTTCCTGCCACCCAGCCTGCTGCGCCGTGCCACACCCTGCCCTCCGCGTTCCCACCTGCTCGCCGGGCCTGCCATGCCCTCCGCCTTCTTGGGAGCATCCTTCTGTCTCTGCAGCATCTCCCCGCTCCCGCCAGCAGCCTCTAGACTCTCCCCGCTCCCGCCTCTACAGGGGCCACCTTCCCTCACTCCCACCGCCAAGCCTCCCAAGACAGGGTCTACACTGGCCGGCCCTCAACACGCTTCTTGGCCCACTTCAGTCTGGGGTTGTTGCCACCTCGACTGAAATGGCTCTTGTCCAGGTCAACGATGAGCTCCATCTTGCCAAGGCGATGGTCACCTCCGACTCCATCTCGGGGTCGTGGCTGGCCCCCTGCCCGCCCTGTCCCGTGCCACAGCCAGGGCTCCGTCCGTGTCCTGCTTGTCTTCCTGCTGGTGCAGCCACTCCCAGGCTCTCCCGCCTGTACCTCCTCAGCCTTGCCCAGCCCCGGACCACAAGCCCCCTCCCATGTTCCTGAGGCCAGCTGCCAAGGGGAGGGGTGGGATGGGAGAGGCCTGGGCCACGAGACATGTGCCCACCTCGGGCCAGCTCTGTCTGGCTGGCATGTGTCCCCTCCTGGGCAGGGCGTCTGCCTCCAGCCTCCTGTGGCTGCCCCACATCTCCATGCGGCCGGAAACCCAGGTGCCCGACAGGGATCAAAAATGCCTCCTGGGATGTCCCAACTCACCCCCACGAGGGCTTCTTGGAGGGCACCGGCCACTTCTGACAGGGCCACTCTGACCATGGGAAGACTGGACTGCTCCCACAGGCCTAAGGGCAGAGGCGGACGTTAGCCCCCAGGGGTGTCACTCCCAGACCCCCACCAGACCCCCAAGTCATCTGGACTCCTCAGTGCACTATCTCTGCTGCCACCCAGACCTGGGCCGCCATCACCCCTCACCTGGGCACTGCCAATGTCCCTATAGTCCGTTGCCCTCCCCAGCAGCCCAGAGGGTCTTTCCTTTTTAAGATACGCAGACCTCACAGGTAAACCTCCCCCTGCCGGCCCCCCCAGCTCCGGGCCCCCACCAGCGATGGCCACAATTTCAGGCTGGCAGGAACCTGCGGTCAGTGCGAAGTTGTTGTTTTAATTTTACTTTCTCTGATTACTAATGAGGTTGTTTCTTTTCTGCTTAAAAACTTTCCTCACGTTTAACTGGATTTTTGTCTTTTTCTTTTTTTTATGTATAAGAGCTCCTTTTGTGCTCATATATCACATATTATGAATTCAAAGTTTTATAGACAAAGAGTAATGTTAGAGGTGAAACCGTGATTCTCATGCAAATAGAAAATGAACACACCTAAGGCTTTATTTAACTCATTAATTAATAAGGGATGAGTAAGATGTTAAAGCCGGTTCACAGGAGAAACGAAAGGACAGCGTGTCGGAGTCAGCAATGCGGAGGTGAGTTTGCTAAGAGGTGCGAAACTGGTTAATATTCTACAGGACAAGAAAGTGTACTACTTGGGGGTTATCATCTCCGTAGGACAGAATTCAATTCTATCTCTACAGAACAAAATTAATCTTCATTCTGTAGACAAGATCATTTGCCTTGCAATCTGTTTTCTGCGCGTAACTTCTACCCAGACAGAGCTGTGAAATGGCTTCGTCAGTAGCATAGCAGTCGAGGGGGCAGCCGTGGAATCGGACCATTCCCAGAGGTCTCCCGACAGACGCCGACCAGCAGCCACTGACGGGACACCCAGGAAACCCACTTCCGAGTCTGTGACACCTTTTCCCTTCTGTTACACATCCTCTCACTTCCTTGCCTTTTATCATGAAGAGATTTTAAGGTTGATCAATGTTTTCATCTGTGATTTATGCTTTTCGAATCTTGTTTAAGACGTCTTTTCAACCCATGTAGAAATACTCTCAATTTTTTTCTAATGGACTTGAAGATTTGCTTTTCCTATTGGAGTCCCCAGAATGCCCACCCCCCCCCTCCCAGCTAGTCTACGCCAAGACCCCTCCTCTCAGGCCCCACCCTTGCTGCCCTTCCCTCCGCCCGCAACTCCTCTCTGGGTTCCAGGGCAAAGGGCAGGCTGTCTTCTTTTCTCCCTAATCCCACTATTTTCAGATAAACTTCACATTCTTATTCCGTCTGGCCCTCCACTTTGAAGATCAAAAGCCTCTTTTGTTGGCCAAAAACTACCTATGGACTGTTTAACAATCCTAGCCCCTTTTAAGACAATGTGGTTTCTCTTGATAAAGGGGACACTTGAGGGGGACATTCTCTTTCCGTGTACACAGTGCACACACGGAGTCCATTCTGGACTCGCTCTTCTCCTTTGAGTTCTCCGAGCACACCTTTAGCAATTCCTGCCCTCGTCACCGTCACCGTATAAACCTCACAGTCTGGTCGGGCAAGCTCCCACCGTCTTGCTCTGCTGCAGAATCGTCCTGGCTATTCTTGGACATTTCCATTCCCACATGAATTCCAGAACTCACTTGTCACACACATCCCTCCCCCCTTTTTTCTTTCATATTTTTGGAGAGATGTAGAGTCAAGTTCCTTGAATGGTTCCACTTAATTTTCACTACCCCTTCCGACTTGTGATTGCTGGTAAGTAGGAACGCCACTCGTGAGGGACGAGAATCTTCTGTCAGGCTGATGAACTTTCTCCCAGAAGTGACCTTCCTTTATTTACCAGTAGCTTTAGGAACTTTTTTCTCTCTCTCTTTCCTGGATGTTCTGAAATTTCGTTGTGATGCCCCTTGGCGTGGAATGTTGAGATTTTAATTTTTGTCCTATTTGGCGTTCACCGAGCTCTCCCCGTCTGAAGACTCCTATCTTCCTTCAGTTCTAGGGAATTCCTGTTTAAGATACCACGAAATAATAGATTCCCGTCCCTTCTCACTAATATCTACTCTTGGAACTCTAATGAGATAAATGAGGCCGCTTCTGGATTTGTCCTTTTTTGATTAAAACAAAAAACTAGCTCTTAGTTGCATCATAATTCCCCTTTGTGGAACGAGTCATTTTTATTTTTCTTCCAAACCGTTCAAACTTTCCCCTCTTCCTTTGACTTTCAGAAATTTGACTATGCTCTGCCTAGGAGTGATGTTACTTGTGTTTACCCGGCTTGGGGTTTGTTGAGCTTCTTGGATCTGTGAGTTAATGTTTTCCATGAATGTTGAGGAGTTTTCAACCATTGTTTCCTCAAATCCATTCTGCCCCTCTGTCTCCCTCACCTCCTGGGGCCTCAGCTACGTGTCCGTGCATGCTTGGTGCAGTCCCAAAGGTCTCTGAAGTGCTCTTCTTTTTGCTCCAATCTTACTTCTCTCTTTCCTTTGGGTTAAATACTGTCTGCTGATTTTTCTTCGCATTTACTTATCCTTTCCTCTGCCACCTCCGGAATTGGAGCCCATCTAGTGAGTTTTAAAATTTCATTCTTGTCCTTTTCAGCTCTAGAGTTTCCACTGATCATTCCCTTTGTGGAAATTCTCTGTTAACTCATTGGTGCTATATTTTCCTTTAATTCCTTGAACATGTTTTCCTATGAACCTATTTTTCTTTAATTCTTTAAGCATATTTATAATAGCTGCGTTGACATCTGCAACTGCTAAACCTAAATTCTGGGTCCACTCAGAGTTCCCGTCTGTTGACTTCCTTTGCAAGACACATTTTCCTGTTTCTTTGTCTAATAATTTCTGGCTGAAAACTGGGTCTGTAGCTACGACACGGTAGCAACTCTGGACTCAGGAGCTGAGTCAGGGAAGACCAGCAGGGGCTGGAGCACTCCAGGAGTCGTAGGTGTGGGAGGGGAGGGGACTGAACAGTCCCACGGTTCATCGGAACTGTCCCATGGCCATTTCCTCTGCCCAGAGCAGTTTTCCCTCACTATTCCCACCAAATCCTTCTCATCCGTAGACTTGGCTTAAGAACCACCCGATTCGGGACGTCTTCCCAATCATCCTGCCCAGGTTAGGACCCCTCGTTAAACACATTTATAGGTACCTTCTGCAACTACAGTGATTACGAACTTGTTTGTATACTTTCTTCTTTAGTGTCTGTCTCCCGCACTACACTAGCAGGGACGGGCCGTATGTTGTTGCCACATGCCTGGTGCACACGGGAGCTCGATAAATATTTGTTTAATGAATTAATGTTGCCCACTTTGCCTCAAGGACATTTTTGGAATTTGCTGTCTCACCAGCAACACATAAGAATATTCATTCCCTGAACCCTGCCTGGTACTTATAACCTTTTAGAAGTATTTTTTATAATCTTTTTACAAAGTTTTCCAATCTAACAGCTGAAAATTTAGCTTAAATTGGGTCATTTGAAATTGAACACTTTTCACAGATATATTAGCAATTTGAATTTTCTCTTCTATAAGTTTCCTTCCCATATCCTTTGCAAATATTTTGTCTTATTGATTTGCAAGGGGGTTTTTGTATGTCACAGTAGAACTATTTCATCCTGCACATAGTTTTTCCCAGTTTGTTGTTTGCCTTTTAATACTGCCTGTGCTGTTTCCTCACCCCCTAAAAAAATCATATATATACTCTCCATTACTTTCTTTATGGATCTTAATGTGTCATTGCTCCACCCAGAAATTAAGTAAATATTTACATATATTTTCACCTAGTGTATTTATGGTTTCATTTTTTTACCTTAAGATTCCTAATCCATCTCAAATTTATTTTGGTTCAAGAAGAGAGATGTGGATCTAATTTCATGTGATCTCTCCAAATGGTTGCCAGTTGCCACATCCCTTATATAAAATGTGTATCCCAAGAAGCTGAGGGCAATGGTGTCTCAGCTCCCAGGGAGGCTAAGACAGGAGGATCGCTTGAGCCCAGGAGTTCAAGGCCAGCCTGGGCAACATAGCAAGACCCCACCTTTAAAAAAAAAAGAGTGTACCCAGAGAAATTGTACCCCACACCTATCTTCATCTCTTTCTAGATTTTCTATTCCATTTATTCATCTTATTCCAGTGATAGTCCCATAAGTTTTTGAAAATGTTTGTTTTATAATTCATTTCACTATCTGATATTAAATCCCACTTTATTTATTTAGCTAATACTTGTTGAGTTACTCTTTTGAGCCCAACACTGTTCTAAGTGCTGGGGTAACAGCAATGAACAAGGCAGAAAAGAATTCTGTTTTCATGAAACTTACATTCTGTTCAGACCCCAATGCTCCTCCCTTCAAAATCAAGTGAGGTAAGGGGCAAAGAGTGGGAGATAAACCCTGGCTGTGGCACTGTGTCCCCTGTAATAAGAACACAAAGGTCCAGGAACCAAGGGGTGCTTAGGTCCAGGTAGTGGGATTGAATTCTCTCACCGACCCCACCCCCTTAGGCTTTGTTAAATTCGAGGTCCCATGTCCCACAGGGGGACTTTTCCATCAGGGGACAAACTAAAGTGCCTGCCAATCTTGAGTCCTCAACTAACTCTTGGTCATTTTTGCTTCCTCATGCCAGTGGACCGACAGGCAAACAGGTGCGCCACCATGCTGGCCGGGTGTTTGGCCCTGATCTGCAAGAGAAGCTAGGCTTGGGGACAGGGAGGAGTAAGTCTCAGAACCAGAGGGTTAACTACAGTGCCTCTTGGTACTTCCAATACGGTGACAGAGGTGACCAGACAATGGCAGCAACCACAGCCAGCAGGAGAAATGCAACGAAGGGCTCAGACCCCTCTGAGATGAAGGGCTAGCCCCCCCACCCCACCCCGCCAAGCCAAGCACCTAGACCAACTGAAGCTCTCACCTGGAATTGTGTTGGAGGAGGGAGATGATTCGTATTGGATCGTGACCTCAGGCCAGCTGCAACGGTGGGGACTATAGCTTGTTCCACTAATAAGCTTGTTTTAAGAACTTACAGGCTGGACAGAGTGGCTCACACCTGTAGTCCCGGCACTTTGGGAGGCCGAAGCAGGAGGATCAATTGAGACTAGGAGTTCTAGACCAGCCTGAGCAAGAGTGAGACCCTGATTCTACAAAAAATAGAAAAAAATAGCTGGGCATTGTAGCTCGCACCTGTAGTCCCGGCTGCTTGGGAGGCTGAGGCAGGAGGATGGCTGGAGCCCATGAGGTTGAGTTTGCAGTGAGCTATGACGACACCACTGCACTCCAGGCCAGGCAATAGTCAGAGTGAGATCCTATCTCAAAAAAAAAAAAAAAAAGAGAGAGAGAATTTATAGAGCTTACTGCTGGCTGGCACCTTGAAGGGGACTCTGGCAGATTAGACTTCATCAGAGGCACAAGCAGACATGAGTGATGCAAGGGGTGGACTGCACTGAACACCTCTTGGGCACCATTTCCAGGTCCTCTCAACCCCAGCTCCACCCACTCCCACTGGAGCCAGTTTCACAGTGGCTTTGGCCAGCAGCAACCAGACGGTAGCTTACCTTGGGCCCATGCCAGATATCTCTGCTTCCCGTCCTGGTGCTTCTCTGAACGTGTGAGCTAGGACACCCGGGGGACCCCACACTGCACTCACACTCTCGCAAGCTGGGATGTGGGCGGCCACACCCTGAGCACCTCCGTGGCCAATGGTGAGCTGAACTGATGGGAAATGCTCCCCCTTTGTCTCCTGGGTGGACAGTGCTAACAGGTATGTCACAGGACACCCCACAAGTCCCCATAGGATGGAATGTGAGTCTCCTGTAGCAGTGACTGACGTGATCAAACGCCCCTGTCTTGCTTCCCCTGGAATCTCATTTCCAACTGACATGTCTCCAGGCAAGTCTTTGTCTCAGCTTTGCTTCCAAGGAAACCAGACTAAGGTACATGCCATTGTGCAAAGATGGATTGCAAAAAATGAGCTCACAAATTTAAATAAGTATAATAAGTGCTGTGGACAAATAATATGGGGTGGTGTGATGGCACAATGACTCTAGGTCTGTGCTGTCCAATATGGTAGCCACTAGCCACACGTGGCTATTTAAGTATGAATGTGAATTAATTAAAATTAAATGAAATTTGAAATTCAGCTCCTCAGCCATACTAGCCACGTTCCAAGTGCTCACTAGTCACGTGTGGCTGGTGGCTGCCTGACTGGGCAGTTCGGCGCAGAACATTTCAATCGTCACAGGACGTCCTACTGGACAGTGCTGCCCTGAATCCGTTGGTCAATACCTCCTGCTTTTTACTAGATTGTAAGTACAAAATGACAGACTTGGTATCTGTCCAGTTCCACTTTCTGTCTCTAGCAAGTAGCACAGAGACCAGCACAGAAGCAGACACTAACAAAGTTTATGGAAAGAAGGAAGGAAGGAAGGAAGAGAGAGATGGAGAGAGAGAGGGAGAAAAAGGAGGTGGAGGAAGAGGAGGAGGAGGAGGAAGCAGAGAAGGGAGGGAGGAAGGGAAGAAGCAAGCCAGCAAGTTCCCAGCCCATGCCACGTGGTACAGTTTGGGACCTCAGGCCTGGCAACCGGAGTGACTGGGGAGCAAACGCCATCCTGGGTGCAGGGGAGAGAGAGTGCGGGAGGCACATCAGATCATTACTAGCATTTACTGAGCACTTACTATGTGCCTGGCGCCATCCTAACCCCTTCCCCTGCAGTGTCCGTTGATTCCTCACCACACCCTGTGGTTGTCATCCCATTTCACAGAGGAGGAAACTGAGGCCAGGGAGGTGAAGCAGCTTGCTGAGAGTTGCAGGACCAGTAAGCAGTGAGCCAGGGTCAAGCCAGGCAGACCGGCTCCAGCACTGGCTTCTTAGCCTCACCACTGACGCAGGACGAGGGTGGAAGGGTGCCGTGAACAGGAGCCGAGTGTGCATACTTCCTTCCTTCTCCACTGTGCCCTGGAGGCTCCGAGACTTTGCCATCACCCTCAGGCCAGCCCCAGCCAGTCCTGCCAGCCGCGGCCACCCTGAGCCAGCCCCCCTGCCTGGGACCCAGCCCCAGGGCAGCGGCAGCCACAGGGGGAGGTCACACCACTGTCAGCCGGAGCCCTGGCCGCTGGTCCACGCAGGAGCCCTGTCTGTGATGTCAGCACCACCAAGGCGTCCCCCGGATGACACAGCCCTTCCCCTCTGCATGGGATCTGTGGGGGACCCACCGAGACCCAGGTGTTTGCAAGGAGCCAGGACGGAAAGTCTGACTCGCCTCTCCCCCCAGTGTGGGATGGCTTTTCCATTGCTAATTTCCGAGGAATCTGGTGAAGTAGTGGAAAGACTGAGCGGGCGGGGGACCCGGTTCTCGCCCTCGCCTGTCCTGGCTTTCCACCAGCCCCCCAGGGCCTCAGTCTCCCCTCCCGTCCACCGGGAACCAGGGCCATGAAGCCCAGGTCCTGTCCAGTGCTGACTGGCCAAGATGCCCAGGTGTCAGGGGCTGGACAGGCAGCCGGGCAGACATCTGGGGTTGCAGCCTCTAACGGTTTTGTTTATTTTCAAAATGTGTCTTTGGGAGTGAAGACGGTCAATTTCATTTCTGAAGTCATATTTTGCTATTAGGAGCACAAGGGACTCGAGAATTCAAAACTGCACCCCTCCGCCCCCCGCCTCACTCTGGATGTCCCAGCCAAGTGAGAGCTGGAGGATGTGTGTGGTGTCCAGGACTGTGGTTCAGGCTGCTTTCATCCTCACCGGGGAGCTTCGCACTGCTGTTATTCCCATGCTACGGCCGCTCTGCTGCCTGCCATAGCCAGGCCGCCCCTTTCCCATCACTTCCTCCAGGAAGCCTTCCCTGACCCCAAGTCTGGGCCAGGCATCCTCCAGCCCCTTGGACTACACCTTACGGTGTGCCCGGCCACGCTGTGACTTCCTCTTCCCTCCTGGCATTCCCTCTCTGACAGCTGCAGTCATGGCACCTTGACCGAGACGGTGCCAGCCAGCACTGAGAGGGTGTGCCGGTGACACTTTCTTCCCTGATGTTAGGGCACGTGGCAAGGACCTGGTGCCATGCAGCCCACAGGCCTTCCGCTTCAGGGCCAGAATCAAACTGCCCATCTCTTGTACAAACAGTTGCTCCTTCAAAGCACTGGGATCTTGCGACAGAAATGAGCTGCCTCCCGACCTGCACCTCCTCGGGAGTTTGAGGCAGACATTTTTACTCTGCCCCATCTGCCCCATCTCATTCTCCTGCCCTGACATTTCTCTTGGCCTGGCCAACCTCTATATTTTATTTTAATCTTGGTGTTTCTAGTCTTGCTGGCCACTCATAAGGCAGAATATATAAAAATACAAAAAAATTAAGAAAATTTGCCCAAGGAAAGGATTGCCCTAAAGTGCATTCTTAGTGTCTTTCCGCTTTTAGAGTGTTCTCTCTCCCTGGAGTGCTCCCTCTCCCTGGAGTGCTCCCTCTTCCAAATGCCTCCTCTCCCTGGAGTGCTCCTCCTGGGGTGCTCCCTCTCCCTGGAGTGCCCTCTCTCCCTGGAGTGCCCCCTCTCCCTGGAGTGCCCTTTTCCCCGGGGTGCTCCCTCTCCCTGAGTGCTCCCTCTGCCCACAATATTCCTCCTGGCTGAAGTACTTGCCACTCTCTCTTCTGGTAAGAAGCTATTCATTCTCCTTAAGACTCAAGTCAGGCAGCCCCTCTCAGGAAGCCTTCCTGGACTCCTCCATGCCTCCTCTGTTCTCCACTGCACCACGCTCACCCCAGGTTTCTTCCCTCACCGCACTCACCAATTGTTTCCTTATCTGCCCCTCCCCACCTCTTCTGTCCCCAACCAGGCTCTGAGCCCCTCAAGGGCAGCCTAGGGTCTCATGCCTTTGGGGCGGAGGGTGTCTATCCCAGTATCTAACCCAAAGGAGGCCTCAGTGAGTCGCTGCTGGAACCAGCAACGCCAGTAGCTTTAGGAGCCCAGGCTGTGAGGGGTCCAGCCCCGTGCGCTATTCTTGCCCTTTAAAGAGTGATCTTTCTTGTTCGTTTATATCTAGGAAAGCTGGAAGGACGCTGAGAGATTTTCTCTACAACCTCCTCATTTAACACCTGGGGAAACTGAGGCCCAGAGGGGGAGTGTCTTGCCCAAGTTCACCTCCTCTGAACCTCTTCCTCCTGTCCTGGGCCCCAGCCATGGCAGAGCGGAGCTACCCAGCACCCTGGCAGAAACGAACCCCCACACACCCCACACACAGGTGTGCACGTACACAGGGCCCCCTCACACCTGGGCAGCCTCACGGACCCAGACGGCCGACCCTCACGCCCACTGCCTCGGCAAGATGGGCAGGCAGGAGTCACAGACCCCTAATCAGATAGGAAACTGAGTCTCAGGAGGACACAAGATGGGGTTGCCAGGCGGCTGCCTGGTCGGGACACCGGACTGTGGACTGTGGCTCTGTCTCCTATCACAAACGTGTCCAATTCAAATTGATAGAAGGTGCTGGAATCACCCGGTCAGGCACATGTACATAAAATCCAGCTTACGCTTCCTGCCTGGCACATGTGCTCTTTGTTTTTTGTCTGTTTAGTCACATGATAAAGACAATATCTAAGCGGGTGGGGACAGATGCTGTGGGACCCACATTTGGGCCTGGCTCAACCCTTCTGGGCTCAGTTTAGCAACGTGTAATTTAGCATCTCATGGTGAGGTCCCTCTCCTCTTTGTACAGCCACTCGCAGGACTGGGAAGACCCCGTTGACAAGCTGTTGTCCCTGTGATGGGGACACCCTGGTGGCAAGGACTACAGCACTACCAAGGAGAACAATAAAAGGGACATGGGTGAAAGGTGTACATGACAACTGTTAGGTTCCAAGGAAAAGTCGAAATGCTGAATTGAAAGAGCTCCCCGGGGCTGTCAGGAAGACGGTGCCCGGGAGAGAGAAGGTGGACAGAAACCCTCCCCAGCAGCACAAGGGCTCCCGGGTGAGGCGGCTGTTAGGGCCACCTTTATTCTGTTACTGACCATTTAGGATTCAAAAAATCAATGTAGTAAAAGAAAGGAAGGAAGAGCGGGACGGAGGGAGGGAGCCACCGTCACCCACAGGGGTCTCAGGTCTTTCGGACCCATCCACACGGGGCGCAGGCGTGCGGGGGCGCGGGGGCCGGACACAGACACGCACGCGCACACGCATGCACACAGCACGCACGCACGCTCGCACGCACAGCGCACCCGTGGGCCCGCGCCTCCCGCGGCCCGGAGGGTCCGCATTGGCATTCCGCGCCGCGCCACCGGGTGCGTGCCCGCGCCGTTCCCAGCCCGCGGCGCCGCGCGGGGACAGTGGCGCATTGTTCGCCTGGACACCCCGGGCGGCTCAGCGCCCTCGGGGCTTGGCGCGGCCCCGCCGCGATTTGCATGCGCTCCAGTCACAAAGGTTCAAGGTCAGGAGCGCGGGGCGGCCGAGCCCCGCCCGGCCCAGGCGCTATTCTTCGCCCCGGCGGCGGGAATTCCTCGCCGCCCGCGCCCGGGCCGCCCCTGCGCGTGAATGGCCGAGCGCCGCCACCGTCTGAGGCGCTTTGTGTCTCGGCCCGGCCAGCTGGGCCCGCGAGGGACGTGCCAGCTCGGCCGGCGGCGCCCCCGCGCCAGCGCCCCTCGCCCATGCTAATCAGCCTGGCAGCGCGTCTGGGCGGGCGGCCCGGCCGGCCAGGAGTCCCTCGGTCCCCTGCCAGCAGCCCCCTCCTGCCAGGACCCCTCCCCCGGCTTCCCCGTGCTGCCAGGAGTCCCCCACGACCTTAGCTGCCAGGTGCCCTCCACCCCACGCCACCTCCAGCCCTCCTGCCAGGAGTGCCCCTGCCCCGTGAGAAAGGCAGATCCACGGTGGCAGGAGTGGCTGGCCAGGGAGCCAGAGGCCTAGGACCCAGCTGGAGCTCTGACACCACCGTCTGTCTGCGGGCCCTCGAACACCCTCTCCCAGCCTCAGTTTCCCCTGAACTATGAGGCAGGTCGCCCTCATGGTGTGCGGAGGCACTTCTGGAGCTGGCCGGTCTCCCAGAGCCCTCCCGGTGGTCTGGCCTCCTCTGCCGCCCTCCAGCCTTGTGGCTTGGGGACAGTTACACCTCCCCCTACCAACATGTGCTGAGGATGAACTGAGCTGACCCCGTGCTCAGCATAGGAGCTGCCGCTGTGTGGTTATCAGAGTGCTACCATATCCTCCCTCCCCGATGGCGGCAGGGGTCACACCTTATTATAATTGCCCCCCCCCCCCAGACTGGGAGCTTCGCATAGGCAGGAACGCCTGAATTCTCACAGCACAGTAGCACTCAGGATGTATTTGTTGACTTCATAATTGGATAGGTGGATGCCAGCCAGTGTGGGTCACACAGGGCCATGGTGGATGAGGACAGGCCACAGCATTTGGCATTTCCAGCACTTGGAAAGAGACTCAGAACTTTTCTTGGGATTTGGGAGAGGGCTTCTGGGAGATCCGCACTGGACCTCTGGGCTCCACTGTCCTCCAAGAACGTCCCCACCCCTGAACCTGAGGGGACACTAGGGAGTAGTATTTCTGCAGAAAGCAGGGAGCAGTGGATGGTGTCCCACCAGCAAGGTCGAGAGGCTGCGGCTGCAGACCCAGGGGCCCCTGGGCATGCAGCTGGGCATGTGTCCTGCTGGCACCTGTGTGAAGCCAGCAGCCCCACCTGACAGCAGAGGCAGCCCCGGATGTTGAGGGCCATTTCCGTGGGGTTTGCAGCAGCAGCCAGGGTGGAGCTGGACCTCAGAGCTAGGCAGCCCCGCCAGTCCCAGGCCCAAGGAGAGTGAGGTGGTGAGGCACCAGCCCCACACAGACCCTCAGGTGGCAGAGTCTGGCCTGGGAGTCAGATGGATCCAGGTTCAAGTCCCTTCCCCAGCCCTAGCTTACTGTGTGACATTTGTGGCTCCCCCGCTTCCCTCCAATCCTAGTCTATGAAGTGGGCATAGTTATATTCACCTCACTGCTCCATGGATCACTTAGGACCCTGGATGTCACACTCCCTATCATCCTACCTTACTAGCTTCAGTTTCCAGTGTGTCCCTAACCCCACCCCTGCTCTGGCTGGCCAGATATCACTGTAGCTGTTTCCCACCATCCCAGCCTCCTCCTGCATGTGGTGCCCCTGCTCATGGACTGCCCCCTCCAGCCCAGCCCCTCTTCTCCATTCACCCCTTGCCAACAAGCTCTTCGTGCAAGGCTTGGTTTAGATCCACCTCCTCTAGGAAGCTGCCCCAGATCCTTTCCTCCTCTTCTCCTCCCGTTTCCCATCTGCCTAGGCTTTGATGCCACGATAAGGAATTTGGCTCCAAATCCAAGGGTGATAGGGAGCCACTGCAGGCTCTAAACATGGAGCAGGGACCTAGTGACTCTCCCTGGGAGGCCTCGGCAGGGAGCGTGCAGACAGGGCTTCTCAGACACCCGCAATTTGCAGGCTGGTCAAATTTCAAAGGAATATCACAGACCTATGAAGATTGCCAACTTTCTATTTTTCCATGTTGAGGCCTTTAGAAAAATAATTAATTATAATTTCCCTTTTTGGGGAGAATGTTTTTAGACCAAAAAAAAAAAAAAAATTAGGAAGACAATCTCAGGACAAAGGCCATCCCATTGTGCTGGATAAACATGCCATATGAAAAACCGGCCATGTCATCCTTGTGTTTGTCATTTTACCCTCGCAATTGCAAACGTGGTCATGGCTGGGCCCCCATCGGGTGGGGCCTCCCCACGGCATCGCTTCCTGCCCGGGCCCCTGGTTTCCTGAACCTCCTTAGACCAGGTGGGTCTCCAGGTGTGACGAGAGCCAGCTGGGGAGGGCCCCCGGGGCTGCCTGCAGCCACCGCATAGGTGTCTGGGACTGTAAAAGGGAAAGACGCGTAAGAGAACAGAGAAGAAAGGACAAAGCATAGATGCCTTCCGTCTGTCCCCATGGGCTGAGGCAAGGAGCAAGTGTGCGTGCACAGGAGCTTGGGGCCGTCCCACCTCAGGCCAGCGGGCTCCGGCCACCCGAGGAGGAGGGATTGCATCAGCACAAGGGGAGCATCTGCACTGAACCTGTGGAATGTTCTAGGAGACCCATCCTCCCACCTGAGGCAGGCTGTGATGGGATGGGAGCCACCATCGGTAACTAGCATTGAATCCTGCACCCAGCCTCAGAGCTGGGAGGCCCAGGGGTGATCACTGAGGGCAACTCAGCATTGAAGAGAGGCCTGAGGCCCAGAGAGGGACACTTCTTACTCAAGGTCACACAGCAAATTAGTGGCAGGGTTACACTGGAAAAACAACTGCTCTCAGGTGACTTGAATTTGTCATCTCGTTTCCAGCTTTCTTTCGCCTATAAACGTGATGTCACTTGACACCCACATCAGGCCCTGCACTAGGCACTGAGGACACTGAGGACACAGTCCTTGCTCTCTTGTGACTGAAGACAGAAGAGCCAGCAGCATCCGAGTGGCTTGTCAGAGCTGGGGATCCATCCCAGAAAGCTTCCCGGAGGAGGTGGTGGTGGGGCAGAGCCTTGCACGTGCTGAGCTCACTGACAGCAGCTGCGGTCGTTATTCACGGTGGGGAGAAGCTCTGATCAGCGTGTGAGTGGGAAGAGCGTCCCCGTCAGAGGGAACAGCATGTGAGAAAGGTAAGCAGTTCTCTCTGGGCCGTGTGGGGGTGGGGGGAGTCGGTGGTCAGTGATGGGGAAATAGTGGGGGCCGGTGAGGTTGGAGAGAGAAGCAGGGGACCAACCCTGCTTCGGTTCTTAAAACTGAGTGGTTTTAAGAAGGGTGGGGACAGGAGATGCGTGTTTTCGGAACCACAGGGAGGAGGCCCCTATCCAGACAAGGAAGGCTGTGGCTGTGGGGAGGGGAGGATGACATGAATTACAGGGGGACTCTTGGGAGGGCGGCCAGGACTTTGCATGTCTGCTGTCCCTGGGGGCCTTGCCCGTGGTCAGGATGGACAGATGTGGAGGGGGCACTTCAAGTCAGCCTCGGTTTGGGGCTGAGCCCCTCCCGGTGTGACTGGGCTGAGTGTGGTTGCCTCCGGAGCGTCCTGCAGGACATCCTCGTGCTGCCATGATGGGGCAGGGGGTCCTGGTTGTGACCACTTCATACAGCAGTCCTGCTTCGTAGCAAAGATGTGCCCAAGATGGTTGCCCCTGCAATTGTGGACACCACCCTCCAAGCCAGAGTGTAGAGCCAGGTATGCCTGGTGGAGACTTGAGGGCCTTCCACACCCCACACCTGAGAGATGGTCCAGCCCTGACAGCTCCAGCAAACGAGCACTTAAAAGTATTCGGTGGCCTCCAGGGGCAACTAGGAGTGGAGCCTTCCCCAGAGTCAGGGAACTTGGGCACAGGGTGTGTCTGCCCCTGCAGAGCTCAGAGCCCAGAGCCTCCCTGCCCCACTCTCTTTGGGGATTGCTCAGCAAAGATGAAAAGACAGGGGTTCACAGCAGACCAAAGCCCCTGAGCTGGGGCCCATCCCCCAGCAGTGATGTTCCTGCTATGACAGGTCTCCTGCCAGGTAGAATAAGACATCTTTGTGTAAAAAACACCCACACACACTCACACACTGTTGGTGCTAGAACAATCTGTTCGCCCTTCCTGGAGGGCCGATTGGCAATACTATATTTAAGAGCTTTTAAAAAGCACATCCTCTGTGAAGTTACAATTATTCTCCTAGGAGTACCTTAAGGGAATTATTAGAGATGTACAAGAAAGATGTTCAGAGCAGCGCATTTGTAAATCACCTAGACAGCCAACCATAAAGAATTAGGTAAAGAAGTTATATATGGAACATCTGAACAATGGATTATTTTGCAATCATTAAAGTGTGATACAGAAACATTTAAAGATGAGGCGAACTGTTCATTGCATATTAGCAAAAAATACAGATAATAAAAACATGATTTATGACCACATAGAATTTACATATTGCATTATGAATAGAGAAGAAAGGCTGGACAGATATATACCCAAGTGTCAACTATGGTTTCTCTGAGTTGGGATTCTATGCATTTGTTATTTTCTCATGGGTGCTTTTCCATGTTTGCAAATTTGTCGACAACGTATAGCATCGTGTGCAAAGGGAGTTGTGTGGGGGTGTATGTGTTTCAGTGGAGCGGAAATAAAAGATGAAGTTCAGATAGAGACCCATAGCAACTCACTGCTTCCCCAAAGCAAGTTTAGAAATATAATAACTCCCAGCTTGGAAGTTATCATGGAAAATGTTGGCTATGTGAGGCCTGGTTGGGCCCCATCTGTCCAGAGCTGGGCTCCCCAGAAGGGCCATCCCCAACCATCTGGGTGGGGTCACCCACGAGGAGCTTGTGACATGTGCGGGCCTTGATCCCTTCAAGCATTCTTGGGACCAGAATCTAAGAAAGACATTTCCCCAGAAATGTTTTCATGTGTCTGTGGTAAAATACGCGTAACATAAAATTTACCATTTGGGCAGTATCAAGCACATTCACCCTGTTGTACAACTATCACCACGCTCCATCTCACAACTTCTTCATCACAAACGAAACCTCCGTACCCATTAGAAAATAACTCCCACTGTCCCCTCCCCCAGGGCCTGGTAACCACTGCTCTACTTTGTGACTCTATGAATTTGACTACTCTGGGTACCTCATACAAGTAGAATCCTACAGTACGTGTCCATTTGTGTCTGGCCTGTTTCACTTAGCATAATATTTTCAGGGTTCATCCATGTCGTAGCATGAGTCAGAACTTCACGGCTTTTTGAGACTGAATAATATCCCACTGTATGTACATACCACATTTTCTGTATCCATTCATCAAGAGACATTGTTCCCACCTTTTGTCTGTTATGAATAATGCGTCCACAAACATAGCATATAAATATCTGTCAGTATTCCTGTTTTCAATTGGGGGATATATTGAGGAGTGGCATAGCTGGGTCATACAGTACTTCTGTGTTTAATTTTTTGAGGAACCCCCATACTGTTGCCATAGCAGCTGCACCATTTTACACTCCCACCAGCAATGCACAGGGATTCCAATTTTTCCACATCCTTGCTGACACTTGTGACTTTCTGGGTTGTTTTGTTGTTGTTGTTTTTACTCCCAGTGGATTTGAGGTGGTATGTCGTTGTGGTTTTGGTTTGCATTTCTTTAATGATTAGTGATGTTGAGCATCTTTTCATGCATTTGTTGGCCATTTTTATATCCTCTTTGGAGAAATGTCTATTCAAGTCCTTTGCACATTTTTAAATTGGGTATTTTGTTGTTATTGAGTTGTAGGAGTTCTTACATATTCTGGATTGGAGATCTTTTTTGTATATGCTGTACTCTTGGATCAAGCCAATTGTTAAAATATTGATTTATTACTTTTTAAATTTGGAAAACATGTACAGAAAAAGAGATGCAAGCAGCATCAATGTTTATATGCTTTGACTCAGCAATTCCACGCCTAGGGATTTACTATAAGAATTTTCATGGACATGCACAAAGATTTAGCTGCAAGGATGTTCATCATAAAAGAAGGAAGGAAGAGATGGAGCTGGAAACAACATCGCTGTCCAATAATAGCATGTTGGTTAAATAAAATGCAGCCCTGCCCAACACAGGTCTGTGTATGGTCATAAATAACACTGCAGATGAACACTAAGTGATGTGGGACATTTATAGTACAGCCATGATAGAAAGACAAAGTTGCAAAGCAGTATTTACAGTGTGATCTTATTTTTTTCAAACATATGTATAATTGTGTAAAAAGGAAAAGAATGCCAAAACGTTCACGCTGGTGATCTTGTGGAATGACAGGTTATTTTTATTTTCTTCTTCGTATTTATTTCAATTTTCCAAAGTCTCTGCAATAAATGTGTGGCTCTGAAGTCAGAGAAAAAATCAGTTATTTTTAAGGTATCCACAAGTGTATGTACGGTGTTATCCTGACTATGTAAAAATCTATATATTTACAAAAAAAAAAGACTCCAAACCAGGTTGTGTGGTGAAACTCAGTAGGGTTTTTTGGTTTCTTCCTTCGTACTAGGTCTTACAAATTCTTCACTGCCTGGTTGTTTCATCTGGTTTAAGGAGGAGGGCAAAAGACAGGAAAAGTTGTTAAACTTTCAAAAGTGAAGACCTAATTTAAGTGAAAATCTTAACACATTAACTGCCCTGTGAGTTGCATTTAACTCACGCCAGTATTGAGCCGGGGGGCCTCCCGAAGCATATGTGACTCACGTCTGTTCACGGGAGCCGTGTCAACTATTTTTCAAGTTGCAAATCACGCACAGAAAACAATAACAAATAACGAATTTTTCATAAAATTAGAAGGGATTGTTTTGCTTTTGAAGTTTTTATTCCATTTTCGTAATAAAACACCGTGACTCCCAGGAAAAAAACGGTTTTTCTAGTGCGGCAGTCAACGCGTTAAATGAAATCGAGTTGGGCGAGCGGGGCCGGGCCCAGGCCGCGCGGGGCAGAGGCCGGGAGCGCGGGACGCGGAAGCTCGCAGTCCCCCGCGCGGCCGCGGCCCACAGAGGCCCCGCCCCTTCTCCAGCCTTCCGCACACGCCGCTCTGAGTCCCCGCCCACCCGGCTGTGACGCGACGCCCGCACCGCCAGTGGCAGGCGAAGTGGGAAACCGCCACCCAGGGGCCCCGCCCCCAGCCGCGTAGAGGCCCCGCCCCCAGAACCGGCCCCGCCCCTCGGCCGCGGCGCTGCGTCGGTACGGCCCACGGCCCACCGCCCCTCGCCCGGGCTTCCGGAGCCGCCACGCCTGGGCCCCGCCCACGGCCGCGTCAGGCCCCGCCTCGGCCCCGCCCCCTCGGCTGCTGCGACGCGCGTCGCGCCCTCGTCCCGGCTTCCGGAGCGCTACGGAAGGGCGGGCGGGCGGCCGGGCGCCGCAGGCTCCGACGGGGCGGGGCGCGGCTCCCTGACTAGGCCGCGCGCTTCCTGCTGTCCCCGGCCGCCCCCAGGTGCGCGGGCACGTGGAGGCCAGAGAGCCGGGACCCGATCGTGCCCCGCGGACGCGCGCGGCCCGGCCAAGCCCGAGCTGAAGGGGCGGTGCTAGAGGGCAGTGGCGTGGAGCCCGCGCTGGCCCTGCGCACCGGGCCGAGGGCGAGAAGGTGACCTCGGAACCCTAGGCCCCGCTTAAAGCCACGGTTGCTGCTGTCACCCTCACTTCACAGACAGGTGTGGCCCAGCGAGCCGTCAGGGTCCGCCCCAGGGCGGGGGGATTGCAGGGCCCCTCTCTGCTGGCTGTGACGCGGCCTAAGCTGTCGGAGCGGGTGCTGCGGTCCGAGTGCCGCTTCGGTGCTCCTCCTAGCAGCTGTAGCACGCGCTGGTCATCGCCAGCTACCCTCTGTCACAGAGGCGGGGGCCGCGGTCAGAGGGGCAGCTTGCCCAAGGCCTGGAGCGAGAAGAGGCCACCCTGGATTTGGACCTAGATCCCTGATTCTGAATCTCAGCATTTTACCCTTGTGCTAAGCGGGCATCCTGGGATAGTAGTTCCCCTTGAGTGGGCACAGCCGGCTGCCAGCTCTGTTCCCTTAGCTAGCGCTGCCTCACCCCAGCAGGAGACCCACCTGTTGCCCAAAATCTCCCAATACGCTTTGCCTCCCAGTGCTCAGGGGGTGGGAGAAGACACCCTCTGTCCAGTGTCTGAGGAGAGACCCCCAAAAAGTAGGCGCCGCCAGGATGGCTGGTTTGTTGCACCGAGTCCGCCGGGCAGTGGTGCGAGGCATGTGTGTGAGCGAACACCCCAGTATGTTCACACTCACATTCAGTGTCGGAGGAACCAGCCCCCAGTCCTCCGGGCTGCTTCTCCCGTCTGCAGCCACCCCCTCTCTCTGGGACAGGGGGACAGTCTGCCTTTCCACTGTGGCCTTCCAGGTTGGTGTGGCCCCGGCCCAGGGCTCCAGGCCCCGCACAGCTCGCCTGCAGCAATCCAGAGCTTCTAGCCTCCAAGTGTCCCTCCGAGAGGAAGCTGCACGTTTGATTTTTTTTTTTTTTTTTTTGGCTCCATATTAAAGAACAAAGCATGGGAACTGGACAGGCCTCACTGTAAACAGAAAACACATGTTTTTTGAGAGAATGGGCTCTTCCTTTCCTGGTTTCATCTCCCATGGACAGAGGCCTCCTTAGGCTGAGAACAGGGAGGCCTCAGACCCCAGGCTGAGAGGAGGCGATTCTTTGCCCCAAGGAGGTGAGAAAAAGTGCTAGTGGGTCTGCTCAGCAGTGGGGTGAGCCTGGGGTACGGTCTCAGGAAGCAGGCCCCTAAGGGACCTGAACAGGAAGAGGGGGGCGGTCTAGGCCATTTGCATCCTCCGAGCACATGAGAATGGTTTTGGGTTCCACCTGAGCCAGCTCCAGACGAACGTGTGTTCTTCAGAGCCCGCTAGCCACTTGTGGGCAGAAGAGAGCCCCGATGTCTGCAAAGAACAGGCATTCTGGGAGTGAGTGCCCACTGCTGTGTGGCCTCGAGCAAGTTTCTTAACCCCTCTGAGCCTCAGGTTTTTTATCTGTAAAATGGGGACGATATTTGGTTGTTGAGGATTAAATAAGGTAGTGGGAATAGCCCTATCAGACACATAACTGGGTGCTAATTAACAAGTGAGCAAAAACAATATTGTCTCAGATTCAGTGCTAAGCTATTTCCACACCCCAGGAATTTCTGGAGTGGCCAAGGAGCACCTGTTCTTCCCTCGTCCTCTGTTGGACACAACCACTCCCAGACTGGCTGCGACACCTCTTTGGAAGCAGCCACCATGATGGAAGATGGTTCCTTTGAGTCACCACAGTAGCCTGATCTGCGTCCTCTAGGGGAGATTTGTTTCGGGGAAATAACCAGACATCCTTCCAGCCAACTCTGTGGAGTGCATGCTTGGACGCCACGCCAGGGCCTCCTGCCCGGGGCCGGGATGTGCCACAGTTGGCTCTAGGCTCCACAGGCAGTTTAGGAAGAGACTCTGAACAGGATCACCTGGATTGGTTGCCGCTGGTGTCGGTGGGTGCGAGAGTGTGTGTGCGCGCGTGTGTGTGTGTGTGCGCGTGTGTGTGAGAGAGCAAACATGGAGACACCCACACATGCCCCAAGCTCAGCGGATGGACCAGACCAAAGCCAGCCGAGTTAGCGTGAGACTGCCTTTCATCTCTCGGCCTACAATTTGATTTTAATGGAAATCTCTTTTTGTGGGAAAATCATGAACATTTCTGATACAGGCAAAAAAAAATCGTGAGAGAGGAAGGCAGCATACAGTCCTGGAATATTAGGATTTAGAGGTTGGGATTGCCTGCCAGCTCTGTTCCTAACCAGCTGCGTGGCCTCTGCCTCCTCACCTAATCTCCCCGCCCTCCCTGCATCTCGGGTGCCCCGGGAAGGAAATACACAGGCCGTGCCCACATGTTGGCCTCTCGCAACGTGTCAGTGATGTTGCTCATTGAAACATTTAAAAACATTAATTGGCATTCACAATAGTCACACACAAAAATGTAAACAATCCAATTGCCCATTAATAGATGGATGGGTGAGCAAACTTCGATAGGCATACAATGAAATATGACAAAGCAACCAAAAGGAGCACATTATTGATAGACTCAGCAACAGGAATGAAAGTCAGGTCTGCTGAGCAAGAGTTAACACTCCATGATTGATTTATTTAAATAGATGTTATTTAATCTATACTTCATTAAATGAAGGTAACACTGTCCACAGGGATGGGATTCAGATCAGCAGCTGCTGGGGGCCTGGGAGGCAGAGACCGGCTGCAAGGAGGGTCCAGGGAACATTTTGTGGTGATGGACGTTTTCTTTCTTGATCATGGTGGTGGTTACACAGTTGTATACAGTTGTCAAAACTTATCGAAGAGTACAAGTGGAAGGGAGCTTACTACATGGAAATTACACTTCAAGTTGATATAAAAAATAAATTGGTATTTAGATTTTATTTTTCAAATCTTACAGAGAATAATAGTTAATGACATAAAATAATGTTCACAATATATTAAACAAAAAGATTCTAAAATAACCTATAGTATGATTTCATTTATCATATACACGCATATGTATGCATATATAACCTATATATCCAGTCATATACGTGTGTGTGTGTGTATACAGACACATATGCACACATACACACACACACACATACAGTTTGGAAAATATAGCAGAAGGACTTTCAACAAAATGTACCCAGTAATTACCTCATGGGTAATTTTGTTTTCTTTTTTGTGCTTTTCTGTATTTCTAAATTTTCTGTAATGAACACTTTTCTTTTTATAAACAAATTAAATAAAACCAAACATATCTCTTTTCTTTTTTCTAGCTGTAGCAGGCTGGGGACATGGGGCTGGGCTCTGGGACAGGGTGGCGCGGACACCCCAGTTCCACGAAAGGGAAGCTCCTGGCAAGGTAGCAGCCGACCAAGAGGGCGTTGGGTGCTCCCTCCCCGGCGGCCCGGCTCTGCGCAGGGCACTGCGGGGCTGGGAGGAGCTCTATCTCTGGGCCAGACCTTTCGGTTTGGAGTGCTGGGACCCAGTGGCCCTGTGTGCCTTTCCCGAAGGTGCCAGTCTCCCGTGCTGCCCTGGACCGGACCTGGGGTTGGGGCTGGGGTCAGTCCTCTCAGCCCCTGTGCCACTGACCCCACTGTCTCTCCTAGAGGAGAGATTCGGGCACTGGGGGCAGAGCCTGTGGCGGCGGCTGAACACTGTAGCTCATGCCCGGCCGCTGCGGCCTGTGAGGCTGGGGTTACTGTTTACACCACCCTCTCCAAATGTGGGGAAACTGAGGCTCAGAGGTGAGAAGTAACTTGCCTGGAGTCACCTGGCCAGTAGCTGGTGGAGCTCAGGCGTGACCCCACAGCTGGATCCTCACTGCCTCAGGTTCAGTTCCCAGGAGCTTCTGGGCCCCCAATGGCTGATTAACACAGTGCGGGTTGGGGGTGTAGGGCTGTTTTTCCTGCGTCTGTCCCCTGTGCTGGGTTCCTGTGTGTTCAGTGGACGCATTAGCCTGGCTGGGCTTAGCGGTTAACTGTGAATTTCTCTGAGGACAGGGCTCTGCCTACATTTGGAGCTGCTGGGACCTCTGCGTCACACCCCGCCCCCCCTGGCCAGCTGGCCTCACCAAGGTGACAAGGAGACCTGCTTGCTTTGGTTCCTTCCCCTCCCTGACTGAGCAGATTCTACAACAGCCTGTGGAAGTTAAAATAAGAGCCTGAAGCTGTTAAAAAAAAAAATTTTTTTTTAACCAAGTCACAAATGGGAAAGCCGGGGCAGCAGGAGGTTAAGGACACTTTGTGACGCAGAGTTTTTATCTCCCAGTACTTTCGGGCTGTCAGCATCACAGTGTACAGCCATTGCGAGCAGGCTGCGGAGCCTGTGGATTTGTACCTGCCCGTGCAGGACGCATTCGGACTGTGGTCATCTCGGAATCGCTCCACGGTGTGGGTGGTCATTAGTTCTGCCCAGATTCTCCTGGGAGGCCTCGCTAGGGTTTCCATTTAAAAATAAGTTGAGGTCAAAGAACAAAATGTTTTAAAAATGTAATGTATTTATGAATCTATTCCCATAATTGTAAAGAAATACACTGTAATGTGACTGGCTGGAGGCTTTGGAGTAGAGGTCCTAGGATGGAAAGTTTTTCTTTTTCTTCTGTATTCTTCAAACTTTCTATACCAGTGCATATTATAACACTTTTGTAGTGAGAAGACGTAAAATACACTCACATGAAAAGTAATCAAACTGCACCTGAGCCTTCGGGTCAAGTGATAACCACGACAAGCAAAGGTACTGTTTGGTTATCGGATATCTGGTACGTGGCAGGTCTTCTGCTAAACCCTCCCACCATGGTTCCCTGCAGGTGGAAGCTGTCACCCTCTGTCCTCGGGGAACTAGGGATTCAGCGCCCATTGGGCAAGGCCAGGGGCTGAACCGGGGTGACTCAACTCTCAGGATTGTACTGTTTCCGTTACAACTTCTTGCCTCTTAAAGGTGAACATTTTCCCTAAACGTGATGATCTTTGATTAAAATATTTTTATCTTGTTCACATACAATCTGCAATGATTTCTGTAAATAGAATTTGGTAAAAGAAATATAAAAATCATATTTGTTTACCTTTTTACCTCATGACACCTAGACAACAGCCAAAGTTAAGATCAGCTACATAATTTGTAGGACCCCAGGGCAAGATGAACATGTGGGCCCCTTGTTAAAAAATGATTTTTTTTTTGTGTGGTGTTTTTTTTTTTTTTTTTTTTTTTTTTTTGAGACAGAGTCTCACTCTGTTGCCCAGGCTAGAGTGAGTGCCGTGGCGTCAGCCTAGCTCACAGCAACCTCAAACTCCTGGGCTCAAGCGATCCTCCTGTCTCAGCCTCCCGAGTAGCTGGGACTACAGGCATGCACCACCATGCCCGGCTAATTTTTTCTATACATATATTTTAGCTGTCCATATAATTTCTTTCTATTTTTAGTAGAGATGAGGTCTCGCTCTTGCTCAGGCTGGTCTCGAACTCCTGAGCTCAAACGATCAGCCCACCTCGGCCTCCCAGAGTGCTAGGATTACAGGCATGAGCCACCGCGCCCGGCCCTAAAAAATGATTAAGAATTTTAAGAGCCCAGGCAACAGAGTGAGACTCTGTCTCAGAAAAAAAAAAAAAAAAGAATTTTAAGGCCAGGGGACAGCCAGGCGTTGAGCCTGGGGCCCTTCTGCCCATGGTGCCCTGTGGGACTGGGCAAGCCACACACTCACGAAGCCGTCCTGGGCAAGGTGTTGATGGTTTATGATAGAGCTAGGGTGACATCCCCCTTTCAGGCTGAGTGACCACGAGTCAGAAAGCAGATGGGGTCAAGCTTCGAGAAGATGTGCAGTTTCCGATGCATCTTCCGGTCCTGAAAATACAAAGTGGTTGCAGGACAGGAGTGGAGTCCCAGTGAGGATGCCACGGGAGAGAGCAGGCAGGCTTCCCTCCCCAGGAAAGGGCCAGGCGTGCGCAAGGAGCTTTCCTTAAGAATGAGCAATGCTGCACGTGCGCTTGAAACGTCAGCACCCTGGCTCTGGGCCTTGATGGGACTTCAGCAGCTTTGCTGTGGCGGGTGCAAGGCTTAGCATCTAGGTCTTGAGGAAAAACAAGAAAAGCTGATGCCAGTGCTTGTTACTGTGAAAACACATTAAGAAACTTCATCCCACCACCTCTGGGAAAGGATCTTGGGCTTCAATGGCAAGTAAATTTCCCTCCAAACGAAGTCCATGGCGGGCAGTGGGGATGAACTATCAGCCTAGTCTGCAAGCTCAGCAGTGTCTCCACACGCAGTCCCAGCCAGCACCTGGCCGACCGGCCCACCTCCACTACCTTTCTGTCCTCAGCTTCAAGTAAAGTTCCAGAAGTTTCCAGGTTGGTGGGCAGGCCATCGGGTGCTCCTGGGGCTGCGGCCTCTTCTAGGAACCAAGTATGGAAGCCCAGGATGACTTCAGGAAGGATCATGCTTGAGAGGTCCTTTGAAGGGAAAATACCCACTTAAGAGAGAGGTTCTCGGCCGGGCACGGTGGCTCACGCCTGTAGTCCTAGCACTTTAGGAGGCTGAGGTGCGAGGATCACTTGAGCTCAGGAGTGCAGACCAGCCTGAGCAAGAGTGAGACCGTGTCTCTACAAAAAATAGAAAAATTAGCCAGGCGTGGTGGTATGCATGTGTAGTTCCAGCTACTCAGGAGGCTGAGGCAGGAGGATCGCTTGAGCCCAGGAGTTGGAGGTTGCAGTGAGCTGTGATGATGCCACTGCACTCTAGTGGGGGCAACAGAGCGAGACCCTGTCTCAGGAAAAAAAAAAAAGGGGGGGGGAGAGGTTCCCCAGCCCTTTGGGGCACCACCCACCTCAACCCCCACCCAGGCTTCCATAGCCCCTTGTTATTTAAAAAATAAGCCAAAGCCCCATTCTCCCCAGCCTGAAATAGTGCTCTGGAGCAGCAGGCCTGGTCCTGAGTGTTTTCTCCAAAACGTGCCTCGTGGGGAGCGATGCACAGAGGAATGGATGAGCAGGGCAGTGCAGGAGTACCCCGAGGCCCCAGGGCAGCTGGCCGTTCTGTGCCCCTCAGCGCCTGCTCCCGTGCCTGCAGGGCCCTCCAAGTCTCCAGGGACTTGGCTCGTCCACTTTTGCAGATTCCCAGGCCTAGGGCCGCTCAGCTGCCTCCCCCACCCCACGTGTCCCCAGAACCCCACCCGGAAGCTGGCAGAGAAAATGGGGCAGAAAGTGGCAGCCCCCAGCCAGGGAGCTTAGCTCAGACCTGAGCCTGGCCACAAATCTTCCCTGAAGCTGGAGGACCGTGGGCTACAAGCAGGGGGACCAGGACTCAGTAAGAAGCCCCTTCTCCACAGTCACCCAGGGTCCCAGCTGTCCCTGCACTCCAGGGATCACAGGCTGACCCAAGTCTGGGTGCCCTGAGACAAGACAAAGGGAGCTGGTCCTTCCAAGCCGCGGCCTGCTGCTGCTGCATCAGCGACCTTTTAGGAGCATCATGAGCCCAGCCTCACCACCCCCCACCAAAAACTGTGCCCAAAACACTTTGAAGTGGGTGCCCCAGGAGGCTGCCCCAGTGGCGGGCCAGAGCGCTGGGAAAGGGCCCACGAGACTGGGGCGTGGGATCTGCCTGTTCACCTCTTGAAGAAAAAATAAACCCAAAAACGCTTCTGTGTGGAATTTCAACTTCTGGGGATTTCTAAGGAGCCGGCCCCTCTGCGCGGCGCGTCCCTCCGTCCGCCCCTCTCCCTGGCCTGCTTTCCTCCTTCTGTCCCTCTTTGTTGCCAAGCTCAGACGTCGCCGCTGAAACCCAGCCCAGCTCGCAGCCCGGAAACTTCCAGCTCCGCGACTGTGCAGCAAGTTGGGTGGCGAGGCCAGGGTGACAGCAGCGCCTCCGGGCCAGCCGCGGCGGTGACCCCGGGCCGCGGCCTCTGCGGACTCACTTTGCCCGGCCGCGCCCCCGACCGCGGACAGTCGGCGGCGGGGCGGACGTGAACTTGACCCCAGCGCCCGCGCGCGCCTGGACCGCCGGGCACTCCGGGACGACCGGGTAAGCGGCTGCCCCTCCCGCCCCTCGCCCTGAGCGCCGCGCAGGTCGGTGGCTCGTGCGGTGGCAGCGCCCAGGGCGCGCCCCGGGGGCCAAGAGCACACGGCCCGGCCCCCGCCCCACCCCCACCGCCCCGGCGAAGGCAGCGTCCCGGCCTGCTCACAAACAAAGACTCGGGAAGTTTGGAAGGGAATCTTTCCCGACATTTTCCCTCCCCTCGGGCGCTGGGCTGCCGCCATCAGGGCTCTTAAAGGGGCATAAGATCACTCGGTGTGCTTCTCGGTGGTGCCTTTCCTGCACAGCGCCCTCCCGCCTTTAGCTGCAGGGAAGAGGGAGGGGGCCCCGTGCCCCTCGGGTCCTCAGGTGTGAGCCCTCCAGGCCCGGTTTGCACAGGGGCAGCGCCGGAGGTGACAGCCTGTGGGTTGAGGGTTCCCAACAGCACAGGGGGGCAGCCCCCTCGCCCTGCAACGGACGGTCCTGGGGGCTCAGGTGGACATTGATTCTGATGCGCCCCACCAACCTGAGTGGCTTCCCGTGGCCATCCTCGGTGACACCACCCTGTCTTCTCTGCTGGGGGCAGCCGTGGAGCTGAGCGGGCATGGCCAGTGCTGGGGACACCAGCAACTGTGGACAGGGCCTGGGGAGGGGAAGGAGGCTGGGCCCTGGGGGGCAGATGTGGGGATGCCGCCCACAGCCCCGGCCTGGCCCACCCTCCAGCCAACTTCTCTGCACCCACCTCCCTCCCTTTGCCTGAGACAAGGCCCCTGTCCCTGTGAGTGGCCAGATTCCTGGAGGGCACTCATGGGGTGGGAAACCACTGCACCCGTGGGCCGTGGCAAAGCCCAGAAAATTCCCAGAGCTCTGTCCTGTGCCTGGGGCTCCGAAAGCCTCTGAGTTTGACCAGGTGCCCCCAACCATAGCAGGGACCACCTGGCAGGTCTTGCCCCTGGCACTGGCCAGGTGCCCAACCTTCCAGAGGCCACCGCTAACCTTCACCTCCACCCCAGGGCACCGGGGACCCCAGAGTCCTCCTCAGTGACAGGCTGCAGGGACAGTGGGACGGCACCGAGCAGGCGTGAGAGGCTGGCTGGCCGGGGTCTCAACAGGCTTCCCGCCCTCTGACCCTGAACTCTCCAGCAGGGTTCCCAAACTGGCAGCCTACGGGGTCAGGTGGGACTCAGAGGAGAGTTCACAGGGACTGTGGGAACGGAGGGGCCCGTCTGCTGCGGACAGTTGCTGCCGGGAGGGTTAAGGGCTAGGGCTGCCAGAGCTTCCCACTCCAGGAGGAAATCCAGGTTGTGCGTGAAGTGTCCCAAATCTGAAAACAGGACAGAGGAAGCACATCCCTGCTGGGACCCGACCCTAAGGTTGCAGCCCCTGGGTGCACAAGAACCTTTCTTCGTTGTTACTGTAGTTACTGTTGAAAGCCTGGGCGTAATCGCAGCCCTGGGGGCAGGCCTGCCTCTGCCTGCCGGCACCTCCTCGTGCTAGCTGGGTAACCTCAGCACTCTGAGCCTCAGTTTCCTCACTCATAAAATGGGCTTCACAGTAGCTCTGACTCAGTTGCGCTGTGGGGGACTGTAGCAATCGTGTGAGCGCTGGCACACTGTAGGCGCTCCACACCTGAGGTCCGGATGGCCCCTGGCCACCGGCTGCCTCCACACATCACCTGCTTCTGGGCAGCTCAGGAATTTCTCTCTTGCAACTCATGTCAACTCTCAGTTGCTTGCCTTCCCCTCCAAGCCCCTGCCCTGTGCCTGTAGCCCTGTGCTGAGCACGGGCCATTGAGAGGCGAGTCTGACAAGGCCCTGCCCTAGGCAGCTGCCGGGTGTCCTGTGCAATCTCCCAGGATGAGGTTCTCCAGGCTAGTACCAGAGAAGGTGTTTCCTGTGTAGTGCTCTTGCCAGTGGCCATGCAGTCTTTGTTGATGCCCCTGGAGATGGGCAGCTCACCACCTAATGTGGCAGTGTTGCTAGAAGATGAAGCCTCCCAGACATCCTTGAGCCTTAACTGGTAGGACCAGGTGTGGGACAGGTCTGCAGGCAGTGGCTCTGAGTCTGAGGCATCTGGTTTTACTGGGGAAAACACATACCTTGTGGGATGGTTCTAAAAACTTGGTGAGGTGCTGACTTCAGTCCCCCAAAAAAGCACTGCAGGTGATGGATGTATGGTTTCACAGAGCAGAGCCCTGTTTCCCCTTTTCGCCGACAGCCCGTTTAGCAATGGCAGGGCTGCGCTGGTGACCCCACCCACTTCCTAACAAGCAAGCTGCCGTCCCTAGAGACGACAGATACATGCTTTGATTTTCTGGGGTTAGATTCCTTAGGTCGTTAATTTTGGAAAACCTGGACAAAAATAAAAGAAAAGAAGGAGTCACTGAGTGGAAAATAAAACAAAGCTACTACAAAAAGCTGTTCGCTACATGCAAAAAACTGGAAAGTTAGGTCAAGGTATCCAGCAGCCCAGAGCTCCTTGCCAGGACCAGCTACATAATTTTGGGGCCCGGTGCAAGATGAAAATGTAGGGCTCTTGTTCAAAAATGACTAAGAATTTCAACACGGTGACACAGCGCTAAACCGAGCTTGGGGCCCTTCTGAGTGCAGGGCCTTCCTGAGCTCAAAGCCCTACGTGGCAGTGTCGGTCCCACACCCACGAAGCCAGCCTTGCCCCTTGCATGTGTTCGTGCCATGTCCTGGGGCCTGGGGAGGGTCCCAAGACAGCTTCATTGAAGGAGCACAGCTCCTCTTCTTTTGCATAGAGTTTTTTTTGTTAGGGGGGTGCCCTCCCTGCTGTTCCATGCTAATTTTAGAGTAGTTTGAGTCCTCATGAAAGAAGGAAAACATTTTTTAATTACCTATGAAACCACAGTCAGAGATAGCCATGGGGAACACCTCCCCCAGCTTCGATGAAAACATATCATTTTAAACCAGGTTAGCCTCTTAGCACCTTATTAGTTTATCTGTTTATCTTCTGCCTGTTTCACTGTTTTATCCCAACTCTTTCCCTAGGTCAGAAGACACTTTCCTACAGAGTGGTTTTAATGACTACTTAGTATTCCGCTGGACGGATTCCTCAATGCATCCCTTATTATCGGACACGTAGGCTCCTCCCAGTTATTTCCAGTTTTCCCGATTACTATAAACAACACGGCCAAGAACGTGTGTGTGCCCATTTCTGATTGTTTCCCGGGGGAGTGACACCATGCGTTAGCGGTCAGGCTGTCAGGGGAGACCTTTTGGCTCCAGAAGCTCTTGGGGTTGTCTCTGAAATGCCACCTTGCCCCAGCACCTTGTGCAGTGACAGTCCAATGCCATGGTCTTGGCATCTTGCTTTCATTTTGAGAGGAAAACCCAGCCCTCCCCACAGCTGCCCTGACGGACAGCACAGCGGAGACTTGCAGGTGTCCCGGAGAAACCGCGTGAGCCTGCCCGGCTGATGTGTCCACAGCCACCTGTGTGCAGCCACAGTTGCCCCCTGTGCAGGCAAAGACCCAGGCTCAGTGGCAGAAGTGCTGGCCCAGGGATCTCCCCGACGGCCACTGAAGTTCTGCCACCCTTATTGTACGGACAGATGGCACATCAGTGATTTTGAAGCAGAAAGTGGCCCCTCATCCTCCCCAAGTACAGAAGGGATTTGGGGCCCACGGTGGCGACAGGCTGCCCGCATCACTGCGCCTGCAGGCTGGGCTTGGCGTGGGAGGACACTGAGCACGGTGCCCGCTCGCAGGAAGGGGAGAGGACAGAGAGGCAGCAGCCAGGAGGTGGGGTCGAGCCCGTAGGAGGGGAGGCTCTGCAGGGTGTCTGTCCACCTGGCAAAGGCTCCTGAGGACAGGGATGAGGTCTGCTGTCCCTGCCAGCCCCCTGGCCAGCCCGATGCAGAGAAGCAAGGCGTGTGGAGTGAAACTGCCCAGGGCTGTGTCCTGCGTGGTCCTCTTTTCCTGCAGAGGCATCATGTTGGCGGGGTGGAAGGGTCTGTTGGTCTCCTGTGGCCGTCGTAACAACTTACTGCTGAGTTAGTGGCTTAAACCTGCAGTCCCCAACCCCCGGTACCGGTCGTGGCCTGTTAGGACACAGCCACGCATCACCGCCTGAGCTCCGTACCCCCATACACACCCCGCTCTGTGGATAAATTGTTTTCCGTGAAACTGGTCCCTGGTGCCGAAAAGGCTGGGGCCCTCTGGCTTAAACAATGCAGACTTATCGTCTCACGGTGGGGAGTTCGGGGTCTGGTGAGGGTCTCTCCGGCTAAAGTCGCGTGTCGGCAGGGCTGGTTCCCTCTGGAGGCTCCGGGGAGAATCTCTTTCCTGGCCTTTGCCGGCCCCAGAGGCAGAGGCCGCCTGTGTTCCTTGGCCTGTGGCCCCTTCTTCCGTCCTCCAAGCCAGCAGCGCGGCCTCTCTCTTTCTCTGACCACGGCCGGGAAAGGGCCTCCTCCTTCAGGAATTCACGTGGTTAGGTGGGCCACCTGGATAACCCAGGCCACTCTCCCATCCCAGGTCTTTGACTGAGTCCCGCCTGCAAAGGGGTAGGACTGGGACGTCTTGGGGCCATTATTCTGCTCAGCAAAGGTAGTATCGGGGAATCTGAGGACCTGACCTTCCCCAGAGGACTGAAGAAATGCCACCTTTCCTCCTCCTCCTCCTCCCCAGGGCTTTCAGTCTAGAATCATGGACCTACACATGGTCGCACCTGGAAGGATCTGAGGAAACTCAGGCCACAGCGGCCTTGCCCAGGATCCCAGGCCGGGCCCAGTGTCCTCACTCACATGCCCCCCTTCCCCACTGGCCTGTGATGTACAGCCCGTGGGGTGGAAGTCCCTTAGCCTGGAGGGACACCAGCTGGAGGACACTGCCCGCGCCCCACGCCTAGGGGAAGGGAGGGAACATGCATTTATGGAGCCACTTCTGTATGGCAGGTGCCACTTGGTACAGGTGCCCCTCTCATCCTCCCCACGCCCCACGGGATGTGCACAGCAGCTTCCCATCTTGCAGATAAGGAAGTGGAGGCTCTCAGAGGGGCAGGGGTTGGCCACAGAGAAGAGCCTGCTTCCTACCGAGAGCCAGTGGAGCTGCGTGGCTGGTGTCAATGGGACGCCACAGCAGTAGGGGCTGGGCTGAGATGTCAGTGTGGTCCCTGCAGAGCTCTGTGGCACAGGCCTGTTCACTCATTGACAGGCGGCTCAGAAGCCCCTGCAATAACACCTCTGATTGTAAACCTGGAGAAATAGGCTCAGAGAGGGATGTTGATTTTCCTAAAGACACACAGCAGCTTTTGCCCTGCCTCCTGTGCCCCTCCCCCGTGGGCATGGCTCCCGTGGCAGAGTTACTGGGTGTTGGATCTGAGGGGTGATCTGTAAGGGGAGTGGGGTCTCCATTGTGGGAACACTTAGCTGCCTCCCTAAAAAACTATTCTGCAATGGGAACTTGCACCCTGGTTGGGGGCTGGTGCAGTGCACAGTAGGGTGGTTAAAAGCCCTGGGTTTGGAGTAGGGGTGTTCTGAGTTCCAATGCCAGTGCCACCACCTTGGTGTGACCTTGGGTGTGTTGCTGGCCTCTGAGTGCCTGTGTCTGCCCATCTGGAAAACGGGATGAGTAGTGTTGCTGAGGCCCCAGAAGACCCCTGGGAGGCCCTTGCTGGGCAGCTGGTCCTGCCCCAGAGCCCTCCTACCCCATGACCCCCACATACGCTCCAGGGCAGGTGGGCCCCTCGGACGCTCTTGCCATGAGAATTAGGGTTATTTTCTCTCACATGCAGGGCTGGATCGTCCTGGATCTGTCTGGACTTGTTCTGACTCCAACCTGTGCCCAGCACAAGGACAGAGGATTTGGCAACTCAGGCAGGTTCTCTGTCAACCGGGGGCTGCTCTTGGTCACCTTGACCCCATGGGGCAGGATAGGGGGCATTAGTATCATTCCCATTTCACAGGTGGGCAGACTGGGGCCCAGAGAGGCCAGTTCACTTGCCTAAGGCCATGCAGCTGGCAAGGGGCATGGCTGAGCCCAGTGATGGCTGGACCCTAAATCCAGGGCTCTATGGGGCCCACCTCTGGCCTCCAGGAATGTAGTCTTCCTTGGCACTCACTTAGCCCGTAGCCCTTGATTCTTTCCAGAAGGATGGCAGGCCTTCCTGCCCCATTCCCGCAGCAGGCAGGCTGTTCTTGGGGACAGAAGAGCCAGGGGACAGCCCTTTGGAGGAGGGGGCTTGTGAGAGTGTAGGGGGATCTCGGAGTCTCTCCCAGGGCAGGGCAGCATTGCAGCTTGCATGACGGGGGGTGAAGGTGTGTGGCAAAGGAGAAGTCTATCCCAGCTGGAAATGTCCCGCCAGGGGTCTTTGGGACGTCCCTTTCTCCCCAGCACAGCACGTGTTTTGACCTGAGCAATGGTGAGCTACTCTGAATGAGAAAACCAGGAAGAGAACCCTCCTGGGGCAGCATTTGAAGCTGGGGCGGGGGGCACTTGGTACAGGAAGGTGGGCGAGGGCGCGCACCCCAAGGCGGAGACCCTCGGCCAGCGTTCCCTCCGAGCTATCTGCTGCAGCCGCCACCCAGCCCGGCCTGGCATGGGAGGAGTTAAGCTGCAGCGGGCACCTTGGCACGTTGCACTGCCCAGAATGTCCGGCTCCCCGCCCCCACTGCTTTTCTTCCTTTTTGCCTTTTTCCTTCTTAATTAATCATACGCTGCTGCCCAATTTAAATATGGAAATGCCCAGGCCGAGGCGATGCAATTATTCCCGAGTGCCTGGCCGGCCGGCCGGGACTCCCCGGCTGTGGGGAGCATCGTGGCATCGCCTCTTTTCTGATGTGTGTGAAATTATGTGCACAAAAGGCGCCTCCTTATCTGGGTGTGTGAACTAAATAAATAAATAAGGGCTTTTGTTTGTTTGCCGGCTCCTGCACAGGACTGTTTTGACTAAACCGCTCGTGTTGTCTGCGCCTTTATGGGACTCGGGAGACGGGGAGGCAGGGGGAGCCCCCGCAGGCTGGCCGGGGGCTGGGGGGCGGCTGCCGGGCACCTGGGGCCCTCTCCCTCCCCTGGCACCACCCTCAGCCCCGTACCCCCCCGTACACACCCTCGCCGGAAAGTTCGCCCTGCCCAGGCTGGGCTCCCAGGCAGCCTGGCACCGCGCCAGGCTCGCCGCCAAGCTCGGGCGGCAGGGTGGGGCACGCAGAGCACGGAGGATGGGCCGGGCGCCCTGGGCACCAGCAGGACCCGAGGCCGGGGGCCAGGGGCCCAGAAGGTGAGGGAACCCCGGGTAGGCGCAGGGTGGGTGCTCAGCGGGCAGCAGGTGGTGCTGCCAGGCTGGGGAGCAGGCCTCTCAGGGGCGGGAGGCTGGTGGAGGAGGCAGGCACAAAGAGGGCAGTGCCAGGCAGCCGTGCCGACGCAGACATCGCTGCCGCTGGCCCTGCAGCCGCCTCCCGGCCGCCAGGCCTGGCCTGGGCTCTGCGGGAGGATGCGAGTGCATGGGGCCCCGGGCAGGAGCAGCGGACACGGAGCTGTGGCCGCAGGGCCAGCCCCAGCGGAGGAAGGGCCGGAGCAAGGCGGGGCCCAGGGCTGTCAAGGAGAAAAACATCCCAAGGCCTGCAAATTGCTGCTCTCAGCTTTTTCCCCCCTCCTCCTGCTTGGGGAGAAAAAAAAGCAGCGCTTCCTCTGGAGGCGGATGCAAAAAGGATGCAGAATTTTAACCATCTCCTGCACTGGCCGGTCCTTCCCCAGCAGGGTTGGGGCCCAGGCCTGGCGTGACGGCATGGCGGGAAGGGGACTGCCAAAAGTACCAGAAGCTTTTGCTGGGAGATGCGGGAGAGCCTGGCCTTGTTGGCATCCCTGTCCAGAAACTGGGACCCTGCAGCACCGGAGGCAAGGGTGTGAGGACCGGAGGTCAGGGCGCCTGGTGCCCACGAGGGGCCGCACATCATGGTGCCAGTCGCTGCCCCGGCATCACGCCTGCTTGCTGGGCCCCCCTCTTGGTGTTGAACGTGATACTTCGGTCCCCGGTTGGGGATTCCAGTGCTGTGCTAGGAGGGTCCTCGTTCGTGCTGACTTGAGCCCTCAGCCACACTGGGATCCTGGGCGTTTCTTGTGACCGATTTTTGTGTTTTAAAAATAATGTGGAGTGTTTTCTGGCAGCTGGTGGGGGCTTCACACACTGCACACTCAGGGCAGGACCTAAGGATTGAATCCTATGGTGAGGAAGGTGGTCTGGTCCCTGCACACACAGCGGGCAAGCCCCAAAGGCAGAAGGGGAGGCCGAGCGCCTGGCTGGGGAGATGCAGGGGCCTGGCCTGTCGTGGGTGTGAGGGATGGTCTGGGCCAACGGCCCACAAGGCATAGAGCCTAGGGCCCACAAAATGTTTTAATTTTAATTTCTTTTAAAATCAGAAGAAAAATGACTATAAAAATAATGAATATATAATAATGAATCCTGGTTATATTGGTCTTTCATCCAATGCAGTCGTAAAATCTAATTTTTAATACTTAGGGAGGAAGGGGCCCAGGCAAAGTGCCCCGGCCCATGACAGGCAGATTTGGCCTGGGCTGGTACCGTCTGTCCCAGGACAAAGGGTCAGATGTCTGGCTCTGCAGGGCACTGGGTACCTGGTGAATCTGGCCTTTGCACAGGCTGGTTGGGACAGGCTGACCCGGCCTGCGGTAGAGGGGAATGAGAGGTCTGTGTGTGTGTGTGTTCATGCGTGTGTACACAGTCATGCACACACATGCCCACACAAGCAGGCATACTTGTGTACACACGTGTGTTTTACAAAGGATTCCGCGATGCCTGAGTGTATAAATCCCAATTCTTGAACTAGATGGATGCAAGGCTAGGGCCAGGTAACAGTGTGACTGTTGGGGCCTGGTATTCCTGACAATGGACAGGAGCCACCGTGTCCCTAAGAGAAAGCACGCGGGCTTCGAGGTCCACCCATGCCACCTGTCCCCGGACCCGTGCTCTGGCACAGTGCTGTCGAGGAGGAGCAATGTCAGCCCCAAACACAAGCCACATCTGTAATTTCACATCTTCTAGTAGCCACATTTTTAGAAAGTAAAAATAAACAGGTGAAATTCTCTTTAATCCTAAAATTCATGTTAATCCAATATAAATACCTAAAACGGTATCATTTCCACGTGTAGTTTATATGAAATTATTAAGGACATACTTTATAATTTTTTCACACTAAGTCTTCAGAATCCCAAGCAAATTTTACACACGCAGCTCTCCGTCTGGACTCTCACATTTCCAGGGTTCAGTGGCCACAGGTGACAGAGGCAGCGCTGTTGGGTGATGCAGGTGTAGCCGGTCTCCGGGTCCCCCGCCCCGCCCAGAGTTGGAGAGACCAGTTTGCTGCTGGTGGCCCTTCTTGGCCAGGGAGTAGGAGCTTCCACTGGTGGGTTGGGCCCCTAGCAGCACCGGGAGCTGGAAGAATGGATGTTGGGGTTGCAGGTTCCAGAACGAGGGGGCTGCTGGAAAGGGCTCTTCGGCTGCACTCCCAGACGCCAGGGGACGACACAAAGGCCTGACTTCAGGCTCACAATAGTGGGGCGGTTAGTCACAGTGCCAGGGCAGCGGGCAGGCAGACAGAGCCCCCTGTGTCTGCGCCTGGTTGGGCTGGGCCCTGCCGCCCCCATCTCCCCAGCCTGCTTCCCACCCCACCCTGCCTGTGGGCTTTTGTGTGCACCCCTGCCCGCTCCCCGCATTAACCCCTGCAGCCTGCTGCCTACCTGGCAGCCCGGCGGGGGCTTCCTCGCCAGGCTCTGGTTTCCATCGGCCACCCTGGCCAGAAGCACGCTCCTTCTAGAAGCCAGATTCGGGCCTGTGAGATTTCATTGGCCTCTCTTGGGAAACGGGTGTCCAAACAACCCCGTAGCTGGGCAGTGTTTGTGCAGCCCGAGGAGGGACTGTCATATGCGTTAGAGAACCCAGAGTATGGGGCTCCCTACTTAAAGATCTCATCAGCATTTGAACGTATTTGCCATTCAAGGACTGTGCATTTCGGGGAAACAATGAAAAGCCAAAACTGTGAAAAATTAAGGAGTGGCCCTGAAGCTGGTGTCTGTAACTGCAGTTTTAAAGTGAACAGACTGATATAAATATTTTAATCCTGTGCATAGATAGATGGATAAGATAAAATAAATGAGTCATGTTCTGGCCCAGTCTGGAGACTCTCTGAAAACAGGACTAACTAATGTTAGCATTTGCTATTTAGTAGCTACACTTAAAATCTCTCCTTCTAGGTTGTGATTCTAGAGCCTCCGAGATAGAATGAGCTGTTTTGTTGTGATGTGACAGTTAAATTATTGACACTTGGAGAAGGCAACTTCCCCGAAAACGGTATAAAATGCAGTTCACGGTCTCTTTTTAATTTAAAAATAATCTCTGCAAAAATTCTACATTTTGGCCTTTCTTCGCTAGACTGAAGTGGCGTGTGTTTTTATTTTAGAAGGCAGGGCCATGTTGCTGTGCCTCACGTGAGGAGGGACACGGAATGAGGGTCTCTGGGAAGGTGCGGATCTACTTACAGCGTGACAGTCCCAAGCGCCGGAGATTTTGCTTGGAGGAAATAAATGTCTCCAATTTAGTCATCTTACCTGTCGATTACATTTTATAATTATTTGCTTTATAAGTTAATCCTTGCCTAGAGCTGAGGCTGTCTTTGGACTGTAAAAGGCCTCAGTCCGTCTGGTCGGCGAGATGTTCGCCTGTTGGAATCGCCGGCCGCCGGAATCGGGCGCAGTCGGCTCCGGGACGGAACCAGTCTGCGTGGGGCGGCTCGTCCCACTCGGCCCTCAGAAAACAAGTAATGCAAGACATGTGCTCAGCTCACATCATTTTGTTCTGATTTATTTTAAACCACTTAAGATGATTTTAGCACAAAGAGTGCTGTATCTTATGCATTCTGAGGGCCATTGGATTTTCAAGCTAGAGTACAATTTTTTTAAAAATCCCGATTTAGAAATTGCCTTTCAGAGTTGACAACAGCATGCTAGTTTGCCTTTTAACTCTCTTTTTAAGAAAGAGACTTCAGATCAAATACATTCGATTTGGCGATTGGTCCCCCTCAGTTGTTACCAAGGGACCGGAGATGGCCACTTCTCAGGAGTTCCTCTCGGGTGGGCTCAGACCCTGGAGGTGCTTCCTCAGACATGTACTGGGAGCTTGTCCTGGGCATATTTTTTCCTTCCAAGGAGGAGTGTGGCATTCAGTTTTAATGTCATCATGTGGAAAAGAGTCCCTGCCTGGCTGAGACACTAGCACACTCAGCCGGGCCACTTCCCAGCGTGACTCCCAAGCTGGACTGTGCCGCTTAAGTGACCAGGGGACCCGTGTAAGTGCCATTATTTTAAGGCAAACCCAACACAATGCTTGCTAATTGCAGTTCTCTCTGGCTGCAGGTACTACCTCAGGCAATGGAAAAATAAAAGTAAAAAAGATTAAGGACAACAGGAAGCACATCAGAGCCCCGAGGAAAATGGCCTGGAAGCTACTGTAGGGACCGGGGAGACCTGACCAAGTCCTGGGGTTCTTCACCCCCTCAAGCCTCAGCGCCCCAGATTTAAAACAAGAACGGTGCCCAGCCCAGCCCCTAGTCAGGGTGGTTGCAGAAATATGACAACAGCAGCTAATATTTGCATAGCAAAGCCACCCAGTTTCATTTTCTGTTTGAGAATTTCTCTAAAGGGCCGAGTGCTATAGACGTGTGAACCCCCGCTATCGTCTTAATAACTTTCCTGGCATTCTATGATGATTACTGTTTGTGCTAAACTTATAAATATTATCAATGATTCCTTTGATTCTTAAGTGAATTCTATTTGACTTAAAACAAATGTAATCGTGTCAGTCATATAGTGCTTTTCTGATAATGAAAGCAACGTATGCTCGCTGTAGAAAATTTGGAAAATACAGAAAAATGCACATAAGGGAAAAATTGTTCATCATTCCTCCTACACAGAGACAGCTCTGGTCACATTTCCCTGCGTTTCCTTCCAGGCTCTCCTCTCTGCCGAGCGCCTCTTGTCAATTCTTGTAGCATCTTTTTCCAGATAACTCCAGCGGCTTTTCTGCTCTGTCCTCCCTGTCTCCTTCCTGCTGTTGCTCAGTGGCAGGTCCCTCTTCTCCTTCAGACGGACGGGCACAGGCCCTGGGTGTTCAGGGAGCAGACCTTGGGCTCCTTGACCTGCTCCCCGGGAGCCCTGCCCGGGCAGGCCAGACTGCTCGCAGAGCCCCACAGCAAAGCCGGGCCACGGGCAGGCTCAGTTGGTGGGGAAGCCAGGTACAAAACCCAAGCCCTGCAGGTGAATGCGCTAGGCCTTCCCTGGCAGGAAAGGGCTGAGAGGTGGGAGGATGAAGGCAGGCCGCCCCGGCCGAAAACACGGAAGGCTGCAGCATGAGGGGGAGTAAAACGCAGCCCTGATGCTTGAATTCTCGGCAAAGAAAGACACTCGGCCAAATTAAACAAACCACTTCTTAGACGTTCAAAGTTTCCTCAGAACTGTCAAGATAATGTTTCCAAGGTGTTCGGCTTTATGGCTCTGACTTACACCCACCAAGTGGTTGGGGGTTAGTGCCAAGTGGCTTGGTAGGCAGAATCCACCAGAACTTTAGTGCAAGGGCACAATTCCCAAATAGCATGTCACAATCAGGCGTGTGCCTCAGCTGGTCCTGCAAATCTGTCAGGTGAAGGTTCCAAAGAACCAGGCCTCTGGAGGGAAATAAACCGATTTCCATATTGCTCTCTAGAGTAGCTGTGATCCGAAAGGAATTCTAGAATTGCCAAGTTCATTTCTGATAGGACAAATGGCATCCACGGGGTCTGCCTTAACCCCCTTAGAAAAACGCAGAGTGGCCTCAATGTCTCAACAACAGATCATTAGAGATTTATTAATAACCTGAGTTGCAGACAAACTTCACAGGCAAGCTAATAGGTTGCAGCGTTAGTTACAATAGAGAAATACTAGCAGGAAATGAAATATGGAATACTAGGGGCAGACAATACTATGGCAGTAAATTATCATGTAACAAAATAACGGAATATTGTGTTACCCTTAAAATGGTGTTGACAAAGAGTTTGTAATGGCATGGAGGGGTATGGGATACAACATTTTCCCAACAGTAAACAAGTATATGACTGTATGCCTGTGTTCACTGAACAATAGTCTAGAAGGTAATATCATAAAATATTATTTCTGGACAATGGCATATAGGTGAATTTTCCTTTTTTGTTGTATTTTAGACTTAACCCATATTTTTTACTTATTATTTAAATTATCTATGTCTTAAATATATTTCTTTATATATATATATATTTTCATTTATCACCAGCCTCATGGGAATCTTTCTTTATATTTTATTCTTAAATTGCTTATAATTTAGACTTTTCTGTGTCTTCCTTAAACATATGGTATTTTTATAGTCAGGGAAGAATCATTTTTAAAGACTTGTGAATAGAAATATAGATAAATGGCATATTTTCCTCCAGTCACTGGATAGATGGCATGTAGCAGAAGTATTCGTTAGGCCAACAAATATGTATAGTGAGTAAATATTATTCGTTCTTTTATGAAAGATTTATATATTGATAGCTTATTAATCAAAACCTGCATGTGTTCCTTCACCAAACATACATACTTGTATGCCATAGCATAAAAATCTCAATTTTAGATTTTGTGTGGACTTGAGAAGTGCTTTTGTGCCCTAACAATAGGATCAAGAAGGAAAAAAAGACAGTTTTCTTGGTTTCTTAGTTGGATGACAACCCTGTCGTGGTTAGATACCGTGCCTGATTTTGAGTTTGTGCTTTCTGCTTCTCCTGTTTGGTTTTTAAGAGCAATTTAAAAGATTCTGCAACTTCATTACTGGAGAAGTATATATTACTAGATTCTGGATTCATAGTGTCAGATAAAACTGTGGTCTTTGAGTGGAGATCTTAGTGGTTTATTTATACTCATCAGTTGGCTTCTTTAACAAAAAAGGAAAGAAAACAATTATTTCCTCCAGCTCCTACTTCCCTCAAAACACTTCCCTGCACCCTTAAGTAACCTGCAGATGCACATCTAGGGTGCCTCGCTTGTGTTAAGGCAAGAGGCTGGAATTTTCTTTTTTAACCATAATGCTACAGGGTTTTGTGATATGGAAAAAATCTGTCCATATTTCCAGTTGAAATCTCTTAGCGTTCAGTCAGGAGCAGCTGGCTTCTCTGTGAAACGAATTCCCAGGACCTGCAGCAATGGGAAGGGGCCGGGCAGAGAACACGACGTCCGGCTGGCTGGAGAGAGACCCCTGCTCGGGCAGCCCGCCTGCACGCGACGCGGGGACTGCCCGGCGGCCCGCAGAGCCCCATCTCCGGACCGGAGCCGCCGCCGCCTGCAGCTGAGGCCCGAGCCCTCAGTTTCCCCGACGGAGCGGGGACGTGGGTGCGCCCCTTCGCGGAGGGCGGAGGCGAGGCCAGGCGCCCGGGCAGCGGGACCCCTGCGGGAAGGGGTCTCAGCGAGGAGGGGACCTCAGCACAGAGGGGACCCCCGCAAGCCGGGTCTGCGCGGCCTGGACCGCCGCGGCCAGGCGCGTCCAGCTGGGAGGTCCCGCTGCCCCAGCAGCCGCCGCCGCCCGGGGGCCTCCAGGGCGCGACCCTCTAATCCGCTTTAGTCAATATACTGTGAGCTTTCCTTGGGCAAAGCAAACAGGGCGGGCGAACAAAGCGGCGGCCGCCGGCCCGCGACTCCTGACCCTGGGGTCGCGCCCTTTGTTCCCCCTCCGCAGGGCAGCCCCGCCGCCCGCCGCGGCTAATTGGGGCGCGTGCCACCGCCGGCCTGGGCTCGACCTCCGACCTCGCACCCCGGACCGGCTGCAGCCCCAAGCCCTGCCCGACGCAGCCCGGCCCGGCCCGGGCCCCAGACCCGGACTCCGGGCCCCGGTCCGGACCCTGGACCCTTGACGCACCCGCTGCAGACCTGACTTTCCGCCGCGTGCGGACCCGGGCCTGGAGCGGGTTCGCCCGGCCCCTCGCGGACCCCGCGGACCCCACCCTGGCCTGACGCGGGCCTGCGCGGTGAGCCGGGCCGCCCGGAGGAGGCGCACTGGGCCCTTTTGGACCGCGATGCGGGTCGGCCGTGCCCCCTCGGTCCGGAGCTGGCCGGAGACAATAGCCCGGCCTCCCGCCCCAGTGGCAGGGCTCGGAGTCCGCCCAAGGTCCCCAAGCAGCCCCTGCGGCCACGTGCGTGCCTGTCACCTGGGGCTGCGGCAGCGGAGGCGACAGGGATTCTGCTCCTGTCGTCTGTCCGGGTGGGGAGCGGCCTCTGCAGGGCCCTTAAGGACCTCAGACAGCGTGATGCGGAGAGGGTTACTATTCCTTGTTTTTCTTTTTCTGCTGTTTATTCCTGCTTGGAAGCCCGTCGCATGGGAAAGAAAAGGTGCCCCAGGAATGCAAAATTCAGAATGGCCTAGAGAGGGAAAGGGGACCCTTCAGACCCTCCACACGGGCTCCCTCTGCTCCACAAGTCTCTTCTCCTCCAAATCGCAGCCTCCCTGGCACCTGGGGGTAGGTGTGGGCGCGACCAGGTGCTGAGGTCAGGGATGCAGTGGACACTAAATTCAGGCCTTGGCCAGTCCACGTCTTCCGTGGTCTTTGTTTTTTCCCCAAATGTTGGGCAAGGTTATAATTTTTTATCCCAAGAAGCTTTTGAGACTTAAGCTCCTTGTAATTTTTAAAAAGGTTTTCATCTGTTTTTTAAAAGGTACTTTTTCTTGTAATTAGGTGCAAAAAGGAAACAAGAGGACGGAGTCCTGAAAGGCTCTGCCTTTGAAGACGAGCTGAGCGTCTCTGGTCCTCCGCCCGTGGGCAAGGCCCTGGCCTGACGCTCAGTCATTTCATAGTTTTGTTCACCGGCTGTAAATACTGCTAGGCTTTGCCAAGACGCCTTTTTTAAATGTTGAGCTTGTTTCTGAGCTTGCTGTCTGTGGGGTGGAACGTTCGAACGTGGAACCTGGCTTTGGGAAGCCTCGGTGTTCAGGAGTCGCCAACGTGCTGGCTGTTGCGAGGACGAGAGGTGGGTGGGGGGCCTGCCAGGGGCCGGGGCAGGGGCATCGGTAACTTCCTGGGTGTGCGTGCAAATCTTGGCCTGGAAAGGAAAGTCCTGTGGAGACGTGCCTAGCCACATCACCCGATTCCCTCTTTCTCTGACCCTGTCTCATTTCTGTTCCTCTCACCGCTGCAGCTTCTTCCTAGCCCCTCTCCTTTCTGAGGAGCGATAATTCGATCTGATCAGCATAAGTTTGCCTCTTGGAATGCTGATGTCTGGGCCTGGGACGCTGGCCACAGCCCCAGGAGAGACGTGCCACAGTGAACCGGTCATCAGAGGTGCTTGCTGACAGGAGGCCTTGAGGTTCTCCCAGGCTCCTCGTCACCTGCTCTGCTGTGGATGTTGAGACCATGGGCCGGGTTCACAGAGGGCCCTAAGCAGGGGCGAGGCGCACGTGGGCCTTGGAACCCCCGGCTGCCGCGGAAGCTCTGGTTGCAGGGTGCTGGCAGCCCTGCAGACAAGTGGACAGCGGATTGTGACCCTCCAGCTCAGGCACAGTGGCTTCGTTACCGGGTACTCTGCCAGGTCCAGCCGGGCACTTGTGCCTGTGACTTTACACCCAAGGTCTATCTGCCCCGGTCCAGTTTGGAGGGAGGGATCAGGATACACCCGGCAGCGAAGAGTGGGTGCCTCAGAGAACTGAAGCAGGCCTTGGGGCACAGGGTGGGGGCAGGTGCCAAAGCGGGGCCAGCTCAGGGCAGTTGTGGGACCCAGGTTTCAATGGGGCTCTGTTTTTCCTGGAAGCTGTTCTTACCTATAAAATAAGCCTATGTGTGTATGAGTGTGAAGAGGTGGACGGTGATGTTTTCCTTGAAAAAAAAAAAAAAAGCAAAAATAACAAAGTGCATGTGTGTACATCGTGGTTGGGGTCCCAAGTCTGTGCAGAATCAGGCTATGTCACTACCCTGCCCACCCGGGCCTCAGTTTTCCCAGTCTTTAAAGGGGTATGCCAGTTCTTGTTCTGTCTGCCGCACAGGCTGTGAGGAGAATGTGAGACGAGGTGAGAACACACCGTGTAATTTAGGAAGTGCTTGGTCTACACCCGTGAGGTGCTACCCTTATTACCTTAGGAAGAGCCCTCTAGGACAAGGCCATTGTTTTATGACTAAAATGTTTAGCAACTCACATGGCACTTACTAAGTGATAGGATGTTTCTGTTCATTTGAACTGTGCGGAAACCCCCTGCATCGGCTGTCCCAAGAGTGTGGGCCGAGCGCGTAAGAAATCAGGTCAGAACAGAGAGCATCCTGTTCCCTCGAGGACTTTGGACATGACAAGGGGCCCCCAGTTTAGGGGATTGGAGTCAATGGCTTGGAGACTGTCCTGGGGTACACACCGGAGAGCCCTAATTTGGTCCCAGGGTCTGAGCCTTCACTGGCCTGCCTGCCTTGCACTGGGTAAACCTCTGCAGGGCCCAAACCCCAGCCCCGTCATGCTCCTGGGCAGAGATCACATCCTCTCAGCTCCCTGGGCCCTTGCGTGTCTCCCCAGGACTGCCTTTGCTCCGTTTGTCCTGATGATGATGCGTGCGCTCAGCCGGGCTTGCCATTCACAAAACCATTTTCTGTTGCAGGGAGAGCTTTTCCCTGCCCGAGATCTGTCCTTGTTCTCTGCAGCAGGTTGTGATTTCACTGGCTTCGGGTGTTTGCGTGTGTGTCTGAGAAAGGAGTGACCCAAGGAGGCTGCACGTGGGGCCTGTCCCTTCCCCTGGGGAGGACTTTCCACCAGGACCCCAAGGTTGGCCCCCAGGCCTAAGGGCAACAAAACTTTTACTGCTACCTACACACATACGTGTCCACGCACATGTACACACGTACATATGCACACACCCACACGTATCCCAGGATCTTATCCTTGTGGAGCTAACATTTAATGTTCTAAGTATTAAAGTTGGAGGCACCAACAGGCTGTCTTAAAAGGCTCATTCAGCCCGTCTGCCTTGGAGCAATTTTATTTATAATTCTTCTTGTCACGTCAAAGAACTCTGTGTTTCTTGCAGACTGTGTTTGGGTGGTTGAGTGTTTGGTTTTTGGCTACAGCCAGTTAATTTTTCTGAATCTGTAGGTCCAGGTGTGTGTTGACAAGTTTTTTCCCAACTCGAGAACTTTCCCAGTGAGGCTTGGAGTCCTCCTATAAATTTCCAGTGTTCCACATGGGAGAGACTTCCAATTTCGGGGGAGTCAAGAGAGTGAGGGAAGGAAGGCGTGGGTAGGACCCGCGTCCGCTGCCTCCTCTCAGACAGAGTCAATCGGGCAAGGCAGGCTTGGGAAGCAGAACCTTGCAGCATATTTAGAATACAGAGTCGAAAAATCAGTTGATGGATAAGGTCTTTGCAAAGGCACAAACCTTTGGTGATAATTAAAAATCCCTGCTCCTCGGCATCACTGAAAACCAGGCACAGGAGCCAAATGCCTGTCCACATCGCTAGTCATTTTCAAATACTTCTTAAAAATATACATTTATCATGTAAAAATGATAGAGGTTTTATTTTCAAGGTTAGTGGGCTCTTCTTGTCTGATTGTTTACATTACCACTTCTTTTTTGTGGTTCATTTAAAATAAATGAACTTCATATTCTTTTAAAATTAGGAATTACGCCAAAATTTGCTCCATAAAATAGCAAAAGCATTGGTTTTCTTCTTTAGTATTTTTCTTTTGCAGCAATTAAATAGTCTCTTGCAGTGATAAATTTAGTTCAAATATTTCTTCACTTTTTGTAGAAAGGGCATATATGAAAAATCTGACCTTAACCTTGAAGTTAACCAGATCTAAAAACTAGGATACTTAGACATAGTCGGGAAAATGAAACTGTCTTTCTGTGTAAATTAAATTACTCACCTGTGTTGTGTGAAATCATATTTGATTTAAAAAAATAAAATGTAAGTACTTTAATAAATAAGACCAGTGTGGTCAAATTTCAAACCACTTGTAACTGACAACGCCCCCCCCCCCAAGTCCCACATTCACCCTGAATTCTTTGTACAGGCAGTTTAATTTTGTTGCAGTTATTTTAAAGAAGTAAGCTGTGAAGTCTTGATTTTAATAAAAAGTTACTGCAGTCTCTTGGTAATTTAGCAATGAACAGTTTGAGGTCCAAATCAGTTTTTTTCTCCGCTCTTGTTTTTTCTTTATTCTAGAGGGATTATAATTTACCTCGCCCACTGAAGACCTGTACAATAAAATGCTATGAAAAAGGCACAGTGCAAACGAAATTTTTAAAAAATAAAAATTACCTTTCATAAGATTTCATTTTAGAAATCATAGAATTGAGTGACTAAAATCAATTCAGTGCCCACTTATCTTTGAAAGGTAATTTTTATTTTTTAAAAATTTAATTTGTACTGTTTTTTTTCATTCTTTTTCATTCTTCATTTTCATTCTTCATTTAAAGTCAAGAATCTAGCTGTGGCATTTGACATGTACATATATAATCAGAGATATTGCCCTGTCATCCTTAATTCATATTTTATGATTTGTTTTGTTACTACTTTGAATTGGAAAACATTAATTGTAATTCCTCATCTATAAGGGCACATTTTTCATTTAGTATGTATATATTATACACAATATATTCATGTTCATATATTAATATGATTGAACATATATTTATCATAGACTTCTAGTTTTATGCTCCCCTTTTAATTGAAAAGTAACCCCTTAAGAATGCTTTTAGACTTTGTTAGACTTCTTTGGAGACACATACGCAGGCAACACATCCTGAAAAGTGAATGTGTGGACTTCCAAAGTGGGTAAAAGATGATAAACAGATGCTCACGGAAGGTTTCTACCCAGACGTGACCTCATGGATGTAGAGTTAGCACCATCAGCCACAAGAGAGCACGGGCCATGCTGTTGATCACCATCAGCTGCAAGCACACTTTCAATTTTTTTCTGTTTTTGAAAAAGAAAAGGTATAAAAATGGTGTCTGCGTGCTGGGTTTTTGTTTTAGTTTTTGTTTGAGGGCGGTGCACTAATGCAACGTCCAGCATTTACTTTTGTCCTCAAACACGCTTGTCCTACAGCCAGAGTTTCATTATTGTTGCTAGTAAACCAATGCTAAGTTTGACATAAAGCTGAGTGAAAGAAAGCAACAGATTTTAGCTTCATTGTATCTGGAAGGAAAGAATCCTCTCTGTGGATGCTTGCTCACATTTCCTTACCCAGCCCGAGACCCTATCGACTCTGGTTATCTTTTGTTGTTTTATTTCTATGAAAAGTACAAACACATGTATACCCAAGGTAACATATAAAGGTAATATACAAAGTAACATATAAAAGCTAATAGGCTTTGTGCATAAATAATTGGGAGTAGAAATGAACCCATTGTAAAGTAGTACAAGTTTTTACAAAATAGGCATATCAAAATGGAGTCTCAAACTTGCAAACTACTTTGAGACAAAGGCAAAAGAAAAAAAAAAATCATAAGCCTGGTTTGCCTTTATACAGAGTCCCCAAAGCTGCTAAGCAGCTCCTCAAAAGGCACATTGTCCGGGACGATCGAAGTGGCATCTTACCCAGGAGCCGCCGCAAACTTGCAATCTCAAGTTTATTGGTCTGCTTAAAAACATCATTATTCTTGGATGTGCAAGTTGAATGTTCAAAACCCAAGTGAAAATGCAGTTTTTCACTTACATTGGTCCTACATGCTTTAATTAAATTAAATGCATCTGCTTACTAAGTCCTCGTAAGGCTTTGGATATTGAAAATTTTATACTATCAAACGTCGATATGTGGAGAAAAGGGAAACTAAACTGAAGCACTGCACAGCCCTCTGAGACTGGACCGTGGGCCAGAGGCTGGCGGAGAAAGCAATGCAACAGGAAGTTGCCGGCTGCATTTCCATTAGGCAGATCTGGGGGGAAATCAGGAGAAAATAACTGTATAAGGCTGACACTATAAACATCCCAGCACAGCAACAGCCTTCCTAGGATTTATTTTCAAACATCTGACCTCAGGCACGGTTGTGGCCCACAGGCAAAAAGCAAGTTTTTCTTCCAGGAAACTTGTTCATCACAATGCTCATCAACAATGTAAATTTTCCAGGTTTCCTTGTTGATAATTTGAACTTACTTTTTAAAAAAATATTATTTACTTTGTATAACATAAAATGATTGCAAATAGGCAAAAACAAAAACAAACAAAAAAAAATCCAACCTGAATAATACCCCATGGAATTATCTGAGTGGTATTATTTTCCCTGAAAAAAGCAGAATTTGATTTCTGAATTTGCAACCAAATCATATGTCAATCCTTGCCAAGTACAGGGGGAATTTTTAAAAAAGAGTATGTGTTCTTGAACATTGTTCTGACTTACCCAATTTCTAGTTTTACCAAATAAAAATTGGAAGGGGGGGAAAAAGCATTAAATTAACTTATTACTGTGTGAAAGCAAGAAAAAAAATCAGCTAATAAAAAGAAGAAGGTTAGCAAGCTAGTATGGTTATACAATGATTTCAGGTGAAAATTACAGAGCTAATATCCTGGCATTTAGTCACTGCCTTTCGTAATGATACAGTTGTCAAATTTGTATTTGTGCCAATGGAACAAAAGTTGTAATGGCATAATAGAAGATAATCTCTTTTTCTTTGTGGCTTTTTTAATTCAGTGTTTTAATCCACCCATTTAATCACAAAACATATATCAAATTAGTTATAATATTTATAGTGTTTAGGAAAGTGATTATAAATAGATTATAGTGTGGTTGTTGGATGTGGTCTTTTTTTTCTTTTTTTTTTTCTTGAATGTATCTTAAAGGTATGCAGCATTTCTAGAGTTTGCACTTGAGAACAGTTTTATGTGAGGATAGTAACCACATATTTATGTTCAGAATCTCCATTTGGTTGTTACCGAGCTAACTCATTATTTTGGAAAAACAAAATTTGGTATTAAAAGGGCCTGGTGCTTATGATGCTTAGACCTCTACATTCCGCCCAGTCTCTAAAGCAGTTTTGTTCTTCTGGAGTCGCTAAACTTGCTAAACCACAAAATATCTTTAATATGTTTTTTAAAGTAATTGAACCATACAGTCAAGATGGGGTAGAAGGGGGCTTTATAATGGCAGTTAGTGGTTGAGTTCTTCCTTGCTGTGGCCGGAGTAGGACGGGTTGACAGACGGATCTGTGGGACTTTGGGGACTGCCCACCACACACTCATCTTGTGGGAATGTGTTCTCTTACCCCAAACTTCCTAGTTTGGGCTGAAAATTTTAATAGTGAAGAAAATTATAAAGGACCGTGCTAGACAATATTGTTTTCCCCTGCCATATTGCTAGGAAGTGGGCACGGCGTTCCTGAGTCTCAGGCTGCTGAGAGAGCCATGCATGCCCTTGTCAGAGGAAGAACAGAGTTCCCGGGCTTCCAGCTTTGCGCCCGCCGCCCTTGAGGCTGGGCTGGGGGGTGGCCATACTCAGGAAAAGAATGAAACCCACCTAATTGTGAGGTTACTGTGAGTTGCAGGCAGCTGTGGAAAGTGAAAGTTGGTCAGGATTCCAATGAAAAGATTAACTGGGCAAAACATTTCTACTCCATTTTCTAAAACTGAGTTTTCTAATAGGAAAAAAAAAAAGCTATTGCTAGAAGGAAGAGGTTATAGTAAGATTCCAATCCCCCCCCCAAATTTAGGAAGGTTTCTTAATATATCCTGGGTTTTTCCCTCCCTTCTCCCAAATTGTGTATGTCATGGGTGGTGGCAGTGATGTGTGTATAGGGGTGTCCAGCACAATTCAAAGTGGGGTCTAGGAAGCCTTGGAAGGCAGGTCAGTGGGCAGCCGAGGCCCTGGCAGAGCTGTCCCAGCCCAGCCTTGCCCAGTGTGACCAGTTCCCCCTTCCTGGGCAGTCCAATCCAATGCAAAATGAAGTTTCCTGGGAAGCAGGGCACACGAGGAACTTTTGAATTTACCAATGGCATAAAAAGTATATATATTTTTATGACAACGGGCAAGTTTCAATTGGTTGGCAGAAATGGCGAGATGTGACGTCAAGGGACACTGGTTAGAATGCCAAGGCCGGCAGCGGGGGTAGGGGGGTGGGGAGAGACAGGCACAGAGAGACATTGGGATGGGACCCAGGAGGCCTTGTTTCTCTCCGGCCCTGGCAGTCAACGGGCTGTCGCAGGCTTCTGGGGACAGTCAGGTCCATGTGGCTTTGAGCCAGAGCATGCTCAGGCAGGGGGAGGGGGTTTGAGAATACTGCTCCTGTGTCCGTGTGCGTCCCTGAGAGTCGGAGGCCCAGGCTGGCCTCTCTGCGGTTTGGAAATCACTCGGGCGCCCCTGCGGAGCAGGCGGGAAAAGGCGCTGCGGCCTCCTTGGCATTCTTACCAGTGTCCCGACCCTGGAGCCCGGCCGGTCCTGACCCCCGGCAGAGGCCCGGGAAGGAACCCTGTGGCCCAGGGCCAGCAGCGTCGCCATCGGGCTCCGAGAGAGCAAAGCTGCGGCCTTGAACTTCTCCCCGCAGCTCCCGCGCCCTGAGTCGGGGAAGCAGGAAGTTGTTTCCACGGGGAAGGAAGAGAGCAAGCTCAGAGCTGGGCAGCCGCTCCGGGCACCGTGCCCCAGCCCATCCCACGCCTCCGCGGGCACCGTGAGCGCCCCCCCAACTCCGCCAGACACCTTGCGCGCCTCCCTTACATCTCCGGGCACTGTCCGCTGCCCCCAACCTACTCGACAGACCCCGTGTGCCCGGCCCTGCCCCCCACCCACTGGGCATCGCGCCCCTTGCTCCGCCGGGCCGCCGGTATCCAGGAAGCCCCGCGGGGTCGCTCATGCGAGCGCTCCGCCTTGGGAGAAGCCCGCTGCCACCGTCGGCCCGAGCGCTGTCCCGGGGCCTCATCTAGAGCTCCGCGGCGCACACTGGCACCCGCGGGGGCGAGCCCGGCGACCCTGGCCGCTGTCCATGGCGCCGCCCGGGGCTGCGTGCGAGAGGCTGCGGGCAGGCCAAGGACCGTCGGTCGGCCGGGGGTCCCCGAGCCCGGCCCGAGCGTGCGCGCGCCCCGCTGCCCGCAATCATGGCAGCCGGCGCCTCGGAGCGCAGCCGCCGAGCGCGCTCCAGCAGCCGCCTCGGTGCCAAGGTGGCGGGAACGGGCCGGGGGCTCGCGCCCGGCCGCTCCCCACAGTCGCTAGGGCCCCGGGGCGCGAAGCGCAGGGCCGATGGGTCCCCGAGGCGCGGTGCCCCTGCCCGGTGAGGGCAGGCGGGCGCGGCCGCGGGGCGGGGACGCGCTGGTGGGGAGCACCCGGGGCGGCGTGCCCGCGGGGGCGCGCACGCGGGGCTGCGGGGCGAGGCGCGGGGGCCCGGGCGGCGAATCCGCTGCTCGCGCCGCCCGCCCCGCCCGCGCGAGCCGTCCCGGGTGGGGGGTGCCCAGGAGGGGCGGCGCCCGGTCCTCACCCGTAGCGGGCACGGCGGGGGCCGTGGGCGGCCTCGTTGGTATTCCGGGCGCGGCCGCAGCCCTGACCTCCCAGCGGAACAGGGGTGCCCGGGCGTGCGGGCACGGCCGCCGCCCTCGGGCGGTCTCTCCGGGCCGCGGGGCCCGCGGGCGCCTCGCTTCTCCCGTCCCCTCCTCCCTGGGTCCCCCGTACCCCCTCCCCCGCTCCGATCCGGCGGCGAAGGGGTGGGCAGGGAAACGCGCTCTCTGGGACAGGTGCCAACTCCGAGACAAAAGACATAAAATAGGCGGCAACGGGGGAAGCGCGGCCGGCGCGCTCGGGCGGGGACGGCGGCGCCGCGGGGGCCGCATCCTCGGTGCCGACCCGGGAAAGTTTGGGAAGTCGCCGCGGCGGCTTCGCAGTGGCGGGGGACGCGCGGCCCGGGTCGCCCTCCGCGCCGTGCTCGCCCTCTCTGCGCCGCTGCTGAATAATTCATGGCGCGGCCGCCGGCCATTAGCATGCACCGGGCGCGCGGCGCGTCTGTGCCAAGCCGCCGCCGCATTCGGCGCCCGGGCAGCGCCAGACGAGCGGCGGCCGGGCCCACGCTGTCCCCGCGCCCGCCCGCCCGGCGGCGCCCATTGTGCTCCGGGCCCGCGCCGCCGTGCTGTCCCCAAGCCCGCCTGCAGCCCGCCGCCCGCCCGACGGCCGGGCTCTGCAAGTTCGGGCCCGCGGCGCCCGCCCGCTCGGCGGCCCCGGAATGCAAGTGAACTTGGAGAAAGTCGCGGGGCGCGCCGGCCGGCCCTCCGCAGCAGGGCGTAGGCGCTCCGGGGCCAGCGCGCTTTCGTTTTCGTCTGGGACAAAGGTCCCTCACCGCTTTGGTCGCGGACGCAGTGACCGGGTCCCGCGGGCCACTCTTCAGCGCAGGCCGATGGCTAAATACAGTGAAGCCGGAGCCCGAAGGAAAGCCGCAGCGCGGCTCGCGGCCGAGGAAGTGGGCCCTGAGCCGTGCGCTTCGCCGGTGTCCGCCCGGAGCCGTCCCACCCTGCCAAGAGTTGCGGGAGCTGGCACCGCTCTGCTCTCCGCCGCTTCGACGCGGGAAGGAGGGAAGCGTTTGGAACCCAGGACTCAGACCCGTGGCCGCGGGCCTGTGTAGCCGAGGCAGCGTTAGCGCAGCGCTGGCTGCAGTCAGGCGCGGTCCTCGGGCAAGGGCAGGGCTGTCGACCTGTGTGCCCCAGGTCACGATCGAGTTCAAGGCGACTCCTGAGGACGGTGAGTGCATGTCTCACTTTCACTAGTTAGTATTTAAATATTAATGAAGGGACTTCCAGGAGGGGCTCCCCTTTAGGGCCGGCCTTCCATAGACTGGGGACGCACGTTGCTTTTGAACCCGAAAGCCGCACCAGCTTGCAAGAACTCCACGGTCTTCATGCATCCGCATCTTGGAATTTGTGAAATGCAGCTTCTGCTCTCAGGTGTGCAGCTTATTTGCCGGGGAGAATTTTGTGGAACACATAAAATAAGGTTAGCAGGCATCTTAAACACAATGGGAAGAAAAGAGAAAACATCTGTTTTTCGGTTAGATCTGTTTGGGAAGGTTATTTGGAAACTACAACAGTTTCTGGGAAAATTGAAAATTTTCATTTACTTCCTAAACTCACACTAATTCTTATTTTTTTTCTGCTGGTCGGACACTTAGGGAGAGCTGATTTAGGGGGGACCTTGATCCGGCATTGGTGGCATTTGGACCAGTTGAGTGAAAGGCCCTTGTGTGGAAGCTGCTGTTTATAGTGGCATAAAATGAAAAACAACTCATAACTTTTCATAATAAATGCCCCTTTATAGGTGGCTCACACACAGGCTCGGCCAGTGGCCCTGGGGAGTTTGTGGGGAGTGAGGAAGGGGTGAAGGAATGCTCGTTGGCCGTAATTACAAGGTTTTAATGTGACACTGAAATTAATTTCTTCAAAGTTGGATTTCAAAAGGCAAGGCAAGCTAGCAATAGCTTCATTTTATTTTATTTTTTGGTTCTAGCTATTTGGGATTTTTTTTTTTTTTTTAATGTGTGCTGTATGTACGTGTACCTATCCTGGGTTAAAATGAAACCCGTAGCTGCAGGGGATTCAGCCTGCTTTTTAATTGACTGTGCTACAGGTGCGATTTCCCCTCTGCTCTTCCCCTGCTTACTGATGTGGTTTGGATAACCTTGCTGGGTGCTTTTGCCATGAAATAATGGGGTGAGGGGGCTTGTTTCTGTAACACCCCGGAGTCGTGAGCTGGCATTGGGAGGCTGTGTTTCCGGGAACGTGGACTGAGGCCTGAGTCGTCCAGGCTTGCCTCGTGCCTCCTCCTCCCTGGCTCACTGGTCCCCCTGATCCGGGGGAAGAACCTCAAGAAATGGGGAGATCGTCTCAGTGGGGTCTGGCCAGCCATGGCCAGAGGCTGAAAGTTTGCTTCAGTGCTTGAAGAACTAACCCTGGCCATCTTTTGGCTTGGTGGCTTTCCCCTGTTCTCCCCTGGCCCTGATGAGAGTTTTTATTTACGACTTTATCAGAGGCAGTTAGTGGACATGAAACCTGGGGTGGGACACTGGGGGCGTTCTCGGAATCGGGGACAGCTGCGGAAGGCATGTTGCTGCAGCCGGGAGCTGCTGCTTGGTGTGGCATTGGCGGCGACAAGGATAGTGCAGCTCAAGTTCCGTCGGGGCCTCACCTGCAAAATGCCGGGGACGGTCCCCCTCGTCCACAGGATGCTGGCAGCGTAGCACTTGATGGGCAGGAACCGTGCGGCGTTCTGCTCAGGCTGTCGGCCATGCCCCAGGATTAAAACAGACCCCGTGTCTCCTTCTCGACAGGCCAACAGGCCAGATCCGGGCCGGCAGAGGAAGGCCTGAGCGTCGGAGGCGGCAGTCCTCAGGGCTCCTTAGCGAGGGCTACTATTTACCAAGCTCCAGAGTCCCATCTCCTGCCACAGAGTGTGCCTCTGGTCCATGAAATGGGACGGGGTCGAGATTCTGCAGCAAACAGTGGAGCCCAGAGGACGGAGGCCCTGCCTGGCCCCGGCAGGGCCCTGTCCTGCCTTTGTCCACGTTCCTGAGAGCCAGCTCAGTTCAGATGGAAACTCAGGCTCCCACGGGGGGCTTCTTACCGTGTTGGAATAGCCCATCCCAGCAAAATTTGTTTTGGGGGTCACACACACAAAAGAAGAGGCCTTGAAAATGAAACTGGCGCTTGTCAGTTTTTTCCCACTTCTGGATTTAATATAAAGAATGTGGTAAGCAGGGGGCCAGGGTCACATGGACGGTGGTGTGGGCCGGTGGGAGGACGGGCTCTGGTTTTTCTGTTTTTGTTTTAGACCAGGGCCAAACTCAGGATGGCCCTCAGCTTGTGCTAGGGCCTTGCCATGCCCCAGACCCTCCCGGGTAAGGGGTCTCCAGGTGCTAGTGGGGGCTGGCTGGGCTTGGCTTGGAGCAGTCTGTGGCAGTGGGACCGGCCCCTCCCCTGTGGCCAGGTCTCATGCCTGCCGCTTGAACAGGTGCAGGCCAGCAGTTTGCTTTGCTCAGCAGGAACAGCGTGGTGCTTTGCAGCAGGGTTACTTTTCATGTGTGGTTTGCACCTGGCCAGAGCAGACTCTGTGTAAACCTGTCTCACTCGCTCCCAACCCCTTGAAGGGCTCTGGGGCCTGTCCCACCGCAGTGTGGGTGAGGCCTGATGGGAAGGCAGATTTTGTGGCCCAGGGAAGGGTGGGAAGGGTTTGCCCATCCAGATGGGCACTCTGCCTGGGCGGGTGCTCTCTTGTGTCCAGGGGAACCCCCTGCAGGGCAGATACATGCCTCTCCTGAGGGACAATGTTTAGCGAGGGAGGGGGCCCTTCCAGGCCAGGCAGGAAACATCTTAAAACCACCGTGCTTCATCTGTGTGTTGTTGCTGGGTTTTTAGGGTTATTTGCATATTTGGGAAGAAAGGGAAAATACTTCTACAGAAATCTCAGTAAGCTAGAGTATCCTAGCTTATGTCAGGGCTTCAGTCTTTCCCTGCCCCTGGCTCACTTTGCCACCCTGGGGAAGCCACATCACCTCTCTGAGCCTGTACCCTGAGCTCTAAAGCAGGAGGAATAATACCAACCTCAGAGGATTCAGACGACATTATTTCCATGAAGCACAGTTCCTTGCACGTGGTCATTGGGAGGCCATGAATGGCTACATCATTGTTGTTATAAATTACAATGGCTATTTTTGTGGCCAATTATTATATTACATATTATTACAATTATATGCAATTATTATTGTATTATTTATTATCATTTTATATATTATGTTATATTCTAAGCAACAGAGAATCCAGTTTTGGTTTCACCAGAAAAGGCACCAAGAAGTTTACTTTTCCTGCCCCACAGGTGGTAGTAAAAGTGGACCTTGATGGTATTGACAAGGTAGATTGGTAAGGCTCTGCAAAGCCGGTGCTTTCCTTGTCACAGGGGCTCAGCGTGAATGTGACCTCCCAGAGGGTCTTGCACTTCACGTTGGGTGCATGAGATGAGACCAGGGTCCCCCTGGGGAGGTGGGAAGCGCTGATGGTGAAGGTGCCCCTTCTCAGGGGCAGGATGGGAAGCACACCTGCGTGCTGGCCCTGGGGTCTCACCTTTGCTCCCCCTCTTCAGGGGTGGGGAAGGACAAGGGCAGGAGATCCTGATGCTGGTTCCAGCATGGCCACACCAGCCGCCAGCGTCCCCGCTGGACATGCAGGTAGAGATTTGGTAGGAAGGTTTTGCCCTCTCTGACCAGCCAATTGTTCTTTGGCCTGGTACGAAAGTATATTTACCAAAACACTTGCTGTGGAGAATTTTATCTCCTAGACGCTCGTTCAGGATGACCCAGCAAGATTGGCCTTTCTCAAAATGCCTTTTCGGAACAAGAACAGACCCTAAATGGCATCAGTTGTGTTTCTGATGTTACAGAGCCGAGGAGGGAGAAAAAGCAACAATTGTCTCCAAGCAGAGACAATGGATCTTTTATATGGAATATTTATTTTCAGGGCTGACCAGTGTTGCGTTGGCTGGGACAGTCCGTGGAGCTGGAGCGTCCAGGTATCGCAGGCCCCGAACATGCAGTCGGGGACAGAGATTTTTAGGAGAAGAAGAAGAAAGTCTCCCGACCCATGGATCTTTTAGTGGCACTGTCTGCCTTTCTTTGTTGAGTGGAGTTTAAACTTTCACAAGTTTATTTTTTTTTTTCCTTCCGTGATTTCTTTTTAAAGGCTGCCGGGGCACGTTTGCAAGTGCTGGAAAGGTGGCCCGGTTTCGGATTGTGGGCAGGGTGGGGCCTCCCTCGGGCCAGGCCTGGGTGGCCTTTGTTATCCAGGTCACGAAATGGAAGTGAGAGAAATAGAAACTGGGAGAGGAAGAGTCTGTCCACAGAGGGTTGCGGGGAGGCCACCGAGAGGGTGATTTTGGCTAGTTTTTGTGGTTTTCCAGGGTCGCTTACTCGTCCCTAAATCCCGTTCTCACGTGAACTTGGGAGTGGCCTGTAGGTCATGGGCGAGACTGGCCTACTCAGAGAAGACACACACGGGCCCTCGAGCACCTTCCCGGCTGGAGAGGATTTTTTTTTTAACTCGTGATGAACACGGCCCAGAGTCAGGGCTCGATGAGTATTTTCTGAATTAATAGAATGAACAGAATTTCACCCTGAGGCCTGCACACGAGCCCTCCTGCCTGGCCCCTTCTCTGGCGTGCTGATAGCGTGGAGCTGCCGTGGCGGCTGCGGGTGTCGGAGGGAGCCGTTCCCGGGAAGCGAGGCCGGAGCCCCGGCTCGCAGGAGACTCGGGGAGCTGATCGTGCTGGGCTTGTGCCGAGAGCATTGGGGTGCCAGGGGACGCCTGCTTCCTCGGGGTCTCAGTCTGGACGCCCTGCGAGACCCTGGAGGAAGGGGGATGAGGGTCCCTGCCTGTCACAATTCCCTGTCGTCACCCAAAAGACTTTTTTGGCAAATGATAATATTTGGCTTCAAAAACGAGGTTTTATTTTTTAAAACTGCCATCACATCCTTTATTCTTTTAAATGTTGCAGCCTCTCAGCCTGGCCCATTTTTCCTTCTGCATTAACCGGCCCGAAAGACCGTGATGAGGAGAGCTCTCTTTTGGGGGTGTCCAAGTCAGCCTCTGAGGCCCTGGGTAGAATTGGTAAAATTGAAATCATGGAAAATAATGAAATCTTGTGACGTGGGGCAGAAAAACCCTAAAACCAGGTTTCTGTTCACTTTTGTGTGTGTTCAAAGTGAAACGCAGCACAGCCTGGCATCCTGTTCCCGACGGGAAGGGTCTCTCCCCTCCGTGTGGGTCGCCGTGCCGAGGCCGGCGGTGACTGCGATTCACGGCTCAGCCGGGGCTCTGAGCAGAGACGGAGCCAGCAGAGCCGACGGCTCGTGTCGTGAGATGGGCCTGGGACCAGCAGTTGTGGGTGTTAGCTGTATGCCTGACTTGTGTAAAGTAAAACGGCCAAACAATTTTTTTTTTTTAAGAAGTGATAGAATTTTCTCTCCAGATTAAAAAAAGAATGTCATCCCCGATGCCTTCGGCGTTCTAATGCCGGGCTGGGTTCTCTGTGGAATGCCCTTCCTAGTTCTGGGATTTCAGATGGCAGGAGAGCATTTAGCCGAAATATTTACCTGCTGATTTGGGCTCTTAAATTTAGAATCCCCTTTCATGTGTTTCAGAGAGATATTTACATTCAAATTAGCCTTTTATAATTACATTTTAAATTATAATAAAATGGTGATGCCAGGGCTCCTGTTTTCTGTATATTTTAACAGTGAGAGACGCTGCCTTGAATGGAGTGGAGGCTGCACGTCACCCAGACTGTCCCCCCTGTGGGTTCTGGCCTGGAGGGGCACACCTGTGTCCCCAGCATGTCAGGTCCGGTGGGCGTCCCCCCTGCAGTGCTCTCGGTGGTGGGGAGCCTGGCCCCGTGCGGTGCGGAAGGTCGCCAGGCCTCACTGCGTGCAGTTCCCGCCCAGAAGGGCCGGATTCGGGCCGATGCGCTTGTGCCCTGAGCCCCCCGGTGACCTGCGGGCCGTTATCTCCCCGGCAGCTGGCTGGGCGCAGCAGTGGCCGCTTCTGGTTGTGGCCAGCCTGTGCTGGGGGGCGGGGGGGGGGCACCTCGTGCTGCGGCCGGAACCCAAGCTCTGCCTCCTCTGCCGTGACAGGGCAGGCCCCAAAATGGCCACCTGGACTTCAGTGGCTTCCCCCATGTCGCCGGCTGGCAGGGCGGGCCCCATGCCGTGGAGCATGGGGGGACCGTCTCCTCCCTGGGCCGAGCTCTTGGCAGCCATGCCAAGCCATTGCTGGAATGGAATTCCCGGCGTTCCTGGTCGGGCGCATGGCATCGGAATCCTACCTGCTTTGTCTCTGGCATCAGCTGGCGAGCCGGTCACGTGGCCGCGTGCACGAGACCAGAGCCCAGGACCAGAGGACTCCTCCTGGGCGGCTCCTTCTCGCTCGCTAGCTCTACCTCCCCCGCCTTTTTTTGGCTTTCGGCATGATGGTCTCTGAGCAGGCGTGAAGCAGTATTAAAATAAAACATAATCCAGGCAGCCGAGGGAGCTCCCGTCCCAAGAGGCTAAGGTGGCTTTTAAGGGTCCACCCAGACTGCACTTTACCTCGAGTCTCTATGGACAGAGAAGCCCTAACATGTCCCCTACGCCGAGGAGTCAGACCCAGAGCCGAGGCAGGAAGCTCCTCTGGCAGCGGCCCCTGCGATGGTCATCCCACACCGTCCCCTCCAGCACAGAGCTGGCCCTGCCTGCCCCCAGACCTGGGGGGGAGGGGTGCGGCACAGCTTTCTGGGGACCCTCCCCACACTTCCAGCCTTGTTGCTCACCCGCACGAGGACACCCCAGTGGTCATCTGCTGCAGCTCCTGGTCACATGAAGGGTGGAAGGGGGAGTTGGGCAAACAGTGTGGCCTTGCAGACCCAGCCTGGGTGCCTGCAGGTCGGCAGTGGAGTCTGGCAAACCTCCAAATGAGAGCATCCTTATGGAAACCCCAAGCCCACTGGCCCAGGTCGAAGGGCACATGGGGACGTTTCCCTGTGGTGGTGGCGAGGACTGGCCTTGGGGAAACAGAAGGATTTGTAAGGGTCTGAGGGGGAGGGGTGATGTGCCTGGACTCTGCCCTTGGTGCCCTCTCCTTGTCCACCACGGCTGCCCAGCCCCCCTTGGCCTCTCTCAGCATCGAGTGTCCACTGGGTGCTCGGTGCACTGTGCGTATTTTTCGTTCTCTTGTCCCAACAGCCCTGAGTGGTAGGAACCATTATCGCGGTTCTTTATACGAATGGGGAAACTGAGGCTGGGAGAGGTCTCGTGGCTTGCCCAACAAGGAGGTGGCCGGTCGGACACAGGAGCAGATTGAAACCTGCAGCCTAGACTCCAGGCTGCGATGGCACCAGCCCCAACGGGCTTAGAATGGGGTGCGCTCCAAGGGCCCGGGGCCCAGGCAGCTGCTGGGGTGGGGGTGCTGGCCTCACCCCGAGGGAAACCGCCAGGGTACCGGCCGCAGGCTGCTCCTCCGCAGATCCAGCGTGGAACAATGCGGCCTCTATCCCAGGAGCGAGCCAGGCCGCCTGGACTCCAGGCCCCTCAGAGCAGCCCGGCCAGCCAGGCGCCCGCAACATGGCGCCCGGGCCTCGCCGCCCGTCCACGGGGCCTGCTGGCGCCTTGGCCAGGCCCAGGCCGCCTGCTCCCAGCGTCCTCCCCGCCGGCCGCTGAGTGGCCAGACGCTGGGCTTCCTCCTCCCCCTCCCGCTTGGCCAGCCCCCTCCTTTTTTGGTGGTGGGTTTGGGGGCCCGGCCCACCCGCCTCTGCCACGTCTGCCATCCTCCCGGCACCCATGAGCATCTTTCAAAAATTCCCGGTGGGCGGGGCCGAGCCGCAGCGGCCGCCTCTGGCCCCCCCTCCCCGGGCAGCCAGTGCCAGATGAGAGCAGGAGACAAAAGTAGCATTTTCTTCGTCCTCCTGGGCTGGCAGCAGGGCCTTCCCCCAGCGCCACTTGGCTCCTGGCAGCCCTGCCCCCTGGTGCCGGGGTGGCTGAAGCCCAGGCAGGATGGAGGGACCGATGGACGGGCGGGCAGAGACCAGGGGCCCGAGGGCCCGTCGGACAGGGACTGGCACTGGGGCAGCCTGCTGGCCAGCAGGACCTGCCTTCCTCCCCCTGCCAGTGTGGCTGGCCGGGCCGGGAACATCATTTTCACTTCCTGGCTTTTGAGAAAGCGCCTCCGTCCTCCGGCACCCCGGGTAAGTCACCTTCTTTGCTTCTCTGCTGAACACGAGCGGGGTGCTGCCATCTTGTGCCCCACGCCTGTTTCGCCTCCTCCCTCTAATTGGTTATCCAAACTCGAAATTCTATTTCAGACACCCCCCCCCCCCATCCTCAGTGAAATAAGCCCTGCCAAAAACTGCAGCGAAATGCAAAAGCCAAGCCCATTTACTTTTAGGATCCGAAGCTACAGGCTTTAGAAATCACAATCAAAATGAATGTTTATTATTTCACAGTAGCTGCGTGTTCAATTATAATTTGAACAAATGTTTCGGGAGGTATTAATAGCCATGGCCTAGTCTTTCTTGCCTAGTTATGTCAGTTTGTTGTGGGGGTCTCATTATTATTATTACTATTATTTTAATTCTTGGCGGCACCAGGAGTGGCAAAGGGAAAACCACCAGAACCGTCCGCGGCTCCTCCCAGCAAACTCATCGGCAGGCAGGGGCAGGCCGGCACGCGGGAGGGAGGACTCTGCATCTAGAAACAGAGGCCCTTTTATTTTGTCCGGCATCTTTAACGCTACCATTTCCACAGTTTGGGGATCTAGTTCTTTTTCCCTTTCGTTTTATTTTATTTTGTGGGGGGGGGGGGGGAGGAAAGGAAGAAAGCAAGCTCTTTTTGGCTCTCAGCTCAGCATGGGGAAAGTCTTTAAGGCTGTTTTGAGTTTTGTTTTTTGAGCACTTATTCAAGCTTGGGGGTTCCACCTAACAGCGCCGTGCCTGCCTTGTAACCGCTCTGCCCGCCGCCTGCGCGCGGGGTGCGCATGGGCTCCGTCCACTAGACAGACCGTCGGGGAGGACGGAGTGGTCCCAGGGCCTGCCCGCCTGTGCCCTGATCTCGTCCTGGTTTCCCACCTGCAGAGCTGTTGGCTGACAGGCCCGGGCCGTCCAGGGCCTGAAATGTGGCTGACGGGGCCGGGAGTCCCTCAGAGATCTCTGTGTCCCCCGCCACCCCACCGCTGTCCGTGAGTGGGGCTCGGTGGCTGCCTGGGTTTCCGAGTTGGTCCCTGGCCCTTCGGAATTGCTGAACCTTTTTATTCAGAGGGGGCTTTGCGGCGTGCAGCTCCCTGCCCACCTCCAGGCTCTGGCAGGCCGACAAAAGCGTCCTCAGGCGAGGCCTGGCTCCGGCTCCCCACGTTTGAGGGTAGCCCGGGTCTTGATTTATGGAAAATAGAAAATAGGACCCCGAAAGTGCTACATTGCACTGAGAGGAAAATCCCCGCGTAAATTCATCTTTGCTTCCCTAGTTCAGAGGCCTGCGGGCCCTGGGTGTGCGGGCCTCGGTCTGAGCAGCCGGCCAGAGCAGACACCACCAAATATGAAAACGGAGCTCAGCTCACACGAGGAATATTAGCGGCTGCTTTTGTTCTTAGATGAGCCAGCAGTCAATACTGGAGGATTTGGGGCTGCAGAAACAGGCATATACAGCAGAGATAATTAAAACATTTTCATGATTCTGACAGCCACATTCTGCTGCTGCAAGCTGGAGGATTCATTCCACCCAAATATTTAGCAAGCATCAAATAAAACACTGGTGGCAAAATAACAGTAATAGAAAAAAAAAAAAACCCAGAGTGTAATAAATTGTAAAGGCAAAAGAGTTAAGAGGATAGAGAGAGGGAGGCAGGAAAGGGGGGTGTTAAGCATTTTTAAAGAATTTACACTTTCAATAGCTGCCCACTAATCTTTTATATTTTTTTAATATAATTAATGTAGGTGAATAGACGCTTAATCCTAAATCCTGGAATGATAGATGGTATAATTTCCTTATCACTCATTCATCACCTTTTTGGACAAAGTAGGGGCAAGTAGCAGAAAAATCAGTTAATTTACATAAATGAGCATTTTCATTCTAAATTAGTATGTGCACTGCAATTAAATTTGTGTGATGTTTTTAATGTACATGGTTAACACATTTTCCTGTGTACACCTTAAATACCTGGGACAGTTGTATGCAATCAACTATCATCTTAGTGTTTTAATGTGGGTAACACTTAACCCCCTCAAAATCGGTAAAATATCATAGATTCTGTTTTTTAAAAAATCAGGCAAAATCTTAGCATTCTCCTTGGCACCCAGTGCTTCTCGGCAGTATTTTTCTTTTCTTTTCTTCTTCGCTTTTCTCTCTGTTTCTTTCTTTCTTTCTTTTTTTTTTTTTTTGAAGAAAGTACCACGCAAAGCACTTTTCACATCATCGTTTCTATATAAATTCCACTATAGACTGAAATTATACATTCTCGCAGCACAGATGGGCTGGTCTGTCATTACGGCTGCTGGGTACTTGTTGGAACACACAGCATATTTCAATTGTGGAGTCGACAATTTCGAAGAACTGAGGTCAAAATAAACAAGTTGAATTTGTGTATAGAAACAGACTTATTCAATGATCTTCTAATCCCCTGGAAAATTCTGTAGAGGAACAACCACCACCTTCATTACATTTTAATTTAATTTTTGGTTTTCATCTTTTAAGATTCCAAATGCCCTATGTCAAAGGATCCTCAATGTTTTAATTAATTACCAATTTTTATCTTGTTTTGCAGCATAAACAATGTAACACTAGATTTAAATTCAAACTTGTGAGGTGTGGGACATTTGATTTTAATATCTTAATTTTTATAGAAAGGATGTTGAAGGTCTAGTTCTGTGTTGACATAGATATAGTTATTTTGAGACCTTTATGAAAAATCAGATGATAAATATTTAGGATGATCTAAAGGTACATTTAAATCCAAACTAAAAAAAAAAAAAAAAAATTAGCAGGTAAACTACATAGAGCAGCAATAAACTTAAAAAAATTATCTCACCAAGATAAGAAAGTGCAGAATTTATTGGTCCGTATCAACATACTTGAGGGTAGAGCAGCAGTTTTTACAGCCACAATAATTTGCAAATGATGATAACTGTTTATTTTGCAAATTTGCTCATATTATGATGCAATCAGTCGAGGCTTCTTCCTTTCTCCTTACGTTTAAGTGTTTGCCTCTCTGGTTCTGAATTCTGGATTCAGGCTCTGCAGTTCCTGCCTTGGTGGCCGGGAGGAGGGTGGAGGGGGGAAGGGCGCTTCCCTGTGTTACATCCTGCAAACTGCGTTTGTTAATAGACGTGCTTTGTTGTGGCTTGTTTATTTTAAGGAATGTACCTGTTGGCAGACATGTTAGTGAATAATAGGAAAAGTGAAAAGTTGATGAAATTTGCCGGAGCCAGTTGGGAGCCATCTCCGCCGTCTGATCTCTTAACCACTTCGTCCTGTCCAGTTGGTCTTTTAGCCCGTGGGCTCCGGCCTCGGTATCAGCAGGAATATGGTGCGGCTTGGGGGGCCCTAAAAGATGAGGCAAAGTGACCCAGCCCCCCAGCTGTTATGCCTCAAAGTCTCAGAGCAGTGGTGGGTGAGTGATGATGGTGACGGTGACAATGACAGTACTAACAGTCCTCTCCGTTCCTGTTCCTCAGGTGCCCACTGTGAGCAGTGGCACCTTCCACATTTGGAAGAGCACCAGCTCCGGAACCTGAGGCCTGGGTTCAGACTGAGTCCTCTTTGTTTCCTGGCTGTGCTGAGCAAGGGCAAGCCATTTCAGCTCTCTGGGCCTCAGTTTCCCCACCTGTAAAATGGGGACAGTACGTGTAGACTTACTGAACACATGGAAAGCTTGGTTCGCAGAGAGCATCCCATAACTGCTGTGACTTCCTTGCCTTATTCCTGAGTCCCAGAACCTGCCTGCAAGGGGGGGGGGGGGTGGTCATCATCGCCCCGCCCACCAGGGCAGCAGCAAGCCTCAGAAAGGCCGAGTGGGCTCTCTGAGGTTCAGCCAGCTGCCGCGGGTTAGGTTGGATTTGAACCCAGCCCGCCTTCCTCCAGAGCCCACGTTCTGCTGTAGCATTGACTGACCGTGTTGCCACACGTGTACACGTGGCAGCGTGGACGTGGATGACACGCCTTTGCCTGGTACTTGTGCACAGAGGTGGGTGCGTGTAACATGCGCACATGCACAGCTGTCTGTGTTTCCTCACTGGCCGGTCAGCGCTTTCCCAGGTGGTCCCCCTCGGACCACCGCTGGGGATGACTGGGCCAGAGGCTCTGCACTGCCCCAGGGATGGCCGACAGGTTGTTCCCCAGCCCAGGGCCCGACACAGCAGGACGGGCCATCCAGGTGTGGGGCTCAGTGCGCTGGGGGAGGCCCCCGGGCCCGGCAGGCCTGCACTCTGGGCCCTGGCCAGTCACAGCGCCGTCTCACCACGCGGACACGCGGCTCTGGGCGCCGGCCATTTGCAGACTGGGAGGAGTGGAAGTGAGCCTCCGGGCCCAGGAGAGGAAATGGCGGCGCGGGCAGGCCCGGAACAGGATCTGGGCAGGCGGGCTGAGGGAGGGGAGCCGGCCAGCCTGCTGGCGGCCCTTCTGCAAGAAGCGGCCTGCAGGGCCGGGCCTTCCCGGGCAGGCCTGTGTCCTCCCACGGGCACACGCGCACCTGCGGCCGGGCGCGGGGGAGGTGTAGCAGGCCCCGCTACCGCATCAGGAATGTGGCGGGCACAGGGCGTCGGGTGAGGCCGTGTAAACGCCTGGCACACCTGCCGACCAAAAAGACCTCGGTAAAAATGGTTCCTACTGCAAGGCCCCAGTTCTCTGTCTTTAAAGTGGGGGTCACGGCTTCGGCCTCAGGAAACAGTTGGAAGCATCGGGTGAGATCCTTGCCTGGGACAGCCTGGGCTGGTGGCTTCTTCCCTGGCGAGGCCTGGCGGGGAGAGGCAGGCGGCCTGGGGGCTCAGGTGAGCTGCTGCCCGTCTCAGCCTCAGTTCCCTGCCCGGATTTCTGGGCCATTTAACGTGACGATGTCACCTAGCATTCAGCAGGACGCCTGGGGCGGTGCCGGGGTGGGTGTGGGCCCTGGAAAAGGGTCCCAGCGTCGGGTCGTGTGACTCTTGTCCTCTGAGCGTCCAGTCAGGCTGCGTGCGGGCTGCGGGCCGGGCCTGCCGTGCATCCAAAGCCCCGGAAGAGACCAGCGGTGGCGGGGCGGGTGTCTGGAAGGCAGCTGGGCTGCTGTAGTGTGTGGAGGGAACCTCTGGCCCGATTTCCCGGGAGCCCAGCCTGCCTCGGGATTCCTGGAGTGGGTGTGCCCGCGCTTCCGGCCCAGCGGCGGGTGGAGGCATTTTGGGATCCTGCCTTCCCACCCTGCCAGAGCCTCCTGGTTGTGCGGCTTCCTGCCACTCAGTGGGCTGAGGGGTCCCACCTGGGCCTGGTGCTTGAGGTCCAGTGCGCGGCTCCCACCCGACCCACCTGAGACGATGCACGTGACTTCACAGTGGACGCCCTTCCAAGGCTGCCGTGGCCGCACTGGAGGGCTCGGCGGCGTGGAGACCGTGCCCTCGGCTCCAGCCTTTGTTCTCGTGGATGCATAAACAGTAAGTTGCCTACGCCTGCACCTTTGGAGACTCTCAGCACCTGGTGGTGCTACTACCCTGGCCACGAGGATCTCCAGCCTCAATCCTGGGCACGCCAGCACCAGGGGTAAGCTGGCCTTTAAGATGCAGTCCCACTCAGATGACCGAGCACCGGGTTTGCCCCAAGGCACCAACACCGTGGCTGGCTGGATGGAGCAGTCTGCAGGTGGGCACTCCTGGGGCCAAGCGGTGTGGCAGGCTCACGGTGGCCGCAGCCTCAGCGGGTGCCATGGAGGGAAAGGCGGGCCCTGCAGTCAGTGTCCATCTGCCTGGGTGAGGGAGGCCAGCTGGGCAGGACCAGTGGGGAGCCCAGGGTGGTGGAAATCTCCTACCTTGGCCCACTGGAGAATCGGGGCCACATTCTGCTCCCCAAAGGGAGCACCAACAAGCGTTGGTTGTTGGACTCAGCTCCGTGGGGCCGGCGGCACTGACCTTTGTTGAGCCAGGTACTTTACATGCTTTTTTTTTTAAACATCCATCTTTCGGTTTAATCTGCGCAATTGGACTTCATTTCAACATCCAGCCAGGGCCAGCGTGTACAAGTGCTGTTCCAGTGCTAGGATGCGGAGTCAGCAGGGCAGATCTGGGCCCTGCCCGGCGGAGGTTCCAGTCGAGTGGGGTGTGGGTGTTAACAGTTCTCTGTATGACAAACCAGGGCTCAGAGAGGCTGGGGAACTTGCCCAGGGTCACACAGCTATCGGGTAATGGAGCTGCAGCCTAACCCAGATCTTCCTATGGCTGTGTCTGAACAGCCCTGCGCAGGGTCCTTGTTTATTTCCAGCCTCTCTCAGATGCTGACCTTGGCCGGTTCTCCCCAGGCACCCAGCTCTAGGGAGGTCATTTCCTTTGGCCCAGAGTTGTTCTGCCACAAGGGAACGCCAGGAATTGCCCTGGGTGCCCTGTGCCCCGGCACCAGTCCTGCTGGTGTGGGCTGTATGAGGCTGCAGAGCGCCTTGCTAGCTCTCAGGCTCCACCACGGCTTGGTGGACGTGGGCCGTGTGCGGCGTGGCAGCAGGTGGGAAAGCAGGGAGCCATGGGGTTGTCCTTGTTCTTGGGTCCCTGAGGCCTAGAGGTCAGGGGGCTGTATGAGGTCATACCTGCGGTGCCGAGTGCTAGGCCAGGACGGCCTCGCGAGACCAGTTCTGTGTGGGCTTATGGGGACCACGTCAGGGCAGGGGACAAGAGGGCCTTGGGTGAGATCCGCCCCATCCATCTGCGTGGCTCTCGGGTGGCACTCCCTGAGCCCGCGGGTCTCCTCGTGTTTCAGAGCGGCTCCGAGCCCGCTGCATTCTGCAGGGCACCGACTCACAGGGAGGTTGTGGAGCTTGCTACGCGCCAGGCCTGGCGTCGGCCACGGGGAGAGGCCAGACAACACCCTCAAGTGGCTGGATCAAGCAGACCTTGTGGAGCACCGGATCCTCGGCCAGAGGGGCTAGAGTCGTGACCAAACTGTGCCCTTGCACCGCAGGACTGTGGCCCACAGGTGTGGCGGCCTCACTGAGAGGTGGGCTGCAGGCCCTCAGCAAACATGGGCACCCTCAAGCCTGGCACGAGGAAGGCAAGAAGTTTGCATGGAGCACCCCAGGAAGCCACCTGGAGGAGGCGGACCCGAAGCCCCAGGCTCTTCCCGTAGCTGACCACCGGGGCTGTGGCTGCAGGGCCCCCGCGTCCAGCCCCCAGGCCTGCCACGTCCCAGGGCCCCACTGCCAGGCACCGCCCCACGCCGGCCCCGTGCAGGCCACATCTGCTGCGGCAGCCACGCCAGAGCTCCGCCTCCCGGGCTGTGTCCCCATGGAAACCACGGTGGGGGGGGCTCTTGCCGCATTTGGCCCGCGGACTGGTTTCCATTAGAGCCGCCTGCTTTCCTTGCCTTGCCCCTAAGGTTCAAGGCTTCCCCCAGGGTTTTTTCCCCCTGAATTTGCTGAGCACCAGCTGGTCTGTACCAGGGAGCCCGACAGTCTGAGCCCCGGCCGTCCTGGCCGACACCCACCGGCTGAGTGTCCGTGCCCGGGTCCTGCCTTCCCCGGCTCCCATCCAGGCTGGGCCATGGAGTTACTGGAGGGCCTTGCATAAGCCCCTTCTCTCTGGGCCTCAGTTTACCCATCTGTAAAATGAGAGGGTCGAATCGTTTCTTGAGTTCCCGCAACGCCAAAAAGGAAAGAGAAAACGAAGCCACGGTGACGCCGGCTCTTCCGGATTCTCAAGACAGGAGTTTTGTTTGTTCTCCAGGAGGGTTTTTCTGAGCGAAGGAGTCATGGAATTTGACCGGAGAGAGTTGCCTGCGGACACACGGCGTGGCCGGCGTGGCAGAGGCCTGGGCAGCTGTGCCCGTGGCCTGCCTTGGCATTTGCCTGGCACCCAGTGACCTGGCTGTGAACGCCATGAGCGGAGGCAGGAATCGTGCCCGGGACAGAAGCCAGAGGGCTCTGGAAAACTACCTGAGAGGTTTCCGGAGGTCAGAAATGTGGTCAGAAAATGAGATCCAGCCTTTAGAAACTCCAGGCCGGCTCATCCTCAGGGAGGCAGGGAGGCCTGGGGAAGCGACGGCCGCTCGGCTGGGTCTGCGGAGCCTGCTGGGCCGGGCGTGGCGGTGGGGGATCGTTACCGCCAGCAACAGGGTGCCCCAGGCCAGACAACTCCCCGTGGCGTGTGAGCCTCCTCCTCCAGCTCTTGGGAGTTGGGAAGCTCCCTGGAGGGAGATGGTGGCGGCGCTGGCCTGGGTCTTCTTGCCTGACCTGCTCAATGGCCGGTTCGGCTCTTCCCAGGGGACTCCTAGCTCCTCCTGCCTGTGGTGGACGGTCACAGAGATGGCCTCTGCTGAGCCCTGGGGTGCCGGTGCCGTCCTGGGGACGCTCTCCAGCTCGCAGGCGAGGAGCAGAACGTTGGGGCGGCAGTCCTTCTCGGCGACGGGGAAAGAGTTACCCGGTGGTCTGGGCAGACTGCTCGGCCTCCCCCGGCCGCAGTGTCCTCGTCTGTGAGACGGCAAGTGACCCTGGCCCGGTCATCGGTCAGCGTGAGAGTGAGATGAGAGGAGTCATCAGGCTGGGGAAGCGGCAAGAGGCGGCATCGGAACCTCGCCCACCGCAGCGTCCTCAGCCTGCGCGAAGCCAGCTGCACATCCCGGAGGACCACAGGTCCCAGGTGGAAGGTGGGGACAGGCTGACCTTTGTCAGAAGCACCTGGGATTTCCGCTGGGAGCCTCCAGGGTGACACCTGTCCTGTGCTGGTTCCTCAGGTAGCCCAGGAGGTGGTGTTTCCTCTGCTCCCCGAGGGGCTGAGGGGCCCCAGGGACATTGTCACTGTAGCTCAAAGGGTGGGCATGGTGGCATTTTCAGTTTTCTGTCCTGGGCAGGAATGAGACTTTGGCTTGAATGGCCACCACCTCCAGGCCCCCTCGCCACCCTCCCAATAAAAGTAGGCTGCGGGATGAGCTCAGACAGCTGGCCGCAGCCCTGGCCGAGGCTTGATTTAGACATACAGGGAGCCTGGGATAATGTCGGAAATGAAGGAAATTTCCCCAGGGAGAGGGGGAAGAGAAGATAGAAGAGCTGAAGTGCCCACATAATTACTAAGTGTGGCATGGCGATTTACAGCCGGTTGGGCCGCCCTCGGAGACCCGCCGCTGGGGAGGCCGGAGGCCGGCGGGCACTGCCCAGCTCCCGAGCTCCACTTTGTCTCTTGGGTCCGGGCCCGGGGTGGGGGGACAAAGCTCCTCTGTGTGCCAGGCTCTGACATCTGTTGTCTGGGGTGACCTCACAGGACCCGATGGATCACCAGCCCCATCTTCAAGACAGGGAGCTGGGCTGGAGGTTAAGCCCTCTCATGGCCTCTAAGTGGCGGAGCCTGTGCCAGACTGGCCACCACCCTCACCCCAGGCCCTTCTCTCCGCCCACAGCTACCAGCCCTGTCCCCCTTCATATCCCCATCCTCTACCTCTCCAGACTTCAGCCTAGTATCGCCTTCTCCTGGAAGCCCTCCCTGCTCTCTACCTGCACTGCCCTGCACGCTTGCAGCTCTGAGCGGGGGGTGGTTGGTTCCACATGTGTCTGTCCTGGGAAGTGCCTTGGGCAGGATGTCCCACAATCACCTCTGGACATTGGGGGGCATCTTCGTCCAGTGGGTCTGAGGCAGCTTAGTGAAGGCCTTGGGGGGCTCCCTGCTGACCAGCTGACCAGCAGGTGGGGGACTGGGTCCCACGCCCGGCTGTGTGAACTTGGGCCAGCCCCTCCCCTGCTCTGAGCTTCCCCATCTGTCCCACGATCTCTTTGCCTTTAGGTGGGTCTCTGGAAGGTTCTGAGGGACCAGGTGTGGAGTGGCTGCCTCAGGCGTGCAAACTAGAAGCAACCAGCCACTGTTCGGGGTCCGATGTCAGGGTTGAGCAGCTGTGACAACGTGACCCGATGGACTGTCATGGGCTGTTCTGTCGCCACCCCGGGACTGGTCACGCGTGGACGTGCTGTGCGGGGAGGTGGAGGAGCTCGGGTCCGCGTGCACGTGAAGCCCCGCGTCGGGTGCTGTGTGCCGGGCGTGGTGGAGGCTCGAAAGCCTTCGCCCCTGCTTTTCTCTTCTCAATTTTGCGAGATCTTGTTCACGGAGCACCATTCCTTTTGCAATGGGGAAAAAATGTTTCAGTTACCAGATGAATCCTCTGGCCAGAGTGGTACTGCCCTGCCCGAAGGATCACGACAAGTTTTCCCCCAAAAGCGACGTTTACAAATGCGCAGGAGGCCGTGGAGGGGGCAGCACCCGTCTGTCAGAGTGTCCTTGGGGCACTTAAAAGGCGCCGAGCCCACCTGGGGGCAGGCGGGGCGCACGGAGGCTCCCGAGGCCAGCTCCCCACGTCCGGCGCTGCTGCTTTGGGGCAGATTCCATCCTTGTGTCTCGGACGCACAGTTAGAAAGTTCCGTGTCTGATGTCTGGAGACGATGTCTGTACAGAAAGCAGGACTTGGGTTTCTTGTGCTACAACCAGCGGCCATCGTTTTGCTGTTACAGATGCTGATGGCGTTCGTGACAGTCCCTACCTTAGCAGTTTCCAGATGGGAGTTGGAATGGCCACGTGTCTGGCCGTGGCTTGCTTTTCCAGAACCGGTTTTGGCGATTGGCAGAATTTGGGTGGCTGCCTTGTGAGAGAACCTACCAGTATGCCGGGCTGGGAATCTCGCGTCTGTTCGTTTTCTCTTACCTCTGACATCAGCATCGTAGAGTAGGTGCAAATGACCCCCTTTAAGATGTGAAACGGGGGCTCAGAGAGGCCAGCTTCTGGAAGGCAGCACAGCCCGGAAGGTTCTTGCAGCCTGAGTTTGGTTCTAGTGCCTGTGCACCTCCAGGGCATGACAGCTCTGCCACCATGTGCTGTGTCCTTGGGAATTTGAGCTCCCGTTGCACCCTGACTACACCGGCCACCATACTAGCTGTCAGCTCCCCGAAGGTCCCTCCTGGGGCCATTTTGGCCCAAGTGAAGTGGCCGAGCTGGGGCTGCAGCCTGGTTCGTGCATCTGGCATGCAGGGAGACGGGAGGATGGGGTGGCCGGCAGCGAGCCAGTGCACCTCTGACCTCTCCTGACCAGTTTGGGGATGCTGGGGGGCCTTGGGCATCTGACAGCATCACCCAGGGCCAGGTCTCAGTCCCATCCGTGACATTTCACACATAAATTGAGCGGGTGCTCTGTGCAACTCAGCCATGCAGGGAAGACATTTCTCCTACACGCCACCTCTGAGTGGGACTGGGTTTGATGCTGAGGACAGGTGTGGACAAGACCGAGTCTCTGGGGAGACTGTACCCCATTGGACCTCGACCCTGCAGCTTGGCCTACGTCGGAGTTCCTGCTGGTTGCTCAGAGCCACCTGGCCCTGTGGCCTGCCCTCAGCAGTGTCTACTCAGGTCCTTCTGGCCACTCTGGGCACTGTGTCCCCAGCGGGCCCCTTGCAGCCTCTCCCCCAGACTCCCACCGCAGGCCCAGGCCAGAGTTGGTCTGTTGTATGAAGAGGCTGTGAGGGAATTTCTCAGGCCTGGAGCCTGGAGTGACTTCTCCTGTGTGCTCCAAGCACCCACGGGTGGGGGGTGGGTGCTGTATCCACTGAGCCCTCCGTCCCCAGCCAAGGAGCACGTCTCTCTGGTCTTGTGTGTAAATCCAAGGAGGTGGCATCAGTGTCCCCATCTTACAGACAAAGAGACTGAGGCCCAGAGAGGTGAAGGAAGCTGGTCCACAGTGACCAGGGCAGAGCTGAGACGGAGGGGCCGGGTGGGGTTGGGGATCCGTCTCCAGGGCACTTAGCCGGGCCCAGTGCTGGTTCTGACAGGGGCAGCACCGGCCTTGATGGGCCACAAACCATGCCAACGCCTAGGCCGGCCCAGCCCCGCAGGGCACGGCTCTGCCAGGGCGTGGCTCCGGGAGGGTCCGGCAGCCCGGAGAGGGAACAGTGTTCTAAGATTTTTGAAAGCTCTGAGGGCAGGTGATGCGACGTTTGTCCAACTCAGGAACCCGGTAGCTAAAAATAGCAGAAAGGAGGGGAGACCCCTGGATGAGGGATGGCCGTCTGGCTGCGGGAGCAGGCGCTGCCCGGGCACCAGCCGGGGGCCTCCCTGCATGGGACGCTGGCAGTCCCTTGGCCTTGCTGTTCCATCGCCATTGCTGGGAGGGGACAGGAGACGCTGGGAGCACCCTGTCATGGCGCTCTGCCACTGAGTCCCACCCCAGAATGGCCCCCCCGGGCTGCTGTCCTGGAGTTGCCTGGGTGTGGCCAGGTGTGGCTCCTATGTCCGTAAGGCTTAGAGCCAGGGCCCCCAGGGCCACAGCTGCCCTGGAGCTAGAGCCTCACTCACCTGTTGGGACAGGAATCCTGCACCCCTTGTGTGTCCGGTGCGGGCTGGAGTGGCCTGTAGGGCTGGGCCCTCAGCGGTTGCCTTGGTCCTGGTGGGTGGAGCCCACCCAGGGCTGCTCAAGTGTTCCCCCCCCCATTTGTCCCTGCTGGAACATGCCTGCCCTGTTGCACCTCCCGGCTCCTGTACCCTGGAAGTGGGATTTCGGATGCCAGCATCAGTTAGAAATACATTAAATTGGGCTATTTGCAAAAAAGAGGCACCTCAGCTGCTGGCCCTGCGGTGCAGGTGTGCTGCCCACGGTAGCGCCCTCGCGAGTCTGAGCAGGTACGTGCTGCGTCAGCCCCTGCACTGTTGGGGTGCCCGTCTGTGGTGTTTTTCCTGAGTAGGCCCCGGAGCTGTGGTCCCATCGGCTCTGGTGAGGGTGCTGGAGATGGTCCCAGCCCAGGGCAGCAGGTGGGGGGTGCACGTGGGATTTTCTGATCTTTGTGGGCATGGACAGGTGGACCCAGGGTTAGTAATTTGGGCATCAGGGCACCGCTGGGCCCCAAGACAGGGTTCCCATTTTGGCCCATGTCTCTGGTAGGAGAGGTGGGAATGGGGTCCCAGGCCTCCAGGCGGGGGCTGTGTGGCTTCAGGGCAGTCCCTTTTTGGGGCCCGCTCCCTTTCAAAGATCAGGATAGCGATGGGCTCGAGGACAGAGGCCCCGCAGGCTCCATTTGAGACTGGCAGCAGCCAGGCCTGGGGTGACCCCGCTCCGTCACCTGTGGCTTGTATGGGACCCCTCACAGCCTCTGTGGGCGCAGACGTTGCTACCACTGAACATCCGCGTGTGCCAGGCTCTCGCGGGCTCCCCTCCCTGTTCAGAGCTGGGTGACAGCGTGCAGCCAAGCACAGCCACGGGCAGCGGCCGGCAGGCTCCAGGCCCAGAGGTCTTGGGAAACCGTGGTGAGGAGGCCGAGATGTTGGGGAGAGCTAATCAGCATCACCCACTCCCTGCCCCAGCACCCCCGACAGCTGGCGGCTCGCCTAGAGGGAGAGTGGCCCCCGGTCCTCAGGTGACAGGGTTTGGGGAAGGCCACACCGGGCCACCTGGCCAATTGAGTGTTCTCGCAGCCGAGCTCCGTGGAAGCCAGGACACCTGGGCCTCAGGTGGGCTCCTGAGGGTGCAGGGGAGAAATGGCAGGCTCTGGAGGCCTCAGTCCCAGGTATCGGGCATCGTCCAAGGAGTGAGGTGGGTGAGTGGGGCACTTCCCGTCATCCTGGATGGCCCCTGAGTGCCAGGTACCACGCTAGGCCCAGGGACACTCAGCCATGCGAGACAGTCCTGCCTCAGAGTTCCCTGGCCTCGGGGGAGACGGGCAGGGCAAGCGTCTGTGAGCTAACTTCGAGGGACCCCCAGCCTACTGCTAGCACCAGCGAGATCCCCAACCCAGGAGGGCTCCCTGCGGGAGGTGCCCTAAAGGATGGGTAGGATTTAGGCGTTGATGACAGGAGAACATTCTGGCCCCCTGGAGCAGGCGCCTGAGCCCTGCCGGGCCTTCCTCTGCAGACACCGAGGATGGCCAGGCCCTGGTTGCGCTGCCGCAGGAGCCGGCAGTTGGAGTTTGTTTTTGAGAGTGTGAGTCGGCAGGAACGGAGGCGAAGGCTTTGACGGTCCTTTGCCACCCGGTAAAGTTCATCCAGGCTCTTCCGCACGTTGGCTACAGAGCTGAGCGGGTCAGGTGGTCTGCAGGTGGTTGTGAGGGGTCACTCAGAAGCAGAGAGAGGGGCCGCACTGACCCTCCCCAATCTCGGGGTCCTGAGCCACCAGACCTGCCACGCTGACTCCTTGGTCTCCCTGTGTCTTGCAGAACATGCCACATCCGAGAGCACCACCAGAGAAAGCGAGAGCCCGTCGTGGGCTTTGGAAAACCCTCCAGAACTTCGAGGCCCAGAGAGCTGGGCAGGGAGGTGCTCACTCCGGTCAGAAGCAGCCCAGGAGGTGGGTGGCCTGGCAGAGAAGGGGCTGTGGACTGGCCTTCCGGGAAACCCCAGCACCAGCCCCACCCTCGCAGGTCCCACTGGCAGCCAGGCCCAGAGTCTCTGGCGGGTGGGGGCTCAACCTGGCCCTCTCCAGGCCCAGGAGCCAGGAGTCAAGCAGAGGATCCCCTGGGCTGTGGCGTGACCAGCACCCACAGCGCTGCCAAGTGATGGGCACACCTGGCCCCCGGCCCACCTCCTCCTTGCTGTCTGACGGGCCGGGGAGGTGCCCTGCGTCCAAGGCCTTGAGTGAGGTGCTTGCTGTCACCTAGGTTTTAGGACAGGGCGGGCCAGAGCCAACAGGGTACAAATGAGGGACGCGCACCCCACACGCACCCAGGGGCTCCACCCCAAGACTTCACCGGCATCTTTCTTTTTCCTTCCAGGTCTCATCCCCTCTTCTCAGACACTTCCCCAGTTGACACCTGAAGCCTAGGTGACTGTGCCCGCCCTCAGGTCAGTGCAGTGATTCGAATGTTGGTGGAAATCGGGGCTACTCAGTCCCCTCCCTCCTGGCAACCACCCTCCGCTGGGCATGCCTGAAACTGGACACGCACATGCACGCAGCACGCACGTGTGCACACAGGCCCCTGGAGGGCCACGGGGCCAGGCAGGTGCTGCTCGCACACTCACAGAGGCTGGCTGGGTCTGCTCCCACCTCCCCTCCCCCGACGCCAGCCGCTTCCTGCGCCCGCAGGATCAGGGTCTGAGAAGCCAGGGGCTCGCCCAGGTCTCACCCCGGGAAGTGCGACTGGAACCGTCTTTTGAGCTTCCTCCTGCACGTAAATTGAGTGAAGTTCCTGTTTGCAAGGAGCCACCCACCTTGAGGGGTCTGAGATGTGAGGGCAAGGGCAGCCTGGGGGACTGGTGACCACAGGGCCATTTGCAACGTCTTTGAAGACACCCTGGGGCTCAGCAGGTGAGAAGGTCCCTGCCCACGCCCTGTCCCTCCCAGCTCGTCAGCGCACAGGTGCAGATTGTGTCCGCTTGGATGGTTCTAGCCTGTTGGGAATCAGCGTGGCCGTGGAGGTTGGGGCAAGACTGGCCGTCCCCCGTCCCCACTGCTGCCGTGGCCAGGGCCAGGCCCAGCTCCCAGGTCTGTGTGGAGGGGACCCAGCATGTGCGGATGTAGGCAGGAGCAGCTGGCGCCTGGGCCCGGGACCCCTCTGCCATCTGGGGCTCGGCCTTGACCGCCAGATTCTGCGGATGCTGCCCCAGGGCCTTTGTGTCTGCACGCAGGCCGGGCCACCAGCCCGAGCTGAGAGCCGGGTGGGACAGGAGAAGAGAGGAAGGAGACCCAGGAGACCCAGGAAGGGTGGGACAGGATGGGGGGTGGCATGTAACAGGGAAGGAGAAGGACAGAGTGTGGGGGCAGAGCAGGGCAGGGTGACCCTAGAAACTGTGGGGCTGCTACGGGAGACCAGTCTGAAGGTGCAGCTGGCCCCAGACGTGCGACGGGGGCCTGGAGGGTGTTGGCCAAGGTGACGGGTTCACAGAGCTGGTGCCTTCCTGGGCACCCACCACAAGCCAGGTCTGCCCGTGGCCCCCATCCCACCTGCACCCAGACCCCAGCATGTGCAATCCCCCCAATGTCCCACAGGCGGCAGTGGCAGCCACCAGGGCCCACCTGAAACTGAGACCCCACAGTTGTGTCCCTGACACAGGTTTGAGCACAGAATGTGCCTCTATTTCTCTGACCCTGAAGCCCTGACAGATGTATACAGGAGGCCACAAGGGTGTGTCCTCAGGAGCATCACATGGGACCCCGAGGGGCTCCTGGGCCCAGTGGCAGGTGCCTTGTGCAGCCGTTGAAGCTCGGGGTCTGCAGGAAGTGGCCGGGATCAGAGGAGGACAGGCCCGAGGGGGGAGTGGACAACCCCAGGGCTGAGACCCAGCACCCCATATTCATAATGGGTAGAAGACAAGGCCAGGTGCATACAGTAGGTGCTTACTCAGTGCCAATCAAGTGCCTGAGTAATTGCTATGATGGCCGCATACCCTCTGTTAGGACCACCCAAAGGCAGGGCTCCCCACCCTGACCTGTTCTTGCAGACGGAGGCTCGGGGCCATGGTAGCCCAGCTGCCACCCCATCCCCGTAGCCTCGGAGCAGTGGAGGGCCTTGGGCCACCGGCTTGGACTGGGGGAGCCATCAGAGGTTTTGGGGGACAGTGACTCACTCAGCAGGACTTGTTTTTTAGCCGACTTTAAATTGCCTTCCTGGAGGTCTGCCCGGACTTGGCCCAGGACGAGGAGGTCCTGGTGTGGCCGGCTCCCTTGGCCTTTCCCTGGCCCTCACCGGATGGTCAGTCCCTCATGAGGGGACAGCATCCTCCTGGCCAAGCCTGTGGCATGAGCCCGGGTGTCTCACCCTCCCTCAGTGGCCGACAGCAGGAGCCACAGCCCCTACCGGCACCACACGGCTGGGTTTCTGAAGGGACTTGTCCCTGCTGCCCTGGGTGTCCCGGGCTCCTGCTCAGAAAGGCGGCCCTGGTCTTCAGGAGCTGGGGCAGGTGTAGGTGTGCAGGAACGGTGGCCTGACACCCACGACAGAGCCACGTTGAGAAGCCACCCTGCTGGTTCCGAGACTGCCCGGCATGTGGCACCACAGCCTAGAGGAGGGACCCTGGGGGTACCAAGACGCAACCCGGGCTATGCAGGTGGCAGAGTGGACCTTATCTTTTCACCTGAGGGCAAAGGGGGCGCTACCGGCTGGTCCTAGGTGGCCTCCAAGTTCAAGTCAAGGAGTGGCAGAGATTTGTTCTGATGCTAAGTACCTAGGTACCCTTTATTTACCCAGGGAGAAAAAATTAAGGTCTTAAAATTACCTTGCATTGGACCTTTCAGTCCCAGTGAAAGGACAGAAGCTCTGACTTCTGATGGGGCGACGTCCCACAAACCCACGGTCAGCTGAAAAGCGCGTAAGTGGAAAATGTGTTGAGTGCACCTGACCTGCCGAGCTCCACGGTTTGGCCTGTAAACGTCCTGGGAACGTGTGCGTTGGCCTACGGCTGGGCAGGGCCACCGCACACAGAGCCTGTTCTGTAAAACGTGTTGAGTGTCCCATGTCACTGTGACTGCTGTGCTGAAGTGTAGCCGGTTTCTGCAGAATCCCTATCACTCCGGCACCGTCGTAAAGTCAGAAAAGCTGAACTGGAACCCAGGCCCGTCCCCACCTCTGAGGAGCAGCCTCGCCCGGGAGAGGCCCAGGAGGGCAAGTGGGGCTGGCGGTCTGGTCACACCCAGGGAGTTGTTGGGGCCACTACCATGCAGAAGCGACAGAGACGGTGGCATCTGCCCTCGATGCTGTCCCACGTCACAGGGCAGCCCCACCCCGTGCGCACGACGTGGCTTCCCTGACTGCTCTCTGGGGCCTTGACGCAGTCTCTGTCCGCAGCTAAGAGCCACCGGGCCGCATCGCAGGCCTGGGCTGAGCCTTCAGGTGTGTTACAGCATCTCCCCCGACCCAGTGGCCCCGCGAGGGCCCCGCTGCTGGCCACAGTCCCACCCCCGGGTCTCAGTCTACTTGTCTGCAACTCCCTCGACCGCAGGCTGGCTCTGCACGGGCCCGGCATGGTGGCCGGCCGTGTGGCTGGCCCTTGGCCCCAGAGTGGCCCTGTCTGTCTCTGCCTTGCATTTGGAGCTCTAAATAGGATTTGGTGAAGCCTCATGGAGACCACAGGCAGGGAAGGTCAGCAAGAGTCCACGTGGCCCCCTGGGATCGCGGGTCTGCCGTGGGGCCTGTGGGCGTTCGCCATTGCCAGGCTCTGCTCTGGAGAGGCTTGGAGACCGGCAGGGGTGTGGGGGGGCAGCAGGGCCTGTGCCTCTTGCCCAGAGGGGGCCAGAGAAGGGGACACAGTGTGGAGTGGGGCGGTCACTGGGCAGGCGAGCAGGACCGGACTTTGGGCCTCAGGGCTTGTCTGGGAAGTGGCTGGTGCTGAGCGTGGCCGGGGTGGGGCTCCAGGAGGGGCCGGGCGGGCAGACCTGCGTCAGCAGGGCCTCGAGCGCCGGGCTGTGGGGCGAGAGCCACAGGAGGTTGGGAGTGGCCGTGGCTGCGTGTCCCCGGAGTGAGCCCTCCAGGCGTCTCCGTGCTGGCCACCTTATGCCATGTCCTGGCATGGGCCCCTCGGCCGCCTGTCGGGGCCTGGGGCCTGTCCCCTGCAGGTGGGGGGCGGAGGAGGATTTTTAACCCAGAAGGAGCCCAGGCTCTGGGGTCCCCCACCGCCTCCCTGCAGCAGACACCACCTCAAGCAGGGACGCCGCCTCTGCTGTGAGGGGGGAGAACATCGGTGCCCAGCAGGCGCCTGATCCCCCAGGACCACCCGGAGCCTTGTGGAGGGGTCGACGAGGCCTCTGCCAGCCCTGGACAGCTGGGCGCTTGGGCAGGAGGAAGGTTCCAGAAAGGTCTGCCTGCCTCTCTCTGGGCCTCCACGCAGGCCAGGAGGCTGTGTTTCCAGAGCGGACGTGCCGCCGCCTCCTCCCTGCCCTGCTGCCCGCTGGTCCCCGCCCTCCTGCTTCCCTCCGTCTTTGTCTCCCGAGGGCTCCACAAAATGGCCGCCACAGCCCTCCACCATTTTGTAGCCGAAGCGGGCGCAGCCTGGGGGCGTGGAGGGAGGGAGACCACTGCCCACCCGCCTGCCCTGGGCGGCCTGGACGGAGCCCAGCGCTGGCCCCCGCCCCAGCCGGCCCTTGGCCATGGCTGCCCTGGGCTTGGCAGCAGCGAGCGCTTGGCAAGGCGGTCGGGGAGTCCCGGCCCCTCACCTGGCCCCACCCGGCCCCCTCGCCACCCCAGACTTCCCCCAGAAGCAGGCAGAGAGCCTGTGAGTGAACAGAGCCTAGAGGAGCTGTAATCAGAGCCACGCTTATGGAGGGAGTCCTCGGCCATGGCGGGGACTGGCGTGGACCATTCCAGAAATGACATTTCCCAGGTGGAGGTGGGCTCCCCTGATGGTCAGCAGGGGCGAGTGTGTGGGGCCCACAGGGAGGGAAGCGGCACCCCTGGCCTCCACTCACCCCTGTGCTCCTGACCTGCCTGGGGACCCTGGGGCGCCCAGCCTGCCCAGTGTGGGGCGCACGGGTCTTGCGGTGCTCAGTCGGGTTTCTGGTCTGGAGACAGGCGCTGCCCAGCCCCAGGGAGCAGGGGCGGGGGCTTCCTGGAGGAGGCAGTGCCAGGAGAGTGGGACCGCTCTCCAGCTGAGCTTCCCCAGGCTGGGCCCGCCCAGGTTCCGCAAGACACAAAAATGGGGTAGCTGTTCCCTCCACACAACCCCGCTGTCCCTGCAGGATCCCAACCCCCAGCCGGAGCCCCCCCCGAGCCTCTGATCTTGTTTTGTGCCCACAGGCTCACTCCTCTGACCTCCTGGCACAGCGGATCAGAAAAGGCACGTTCCAGAGGGCAGGGGGCACGGCTGGCCGTCTCCAGGATGTGCCCAGCAGCTGCAGGAGGGGACAGCAGCATCGGGGGACAATGGGCTCTGCCACCTGCCAGGCATTGGCTCCCGTAGTCCTGCGATGGGTCCCTCTCAGGGCAACAGACCTCCTGGAAGAAGTTTAGAGAAATTTCCACGTGAAGAAGCAGGCAGTGGCATCTGATAAAAGTATGTGCATTTTATAGGGGTCGATACTGGTTCTCCGCGCAGCATGGGGTGGTGCCAGGTGTCCTCCATGTGGCCATGGGTCGGTTCCTCGCCGGAGGAGACCATGGCTAGACCGCAGGGCCTTTCTCCAAACACCCGTGGGCTCCCGGCAGAACGCTGCAGCCTGGGAAGGTTGCCGGGCGCACCCTTCCCGACTCCTTTCCCTGCGGTTGCTGGACAGAACATTCCGTCACCACAAAGTGAAGTTTGCACAGGCCCTGCCCTCCCTCTGGGGAAACCCAGCCGACGATGGGACGGTGGAATGCCACCCGCCCGCCCAGACCCTGAGCCATCCCACATGCCAGGCCCGGCCCGGAGCCTCCAGGGGACATGGGAGCCCAAGTTCCCAGGCAGGAAAAGCCCTGTTAGGCGGGGCTGCTGTGGGGCAGTGTGCCGGCCAGGGCATTCTTGATGTGGCTGCATCTCGTCACTCCCCGCCACCCGCTGTCCTTTCCTGCCCTCCCTGCCTGTGACCCAGGCTACAGATTGAGTGGAGAATATTTTGGGATAAGTACACACCTTTGGGGTTAAAACTGTTGCCCGTTGGTTGAACCCCAGACAGATTTGCCCGTGGGAGAAGGGCTGTGCGTTCTTGCCTCTCTGCTCTGGGCCCGGGCGCATGTGTTTGCTCAAGCTTGTAGCGGCAGAGGGCAGCTCCAGCTGGCGCTGCCTACCTGGCCTGGCACAGCCCTGGGAGCTGCCTCTGTCCCGCCCCAGTTACGGAGGAGGCAGCTGAGGCCCGGAGGACTGACCTGACCAGGCTTGTTGCTGGTGGAACACAGAGTGGGGTCCGGACTGTGTCCTGGTGGCCCCCAGGACCCCCTGCTGTCCCCCAGCCTGTGGCCCCCGTGGACGTAGGTGCATCCGCAGAGCAGGGCCGTGTCCCGCCGGCCTGGGCTGCTCCCCAGCCGGCTCCAGGCTGCCCGCGTCTCCGATGCCGTTGCTCCGTGGGCTCGCCGACCCACATCTGTGGGCTGCCACGCTCAGCGCCTGCTGGGTCTGGCCCTGCTTCAGGTGCCGGCACGTGGCCGCAGCACGGCAGGCCCGGCCCCTCCCCGAGAGCCCAGTGGCTGTGAGGGAGCAGGGAGCAGACGGGGTGCAGACTCCGGATGGTGGAGATCCTGACCCGGAGCACACGGTGCCTGTCTCGGGGGCTGGAGCGGGGATTTGGGGCCCCAGATGGGCCTAAAAGGAAGGCAGGCTCGGGGTCTGGCCCAGGGGCTCCGTCCTGGAAGCGCCCCCCACACCCAGTTCTGGCTCATGCCTTGGCGTCCTGGTGGCTGCTCCAGCCCCGGCCTGGGGGCCCAGCCGCAGTGCAGCCTGGGGCCTCGGAAAGGGCCAGAGCCCTGGGCCAGCCTGTCTCGACTTAAATTTGGTATTTTTACATCATGGAGCTTTTTGCATTAATTTTTATCATTTTGAACTTCTCGGTGAGGTGTTACTCGTGCTGACGACGGAAGTGTTGGTCCCTTAACATGCCTCACACACCTCCCCGCTGGTCCCCCCGCCCGGCGCACCGTGGGTGCAGCCTCTCCCTGGTGCCCTGCCCTGACCCGCGTCGGCCGCAGGCTGCCCGCACCCGTCCTTAGCTTTATGGGCCGCGCTCGCGGGGAGACCCGCCTCCGCCCGGGCCCCCGGATGCCACCCCTCCGCGTCCCCCAGACTGCATTGTTGGCACGGCTTGCTGAGCAGAGACACTGGCTGCTTTATGGGGAGAAACCCAATCAGGGTGGCTGGGGGGGCATCTGCGGGGGGGGGGGGGTGCGGCTCCCGGTGGCCCCGAGCCAAGCCTGAGGTGACTTCGGGGTGACACCGTCTGTCTGCCTCGCTCGCTCACTCCAGACATCCGCCCGGCCCTGAAAGGGCCACCTGCCCACCACAGCCTCCCACACACCTGTCCCGGCCAGCCTGGCTCCTCCCCCGCCAGGGCCTGCCCGGCACCCTGCCCACAGGCAGACACCGCCGAGGCAGGGCCTGGGAGGTGGCAGCTGGCAGATGGCAGGGCGTCTGCCGACTGCTCACTCGCCGGCAACTCTGACCAGGGAGCGCCGGCCACCCGGCCCTCATCCAGGCTGGCTGGGAAGGGTCCCTTTGCTCTGTCTCAGGACGACCCCCCTGCTGTCCCTGAGGCCTGTGGACACCCCCAGGCTGTAGGGCAGGTGGGCCCGGCAGATCGTAACCCCCCCGGGAATTAGTGCCCGGCCCTGCCAGCCCTGAGGAGGCTCCATGAGTGGATCATAGACCCAGAAATGACCGTGTTACTCCCCCATCCACCCAAGCCTGCCTTGGTCCTCCCTTGATGGGGGTGGGGTCCGCTGGGGTCCCAGTATCTGCGTCTTGGTCACCAGAGCACAGCAGGGCTGGGAGGGTGAGTGGTGTGTGTCCGGACACTGCCACGGCCAGCCTCCCCGCCCACCGCAGGTCTCAGTGGTCAAATGTGAGTCCCAGAGCCGCGGGGGCAGAGCCCGGGATACGCAGGGCCCTCTCGGGAAAGGAGCAGTAGTGATTGGGGGGGCCACCGCCTGGCAGATGGGCCGGGGGCAGAGGCCTGCCCGGGGCATTTTGCTGCTACAAGAGTCTAGAAGGGGGAGCCAGACCATAGAGAGGGGTCAGCACAGGTGACGGATGGCCCGGCCAGCCGGGGGTGTGGGCAGGGCGGGTGCTCAGGGAAGGGGGAGACCCCCGCACAGCCTGGTGGGCCAGCTCTGGCCCCACTAGTGGACGGGGGTGCTGAGGCTCCGGGTCGCACAGTGCAGGCTGCAGGGAACCTGAGTGGGTCTGGCTCCTGCCCCCGCCGTGTGCTCCTCTTACATGACTGCCCACGTCCCTTCCTGCCTGGGTTTGTCTCACCAGCCTTGCCACCGTTGTGCAGATCCTATGAGGGCACTTGGCCAGGAGAGGCCGGGGTGAGGTGGGCTTCCGATTTGCTCAGCAAGCCCTTGCTGGGGCTCCAGCCTCAACCTGGGTCCTGGGAGCCCCTTCCCAGGGTTCCCGCTCTAGGGAGGGTCCCCAGCCTCCCTTGCCCTGGGTCCTGGGGAAGCTGCGGCCCCTTGGGAGCCTCAGAGTCATCCCCTGTTTGGGAGGGCAGCACCAGTCTGTCCCTTCCCCATGTCTCCACCCTCCTCTGGGCCCTCGAGCGTCCAGGCACCGGCCTGGCAGAGCGCTGGCCACCCGGCATGGGAACACAGCTGTCCCGACCAGTGGAGGACGAAGCGTGGGTCTTGGCCATCGCTGACCTGGCATTGTCCAGCACAGGGCTGGCCGCGGAGGCTGTGCCATCCAGGTCCTGCAAGGGGTGTGCCGCCAGGCGAGAGTCGCTGTGCTGGAGGGCGGGTGCAGCGGCAGGGCGGCCAGGGAGGCCTGGGACCGGCACAGAGGGGTCAGGCTGGGTGAGGCTGCATCTCTTCCAAAGCTGACGCTCGTCACTTTTGTTTCTAAAAACCAAACAGGTCAAGAAGTGGTGCTGACGTGGGAGCTCCTGCCGCCGGCCGTCCTCGGGTGAGCGGGACTCCCCGTCCTCGCTGGGAAGTAGGGAGCTATGGGAGCCTTTATGGTGAGGAGGGCCACGGTCAGAGCTGGGTCCCTCCTGGTCCTCTCCAGGCCCCATCTCCTTAGACAGGGGCCGGTGGTCCCACTGCCAAGGCTTTGCCCCAGCTGTGCCCTTCCCTGAAGCCATGTCTCCTCTTTCTGCCCTCTTCCGGCAAACTTCCCCAGTTGGCCCACCACGGGCTTGTGACCTGGTGACCTTTGACCGTGGTGGTCTCCCCACGCAGACTGGACATGGCCTGAAGGAGCCACGGTTCATTGCAGAGCGCATGGGAGGAAGAGGCGCACTCAGCCTTGTCCTCACCCGTGAGGGTGTGCCGACCCAAGTTCATGGTTGTGTGCACCGGCATGTCCCACCGGGATCACCGTGCCTCGAGGGCCCTCTGGGCACAGGGGTACCTCCGGTGGCCCCCTTCCCTCCCTAGCCCTGATACACCCAGGCTGCCTGCCATTGGCCAGGGCCGGCCTGAGATGTCACAGAGGGGAGTCCAGCTTAGAACAAGAAGACAGGCCAGGTGAGGGAAACTGAGTCACATCTGCTTCTCCAGCCTGGGGTAGAAAAACAAGGGGAGGGGGCTTGTGAGGGTGGACCAGGATGTCTGTCTCTGGCTCCCATTCCCTCTCCCTCCCGCACCCCGTGTGCCAGGCCCTCCGTGGTTGGCGCTGCCGGCTCTGGGGCTGCGGGGCAGGTGGGTGCAGGCTGCGGGGCCCGGGCTGTCAGGGTCAGCGTGGCGGCCCACGTGCATTCCAGCTCGCACTGTCGGTGAAGGGCGGCCTGGCAGCTGCTCAGGAACCCCAAGGGGCACCTGCTGCGGTGACCCCTCATCTCAGTGAGGGAATCACAGCCCACGGGGGTGAGACTGCCCGGAGTCGCGCAGTGGTATCTCCACCCACCGGGCTGCCCTGCCCTCCGCCACCCCCAGCCTGCGGGCATCAGGGGTCAGAAGCAGCAGGTGGAAGGATCCCAGCCAGTCTAGCCTGAGGGCGCAGGGTCTCAGGGCCCAAGTCGGGAGCCCAGAGCTCATGCTCAGGGTGCACCCCAGCCCACAGCCTCCCCAGGCACTTCCAAGGCGTATAGCTGGGACAGGCCCTGGGCCCTGCGTGTCCCTCAAGGGTCTGCAGCTCCGCCCCAGCCGTCCTTCCTGGGAGCCAGCTTCCCTCAAAGAAGGAAAGAACCACATCCCTGGTGCTCTCCCGTGGGGTGGTCACCTCCGGCCGGCCTGCACGGCCGGACAGCACTGGGGCCACGGGAGGGAGCCCCTGCCTGTCCGGGGAGGGGGCAGCACGTCCCCAGGCTGCTGCTTGGCTAGTCTCAGGGCTGTGAGCCCTGCTCGTGGTGGCACTGAGGGGACAGAGGCTGCGCTGACCAAGGGCAGGGTCGCGGCCGGATGGCCACTCACAGCACCCTGACACGTGTTGGCCTTCGACAGAGGACGGCTTCCCCCAGCGTCTGCAGCGCAGGAGTCCCTTGGGGACGTTTCGGCCACTCCTGTCCGGATGGGAGTGAGCCAGTTACTTGCGACAGTTTCCCAAAAGGCCGCCTAGGGCTCCTCCCTTCCTCCCTCCTCTGTCTTCCTCTCGCCCTCTCTGGCTGGTGGCTTCCTGCTGCCCGGCCTGCCAATCCCCGTGCCCTGGCACCCGCTGGCCTGGCCGAGCGCCCAGCCCCCTTCTCAGCTCTCCTTCCTTCCCCTCCAGGAGCTTCCGGAAGCCGTGGAGTCCCAGCTCGACGCCAAGACTGACCGCCCTTTGGGGTGAGGTAGTAGGTTGTATAGTTTGGGGCTCTGCCCTGCTATGGGATAACTATACAATCTACTGTCTTTCCTGAAGTGGCTGTAATATCTGCGGTGGACGCAATGTCGGGACTCTGGCCTCAGGGAGGTGGCGCGGTGGCGGTTGTGGGGGCAGCCCTGGTGGGAGTGGGGGACAGCGGGTACCGTACAGGAAGAAGCCTGACAGGCCAGGCTCCATTTGCAGTGGGACCTCTCTGGGCCTCAGTTTCCTCATCCGTAAAATGGGGGCAGGTGAGGATCGAGGAAGAAGGAGTGTGAAGCGTCCGGGGCAGAGCAGGGCACAGAGTTGACCCTCTCTCCCCTCGCGGTGCTGAGAGCAGGTTGCCTGCGCGGCTGTTTGTGCGGCCCTGTCCCCTGCCCAGCGTCAGGCCCAGCCCACGGGCAGCCCGGGCAGGAGTCTGGGCTGCACCCTCAGCTGTGCTTGGCACCAGGAAGGAGCCACAGGGCCCGGGGTGGCTGAGACTTTGGGAGGTCGCAGGGCAGTGAGTGTCGGCCTTGCCTGCCACCCCTGCTGCCCAGTGTGTGCCCGGCCTGCCCAGCTCAGGCCTGCGGCCAGTGGCGGCGCCTCCAGCCAGGGAAGGAGAGGAGGCCAAGCACCTTCCCCACCCGGGAGCCAGGAGAGCATCTCTGGGCAGAGCCGGGGCACATCAGGGACACGGCCTGAAGGGAGGTGGCCGAGGCGCCATCTCCACTTTCCCCTGCCCTGCGCCTGCCCAGCCCTGCACGCCGCTGGCGGAGGACGGCTGGGCAGGGGCCGGTGCCGGGCGGGGCGGCGGGGCCTCCCGCACCGAGGCCGGGCGCGGCGGGGTGAGGTAGTAGGTTGTGTGGTTTCAGGGCAGTGATGTTGCCCCTCAGAAGATAACTATACAACCTACTGCCTTCCCTGAGGCGCCCAGAGGCACGTCCCCCGGGAGGCCGCCGCCCGCCCGCAGGCTGCAGGCAGGCGCGCCGGGCAGAGCTGTTCCCACGTGAGTTGGGAATTGGCCCTGGGTGGCCACGCCCGGGCGGAGCAGCACCCCCTGCCCTGACAGCCATCTGTGCCCATCCTGCACCGCCGACACCTCTGAGCCCGGCCTGCCTGCCACGCTGGGCCGGGGAGGTGCCCAGAGGAGGGGCAGGGAGGGCTTTCTGCAGCAGGGGCCATCTGAGCTGGGTCTTGACAGCTGCGTAAGAGTTTGCAGCTGGAGACCGTTGCAGCGCCTGTCATCCCCTCCTCCATTGTCCTCTGGGACCAGGGTGGGTGACACACAGGCACTGTCCACCTCCCCTTCTTCACCTCATAGTCAGCGGTCAAGTCTGGCCACGTCTGTCCCCCGAACATCATTTCTTTCCTTCCACACCCCCACTGCCAGGCCTCTGCCCACCCCCGCTGTGCTCACCCTCCCTGGACTCACCTCTGCCCATCGGGGCTCCGAACGCACAGCACCCCCTGCCCCCCAGCGCAGCCCCGCCTATGTCCGAGCGGATGGTGAATGCCCAAGCAGTCGGCCTTTGCCTTCCGGCACCTGCACTGTGTCGTGTCGGAACCGGGTCAGGGCCTGGTCGGGGAGCCCGTGGGCTCTGCAGGCTGGAGACCCTCCGAGACTCACTCCCACCCCTGGACTTGGAGCTCCCCCGGCAGGCTGGGTCCCCGGTCAGTGACGTGGGTGAGTGTCCTGGAGGACGACCAGCTCACGTGCAGCAGTAGAGCCGGGCACTAGGGGCCTTCGGGTGGCATCTCGCCTGGGTGGATGTCTTCACCCCACCCCAGTCATAGCCTAGCTGGTGACTTTGTTACGGTGGAAGGGCCGGGAAGGCCAGGTGCCGGCCAGGAAGTCACCCTGGGCCTGCTCTCAGCCACCCTCCCCGCCGCCCCCACCGTCGGACTGTGCGTTTCCCGACGGCGACACCGTGTGGCAGCAGGAGGCGGTGCGCCGAGCGTGGTGAGCTGCCAGCCCGCCCGGAGGCCTGCACCCCGTCACCGCCAAGGCTAGGAAGCAGATGCCCCTTCTGGGCTGTGGGAGGGGTCCGGGCACAGCTCAGGGGAGGCCCCAGGGCGTGTCCTGCTGCTCTGGCGTGTGGGGCCTGCGCCGCAGTCCAGTGGTCCCTGAGCAGTGTGTGCCTCCAACCTGCTCCACGCCCTGTGCCCACCCCAGCGATGCTCCAGATCCGCCCAGCCGTCGTCCCGGGTCACAGGGAGGCACTGAGCCCCCGGTGCCATGCCTGGCAGCATTGCCGCCACCTCACCACGGGTATCCAGCGACCTGAGGGGCGAGTCGGAGGGAGCTGCCACCCCTGTGTCCAGGCACTGCTCGCCGGCCTGCGGGAGGGGACACCGTCCTGAGCCTGAAGGACTGGGCCAGGGGGACTGGGCTGTCTGGAGACACAGGGTGGCCCCAGGCAGAGGAGGTGGCCCAGTGGAGGCCCTCGCATGGAAAGAGGGCGGGCTCCAGGGCTGAGTGCAGGGCCTGGGTCTCCCTCGAGCTGTCATGCCCATGGTCCCCTGGCACAGACTTAGGCCCTCCCAGGTCATTTAGCGGAGATGGGCCTTTGATGTTGCCTCCTAAAACAGGCAAGGTCTGAGGGGTCAGGGCAGGCCATCGGGCCTGGGAGTGTCCCTGTGCCAGCATGGTTAACATGGCTGGTCACTTCCCCATTCTGAGCTCGGGCTTTTTCTCTCTAGAATGGGGAGAGGGTGGTACCAGCCAGGTTGTACGGGTCAGACCCGGACAAGTGGAAGGCTGAGATGGACCAGGGAGGAGAGGGCCTTCAGGTCTGGCTTGCTCAAGGGGCAACTCTTAGCACAGCCCCAGCTCTTGCCAAGCCTGAGGGCAGTGGAGATGCCAGGTACCCCACGGCTGCCCTGAGGGGAGGGGTAATGGCAGTGCAACGGGGAACAGGTAGAGTTCTGGGGTCCCTTCCCTGTGGTCAAGGAATTGGGCTGGGCTCAGAATCTTTCCGGGCACCTTGGCCTCCTGCCTTGCCCTGATGGTCCACCTTGGCAGAAGAGTGGCCGCCTGGACACCCCAGTCTGACCTCCTTGGAAGGGATGCTCCCCACAGACTTGATCTGGACTCACGATGGTGGGGTCTGTCCCTTGTGGGCCTGGACCCCCACTCTGGGCCCTCTTCCCAAATCCTGGCCTCCAGGCCCTGCCTCCAGCTGAGCCCCAGGCAGGCAGTGCCGCCAGCCGTGATAAGAAGTGTGGACCCTCCTGTGGTGTCTGGAAGTAAAACAGAAGGCGACCTCGCCCCTCCCTCCTCTCCCTTCCCCACACTCTCTCCCTCCCCCTCATCCCGCCCTCCTGGTCCCTCAGCCTCCAGTCTCCTGCTCACTTCCCGGGTCGGTCAGCACAAGTCCAGGAGCCTGGTGAGAGCTGGGCCGGTGCAAGGATGCTCCATCCCACCAAGTGGCCAGAGCAGCTGGCCTGGGGGGTCGGGTGTGGTGGGCAAGACAAGGGTGCAAAGGCCAGGCCAGACTGGGCTGGGAGAAGAGGGGAGGGGAGGAGGACATGGGGTGGGGGAGTAGAGGCACCTCCTGGAAGAGAAGAAAGCGGGAGGGGAGGTGGGAGGAGCCAGGGGACAGCGGTGAGCCACATCTGGCCCCAGACCTGGGGATCAGTGTGGTTTCCTGGACAAATGTGTCCTGAGCTGATGCCCACCATGTCCTTTTGGAGTCGCTGCAGTGAGCCATTGAAGGCTCTGACAAGGCCTGCAGGGAGGAAACAGGCCCATGTGACTTGGTTTACCCAGTTTCCCAGGTAGGTCCAACTGCACCAACTCTGGCTTTTCCAGTCATTCCAGTGGCAGTCCAATGGGACAGGAGCTGTCACAGGGGCTTCAGCCCAGCCTGGCCTGGCAGTTCTGTGCTGGCTGCCATGAGGAGGGAGGGTCCCGTGGAGGTGGAGAACCCTGAGAGAGAGGTCGCCAGTGCTCAGGCCAAAGTGGACGTGCCCAGACCACAGTGGTGACCAGTGAGTGTTGGAGGTGTTGGGCTGAAAAACTGTTGGGAGGGGACATCAGTGGGACCTGGGGACCAGCTGGGGCAGAGGCCCAGGTCACCCTGGGTTGATAGGTGGATGGGACAGAGGAGCCCGGCTGGGAACAGGTCCCTGGCAGGCGAGGTTAGGACCCACCATGGTGAGGAGCCCCAGGGATAGGACTTGCGGGCTAGAGGCCAGGCCTTTGCTGCCTGGGGACCCAGAGTGCTGTGCCCCTCCCTGCCCACCCTGCCCTCCGGGCGTCCACAGAGACCCCCTGCTTGCCTACCCACTGAGCCGCGGGAATCGGCTGGCTCAGGAGCAGCGTGGGACAGCAGCAGGGTGCCCGAGGGCCTCTGGCCCAGCCGGGTGCCAGGACAAGCTGGGCAGTTCCAAGCTGTGATGTTCCAAGAAGCCTGGAAGCGGGCTCAGGGCTGGGAACCCCGCACAGGATCCAATATGCAATTCTTGGGCGTCTGCTCTAGGCAAAGCCCTTGGCCACTGTGGAGTCCCCTCCCGGGCCAGCGGGGCCTTGGGCCTGGGTGGGGCCCGATCCTAGGTGTGAAGCCCAACAGCGTCAGGCAGACCAGACCCGTCAGGGGCTACATTCTGTCCCGGGCCAGCAAGCCCAGCTGTGGCTTCAGGCCTTGCAGGGCCAGCCAGAGGTCCCTATATCCATCTTCTAAGCCCAGCCACCTGGACACAGGCACTAGACAGGCGTCAGGCGCCCTGGCCTCTGCCCCTAGTCCGGGCCCTGCCTCCCTGAGCCCTGACCCCTCCTGGGCCTGCAGTTTCCAGCGCACATGGGGTGGGCTGGACCTGAGGGTTCAGACACTTTCCGCGGTGGTCCAGGACGCGGCGGCTCCTGGCTTGACCACCAGGTGGCGCCCAAGCCCAGGTTAACGCGCAGCAGTTGGGCCGGCGTGGCCGCCTGGGCGCTGCCCTTGGCCTTGTCCAGAGGCCTGGCCGCGCCCCCACCCTCCGGAGGCCGAGCAGCTGCGAGTCTAGAGCCGAGGTGGGGGGTGGGCGCGGCGTGGATTCAGCTCCATCCTGGCGGCCACTTCAGGGAGCAGTGTCTCCCTCTCCACGCCCAGCAGTGACAACCCCAGGATGCTCAGGGGAGACCCTGCCTTCCGTGGGGCTGCCAGGGTCCTGGCGGCTACACTCACTCCCGCTGTGGCGCTGGGCTTCTGAGCCTCAGTTTCTCCATCTGTGAGACAGATAATAACCCCACCCCCTGTGGACGGGGCTGGCCATGGGACCACAAGGAGGCCCTGCCCAGCCTGCCTGCAAACGGGGGTGCCTGCTCCTGCCCTGCCACAGAGAGCTGTGTGGCCTGTCACACCCAGCAGGAGATGAGGTGGCAAAAGGAGGAAACCCCTGTTGTCCTCTGGTGGCAGGAGGCCCCATCTGGCCCCATCTGGCCTCATCTGGCCTCATCTGGTCCCGGTACAGCGGCCAAGGTCCGAGTCCCATCCCCAGCCTTGCCGTGAGGTCACTGACACCGGGAGACGCCAGTCTGGGCACACATAGCAGTGTCCCCCAGGGACAGGGGCCTCCCTTGCTCCCTCTGCGCTCACCGCGCAGGCTCGCAGCAGGGAGGGGAGGGTGTGGGAGCGGCCGTGGGCAGGAGGCCCTGGCAGCCAGCTCTCGGGAGCCACCGGCTCACCCACCTGGCTGCCCCCGCCCCAGTGGGGCTCAGGCCACAGGCCGGTTGCCCCATCAGCAGTGGGCGGCACAGCTGCCGCCGCCAGCACAGCGGAGCCTGGCGGGCAGGGGAGCAGGCTGGGCACGGCCGGCCGGTGGGTCTCCGCCGCTCCCCCACGCCCTGCCAGCCAGGCAGCGTCTCAGCTGGGCAGCCTTGTCTGGGAGGGACGGCACTGCCACCTCCCGAGGCCTTGGCCAGCTGGTCCTAAAAAGGCCAAGGGCCAGCACCGGGCCGGCGAGGGACAGGGTCCAGTGCCCGGAGAGACCAAACGGCTGGCGCTGAGGGCCCTGCAGCGCGCAGTCCTCGCCCGCCTGCCCGCTCGCCCACGGCCTCCGCTCATCTCCCCAGCCCAGCGGGCTCCCCTTCGGCAGGGGCCACTGTCCCCTCCAGCCCCCGGCCGCAGTGGCTGCCTGCTGCCCAGAGCACAGGACACCCAGCCCTGCCTCGGACCCCCTCCTGCTGGCCCTCTCCTCTGCCCACCCCCGCCTGCGCCTCCCCTCCCGCCACCACCCCAGCTTCGTTAACCACTGCGTGTGCACCTGGCACTGCCCGAGGGTGCCCCGCAGACTGTGCCATCTGACACCCCGTGGGTGTTATTTTTCTCACCATCTTAATGATGAGGAAACCAAGGTACAGGGAAGTCCCGCAGCTGGAAGATGCCTGTCTGGAGTGCCCGGGGCCGCGGCACACTCGCACAAACACCGCACGCCCAGCCCTGCTCCACCTGGCCGGAAGGAACACCTTCTCTGGGGAACCTCCGGCCACCATCTCTCCTCTTTGGCCCCACACTTGTACTCAGACACCCCCAAGTCCTGGCGCCTGCAGGACGCAGAGGGGCAGCAGCTCATGGCCCAGGGCAGCCTCAAATGCACACCGATCAGGACAAAATGACCGTCACCTCGAGGAATCAGCTTGGTGGTGCAGCCCTCAAAACTATCCCTTGTGCAATACATGCCAACATGCCAGCCGGAAGATAGACCCAGGACGTTAGGGTCAGAAGAGGAATGCCTGGGAGCCTGGGGAGCACAGGAGGGAGGACCCACACAAGGGGGCTGCGGCAAAGAGGGAGAGAGGAGGAGTTCATGGAGAGCTTCCTGGGGCAGGTAAGTCCTGACAACTTTTTTAGGTTTTGTAGGATGAGTAGGAGTTTGCCAGGTACAGTGTAGGAAAAGTAATGAGAAGCCCTCACACAGACACTGCGACTGTATGTGTGTGTCATGGGAGCGTGGGAGTGTTGCTGTGTGGTGTACTCTGGGTGGGAGGGCGGGGCGCCCTCTGTGGGCACTGGACCACTCGTGCCCAAAGCCACAAGTGATTCCTGGAGTTGTTCTCAGAATTAATGAGAAGCTTTAGCTGCAGAGGGCAGAAATGCAAGCTGAGCTAGCTCAGGCCCAGGAGAGGGTTTATCGGTTTCTGTAAGAGAAAAATCTAGGAATTGTTCCAGCCGCAGGCATGGCTGGACCTCAGGGTGTCCTCGGGACTCTGCTTCCCCTGTCCCCCTTCAGGGCTTTCCTCCTTGTGGGCCCGGCCTAGGCAGCCTCCCCTGGAGGCAGCGGAGATGGCCAGCCTCTGTCCCGCCGCTGCCATCAGCAGAGCTCTCTCTTTCTCTCCAGTAGTCCCGACAAAAGTTGCCACGTCACCTCTGGGTGGCCAGGCCTGGGTCAGATGCTCAGCCCTGAGCAGATGACTGTGTGTCCCCAGTGGCCAAGCTGGGCCAGGGATGGGGCCGGCCCTGGGGAGTCCTGCTGGGGGAGGGGCAGGTAGGGGCGGTGGTGTGTACCAGTGGGCCAGGCCAGCTGCTGCTCCCGGCACCCGCTGTGAGAGTCCGGTGGACACTGGCACCCTGCGGGCTCCTTGCAGCGAGCTTGCAGCGGCCAGTGTTCGAATGGGCAGCACCAGCCTTGAGGCCGGACCAGGGTGGAGCTGGCAGTGACCCCGGGCAGGCAGGCAGTGGGCTTGAGCTCCCACCTGTCTCCGTGCTGCCCTGGGAGCTGGCTGTCCTGCTACACTCTCGTCACTCGTGCTCCGCGAGAATCCCAGAGGAGCCTCTGGCAGCCTCGAAGAGACATTGGTGACGTCTGCCCCATTCTACGGGCAGGGCCAGGGCACAGGCCCCAGGCTTCAGGGCCAATCTGGGCCCTCCTGGACAAGGCAAGGTGTCCCCTGCCAATGGACACCTTTACCAAGTTCCCATCCCAAGGACCAAAGGGCAGCATTGCTCACCGGCACGCCCTGTCTCGGGGAGCAGCGTCTCCCCGCCAGGCCAAGTGCCCTTTCTGAGGGGGTGCCGCAGGGGTGGAAGTCGGCAGTGGCCCCACCCAGGAGGGGCAGCAGTATGTTCCAATCTTGACGCTCAGCCCGGGCGAGGGGGATGCGGACGGCGTCGGCTGGCATGCCCCTGCGCTGGGCGCTCACTGCTGCCCTGCGTCCATTCTCTCGGCCCGGCCCTGCTGTCACTGTGGGGCCGCTCCCTGTGTGAGCTCAGGGTGAAATGTCACCCACACTCTCTGCTCTGACCCTCACCCTGGAAGGCATGGGTCACAGGGATGACAGGAGTGGCCCTTCCCCAAGGCAGGGGTCTGAGTCACACGGGAGGCTCCACCCAGCCCCATGGACAGGAGGCGTGTCTGTGACCCAGGGGTTCAGAGCCCAGAGCTGTGCCCTGAGCCACCGCCCCAGGAGAAGGGTCATGAGGCGCCCTGCAGGGACCCACCCCAGGAGGCCGGAGCCTGGCATAGGCCGGTCCACCCTGTGCAGGCGCCCCTCCCCCCAGGACTCCTCCTCGCCACCTTCTAACTGGGCGTTCAGTGCCGCGCGACACCCGCCGTGAGTCTCGGAAGAGCTGTGTCTGGATGGTGAGACGCGCAAGTACGGAGATGCCAACCCGGATGGTGACAGCTCGGGGAGACCCGTGCTGTGGGGTCCACCTGGAAATCTTCCTTTGTGCCCCTGTGCCCCGCACACATCCGGCACAGAGCTGACACCACGTGAGCATCTGTCAGACGGACAGGCAAAGGAGGCAACACTTGGTCTGGGCTTTGAAGGATGAATAGGAGCTCATGGAGGGGAGAAGAGAGGCATGTCCTAAGTGGAGGACCCAGCAGGAGCTCTGCGTGGTCGACACAGGCACACAGGGTGGGCTCAGGAGGCCCCTCAGTCTAAAGGAGGAAGCGGGGTCCTGGCCCACCAGGAGCCGATGTCCACTCCTCTCTGCCCCTGCTGTGGCCTCGCTAGTCTGTCCTCAGTCCTGGCTCCCGGCACAGTGCATGGCCCCACCGCTGACAGCCCACCTTCTTCCTCCAGCCCCTGTCACCTCTCCAGGAAGCCCCTCCCGACCACCAGGGCCCTCCTGCACCTGCCCGCCCTCACACCCCGCCCTGGCCAGCCCGTGTGGCCCCCACTAGTGGCTGGACAGCACCCACAGGACAGGCGAGGACAGAAGCCCAGGAGAGTGCCAGGTGGCCCAGAGTGACACCCTCAGCTGGGCAGGTCAGGTTGGGAATCTTGCAGGGGCAGCTGCAGCTGGGGCATGTCCTCAGGCTCAGGCAGCCTGCATCCCAGCCGAGCCTCCTCGGGTCCCTTCCTGTGGTGAGGGACACCTCCCGACAGGCCCCCGTGCTGTCCCCCACTGCCCTCCTGCTCAGCCAGGGCCTGGCTCTCCTCCTCCCAAGGACGCCCACGTTGCGGAGCCGACTGCCATGCCAGCGTGCGGGGCTGCACCCCCCGTGGACACCTGTGGCCAGGACGGCGGGGAGGTCAGCAGGTCCACGCCGACCAGGCCACGTGCCCTCGGGCAAGTCCCCCCTCCCGAGGGGGGCAGCCGCATGGTGCAGAGTGGCACTGTGGCTCTGTAAGGCTTCGGTGCTCCCGCTACTGGGGGACAGGCCCGAGTACCCCTCCTCTGGGAAGTGCCCCTGGTTCCCTGGCCCCCAGGCCACGTGCATCACTCCCTTCTCTTCTCCTTGCACCCGGGCCTGCGTTCCCCTGGCGTCAGCCTGTCCTGGCATCAGTGGGCCAGCTGGAGGCCCTTCGGACAGGCCAAGGCCAGAGAGCTCTGCGTGGCGCTGGGGCCCGGGTGGTGCTTGGTGGACAAAATGCTCAGCAGAGAGGGGGAGGTCTGGGGACACAAAGCACAGGGGTGAAGTGCTGTCCCCAGCTCCGTGCAGGCGGCTTCATGCCTGCCACCCGCAGCCCCGCCACCCGCAGCCTGCTCTCGGCCAGGGCAGAGGCTGGGGCTGCCCAAGGTGACCTGCGGCTGTGGAGGTATACCCTTGGCGCCTCCATCGTTGCAAGAGGAGGAGGAGGAAGTGCCCCCTCTGCTTTATACGGCAGCAATTCTGGTGCTAAATGCAGAAACACGGCTTGGCTGAGTGCCGCGTGCGGCCGGGCGGGCTCCCAGGAACAGCTGGGCTCCCTGGCCGTCATGACCCAGGGCCTGGGAACACAGTGGGACTGGCCCTATCGAGAGGCCTCGAACGGGCAAACAGCTTAGGAGGCCGATGACCTTCCCAAGGGCAGACATCAGGGAAGGGCCAGGAGCAGGCCAGCTGCGTCCTTACCCGCCGTCTCCTCCCTCCCCTGGGGCCCCCCCTGTGCCGGGACCCTCCTGTGCCAGCCCCCTGCCTGGGCCGGGCCGGGAGCTCCCTGGGTGCTCGGGCCCTGGGCCCTCCTACGGGCCTGGCTCTGCGGGGCCTGCCCCAAGTCTGCCCCGAGAATCTCAGGCTCCTGTACTTCCGTCGTCCCCGTTCATAGCCAGGAAACTGAGGCTGGGTGAGGTCAATCCAAGATAACACAATCCTAAGTGACAGAGTTGATGTTGGAAGTGTCTGCCACGCTCTCACCCAGCACACTCCACTGCCCCTGAGCTGGGGGCAGCTCTCCATTTCACAGATGGGGAAACTGAGGCTGGGGGAGCGAGAGCACTCCGGGTCTGTGGAGTCCAAGTCAGCGTCCCTGCCTGCACTCCCCACCCACAGACGTGTCCCTCCACCCCGACCCCGACCCCGACCCCGACCCCGTAGCGAGCTTTACCTGCCTGCCTGAATCGGGAGTGTCCAACCTCCTCGGGAGGCACCAAAACGGGTCACAGGGGGAGGTGCAGGCGGCAGCATAGAGCACACGGGGCTGGGGGCGCAGTGCCCTCCCCTGTGTGGGGGTCAGGGAGGGCTTCCTGGAGGACAGAGTGTGACCACTAACCTGAGTCCTCCAGCGCAAGGAGCAGGGACAAGGCAGGGGTGCAGGGGTGGGGAGAGGTGAGGAAACACCTGGCAGGCACAGGGCCTGGAGGCCAGGGGTGGGTGGACAGGCCATGGAGGGCCTGGGGCATCCTTGGGAGCCATTGAAGGTTTTAGCAGGAGAGTGACAAGGTCAGGGGTGTGTTGTGAAAGTTTCTTCCGGCTGCCATGTGGCTTCTGGGTTGGAGGATGTGACAGTGGGCAGAGAGAGGTCGGTGGGTGGCAGCCTCACCGGGCGGGCACCTGCGGGGCGGGGAGGAGGCAGGCGGGGACAGGACACTCGAGGCATCCCGTGATGGGTGAGCGGGTGTTGGTTGGATTCAGCCGCCCAGGGCCCAGGGTCCCAGCGCTGGTGCTGCCGGAGCCTCCAGCCGCCATGCCCTCCGCTCTCCAAGTCCAACATGGCGCCAGCCCCTCCTCTCACAGGGCATTAGCGCTGGGGGCCGTCTGGGCCCCTCCCCACACAAGCAGCCCCGGGAGCCTCAGCAGCACCCTGCGCCTGGGAGTGCGGGGCAGGTGTCAGGAGCTGACACTTCGCCATGAGGGTCCAGGGCAGGGGTCACTCCTGCTAGGGTCGGGGGACACCTATCGGTAATTTGGGACACCAGGCAGCAGGGGCAGGAACGGTGTTTCAGGCACAGGGAACAGCATGAGCGAAGGCTTCAGTGGAGGCAAGAGCGCCAGTCAAGCAGCGGCCCCGGTGGGTGTGGGTCAGGGAGGAGGGAGAGGCTCCAGGAAGCAGTCGGGGGGTGTGGGGGGCAGGAGGCAGCAGAAGCTGGGGAGACACTCAGGCTGTGGGGCACATGGGGACATACCTTGCAGGCCACGGAAGTCTTAGAGGTGTCCAGAACGATGCCAGCATTTATGGGACACCTCCTGAGCTCTGAGCCCCCCAGGGCTATGTCAGGGACTTCAGTGCAGGGTGCTGGGCGACAGCAGTGCGCACCAGCCCAGGAAAAAGCACACAGGCTTCCAGGAGGAGGTGACCAGCAGGAGTGTGGTTCTTGGGGACAGGGCTAGGGATAGGTCCCAGATTCAGGCAGCATGGCCTGTGGCAGGAGCTGGAGGTGTTAAGTGGCCAGGACAGGGGCCCATGCCAGGAGCAGCCCCACCGGCTGTGGTTTGCAAAGTGACGCCAGGGCCACACCCGTGTGCACTGGGTGCCAACACCCCAGAGCCAGCAGCAGGATCCGGACCCCAGTGCAGCCCAGGGGTCTGCAGCCAGTCCCCTGGACAGGGAGAGCTGCGTGTCCTTGGCGCTGGCCTCTCTCAGCCAGCAGGCCACCTGTGAAGCCCACCGTACAGGGGGGCTCTGGCCCTGGCCTGCTGACCTCCAGCAGGACCCAACCCGGAACTGTAGTTGGCGTTTTCTGTGTACCCGGTCTGTGCTGGGCGGTGCCGTGACAACAGCATCCATCTGACCACAGCTGGGAGGTCCTTGGGCACACGGGGATCTGGAGTTCTGGACGGAGGGAGGGAAGCTCGGCCTCGCACAGCCTCGAGGTGACTTGGCCACCCTGGGGTGCACACAGCTGGCCTGGCCTGGCCATGGAGGCAGTTGCCCAAATGCCGGAGCCAGGAGGCTGAGGGCAGGGCAGCGCCTGGCGGGGTGGGCTGGCGCCACTCGGGGTCAGAGAATGGCAGATTGTCACGGGCACAGCCATCTCCTGGAGCCACTAGGCCAAAGGGCTGCCACACTCAGCATCCGTGTGACAGGGCCCCAAAAGTCCAAAGACCAGGCCAAGTTCCCGCCACAGCCAGGGCCGGTCAGGGCTGGAAGCTGAGCCCCCTGACCCCGGCCGTAGGGCCGACTGCGGGGAAGTCAGCCCAGGCGCTGTAGGCTGCTGGCTGGGGCCCCAGCAGGACATGGGGCTGCTGGGAGGAGACTGCGCCCTGTGGATTTCCAGCGGGAGCCTGGGATGCCTCAGCTTGGGGGCCGGGCGGGGTTGGGGGGCAGGCGTCAGGCATGCTGGGGGCGGCCAGCTCTGGCAGGGTGGCTCAGTGCAGGTGGAGGTGTCTGAGTGCCTGGTCCCCAGGGAGAGGTGGCTCTGGGCCACCCTCCCAGGCCTCCTGCCCCACAGATGGTACGGTCACCATGGTCCACAGCCTGACATGGGTCACAGGTCACATTGGCCCCTGAGGTCCCACCGCTGCAAGGAGGGCTGCGGGGAACATCGGGCGGGAGCTCAGCTCCCTGTCCTACCTCGCTCTTCACCCCAGACCTCCCTGTCTCGAGCTGCTTCCAGGGCACGGGCCCCAGCGCCATCCTGGGCTCCCACGTGCCCTGGTGCCCTCATCTTATCCTGCCCCAGGCCCTCCCCTCCCCTCCCAGAACCCCCCAGAGCAACTGTCCCGCCCCCCAGCCTGGTGCAGGCTGAGGCTGGTCCCTGGCACCCTGCAGTGGTCCCGCCTCACCCCAGCCCCCAGTCCCACACGCCCTGGCGCAGGGCAGCACAGCGCTTGCCAGCCCAGCCTCCAGAGCTGGGTCCCGGGTTCAGATCCTGGCGGTAGCAGTCCTAGCTCTGTGGCCTCTGTGCCTCAGTTTCCTCACCTGACAGTGGGGGTCACTGGTGCCATCCCACAGGGGCAGTGCGGAGAGGCGAGGAGTCAGTTCTTACAGAGCCTGAGGACAGGGCTCCGTCCGTTGCTCCAGTCTGAGCCACGCTGTGCCCGGGGCCTCTTCCCACCACTCGTCCCCACAGCCTCGGGCTCCCAGCCCCTGTGCCCTGCTCCTGAACGGTCCTCACGGCCTGCCCTGCTCTGCTCCCTCCTGCAGCTGCCCAGTGTCTGCGGCGCCCCTGGGCGCAGGCAGGCCAGCCAGGTGGCCTCCGTCCCCTCCTGTGGCCGGGCGGGCGGCACACTCTGTCCTTGGGCCCCCGGACCCAGAGTCCCGGCCTCTGCGCCTGCTGCTCCTTCAGCCTCCCACTTCCACCGCCGCTGGGCTCAGGCCTGGGAAGGACCCCTCCTGGGGTCCGGGAGGGAGGAAGGAGAGGCCAGGTGTTTCCCAAATACACACGCGGAGGGGAGGGAGACCCTGGGAGGTGCTACAGGGACAGCCACCCTCTGCAGGCCCCAGGCTCCCCCAAGAGCAGCCATGGGCCTGGTGACAGCGCAGACGAGGGAAGGAAAATCTTCTTTGTGGCCCTTTCCCACAGGCCGTTACAATTCTCTCTTTGTTCCCTGGATGGAGCGAAGGACAGGGAAGTGGCCGGTGCTGGAATTATTGTGGAGCCTTTAACAGAAGCCCCCGAGGGCCCCGGGGAAGGGCCCGGGCAGCCGACCCGGGAGGCGGAGGTGCGTCCCGGCAGCCAGCTGGAGGGTGGAGCTTCCACAAGGACACTGAGGCTGGCTCTGAACAAGGACCCGTAACCAAACATCACAGGCGAGATGCCCTCCAAGGGCACGAGGCAGGTAAGAAGCAGTGGAGAAGGCTGGAGGTGCTGGCGGCGCCGTCCCAGGAGTGTCCTGGCCCTGCCGCCCTCGGCTTCACTGAGCTTGAGGTCTCAAGGCCTTTTTGGTTCTGAGCAGACTGTGGGTTGCTATGGGGGCTACGGGCGGCTGCCCCACCTTAGCTCTGTCCTTGTGTGCCTACGTCCATGCCCAAGGGAGCAAACAAAAAACTCACGTGTGCACACACACACAGATGTGCGTGTGCGCACACAGGACCACACACAGAGAAACCTGTATGTACATACAGAGACACGCACACACGCTCACCCACATGTACACACCCACATGCTCACTCACATGTACACACACAGGAGCACCAATGCACACACAGGCAAGCACACGTGCATATTTACACATAGGTGTCCATGGACATTCACACAGGTGGCCACACAAATACACATGGGTACACACACATGTATGCCCATGCACACACATGAAGATGCAAAGCACACACACTCATGCATCCATGTACATGCCCAAGGCGGCAGGTCCCCTGAGAAAGTCCCTTGGCTCCTGCTCCCCCAGGGACTTGGCTGTGTGCCTTTGGGCGGCTCTCTGCCCTCATCCTTCTCCTGCGTGGCGCACAGGTAGAGCCGTGGGCCCGGAGCGTCCGGCTCCCCGCGGTGGGCAGCGCACGGCACGCAGCTGAGAGCCAGACACGGCGGTGGGCTTTGCTCTCTCTGGCGCATTTCCAGGCTTCCCAGGGCGGATGGCAGGGACTTCCCAGCGTCGTGGAGGGACACGACACAGGCAGGAACTCAAGTCCTCTTTTCTGTAAATCTGTGGAATCCAAGAAAAAGCCCCTCCCGGCTGTGTGGCCACGGCTGGCTCGGGCCACTCCCTGCCCTCGGGCCTCACTGTCCAGGGTGTTCTCTGCGGTGTGGGTGTAGTGGACACCGGGCGTAGGAAGGGGTGGTGGACAGCTGTGCTGCTCACTGGCCTAAGCGGTCAGGCCCTCCTCAGCTATAAGGGTCGGGGTGGGAGAATTCCGGACACATTGCCACTACCCCCGGCACCGCATTTGCAGGTGTGTGGAGACAGCTTCAAGTCAGGGGCAGGAGTTAGGGAGCAGCACGGCTGCCCAGGACGGCTTGGCCTCCGTCTCCCCCTGCACAGCGGCTGGTGGCCCAGGACACGTCCCTGGGCTTGCTGCTGTGTTGCCATCCCCAGGAGCCTCCCAAGGCCATCAGGAGAAGGTGGCCACCCATGGGCACAGGCTGGCTTCCCCTCCAGGGCTGCACATGGACCTTTCAGGAGCCACAGCAGAGCAGCTCTAGGCCCCGTGTTGAGAGGCAGCCTGGTGACATGTGGAGACCAGGTTCCTGGGTTGCTGAGGGCTAAGGACCCCTGTCCCCAGGCTCGGGCCAGCAAACCCAGCCAGTTTGGAAATTTGAGAAAACTTATCACCCACCACAGTGATGGTGTCTTCTCTCTGCAGACACGTCACCGTCCCCTCCTCCCCGCTTCCTCCTGGGCCATCTCCTCTCGGCCAGACGCAGACCTCTCCCGGCACTCACCGAGCCAGGCTCTGCCCTGAGGACCTCACACATGTTGCCTCACGACCTTCTCAGCAAGCCGATGCGACAGGGCTGTCATTACCCCTCTGCGCAGGTGGAGAAACTGAGGCAACGAGCAGTGAAATGACTTGCCCAGGGGCCCGTCTGCTCCGCGGTCAGGCTCTTGACCCCCGACGTGCTCGCATCCCGACGCCCAGAATATGCGAGTATGTCACCTCCCATGGCACCAGGACTTTGCAAATATGAGTGAGAGCTCGAGGTGGAAAGATTATCCTGGTTTATCTCCGTGGGACCCCTGGTCTTTAAGAGAGGAAAGATCCCTATCTGCGGACACCGCGCTGCCGGCTTCTCGGTGGGAGGAAGGGGCCAGAAGCCGCGGAGCACAGGCGCCTCTAGAAGCTGGGAGAGAAGGAGACATTCCCCCCGGGGGCTTCCAGAAGGAGCAAGCCCCACCCAAACCTTAACTTTAGCCCCGGGAGGACCCTTGCTGGCTCTGACCTGCGACACTGTAAGAGAGTAACATTGGGCTGTTTAAAGCCACTGAGTCTGCGGCGCTTTGTTACAGCGACTGCAGGAAATTCCTGCGGCCCCGTGTTCCTGACACCCACTTCTCTGCTGCCTCACCAGTGACACCTGCCCTGCGCCTCCCGCGTGTCCCGTCTCAGTGGACACATTGGGAGTCCGCACTAAGGCGCTGGGCGTGGCAGTGTCTCCCTTCCATTGTTCCAAGCGATGCTGCCGGAACTCCTGTCCCCGCACGGCCTCAGGCAGGGGGAGAATGACCCCCAGCATCCGCCTGTCCATGGGGCTCGAGGACACCCGCCTTTCCCGAAAGGAGAAGCAAAGGATCTCCCCTCCGTGGAGCCCGGGGTGGGCACCCCCTGCACCCACCTCTCCCCCACAGCCCCCGGGCTGAGCAAGTCCAGGGAGGGACGACCGCAGGGAGGCCGTGTGTCCACCTGAGCGCATGGAGACCAGACTTCCAGAGTCTGCGGGAAGTCCACCGCGGCCACCAGCCCGCCAGGGGACACCACGCATGTCCCTCCCCCACTGGGCCCCTGTTTTCCCGTCTGCACCCCACGGTGACAGTGACTCCTCTCAGGGCGCTTGTGAAGACTGCACGAGAGAGTGGCCCACAGAGCGTCCTTGCTTCCTAGCGCACTGTGGGGCCACCTCCCCTCTGCTCGGCCAGCCCCTCTGCCGCCTTCCTGTAGGGGCGGGGACAGCCAGGCAGCCCCACTCTCTACTGTGCCCTCCTATGTGGGGAGGGGCTTCCCTGATTTAGCCTGGCCCAACCCCCCACCCTTACACTGCACGGCGTTCGGATTCTGCAAACAAGCTGTTACATTAACAATTCACCTGCTGACTTTGGGGTAGAATCAAAGAATCCTCACAACGACCTGAGACCTCTATAAAATCCCCCCTCTCCCACGTACAACGCAGCGAGGCTGGAGTTTTTTATAGACATCAACAAAAACAAAAGAGTATAGAGGCAGTTGTGAGAATCCAGCCCCTTCTATTAAGCCAGACATTAAAGAGATTTGCAAAATGTTCTTAAAAAGTTTTTTGCTTTGAAAAAATGATCATTTTCATTAAAATGTTTATTTGTTAACTATGATGGCTTATTTTTATATGAATTAATAAATATTTAAAGTTGTTCTCAGTTTTAATTTCTAATGCTGTAAGTCTGGACAAGGATGGCTTCATGAACAAAACACTTTGGAATTCTCAGCAGCTTTTGAGAGAGCAACAGAGTCACGAAACCAACATGTTTGAGGATCACAGTCTTGCGTGACCACAGCACGGTGATCACAATCGGGAAGTCAACAGTGGTACGACACTATTATCTAAGGCCTCATTCTGATTTCAAAAACTGTCCCAAAAATCTCTTTTATAGCAAATAAAAGTCCTGAATGGGGAATGAGGATTTTTATGGGTACAGAGTTTCCATTTAGAACGACGAAAGCAGTTCTGGAGATGGAGGGTGGTGATGGTCGCACAGCAGTGTGAGCACGCTCAGTGCCTCTGAATTGGACACTTACAAATGGTAGAGCCAGGCGCAGTGGCACCGCCTGTATCCCAGCTACTCAGGAGGCTGAGGCAGGAGGATCCCCTGAGCCCAGGGATCGGAGGCTGCAGTGAGCTACAATGACGCCACTCACTGCACTCCAGCCTGGGTGACAGAGCAAGATCCTCTCTCTTAAAAAAAAAAAAAAGGACATTGAGTCCTTCCTTTTTCCGTTAGTAAGTATCTTGTGGGGAGATACTGTAAGACTGTGTAAGTACCCTGTCACTCAAACTTTCACCCACTGGTTTTAGCATCCTTGGATGACTCTCACCTGAATCAATTACTGTACTATAATGGTTGCTAGCTGGTGATTTTTCCCATCATTCCGATGGTTGTTATTGTTCCTAATCATCTCAGATGAGATCCCAGTCCCCAAGAGGCTTCCAGTCCAGGGAGGGAGACGATGTGGTTGACAAACACGAGACAGTGAGGTCAGCACAGGACTGAGTGAGCAAGAACAGCCCAGGAGGGGTGATCCAGGGGCCTTCCTGGAGGAGGCGGTGCCTAAAGTAAGTCCTTATGGGAAAGGAGAAGGAAGAGCGAGTGCACGGCGGTGGGATGGTGGTGGAGAGCAGGAGAGAGAGGTGAGCGCGTGACTGTGGTGGACCCCAGGGGTCAGGCCGAGGGGCTCTGCCCAGGCCTGCGGGGCAGCCAGCAGTGCAGGGAGGTGGCCGGGGTGGGCTGCGCAGATGGACAAATGAGAAATGAAAGGGCAGGGCGGGCAGAGCGGGGACAGAGCCAGGGCTGTAGATTGTTGACAGGGGCCCTGTTGAACTTCATTACCTCTGGCCCTGACAGGGACCCTCCAAGGGTGGTGGTCGTCTCCCCGTGAAAAACTGAGGCACAGAGAGGTGAGGCGACTAGCAAGGGTGCCCCAGAGCCGGATTCCAGCCCAGACTCAGCAGATGGTGAGGGGAGAGGGAGCCTCTCTCGGCCTCCTGAGCCTTTCCTACGGGCCCGTGCCCGGCCCTGGGGACCCACAGAGGACTCCATGGGGTCCTGCCCTCAAGGAACCCCTCAGTCCAGAAAGTTCCAATTGGGCCTCAGGGCCTGCCAAGAGGTTCCTTCCCAGCTGACTTCTTGGGCTCCCACCCAAAGGGGGCAGAAGGGACTGGGCAAGGGGAGCCCAGGCCTGGCCTTCACTTCCCCAAGCCCCAGGTCTCCATCCTGGCACACGGGGTCGGGACACGGGGAGCCAGCCTTGGGTTCCACTATTTTGGTGATTTGCTAAAACCCATCGGTAACTTTCTTCGCCTTAGCAGGGCCTGTCACCGTTGCTGGTTTCCGACAAGAAGCCAGAGCATATTTTTAGACCAGAGCAGTAGGTGGGACAGGGCTGGGGTGGGCGTGGAGCCGTCTGTCAGCTCTGAGCTTGGGGAAGGCAGGGTGGTGACTTTCCGCTGACCTGCCTTGGCCTGGGCAGTGCCAGTGGGGAAAGGGCCACAAGCTCAGAGGCCTGTCCCAGGCCTGGGGGCTGGTCCTGAGAGCGTTTCCAAAGCACAGAGCACGAGACGCTGCCGTAAATCCCTCAAGCGCCCGGCTGGGGATAATCATGTGTCTGCCCCGACCCAGTCAGGAGAAATGCCTCCAGCGTGGCACTGGCAGTGACCTCCTGGGGCATGTCACAGTCACACCCTGAGCACAGCGCAGAATCCCAAGCTGGCAGGGGACGTCTGAGATCAGCCAGCCCAGCCTCTCATTTTACAGCTGGGGACGGACGCAGACGGCTGTGGCTGTCCAAGGTCACAGAGCCTGGGAGGGGCCGTGGGCACGGCGGAAAGAGTGAGAACACGTGACCCAGGCTGTGCGGGCACCAGGCCCAGGCCTGCCGCTCAGGGAGCGGCTCGGGGCTCTGAGCCTCAGTTTCCACAACTGGGAGCAGGCAGAGGCACAGCTGTCTGCAGGGCTGCTCAGCACAGGCAGGACTGAGGGTGACATGCCCCGGGCACACGGGGCTCCATCAGTCACCCCTGCAGGCAGCTGAGGCCAGGAGGGACCCTCTTCCCTTTGGACCAGTGGCTCCCTCAACAACCTGCTGGAAAAATCCCTGTGCTGGGCCAGGTGTGGACACAGGTGTGGGCACATGGAGCACGAGGACAGGCCCAGGCCCCCAGCTGCTTCACATCTGATGGAAAGTAAATATCCGTCATTGAAATAATGGTCCCAGTCTCCACGTCCAGCAACGGCTGGCTGGGTTACCCGGAACAACTCTCCCTCGGAAAATAAGCACAAATTTTAGATTAAAAAAAATAATTTAAAAAGTATGTTAAAAGCATCAAAGAGTTGCTAAGATAGCAGGGAAACACGGGGCCAAGTTCCGGGGGAAAGCACGAACCTACAGGGGGGTGTGGGGCCATTCCGGCCCGAGGGTGTTTGCCAGGCTGGCTCAGGCCTTGGAGGGTGGGTGGCAGACGGGAGTCAGGGGTGAGGAGTCTGACGGGCGCTCCCCTGCCTTGAGCTGGGGCCTGGAAGGCCTTTGACCCACGCCTAGTTTCCTCTGCCAATCTAGAAGAAACGGTTCCTTGGCATTAAAAGGAATGGGGGGAGGCACACATGGTGGCTCATGCCTGTAATCCCAGCACTTTGGGAGGCCGAGGCAGGAGGATCACTTGAGTTCAGGAGTTTGAGACCAGCCTGGGCAATATAGCAAGATTCCGTCTCTATAAAAAATAGAAAAGTTAGCTGGGTGTGATGGCCCACACCTGTAGTCCCAGCTCCTCGGGAGGCTGAGGCAGGAGGATCGCTTGAGCCCAGGAGTTCAAGCCACAGTGAGCTGTGGTTGGGCCACTGCACTCCAGCCTTGGTGATAGAGTGGGACCCTGTCTGAAAAAAAAGGGAGGTGGGGCAGGCAATGAGGATTAAAAACAAAAGAAAGGAAAAAATAGACTCAACCGTAAAGAGCTGTGACCTGCGCAGATTTGGAGCCCTCATTCTTATCACCTGGGCGGTCCGGGGAGCTCGAAGCCGTGCACTTGGTCGTAGGGGGCGGGTGGTCTGGGCTGGTAGATGTAGCAGCAAATACGAATCGTTGCTAGGAGGAACCTCCGCCCTCGGCCTCTTGGAAACCCCACAGGTACCCTTGCGAGGGCCCAGGGAAGCACACAGAGATGAGTCTGAAAGGAAACAAGGCCCCGCGAGTGAGAACCAGCGGGCAAGCTGGCAGACACCTCGCGGACTGCGTGCAGCGTGATCACTAACGAGATCCTAGATGACGTTTCACACGGTAATGGAAGACACGGCAGGTGCTCGGCGGCCAAGCTAGCATGCAGCTCAGCATTGCTCCGGCCGGGCATTCCGCAGCGGGATGGCGAGTTCTGGGGTTCGCCGAGTCATTAGGGGGGCAACCGGGCTGCAGGTGCCTGATGCACAGAGAGGGGGAGGGGAGTTTCCTAGGAGCAGGCGGGAGAGGGACATGCAGCCCAGCAGCCTCACTCGCGTCCCCACACGCGGGTGCCTGCAAAGGTGTGTTCAGCCTCGATGCAGGAGGGACAGGGCGAAACCGATCTGCTGTGCATAAAACAATGTGTGTGCACAGATTACTCACCGCCCACCTCCGCTGGTGGAAGTCAAGTCTGCTCTAAAACAAATTGGCATTTCTCTATGGTTGTTTTTCTCCCTCCAGTTTTGTTTGCAATTTTCGGAGTTGAACACCTTCTTGGAGGGAATGCTAAAAAGTTTAGAATTTAAATGATAACCGAAGTCACTTGTTAAGTCACCCCTTACGTGAGCAGCACACTCATTAAATTTTATCACTTTTCACTTGGCCTTCCCTGGGCATGCTTGTCACGGAAATGCACAAGAAAGAAGTGCACGTGCTTGTGACACGCAGGGCGCTTTGGAATTTCTACTCCAGCTGCCATCTTTAGACCAGGGCAAGACTGCTTTTAATTTCGGCCGTCTTTGCAGCAGCGCTTCGTTGTTCCTTAAGGAACAGCGTCTTAGGACAGTGTCCCCTGCTCCCGCCTCTGGCTCTGAGCAGCTGAGGGCAGTGGGTGGAACGTCTCCTCCCTGCTCGGGCGTCTTTCCTGGCTGCCCACGGTCTGCGGGACAAAGTCCCGACTCCTTTGCCTGCACTGCAAGTGCTCCAGGTGCCCCCAAACTTTCCTACAGCCGCGCCCTTCACCCGCCTGGGCCCAGGTCTGACTCTTGATCCCGGGGTGGGCAGCATGGGGCTGGCACCGCTTTGCGGCAGGAGGGATAGCAGGTCAATTCTAGTTAGTTCTGGTCAGTTCTGCAACCTGCCCTGTGAGCCTACTAGGCGTGACGAGAGACGCAGCGAGCAGAGAGAGGAATGAGGCGCGAGGGGCAGTGGAGGCGGGCTCCTAGCCCAGCGGGGTGGGGAGGCGTCCAGGGCACACAGCCTTGCGGGGACAGCAGTTAGGCCAGGCAGGGGAGATGGCCAGCCCAGCCTGCAGCACACCCCGAGGTCCCAGGGAGTCAATGAACAAGGGGTGCTGAGAAAACGTCCAGGCAAGTGCCAGAGCCCACCTTGCTCTCTGGAAGGGTGTCACTGGGCAGGGAGACAGGAGTGACATTGGAGAGGGCCTGCTCAGTCTTTGGCACCCACCTAGAGCTCACTAGATAGTTTTTTGGTTTTGTTTTTAAAATTCAACACAGCACAAACGCTTGCCAAGATGCTTTGATTTAATCTAATGCTTCCACCTGGAGAAGTGAAATGACAGGTTTACAGTCCTCCACCAGCCATCCAAGAACCCTTTTTGCCAGGGTGCTGGTTCCATGTCCACGGCCCCATGCCACTGTCATCTGCCAGAGAAACACTGAGCGCCTTTGCACCCAAGTGGCATTCAGCTTTCTCTGCCTGCCTCCAGCCAGCCGCCCCCTCTGCACATCTCGAGGCTCCCAGGCTGAGGGAAGGCTCTTCCCCGGGCCTGGCCCCCTGGGAGGGCGCCCAGCAGCATGTGAGCCAAGGCCCCATGTGGGCGGCACGCCTGCAGGCTCCCGAGGCGGCCGCCCACACCCTGTTCCCTCACTTTGTCAAAGATCAAAATCAGGCCCTGATGTAGAATTTCATATTCCATGTTGCAAGTTTCAACATAGGCCGACCTGCTGACTTGAAAATAAACATCACAAACAAAACAGGAGGAGAAAGCTGGTATGGGAAGACTGGAAAAGTGTCAGGAAGCCTTGGCAACGTGCTGTTTATCAGTAAATAGCATTTGGGCGGGGGGCGGAGGCCTCGGGCTTTGACAGCTCTGGGGACTGACCTGGGGGCTGCCGGGGCCTTGCCTCTGCCAGGTCACGACAAACCGGCCCCCCGCTGCCATCAGCAGCGCTTCACCTAAGAAATGTTCACTAAGAAAAGGTATTTTCCACAACAACGAAAGAATATACAGCACATGCTCTTGGGAAGAAAAGGGTATTTCCTTAAACAACTAGATGAAGCTTTACAGAAAACTGTCCACAGTGTTGTTTTTTGCCCCTTGCTGCAGACCAGGAAAACTGTCAAACAAAGCCTGTCCCTTCCAGGGGGTCAGGGACCAGGGTCTAATTCCTCCTGTTAGGGAAAACCAAGGCCTCTGGCCAAGCGCCCTCTGCACTGCTCGGCCGCACTCGCCGCGCCTGCAGCCACATGAGCCCTGCTCGCCGGGTCTCGGGTGTGTGCTGGGGGCCTGCAGGCTGCTCTGGGCTCCAGTGCCAATCACCTTGACTGGCTTGCAGGACCTGTTATCTGGTGACAGGCAGATAGCAGGGTGGGGAGGGGGACCACGTGAGGAGCAAACGGCAGACACAGGGTCGGCGTGTGCGAGGTGGCAGGCTCCGTGCCAGCTGTGCTGCACGGAGGCAGGGCAGGGAGACGGGTCTCGTGCAGACAGTGCTGGTTTAGACGAGAGCCGCACGCAGCACGGGAGGTCGCAGCAACACAGGGCAGAGGGCGGCTTCGGCAGGGGGATGGTTGCCAAGCAGGCTTCTTGGAGGAGGTGACCCTTGGCAGAACCCTCAGGCCAGTGGTCACCAGGTCCCAAATATGACCCAACTGTCAGGCCCTGTCCCCCAACTCCTCACTCTCATGGCAGGACCGGTGGAGGTGGGCATCTCTGCCCCGCTTTGTACACGAGGAGGCTCAGGTGGGCACCATCTCCTCAAGGCTGCGGTATGAGTAAAAGGTGGAGCGAGGATGTGACCCCGGTTCAGCTGGACTCACAGTCCCAGGCTCTGCCCACTAGTCTCCCGAGGGAAAGCGGGAGGGTGTCGGCGAGGCGACACGCGTGCCATGCGCCGTGCCGGCGAGTGCTGTGTGCTTATGGGCTGCCGCAAAGCACCGGGCCCCGCCTCTGTGCGCCTGCAGCAGTGCGCTCAGGAGCGGGCCCTGCCCGGGTCGCTTCATCCCAGAGCCCCTGCCCACGCAGAGTGGGTGTCCGTTATGGACCGACTCCATCCACGCGTGGCGCTTTGTGTGAGACGCCCATGGCAGGTCACACAGGGCCTGAGGGTCCAAGCCCGCGCTCTGGACTGGATCAAAGACACGTGTGTCCCAGCCCTGGAGCCTAAACCAACCGGGGATGGAGCAGTGTGTGCCGAGGAGGAGGGCACCTGGCTCCTGATGGGTGGGCGGGGAGGCGGCGAGGCTGGCCGGTGGGCTGCCTTGGCCTCCAGTGCTAGAGACAGGTGTCTGACCGTGTCTGCTGGGGCCTGCAGCAGAGCCAGTCTGTAAACTTTGGCCAGTGACAGGTTAATTATCAAAGGGGTAGAGTGTCGTCTATGACAGCAGCAGTTTCTAGGCCTGCAGAAGGTTCCAGATCCTGCAGACCTAGAGTGAGTGCATAGCTTTACCCCCAGCCCCACCGCAGTACCAGCCATGGGTTAGCAGGCTTTACCTCTCATTGTTATAATCCGAGGGGCTCACGCCCCCGTTTCAAACCCCCACGGCAGGCTTCCCACGGCCCTTAGAGCAAACACCAGACTCCCGCCTGCCCACAAGGTCTTCCTGGCCAGGGCCCTGCCACCTCTGCCCATCTTGTGCCATTCCCACCATTGAACGTGGCCCCTCGTCATCACAGGTTTCTGCACATGCTACTGCCACCCCCTTGGAGCCGTGGGGCCAGGACTGGCTAGGGAACACCAGAGAGCCTGAGGTACCAGCCAGCACACAGCCTCTGCGCTGGACAGCCGGCCCGGGGTGCCCCGGGGCAGGTGCTGATGGCAGCGTGGACTTGGACCGAGAGGGGTCCAAGAGGGGTCTTAGAGAGCTTGGCCAAGAGCTGTCACTCCCGGCCCTCAGTATCCCCATCTGTAAAATGAGGGTAAACCCAGCTGCCTTGCGGGTTGCTGTGAGTTCTGTGCTTTAATGTGACAATACGTTGTTACCTGGGCCTGTGAGGCCTCGCTGTCAGTACCAGGGTGGCGGCCAAGCACGTGCCCATGGTTGGCCCTCACTGAGGTCCAGTCTCGGGGCACCAAGCAGCTCCCTACTCACTCTCGCCGAGCTTTCTCAGCCCACGTCCCCCACCTGTCCTGAGGGCACACTTCCAGGAACTCAGAGGCCACTGTCCTGGCCGATGTCGGCCCGGAAGCACAAACTCCAACTCCACAGGAGGCTTTGCGGATCAGCAAAGGGCAAGCCAGTGACCCTCGGAGGCCTCAGATGGTTCCTGGAAAAGGGCTGAGCTGAGCCGCAGGTAAACAGACCCAGCCTGGACCACAGACGCGGTGGGGGGAGGGGGGGAGGGAAGCGTCGCCCTGGCTGGGCTGGGGCAGGCACACGTTCTCTCCAAACAGATGACTGACACCAGCTGCTCCCGCTGGTCAGGGTCCAACCCACTGCCCAGTACCAAGTGGCAGACCCCACCACTTCAGGTGGCCGCCTCCAGCTCCCCCTTCCCCTCCTCGGCGTGGCCCAGCTTCCTGACTCTCTCCCCAGCGCGGCAGGAGGGCCTCGCTGCTCTGGCCGCCTGGCAGGTGGGCACTCGAGAGAGTGGCCGAGTGGGGCAGCCACGGGCCTTCCAGACCCGCCTTCCGTCCCGGGCCTGCCACTGGCCTGGTGCAGCCCGGCCCCGCTGCGTTTCAGTTTCCCTCTCGTAACGTGGGCACAATGTCACCACCTCTCGGGACATCTTCAAGATCAGAAAACGTGACAGGGACCTGCAACGGCGTCGGCACCAAACACAGGGAGGCTGTGAGCCGAGGTGCGCGCTCGCCGAAGAGCAGCTCAGGCCGTACTCAGAGATGTTTTCGAGAGCACTGACTTGTCCCCAAAGTTACAGATTTCTACTCAGTCCCTACACAGGTGGTGTCTGTCCTGTTGTGTCGCCCACACCCCGTCAGCACGGAAGGAGGGCAGGAGAGAGCGATGGAGGGACTTCCTGGAGCTGGGGGTGGGGTGGGGGCCCTTGGTGACAGTTTCTCCCACGCTGGGTGCCTGGCAGGTCTTCATGGCAAACAGAAGTTAGTGGCAGCTCTCTCATCTGAACATGGACTCCCTCAAAAAACCGACTGTCCTCCGGAGGCAGCAGACACGGGCTGTGTCTGGCCGGGATACTTCCATTAGAAAACTCCTGAACTTGCTTCCACCTGCAGGACGCTGGCTGAGAGCGTTTGGTCAAAAGTGACATCTCTACACATGGATGAAAAACAAGTTTTCTCTCCCTAAACCTTGGGAGCCCCAAGAACCCAAGAATATCATTTTTCTATGTCTGTTGAGTGCACAACTACCCTGTTGGGTCCTGTGTGTCCTTTGTCCTCCTTCATAACAGTGTTTGCCAGGCCTCTCCAGCTGCCTGGTGGCACTGGGTTTATGACAGACCCCTGCAGTGCCGACACGCCTGTGTTTGGACTCTTGGTCCTTGAGAGCCTGGGATGGGGGGATGCCAGGGAATGGGTCTCAGCCTGGAAGCACTCTAAGAGTGAGACCACGTGCTCTGCTGGGGCAGCGCTGGCCACTTCCCTGCCGCTGGAGCCCTGACACCTAGCCGGGTAGGACACCAGCCGGAGGAGCAGACAGTGCTGCCCCGCACACCCTGTGAGATCCCAGGATAGAAGCGTGCAGTCCTGCTGTCGCTGGGAAGCAGCACAAAGGTTAGTGAGCACCAGCTAGCATGTGCAGTAACACGTGAGCCTGCCTGCGTGCTAGTGGGCGTCCGGAGGGTGGGGCAAAGTTCACCACAGGTAGGGACAATCAGCGAGGGCGAGTTTAAGAGAAGTTAGTGGAAGGGCCAGGTACAGCCCGTCTTCAGTTCCCTGCGTAACGCGGGGTTTGAAGCTGCGTGTCCTTGCTGGAACGGGTCCTTGGCGCTCGCCGCCACAAATAGCACAGAGGCCACGGGAGGGCAGGGACGGGCTGGCATCGCCCACGGTTTCTTCCCAAGGGCCGGGCGCCCTGGTGCGCTGGCACCGCAGGGCTTTGCGCATTCCGCGCGGGGAGCTCAGGCGTCTCGGCCAAACAAAGCCGCTTTGCAGCTCTCTCCTGCTCCCTGCCACTGGCTGCCGGGCCGCGACCTCCCCCTGCGCTGGCAGAGTCCCAGCGCCTTGCGTGGGCACAAAGTCAGCCCCGCAGCCCCAGCACACGCGGGGTGCGGGCACCGCGCTCTCGCAGCGGGTGGTGGGGTGGGGGAGGGGGCGGGAGGGGTTTCGGCGCTGCCAGCGCCTCCCCGCGTGCGTCCTGGTTGCCCTTCACCCTTCTCGTCATCCCCGCCTGCCACACCCGCCCTGGCACCTCTGCCACCTGTTGACGCGTCCTCCCTGCTCGCGTCCCCTTTCTCTTTATTTTGCATCCTGGGGTAACAGGGACAAAGTCCTTCCCCGTCCGCCCATCCCACGCACTTCCGAGACTCGAGGGTACCCAGTCCTTGGTCCCGGGTCTAGACCAGCTCATCGTACAGACCGGCAGAGCCGGGCTCGCCGAGGGGGAGGGACCCCGCCAGCGTGGCACGGGCGCCGGGCGGGAACCTGCACGCGGGCCCGGGGCCTCCTGCCGCCCCCGCCTCGAATTCAGCCCCCAGGTGTGCGGGGCTGGACGGGCACAGAGGCCGGGCCGCAAGCGGTGCTGCACCGCCCGTCGGGTGACCTTGGGCAGTTGCTCCGCCTCAGTTTCCCCCCGGTGCAGCGGCAGCGGGACAGCAAGTGGGAACCACCGAGAGCTGCGCCCGGGTTGCCGAGGCCCGGCCCCCGCCCCCGCGAGCAGCCAACCGGGCGCTGCCGTCCGGGGGGTGTGTCCCGCCCGGGACTCGGGGGCGGGGCTTCCGGGTCGGTCACCCGCGCAAGCTGTCCGCGCGGCGCGACCGGGGCGGGCCGAGGGGCGGTGCGCGTCGCGGGGGCGCGGCTGGCACGGGCGCGCGGAAGCGGCGCCGGGCATGGGCCAGGGACGCGGCGGCCCCGCGGCGGGGGCAGCGGGCGGCGGGGGCGGAGACGGCCGCTAGTGCCCTGCCCGGCGCCGCTTCCCCCGGCGCGCTCGCCCCACGGACCAGCAGGCGGCGGACCGCAGCACCAGGTGCTCGAGGGCGGGCAGGCACGCGCGGGGGGCCGCGGGCTGGGCCTCCCGGGTCCCGGGAGCGGGAGGGCGGCGGACGGGGGAGGGGCAGGGACCAGCCAGCGCATGCGCGGGCCCCGGGGGCCTGGGGGGCCCTGGAGCCCAGGGCTGGTGACCCGGGGGCGCAGGGCTGGGACACACACCGAGGACTCGTGTCAGGGATCCCGGGGCCCAGCCGGCTGCCTCCCGCTCAGCTTCCTTTCAAGCGCTGGGGACCTGCCTGGAACCCCGGGGTCACGGCTGTTGGTAGGGGTAGGGGCTGCGCAGAGGTCGGGGCCAGGGACTGTAGCGACGCAGGGTCCTCCGCTTGTTCCCGGAGGGAAGGCCGGCGGGCGGGCACAGCGAGGCGCGCGCCTCCCTTGCGCGGTGAAGTTCGGGCGTCACTAACTCGGAGGGTTTTTCCCGAGACACCAGGGATCCCCGCGGCGAGGTAACCCCAAGACCCCGACAGGCCGACCCCGGGTGCGCCCGGCTGCTGCAGTGGGGCGGGAGAAACTCACGTGAGTGTTAGTGCCACTAACTGCGGACCGCCTCTGAGGAACGGTTCCCACGTCGTGCCCGAGCTCACTGGGGCGACCCCGGGCAGCCGGGGTCAGGCTCCACTGGGTCGGGTGGCATCTCTGCAGAAGCCACACGACGTCCCTCTGGAGCCCGGGCCACTTCGGTCCCTCACGGGCCCTCTCGGTTGCCCGGGTCTCCACGGAGTCCCCGGGTGTGCGGCCCGCGGGGTGGAACCGAAGGGGCGCGGGGTGCCGCTAGTGGATGTCAGGAGAGTCGGGTCAGCTCCCACGCCCACCAGAGAATGACAGGGGACAACTGCACGCCGCCCATGCTTTTCTCAAGCCATTTTTTAATTTAAAGAAGAGACGGTGTGCTCCGAATGTCAAGACTCTTTCTAAGAAAAATCCATGATTGTATAATGTCTTGGGCTTCGTGGGACCTTCGGGGATGCGCACCCCCGTCAACCCCAGCCAGCCCCTGTCCCCTACCCCGCAGTGACACCAGGGAGGCCCCTCCTCTCCCAGGGCTGCTCGGGAAGGGTGCGCTGGAGACCTGGGGAGGGGAGGAGGGGCACAGTTTTCCCGGGAAGTACCCTGAGACAGCATTGTGGCTGCGAGAGGCAGGGTCAGGGTGACTTTCCTCTTCCAAGGTGGTGGAGAGTTGGGGGCCGTCCAGAGAACACATGGTCATCACTTCCTCTTTACCTCCTCCCTGCCAAGGTTGCAGCTAAGGGCCCTGCCTTCTCTGGCAAGTGACAGTTTGTGGCAAGACAAGCTCAGAACCAAGAAGTCGTCACCACAGGTAAATAGAAGGTTTGCTTTACTAATATTTCCAGAAATTATTACTCTGTGATGTGATGCTAAATCCAGTTTTGGTGCTTCAAAAGTAAGATAAAAGTGGATAGAGTCACTTTTAAGTTCTGAGTTTTTGTGAGGATTTCACTAGGGACCTCATTTCTTTATGATGGGCTGGTTTCATGTAATTTAAAACTTGATGATATTAATATAACTTTGAGAAATGTTACTACTTCATGGACATGTGTTACAGACGTTGGCCAGGGCAGAGCAGCGCGCTGTCTGGGCTGTTCTCGGTGTAATGTGAATAGTATGCAGACAGCTGATGGGAGAGGTCAGTTCCCGGGCAGGGATCACCCCAAGAAATGGGCCAGATGATACAGATGTTTGTGGTCACCGTCTGTGAAAGACCAGAGACAGTGGGCCTGATGTAAAAGTGATATTAAATGACAGTAGAAAAAAAGTTTTCTCTTTCTTTCCCACATCTTAAACATGTACGTAATAAGAGACATGCTGATCAGCAAATACTATAGTTCTTTTCACTGGCTGGTGTTTGTCAAACTTGTAAACATTTTTAAAAATCGTATGTGTGTGAGAGAGAGGAAACATGTTTCTTCTATATAAACTATTTTGTAACTTGCCTTATTGACTATTTAGGGTATGAGAAATCTTTCTATGTGAATAAGATATATTTCTGCTTCTTCATTTTTAATGTCTGTATAATATCCCATTGTGTATTGAGCTGATCTCTTTTTATATATATATATATATATTTTTTTTTTTTTTTAATTCGTTCATTCTGTAAATATTTATTGAGTAGCTGCTATGAGCTCTGGTGCCCAGCACTGAACAAGACGACCATGGATTTGCTCATGAAACTGATTTTCATAGCAGAATATAAAAAAAAAAACTTAAAGGTGGTCCTCATTGTGGTAAAAGACAAAGAAACCGTCTTTCCAGGACATCTTACTCTTTCGTGACTGGAGAAAGGTGTTCTTTTTCTTGCACGCTGTCTGTGAGCCTGTGTTTTTATAACTATTCTTTAAATAGTCTTTTTAAAAAACACATCAATTAAAATACTTCTTTGCTTATTGCAAATAAATTTTAAACGCACCAAATTCTCTCCTGGTTTTTGCTCTCTCTGTGTGTATATTCTTTTTTTTTTTTTTTTTTGAGACAGAGTCTCACTCTGTTGCCCAGGCTAGAGTGAGTGCCGTGGCGTCAGCCTAGCTCACAGCAACCTCAAACTCCTGGGCTCAAGCGATCCTCCTGTCTCAGCCTCCCGAGTAGCTGGGACTACAGGCATGCACCACCATGCCCGGCTAATTTTTTCTATATATATTTTTAGCTGTCCATATAATTTCTTTCTATTTTTAGAGGTGGGGTCTCGCTCTTGCTCAGGCTGGTCTCGAACTCCTGAGCTCAAACGATCCGCCCACCTCGGCCTCCCAGAGAGCTAGGATTACAGGCGTGAGCCACCGCGCCCGGCCTCTGTGTGTATATTCTTAATGGCAATAGGGTAAGTGTCTTAATTTCCAGGTAGCCAGCATTTGTGTTTCATGACCATGCTAATGTGGTTACATTGCAGTTAGAGGATGTGGCCTAATTTCTGATTTCTTGGAATTTGCAGGTCTCTGCTTTTATTTCTGTACAGAGTCAATTTTTCACATTTTCCATAGATACTTTTTTAAAAGGCATAGTTTCTGTCTGTGGGATAGACATTTGCTCTATTGGTTATTTCAGCCTTATTAATTAGGTAGAATAAACTAGATCACCTCTAGGGCCATGTGTTTAGGGAAACATAGGCACAGAATTTAAATTGACAGCTTGGTAATAAGATGTTTTTAAGGTAAGAATCAAATAGGAAAAGGCTTAGATGTTCCAGTGGGTCAGATTTCAAAGAACTTGTTTCTTCTTCCAAGCACTCTGTTGCTTGCATGCGCGGAGCTTCCTATGGAAGGTGCTCTGTGCGTGCAAATTTTCCAGCTTGTTCTTCGGGTAACAGACATAATCTCGTCTGACTTGCTCGTTATTCGGAGGTCTGTGTGCTCTTTGCTTCTAAAATATTTAAGTACTTAGCATCTTGCAATAGTGACATTATGGTGTCTTGAAAGCTTATGCGCTTCAGAAAGTGAAGCATGTAGTCCTTGCTAGCCAGCCGCGCTATGGTTATCTTTGTAATCCAGTTGCATGTATTGTGAGGCCCACATATGGGAAAAGAAAAAGTACTTGAAAATTTGGGTTTGCATCCGGAAAACAGCTTGATATTGTGGGAGAGACATTAGGTCATTAATCATGAGATTTGGATTCCAGCCCCCTCGCCGCTGCCTGCCAGGCCTGGGACTTTTGTCCACCTCTCCAAACTGCTGTTTTCTCATCAGAAAGTGGAGTCGTCTTCGTTCCACCTCTTGGAAAGGGTGTAAATCTCAAAAGCGGTGGCTTAAAAACTGTGTCCATCCTGTGTCTTCAGGATGACGGGCATGCCCTCAGCTGCCTGCATTTCTCACTTAGCCAGATCTGATACCTGTGTTGTTCTCGCTCCAACCATTTTGTCATTTTCCAAAGGCTTTCAGAAAGCAACGCACTACCTCCCCCTGTACACGCCAGCATTTCTTTTTCATGTTTGAATAGGTTAACAAGGTTCTCTACCAGTAAGAACAAAATTGTCACAAGTGGTTCCTGTTTGGTTTGAATGTGACTGTGACCTCAGGTTTTGGTGGTGATACATCTTGCATTTGTTCTTACTCCGAAGTATCTAGACCAGGCCAAGCGTTGTTCTTCACCCCAGCGAGGGGATCTCTGAGACGCAGGCTTGGCGCAATCTCCCTGGACTCCGACGTGACTGCGCCGTGCCACGGATAGGTGCTGTCCTGTGTCACTGTTCCTTGTTAGCCAGACTTTCCCCAGGAGTCTAACTTGCTGAGGGCAGAGAGTACGTCTTCTTTGTTTCTGCCTTGCTAGACCTACGTAGGTCCTTGTAAATGTTCGTGGAATATTTACAGAATTTCGTCCAACAAGAATTTATTAATGGGCCTCTATAGCCACCACCGTACTCAAATGTGGCCGGGAGCTGGCTGGAGGGACCTAAACAGGCCAGATAGCCGTGGGCCTGGAATGATGACACACCCCATCCCACCAAAACAGATTGCCCCCGGGCATCGGCGAGAGTCCCTTCTCCATAATACGGGGCAGGTGTTCCCGCCGGCCACCAGTGTGCGGCTCCCATTGCCGCAGGGTGAGAAAGATGGTGGCAGGTGAAATGATCCTCTTCGGAATTATGGCTCTGTTTGGGACCATGTATTTTGCTTTAAATAGACTTTTTATGAGATGGCCTGAGGATCTATTTAAATAAAATGTTATTTCTTTCTGCAAGATCATGGATTCAAATCCCAAACAACTGACTTAGTAGGAAAGGGATATGGTTAAACCTTTGTGAGTTGGGGAGCGCTTGTGTTTAACGGGGCGAGGGTCCTGCCCACGTTCCAATTGTGGAAATGAGATACGCACGGGAGAAATCACAAAGAACATTTGATGAAACGTCTTCTGTGTCCGACGCGGTACTCATCTGACTGCTTTTATTTTGCTCTATTTTAAGAGATTTGCAAGCAAAGAGGAGTGAAGATCTCTATTCTGACTTACACTTCTAACTTAGAGACCACAAACACACCTTTGAAAGAGCATCATTTCAAATAGCAAGGGTTAGGAAAGCAAGGCTGTTAATAGAATGTTTCGAAGGTTACGAAGCTTCAGGTGACGATGGGACATTAGCCTACAGTTAGGTAAATGGCGTGTTGTGGCCCCCCCCTCCCTTTTTCTTTTCATTTTTAAGAGTGAATGAGGCCCCAATTTTTCTTGCATCTGTTTGTAACCAAATAAGTCTGTGGCTATGTGATAGCCACACCAAAGTGACACATCGCCAAGCTTCAGCAGGGGACCTAGTTATTTAGAGATCAACATACAGATGTGTCCCTTTCTCAAACATTCTGGAAAGCTAGTGGCCAGCTTTACGTGAGTGTTGAAATGCGCAGTCACAATTAAGCAACATGGCTGGTAAAGTACAGGATTGCACAATCAAAGGACACGCACGTCTTGATGATCCGAAACAAGTCTTATTCTCTTACCTATACATTAAATGGGATGTTTTTTACTGGAATATTTTTGGACGCGTTTTCAGGCAGCCTTCCTTATGGAACAAGATGAGATCTAGTGGCTGCCAACACGAGGAATGTATTATGCTCTGTCTAGGATTATAAGCAAATTTGGTAAATTCTAGACCCACTCTCATTTTAGCTCATTTCTGTTTTTCTATCTATACATTAGGGATGGGATTAACATGAGTGATGTTTAAAGAAAAATTGTTCAGAGAGGTTTGAAATTTGTTTTAAATGGAATCATCTCTTAGTCTGTAGAAGTTGTTTATAATAGAAACAAACAGGGCAATATTCGGGCTGTTTACAGTATCCTGGGACTTTACAATTTTTGAGGGGAGTATTTTGCTCCAGTTATTACAATTGCCTTTTTTCCCACCTTGAAAAATGTCACAGAATCTGTCACCAGACACAGGCAAGGGACCTTGGCCCGCTGTCCCTGCACCACTGTCCTGGTGGTTCGCAAGCAAGGCGTCAAAAGGGCACGAACATGCAGAACACGGTCTTTGTTCTCTTCTTTCCTTTGGAAAACTCACTTTGTTGAGAGCATTTTCCAGAAAGGAAGACATTCTATTGCTGCAGTTTTCAAATCATACAAATAAGCCTAATCCATTCTTTTTGGCGGGGAGTTGCGAGGGAGGCAAATAGTTTTTCAGAGAAAAGTTCAACTGTGCAAAAATATTAAAGGCAGGAGCTCGATGGAGAGTGACATCCTTATAAAGCTTTGAAAAGTGAGAGGCACGAGGGAGAGAAAGGGATGAGAGTATCGAAATGCATTTGAATCCAATGATCCTTGAGAGAAAACGCCAACACTAACAGGGCTCAAAGAACTTGTGTGACAAGTGATGACTAAAGAACGTGGGGGTGGCAGTGTTGGTGCCTGGCGTGTTTGTCCAATTTGGCAGAGAGGATTCTAGACCCAGGGAAGGGAGGCGGGTGTGGACACCCAGAAGCAGTACGAGGGCAGAAGTGCCCAGACGGAGGGAGGATCGCTCGGCTGTGGGGAGTGCGGGTTGCTGGCCTGCTGCCGTGGTGTCCTGGACAGCACAGGCTGAAACTGCCAGGGCAGGTCTGGGACGTGAAGGGGTGAAGGGGTGGCGTGCTGGACCCAGAGGGGAAAGCTGCGGCTCCCAGCTAAGGGTGACAGCGATGGTGGCCCTTCCAAGAGGAAGTTTAAGTGAAAAACTTTAAATTAAGGGAACAGTAAGTCCTCCAGGTCCCGAGCCATGTGTGTGTGTGAGTAGAGCGGAGAGAGCACTGTCAGGATGTCAGCGTACGAAGAGGTCAATGTGGTGTTTTCCTTTCACTCTGTAAACCAAAAATCATTGACTTTTTCTCCCGCTCCATACTCTTTGCTTAGATGAATCTAACGAAGTTAGCTGTTGGTGTCTGGGTCAGAAGTCTAAGTGAAGGTGAATATTTAACCACATTCAAGGACGGCTGATAATCTTTAATTAGCAGAGGCACAAGGCTTCGGAGAAAGCGGAATCCGGAAGGAAGACGCAGCCAGGGAAGCACATCCGTCCACGGCCGCTTCCCCGGGCGACGGTAACGCACCGGAGCTGGGAGCTTAGTCTTCTTGGAACAAATGAATTCAAATGTGGGCTTTCTTAGCAGGTTAAATCATTTTCTAGAAGGTGTTTCAGAAAGAGGCATGCCCCATGATGGTGTCTGGTCTGGTACGGACTCTTTAAGAATGAAGCCTCTGAAAGTCAAGAGAGCAAACAAAACTAGAAGTCAAAACAGGAATTGCTTTTAAGAGATGAAAAGATGAAATTCCAGCCTTAGGTACAACACATCTACACACCAGGACCCAAGATAGCTACCGCCATGCTATTTATACACGTGCAGTCAAATTGCCGAAGGACCCGGGGAACAGGTGGTCACTCCCTAGTGGTGTGAGTGCGCCCTCCTGGGAGCCCCCTTCCTGTGTGGCGTCTAATCCCCGCTGTCAGGCAGGTGCCACCCCCCAGCTCCCTGGAGGCCTGCGCTTCGCCGTGACTCTCGTGAGCTCCACGCTCACCATCCGCCGCCTTCCGGACATCGCCGCGACCCTCCCTCGGGCTCTCGGACTCAGTGTGTCCACTGAACCGCCCGCGTCTTCCCCGCTCCCCGCCCCTGGTGTCCCTTCCATGTCTCGGTCCCTGGTCTGCAGCTGGGGTGGGGACAGCAAAGGCAGGACGAGGTGCCGGGTCCTGTGCCACCACTGAGCACCCCTCAGACTCGGATGGATTTCTCAACTGGCCTGGGCCTCAGTTTCCTTGCCTACAACGGGGGCGACGCTGATACTTTTCGTAGATCGTTGTGCCTGGCAGGTGGCGAGAGCTTGGCCGGTGTCGCCTTGCTGATTGTTAACCCTCCCAGCTCGGTGTTCACTTGTCCAGCGGACGTTTGTCGGCTTCCGCGGTTCCTAGCGAGGCCTGGCCCTGACTCTCGGCACGGCCGACGTTCTTTCTACACCGGCCCCTTCCAGTTCCTCTCCTGCGCTGTGCTTCTTCCACTGCTGCCAGGGACACACTCCCTTGCCCTGCCCCTCGCCCCCATCTTGCCCCTGTAACCTCTACCCTTGAGGTCTCAGCTTAAGATCTTAGGGAAACCTCCCCAGACTGGCTGCCGGGGTTGTGTGGTTGGATGCAAGGTGCCCTCCCTCCAGAGCGCGTGGCGCCTGTGTTAATTCGGGTGGCTCGGTGGAAGTGGCTCTCCCTGGGGAGACCCTGTGAGGCGGGAAGCCCCAGCTGTCGCCAGTCACCATGGTACCTGAAGCCCCTTGCCGGCAGGTGCTTCGGGACTGGCCATGGGAGCCTGCAGCTCCTGCCAGGGCACCCTCTGCTTGAGGCCCCCTCAGGGCCACCCCCTTCCCGAAGCCTTCCTTGCTGCCCCCCCCCCCCGAACTAGACGTGGGAATTTTGTCTGCCAGACACCCTGTGGCAAATTTGAATTGCTCTGATCTGAGGAAATGTCAGTCATTTATTCTGAGTTCATTGATTTATTCAGCAAATATTTACTGAGCAGGGCACTGTCCTAGGTGCTGGGGACAGCAGAGGGAAAACAGGCGTGATTCCCTGCCGGTGCGAAGCGCTGCGTCACACGATGGCTGCCAGCACTAGGAGAGACCCCCGGGGAACCCGAGGGCGAGCTGCAGTGTGGTCAGAGCTAGAACAGGGCACGTGGGCAGCCAGGGCGCCGCGCAGGCCTTGGCAGCGATCCCACCCTGCAGCTCCGTACGCAGTTGTCTTTAAAATTCGGAATTGAATTGCCTTTCGCTAAAGGAGCCAAGTCTGGGCTAAAGGAGCCAAGTCTGGGGAGAGGAAAGAGTGCATAAAACTTATCCAAGAAGCTTTAGAGCCCATTTTAGTTCTCCTGATTATGATCTTAAGGGCATTAAGTGCTCAAGTTAAACTCCTTTTGACCCACATGGGTTAGCAGAGTTTAAATCTTAGGTGATTATTGACGCTAATCACACATCTAATGGCCTATATTCAAGCGGCACTGTCCATTTAGTTACAGCGGTGGCCTCTGCGTTGTCACTGACGGTTACAGCCCGGAAAGCAGTGAGCCCTCCGGGCAGTGATTGTGCCTTCATGGTAGGAGCTCCCCTAAAGGACCCTCGGAGGGATGGGAGCAGGCTCCTGGGTGCGGCGAGCCGGGCCCCATTTGGTTTGGGGGAGATGAATGGGGCAAAGGAGTCCCTGGACAAATGCAGCCTCTACCCAGGCCTCTCGTCTGGGGTAATAAAAAACGGGTGGTATCCTTGCTTTGCCCGCCGGGGAGGGAGGGGGGCAGCTTATCTACTGGGGTCACGAGTGCTGTTACGTCACGTGGGAGCAGAGTGGCTCCCTGATGTCCCTGCAGAAATCACCCCGCTGCCCTCCTCCGTGGGGGTTTCGAAGCATTGGGCAGCTTCCAGCACCCGAAGCCACTGTCCACTACATCCCCTGGAAACCAGGCCATGGAGAAGAGTTTCAGGGTATTTTGTTTTTTTTTTATTTAAGTCAGGTCGATTGCGTTGTAATTTATCTACAGTGAAATGTATCCTTTCTGGGCGTACAGTTCTGTGAGTTCTGAGAAACATACACGGCCCCAGTTGCTTGGTGGTGGTCGGCCAGAGGTGGCTCTCGGCTTCCAGGGGCCACCCACACTCTGCGGCTCGCGGCCCCCTCTGTTGTCAAAACCAGCAGCGCAGGTCGAGTCCTCTCGCTTTGACTCTCTCTGACCTCGCCTCAGCCCGACGGCTCTGCTGCTGCACCTCTCCGGCTCTGGCCAGAGAAGGTTCTCCGCTTTTAGGAGCCCAGGTGGTTCCACTGGGCCCACCCGGATCAAGCAGGATCACCTCCCATCTCAGCGTCTGCACCCGTGTCAGTGTCCTGGGGCTGCCACAGCAAGTGCCACAGACTGGGGGGCTTCTTCTCTCACAGTTCTGGGGCACAGAAGTCCAAAGTCAAGGTGTCAGCCGGGCCGTGCTCCTTCCAAGGCCTCCAGATAGAAACCTGCAGCTTCCGGTGGTGGCCGTCAGTCCTTGGCGTCCTGGGCTTGTGGCTGCACCTCTGCGTCTCTGCCTCCTTCACATGGCCGCCTCCCCGTGTGTCTGTGTCTGGGTATAAGGACACCAGTCCCATCGGCTTAGGGCCCCGCCCACTCCAGTATGACCTCAACTTAACTTTAATTGCATCTGCAATGACCCTATTTCCAAATACGGCCACATTCTGTTGTCCAGGGGGTTAGGACTTCACATCTTTTGGGGGAACACAAATCAGCCCACCGCAGTCTCCTCAGCCATATCTGCAGAGCCCCCTTTTTATTTTATTTTATTTTATTTATTTATTTTTTTTTGAGACAGAGTCTCACTCTGTTGCCCAGGCTAGAGTGAGTGCCGTGGCGTCAGCCTAGCTCACAGCAACCTCAAACTCCTGGGCTCAAGGGATCCTCCTGTCTCAGCCTCCCGAGTAGCTGGGACTACAGGCATGCACCACCATGCCCGGCTAATTTTTTGTATATATATATTTTAGTTGTCCATATAATTTCTTTCTATTTTTAGTAGAGACGGGGTCTCGCTCTTGCTCAGGCTGGTCTCGAACTCCTGAGCTCAAACGATCCGCCCACCTCAGCCTCCCAGAGTGCTAGGATTACAGGCGTGAGCCACCGCGCCCGGCCTGCAGAGCCCCTTTTGCCACGTAAGGTGACACGTCCACAGGCTCCAGGTTGGGGAGTGGCCATTTTCAGGGCCGTTATCCGGCCACCACACCACAGTCCCTGCCTTCCCGGAGCGTGTAGTCCAGGGTGTGGAGCACGGGGGCAGCTGAACATGCCCTGCGCAGGCGTCGATGTGGGGGGCTGGGCAGTGTCCCGCTGTGTCCATTAAGGATGAGTCCGAGAGGAGCAGCTCAGGCAGCCCCACGCTGGGAGTCCCGGCCTCGCGCAGGGCAGCGATGGCCACAGAGCACAGCGCAGGGAGCGTCAGAGCTTGGGGCTGCCTCCTCCTCCCTGCTTCAGCCTGGTGTTGGGGGGAAGCTGCTGCCGCGGCCACCTGGGGTGCGCGCGAGGGAAGGGATGCTGAGAGTCTGGGGGTGCAGCCCCGGGACTGCCGTGGCTCGGAGCCCGTTTGTGGGGAACAGGCATCGTGAGTGTGCCCCATCCACTCGGGGGACGCCTTCCCTGACCACCTTCCCTGTCACGGCAGCTCCTCCCTCCACCCAGTCGCCGTGGCACGCGGTCCGTGCTGTCTTTGCCTGTTTCTCACCTGTCTCCCTCGCTGGAATGGCAGCTCCGTGCGGGCAGGGCCATGTCCCTGTGCTCTTCCCGGCTGCGCCTGAGCCGCCGCGGCGGGAGGTGGCCCAGCGCAGCAGGGAGGTGGCCCAGCGCAGCAGGCGAGTAATGGAGCTGCCTCTCGGCTTAAACCACGCCCTTGGGCTTGTTGAAACCATGGCAGTTTTTCGGTGTGAAAATTTTATTGGAGTTTTAATTAGAAAGTTATTATCTGAGTAATGTTGCCTGAATATGAGCAAAAGTTTAAGGATAGAACGGACTAGCTTTCCTATATTTCATTCTATAGATTTTATTGAAGAGTCCAGAAAAATACTTCTTTGTAACTCTGGAAGTAAAAAGTAGTGAGACAGATAGCCATTTCGAAACGCACAGCCGGTGAATGTTCTCTACTTGCGCTGGTCTGAAACTGTTGAGTAGGGAGCTCCGTTTCTGACGGCAGCTTAGCAGCTGGGAGGTCGACCCGAAAGGGTGGACAGAATCCTCAAATGCATGCTACAGTGCTGGAGAGCTCACAAGATGGTGACGAATTGCCAGGCCAAGGTCTGGATAAGATGGAAACTTGACATTTGGGGCCACTTTGTCCCTGGGGTATTGGCCAGTATATGGAGGAGGCAGTTAAGAGCCCGAATAGCACTTTTGAGGGTCTAGGAGTCAAAATTGGTACCTAACGCCTACTAAAGAGGGAAGACCCTACTAAACACCCCAAACTTTGGATTGGGACCAAAAAAAAAGCTGCACCCTGAGAATACAGGTGACCTAGAAGTGCATCAGCGTGGTGAGGGATTGAAGATCAGTTGTAACTAATCTCATTCCTTGAGACTGGATTAAGGTGATCCCGGACTGCTCGGAGCCCAGACGCCTGGCAGGAGCACATGTGTGTCCCCTCTGGAGAAACAAAGCATCATTCTAGGCCTGTACTTATTGCTAAGGACAGTTTTCAAATGCAGGCTGTCCTCGCTCTGCACACATTTCAGTTACCACGGTTTAGTTAAATGGCACCAGTGTCTCCACAACACAGCTCAAAGTCCAGCTGCCCTCGTACTGGAGCTATGAGTAACCGCATCGGGTGCCAGCGCTGCTGCCAGCACCCCAGTCCAGTCACCGCTGCACAGATAGCAGGTGTGCGTGACGATCAGCGGCCAGTCATGTCACGTCTTTAAAAGCTGGGCTGCAATCGGTCCCTGAGCATCTGTCCGGCAGGTCACACAGGACAGGAAAGCGTGTAGTTGTGTAGTCCTTGTCTCGCACTTGTTGTTTTATAAAAATAGACGAGCAAAAGAGCAACTGGCCAACAAAGATGAAAATGCAGCAGATAAACGAAAAGTGGTAATGCTCGAAGTAAAATCAGAATCAAACATAAATGAGTCGCAGAAAAGAATAGCTGACCCTAGACTCTAGGAGCGTTAGAGAGACTCCTGAAGGGCAGGCAGATGTGCATGAAGCCCACTCACCACGCACGTGAGGAAAGTGGCTGTGAGGAAGAGGATGACAACGTCCCAGAGGAAGTGATCCCGGCAAACAACTGCACGTCAGAGGAACTCTCGAAGATAGGTCAGGATGTTGAAGACAAAGGATAAGTAAGATGTTGGAAGCGGATCCAAACTTAAAACAGAGTATGACAATTGCTAAGACATAGAAAAGACACCCACTCCGTTTTATAAGCAATACAGTGAGGAGAAGGCAAGCGCTGTTCAAACTGATCTTCAGAAGTTTTTTTACAAAGAAATAGAACGCTTTGATTCTCAGTGTTTCTAATCTTTTAAATTTATTTAGTACGGTGTACTAAATATTAGTTTTACTGTCATTTTTATTTCCCTATGCAATTACAATCATTAATAAGAGAGTTTTAAATATTTTGATGAAAACCATTAAAGGTCTTGAAACAATTGTGATTTTTCCCATTAATAATTAATTACATCCTTTTTCATGATTTCGGCTTGCGTGCTCCTTCTTACGGTCTTGCACGACCAAGCACGTTGAGATTGTCGGTATGGGAATGACACAGAACAAGACCAACCAAGGACCTGCAGAGAGAACACCTCATGAACCAGCAGAAACGACAGATGATAGAAACAGATTCTAACAGACTCTAAGTATTAGACTTATAAGATTTAAACTTTAAAATAACCTTGCTTACTGTATTCAAGAAGATGAAAGATAACATTGAGGCTTTTGGTAGAGCACTAGAAATTACATTTTTAAATGGACATTGATTTGAAAATAACCAAATAGAAATTATAAAGCTAAAAAATACAAAAACTGAAACTGTGTACTCTGTAGATAGATATAACAGCAGAACAGACACAGCTGAAGAGAGAATTGGTGAATTGTAAGATAGATTAGAAAAAAGTATATAACATAAATCACAAAGAGACAACAGGGTGGAAATACCAATATAAAGGATATAGTGAAGAATTCTGCCACACATGGACAATTATTGGGATCCTGGAAGGAAGAGGGAGAGTGTGGCAGAAGCAATACTTGAAGAGATGGTGGCCGAAGTTTTCTAGCACTGATGAAAGAAACCTAAAGAACTAAGCAGGGTTTTTCAAAAATCCATACCTAGATGGGATTAAGAAAAGTCCAGACCTAGTATGCAAAAACAGGCAGAGATAATCTTAAAAGGAGCCAGGGGAAAAAGAAAAGACCGTACCTCCAAAGGAGCAACAAGTGAGAGCTGATTTCTGAACCCAAACAGCGGAAGCCAGAAGACAATAAAGACACATCTCAACGTGCTGAGAGTTGGGTTTATCCCAGGAATAAAAGGTTAGCTTAACATTTAAAAGCAATCAAGCTTCAAAATTATGAATAAAATATGCACTGAAATCTACAAAAGGTTGCTGAGAAAAATTTAAAAGGACCTAAATAAGTGGCAAGTTATATCATGCTCTTGAATCAGAAGACTCAACGTCATTGAGACGGCAGTTCTTCCCAAAGTGATCTACAGACTGAAAACAATCAGTGTCAAATCTCAGCATGCCTACATGTGGAATTTGATAAGTTGATTCTGAAGATGATATGCAAATGCAAAGGACCTAGAGTTACTAAAACAACTTTGAAAAAGAATAACAGGCCGGGCACGGTGGCTCACGCCTGTAATCCTAGCATTCTGGGAGGCTGAGGCGGGTGGATTGCTCAAGGTCAGGAGTTCGAGACCAGCCTGAGCAAGAGAGAGACCCCCGTCTCTACTAAAAAATAGAAATGATCTGGACAGCTAAAAATATATAGAAAAAATTAGCCAGGCACGGTGGTGCATGCCTGTAGTCCCAGCTACTTGGGAGGTTGAGGCAGAAGGATCGCTTGAGCCCAGGAGTTTGAGGTTGCTGTGAGCTAGGCTGACGCCACAGCACTCTAGCCCGGGCAACAGAGTGAGACTCTGTCTCAAAAAAAAAAAAAGAAAGAAAAAGAATAACACAGAGGACTTAGACTAGCTGATTTCAAGAATTATTATAAAGTAATAATAATTACAGTAATCAAGACAGTATGGTATTTTCTTTCACAATTCCCACTTCAGGGAAGGCAGTATGGTATTGATGTGAAAACAGATAAATAGATGAATGGAAAAGAATAGCAAGTCTAGAAATAAACCCACACGTGTATGGTCAATTGATTTTCAGCAAAGTGCCAAGTCGTTTCTGCGAGGAAGAGATAATCTTTTCAACAAATGATATGAGAGCAATTGGATAGCCACACGTAAAAAAGAAACTTCTCAACGCTTACCTCATACCACATACAAAATAATAATTATTAAATTAAAAACTATGGACCCTAGTTAATAATGACATACGAATACTGGCTCATCAGTGGTAACAAACATACCTCACCAACGGAAGATGTTAATAATAGGGAAACTGTGGTGGGGTGAGGTGGTTTATGGGAACTGTCTGTACTTTCCACTCAGTTTTTCTGTAAACTTCACTGCTCTAAATAGTAAGCCTATTAATTAAAAATTAAATTTGAAATGCATATATCATATATGTAGGAATAAATCTAAAAGAGATACTTAAGACCTCTACTCAGAAAACTGGTTACCTTTTGAGAGAAATTAAACATAGCCCAAATAAATAGATGGATATACTATGTTCATGGAAGGGCCAACTTGGTAGGTTTCAGTCCCCTTAAGAAAGGCCTCGTGTGCCATGCAGGGGGTACTGACATCTGTCACCCAGCACACTGGGCATCCTGTGTTTAACTGAACGAATTAGACTCTACAGAGCTGATTACAGACAGTTTAAATGGCCTGAAAACCCCTAAATGCACCCCCTCCCAGGATATCTGAGGATGCACTTCAGGAACTTTATAGCAAAAAATTCAATTTTTTTCTCAAACAGCTTGCTTCTCTTCTCTTAGTGGTCTTATCACTTTAAGTTGCATTCGTGCTTTTCTTGGAAAGGGATTTGTTCTACAACCAACTGTTGGCCTTTAAACACTGGTAGTATCCACTGTACAGGCCCTTTTCATAGGTTCATTGCTTAAAGTGATTTGAGTTTTTCATAAGACCGGGAGCAGTGTTTGGAATTGGGCACCATCGTTAGATTTGTTCAGTAAATATTTACTGAACACCTGACTTGTGCAGGAAAGAAGGGTGACAGACAAGAATTCTGCCTCAAGGAGTTACAACATGGACAGGTCTTTCTACCTGGGAGATCCAGGAGGAATGGCAATTTGCCCTTCCCCTCGGTGTGTGAGAATGGGAAGATTCCAGGCAAGGGAACAGGGGGGCCTGGCGCGTGCTGAGTGGCTTATTTTGGCCAGAGGACAGGGTTTGATTGCAGAGGCGCATGGACGACACGTTCATTCAGGATCAAACTTCATTGGCTATTAACTGGGCGCCTTCTTCGTACCAGGCATCGTTGTAAGCAGCGGGGATACGTGAGTGAGCAAAACCCACAGAATCCCTACTCTCGGAGGGCTGATGCCCCGGCCGGGAGAGACAGGTCCTAAGCAGTGGCTGAGTCGGTGACCCGCCGCGTTGGACGGCTCCAGGTGCGGTGGGAAAGGCAAACACAGAGCCACAGGCAAGTGGGTCAGGAGCGCCAGGAAGGGTGAGGGCGCCAGGAGGAGGGTCCAGGTCGTGGTGGAAGTCCCAGCAGCGGGTGCAGAGCGGGCACAGCAGACAGCGGGACAGGGGGCATCCTGCAGAACAGGCAGCAGGGCGGGCTCATGAGAGGGGCAGTGAGGAAGTGACTGGAGGAATGTTCCGGAGAAGAGGAGGAGGAGGAGGACATGAGGTCCCAGGGAAGGGCCAGTGGCAGGAGGTGGAGGCCTTGGGGGCTGTCCTGAGGGCTCTGGTGTGTGCTTTTGTGCAAGGCCAGGGTGAGGCCGGTGGGGCTGCTGTGTGAGGCTGTGACCCTCTCTGATGCAGCCGTTGAAAGCCTCCCCGGCTGCAGCTGTGGGTGGGTTCTGAGGCTGAGGGGGGCTTACTGGGGCCCCGAAGGGGTACGGCTGTCCAAGAGAGGCAGTGAATTGGAAAAGTGCGCCACTGCGTGGGGGCCAGGGAGACCCTGACTTTAGATCCAGCCCAGCCACTGAGCAGTTGTGTGACCCCGGGTGACACCTGTCCTTGGTCCGTTTCCTTACCTGCAAGTCCAGGTCCATGGAAGCCATGCTCTTCAGAGGAGTCTGTCTGCAGGAGGTGATCGGGCTCTCTCCGTGAGTGCGCTGCGCCTGGCAGCCACGCAGGGGACCCTTGGAGAGGGGAGGAAGCAGTCGGGAGCCCAGGCTGGAGGCTGCGGCTGGAGTTGAGGCAGGAGGGAGGGGTGCCGGGAGCCAGAGGGAGAGGACAGGATGCATGGAAGTGATTTAAGAAGAAAACAGTCTTTCAAAACAAACCACAGACAGATAAACCAGACCGTCCAAAGGACCATAAGCTGTGACTTTGAGCAGGTGTGAAAGACCAAGGTCATGTCAGGCCACATGGGGGCCCAAGGCCTGTTGGCAGCTGTGCCCAGCCTGAGGCAGACTCTCTTGCTGACAGGGTGGCCCCGGGCACATTGCCGCTTCCACAGGTCACTCAGTGTGCTCCGCTAGTCAGTTACCCAGAAACGTGGCTGTCTCCTTGAAATCCCCAGCCCTGGGTCTTACGAATAAACCTTTAGTAGGTTTCCTGTTTTCTCTTATTTTTATGCAGAGCTTTACTTTATAGCAGAAAATCCCATTTTTTCCCCTTAAATAGCTTGCTTCTGTCCCCTGAGCGTTCTTGTCACTTTAAATTGCATTCATCCTTGTTTCTTTAGAAAAGGGGCCGTTTGGGGACCAGCTATTGAGAAGGTGCTTGGTTTATTGTTACCAGCTTTCGCTAAATGTTTGAATTATGTTGAGCTGCTTAAAATCAGTGTTACCAGGTAGACGGTGTGGCTGTTCTTTTTACTCTCTTACGTAGGGATTTACAGAATAATTGTGTTTCTGGTTTTCTCTGGTTGTGTTGAATGGGGGATTGAAGCCATGCGGCCCTGGGAACCTCTAGCTGCAAAAGCCTTGTGCACATTTCCAGCTGGCAGCGGGCAGAGCCGAGGGCAGGCAGGTTGCTGGGGAGGCTGGGAGCCTGCTCAGGAGCCAGCCGGGACGTGGGGAACCTGGAGCTGCGAGTTCTCAAGTGTGGATTCTCCTGTGCAGACGCCTGCTGCAACATAAGTCACTAAGTAGCCGTTAAAGCAGCTCCTGCGTGCTATGTAACAAGGCCAGGGGAGCTGGAAACGATATTCCTTAAAAATGTTACTATCGTAAAAGTCAAAAGCTGTGGCAGTGTTTCAGATCAAAAGAGAAATGACAACAAAATGCAATATCTAACCCTAGACTGCATCCTGTGCTGGAGGGAAAAAAATACCATCAAGGACATGATTGGGTCCACTGACAAAATTTGAATATGAATCACAGATTAAAGTGTTGTGTCTCTGTAAAATCTACTGAAGTTACGCGCCCCGTGGCAGGTACCAGCACATCGCTATTCTTAGCAAACACGCAGTTCAGTGTTTAGGGGGATGGGCCATGATGTATGCAACGTCCCCTCAAGTACATGCACACATATATGTCTACACGTGCATACATCTGCGTACACATACATCTGTCTGTAAACGCATGCCTGGAAGGGAAGGAAGAGATGACAAAGAGAAAGTGTAAAATGTTCATCACCAGCTAGTGTTCTCTGCACTGTTGTTTTGTGTTCAACTTTTCTGTAAGCAAAGTTACTTCCAAATAAAAAGTTAGAAAGCAAACAACTAAATAAAAAAGACAGTTTCTACATGATGTGTTCTAGCTACGTTTATTCCCATGTCTGGATCTTGAAAGCCGCAGATCCGAAAACACGAGTAACAGATCACCTAGTCCTAAAATGTCACGAATTTACCTCCCTCTTGGTACTTGTAAAAATTAATTTTGTAAAAAATGTTGAGATAATTGTAGATTCACATGCAGTTGTAGGAAATAATACGGGGAGGTTCCCAGTGCTCTCTACCCGGTTTCCCCCAAGGGTAAGGGCTCGCAGAGCGAGAGTCGGTGCAAGATATCAGCACCAACACAGTCAAGAGGCGGAACATTCCGTCACCCGCTGATCCCTCATGTCGCCCTTTCATAGCCACACTCACTTTTGCCCCATCCCCCACTCCTCTGAAGCTTTCCCAACCATTAATCTGTTCTCCATTTCTATCATTTTGTCATTCAAGAACGTTACCTAATGCATCATACGGTGTGTAACCTTCGGGGTTGGTGTTTTTCTCGCTGTGTAATTCCCATGAAATTCATCGAAGTTGCTGGTGTGTCAACAGCTTGTTCCTCATATTTATGGTGGAGTAGTATTCTGTGGTGTGGAGGCACCGCAACTTGTTTAGCCGCCCACCCACTAGACGACATCTAGGCTGTTTCCAGTTTGGGTTGTTAGGAATAAAGGTGCTGTGAACATTTGTGTACATGTTTTCTGATTTTCCGTTTTGTGCTGTTTTAAATAGTTCTACTGAAATGTAATTAGCATACCATACAACATTGATTTAAAATGTACAATTCCATAGTTTTTGGTATGCTCACAGGATTGTATAACTATCACCACAATTTTAGAACATTTTCATCGCCTCTAAAAGAAACCCCATGCCCATTAGTAATCTCTGCCCTTTCCTTCCAGCTCTCTTCCCTCCCTTCCTCCAGCCCCGGACAACCACTCCTCTACCTCTTGTCTCTATAATTTGCCTATCCTGGACATTTCATATAAATGCAGTCACACAATATGTGGTCTTTTGTGACTACCATCTTTCACTTAGCATGATGTTTTCAAGGGTCATCCATGGTGTAGCGTATGTCAGGATTGATTTTTTTTAATTGCCAAAAATATTCCGTTGTGTGGACGTACTACATTTCATTTATCCCTTTGTCGGTGGTGGACATTGGTTTTAACTTTTTGGTCATTATGAATAATTCTGCTATGAACATTCACATACAAGTTGTCATCTGGATGTATGTTTTTATTTCCCTAGGAGTGGAATTACTGGGTCAGATGGTAACTCTAGGTTTAACTTTTTGAGGAACTGCCAAACTGTTTTCCAACAGACTACATCATTCCCACTGGCAACGTCTGAGGGTTCCAACTGCTCCACGTCTTTGCCAACACTTATTATTGTCTATCTTTTTAATTATACCCATTACAATGTGTGTAAAGTGGTATCTCACTGTGGTTTTTTTTTTTTCATTGTGGTTTTGATTTGCATTTCCCTAATGACTCATGACACTTAACGCCTTTTCGTGTGGTTATTGTCCACTTATATCTCTTCTTTGGAGAAATGTCTATTCAAATCCTTTGCCCATTTTCAAACCGAGATGTTTATACTTCCTGGGCACAAGTCTCTTATCAGAGATATGATTTGCATTTTGTGGGTTCTCTTTTCACTTTCTTGGTGGTAGTATTTATAGCACAAAATTTAAAATTTTGATGTCCAATTTATTTGTTTTCTTCTTTCTGGTTCTTTTGGCATGTGTACAGGCTTTTGTGTGAACAGCAGTTTCATTTCATGTGGATAAATGCCCAAGAGTGTACTTTCTGGGTCATATGGTAGTTGTATGTTTAGTTTTATAAAACCTGCTGGCCTGTTTTCCAGAGTTGCTGCACCATTTTACATCCCTCCCCCAGTAATGTGTGAATGGTCCTGTCCGTCTGCATACTCATGAGCATTTGGTGTTGTCATTATTTTCTATTTTAGCCATTCTGATAGGCGTGTGTGATATCTCATTGTGGTTTTAGCTTGCATTTCCCTAGCCTGCATTTCCCTAGTGGCTGCTGATGTTAAACATCGTTCATGTGCTTATTCACCATTTGTACATCCTCTTGGGCATAATGTCTCTTCATGTCTTTTGCCTATTTTTTAATTGGATTGTTTGATTTTTTTATTGTTCAGTTTTGAAAGTTCTTGTGTATTTGAAATACTTGTCTTTTGTCAGACATTTAAGTCCATGATCCATTTGGAATTAATTCTTTAAGATATGAGACGTAGGTTGAAGTTTTTTCCCCTCCATGGATGTCCATTTGCATAATTTGTCGAAAAGGCTATCATTCCTTAATGGAATTTTGCACCTTTGTCCGAAGTCAGTCGGGCATATTTTTGTGAGTCTGTTTCAGGGTTTACTAGTCTGTACCAATGATGTATGTGTCTGTCCCTTCACCAGCACCACACTGTCTTGATTACAGAGTAGGTTTTAATATTAAGTTAAGTGATTCCTCCCACATTATATTTCTTTTCATGATTGTTTTAGCACTTATAGGGCATGTGCTTTTCTGTATAAATTTAAGGGTAAACCTGTCTATGTCTATAAAAATTATAGCCGGGATTTTGATAAGAATTACACTAAACCTATAGATCAATTTGGAGAGAATTAACATTTTTATTATGTTGAGTTTTCCAATCCATGAACATGGTATGTGTCTTCTTTATGTAGGTCTTCTATGATTTTTTTCATGAACATTTTGTAATTTACAGCATGTACATCCTGTATATGTTTTGTTAGGTACTGAATACCTAAGTATTTCATTTTCTTTAGAGTGATTACAAATGACATTATTGTTTCAACTTTTATTTCCACATATTTATTGCTAGGAGATAGAAATGCAATTTATTTTTGTATGTTGGTCTTGAAACCTTGCTGTATTCATTTATTACTTCCAAGAGAGTTTTTGTAGATTCCTAGGGACTTTTGTGATATCTGCAAATAAAGAGAGTGTTTTATCTCTTTCTTACCATCTATATGCCTTTCATTCCTTTTTCCTGCCTTATTATAGTAGCTAGAAATTCCAGCACTTAGAGTCGTGAAAGTGGACGTCCTTGCCCTTGCTCCTGTCTTAGCGAGAAAACATTCAGACTTTCTTCACTGACTGTAAGGTTAGCTGTAGGTTTTTGTAGATGTTCTTTTTCAAGTTGAGACAGATGTTCTCCGAACTTGCTTAGAGTTTTTATCGTGAGTGGGTGTCATAGTTTGTCAAATACATTTTCTGTATCAATTAATATAATCACATGATTTTTCTTCTTTACCCTGCTGATATGGTGGATTACATTGATTGATTTTTTTTCGAATGTTAAACCAGCCTTGCATACCTGGAATGAATCCTGCTTGGTCATGGTGTATAATTCTTTTCAGACATTGTTGGATTTGATTTGCTAATATTTTGCTGAATACTTTTATGTCTGAGCTCATGAGCAATATTAGTCTATAATTTTTCTATTTCATACTGGCTTTGTCTGGTTTTGATATCAGAGAAATATTACCTTTGTGAAAATAAATTGGCAAAGTATTTCCTCCTCTTCTGTTTTTTGGGAAGAGATTATATAAAACTGGTGTGGTGTTATTTCTTCTTTAGATGTTTGGTAGAATTCTCCAGTGAAACCAGCTGGGCCTGGAAAATTCTTTTTCAAGAGACTTTAAATCACAGTTTCGATTTTTAAATGGTTAGAGGGCTATTGAGATTGTTCACTTCATCTTGGCTAAGTTCTGGTAGTCTGTGGCTTCTGAGGAATTGATCTTGTTCTTTTTATTTTTCAAATTCATGAGCCTAAAATTGTTTGTATATTTTCCTGTTATCCTTTTACTGGTTGCAGGATCTGTAGTGCTATGCCATTTTATCCCTGATATTGGTGATTTATATCTTGTCTCTTTTTATTTTTGTCAGTCTAGCTGAAGATTTATCAATTTTGTTGATTTTTTTCAAAGAACTAGCTTTTTGTTTCATTGATTTTTCTCTGTTGTTTTCTTGATTTCAGTTTCATTGATTGCTGGCTCTTATCTTTATTATTTCCTTCCTTCTGCTTGTTTTGGGTTTATTTTGTTATTTTTTTAGTTTCTTGGTATAGGAATTTAGATTATTGTTTTGAGAACTTTCATCTTTTCTACTACAAACATTTAGTGATATAAATTTCTCTCTAAGCATTGCCCTTGCTGTAGCCTACATTTTTAGATATGTTATATTTTTATTTTCATTTACTTCCATGTATTTTTTAATTTTCTGTGAGATTTCTTGTTGACCCATGCATCATTTTGAAGTGTATTGCTTAATTTTAAAACATTTATAGATTGTCCTATTGTTTTTCTGTTATTAATTTCTAGTTTGGCTCCATCGTGATTATAACATGCACTCTGTATGGTCTTAGATTTAAATTCTTTTTAATTTGTTGAGGTTTGTTTAATGGCCCAGTATATTTGCTGTCTTGGTGACTGTTTCATGGGCTCGTGGGGGAGCAAAGTCTATTCTGCCGTTGTTGGCTGGTGTCTTAGTCCATTCAGGCTGCTATAACAAAATACTATAAACTAGGTGTATAAACAACAGAAATTGATTCCCCACAGTTCTGGAGGCTGGGAGCCCAAGATCGAAGTGCTGGTGGGAACTCGCTTCCTGGTTCAAAGGGCAAATTCGAGTGACACTGTTTGTTCCCGTCTTTCTAAACTTCACTAAAGACTCCAACAAAATTATATCCATTCAGTGGAGCATCTACTCAATGTTGATAAAACTGGGAAGGAAAAACAACTCATGGGTAATTCAGAAGTTAACGACTATCGGATGTGAAGGCTGGGAAACGTCAGCACCGGGCGGGTACATGACTGTCAGACCGAGGGTCGCAGCAGCCGGGCAGTTGGGAACAGACACTAGAGGCTGGCTGCCTGGGGCCCAAAGCCTGCCCCACCCCCGTCCCGTGGCCCTGGGCATGTTCCAACCTCTATGTACCTGGGAAGTGAACATCATAGTAGTGCCTGCCTCGTGGGGTCAGGTGTGTGCTTGGCACATGATAAGGGCTCAGAGAGTGTTAGCAGCCCCCGTCCTCCTCTTCCTCCTCCTCCTCTCTCCTCCCCCTCCCCCTCCTCCTCTTCCTCCTCCTCCCTCTCCTCCCCCTCCCCCTCCTCCCCCTCCCTAATTTGTAGCAGGTTGTGTCTGAGAAGTGGCTGGTGGTGGCTAGGTGCTGCAGCTGGGCTGCCAGGTCTGTAATACTATAATAATGTAGTGCAAATAAAACACAAGCAACTGGTAACACTCCACTGCAAGTGAGATGTCTAGAAAAGGTATCAGGAGTTAAATTCTACAGCTTCATAAAAAACCGTGTTCACCAAGAATTACCCCGACAGGAGAGAAGCACCAAGTATCGTGGAGGGAGAGATTCTAGTCTCAGAGACACAGTCGCCACACTGCCACCCTCCCACCTGGCTGATGGTTTCCCTGCGTATGCAGTCATGGGTTCAAAGTCGTTTTCCTTCCACCGTTTGTGACCATTTTTGACCCACCATACGGGGAAGCAGCAAGAAGTGACCTGCAGGAGTAGACAAGGTCAGCAGTACCAGTCACCACGTTCAGGACTTTGCACTTCACCTCGAAAGCAGTAGGGAGCCACAGAAGACTGCTAAGCAGGAGTGTGACGTGATAAGATTTGCACTGGGACTGTCTTGGTGGCTGGGCGGAATCCAGACTCAAAGGAAACAAGCCTAGAAGCAGCAACACTCCTCACGGGGCTGTCCCAAGAAGAGGACAGGACACCTCTGGGAGGCAGGAGGACTGCGGGAGATGAGGAGCTGATGCCAGCACCTGGCAGCCGGGCAGGAGCCGGGGCGCCTGGGACGTACCGTGCTCTGCCAGTTACCCAAGGTCCGGAAGGCCGAGGCAGGAGCAGGGTTGGGCGTGCAGAGTCACAGGAGGTGGGGAGCCGAGTTCAGCTTTAAACCCCATCCCTCGGACGTGGAAGGTACTCCCCTCCCTCCTCCCTGAGGAGTAAGGGCGATGTTGACGGTGCTCACCTCGTGGGGGCTCTTGGCAGCTGCAGCATCTAGGGGGGATGCACATCCCATTCTCTGGGGATGCAGTGCCACGACCTTGACAACTGCGTGACAGTGGATGCCCCTTCCCCTCGCTTGCACTTTCCACACCTGTGGTTCCGTCACCCGCAGCGCAGGACTAAGATGCTCTGGGCGGGAGAGACCCTTTTATTACAGTGTATGTCATAATTATTCTATTTTATTGTTGTTGTCGTTTATCTCTTACTATAGCTAATTTATACATTAAAATTTATCATAGATATGCACGAATAAGAAAAAATATAGTATATTTAGGTCCAACCTTCCGTCCTGTGTTGGATCACAGCTCCCAAGAGGTAAACGCAAGTTCCACGTCAGTGGACTTTTGCTTCTGGTGACAGGCTTCTCAGCAGTGGGCACAAAACTTGTCCAAACTTGCAGCTTTTCTTTCGTTATTTGGGTGACACCATCCGTAAAGGTGAGATTATATTTACAAACAGTAACTACAAACATTCAGAAAATTAAAAAGAGGTGCTGGGTTTGAAATCGAAGTAGTGAATACTGTCATATTGTGGGAACTTTGTGTCAAGCCCAGAGGGAGTTTTTCTTGGAAATGGTCCGGAGCATTCCTTTTGCATGTTTACAGGTAGGCATAGGAGCTCACGGCCACTCTTGTGCACACTGGGCTTGTCGCTCTCCCTTACATGCCAAATTCTTTTGATTACACAATTTTGAGTTTAATGCCTTAGGCATTGTTGAGAAAGATCTAGATGTCTCTAAGTAAACCTAGGTGACATGCAAACTCTGTAGGATGCCTTCGATTTTTTTTTTTTCCGAGACATGGTTTTGCTCTGTTGCCCTGGGTGGAGTGCGGTGGTGTTGTCGTAGCTCACTGGAACCTCAAACTCCTGGGCTCAAGTGATCCCCCTGCCTTGTAGCTGGGACTACAGGTACCCCATGACACCCAGCTAATTTTTTCTATTTTTGGTAGAGACGGGGTCTCGCTCTTGCTCAGGCTGGTCTCAAACTCCTGAGCTCAAGTGATCCTCCCTCCTCTGCCTCCAGCGTGCTAGGATTATAGGAGTGAGCCACGGCGCCCGACTGATGCCTTTGATTTAATTCATCAACATACATGGTTTCTCTACCACTTTTATGTTCTGCTCTTTTCCCCTCTGTCCTAACTGTGTTTCCGTGGGCATTTTCTGCACCTACTCTGTTGGCGCGTTAATCATTGTGCAGGAGGTAATGATTAAGCCATTTCTGTGAACTGCTTCGGGGTGAAGGTACAGAGGGCTTTTTAGCTTCTTGTTTGTTTATTCTGAAATGTTATTTTAAATCTTAGCCCAACACATTGAGCTAAAAGACTTCTAAATATTAAATATAATATTAAAAAAACGTAAAGCACCTGACAAGGTCGTGAATTAGAATTGGTGGAACTTGTATCTGATGGCTGTCGCCACTGCGGTGTGGCTCCTTCGAGAGGACGCCCTTCCACCTTGGCCTTTACGCCAGTCCTGACGTCTTATCAGATGTAATCTAACAAAGGAAGTTGTAAATAGATTTCTGTGTTATCAAGCAATTAAGCGATAATCTGAGGGGTCTTTCAATATGCTAATGCAGGGCGGGTTGTACAGACAGATAGCAGTAGAAAAGTAGAAGTCTAACATTGGCAACGATCTGCACATTTTTGTGTCAAATGTAAGTTCTGCGTGTGGAAACTCAAGCCCGATTCCATTTGTTCTTTTTCTTGGATATCTGGTCACATAGCAGATAAAGAGATTTTGATAGCTGGGACGGGATCGGGGTACCTGCTGTTTGATATGTAATTTCAGAAAGTGCTTATGAAGGGCCTGCTGGGAATCACCTAGGGTGCAGGGGTGGGTAAGGCCGGGTAGCTGCCCCGGGGAGCCCCCCTGGGGTCCCCTCTGCCTTCTTGTAGTCAGTCAAATGGCGACATTTCTTCATTCTCACTACAAAGCAACGCATGCCAAGCCCTGGCCTGTTGCCCCCGGGGAGGGAGAGACCGATGACCCACCCACCTCGGTGGTCTGGGCTCCTCTTGGGGGCTGTTCCCAGCCCCGGGATCGTAACTCTGCAGATGTCTGGTCACTTTCCCAACACACAGAAGCCCTTTGGCTTGTGTTCCAGATCCCCACTCGGTTTGTGTTGTCGTTGCATACGCTGTGTGCCGCGCTGCCGTCTGGGTGACCTGGGTGAGGGACGGCAAGCTGTGGCTGCGGGCACAGAGCCCAGGTGAGTTCTCACGGACCGTCACCTGGTTGCTCGTGGAGACATTCCTGAGTGCGCCTTCTGCGCTGAGTGTCAGATGCCGAACACCTGCTACTTTGCAGGGATTGTGCTGAAAGTACGGATGCAAAGATTAGGGAAATGCATTCGCCGGCCTCACGAACACGTGGTCTAGTGGGAGGGGGAAGGACAGGCACTAAGAAGTTACCACGTATCCTCAGGGCTACAGCAGAATTGGGCCCGAGGCGCGGTGAGAATCCGGAGGAGAATGGGCTTCACGAAGTAAGAGCTTGTCACACCATGAAGCACTCATTTTTGCCTAGTCTTCCAAATTGTCATGCTTTGGTGAGTCGTGATACTGAAGACACCTTGGTGTTCCCGGTTATCGATTGATGTTAGCATCCTTCCCAGGCCTCCGCCTGCCCTGCGTGCAGGTGACATAGGCAGTAGTAATTGAATGCAGTGTCTACTTCTGTTTGTCTGTTTCTTTTTGAATGTTCTATAGTTTTTATATACTCTGCTATGTAGTTCTCAAAAGAGTATTTTGGTTGATAAATGTTCAATTACTAAGACCTAAAAATAGAATTTCGGTAGTTGGAGCTTGTGATATACAAGATGCAGCTCCAACATTGAAATCGGGTGGGAAAGAGAAGTGGATTTAGGAACCTCAACAGTAAGGGAGGAATGAGGGTGTCGCAGAACCTCATTGTTGCCAGGACTGGGGGCAGAGGCGCTACTTTTTCTGAGCACGCCCCAATTCATCCTTCCCTCATCTCTCAACTTACAAGAGACTCCACCTGAGCTACGAAACTGAAGACCTAATTAAGCACTGTTCGGATGGTCTTGGACCAGATTAGGAGTCCCTGAACCAAAGGATCATTTGTTGTACCGCTTAATCCCTCCGGAGCATTTGGGGCGCAGGACATGGGAACTGGCTGGCCCGGTTTGCTGCTCTCAGTGAGCTGGGCAACGGCAGTGTGATGTGGGCTTTAGACAAAGCTTTGGGGGCTTCCCCATGATATTTCTGCTCCTGAGCAGAAGCTACAGCGACGGGGGAGAGGCCCGATGTCAGAGTGTGCCAGCAGGCCGTGCAGGTAGGGGGGCCCGTGCAGCCTCTGCTGTCTGGGGGGCACCTTCGACGGGAACTGCTCCTCATCTGCTCCTGCTGGAAGCAAGAAAGGGCCAGTGTGTGCCCTGCCCCACCCCATATCGGGATTTGATCATGTTTAACTCGTCGTTAGTGGCAAGACCAAGGTTTCTCTAAGTAAATCTCAGGTGTTCTTTCAAAGTAACTAAAAAGTAAAATGATAATATTTCAAAACTTTTTAACTCCCTGAATGTGATGACAAGGATGCTAACATTGTTATATTAGTCTGGGGCACCTGGCTCAGAGAAAGGGTACTTGCGGGAATCGGACTGTTGTCCCCCTGCATTTTCCCTCGCAGTGCTGAGATGGTGATCGTGGAAGGGGAGGTGGCCGCAGCTCCACCCATGACAGGCCTCTGCCCGGATGTTGCTTTCTGCTAGGAGGAACTTTGTGGTTAATAGAGAGCTGGTGACTGCGGGATTGGTATTTTTTGTTCATAGTGAAACTATTTTAAGTAATGCTCACCCCGTCACCTTGCTGGCCGATTGCAGGACTCTTCCTCCAGATGCAGGACAGAAGCACGATAGGACACCACACAGATGCACAGCCTGACTTCCACCCAGAGACTGTTGAGAGAGAAAGTCTTCTAAGCCCTACGAAAGGCTAAAAACCATTCTCTTGTATTTCTCTGTGTTGTTGGCAGCTATGATTATTTATTATCATAATTCCAAGCACGAGATGTGAATTTCAAAAAGATGTGTGTATTTTACCTACTTTTCATTTCCAGAGGAAGCCAAAACATCCCGTCCCCTTTGCATTTGACACTGTTATCTACATTAAGGAAACCCGAAATGTGAAAACGTTTTTATATGAGTGCATTTAATGGATGAATATTTGCTTTGGAAAGTGTTCATCCCTCCATCTGGGGAGTCTGGCGTCCTGTGGTTGCAGTGTGACAGCAGGTGCAGCACACACCTCCTGTGACCCTCCCAGTGCTGTGAGCAGTGACCGCCCTCAGATGGGAAAACGGTTCCAAAAGCTAAATGTCGCCCCGTCGGCCTTGAGAAGGCAGCGCTGGGGAGGACAGTTCAGGCAGGTGCCCCTGGGCAGAGGCAAGACTCGGTGCGGCTGGATCCCCAGGGGGAAAGTAGGACGGTGACATGTGCATGATCAGGTGGGGACACGTCCTGAAGGGCCAGCGTGGTGTGCCGAGGAGACTGGGCTTTGCCTGGAGGTTGCAGGGAGTGGTTTACGGTGTCTGAGCAAGATCGCGATGCAGACTAATGCAGGAAGAGCTGCAGTTTTGTCACCATGACCGTGAGAAGTACGTTCTTTCGTTTGTTAGTTGAAATGGCCTGACACTGTCTGGGATTTAGATACTTAGATTTTTTTTAACGCCACAAATTATTTGTTACTATACAATCATTTTCGAGGACTGCCTACGTGAGTCACCTCTGTGGGCACAGGGAGAACAGACAAGAGTGACACGTACCTGGCACATGTGCTAAAGGCTCCCCACACCCTCAGCCTGAGCCACACGGGCCCCCTTGCTGTTCCTAGGGTGTCCTAGCACATTTCAGCCCTGGGGCCTTTGTGTACAGTGTTCTCTTTGCTGAAACATTCTCCCCCAAGATAGCTACACAGCTCGCTCCCTCATTCCCCGAGGTCTCTCCTGCCCCTAGGCAGTGAGGCCTTCCCTGTCCACTGTGTCCTGCGTCATCTTGTCACCACCAGACATTCCACACGTGTGTTTGTTTACATGCCCCACATCCCACATCCGTGTGCCCCGCAGAAGGGAGACTCCGTGAGAGCAGGGAGTCTGTTCTTGTCCACACCTCCAACACAGTGGCCTGAGCTCAGCGCATAGCGTGCGATCGGGAGGGAATGAATGATTCTTGGCTTGACAAGCTTTGGCTCCTTAAACATTTCATTGCCTAAAGATTTTTCCCTTTCTCAGTGTGCCTATCACGGGTCAAGCCTGGAAAAGATGCTCAACAATATACTGCGTAGGTTCTGAGTTCAGGTATATCCTCAATGATAAATGGTGTTTCATGTTTAAAAAGCAAATACATGTTCTTATCGATCAGTTTTACCAATGACTTCTCTTCCCTCCCGGCAGCTGGAGCGCCGCGGCGTGACCGCGCTGCCTAGGCAGGATGGTGGACACAGAGAGCCCGCTCTGTCCCCTGTCCCCACTCAAGGCTGATGATCTGGAGAGCCCGTTGTCTGAAGAGTTCCTACAGGAAATGGGAACCATCCAGGAGATTTCTCAGTCCATTGGTGAGGACAGTTCTGGAAGCTTTAGTTTTACCGAATACCAGTATCTAGGAAGCGGTCCGGGATCGGATGGATCTGTTATCACGGGTAAGTGTGCTGTCTCCTCGAACACTTGATTTAGAAATATCTTCTCCTCAGAGAAAATTGTTCTCTTTAGCTGGAAAAGAAGTCACACCTTTTTACAAAGAAACCTTTGGACGTCACGTCCAGTGCTGTTGGGATCTGGAAGCTATTAAAGTATATCTCGCAGAGGGGTGGGGCGGAAAAAAAGTAAATAAAAAAGAAATAAAGTGTATGTTGCTTCTGATAGTTAGCCTGCTCACAGAAGCTATGTACAAGCCAAGTAATGCCTGAAATGCGTGTTATGTAGAGCAGTCGAAAGTGCCTGGACTCCAAACCCCAGCAAGCCCAGGGGAAATAGTGAGACATTGTTTCAAAGGAGGCGCGCACAAGGGTCTGCATTGAAGCGCTGTTTGCAGTAGTGAAGAGCAGGAACAAGCTGATCATTCACTGAAGGGAAACGGATACATCATGGCCGGCTCGCACAGTGCACTACTTCATAGTCATTTAAAAGAATGAACTGGCTCTACGTGTATCAACACGAGCCCATCTAGAAAGCAACGTTGAATGAAAATAAACAAGCTTAGGGATGTATTCAGTATGTTCAGTTCATGTAAAACCTCAACTGCTGAACACTGTGTCATCCGTGGGCACTGCCACACACATACCGCAAAGCGCATCCCGACCTTAAGGTCTCAGGCACCTCCGGAGAGAGGGAGGTGGGAGTGGGGAGGTCTCACGGGGACTCTGATTCTCTCCAGATTGTGTTTGTAAAAAGATATGGAGCCGTGTGATGACTCTGGGCGGGGGATATGTGGGTATTACAGTCGTGTGTCGCTTAGTGACAGGGACAAGTTCTGAAAAATGTGTCGCTAGGCGATTCCCTTGTTGTGCAAACATCGCAGAGTGCACGTACACAGCCCCAGATGGCACAGCCTGCTACACACCTAGGCCACCGCTCCTGGGTGACACCCCTGTATAGCATGTGCCTACTGCATACCATAGACAGCCGTTAACACAACAGTAAACATTTGTGTGTCTAAACATGTCCAATCAGTAAAAGGCACAGCACAAACACAGTACTACAGTCTCGGGGATCGTGATGGTTGACTGAAATGCCATTGCCAGCACATGACTGTATAGAGATAAACTCAGAGAAATGAAGTCACCTGCCCTGGTTCCCACAGCTAGCGATGGTGCCTGGACTGGACCCTCCCCTCTCAGCTGGCTCCAAACCTGTGTTCTTTGCATCTTAGCACGAACAGGGCTCGTAAAAGGCAACAGTGTCCTCAACTTAGTAAATCAGGACTTGGGTGACGCAAGTGAGACGCTGAGGACTCAGGGAGCTTTGTGACGGAGCAGCCTTGGTAGTGACTCAATAGACTTTACAAACGGCTCAAGTTTTGACTCCCGTTCTCATGACACATTACAGAGGGGAAAAGCTTTGGGGGAAGGCCCAAGGGGACAGGGTGGTGGCAGCTTCCCGAGCAGGAGGAGAGGAAGGAAGGGTCTCCATGTCGGGTGCCTCACAGAGCCTGGGTAGGGCGCCTTGTGGCAGACCTGGGTTAGTGACGGTGACAATGACAGCATTGGCTACTGAGCACCGTGCAAGCCACCCATGTACCTTGTGTTTCCAAATCCCAAGAACAACATTGTGAGTTCACCACCATGTTTATTTAATGAGTGAGGAAAGGAGGCAGCCCCAGGACACCGTGTCGTGCTGCAGATCACAAGCTCTGGGGACCAGGGTCAAAACCTGGCTCCCAACCCCTCAAAACAGGTCCTTTCTTCACCCATCATAGACACAGCCCTTGATAGTTAATCTTCTTCTACTGACTATTTATAGCAGTTAGCAGAAAATTATTTTTTTCTTTACGTATTTTCTTTATAGATTTTTTCTTTGGGTCAGATATACTCCAGAGATTGTTCCGAAATAAAGAATTTGTGTGAGTGGGGTGGGTGTGTGGTTGTGAAGCCTCTGGAAAGTTCTTTCCCGGAGGGGGAGGAAGGAGCGCTGGGACCCGTCTGGCCTTCCCCAGGAGAATCGAGTCACACCTGGCCTCTCACGCCGTGCTCTGTGTCCCAGCTGCTCGTCCCCAAGTAGGAGGGTTCCGAAATCACGATCTTCTATCTAATTTAATTCAAGGTTCCTTTTCTAAAACTAGTGTCTTTTAAGTCATTGTCAAGAACTATAATCTAAAACAAATTTCTAACTCATCTAGAAGTTCTGGCACAGGTGAGGCTTGAACATTTCATGCAAACCAGCCTCATGGTCTGCCCCATCTGCTGACGGCCATGTTTGACCCGGCTCCACGGCTGACCTGTGCTTCCATCTAAATACACTGAGGGCGAGGGTCTGGGGAACAGAGAGAGTCCCAACTTTGTTTTTCACCAATTCTAAGGAACTTTATAGCAAGGAGAAAAAAGAGGAACCTGGAAAAAGTGACCGCACTGAAGTGTCGGGACGCACAGTCTTGATTTTCGGCCGCTGGCCTTTAGGGCGGTGGGTGTGAGCTCCTCCACCTTTGTTTCCCCCCGAGCTTCTCCTGGCTGTCTCCATTCATGCTTTTGGGTCACTTGGAATCATCTCACAGTTCTTAAGCTCTTGCTTTGCTTCCTTCCATATTTTTCCTTGTTAATGTTACTGGCTAATTTTGAGAGATGAGATTATTTAACATTATTTTGTATTTGCAAATTAGATTTTTCATCTTTGTATCTAATCTGATCCTTTGGGTGATATTTCTAAAGTTATGTAAACTTGTCATATAGAAGGGCCATATATAAAATGCGTTTACTTAAACTTGACCCCCAGGAGGCAGGATGGGTGAGGCCAGCTCACTGGGCCAATGTATCTCCCCCCCCCCCCCCCCCCCCGGGTACCATAAACTGCGCATATTTGAAGTCTACATCTGATGTACGTGCAGACACACATGCTCATCTGCGAAACCTTCATCAAATAGTGACCACATCCTTCACCCAAAGTTTACCTGTGCTCTTTTGTAATTTCTTTTCCCCCCACCCCTGGACCCCTCTCTCTCCCAAGTAACCCCCAATCTGCTTTCTTTCAGTTAGTTTGTATTTCCTACAATTTTATATAAATGGCATCATACAGCATGCACTCTTTCTAGTCCAGCTTCTTCCACTCAGCAGGATTCCTTCGAGATTCTTCTGCCCTGCATCGTGGTTCAGGAGTTCGTTATTTTTTAATCCCCTGTATGGACATACCACAGTTTATTTATCCATGTACCTATTGTCGAACATTTGGGTTGTGTCCAGTTTGGGGCTATTACAAATAATGTTGTTATGAACATTCGTGTACAAGTCTCTGCTTTCATTTCTCTTGGGTAAATGCCTATGGGTGTTATGGCTGGGACATGTGGTAGGTGTTTGTGTAACTTTTTAAGAAACTGCCAAAATCTTTTCCAAAGTGCTACACCATCTTATATCCTCACCAGCAGCATAAGGGAGTTCCAGTTCCTCCACAGCCTCATCAGCTTTTTAGCTGTTTCTATAGGTGTGTAATGGTATCGCCTCAATTTCCCTCGTGACGAATGACGTTGAGTCTCTTTCCACATGCTTATTTACCATATATCTGTTTTGATGAAGTTTCTGTTCAAATCTTTTGCCCAGTTTTTAATTGGGTTGTTTATTTTCTTACCATTGACTGTTGGAAGTTATTTATATATTCTGGATATACGTGCTTTATTCTGGATATGTGATTTACCAATATTTTCTCCAATCTGTGGTTTGTCTTTCTGTTAACAGTGTCTTTCAAAACACAGTTCTTAATTTTGATGAAGTCCAGTTTATCAATGTCTTTTCTTTCATGGGTCATGCTTTTTGTGTCATAGCTAAGAAATCTTTGCCTGATCCAAAGTCACTTCTTGTAGGAGTTTTATATTTTTAGGTTTTACATTTAAGTCTGAGATCCATTGAGTTAATTTTTGTATATAGTTCAAAACTCCATTTTTCTTTTTTATAATTTGCATTTACAACTGTTCTAGCATGTTTATTAAAAAGACTGCTGTCTCCACTGAATTGCCTTTGTGTCTTTGGTGCAAGTCGTCTTTTGGGCTCTCTATTCAGCATCATTAATCTGTCTCTTTTGTCATCCATTCCACAATGTCCGGGTTACTGTAGCTTATAAGAAGGCCTGAAGTCACCTAGCTTAAGTTCTCCAACTCTTCTCTTCCAAAGACCTTTTGATAGCCTAGGTCCTTTTCATTTCCAGGTATATTTTAGAAGCAGTTTGTTGAATTTTACCAAAAAAGCCTGCTGAGATTTTGATTGGGGTTGCATTGAATCTGTAGTCAATTTGGGGAGAATTGACAACTTGCCAAATTGAATCTGATCCATGAACATGGTTGTTTCTCCATTTAGCTAGGTCTTCTTCAATTTCTCTCAGCAGTATTTTGTTGTTTTTAGTGTTCTATTTTTTCACATTTTTGGTCAGATTTATCTCTAGGTATTTTAATATTTTTGATGGCTATTGTAAATGGTTTTTTTTACATTTTGATTTCTGATTGTTCATTGGTATATATAAAAATGTAGTTGATTTTTAGATATTACTCTTGTATCCTGCACATTTGGTAAACTAATAGTTCCAGTAGTTTTTTAAATAGATTATTTAGAATTTTCTACATAGATAATTATTTCATCTGCCACAAAGACAGTTTTTCTTCTTCCTTTCCAAGTTGCATATCTTTTATTTCTTATCTTTTTTTTTTTTTTTGAGACAGAGTCTAGCTCTGTTGCCCAGGCTAGAGAGAGTGCCGTGGCATCAGCCTAGCTCACAGCAACCTCAAACTCCTTGGCTTAAGCGATCCTCCTGCCTCAGCCTCCCGAGTAGCTGGGACTACAGGCATGTGCCACCATGCCTGGCTAATTTTTTCTATATATATTTTTATTTGGCCAGATAATTTCTTTCTATTTTTTTTTAGTAGAGATGGGATCTTGCTCTTGCTCAGGCTGATCTTGAACTCCTGACCTCGAGCTATCCACCCGCCTCGGCCTTCCAGAGTGCTAGGATTACAGGTATGAGCCACTGTGCCCGGCCTCATATCTTTTATTTCTTTTGCTTACATTATCACACTGGTTAGAACTCCCAGTACAATATTAAATAGAAGTGGTAAAGCATACTTGCCTTGTTCTTAGGAGAAAAGCTTTCAGTCTTTTGCCATTAAGTATGAGGTTAGCTACAGTTTTTCTAAGGTGCCTTTTATCAGGTTGAGGAAGTTCCCTTCTAGTCCTAGTTTGCTGTGACTTTTTATCGGGAATTGATGTTGGATTTGGTAAAGTACTTTTTCTGCCTCTAATAAAATGAACACATGGTTCTTCTTTTTTAGTGTGTTAATATGATAAATTACATTGTTTGATTTTCAAAGGTTAAGCCAACCTTCCATTCCTAGGATAAATCCTCCTTGGTCACAATGTGTTACCATCTTTACATATTATTAGATTTAACTTGCTAAAATTTTGTTAAGAGTTTCTGCATCCATGTTCTTGAGGGATATTGGTTCTAGTTTTCCTATAATATCTCTTTATTTTGGTATCAGGTTAATTCTTGCCTTATGGGATGAGCTAGGAACTGCAGGTTGAATATCCCTTATCTAAAATGCATGGAACCAGAAGTGCTTTGGACTTCAGGTTCATTCAAATTTTGGAATATTTGCATATACCTAATAAGATATTTTGGGGATGGGACTCAAGTCTAAACATAAAATTTATGTATGTTTAATATACACCTTATACACATACCTGTCTAATGGTATCAGAGTTGTTAACCCATACCCCTGTGGGAAACGACTTTATCAACTAGGGCACAGTGCCTACGTGCAGGTCCTTTTGCCTTTAGTGTGACAGACTCCACTCATTTCCAGAGTTACTTAGGGCAGCACCTCTTCCCCCCACCTACTTCAGGGAGGTTGTTTCATACATTTGTAACACAGTTAGATTGGTTTTTCGCATTCTTTATTCCATCCTGGAATCCTCTAACCTCCTAAATTATTTTTGTTTTATTTCCACACATTAAGGTTCACTCTGAACTATAAAGTTCTGTGGGTTTTGACAAATGCATAGTGTCATGTATCCACCATTACATTTTCATGTGAATAGTTTCAGCACCTCAAAAAACCCCTTTGCTTCAGTATTCAACTCTGCCTTCTCCACCCACCCCAGCGACTGATTGTTTTACCATCACTATAGTTTTGCCTTTTCCAGAATGCTGTGTATTCGGAATCATATGGTGTGTAGCCTTTCAGACTGGCTTCTTTTCCTTAACAATATGCATTTAAGAGTCACTGTATCTTTCCATGACTTGATAGCTTATTTCTTTTTACACTGAATAATGTTCCATTGTCTGTATGAACCACAGTTTATCCATTCGCCTATTGAAGGGCATCTTGGTTGCTTCATATAAACATTCATGTGTAGGCTTTTGTGTGGACATAAGGTTTCAGATCAGTTGGATAAATACCTAGAAGCGCAATTCCTATCATGTGGGAAAACTGTTTTACTTTGTCAGAAACTGTCAGATTGTCCTCCAAAGTAGCTGTCCCAGTTTGCATTCCCACCAGGAATGAATGAGCATTCCTTTTGTTCCATGTCCTCCTCATCAAATTTGGTGAGGTCTGTTTTTTTGGATTTTAGTCATTTGAGTAGATGTGTGGTGATATCTTGTTGTTTAATTCGCAATGCCCTATGACAGCTGATGTTGAGCATCTTTTCATACACTCACTTGCCATCTGTGTATCTTCTTTTCTGAAGTGTCTTTTTGGATCTTTTGCCCATTTTTTTTAATTGAGTTGTTTTAGTAGTGTTGTGTTTTAAGACTTCTTTTTATATTTTGAATACAAGTCTTTTATCACGTGTGTTTTGCAAATATCTTCTCCTGGTCTGTGGCTTGTCTTTTCATTTTCTTCACAGTGTCTTTGCAGAGCAGAGGTTTTTGGTTTTCATAAATTCCAACTTATCTTCTCTTCTTGTGTGGATTATGCATTTGGTGTTGCCCACATGAGTTTTTACACTGTGTTCTGGTCCCATTTTGCTGAAACAAAATAATGTGTTCGGTGTAGCACATGTCGAGCGTGGGGGCTTGGGGAACTCCATGGGTGGAGGCACCTGAGAGACAGCCCACATGCGGATCAGAGCCCAAGGGTCAGCTCAGCAGGAGCCAGTGAGAGTGTGCAAGCTTTGGGGTCACCAGCGCCACGCTGGCCACAAGGGCATGGGAGGTGTGACCCACAGACAGGGGCCTGGCTCAGGACGGTCCCCTGCCGACTCTCATGCTCCGTGCTTATGTGCTCAGTCATGTCCTCAAAGACTCATTTAGACATAGAATAGTGACACTTTGAATATTCATCAATCTTCCTCTTTTTTCCCTAGATACCCTTTCACCAGCTTCAAGTCCCTCCTCGGTTACCTGCCCTGTGGTCCCTGGTAGCACAGAAGAGTCTCCCAGCGGAGCATTAAACATTGAATGTCGTATCTGTGGGGACAAAGCCTCAGGCTACCATTATGGAGTTCATGCGTGCGAAGGCTGCAAGGTAGAGTGACCTGGCACGGGGCAAGTGGCCCCACCGGCAACTACTACTTATGGTTACATTTATCTTCTATGCAAATGTCTGTCGTTACTAAAAGAGATTTGCAGAAAGTCCCAGATCAGAAACTGACCTAAGTGACAGATTAATTCCTGCCTTCAGAGAGTCTAGGGTAGATTGTTCTGCTGTACTTTGTAAATAACTTAGAGTTCTTTAAAAGAAAATAAGCCACATTAAGGTTAAGAGTGACCCTTTCATGTGAGTACAAGGGGGAGAGCATTTACCCACTTACCTCTTGACCCTTCCCAAAGGCCAGGTAGGGCAGGTGTTCTCATGTACCGGGGCAGGGAACTGGCCCTCACAGAGGGAGTGTCTTGCTCAGGGTACCACAGCACTCCGTGCGGGACTGGAGCCAGTGCTGGCTTCTCCGATGCCACTCCCAACCCCGGGCAGTTCCTGCATGGTGGGAGCCTGTGCGCCCGAGCCCATGTACCCTGTGCGTATCCTTGTCCTCATGCCAGCTCAGCCGGGCCCCGCACGGCTGTGACCCAGGGCCGGAGGGCATGAAGATAAGCCCTTGTCCGGCAAGCTGCCCACGGATGATCGGCCCTTCTGTGTGGCCAGCCTGGTGACGAGCAGGGTCTTCTGTTACATCCTGAGGGCCCCTGGAGCAGCACATTCTTTCAGGGTCACATTCCCATGCTCAAGCCTGGGACTTCCTGCACACGGCATGTGGGAGAGCTAATACTCCGAATGTTCAGTTAGAATCAGAAATCCCCTTTCATTGCACATGCTGGAAGTGTGTACTAACTTTTAGAAAATGCCACGGCCTTTCCTGGTATGCTACACAATCCACGCTCCTGAAACACTGACGTTCTGCCCCGGGCCAGGGCCTGGCCTTGGAGGCCTGGTGCACACAGGGACAGTGGGCCGCGCTGCCAGGGTGCCGAGGCGTCCTGCCTTTCAGAACTGTCCCTTTGCGCCCTTCCTCTTTCATCCCACATGTCCCGTAGCCATCCTGCTTTGCAAAGCTAGGTGAGGACACCCGGTGAAGGTATCAGCCTTGCTCTCATGTCCCCAGGCAATTGCTGTCCCTTCTCCCATGGGCCTGTCAGAGCTGCCACGTCAGAAACACGGAGGAATGATTTAAAAGCAAAGACAGAAAAAGAACCCAAAGCAAAAATAAACTCCTTCCATGTTTTCTGACCACATACCTTTTAAAAAGCTACTCGTAAAATGGCCTTTTCCTTAGGGCCATGATTTCATTACTTTTGTTTAGTTTTGGTTCTTTTATGGACTCACTGATAAAGTTGTTTCTTACTGGGTAAAGTTTAAGATGCTTTTAGGAAGCAAGAAAATTGTTTACAAATAGCTGGCTTCCTTTTATTATAGTTCTTGTCTTTGAGGAAATTAACATGCTCTTACAAAAATCCCTAGGAAGCTTTTAGTCACAAATATGGAAATGTCACAATAGAAGGAAAAGTTTCATTCCTACACACCACGGCAGGGCTACGCAACTCTCTGGAAAACCGTCATTGTGGCTCCCCAAGTCAAATGAGGACATTTTAGAGTTACTTTGAATTTTGCCCCATTTTACCGTTTTTCATTTTAAATGTAATGAAATTTAAAATCCTCCATTTGCCCCAATTATATCAGACTTTTCAGAACCGTTTCCCTATATTTAGTTCATTTAAAAAGAGACGATAAATGAACCACAAAGAAGAATAAAGCAATGACTGTTGATTTGCCAGCGGTCCACGTTCTTTAATAAATCATATATTAATCTCGCAGGGTTTCTTCCGGCGAACCGTTCGACTAAAGCTGGTATATGACAAATGTGATCGTAGCTGCAAGATTCAGAAAAAGAATCGAAATAAGTGCCAGTATTGTCGTTTCCACAAGTGCCTTTCGGTTGGGATGTCACACAACGGTAGGTAAGATGGTCCAGCCCTTCTCCCAGACACGGCCTCGGTTCACCCCCTCGGAGCGGGCTGCTCTGTGACCGAGTGTGCTCCAGCATTGAATGCCAGATCTCAGCTGGACGCGGTGGCTCACGCCTGTAGTCCCAGCACTCTGGGAGGCCGAGGCAGGCGGATCCTTTGAGCTCAGGAGTTTGAGACCAGCCTGAGCAAGAGCAAGATCCCCGTCTCTACTAAAAATAGAAAGAAATTATATGGACAACTAAAATATATATAGAAAAAAATTAGCCGGGCATGGTGGTGCATGCCTGTAGTCCCAGCTACTCGGGAGGCTGAGGCAGGAGGATTGCTTGAGCCCAGGATTTTGAGGTTGCTGTGAGGTAGGCTGACGCCACAGGACTCTAGCCCGGGGAACAGAGTGAAACTCTGTCTCAAAAAAAAAAAAAAAAAATTAAATTCCAGATCTCTTTGCAGTCAGAGTAGCCTAAGAACATAAAAGTTTCAAATAGCTGAGGTTCAGCAGAGCACTTAGACTTATTGCTAGAAACTTCAAATGGTAGGACTTTGATATAAAATATAAAAACCAACGGGAAGTCACTGAGATGACAGAATGTTCATCTCCTCCATGTGAAGTGCGTGCCATTTCCAACACTTTACCGTATTATAAACTTCCTTTTATTCGATCATACTCTAATTTTAGAACATGCTAATTGTGACATGAAGGTATATTTAAAATAAATAGTTCATAAGGGTTGCATCTCTACCTCCTGGAGAAAGGAGAAGGTTTTACCCACAAGCTCATGCCAGAGCTCACTTTCCCGTCCTCGCCCCTAGCGGGTGACTGCGTGGCGAGTGGCAGCGAGCGCTCCGTCTCGTGGGACGGGTGGTGCTGTTACCTTTGACTTTAGTCTTGTTGAGACGTCTAGAACTTACGGAGTTCGAGTTTTATTTTCATGTCTCCGCATTAGAAAGTTGAATAGTGATGAGAAACGGATTTTAGCTTGCCGTACATTTATTCCTGGTTTAACTCCGGGTGGGGACTTCCCACCCACCCCTTTGACGCGGTCACCGCCCGAGGTGCCTGACCCCCGGCTCATTCTGTTTGCTTCCTGTTGTGTTTCCCCCGACCCAGCAATCCGCTTTGGACGGATGCCAAGATCCGAGAAAGCAAAACTGAAAGCAGAAATTCTCACATGTGAACATGACGTGGACGACTCTGAGACCGCGGATCTCAAGTCCCTTGCCAAGAGAATTTACGAGGCCTACTTGAAGAACTTTAACATGAACAAGGTCAAGGCCCGAGTCATCCTCGCGGGGAAGGCCAGCAACAACCCAGTAGGTGTCTTTCCGCCGGTCAGGCGTGTCTGAAGGGCTTCATTGGCAGCACGTCAGCTGGAGTCTAGGGCGTGACTGAGGAAATGTGTTCAATGTTGAGAAAATAATATTTATTCCAAGATCAAACGAAAGACAGTGGAAATGGAAACGGTTCATTCTGAGACCAAAACGTAGCTTAACGGCAATTCCTATCTTCTTGCTTGGACCTGCCCCAAAGGTCTTAGCAACCAAGTCATTCTAATGGCTGTGTAATTAATACCCCAAGAGAAAAAAAGCCACGGGTCAATAGTTTACCAAGTACTAGGGTTGTTTCCTAAGTGCATTTTTTTAAATCCCTATTTTAAGGCTGGAAAACAAAACCACTTACGGCCCATTCAAAATGTGCTCTGCATCCTAAACTGGTCCTTGCACTTGGACCTCCCCGTCCCCTCCCTCCCACCCCAGCAGCCCACACACCTGCCTCCTTTTTCTTCAGTGAGAAGGCAGGGCCACGTCACGGCTTGGAAAGGGTCATCTGTTCACAGAAACTTTATTGTCTTTTTGGAAAGTTCTGGACCTTTTCGGGGGCAACTGAGGTTGCCCCCTGTGGTCACCTGCCTGGCCCTACGTCACCCTGCCCCTCCCCGCCCCCCACAGTGAAATAAGTCTTTGTCTCCATTACAGAACGAATCTCAGGGCTACCTTCAAAGAGGGGGACGGCCCTGGGCTGGTGCAGACACTTTGCCGTTTTCCTATGAGCGTGGTGAAACAGGTTTAATTTGTACTGATGAATCGCTTAGAGCAATCCTTATTGGGAATTACTAGCTGGGATTTTTAGTCATAGGAAAATAAAGGGTTTCACAAGCTACTTACTTTCATGAACAAACCAAACCTCTTTTTTACTGAGTCTTTTAATTCTTCGGTGAATTCTCCAATTAAATAGGCTGAGACATTTTAGAAGTTTCCAGCAAACACCCACGCTGGGCAGCCCAGCTCATACCGATTAGACTTTTTGTGGACGGCGAGGGTGAGAGCACGGGTCATCTTTGCACTTTGCGTTTCTGCCCTGGAGATGGTTAGCGTAGCCCAGACTTAGGGTAACCACAACTGCTGTTCCCGATCTTACAGTTCTCCTTGGATTTTAAGACTTTAAAGCAAACTTAAAAGTCATCTTTGCTCTTAACAAAATACCCCTGTTTAGTGTGAATGTGACTCCACGGAGTGTCCTTCTGTGTCTCCCCACAGAGACCCCCAGGGCTGTTAGAATGAGCCCACCCCCCTCCGCCAGAGCGAGGAGGTCAGGACAGTTGAGGCCCCTTCACACACGGTTACTCTCAGACAGGAATCTGCATTTTGGTCCTAAGGAAATAAGTAACAGATTAATAGTCTAGGATGTGGTTCACAATTCTGTTTTCGGGAGAAAGACAGAACTTGGTGCTCTGCTAAGAGTCAGGTGTCCTCTCCTGTCCACAGGCCTCCAGGCCGGGGCACTGCCGGCTCCAGCTGCAGGGCATGGCCGGCTGTTGCGTCACTGGTCATTTGAGACCGATTGCCCCAAGCCAAGGTCGTGTCCCATCCATGTCCTGCACTCAGGATGTTGAAGGTACAGCCTCCTCTTTCTCCCCGCCTGGGCCACTGGCTTCCCAGAGCACGTAGCACGCGGTGCAGGCACCCCCTCCGCTCAGTCTGGCAAAAGGCCGAGCCGGCGAGATGCCCACCAGCAGGCCACACTGCCCGAGTCCCTTCGCAGAGCTCTGGTTTTGTGGCTGCAGTGGCTGTGAGGAGACCATAGCCTGTGTGTATCCCTTCCACGTTTTTGGGAGCAAGCCCATCTGTCGGTAGGTGGGAGATCCGTTAGGGGACCAAGCATCGGCCCAGACACGCTCCCCTCGACCTCAGCCCTCCCCATGGCCCCACAGAGCCTCAGGAAGGCAGCCCACTCTGGGGCCTGCAGCTGCCTTCATTTCTGTTCGGGGGTGGGAAGAGGGAAGATGAATTTGCCAGTAAACAGACGCCATCACGCCATCATCCCAGGAAGACAGGCTGCCGGCGAGCGCAGGTGCCAGCCCCGCAGCTCCGACCAAAACTTGGCCCTCAAGTGTGCAAAGCCTTGATGCGGAAAGACAGAGGCTGGATGGATTTGAATTTTAAAGTGGTCTCTCTGGTTTACTAGAAGTAGGAGCTGCATTTATCTCTGTGGTTGTCTAGTCCTTTGTTCTGTGAAGACCACCTCGCAGCCTTCTGATCAGATAAAGCAAAGCCCCCAGCCGGCGGGACCTGGAGGGAGGACACTGCAGCTGGGGAGGGCGCTGGAGGGGGCCGGTGGGCACCTTGCCCTGGGGAACGGTGGGTTTTAGCCCAGGGCAGGGGTGAGGGGTGGCTGGGGAAAGTCTGTTTCCATCTGGACACTGGGACTGATTTGAGCCCCTGAAATTTCAGGACTGTGGGGCCGCAAATGGTCAGCCCTTAGCGATGGGGCCGGAGCTCCTCTGGGGAACTCGCTGCCTCTTGATTGGACAGGGACGGAAGCAGAGCAGAGAGGAAGGGGGGACAGTCGTCCCCCCTGAGCATGGCTTCCAAAAGAGGTGCTTTTCAACAGCATCTTAAAAAGTTATTATGTTGATCTGTCAGGTTAAGGATGTCGTGGAAAGACTTTGGAAGGAGCAACTTGGAAACGGACTGAGGGGCTGTGATGAAGGCAGTGCCTTTCTTGTGACGTTTGCTGGCCCACAGCCAAGGGCTCGGCCCCCAACATGCGTGTGTACACACACACTCGCTCTTGCTCAGGCTTAGCTGCTTTTGGCTTTAGAAGCTACCTGCACCTTCTTTAAAAGTCTTTACAGTCTTTGTCTTTGGTTATGGAAAATCTTTACTTTCTGAGAATATAATTGAATTTTAGACAAAACCATGAGTCCCTTGTAGCTACTCTGGTAGGCAAGTTGAGATTAAACAGAGTAAAATGTCTCGTTTGGAAAAAAAAATTATGAAGCAAGGACACTAATTTTTGACATGCAGCTGAGCACAGGTTTTAAGATCAGTTCTGAGAGAGGAATCCAACACTGTTCTCGGCATTTCCGAATCTTTGGAATAGGCTGTCCTCCCAGGCAGCACGCTGGAACAGAATTGCTCCTTTTGACAGATGGTCCCTTGTAGCGTATCTTGGAGTTTTGCTGACGGTGTATGGTCAGGTAGTACACCTATGACTTAAGTTATCTTTAGATTAAAACACATGCCTAATATTTTATGCTGCTTCTAGAAATAGCAGTAAAACGTAACCAAGAGCTTATTAAATAATTTTATCCAGAGCAATTCTACCAGTGATTCACATTTAATTTTTCCTAAGAGACGACAGCTGCCAACGTAGAGGAATTCTCGTGGGCAGTATTAGCATCAGTTAACACCGTGGAACACGGCGAGCTCTGGCAAGGACAGCAGCGCCGGCAAGGGGAGCCTTCAGGGCTTGGCTTGGAGTGATCTGGGGAACACTAGGCAGCTTTCTGCCTTACGCTGTTCAAGATCTTTATAGCATGCTTTATTTGTTTGAAATGACTGCCTCTAATGTCAGATATATTCATATTCAGACTTCAGTGTAAAAGGCACATTCCAAAGTTACATACAAGCTGCATGGATTTTTTAAAATAGTCTTACCGAGAATGCTTATCAATCAAGTTTGGCAAATTTTCAAGGGTATTTCATGACACAGTTTCTCTTTAGCTTTAATAAATACGTTTCTTAATGTTAACACTTGTTTTGAGTTCAGATGGTTTTTCATTTTGCTTACTAAATGAGGTCCGCTTTCTAAAATCCAAGTGACACTCTTACAAAATGAAATGGCATGTTTATTACCATGCAAGTCCTCATTTATGAGAGCACAGTCCCCACAAGCTAGTGCGGGGTGGGCTGCGGCCGTGTGGGCAGCTGCGCGATGCCCTGTGCTCGGAAGACCCCGCGCTGGGGCTAATGCGCTGCTGTGGCTGCCTTGACATCCCTAATAGTTTTCTTTTAACAAGGGGCCCCACATGTTCATTTTGCGCTGGCTCCGCAAATCACGTAGCCAGGCCTACACTCACTAGTCCTGTGTGGTGCTCCAAAGCGCTCTGTAGCCAAACACCGCGGGAACCGCTGCGTGAGCTCGCCTCCTTCCAGAAGATTCCCAGTACACGTTGTTATGTTAAAGACTCTGGGAGGACCCAGCTTCACTTACCTATTTCTCCAAAATTTTTTTTACCACAGAAGTCTTTTTTTTTTTTTTTTTTAATTTAACACCTTTATTTCTGCTGAACGTATTATACTTTAGAAAAATCCAGTAATTTGAATAAGGTGAAGGTAGCCTAGTTGCATATTTTCTGGAGCTGAGGGAATACTGCCGTCTACCCTGTAGACATATTTATTGAGTCCGTCTGATAAATGTTAATTACTTAGATCTGAACTTAAACTTTCTGTGAAGAGAAACTATCCCCAAACCTTTCCAGAATAATGGTAATCTGGTCAGTTCTTAAGACCTTTGGAGAGAGACCATTTTAGTCATCTTTAATCAGACAAGATATTTAGAAATTTGGCTTTGAATTTTGTATTGAAAATGCTTTCACTCATTCATGAGTAATTTTTAAAATATCTTGGGCTGGGCGTGGCTCACACCTATCGTCTCAGCATTTTAGGAGGCCAACATGGGAGGATCACTTGAGGCCAGTAAGTAGTTCAAGACCAGCCTGGGCAACATAGCAAGATCCCATCTCTACAAAAAATTTAAAAAAAAAATTAGCCAGGCATGGTGATGCGCACCTGTAGTCCTAGCTACTTAGGAGGCTGAGGTGGGAGGATCGCTTGAGCCCAGGAGTTTGAGGCTGTAGTGAGTTGTCATCATGCCACTGCACTCCAGCCTGGGTGACAGAGTGAGACTCTATCTCTAAAAAATAATATTTTTAAAAAATCCTCTTTTGTCCGATGCAGAGTCAGGCTTTTTTGTCCAGCACTATGTTGCAAGTTCTAGTTCTGTTTAAATGTTTCAGAGACAATCTGTCTGGCTGTTAGCAGCACATCTGCCTCACCCCTTGGGGCCGATCCCGCAGGTGCCCTGAAGAAGGGTCTGGACTAGGATTCCTTGAGGTGCTCCTGTGAGCCCGGGAACGGGGAGCACTTCCTGCCACGGGTCCGGGAGCAGCGTCAGCGGCGAGTTTTGCCCATGGACAGATGCTTCTGCACTCTGGGCTTAGGTGTTCCAGGAGTGGTTGGAAATAATGCCTCCGCCCGCTGCGTTATCGGCCTGTGTGTGCTGTAGACCACGTCATAAATCAGAGATCCCTCGGATACGGTCACTTTCTGCTCTGCACACAGATGTCAGGTTCAGCCGATGGTGGTGTTTGTGCCCATTCTCCTCAGCCCCACCAGAAATACAATCCCTTCTAAGCATGTTGGCTTCAAATAATATGGGCAGCCATCTCTTTTTCCACCACGACCTCTTTAGGAAGTGGAGGGCCCGGGGGTCCAGATGCAAATGGCACGGCAGCACGCAGGGAGCTGCTGTGGGGTTTGGCACGTGTTCCAGAACAGGGAGCGTGGGGTGGAGACTGCGGTCTTGTACTCAGAGAGAAACGGGGCACGCCAGGGCCTTTCCACTTTATCCCTAAAGAGTTTAAATGCTTGTTTGCTTATTTCTACAAATAATGTATTTCATATCCAACTTCCTGAGTTGTGTATATTTACATGCCAGATTTACTCGTTCAACAGTCAGTGTTAAGTAAAGATGCTTACCTCTAAAGTTTATAAATTCGTAAAATTAAGAATTATCGTAATTAAGCCTCTTGCAATAGTATTTAGGAGTTCAGAGAATATTATAAATATTAAAGGTGCTTTGCTAATATTCTCTTGTTAGCTTTATTGCCAAAATCAATACATCAGTTTCTTAGCAATGAAATCACGACCCAATATCAGGCAATAACCTTTATTATCTTACTGATTTATAGTGTTCGTTCGCTATTAATGTCTTATTTTCCCCAACTAGTTCTGAAGTTGTCTAAGGAGGAGGACTGTGTCTCGCGCATATTTTGGATCCGCCGTAGCACCAAGCGTGGTGGTTTGGTTACCGCAGCTACTTGTTAGTTTATTGGTAATTGAACGTATAGCTTGTCACAAATTACCCGACTTAGTTCAGTGTGTCCTTCTTTGCAGCCTTTTGTTATACATGATATGGAGACATTGTGTATGGCCGAGAAGACGCTGGTGGCCAAGCTGGTGGCCAATGGCATCCAGAACAAGGAGGCGGAGGTGCGTATCTTCCACTGCTGCCAGTGCACGTCGGTGGAGACCGTCACGGAGCTCACGGAGTTTGCCAAGGCCATCCCAGGCTTCGCGAACTTGGACCTGAACGACCAGGTGACTTTGCTGAAATATGGGGTTTACGAGGCCATATTTGCAATGCTGTCTTCTGTGATGAACAAAGACGGGATGCTGGTAGCATACGGAAATGGTTTTATAACTCGTGAATTCCTAAAGAGCCTAAGAAAACCATTTTGTGACATCATGGAACCGAAGTTCGATTTCGCCATGAAGTTCAATGCACTGGAACTGGATGACAGTGACATTTCCCTTTTTGTGGCTGCTATAATTTGCTGTGGAGGTGAGTGGCTGATTTAATCTGCTAGAGCCGAGTCTCTTACAGGCTCCTGTCTTGAAGAATTTGACAGTGGTAAACCCAGTACCAGCTTGAGCTGTTCAGGCAGAGTGGACGCTAGCAGGGTGGGGGACATCTGAGCCCCGAGTCGCTACTAAGTAGACTTAAGTGGGGATTATGTCAATGCTGTGTGATACCGTAGCATATAGTATTATTACATATAAATAAATATTTGTATAGTGTGTAAATTATACTTTAATTGTAATATATAAATATACTACTTTTATAGTTATATCTAATATTAAACCGATATAAGATGTTTACAGCTAATATGTTAGATATAATATAAACATTAGATATAATTACAATTGTATTATGATATATAATATATGGCCTAGATATTATAATTATGGTATTCTTATACTATTACTATATAATTGTATTATTATATTATATCCGTGTTACGGACGGTAGTCTCTAAAGTGCCATGCAGACGTTAGTATAATTGCTGTCACTACTGGTAATATTTATGCTATTTCCTAATGGGAAATCTCGGTCCCTAACTGGCAGCGATTGCAGGTGCGCTTCGCCAGGGGACACAGATCCCAGTGGAGAGAAGTCCTGGCCTCTCTCTGCACACTGGCTCTGCAGCCCCCAGACTGCTGGCTCAGTGTCACGTGGCTTTAAAGTGCCCTGTCTCGGGTCTAGGAAGGTCATCCTCCTACTGTAAACTCTGCCAGCTTTCCCCAGCCTGGCGAAGCCATGCTGTCCCCGTGGCCTCCCCACTGTCGGAACTGAGGCTGGCTGCCCCGCCTAGGCTCAGCCCTGGCGGGCAGGTCCCCGCTACCGTCTGGCCGGGCACCAGTCAGAGGAGGAAGTCCTTACCCTCTGGCATAAAGTGTAATATAAAAGGGCAGAGCAGTTACCCAGGACTCGTCCTTTCATATGATCAAGATGTAGCACGTGGGTAGAAAGCAATTTCAGAACTAGGCATATGTAGCATGATCACAGTTTTATAAAACAAATTATAATCCTACATCAGTCCTATATATATGCATATATAAATCTCCAGTAACATATGTGTTAAACCTGTTATGGTAGGGTTAAAATTATGAGGGGGGATTCTTTCTGTCTTTTTAAAATTTTCTGTTTAAAAACTTAATAATTATATTTATTTTACAACCAAAAAAACAATGAAGATAAACAGTCCGCATCATTAGCAACATTTGAAAATCATAGTAAGGATAGTAAGAAATGGGGCTTTAAAGGGAGCGCTGCCGATTGGGTGTGGCCTGGGGCAGTATTTCTGGACTGAGAGTCTGAGACTGTCCCGGGTAGGCTGGTGCCAGCTGCCCCGGGGAGGGCACCCATCCCCCTCCCCTCTGCAGGGTGTCCTCAGCATCCTTTCCAGCCAGGATCCACCCCAACAGCATCCTTTCCAGCCAGGATCCCTTCCCCACCCCAACACCCATTCATTTCTCACCCTGCTTTCTTGTCACCTGAGTCATATGAGAAGGGACCTGTAACAGAGCTATACACCACAAAACCTAAGTCTACCATAATCCCACTCCTTAAATATTGGTGGAAAAGTTGAAGCCGAATATCTAGTTTTGACTCAGGAACAAGAACTTTGTTGCCCATATTATGCAAAATTGGTTGTTGTCATCACCATCAGAATGTACCATAACTCCCAACGTTTTTGGTTCTGTCCCTGACGGGCTGTACTAAGGTAAATCCCCGACGACAGGGCCACGTGGTAAGGTGGAATTCGGGCGCTACTGTGGTCTAAGAGTGTAAATATTTAGGAACGAGCGTTGTCCTGTCTGTCCCTATCTTGCTTAGTGACTTTGGAAAAGTCGATTTCTATCTTCCAGTCCAGTGGACGGTATCTAAAAGCAGCTTGGCTTTTTCTAAGAAAGGACACGTAAAATAGGAATGTTTGGTTCCTCGAGCTGATAACCAGCTATTAGGTGATTGTCACACTCAAACGTCTCTTTCTTCTTTTGAGAATAGATCGCCCTGGCCTTCTAAACGTAGGACACATTGAAAAAATGCAGGAGGGTATTGTGCATGTGCTCAAACTTCACTTGCAGAACAACCATCCGGACGATGTCTTTCTCTTCCCAAAACTTCTTCAAAAGATGGCCGACCTGCGGCAGCTCGTCACGGAGCACGCGCAGCTGGTGCAGGTCATCAAAAAGACGGAGTCGGATGCGGCGCTGCACCCGCTGCTGCAAGAGATCTACAGGGACATGTACTGATTGCTTCTAAATCGACGACAACAACAACTTTTCAAGGAGTTTCAAAGCTGACAGCACTACAGAGGAGAGACGGGAGCAGCATGATTTTGCACAAATATCCACCACTTTAGCCTTAGAGATTGGAAAGTCTAAGCTCTAGGTAACCAGAATATTATTCCATGTCTGTTTTTGTTTTAACCAGTACTTCTAAGAGCGTGCATAGCACTCAAATGCTGGTGCTAGGTGGCTAATACCAGGACTTGGAAAATTAAGGGGAATTACGTTCAATGATCTGATTTTAACTCACCCGATGTTAATTGGTGCACATTTCTTTATATCACATGCGTAATTGACCATTTAATTAACTGGTAACCTCGAAATACGTGGTCTGTCTTCCCTTTTTACTACCCTTTTGACTGTTGTGCTACTTTATAATTTTGAAGACTAATCAGCACTTTTTAACATTTATAATTGTGTAAATCTAGATGTATCCAAAGGTTAGGTATTTTAAAAGCAGCAAAATATTTATTTGGAAGACTTCATTCTGTTTCCTAAATCTGAAGAAAGACAACGTGCTATTTTTTAATCCTAGGATTGAGAGTTTTATAGAACTGTTCGATAAGCTATCAAAATGCAGCTGTTGTTTTGTTTTCAGCTCACTGTTCTCATGGTCGTAACTAATATGTGGAAAAGCCTGTTTCCAGGTTTGTGTAGAAGAGCCCAGAAAACGACATCATGAGACTCCCTGGACTGTTTGAAGCTAGCGTGTGCGGTGAGCAGGAACACGACAAACTCTGCGAGTGTGCCAGCTGCCCGCGCCTTACCCTCTGTTCCTGTGAAATCTCAACCAACTCAATCGGGCCGTTTGTGGGCATGATAGTATTTTTAGGGACAGGTTGACAAATTATTTGTAAATGTTCTTCTGGGCCCCATTTGGCAGCTCCTATGTCTTTTCCTATGTTGCTTTTTGAAATATGATGCTTTATTTTTTTAACTCTTGGTGGTAGCAGATGCTGCCTGGAGCACACAAGCACACGTGACTTTACAGGCTGGGCTGGGAGGGGCTGCTCACCCTGGGGACTGAGGGAGGGGTACCGCGTCCTTTGAGTGGCAGTTTTACGTAGTCTGAGATTTCACAGCAGTTGGTTCTTTTTTTTACAAAGAATTTGATAGTCAAGTCTCTTTGTCCGCCACTGCATATGTAAGGTAGTTTTTCTGACATCTGAAATGTTTGTCTTGGCCTTAAAGATCAACTTCTCCACCTCAGTGCAGCTGGGAAAGCAACGTTGATAGGGTAGTCGGTCCAGAACACATGGGCCTGGGCGTACTTCCTCCTCCTGTCTGTCTCGTGGACTGATCGTCCCTCCAGCCAGAACCAGACTGGACCTGCCAGTGCCGACTGTGACCTCCATGGCGCCACCGCGCACCTTCTGTGTCCTTGAGGCCCCTCCCCTATCTCTAGAAAATTTGGTGCTTCGAGGTTGTTATTTAAAGAGTGATCGGGATTGACGGGGATCCGGTTCCCCAGATCCACACGATGAAAACATGGCAGGAGAAAGGACAATGCAGCTGTGAGACCTCCACCAGGGAAGAAGTGAGAGTCAGGAGTAGGACGTCCTTTTTTAAAAAATTACACATTTAGTGGTGTTTTGGTTTTGTTTTTCTTTAAGTTCCAGTCAAAGGATCTGCTGGCCAGCAAGCAGCAGGCGGCCTGCCCTTGTCTTAGGGGTCAGAGCAAAGGAAAGTATTTCCACACATGACAGCAGTCGAGAGGTGATCCTGACTCGGAAGGAAGCTGGCCCTTGGACCAATGGCACATCCGTTCCGTGTCCTTTCCTGGAGTGAGAACTCCCCGTACCGCCGAGACGCACGTCAGCATCAGCGGCTGGAGTCCGAGGCCAAGTGTGCGCTGCCCCCGCTGACGGCCTCTCGCTCCAGACAAACGCTGCTCCCACACGCGTGGCCCAGGAGCACCAGCCTCAAGGTTTTTAGAAAAGCCATTCATTCTGCTTAAATTTTCATAAAACCCACGTCAAACCGCTCCCTAGTTCCAGCTCTCGGCCGTAACAGGCGAGCGGACCGCCCTGCGTGAGCTTTCCGGATGCTCTGCAGGGTTGGTGAGCGCCGTTCTCTCGGTGCCTAGCAAGACTCTGGTGGTGTCCCCACAAAGCCAGAAGGGAGCCTACAAGTGACTCAGCCTGAAAGTCACTCGCCATTGTCCATTTGTATCCTTAGGAAGGAAAGGCACACGTTCCCATTTCTTTAAATAACAAAGTCACTAATTGCCACTCAGTGCCAGAATGTTTTGGGTCACCTAATCAAAGATTTCTCAGGGTTTCAGTAGTCAAATATAGGCTGATTATGCACCAGTTCAAAATACTGTAGCATTTCAAATAGGAACTGATAAAAGAGCACATGTATTGCTTGCTGGGTTTCCCCAGACTCCAGCAAAATGTCCAATAGAGATATCATAACAGATTCGAGGAGTTTCAGACCCCTGTGTGGGGTCCTCTTCCTCTGGCAGCGAACGCAGGAAATCAACTTAACCCACTCTTCAACAAGTCATTGTTTAAACCTGGTTCTTCATTTTCTCAACTTTTAATAGCAAAAAGTGCCAGACTCCTCAGAGACCACAGAAACAGACAGCCTTGGTCTCACGTGCTGGCTGACCAGAATGAAGGAACGCCTAGGGGCTCATCCAAGACGTGCCCCGTGGCGTGCCAGCCAGCAGCAGGGCCCTGCACCAGAAACGGACCTCTCTGAAATCCGCTGGGAGCCTGGCAGTGCCCCGCCCCTTCTGCATCTGGGCGTTGCCCGCTGGGTGGCTCCATGCTGAGTTCTGCACCACCACACCTGGAGGGCCGGAGGGCCACGCGGGCATGAGACTGTTTGGATGAAGTGCAGAATTGTCAGAGCAAGATGCTTCCAGCTACAGCAGCTAGTGACCATTCCTGCTTCCCACCTCACTCGTCGGTTTCCCCTTGACCTTCCTCCAGCTCTGATGAGTGCAGAGTGGCCCCCGTGTGTAGCTAATGAACGTGCAGAGGGGAGAGAGAAACCCAGTACTCAGGGCACTTGAGCACACCTGCGGGAGCTGTCCCTATTCTGAAGGTTTTTTTCATTTAAGAGCATAGAAGGTACCTTCCTGCTTGTTCTGACACATTTCCTACACTGGCCATTTGAGATCCCAAGGGACATAAACTGCCTCGAGCGTTGTCTGGAGGTTCCGGGGACAGCACAGCATCCCAGAGCTCAGCAGAAGCTCGAGGGAATAGTTGGCGTGTGATGCTAAGTACACCATTAATTTAGCAGCCACTTTCCCCCTAACGTGCTCTGTGCCAGCTACCTCGATGGGCGCTACAAATGGCACTGCTAACTTTAAGGTGCACACACGCTGGGGCCTCACTGGTGTCTCTGTAATCAGACCATTTGTGACTAGGGCTCCTTAAGCACACGCACGCCTGTGGTTGCCTGCACACGGAGAAATAATGGCTTTTGTGACTTTCTAAGAAATCTGGGTTGTTTAAAGATACACACACGCACAAGTTGCTGCCCTAGTTTGGTGCAACTGAGATTGGGCGTTACCCGGGTTTAGGATGGTCCTGGCCTGCAGGCAGCACCCCCACCAGGAGCTCTCCTCTCTTACCTACTCCCGGCAGCCTGGGGAGGGTCCCTTCCTGGGAGTGATCCTGCCAGGTGAGGATGGAGACAGATGCCTCAAAGCAAGCTTAACACGACCATGACTTTCTAAGGTCTGTCTCCTCTTAGCACGCACCTGCACCCCTCTGTGATTCCAAGCACTTCCTGCCTCCAGCTCCCACTGTGACAAAACCACTGTGTGTCAAACCACGGTGACAACAGCCAGCACATTTGATACTTACCAGCCCGATGCATGACAGAGGGAGACTTGGATGCTGACCCAGCAGACACTCTACCTGTCTTTGGAATGTCTCACTGAACTCCAGATAAGCCTGGAGTCATCGTTTCAACCCAGCGGGCCCAGCGTTCCCAGCTGAGACCCATGAGACCACCAGTGTGGCCTTTTGTCGAGAGTTTCCAGGGCCCGGGGAAAGCCAGCGCCTTCAAAGTACCTCTTCAACCTGTGAGGCCTTTCAAAATGCAGATCCCACTAGAATGGGTCAGGTGACACCAGCTCACTGCCTACGCATGCCGTGGTTCCTATGGTCTCTTCCATGCTTCAACCCCCTGAGGGGGCCAGAATGGGAATCAGCCCCCATTCTACAATGGAAACACCAGCCTCGGGATGCAGGACCAAGTCTCTGGGCCCCGGGCACAGAGCACTTTCTGCACCTCCGGCAGCGCCCTGCTCTTCCCTGGCACTTACAGCTGGCAGGTGAGGCCAGATATCTGGCCGAGAGGTGGCACCTCTGCCCAGCTGCCGCTCTGAGGACAGCCAGCCAGTCCTCTGCAGTTAGCACGGTCTGCTTGATGCGGTGTTCCTGAGGGGTTACTCTTTAAAAGACTAAGTTCAGAACAGTGGCATAGATTCAGGAGAGGCAGGGAAACTCTACTGTCCACAGAAGTCACAAATCAAGATCGATGCCACCCACTGAGGGCTTACTGATTATTAAAAAGTGTTCACAGAAGATCTGTTTCAACGCATCCAATGTTGACATCATTGGCATTGCCGAGCGTGGGGAAGTATTTAAAGTGGTCCAGCTTCTCTTAACTTCTCCGAGCTGATTTGTTTGGCTGCACGGGAATTTCTTTCCAACCCAGTCTTTGCAGGGTTTTTCAGCCTGGGGGATTGTGCACCGTCCTAATGGCAGTGGTGATGGAGCTGTCACTGAAGCCCATCTTCAGACGTCCCAGTCTGGAAGCGAAACGTGCACGAGCTCTGCTGCGGAAAGGCGCTCGGCCTGCTCCGCGGTGAGAAGCAGCGGGAGGATTGTGACAAACGCTGGCTGACTTGCCCCAGCCGTGCGGGAGGCAGCGAAGGGACACCTCGCCATGGGATGCGCTGGAGCCACTAAACCACGAAGTGGTCCTCCTCCTCCTCTGAGAGTCCTTCTGTCTAGACAGATCCAAGATTAGGCTCCAAATGTGGAGTCTAGGTTCTTGCTGGGATTTATATGTTTTTAGATGCCATTTGATGAATTCGGGAAAATGGTCATTGACTCCATAGATCAGGGTAAGAATAAAGGCAGGAAATTTGGTAGGACTCAGCATAGGAGATCTATTGTGTTTCTCTGGAAACCACCATACACACTAAAATGTGAAATTGGAAGTTTTGTTTTTTTTAAAAAAAGACAGCGAGCTTCATGCTTTAGTTAAGTAATGTCTCGCTGCTTCCCAGGCTATGGATGTGGAAGGCAGCAGCTTCTTAGACACGAGTGTCACGGGCTGCACGCTCGTCACAAAAGCCACATGTGAGGCCCCTCATTAGGAGGACAGAGCAACAGGCTGGTGCCCAGGGCCGCAGCGCTTTTACCAGCCCTGGGCACCTGAGGACATCGTGCAAATTTGAACAGGGCAGTCAATTTGCTTCTCGGAATTTCAGTTTGAGAGAGACGTGAAAAGTACAGTCAGTTACTTCCCCCCCCAGAGGAGCCCTTTCGAGAGGGAGGGGGGCCGTGGGACATGGTTCGGCTGGGACACACACAGCCACATCTCCTGGAGTCCTGGGCCAAGGACAGACCAAACTGTGTCCACGTGCAATGTCACAGCCTGGCTGAAGCAGTAGCAAGTGCTTCAGTGGCCCCATGGCTGTTAGATGCATTATTTGCAAAAAATAAAAAAGTAAGAAATACTGGTGTTTATAGCATAGAAAATGTGAAAAACTTCCATGTTTTTCTCCAGAGATAGGATCATACCAGCCTCCTCCTCTCTTAACCCTTCTTGCCTCCCAACCCAGCATCAAAAATCCATTCATCTGATGCACTGACGCAGTCTCGCACAAGCCCTGCCCCGGGGATGGTGCTGAGCAGGGCTGGGGGGTAGGGGACAGGCGCCTGGCACCTTTCCCGGCCCCAGGCCGCAGCTCTGCCTCAGGTCAGAGACAGTCCGGCTTCAAGCCATGAAGACAAGTGACTGGCTGATCTTTTCACAGTAAAATCACTCACTTTTGGAAAATTCACTTTTTTAAAGGCACAGTCAGTTCCTTTTTCAGGCCTAAAAAGAAATGTACCTCACAAAAGACGGATACCACTTAGTTCCCTTTGGGTAAGATTTCAGTGTTTGTGTTGAGCATCACTATTTTTTTCTACACTGTGTGGTAAAAAGAACCGTGTTAATAGCTGTATCTTAAATATTGTGATTTGTTTTTTACAAACATTCTAATATGAATATTTTACTAACTTACAATCATTCATCTAATAACAGACATTAGGATTCTTTGGAAATCAGTGTTAATTGACATATACTCTAAAAAGCCTGGCTCTTGAACCTACTGGAAACACAAAGCCGAAATGAAACAAGGGAAGCACACCTGCACACGCACACGCAGACTCAGCTTTCCATCGCTCCTGAGCCGCGCGAACCCCCTCACGTGTAGCCCGTTCCCTCCGCCACACTTTGCATGCAAGGAGCGCCAGGGAACCTGCCTGCCTTCCCGCCCGCCAGCAAGGCCTTCTCAGGCCCCGGTTCGGGCCACTGGTTTCACGCGACAGTGTTTTGCTGAAGACCCTTAACCACTCTGGTTTAGCAACAGCTGTCTGCTCTTCAGGGAATTGCTACCTATGGGTATTACCAAAGAACTTTGGCAATTTGAAACATTCTGATGGAAATAATTTGCACACGCTGGTTCTCTGGCATCCTCCAGATGCTCCAACCTGAAGCATAGAGCAGAACCCACAGACCCCGTGAGTTTCTCATAGGTTGTTTTCAGTATCTTGGCAAAATTTCTTTTCCGTGTGTGCTCGTTAACACCCTCTGGGATCCACGATGCCGCCATGCTGATGCCCCTGGGGAGAGGGAGGACAGGTGGGGAGAAGGGGCGGAAGCGGGCTCCTCGGCACGGGTGCGTTGCTCCTGTCCTTGGGTGGCTTCTGCTCTCAAAGCATTTAGGGGCTTCAGCCCCTTTGTTTTTTATACCAAACAGGAGCAGCTCCAAAGTAGGAATTGTTGAGCAAGCCCTGGCGTCCTCTCTCCAACTTCATTCTTCTCCCCAGGTGGGGAGGGTACCCGGGACCTCAGGAATTAAGGGTGTGCAGAGAAGGGCAAATGGAATTTCTCTAGTCACGTTAACTGATTGTTTCCAGGCAATTAGAAAATGGCTATGAAATAACCTTAATTTTTTATAAAATCTTGTGTCTTCTTCATTTTCCTGCCAGGAGATTGAACTGACCACCTGTATTGATTTATATCCTGAATTAGGGGAACCTGTGTGTCTGCAATGTCCTACTGTAAGACGGATGAATGTGAAGAGTTAATTTCAGGGTACAGTTTTGCCTTAATGGTTTAAAAAAATAAACTATTTTTTAAAATGTTTTGGTGAGTTTTGGGTGGTGCTGTGACATGAACTGTTTGGTTCGAACAAGCCAAATCCCCGCGGTTGCGTCTGCTCTGCCAGGACAGTCCCCGCGCCCCTCGCCTGAGGCTGTCTTCACCCGTAGGGGCCCTTTTGTCCTTCAGTGTACAGGATGGATCTGGGACAGTGTGGCCCCAGAACGCGACACCCTTTCATCTAAAGTAACATGAAACAGGAAGCCTTTAAAAGTGTGGGCACCTTAAAAGAAATCGCAGCACGCGGCGGTCGGCGGAAGCTCTGTACTCACTGCTTCATGGCGGCCAGCTGGCCTTGCAGGCCTTGCGGAGCCAGAGCAGCGCCCGCCTCCGAGAACTCTGCGCAGACAGTCGCGAGCTCACAGAGCTGCCCCACACGCTGCTGCTGTGGAAGGTACGGGGACAGGGGTACCTCGGGGGAGGGGTGCTGTGGGACCTCTGGCAGGCTGCGGGGTCCGGCTTCACCGAGGGCACCGAGGACCGAGTCCCAGGTGGCGCGGGGCAGGCAGGCAGCGTGATGGCCTCGCGGTGCGGTGTGAGCGCAGGACGCCCACGGCAGTCCTGACTTGGGCAGGAGACGGAGAGCAGAACTGGGCCTGAGCTGGAGCCAGAGCCTGAGGGGACTGGAAGGGCTGGAAGCCAGCACTCCGCTGCCGGGAGACCCCACCCCCTGACACCCAGAGAGCCCGGGCAGATGTCGGGTCCCCAAATGTTTCAGTGGAAGGATTACTTTTCAAAACATTAGCTGGTTCTTTGGGATTTTAATTATAAACATATACTGGTCAAGATTAAAAATAACATTTTCTAAGCATTGCACAAGGATGTGAAATAAAAATTCTATTCCCCCTAGACCTGACATCTGGTCTCGAAGGCAGCCAATATCAATGGTTTTCCTCACACAGGGACCATTGCTGCCACCTGGCATGCCCCGGGGCCCCAGCATGCCCTGGCAGCTTCCCCCGCAGGCGCCTGCAGGCAGCCTCTTGGTGAGCTGTCCTGCTGAGAGAGGACTTCCCTCTCAGTCACCTCTGAGCAGCCCTAGGGGAGCCCGGGAGTGCCTGGGCTGGGTGTCAGGGCTGGCGTCTGCCTTTTCGGCTGCCCTCTGGGCACAGCTCCTGTGGCCCTGTTGCTGCTGCAAGCTGTACCCCGGCTCCCTTGGGCCACAGATGCTGCTCCTGATGGCCCGGAAGCGAGGCTCCCAGCGCAGCGGCACCCCCGACCCAGGCTGGCCCGGGGGTCTGTGCAGGCTGCTGCCCGCTGCCCTGGCACCGGCCTCGCTCATGTCTGCGAACTGGGCTGGCTGGAAGGCCTCTTTGACGGAGCTTTCCTTTTCTCCACGTCTTGCCGAATTTCCTGAGGAAAAGCACTGATGTTCTTCTGGACACAAGGGAGGCAAAATCTCTTGGAGTAGAACAGGCTGCACTCCTGAAAGGAGGAGGAAAGGAAGGAGGCTGGCACCCTGGGGACACAGTGCAGCTTCTCTCAGAGGCCGCCCTTCACCACACGCAGAGGGCTGGGCAGAGCCCCCCAGGATGCATGGGACAGGGACACAGCCAGAGCCAGACCAGCAAGAGGGAAGGAGGGGCCCGGGGCCAGGCAGGGTGTCCGGGAGAGGTAGTGAAGGCCTGGGCCACCCTGGGAACAGCTGGGAAGGGATAGAAAGACTGGGGGCGGGGCACCCTGCTCCTTCACAGTGAAGTGACAACAACAGGAAGCTGTAGCACCGGCCACACCCAGAAAGTGGGGAATCTTGGAGTCCTCCCTCTCCTAGTCATCACAGCAGGAACAAAGGCTTGGTGATAACCTGGTGCTGGGAGCAGCCAGGGACAGGAGGGACAGCCCCACAAACCAAAGAGCCTGTGGACAGGCGACTGGTCTGGGCAGGAGGCCAGAACTGTCCGGCCGCACCCGCTCTCCCCACGACCTGAAACACCAGAACTCCTAAGATGCAGCCTTTACACACTAACCCTGCGGCAGATGCTCAGGGACTTCTCAGGCCAGGACCACTCTGGTCACACTGGCCATGCTCTGAAAGCCACACTGCTACACCTCCACCCATCCTTGGGTTTTCAGCTGTCCAGGTGAACCTGACCCACTCGGCCTCTCTGAACCTCAGTTTCCTCACCTACAAAATGGGTTTAACACTGCTTTACCTGACTAAGCTTGGGGCAGGAATGAAAAAAGCCTCACCTGCAAAATAGGACCTAAGCACAGGGCCTGGTACACAACAGTTGCTCAAGAAAGGACAGTCCCTTCTGGGAGGTCCCTCCAAGAACATGTAGAACGAAGGTCATCGTCCATGGAGAGAGGGAGCACAGGGCTGTCTGCGCTGTCTATGGGAGGGTGAGGAACCATGTGCGGCCACTGGGGGTGGGACAGAGGCTCCAAGGATCTACTTCTATTCCTCACCCCAGGCTGAGACCCTCTAACTGACCCTAGCTTGCCCCCTCACCTGTCCCCCTTGTGAGCTATAGGGTGGACCAGCTGGCCTCTAAGGACCCTCACAGCCTCCCTACCTGGGGACTATTTTGGGGGTCTCCTGGAGGCTCTCAGGGATCAACATGGCAAGGACAGGCAGCCTCACGCTGCTTACCCACCGGGCCCACGCACACCAGCCTGCTGCATAAACTGCAGCGCGAGCCGAGGACCAGGAATCTGTCCTTGTCCGAGGTGAAGGGATCCTTCATGACGTAGCTTTCCTCCAGGAGGCTGCAGGAGAGTAATGCCCGCGGTCAGAGCGGTGAGCGGCGGCATGTGGCAGCATGTACCTCCCCGGGCCTGCACACTTCTGCATACCTGCGTGGGCTCACTGAGGCAGAGGACTCATCCACCTGTGCCGAAAGGTAGTGATGGAAAGGCCCAGCAAGTGGGGGCCATGCTGGAACTGAAATTGGACCTGCTCTCAGCTCACTGGGGCTTAAGGCCTCCATCTGAGCACCCCAAGCCCTCCCCTCTCTCCCAAGCTGCCTGCTCCCATGCGGAGAGAACCTGGCACCTTTTCCATCCTCACAGCCCCAGGAGGCAGGCTAGCCTCATGCTACACATCAGAATGAGACCACAGCGTAACATGATGACTCCCAGGTCCCTGGTCAGCAGAAGAACCACAGCCAGAAGCTGGAGGTCCAGAAATGAGCCCCAGGACCCCCTGGCTCTAGCCCAGGCCTGCTCTGGCAAGTCCCTGGGAAGCTGGTCCTCAGGACTCACTCCCACCAGTGCAAGAGCTGCAAGGAGGACGGGCTTCCCACTAAGAAAGTGTCACAGCAGGGATGTCAACAGGGTGCAGTCCATATGGGGAGGCCACTGTGGTCCCTTGTGTTTCCAGCTGCTGAGCTGCTTCAGCCTGGGCCACAGTGCCTCTACCCCATAGCCAGAGCAGGTGCTGAACTCTGGGCTGGGAGTGGAGGAAGGGGCTTGGGGGTTTCTGGAAGAATCAGATGGTACTCAAGCCTTGTCCAAGGCCTCCCCAAGTCACACCTGGAGCATCCAGAGCCTGGGCAGGAATGGGCCTAAAGCACAACACCCAAGCCATGTGTCAGACTCAGGCACGGAACCTGCCAACCAGCTCTGCGCATGGGCTTCCCTGGCACTGGCCTAAAAAAGTATGTACTCACACCACCGACTGGGTGTTGGGGGGCTTCTGCCCCACGTAGCTGTACGGAGCTGTCAAGGCACAGAGCTCACACTCAAACATACCCAGGGGACGGTGCTCTGCCTCGGACACCATCTGCAAGATCAAGAGATGAGATGCATCACCTTCAGAACCAAGAACCATCTAGCCCGGGCAACAGAGTGAGACTCTGTCTCAACAAAAAGAAAACCAATGAATGCAATTCACAGTAATAACAGAATAAAGGAATAAAATTGTATATTCATTTCAGTAGATATAGAAAACGCAGGACAAAATTCAAGGCTCTGGGTGGTGCTGGGAGGAAGGGCCCAGCTCCCAATTCAAACCTAAGTGGCTCCCCAACTGACTGTAGGATAAACTCCCTTCGTTGGCATTCAAGGACTCTTTGAGTGCCACCTTTTTCCACTATATTCATGTCCTATCCTCCAAACATTCCCTGCACTTTCTCTCCTCCTTGCCTTTGCTCCTGCTGTTCCTTCCACCTAAAAGGCTCCCCCTACACCTCTCCCTATGCGTTCTCCTCTGGCCTTGAAAATTTTATCTTTGGCTTTCAGCGGGTTAGATAAATATCTGTTTTTTTTCTTTTAAAGTTGGTTATCCTTATGATGCTTCTTTAAGCAAATTCTTTGATCTGTGGTTTGCTATCTTTTATTATTTTTGTAAAATCCAAGTATTTCTTCTGCTGAGATTCTAACTGTAAATATGTTACACCATTTGATATTGTTGCCTATACTTCTTGGATGCTCTGCTGTAGGTTTGTTTTTTTCACTCTCTTTTCTCTTTGTGTTGCAGTTTTGGTAATTTCTATTGACTTATCTTCAAGTTCACTGACTTTTTTTCAAGGCTACGTCAAATCAACTGATGTGGGCACATCGTCTCTATTTTTTATTACTAGTATTGCCATTCTCAGTTTCCTTCTCTGCTGAAATCCCCTATGCATGTTGTACATCTTTTTCGTGCTTTAACATATTAATCACACTTACTTTAAACTTCCTGTCTGGTAGTTCTAACATCTGGGGCATATCTGATTCTGTGAATTGTTTTAATTCTTGACAGCAGGGAGTATTCTTTTTTATTTGCTTTTCTGTATGTCGCAATTTTGGTTGAAAGCTGGACATTTGGTAAGATAGTGGAGTTTAAGTATTAATAGTATTTATAAAACATGTCGTATCACTGTTTATGCTGGGCCTTTGTCTGGGGTATTAATTGAATCACAGTTGAGATGGTCTTAGGATATTACACTGGCTTCAAATTTTTCTAGCACTACCTGTGCTTAGGGTGAGGATGCATTTGCCTAGAGACGGTTTTTCTCTGTCATCTTCCCCCTCCCATAGGTTGCAGCTGCTAGTTATATCGCGTTCCCTGTTGTCCTGATCCAGCAGCAGTCTCAGGCTTTCGTAGGAATCCCGCCCCGTCCCCAGCTATAGTAGACCGCTAATGATACAGTCTGAGGACAGCTGTGATCTCCCCTCTTCTAAACCTGAGAATGTGGTGTACGTATGTCAAGCAATATGAGTTTTGAGTTGCACAACCCCAGATGTAAATCTTGGAAGCACGGGTCAAAAATGATCCTTAAAAAATTAAAACCCATATCAGGCGTGCGTGAACCCAATCTCGGTTCGAAGCTGTACACTGGAGTTACCAAGGCCCCAGCAGGGGCGACCAGAGCGCCGCCTTGTCAGCAGGTCACAAGCCCCAGGCACAGCGGACGGCCCCGCACCTGCGAGCCCCGCACACGCCCTTCCCTCAGCTGGCGCCGCTGCCCCGCACCACTCGCGCGGGGGACCTGGCCGCCCCCCAGGTCAGGAGGGCTCCGCACCGGAGGCCGACAGCGGGAGGCCTTTCCCGCGTCCTCCGTCCGGTCCCCAACGCCGCGAGCGGCCGCGCCGATCCCAGACGATCTGAACCGCACAGGCCCCCACACCAGCGCCGAAGGCGGACCCGGAACCAGGCAGGCGCTCGGAGGATTGCGGTCCCGGCCCACAGCGCGCTCGCCCCCGCCAGGCCACCGCCCCCGCGCGCACTCACCGCCGCCCGCGCCTCACGGCTCTGCGGCCCAGGGCGCGTGCGCGGACCCGCCCCCGGCGGCCCAGCTAGCCACGGCGCAGGCGCAGGGGGCGGGGCCTGGCGGTCGTCTTCCGCCTCCCCCGCGTCCTTCCGGTTGCCGCGGGCGCCGCGCTGGGCGGAGCGCGTGCTTACGGGCTGCTGTGGGGCTGGCGGGCGTCGCGTCTGGGCGCACTGTGGCCGGAGCACGCGGACAGGGATGCCGTCTGGCCGCTGTGAGGCTCGCAGCTTCCGTCTGGGTTTTGTGTCGGGTTCGGCAAGGTGGAGATCTCCGACGCGTGGCCCCGCGGAGACTGACACCTCCTTCCGCCCTGCGCCTCCGGGGCCGAAATGCCCGGGCGTCGGTTCCTCGCGCGCTGTCGGTGTCCCCACAGGGCGTCAGCCCCCGCACGCTGCAGGGGACAAGACGAGTTCGAAGCGAGCCCCGTGGTTCCTGCGACCTTTATAATGCCGCGTGGTCTCCACATGTGCCACTGGGCTCCTAAGCCTTAGAGTGGCCTGCGACGCCTCTCGTGGTCCGCGCTCCTTTGGGCCTCCCGGGTCTCTGCGCTGGCCCCTTGCCCCGACGCTAACCACACGGCTCCCTTGCTCCCCCTGCCGCCGGGGCACGACATGCTGCTCCTAGACCTGAAATGCTAGCCCCATTCCCGGGCCCTGGTGTGGGAGGAGGGTATGAGCGGCACCAGTTCTGCAGCCAGCGGGCCTGGCTTTGCCTGTGGCCTCCACTCTTGCCCAGTCGGAAACCCTCGCCCCAATCGCCCCCCTGAGCCTTGGGGGCCACGGATTTTGCTGCCCTCCTTGCCCCAGTAATTTAAGGGTTTTCCTCAGAAGAGAAGGCCTGCCCCCCCGAGCTGCAGCAAGGGTTCTCTGCCTGCCTGTACTACCAGCCCTCATTCTTCTCCCATCCAGTCCAATCTTCCATATACTGCTGTATTAGTGGGGTCCCCTGTAACCATTCCGTAAGCCAGATGAGATGTGCGCGCTGTCATTGCCAACGGGTGCTTTTCCTGACAGACTAGAATGTATTCTTGATTTGTCAAGCCACGTTTAAAGGAATGTTGCCAAATTGCAGCAGACAGATCTCAGACTTTCTGCTTTGGGGAACTGTGAAGGATTTTACACGGCATTTTAGTACCACGGAAACCAGAACCACTCTTAGACCTGAGCTAGAGGGGCCCCAGGAATTAGCAGGCAACTTTATTATGTTTCTAGCAGATGTGACCTCAGCTGTGCTCACAGCAGCGGCATTCTTTGAATCAATTCAAAGATCATATACTGGGTTGGTTTTTTTTTTTTTTTTTTTTCTGAATCTGCCCAAAGATGGAACATCTTTATGAGGCATTTCAAATTTAACCTGTAAGTATTCTCAGATACATGATGGCACTCCCATGAGTGCTATTCAAGCAATTAGACTTATTTTGGACAAGTTATGGATGAGATACATTAGAAGAATTAAGTGAAATAATAGATAATATCAAAGAACAAACCATGGTCTTTGGCAGAAAAGAAAATTAATTTTGAATTTGATGTGCCCACAGTTATTAATGTTAGAAAAAGCTTTAAAAAATCCAAAATGATTAAATTATATTGCATTAAGTTGTAGGGGAAAAAATGGTTTTCCAAAAGAAACTGCATAAGAAATAAGCACTAAAATGTTAATTCAAGCACTATGTAAGCAAATTAAAACTAGGAAACAGAAACATTTGCGGGAATCTAAAGAACAACATTCATGTACAAATAATCCTGAAACTAATTTCTATAGAGACTATTTTCTGGCCACTGTAGATCAAAGTGTAGTCTCTATTGATAAAAAGAGATTTGAACAAGGTGAGCAACCCACTGCAATTTTCAGTTTTCTTTATAATATCGCAGCACTGAAAAATGTAAAGAAAAACTTAAGAAATCCTATATGAATCTGGATATGTTGTAAGAAACAGTAATAACAGTGAGATAACAGCTTATAAAATGAAAGCATTTTGTAATGTTTTCTGCAATCATAATTTTTCCTGTGCACCCTCCTTACAATGTTTAAACATGATATCGATATTCATGGTTCAATTCTGAATATAAAGCCTTAAAAATCTTATTCATCAGCCAGGCGCGGTGGCTCACGCCTGTGATCCTAGCACTCTGGGAGGCCGAGGCGGGTGGATCGCTCGAGGTCGGGAGTTCGAGACCAGCCTGAGCAAGAGACCCTGTCTCTACTAAAAATAGAAAGAAATTACCTGGCCAACTAAAATATATATAGAAAAAATTAGCCCGGCTTGGTGGCACATGCCTGTAGTCCCAGCTACTCGGGAGGCTAAGGCAGTAGGATCGTTTGAGCCCAGGAGTTTGAAGTTGCTGTGAGCTAGGCTGATGCCACGGCACTCACTCTAGCCGGGGCAACAAAGCGACACTTTGACTCAAAAAAAAAAAAAAAAAAAAGAAAAATCTTATTCATAAGTCCAGTTGCACTCAGCAGAGTGAAGTTTCTCCCTATTGAAATAATTAAAACCTACAAAGTAGGAAAAGTTGTCTAATATGACACTATTTTGAATAAAACACAATTGTGTGAAAATCTTTATTACATCAACACAATGATTTTTCTGAAACAAAGGCAAGAAAAATAAAATTTATAGAATAAATAATTTATGGATTATGTATGTCTTTATCACTCATTAAAACATCAGTGGCCCATCACAGAATACCCAGGGGTGAACAATAAAAATTAAATTCAGTTATCTTTAATAGTTTGCCAATTTTCAGTTACATGAAAACCATAGCTTTATGCATAATTTTTTATTGTCCTTATAAAGGTACATTTATCAAGGTAGATGGATATAAATATTTTATGTAACAGTTTGTAAGTTTTTAAATATTTAGACATGCAGATTTGTAATCCTGCTCTGGGCCCCACAGATGTTAGGGATATATTTGCAGGGAAAAATAATTGCCTATATTTTGTGGTAATACTTATAAAATGTATAAATGTGGTCTTAAAAGATAATTACCATATTGAACAAATATGGTACATGATTTATTTACGTGAAGACTGAGAATAGAAATCTGAAAATAGAAGGAATTGAACTCAAATTAAAATCGAGAGCTAAGTGTTGCTAACAGCAGCAAAGGGGGTTCTGTGGAAGAGTAACTCCTTTGCACCCCATTTCACTAGGGGTGAATACCATCCTATTCATCCCGTCCCCCATCTCTGCCAATAACATTCGGGTCTAAACGCTTGCATTTTGCTTTGAGTGCTAATTAATGAAATGCCAGAAGCAGGCCTTAAAAATGCCTGTCTGTGGGAGTATAGTGAGAACCAAGGAGTCTTAAAAGACTCCTTTAGAAATTGTTGCCCTGTCCTGTGAAATGGCCTTCAAAAGAAACCTGAATTATGATTTGTCTTACTTGATACTTTGTCTTCCTGATAATGTTATAATTGGCATCTCTGTCTCTAAACTGTGTAAATTCTTGTCTTGCTCTGTCAATCAGGTTAGAAAAACCCCCTGGTACTCACCCCTTTCCCATCATGCGTGGGAAAAATCCTATCACTGCCAGATTTCTCATTTTCACCAAGAAGTTGAGAATCTCGTCCCATTCAGCAGGACCCATGGCTGCTGTCGCTAGTCCTCACTCAGACCACCGCCAGTGCTCATTCCTGGGCCCCCAGTGACTGCCTGCCGCCTCTCGGGCTGACTCTTCAGTGACTCCTGCTGCACAGCGCTGGCCGTGTTGGGGGAAAACTGCCCCCCTCCCTGTGCTTCCTTCCTGGGAAAGGGGGCCACCTTACATAACCCTGTGTCCCCCTCGGCCCCAGGAGAGGGGCAGAGGCTTTAGCTGATTGCTAAACTCGGGGAGAATGCCTGGGCACACCCAGCCACACAGAGCATGAGTCTCTGCCCAGCCCGCCAGCAGTCTCCGCGGCCTCCAAGGGCCAGCTGCCCAGCCCAGCCTGCAACTGGGGCTTGAACTCCCTCGTTCTGCAGCCCAGTCTGCAAGTGCATTTGACTAGGCTGTATCTGGCCTTTATCAGCCAAAAGTCATCATTTGGCCCCTTGTAGACTCTTTTTCTCAATCTGTCCAGAAGTCAGGTGGTTAAGAGAGGTGCTGTCTAATGAGCGTGTGTTCCAGTCCGAACCAGTGGGCCAGTATGGGCTGGGCCACTCCCATGACCTCCCCAGCAGGGGAATTAGAAAATCCAAATCTGACCTTCTGACCCTGGATACCTACAGCCTTGGGCTAGTCTAGACCTCTTCGTTTTCTCAGCTGGCAGAGAAGACTGCAGCCTGCCCAGGTCACAGGTGTCCCCTCTGGAGGAAGCGATGGACGTGCTGTGGCCATTTCAGTGCAGCTCAGGATGACAGAAACACCAATGTGGGTACAAAGCCAGCCACCCACCTGACTGGGCTGTCCCCCTTTCTGGCTCTCCACTTGGAGGGCAGGAGCCACGTGTGTACATGTCCCTCACGCAGAAATCACTGCAAGTCTCACAGAAGTAATCTCACATTTAATTCCAATGAAGTTTAAAATGGCATCTATGTAAACAAACAAGCTTCTGAGTGAAATGTTACAGCTGCTGGCCCTTGTTTCTCTTAAGTAATGAACCACATTTTCCTTGTTCCTAAATAACCCACCATACCACAAATAACCAAATGCCCAAATCCTGGATGTATATACATTGCTATATTCGATATACAGAACACTTACTATATTTCAATGTTAACCCATATGCACCTTTTTGTTGTTTAACAAAAGCCATTCCTCTTGGTCAGAAAATGTTATTAAATTTTACTTTAACTTGCCGCAGACTTAAGGCATAAATGGGAAGCTCCCGACTTCTGACCCCTGCATTCCCAAGCACAGAGGAAGTCCTGGAACTCCCCATGAGGCCCTGGCCCAACAGGACTGAGGACGGGGGGCCTGCAGCCCTGGTCTGCAAAGAAGACTCGCAGTGAGGCAGAGGAGTCTGGAGCTCTGGTCGGAGCAGCGGGCCATTGGCTTCCAGCTTGGGTCAAAGACAGGAGCACCCGGAGCATCCTTGCCTTGGCCAGGTCCAGGGTGGGGTCCTTTCAGCTCCTCCCTCAAATCTGGCTGTCACACCCAGTGGCTCTAACTTCTCTGAACTGCTGTAAGGTTTGCCGCTGTACCAGGAGTCACATAATTCCCCTGTAAAGGGAAATCAATCTAGGAATCCTACATTGTGATCTCCTCTCTCCCCAAATGCTACGCTACGCTCCTACTTTCACGTTGCCAAGAGCAGAGGCCAAGAGTGGGGATATTTCCAAATGCACGCGTGTGCACTATGAAGGATATGGGTGGAAAGCATGGCTGAGCCTCTAACATCCCTTAATCCCCTTAGTCTCATAAACCCAGCATTTGGGGAGACACGTGCTTATGGCGCTTGAAACCATCATTCATCAAACGACGAGGTAAACCATTTTCTTCCCATTGATGTTTCTGGTCTTCAGCCCCAGATACCGGCGGTTATTCTTCTCTGGCTGCCCGTACAGCATGTCGACAAAGAACTCGGGCTCGTCTTTGGCCCTCGACTCGGAGGTCTGAAAGCCAAACATAGTTCTTAGCTTGCGACACAGGTAGGTCATTGCTTCCACTTCATCTGACGGTTCCTCGTACACGGGCTGCTTCATCTCCTCATAGGCAGACAAAATCACTGCCTGAAATAAGTTGATCAAGATGCAGATCATCACCAGCATGAAAGATGAGAGGAACAGGACCCCAAGAATCCTGTTGTGGGAAAATTTGGTGTTCTGGAAAGCTGAAACACAATAGGAAAATATGGTCTGTGTGGCATGAATCAGATTACTGTAGTTCCACTCATGCTGCCCGAACACCAGGTAACCGAAAGCCATGTATACAAAGAAGTACACGGACACCACAAATGCCATGTGGCAGATGCCAGGAAGGGCCACCTGGATGGCCCTCTGAGCCAGGCGCACATCGTAGAAGAATCTGGAATACCTGAGTGTCTTCAAAATTGTCAGAAATAACAGGAAACCCAAAATTATCCTCATGGTGTGATCTACTCGAGAAACTGCATGAAAGGGAATGAAGTTTTCGGGGTTCGACAAGTAGAAGTGAATCATACCGGTGGCCAAGAAATGCTTCCTGAGAAAGAGCACAATCAACACAGTAAATATGCATTTTAAAGCAAAGTTGAGCAAATTATATACACTTCTCACGTAGGAGGCTCTTTCTTGCATGATGATATAGCCCTCGTCGACAATGTAGGCTAAGAAAAAAATGAGAATGGCCACATACAAGTAGATTTCTGCTGAAGTTTTTCTGTTGAATTCAGCAAGTGAGAAAGAGTATAGAGATATGCTGGTGTTGACAACTCCTAACTGCGAGACCTCAAATATGACTGAAATGCTACAGAACAGATTTACATCTGGATTGAAAGTTGTTAATTCCAAGATCACAGCCCACGTCTTCTCATCAAGCCAATTGCTTTCTTGAAGTTCTTTGAGCCTCAGCGTGGAATTAAACTTCTGCTGCTTCGGAAAAAAGTAGAATGCATATCCTCCTGATCCGTAGGTATATAATGTCCCATAGGAATAATACAGCCATTGCTTTCCTTCACGCTTATAAGTAAAACCATTGGTATTCTTGTGTGTGCGCTGTTTATCAATTTCATTCCAAAAGCTAGAATAGTCTTTTGTGTCTTCTGGGTCGATGCCATATTGGGGATGACAACGAATTTCTCCTTTGATGTTGTTCTGCACAAAGTTTTCAGCAGGTAGACAGGTTTTTTCACCAGACTTTGCTCTCACTTGCCTCATCAGTGGAAGGCCAAGGATGGTGGACGAGCTGTCGAGAAGGAACGCCGGATTCAGGTCGTCGTGTAACAGAGGCAGCAGCACGCTGTTCAGCCATCGGTAGATGTCTTCCAGCTTAGTCACCGCAGCAAGGTCCACGGAGAACTGATCGCGGAGAAACTGGTTGTAGTAGAAGCTGTCGGTGTGGCGCAGCAGGCCGACGAGGACCAGCAGAAGGGCCAGGAAGATGAAGTGAGTCGTGAGGTAGCTCAGGAACAGAAGCGCTCTTCTTTTGATCCTCTTCTTTCTTTTGAATATTCTAACTTCGTCTTCCGTGAGGGGCTGGTACATCCTCGTGCCCCGGATTTGCCGGATGTGGTCGTGTAGCCGCCTCGTCGCCCCTGAGCTCTTGTTCATTCTCCGCAGCCTGATCTCCGAATAGTGATACCTGGTTGACCACGAGAGGTTTTTACAGTACTTGGGCTTATTTGTCCTGAGCCCTGACCAGAGTATGATTTTGAACGGCTGCACCAGAAAGACTGACTGACAGAATGAACAAAAACAAGCAAAGAGCCATTCTGTTGACTTCTCGTAGCCGTAAGTCAGCCCATAAAATACAATGAAGAAGGAGGAGGTGCTGGAAGTGGCAAAAACCAAGAACCATGCCAGGTAAACACACCACCAAGGCAGGACGATCAGGGGCTTTTTTTTAGGTTGGGGAAGATCCTGCTGGGAAGAGTGCTCCTCGGAATGATCACCTTCATTGTCCTCTCTGTTGCTGTTGTTGTTGGAATTTGCGTTTGGTCTGTGGGTCTCTGGGGCCTTGGTTTCTGCTGTCTCATGCTGGCGCTTTGATCTCAAGGTGGCTTTAACAGAAGGCTTAGGAAGCCCAGGCTTTCGCCTAGACGCAGGCCTCGCCGTCTCGCTGGTGTGTGTCGCGGCGGTTTGATAAGCATGCCACTTTCCCAGACGTTCTTCCCAGTGTCCACCACCTTCTGACATCAGAGGATGCTTCTGAGGAGACACCTCCTCTAGCTTCACTTGCGGTTTCTTCTGGGAATAGGTGAACAAAAAGGTTATTAATAATTGCACAGGGATTGTAATTAAGACACTTTCAATTCCTATCATCATTGATCTGATGTAGCGCCTCTCTCTCGACTCAGTTTGTTCTTTCCTATTTAGATTAAAGAACATAATGTTACAAACAAGAGAACTTAGCAACATTGCTAAACAACAGGACAATCTTTGGAGCCTGTTGAATGGTTTAGGAACGACATTAGCGAAAATGGAGAACCACATGTGGTTTTTCCCCAGCTTATTGTTCACATCTATAAAGAAAAAGTCTTTTCTGTTCAGAGGCTGATCTGGGTGGGTAACGTGAAATGTTCTGTCCAAAGTGGTGTCAATAGAAAGCCATTTCCGGCATATGAACAGCCAAATGTGTCTGCTAAACAGATTTTCCACTTTGATTCGACTTAAATACCAACTAGGTGCCTTGCCCTCATTGTTGTGCCACACACGGATGGAATGGATGTCCCCCAAGTCACTTTTTGTTGTTAGGAGGAAAGTGCTGATACTTCCTCGGTAGAGAGTTTTAAAATGTGGATGGCTTAAACAGTGCACATCACTGGTGCTCGCTGTGCCCCTAAGCTGCACAAAGACGTCGGCTCTGGTCCCAGCCCCACAACGACTTCCTGTAAAAATAGTGACCAAGTAGCACATGTTATCATAAGGATCATTATCAGGTAGAACTATCACATGTTCCCGAAGAAACTGGTCCATTTCATCCCTGTGCAAGGCCCAGAAAGCTAGGACCATGTACAGGAATATGATAAAAAGCACAGTGAAGAGGGTCACAGGGTTTTGGTAAACATTCCTGATGACCTGTAACTGCAGATCCACGGGGTTCGGGACCACAATCACCCTGGCCATCACGTAGCGGGTGTGCAGGTGAAGGTTGGTTAGCCTGAGTGTGCCCGGCTGCCGCCTGGCCCGCACCACGTGCCTGCAGACACAGTGCACCTTGTGCCAGGTGGTCTTCTCACCGAGCACACAGCTGTCTTCTCTCCACTCGCTCTGGATCCCATGCATGTCCAAGCACTGAATGCTGAAAAGAGAAATCCTCACTAGCCTGTCACTGGGCTTTATGACAAAACGAGGTGCCCGCAGAACCACGGACACGGCACACTGGGACGAGTGGCTGCGTTGAGCTATGACCTGCAGCAGAGACAGTGGGAGGCAAACCACACGGGCTGCCTTCACCGTGCAGGCGGGGTCAAACAGGGCACTCTGGCTGGCAACTGGAGGGATGTCATGAGGCACAAGGAAGGTGGCGACCAGAGCCGTCGGGGTGACCTGACTGCCTGCGTACACCAATACCTCGAACAACACGGTCACTTCAGTCACAATGTGGACCAGCACCTCCCTGAGTACTCTGCTGTCCACTTCAAAGCCAAACGCCCCTGTTGTCTTCTTCAAGGCCCCGTCAAGCTCATTGCTGGGTCCCACTGTGAGATTAAAAGCTGCAAAGGTCAAGTTTTTTCTGACCAGGTACACTTCCACTACATCGGGCGTGATCTCTATCACAGTACCGGTATCTGCGGCTCCTGTCATTCTGAATCCAACCACCTCCACTGAAGCGCTTTCTCCAGCATTTAACCAAGGAAAAGGGTCCTCTGCAAACTCACAAAACATCGTAGAAACTGGAGCATTTGCAGGCAGGGCGGGAACACTGCTCACATTGAGTGCTGGATAAAAACAATTTCGGCAGCGTTCCTCGTTTCTGAAGACCTGGGTAACCTTCCACTTTTCAACTTTCTTGACATACATGTTAAAGTTGGGGGTTCTCATGACAGTGGTTTCAGTCCCTGGCACTTTATTAGCCAGTATTGTGTCTGATAGAGATTCTATTACATAGAAAGGATCTTTAACCACTTTGTAAGGAACAGTCAGTTTAAGGATATTGGACAAACTTGTTAATATTCCAGTGCTCACAATTTCTATTCGTTCAGAACTGAAGTGTTTATCTTTTTGTTGATACTCTTGCAGGGCTTGATTTGCTTGCCATATCCTCACTGTGGCATGTTTCTGAGCAACTCCAGTGAGTTCAAAGGGTTTCTGGGTTAATTTGGCAATAGTCGTTACTACCTGGCCAATTTCCACCAAAGTGCTTGCAGGAAGAAGGAAAGACTGATTGACAAGGTGTTCTCGGAGACTGACTTTTTCACCTTGGAGAGGTAATTCAGTTTTCATGTTATTCAAGACGGAAGCTACTATATACATTAAGTAACCTGCAGGTAAAAAATCCTGCTTTTGAAGCAAAGTAGATAGCAGTGAACTTGGCCCCTTGGTGAGATCGAGTAACTGACGCAACACAGTCTTTGATGAGTTTTTGTCAGTAGGAGCCTGTACGGTGGCATACAAAGTCACCTGAGCAAAAGCTCCTAGAGAGTCATAAACCTGAGCATATATTTTCATGGCATAATGATTAGCCAACACACCAACAGGAAGAAAGGAAGGGGGTGCTGTGGGCTCAGTACCCAAATACAGGATGGTCCCCAAGGTGTTCTCTTTTACTGAACTGATTTCACCAATGCTGTGCAAATCAGAAACAATTATTTTGTATGTAAGAGGGATGTGCTTGTCCTTAAAATTACTACACTGGACAACAAATTTAGTAAAAAGTGCAATTCCTTTAGCTGGATTAATTTTGCATTCTCCAATTTGAGGGCCATGGTTAGTAATAAAGAAATGCCTGAAGACTGAGATATCTCCACTCCAACTTGCTACATATAGAGAAGCCGAAAACTCAGCTTCCAAAAAATGACTGAAAGCAAAAGCTTTTATAGACAAATAAGCACTATTCCTTCCTGTTACTGTTTGCCCCATCCAATCAAATAGCACTTCACTGCCCAAAGAAGACAAAATTGACCATTGATAGAAATCACGCCTTGCACAATTTGTGCAATTTAAAAACAAAGAAAATCTATCTGATATAATTAAAGTTCGATCACAATTTTCAGTACATGACACGTGTGCGATAGCTCTTGGTCCTTGGAGCACATGCACTCTTTTATCAGAAAACGCTGTTCGGAAACCCTTCTGTATCACCATTCTGAAAAAATACACCTGGGCACCTTTAAGTGTTTCTGGCAAAAGTGTTAACACAGGGCCAGAGGCCCACGGCCACTGGAGATTGGTCTGCTCTGGGTGGCAGACTTCCTTGCTCATCACCATTATCTGGTCTTCATGGTAGTTCCGTGGATTTGTGGTGCAGTGCCAGAAAAACCGGAGTCCCTCTAATGGGTCGTCGGCCTCTGGGTCAGAGGACGTTGCTCCGTTCAGAATCAGCTGGTCTTTGAAGTTCACGGTCATGCTGGCATTCCCAAGAATAACGGCCTTCAGGGGACGTCTGACAACGCAGACGTAGATGGAGTCTGAGTCTTGCACTCGAGGCATTCTCGGATCGGATGTGGCGATGGACACGGTGAGGTTAAACACGTACACCCCCCAGGGTAAAGAAGAGCGGGGGATGCGTATGAATAATGGATCGTTCTGTATCTCGAGCTGTGCTATTTCCAGAGGTCGCGTCCAGTCGGGCACATCGTTCACGGAGGGCACCGAGAAGACCTGCCAGTACACCTCGGTGGCCTGGGCAAACGGGCAGTCATACTGAGCGGTGGCGTTGAGGGTGGCGTCGTCCTTCCTCGACAGGAACACGGGAGCGCTGTGGTTGTTCGTGTTGATCTTCACCTGCTTGATAACGCAGGATCTTATCTGGCAGGACACGGAAGACGCCATGGCTGTGCGGTTGGACGCGTCCACGGCTTCCAAAACAACGGGCGTGGGGCCGTCCGTGGGACACTGGGTTTGGGCCACGAAGCCGGAGTAGGGGCGGGGGTCGACGGGCGGGACGCGGCGGGCGGAGGGGCGCGCGGCGGCGGCGGCGGCGGCGGCGGCGCGGCGGGCGCGGGCCGGCCGGGCTTCCCCAGGCCCGAGCAGCCGCAGGCGGAAGGCCCAGGCCAGGGGCGCGAGCGAGCGCGGCAGGCGGGCGGACCACGCCAGCGAGAGCCGGCCGCGGGGCGCCGAGACGCGCAGGTCCACGTGCGCGGGCGCCGCGGGGCCCGGCCGGCCGCGGAGCAGGACGCGCACGCCCAGGCAGTACCAGCCCGGGGGCCGCGGGGACGCGCGCCGCCCGCCGCCCGCCCGGCCCGGCCCGCCGCGGGGGAAGCAGAGGTCGCGGCCGCCGCTCAGGAGGACGCCGCCGTCCCGGGCCGCGCGGCGCCGCAGGCTGAGGCGGGTGCGGCCGCCGCGCTCCCTCCGGCCCGGGCCGCCCCTGAGGAGGCCGCCCGACGGCGAGGCCGGCGCCCCGGAGACGGCGGCCCGGGCTCCGCGAGGAACCGGGGCCGGCGGGAGCAGGCCCAGCGCCAGGCCCAGGCCCAGGAGGAGGAGCGCGGGCCCAGGCCGCATGGTGCCCGCCCGGGAGGAGCTGGGAGGGCGCCGGGCGGGCCCAACGGCCGCGGGGGCGCGAGAGCAACGGGGACAGTGGGGCATCCGGCATCGAGGGTCACGGGGCAGAGGGTCTCAGCGACGGCGAGGTCCGGGGTGCGGCAGGGACAGCGCGGTGGGGGGGATTCCGGGGTGCGCCCCCACTTCTCGGTTCTCATGGCGTGTGGGCCCCAGGATCAGGGGTCGCTGCGTCAGCTCCGTTTGCAGACCCGCAGAGCAGGCTTTTCAGCAGGAATCCCACTCCCTTGGGAAAACCAGTTACAAAACACTGGAAATCAAGTGGGAACTGTGAGATCCCTACCCACCACCCCCTCCCGGCCCAGGGAGGTCTCACTTTGGGCTTCTTTCTTTGGCTTTATTGTGCTGGTTTTCTGGTTTCCTCAGCTGAAACCTTAGGTCATTGGTTTTAGGTCTTTCTTTTCTAGTGCATTTAAAGCTATAAATTTCCCGCTACACCCTGCTTAACTGCATCCCATGTTATTTGTTGTATTTTTGTTATTCAATTAAAAATATTTCTAATTTCCCGTTTTGACCCATGAATTATTCTAAATTATTTAAAAATGTGTTATTTGATTTCCAGATTTTTGGAGTTTCCCTCGAAATGTTATGGTTATTAATTTCTAATTCAATTTTGTTGCATGTGGTCAGAGAATACATTCTGTATGATTTTCATTCTTTTAAAGTTATTAAGGTTTATTTTAAAGCCCATCATGTGGCCTGTCTTGGTGTATGTTCCATGTGCACTTAAAAAGAATGTATATTCTATTGTTGTTGAGTGTTCTATAAATTATATGTGTGATGTTATAAATTGGAGTGTTCAGTTAGATCAAGGTGGTTGGTAGTGTTGCTCAGATCTTCTGTCTTTTCTGAATTTTTGTCTATTAGTTGCTGAGAAAAATCTCTCCCACTGTGGCTGTGGAATTGTCTCTTTCATTTTTTTTTTTTTTTTTGAGACAGAGTCTCGCTCTGTTGTCCGAGCTAGAGTGCCGTGACGTCAGCCTAGCTCACAGCAGCCTCAAACTCCTGGGCTTAAACGATCCTACTGCCTCAGCCTCCCCAGTAGCTGGGACTACAGGCATGCGCCACCATGCCCGGCTAATTTTTTATATTTTTTTATATATATATATATTTTAGTTGGTCAGATAATTTCTTTCTATTTTTTTTTAGTAGAGATGGGGGTCTCGCTCTTGCTCAGGCTGGTCTCGAACTCCTGAGCTCAAACAATCCACCCGCCTCGGCCTCCCAGAGTGCTAGGATTACAGGCGTGAGCCACCACGCCCCACCTCTTTCATTTTTTAATTCCATCAATTTTTGTTGTATATTTAGGGGCTCTATTTATTAATGTATACACATTATTGTTTTTTTTCTTTCTGATGAGTTGCCCCTTTTATCACCAGGAAATGTCTGTATTTCTGATAATAATCTTTGTTTCAAAGTCTAATTTACCTAATATTAAAATACCCACACTAGCCCTCTTATGCTTATCATGTATGTGGCATCTTTTTTTCATTCATTTACTTTCAACTTATTTATGTCTTTATATTTAAAGTGGTCTTTTGTAGGCAACATGTAATAGAGCTTTCTTTTAATCCAATCAATCTCTGCCTTTTAGTTGAAGTATTTATACCATCACTATTTAATATAATTATTGATATGGTTGGATTTAGGTCTATACATTATTATTTGTTTTCCTATTATCCCTTCTGATTTTTTTTCTTTCATTCCCCCATTTAGCATTAGCCATTCCACACATTTTTCGAGCACCTAGCATGTGCCAGACATTTTTCTAGGCACTAACCCTAGTCCCAATTCTCATAGAACTTTCATTATAATGGGGGTGATCAAAAGTAATCAGGCCTAGATTTAATGTGTACGATTTTGGATGTGATAAGTGGTGTGAAGAAAAGTAAGGCAGGGTGAGTGGTCAGGAGTAGGGATCAGAGAGGGCAGTCAGGAAAGTCCTCTCTGAGGAGATGCCATCTGAGCCTGCAGATCTGCGTGAAATGAGGGAGCAAGCTCCGAAAAGAGCTGGGGAATAGCATTCCTAGGAGAGGGAACCGTAAGTGCGAAAGCCTGGGGGCAGGAAGGAGACAGAGGTTAGTGGTGTGGCTGGGGTGAGCAGGGGGGAGAGGGAGTGGTGGGAGATGTAATTGGAGACATGGCCAAGGTAGAGCAGGCAGGGCTTCTAGGGTCAGGTAACTAACACACTTGGATCTTATCTCAAGTGGATTGGGAAGCCTTCTGAGGATTTTGGGCAGCAAAGGGGCCTGATCTGATTTCCATTTTGCAGGCAGCGTCCTGCTGTGTGCGAACTAGGTTGTAGGTAGCAGGAGTGAGAGAAGGGTCCAGTGAGATGAAGGGGCAGGCCTGACTGCTGGAAGAACACCAGGTATGCAGGTAAGTTGATCTTGACTTGGTTTGGGTTTGTGATGGGGGAGGTGGTGAACAGCAAAGGATTCAGAAAAGACAGCACTTGTTAATGGTTGGATGTTAGCAGGACCGGCTATGTAATTTTCAGAGCCCTATGCAAACTGAAAATGCAGGGTTCCTTGTTCCAAAATTACTAAGAATTTCAGGACAGCTAAGGCAGAGCATTAACCCAAGCATGAGCCCTTCTAGGTGTGGGGCCCTGTGTGACTGCCCAGGTGCACACCCGTGAAACCAGCCCTGGATGTCAGATGTGAGTGAAAAAGAGCAAACAAGGATGACTCCACTTCTGTTTTGGTCATGTCATGTCTGTTAGATCTGTCCAGGAAGGAGTCTGTATTTCGCTGGACCTCAGGAAATTGCTACTTTGATGGATCAAACATGGTCACATGTCAGCAGTTTCCTGTGGGTCACTCTGATCTAAGTCTGGTATTTAGTGGTGCCATGGACTGAATATTTGTGTCCCCCCTCCCCAATTGAAGCCCTAATTGCCAACATGATGGTATGTGGAGGTGGTAATTAGGGTTAGTTAGGTCATGAGGGTGGTGCCCTCATGATGGGATTAGTGGCCTTATAAGAGGAGAAATCTCTCTCTGCATGCGCATGTACCAAGGAAAGATCTGCAAATCAGGAGGAAGGCCGTCACCAAGAACTCAGCCATGCTGTTACCCTGATCTTGGACTTTGAGCCTCCAGAACGTGAGAAATAAATTGTTGCTTAAGCCACCCAGTCTGTGGGATTTGGATGGCCACCACAGCTGACTAGGACAGGAAACGTCAGGGCTGGAGACTCAGGTTGGGGTCAGAGATTGCATAGGGAGGAGGCACCATGGAGGAGTAGACAGACCATGGAGCCCCCCAGTATCTAAAGGTCAAGCCAAGGCAGAGACGGAGAAGGAGGGGCAGTGGGGCAGGAGAAGACTGATGACGGGGTGGAGTCACTGCAAGAGGGTTTCAAGAGTGTGAGGACAGCTGTGTCAGATGTGGCCAAGGTCAGGGAGGTGAAGTGGGGAAAGTGGCCCCTGGATTTGGGAACAGGGAGGTTTTTGGTGTCCTGGACAGGAGCAGTGTCAGTAGAGTGGTGGGACAAAAGTTTGAGTGGGGTGGAGCAGGGGGAATAGGAGGGAGATGAGGAGTGGAGAAGACCACATACGATTCTTTGGGTAAGTTTTGCCTACATGGTGGGGCAGAGAAGTGGACAGGAGACAGAGGGGAAGGGGGCGCAGAGAGAAGGGTATTTTTCTTGATTATAAAATAGCTAAGACGTACAAAAAGATTTATAAAATAATAACCCCAGCATGTGCCCATGCCTCAGCTAAAGAAATAAAACAATTCCAATATGGTTGCATATGACCTCAAGCAATCCTCCTGCCTCTGCCTCCTACAGTGCTGGGATTGCAGTTAAGGGCCACCAGCCTAAAATTCCTCATATATTCTGGATTCTAGACTCTTACCCAATACACAATTTGCAAATATTTACTCCAGTTCTGGAGTTTGTCCTTTCACTTTCCTGGTAATGTCCTTTGATGCAGAAAAGCCTTGAATTTTAATGAAGTCCAATTTATCTATTTTGTTGTTGTTGTTGCTTGTCCTTTTGATGTTTTATCTGAGAATCCATTGCCAAATCCAAGGTTATGAAGATTTAACCCTTGTATTTTCTTCTAAGCGTTTTATAGTTTCAGCTCTCACATAAAACAAGTAATATTTTAATGCAGTATTTTTGAAAATCAAAATTAATGCAAAAAATCCATGATGCACAAAATATCAACATTTTTAATAAAAACAGAATCTGCCCCTGCACTTGCACTGCTCAGTTGACTCCAGGCTTGTGGCTGATGGCAGAGCTGGGTGCGGTCTGACTCTGCAGGACGCGGGAGCTGTCCTTGCGCTGCACTTCTTGAGAAGAGAGGGGCAGGAGCCTCAGGGCAGCAGCGGGACTCAGTAAAGCTGGTCCAGGACATGTCGGCCCAAAATGACATCTGACTGTGCGGTGTGCGCGTGCGGATGCCTTCCCAGTGGGACTACATAGAACTTGAAAGTAACCGCTGTCCCAGGGCTCCCCTGCTTCCCAAGGGACTCTGACTGCAGCAGCCTCCCCAATAGGGTCCCCGGCGGGGGGAGGGGAAGACAGGCAAGACCTGGCTGGACCACCCGGCGCGCATCCCGAGGCCGGCGCCCTGGCCTTCCTGCCCCAGGCCCCCGGTCTGATGGGGGAGGCAGGCGCGAACACGGAGGCTCACACCAAAGTGCCCCCCAGCCCAGCCCAGGTCCCGCAGCCCGGGAGCAGGGGAGCCCGCGGACGCCCCTCGGACCACCCGACTGGGGGGCCCACCCCCGGCACGGAGTCGCTCGGCGGGGCCTCCGGAGCCGGCCCGGGTCCCCTGGGCCAGGGCGGGTCTGTCCGAAACGCACCAGTAAGCGAGCGGGAGAGCGCGCCCGCCCCGCCCCGCCCCGGGCGCCCGCTCCGTTCCTCCCCGGAAGGCCGGGCGGCGCCGGGAGCCCCGACCCGCGGGACCCGGAGCCAGCGCATCATGGCCGCGCCCGTGCCGCTGCGCGACTGTCAAGTACGCGGAGGCCCGCGCCGGGCGGGCGGGATCGGGCCTGCGGGCAACCCGGGGTCAGGCGGGGGACGCCGGCGGGCAGCGGCGCGGCGGAGGGGCGGTGGACCTGGCTGGGGCGCGGGGCGCGGGGCGCGGGCGTCCGCGCTTGGCGCGCGGGCACTTCAGGGGGCAGTGGATAGAAGGGACCAGGGGACTCTCTTGTGGTGTCCCCATCAAGGGACACAAGCGGTGCCCCTTGAGGTCCTGGTAACCCCAAGACCTCCTAAAAACTTGGCTCACTGGGCATGGCATGGTTTGCAGGGACGCCTGGCTATAGTGAGGGTCTCCTTTGACCCCACCCAGGGCAGGGAGCCTGAGCCTGAGCCCATTTTGCAGATGAGGAAATGAAGGTCAGAGAGGCCAGGCAGCTTGTCCGCAGCTACCCAATACCAAACCTGAGAAGGTGGCCCTCTGAGCTGGCCCGGAGTAAAGGGCATTTCCTGTGCCCAGAGGAGCCACCAGACAGTGCCCTGGCAGGACACCGAGGGTAGCCATTACAGTGAACAAACCTGTCGTGGGAGATGTTTGCACTGCCACACTTGGAGGTCCGATGTCTGAGGCAGCGGGGAGATGGGAGGAGTGCTGTGGTGGCTGGCAGGTAGTGTGACTCTGCCCGCCAAATGGAAAGACCACCCGGCCTCTGTCTTGCCTGCCAGACCACTCGTTGTGCTGAGGGCTCCCGTTTACCCAGTGTCTGCTCACAGTCACCCCGTTTGGGCCTCCCGAGCCCATTTTACAGAGGGGCAGCCAAGGGTGTGAGAGGGAGGATCTTACCTGAGGGTACACAGCTGTTCAGAGGTTGCTGGGATTTGGATGGGGGCAGGGGCTCAGCTCTCTCTCTCTGCTCTACACTGTGAAGTCTGAGAGTGCCCCACAAGGCCACATCTTACGATTGCTCGGCATTTGGAGATCTGTGAGTGTGTTGGGCGTTGGGGTTTGTGTGTGTTTAGGTTTGAAGGCCTCCTTGGAATAAGGCCCTGGTGTTCCTCCCTTGCCGTGTGCAGGCGTGGAAGGACGCTGGGCTCCCACTCTCCACCCCAAGCAACGAAGCCTGCAAGCTGTTTGATGCCACCCTGACCCAGGTACGCCTGCCGAGAGAAGCGGTGGCCCCTGCTGTGAAGGTCTGTGGGCAGGGTTTTTAATTGGTGAATGCTTTTCAAATTGCACTGTGACCCTAAGGTAGGTGCAGTAAAATCTGTGTACTCTGTACTGAGGACGTGGGAACCTGTGGAGCCGTGTCTGCGGGCCCACAGCACGGCTGAGAGGGCCTCTGCACTGCCCTCTAAGGTCCCTAAGTGGTGGGCAGAGAGCCGGGGACTCACCATGGGGGATGGTTCTGTGCTGAGCCTCCACAGGTGTCCCTCCCTGCTGAGGGCTCGATGTGGGGCTCTGCCCCGTAGGGCGTGGCATCCTGTCCTGGGCTAATCTGTGAACCTACTGCTCTCACCTGGGGCTGTGCCAAGACCTTCCGGCACTTTAATAGTCATTTCTACAATGATGAGTCTATAGTTTTAGAACTAGGAGGGGTCTCAGAAGTAAGGGCCAACTAGTTTGTTTAACAGGCGGGGAAGCAGAACCCCAGAGAGTTGAACCAACTTGAGTTTAAGGTCTTCTAGTGAGTTAGAGATAGAACCAGGATGCACCTAGGTGTAAATACACCGATGGAAAACTAAAGCTGGCCTTTATCCAGAGCTGCGAGACTGCTGCATGCTGCCTCTGTCTGTAAGACGTGAGGACCAGGGAAGCTCCTACAAGCATACAAGCTGAACAGAAAGACTGATGAAGTTAGCTATGCCACGGGTGCGTCTGCTCCCAGCCTGTCCTTGCCAGGGACTCCACCGAGTGCCCTTGAGCTCCTCGTCTATTTTGTGTTCAATGTTGGTCCACTTGCCTCTCCAGTACCTTACTGGCCTCTGTAGAGCTCTCAGTTTGTCACAGGCCACGTTTCCCCAGTTCAGTGGCAGCTCGCTCTCCCAGCGTGTGCGTGTTCTGTGCTGCGTGCGCGCATTGGTGTCTTTGAGCCATGCTGCGTTAGAACCTGGGTTCTTTGAGTCTCCGTGCCAGCTCCCCTGACTCTTGTTAAAACGCGTGTGCTAATTCTGTGTAGATGTAGGTTAGACAACTGAAAGGGCACATTTTAAAATCCAGTGCGTTGTTATGGTTTTAGGATTTTTTAAACACAGGCATTTAAAAAAAGGACTAGAAACAAATATATCAAATTGTCAAAAATGGTAACGAGAAGAGATTAGATTAAGTTTCAGCTTCCAGCTTTTGTGTCCTTTTCTAACTCTCTATAATGAATTTTTACGGTGGCTAACTTTAAAAGGCGTGAGTAAGAAGCAGAAATGTCCCTATCGTGACCAATTTCAAGGCCCCTCTTAGGGCTGAAGAAGCCGATGGGTAGTGGGTCACCTGCCAGGAAGAACCTTCCTTTTGATGTTTCTTTTTTTGGAAATGGTGGCATCACCAGCCCTAGAAAGTGTGCCTCGAGTTATATGTATTTAATCTCTTCATATAAGATCAACTGGAGTTGTACTTTCTTTGGATTAGAGTCCAGAAAACACTCAATGTTCTAGAAAGGAAAAAAGAAACAACCGTCATCAATATGATCCAAGGACTCCATGAGGACACCTTTGTTTTACCTTTTTCAGTATGTGAAGTGGACCAATGACAAGAGTCTCGGGGGCATTGAGGGCTGCCTGTCAAAGCTCAAAGCAGCAGATCCGACCTTCGGTGAGTAACATCTTCGCTGGGTGAGGAGCCCAGTTTCAGGGATCCAGCCCCTGTCTCCTTCCCTGACCACAGGGACTCAGTTGGTTTGGGGAAGTCACGTGGAGTGGCAGCAACCAGGCTGGCATTTGGACAGAGGGAGGGAAGAGGACAGCTTCCGTCGGGTTTGGAGTAACAGCCGTTGCCATAAAGATGCTAATCAAAGGCCGTTTTCAATTTTTTTCTCTAATTGCCATCAATTCCACAAGGAAGACACTAATCCCACTTTTCAGATGAGGAAACCATGGTTCAGCGAGAGTAAGACATGTACCCAAAGCCACCTAGCCGGTAGTTGAGGGGCTGGGATTAGCCCAGACCTCTGGATCACAAGAGATGGCCACTGCAGCCTTGGTTGGGGACAGGTGAGGCCTCACCCAGAGTGGCTGGGTTGAGGTGAGGACCAGTGGGTGGCAGAGGCTGGCATCTAGGCGAGCTATGTATGTGGCGGGCACGGGGAGGTTAGCACAGTGCATTCCAGAACTCCAGGTGGGTGGCCCCAGTATGGGGCAAGGTTCTGGGTCTGGGAGAAGGACATTCCTCTCGTCAGGGCAGCTGCTCCCCACCCCTGCAGCCTGGCCACACTGAAGGCAGGGAGCTCACTACCCTGGCAGGGACAGGACGGGGAAAGAACTGGGAAGAACTGGGGAAGCTGAGCCCAGCTGAGGGGGGAGCAGTAGCCAGGGGTGGGTAAAGCTCTCTGAGCAGACCTCAAGCCCCCAATCAGAAGCAGGGCCCACTGGGTGGTCCCACCACTATGATTGGATCCTAGGTAGGTCCCAGGCCTGGGCCGTGACTGGCTTGCAAACACTGGTGGACACCCTGCCTCTCTCGAGGTGGGGGCTGGGAAGCCCAGGTAGGGCCTGGGGGCCAGCACACCTGCCAGCAAGGCTGCTGCAAGGGCCACAAGGCACCCTCCCTGCTAACTCTCTGCTGCGAGAGCAGCCCAGACAGGATCGTGGCTTCTGTGCTCCGGGGCCTCCTTAGACCAGCCCCCTGAGCAGCGTCCATGAGTGCCCCTGGGAGGCCGTGTGCCCGTTGCGGTGACAAGTCAATTGATGAGTCTGCAGACAGCCCCTAACCGTGCCATCCAGTGCCTGGCACTGAGCAGAATGCCCCCGTTAGATACGTGTTTGTGGGCGCTTTGAGACTTGCCACTACCTCCATCTGAATCACTGGCCGCTTTCCAACCCTTCGCCAGCTATGGGCCACGCCATCTCTAACGGCCTGGTGCTGATCGGCACTGGAAGCTCCGTGAAGCTGGACAAAGAGCTGGACCTGGCTGTGAAGACGATGGTGAAGATTTCGAAAACGCAGCCACTGACGCGGCGGGAGCAGCTGCACGTGTCTGCGGTGGAGACCTTTGCGGAGGGGTGAGGCCCCACCCCAGCCAGGAGCTGACCCTTCCAGGCTGCGCTTGGCCTGACAGGGTCTCCCTTTCCCAGTGCCCTCGGGCAGGGGGTGGCCTGGGCGCGGTCCTGCCCCACCTCCTGAGATCCTCCCATGGGAAGTTGCAGCCTGCTGCTCCGTCCTCAGCTGAGTGCTGGATGAGGAAGCAGCTGGCGGGATTCCCAACTTGGTGTTCAGAATAACTATTTGGTTTCGTTAAATACATTGTGTATTATTTTCATTGCAAAAATAATAGGGCCACATTACAGAAATAACTAGAAGAGAGAAGAAAACGTTCCCGCATATACCACTTGGCCTCATGTTGCCTCCCCGGTCACCCCCTGCTCTGTTCCCGCCGTGGTCCCCACGCTCTCCGGGACAGCCTCGTGTTGGCCCGGGCAGGCGAGATGCCCTGCAGAGCTGGGTGACCTGAGCTCACTGTGCAGGGGTGCGTTGAGAAAGTCCTGCCCTGCTCTTCCTGGCGAGTCAGCCAGGTGTGGAATCCCACCTCGGAGCCTTCCTGCAGCTGGCGCGGGGTCTCCAGTGGAAGTGCCTTTGGCCATTTGTTAAACCAGTGTTTTTTTAACCTGAACTAGAGAGTAAAATTTCCCACTGTTTTTTTTAATATTCTGAGCTATAACCTAACATAGAAACCAATTCAGTGCAGGCCATGACATTCATGAGAAACAATGCCTTTTGCGCTCCCCATGCAGGCGGGCTGTGCTCAGTGTTGCTGAGAAATCTCTCTTGGCTTCCAGGAACTTCCCGAAAGCCTGTGAACTGTGGGAACAGATTCTCCGGGACCACCCGACAGACATGTTGGCCCTGAAATTCTCCCACGATGCCTACTTTTACCTGGGCTACCAGGAGCAGATGCGCGATTCTGTTGCCCGAATCTACCCCTTCTGGACACCTGACGTCCCCCTTAGCAGGTACGTGTTGGTCGGAAGTCACATCATTTCTATTTCTGAATCTCTCTCTCTCCTGCCCTAAAAATACGGCAGTTCTTTCGGCACTGTCCTAAAAACAGTGAGACTACTGTGGCTGTCCTCCTCGCTCTTTAACGTTCACATGCTTCACTTTCTTCACTTCATCGTCGTCCCGCCTGCAGATGACACAATACCATTATGTGTCAGTCGGGGCGGGCTGTTTTGTTGCAGTAACAAACATCCCCTGGATTTTCTTCCTGAAAGCTATCACAGCAAAGGTTTATATCTCACCCATATGACATGTCCCTCTTGGGAGGGCCGAGGGATCTGCGACCATGTCCCGTCCCCTTCCAGGGTCCTAGCTGATGCAGCAGCTGCCCTCGGATGCACCGTCGCTCAGAGGGAAAAGTGAGCACTCCTGGGGGGCTCACAATGGCCATTAAGGGCTCAGAATGACAGGAATAACCTGCCACCCCCGAGTCTTTGGCCAGAACTGACCACATGACCTGACCCCCCTCACAGGAGACCAGGAAGTACAGCTGTACCTTGAGCTTGGGAAGAGGGGAGGCCTGGGGTGTCTCTGGACAGCCCCAGTGAACGCCACACACGATGGCTCCGCCGTGTCTTAATCACAGGATGGTTGGGAGTTCAAACAAGCTAATAGATTGAAGAGCTGCTCATTAGGGCTCTCCAGAGAAACGGATCCAATAAATAGCGTGTGTCTCTCAGAGAGAGAGAGAGAGAGAGAGAGAGAGAGGGGGAAATGGAGAGATTTATTTTAAGGAATTGGCTTCCTTGATTGTGGGGCTGGCAAGTTCAAAGTCTGCAGGGCAGGGCAGCAGGCTGGAGACGCCTGCGGCAGTCAGCCGCACAGTCTTGCGTCCAAGGGCAGCTGCAGGCAGAACTCCTTCTGGGGGCCTCGGCCTTTCCTCTAAGGCCCCCCACACATGGAGAGTAATCTGCTTTACTCAAAGTCTACTGATTTAAATGTGAATCACCCTAAAAAATGCCTTCACAGCAACACCTGGACTGGCGTTTGACCAAACAGCTGGGTACGATGGCCCAGCCAAGTTGATAGGTAAAATGTACCATCCCAAGAGCCTAATAGTACCTGACACACAGCAAGTGCTGAATACATGTTTAGATGTTGAGAGTTAAATGATCCCAGTAAGCACTCAATAAATGCTGAAAAAAAAGAAAAAAGATAACTCTGGAAGCCAGTGCTCTGGAATGCTGCTTCAGTGAGTAACAGGAGCTGCAGTAATAAAGAAACCTCCGAATCTCAGTAGAAACACCATGGCTCTATCTTGTTTTCACTTAACCCCCCAAAACCACAGGAGAGAGCAGCTCTTTCATGTGTGGCTGCCCGGGATGCTCAGGTGCCAGTGGGTACAGGTGAGAAATGGAAGTACGCGTTTATTCAGCACAGCGTGTTCATCTGGGCTGGAGAGTGAGCTGCCGGACAGGGCCCGGCCTGCAGGGGGTCTGGGGCTGGGGAGGGGCCTGGCTGTCCCCCGAGTGCAGTCCAGGCTGGGCAGAGGGCCATGCACGGTGCTGCGGGCGCAGAGGAGAAGCCACTGCCAGCCCTTGGGTCACAAAGGCTTCCCAGGGAGGTGATCCTGGGCCAGGCCTCTGGGTGGGTGTCACCAGGCAGACAGGCGGGAGAGGACCCTCGTCATCCTCAGCAAAGACCCTATGTTGATTCTTAGGCAGGGAGACGCTGTCAGTGCCGGGTTTGGGGACGGCCGTGTGCATGACACAGTTCACTTTGCCCCTCACCAGTTGGAAGCCTTGAGATGCTGAGAAGTGCAGAGCTTGGCGCAGGGTTAGGGTGTGTATCGGTCGCCTGCGGCTGCCTGTTACAAAGTGCGGCAATCTGGGTGGCTTTGGGCAGCAGACATTGATTCACTTGTGGTTTTGGAGGCCAGAACTTCGAATCAGGGTCTCAGCAGCGGCTCCCTCCGGTTGCTCTGGGAAAGGATCCACTCTTGCCTCTTGCCTCGTCCAGCTCCTGGCGGTGGCTGGACTCCGTGGCGTTCCTTGGCCTGCAGCTGCCTCACTGCGATGTAGTCTCCACCTGCTGTCTGCCCTCCCTGTCTCTGCGTCTTCCCACGGCCTCTTCTAGGGACACTGGCTATTGGATTAGGGCCACCTTGATCCAGTGTGAACGTATCTAAACTTGATTACATCTGTGAAGACCCTACTTCCAAAAAAGGTCACATTCACAGGTGCTGAGAGTTAGGACTTCAGCACATCTCTTTGGGGGGGGGACACAGTTCCACCTTTGTGTTCTGAGATATTTTTTCTCATTTTTAGCTACGTGAAAGGCATCTATTCTTTTGGATTGATGGAAACCAACTTGTACGATCAGGCAGAAAAACTCGCCAAAGAGGTAAGAGGGCCCTTCCCTGGGTACCTGACCCTTCAGGGCCCCCAGTGAGTCACCCCACTTCTGGGCCTCGTTTCCTCGGAGACGCTGGGGAGAGCTCCTGTTAGTGTGGGCAGCTGCCGCCTGCCTGGGTCTCACCGAGTGTCTGTCACTCGTGTGCCTCCCAAGGTCCTCAGAGCCACGTTCCTTGGCCAACGATGGTTCTGCCTCTGTAGACGGGGACAGTGAGGCTCAGCGAGGCTGCGGTCACCTCACTCACTCTGGGCTGTGGAGAGTGGTGGCCCCGTCTGGTGGGACGGGAACATTGGTGGGAAGTGGACGTACACACTGGCTCTTCCTCCTTGAACTTCACATTTCTAGCATCACCCGCAGCACCCGAGTGATTTGGGCACTGATTGCCAATCATGGTGACTGGTGGGCACGCGGGCCCAGGACAAGTGGCAGGCTGCGGCTGTCAGTGTGTGAGCTGTCACAGCTCTGGGAGTCCCTTCCCTCCTCTCCTCTTCTTGCAGGAGTGGAAACTGAGGCCCAGGGAGGGGCTGTCATACGTACGGGAGTGACAAACACTCTTGTGCCGGGCTTGGTGCTGGCACTTTATATACGCCTGCCTGTGTCCACACGTCTCTGCCCATGTGACATTAGACTCCTCATTGCCTGGATAAGGGACTCAGAGAGAGGCCAAAGTGTGCCTAAGGCCACATAGCTCAGAGATGGCAGAGCCAGATTGTCACCCAGGCCACCTGATTGATGGCTGTCCTTTAAGCTGCCTGGGCTAGACCCTGGCTTCCCAGTGTCCCAGCCAGGGCTCTTCCCCCCGCCCCCTCGGAAGGTGCGCTTGTCAGGCTGCAGCAGCCCCCCCAGGAGAAAGCCCATGGGGCTCAGGGCGTCTCTGAACACTGCTCTGATTACAGAATCGGAGCCCAGATTCGAGGCTCAGGGTGGGTGCTTCTCTGCCTTAGCCCCGAGTCAGGGCTGGGGGAGACCTGGGTGGGTTCCTGGTGATCTTGGCTCTGTGACCTGGGTGACCAGGCACCAGTGTCCAGGGGTCAGCCACAGGAAGGTCCCTTGGAGACCATCGCAGCTAGACCCCCCTGTTAGGGGGCATCCATCTGGGCCCTGAAGGCTGTCGGGACGGCTGGCGAAGCTTGGGACGTGGGTAGCTGTGGCGAGCCACACGTGGCAGGTGCCCCCAGAGGGAGGCCGGAAGATGCAGGTCATGCCTCACAAGGAGTGAGAAGTGCTGGAGGCCCCCTCCCTGCTCCCTCCTGCAGGTGCCCACTCTCTGACCCAGCACCAGCACCCCACAGACAAGAGCAAGACCAGGCTATCATGAGGGTGGCAACTCGTGGGCCGTGTGTCTGTAGCCCCAGGCCAGCGAGGGGCAGGAGGAGCCATGGACGACTACCCGGGCAGCAGCGGGCAAAGGCACAGCCACAGAGCTCAGGGACCTGGAGCTCCGAGTGGCTTCATGGGCTGAGACTTAGGGTGTAGGGGGTGCCTGGGTGCCAGGAGCCAGGGCTGGAGGTGGACAGGCAGGGGTCAATTGGGCTGGGCCTGGTGCCCCAGGATGCCAGTTTGGACTTTCCCAGGGAAGCTTGGGAGGCCTCCAAGAGAGGGAGGAAGTTGGTCAGCCCCTCAAAGATGCGATAGCCACAGCCCTTCTTGTCTGCTTCGGGCCCCCGTGCCCAGCCTGCTCAGACTGTGCCCCGCAGTCTCTCCAAGTGCCCTGTGCTCACTGCCTGTGGGTGCCCACGACTCCTACAGACGTGCCTTCTTTCTCTCCGTGTTCCCTTGTGGAGCGGGCAGGGCCCACAGAAGCTGAGGGTGAGAGCAGGGTGCAGGGCTTGCTGGGGACAACCTGTTGCCACAGCCCTGCAGCAGGTACCATGCCAGGGCAGAGGGGCTTGGGGCTGCTGGACACCTGTGAAGCGTGTGGGAGACTGAGGCAGCGGGGCTGAGGGCAACCCATGATTTGGTGTGGGGGACCTGGGCAGGGCCAGTCCAGGGGACCTCTGTGAGCCTCAGTTTACTGCTCTGCACCTGACACTTAGTAGGCACTCAGCAAACATGAGCTGAATGAAACCGCTAGGAAGCGAGAAGCATTCCATGTGTCCGGCCTGTGTCTCTGGTCACTGTCAAACTCAAGGGTCAGGGAATGGCAATTGGCATTCATAGCCATGATGTCAGAGCCAGCTGTTTCTGAGCCCGGAAAGCCATGTGTGTAGTCACTGCATGTGTGGTGGTGGGACAAGGCAGCAGCCACAGCCCATGGAGCACTTAACAGGCCACACTGTGCTCCTGTGGACAGTGGCCCCTCCACCAGGGGGAAACTGAGGCCTGGAGAGGTTGGGCAGCATGTCGCATGTGACTCAGCTGTATACAGGAGGCTGTGGGGTCAGGGGACGAGCCCTGGCTTTGGAAAGACCATGTTGCCATCGAGCTGTGTGACCCTGGGCAAGTTGCTTAGCCTCCCTGAGCCTCAGTTTCCTCATCTGTGAATGTTCAGTGAGACCCTCCGTGGCAGCGTCCTGTGGTTGGTGTCCCAAGCTGGTGAGCCCTGGGCCCGCGGGACGCGGTGCTGGTCGTTGGGATGGTGATGGTTTTGGGTCGGAGCCCCGTCCCCGCGCTCTTGCCCCCACCCGCTCGGGCTCCCCTTGCCCCTCAGACACGCGTGGCCCGGCCCGGGCAGTCTGACCCTCCGGCCCCTCCCGCCCCCGTGTAGGCCTTGGCCATTACCCCGACAGACGCGTGGTCGGTGCACACGGTCGTCCACATCCACGAGATGAAGGCAGAGTTCGAGGAGGGGCTGGAGTTCATGCAGCGCTCAGAGAACCACTGGAAGGTACGATTCTTGCCCCCGGGTCCCCTCCCTGGGAGATTCAGTGCATCACCTTGAGTCAGGCTGCGGCTTTGTGGGCAGGAGTTACGGGTGCAGTTTGGTTCTCGGGGAACTTGCGTTCAGCTTGGAGGGGTTTCTGTCACGCCGTGGGGTCCCCGAGAGCCCCACAGCTCCCCAGCCTACTGGCATTTTGCAGGCAGTTCTAGGATTGGTCTTGGCCTGAAGCATCTGGCTGTGAAAGGTCAGGAAATTGCTGGGGACCGAGCCTGGCGGGAAGAGGCCTGGGAGCCCCCAATTGCTGGGGACCGAGCCTGGCGGGAAGAGGCCTGGGAGCCCCCGAGCTGCCGCTCCTGCTGGCGCCTCAGGGTGGCGCAGTGCAGCCGGAAGGGAGGTCCGTGGGGGCACTGGCGCAGTGACGGCCTGCAGCGCTGGCATGTGGGGCCAGGGCCTGGTCGGGGAGGGGTTCTTTCCCGGAGCCTGACCACGCCGTGGCCTCACTGTTCCCACTCCTGCTGCCTGACTTCGCCCAGCCCAGCTGCCGCTCAATGCCCTGAGGGCCTTTCCCTCCCTCCCCCGTCTCGGTGGAGGCCCTTGTTCCTCCATGTGGGCCAGTTGTCCCAGGGCTGGCCTCTGGCGCACCTGTCCAGGTGGGGTCGCTGCCCTGCCCTTCTCCGTGCCATGGTGGGCTCCCGAGAGCACTGAGGGCTGAGGTGGCGGGTCCCTCCCAGGGCCTGGCACCAGTCAGTGATGTGAGTGTGTGAACCAAGGAGAGACCGCAAGTGGAGGAGCCGGCGTCACCGGCATCCGTCTGAGCAGCTGCCTGCCCTGGGCACTCCCAGGGAGATGAATTTACAGGGAGGCAGATTACTGCCTCTCCGGGAGTGGCCCTAGGTAAAGCAGGTGTTTGAGAGCCTGAGGTTCCCGTGAGCTTCTGTTTAAGGATCTCCAGGCACTGGGACTGGAAAGGTCCTGGGGGCATCGGCAACCTCGGGCCCCTGGGCAGACACTGTTAGTTCTTGCTGGAGGGAGTGCGTGGTCTGGGCTGGGGGCCAGCTGGTGTGGCCATGCCCTCCGGCCGAGGGGCAAGGGCTTACCCAGGCAGACCGGGGACCGGGAGGCCTGGCGGGACGCAGCACTGGCGGGCATCACTCTCCTCCCCGGAACTCTGATTCTGTGTGGCCTGAGACGCCTGCGCTTGAGGCCTGGCTCTACCCTGGGTAGAACTTGATCACTCTGAGCCTTGGTTTCTTCATCTATTGCCATATCTGTGGAGCCCTTGGCCCCAAACGAGTGCCCATCGTGGGCGGCTGAGGCTGGGGTCATTTCAGAATGGGCCGTCATCCTCTGATGCCTTCATCTGTCGCCCACATGGCTCCTGGTGGCCTCTGGCCTGGCTGGACAGCCCTGGGTGTGGACAACACAGCCTGGGGCTCCCTGTTCACCTCCTGTGTGTGCCTCAGGCATTTGGCTGCTGAGCTCGGAGCTCAGTCAGACTCTAGTCCCTGCTCAGGCCTGTGCCCCACTCCAGCTCGGGTCCAGCCTGGACTTTTCTGTCCTCACAGGGCTGGTGAAGTGGAAAGAGCAGCCTCCTGGCAGCGCATGAGCTACACCATGACAGAGACTCTCTTGGGGATGTGGGAACCCAGGGGAGGCATCAAATCCAAGCAGGCTTTGGGGGGGCAGTGGTCAGGAAAGGCTTCCTGGAGGAGGTGACCTCTGAGCCGGTACTGAAGGATGAGTAGGTGTTTGCTACGCACAGGAGGGGGAGACGGAGGGTCTCCCGGCCCAGGATCAGCTTTAGCAAAGACACAAAGGCCTACGGTGGCCTGTGAGGCAGAGGGGAGCCCAGGTGCAGGGTGGGCCTGGGCTGTGCAGGAGGCGTCGTTAGTTCCTCTTTCCGAGAAGGCAGGTGGTGTCCAGGCAGAGGAGGAACTGACTGCAGAGGCCGCAGAGGAGGAAGGGCTGGTGTTCTGGTGGGGGCTGGGCCCTCCGGACAGATGCGGGCTGGGGCAGGTGAGCTCCGTGGTCTCAAGGGAGAGGGGGCCTCCCCTGGGACAGGGACACAGAGTGAGGACACCAGGTCACTTGCTCAGCGTTTACCGAATACCTGCTGTGTGCATGAGGTCAGCGAGCAATGAAGCCTTGAGTGCCGGGGAGGGTGTGTACTTGGCCCGGGGGCAGGAGGGAGGGACCCTTGGGCCTCTAGATTCACCTCTGTGGGGGCTGGGGTGGGCAGCTCCCCTCTTCTCGGCCAGTGGGGTTTGTTTTAGGTTTCTGGGTGCTGAGTACTGTCACCTGCCGGGGGCCATGAGTGCAGTTTCCCAAACTATCCTGGCAGCAGCTCTGAGCCAAGTCTCACTGTAAAACTGCCGCGCGTTGAGAGGCGGCCAACGTAACCCTCCGCACACCAGCTCCGCGCCGTATTCTGCCGGCGCTGCCGCTGCCTGCTGGAGTTGATCCTCACGGTTTTACCCAAGTGCCCGAGCTGCTGGGGCATGTCGTGGGCCTCAGGACTCTCCGTGGATCCCACATTAGTACAAAAGAACACCTGTGTTTTTTTCCTGCAGGCCGTCAGATTTTTCTTTAATTCTCTTGTTCTTTCCCCAGGACTCTGACATGCTTGCTTGTCACAATTATTGGCACTGGGCTTTATATCTGATTGAAAAGGTAAGGTGACCATTTGCGTTGTCTTCCCTGCAGAGATGTCCAGAGGAAGAATATGTTTCTTTTTTTCCACTTCCCTGGAGTTAGTATCTTGTGCTTGTGCGTTTAAAGGGAGCCCCGTGCAGTGCAGGGTGTACATTTTCAAAGGGCTGTCCAGGCTGGAACTGCTTTGGGCATTTTGTCACTGTCAGGACTTGGAAATCACATCTACTGTGTATGATCTGTGGACATCTTTTGGCCTGAGTGCCGCTCCGCTGCTGGAGTAGACAGCCAAGCCCACACCCACGTCGCGCTTGCATGAGCCGTGAGAGCCTCCCACGGGAGCCAGGGCAGCCGCTCGGGACACCCTGGACCCCGTGATTCCATCTGTGAGGGTGTCTTTATCATAGAGAAAAACTGGACACTCCCTAAGTGTCCAAAGAGAGAGAGAGAGATGCTTGGAACACGAGGACCCTGCCGTGGCATCAGAATGTGACCATACAATGTCTAGAAGAAAGCAGTGGACCCAGCTGAATGTAGAGGAGGGAAAATATATGTAGAAAAACAAAAGACTAGAAGGAAATACGTAAAAAAGCTCATAGCAGTTAATATAGCAATACGTACATTAACTTTTCTAATAGGAAAAATAATGCTTTCTCAGGAACTGTCCCCTCGGCAGGCAGCGCCAGGCCTCTGCCATGTCTCCGCTGGGGAGCGCAGAGCCTGGTGGAAGCGGGTTCACCTGTCCCCATCCTGAGACCCACGGCCCGGCACTGCCCGTGCCCCCTAGGAGGTCGGGGTCACGTGCTCAGGGGGCTTTGCCCGGCCATTCCCAGTTCGTTTCTCAGCGTGACATCTGCCTTCTCCAGATGGTAATCACGGGGACTTTATTTCCAGGGCGAATACGAGGCTGCGCTGACTGTTTACGACAATCACGTAAGTCTGCGTTGACCCTGCGTGCTCTGCCGCAGTGCTTTGCCTCACAGTCTCGAATAGATTGTTGAGCTCGTCAGGATTGTCCCAGCCAGAACAGACAGCTGCAGCAAGAACACATTTCTTGCTTGTGTAAGACCTCCTGGGCTTGGCTTTTGCCAAAAGCAGTGTTGTAACCCGGCATGTGATGGGGACATTCTGGTGACAGGTGCTGATAGATTTACACATCTAAGTGGACCATCTCTACAATTGCGCACTTTTCTCCAGTCCTTTTAGATCAACTTTTTTTGGTAAGATAATTGATCTACCCATAGGAATTTTTTTTATTTTGATAAAATATACATAACAAGAGTAAGTGTTCTCTGCAGCCTTGAGCTCATTCGCATTGTTGTGTGACCATCACCACCTCCATCTGCAGAACTTTTTTTCATCCTCCCAAACTGAAGCTCCACACCCACTGCACACTAACTCCCCGGCCCCTAGGTATTCTTTTTATTTATTATTTTTTTTTTTGAGACAGGGTCTCACTCTGTCTCCCAGGCTGGAGTGCAGTGGTGTCATCATAGCTCACTGCAGCCTCCAACTCCTTGGCTTAGTGATCCTCCTGCCTCAGCCTCCCAAGCAGCTGGGACTACAGGTGCATGCCACCATGCCCAGCTAATTTTTCAATTTTTTGTAGAGACAAGGGTTTTGCTATTGCCTAGGCTGGTCTTGAACTCCTAACCTCAAGTGATCCTTCTGCTTCAGTCTCTCAAAGTGCTGGGATTACAGGTGTGAGCCACTGCGCCTGGCCCCTGGGTATTTTTTTGAGAGGAAAAAAGCCTGCTCCCAGGTACCCCAGTGAGGGCTTAATAATAAAACCAGGGACCACAGAAATGCTTGTGATTTGGGATCTAAACACCAGAGAAAAGCACATAGTAAAGTTCCCGTAAAGTAATCCTTTCAACATTGTCAGGACGTTGTCGTAAGAAATGAAGGGTGACGTGCACCGTGTGCTCAGAGTAACCTAAACAAAGCTGGTTCTAGAACCAAGAACGGGCCAGGCGAGTCTCCTGCCAGCGTGGTCTGGGAGTGGGAGGTGACAGGTGCCTGGTCCCAGTACGTGCGCCAGTGTGCAGTGCTGTGGGCTCTTCCTTAGGTCTGCCCAGTGCCCCTTCTGGTGCCTGTTGCAGCCTGAGCTGTGGGTGAAGGTGACAGTCCTGACTGTTGGGGTAGGGGGATGGCGGTGGCCCCCATTTGCTGAGGGCTTGCTCTGTGCAGGTCACCGCTGAGCCTGGCCTTGGGTGGCCCTTGTCTTCCAGATCCTGCCCAGCCTGCAGTCCAGTGGTGCCATGCTGGACGTGGTGGACAGCTGCTCCATGCTCTACCGCCTCCAGATGGAAGGTACCCCGTCTCCGCACTCCCCCGGCCCTGCCTCCTTCCTCGCATGCTGGGAGGGGAGGTGCCATGGCCCCGGCCCAGGGCTGGGCAAGAGCTCGTGGGAGAGCTGCTCCAGGGCCCTCCGCAGGCCTTGGACGGGCTGTCTGGCTGCCGTCTTGGGTGCCACAGTGCTCCCAGAACTGCCCTTTCTGCCACTTCCCACCACTCCTCGGTGTGAAGGTCTCCGGCTTTGTGCCCAGGATGGCACTTGCCGTTCCCACGGTCTGCCCGCCAGGCCTTTGGGACACAGATGGCACCTGGCCACCTGTCTTGATGCTGCCTCCTTTCCTAGAGCATGGGAGCGGGCCTTTCTCAACTCCCTGGCTTTGCAGAAGGTTTCTCAACCTCGCCGTGCTCTGCGGGGAGGCTGGATGGGGCGGCCACAGCTCTGGGGCAGTGGAGGGCTCCAGCCCACTGCGGGGGTGCCAGGTGCTTCTCCCCCTGCCCCCAGGCTCAGCAGAGCCAAACCTGTACCCACAAGGGCCTGGCGCAGGCCCTGGCTCAGAACTGCAATGTGGGGTGCAAGCCCAGGCAGGACAGTTCAGGGACCTGAGGGGGGGCATGGCAAGCTGCTTCTGGAAGGTTTCAGGAACGCTTCCTAGTGGAGGTGAAATGTGAACCATGGAAGGACGTGGAGGGTTTGCCAGGCAGAGGAAGGGATTTTACACACGGAGGGAACAGCCTGTCCAAAGCCACCAGGACACACACCAGCAGCCTGTTACGGGAGGAGTGACTGGAGGGCAGCTCCATGTACTTGGCTGGGCAGGAGGAGGCTGAGAGGCGGGAGCCAGGAAGGCCACCTGTGTGCAGGGCAGGTGAGCCGGAGCCCCGGAGAGCAGCGAGGAGGCCGTGAAGTTGGCAAAGAGGCGAGGGGATCTGGGGGGATCTGTGAGGAGCCCACGGGGAGGCCGGGGGACCCAGGAGGAGGCTGCTGCTCCATTTTCTAGCCCTGGACGTGAAACCCAGGGCTGATGAGAGGCCTGTGTCTCTTGTCCTGCCAAACACTGTCCAGAACTGCGTGAAGAGGGAGCCCCTGAGCGAAGGTTGAGTCCCACTGACCCTGAGACCCCGTTAGCCCTTTGCCTGCAGAGGCAGAGAGCTCGAAATCCGCCTGGCGCTCTCTGGAGGGCCAGGCCTGGGCTGCCTGGGCGGGTGGGAGCAGAGGTGAGGAAGGGCGAGAGGTGAGGGGGCTGCCGAGGGCAGGTGGGGGAAGGAGAAGCCGCTGGTTTCCTCACCGTGCAGAGCGGCACACGAGCCGTTGTCTGGTTTAGCAGGTGAGAAATGAGGTTGCGGGCAATGTTGACGGTTATGGAGGAGCCGGGGACAGGCAGGGGGAGGTGGTGCTGGCTGGAGACTGGCGCAGACGCAGGGACAGTCCAGACACAAAGGGAGACGGACGCTCGCTACTAACTCGACAGATTAACCGAGTGCCGTATCAGGTGCTAGACTCGAGGTAACCACAGGGACATTTAAAAAGTTTCTGGGGTTTGTCAAAGAGGTCGAAGACTTCATTTAATAACCTTCAGTAGTTTCTTTTTTTTTAATTTGCTTTCTACCTTATGCATCTATTGCTTTTATAATTAAACAAAATTAACATAAACTGGGAGTCCACAGGCTTCGACAGGTCGAGGGCCCCCTGAGGGCTGTGTGGGGCAGGAGGCCCATGGGCAGGACACGCCCTGCAGCCTCACGCTGGGCCGGGTCCCCTCCTTGTGTCCTCAGGGGTGTCTGTGGGCCAGCGGTGGCAAGACGTCCTGCCCGTGACCCAGAAGCACAGCCGAGACCACGTCCTGCTGTTCAATGACGCCCACTTCCTGATGGCGTCCCTGGGTGCACGGGATCCGCAGACCACGCAGGAGCTGCTGACCACCCTGCGGGACGCCAGCGAGTAGGCGGGGGAGCCCTCGTCAGGCTGAGGGCGAGGGTCCCAGGCCGGGCGGAGGCCTGTTCAGTGCCTGCCCCTGCCTGCCAGGGAGGCTGGGCGTGGAGGCCCCACCTGAGAGAGTAGCTTTGGGGGTGCCCATGGAGGGCTGTTTCCCCGTGTGTGCCCCCCCAGTGTGCCCCTGCAGGGGTGGGCCCCACAGGGGTATAGTTGGTTCCTCCAGGACACAGAGCTGCCTCTCCATCCGTGGGGTGGGTACAAGAGCCTCAGTGTCACAGGGCAGCTTCCCATGGCAGGGGACACAGTTTCCCATGGCGGCGGCCCGGGAACCAGAGGTACCTGCTACTGTGTACAGATCCTGGACAAGGAAGTTCTCTGCTCTCAGCCTCAGTTTCCTCATCTGTAAATCAGGAATGGTACCTGCCAAGGACTGGTGAGGGCTGGCCTGGGAGACTTGGGCTGCCACAGCCATTCCCTCCTGGTGGCATTGCTGTTCTTGGCTTTCAGGGCCAGACTTTTACCTGCATTGCCTGCAGTCCTGACAGTTCTGGGAGGTCGTACTGTTATGCCCACTTTACAGTTGAGCCAACTGAGGCCAGAAGGTGGGGGACCTTCCCAGGGCCAGGTGACTGGTAACAGGCGAACTCTCACCCGGATCTGAGGTCAGAGCCCTGTTCTGCCCTCTCACTGGGCTGCCTTTCCTCAGTCATGTCACCACTTAGGGTGGCTGTGGGGTACCGGCCCAGGGACACCTGCTGAGTAGGAAACGCCCCTCCCCCACAGCTGCAGTGTGGCAGGGTGGGCCGCTGAGGGTGCTCTCGGGTTGGCAGATCCCCAGGGGAGAACTGTCAGCACCTCCTGGCCCGAGACGTGGGGCTGCCCCTGTGCCAGGCCCTGGTGGAGGCTGAGGACGGGAACCCCGACCGCGTTGTGGAGCTGCTCCTGCCCATCCGCTACCGGATCGTCCAGATCGGAGGCAGCAACGCCCAGGTGAGGTGGCCGCCCCCAGCACAGCCATCAGCTGGAGCCCAAGGGGCCTGGGTGCCCAGCAGCCCCCAAGTCTCTCCCAGGGTGTTGGTGCCTGTGATGTGGGAGAGTCCTTATCTCTCACAGCCCCTCCCCGGGAGAAGGGCAGGCCAGCCGCCGTGGGTGGGGGCTCCCATCCCTCTCCCACCGTCCAGGAGGCTAACTTGCCCACTGACATTTCAGAGAGATGTCTTCAACCAGTTACTGATTCACGCGGCCTTAAACTGCACCTCCAGCGTCCATAGGAACGTGGCCCGGTGAGCTCTTCGCCCCCTTCCCAGGACACCCGCCTCCTACACGGGGTCTCCCTAGGGACCGCCGGAGTGCCTGGGGGCTCCCAGCTCCCTCGGCTGAGGTGGTTCCTGCTTTGAGGTTGTGAAGATGTGAGGCTGCAGGGGAATTTATTCTCCTTTGTCACTGTGCTTAACGTGACCAAAGGGACCCAGCTGGCCCCACCCCCAGGCCCAACCAGCAGGGTTGAGTTTCTGGTGAGGCCTCTTTGCCTGGCTCGTGGACAGCCACCTTCTTGCTGTGCCCTCACATGACCTTTCCTCTGAGAGCTAGTTCTCTCATGTTTCTTCTTGCAAGGGCACTAATCCCGTTCATGAGGGCCCACCCTCATGACCTAATGACCTCTCAAAGGCCCCACCTCCTAAGACCATCACCTTGGGATTTGGGCTTCCACATAAGCGGGGACACAAACATTCAGCCCACAGCAGGGGCTCTGCCTCACACTGCCTGTACTTGCTTTCTTCAAACTGGGTTTTTTCCCCACACCTTCTGCTCTGCCACTTGCTTTTCCTGGGCCAGTCCCAGGTGTGGCTTCCTGCCCCATCCCTCTTTGTCCCCAGCACTGCACCTGGGGCAGGAGGGTGAGCTCTAAGCACTTGAGTCACGGCTTTCCCCGAGGCAGACAAGGCCATGGTGATATCCACACCCTGGAATTCTTGTCCCTTTTGGTTTCTAGTTTTTATCTTTAAGACAGAGTCAAAGTGCTCTCCAACCTGGTGTCCCAGCCCTCCTCCTGCCAGCTGTGCTTGGACATGGCCCTGGAGGTCTGAGCTTTCTCCCCTTCCCCCTGCCCCAGCCCACGCCAGGCCCCCTGCCTCTGGGCCTTGGCCCATCCTGTTCCTTCTGTGCTGCAGCCCAGGCTGCCCGTGTCTTGGGGCCAAGAGACCACTAGGCCCCGAATTCTTTTAGAAAGTTCTACAACAGAACCTCTTGTCTGTTTCCTCAGGAGCCTGCTGATGGAGCGGGACGCCTTGAAGCCTAACTCGCCCCTGACTGAGCGGCTCATCCGCAAGGCGGCCACTGTCCACCTCATGCAATGAGCTGGCCCGGCCATGGCCTCCCCAGCTCCGCCCGGCTGCTGCACTGGGCTAGGAGCAGGAAACAGCCAGAGCCTGTTGGTGAGGCTGTTAGAGGGGGGGTCTTCAGCCTTAAGCAGAAAGCCCTGAAAACCAGCAGTTTTATGGGGGTGGGGGACACAAATTCATTTTAAATATGATTCAGGATCCTCTAGTCCTTGTTGGGGGCCAATGTGCATTTTTAAGCAGTTAGAGCCAGTGGAGGTGCTGTCTTTCCACTTAGCTTGCAAACGGTTTTCCCAGGGAAACCCTTCTACTTCCTGTTTTTTGGGGGCTGGAGGGCAGGCCAGGGCTGGGGCAGACCCAGCTGGAGGAGGATCTTCCAGACAAGGCCGCGGAGGCAGCTTCCCCCACCAGGATTTCCACCCCACCCCCACCAGGCTGCCCTTGAGATAAGCCCTTTCATTTAGTTTCTTTATATTCTAGACAGGTTCTGTCGTCCCATCTTTCAGGTGAGGGTACCAGTGTGGGGGGAGTGACTTGTCCAGGGTCACAGCTGGTGGAGGCCCCGCCTTGCTGCCCCCACTGCCCTCCTTACAGATGAACAGGCACCTGGGGCTGCCCCTTCTGCTGTCTCTGAGGGAAGTCTTCGGCCTCTCCGGGGGCGTTGGTGGTGCTGATTTGGACTTGTTTCTCTTTTTAAACTGCACACCATAATGAGGTCTCAGGTATATGCTTTGGTCAACTATGATTTTAATCACATGAATGTATGTGCATTTCTGGGTTGTGAGGATTGAGCTCAGGGCTGCTCTGCTGTGGCAAAAACCAAAGTACTGTGACATGTGTCTGTAACAGGATTTGAGCTGGTCTTATGAATGCTGCCTCTGTCTCCTGCTTCCTGTGGTTAACTGGCCTGAGGTCCCTTCTGGACGTGCTGACTCAGTCGTGCTGCTGTCAGCCTTCCCGTGGGGGTGGGAGGTGTCCCAGTATGTTTCTCAGTTCCTTTCCTTCAGAAATTAGGTGAGCATTCATTGGGGCAGGGAGAGGGCAGGTCTCCTGGGAGGGAGAGGAACCCTCCAAATCTGTTGGGTCCCCAAGTTTGCTCAAGCCCAGGCAAATTCCTGGGATTAAAATACTCGGTTTCTTTGACCAGCTCTTGTGGGCACCTGTGAGCATCTATGTGCCAGGCCGGGAGATGGGCGTCTCCATGAACTTGGGGTGGGTGGGCAGCACGTCAAGAAAATGGGTACTTACAATAGGCTTTCAAGTGAGGTGCCATCTATACCCAGGTTCTAGGGACTCATCCCAAGGGGGACCTCCCTCCCCTCTCCTGGTTCCAACCCAGACATGACTTGGCCAAAGAAGAGGGAACCCTGGTCCCTCCAGGAAGCCTTCTACCGCTGACCCAACTCCCACTGTAGGCTGGAGAGGGTGCCTCCCCTGTGCCCACAGCCCTCGGCACCTGCCCTTGCTATAGCACCATTCTCCCCTGCTGTGACCTCCTCAGGTCAGGGACAGCATCAGGGTACCCAGTATCACCCAGCATGTGGCCTGCACTGAGTAGCTGTCGGTGAAAGTTGGTAAATGAATGCATAAATAAATGAAGTAGAACTTGACTGCAGGAAGGAAGAAATGAATCCACGATAGATGGGCCAGTGATAAAAGAGGAGGAAGTCAAGAGAAGAGAGTGATGGAGTGAAGATACAGAGTAACAGCAACAATTTATTAATCATTGGTACTGTTTATGAACACCTACTATGTGCTGGCACAACATAGGGAGAAGAGCATCAGGAGTGGGTATTGGGGACCACTCCCCAGCAGACATCCCCAGGGCAAGCCAAGGGGGGATGCAGTGGGCAGCCAAACTCCCCCCAAGCTACTTGACCACCCCACTTACCCAGCTCTCACTCTCTCAGCCCTGCCTGGTGCCCAGTGCTGGGTTGGGTGAGGCTGGGGAGAGTGGTGAGTGAGACCTGCTATGCCCTTCAGGAGCTCAGTCTCATGGGGAGCTAGACTTGGGGTCAGAAGTGAAGGACCACGGCAACATGGGGTGATTGGTGTGGATGGTGCAAAATCAGGGACATGGGAGTCCGGAAGCGGAAGTGACCCCAGCCAGCCTGGAAGGCTTCTGCCCTGATCCCAGGGTGTCTGCTCTCCCTTCAACCTGCCCCAAATAAATAGCTCATCATCATCTCTGAAAATGGTGCTCTCTTCCCAAAGTTCCATCCTTCCTAGGGCACACCCTATGAGTTATCCCAGGCGCCTACCTGCATCCTTCTCCATCTGTCCAGGATAATGAGCTACCACTTAGTGACACTTTGCCCTGGTGGGGCCCCTCATTCGACCCTCAAACCCCTGAGGGGGGTATTACTGATAACTGGCTCACAGGCAAAGGCTCAAGTGAGGTCAGTCTCAAACTGCCACCAACTGACTTGTCTACCAGTCCTGTGCTCGCCTCTCCACGTCAGGGGCGTCCTATCTGCTTCCCAAACGTGTACTCCCCAACGCAGGCTTCATCACCAGGCCCCTGCCTCTAGGTTCCCCTCTCCGATCCTAGAAAGCCCAGGATGCCCGCCACACCCTCTGGCCATCTTCACCCCTTCTTTGGGGAAGCCCGCCGAGGGCGACGGTCCCGCTCCGGCTAGACAGGCTGCGGAGCTCTGGCGATGCTTCTTTCTCTTGGTCTCCGGGTCACCTGGTGCTGGCTGCGCCTTTTACTAGTATTAATAGTAACTGACACGCAGTTTTACAGAGCAGGCGCGTGTACCTATTACGTTTAGTCTTCACATCAACACCCTTAGGTGGCAATTTTAATCATACAGATGAACTGGCCATCCGTCATTCCTGGCCTGCCACCGAAGCAAGAGGACACAGCTCCCGCCCAGTGCGCCCCTCAGGGCAGCGGACGGACTTCCGGTGGGCGCTCCTCGATGTCCGTGCAGAGCCAATCCGCTGCGCGGAGGTAGTGCGCGCGCGCGCTGGGCTCCTCTTCCGGGCGCTCGAACTACGACCCCCAGGATGCACCGCGCCCGACAGCCCCGCGGAGCTCTTTTCAAACGGACCAATGGGCGCCCCGCGCACCCCGTGCCGCGTTTAAATCCTTGGCGGAGGCGCGTCTCAAATCATCCACCGGCGGCTCGGGGTATGAGGGTTCGGTTGAGGGTCCCGGGCGGGTCCGTGCGCCGGGTGCCGCGGGGTGCCGCCGTTCTCGGGCGGGGAGGGGCCGCGCGCTGCCCTGAGGCGGGCCTGGGCTCGAGCTGGGCCGCCGGGGGCCGTAGGGGCCCTCGCGCCTCCCTCGGAGAGGAAGGGAGGTTGGGGCTGCCCGGGGCAAGCGGTGCCCGGGCTCTCGGACCCGCGCGCTAGGAGTTCCGTTGTCTCCTTCCCACAGCGTTTGGGTTTGACTGGGCCGGTCGCCGCCCCCCGCAGCCGCCGGCCTGGTGGCGCTAGGTCTCTGGGGACCCCTGGGCTGCGATCATTTCCCAGTGGCCGCCGCGCCGCCTTTTCGTCTCCCTGACCTGGCTACGGCCTTTGGCTCTCGGCCCCTGCTATGCCTCACCGGCCCGGGTCCCCTGGGCCTGCCCTGCTCACCTTTCGGCCCCTTCGTCCCCGCAGTGACTTCCTGACAGTTCTCTCCATGGAAGGGGGCGGCGGCAGCGATGTGCCTTCAGCCAGCCAGGCAGGGGACGCGAAGACGGACGTTCCTGAGAAGGAAGGTGGGTCCTCCCTACTGCAGCGCTCTTATTCAGGGAGCCCAGGAGAGATGGAGATTGATTTAATGTTTCCTTAAGGATTTATTTTATTTGTTCCTTCGTCGCTCATCTTGTGCTCTGCGCCTATGAAACGCACGGTGCTCGCCTTTATTTTTTTTTCTTTCACCCCCACCGTCTTTTTTAAGTTCCCTCACAGCTGGGATTCTTGTCAGGTTATTTAGTGCAGTGTCCCTCGTGCCCTAGAACTTAGTGGTCACTCAAATGTTTGTTGAATTGGCCAATTTTTGTTTGTGGCTGGTTTCTGTTCACTAAGACTTGTTTTTAGGATCTTTGAGATCATGTTAGTGAGTGAGCCTGGCCTGTAACTTTCCCTTGTTTCAGTCCTTGTCTGGTTTGGGTATCAAAGTGAGAGGACAGCCTCACAAAATGAGTTAAAGGCCATACCTTACCCTCTTTGTCTCTTCAAACATTTTGATACCATTTTGTCCTTTGGTCCTCACAACACCCACGTGAGGCAGTAGGCTGGGTACCCAAGTGTCCTTAGCACCTCCATTTGCAGAAATGGTCCTGGAGACCTTGCCAATCCATCATTGTCTCTTAATTGTATCTAGAAAGGTATTTGCTTCTGCACCCCTTCCTCTGTCCTGGTGTACCCTCCCTTTCAGATATGTCCCGCTGCGCCCCCTCGCTCCTTTGTGGGCTTCCCTCCTTCCCTCATCCTCCCCCACCCTCCCTCGTTTCCTTGCTCTTTGCCTGTCGCTTGGATTACACTCATCATTGACACGCACGTGTGTTACCTTATCTCGCTTTCTCCACATCTCCGCTGCCTCTCCATTGCTGTGTTCCTCCTTCTGAGCCAAACTTCCAGAGCTTTCTCGTTTGTTCTGCTATTTTTCCTCCTTCCTTAGCCCCTCCAGTTCCAGCTTCTGTCCTCACCACTCCATTCAGGCTGCTTTCACCAGTCACTGAGGACTTGCCATGCTGCCAAACCTCTTGTCACTTTTCTGTCTTTGTGTCGTCAGTCTCGTTCGGCCTTCTTTTCTTTTGGAAACTTCCCTTGCTGGGCTTCTGAGGCACTCTTGGTCTTGCTTCTGCCTCCCTGGCTGGGCTGTCTCCGTCTCTCTGCAGGCTCCCCCTCCTCTCCCATCTTCTGAAGCTGATCTTTCCCAAGACCTGGTCTGGGATCTCTTTGAGTTTTCGCCCTAGGGGCCATCATCATTTCCATGACTTTCCACCTCATCTGCTTTCTGGTGTGCCCCTGTTTTGTCTTGCGCAGCCTGAGTTCTGGACTAGTATATTCTCCTGCCTGTTTGGCCTCTTCACATGAATCCCTCGCACCTGGAACTCAACATGCCCCCTCTCAAGAGTCCATTCTTAACCTCTTCTTTTCTGTCTTTCCCATCAGAGTAGATGGCCCTTCCATTCACCCAGCCATCCAGCCTGAGAACCTCCCGCATTCACTCAGTCACCAATTACAGCCATTTCCACTTTTGGTGTATATCTTTGGTCCATCTACAGACTCTTTCCATCTTCATCCACGTGCCACCACCTTGGTCTCAGCCACGTTATCTCACCTGCTCCTACTTGTATAGTCTTCATTTTGGCCAATATGTGCATTTGTAGCTTCAGTAGATACTGCCTGTTTCCTTGCTGATACACTCTACACAGCAGCAGTGTCACCTTTTGAAAACACAAGTTAGATTATAATGCTCTTCTACTTAAAGCCCTTCAATAGCTTCCTGTCGCACTTAGGTACAATAAAACCTCCTTGCCATGGCTTGCAGACCCTCCGGGATCTGACCTGACCTATGTGTCCACCTCTTCCAGCCATTGTGACTTTTGACCAGTTCCTCACACACGCACAATTATTTCTCAGAGGTGTCCCCACCTCCACGTTAGCCTCTCACCACACTGCCTGCAGGCGCCACGTGCCGCAGGTCTGCCTGACACGGGGAGGACGTGGCCCCTTGCAGGTGCTCAAGCATTTGCAGAATGAACAAGTCTGCCAGTCCAGGGCCACCTGGAGCCAGTTGCAGAGCCTGGAGTAGAAGACTGCTTCCCTGACTCCCGGTCCAGGGTCCTTCTTTCCATACCAGACAGTTGGAAGTTTCTGGAAGTGACCTATAAAACTGACTTCCTAGGTTTGGCTGTGTAAAAAGTGAACCATCTCCTTCTTATTGTTGTCCCTCAGTCACCCAGTTGCTCCCTTCAAGGACCATGGATGTCATCAGTCTCTTGGGTGTCCTTCCAGACATACCTTGTGCAAGTGCAAGCCAGTATGTGCACAGTATAGACCGCGTCCCCCTTTTTATACAGCACACAGAGCCCTGTCCTGCATCCTGTGTTCTACGCTTGATTTATCTTGATGATTGTTGTGTATCAGTGTATAAAGAACGTTATTTTTTTTTTTGTACCTATGTAGTGTGCATCATGGGGATGTACCGTCATTTATTTCATCAGTTGTGGGTGAACACTTAGTTTGTGCCTAGTTTCTTGCTGTTATAGATGATGCTGCGATAAATGGCCGTCATATACATCGTTGTACGCATTCGTTCCCAGAAGGACACGCTCACAGAAATAGACTTGTGGGATCAGAGGGATGTGCATTCCTGGTTTTGGTAGGTGTTGCCAGCTTACCCTCTAAAGCTGCGGTCATTTATTCCTTTCCTGGTGGTGCAGGAATTGTCTGTTTTCCCGCAGCCTTGCCTATAGTTTATGAAACTTTTTATGGATTTTTTTTATACCTCTGCTATTATTTGTTACCTGCATATGAAAAAAATTGCTAAGACAAAAAAAAATTTGGTTTTTGCCAATCGCAGGGTAAGTTTAATTACTTTTTTCGCATGAGGCTGAACAACTTCTTGTCATATATTTAAGAACGTTTTGTTTTATTTTCTGTGAATTTTATCTGTTCATATCTTTTGTCTGTTTTGTAGCAATTTGGAGGCACTCTTCATAAATTAGCCCTTTGTGAAATGTTTAACTTTGCTTGTGGTGATTTTTGCCATGCAGGGATGTTTCACATTTGTATGTATTTGGAGATTGATCTTTTATTTTATGGCTTCCAGTTTAGTGTCCTAGTTAGACCGCCACACTCCCAGGTTATGAAACGCTTTGCTCATGGTTTCTTGTTCCTTTAGTGTTTCATTTTTTTTCAATTAAGTAGTCTTTGATTTATTTGGAATTCGTCCGGGTATGGTGTGAGGATTGGAGCAAACTTAATTTTTTCCCAAAGGACTGTGTGGCGTATCTCAATACCATTTATTGAATAGTGCACCTTCTCTTTTTATTCGACATGTGACTTTTGTGAGGTACTAAGTTTTCTTTATATCCATCTTGCATATTTCTTGTTAGGTGTGTTCATAGGTATTTTGTAATTTTTGTTGCTACTGTAAGTGAAGTCTTTTCTTCCATTATATCTTCTAACTGGTCTTTGGAGATATAAAAGGTGTTGATTGCTGTGTACTAATTTTGTTCTCAGTCATATTCTTTTGTCCTTTTATTATTTATGATAGTTTTCGGTTGTTTTTTTCCTTATGTCTATAATCATAACATCTTTGCACCATGATAATCTTATCTCCACGTTCTTTCCATGTCTAATTGTGTTGGTTAACATGTCCAGAGCAACGTTAAGAATTGTGGTGGTGCTTAGAGATGTCATTGCCGCGTGGCTGGCTTTAGTGGGATTGCATGTAGTTTCCAGTCTGATACTGGCTTATGGGTTAATTTACATGTAAATGGTAGTGCTGTTCATTAGTATTTCTGGATTTTTTTCCCTTTTGGGTATGTGATAGAATTGCACACCCTGTCTACTTGAAGGTTAGGCTTGGCCCGATGAAACTAGAATGTTGTGAATGGGTGGAAGTCTTTAAGAACCAGTGTGGAGTTTGCTCTCCCCTTCCTGCTGCCACGGAGACCAGTCTGTGTTCCTGATGGTGGAGGCGCCATCTACTGGGGTTCTGGAGTGTCAAGGCCAGGGAGCGGGACCCCAGCCTGTGCTCGGCAGGCGTATAGTTCCCAGTGAGAAATGTATCTTTGTTGTTTTAAACCACTTGAGCTTTGTGGATTGTTTGTTACTTCAGCATAAGTTAGCTGATCTTAGCTGATAGATATTCCTGTCTTTTGAAGGAATACTTCTGATGTTCTCCCCCTGAACCTAATTTTGGCTTTTGGGTTGAAATCCATATTTCCTCATATGATAAAATATATTGCTTTTTATTAAGAGCCTTTAAAATCAAGAATGTATGTTACATTTTATCATATGCTTCTTCAACATATATGGAGACAAACATACGGTTTTCTCTTTATGTCTAGTAATATAATGATTATATTGCTAGATTGTGTAAAATTAAATCATCTAACAGTTCTGAAATGAAGTGAGCTTGGTCATAATATATTATTATTCTTTCAATATGTTGCTGGATTCTCTGCTAATATTCCTGTTTAGGATTTTCATGTTGATATAAGTGAGGCTGGTCTGTAGCTTTCTTTTTTTTTTTTTTTTTTTGAGACAGAGTCTCACTCTGTTGCCCAGGCTAGAGTGAGTGCCGTGGCGTCAGCCTAGCTCACAGCAACCTCAAACTCCTGAGCTCAAGCGATCCTCCTGTCTCAGCCTCCCGAGTAGCTGGGACTACAGGCAGGCACCACCATGCCCGGCTAATTTTTTCTATATATATTTTTAGCTGTCCATATAATTTCTTTCTATTTTTAGTAGAGATGGGGTCTCGCTCTTGCTCAGGCTGGTCTCGAACTCCTGAGCTCAAAGGATCCGCCCACCTCGGCCTCCCAGAGTGCTAGGATTACAGGCGTGAGCCACCGCGCCCGGCCCGTAGCTTTCTTTATTGGGCAAACTTTATGCTTGCTTGCATCATAGAAGTGAGTTGGAAGGTTTATTTTTTCCTATCCTCTGGAGCATTGTAAATAGTATTGGAATTATTTGTTCTTTAAAGGTTTGATAGAATTATCCTGTGAAACTAGTGTAGACTTTGCTTTTTGGAAGAGGATAGCTCTCTAATAATTTTTTGTAGTTATTTTGTGATCTATTGAGCTATTAAGATTATTTTGTCTCTCTTGGAGTCAGTTGTATAAATAAATAAATTTATATAATTTGAATACAAAAATAAATTTTCCTAGAAAATTATCCATTTCGGCCAAGTTCTTAGGTTTATGTGCATGGTGTTGAACAAACCAACTTATGAATCTGTCAATTCCCTCTTTCTGTGGGTATTTCCCTTTCACTTCTTTTGTGCATTTGTGCTTTCTACCTTTTCCTTGATTAGGTAATTAGGCCTATTTAATTGATTAATTGGGACTTAATTAGGATATTTTCAAATTTTATGATTTTGATAAGCATGCCACATTGTTTATTAATATCAAATAAGGCATGATTTGTGAGAGTATAAACTTTACAGTATAGAAATATTATTTCAGTGCATTTCAATAAATATTTGCTAAGTGTCTAGGCCCTTAGCTGGACATTGGAGAATTTGAGGAGTGTTAGACATTTGTTGTCTTGGGGGCACCTGTAGTCTGGTTGGGGCCATGGAAGGGTCAAGAGGTGTTTCCAGAGGCTAATGCAGTAGTAGAGGTTAGGTCCAGGTGCTGGGGGAGCCTGGGGGGCTGGCCTGGGGAGGAGGAAGCAGCTGCCCCTGCAGAGAGGCCCACTAACCCAGAGCCTGTGGCCTGTGGAGAGTCAGGCTGATGAACAGGCCGTGGCAGCCATGGTACACATGTGGCTGGGGGCGTACAGAGTGCAGTTTTATCTGGGGGTTCAGGAAGGACTCCCCAGAAGTGATGACGGTCAACACACACTTACCGAGTCCCTACTGTGCATTTGGATAATATTTGAATTCATTGTTGCAAGATGAATAGGTGTTTTGTAGCTTGTAAGACGGAAGTTTAATTCTAGGGGAGCTGAGGCAGGTGGTCTTTTGAAAATGTTGTATACCTGAAAATGACTTACCTCTTCTTGAAAAGCTAGTCGAATGATTCAGTGAATGCATTTTAGATTATATCTGAAAAGTGAGGACTTATGCTTTCGGGTGGCTTAGCAGACACAGAATGGCTGATGCAATTTTTAAAAAGAAAATGGAAAAAATAAGATCATTTAGTTTCTTCCATGAAAAATAACTAAATTAAAATAATGATAGATTACATTTTTGGAGGTGAAAATTTTACAGTAGTTCTGATAGCTATAGAAACTGGTAATATTTTTCTCTTAATCAACCTCAGCGCTAAAGTAACAGTGGATTTTTTTTTCCCCCCAGACATTCGTCTTTTGGCCGATGAAAAATTTGACTTTGATCTTTCATTGTCTTCTTCAAGGTAAACAAATGAGATTTTTCCCCTCGCCTTGAGCATACCACATTCAGTAGTCTTTCATTTAAATGCCACTGTAATAATTATTAAAAATGCTTTTCTTTAAAAATAGTGCAAATGAAGATGACGAAGTCTTTTTTGGACCTGTTGGACATAAAGAAAGATGTATTGCTGCCAGCTTGGAATTAAATAATCCAATTCCCGAACGGCCTGTCTTGCCAGCATCTGAAAGTTGCGGTACTTGGAGCCCTCTCACGGGGGAGAAGTTTGTGGAAGTGTACAAAGAAGCGCACTTACTGGCTCTGCGGATAGAAAGCAACAGCAGAAGCAAGGCGGCCCAAGCTGCCCAGCCCAAAGACCCCTGGAGCCAAGGCGTGGAACGATTTATACAGGAATCAAAATTGAAAATAAGCCTCTTTGAGGAAGAAAAGGAAATGAAGAAAAGCCCCAAATCGCTTAAAAGGGAGACATATTACCTGTCAGACAGCCCCTTGATGGGACCGCCACTGTCGGGCGGGTGGCCCCCTGCGGGTGAGCCCCCGCTGCCGGACTCATGCCTGGCCCCACCGAGTTCTCCTGCCCAGGCTGGCCTCGCCCAGACACAGGGGCCGCCGCACCCTTCTCAGCCTTTGCCGGGGGAATCAAGTACTGCTCACCGAGCAGTACTGCCTCCGAGTCAGGCAGCGACTCAGAGAAAAGTCACCAGCAAATTGCAGCTGCCCCAAGCTTCATCTGTTAGAGGAAGACACGTCCACTTGGCCATGGAGAAGGTAGACACAACCGGGCAGCAGAACGTTTGCTTGGGGAGCAAGCCACTCCTTGCCTCTTAGCCCTCTCGGTTTATGTCCCCCGTGGAAACCACCTGGGGAAAGACCTGGAAGTGTAGAAGCTCCAAGGACTCAGGAGCGCAGGAATGCAAAGGCCGTGAAAGGCAGTCAGAAGGGGAGCCGATTTTGGGGTGGCTTGGGCAGGGCTTTGATGACTTAAAAATACCTCCTCCTAAATTCTGTTCAAATTCTTCCTTTTGCTTTGTTACAACACGGGATGCACCACCCATTAGGGATTTCATTTGCTTTAACAAACAGCCTTTTCCAAAAATTCCCCTCCGCTGGGATGGCCGCTTGACTGTGACTTAGCTTACATTGCTTTTCTCCTGGGCTTTAAGAGGAGGTGGCAGTTGACAGATGTGCCTTTAGGGTGCAGTCAGCCAACTCTGGGAAACTGAGGGTCCTGGAGCTTGGGGGGTGGCGGGAGAAGGATGGACGTCGGACCACGCTTGCTCCCAGGTTTGCCTGCCCTGGCTCCTGCTCAGGAGAGGGGAGGCTGCAGGGAGGCAGGGCAGTTTGGACCCTGCCCTGTAGCCCTTCCCAGCTCTGCTCCCTGCCTTGGGCAACAGTTAGAGAAGAATGACATTTTATGGGGTAGTTAGGAGGTTTAGGTAAATGCAAAATGCTCAGCAAGGGCCTAGAAATTCCCTTTTCCCCTCCACAAGCCCATCTCTTGAACCGCCTGACCACCCCCTATCATGAGGAGCCCCAAAATGAAATGGGTTGAAAGTGCATCCGCCATGCAGAGCCCTTGACCAGTAGGCATGCTGAGCCCCACCGATTTGAATAATGGGGGGCTTACCCCTCTGGTCATATAAACTCCTTTTTCTGGAGACCATTTAGGATGTAAATCTCTAAAAGTGATGTTTCTAGAATGAGAGTGGGCTGGGTCTTGCTGTGCGTAGCACACGTGGACTCAGGGCAGAGACTGTGGTGTAATTTTGGCTGTTCTGGACCCATCATAGTATCTCCCCTAATTCCTGGTCCTGGGGACCAGATAGCTGGTTTTCGGTCGGCGAGGCGCCGTCCCACAGCTGAGCTGCATTCGAGCTCACTTGGGAACCCCCACCATTTCCTGCGAGTTTCTCCGGAAAAGGTAATCACTTCTAGAGTGATCACAGGCACATCTCGTTCATGCGAGGACCACTTGATTGTAACACCTAGAGACAACTGCCGGGACGGGTATAGGAAGCAGAAACAGGAAATGACAAGTGTTGGTGAGAATGTGGAGAAATTGGAAGCCTCATAGACTGCTAGTGGGAATCTGAAATGGTGCAGCCGTTGTTGAAAACTGTTTGGTAGTTCCTCAGAAAGTCAGATGTAGAGTTACTAGTAGTAATTCTACTTCTTGGTATATACCTGAGAGAATTGAAGACGTATTTCCACAGAAAAACCTATGCACAAGTGTGCAAAGCCGTGTCATTCGTAATAGCCAAAAAGTAGAACCAACCCCAATGTCCATCACCTGATAAATAAAATGTGGTGTATTCAGACAGTGGAATATTTTTGGCAACAAAAAGAAATGCAGTCCTGATACATGCTGTCACACAGATGACACTTGAAAACATGCTCAGTGACAGAAGCCAGACACAAAAGGTCACGTATTGTATGATTGAATTTATGTGAAATGGCAGTAATAGGCAAATTACAGAGATGGAGTGGCCGAGTGTTTGCCCAGGGCTGGGGAGGTTGAGGAGTGCTTCAGTGCAGGAGTTTGAATCGACCCTGGGGAACACAGCAAGGTCCTGTCTCTAAAAAGTAAATAAAATGATTATGTAAAGTATATCTCAATTTTAAAAATGCTAGAGAGGAAAAAAGTTCGTGCTGCCTCCCTGCTACTGCGAGTGCTTATTGCTGTGACCTCATTAACTGTCCTGTTAGAGGGTGATTTATGTAAGCATGGATTAGTCCCATGAATGCCCTTGTCCCTAAATATGTCAGGAATTTATCCTTTGTTTGACTCTGCTGGCCAGAGAAAATGGCTTTCGGTACTAGATCAAGGAGATTTACTGCAGCCGAGCAGCTTCTCTGGTAGAGGGATGACCGTTTAATGGACGAGTCCTTTCTGTACAGCATCTTAAAATTTGTGTAACTAGAGCCAGTTTCCTCATTACCATCCTGAAATAAGGATCCCGACTGAGGAATAGCTTTAGAGGCTCTCTCTCCGATTAATTATCTGTCTTGATGTGATTTTACATTGTTTTTAATGAGGAAGGGAAATCCATCATCGTTCTTGTCCACAGTGATTTGGTGGAGCGAGTGGACTGCCCTGTTCCCTTCCGTCTAGGTGATGAATTGAGGAGCACGTGAGGCGTTTGGGAAGATAGATGGTGCCTGGCTTGCTCTGCATCGCAGCCTTAGTGTCTCTGTACGTTGTTAAAGATTAGACGATTCTCACAGTCCAAATTACAATTTTTCAGCCCAAGAAAGAGGTACCAGCTAGTCCTTCCGGGACGAAAATCCCAAATGGAAAGGAATGCCGCAGGGATGTGCTCCCTGACAGGCCTGCTCCGGGTGCTGCTGGCCCGCCAGCCGGTGGAAGCCACTTGGTCCAAGGCAAGCGGTTGCTCCCTGTTCCAAACAAGGTGAGTTGGCCAGGGCTGTGCGACTTGTTATCGATGGGAATAGGGTGGCAGCTTTGGACACAAGAGATTCGTCTTTGATTAAAGTCGAATTAGGACGGTTAAAAATGTAGCTCACGAGAGGCAGCCTGGTGAAACGCCTGCGTGGCAGTGCGTGTTGGGGGCTGGCCCCCGCCACTGGGAGCCATGTGGGTTGAGAAAAGACACAGGCAAGGTCTCCGGTAGTCAGTTTGTCTGTAACGGGGATGCCTGCTTCCCTCAGGGGCCTTTGTGCAGATAACATGCGATGTCGATGTTTTGAAAATGGAGAGATTACCATCCACATCCTTGCCAGTTAGCTTCTGGCATAGGAGTCAGACCGAGCTCTGTGTGAGAGTCACTGGTGCTCTGCTAAAATTGCCCAAATCTGGGCCCTACAGCCACCGACTCAGGGGGTCTGGGTTGGGGCCCAAAGTCTGCGTTTTAGCTAGCGCCTCCCCGTGGTGCTCATGCAGGGTTTGAAGACTTTGAGAAGTACTGCTTGCCTTTTTTCTTTAAATTCAAGATAATTACTAAATTATTAAAAATTATTTCAAACTCCTCCTTTTGCAGAAATGAGTAGTGGGTAGATAATGAAATCTTCGCTGATTTTGTTTTTTTTTTACATTTTGTCTCAGCTGGGGCTGAAGAAGTCCCTGTTAAAACCACCTGGCTGTGCTGGCAGTCTAGCAAGGAAGTCTTCTTTCTCAGGATCTGCTTCGAGTGTGGCGTCCAGTGTGTCTGTGTCGCCAGCAGTAGGCAAAGGTGAGTGGCCAGCGTCTCGTGCTCAGACCCACATCTAGCCAGGCTGGGCCTGGAGCACTGCCCCGTGCCTTCCTTGGAAGCTATCTTTTCAGAACGGCTTAGGCTCAGCAGTACACCCTGGAGGGCTTGCTCTGTCCTGTGGACTGGGCTGGACACCAGTCAGGGAAAAGACTATCTTGCTTGCCCTCAGAGTGAGTCCCTCCCATGAAGGGACTCAGGTGGCCTCAGTCTAGGGGGTACAAACAGACGTACAGTGTACCTAATGCCTGAGAACACAGGCACTTGGCCCAGCCTCATGATAATGGCATCAGACACAGGTTTTAAAATAGGACGTGGCCGGGTGCAGTGGCTCACGCCTGTAATCTCAGCATTTTGGGAGGCCCAGGGAGGAGGAGGATCACATGAGGCCAGGAGTTCAAGACCAGCCTGGGCAACATAGTGAGACTCCATCTCTACAAAAAATAAAAAAATTAGCCATGCACAGTGGTGTGCACCTGTAGTCCCAGCTACTTGGGAGACTGAGGCAGGAGGATGGCTTGAGCCCAAGAATTTGAGGCTGCAGTGAGCTATGATCACACCATTGCACTCCAGCCTGGAGGATAGAATAGAGTAAGACCCTGTCTCTACAAAAGATAGAATAAAAATAAAATAGGACTGTTCCCAGATAATTTAGGGCATATAACGCCTATAACTGCTGGATGTCTATTTATTAATAAATCCCAAATCTGTTTTAAGTTCAGGCTACATTGGTATGTTACCAGGCCAACGCTGCCATCTAGTGGTGAAGGGAAGAAACCCCAGGAGGCTATAGGCCAAGGCCTCGCTTTCCTGCTTTTTAGAACTAAATCCTCTTCAAATTGTATTTGCTGTGTACACTTTTACTATAGTTCAGGGCAGTGTGGTGTGGATTTTGTTCACAAAACGTGTAATGTATGAGCTCTTGAATCTGACTTGGAATCCTGACTCTGCCACTCAGTGGTTAAGAAAAGTGTGTGTCTTGTCTACAAACAGGTGACATAGCTCCTGTGTGTTCCTGTGTGTTTGAAGTGCTATGTAGAGTGCCTGGCATGTTCAATACATGGAAGCTCTTTAAAATTAGTTGTTACGAGATGTATTTTGCTGTATCCATTCAGTACATCAGCACTGTTTTCATTTACTGTTTTTGTATCTCTACCTCTGGTAAAGGTTGAGGCAAAAATTGAGTGGGTCTCCTAGTGTATGTATATTTCTCTATTGTACAAGTAGAGCCACTAGGATCAGATAAGATCTCGTATGAGGAAGAACCTCGTAAAACTGTTGTGCACTGTGTAGCTATAACCTGTGGCATTAGTTGTTCACTTAAAGTTTTTCTTTAAGAATCTCTTATCAAATCACCTTATATACTGGGTATATTAGTAGCTGAGTATGCATTACCCTAGTTTCTCTGCCATTCTATTTTTTTTTTTTTTTTTGGTCGGGGGAGACAGTATCGCTCTTTTGCTTTGGCTAGAGTGCAATGGTGTCATCGTAGCTCACTGCAACCTCAAACTCCTGGGCTCAAGTAATCCTGCCTCAGCCTCCCAGGTAGCTGGGACTCCAGGTGCACACCACCACACCCCACTAATTTTTCTATTTTTTATAGACATGGGCTCTCGCTATGTTGCTCAGGCTGGTCTCGAAACTCCTGGCCTCAAGTGATCCTCCTGCCTCAGCCTCCCAACGTGCTAGGATTACAGGCATGAGCCACAGCACCTGGCCTGTTATTCTATTTTAAATAGTGCTTATGATCAATACAACCCAATTCCCTCCTTGTAAGTTAAAGGAATCAACCAGTAATGATTGCGTCTTCTCACCCTGTTCTCTGCCTGCTTCTCTCACCAGACAGGTGGGGCATATGACTAGACTGTCGCTCAACGAGGGTAGATTTCTGTTACCAGCATAATTAATGAAGACTTAATTAATGTATGCTTATGCACATTTGGTAATTGTGTTGAGAATCAGTACCTTAGAACACAGTTAGCTAAGCCACAAGTGGCCTGGGTTGTCCTGTGTTTGACGGCATTGCTTGATGGGCATGCAGAGTATTGTTCATATGTTATATGTTTAAGATAGATTTGCCAAAGATAGCATAACTTGTGTGTGTAATAGTTTCATAATTTTAAAATACCTTAATCCTAAGTGATAACCAGATTTTATATGTCTCTTCTTCCAGCTAAATCAAGTGAATCTGCAAGTATGCCTGCAAACAGTTCCCAGCCTCTGTCAAACAACAGCAAGTCAGGCAGAGCGGGGCCTGCCATGCTGCCGGCGGGCCCTGCAGGCGCACCCTACAGGCCAGCCAAGCGGGCTGACGTTGAGCTGGCAGCAGAGCAGCCCACGATGCCCACTGCAGCTTCCCCCACCCAACCCCAGACTCCAGAAGGTCGAGGCCCGGGGGTGGACTCTGATTCCATTTTGTCAAAATCTTCTCAATTGACTAGAACTAGAAGTATAAGAAGGCGAGATTCCTATCTAAATTCCAAGACAAAGGTTGTGCCTACTCCTACAAGTCAGTTTAAAATTCCCAAGTTTTCTATTGGTAAGTAATAAGTAATACATTTTAATGTGTTTTCAAAATATTGAAGAAATTCTGTTTAAATGTTTAAAAAATTATTTCGTTGCAGTGATGGTGGTTTCTTTGCTTTCTTTTCTCTGGCAGCACATAAAGGTGTGTCCCACCGTCCTTTCGCTTGCACTGTTTTGGATGAAGGTCACTGGCGGTTCTCACTCTGTGTCCATCCCCTGTATGTGACGTGTCATTCTTCACCGTATGGTTTTCTCTCTATCGTTATTTTCAGCAATTTGATCGTCGTGTACTTTGACGTGCCTTTCTTTGTGTTGATCCTGCTTGGGATTTCTTGAACTTCTTTGATCTGTAGATTGATATTTTTTCATCAAATCTGGGAAAAGTTGGGCATTATTTCTTCAGATATTTTTTTCCTGTTTTCCATCTATTTCCAGGGGCTCCAATCCCACGCCTGTCGGAACCTCCTGACGTCCTGTGGGTCACTGAGGCTCTGTTCGGTTTCTTTCAGCCTTTTTCTTGGGCATCAGTTTCTCGTGCCACGCGTTGGGGTCACACTCGTTGTCTTCTGCTGTTAAGGTGTCCAGTTGGTTTTTGTTTCTGACGTTACAGCTTTCCCGTATTTCTCCTCGTGGTACTTATGTTTTCCTTTAAATCCTTGAACATATGTATAATAGTTGTTTTAAAGTCTGATTCTTCTAATTGCATCTTCCCTGTCATTTTGAGATCTGTTTCTAATGACAACTTTTTCTGCTTGGTTTTGGTCACATTTTCCTGCGTCTTTACATGTTTAGGAACTCTTTATTGGCGGCTACTGGATGGTCTCAGTTTTACGTTTTTGAATATCTGGATTTTGTTGTCTTTCTTTAGGGTGTTAAGTGTGGTTTGACTGGCAGCTAAATTACAGACCACTTTGATTTTTTCAAGACTTTTTAAGCTTTGCAGGGGCAGTTCTAGACTAGCCTAGACCCTTGGGATGGTTTAGCCCTACTGCGAACACGTGGCCTGCCAGGTCCTGTGTTCGGCGAGGTCTCTGCACTCGGGCTGGTCGGCGGTGGGTGGTCTCAGCCCCGTGAGCTCTGCTCAGTGTCCCCCCTGGTTGCTCTTGTCTCCACCTCGGGGAGTCTCACCCGAGGCTGTGTGCTGCTTAGTGTTCAGCCGCAGACTGGAGAGAGTCCTCTCAGATTTCTAGAGCTCTTCCTCCCGGTGGAGCTCCCTCCTTTCGGGTGCTTGACGTCAGATTCCAGCCACTGCAGCCTCCTGAGCTGCAGTCTCCGTCTCCATCAGTCAGTGAGACTGCTGTGCCCCGCTTGGGTCCTGCCTGCTGCCCCGTGCGGCATCTGGCAGGTAGTAGATGGGGGGTTGGCAAAGGTTCCACAACATAATCTAACACGTTTGTGCAATGCACAAGATTGTGCAGAGTTAACTCACAGTGAGGGGATCGTTCAGGCCTCCCTGTCCGGTAGATCCGCTTTCTAGGGGCTTGGCTGGTTTGCAGTTATCAGCATTGCTGGCCGGTACAGGTGGCCTTTAACTCCTGAAAACCTTATTTTGAGTCCCTTCATAGCAGAATGAGCTGTTCTGTTGAGTGCCTTCCATGTGCTGGCCCTCTTAGGGACAAGGGAAATAATGATGAGAGATCATGCTGTCACGGAATTTACGTTTAATAGGGAAAGACATGAAATGTTATCAGATAAGTATGCTTTCGGATCACAGGTATAATGGAGCAAATACAAGAGGATGGTGTCACGTGACTGGGTGTGGGGGAGGAGTTTGGGTGGAGTGGGCCCTATGGCTGAGATGGCCAAGGGGTGACACCGAGCTGAGGTCTGAACTGTGAGAGTGGGAAACGCCAGAGTGTGGCGAGTGCAAAGGTCCTGAGGCAGAAAGGTGCTTGACAAGTTCTAGGAGAGAAGGGAGCTGGAGTGACAGGAATGTGGTTACCGTGGTTGGGTTACACTGGCTTTTAATCAGTTAGATGTTTCATTCCCTCTCAGTGAAAGTCTAGGTAGCTATTCTAGAGCTAGCAGGCGCTCCATGGTGTCAGCGATTTTGCTGGGCTTAGCTTCTCTTCCTCATGGTCTAGTATGGCTGCGCCAGCTCCAGCCCTCTCACCTGCCAGCAGGAAGTCAGATTAGGCGAAGAAGAGTGAATCCCTGCTTTCATCCCTGCCTTTCAAGGACACTCATTGCGAGTCGTCTCTGTCACTTCCCTTTACGTCCTGTTGATCACCACACTTCTCTTCGTGGGGTGCAGGGACACGTTGTCTTTGTTCCGCACCCAGTTAAAATGTCGTACTGGGAAGGAGAGGAGCGTCAACAAAACCCAGCACCCTCAGCCTGGTTAGTGACTGAGGGAAGAGGAAAAGGAGATGAAGACAAGAGGCAGCCCGAGGCCAGCTCTTGGAGCACTGGTGACACAGGAGGGACCCTGGCGTGTAGTCCGAGTGCAGGCGGAAGGGCCTGTGAGGGTCTTAAGCAGAGTGACATGACCTTCAGAAGATCCCTCCTCTGAGGGAAGAACAGACCTGGAGCCAGGGGGGGAGCAGGGAGGGCCGCACGAGCCTCACCCGACCCGAGTGGGATGAGGCTGGCGGCAGAGGGAAGGCGGGGGCTCCGGCCCGCCTGCCGTGCAGGGCGCCGCATGGCAGCGTGCAGAGGATGTGAGCGGCCCTGGGGTTCCGGCAGGAGCAGCGGTGCTGCCGCTCAGGGTAAAGGGAGGGGCAGGAGACGGGCGTGGGGGGGACAGTCCGCAGCCCCACTTTGGACTTGGTGAGTGTGGGTGGCCACCTGGGCCGCAGCTGGGGTGTCGACCAGGCAGCCAAGCTCCGAGGAGAAGTCGCGGCTGGAGATTTAAGTTTAGGTTTCAACAGCAGAGAGCTGAGTTGTTTGCAGACACGGGAGCTCCAACAGGCTGGGTTCTTCAGGGGCACCTCGTGGCCCAGGCCACGTAGAGGTGTGTGCACAAGTGTTTGCTTCCTTCGTGTGCAGATGTGGAAGCCAGGACGTGCCTCTGCCACGTTTCTTCTGACTGTATTTGCACAGTTGTTGGCTGGTCCTCTTGGCTGTCGGGCTGCTTGATGCCACAGGACTTCTCATCTGAATCCCTGTTGGCGTCCCCTCTGCTAGGCTGTCCTCCATGGCTCCTCGGGTGCCTCTGAAATGTGCATTTTTCCTGCAGCAGGCTGCTCTTCCCTTCTTTGCAACACCAGGGACAGGGCTGTGTCTTGTACACGTTCTGTCCTTCATCACGGGTCAACACTGGTCCCACAGACTCAGCACCGGCTGAAGGAGAGGCCCCAGGGAGCAGCCACACTGCTGGAACACGAAGCTCTGGGAGATGGTGGCATGTGCACTGGGTGGCTGAGAGCACCGGCAGTGTACTGCACCCCTGTCATCGTCTGTGACGCTGGCTGTCACCGGAGGAGAGGCTGAAGTCTGGGGGCAACGTGAACGGTGCCCTGTGATGGAACCTTTCTTATATGCACTTGCTTAAAATATTCCCAAGACAAGCAGCGTTATTTGTAAAATAGTCCAGTGACAGATAGTGATACTTATTGTGACTCTGTGCTGCCCGGGGTCACACAAAGGATTGAGACTCAGAATGACTGTGCCCTTTGCCTCCACAGTGTTGGAAGCTACAGTAGAGGGGCACCTTTGACACTTTGGGAGGAAATGATTTCAGCCCGGGGTTCTGTGCTCAGACTCACCGTTGGTCAGTTGTGAGGTGTAATAACGAGACTTTAATGTGTAAAGTTTGATACAATCATGACCTGCCCCTGCCACCCTTGGGAGCTGCTGGAGAGCATGCTCCACCCAGACGAGCGGGAAACGTTAAGGAGGAAGGGAGGGGCCCGTGAGGAGGGACCAACACTGCGGGCAGAGCTTGGGTCTCAGAGGAGACCGCCGTGGGCACAGGGCCGGTGACCCGAGAGGCGTGATGGTTACGGGACAGTGTACTCACAGACCCCCCACCCTCCAAAGTAAAAAAAAAACAAAAACAAAAAAGAGGTGGGGGAAGCATGGGAGACCTTCAGCAGGGGCGGCTGCGGCCTGGTCTGGGGTGGGGAGGCGGGAGGCGGGGTGCCTGGCTTGTGCGGAAGGAGCAGCGTGTGTGATTTAGAGATGAGCAGGTGAAACCGCAAGAAATCACCGACAAGTTGGAAGCAGGGGTGGGTGCGGCAGAAGTCTTGTCTTGTCCTTAGGTTTTACCCTTCATTTTTAAAAACCCTCTGCATGAATCACTTTAAGAGAGATAATTTAAAAAGAATAAGAGAGGGGAAACAGACTAGCAACTGCAGGCAGCTCTTTGGAGAAGATTTGGCTTTGAAAAGGGGCAGGGACGTGGGACAGGAGCCTGGGGGGCAGGGGCAGGGGGCAGGCGGCTGGCGCAGGTTTGTTTAGGACTGGAGGGCCAGGGCAGGGCGCCTGCAGAGCAGCAGCTGGGGCCTCCCTGCCTCCTTGGAGCACCTGCTAAGGGGGAGTCTCTGCTCCAGGCCCCGCCCCTCCCCTTCTGTGCTGGGGTGAGGGGTCTGGGGACAGCCTCTTTCTTGGCAGCTTCTAAGACATAGCAGGATGTTGCAGGGGTCCTGGCGCCTGGGCGTTGGGCCCAGGTACATGTGGCTGATGCTCAGGCTCCCACTGGGACATGCTTCCTTGTGAGCCAGCCCACATGGAGCCAGTGTTGTTCCGGGACGGGGGGTGAGCTGGACGTCTGGGGGCTGTGCTGGCCTTGGCCCGAGGGCACTGGTGAAGCCCTGTGCTCTGAGCCAGCCCTTGTCCCCTTGTGAGTGCCAGGTGAGGTCATACAAGCAGAAATGCTTTGCCAACTGTAAAACAGCACCCGCACACGAAACGTGTTGTTATTGTCCCAGTGACGGCCTGAGTCAGGGAAGTGAAGGCATTTATGGGCTCTGTTGAGCTTGCCTGGGAATCTGACCGCATTGTAGTGTCATTTCTGTGGGCAAGTGTCTAGTGTGTGCAGGTGACCGTCTGACAGGTAGACTTTGTTCAGCACAAGCCTTCTGTGGAGTCACGCTCACTCCTGTGCGGGGTTTGCAGCCAGGGTCGGGCAGGGGCGTGAAAACGGCTCTTTCTCTCCTGCGTCCACCGGCTGGGGTCCCCGGGTGGGGGATGGGCCCCTCTCACGCGCCTGCCTCTGGCGGTTTCCCCACAGAGACTTGTGTGACCTTCCGTCTGCACTTCCTGGTGCCCCCTGCACGCCAGGTAGGGAAGGAGAGTCGTTTGGAGGACAGCTGCCCAGAGGGTAGGGCTGCCGCTGCCTCTGTTTCTGACTGGCACACACGCTTCCTCTCCCGCCTTAGGTGAATCCCCAGACAGCGCAACGCCCAAGTTCTCGCGGGCTCAACGGCCGCAGTCCTGCACGTCGGTTGGCAGGTAATTGACCTCGCTCAGCTTCCTTTCTTTTTATTACCATGGGAACGACCCATGTATAATATCTGCTGACTTCCTCAAGTGTCGTCTGGAGCACGTGGTGGCCTGCACCTGGCCTGCACGTGGCCTCGGCATCAGGCTCGTGGGCAGGGACTGAGCAGAGGTGTGTGAGCCACTTGTGTGCCCACGGCAGACCCGAGACCCTGAGACTGCACACCGTGCAGGACAGCGGTTCCCAGCCCTGGGCTGGGGTGGCTGTCACCTCGGCTGCGTGGGCAACAGGAACCCCTGTCACAGGGGTCACAGCAGGAGCCCCTTCAGTGCTGCTCCAGCTGCCCAGCGCCCTGGAGGTTCCCATTCGGTTGGTCTGGGGCGGAGCCCAGCATCTGGGTTTTCTAAAACCTCCCAGGGGCTCTGGTTTGTGCCGAGGTTGGAGACCACTGGCGCCTGCGGTTGTTCAGACTCAGGTTTGGATCCCAGCCCCGCCCCCGCTTCCTGGTCTGTGACCTAGCGCAAGTTCCTGAGCGCTCCTGCCCGGTGTCTTCATCTGTCAGGTGGGGACGGCCCCGGGCTCAGCACTGCAGACACTGCGCCAGTGAGAGGACGTGCGTATGCACGGCACGTGCTGCCCAGGCGAGGGCGGAAGTCACTCGGACAGCAGGCCCTCCCCAGCCCCGCCACTGTCCCTCCTTTGCTGTCCTTACTGCCCCTTGCTGAAGCCCAGGCCCAGCACAGCTCTGCGTCCTCGGCATGGCAGAGGAGACCTCGCGCTCACTCTCCTCGGCCCTGGAGCTCCTGCACCTCCGTGTCTCCTGCGTGGAGCGGGGTGGGGGGCAGCAGGGTGGCTCAGGCCCCCTGGATTCACAGCTGCAGGGCCGGGGGCCTGGCATCCGCATGTGGCCAGGCGGGGCACTGCTCCGGACCTTGCTAGGGCGGGGTGGGCAGAATGAGCCTGGGCAGGACACCAGAGAGGGCACTACCAGCTCCACCTCACACTAGCCTGGGGCCATCCACAAGGCTGTCGCCGACTCGGCCTTGATTTCCTCCTGTGTGAGCTCAGCACATGCTCCATGGGGTCAGATCTAATGATCCCCCGTGCTGAGCGTGTCGCTGTGTGAAGCCGTCTGCCCTCTCACACATGGTTAAGAGCAAAGGACACAGCCAGACAGTCACCTACTATTAATATCTCACCTCAGTGCCTCAGTTTCCCCACCTTAACCTGGGTTACTTTGAGGATTACATTTGTTGGCATTTTTATTTATTTCCACTGGAATTTGTGGTGGAGCTGCCAGAACTTAGCAGTAAAAGAAGTGGGGTGGTGAATCCAGAACTTTGCAGAGAGCAGGAGCTCGACTTGGTAGCACCCCTCCCCTGCCAGTGCTCCGTGGGTGGTCCTGTTTTCCAGTTGATGTTGATTCAAGTTTGTTTTCAGACTCTTTTTAAGGAGCATGACAATTGTCCAACTAGAACGAATAGCTATGTCATCCTCAGACCTCTGTGGCTTCCATGTCGGCAGTGTGTCCTTGACTTGTTTTATTTTAAAATAGTTTCCTAGTCCTTTCGGGCTACTAAAGCAAAAGTACCCTGGACTGGGTGCCTTAAACAGCAAACCTTTGTTTCTTGCAGTTCTGGAGGCTGGAAGCCCCAGGTCACGTCACCAGCAGATTTGGTGTCTGGGGAGGGCCTGATTTGCAGACAGTGACTTCTCTCTGTCCTCACATGGGGGAGGGGCAAGGCAGCTCTCTGGGCCTCTGTCATAGGGCACTAGTCCCATTCATGGGGGCTCTGCCCCCATGACCTAATCACTTTCCAAAGGCCCCACCTCCTAAGCCCACCACTACCTTGGGGGTAAATTCGCCAGCATGCGAATTTGAGGGGCACAAGCATTGGGGCCACAGCAGATAACAGTTGACTCGGCTTCCTTCTTTATCACCAACAAAAGAAAGCAACAGGCTTGCTTTACTCACTTGTGTTCACGTTGGATTCAGACGACCTTAAAATCTGGAAACAAATGGGCATGTGGGAGACACTGCTGTGGGTCCGGACTTCCTTATGGAACTATTTACCGTATCATCAGAAGGTGATTCTTAGGTCTCTTCTGAACCTCCATGAAGTGAGTTTTAATGGTACTGTCTGTAAAGTGCAGTCACGTTTGATCAATTGTCTTTTAGTCACCTGCGAGGACAGAGCAGGCGAAGGCATGTCCTGGAGCCCGTGCCAGGGCTTCACAGGGGGTGGGCAGCAGCTCTGAGTCCTGCCCACGTCGGAGCCCGTCCTCAGAGAACAGAGCTCGCACAGGAGTCGCTGGCTTGAATCTTTCATGTTGAAACCAAAAGACTTGACATTGCATTAGCACATTGGCTGAATAATTAGATTTTGTTTTTCTCAGGTCATCTTTCCTTAAGACTCCGATTTTGTCTCTGCCAGGGTCATCGTCCACAGCACTCCTGCTAGACATTCATCAGAGCCAGCCGCACACAGCCTGCTGAGCGGCGCAGGGACACCCCTGAGTACGAGACGGGGGTCAGCCCTGCCCACGCCTGCCGGTCGGCGCCTCTCCACCCTCCCACTGACGGCCCCTAAAACCATGCCCAGGGCTTTGGCTTCTCCCCTGCCTGTGCCTGCTCGGCGAGTGTCCTCTGTGCCCCGGAAAAAATCTGCAGTGAGGTAAGAGATAAAGGTTGCAATAACTTTGTCTCAAAGGCATAAAACCTCGGGAGCATTTTTGTGCTAGGAAGGCTGTACGGTCACTTGTCGGGGAGCAGCTGGGCTGATCTTGCTCCCCTTCTCAGCAGCGGAAAGGAAGGCAGGGCACCTGCTTGCTCCTTTGTCATTTTTCTCACCTCACATCCCAGGCAAACGGGGGAGGAGGCCTTGCCCCGGGCACACCGTGGGGTAGGTGAGGGCCTCTGGGGACAGCCCTTCGGGCAGAGCTGCACAGGGCGGTGCCTGTGCCGCAGGAGCTCCCAGATCACTGCTGTTCTTGCTGCTGGGTCCTAGAGTCTCTCAGCAGGGGTGACGACACCCGCTCACCCCACTTTGTCCCCTGCCCTCTCTGTCACAGCACTGCCATGTGCCTCCCTGCTGGGGTGCAGCAAGCCTGCCCCTGCTGTCCCCGCCACCCAGAATGTGCTTTCCCCTGGTCCTGGTGGAGCTGTCTCCCTCGTCATTGAAGTCATGGTCCAGGGGCCAACCCCAGAGAGCTTTCTGGGAAACCCTGTGTAGAGTAGCCCCACCTGCCCACCCCAGCCCTCCGTCCCTTTCCCCGGCTTTGCCCTTTCAGAGCAGGTCTCCTCCCCTCACCACCCGAATGTGGACTGTGTGTGCTTTTGTCCACTGGACACGCCTCGGGCCCCTCGCCTAGCGTGGGAGCTCCCCGAGAGCTGCGACCTTCCGTCAGGGTCTTCTGTCATCACTTTCCCCAGAGCTGAGGGTGAGGCCCGGGTACACAGCAGGTGCTCAGGAAATACGTGTGTGAGCAGTCCCCCAGGTAGAACATGCTGCTGGGCCCTGGCTTCCGCAGGTTCTCTGTGAAGGACGTTGCATGGGCAAAGCACTGGGCTTGCCGTGCTCTTACTGCAACATGGCAGAGTTTTGGGGAAGGCTCAGGCATTTGGGGAATGTGGGGACCTTGGACTGACTCCGTTTGTCCACTTGTCATTCCAGTCCCACAAATCTGGTGCTCTGAGGCCCATCAGGCCTTGGACCCTGGGGCGCCTGTGGAGAGTGTGGGCGGGGCTGCCCTGTGGGGGTGGGCGAGGGCAGGGTGGGAGCCCTGAAAGCTACTGGGCCTTGTGTCCCTGGCCCCCAAGAGGCCACTGAAGACTTCAGTGGGTGGGCAGCGCCCTCTCCCCTACCCTTGAGGATAGCAGCTCACGGGGGACTCCTCTATATGCCCTGCCCCGCTGTGGAGGCTGCCAGCCACGTGTGGCCGCTTAAATTTGAATTAATTAAAATTAAATTTAAATTTGAGAGTCAGCTCTTTAAGTTGCACTCGCCACATTTCAAATGCTCAATTGCTACATGTGGCCAGTGGCTGCCGCCCTGGACAATGCAGATACCAGACATTTCTACCACTGCAGAAAGTTCTGTTGGACAGTGCTGTTCTGGTGGCCTGACCCGGCAGGGGCTGCTTCTGCCCCGGGGAGGGCATCAGTGTTCTGCGTCCCGTCAGTTGTGGTCCAGCCACACCCTGGGCCGAGGCGGAGGAGCTCGCTGGTGCAGCGCCCTCGCCCCCAGATGGCAGTGGGGAGAGGTGAACAAAACCAGACAAAGCTGCCTTGAGAAAATAGACTGAACATGGAGGAAGGAAAAATTAAAGGTATTATAAGGAAATACTGCCTGTACTTCTCTGATAATCAATTTGAAAGCCTAATGAAATGATTTCCTAAAATTTACACGAAACATGAATTAAGCCATAGTTAGAGCTTAGGTGATTAAAGATTAAAAAAGGCACTTGGCTCAGATGAGGTCATAGTGGAGTTGTGTGTAACCCTTAAGATAGATCATTCTGATTTTTAAAGTTAACTATTTCAGGCTATGGATAAACAAAGGTGGAAATTTCCTCAATTCTTTTTTTTTTTTTTTTTGAGACGAAGTCTTGCTCTGTCCCCTGGGCTGGAGTGCAGTGGTGTGATCACAGCTCACTGCAGCCTCAAACTCCTGGGCTCAAGCGATCCTCCTGCCTCAGTCTCCCGAGTGCTGGGATTGCTGGTGTGAGCCGCCCTCTCAGCCCTCAATTCATCTTAATTCATCTTAATAGCCAAACACCATAGGTAGTGTAACATCTAAAAGAGCAGACGGTAGGCTGATTTCCCTTATGAATATAGATTTTTTTTAAAAAACACAAATAAATTGTCATCTATCTGGAGGAAAATTAAATCTGACCCAACTTACACCATGGAGAAATAAATTCCAGATAACTTAGAGACTTAAAGTTACAAGAAAAAGTAGGAGACTTGTGTGCACAAGCTTAGGGCAGGAGACATGGCGGATCACTGCTGAAACCCTGGGGTGAGAAGAGATAGCCGTGTTCACCTGTGGAGATAGTAAAGTCTTCTGTGTCCATTTTTGGCTATCATGACCATGAATGAAGTCAATAAACAAATGGTTGACTGTAAAACTACCTAACAGGCAAAGGATATGAATAAGCTCAGATGGTCAACGGCATCTGAGAAGATTCCAGCCTCACTGCTGTTCGGGAAATGCCAATTATAACTAGGTCACAACTCTTTGTAGATGCGTCCGAGTTCTCACTCACTGGGGAGGAGGTGGGAGAGAGGTAGCCTAGGGCACTGCTCATAGAAATGTGCATTGTGATCGTATGTTTTAGAAGGCCATTTGTCAACACGTCAAAGTTTAATTACACATGACTCTGACCCCAAGATCCTGGCAGAGGTGTGAGACTGCAGTTGGAGTGTACAGAGATGTCATGGCAACCAAGCCTGGACGTTAATGACTGGGCAGCCGTGAGAACCACGCGTTAGTGTTGTACCAGCTGACTTGGATGGATTCCCGCGAGGAATCCTGGGGAAAGAGAGTGTGTGACAAATGTTCCTGCTTTTACAAAAGAAACAGCGGCCGAGAAACAAAATCCTGTGTACTGTTAAAAATATGTAGCATTTATAAATTACATATCCTTACACACTTTGTATGTTCACACATCCACCAGCAATAGTTATTGACCACGTATGTCCCTATTTAGTTCTGTGAGAATGGAGAAGTCTCTGGCGGAAAAGAAAGCCAGGTGCATGTCATGAGGGGAGAGGGATGGGCGCGGAACAGCAAAGAGAAGGAAAAAGGCCGTGCTGAAAACACAGACGAGACCCGGCGTGTAATAGTTAGGAATGTGTGTTTAAGCATCTTGCATGTTTGTAAGTATAAATACAGAAAAAATTCTTTTTCAGATTGTTGTGAAACTTTTAAAATACTCAAAAAGAAGATATTCTGTTTTAATTTATGGACACTGCTGCTTTCCTTCATTTCCTCCCGGGAATCAGTTCCATGGGGACAGGTGTTGAGGGCGGCTGACAAGCCCGGACGTGCTCCCGTCACTGTCCGGCCGGAGACCAGTGTCTGCTGGTGTGAGGTGCGCCACAGAGTGCAGGGACGGCGCCATGCCGCTGTCACCAGGGCTTCAGGCCCGCCCAGGCGCTGGCCAGGCCTCGAGGAAGCTGCCAGGGCAGGGGTCCAGGTGGGCTGGAGCTGACCAGGCTGCAGAGGGTTCCTGCGTGTGGTCTTTGCTCCCTTGCAGGAGGCTGTAGAAACCCCTCAGCCCACCTTTTATGCTGAGGGGACTCAGGGCTGAAGGTGAAGGCCTCACGGTTGGTGGCTTCGCTGACAAGCTGGCACAGGGCCAGGACTCCATCACAGGACACTTCTCCAAAAATGACCTGCTTCCTGAGCCATACCAAATAAACAAGCATTTTGGAGAAATTTCCTTATAAGATTTTTTTTTTCCTCCCACAGAACTGACCCAACAAGGGAGGGCAACAGAGAGGTTGATGCCAGGCCCCCAGACTTGTCACCTGATGGAAGTTTTTCTCCTCCATCCAGTGTCCCTCAGGCACTTAACTTTTCTCCAGAAAAAAGTGATTTTACTTTTTCAAAAAGCATCACCACAGAAGCAACTCTGGATGAAGCAGAGCCACGTGCAGCCCCGGCACCGAGTGAGGTAGGCCGAAGCAGACCCGGGCTTCCTTGTGTTCCCTGCGATCAGTGGGCACTGCTCTCGGAGCCTCTGGCGGGGTTCCCTACAGTACTTTGTCCTGTGGCACTGGGCCTCCAATGCCAGCTGACCCAAGGAGAGGCAGCCAGGACTTCCAGATCTCTGGAAGAGAAAAAAAGCAACACCTTTTCCCGTATATTCAACAGCGACAAGGATCAGGGGTTGGGAAGAGGGAAGTAGGTAGCAGGTGAGTTGGCTGCTGGTGGGTGGAATGTGGACAAGGAGGCGGGCGGTGGCCAGAGGAGAGGCCTCCTCCTGCCCAGTGCCTGGCCCAGCCCTCCTGCCTTGAGTTTCCAAACCGTCAGCCCACTTGGGGACATAAGCACTGCAAAGTTTTCCCAAGATGGTTGGCAAGAAGATGCTAGACTCTCCTTCCCATCTCGTCTTCCTGTCTAGGCTCTTAGAGATATCAAACTGGACCTGCTGACCACCACTCCCAGCGCCGAGCACACCCCCCTGGTTGACCTCCCTCTCATCGACTTGGGCAGCACCCCTGAGGCAAGTGGGCCTGTGGGGCCGGAGAGCAGACCTCTGATCGACCTCATGATGAACACTCCAGACATGGGCAGAAGCGTCTCGGCAAAACCTGTACAGGCAGCAGGGCAGGTGAGAGGCTGCAGGTGGTCTGTATTAACTCGCCTGGGCTCGAGGCCTCCCAAAGTGCTGGGATCACAGGTGTGAGCCAGCGGTCCCAGCCCTTAGAGATTTCTTTTAAATGCACCTGAGCCAGGTTTACTGAGTTGTTTTTATGGTACCGAGCCCCAGGTGGCAGTGGCTCCCCAGCCCCGGCTTCAGTGTTAGGCAGGTGTGACTGGGCAGGGGCCACCTGGCCATGCCAGGGTTCACCGTCTCCTCTCTGCTCTCTCGCAGCTCATAGACCTGGGCTCGCCTCTGATCCAGCTGAGTCCTGAGGCTGACAAGGAAAACGTGGACTCGCCGCTCCTCAAGTTCTGAGTGGAACAAAACCCTTGCCTTTTCCTCGTTGTTAAAGTTGTTTTCAACCCCTAGAAACATATTCTAGTAGAAATTTTATTTGAAAAGGGAAAAAAGCCTAAATACATTTACTGTGCCTGGAGGGGGTGGGCTGCGGTGTGGGGGCTCAGTGCCGACCCCTGGGGTCTCCACCGCCCGCAGCTCCTCTCCTCCCTGCCTGTCACTGGGCTGAAGTTACTCTGAATGAAAAACTTTGTTTTGAATCTTTTGTGTGTAAAATGGTAAGTGGCTATTTTTAAAGTTAAGTGTATATGAAAAGTTAAATGTTCTAGATTTAAATTAAATTGTAAAATAAATGGAAATGTACTAAAACACCTTGAATTTTAAGCTCATCTTGATTTTTAAACATGCATAGCCATTTTTATGCAAGACTACTATCCAGACTTTAATGCTTTTATAAAAGTGATTTTCAAAAATTAGTCTGAATAAAAATTGGTATAAATGCAGATCCCAGGCCCAGCCCCCAGACGCATTGAGCCCAGGTCTGGGGCAAGCCCAGGAGCCCACGTTGTTACTAGCCCCCAGGTGACTCCCACTGATGGCCGCAGACCACACCCTGAGGAGACAGGGGCTCATCTGAACACTGAGGCAGTGGACTGTGTCTGCTCGCCCTGCCTCAGGGGCCCCTGTGCTGGGACACACCCTCGGCCTCAGTCTCAGCAGGGACGCTACTGGCTGAAGCTACCCAGCGGGGACAGTGGGAAGCCTGTTCCCTGCCTGGAGCCTCTAGTATCTTTTAAAACTAGCTGGCCCAGAAACCACAATTTGTATACATATCTCCTTAGGAGGAAATTTCTCACAGCTCAGTGGCTTCACAGCAGACAGTAGGAGAGTGACTAGCTGGGCTCCGATGTTCCTGCATCACACCAGGACCTTCCTCTGTCTACAGAGAGGTGAGGGAAAGAGAGAGAGTGGGGCTGTACTTTTAACTTTCTGCGGTTAATGTGGTACATGTGAAATTGCCATTTGGAGCTGTGGTTCCTGTGGCATTGGGAGCAGACAAGTGAAGTGGGCGTTGCGAGCTGCCTTGCTGCACGTGTAGACAAAAGCTTTCCCCCAAAGGCAGGTGCATGGAAGTCTTGGGTTCTGCAGCTGGAGTTGTCTGAGCAAGGCGCCCTGGCTAGCTGGCGCACAGGCCTGGAGGAACCAGGCAGCCCTGCTCCTCCAGTGGGCTGCAGAGAATTCCAGAGTCCTCAGGCAGCCTCTGGTCTGGCCTCTCATTTCACAGGAGGAAAAAAAAGGAATCTGGAATTGGATTAGTTCATTCAACAAAAACTTACTGAGACTCTACTATGGGTCAGGCTGCATGTGGGCAGGGATACCACGGGACACAGAGCTCAGGCATCCCTCCCCTCGAGGGGCTTAACACTTGGTAGAGAGAGATGTTAACCCCCAGCTGATCCGTGATAATCTACTGTGCTCAGTTCAAGCCGTGGGGGTGAGCTGAGCCTTTGCCCAGGGCGCCTCTCTCCCCCATCCGGCCTTGGGCACAGCCAGCTCTGCTTGGGGCCAAGGTTCGGTCAGATGCACAGTGTGCCCAGCTGGGACAGAAGTGATCTATCTGAAGAGCAGGAGTTGGCTAGAGCCACCCGTCCTATCCCGGGCTTTAGCCGCCTTCCTTTCCTCCGAGTCTCTCCATCCTCCGCCTGGCTGCAGCGGCCTGTCTGACAGAGCTCCCCCAGGCGCTTCCTCCCCTGGCACCCAGGCCCTCCGTCCTCCCCTCAGAGGGCTCTCTGTGAGAAGCCCCACAGCCAGTCGGAGACTAAGTGCTCCTGGAGCCCCAGGGGGTGGCCACTTTCTCTTTAGAATGGCACCAAGCACACTGGCTGCCGCTAGGGGGCCACCCTTGCAGATTGAAGAGGCCCAGCTTCGTGTGATTTTTACCACATTTCATTAATACCGTGGGGCAGATGGCTTCCATTTTACATCTCTGACATTGCTGCTGGCAGGCAGTCGTCCTTGCTGTAGCTGGCCCATGGTGGATCAGGATTATACACAGAGGGTTCCTGGAGCTACAAAGTAGCTAAAAACCATATAGGTCACTGAAAAGCAGCAGAAAATATGTATAAATGGGTCACGTCTAAGCCACTTTGTGGGTTGGTTGCCACTGGGACCTAACCTGCCATAGTCTTATATCTGATTGCCATACCCAAGAAGGGCGTGGTCCTCTAGGCTGGGAATAAAAACTCTAGTGGTGCCGGCATGGCCACAGCCTAAACATTGACTCCTGAATCTGCCCAGTGTCAGGGTCCAGATACTGAGTTCCTTACCTCCTCTGGGAAATGCAAGATGGAATTGATGGCTTGTTGGGTATTTTCCTGATCCTTTATTCTTCTGAAAAAGTGGCCATCCATTTGTCTTCCCACAGGGGCCCTGTGACTTCTTCCTGCTTGCAGCTCACCCTGTGCCTCCTCTTGGCACCAGTGGCCTGGACTCCCCCATTGGCAGCTCCTGCTGTTCTTGGAAATGGGGAATTAAGAGCCTTCCTCATTTTACTCTAGTCTAGGCCCTTAAAACTGTTCTTGTTCTCAAGAAAATGATTTACTTTAGTAATTATTCACACGTAAACATTTATGAATTGTTAACCTTCTGAGAAACTAACATGATTTGAATGCCAAGCTTTGGTGTGTGTTGTTGGCCTGATTTAAAAACCACCTGCATTTGTAGTGGCATTTCCTCCCCCGAATTTTTCAGACTGTGGTTTAAATCTTACATGAAATCAATGTCGTAGATGACACCAGCAATTTAAAAAAAACAAAAAAGCATAAAATAAAAAACAAGACAGTACATGGTACATTCTACAAAGGGTAAGAACTGTTTCAAGAGGCATCCCTTTTTATACTTGTGTGTGTCTGCAGAGATGGCCACGTGTTCTGATACTGTGGGTTCAAGGTGAAAAAGCTGAGAGTCACTGATTTAAAGAATGCCTGTGATTTGCACGAGTGACTGTAGCTTCCGGTGTCAACCCAAACCTCACAGTCTTCTGCACTCTGCATCACTGTTGCTCTGAGCTGTATCATCCCTGGCCTGGGCCCTCCATTCTGTGCCCCCTCCTTGCTTTCCCTTCCTCTCTCCTGGCCAGCCACTGGACCTCCAGCTGGCTCTGCAGTGTCCGGGTCTCCTATTTGGGCCTCTTCTTTTGCTTTCATTGATACCCTCCTGCCTTCCCACACTCATTTGGCCCAGCAAATGTTTCTAGGTTCTTCCAGTATCCATCCATGAGCCTTTCACCTGCTGTTTCTTTTTTTTTTTTTGAGACAGAGTCTCACTCTGTTGCCCGGGCTAGAGTGAGTGCCGTGGCGTCAGTCTAGCTCACAGCAACCTCAAACTCCTGGGCTTAAGCGATCCTACTGCCTCAGCCTCCCGAGTAGCTGGGACTACAGGCATGCGCCACCATGCCCGGCTAATTTTTTGTATATATATATTTTAGTTGTCCATATAATTTCTTTCTATTTTTAGTAGAGACGGGGTCTCACTCTTGCTCAGGCTGGTCTCGAACTCCTGACCTCGAGCGATCCACCCGCCTCGGCCTCCCAGAGTGCTAGGATTACAGGCGTGAGCCACCGCGCCCGGCCACACCTGCTGTTTCTGATCCCAAGACCTCCCACCTGTCACTTGCCTTACCCATGCATTCACTCGCACATTCATTCAGAACAGCCACATCTCCAATTTGATGTCCTGCCTGTTGGCACCTCATGTTGGGGTTGATCTGGCAGGCCACTGTTCCTTCTCAGTGAATGTCCCACTAGGCAGATACATCAAGCCCCCACCCCTACTTCTCATCCCTCATGTCCATTCACCAGCAAGGGCTACAGATCCCTACCTCCAAATACATGGTATCTTTCTGTCATCCCATCTCTCCCAGAGTGCTGTCATGGCCTCTTAACCAGGCTCCCAGCACCTCCTCCGATGCATTTTACACAGGGCAGCCAGAAAGATCTTTTTAAAGGTTTAAAATCTGTCACTTTCCTCCCCTGCTTAATACCTCCAGTAGCTTCCTGCTGCTCCTGCATTGGTCCTGTCCTCTCAGGGGCCCAGTGCCTTTATGGAATGCTCATCCCTCTGCCTGCTTTTCTTCCCTTCCTTTAGTTGACGCTGTGAAAGTTGTCAAGAATCAAAATGGAGTCACTTGCGCTAAAAACCCTGACAAACAGAGCCAGGGAAGCCCATGAAGGGAGAGTTTTCATGTATGAACGCCTCATAACAACTATCACAAAAGACTGCAAGGACCGCAAGCTTGCACAAAAGCCATCATAAACTTATGCAAAAAACAAACAAACAACAACAAAAACTTGTGCAAGGACATCTGCCCAGTGACTGCCTGTCCAGCCTCAGACTGGCATCGCCCTTGTTATTAATCCTTGTAGCCAAGGAGAAATAGCTCCAAACAATTATGCAATCCTCTTTTTTCCTTTAAAAAGCTTTGTGTTCTTTACACACATGGTTCCTGTATAGCACACAGTTTATTTTGGCACCCGTATTCTCACTGCAATGCCTATTCCTGAGTAAACATCATTTTTCTTTCGGAGAGTCTCCCTGTGTGTCATTTAGTCTGACAACGCCAACTGTCCCGTGGAAGAATTCAGCTCGAACGTTGCCCCTGGGGGACGAACCCAGGACTCCCTCCCTGCTTCCCGCAGCCCACGCGAGTGCGAAGCCCTGCTCTAGGCCTGTCCTCTCCCAGGTGCCGGGATTCTGCGACATACAAAAGCCGGAGCCCCGCCCGCGCCGCTCGCACGCAGCGAGGGCACAGAGTGATGCCCAGGCCGGCAGGGTCTCGGCGCCGCCGGAGGTCGGAGGAGCCGCAGCGGCTCTGAAGGGCACGGCCAGGTGGGGCTCGCCCCCCGCAGCGTCTCCAGGCTGCCGGCGCACCCGGGAACACCTGTGCGAGGAGGCGGGGCCGGCGGAGGCCGGGCGGAACGCGGTTGCGCGGAGCACGCTTCCGGCCGGGCCGCGAGCGCAGACGCCGCGGCGGGGGCGCCACTTGGTTTCCGGCGCGGCGCGGAAGCAGCGGCGGCGGCGGCGGCAAAGACAACAAGGACGAAGCTGGCTAGGCGGGCGAATGCTGGCGGCTCGGCACGTCGTGTGCGCCCTGTCCGGCGGAGTGGACAGCGCCGTGGCCGCGCTGCTGCTAAGGCGGAGAGGTGAGACGGCCGAGGCCCCCGCCCGCCCCGAGCGGCTCTGCCCCTGGGTGCCTCTCCCCGTCCTGCGGGGCCCTGGGCAGGTCGCCTCCCTCCCTGGCCTCAGTTTGCGGGTGGGCACGGCGGGAGTCCCACGTCCTCTCCCTTCCTCTCTGCGGCCCCTCGCCCTCCATCTGTGCGGTCGGAAGTGCGCGAAGGCGACTCCGACTGCCCGGGAGTAGTTACGACCCCCTCCCCAGTTAGAACTCAGAGTGGATCGTGAACCTTCTGCCTTAGGGGAGGGTCGCTCACTGGGTCTGCGCCCTGCGCCCGCGGTGGTGCTGGCGGCGTCCACGCTGACCTGTGAGGCCACACAGTGGGGAGGGGAGCTGGATCCATTGGCCCTGGGGCCTGACCCCTGCGGACGCTGTGGCCGCTCGGTGGGGTGCTTGTCCTTCGACTCATGAACCTGAGCAATACTGAGCGGCGTGTCTGCTTACTAAGTCACACCTGTGTTCTCCGTTCTTTGCATGACAAACTTCGCCCTCAAAGCACTTGCATTTGTTTCGGGCATCCAAACGGAGTCCCACAGGTGCTTAGGATTCTTAGGGTCTGGAGCGGAGATGAATTACTCATCTAAATTCTCCGTCTGTGCGGCTCCTTCTCGTTGGAGGCTTCCTTCACGTAGTAACGTTTGTGGAGCCTCTGCTGTGAGCCACCTTTGGAGACACCTAGAATGCAGAGATGCCTGCAAGGTTCCTGACCTAGGGCACGTCAATTAAGCCCTCCTCCTCTGTAAAATGGGGATAACACCTACTTCACAGGGTGACTGGAAGGCTTAAATGACATACATGTTGAAGGGTTTACCCAGTGCCCAGCACATATGAGGTACTGAGAAAACAGTAGTGGGTATTATTATATACTCACTGTATATTATTAATAGCCATACCTATTATGAGAGGTATAATAAGTGCCAGAGAGGAGGATAGGTAAACTGTAAACACATAAAATTGTGAGAAAGGGAGAATCAAGGAAAGCGTCCTAGAGGTGGAGGTGTTTGAGCTGAGACTTGGAGGAAGAGTGGGATTTCACTAAGCAAAGAACTAGAGGTGTGAGGTGAGGCCGAGCCTGCAGTACAAGCAGAAGGACGGAGGCATGAAAGCGTTGGCCGGGTCTGGCTAGATGTAGGCAGAAGGCGAGGAAGGTGGGGACGGTTGAGCCCTGGTTATGGAAGATGTTATATTAGGGACTTTAGTCTGTGTTGGGTAGACAATTCAGAGCCCTTGAAGGTTTCTGACAGACATGACTAGGTGTTTTGGGAGATGCAGAACACTGGTTGTGGGGAGACCAGATATATCATTTTACTACTTCAAGAAGGTAAACTCCCTTTTGATTGTACAACTCATGTTCCAGCCCTCCTTGAATTTTCCTGCTCCCTGGAGGAGGGTGATGGACCCGGCAGAGCAAAGGCGTGGTCCTCTCGTGGCATTGAGGGCTTGCCCAGTCTTGCTGGAGGCACGAGTTCTGTCATGCACCTCCTGAAAATTTCATTCATCCTAAAGTGGCTGAGCCTGTGTCCATGTTAGGGGGTCACATCTCTTCCTGAGAAAAATTATCAGGCAGATGAGACTAGAGGAAGAGTATATTTTTAAAGCTGTGTTGTGTAGGGTTGTTTGTTCATTCTACAAGCTCCTTTTAGCTTCCATTATGTGCTGGGCACTGTACTAGGTGCCGGGGACACAGGGTTGAGTTAGACAAAGTTCCTATCCTTGAGGTGCTCCCGGCTTCAGTGAGTTGCAGGGGAGGCAGGTGGGAACAATTGGAGCCCAGTGTGGTCAGGTCTGTAGCAGAAGCAGAGTCAGGTGCTTCCTGAGGAGGGTGCTGATCACCAGCTGAGACGGGGGTGGTCTTGTGTGTGGGTGTTTAGTTTTGGCGAAGCTTTGTCATCAAACCCCTGTTCTTTGGGGTGCTGTGTTAAGTTGCCTTTAACAGTCAGTTGCTCTCTTTCATTACGTGCAGCCTGCCCAGAGGAGCCGGATTTCCCATATAGGGTGGACGGCTGTATAGTTCGCTAGCTAAGTGGTGTAGGGTTAAAGTGGGTCTCTCCAATATTTGATTGTTTACTTTGTCACAGTAGAAAAGGGGAAAAATAAGTCATAAAATATATAGGTGGCATAGCCCTTATTACAAAATATTCAAAATTTTAATTGTCTGTGTATCTGATGACTTAAAATTTAAGTCTTGGTGATAACTGGAAATAATTTGAAATGAGTTCCCTCTTCTAATAAGTGAATGGTGGTTTTTGTTTGCTTTGAAAAATTTTGTTGAGTTTTGGCTATTCTTTCATTCAGCACATGTTAGCTAAGGCCCTCCTAGGCATTGTGCTGATTCATAGGTGGAGAGTAGGTGGAGAGACAAAGATGAAAAAATACCATCTTGTTCATCTTGAGGACTCAGGCAGTTTCAGTGCAATAATGTGTTGTGATGATGAAGCCTTTACAAAGCACAGCAGAGATTCAGGGGAAGGAGCACCTATAGTGGCTTGCGCCAACAGGCAGCCTGGAGCCCTGAAGGCCGCGGGCAGAGCAGGGCCTGCCGGGCTCGCCAGGCACAGAGGCATAGGAGTGTGGCACTTTGGGAACTGCTCAGAGCTCAGAAATCACTGCCTTTTTAACCCAAGGTTGATATATGTATTCTCTTTAATTCCCTGTCCAGGTTACCAAGTGACAGGGGTATTTATGAAGAACTGGGACTCCCTGGATGAACATGGAGTTTGCACTGCTGACAGAGACTGCGAAGATGCCTACAAAGTTTGCCAGATCTTAGACATCCCTTTCCATCAGGTGTCCTACGTGAAGGAGTATTGGAATGAAGTGTTCAGGTGAGCGCAGCACGTAGGGGCTTCCTGATGCACTGAGCCCTTTCTGAGGGGAGGATTGCCATAGTCAGCCACACCGACGCCACACAGCCTGGCACTCTTGTTTGGCAGTGGAGGCCCCAGCCTCTGCGGACCTCTGCGTTAGAGGCGAGGCTGCACCCCACAGCACCCCTGGTGCTCTCACTCCTGTTAGTGAGCCACCCGCCAGAAATCTCTTTAACACCTTCTTGAACCTTAGATGTGTCTGCTGCTCAGTCAGGGTGGGGGGCGGAGGCGGAGCTCTCCCGGGAAGGTGCCACGAGGTAAGTGTCAATGCTCACACGCTGTGCGGGCCAGTGATTAGGGGTTCTGAGAAATAGCTGTGTGATACACTGCCTGTGGCTTTTAGGAACAAGAAACAAACAAGAACTTTTGTAAAATCTGGTATGATCCCAGCAATTATTATAAGTGCTCCTGAATACCAGGCGCCGTGCTACATCTGGGAGCATTAAGATGTATACACCACGGCCTCGTTCTGTAGGAGTTTGCAGTCCAGCTGGGAGGAGGACATTGTCTTTGAAAGAGGCACTCGTGGTGGGTGGCAGGTAGGAAGTACCAGCGATTGAATCTGCAGTGCTGCAGGTTCGGGGAGGGAGAAGTTGGGATCATGGAGTGGTCAGGGAGGCTTCAGGGAAGAGCTCAAACCCCTCGGTTTGAGCTGCCCTTGAAGGAGGAGAGAAGATATTCCAAGTGGGGTAGCAAGAGCCGTGGTGAAGAGAAATGCCCATTGTCTATTTCAGACAACCTTGTAAAGTTTGGCTGGACCTTTGTTCCTGTGGTGGAAGGAGCCCAGGGCCAGCCTGTGATGAGCCCTGAGTACGCTAAGTGCAGGGCAGCCACTGGGGACGTCCGAGACAGCAGGTTATGTGCACAGGCTGGGTTGCCCTCGCCTGAGTGGGCTTTAGGTCAGAAAAGCCTTGGGTTCAGTCATGACTCTGCCACTTATGTGATGTTGGGCAATTTATTTGACTTTTCTAAGCCTCAGTTTTCTCATCCTTAAAATGGGGATAATGGCTGATGCCTCATAGGGTTATCGTAAGAATTAAATGAGATTACATATAAAGTTCTAGCACAGTGCCTGGTATATTGGTAAGCATTCAATAAACATAGCTGTTGTTATTTTCATTATTAAAAAGACAGATCTGGGGCTGGGTGCAGTGGCTCACACCTGTAATCCCAGCCAGCACTTCGGGAGGCCGAGGCAAGAGATTCGCTTGAGCCAGGGAGTTCAAGACCAGCCTGGTCAACATAGTGAGACCCTGTTTCTAAAAAAAAAAAAAAAAGAAGAAAGAAAGAAAGAAAAAAAAAGACAAGTCTGGCAGCCAAGTATAGGGTAGATTACGGGAGAAGACCAAAGGCAGAGAACCCGAGGAAATGGTGTTGCTAGAGCTCTGGACTGTGGGGATTGTGGAAGGTGACGGCTGCTATGATAGGGCCCAGAGGTCAAGTCCACTGGGCAATAGATCCCAAGCTAGAAAATTAGCAGGTGCTTGTTAAACACCTGTCTGGGCCTGTGCCGGGCGTGGGCCCTGGAGTCTGTGTTTCATCAGGCACCTCAGCTGGTTCTGATGGGGGGTCCTCTGGGTCTGTCTTTGGGAAAGGGTGTGACGGGGCTCAGTGACAGATGAGTGTGGGAGGCCAGGGAGAGAGAAGAGTCAGTGCTAGTTTCAAGATCAAGTCTGGGTGGGTTAGAGAAAGCCGGTCTGGGGGATTCCCGATGAGAACTGCAGCGTTCGAGGTAATAGCAAGTAATCTAGGGGGGTTTCAACTTCACCTTCTAGTGCAAAATTTCAAAAGTATGTGAGCGAATGTGATTTTTGAAGATTAACTCAGCTCCAAGACCAGACAGGAAGGGTGACTTGTCCCAAGTACTGTGGCAAGTTAGGAGCAGAGCTGTGATTAAAACCCAGCTTTCCAGGCCTGCCTTCACTACTGCCTTCTGGCACTGCTCGTTAGGGACTGAAAGGAGGACGTGGCCCCGAGACAGTCCTCTCATCTCTGCAGGCTGCCTCCGAGGGGCTCTGGCCAGCCTGCCCTCTGTCCTTGCCTTGTCCCAGCTGCCGGCAGACGTAGTTATAACTCTTCCTTGATCCTGCTCTGCACACTCGCTACTCTAGTACAGCTGTCTAGCTCAGAAGTGTCTTTTGAATTCATTTGTTCAAGACTCACTGGCCTTCAAGGGCCAAAGTCCAGATACTCTTTTTAAATTCCTGTCTCCCTCACAAAGCGAAGGAAAGGTTTCTCTTCTTTCTCGTGAAAGAATGGGCTGGGCTGCTTTCTCCATCGTTTTTGCTAGTGCAGCAGACGGAGAGGCTTGACTGCATGTCTTTCCATAAACCGGTGTAAACGTTCAGCCTCTTCAACATGTAGTCAACGTCTGTTAGGTAGAAAGTTTGTTGGGTCTGTGGACATGTGGCGGGAGACATGGACCTCACTTTCAGTAGTTTACAGTTTAATGAACCTCTTAACAACTTTTTAACAATTAAAAAAAATGGAAAGAGTGCAATATCAAGTTTGTTGCAAATATGGAAAAACATGATTTTTTATGAACTTCTAGGGGGAGTGAGAAGTGTTAGGGAAACTTAGAACAGTTTAGCGTTGCCCACTAAGGTCGAAGGAACAAGTAACTCATGATCCTGTGCAGGCTCGTGATCAGTTTTGTAATATAACCTTAAACCCTTGTTAATTAATAAAGAGTTTTAGGTTAAATGAAAAAATCATCACATATACCAAAAATACACCCAATTTAAAACTCCTGAAGTAGGCGTCATAACCCTCTGGAAGCGAATCCTCCAAGACTATGAAATTCTTTCTGAGTCTTGCTGGCATAGTAGCATCTTTCTCCCGTGTCCACTCGTGCTGTTAGAGCACAGCTCCACGGAGTTAGGATGGCCCGAGCTGCTTTAAGCACCCAGGAGTTTGCCAGACCTCAGGAGCGTGGTGGGTCACGTGAGAAAAATTTCTGGACACATTTGCCCTGTGACCCGGCTTCTCAGGCTGAGACTGTGGAATGGCCGGTACAGCCCTGAGTTGTAACTAGGGGATTGTATTGCCACTGGGACTCAGGCATAGCTCTACCTCACCTAAGCCCTGTGTGGTAGAGGAGTCCCAGGAAGCAGTTTCGGGAGTCCCTCTTGGCCCCTTCCCCCTCCCACACACCCTGTGAGCCTCCGGGGAGACGCCGTGGCCGCTGAGCCTCAGCAGTGGGGAGTGGCACCTTGCTTTTCATCCAGGCCGTTAGTGCAGCAGGCTGTAAATAAATGTGTGGTGAAAATGTTGAAAAGGGCTTTGTACCGAAGCTCTCCTGCTCTGCAGAAAACTATAGTTTCGATATGACAGGGAAAAATTCTACATTAAACAAGTAATTTAACTAATTTTTTGAGGAATGTTTCACACATAAAGTCTTTTTCTTTAATTGCAGTGATTTTTTAAATGAGTATGAAAAAGGAAGGACCCCTAATCCTGACATAGTCTGCAATAAGCACATCAAATTCAGTTGCTTCTTTCATTACGCTGTGGATAATCTTGGTAAGTAATTTGGAGTCTTTTCATTTGTTTTTAAAAATCACGGATTTTCAAATTTTCAGAGATAGCCAGAAACCAAAACCTTGTAAATAGTTTCATCTTTCAGAAGGAAAGGAAGAAGTGAAAATGACAATACTTTGTATTTCACTGAACAAGAAGGAACCTGCTGGTGAAGTACAAGTGCTAGGTCGTTGGGAGGAGAGGGTGCTTTCCCGGTGGACCACGTAAATATGAGGACAGGCAGAGTTGACCTGAGGACAGCCAGCTTCAGAAGTCCCAAGGAAACATGTGTTGCCTCACAAGCCAAAGAGTTCAAAGGTGACAATGCCCCAGGAGGAGGAGGAGGAGATTCTTAAAAAACAATATTCTAATATTAAATTGTTAATGACTTTAATGAGGTATCATCAGCAAAAAAAAAAAAAAAAAAGCATGTGAAAAACAAAAGTAGATGAGCCTGTAAGTGTACCAGGAAGGTCAGAACTTTGGAAAGATGCCAAAGATAACAAAGCTTTTAAAGGCCTGCCCAGAGCCAAAGAGCCTGAGATGGAACAGGCTGACTGCTAGGAGAGCCCTGGGCCGCCAGCTCCCCACGCCGGTGGTTTCCATGTGGCCTCGCACCGCTCCGGCAAGGAGAACACTCCTCAAACTGGGAGCCAAAGCCATGCAGAGAGATTGCCGCAGGCCACAGGCCACAGCTGGAGCTAGGGCTATGAGACGGTGCCTGGCCTCTTCCATAAATGTGTCTCCGGGTTCGGCTGAGCTGAGACCTGGGTGGCCTGTGGAACTTACAGGCCCCTGGTGTCATCTGCCTCAGATCCTGCCTGGTTCCCTGTCGCAGGCTCGCCCTGCCTCTACCTGCAGGGTCGGCTTTATTTGCAGCAGCTCTGGTTCCAGACGAGATTGTGTTTAGGGGAAGTTGTAGGAGCCCTCATTCGAGGCTCAAGAATCTCAATGTTTAGTCATCCTTTTTGTTAGTCATGATAAGACCTTTTCTCTTGCTTCCAGAATCGGGTTTCTGCTTTGTCCTGAGAATAAGCCTGTGGTCACTTGATTGAAGATCTTGGGTCTCTTGTTTTTCTAGGTTCAAAGCTATGTCTCGGTGGCCAGTTCTAGAAGCCTACCGTATTGGTCAGGGCTCTGCCACCAGCTAGCAACTTGCCTGCCCTCCAGATTGGCAGATTCTGTCTGTTCCTAAGTTTTTCTTTCTTGATTCCCTCTACATATTGAAATGTCCTCATTTTTTTTTTTTATTTAATTTTTATTTTTTACAGATGGGGTCCTACTATGTTGCCTGGGCTAGAGTGCGGTGGCTATTCATAGGCACAGTGCTAATGCACTACAGCAGCAGTCCCCAACCTCTTTGGTGCCAGGGACCAGTTTCGTGGGAGACAGTTTTTCCACAGACAGGGCTAGGGGGAGGGGGAGCTCAGATGGTGATGTGAGCGATGGGGAGCGGCTGTAAACACAGATGAAGCTTCACTCGCTTGCCCACCACTCACCTGCTGTGCAGACCGGTTCCTAACAGGCCACGGACCAGTACCAGTCCCAGTCCGCGGGCCAGGGGTTGGGGACCACTGCACTGCAGCCTTGAACTTCTGGGCTCAAGTGATCCTCCCACCTCAGCTTCCTGGGTGGCTGGGACTACAGGCGACTGCTACCTCACCCAGCTAATTTTTCTTTTTCATTTTTTGTAGACGTGGTCTTGCCATGTTGCCCAGGCTGGTCTTGAACTCCTGGGCTCCGATCCTCCCACCTCAGCCTCCTGGGTAGCTGGGACTACAGGCACGGGCCACCGCCCCTGACCCCGTATCTTTTTATTGAACCTTCCTAATGTTGAATTGCTTGCTTAGTAATCTGTTATGGAATTAGAGTTAAAAAAAAAAAATGCTTGCTTAGACTACCTCGTGGTATCTGTTGCTATATTTTGTGAATTCTAGGTTCCTTTTCCTGTCCCCTGCCAGTGGGGTCAGCATAATGAGTCTCTAAAGTTCTGGGTACTGGCCTGTCAGTTTGCTCTGCCCCGGTGCAGCTCACTCTGCCGTGTGTGGCCACGTCCCAAGACATAAGTTGTTAAATGCCAGGGATCCAGTGGTGTCTGCACTGTCAGCAATGACTTAGATTAGGCTTGCTGATCTGATGTATAAGTGACCTAACGTTGAGATGATGAAGATGAAAACTTGGTTCATGGAGTTAGGAGTAAAAAAAAAGTCTAAAAAACAAAAACCAAAAAAGTCTTAAATTTGAATGCTGTACTAACACCAAAAACATGAAATGTAATAGAGACAATTGCTAAGTTTGCTAACCAGGTTTAATAATTAATTCTCTTAATATAAGATTAAGAGGACCTGGCTTGGTTGCCATTTGTGTGCAGAAGATCTGGGGGACTTAGTTGCCCCCAAGATGATGAGCCAGTTCTCTGACATGTGTTGCCGAAGCCAGCGGCAGACTGGGCGACCTTGTGGTCAGGGAATGTCTGAGAAAGGGCAAGGAGTCTGCTGTGGCCCGCCCTGGCTAGGCCAAGTCTGTTATTCAGGAAGAGAGTTACAGACTGCTGGAATGTGAATTGATTTTGATTTCCAGGGTGTCTGGAAATATGTCCTCTGATGAACCGTTGAGATTACTTTGGGTCATAGTAGCAGCGGTCACGTGTGTGAGTTAAGATCACATTCTTTGTGTGACATCCAGAGGACAAGGTTAGGGTTTGCAGGAGAAAGACCTTCTGCACAAACAGCTCTTCAGGAGAGGAATGTTTGCCTTTCCTCTCGGCACAGAGTGCCAAGCTCTCTGTCACCATAGCTTTTTTAAATTCTGCAGCACAGAATAAAAATACACGGAACCTAGATTCTGAAATCTTAGGGCTTCTAATAGATGAATCCTATGCTGTTTGTAGTATAAGTGGTTGTTCTTTAAGGAAATAAATTTAAAGTGGGCTTTTTCTGTATTAAAAACTTAGTCAAGATGTGATAATGTGTTCCTGAAGGTACTTTTTCAGGTAGTTAATACGCAGTGGTTAATTCTTGCTGTGTTTTTCTGTTTTACACTGAGCTGGTGTGCTGGGTTAAGTGTTGAATCAGTTCTGCACCTTTCAGGGAAAGTCTCTTGCAGTACTGCACGTCTGAAATTTTCACACGATAAAAAGGGTATAGACTTATGTGCCTTGGTAGGTTCTTTGACTTTTTTTGAATAATGTGAAAAGAAGAAGTCGAATGTGCTGGGTAGTCCTTTATTGTGATAAAAATAATACCTATTTATTAAAGAAAAATTTAAAGTATAGAAGAGTGTAAAGGAGGGGGGAAGTGTCATCTAGAATTTTACTCCCAGCATCAAAGGAATGGACCTTCTGAGATTTTTGTCTTTTTCTGTACATTAAAAGTAGTAGACTCATGGTATTATATACTTTTTCCCTACTTAACAGTGTCATAGGCATTTTTCCATGTCATTAAACTCTGAAATGAGCTTTTTATACTTAAATGTTTGCATGCGTATCTGATTATTTCCGTAAGCTATTAATTGAATGAATGAGTAGATGCTAACTTTTGAAAGGCTTTTAAAGGGACAGTAAAACTTTGGAGCAAGATTGCATCAGCTTACATTAAGAGTAGAAGCCTGCATTTTAACAAGATTAAATGTGTTCCCCCATTCCCTGGGATCTCGGTGGTGAACAGCAGGGTGGGCTGTCTGTGGAGACCATCAGCGTAAGACTACAGGTCTGCACGTGCTTTTGGCACCGTTGGCTCATACTGACCCAGGCTAGCAAATGTGGGTCTAAAATATCTTTGTGTTTTTAAAAACCTCACAGGAGCAGATGCCATTGCCACAGGTCACTATGCAAGAACTTCACTGGAAGATGAAGAAGTCTTTGAGCAGAAGCACATTAAGAGACCAGAAGGGCTTTTCAGAAATCGGTTTGAAATTAGAAATGGTAAGTCAGAGCTTAATTCTTTGGGAACAAAGTAAAATATTTTGAAGAATGACAGTGGGTTGTGTCTGAGCACCTGCTGTCCCTGTCTCTGTGTCTCCCACTGGCTTGTTGGTTTGGGGTTCACAGTTGAAAAGGTACAGTGACCAAGAGGGTCATTTCCCCTGAGGGCCTGCAGTGGGGCAATAGGAGGGATCCCAGCCGCCTGGTGCCAGGGCAGGCCTGGTGGAGAGTGAAACCAGAGATGTGTGATCCAGCTCTGGACACTGTGCTGATGATCTGCACGTTCCAAGAATATCTGAGGAAACATTTGACAAGGATAACTGGGTTGCCATAGTTTTGCCAAGGCCTTGTAGTTTGGCATCGGGTTCTCTAGGTTGTGACTGACAGGAGCCTTGGAGTTGTGTTTACAAAGGTGATCTACAGAAATTAGTTGATAGATGCCAGAGAGCAAAGCTTCACCTTTCTAGAAAAAAGTAAATGCCAGACAGTGAGCTGGGAAGCCGCTGGCTTGTCCTGGTGTGTGCTTGTGAAGAGAGGAATTCCCATCACTGCTGAGCGAAAAACCAAGAGGAGCTCAGAGCCACGTTTCTGCAGGGAACTTCCGTTGTTGTAGGACCGCCAACGGGTTCTCACTTCTGATCTGCACAGCACTGCTCCACGTGTGGTCCTGCAGCCTGCCTCGCAGTCCCCTGGGGGCTACTGAGTTCAGATCTTGGAGCCTTTTCCCGCCACACCCCCGTCTGGGGAGGGTGGTCTCCGGGAGTCGGGCAGGGATTTGCACGCACATGTTTCTCGTTGCTCCTCTCAGCAGTCTTACAGGTGTGTGCTCTCATCCCACTCAAAGATGCGGACACTGAGGCCTGCGTGAAGTCCTTTGACGTGGGTGCCTCAGGTAGCAGAGCTGGGTTCAGCCCAGTTCTGCTCAGCCCCCCAGCCCCTGCTGTTTCTGCCGTGTCAGGCCCCCATGGAGGTCTTTTCTCAGGGTGGATGAGCCTGTCTTGAAGGCAGCAGCGATCCTGTAGCCGTGTGCTTGGTCAGGGGAGCCCTGAGTGCGCCCGCAGCGGCCCGGCAGCCCGGTGTTCTCTCTCTCCCCCTCCTCCTTCCCTTCTCACAGCAGAGGGTGCTCCGGTCACCTCACGGAAGCCAGCCCAGACAAGAACGGCACCCACTTCTTTCTGGGAAGCCTCCCGCTGACTGCTGCTGCGGGGCGCTGGGCCCACTCCCCTAGGACACAGTTTCAGGAAGACTGGCTCCGGCCGGTCAGCTCCCAAGGCCTGCGCTCCTAGGCCTGGCCTGCGACCGGGCACACTCACTGCTCTGCCCACAGCAGGACCCCTGGCCTGGCGGAGCGAGCACAGGCCCAAAGCAGCCAGGGTGCGTAAATAAAGCTCCAGGACGGACGGGCCCTGGTCAGATGTTAGCTCCTTTCCTTCCTTTTACCCTACACCAGCTCAGGTAGGGACACCAGCTTTTTTTCCCCCGACCTTGTAGAATTTTGGTTTGTTTTAAAATGACTCAGAACTAAGAGAAAATGCAGTTTGCTCCCAGTATTCTGCGTTAGGCCTTTATACACACATACACTGTTTGACTGCATTTAGTTTTGAAACAAAAAGTAGAATTTTGAAAATGAGTCTGCTTCCATGGCAACTAGTTAACTGAACTCTAATTTCATTTTTCAACTGGTTTTATCGTTTGGTACACAAAAAGTAATGGCATAGAAATTGGGAAATTGGGCTCAGTTTCCAGCTCCGCCATACTCTACCTACATCATTTTGGGCGAGTCACTTTAATTATCTGAGCTCAGTTTCCTCAACTGTAAAATGGGGATAATTCTACTTGACTCGGGTAACGTGCGAGTCAGTGGAAGACATCAGCTACATAGAGCGCACGCACACAGGGGACTGTGCCCAGCCAGGAAGGGCGAGGAGGGCAGCCTGTGGGGGTGTCTCTTGGCCCTAGACATGAGAACGGTTAGCAGAAGCCATTAATACTGATGTTCTGCTTAGCTTTCTTCTCTTGGTCGTTGAGCTTGAAAGTGAGGAGCCCGACAGTTCTAATCACGGAAGCCCTGTAGCACGGGGACAGGGCTGATCGCGCGCAGAGGCAGAGGCGGGCCTGGGTCATACGGACAAGATCACTCACACCTCTGCGCTGCTGCCTTCAAGCCAAAAATGGTTCTTTACAATCAGATAGAGAATGCTGGAGACACTGCAGTGGGGCCTCTGACCAGTGCCAGCTTGGGCTGTGAACAAAACCATTTCTACCATGGAAAAAAGCATAGTTAAGGGGAGAGGGCTGCTGAGGGGCTTTATTCTTTCCCCAGCAGTTGAACCTGGGGAATGAAGAGAGTCCTTGAAAACAACTGTGGCACAAACACGTGCTGTCATTGTTAGAAAAAAGCAGAGCTGACACCATTCCAGTGGGAGTTTCTGTAAGTTGCTGTCTTTCCCAGTTTTGCCGAAATTGGCTGAATTTATTTTAGGCTTGTTTTTTTTCTCTTCACTTCAGAACATTTTTTCATGTGATGTTCCATCTTTGAAAATATTATCATCTAAAGTATGAACAGGAATAAATTTTTTTATCATATAAAATCTATCCTCCCTGTATTTCTTTTATAGAAAATAAATTAGAGGTGAGAGTTTATCGCAGCACTATTCACAATAGTGATTCCAAGATTTGGAATCAACCTAAGTGTCCATCAGTGGATGGATGGATGGATGGATGAAGAAATCTGGTACATACGCACAGTGGAATATTACATAGCCATAAAAGAATGAAATTCTGACATTTATAACAATATGGATGGAACTGGAGAACATTATGTTAAGTTAAATAAGCCAAGCACAGAAAAACAAATCTCGCATTTTCTCATGTGTGGGAGCTAAATGTTAAAACAATTGATCTCATGGAGACAGAGAGTAGAATGATGGTGACCAGAGGCCGGGAAGGGTAGCGGGAGGGGGGATAAAGTGGGGTGGTTAATGGGTGCAAAAACATACTTAGAATAAATAGTATTTGATAGCACAACAAAGTGATACGAAGTGACTGTGTTTAACAATAAGTTAGGGTATACTTTAAAACAACTAAGAGAGTGGAATTGGACTGTTCCTGACACAAAGAAATGATACATACCTGAGGTCTTGAACACCCCAGTTACCCTGATTTGGTTGATACAGATCATATGCTTGTATCAAAACACCACATGTACCCTAGAAATACAACTATTATGTATCCATAATAATTAACAATAAAAATATAAATAAATTAGAGGTGAGAATCTTTCTTACATTCTCTGGTGGTGGCTTTTTCCTAGTAGTCTGCTATTGAGTATTGATTTTGGCTTCTGACAGACAAGGGTAATCTGAATAAACAGAAAGACGCTATTCAAGGTGAAATGTCATTATTTTTATTCCTGCAACGTCTTTTGTTCTTTACTCTTGGCAGCGGTAAAGCTTCTTCAAGCAGCTGACAGCTTTAAAGACCAGACCTTCTTTCTCAGCCAGGTTTCCCAGGACGCCCTGAGAAGAACCATCTTCCCTCTGGGGGGATTAACGAAAGACTTTGTAAAGAAAATAGCTGCTGAGAATAGACTTCATCACGTGCTTCAGAAGAAGGAGGTACGAGTGCGTGGCTTGCCTCGATGGTGCATGTTTGCGTTCCCGGCTCCAGGGTGCAGGGAGGGCTGGGACCTCTGTGCTCAGACACCCCGTCCCTCCCCAGGACCTGACTTCAGGGGGACTTGGGGCAATAGATTGGAGGAGTGATCCTCAGCCGTAGGGCAGAAGGCTCCACTGACCCTCGGGAAGCAGCCTCCCTTCCTCTGCTTGGCCCTCGGCGGCCGGCCGCTTTCCCTGCAGCTGTGGCGGCTGGCTGGGTGCTGTGAGGCAGCCTGCCGGGGAGCACAGGGCAGTGTGGCCCAGCACGGAGGCCCCTGGGGGCAGGAGCTCTTGCGCTGCCTGCCTGCCCTTCTGGCCCAGCACAGACTTGTGCAGTGTCATCTGCGCCAGGCACCGTGCTGCCGGATCCCGAGGAGACAGTGACGAGCACACAGTTCCATCCCTGCCTTCACCGGGCTCACAGTCTGGGGGAGATGGACAGGAAACATCACTGTAAACCTAGAGAGTGTCTGTGGAGGGGGGTGGGAACCTGTGAGAGGAGCACCAGTGGGTTCTAATTGGGATTTTGGGATAGAGAAGCCAAGAAAGGCCTCTGGAGAAATGACATGTAACCTGAGACCTGAAAGGTGAGTACGGTTCAGTGTCGCGTAGGAGGTTGGGAGGAACAGTCCAGATGGAAGAGTGTGCAAAGGCCCCGAGGCAAGATAAATCCTGGAAGCGGATGTGGTGATGCTCACCAATAGTCCTAGCTACTGGGGAGGATGAGGAGGGAGGATCACTTGAGCCCAGGAGTTTTAGCCTAGCCTGGGCAACGTAGTGAGACCCCGTCTCAAGGGAAAAAAAAAGAAAAAGCCCAGAGCACTGGCTGAGCCTGGCGTAAGGGTGGGGCGCTAGGGGAGCTGGCGAGCTTGGCAGACCTCCGGTGTGCGCAGTCGAATCGGGCCATTTCAGGGCTGCTGTGGCTTTAACTGTGGCTGCTCCTTCATGTCTGTCTTCCTGGGCGTGAGCAGTACTGTGTCTTTCACCCAGTCATTGCCCCCAGAGAGCACGCCCACCCACCATGCTCTGCCTGCACTCTCCTTTGTTCTTCAGTTTCCCAGTGCTGGTCTGTGGTGGGAGCTGAGAGTGCCACAGAGGTGGACATGGCAGGGCTAGAGGGACACAAACCGGAGAGGAAGCGATGAAGCCACTTGTCAGTGCATGGTGGAGGTTTTACCCCAGCCCGGGCTTATGCTGGGAAGACAAGTTCTGGTCCCTGTCTCTCTCCTGCTACTCACGGTGGCCTGAAGGGCCTGACCGGGTTTAGCTCTCTTCTCTGGGGCAGCCAATGTGGTGCCCTGCCACGCGAGGGTCAGACCCTGCTAGGGTGAGACGCAGCTCCGGCTGTGCGCTGGGACTGGCTGGCGTCTGAGGGTGCGGAGGACAGCCAGGCCCCTGCCCTGGAGCACGGTGCCGGCTGTGCTCCTCGTGGCGTCCGGGTGCAGCACGGCCCCTCCCCCTCCCGGCCAGGCCTGCTCTGGCGCAGGACGCCACGCGCCTCCGCTCATCTGCCGGCGGGACTTCCTCTCGTTTCAGAGCATGGGCATCTGTTTTGTTGGTAAAAGAAAGTTTGAACATTTCATTCTTCAGGTGAGTGACCTTGGGGGAGAGGGACGGGGCCCTGCGCTCTGGGCGGGGTGCCCAGTAGTAACAGAATGCCTGTTTCCCAGTATTTGCAGCCTCGCCCTGGCAACTTTATTTCTATAGAAGACAATAAAGTCCTGGGAACACATAAAGGTAAGGTGCAGCCTCTGGCTACTTTTCATCTTAAACTGCTTGAGTCGCGGGGTGAGTTTCAGCCCCGGGAAATTTAGACAGATGCCTGTGGTCCCTCCCACCTCAGCAGTGAATCGCAGCCTCTGCGGGCTGGGTGGGGCCGGTGTGGGTGGCACGGGGCTGCACGGTGGCTTTGACTAGGGCTTTGTGCCGTTCAAGAAACGGTCTCCTTAAAAGCACGCCGTCTGCCTCGGAAGAACTGCTCTGTGACTTCTGCGTAAGTCCCTGTAAATAGGATGATTTTCTCACTATATGGAGAAAATGTTAAACTACAGAAAACACTACTCTGAGGAAAAGAGTTTGGTGGCTGCACCGTGTGGCCTGGATGATTGAGGCGATGGTGGGGACTGCACGGTGGGGGCTGCTTGCTCACTCCCGGCCCGGTGTGGGGACAGGGTGGCCGTTGTCCGAGCGGTGGTGAGGATGCCTCCTGGGCATGTGATCAGGCGAGTCTGGACCCCGAGCAGGCCAGGCCGGGAGCACAGGGCCGCTCATCAGACGTGGAACGTCTCGCAGTGGGCTGCGCTTGGAGATCCTCCCCCTCCTGCGGTGGGAGCAGGCTCCCCGAGGGAGCACCCGAGGGGAGGGAGAGCCGAGCGGGGCCAGGCGTGCCTGAGCCTGGGGGAGGTGACGCCGTTGCTCGGGACAGAACTGCCGGCGTTGTTCCCAGCCCGTCTCCAGCAGGAGGCAGTTAGATGACTAAGGCTTCTGCCTGCGGTTCTGTCGTCTGGCTCCACTGAAGTGGGCGCCGCACTGGGGGGTGTGGCAAAGCCGGTCCGGCTTCCTCTGCGGGGAGCCTACGCCCTGGCCTTGTGGTGCTTGTGCGGGGTGGGGGCCGTGCAGAGTGGCCACGGGGAGGTTGGGGCAGCCCCAGTGCAGCTTGCACAGTAGATGGGCAGGGCTGGCGCTGGGGGGGTGGAGAGTCACAGCTTCTGAGTGGCCCGGCCCGCCCTGGGTGGTCACAGGGCCCCCACCCCATCACGGCGGTGTGATGTGGAGGGGGAGCTCGCTCCCGAGCCTCAGAGAATCTGCCTTTGCACAGGTTGGTTCCTGTACACCTTGGGCCAGAAAGCTAAGATAGGCGGCTTGAGAGAGCCCTGGTACGTGGTGGAGAAGGACGGCACCAAGGGCGACGTGTTCGTGGTGAGTCTGGCTGGCCGCGTGTGGCGGAGCCCGCGGTTCACAGAGCCCTCGGGCAGTGTTGTGCGATGGTGCATCCTCCTGGGAGTAGCCCAAGGTAGCAGAAGGGTTTTGTTTAGGGTATTTATTAGGCTCCACTGCATGCTGGCCACTCTGCTTTTCCATCTCTTAATTTATCCTATAAATAGATACTGCTCTGGTTTTACAAGAGAGGACAGTGAGACTCAGAGACAAAGAAATTTACAGAAGGTCCTGTGGAGAGGAGGTCACCTAGGACGGTGCCTGCCCGTGTGGGATCCAGGGTCACGGTCAGGAAGGTACCAGTGGCTGAGCCAGGATGGGACCAGGCCATCTGCCACAGCAGGGCCCTTGGCCACAGTGACCTTGGCATCTAAAGCAGGCTTTTTGGAGGGGATGAGCCTGCCTCACCCCCAGGCGACATTGCGATGTGGTTGTCACAGCTTGAGGCATGCTCAGGGGGAACAGGTGCTGCTGGCATCTAGCAGGTAAGGCCAGGGCTGTTGCTGAACAGCCCGCGGTGATCAGGATGGCCCTGCCCTAGCAGGGTCACTGGCCCCAGATTGCTGTAGCAGAGAGGCCAGCAGGCCTCACCTGCCAACTCCGAGACATCTCCTGTGAAGGAGAGCTAAGGTGGAAAAGCCTGGTCCAGGGTGAATTAAAGTGATCTAGCATAAAATTTCAGTGATGTTTACTGTGAGACAACCTGTGCCCAGACAGGCCTCCGTGTCCCCGAAGGCCCTGGGCTCAATGCGCCTTGGCCTGCTTCAGAGGGGGAGGCTTGGCCGGACCCCAGAAGGCGCCACATTGTCATGGAGCAGGGGCCCCAGGGAATAGAAAACTGGGTCCTCCAGGGTAGCAGCCACCCCACGGGCGGTCATAGGTGGGGGCCAGAGTGAGACTTGAACTTTGAGGAGTGTTTGCAGGCTCAGACCTCACCTCACCTCTGCTTCTCAACAACCTTGGTTTCCTCATCTACAAAATGGGGTAAAAAGTCTCAGGAGGTGATTAAATGAATTTCCCTGGGGGAAACGTAGAATGGTGCTGTGCACAGTTGTCACTGCATGCTTGCTGGTAGGACTGTGGTTAGTGACAGCCTACGCTGAGACGGGCCTTGGGGAGAGGGGCCCTCTGCTGAGGGTCACGGGGCTTTGCATTCTACCCGCAGGCCCCCTGGACAGACCACCCGGCCCTGTACAGGGACCTGCTTCGGACCAACCGTGTGCACTGGATCGCAGAGGAGCCGCCGGCCACGCTGGTCCGGGACAAGATGATGGAGTGCCACTTCCGATTCCGCCACCAGATGGCACTAGGTGACTGGGCAGGAGGGAACCTGGGGCCAGATTGGGGCCTGGGCGATGAGAACCTTGGGCAGGAACATCCCCCACTGGTGAGCGCACATAAGATACTCAACTCCCTTGTCCTGTGCCTGCCACCGGGAGAGGACCAGGAGCAGCGGGAGGCTCCAGGTGTGCTGCCCCTGCAGTGTCCCTGGCCAGGCTGGTAGCTTGGAGCCCCTGGCTGTTGCCCTGTCCTTGTCCTGCATGGGTGGGTGGTGCTCCTTCCCTGGGGCTGTCCCCTCCAAAGGCCCCTCTCTTCCATCCAGTGCCCTGCGTGCTGACCCTCAATCAGGATGGCACCGTGTGGGTGACAGCCGTGCAGGCTGTGCGGGCCCTCGCCCTGGGACAGGTGAGTTGGGGGAGCTGGGGAGGGGACGCTCAGCGGGAAGGCAGGACAGGCCTCAGCCTGGGCTTTGCTGTCTGCTGGAGTGAGAGCCCTGAGCCCAGTCCTCGCTTGGGAGAGGGGTGTTGGCACTTTGCTCCAAGGTGGAACCCCTGGAATGGGAGGGCTCTTGGCGTCAGTGTGCTCTCTGCCCTGGGAGGACGGCATTGCACTTCACCCCACCAGGCATCCGGTGTGCAGGTGTGGGGGCCAAAAGGAGACATGGATGCTCAGGTCACATAGCCAGTGAGGGCGGAGTGTGGCCAGCCCTGCAGCTGGGGCTCCTTGTCTCCTAGCAGCAAGGACAGGAAGAGGCTTGAGGCTTGTGCTCATGGAGGCAGAGGAACGGGAGCCCTGCCGGGCAGAGTGGGCAGGACGCTGAGGGTGTGGCAGGAGGGTGTGGGCAGAGCTGGGGCTTGCAGTGGGGGCTGGGGTCGGGGGTCGTGTAGGGGAAGCTGAAGCTTCCTCGGGCTCCCCCCCCCCCCCCCCCGCCTTGCCTGCAGTCACAGATGCTGGTTTGGAGAGGCCCGGGACTGTCCCGCTCAGGGAAGCAGACTTTGACCCTGAGCTCCCCTCCCTAATGCAGCTGCTGGGAACGCCCCTCAGGAGCCCAGGCTGGTCGAGCACGGCCCTGCACGCTCCTGCCCCCGTCTCATCTCAGCCAGCAGGGGCAGGCCCAGCGCCGGTTCCCTGTGGCACCCCTGACACCAGGGCCTCTCTCCTCTCCAGTTCGCCGTGTTCTACAAAGGGGGCGAGTGCCTGGGCAGTGGGAAGATCCTGCGGTTGGGGCCATCTGCCTACACGCTCCAGAAGGGCCAGAGCAAAGCCAACGTGGCCACCGAGGGCCCAGGTGATGGCCCAGGCCTGGGTCCCTCGCTCTGAAAGAGGCTGAGCTGCTGAGAGGAGTTCTGGGAGAACAGAGCTGAGGGCCGGGCAGCCAGCGGGCAGCGGGCAGTCCGGTCTCCGAGGGCCTTCCTGCTGCTGCTGAACCAGGAGAGGCCAGGCCGGTCAAGGCTCTGCAGAGCCTACAGCGCCCCAGAGAGAGCCTGTCTCCTCCAAGTTGGAGCTCTGCTGGCCAGAAGTATTTGCGGGCAGGTGGGTCTGTCCTGAGGGCCCTATTTGTAGAGCTTCTCTTGCACTGCTCTGGAAGCCCTTCCCACCTTCACGCACACCACGGGGACCTGCAGAGGGGGCTGCAGGGACAGGACAGTGTTGGAATAAAAAGTCTTTTGGGGACATGCAGTCTCACTGTTGCCTCCAGAGGGGCTAAGGTGGGGACTCTTTACACCAGGGGGCTCAGTGGTATAAAGGCAGGTAGACCACAGGGGGAGAGCTGTCAGTCTCTCCTTTTGCCGTACCTGGGTCCCCACTGCTCTGCCTGAGGGCTGGGGCCCGTGGGGCGTGGACCCACGTCCTTGTCTTCCTTCCTCTCTCTGGGCACTTTGTGGTGCTTCAAGACAGGCTCCAGTGGGGACTAGAACGTTCTGGGTTAGAGGCAGCACCTTTGGCCCATGCTGAATGGATATGGGGAGCGTCCCCTCCCTGTCCCACTGGGGTCCTCACCCTCAGCTCAGAGGCCACCGGGACTGAGTAACAGGGCTGCTGGTGGCAGCAGGGCCGGACCCCAGGTCAAGGCACCCCAGGGTCACAGCTGCCGCCTCCTCCCCTGCCAGTTAAGCACCTGCCTTGCCGGGTGTGAGCGCTCATGTGCAGCGCTGGGGCTGCAGGCACGTGGGGACAAGCACGTCCTTGTACACGCGCCCTGGGGCCTCAGCTCAGCCTGACCACAAGGGAGCGAGGACCACGGTGCCCACGCCTCGGCCTGGGCAGCAGGGCCTGGTCTTTCCCCACGAGGGTTTTGAGCAGCAGAGCGATGGCACCCGGGGTATGGTTTTAGGGACAGCCCCTCTGGCCTCTGAAGCACAGATGGAAAGGGACAGGAGGGGACCAGGTAGACAGGTAGCTACAGAGATTAAGGGGAAGGGTGGCAGCTGGGGAGAGGGGTTGGATCTAGGGAGGACAGGTGGAGGAACTAACGAGTGGGATGGTCCCCAGCACAGGGCTGAGGTGGCCAGGACAGCAGGGCATGGTCCGGGGGTCCTGCCCACACGCCCTCGGCTCCCACCGGCACCTGGGGTGGAAGGCGGCCACTGAGCCCAGTGCTTGTCCTGCCTGCTGCCTGGGACGGAACGGGGGTGGGGGCCCGTCCTCTCTGACCAGGACTGGACACCACACAGGGATTTCGGGTCTGGTGCGGGGAGGCTGCTGGGAGACCCGAGCCAGCGGGGAAGAACGTGGTACAGGTGAGGGGCTGGGCCTGCGGTGGGCCGAGAGGCTGTGGCATGGGGCGTTGCACGACTGGAAGCCCCTGCGTGGACTGGTGAGCGTGGAACTGGCACATGGACGCCTAGGCTGCAGTGGAGCCGGGGAGGACTCTAACCTCTGCCCCAGGATGGAATTACTGCATCCCACTGTCCCCTGCCTTCAGCCTCTGAAAGCCACACATGGAGCAAGAGCTTGAGACCAGGCAGAGCAGCTAGAAAGCGGTGGCCTCCCTGCCCGTAGAGCAAAACATGAGGACGTTCGCGGATACTGGGAGCAGGGGCTGCCCTGTCCTCCCTCTGGGCAAGGAGGAAGCGCCCCAGCCTCAGCCTGCGACCCTTGCCCTAACCTCTGTGGCTGCCAGTCTACCTGGTCCCCTCCTGTCCCCTTCCATCTGTGCTTCAGGGGCCAGAGGGACTGTCCCTAAAACCATACCTCAGGTACCGTCGCTCCTCTGCTCAAAACCCTCGTCCAGAAGGAAGATCGCTCCGCACAGCTCCAGGCCCTGCTGCCCAGGCCCAGGCGTGGGCCGCCGTCGTCCTCCTCGCTCCCTTGTGGTCAGGCTGAGCTGAGGCCCTGGGGCTCGTGTACACGGATGTGCTTGTCCCCGAGTGCCTGCAGACCCTGGTTAGCGTCTCCTCCCCATCCTGGGGGTCGGCCCCAGCCCCTGCCTGCCCTCTTGCATCTCCCCAGCCTCGGCCCTCCCCACTGTCCCCGCACACTCTTCCTTGTAGCCAAGGCCCCACTGGGCAGGGAGCGTCCCAGGAGCACAGCAGCCCTCACTGGTGAGACCAGCAAGGGCCAGGAAAGGGCTGTGCCGCCCAGGCAGACAAGTGCTGGCCACTGGGACCAGACAGGCCCTGAGGGACCCTTGGCCCAGCTGGGCATGGGGGCTGGGCTGAGGGGCCACCTTTGTTCCACCAGCTTGAAGCTCAGCACAGAGAGTCCCTGGGCTCAAGTTTCTCCTGACTTACCGCCATGGCTGGCTGGACCCCATGCCTGGGAGCTGAGGTCGGGAGAGTCCCCTTGGTGCCCACTCTTGTGCTGTGCTACGCTGACCCTCCCAAGTGGCGGAAACGTGAGCAGGAGGGATGAGGGCGGCTGGGCGGAAGTCAGCATGGATCCCAGGCAGGCCAAGGGTGAGGCTGCCCCCTGCTGGCTCTGCCGCACTGCCAGGCTCAGGGCCTGTGCGTTGGCCAGTGGAGGGGGGGTGGGGCACACATCTGCCTCCCAACCAGCAAGGCTGCCCTCTCTGCAGTGGGCACAGCTGCCGGCATCCCCTCGAGGCCACCAGCCAACTCTGGAGGACTCTTGGGGCAATGCCGCAGAGATTAGCAGAAGCTGCTAGCCAGGGCGTGCCACGGGGCCAAGTCCATGGGCTGGACTTTCTGGCCTCCCTCTGCCCTCCCCAGGCACCTGGGGGCCAGCAGACTCCATAGGCTGTACCCCTCCGATGACCTGGGCAGGCCAGAGGGACAGGGCTGGGAAGTAGCCCTCTTCCCTCCACAGGCACCCCCAGTGACCAGGCCCTAGCCACCTGCCACAACTACCGATCAAGAGAGAAGGGTGGCCAGGCACCGCGGTTCAGGCCTGTAATCCTAGTACTCTGGGAGACTGAGGCGGGAGGATTGCATGAGGCAGGAGTTCAAGACCACCCTGAGCAGGAGCGAGACCCTGTCTCTACTAAAATAGAAAAAAAACCCAGGGTGGGCACGGTGGCTCACGTCTGTAATCCTAGCACTCCAGGACGCCGAGGTGGGCGGATCGTTTGAGCTCAGGAGTTCGAGACCAGCCTGAGCAAGAGCGAGACCCCGTCTCTACTAAAAATAGGAAGAAATTACATGGACAGCTAAAAATATATATAGAAAAAATTAGCCGGGCATGGTGGCACATGCCTGTAGTCCCAGCTACTCGGGAGGCTGAGGCAGTAGGATTGCGTGAGCCCAGGAGTTTGAGGTTGCTGTGAGCTAGGCTGACGCCACGGCACTCACTCTAGCCTGGGCAACAGAGTGAGACTCTGTCTCAAAAAAAAAGAAAAGAGAAGAGAAGAGGAGAGGAAGAGAAGAAAAGAAACCCAGCCAGGCAGAGGGGCATGTGCCTGTAGTCCCAGCTACTCTGGAGGCTGAGGCAGGACAATCACTTCAGCCCAGGAGTTTAAGGTTGCAGTGAGCTATGATGACACCACCGCACTGTACTCTAGTCCAGGTGAGAATGAGAACCTGTCTCAAAAAAAAAAAAAAAAAAAAGATGGGGAGGGAAATGAAAACAGCGTAGTCTGGGCCCAGAGCTGGGTGCTTGTCAACACCTTCTCCCTACTCATGACATCAGTGAAAGCGTCACCCTTGCTGTTGTTCCCTCCTCCCCACGTTGTTCCCGGAGTGATCCCGGTGAGACACGGATCGGATCCTGGGTCGGCGCCCCTGCCTCACCTGACACCGGGGGTGGCTCCTTCCCCAGGCCCGAGCGGGTTTCAGACACGCTCAGCCTGCCGTCTGCCCACAGCCCGGCTCCAGCGCTGCCTGTGCCCCGGCAGCCTTCCCACGCCTGGTCACCTCCTGCCTCCCTGGGGTCTTCACACACCCGCGTCCAGGGCGGAGTCTGGAGCGAGGCTAAAGCCGTGAGCGGTGAGGGCCACGCCTGGCTGGGGCAGTTGGGATGTTCCGTGGCTTGGACGACATTCATGGTATTCACGCCGTCTGTGCTCAGACGGGATCACAGAGGGGGCGTGGTCTGTCCTGCCCCTTGCTGTCTGCTCCTGGTCTCCGTGAAATGGCCGCAGCCCGTGGGGGGACACCCAGGCCCGGCTGCTGCGCCAGGGCTGTGTTCGCTTTCGCAAACACTCCTAGTGTTTCCTCGTCAATCCTGGCTTGGGGTTGAGGTATATTCTGTCACGTTCACTACTGAGCACAGGAAAGCAGACGTTAGCAGGTGTGTGGAGGAGGAAGCGGCACTCGAAAATGCCTTTGGCTTTGGGGGTGTTCGTGGGCTGCTTTTCTCTTTCGTCTCTCAGACTGGCCCTGAGCTCTGGTGCCATGCAGCTACCAGGCAAGGACTCCAAAGGGGCCAGGGGAAGAGGGGCGCTGTGGGCTGAGGACTGCTGGGGGGTCCCCGTTTTTCCCTCTCTGCTTTCACTACTTTTTCCCAGGTTGGGGCACACTTGGGCGGAAGTGTGGGACAGGGCAGGTGGCTGGAACTCGGGGAGAAACCTACCTTCCTCAAGAGGAACAAGAAAAGGAGCCCGAGGGTTAGAGTGAGGCAGAGCCCAGGAGGAGGGAGCAGGGGACGCAGACCCTGGGTCTCCACACGTCCGGCCACGTCCTTGCTCGGGGCTGTGCAGCAAAGCCTCGGGCCTGGCCGCACCCACAGAAGGTGGCGGAGCTGCTGGTGGAACCTAACTGGGCTGCTCGCTGCGGAAACAGACAAAATCACATCTAAAATGAGGGCTGCAACATGGGCCCAGAGGCTCGCGGCATTCCAAGTGACAAGGAGGCTTCAACTCACATCACTCGGCGTACAACGAACCAGGAAAATGCCAAGAGAAAAGGCAGATTTCAGCCCCAGGATGGCCCAGATATTCAAATTTTCAGGATTTGAACAGGATTTTCAGCAGCCTTAGTTCTAACCTGGCTCCACAAGGTCAAGGGAAATGCTCTTAGCGTGAACAGAAAATCCTAAGTCCCCAGCAGCGAAATAGAAAGTATAAGCAACAACCAAATGGAAATTTCAAGGCTGAAAATTACAACATGTGAAATAAAAAATTCACTGAATGAGCTCAGTAGAAAAATGGAGAAGATGAGGGAAAAATGAGTGAACTTAAGGCTGGATCAGCAGAAACGGTCAAGTCTGAAGAACAAGAGAGAAAAACGAATGGAAAAGATGAAGAGCCTCAGGGACCCGCGCGGCAACACGGAAAGGTCTAGCGTGCTCACGGGAGCTGCAGGAGAAAGAGGTTGGTGCAGGAAAAAAAGTGGAAGAAATAATAGCTACAAATTTCTCTAATTTGGTGAGACATTCATTTACATGTTCAAGAGTCTCAGGAACCCCCAAACAGGGCCATCAAGCTGCGGCAGGCCTGAGGGGAGTGGACAGAACATTCTGGCACGCGGCTCCACCAGCCCCTCCTCTGCATCCTGTGCCCGTCCCATCCACGACTGCCTTAGCCAGGGCGGGGGTGGAGGGAGGGAGAAAAACCCGCACAGCAGAAATACAAATTCAAAAAATCTTAATTTATTGTAGACTCTTCTCATTTGTGTTGCAATTCCAGTGTTCTGAACATTAATAAATATACATTTGCTAAAAGCCTCCAGTGTCTAATCTCTTTCATAAAGTCTTCAGTAATAAAAATAGGTTTAAATTTTTCCTGTCTTAATAAAACGGACAATTTTTTTTTGGTAACAGTTCTGATCAAATTGAAAACTGCACCTCACGGGGTGAAATCCAGTTGCAGAACAGTGAGTGAACACATCAAAGTGGAGTGTTCAAAGACTTACAAACAGCAAAACCCTGTTTGTACTCAGAAAACGTCTCGTCGGTGGTGGGCGTTTGCCGGGACCGTCGCTTTGTAGCTTCGGGAGGCCACTCACCTGTTAAGGCACATTTACGTTAATAATTCACGCGGGGCTGAGGACGCCGGTCTCCTTTCACTCTCCTTGGACCCTTTCAGAGCTGCCGTCCCTGTCTCGTGGAGTCATCTGTTAACAACGCTCACATTTTCATCTGAGTGAAATTTAAAATTTAAGACTTACGGAAATCTTCGCATTTTACTTGATTTTTGTCCTCTTTTATGGTTTCCCATATTTGGAAGCAGCTGTGCTGATCATTTATTTGCCGAACAAAGGAAACACTGGAGTAAAACGTGTCTGAATAGTTCTGGGCCCCATTCCACAGCGCCCCGGGCCACGCGGTGCCAACTGCCCACAGTGGGACGGTCACAGCCGGCGCTTGGTATGAGTTTCCAGAAACAGTTCGGTAACCATTGAAAAGTGTGGCTGTGGCTTTGTCCCTCCGCACAATTGGCCATTTGAAGCAAAATGAAGTAATTGGTCAGACTCGGGGGGTGGGACCCCAGCCTGCCTGGGGATCCCTGGAGTCTCAGAGAGCCAGAAAATTGGCAGGAACGAACGCGACCCCTGGAAGACCTCATGCCTCCGTCTGAATCGGGAACGTGTGAACGCTTTCGGATCCCACCGGGAGCGAGAGCACAGGGACAAAGAAATTCCCCACCTGCAGTCCCATGCCACCTGGGGAGGGCTCCAGACAGGGCGGCGGGCCCAGAGTAGGGCCTGGCGAGGGGTGGGGGTGGGGGTGGCGGTTAGGGACTGAGCGGGTGTGACAGTACAGCCGTGCGGCGACGGCAACCACGCTGACCTCGGCAGGGCCTCTCCAGCCTCCACGGCCCAGGCTGCCCTGTCCCGGGTCCGCCCGGCGGGCAGATGGGAGCTGAGGGCAGACACGTGCGACAGCAAAGGTGCTGGCGAGTTGGGGTGGCAGGTGATGCCCGCGGGTCCTCACTGGCCAAAGGCAGCTGCAGGGGCTTTGAACAACTTGACTTTAACCTCACTGCGGACGTGCTTTCCACCTGTGTTCTGGCCGGACACCAGTGGTGTCAGCACGGGCCAGATTCAAGTACAGCTGTGCAATCTTCCTTACGTAAAAGTCTGAGGGATCATCCCACGGGTCTCTCAGCATCAACACAGTCAGTACTTGTTGCAAAATATACATGGTCTTCACCTCCTCAGGGTCCCAGACAAATACATAAAAGTATCTACACCTTTCAACATTGCAAAGTAAGCTGCTTTAAGACAAGGGTGCCTCTGCGAAGGGCTGTCCAGCCTGCTGGCCGCATGCCTGGACTGCAGGGAGATGCCTCCGTGGGCGGCCAGACTTCAGTCTTTGGTCTGTGCCCGGCATCCGCGAACCGTGGCAAGCGCTGGGCCTGGTCTGGTGGCGGCTCCGCTCGCAGAGGGGCCAGCGGCACGGTTTTGGCTCTGTGTGCAGTCTTGGGACCAGCTGTGCCGGCCCAGCAGTCCATGCCTCCCTCTCACCTGTGGGCTTTGGCACTTGTCACGGGGCTGACTAGTCCTGAGCCCTGGGAGAGCTGAGGGCCTTGTGCCTGGGCTGTCGGTTGTGGGGCGGCCACTGTGGGGACCCCCCACACCCAGGGCCTGGTTCACGCCATGGACAGTGGTCCCTCGGGCTCCAAGGTCCCCGGGCTGGATGACGCAGCAGCCTAGGTGGAGGTGACGGGCTCGCCTCCCGGGTTCCTGATGGTTCAAATTGAAGTTTCGTTACTGCCTCTGCACGTGGGAAGAAGCCAGCAGGCAGGTGGAAGGTCAGTGAGGATGGCAGCCGGGTGGGGTCCAAGGTCACGCAGGGGCAGAATCCCCCCACTCAGGGAGAGGGGACACCCGGGGGCTCCAGGGAAGGCAAGCTGAGGCTGGGCACAGCTAGCCTGGAAGGCAGGGGAGGGGCCACGAAGCCCCCAGTCCTGACACCCAGCCCTACCCACGCGTCCTCTAGGCTGCTGGTCTCACGCCAGAACACAGAATATCAAGGTTAGACACCAAACTCACATCTTTTTTTTTTGAGAGAGGGTCTCACTCTGTTGCCCGAGCTGGAGTGCCGTGGGTGGCATCATCACAGCTCACTGCAGCCTCAAACTCCTGTGCTCAAGCGACCCTCCCAGCGTGCTGGGATTATAGGCTTGAGCCACCACGCCCAGCCAAACTCACATCTTTAAACCGACTTTTAGGAAAGCCACCATGAAAGACCTGGCTCCAGGGCTTACTCCTCCCTTAGAAGTTGAAAGGGAGGAGGAGTGACAAGCCCCCAAGCCCCACGCTGCAGCTGGGCGCCTCTGGGAGCTCAGTCTCCTCAGCCACACAATGGTGGTGACGATCCCGGCCGAGGAGACGACGCTCAGGGACACCGAGCCCGGCGCTCCCTAAGTCCTGGCGTCCAGCCCCGGTCAGGACTCCCGAGGCGCGGCCAACACGGCCCCCAGGCCCAGGCCCCGCAGTCTGCCCCACCTCGGGAGGCCTCCTCCTGACCCTCGGCCCCTGCCTGGGCCTCCTCTGCGCTCAGGGATCGGGTGACGTGGGTGCCAGGCCGCTGACCACTGTCCCCTCTGCCCGGGAGGCTGAGGCTACTCACTCGGAGTCGGAGCCGTCAGCCTGCGCGCTGCCGGCACACACGTTCATGGCCACCCCGTTGAGGTGTTCTCGCCCAGGCTCCCTCCGCGGGTTCTTGACGGTGATGGCACAGTCGGGGCCCCCCGAGCCCAGGGAGGACGTGCGCGACGACGCGGGGCTCTGCTCACAGTCGGCCAGCTTCTCCCGGAGCCGGCCCTTCAGCGTCTGCTCTGTCAGCGGCGGCGGGTAGGTGACTTTGTTTTTCAAGATGCCTGGGAGGAAGGAGACACGGCGGGCTGTGTCAGAGGGTCGTCCCTGCGCCTCGGGCTGCCTGGCTCTCAGGGCCTGGGTAGCTGGGCCCATGGTGGCCACGTCCGCCCCGCCCCGCCCTCGGGACCAGGGCCTGGCCCTTCCCTGGGCGCCCCCGGCCGCCCCCTCACCTTTCCTCTGCTCCGGGGGCTGCTGCGCGGGCTTAGCGGTGCCCGTGCCCTCCGGGTCTGGGGCGCGGTCCCCGCAGGGGTCGCCCTGCTCCTCCCGGTGCAGCTCCACACTGACCCTGGTCTCCACCTTGAGGCGGGGCTGGCCGCCCGGGCCCTCACTGTCGCTGCCCGCCAGGCTCTCGTCGGGCCAGCCGGCTGGGATGTGGTTGGCCACGGCGTCCCCTGAGGCACAACAGCAGCACTCAACAAGCAGCCAGGCACTGCCAGCTGAAGCTGCACCCCAGAAAGTCACCCACCTGGTGGCTCCTGAGTGGCCCTGACCCGAAAGGTGGCCAGAAAGGGAAAGTCCCGACAGGAGGGCCTTCAGCTGTGACTCCCCCACTGCACCCCAACACCTGGGGGCCACACACAGGCTGCCCTCTGGCAGCTCCGCCTGCTCCTTGCACTGAAGGTCCACAAAGGCCCCCCGAGACTTCGCTGCCTTTGCTCTGAGGGTGGTGTGGGGGCTTCCTGGGGCCAGAGCCCCCCACCCAGGCTGATCCCCCGTAGGGTCGCAGCTGTGCTGGGCACGTCCTGGAAAGCAGGGTCCCCCAGCCACGACCAAGGCCTGCTCCGTGGCCTGCTGTCCACAGCCCGGCCTGGCCGGCGGGGCCACGCTCGCTCACCTTTGGGGGTGCTGTGGATGGGGCCCCGGGCCGGGTCCCACTTGTCCTCAGCTTCCGCCCCGTCCTCCTCGCTGTCCGACGAGCGTGAGGAGGCGTAGGAGCTGCTCTGCTCATCCAGGGACAGCTCGCTGTCCGAGTCCGAATCGTGCCCTGCTAGGGCCCGTTGGGGGCAGAGAGGGAGGCTCAGGCCCTGGGGCAGGGGGACCACCCAGGCCCGGGGCATGTGGGGGTACCTGGGTCCCTGCTAACGCTTCATCAAGGGTGTAAGTTCTCTAGTGACCGAGGGGACGTGGCACAAACGAGACCAAGCCCAGGTGCCTTTGTCCCCAGGGAGCTGTACCGTGGGGCTTCCTGGAGCTCCTGGGGACGAAGGATGAGTCTGGTTCCCCGTGGCCGCTCCGCGCCAGCCCCGAGCACACGCTGAGCTTCTGGATCCCTTCATCCCTGAAGAGGACGGGAGGGTCAGCTCAGCACCTTCCTCAGAGAGACAGATGATGCAGCCACCCAGCGCTACTGGAGGATGTTCTGGAAGATTCTCCTCCCCCCCAATCTGTGTTCCAATCAACAACAGCTGACAAAACGGGCCTCCTCAGTGCGCAGGGGATGTGTCCCCTAGAATGGCAGGATGCAGCGGGGCCCCCAGACAGGCCAGGCAGCGGGGACGAAGCCGTGGCCTGAGAACTGCCCCCGCCCCAGGGCGACAGGAGGGCGCGGCGGCCTGACCTGGCGGTGCTGTCCAGCGAGGCGGTGGACTCGCCCAGCGCCGTGCGCAGCATGTCGGGGCCCTCGCTGCCCGTGTTGTTGCAGTTGAGCGAGCGCTGGGGGAGGGGCGGGCTGGTTATCAGGGCAGAGGCCACCACGTGACCGCTGCAGAGGATGGCTCTGTCCCCACAGCAAACCTTCCCTGCAACCAGGAGCCCCGCGGCAGCCGAGGGCCCCGACCCCCGACCTCCTGACCTTGAAAAGTGGGGCTGTGATTTGACTGAGGCCCCACCTGTCCCACCCTGCCCGTTGCCTCAGTTCCACAGTGAGGGCCGCAGCCCCGCCGTGCCCGGACACCAAGGCCACGGGGCTGGGTCCGAGGCCCGGCTGCAAAGTCCCTCAGCTCCCACCGTGAGCGGTGCCACGCAGGCCCCAGGCCCGCAGGTCCCCGTCGGCTCCTACCGTCAGCAGGGTGGCCCTGGTGGTGGCCGAGTCGTCCGGGTGCGGCTTCTTCCCAGCGAGCACCCCCTTCAGGTGCCGCCGGACCTCCCTGTTGAACATGCAGTGGAAGAGGAGGACGAACAGGCCCTGGCGGGAGTGAGGCAGGGTCAGCCCGGACGCCGGTCGCCGGTGCCACCTGCCTGCGGACGCCCAGGCCAGGCCAGCCATGCGAGGGGCCTCGAGTGCCCAGAGCAAGCCTGGCCCGTACCAGGCCTCCCCGGGGGCAGTCCTGCGGCCACCTGGGGTCCCCAGCATGTCATGAACCAATCTGCTAGGCAGCTTGGTGTGACCCATCAGATGACCGCTCCTCTCCCTGTGGGACCAGGGGCACTTGTGCCGGCCTGGCAGCAGGTTGGGACCCCAGGTCTCTGTCCTGGCAGTGGGGCTGGGGACAGTGTGTCTCACCACAGCCCCTCCTTGTTCCGTGGCTCTGCTGGAACAGCCGCCACAGGGCGGCCCCGCTTTTCCGCCAGGGCTGCCCCAGCAGCGGCCCCGCCAGGCAAGTCCCCGACTCCTACCTGCAAGCAGCTAAAGATGGCGAAGAGGTAGTGAAAGGCCAGAGTGTCGCCGTTCACGGCCAGCAGCCCCAGCAGCCAGGTGGCACTGACCAGCAGCAGCAGGAGAAAGGCCGTCCTCAGCAGGGGGCTGTGGGGGCGGGGGGATGAGCCCAGCCCTCCTCCCTCCCACCCACCTCTGACCATCCATCCATCCGTCTGCCTGTCACCCGTTCCTCTGTCCATTCACCCAGCCACCCACCTGTCTGTCCACCCAGCCATCGCCCACCTGTCCCTCCGTCCCTCCACCTGTCTGTCCACCCAGCCATTGCCCACCTGACCCTGCGTCCCTCCACCTGTCTGTCCACCCAGCCATCGCCCACCTGTCCCTCTGTCCCTCCACCTGTCTGTCCACCCAGCCATCGTCCACCTGTCTGTCCACCCAGCCATCGTCCACCTGTCCCTCCGTCTATCCCCCTGTCTGTCCACCCAGCCATTGCCCACCTGACCCTGCGTCCCTCCACCTGTCTGTCCACCCAGCCATCGTCCACCTGTCCCTCCGTCTATCCACCTGTCTGTCCGCCCAGCCATCGTCCACCTGTCTGTCCACCCAGCCATCGCCCACCTGTCCCTCCGTCTATCCCCCTGTCTGTCCACCCAGCCATTGCCCACCTGACCCTGCGTCCATCCCCCTGTCTGTCCACCCAGCCATTGCCCACCTGTCCCTGCGTCCATCCACCTGTCTGTCCACCCAGCCATCGTCCACCTGTCTGTCCACCCAGCCATCGCCCACCTGTCCCTGCGTCCCTCCACCTGTCTGTCCACCCAGCCATTGCCCACCTGTCCCTGCGTCCCTCCACCTGTCTGTCCACCCAGCCATCGCCCACCTGTCCCTGCGTCCCTCCACCTGTCTGTCCACCCAGCCATCGTCCACCTGTCTGTCCACCCAGCCATCGCCCACCTGTCCCTCTGTCCCTCCACCTGTCTGTCCACCCAGCCATCGTCCACCTGTCTGTCCACCCAGCCATCGCCCACCTGTCCCTCCGTCCCTCCACCTGTCTGTCCACCCAGCCATCGCCCACCTGTCCCTGCGTCCATCCACCTGTCTGTCCACCCAGCCATCGCCCACCTGTCCCTCCGTCCCTCCACCTGTCTGTCCACCCAGCCATCGCCCACCTGTCCCTGCGTCCATCCACCTGTCTGTCCACCCAGCCATTGCCCACCTGTCCCTCCGTCCCCTCCACCTGTCTGTCCACCCAGCCATTGCCCACCTGTCCCTGCGTCCATCCACCTGTCTGTCCGCCCAGCCATTGCCCACCTGTCCCTCCGTCCATCCACCTGTCTGTCCTCCCGCTCATCATCATTCAGCCCCAACTCACACGACTCCTTTTCTTTCATAGTAATGGTGCTTTCTTTGGCAGGACACCCTTGCAGACAGGACAAAAATTACTGTGTTGATCTGAAAAGAACAAAACAAAAAATCAGAGTCGGTGGCTGACTCTCCGGCCTCGTCTCCACCAAAAGCATCTGAGGTTCTTTGTCTGTGTCTGGGGACGTGTGGCTGGGGAGATGGCTCAGGCGCCGGCTGTGGCATGAGGCGGACCCGAGGCCAGACCGCGGCCCTCCAGCCCCCACCACACCCACCTGCCCATGCGGGGTCCTCCAGGGGTTGACACGGGGCAGTCTCACGGTGGACACGAAACGCAACCCGGAACCCACACATCTGAGGGCAAGGTCTAGGAGTGGCCTGGTGGCTTTGGCCACCATCGACACGAGAGGAGCCCTTCCTGCCCCACCCTGGCCACTCCGAGGCGGCAGTGGCACCGGCCAGCCCGGAACATCCCTTCCAGCCAACGCACTCTGGGAAGGCCCCGGCACTCACAATTATAACCGCTCCGATGGGCCCAGCAAAGCTCCAAATCAGGGTGTCCTGAAGAGACAGCCAGCAGAAGTCGGGGTTCCCGTAGCCCTGGGGGTCTAGGCCAACCGCCAGTCCTGCCACACGAGGGAGGCAGAGGAGAGTGAGGGGCACACACCCAGATAGCCACTCGCCCACAGTGCGGGACAGCACCCCAGGCCAGCCAGGGCGGGGCCACGAGGGGGGCCCCACATGGCCCTCGGTGGGGGGGGGGGGCAGAGCAAGGAGCCCGAGAGAAACAGCCCGGGCGGAGGAAAGCCGGGGAGCCCGCCCGGGCCTTCGTGCAGGTGTCCCCTGCGCAGGCGCCGAGTCCCAGGTGGCCCTGCCCCGAGGGCCTCACGTTGAATGAGAGCAGCACTGGGGGGTGGGTGAGTGGCTGGGGGGGCGAGCGCACCCTCCGGCCCCACGCGGCAGCTGAGACTTGGGGGCTGGGGCAAGGGCAGAGCAAAGCAGGGCCTGGGGGAACTACCGCTGCCCCGCCCACCTGGGTCCCCGACACAAGGACGGTCAGCGCCGCCCGGACCATCTGCCGATGCCTTCAGCCCGGTCTGGGGTTCCCTGGGCGTCATTTTAAGATGTTGTGCCAGAGACTTAAGTGTTTTTAAAAATTGTTTTTATAGCAGGTTAGAAATGTGAACTATCTGGATTTCAGATTCCAAAGCTGTCCCGAGAAGCGGGGCTGTCACACGTGTGCTGACACCAGGGGAGGGGCTCTTCCATCTGGGGCACCGAGACTGCTCACACAGAGCAGCTAGAAAGACCGTTTTCTGATGTGTTTTCACCCCAACATTCTCCTACGACAAGCACCGCGTCCGGGCAGAGACACGGCCTCTATGCTGGGGGAGGAGGAGGAGGTGGCTGGGGGGGCCTGCCCTGCCGCTGCCTCGGAGGCCCTGGGTGGACGTGAATACGGCAACTGAAGGTCCCTCGGAGTAAAGGGACAGCCCACATCAGAGCCCCAGGAGGCTGTCTGGTGAGAACACCTGTCAGCGACGCTCCCGTGGGAACCAGCGACTGGCCCCAGGTGGCTGCTGGGCAGAGCCTGGGTGGCAACAGCCCTGCCCCGGCGCCTCTGGCCTCGGACTTTGTGTCCAGGTCTCTGGAATCAGAGGTGACCCGGAAGGGGCTTCAGCTCTTCCTTCTATGAACAGAAGCGAGGCTCCGCCTCGACAGGCGCCAACGCTGACTTTCCGATTTCCAGTGCAGAGTGTCGCCGTTCTGTTCACTGACTCACTCCCGCGTCCGCTCATGCACCCGCCGCCCCGCAGGTGGACGGGGGCCGCAGACAGAGCCCCAAGGCCGGGCCAGCTCTCGAGGAGCTCACGCCCGGCAGGAGACGTACCCCAGGGGAGCCCTGCGCCGTCACCCGTGTGTGCAGACGGCACGCGGGGACAGGGCCTCCACCAGCATGGAGCTGGGCGCAGAGAGAAGTGGGCAGGCGGCTCCCGGGTCACCAATGACTCGTGGATCCCCGCTGAGCCGTGGCCCGTGGGAAATCTGTATTTCTACGCAGGCCACCCCGGCAGGGCCCACGTGCATCCTCACCTGTGACAATGGCGGAGATGCCCCAGCCCACGACGTAGTAGAACCTCATGGGCCCCGCGTCGATGTTGCGCACCTCGGTCAGCATGCGGTAGACGTGCAGGCTCTCCACCAGCGCCCAGGCGAAGGCGCTCATGTAGACGTAGTGCAGGAGGATGGCGACCACCGTGCACAGGAACTGCCAGGACACGGGCTGGCTCAGCGGGGGCCCTGGGCTGAGCGGGCAGGGAGCCCGGATCCCCGCGAGCGAGCCTGGCTTGGGCGGGGGTGGGGCAGCTTGAGAGAAGCTGGAAATCTGGATTTGTGTGACGTTTCCAAAACTCTGGACGTTAGCAATCGATTCAAAGTTAAAAAAAATACCCTGGAGGTGGGCCTGCTCGGGCTGAGGACCCCGGACTACGATCTTGGCCTATGCCCGCCACTGCCCCCGCACGGGGCTCCACGGCCCCCCACGGCCCAGTGGGTGTGGCCGGGGGCAGGAGAAGCTCCTCGCAGCGACCTCACTGTTAGTAAGAACCAGTTCCTCTCGCCCGCACTGATTTCACGGAGCCTCACATCTTCCACCAAAGAAAACGCACGATGAGAACGTGTGTTCTACGTGACTGTCCTCAACTGCGCAGGGCCGGGTCTGGCCACCGGCCGAGTGCCAGGAAGAGAAAACCAAGTCCCCGGGGCAGCAGAGGGCCAGTCTGTGGCCCTGCAGCGCTGAGCCGCCTGGTGAGCCTGTCTGCCTGGACACGGAAGGCCACGAGCGAGTGGGACGAGGGCATGCGGGGAGGGCTGGGGACACTGTGGGGTCACGGCGAGTCCAGCCCGAGGCCACTAGTGCAAACCAAGCATCCCCCACCACATGCTCCAGAGCTGGACTCGAAGATGTGGCCCAGAGCAGCTTCGCCAGGGCTCCCTGCGGGGGCTGCCCAGCCTGCGCTCCCAAGCCTGGCCAGTGGGGACACGTGGCAGGCTCCCTGCAGGCCCTGGCCCCACCCTGACACAGCCACCCAGCAGGCCAGCCTTCCGGGGGTCCCAGTGTCCTCCCCAAGGAGAGACCCCTCAACAGACCCAGGAGGGAAGGAGGAGGCACACCTCAACCCGGGCTGGACGTCACTTTGCCCGAGCAGGACAGAGCTCCCTGAGGAGAGGTGCACACAGTGCGGGGCAACACGGAAGGTGCCACCTGCTGCCACGTCAACCTCGACGGGCCGGGTACTCTCCAGAAACAAGCACCCCAGAGGTGTGGGAGGGATCACGCGCCATTAGTACCAGTCGAACACCTTACAAAGCAAGAGCCAGAGCAGAAGAAAGCCTGCTACCCCTGGGGACACGCCTGTGCCTCAGACGCGGGGTCTGGTTGGGAAACGGGCTGCGGGGGCTGCCGGGGGCCGCCGCGTCCACACCGCACATCCCCACCGCACACCCCGGCTGCTGACGGGAATCGCAGTTGGCGCGGGGCGAGCAGGAAGGTGAGAGGGGTGTTTGGCTTGCTGTCTTAAGTGATGTGAAAAGTATACCCACAAAACCACCTTTAAACAAGAAAGTGCCAGAACTACGACTTCTCCAATTTAGCGGGGTCGTACGTGCACGGACTTCTGCACCGAACGTGATACCTTTTCCAGAAAGAGAACAAAGACAAAACACGAATGCGCAATAAATCATTTCTGCCTGCCCGTGCTCTGAGAGATGAAAAGCCTCGCCCAGAGATAGGATTGTGAGTTTACAAAAACCCATAAAAACCAGGCACGCGGCCAAGCCCCTGGAACCCGGAGCCCCGCTCCCTTCTCTTCTTCGTGCGCAGCGGTGCGTGGCTGCCTGGAGAGCTGGGCCCGGGCAGGAGATGAGTCACCCTCACGCTGGGGCTCGGTGGCAGGGAGGGGCCGTGGGCTCTGCCGCACTCTCTGCTCGGACGGCTCAGCGCGCTGGAGGCTTTGAGAGGAATCAGCTTCCGGGACAGCTCCCCGGTCTGAGGCCCCAGCAAGGACGCGCTCGGAGAGAAAGGCACGCCTGGCCGTGTGTGCAGAACCTCCCGGCCGCGGGGCCCCTGGAGGGCACCGAGGTTTGGTCCCTACTCATCCGACACGCACTCTGGGGACCGTCCTCTGCGGGACAGGCCTGACGTTCCACCTGTCACTGCCGAGAAGCCACCAAGTTCATCAAGGAACTTTCTCAAGCTCTGCCTATGGGGCCGTGTGCCCGCCCTTGCCCCCGAGGGGGTTTGGCCACCTTAGGAGTGTCGTGAGGGGTCCCACTGGTTGCAACAAAAGAGGAGGGCGTGCCCCAGTCTGCACGCGGCCCTGGCCAGCTACCCGGAAAATTCCACCTTGGTCTTCTTAGTCCACTTCCCTTCCCAGGGCCCGGCCGTTCCCAGACACAACTCCCACCCCACTGTGGAGGACCCCCCACCCCGTCGCAAGCTCTGCACCTTCCTCGGCCCCCCATGGTACGTCCAGCCTCCGCCACTCTGAGCTTCCCTCTCGTCGCGTGGCACCTCCACCCACTCGGCCCCCCTTAGGGAGACCTGAAAGCGGGCCCCGCCTCGGCCTCGGCCTCCTGCTGCCCCTTTGGTGTGATCCTGCCACCCCTCCCTCCCGTGGCTGCCACCCCGGCCGCCACCCAGGGCTGTGAGTGCACCGTCGGGCTGCTCTGCTGGCCTGGCACCGTCCTCCCACCCACCGTCCACCCGCTGCCGGCTCGGCTTTCTGAAATGCACCTCTGCTCGCGGCTCTCCACGCACAACGCTGCCTGCAGGAGGAAGATGGCGCTCCGCCCCGTGAGTGGCCTGGCCTGTCCCCTGCCCCTTATTCTGGACCCCTTCCCTGGGTGGCAAGTGGGTGGTCCTGTTCAGCTCTGCCCTGACCTGACACGGCCTCCCACCCACCAGTGAGGGCAGGTGAGGGCAGCGGTGGGAGGTCTTCTGGAATCTAGGCCTTGGTGCTTTAGTACAGGGACCACCAGAGGTCCTTTCAGCTTGAGGGAGGGAGGAACGACAGCTGTGTCAACAGCAGGTGGCTGCAGCACTGGAATGGCCCACTGTCCCCAAACAGGGTGCTAACGAGAGAGTGGTCAGGTCTACGTCAGAGCAACCTTTGAACTTCCTGGAGCCACCACATACGAATGTGAGGGTCGACTGGCCTTGCATCCCCCGAGGGCTACTGGGGCCACCGTTTGGTGACGGATGCACGAAATGCACAGAGTGGTCCGCAGCAGGTGTAGTCAAGGCCACCCACAAGGGTAAGAGAGTTTTGGCTCCGCCCCTTGTGGTCAGATGTCTGCAGCACGGAGCTCACGGGGGAGAGCACCACGGACCCCGGCTCCCATCCCAGACCCTCCACTTCCCACCCAGCTGTGTGGCCTGGGCAGGTGACCTGGCCTGTGAGGAGCCAGGCTCCCGCCTCCCAGTGCTGCAGGGGGATCAAGGAGACCAGGCGTGTGTGCAAAGCCGCAGCTGTGAGCGGCTGCTGCAAGGCTGCCCCACGAGCAACTCCCCATCAGCACGCTGGGGCCCCCGTGTTGTCCCACGTGGAACAAGCTGAGGACACCCAGAGCCACCAACCCCCGCCCTGGCCTGCGCTGCTCTCTCTGTCCAGTCAGCAAGGACGTGTGCCGCTGTTACCGCCTCCACAGCCGGCCACTCCCCACTCCTCGAGGCCCATGTCTCCAGCCACCAGCCCATCCCTCCCTCCTGTATTGCCCACCTTGCTCCCCCTCCTGGGCTCCTGCGCCTTGATGAGACGCACACCCCATGGCTCACGTCCTGTAACAGCTCCCCAGCCTCGGTGTCCCCTCTGGCTGTGGCCCGTGTCCCCTTCCTCTCCCTCACAGCCAAATGCATCTAACACACCAGCCCCCGCCCCAGGTCTCCACTCCCCCCGCTCCTTTGTGAATCACACGTTAAACACACGCAGCGCCGTGCACAGGGACGCAGCTGATCTCACGCACACATCACACCTCCACCAGTGACCAGCAGCCTCGCTCAACTCTGTCTCCCCACGAGGCGTCTGTAGATTACATTCTTCTGTAAGATCCTTCACGTCACCCATATAATCTAATAAATAACGACAGCTTTTTTCTTTCTTTCCAGTCTCTGACGCCAGCCAGTGCACTTGGTCACCACAGTCCCAGGCACAGCCTGAACGTGGGCTGACTGCCCTGTTGTGTGATTATAACTGGGGGGCCACAGTGCAAGACCCCACATTGCACCCTGGAACTCTCGCCCTCCTCAGTGGTGACAAGTCCCAAGGGCAGAGACGAGGACACTTGCTGGCAGGTGCTGGCCCTCACTCGATTAGCAGCTCATGGGTCTGTGTCTGTCCCCCCCAGGGAACTGGGCTTCCCCAGGGTGGAGGGCTCACAGGTTTAAAAGGGGGTGAGAGGTGGCCTTGCTAATAACCTAACTAAAAGGGGGAAATAAACTCTCAACAGAAAGTAAGAGACACAAACTCTTGGCACATAATTGTCCCTTTGAAGACAACTGCCCCCTTTGTTTTGTTTAATGAAAACACCTGTGGCCTAACTCGTCATCCCTAGGAGTTTAGTCTTCTCCGCAGACAGTAGGCGTGAGCTCCCCGCGCCAGCTAGCTGCCTCAGCTCCTGCCAGAAACCAGATTCCAAGGACTCTGCTAAGCCCCGCAGGGAAAAGAAAAAGTGAAGATCACCCGCAACAGCGTCACAGCCGCCCCTGTCACCAGGCTGCTGAACCAGGGGGAGGACACACTTCTACCCTTTAAAAACACCGACCCGCTGCTCAGCGGCCGGGCGCTTTCCACCTTCCCTCTTGCTGCGCCGCCTCCCTCCTCTCTCTCTTCTTTCTGAGAAAGTAAAATAAACTTTCTTTCCTAAAACTATTCTACTCCCGGTGTGAGAATTCTTCCTCCAACCCAAGCCAAGCCGTGAGCTCCTCGAGAGGTCCCCACCCCAGCAGGGCACCAGGGGTCTAGGAAAAGGTGGCCTGATTGTCACTCTCTGTCCAGAGAAAACTTAGCAGCTTTCCATGTGTGTCTCGACACCTCTCACGGGACACCCCAGGGTCCCATGCAACACCCCAGCAGCCCGAGTAACACCCCAGGCGTCCACAGGACACCCCTGTACTTAATCAGATCAAGCGGAGGTTCACCCATCTTTCCTCCTCTCACCTGACCAGCTCCTCCGCCCTCGCTCCTTTCTCTCCTTCAACCCCAACCCCAACCAGAAACCCCGTCACAAGTCCTAGGCCCGTTTAGATGTCCGTCCCCTCTCTGGGGACGCACACAGGTGTCCACAGCAAACACAAAAGACGCCTGGGGCGGGAAAATCATCTTCAGGCCGGGACAGTTCCAACTGTAGCTTGAAGCCCTCTGGGATTGACAAATGGCTGTAATTTCTTACGAAGTCACTAGCGCTGTGTCAGGAGGGTGAGACCTGACGGCTTGGAGCCCCCCGGCCCTTCTGACGGGGCTCCCCCAGGTGTCTCGGCAGGGAGGGTCCCGCCCAGGCGCAAAGCGCCCGCGAACACACCTGACCCGGCCCAGGAGTCCCGACTTCCCACGGGACCCCCTGGTGCACCTGCCAGGCTGAAACTGCAGGGGAGCCCCCCAGGCCCCTTAGGGAGGCGAGAGGGATCTCTTCACCGTGCCAGCCTGGCTGGAAGGGCAAACCTACGTGACAACAGGTGCCCGAGTGACAGCACACCGCCCCGTGACGGCGCATGCGCGGAAGCTCGCGAGGGGGCGAGGGGGCGAGGGGGCGAGGGGGCGAGGGGGCGAGGGGGCGAGGGGGCGAGGGGGCGAGGGGGCGAGGGGGCGGGGCCTCACCTGGTTCTCCGTCCGGTTGATGCCGAGCACGAAGACCAGCTGGGAGAGGAAGAGCGCCCCGCCGAGGTTCCTGTGGATGCTGTGCAGGTTGGAGCGCAGCGTGCGGGCCAGGGCGAGGAGGACGAAGGCCACCAGCAAGGCCGCCAGCGACAAGGACATGGCGGCGTAGGTGACGATCTTCACGGGCAGGGCCTCCCCGTGCTGCTAAAAGCAGGAGAGGAGGTGAGGGCTGCGGCTCTGGCGGTTCTCGCACAACACAGACAAATCATCACTGGTGATCAGACTGCCGGTGGCCGGCAGGGGGACCCGTGTGACGCACACAGGTCTCAGCGCAGCACAGAACATGAACAAAAAAGCAGCGGACAGTCGGGGGAGACGAACAAGTTCCGGAGATGGGTGACGGTGACGGCTATGCAACAACCCGAGTGTGCCTCATGCCCCTGAATCCTACACTTACGTTTTACGTTCTGCATTGTTTTGCCACATTAAAAGGAAAAAAGGAACAACTAAACTCACACACAAACCCTGCCGTCAGGAGGCGCTGGGCCCTACCCAGGCTCAGAGCTGGAGGGGCCTTCCAGGCAGACGCTCAGCGCGCGCAAGCACAAAGCCTGTGCTTCGCTTTGTGAAATATCATCGCGGATTTATGCTTTTGGCTAAAGGATAGCTCCCCTCTTGACAAAGAAAACGGGTACGTTTGATGCAACGCGGAAAGCATCCTTATAGTGAGCACTTGCTGCGCGGCGGGGATTCCGACACCCCTGCCGGGTGCTCCCCGCACGGCGCTCAGACCGCAGCCGCCAGGACGGTGCTGCCGCCAACCCGCCTCGCAGGGGAAGAAAGTGACGCCCAGGAGTTCAGTAACCTGCCAGGGGTCCCACAGCTGGACGGGTGCAACGTCATGTTCCAATTATTTGGGACTAACGATCGCTCACACACATCACCTGGCGGGGGCACCGTCCCCAACACCCGGCTGGCCCTGCTGTCCCCGCGTGAATCGTCCTGTGATCGTCACGAGCAAATCTGCCTGTGTCAGCTGCTCGTGTCTCTACGGTAGCTCATGTTATATGGATTTTTTTTTTTTTAATTTTCAGGTCTTTTACTATATGCTTCTCAAGGGCAGTAAAACACGTCTTTAAAAAAAAAACCAACACCACAACTGTGGTAAAATGCAAATGACACCACTCAGCATCTTGGCCGTTTCACCTGGCTCTGGCTCCCGGACACCACTGCCCCATACGCCACGCCCGGGCCGGCCTCACAGCGCCTTCCCGTCTGGTAACGGGAGGCCAGGACAGGCCGCGCGGCCCGATTCATCCGCAGGGCCACCACACCAGCCCACTCCCAGGCCGCTCACGATGCCAGAGGTTCCACGTTCGCTGCCGCATCGCTGGAGAGCTCCCGGGGAGCCTCCGTGCCTGGCATGTGGCCCGAGAGAGGTGGCCGGGCTGCCCCGCGGCGGGTGGAGAACAGCGTCTCACACACTGCTCTGCAGCGAAGGGCACCTTCTGGAGGGTTCTCAGGTTTTAATGCACAACCTGGGCTCTTTGAAACCCTGTTAGCAGGGCTTTGTCACGGAAACCCTCTGACCCCAGCAATGTTCCCGCAACACCGGTTGATTCGGTTTGTTCAAAGCGCTTAGAAAGAAACGGGCAGCTCGAGGGGGCAGGTCTGGGGGCCTGGGCTTAACGTCCAGTATCAGAAGCGATGGATCCGCGGGCAGGGCCCGAGGGAGGGTGCCCACCTCGCGCCTGGAGACGTCCATGAGCACGGCGCAGCTGCCCGCGTGGCTGCACTGGCACACCACGTGGGTCCGGTTCCTGGACAGGAGCTCGCAGCCCTTGGCCGACCACCCTCCGGTCCCTCCGACGCTGCAGAGGAAAGAGGGGAGGGTGGGGGTGAGATGGTTCCCTCTGCCAGGAACCTGCCCAGGGGCGGCCTTCACCCAGCCCCGGGGCTCCGGGGCCACTGCTGGGCCCACGGAGGGAGCAGAAAACACAAGGAGCATCGCCGCGTGTTCCCAAAGTCTGACCCCCGCTGTCGGAACGTCACTCCGGGGTTAAAGATGCTGCTTTTACTGCGGTCTTCTGAACAGAGACGCCTCCAGACACGGCGCCTCACGTTCACTTTACACTTTCATCTTCCGATTGCACAACGTTTTATGGGCACTGCCCAGAAGCAGGACCCAGTCATTACTCCCGTTTTGCCCATGGGAAGCCCCAAATAACAAGCTGTTCCAAGGTGTGTCTTGGCCTCAGAGAGGGCCCTGCCCTCCCTGACTCTGGGAAAATCCTGTAACCTCTCAGATCCTTAGTTTGCTAATCTGTGAAATGGGGTGTTACGTTAATATGTTTGCCCGAACTAATCAGGGATGAAAGGTGCAACATAATAGGGAGAGCAGGTCGTTAGAGGCAGCGCTAATTGCCAGGACTCAAAAGACAGACAGTGAGTCCAGGCCCGGCTACACCACACTCGGTCCTGGCTCCAAGCGTGGGGAGCCTGGGGGGTCCCTGGATCCCAGATGGCATCGCCCCCTCCTTGGTCTCGAACACTTGGCGAGTCTTTCACAGTCAGGGCCCTGCACCCCTCCTGGCGACAAGGTTCATTCCCACCCAGCCCAGTGCCACTGTCCCTTCTAGAGACAGCGACAGTGAAAACAAACGGCAGAGAGAAAGGAAGCCTCAGAAAGATGGGAACTCAGATAAGCCCACCCCTCGAGTAAGCCCCGCAGCCAAGAACCAGGAAAACCAAAGCACACACAGGCACGAGCACCTTGGCTCTTGGCTGGAGGAGCCACACCCTGCCGCTGGCTCTGCGTGTCTCGGGCAGAAATCACTTACGTTCGCTTTGTTCAAACTATGAAACGCCTTTTCCTCACCCAGACGGCGGCCAGAACGCACTTGCTGTGACACTGGCTACTCTCCTTGCTCTGAATAAACCTACCCCGGGTGGGGGTAAACCAGCCCACAGCTGTGCTGTGTTGGGCTCGGGGGCAAGGCTGACGTCGGGCCCTGTCTGGCACCCCCAACATCTGGGGGGGTTCCCACTGTCAGCAGAGGGGCTCCTGGCCCAGTCTCGGGCCCCACCCTGTGTGTGATCAGAATAAGTCCTCCCTCATCTGCGGGTGGCCTGGGCGCTAGCGCTGGCTGCCACACCTCGGGGGTCCTGCAGGCGGGTGGCCCGTGTGCTCGCGTGCGTGCAGGTGGCTGCATGTGTCTCTACATGCACACAGCTGCGTGTGTGCAGACACGTGGGGGAGGCTCTGACAGCCCCGAAGCAGAGCGGGAAGACCAGCCTTCTGCCCCACGAGGGGCTGGAAGGGAAGCAACGGCCATGAGAGACCGACCTCATGGGACACTCTGCCCTCTGAGCCCTCGGGACCAGTGGGCACAGCTGGCCTTGGCCAAGCCCTCACTTGGGGACTCGCGGCTCCAGAGCAAGAGGAGGCTGCCTGGCTCCTGGGGTCACACTTACGCGAGGGAGTGGTTCCAGAACACGCACACGGGCTTGGTCCGCTCCTCTGTCTCCAGCAGGGTGAACTCCGCCAGGACAGGCCTCTGCAGGGGGCGCGGCAGCGGGGCGCCCTCAGTGTGCACCACGGCGCTCACCACCGGGGTGTTGATGACGGGCCGGTTAGGCAGCCTGCGAGGGAGATGCCAGAGCACAGGGACAAAAGTGACCAGGGAACAGCCACTCCAATCCTGGCGCAAACATGACAGGGACACAGGATGACGTCTTTCTAGGAGTGACAGAATCACAGTCCTCGAGCACAGACCCGTGGGCCCCGCTGTGTCCTCCTCATCAGAGGAAGGGGATGTGTCACCTCTGGGCCAAGCGGGGACTCCGGGAATTGAACAATAAAGAGAAGGCGCAGCTGGGAAGTTACAGCCCCGACACCACGGCAGAGCCACGAATGGCTCAAACGTGAGTAAAAGAAACCCGGGGACGTGGTTACAGCTTGTGGTGGGACATCACCCAGTGCCCAAGAACGCAGAGGCCACAGAGCCCGGAAGTGTCTGGGCAACGACAGCCGGCGTGAAAGCAGAGCCTGAGGGTGCCCTGCCGCTGGCCGGGCTACCAAGCGGGGACATCCCTTTCTTCCAGCCAGCACTGGCCAAGCGGCCCTCGGTGCTGGGGCCAGCACTAGGCGCCACCCCCGACAGCCCTGGGGTCGGGGGGCACAGGGTGGGTGCGGGCTGGGGAGGGCGGAAGCACGCAGGTGAGCACGGGCAAAGGGTGCGTGCCATTCCCGGGCCGGTGCCTGCCGGGCAGCGGTGTCTGTTGTGGGCCGAGGTCGCGGCGCGACGCTGCTGCAGAGCGTGTGGGTGAGCGCGGGCCCTCCTCGCGCCCGGGCCTACCTGAGGCTGCGGCGGTCGGGGTCGTAGTGCTCAGGCAGGAGCCGCCCCAGGGTCCGGTAAATGACAACGAGGACGACAGCAAACTGCCCGGGGTCTTCAGGGTGTCTCCTCCGCCTGCTGAAGGTGGCCTCCGCCCTCTCGGTGCTGGGCCCCGGGCCCGAGGTCTGCGGGGTGGCCCTCCGGCCGGCCGGCCGCAGCACGGGGCCTTCTGCAACGTGAGCAGAGTGAGCACTCCGGCGGGGAACACCCGCGTCCCACCAGACCACCGACAACTCGAGCGAGTGCTTCTCAAAAATCAACAGATGTTTCACGGGGGACAGTACCCAGGCCCTCCAAAAGCTAAACGTAGCATTTCCATATAATCCAGCAAGTCCATTTGTGGGTACATGCTCAAAAAAAAACTGAAAGCAGGGTCTAGAGGAGGTATTTTCATAGCAGCCTTGTTCACAATAGCCGAACGGCAGAAACAACCAAATGTCCACTGACAGACGGACGGACAAACAAAACGTGGTCTACCAAGCAATGCAACATTGTTCAGCCTCAGAAAGAAGGAAATTCAGGCTGGGTGCGGTGGCTCGCACCTGTAATCCCAGCACTTCGGGAGGCCCAGGCAAGAGGATCCCTTGAGTCCAGGCGTTCAAGACCAGCCCAGGCAACAACAAGAGACGTTATCTCTACAAAAAAAGTTTCTTTAAAAGTTAGCCCGGCATGGTAGCACACACCTGTAGCACCAGCTACTTGGGAGGCTGAGGCAAGAGGATCACTTGAGCCCAGGAGTTCGAGGCTGCAGTGAGCTATGATCAAACCACTGCACTCCACTGGGTGACAGAGCCAGACCCTGTCTCAAAAAAAAAAAAAAAGAAGGAAATTCTGACACATGCTACAACATGGATGGACCTTACAGACATCATGCCAAGTAAGCTGGTCACAGAAGGACAAACACCACAGGGTTCCACTTGTGTGAGGTCCTAGCGGCGTTAAATTCACAGAGACAAAGTAGCCCAGTGGGTGCCGGGGCGGAGGGAGGGACTCAGCATTCGGTGGGGACAGTTTCAGATCTGCAGGTGAGAAGCGCCACGCAGATGGACGGCCCCGTGGTGTGAATGTATTCGATGCTACTGAACCGCACGCTCACAGGGGTAAAGACAGAAAATTTTATCTTCGTGTATTTCACCATAATTTTTTAAGAAAGTGACAGAAGTCTTATGATACTGGCTGATGGCATCACCCCCTCCGCGGTCCCACACTTTCACTTCAGGTAAAACTCAGGTGTGTTTACATCTACCTGATATCAGGATATAAAAGACCATGTATAGACCTCATAAATAAAGATGCACGTTTTGGGGTATAAACACTTAAAATTTCTGGCCACTGATTGGATTGGGCTCCCATGGATGCCGGTGACCCTGGTTTAAACTTGAACCTCAGTGTGTGAGTGATGCGGGGGCTGCCACGTGGGGGTGGGTCCTGAGCCCCCAGCACGGCCAGTGGACAGCCGTCCCGGGGGTCTGGCCTCAGGGCCCGCCCACACCCCACCCTGCACGTGCTGCGGGGAGGCTCTCGGGAAGCCCTGGCTGCATCCGAGTCCACCCCCTGAGCCTTAACCTCGCAGGAGGATCACACAGCCAGTGACCCACATTTTCAACAACCGACAGGATGCACCTGGCTGCACCTCACCCAGGCACCCTCTGGAAACACCTGGATGCCCCCCGACACGGGGCACAAGCTGTGCAGAGCACCCGCTCCGGGGAGGCAGGAGGGACGGAGCGTGGGAGGAGGCCGGGCACGCTGGGCCGGGAGGGATGGGGGCCCCTCCCGGGAAACAAGTCTACGCGCAGAGCAACCGCACCCCCAGGTCAGGGTGCAGTGGGGAGGGGGACGGAAACGGCTCCCACCGGAAGGCCCGTGGCTCAGGACAGCTAGCCAACCCTCCAAACACCATCCGGCCAACCACGGTGGCCCCCTGAGGGGGACACACACTGTTACCCTCCGCTGGCCCTGCCCAGGCTGATGACACATGGTAACGATACTCAGGCTGGGTGACAGCACTGGTTAGGGACACCCAAGCTGGGTGACAGCACTGGGTAGGACACCCAGGCTGGGTGATAGCACTGGTCTGGGACACTCGGGCAAGGGAGGCGGCCTGGGAGGGTCAGTGGCCTCACCAGGACTCCCCCGTCCACCTCGTCACAGCAGGGAGGTGCCGCCCCTGACAGTATCACACAAGTGGCTGCCTCTGGCCATAGGACTGTGTCCTGGGTCATGGCGGCCACTCAGAAACATCCCACGGCGCCGAGCACACAGCAGAGTGAGGCCGGGACTGCATCTGCCCCTCTGTATTTCCTGCCAAACCAGCCTCTGGGGCTAAGGTGTTGTCCATGGCTGGCTTGTCACATGTCCCCAGCCAGTCAGCAAATGTGTTCTGGGGGCTCCCTGGGGCGAGGTGTCTCGGGGTCCCAGGTACAGCCTTGCCGTCCCCAGGAGCCTCTCACCCAGGAGAACAGGCGACATTCACACGTGTCAGGTGGAGGGCGTGTCCCGTGGGCCAAGGTGGGCAGGGCACAGGGAGGTGAAGGGTTGGGGACCTGGCTGGGATGAGAGCCTGCAGAGGGGACGGTCACAGCAAAGACTGGGGTTCGGGACCACGGTGAACAACGAGGTGCAAGAGCAGAGTGTCGGGGTGGACGGTGCCCGCTTGGCGGGGCTCGGGGAAGACACACGGGGATGTCCTTGCAGCTGAGCTCTGGCTGCAGCTGTCACCTGCGGGGCCCGGGAGGCAAGAGGAAGCAGGTCTCGGGGTGGGCGGAGGAAGCCCGAGGCTGCGCCCACCCCTCCTCGGAGGCTCATCCACGCTGCCGGCCCGACACCGTGGCAGGGAGCCGCGCGGGGTCTTTGCTTGGCCCCCCTGCCCTGGGGCGAGTCGGGGCTCTAAGGAACGTCCCGGGAGAGAGAAAGGTAAAGCCAGGGCTGCCTCCGCCCCTCAGCCTGAAAGAAATCGCACCAGGCGGTGTTCCCGCACCAGCTGGCTCTGGCATTTCCGCAGATTAAATAAAAATGCCACTTACAGGGCCGAGGGGAGCTGGGGACCAGACGGTGGCCTTCCCGAGGAGGGCAGGGAAGCAGGAAGCCCAGGCTCCTCCTACGGGATGTTCTAAACCCAGCCAGGTCCCTGTGTGTCCTTCCCTGACGCTCACCCAGCCCGCGAGAGAAGGACGACCCAGCGGACGCTTCAGAAGCAGATTTGCGACGGAGCCGGAGCCAGAGCCTCTTCTGGGCAGAGAATCAAAGGCACAGACAGACACACACACACAGGCATGACACACACACACAGACGCGTCTGTGGGTAGCTGTGAGCGAAACACACACATACACACAACACTGAAAACGCAAATCCATCTGGACTTGAACACAGTTTGTGAGGCAGGGTTGGCATCGAGCTCAACCCTGCATCAGGGCACAGCCCGAGATCTTCGACAGCGTTTATTTAAAACGTTTGAAATAATAAGAAATACCTGAACCCCTGACAAAATTAATTTACTAAAAACATTTCAAATGTTCAATTGTCCCTTAGGAAGTGTTTACCTTTCCGTGTCCCTGTTGTTTTGGAAGTTTCTAGCAATTGGTGTGGAATGATAAGAAATCCCTTTAATAAAGTTCAAAGCGTTTAATCTGCCCTGCACGGTAACCCCGGCCCAGCACCGGGACCTGTGCGCAGACGGCACCGGTTCGGTCTGTTTGGGGGGTGGGGACTCTACAGCTTTGATCTCCCTGCAGAAGCAGCTCTCCGCGGCACAGCGGAGACACCGGTCACAGACGGCCCCAAGTGCCCTCTCAGTTGCCGCACTGTGAGTCACACGTGGAGCACCCCCATTCCAAGCGTGTGGGACCAGAGGTGTTCCAGATTTCAGATTTTTCCGGAATCTTTGCATCGTACTTATTCTCCAGTGAGCATTTCCTTTGAGTGTCATGTCGGTGCTCAAGAAGGTTTAGATTTTAGAGCATTTCAGATTTCAGATTTCCGGATTAGGGACGTTCAACCTGTACCTGAACGCTCGCAAGCAACAACCCACCGTTACCAGCTGACCCCAGCCGACGCCCGAGCCCTGGGCCTGCAGGGAGGACTCGCGCTTACAGGACGGGCTCTGTGATGTGACCCGTCTCTCCTCACCCTCCAGGGACGCCGCCGGAGGGTCGTCCCCACCCTCCCCGCACGGTAAGGGTCCCCAGGGGCAGAGCAGCGGGTCTCCAAGCAGTTTTACCTTTTTTCTCCAGTGGTTTGAAGAAGTCGGCCGGGAAGGACACCGAGGACTCCAGCTCCCTGGGGAACTCCTGGTGAATGTCCTCGAACCGAGGCACTCTGGCTCCCGTGAAGTTGAACTTGTCGAAGACGTCAACCGCGAGAACTGGGGAGACAGTTCCTGTGGTCACACACGACTTCCCTGGCTATCTCAGATGCTTGCCGTGTCCAGAAGACCATGAGTGTCAGTGTGATACTGACCGGCCACCGGAGAAGCGAATCCACCTTTCTGTGCCCACCTGGGTCTGTGCCATCTGCAGTGAGCCCGCACCCACGGGGACAGCTGGGCTACAGCAGACCCCCAACACCGCCCTCCTGGAGGGTCTCCCACACCTGTGGCTTGGAAGGCCAGAGCAGGTGTGTGTCACTGTGGTTCATCTGTCCAAAGGCCCCTTTTACAGACGAGGACAGGGGGCCACAGCCACCGATTCACTTTTCTAAGACAGTGGCTGAGCAGCGGCCAGTGGCCCACCTGCCTCGGCCCAGGACGGGCCAGCTCCTGTGGCCACACCCCTCGGATGGCCCCAGGGTCCCACCTGCCCCGCTGCTGGCTCGGCCCTTACTCATGTTGGTGGTGACGATGACAAAAGGCCTCAGGTAGGTCCTGCGCACGTTGCGCGCCACGTTGCCGAAGTAGGCCTCGAAGTGCCGCAGCAGCTGGGCCGCGCCACCCTCGCTCCGCTGGATCTGCTCCCACGCGGCCCTGGTGGCCGGGGCCAGGAGGGCACTGCCCGAGAGAACCACATCCTGGTCGGACAAACGGACAATGCTCAGCTCTGCACCCGCCGAGGCCTGGCGGATAGGGGGGCAGTGGGGAGCCAGGTCCGTGCGGCCTTTGCTCACCAAGGTGGAACCAGGCCGGGACCGCGGAGGAGTCTGTGGTGGGGAAGGTGTGCGGGGAGGCCCCCGGCTACGTCAGCGCCCCTGGACCCCGCCAGGTCAACCCGGGGACGGGACACCACACAGGGGACAAGCAGGATTGCACAGTGAAGCCACCCACGGGCACGTGCTCAGTTACCCAGGGAGCGACGCTCCTCAGCACACCTCCGGGGTTACGTAAATGGGGGGCAGAGGGCAGGGCGGGGGCGTGAGGCTGCGCACAGGGGCTCGGGGGCCACGGCCCAGGGCAGAAACCAGGTGGGAAAACTTCTGCTTGCAAAGAGTCAAAAATGGAACAGACTCTCTCCACCCAAACTCCTAGCCTGGGATTCACGTCAAAGTGAGGGGCCTCGCTGAGGCCCTGGGGGCTCCGTGTGGGCGAGAAGGTCCCACGGGGGCCCTGCATGGACGGAAGGTCCTCCAGGGACCCTGTGTGGTGGAGGCGTGATGAGGAGGCTCCGTGACGGCTGCCAAGAGCAGGTGCCACACGTCAGGATGAACGAGTCTCCTCAGCGCCCGTTCTGCACAGACGCCGCTTAGGGCCATCACGTAAACAAAGCCAGGACGGGAGGGTCCTGGTGGAGGTGTGGACCCCCAAACGCAGGACCCTGGAGTCTCGGGTAGAAGCAGAGACTCCGGAGCCCACAGCTGGGCCCTTGGGCCAACCCCTTCACTCTCTGTGCCTCAGTTTCCCTACCTGTCAAGTGGGTGCACAGCAATGCTACCTCATAGACTGTGAGAGAGGAAGGGTGGCTGATTCAGGTAAAGCCACTTCAAACACTGTCTGGCACACAGTAAGGTCTGCAGCTGGTTACCACTGAGGTCGTGGCCCACAGGTTTCTCACCAAAACACTCCGTAATACTCTGATCAGCTCAGCCAGTCACCGACTGGCCCAGGCTCGCGCTTGGGAAACCAAGGGCTGCCCCCAGGACCCCTGACACGTGATCCAGCACAAGCCGAGCTCAACCCCCAACCCCTACAGGACGCCCGACCCCACACCGCGGGCCCCAGGGCCGCCCCACGTGGGGCTGCCACCGCCCACCTCGTGGAAGTCGGCGTCCCGCGTGGCCGCCAGGTCGAAGCCCTGCTGCCGGCTCTCGTGCTGCAGGAGCCGGGCCAGCAGCTGGTAGGCCGTGCGCACGTCGTTGCCGAAGAGCGAGCCGGTCTGCTGCGTGGCGTTGCGCAGCGCCTTGGCCAGCCGCAGGGCGCCGGCGCCGTCCATCTGCGTCTCGTTGCGGCCCAGCCTCTCGTTCTGCAGCGGGGGAGGGAGTCACGGGGTTTGCGAACCACCTCGGCCGCTTCCCATCCTGCCTGTTGTTAGAAACTCACCACCTTCTGGTAAGCTTCCCTGCCAGGAAGCAACTTAAAAATCCAAAAGCCCAGAGGTGAACTTTGGCCGACAATTTTAACGTGAAAGCAGAGGGTTTGTTGGACCACAGAGCGCTTAGAAAATGATACCGAGTGGAAGACACAAGAGAACAAAATGCCAGGGACGAAGGGCAGGATCAGAGGGCAAGCAGGGTTGAACACGGGGTCCTGTGTCACCAGGACCAGAGAGGCAGAGCTGGGTCCTTGCGGGAGAGAGAAGCGCGTATGGGCACCCGGCTCAGAGGCCGGCACAGCTGAGTGACAGGAACAGCGCTGGCTTCAGGCTCTGACCCGCCAGCCGGTGCCTGTGCCACCTCGGCTGCCCACGCTCCCCGGCCCAGGAGCCCGGCCCAACACAGACTCACGCACATGCACACATATACACATATGCACACACATGCACATATACACAAACATGCACATACATGCACATGCATGCACATACACACACATGCACAAGCATACCTGCAACCCCCCCACCTCCCCAACCCCCCACTGAACACGCATCCCGCGGCGGGGCCTACCATGGCTCTGAGGTCCATGAAGGACACAGTGGTGCAGTTGAAGAGCTCGGGGGGCAGCCAGCCCTTCTCGCCGCTGCAGTGTCGAACCGCGTTTCCTAGGGGATGAGAACGATGTTTAAAAGCTGAAATTCAAACTGTCCATCGAGGCTTGTTTATTTAACCCCTGATTCGGATGTTCCTAAACCCAGAGCCCTGCAGAGCAGTGAGGAGTTCTGGGCCCACGAGGCCAATGTGAGCACCTCCTTCCCCGCCAGGGCCATGTGCAAAGCCACTCGGACACTCCCAACCGGGCCCTTTCGGTGCCCAGAAAACACAGCTGCGCGTCTGAGTGAGTCCGTGAGAGAAGAAATCAACCCGGTTGTCCACCGAGGATCAGGGTTCTGACTCGCGCCAGGGATCTGCCCCGCTGGACGCCCGGACACCCCTCACAGCACGGACACAGTCACTGTCCCCACCCCACAGAGAGACCCCAACGCTGTGAACAGCAGCGCCACTTGTCCAAGGTCCCCAGCCAGAGGGCGGCAGGGCCAGGGAGCGGCCAGGCCTGACTCTGGGCGTCACTCGCTGTGGTATTTATTAATATGTTTTCATTACGCCCTTTCCATGTTTTGTCATTTACTATTGAAAAAAAGTGACCTTATTTCTCCCCAACACTTTGCCTAAAGGTCTTTTTCTCAGTATGTTAAATTCCGGACACACACCTCCGTCCAATTTCCTGCCCTGTGGATGCCACAGGCCACGGACACTTACCCACAGATCCCTTGGGGCACGGCACTGCGGCCGGCTGCCCGAACTTGGTCTGCGGCCACCAGATGCCAGCCTCGAACGCCCTGGGACACCCGTTGTAGATCACTGGGGCAGAGAGGAAGGAAGGGCGGGCGCTGAGCACAGCCCGACACGCGTGGACACTGCTCTCTGCCCGCGCCCCTGCAGGAGGCCCGCCCCCACCAACTGCACCCTCCACATCGTCCCCACCGCCACCGATGCCAAAACTGAGGAAGGGGTGACCCAGGCTCTGACCCCCCTGGAGGGCCAGGTTTCCGGAAGGTCAAGAGAACACAGACGCGAGGCTGCCAGGGGATCCCCGAACACTTACACACACATGCACACACACACACACGTGTGCCAGCCCAGCAGCCCGTCCCTGTGGTGTGACCCTGAAGGGGTCACGGGGCAACTCAGACCTTCACAGCCAAGCGTGGTGACCTCAGCAAAAGGGTTGTCACAGCGGTTGCACTGGCGGCCGATGACGCCGGGCTTGCAGGCGCACTGCCCAGTGTCCATGTCACACGCGCGGCTGTGGGCACCGTGGGAGAAGCAGTCGCAGGGCAGGCAGGCATCCTGGGCCGGCGGCTTGTAGTAGTTCTCCTGCAACAGCCAAGCAGTGCACGTGACCCCCGGGCCGGCGAGGGCCCCCGGCTCGCGGGGTGCTGCTTCCTGAGCAACGTGGCGCAGCCACTCGGGAGGGCGCGTGCCGGCGGTGAGCCACCTGCCCTGTCGTGGCCGCCCTCCGCCACATGCCCTGCCCAAGCCGGCTGCCTCGCGCCCCAGTGCGGACACGGAGAACAGCTCTCCAGGGAGCCCTTCCCCCGCTTCCTGGCAAATCCTGACGACAGGCCCATCCTACTCGTTCTAAACAGATCGGAGATTCAAACGGGCACTTCTGTCCGGGGACGTCCCTTGCAGCCTTTCTTTCTTAAAGCTGTGAATGATGAGAAAGCCCTGCACGGCCACACTGGGCAGGTCGGGGACGCTCCACGTGTGTGCTTCGGGTCCAATGTCCCGGGTTTGCGCCCAGCTGTTGCCATGACTGGCCCCACTGCCTTGGCCGGCCCCTCGGCCTGCCCAGGCCCAAATGTCCCCCCTGGAAAACCGTGGGCTGCGACCTGGGCAGACCAGTGAGCAGCCTCAGGCTCTCGTGTCTGGCAGGTTTCCAACTGCGTGGAATTACGGTAGCGGGAAGCCTGGAAGGAGACACTGACGTTAGCAGTCATGGCCAGAGGTGACACGTGGTGACTGGCATCTTTTAGGTTCTTTTTTGCATTTTCTATAAGTTGTGCTCAGAAAAAAAAATCATAGGCAAGTTTTCCCCAAATATACTCCCTGGGTTCCTTCCTCCCTGCCGCCCACTGATGCTACCACGGCTGTCTGGCCACACAGGGTGGGCAGCCTGACCGTGACCTGTGACACTCTGAATCCTTCCCTTGAGCGTTTCAGGACAGGGGTCCCTTTGTTGTTGGAAGTGCCATGGAGCCCTCAGACATTATTGACGTCTTCAGATGGCACCGGAGGGTGCCCGTGGTGACAACTGCCCTCTCTGGTTGGTGTCTGCATGACAGCCCGTGTCCCTCCCCGAGGCTCCTATTACCGCCAGACCTTCTGTTTGGGTTTAAAGTCACTGTGGCTTAGTGACAGTTATGGACACGATTCTGAAGAACAAGGGGAGTTTTGAGAGGTCGAGGGGACAGGGTGTCCTACAATTTCCACGGAGGACACCCGCGTATACTTGGAGACCACAGGACAGCGGGCTTGGTGCCGCACACAGGCTAGGACCCAGCCTCACTAAGCCACGCAGCAACTCCTCACACTTCTGAAATTTCTGTTGCCATGGAATGCCAGCCTGTGAAAGGCCAGGGAAGTGCCAACCAGGAGAACCGTGTTGGTGCCCAAGATGAGCCAACCCGCACAGAAATCGTAGGGTTTCCTGTTCCCAGCGAGGCGTCGGGCTGGGAGCGTGGGAGGAATCTCACTGCATGGGGGGAAGGTCTAAACCAGTTCACACAGTGTGTTCACAGTGCAGAGGCGAGGAGCAACAGACCCACAACCACGTTTGCACACGCGTGTGTGTAAGCGCGGGTGTGTGTGCAGATGCATAAGTGTGTATGGGTAGGGGTACGTGTAGATGTGTGTGTGTACAGACAGGTGCGTGTAGAGGTGTATGCGTGTGCACATGCAGGCGTGTGAGCATGTACAGACAGGTGGGCACAGAGGTGTATGCGTGTGCACACGCAGGCGTGTGAGCATGTACAGACAGGTGGGCACAGAGGTGTATGCGTGTGCACACACAGGTGTGTGGGTGCGTGTAGGTGCATGTGTGCGCATGCACAGCCATCTCCCTGGGCTCCCGGCCTGGCGAGTGTGGGGACACCCTCCTCCCGTCCCCTGCGGGCTGGGCTCACCTTGCACTGGCACCGGCCATTGGTCTTGTTGCAGTCGGGATCGAAGCCTTTGCTGACGGCACAGTGGCAGGGTCCGCAGACCGGGTTCCCCCACCAGCCTTTGGGGCACGGAAGGTCGATCCTGTTGGGAGAGACAGACGGCAGACGGAAGGTCACGTGACTGTGCTTCCCCGAATGAGAAGAGGCTGCGGAGGCGGCTGCCCGGGGGGCTCACTGGGCATCTCCCTCCCACGTCACATGGCCTCAGTTTCCCTCCTACTGGCTCCCAACCCCCGCCAACCCCACGGATCAGCGTGATGAAGCCGACTCAACGCGGTGGCGACAGCATCTGCAAACGTTCATGTCTGCATTACACCTGGTTCCCGGGGACTCCGTGACAACTGCCCCCACTGCCAGGCTGGCCTTTCCCGACCCCACCCAACTGCCCTGGGCAACGTCTCCCAGGGACGTGGGGTGATCGCCAGCGTGACGTGCCCAGCGGGAAGTTCCTGAACAGGGCACTCTGCAGCACCTTTCGCTGCCCAGGTCCCCTGGGTTGAAGGCGGCCTCCATCCCCAGCCACTTCACAGCTTTCCCCCAGGTGTGACGTACACACGTGTCAGCGATGCACAGCCACGCGCCAGCCGTGGCAAACTCAGCATGTCATGAACTCAGTCCTGCCTCCCTGAGCCTCCCCGGGCACAGACCAGCAGACGCCAGAGACAAGCAACATCGCAGTGACGAGGCCAGACCCGCCCTCCAAGGCGACGGCCACCACTGTGCATGAGTCGCCCACCGGTTCCTGCAAGCACCGCACCTGAGCAGCCCCTGCGAGCCCGCCTGCCTGCACGGTCCCACCCAGAGCATCCCACAGGCTCCTGCCTTGCCCGTACTGGCCAGGGGACTTCCCTCCACCCAGCCGACAACCTCTTGTACTCACTCACTCACCTAGCAGGCAATTATTAAGTACCAACTGTGTACGAATCACGGACATAAAACAGCCAGGCCAGAGTTCCTGAGCCCCAGGAGCTCTAGTCTGGTGTTTGCGGACCTGCATTTGCAGCATGGGGACCCCAGACCCTTCTCTCCCCCTCAGCCCTGGTGTGGCTGCAACGCTGGGCCCCAGGGACACTGAACCAGCCTCCCAGCTGCTCCTGCCTGCGCCCAGCCACACTCGACACAGCAGCCAGGGGACCTCTGAGACCGAGACCCGATCCTGCCGCTTCTCTGCTGGGCCCCCGCGGCCTCCACAAAGCTGAGCACTGCGCCCGCCCCCCAGGCCTCTCTGCCTCTCCAGACTGATCGCTGAGTTCTTTGGACCAGCCTCATCGCATTGCTCCTCTCCAGCTCTGCCCTGTTGGTTTTGCCCCCTGGAATGCCCTCCCCCTTCAGCCTTCCTGGCTCCCACCTTCCTCTGCACTCCCAGGGCACCTCCTCCATGTCCTCCCTTGGATCGTGCCTCACTGACATCCAAGTGTGGAGTGTGCCCATCTTCCACGGGATCATAAGCCCGAGGGCACGGGCTGCTTTCTGCTTGTGGGATCCCAGCCGGGACACAGCTCATGCTCTAGGCTCCTTCGTGGACGAAGAGCAGAGCCAGGGGTCCCTCCTATGTGGGCGGCCAGCAGCTGAGGACAAGGGGCCCGAGTCTTGGTTTGTAAAGAACCAAGTGGCTTCACCTTGGAGAAGGTGACTCCGCTGTAAGGACGACACCCCTGTGCCCTGTGTGCAGCGATCCCCTGCTCTGCAAATGGCACCCGGAGCCCAGAGAGCACTCTGGCTTCTCGGACACGTCAGAGATGACGTCAGCCCCACTGGCGCGACAGAGGGAGTGTTCTCAGCACGTGACACCCACCTTCGTGCGTCACCCTGTTCCTGTTTGCCTTGGGCACAGCAGGGTCCCCAGAGGAACACGAGACGCCCTGTGTGTTTCTGGGGTGGCCATGCCGACGGGGTTAGCTCGAGATGCCCAAATTGATTCTCATTTATTTCATACCAAATTTGAAAAAAAATATGCCCGTTATCTGGAATTATGTGCATCTTTGGGTAACAATAACAAAGAGAAGAGAGTGACGCGCGAGGAAAGCAGCCGTGGGGACGAGAGGAGCGGACCCGCCTCTCACCTGCTCTCGCAGTACCGCCCGTAGTGGCTGGGCCCGCACGCGCACTCGTAGCCCCGCGGGGAGCCAGGCGCGCGCACGCAGGCCGCCACGTGCTCGCAGGGGTTCAGGTGACACGCGTCCACACACTTCCTTCCGAAGTACCCTGTGGGGACACGGCCAGCGTTACCTCCACCCGGAATCCGCGAGACCCCCTACGTTAGGCCTCTCCCTGCCGCTTCCCTGCGACGTGACTTCCTCGGTACTCGGTGGGCAGGGGGGCCCTGGTCACCCGAGACACACGCAGGAAGGGGGTGAGACGTGGCCGTGCAGAGAGGAGGGTGCCCCAGGACACCCGGGGAACAGGCACCAGCCGAGGGTGACTTCACACCTCAAAAATTCAGAGGTGCCCCCCACATGTATGACTTTTTAAATCTGCTCTTTTCATTAATCGTTTGCTGATCTCATCGTGAGCAGGGAGCTAAAGTCGGGAGCACCCTCACGCCCTAGACAAGGATCGGCCGGGGAGCCAACCTGGGAAGAGAGGCCTTCCAGAACAAGGCGCAGGCCTGGCAGCCGCAGAGAGCCGGCTGGGGACGCCGGCGCCCAGACCTGGCGGCCCTGCCTGCGTTTCCCCCCGTATTTCAACCCCCACGGGCGGCGCCCAGACCTGGCGGGCCTGCCTGCGTTTCCCTCCATATTTCAACCCCCACGGGCGGCGCCCAGACCTGGCGGCCCTGCCTGCGTTTCCCCCCGTATTTCAACCCCCACGGGCGGCGCCCAGACCTGGCGGCCCTGCCTGCGTTTCCCTCCGTATTTCAACCCCCACGGGCGGCGCCCACTCCTGGCGGCCCTGCCTGCGTTTCCCTCCGTATTTCAACCCCCACGGGCGGCGCCCACTCCTGACGGCGCCGGGAGGGCCCACCTTTGTCGCAGATGCAGGAGTAGCTGTCCCAGGCGTCATGGCAGCGGCTGTGCTGAGGGCAGGGGCTGGAGGCGCAGGGATCCTCCACCTCGCAGCCGTCCTTCACCCTGACCTTGAGGGCGTCGTTCATGTTCAGGGTGGCGATGTTGGTGGCCGTCTCCCCCATCCGCACTCCCTGAGTCAAACAAACGGCATCCAGACTCAGCTCCGGCGCATTGGGGCTGGAGGAGCCCCGAAAGGTCAGTGAAGACCAAGGGAACCCCAAGATCTCTCTGGTCCCTTGTTTGGTGTCTGACACGTCCTGCCGCCTGTTACCTACAGAGCTGGGATTGCTGGGGCTGCTCCTCTCGCCCCTGCAGCCTGGTGGTGGGTGTGGGCACGGGGAGGGGGCTGGGGAACCCCCTGAGGTGAGGGGGGGACAGTTGTTTCTCTGCGACAGGCAGAGCTGCTCCATCCGCAGCTCAGTCGGCTGCTGGACACCCAGTCCAGGGGACAGCACGGGCCCATCTGGGTGGGCGTGCAGGGCTGGGGCAGGTGGAGGGACATGGGGGCCAGGGGAGCCCCATGGGGGGTGGGGCTCCGTGGGACAAACGACCTGTTTCCTGCGAACTAACTGGTGGACGGACGGTACCACCTGTGGCACTGGCCCAGCGAGCCCGCGAGGGGCGCCCGCCCTGCTGTACCTGCATGCAGCCCCGGAACCCGCGGCGCACGGAGACCTTGTCCTCAGACACACCCCCGACCACGACGCTCTTCATCTTCAACCCAGGAAGCTGGTTCCCGATCTGCACCGTGTTCTGTGCAGAGAGAGGGGAGAGGGGTGCTGGGGCTACACCCACCACCTGGAAGATCTTCTGGCTAGGAAGAAGGCACCAGAAGGCAAAAACAGTCGCTTCAACAAACTCCCCAGAGCCTGAAGACATTCGGGCCTCCAAGGAGGGCCTGGCCAGATGGGTAGGGGAGGGGACCAGGCTGGAGGACAGACGTCCACATCCCAGCCCAGCAAGGTGGTCAGCGGGGAAGCATGGGCGACGCCCCCTCTGTCACGGGAAACCACCACAGAGCCGCGGTGTGACAAAGAGCCCAGGAGACCAGGAAGACGGCAGCAAATGGAGACACACCGCTTGTTACCACTGTGGGAACCTAAGAGCGTCTCAGCCGACACAGTCCCAGAAAGGCGGTGCCTGGAACACAACGGCCACTTATTCCCAGAACCGTCGTGTAAGACGAGCCTCGGCTCTAAGAGCTCTTGGGAATCACAAGTAGCCCCTTAAGTGTGTGGGCGTCTCACGAAAATGTCTCGAGTTACCTGGCTGCAGACCGTGGAAACCAGTGTCGTTCACTAAGCGGAGGGCCACTTGCCTGCCTGGACAGGTGCACCCCCAGGCGTCCCACCGCCCTCTCCAGGACCTGGGTCTCACTGCTGCCCGGCTTCACACTCCGACCGCACCCGAGGGCACAGGCTCTGCATCTCTGTCTCCTCCCCGAAGGCAGAGTGCTGAGCGCACTTGTTGCTCAAGCAGCTTTGCTAAAAGAAACTGCTACTGGAGGTGTTCCCACCACGATGGGAAACGCCGACGGACAAAGCCCAGCTCCCGCCTGCAGGAGCCGACCGTCTGCACACAGATGCGACACACACATCAGGGACCTCGGCGCAAGGTAGGATGTAAGCCCCAAACTCAGGGCTCTGGGAGGGTGCATCTCCCAACCCACGCGGTCACCGGCACACTGAGGGGTCGTTCTGCCTTCTCATGGGCCTGGGGAAGGGGTCGGCTCCAAAAGGTGTGCAGGTGCCACTCACCTGGTCCATCCCATAGTCCAAGGTCATGACCGCCAGGTACTTGATGTCCTTGCCCTCCTTGGCACTCTTCAGCTCTATCAGCAGGTGGTGCCACTCCCCATCGGTCACACGTGACCTGGACAGCCTCATGGATGCCACATCAGCGGGACCATGGGACACCTCAAACTGGACATAGCTGCTCAGGATCTGCAGGACAAGGACAGTCACACCTTCTGTTGGTGCAAAGACAGCGACACAGGAAGTGCTTTGCGATCACTCAGATAAGGAAGCCACGCAGCAGACCCACGATGCACCGCCGGATCAAAGCCGGGTTTAAAAATCAAAGTTTTAATTTGTTCTTGTTGCCTTTAGCACTCATCAGAATTGTGCACCTTATTCTATAGTAAAAAGTACCAAATTTTTGACGGAGATCAAAGGGGAGGACCGAGTATCAGGAAGCACTGCTGACTCAGGTGCCTGCTGAGTTCCTATTCTTGGAGGTAAATGTTACATTTTATGAGACAAGATTCAACCCTCCACGTTTAATTACATGTATGAAAAAATAAAAGTGCACTGCAACTGGCCAAGATGCTCGAATTTTAAAATAACACAGCCAAGGGCGATGCCAAGGTTTTAGCGGGACTGGGTCATTGGGCCAACCCTCCTCTTGAAACAACTACAAAATGAGACAAAATAGTAAAGAACATATGTTAGTAGGCACTGGAGTGACTCAAAGCAAAACTGAGATTCAGGGTCATGACTCAGGAGAAAACGGAAATCTGCAGAAGTGAGCTTGGTGTCTGTCGTCCCCAGGGCGCTCAGCCAGTTCTGGAAGACACAGTGGAGGCGGAAAAGCTGAGCGTGGCTTCCCAGGCACAGGGGACCAGAGGAACAGGAGTTCCAGCCTGCCAGGGGTGGGGGCATCTCTAGTCCCTTGGCCTTGGGTTGGGACTTGGCGGGGCTGTAGACTAAGAGTAAACGAGAAACAGACCGGCTCCCGCGGGACGGGAAGCCCAGCCTTGAACCATCTTGGTTTGTGACTGCGTTGACGCGTGCTGGGATGCCATGCGCCCAGTTGGCTGCCAGAAGCAAACACGCAGCACAAGGACACCCCGTTCTAGTTTCAAGTTCTAATTTTTCAGTACACTGTCTAGCTCGCAATCAAAAATAACCAAGTATATGAGGAGACAAGACAGTGTGTGTGAAAACCAAGAGGAGTGAGGAAGACGGGAAACAGACCCACAGGGAATTCAGACAACAGAATCAGACACAGATTTTGCAATGACAACGAGAACCACAAAACTTGAAAGAGAACAGATTCAGGTGACCATTAGACCCTTGTTTTTGGGTATAAGTGTTACATTTCACTAGGTAAGAGTCTATCATGTGTAAATACATGTAAGAAAAATCAGAAAACAAGATTGTAACTGACCTAAGATACTCATATTTAAAGTAACTTCAACTAAAAGACTGTATTGGAAAAAAAAAAAAAACTATTAACACAGTGCTTAAAAGACACACATGAAATATAAAGATATAGAAAATGTAGAAAGTAAAAGGATGGAAAAAGTACATCATGTAAACACCATGATGTATTTTCATAATGATAACAGTCAATTTGCTGGGAAGAGACAATAATTCTAAATTGACATGCACCTAATAACATAGCCTCGAAATCTATAAAGCAAAAATCAACAGATTATCAAAAGAAGTAATAGATAAATCTGCAATCAAGTTTGGAGACTTGTAATTAACTTCCCTCAGTGACTAAGGGGACAAACAAAAATCCACAATGATACAGAATATCTGAATATAACATTAACAAAACTTACCTACCTGACGTATATAGAACACCATAACACGCATAACAAGTGCAGGGCAAGTTCTTTTCAAGCACACAAGGAACATTCACAAAAACGGACGAGATTTGGGCTGTAAAGCAAGTCCCAACACATTTCACAACTCTGAAACCACCTAGTGTGCTCTCTGACATACAACTATGCTAGAAACAGGACCCAAACGATTTGCTAGAAAATGCCACACGTGTGCTGACTCAGAAACATACTTCTAAATGCCCCACAGGTAAGAGAGAAGGTATAAGATAAACGACAGAAAATAGGAAACATTTTTAACTGATTGTAAATGTAATGTAACTAAAAATGCATTTTGATTTTTGATCTCTAGTGACAGTCGTTTTAAGGTAACTTTTCACTTTTTTACATTTTGTTTCCTTTCATTCTACAGCAGTTTAAACCAACTCATTAACTTCCCTCACCCACTCTCTTCATTGTCCTTGCTAACAGGACTCCGAAGCAGGCAGATCCACGATTAACATGACATTACGTCCACATACCAGAGTGCCGTCTGCAGAATGAACCCCAGGACTACGGGCAGTGACTGCCTCCCACCCGAGGTCCGTCACTGGATTTGAGAGAGGCAACCGACAATAGCAGAGTTATCCCAGGTGACAATGCAGGTGGATTTAGGGCGACTGAGAGCAATTATCCAAATTGCCTGGGCTGCAGGATGACAGTGTAGCCTTTTCTGGCCCACCATGGGGACATGCCAGGAACACCCACACCACTGCACCATAGAACTCATGGGGCCTACAGGTGGCCTGCAAGCTGAATATGTCAAAAGTAGAAATCATCCAGAACTTTCCTGTAACGCTTAGCCAACCAGCCTCTGGGAACTGCCTGGCGAGACCTCTGGGTGCCCTCTGGGGTCTGTAGGATCCCCCCAAGGCCACCACTCCAGCCACCCAGGCTCCCACAGCGAGAGCTGGCTATAGTCCCTGGCAAAAGAAAAAAACCTTAGTGTTTGGCTGAGCCGCCCATAATGTAATTACTCAAACACCACGGGAGTTTGTGCTTTCAGTGCTGTTTCCACCGAAAGCGTACGTTTTTCCTAGAGACCCCACTGCCAAATGACAACTTGTGAGCTCCAATTCATCACCTGAATTGAAAGCAGCCAATGTAATTTGTTCCGATAATAAAACCCCACAGAGAAAAATGCCATCCCCGAGCAGAATGGTGCTTGCCAAGTTTGGGCCCAGCACTGGGACCGCCTGGTCAACTTAGGAAATCACAAGTTAACCAGGGGAACACGACGACGGCTGTAACTGTCCTGACGCGCACACTGCACCTTCCTGCGCTCCACTGCGTCTGTGCTGGAGGAGGCTCCCGGGCTGTGACATGGGGAAGGACAGGAGGGCCCTGTCTGGGCTCTCGGCCCCCACCCCCACTCGCCTCGGGGGCCCTGTGCTGATCGACCTGCTGAGGGGTCTGCACAGCCCGCTGCGGGCACTCGGGGTCCTGCCCCTGCCGGCCTCCAGCAGGGAGGTGCTGGGCAGCCCCGCTCTGCCCACTCCCCAGCACCAACGCCAGCCTCTGCCACGCAGCGTCTGCAGACGGACCGTCCACAGGGGCGACAGGAGAGGGGCCCGTGGGCGTCCCAGGAACCTGGGCAACGAGTGGACTGTGGGGCCTGGAGTGCAGAGTCCCCAGGCCTCAGTTTCCCCCGACCTGGAATTAAGTCCACTCTGCATTGAGCAAAACAAGCAGTCCCAGGACCCAATGGAGTGAAAGAAATGAGGAACAGCTCCAGGAAGACACGCAGGTGACGGGAGAGGGGACTGAAGCCAGCTGCTACACCTGTTGGGGCCATCCTAGGATGACGGGGTGCATGTTCCAGCGTGGCCTGGCCCCGAGGCGAGAGAGGAGGCTGACTCGGGCTGGAGATGATGACCGACCCGGGTGAGGGACGTCAGTGCCACTCTGAGCCCCGTGCACCCAGGTCTCATCAGCACACACACACAGATACACACACATACTCAGACACGTGCACAGAGACACACACCCATAGACACACATGCACACTGATGTGCACAGATACACAAGAGACATGCACACACATAGACATATACACGTGTGCACATCTATGTACACACATATACATACTTGGAACAAACCCTAGAAGCAAGGAAAGAACAGCCCAGTTGTGGAATTCCTCCACATTCAGACGAAGCACTATGCCCTGACACAGCCGCCACTTCCACCCGCAGGGCCGGTCGCCCCCTCGGCGCCGAAGTGCCGGCTCATCCGGCCAGATCCCAGGTGCGAGGGAGACTGTCACGGCGTCCGAGACGCGCCTCGCTGCTGCGCCCACCGCTCACCTCCCAGAGGAAAGAAAGGCCTGGAAGGACCCCGGCGGGACCGCGCGGCCGCCGCTGTCATCTCGCACTTTTCCTGTCACCAGCGCATTTCCAGGCGTGACTGTGCTGCCACTTGGAAAAGCCGCTCCAGGTCTCCGCTGCTCCACTGCAGAAGCCCCAGCGCCTGGCCCCTCACTCGGGCGCCCGCCCGCCACGGGGACACGGGGTCCGCTCACCTGCAGCTGGAGCCTGGAGGACAGGCCGGCCGTGGCCTCCATCAGCACAGCATCCTCCTTGCGGGTGCGGAACATGAGCCCCAGGAACCAGGGCACGGAGATGGTGATGTCCAGGTCGCTCCAGGACACGATGCTCTCGCCGCTGAAGCGCTGGGGGTGGGGCATGGCTGCGGACACAGGCCGGGGCCTCAGGCACCTCCCCAAATCGGGCCTCTGAGAATCTTTTTCTGCCCCAGGGGAGGCGGCATCCTGGGCCTTTTATATTTTAATGCAAAGGCTGGTCTGAGACTTCCACCTGTCCCTCACCCAGCCCTCTGGATCCAGCAGCCCCAGGCCCTGCACTCTGGGACCCACGCCTTCCTGGGAAGCGCCGTGAAGCCCTGGGGGCTCCCACCACTGCCCGGGGTGGCAAGGGGCTTTCTGGCTGGACGGGAGGTGGAGCTGGGCAGCTGGGGGGCCCTGGGCTCAGCAGATGAGGGCGCCAGGTGTGGGCCCTGCCGGCCCGGCCTACCTGTCCTGCCCCACACTTGGGGGGCTGGGGAGCCCGGGACAGGAGCAGGGGTTCTGTGGAGGACGGCCAGAGGCCGCTGGTCCCAGAAGCCCCTCACGAGTGGTCCCAGGTACCCAACACCCCAGAGCGAGGCCTCGCGGGTCGCCGGTGCTCACCTTGCTCACAGTTCTTCCCGCCGAATCGGAGCGGACACTCGCAGAGATATGTGTTCCACCTGCTAACACAGGTGCCCCCGTTCTGACACCAGGTCCCGTCACAGAAGTTCCGCTGAGCAGCGCAGCCTAGCAACGCAGAGCACACGGCAGGGCCTGACGTGTGGGAACCGTCCCGGGCCCACGCCGGCCAGGCAGGCCCGGGAAACGGGCCACAGAGAAGGTGGCCAAACCTGAAAGCCTCTGGCAGCCGTGAGGACATGAGACCTGGCCCGGCCCTGCACACAGGGCCCACACTGGGAGAATCCGGGTCTCCAGGCCATCACGGCAGGGGGCCTGGCCATGTGGGGACACGTGCGGGACCCTAGGACGGTGTGTGTCCCAGGCCGGCCGGTTGGCCCAGCAGAGCCACGGCACCCTCCAGCGAGCCTGGACTCGGGGCTCCGCTCCCAAGAGGTGCCCATAGCCGGACACACACGTTCTAGAAAACAGTCGGCTCTCCGGGTCGTGCAAGTGGCCCTCTCCCACCTGGCCGCCCCGGCCCCCGGCGGCCCTCCCTACCTGCCCTGGTGCCGTTGTTGGCGATGAATCCAGCCATGTCCACGTTTTTGCCATCCACCGACAGGTTCCGCATGCAGCCCACAAACTGCCGGTTGTGCACTGGGAAGTCTTCCGGCAGGTTGGGGACACCCCCCAGAAGCAGAGGCCCCGTCAGATCCAGGGACCTGGGGGGCAAAGCCATCCTCTGTGACATCCCGGTGGCAAGAGGCAGCTGTAGGCTCTGCTGCCAGAAACGCTTCGGTAACAGAGCAGGAAGTTGGGGGCAGTGGGCAGAGGCCGGAACAAAAGGCCGACCCTGCTGCTGGGGCCACCGCTGGCTCTTCAGGCCTCTCTGTGCCTCAGTTGCCTCACACTCGAGTTATGTCCCGACAAGCTGGACCACTCACGGAGTCCTGCCCACCCTGGCCAGCCCACACCTAAGCAGGACGTGGGGCAGGGTGCTGTCCTCCGGCCTCCAAGATCCTCCCGCGAAAGGAGGGGGTCCTCCAGCCAGCTGTCACGACCCTGGGGTCAGCCTGGCCACTCCCCACTTTGACACACACCTCTGAGGGGACTTTTTCTGGAAGGCTCTAACGTGTCAGAGGGAAGGTGCCCCAACCACGGGAACGGAATCCGACTCCAGCCTGCACTGGGGCGCTGAGCCCAGAGTGTCCGTGTTGGGGCCCCCCTGGAAGGCAGCACGGTGACCCCATGTTTGGGGTACAGACGCCCAGCACCCCCCTCCTGGGATGCTCACTTCTTGGAGCCACTCTGAGTGCCCTGGGCAGCGCAGCTGTAGTTCCCGACGTAGCTTCCAAAGCGCACGGCCACAGCTGTGTCACAGTCGTCCACTGTCACCACGGCCACCTTCTCCCCAGACGGCCCGTGGGGCAGGCCCAGGCGGCCGATGTTGGGCTGTGGGAAGAGAAGGCACAGAAGGTGTTGGCGTTTCCCCCACCCATGCCCTCGGCAGGGCCACCAGCCCGGCACGTCACCCGCAGAGGGCAGCTTGTGGACGAGGGGGCAGGAGCCCGAGGCCTTGTTTCAAATTAGTTCCTGAAACCAGCTGTGCTGGGTTGCATGGTGTCCCCACACATTTACGTCCTTCGCAGAACCTCGGAATGTGACCTTATTTGGAAACAGGGCCCTTGCAGGTGTAATGAGTTAAGATGAGGTCGCACCAGAGCAGGGTGGGCCCTAACCCGAGACGACTGGTGTCCTTAACGATGACAGTGCAGAGACACAAAGACTAACACCATGTGACAACGGAGGCACATGCCAGAGCCACTGTCTACAAGCTGAGGAACGCCGAGGAATGGCGGCCACCAAGAGCTGGGAAGAGGCCGGAAGGACCCTCCCGTAGAGCCTTCAGGGGGGCACAGCCCTGCCCACACCCAGACCTCAGACTTCTCGTCTCCAGGAACCGGAGAGAACAAATGTCTGGTGTTTAAGTCACTCAGTTTGTGGTACCTTGTTAAGGCACCAACACCAAAGCCCGGACCCTTCCTTTTGAACACCTGTGGCCATCTTCCCGACACCGCGTGTTTCTGGGATGTGGATCCCACGACGCTGCTGCCCGGCCACAGATGGCCCATGCCTCCCCCCGGAAAGCGTGGCGTTCCCCTGTCCCAGCCAGGAGCCTGTCCCAAGGCTGACTATGAGAGCTCGTTCTGGAATCGGTGACGGGGGGTTTAACCCTCTCCCTTCTTCAGGAGGCTGTGGGTTGCTGTCCAGGGAGGGGCCCACTTTCTGCAGGGACACTCAGGGGTCTCAGGTCTCAGCTCCTGGCCGTCTCCTCCCAGGACACCGAGCACATCCACCCAGAAAGCCCTCAGACACCTTCCTGAAGGACAATCGGTGCGACTCCACACCACTCGTGCCAGCCACGTGACTTGGGTGTGTGGGTCTTAAAGTTCTGAGCAAAGCAATTGGATTTCCTTCCTCATGTGCACAACCTGGGCAACAAGACCCACATCGGTGGTAACTGTGAAGATGAACTGGAACTCGAAGGACGTGCCACCAGGCCTCAGTGGCACATGACACATGGCGGCTCCTTGCTCCTGCCAAGGGCACCTTTCCTCCCAGCGCCAGCAGTGCCCCTCATGCCACCCCTACAGAGGACGGGCTTAAGGCCTCCCCTTGCGAGCTCTGGGGTGAGTCTGAGTTTATAACGTGATGCAACCTTATGCTTCTTTACGATAACATGGAAATTGGTTGCTGTAAAAACAGAGAATTAAATCATCCTCGATGCTCTTTAGTAGGGAAATAATAACCACACAGTGCATTAAAAAAGAAATCTTCAGTTTTTAATAGGAACAAAGTATCCATTTGGTCAGGGACAGTGGGCTGAAAGCCAGGACATGAAACTTCTGATAGCAGGAGTTCACCAGATGGCCAAGATGTGTGACTTCAGGGGACCCTGTACACCAAGGCAGTACCCTCCTGAGTTGTGCAGTGCGCAGCCTGCATGGCTGTACGTAGACCCCACAGCTGAGACTGCCACTCCCCCTTGTCCAAGCATCTCACCTGGACAGGACCTATCACTGTACCTCAGTTTCCCTGTGTACAAGATAAGGATTTAACATTAGGATACCCACCCTCTCTGTATTACAGGGACTTGGAGGGTGACGTCAACATAGATCTGAGTTTCCCACAAACCCTTCTCAGGTAAATCCAAGGGAAGCTTTTACCAGGCCACCTGGTACCCTATTAAGCCATTTGCTCAGTGATTTCACTTTTGGTTAAGCGGCAGGTAGAAGAGCATATGAAAACCGGTCTGCGTGCTCGATCTGGAACAGCAGCGCACTGTGGAAACACGTGCAAGTGCCCATTACGGCTGCCTAAGTGTGAGGTGCAACCCGGGAAATGAGAGCCTCCCGAGCTGCGCTGGCCCCGTATTATCTTTACAACTTGTAATTTACATTTTTGCAGACGGGTGTGTGGCTTCGGAGGAAGGTCGTAAACAGCATTTATACTTGGGAAGCTTTAATGAAACTGAGCTACTATTTACAAAACTGCAGTTGTAAACCGCGGCACATAATCGACGCTCAGAGCTATGAGATTCGGGCAAAACCTGCAGGCGAGAGACAAAAGGACACAATCCACGTTTGTTCTCAGAGCGGCACTTACTGGCGTGAGATGCCCGACTGCAGCCAGCGTTTGTGACGCGGAGCAGCAAGCGGGACTTTCAGGAAGACGGGCTGATTATCGTCACCCGGCGTGCACGGCCGAGTCCCCCTCCCAGGCAGGGCCACCGCTGTTCCGTTGACGGCCTTGATGGCCGAGGAGTGAAACCGCCGGGGGGGAGAGCTGGACGATCCGGGGAGGGACGCAGAGCGGAGTGGCCAGGGAACCCGCCGGGCCGAGGCCTGTCCCCACTCCGCGGGGTCGCAGTCCCAGGGCCCCGACGCCCCCCTGCCCCTCTCACACTGCCCCCGAGAAGTGGCAAGTGGGGCCCGCAGGTCAGGACGCCCCAGCTCCCGGCCCGTCGGTCTCACACGCGTGCCGAGACCCGCTGTGTGGTCGGACCGGCCAGGGTGGGCAGGCAGTGGGTGGCAGGGGCACAGCTGCTGCCGGTGACGCAGGACGCGGGGCTGGGGGCCCCCCAGAGAGAAGGGAGAGCACAGAACAGCAGCAGCTGCGCTGCCAGGCACGTGCCCAAGAAAGCTGAAAACAGAGACTCAGACACAAACTGCTCCGCACGCGTTCACAGCAGCAGAGTCACGACTCCCGAAGGTGGGGACCGCCCAGCTGTCCCCCGGCGGGTGGCACGCAAACTGGGTCCGTCCACACAGTGCAACATGGCTCAGCCACGTAGGGTGGGGGGCACCGATACATGCTGCGACACGTGTGGAAACGTCACGCGTGTGACAGAAGTCAGACCTAAAAGCTACAGCTGTATGAACCGTCCAGCACGCGCAGGTCCGCTGGTTGCCAGGGCAGCGGGGGACAGGCCCAGAGGTCCCAACCCCAGGCCCCGAGCCCCAGGCCTGGACACTCAGGGGCTGAGCAAAGCAGGCATGACACATGTGGACTGGAGGTGACAAGCGCCAACAGGGCCGGCACAGGGGCCCGGGGGCCGGTGGGAACAGGGCTGGTGAGGATGGGCCACCACGCTCACTCCTGCTGCCACCTGAGAAGAACCCCGCAGTGCCACCAAGCAGTAAAGCTGGACCGCAGGGGGCCTCACTGTGCCAGGCTGTGCAGATCCGGGTTCCTGATCCAGGCGTCGTCACTGGGGTCCGGCCCCTTTCTCCTTCCCTGCTATGTGCAGCCGGCCCCGCGGGCTTCCACTCCGCCGCGCTAAGCAGCTCAGGGGGCCTTTGTGTGCGCACAAAGCGTTGGGTCCCCGCGAGGCGCTCGGGTTTCCGCAGCCTTTCAGCCCGCCGCACTCGATCCGCGCGGGCAGGCCAGGGTGGGTACGATTTCAGCGCCGGGGAGGGCGGCATGGGGGCGCCCGCGGAACCAGACACCGGGAGGGGCACGTCTCAGGAAGCCAACGCGTTCACGCTCTGTGTCAGAAATGATTAACCACCGTTCCTATTAAAGCCCTCACAGATGGCTGGACCCCAGGAATGTCTGCAAGAGTCAGAGTGCTGCGCTCAACGGTCACCGCGCCGGCGTTTCTCAAACACAGCGAGGCTCGAACCCGACCGGCCGACAGCCGCCCCAGGAAATGTGGGCGAGACCCCCGCCAGCTTGGGCAGAGGTGACAAGCCCTCCCTCGGAGGCAGCCGCAGCAGTTCTCTGAGGGGACGTGGGGCATCGGCGGGCAGGGGCCCGCGGAGAAAACACCCAGGTTCAGGCACACTTGCGGAACCCAAGCCGACTCCCAGGACGTTGCCGGAACGCAGACATCAGACCAAGGGGCTGCGTCTCCAGAGGCCCAGGTGGGCCTGGGCAGGGCCCACTCGCTCCCAGGCAGGTAACGGGACCCTGCTCTGGCGCGGTGACCCCTCTACGCGGGTGCTTTTGACCCCAGGATGGCGAGTCACTGACAAGTCTGCGGCCCTTGCCAGGTGGGGAGGGCTCACCCAAGACCACACAAGACAGAAACAGAGAAGGACGGTGGAGAGACAGTTAAGGGACATGCAGAGGTGTCCTGAAACTGCAACGTCTAAGACCCAGGCCCGGCCGGCCAAGCCATCGCCGGACCAGAGTCCTCCCGAGGCACTTCCGCCACCTGGCACGTCCTCCCTCCGCGCCGGCCCCGCCCAGAGCACAGAGCACAGGTCCCGGCTCTGCTCGCCATGGAATCCCCAAGGCCAGGACAGGTCGGCCAGCCGGGCGTGACAGACAGACACCCCCTGTGTTGGGTTCACCTGCACCCCACTTCTGCCAAACACGGTAAATGTTTGAGGAACCAAAGAGCCAGGCCAACATGGCAGCTTCCCCAGCGCGGTGAAAACTGGCCGGACGATTTGGAACTCGGCAGGGGTGCCGGGCGCCGTCTCCCCAGGAGGACAAACCACCTGCTCAGCCAGGACTGAGCTGGCTCCTTGGGGACAGCCGCCAACCGCAGGGAGCGGCCGGAGCTGAGCTGGTTCCGCAGCGACAGCTCAGCCCCCGTCCCCGCCGGTGCCTGCGATCGGCGCTGGGCCCGGCACAGAGGCGTTAGTCACTCTGCCTCCCTCCGTCAGCTCAACCACCAGCAGCTCAGAGCTCTCAAAAATTAAGTTACAAAAATATTTACTTCTCCTGAGTTTAACATCAACCACAACCCTCCCTCCCCCAAGACCCAGACCATTATTGAGTTGTTTTCTTTAAGACACTGGGAACCCACGTCTTGGGAAGGGCAGGGCACCCCCCTCAGGGCTGTGCACCCCAAACTGCTGCGAGGGGACCCGACTGGGCCACTCTGGGCCACCAGGTGAGCAGACAGCTCCGCGCTGTCCCGAGTGGTAGGATGATCTCAAGGCCCTCCGCACAGCCCCGGCTGAGAGGGGGCAGGTGCAGGTGACACATTGCTCTGAGCCCAGGCAGACTCTTCTAGAAAGTGGGGGAGTGCATAGCTGCTACCTCTAGGGCTGCATGGGATCATCCTCGGTACCCACGCGGGTCCAGCTGGGAGCACCCGAGGTCTGCAGGGCTCACGGGACAGCAGTGCCCGCAGCGCGCGATAAGCATCACCTCCCAGAAGGCGAGGGGTCACATCCCAGCCCCACTCGGGAAAGCCACGTGACCTTCCTGCACGCCAGGACTGGTCTGTAAAACGGGTTGTAAAAATAGCGCCCTCCTCGCGGGGGGCCGTGAGGGATGTATGTGCCGAGCCTGGCGTCCTGCCGGGGTGAGGGAAGCAGCCCACAAACGTTTGCTGCCGCTGTTGTTGCCGCTCAAAAACGTGGGAAGAAAACCAAAAAAAATGTGCAAATGGCCATTCTGCCTGAATTTCCTCTGTCTTAGTACTTCCTATATTAAAATAATAAAGTTTCTTTTCACATCCTTAAAGAAAACGAAGCAGCTAAGCAGCTCCTGCAGAGCGTGCCCCCGCCGGGGAAGCCGCAGCCGTCCTCCAGCTGACACGCAGGCCACCCGCAGCCCCCGGCTCCCGTCAGCGCGCCATTTCCTCCAGCTATTCGCTCACCCAAGAAAATAATGCGCTGTGCCAACAGACGTATCACTGTGGGAGCATTTTACAAAAAGAAAGGATTTTCAACAAGGGTCAGAACCAACTAATCACCTAAAGTTTCTTTAGGGGAAAAAAAAAAAAATCACACCAGGGCTGGGGCTCCATGGCACACACCTGTACTCCCAGTGCTTTGGGAGGCCAAGGCAGGAGATCTCAAGGCCAGGAGTTTGAGACCAGCCTGGGCAGTACAGCAAAACCCCATCTCTACAAAAAAAAAAAACTTAGCTGGGCATGGTGGCATGCACTTGTAGTCCCAGCTACTCAGGAGGCTGAGCCAGGAGGATCGCTTGAGCCCAGGCGTTAGAGGCTACAGTGAGCTATGATTGCACCACTGCACTCCAGCCTGGGTTCACAGAGTGAGACTCTATGTTAAAAAAAAAAATCACACTACAGCCTTCTATTTCTCAGGCAGGGGAGCTAACTCAAGTTCCGCAGACAATTCTGGCCACAGACAAAGTGAAGAGCTCTGTGCTTTCCCGATGGGTGTGCAACACCCTCAGAAATGCCAAATCATGGGTCAGAAGGCAGGTGTGTCGTGAGCATGGCGTGTGTCCTCGGCAGTGGACAGAAATAAGCTTCTCCTAACGGTCTCCACGTGCTCCACAGCGATGAATCCTGCTCTGAAAAGGATCCAACAGGGCACAGCACCAGCTCCCACCCAGTAGGACCCTCGACCACACAAAAGCCCCAGGGTCCGCGGGAGGGAGCCGGTGGGTCCGGCTGCTGCCCCTGCGGGGCTGGGCCGTCAGGATCGGGTCCCCTCTGCAGCCTGGCTGGCTCCCCTGCCCCAGGTATTCCGGGAACCTGGGAACTTGGACTAATTTGCTCAGAGAAGGGTTTCTTCTCCAGTGACAAATGAAAGGCTCAAAATCGGGGGCCAGGGGTCCTTAGGGGATACACAGCAGCCTCCTGCAAGGCTGTGGCAGCACGTTCCTTCTCTTGAGGGCTTTGCAGACAAAAAGTTGCTCGGCACAAACTGTGGCCCCCTCGGCCTTCACGAGCAGCTCACATCCCTGCACAGCTGCGACACACAAATCCGACCACTGTTCCTCCCAACTGGACAATCTCCACACACACGAGACGGAGGGGAGCCGGCAGTCCTGACCCACAGTCCCGGGGCCTCCTCCGCACGGGCCCCACAACACCGGAGCCCGGGGGGCCCGGGAAGGGGGACTGACGGGTACGGTCCATCTTCCAAATATGCCTCCTCTGAGCCAGGGAGAAAGGCGTGCCGGAAATGTGCACACTCACACTCACATTGCACACTCATAACTCACATGTGTGTGCCCACCCATACTCACTGCCGCGTGCATGCTCCCCAGCACATACGAACGCATACACACCTTCACACAGACATCCTACACACTCACCTGCTCACACGCTCACACACTCACTGGTGCGCTCACACTTTGTGCACACACGCACACACTTGCACACACACTCTTACGAAGAGCCCTGGCCTGCTCCTGCTGGGCCCTATCAGGCCCCTCTGTCCCCAGGTTCTGGGCCGTGACAGAAGCCCCCGGGACGCCCCTCCTGTGCTCAGCCCTCCTGCCTCCCCATCCTTGCCCGCAGGCCACTGAGGGCTGCTGTGCTTGGGATCTGTGTGGTGACGGTGGGACCAGGGTGTAGAACTGGTGGGAGAAAGCATGGAGGTGGCTGGAAAAGGCAGAGAAGGTTGTGGGAGAGGACGGTCACAGCAAGAGAGCACGTGGCGGCCGTGGGACCACACTTGTGAGCCTGGCGCATCAGCCAATGCACGTCGGCCACCATCACCCTCCTCGCCCCGGTCTGGGATTGGGGGAGGAGAGGCAGGGAAGGCCTGAGCCCAGGGAGGGAGGGAGGTGGCCACAGCACCGGGCACTTCAAAGCATCAGGAGAGTAGGGACAGGGTGGCCTGGGAGGGAGGGAGACAGACGGGTGGAGAACCCAGTGGCCGCCATGCCAGACAGGAAGCAGCCACGGCCGGGTGTGAGACCAAGGTTGCCCAGCCCCTGGGGTGACTTTCCATAACAGGGTTCTGGAACACAAAGGCCAGGGTGGGGCTGCGCCTCTCCATAGCAGGTGACTCCTGCCATCTGTCCAGCCTGTGTTTGGGAACGGAAACCAGGCGGCTTATCTTCCTGTGCCATCTCGGAGCAGGCGGGCGTCCCCCACCGCACGCTGTCACCTCCATCCAGGGCTCATCTGTCTTCCCGGGGCTCGCTGGACACTGGGAGGCCCCTCCACTGGCTTCTGTTACCCGCCTCACTTGGTCTCGAGGAGGCATTTAACACTCCCAGCCCGAGAGGCAGGATGAAGGCAGCGGCCACAGACGCCACCCCGTGACGCGACGGGAGAGTGTGGAGGCGTTGCCGGGGTAGCAGCGAGGCCGTGGGCTATTTATGGAACCACCACCTGCGCTGGACGAGCGGTGGGCTGTGTAAGCAGGAAGCGCCGCCGGAGAGAAACCCGGATCCCTCCACGCCGGGGTGGGGCTTGTGAAGGGCGCGACCTCTGGCAGCAGTAATGGAACACGTGGGGCCCCGTCCCCATGTCTTAAACGTGGCATGGACCCTGCTCTGCCGTCATGGGCCGGGGAGCAAAACCAAGAGCCCCCGTCGCCGTCCCCGTCGTCGTGAGGCTTCCTGTCCTTCTTGTGGCTTAATCAACTTCATAAAAGTTTAACTTCTTTATCTTGCACATTCTTTAAATCCAATGACTTTTTAAACAGAAAACGTAAAAGACAAAACTCAAAATGATTCACAGTCCTGTGCCCCAGATACTCCTGCTACACCTATTTTGTGACTACGAGTGCACGTAAGAAGTCACAGAAGGGCATACGGTGAACACAAAACCCTCCTCGCTCCTCATCCTTCCTCCCCAAGTACCCGCCGTGTGGCACATCGCCGGCAAAAACGGACCACGACGATGCCCTCCTTCAGGTCCACCCCGTGAATGCCACTTCCCAGCACCTGTCACCAAGGGTCAATTTCTCCACCCTAGAGGCTGGGCTTGGCCACATGACGCAGCCCGTGGGACATCAGGACACAAGGACACAACAGAAGGCTTGAAGAGGCCGTGCACTGGGACTCACGCTTTCTGGCTGCTGGGAACACTCCTGCTACCGCATGAGCAGCCCGGGCCAGCCCGCTGTGGGGTGAGAGGCCCCGGCGGCCACAGCCAGAAGCCTGGGCACGTGGGCAAGGCTGTCCCAGCATCCAAGCCGCGGATGAGCTACATGGACCGGAAGAACCACCAGCCAAGACACAGCATCACGAGGGTTGATAAATATCTGACGTTCTAAGACACCACACCTCGGGGTGGTTTACGATGCTGTCTGACACAAGCCGTTAACAGGTTTGTTTTTCTTTTTAGAGGGGGTAGGGTAGGGTTATCTTTCAGAAAAACATATGCATATATTAACACCAGCACATATTTGCAAATCTTTAAAAGTTCTAATTAGACTTCTCATTTTGAGGTCAGATGCATGTGCAAGCGTAAAACACAGTACAGACAGATCTCGCGTGGCCTCTGTCCAGCTCACGCCAACGGGCACGACCCGCCGAGACGGTCAGCACCAAGCCCGGGCACGGACACAGACACCCCCGCAGGGACCCCCTCCTCACACAGCCACATCCGCTGCCCTCCCCACCCAACCCTGGCAGCCGCCATTTTTTGTCATTTTAAGAATGTTATACAAATGGAATCTGAGTGTGGTACCACCTCCTGGGACAGCCCTTTGTCACTCAGCACAACCCTCCCGAGACACATCCACGTCATTGCTGCGTCTGTAGCTCAAGAATTCTCTAGTGAAACCCCCTGGGCCTGGAGACTTCATTTTTGGGAATTTTTAAATTACAAATTCCATTTCCTCGATAGTTATATGCAGCCATTCAAATTATTTATTGCATCGTGGGTGAGTTGTGGCAATTTGTGTTTTTTGAGGTGTTGGTCCACCTCGTCCAGGCTATAACTGTACGTGTGTCGGGTCACCTGCACTGTTTCCCTTACTGCCCTTTCAACGTCTACAGGGCCTGTGTTACTCCTGATATTGTTAACCTATATCTTCTATCTTCTTTTTTTCTTTTTGGAGACAGAGTCTTGCTCTGTCACCCAGGCTGCAGTGCAGTGGCATCATCATAGCTCACAGCAACCTCAAACTCCTGGACTCAAGCAATCCTCCTGCCTCAGCCTCCCAAGTAGCTGGGACTACAGGTGCATGCCACAATGCCTGGCTAATTTTTCTACTTTTTTTGTAGAGATGGGGTCTTGCTCTTGCTCAGGCTGGTCTTGAACTCCTGAGCTCAAGCGATCCTCCCGCCTCAGCCTCCCAGAGTGCTAGGATTACAGGCATGAGCCACTGCACCTGGCTCTCTTTTTTCTCTTATCAGTCATGTAAGAAGTTTGTCAATTTTACTGACCTTTTCAAAGAACCAGATCTTTGTTTCATTGATTATCTCTATTGTTTTTCTGCTTTAAGTTTCACTGGCTGCTACTCTCATCTGTATTATTTCCTTCCCTCTGCTTGCTTTGGGTTTTTGTTCTTCTTGTTCTATCTAGGTTATCGATGTGAGACTTTCCCCCTTTCCTAAGTATTTAGGGCTATAAATTTCCCTCTCAGCACTGCGTTAGCTGCTTCCCACAGATTTTGGTATTTTGTATTTTCATTCTCTTTAAATTATTTTACATTAAAAAAAAATTTTCATTCTTTCCTTTCTCCCTTCTTTTCTGAATAATTCAATACTTCAGTCAAATCTCCATTAAGACCCTCTGTCTCCAACTGTTGGAGTCAGTGGGTAGAGCAGGGCTGGGGCTGCAGGAGGGGGCAGCAAGGGCGGAGGCAGCTGGGATGGAGGCTGCGTGACGTGGTGGCTGGTGGGGGTGCAATTTGGGAGGTTGTTTAGATAATCAGAAGTCAGGAAATACACAATAACTACACTGAGGAGAATGAAAACAAGGTTTCCCATGATTAGAGAAAAGAGTTACGTATATGGAAGGAAAAAACTAGAAGGAACTCTGTCTTCGTCTGTTTGGGCTGCTATAACAAAACGTCATAGACTGGCAGCTTGTAAACAGCAGACGTTTGTCACTTTTGAAGGCCTGGATGTCGGAGATGGAGGTGCTGGCGGATTCGCTGTCTGGCGAGGGTCTGCCTTCTGCTCCCAGCTCACTGCCTTCTCACTGTACCCCCACATAACAGAGGGGTGACGGTCTCTCTTGGGTCTCTTTTGCAAGGGCACTCATCCCACTGACGGGAGCACCTCATCACCTCCTCATATGTCACCTTGGGGGTGAGGATTTCAAATTACGACTTTGGGGGTTATATAGTCTGAATGTATCCCCCGAAGTTCATGTGTTGACACTTAACGGCCCCAGACAGCATCAAGAGGAGACGTAAAGATGGAATGAGGGCTATAATATAAGGGCCCGAGGGAGCAGGGTCGCTCTCCTCCGCTCTTCTGCCGTGTGAGGACGCCTAGACGGCTCCCTCTACGAGGAACCGGCCCTCACCAGGCACTGACCTGCCGGCACCTTGATCTTGGACTTCTTAGAGCTATGAGAGATGGATTCCTGTTGTTTGTAAATTATCCAGGCTCAGGTGTCTTGTTCTAGCAGCACGGACTGAGGCGGTGGCGGGGTATAAACATTCAGAGCATGGCAACCCCTGACGTGTGGCAATGACATTCATGGTTTTCATTAAGTAGAGAGAGAGATAAATAGAAATAAACGGGGATTTATGTTTCCCAGCTCTGCCCGGTGGCAGAGACCGGGCGTGAGATCCCCTAACAGCAGTGAGCACACCGAGCACCCAGATCTGGGTTTCCAAATACCACTCTGGGTTTCTGTACTACAAGAGCCCAGGGCCCTGGGGAAATGGCCGATGCCGGGGCTGGGACAGGGAAACCACCAGCCGGCCTGGAACATCTCGGGGTGCCAGGAGTAAAGAAGTGCCATGAGGATGACGGAGCTTAGCCAGAAGGCAGGGCTGTGCAGCAGCTCTGAGACCTGTGTCCACTCAGCCCAGTATGATTTATGAGCAAACCAGAAACAATGTGGGCATCAAATTAACAAAAATAATAGGTGATAACCCATTGACTAAATCAGGAGTTCATGAATCCATACCGATAGAAATAAAAAGGGGAGAGGAGAAACCTCTTCGTGACAGGGAAAGCCAACGAACACATGCGGTTCAGGTGTGACCGTCCTGGACGCCCAGGCAGTGGTGAAATGTGCGGAGGAGAGACGTGGGCCCAGGCAGGACCGATGAAGCCAACACAGCACAGCGCCAGCCACGGGGAATCTGGGTGCCGGGCACACGAGGGCTCGTTTACTCTCGCAACTTCTCTGAAAGTTCAAATTTGAACTTAAACTTTTAAAAACACACACCCGACAGCCAGGTCTGCCCTGTGCTTCTTCAATCTGCTAACGAGATCCTGGGGATCCTTCCCATCGGCACACCCAGCTCTGCCTTATTATTTTTCACGGCTGCACAACGTCCCGAGGTACCGATGACCTTCTATCTTATTAACTAACTTCTGAGCTGGTGTCCGTACGTTGGATGCTATGAGGGGACCGCACACCCTCTTTTATAAACGATGACAATCCAAATGCCTCCGTGTTCGCGGTTTGGGGAAAGCTCACACCCACCGCTCCCTGCAGTGGCCCTTCCCTAGCTCCCTGCGCACGGCTCGCCGGGACAGACAGACGGACCCTCCCCCTACCTGCCCGGTGCTTGGTTGGGGACTGGGGTGGAGCTCAGCCCTCGTCCTCCATGACAGGAGTGGACAGATGAAGCCCAAGATTGAAAAGGCACAGCAGCGCCGCATGTCATCTACCCAGAAGTCACTCAGAGGAGGCGCCACTGTCCCGGCCCTGACGTCTCCATGACACCGATAGCCCCACCTGCCCATCCTGTTACAGGCTCCATCTGCTTCCTGTGGGGACCCCAACTGATAAGCCACTCAGGGAGGGTCCCCAAAGGGTCCCCCACAGGACATACGTGGACTCGCTGCAGAAGGCCCCCCTGCCGGGTGGCACCTGGGTGCCAAGCAGCACTGAGACGCAGGCAGACCTCCGCGCAGGGGCGAGGCCTGCTGCAAGGAACATGCCACAGCACGAGACTGAGGTGGGGGGTGGGGGACGGAGCGACAGTGCGGCCCTCTCAGTACCAACACTCCACCCTCACTGGACTGTGATGTGATGAGTTTTTCAAATGTGTTTTCTTAGTAATTAGAAAAAAACCCACAAAACCCCAAAACAGGTGGGGTGGGCACAGTGGGCAGAGCGTGCTCAGGGAGAGACCTGGCCCTGGGATGGGCACAGAGGGGCTTCCCCTGGGCTGTGTCACCCACTGCCCACGCCGCCCAGGCCCCATCCCTGAACCTCTCTTAATCGGCCATGGCCCGGACGCCGTGCCCTGTCTGGCCCCAAAGCCTCCTCCCCAGGGCCCCCTCCCACCCTGAGCCTGTTCTCTTCCCCAAAAGCTTCCCTGGTGGCCTGAGGTCACCCCCTTTGGCTGCCAGAGGGTAGGGCCAGAGATGGCATGAGTGACCAAGCGGGGACCAGAAGAGAGCGATGTGCCCCTTGCAGATCCTTTTCAGAGCTGCCTCCGCTCCGTACCGTACCAAGCTGGCCGCCTCCCGCCCTCCAAATACCTCACAACCTGACCGTCCTACCCTAGCCCTGGGTGGGCTCCAGGGGACATCTCTGCACCTGGATTCATAAGAGCCGCCAGCTCTGGGACAAAAGTCACGTAGAAACAACACCGTCCCTCCCACAGACAGATGTGCATAATCTCTGCTAACATTTCCCTATTGTGTGGCTGAGCTAAACCTCGGAACAGACGCTACAACCCCAGGCAAGAGAGAGAGCAGGGAGAGCTCGCAGGAAAGGCCTAATCCCCCCAGAGGGGTTAGTGCGGGGGCTGTTGAAAGGACCCGGCCCGAGTCGGAAGCAGGGGATTGCAGTAATCCAGCCTTCCCCTGGTGGGCTTTTCAGAATGCAGTAGGCCCCTCTTTCCTCCGGGACATCCGAGGTGGTGTCCCGAAATGGGGACTTCACTCCTGTGAGCCACCTGGAAGGTCGCAGTGGCAGGCAGGCCCCTGTGTCAGAGCCAGGGCCAGGTGAGCAGAAACAACTGGGCAGAGGTGGCCACACCGGTGTCCTGGCTGCATGTCCCTGAGGCGTGGACACTCGGTTGCTGCTGCCACCGGCAGGTGACTCTGGAGCACTCGAGTGCCCTGATGGGAGACCAAGGCTGACTCGACCTCCCCCCACCCCACCGCCACACCCAGCAAAAAGCTCTCAGCCCTGGATTTGGGTTCCAGATAAAAGCAAGAAGGAAAATGCACCACACATTGGTCTCTGCTTCCCTGACAAGGGGACGTGGTCCCCAGAGCCCCGTGTGGCACACACTGGGGAGTGTCACACTCTGTTGTCTAGCCCCTGCTGGCTGGAAGGGCACCACCGGAGGGGTGTGGGGTTCAGAGGTGGGCAGAGCCAGACGGCACAGCAGAATGTTCCTGAAATGCAGCAAACACCTGCCCTTTGGGGATTATCTTCCTCCTTGCTCCTTCAGGGCATGTGCCAAGTCAGAGCAGCAGCCTGAACGTGCCCGGGCAGAAAACCACGGACCCCTCGTCCTTGGGCCAGGAGGGCTCAGCCTCTCGGGAGCTCTGCTGCCTATGTGGGGCAGAGCCACGCCTGACGCCGGGCAGATCAGCTGAGCTCAGGGGACTGTGGCGCTCACTGCAGTGACAGAGGTGCACAGGGCCAGCCCTGCCCTCCGGGGGCTTCCAGTTCCCGGCTGGTCACCTGCACAACGGGAGGGGCAGGAACGACTCCACTGAAGTGCAGTTATGGGGGCAGAAAACTTCACTCGGGGTCTGCAAGACCGAAAGGGGGAAGGAGCCGTTCTCCAGAGCAGCCAAACCGGGGCTGAGCGGCCACGGGTGGCAGATGTGGAAGATGTGTCACACAGATTACAATGACGCAGGAAGAAAAATCCAAACCATGATCCAACCTCGAGCCCCCAAGGGGACAGGTAGGAGGGGGCTCTCGGGAGGCCACCCCACCCCCGCTGCTTCTCACGGGGGCCACCAAGGCACACGCCCAGGGAGGGGCACACAGACCTCGCATGGCCAGTCACTGCGCAAACAGCCACGCAATAATGTCACTGCACCACATCACGGAAAGACTCCGGTCCTTGTGATGGGCTGACAGGGCAGCAGGTCTCGTTTGCCGGCCTGTCTCTTCCTCCAGCCCAGCCCTCGAGCCCCCTCCCCTCCACCCTGCACTCCACCCTCCATGGGGCCACGGCCCACCAGGGTGCCATCCCTCATGGGCAGCCCAGCACCCGCCCTGGCACCTCCTTGTTCTGCAAATCCCCAGCAAGCGCTCAGCCCCCTGCCCCCACCAGCTCCTCTCCCACCTCGCCCCAAAGGAGGCTCAAGCTCCCCCTGCCCTGGGCTGGCACCGACGGGACACAGGATGAAAATCGTGGTCACTGTGCGGGTGATCACTCTGTGTGGGGCGACTGGAGACAGCAGGACGTGCAGGGCAGGTGTGAGGGGCAGGCCCAGTGGCAGGGGGTGGACCCCAACTGCCCAAGTGTCAAAGCCAAAGACAGGGTAGGGGTGAGAGGCAGAAAGGCGGGAGACGCTCCCCACACGGTAGGGCTGGTGTGACTCTCAGGAGGACGGGACCCCATCTGCCCGCCAAGCTCAGGGCCGGGGCTCCCGGAGGCCTAGAGGGCCATGGTGGGGACAGGTGGGGACGAGGCCAACCCAGACCCAGGATGGGGTGGGGACCCCTAAAGCTCCCAGGAAGGAGAACAGCAGTTTGCAAAATCACAGCCATGGTGGCACGGCACCGAGATGCGAAATCCAACAACGTGTTTCCTTGCACACCAAACAGCAAAATAAAGCAAAACCAGAAACGCCCAGGCTTTCCCAGCACTTCCTCGGAGAACATTCTGACTCTCGGGTTACATCCAGGTAGAGCGGACAACTTTGGCTCTGAAGCTGTGTCTGAATGGCCTGGAATTTCAGCCGCCAGTAACGACCCGGCCAAGGCCGCTGCCGATGAATGAGCCCTTTCTGCGTCCCGCCTGCGCCCGGCGCTCCCCGTGGGAATATCCCGCCGACCGGGGCTCGGTGTGTTCACACGGACCCGCCACGAACGCCGGGCTCCTAAACCACTTCCCAGGAGCATATTTTTTAAAACTTCAGAATATGAATGTCTTAGAACAGAAAAGCTGCTTCCAGGGCACCGGAGTGGGCCACCCTGGAGCCGACCTACCTTGTTGTAGTACTGCACCTGCACCGAGTGCCACCGCCCGTCACTCACGCCCCCGGGGACCTGCGGCGCCACGGTCGTCGTGGTCTCACCTGCATGGCGGGAGGGAGACCCAGAGAGAAAGCAGGGGTTGAGGGGCTGCTGGGGACCCCGGCTTGCGCTCCAAGGCCGTGGGCAGGGGGTGCCCTCCCCATGGCCCCACTGGAGCCCCCACTGGTTTCTCCGTTCTGATTACAAAAGTAATTCTGGTTCCTTTTTTAAATATAAAAAACATTAAGAAGCATAAAGAGGGTGACCGCGTCCGTTAGCGCAGCATGGTGATGCTCACGCCGTGGCGGGGCCCCTCCGTTCTCCTGCACGCTGCACCAGCACAGACAACGTCATCAGAACCGATGCAGAGCTGTTTACCCCGTGGGTCACTAAATAACATATCGTGAGTCCTGTCCCGTGTTTTTAACAACCTTTTCACCACGCAACACACCCTTTTGTGAGGTCACAGGACACTCCCCTTGGCCGTCTCTGTCTAGGGGCACTTGTGTCTCGTCCACCCCCAGAGCTCTCCCTTCCGAGGGGCTGGGCGAGCCCGGCTGTACGTCCCCTCGGGGATTCTGGCTGCAACAGTCCTGGTTACGCAGCCACTGGCAGGACGGGAGAAAGGAGCTTCACGTGCAGAGGGTGTCCCCGGCAGGGAATGCCACCCCAGGGAGCCCGCGGGTGCCCCATTTCTTTATTCCATACAAAAAGGCAAAGCCCCAACCTTTATCAGGCATGTGTCAATAGACAGGGTCAGGGCTCGAGGGCCAGAAGCACCTCTGAGCCGACCTGGTGAACTTCCAGGTAGAGGAGGAGCAGGTGTAATTCCCCGCTAAAAATCACTTGTGCCAGAAAAACACAGATATTGCTGTGGGCAGTCTGGATGCTCTTTTCCAACAACCGGGACAGCATGTTCAATGGCTTTTCTGATATTTTCAATCTAGAGATGTACCACACTTTATTTAATGACTCCTCAGTTTTTTAAAATCCAAGCCCTATCTTCGATACCTTCAGCACTATAAGTAACACTGTAATGAACATCTTTGTGCACTCTGGGTTTCTTCCAAGGCACAGACTCCTAGACATAGAATTAGGGGATCAAAGGGTGTGCGGCTTGGAGGCACTGCACAGGATTAGGGTGGTCTTAACTGACAAAGCACCTGAGAAGCGCTCCAAGCCCTGCCCTGCCCGGGACGAGGCCCCACCTGCAGAGAAGGTGAGCTGCAGCTGCTCCTCCACGATCTCCAGGGCGATGAAGTCGTGCTTCTCGTTGAAGCGGCCATTGTAGAGCAGCAGGGCGTTCCTTTCTTGGGTGGCAAACCTGCGGCACCAAGCAGAAGCGTGTCACATGGCGAAGACCCCAGGGCCAAAAGCTGCCCGGGAGTGACAATCCCGGCCCGAGGAGGACAAGCACATGGGCCACGATTCAGGACAGGCATGGTCCTGACCCTGCCCGTCAGCAGCCAACAGCCCATCAGACCTGGTTAGCAACGTTCTTTTCTGGAAGTCACGAACCAGAATCCACGGGGAAATTTGGTCACCACGGGCTAGAGAATGTGACAGTGTGTTTGCACAATGTTCTAGAAGTATGACACCCAGCCAACATGCCATTCACAGATGTTTTCGGACAGAAAACACACATGGCACACCTTCTGTCGCCGGAAACAGATTCCTGAGCATGTGCGCCGGGGCACAGGGACGTGGCACCTTCCCGCGCGGGGACGCTGCTGAGGAAGGACCCCGGGCCTGCCCCGGCCCCACCACGCTCCAGTCGCACATGTGTCTTTCCGTCCCCAAGCCCTCGGATCCCGCTGCCCCTTCTGCCGCAAACAACCTTCCCCGGCTCTGCCGACCGCCGGGACCGCTGCAACTGCGCTTCCTCTGACTCCGTTTATCCACGGTCCCCGCCCGTGCATCACAGCACTGAGCTGATTTCTGAAATTATCCTGCTTCTTCACTCGTTTGTGAGAACGTGCGGTCCTTCAGGGGAGGGGCTGTCGTGCCCACAGCCCAGGCGGCCTGGTCCGAGTCAGCGCGCGATGACGGTGAGTTGAACAAACACACAGACAGGGCACGAAGGAACAAACGCGTGTGTGACAATGAACACACCTGGCAGAACTTCACACGTTCAAAGACTAAAAAACCACTCACACCTGGAGACAATCATCTTCAGAAATCCTTCTCCCCCACGGTCCTAGGACGCTGGCTCCATCAGACCCCAGGGTCCCCAGGGGGTCTTCAGGACCCCAACACCCCCAGTGGCAGAGAACTCGGCAACCCCCCCGAAGGAACCTGGGACCAGCTCCTGAGTGAGCTGGACGTCTCCCCTGTCAGAGAGGAGGTGGCAGAAATCCCCTCCTTTGATTCAAGGCTGGTGTATCTGTTTTCACGCAGCAGAGTCTGGAACAGCCTGAAGCCCCCGACCGCGGCCTTTCCACTGAGTGGATGTTCAGTCCACAGCTCCGTCTGGACCCGGATCCCCTCTCCGTAGAGGGGCTCTGAGAACTGACGACAAATCCTAAAGAAAAACACCTGCACAGCAAACCGGATGCTTTAGGCGTGGAGCGCGCAGGGGGCAGAAGGGACCTGAATTAGGGTGAGGACCAGCTCGACGCCGCCGGGTGGGCTGCGCCCAGTTGTTTGTTAGGTTTTGCTTTGGACGTTTCTCTCTGGCCCAAGGTGGGAGCTGGGACGTGGCGTCAGTGTGAAACGCTTCGCTCCTACTCCCCTGACCCCAGCAAGCACCGGTCACCACCAGGGACGCAAAGGCCCAAGGCTGAGGGCGGGGTCGGAACCGTGCAGCAAGACAGGCAGATGCAGAAACCGAGGCTGGGGGCAGGGCATGGAGAACAAAGAGCGGTGGGGACATGAGAGGTGGCTGGGAACGGAGCCGGGAGCCCACTTGGGAGCCCAGGCACTTGGCAACCAGCAACCAGAAAGCAGAGAAGGCCCGAAAGAACCACCTGACACAAAGGCAGCTTGGGCCCCGCCCGCTGTCACCGCCTACCCTGGCGGGCGGGGGCAGGGGGCACTGCAGCCCCCGAGGTGTCAACGTTCCGTGAGATCTGGGAGGCCCCTTTATGATTTTGCTTTCAAAGCCACTCCCTACAACACGCTCACGGATTTAATGTCCCCCCCCACCCCAATTTCCCAGCTGCCGCCATGCAGAAGGGAAATGGCCGGCAGATCACTGCTCAGTGTAACGATCTCACGGACACTAACCCGACAGCAAGTGGGCACAGAGAGACCCCACGCAGAGTGGGGTCACCGTGACCGGGGACAGAGGGCAGAGCGGTGGCTGCCGAGGCTGGGAAGGGGGCAGTGCAGAGACGGTGGTTACGGACTACAGACAGCTGGGCAGAGAGCAAGTTCTAGTACTCAACAGGAAGGAAACTGTAGTTAACACTAATTTATTGCACAGTTAAAAAAAAAAAAACTACAAGAAAAGAATTGTAACGTTCTGAACACAAACAGTAACTGTTTGCTGTGACAGATACCCCACGAAGCCTGATCTGATCGTCACGCATTGCATGCAAGTCCCAAAACACCACATGTACCCCCGAAAATATGTACAACTATTATGTATCAATAAAAAATAAGTTTAAGAAAACATTATTATTTTCCACTTTCCCTGTCTGGAGCCAACACACTTCCCTGTTGGCTTCCAGCACATTTGCCAGCGCCACGTCCACACCTCTGGCACCAGGACTTTCGGCCACCTGTTAGGTCAGGCTCCCGTGGTCACCCTCCTGCAGCTCATTACCCTGCCAAAGGCCACGGCAACACACGTGACTGAGGGCTGCCGGCCATCCCCAGGTGTCCAGTGGCCATCACAACATACATGCCCAAGTCACGTGCCCAGACTCACGCCTGTCACATGCCACAATGTGTTTGTCAGAAGACACCAGGACTCCTCTGTGGGTGCAGACACCCACAGAAACCCTCTATTGCAAACACCAAGCCACAGGGGACACAGAGTCGCTGGGGACCCCACGGCAGAGCCCTCGTCCGGGAGGCCTGTGCAGAGCCAGCACCCAGGGTCTGGCTGCATAGGGCCAGCGCGCAACTGTGCTGCAAGGTGACACTGATCCCTTTACAAAAGGAATTGGGGGCGGGACAGCAACCGCCAGCTGCCAGGCACTGCCACCACACTCAGAGCCCTCATGGGAAGCCCCTGGGGGAGGGACCTCCTTAGCCCGTTTACAGGACATGAGGCACAGAGAGGGGATGTCACTTGCCCACAGTCAGGGTGTCAGAGGGTGACGGAGCCACGGTCCGTAGGCCAAAGCAAAACGGGCAAACCGCTGACACAGCCAGCAGCCAAATGGCTCGAACCTCAAAGCTGCTTTTAGAATCGAACGACAGGGGGTCCCACAGAACCGGGCCGGGCCAGCACCGCCCACTTGTCCCCCCTCCTAGGGGCCCAGCGAGGGGCCCTGCTCTAAAGGTTAGAAGTAAAGCAACGAACGCCAGGCCCGACATGCGCCTGAGCTTGGCGTGTGGGAGCCGCTCTGGATCTCATTAGAGTCAGTCTCAAAAGCGAAACCCGGAAGACGGACAGAGCCTGGGAAACCCCTGCCCACTGGGAGAGCACAACTCGGGTGCGCTCGCACGACGGGGCACCGAGGGCATGGACTCCAGGCAAACGGCCCGGTGGGGCACCCTGCTGGGCTTATGATTGGGCAAGTTCTGCCACCTTTATGTGCCTCAGTTTCCCCACCTGTAAGATGGGGACAAGAGCAGCACCCAGCTCACGGGGTCTTGTGAGAAGGGTGCTGGCACGTGAGCTGCCAGCAAGTGTCTGGCACAGACGCCTGCTCATTGCCACGGCTGTCGTCCACGCTGCCCGCTGTGGGGAACGGGCAGGCCCGGGGATGCTCACCCGGAACCAGTCTCCAAACAGAACGTGCTCCTCAGAGGAGGCCTCTGGTGCCCAACGCTGGTGCCCAACACAGAACTCACCAAGGGGCTGGACGGGGCAGGTCCAGGTGCTTCCGAGGGGCAGGGTCCGCCTGGCTCTGCAGAGCCCCCAGCAGATGCTCCGGGCCACTCAGAAGGCCTGGACTGTTTTCCTTCTGCAACTCAACCCCCTACCCCCACCAAACTGCAGAGCCTTTCCCCTAGGACAGCCGGAGCCCCGCTGCCATCCCAGGGCCACAGCCTTATCTCAGGGCAGCGGGCACTGGTGCCTCACAGGCACAGAACTGCCAGCCGGCACCTGCTACCCTCTGCGCCTGGAGGATGAGACGCCTCCAAGGAGCCTCAGGCCAGCGGGTGGACGGAGGCACCAATGGAGACCTGGACCTCCACACGGTGACAACAGGCACAGCTGTCCACGAGCTTGACGCCAGAAAACAGGAGGTGGGGATGGCAGGTGATTATTTAAAGGTTTCAAAAATGCATCTGTTTTGGAGACTTTAGCACAATCAAAGCATTTGACAAGCAGGAACAAAAGCAGGATCGGGAGTCTGGCATGAGTCCATCCCCCAAGTGATGAGCCCACGTCAGGACCAGTCTAGAGGCAGACGAGAGCCACACCGTGGAAAACACACTGACGACTCAGGCCACACAGGTCAACCCCGTGCCCACTTCTGAGCCTCTGGGGGTACAATCAGGGCAGACGGGACCTGGAGCCCATAGCCAGGGACAGCTAGGGCTAGAAGGCAGCAGACAAGTGGGAAGTGACCAGGCCATCCAGCTGGCGCTGGAATGTGGCGTCCCTGGCTGGGGTCAGAAGGGCTTCCTGGAGGAAGGAGGTGGGGTCAGGTTGCCAGGCAGGGGGAGGCTGGGAGAGAACATTCCAGGTGGAGGAAACACCCATCCTGAGCCTGAAGGCTGGTCTAGGGTAGAGAATGGCAGGCGGTCAACGCAGCCACGTCACAGGGTCTGAGAACAGCGAGTGCGAAGGGTCAGTGGGGGTCAGCCCCAAGGGCCCGCTGAGAAGCTGTGTCTCCCTCCCCCAGTGGGCAGCCCCAGCAGGACGGTCCACAGGGACTGACAAGACTCGGGCTGAGGGCAGACGAGACTGGCGCAGTGCCCAGGTGTCATGCGGGTGAGAGATATCGGTGGCAGGCGCCAGGTGGTAGGAACTGGGCTAGACGAGGGAGAGGCTGGGGGGCACCCTGCTGCCTCGGGCCCCTCCCCAGAGAGGGCCTGAGTGGTGGAGACAGCTCTATAGAGCCGGGTCCCTCTCGGATCTGCCGAGCGTATGAGGACATTCACATGGGCGTCCTGGAGCCTAAACGTCCCTACGGAACAAGCTTGTGTGGTTTTCTGGGGCACAACCAAAGCATTTAATTAAATCTAAATGCTCTTGGGAAAAAAGGGACAAAAATAAAACAACAAGCCCTGCGCACCACAAGTCTGTGTCCTCGAGTCAGATTAAGGGACCAGGGCTGGAAAGGGTCGCGCAGCCCTTGGTTCCACACTGAGAAGGCCCAATTCCTGAGCCGCTGGTGGCTTTTCCCTGCACCTCTGGCCACCTAGATGTCCAAGATGCCCACATGCTGGCAAGTGGGCAGGACCAGGCTGGCTTCCTGGGCGTGTGGCCCCTGCAGCCCCCAGGCCCAACGCTCAGAAGAGCCCACGCGCGCTTGAGTGCTCTGCGGCCACTGTCTCGAGATTCTTAATCATTCCGGCACAAGGGGCAACCTTTTCAGTTTGCACAGCGCCCCACCTACTGTGGGAGCCAGTCCCATGGCCAGCACTGACCGGGGCCACGCGCGTGTCCAAGGCCACCGCAGATGACACCTATGTAACCATCCAGGGGATGAGACGCATGGGACACCCGTGTGGACGCGGCAGGACACACTTACGTGAGGGAGATGGTGAAGTGGAAGCGCTGCCTCAGGCCTCGGAAGGTGACGAAGGACTGCGGCGGGAAGCTCCTGGTGGTGACCTCGCAGTAGGGCCGCTCGTACTCGCCGGGGGGGCACACGCAGTGGAAGCCGCCGATGAGCAGGTTCACGCAGGTGCCACCATTCTTGCACACCCCGTTGGCGCAGCGGCCGGAGCGGGCGTCCACCTCGCAGTGCTCTCCTGGAGGGCGGGAGGGACAGGCACGGGGGCAGGTCACGGGGCGGCCGAGGACGAGCCAACCAGCCCCACGAGGACCTGGACACACACGCCCCACAGAAGCAGCTGCTGAGGGAAAACACGGTCGGGCCCGAGGTCCCTGATGCGAACACGAACCCTCCAGCTGCCGCAGCCTTCCCAGAGCTGGGCTGCAGCTATACGTGTGTTGGTTCCTCACTGGGACACCCTGCTCCCGGGGGTGCGCTACGGACGGGGGCTCAGGAGGCCTCCAAAGCCCTCCCTCGAGGGCTCCTCCAGGGACGGTGCCAGGTGACTAAGCCTGCTGGGTTCCATATCCCAGGGGACAAAGAACTGCAGCAAGGAGCCCTTGTCGGCATCCAATCTCGTTCCCTGTTCCAAGCTGGACTCTCTTCCGGGGAGACCCCCGGAAACAGGAAAGGGGCCTCATGCCCCGACACCCATGTCTGTCACAATTGCTGAACACATCAGGGCCTTGTCCAAGACCGAGGAGCACACCACGCTCCCACCGGGCTGGGGGGGCGCCTGCCCAGTGGGCTTCCTGCCCTGTCCACCTCCCCCTGACCCTCACGCAGGCCCCCTCGCTGTCCCAACACTGGATTCCAACTCGGTTTTACCCTTGCCTGTGTCCCCACGGGCCTGTGAGCTCCTGCGGGCAGGCACCACCATGCTCTGACGTCCTCCCCAGAGGCTAATCCCTCCTGGGACAGGAAGGTTCCAGAGAGCTGTCGGGCTGACCGCCTCCCCCCAGGGCCCCAGTGCTCCCCAACAGGAAGGCCACACTCAGCACCAGCTGCCTGTGGACTGGCCACTGCCTTGGCCGGCAAGGTCTGGCTACAGCGAGCTACGACCAGGCCCTGCCCTCCAGCCTGGGCACAGAGTGAGACCCTGTCTCTTATAAAAAAGGAGGAAAAAAACCCACTGGTATAAAGACATGAAACTCGGAACCCCAGAGACATCCAACGTGAGGACGCTTGGTGCAGGACGGAGTTTGCCCTTCAAATGGCAGCATCTTCCTGGAGCCCAGAACTCACTGGGGTCCCCACTGGGGTTGCTCTGTGACACGTCTTCTCGACAGGCACTCACAGGCATCTCGTGAGGGGCCTCTGAGCGCATCAGTAAGGCCACCTCTCAGCCGGCCATGGCCACACACGGTGTGGCCCTATTTGACACCAACTCAGACAGACAGAATGCAAACACACTTGCATGACGTCTCTGTCTGCTCGGGCTGCCGTGACAAAGCACCACAGACCGGTGGCTCATACGACAGATACTTGTGTCTCACAGTTCTGGAGGCTGGAAGTCCAAGATCCAGGTTCCAGCTGACTTGGATCCCATGCGGGCTCTCCGCCTGGCAGTGTCCTCATAGGCAAGGACGGGGCTCTGGCCGCTGTCCACTCCTCTCAAGGACTCTTGTCCCATCACCAGGCCCCACTCTCGTGCCCTGCCATCTCCAAGTTCAGTCACAATTCAGTCTATAGCAGCATGTACGAGACAACTGGGAATTTGAAAAGACTGCATAGTGAGCATTAAACTTTATTATCAATTTAAAAAAAAAAACAACAACAAAGAAATCAGATGCTGTTGAGGGTGGGTGCTAAGGTGTACCCCAAAATCCCCAGGACCGAGACTCTGGGGTGTGGGTTACCACTTGTTCACAGCTGAGATCCTGCACTCAGACATCCCCCTTCCCGCAAAGTCCCGCAGCCCAAGAAGCTGCCCACGCCCAGCCAGCGACAGATCAGTGTAGAGATGCAGGCTACGGGGCAGGCTGAGGGCTCATCACAATGCACAGCAGCCCGACCCCCTCTGCCCGGGCCAGGTCCCTCACTGCCCCCAGGCGCAGCTCCCAAGAAGGTTCCGCACCCAGAGCTAGGACCTCCGAGTCTGCAGACGGATACCGACTTCAGTGACTCAATAACCAGTTAGTTTAAGGACATTCTTTCCGTCATCCACGGGGATGCTTCACAGGAGTGAGCTCATGTTAGGCAACAGATGAAACCGATTTGAAATTAGCATGACCATCAAGAGAAACAAGTGTGCCCTGAGAAAGCCCAGTTTCCCCGGGTGCCTCCCGTCTGCACTGCCAGGCTGCACCCCCGGGACGCACAACAGCCTAGGCTGGGTGACACCAGTCTGAGCAGGGCTGGCATCACTGGCTTTTGCTGGACGTCATGAGCACACCAGGGCCACCCTGACACTGACCCCTGAAGACAGGGGGCGCCGAGAGCTGACCCCCTGGTCAGACCATAGATGGGACAGACCCCCGCCCCCAAGTAGATGCTTCCCACCCTGCTCAGAGTTAAGACAAAAGGAAGCAGCCCCCCCCCCGCAGCCCCCACCCTCATCTCAGCTCCACCCACCCAGGGAAGCTGCCTGACCTCCCGACCCTGTGGGCAGGCTGTGAGCACACACAGGCTCTCACACACGCTTGCACGATGCTTGTAACCTCTCCCCACGCTCATACACGCACACTCACAACCTCCCACATGCACGCACACTCATTAATAACCTCACACACATGCATGCACATAACCTCACGCATGCATTCACAGTCACACACCTGCTCACACACATACATACGTGGACACCCCTCACATGCACCCTCACACCCTTAGTCACACACTCACATGCTCACACACTCGCCGCACACTCACACCTGGGAGTCAGGGCTCCTGGGCTCCCCGCAGGGAGGGCGGCCTGCAGCCTCCGTAAATTCCGTGCGTTAATGTGACGTGCATCGCTTAAGGTGGTGTATTCCTCCTCCTCCACACACTTCAAATTCTCTCCTTTCTACTCTAAAAATACGTGACATTTGGGAGAGTTTGCCTTCCGAGTTCCAGTAGCGCGTTCTAAAATAACAGCCTCGAGAGCGGCGGGGCGTGGTCCCCAAGCCGCCGGCAAACAAAGGGGCCCCCTCCGCCTGCTCCAGAACCGCGTCCGACTCCCCCAGGAGCCTGGGCCCAGTCTCGCCCGCCAGCCACGCCACCACCTGCTCCGCCATCGCCTCGCACTGGACGGCTGGAGCTCACACTGCCCTCATCTGAGTGCTAGAAGGTTCCTTCCCACCCACGCCTGGGATTTCCTCTACAAGGCCCAGGGAGAGGAAGGCTCTTCGTCCGCATCTCCACAGTCTGAATTTGAATCTGTGGCCCAGCAATCCCGCCTCTGAGTTCGGTTACCAGAGGCTGCAGCCCCACAGCCCCGGCTGCCCCCTTTAAGGGAGGACGACAGAACGGACCTGTCCTTCTCACGTGGGGGGCACGTGCGAGGGACTCTGCGGACAGACAGGTGGCCTTCGAAGCCCCGGTGTCCCCCAGGAGGGCCGGAGGAACATACACACAGGTATCTCTGCCCCGCTACTTAAAAGGCCTTGCTGGTGTGAATAATTCGCAAATAAAGCTGAACCTCCATGAACTTGGTTTGCTTTTCTGAGGATGAAGTTGTATTTTCTCTGGGTTTTGCTTATTTTCATTTCCAGGAGGCAGCTGTATCAGCTTCCTAGGGCTGCCGTGACCGACGGCCACAATCTGGTGACTGACACAGCAAGGTCTATCCCCTCGCATCTGACGTCTGACACCCCGGTGTGAGCAGCGCTCCAGCCCCGCCGGACGCTCCAGGGGACGGACGGTCCTTCCTGCCCTCCAGCTCCTGGGGGCTCCCGAGTTCCTGCTTGTGGCCTCTTCCCACGTGGCCGCCTCCCGCAGAGCGTCAAACCTCCCTCTCCTCTCTCCTGGGAGGACGCCAGTCACGGGCTTTCGGGCCCACCCTAAACCAAGGATGATTTCACTTCGAGCAGCTGAGCTGATCACATCTGGAAAGACTCCATTTCCAAATGAGGTCATGTTCTGAGGTTCTGCGTAGACAGGAATTCTGGGGGCCACTACTTGCCCTGTGTCTGTCCTGGAAGTACAGTCGTGGCACATTTTGGCCTCTGCAAACAGTGTGGAGACCAGCAGCACCAGGCACTGCTGGGCCCCCGCCTGAGGATGCCTCTTCCCCACTGTGACTCCAGGCTCCAGTTTCTCGGCCCCTCAGGAGACTGTCCCAGCCTTGGCCTCTGCCGGCTCCTTCCCCACCCGGCCAGCCCCCTCCCACTGCAGCCCCTCCCGCCTCCCCAGGACGTCCCCTGTTCTCTCCATGCCCCACCCCGGACCTTCCCCTCTCCAAGCTTATCTCTGGGCCCCCCTTTGGGGCAGGGTCTCAGCCCTGGGGCCATCCCCTCCCACCTCGTCCCCCCCCTCAACCCTGCCCCTGCGGCCTCCCAGAGTCCTGGGCCCCTCATCTGCAGCCAGATCCAGCTGCCACCTGCATAACCACAGGCCTCGTCACGGCCCCTGCACCCCCCCCGCCCACCCCAGTGCCTCGCAGATCAGCTTGTTCTGCACGTGGAGACAGACGGGCTTTCCACGGTGTTGGTGTTGCCACGTGTCAGTCTCACTGGCTAGAATCCCATAAAGACCGCACTATTGTCAACAACGGTGACTCACAGGGACCATCCTCCAGCCCAGCGTCCTCTCTCCTGGGTCAGCATGTGGCTTCCCGGTGCCTGCAGGCCGCCCCACGTCCCTCACCGTGCCCGTCCTCCCTCTCAGGCACCAACTCCGGAAGCTCGGCCCATGGCCTGAGCAGGCACCAGACTCTCACGGACCCCCAGTCCCTCCTCTCTAGAGCGTGCCCACCCGGCTGCACGGTCACCCCCCCCCCCGAGTGACTCTTTCTAACGTGCTTCTCCCCCGGCTCTGCGAGGGCAGCAGCAGGGGCTGTGTGGGGGCCAAGGCTGAGAACGTCGGGCACACAGTGGGCGCCCAGTGAACGCCTCGTGTGCGCAGGGCACACAGCCCCGGCAGGGAGGGGTGCCCGGTACGCAGACGGTATTGACGAATGCCTGTGGGATGAAGTCATGGAATGCCAGGACTTTCCCAGTTCCGAGCCAATGATTAACGCAGGTACTTAATCCACAAAGTTACAAAACCTATACAGCTCGTGCATTTGATTCAAACGGTGCGGGAAAGAGGTTGAATTAATTCCACAATGACACACGCCCTTTTTATAAAAGGTGACGAGACCCGTGAGCACTCCGGTTTCCTGTGCTCGGGACCAGTCTGGGAAGGTCCTCATCTCCGGGTTCTGGTACTTTCCTCAGACCGACTCTCAGGTCCCCGTGACTCAGCAGGGGCTACAAAGTCCACGGGTGAGGACACTTCCCAGAGCAGCCCCTGCAGCTGATGCGCGAAACCACTAATGCTTCCTTTAAATGTACCTCCCGTGCAGCAGCCGGCAAATGCCCTTCGGGGAATCCCTGCCGCGCAGCGTCTGCAGATGCTCCCGACAGGGCTGAACGCAAACCTGGGAAGCGATGTGGTGTACTAGTTTTTAACTCTTAAAATCATCTTACTTAAGGTAAAGCATTTGGATCAAATTTAGTGAACCTGATATCTTTGATTTTCTAATACAGCTTTTATAAGAAACAAAATGTTCTCAAGTGTGCTTACTAGCAAGATTTAACTTCATCTCTCTTTTTCTACGAATTCTCATTCAAGATAAATTTGGCCTTTTGCTTACATCCTAGTGTCCTGCTTAGAGTCAAATGCTTGCTCCAGGTCACTCTAAACCTGGGGGAAATCCACCCCGCACCCTGTGGCCCCGAGCGCTCCCCGTCCTGTTACCGCTGCAAACACAAAGCCCCAGACGGAAACTTCGGACAGGACCCTCGCAGGAACATTCTTAACTGCAAATAAAACCCCCCAAGAGCCAAGGTTTGTCCAGCCCTCCTGGTCCCACTCGCCCCCACCACTGGGCACCTGCCCCCACCAGGCTTGGGGCTGAGAGTGAGGGGACACTGCCCTGCCTGCCCAGAAGACCCCAGTGCCAGAGCCACCCACCCTCAGCCAGAGGAGTCCCCTGGGGAAGGCCCAGCGTCACAGGGCTTAAGCAAACAGCAAGGGAGGGCCACCGCCCGCCACCTGGTGGGCCAGGGAAGGCAGAGGGCAGGGGAAGGGGCACGGCCACATCAGGCCTGGGCGAGGAGCTTCCAAACCAGGCAAGATCTGCCGTGAAGCCCTGGCTCAAGAGCCTGCCAAGGCAGCTTCAGAACCTGCCCCCATACTGGCTGCTCCAGGAGCAGAGAGATGCAGAGTGCCCCAGCCCAGCCAGGAGGGGCCCAGCCAGGTGCCAGGCCCAGAAGGGCTGGGGACGGGCCCAGGAGGGGAAGGGCGTGGAAAGGTTTGACGACTTAAGTTTTTAGACAAATAAAAAGACAATTCCTTTCTGGTCCTAAGAAATAGCTAAGGGCTTTGAACCAGAAAAACTAGAATTTCCAAAGGCAGCAAGGGTAACACTGGGCACTTTGAAGCCTGAAGTTTAGACAGAACTAAAGACCAATAAGGAAGCTGAGAACAGAGAGTGCAGAGCCAGGGGAAGGGCCCAGGGGACAGGGACACAGAACACACCGCACTTTCCAAGTCAGGTCAAGACACACAAACCCACAAAGCCTAAAAACCACCCGAAGCCCATCAGAGAGCCCAGTCCTCATGCTGGACGTTAGGACACGGGACGGGGTGCTGAACCACCAGCGTCATGACCTGAAGTGAAGCTCCTGACGTGAGCCATGACCAGGTGGCACCTGTCAGAAGCTTCACTACCAGAGAAGGCACAAGATGGGAGACAAGGAAGAGGGGACATTACAGGGTTCCTGACAAGGGAAGGGTTAATTCAGAAATGATTAAACACTACACGAATTTGCCCACCCATCCTTCCACCCACTCATCCATCCATGCTGCTGCACACCCACCATTCACTCATTCATTCATGCACCACCCACTCATCCATCCATCCACCCACCATCCACCCACCATCCACTCACCCATCTACTCATCTATTCATTCATTCTTCCATCCACCCATCCACCCACCATCCACCCACCCACCCACTCATCCACCCACTCATCCATCCACCCACCCACCCACTCATCCATTCATTCATTCTTCCATCCACCCACCCACCCACTCATCCACCCACTCATCCATCCACCCACCATCCACCCATCCTCCCACTCTTCCATCCACCCACCATCCACCCATCCTCCCACTCTTCCATCCACCCACCATCCACCCATCCTCCCACTCTTCCATCCGCCCACCCACTCATCCTTCCATGCTGCTGTACACCCACCATTCACTCATTCATTCATGTACCACTCATCCATCCATCCACCATCCACCCAACCATCCACCCACCCATTTACTCATCCATTCATTCATTCTTCCATCCACCCATTCACCTACCTATCCATCTATCCTTCCATTTACCCATCCACCCATCTAACCACCCACCCACCGACCCATCCATCCATCATCCATCCATCCACCACCCAACCATCTTTCTAATAAACTGCCTGATGTGGGGCCATTTTTAGGCATAAGTGTGAACAAAACTGATCCCTCCTGGAATTTCCATCTAGGCTAAAATGTCATATGTCCAGGAAAACTGAAATTATGTGCTAAGATTCTCAGAGCAGATGGGAAAAGCGGAAGGGAAGCTTTGAAGGGGTGCTGGTGTTGAGGCATGTGCACACACACAAGCAACGGTTCCCAACACAGAGCAGCAGAGGCAAAGCCCCAGCCCTCTCCTGTCCCGCCGTACAACGGCCCCACACTAGCAAGGCCCCGCAGCGCACAGGGCCGCACAGAAAGGCCCCGCGTGGCTGCAGCCTGGGTGAGGGTTACATACAGGAGTCCACTGCTGGTCAGGACCCTGCCTCTTCCGGGGCACTTCAGCCCGGAAGGCACACAGCCCGGCGCAGAAGCACGACCACCAGAGGCCTCAGCCGCGGGGCCCCTTGTCCAGCAACAGAGCTGCAGAGGAGGAGGTGCTGCCGGCCAGGCCCTGCAAGCCAGGCTGACCTAGAGACAGGTGGACAGACAGAAAGGGCAGGGCCACACGGCCACGCTGGAGCCTGAGGAGCTCAGACTGAGCCCCCTGACCCTGGCTATCCCCAGGTCCACATGTGGGGGCAGAAGAAATGAGGAGGACCGTTCCAGCAGCACCCTCGTCTAGGGGCTCGGCAAGGTAATCAGATGACCCTCCCTACGAGGCAGGTCTCCACACCTGACTGTACGGATGGGTCCACAAAGGCTCAGAGAGGGTAATAACCTCTGCTAGGCCACACAACTGCAGGGCTGACGCTCGCCTTAAACGCACATCCTTAGTGTCCACACAGAGCTTGCAGGGATGGGTCCAGAGAGGGAGTCAACTTTGCCACCTTCCCAGGATCAGTGCCCTCCGCAATGTGTCACTGCAGAGGGCGACCCAGGGGCAGGGTTACAGCACCTCAGCACCCCCTCCACCCAACACCCGCAGCACCACTGCCGGCACAAGGGTTTCCTGAGCAAGCCCCTGACCGGTGCCTTGGTTTCCCCGGCTGTAAATCCCTCCCTGCAGGCAGGGATCTCTCTCGCCCGGAGCTATCCTAGCACTGGGCGGTATCAGGTGAGATGGGCCCACCCGGCAAAGCACTGCGATGAGCTCTGCACAAGCACTGCCGTTGTCAGAGGCCCACCCCTCGCCCCTCCAGCCCTCTCCTCTCTGCCCTCCCGCCGACTCCCCCTCGCCCCTTTTCTCCCTGTGTTTGACTTTCTCACCTCCGGTGACATGCTCTGCACCTGGAGTCCCCTCCCCGAGTCACACCCAAGGCAGCCCAGCCCCTCCCCACCTGGCAAGGCTACGGGAAAGGCCTCAGATGATAGGCCCTGACAGCTGCCCCGCGAGCTGGGGTGCGGGGCTCTGGGAGTCAGGAGGCCGCCAAAAGCCAGAGCACCGCGGGAGAGGCTTCTCCAGGGCTGGGCTTCTCGGGATGACTTCGCTATTGTACTTGAAGCAAATTCCCAGAACTCCAGACACACCCATTTTACAAAGTATAAATAAAAAAATGCATTCCAGCGCAAAGAAAATGACTCCCACTCAACCGCCGCCTTGCCTTCCCCTACGAGAGTCACACACACGCCGGGGGCAGAGACCCTGCGAAACCGGAACGAGCCGTGTGTGTCTGAAACTCTCCCGGCGCCTACGGCAGCTCAGACCCAAGGTCCCCGCAGCACAACCGACCTTGGGACACAGCCTTTCGGAAAAGGGGTGCTCTCCCCAGCTCCCGCTCCTTGACACCTTGTGAAGTGGGGAGACCAGAAAATAACCCACCCTGGGGTGGAATACAAGGCAACCCCCAAAAGGATGTGTCTGAGTGTAATTCCTGAACCCTGGAATGTCACCTTATATGGCAAAAGAGTGACTACTACCTTGTATGACAAAACGAGATTCAGTTAAGGGTCCTGAGTGAGACGGCCCTTACTGTCCAGCTGGGCCACTGCGATCACGTGTGTCCACCAGCCAGGGCCGCCCACAGCCCCCAGGAGCTGCGAGAGACGAGGAAGCCTCCTTCCCAGGGCCTCTGGATCCCCCCAACACCTGCCAACACCTGACTTCAGACCTCTGGCCCTAGAACTGTGAGAGAATGCCTTTCTTGTTACGTTAAGTGACCCAGTCTGTGGTCACGTATTACAGCAGTCACAGGAAACCTACACAGACCCTGAACACACCCGGGTAGCCAGCCGGATTCAGCAGGAATACTTTTCTGGGGACAGTCCCCAGAGAAAGCAGCGGTCCTTAAGCTTTTAGCATCTCCATAAGTTACAACAGGCCTGGAACCGCGGAATATGAAACACCCTCTCGTTCCCCAGGCTTTTGTGGCAGTGGCGTGAGGGCCCAGGGGTGCTAAGTGGACACAGCGTCCCCTGGGTGCAGGTGGGCCTCAGACGTCTTGGTTGCAGAGACTCGTGAGGGAGGGGCACGCAGAAGGCCTGGGACGCCACTGTGCCCAGCACCTGGGGTGCTCAACCCAGCTGACTACCAGGCCGTGGGCACCTCCATGGCCCCCAGCACCATACTGGGGCACAGAACCCCACCTTGGCTCCCCCAGTAAGGCACTTCTAGCTGCCCCCAAAACCAAAGGCAAGGTTCTTGGGCCAGGGACATGGCTGCTCTTCAGAAGGACGCTGGTGGGCACAGCCTGGTGGGGCACGGCCTTCATGCTGCCCTGGGGCTCGGATCCACCAACAGACGCCAAAGTCCCGACAGTGGGGTGGCGCACAGCTCCCCTTGTGCCACTGGGCCCCTGCAGCTGACTTTTCTGCAGGGATCACGGGGGGAGGTGACAGAAGCAGCCTCGTCCTGCAGGGTGGGGTTGTGTGGGGACGTGCAGGTGGGGGTGGGCCTGGCCCCCGCCGAGCACTTGGCTCCTGCTGGTGGGCAGTGGCAGGAGCTGGCGGGGAGGGCTGGCCCGGCCACACCACGGAGAGAGGGAGGGAGGGCGGGCCCGGATGTGGGGCCAAGGGTCTGGCCACGTTCTTGCCGAACACGGGCAAGACAAGTCTTCAGCGGGAAGCAGACCAGGCAGCCGTGCACAGCCAGGCTGGAGAGGGTGTGCCCGGCGCATTATCAGTTTGCAGGGCGACCGTGCCAGCTACCGCGCAGCAGCGTGTCTGGACGCAGCTGGAATGCTCACGAAAACCTCAGTCATCACGGAAACGGCCGCTCAGCACCCCAGGGCCCAGGTTCCCCTCCCCACCCGGTGCAGAGAGGAAAGGCAGCTCCTCGGAACAGACCAGCATCCACACCAAGGAGCACGAATTCTTAATTCATCACTCGGAGCCTGGGTAGCAAACTGCCCTCGTTAATACAAACCCTATTCCCCCGCGTGCCCGGCCTGCTCCATCTGGTCTCACCTTGCCAGCCCCGGCCCTGCCAGCCCCAGGCACACGGTAAACACTGGCCCCTGCACCCGGGAGCGGGACAGAGAGGCCCCGTCCGTCTATACCAGGGAAAGGGCTCGGGAGTGTGACCGCAGTGGGGGCTGGAGCCGAGATCGCTCCCCTGAAGCCCTTGGGGTCACTAGTCTCAGGTGGAGGCTCAGCCTGGTCTCCCCAGCAGCTGCCGCAGCCCCCAGTCCACCCCGTGGGCAGAGAAGGGCAGGACAGCGGACCCCCCGCACAGCATGGAAGCTGCGGCCTGCGGCTCGCTCCTCCCTTCAGCAAACACCTCCTGAGCACTGAGTGGGTGCCAGGGCTGTGGTCAGCGGGGTACTGGGTCCCCAAAGGTGTCCACGTCCTAATCCCTGACACCTGAGGTCACGTGACCTCACATGGCAAAAGAGACTTTGCCAGTGTGATTACATAAGGATCTCAGGGTGGAGAGGTCACCCTGGGCTACTGGGTGGACCAACGCCATCAGCAGGGCCTTGGGAGAGGTGGGAGGGTCAGGGTAGAGAAGGTGGAGGGGGCAGCTGAGCTGGGGGGAGGGGCGCGAGCTCAGGCAGCCCCTGGGGACTGAGCAGAGACCAGATGTCCCCTGGAGCCTCCAGAAGGACCCAGCCCTGCCACACCCTGACTTCAGGACTTCTGCCCCGGAACTGTGAGAATAAATCCACGCCGTTTTAAGCTCCTCATTTGTGGAAACTCGTTACAGCAGCGGCAATGAGCAGGCCGGGCCTGCCCTCGGACAGGTGTCCTCTGGCTCGTGTCCAAATGTCCACAGGTGGCATGTCTTCAGAGATCACGGTGAAGAGTTTCGTTCCTCGAGGACACACGTCCTGTGCCCAGCTCCTCTGAGCCACACGCAAGCTGCCTGGGTGGGACATGGGGAGCCCCACAGTCCCGTGTTTGATCCCTCAAAGGAAAACGAACCACAGAAACTTGTCTCCCAGCCACGAGTGTCCCCCGGTCCCTGCAGACACCTGACAAGCAGGTTGCCAGGAAGCGCCAGAGCCCTGAGCTGGGCTGACCTGTGTTCCCGAGAGGGACGTCCAAGTCCTTCCTAACTCTCGGTACCTGTGAAGGGGACTTTGTTTGGAAATAGGTTCTTGCAAATGTAATGAAGTTAAGATGAGGTTACTCCGGATTAGCTGCCCTAGTCCAGTGACCGATGTCCTTACGAGAAGGGGGAAATCTGGACGCAGAGACAGACACGCGTGGGGAGACGCAGAGACGGGGTGGTGCGTCCAGGAGCCAAGCACCACCTGCAGCCGCAGAGTGAAGAGGAGGCAGGAAGGACCCCCAGAGCCTTGGGGGCAGCACGGCCCTGCCCACACCTTGGCTTCCGGCCTCTGAAACAGTGGGAACGAGTTTCAGTTGCTTTGAGCCAGCCGGTCTGGGGTCCTTTGTCACAGCAGCCCCAGGAAGCTCCAAGGGGGCTGCAGGCTCAGTGTGAGGCCACCCTGGTCCCCGAGGGCCGGTCAGCTGTGCCTGTTCACCCCGCCCAGGACGCCAGTTCTGTTCCTCGAAAGCCTCAAAATGTTCTTCTGGGGACAGAATTTCATGGAGGAGAACAGGAGGTACCTGGCTAAATGTATCCACACCGTGATCCCCCAGGGCATGATTTAAAATCACGGAAAACAAAGTCACTTAGGCTGGGCAGGGGCTCATGCCCGTAATCTCAGCACTCTGCGAGCCGAGGCAGGAGGATCCCTCGAGGTCAGGAGCTGGAGACCAGCCTGAGCAAAGTGAAGCCGCGTCTCTACTAAACATAGAGAACACAGCCAGCGTGCCGGCGCGCCTGTGGTCCCAGCTCTCGGGGGGCTGAGTGGGACTGAGCCCGGCAGTGTGAGGCTGCTGTGAGCTGTGGCGCTGCCACCGCACTGCAGCCCGGCAACTGAACGAGACCCCGTTTCAGATACAAAGTCCCTCAGAAATGCAGTGTCACAATAACGTGCTCGGGAGACGCCAGGTCGCACAGCCTGGGACCGAAGAAAGAGCTGAACGGATGAGACGTGAGCACCAGAGAGCGGAGAAACTGAACTAATCCTTTAGTAGCTGAAAAGCGCGTTTTCCTAAGAAAGGATTCTGTTCCTGCTTTATTTGAGATTTTAATTATAGGCTCTGTAATGATTTTCATTTTCAATGATAATCAGCTCTCGGGTGTAAGGACTAGATCCAACTTTGCAGGGAACACGAGGAAGAGGAGCTTTACGCCTGGGAGCCGCGGTGAGCGCCGGCAAACCGCGTCCTCCGTGAGCCACGTGAATGTCGCCGCGCAGGACAGCGTGCTCACGGCAAACGGGGCGTCTTCTACCCGGGTGGAAGTGCGGACGTCCAGCGTGCCAGTGGGTCACACGATGACAGAGGCACCGTGACCCTGACGACAGAACTAAGATAAAGCCGGGAGTTGGAATAACGTACACATTTTACAACAGAATCAGAGAGGCCAGAATTTGTTTTCAAATTTTTCCCATGAGCAGACAGGGGATTAGATTTTTATACCAAAAGTTTCTCTGGCCTTGAACCTACACAGAACGTCCTCGGCCCCAGGAGGCCCTCACACAGGGCAACCGGGATGTCCCAGCCTGGGGGAGCTGGTGCAATGCTCAGAGCCAGCTCCACTGACGCTGTCCCAGCCACTGCTGACACCGATGCCCACGCCAGTGCCAGGAGCGCCAACAGCCCTCCAAGGCCGGGCAGTGTGGGCGTGTGACACCCAGGGACAGCCACAGCCGGGCTCTGTGCTCAGCGGCCTGCTGAGAACTATTCTCGCAGCCTGGGGTCCTGAAAGCAGGAGATCAAGAATGACAAAAAAGCCCCGGCCCCTGGCACACCTAGGACAGGCACGAGGTGGGCTTGACCCAGACACGGGAGACCGGAAGCCACTCACTGGGGCTGCCTCTCCCCTTCGAGACGCTGAGCCTTGAGGGACACCACCCTGCCCGGCCATCGCAGGGCCGCCGCTCGGGACTGCACCCCACGGGAAGACCTTGCACCTCAGTCCCAGTTCTCCGCAGTGTGGGGACGGAAGAGGGAAAGGGACAAGCGCTTCTCGGAATGCTTTTTGAAAGCTCAGAGTCCCAAGTTCCAGCTCACAGCCGTGTGATGGGCACACAGGAGCCCATGCTGGGGCCCTGGCCAGTGCTCACAGCAGCAGGACAAAGTCACAAGTGCCCGGTGTCCCCAGGGAGGGACAAAGGAGCCAGGGAAAGGAAGTACATATTCCTGCAGAGTCCTGCTCCTCCCAGCGCAGGACCAGAGGCAGCAGAGGTGCCACGTCGGCCACAGTGCAGAGCGGGTCCCCCTGGCCCACTGGAGGAGCTGCCTCGCCTGCACACGGCGTCTGCCGGGCTGTGGACACGTGCCGGTGGACAGAGATGCCACTGTCTGCCCTCACAGGGCGCCCAGGCCAGAGAGAGGGAGGTGGCAACGCCAGGCAAGCGCCGAGTCTGGCCCCCAGCCACCGCCATGGGGGTGGGGGCTGCAGGGTGGGAGCAGCCAGTGCGTTTGTGACAGGCCAGCGTGACCCGAGCGTGAAGGGCGAGGGGCCGTCAGAGCATGGCACGGCTGGACCCCTAAGTGCCGTGGGCCCAGTGACCAGACGCTGACCAGAGCACCCTGGGGAGGGCTGGGCATGGTGCTTGTGACCCAGAGCACATTTCAACAGGATACTCTGTGACAAGGGGACCGTGGGGGTGGGAGGAGCACAGCAGGGAGACCCGGGAGGGGGCCCTGCCAAGGAGATGGTAACATGACACACAGCCGAGAGAAGGGACATGCTGGGGGCAGAATCATCAGGATGTGGTGACAGATCAGACAGGGGGGCCACGGGCACATCGACCACGAGGAGAAGAGGAGGGATCGGAGCGGGAGTGTCTGGAATGTGCTGGGGATGTCGCCAAGGGATGGGACGCAGGAGGCTGGGGCTCGGGCCGCGGCGCCTCCCGGGGCAGCTGTGACACTCACGTGTCACGCTCAGGACTCGAGATCCCCGAGTCGGATCTCAGCTCTGCCCGTCCAGCTCTGCACCTGGGAGAGGATAAAACTGGGGTGACAACTGTCTCCCCTCCCGGGTTGCCACAGACACGTGGAAAAGGCTTAGTTAGGGTGGAGCTCTCGGTGCCCAGCAGAGAGGACGTGTCACATTTTCAGTGAGGACGATCATGACTGTTTAATCAGGGAGCCAGGAGGCAGGACCAGGATTCAAGATCAAGCCCTAACGCTTGCCCTGATTTGATCAGGTCAGTTTCATGCCGAGAAGGACGTTTCCTCGCCCCGGCTCGGGTGCTGGGCTCACAGTGGGTGGCACCCTGTCCCCAGGCCGTGGGTCCTGCTGCTCATCACCTGTCTTGCCGCCCCTCTATGCCCGAGTGCCCAGCACAGAGAGGCACTTTTTTACAAAATGCTGTTAAATAAGTGAAGCAAGAGAAAGAGCAGGTGAACAAGCAAATGCAGCTGTTCCACCCTGGCGGAGTTCGCAGGGCCAGCAGCTTGAGCTCAAGGCCAGAATGCGCGGGTTCGCATCCCAGCCTCACTCACCACTCTCGTGGTGTTCCCACAGAACACCACCCCCAGGTCCCCTAACTGTGACAACCACAAACGTCTTCCAGTATTGTCAGTGTCCCCGGGGGGAATCACCCACAGCTGAGACCCACTGGGCTAGATGCGCTAAAGTTCTCTACCTCAGTTTCTCCATTTGTAAAACGAGGCCATAGGGCCATCCTGAGAATTAAACAAGAAAATACACGTAGGATCGTCTAGAACAGTAACCAGCACAAGGAGGTGCTTGGTAAATATTAGCTACGAGTCACCGCGGGCCTCAGGGACAGGGACGTGGCAACAAGTGACTCGCACCAGTGTGAGAGTAGAACAACATGAGCAATCAGCAAGCTTCGAGGGAGGAAACCTACAGACCCACCGAGGAGGTCAGAAAACCTTCCAGAACCTTCCCAGAGCAGGGGACAGCCGCCAAGGCTCAGTATGAGGGAGGCATGTGATTGGGAGGCACGGAGACAGGGAGAGGACCCGTCTCTGACGAGGGCCGGCGGGTGCTGAAGGGAGAGCAGGGCCGCGTCTGGACCAAGGGAGCGTGACCCGTCCTTCAGGCATGTCACACAAACCGAAACTACGACATAACAGAGGGAAAGGCTGAGGGGGAGGACGGGAAAACAACGCGGTGTTTGCCACGCGCGGTTGTCTGGGAAGGTCCGCAGAGCTGAGACACGGGGAGGGCGTGGACACGTCTAAAACGCCAGCACCTTCGGTCTCTCTGTCCCTGTCCCTGTCAGAGAGGGGGAGGGTGGCAGACCCCAACCACGGCCTGAGACCCTGAGGGGGTGGCAGCCCACGGCTCCCCGCAAAGACCAGGGGCACCCACATGCCCCCGCGGCCTTGACTTCTCTGAGACCAAGGTGGATCCCAGAGGCGGGAGAGCCCGGGTTCGCTGAGCTCTTCCTGGAGTTAATTGCTACCTTCCTCCGCCAGCCATGCCGGGTCTGCTGCCGTCGCCGGCCGGCAACACAGGAAGCCAGGGCCTTCCAGCAGCCGCCTGGGCTGGTTCCAGCCGCGCAACCGGAGCTCGGCTTACCAGGCAGCGAGTAACAAAACCCTCCCGACGACAGCAGCACTTTCATCGCGAATAAATGCGCTCAATTACCTCCACCCAGAAAAAAGAGAGCTTCAAAGCAAAAAGAGGAAAACAGAGAGGAAGAGGGACCCGGTAAAAATAATCAGTCTTAATTAGTCTTATCTCCCAGGGAAATACATATGGCGATTTCAGTGCCCAAGAGATTCAAATTAGCCTCATGCCAGTCATGACGTGTCAGCAGGTCTTACTGGCAATGACAGACGTGGCCCTGCCCCAGCCATTATTTTTCTAAAAATGACTCTGCTGATGAAAAGGACACGGGAGGGCTTTAGGAACGGGTTCCCCCAGAATGTGCTGGCCACGGACCCGGCGAGGCCCCAAGCTGACCACAGCCTGCATTTCTCCAACCGGCCTGCCGAGAGCGGCCCGGAGGCGGATGCCTGGTCTGCTCCACACCGTGTCAGATGCCACCCGGGGCCCAGGACCCGTCCAGCGAGAGGGCCAACTGTACGGGGTAACTGCGGTCACGCACCCGAGCGGGCAGGGGTGAGATCTGGCAGTGGGCACCGGCCCAGCATACAGCAGGCACTCGATACATGTTTGCAAGTGGATGAAGATGGTGCACTTGCTGGCTCCCCAGAGCACACCAGGCTCTTTCCCAGGCCAGAGAGCAGCCAGGGCAGCCCCACCCGGGCCAGGGGCTGGGCCAGCCCACCCGTGGGTGCCTCCCAGTTGGGAGGGGCGCCGACCGCACTGCAGTTGGCATCTGATCAGGCACTTCCTGGAGGTGGCACTGCCAGCTCAGTGCTGGGAGGAGGGGACCTCAATAAGCTACCAGGGACCCTGGCACCACCGGAACTCAGAGCAGGAGAGGAGCAGGGCCAGGCGTCCTCACAGCTGCAGCCCCCAACTTAGGTGTGGCCGTCAGGGTGGGGTGTCCTGCACTCTGCCCGCCTTCCTCGCACGCCGCCAGGCCCCGGTGCAGCCAGGCACTGCCACGCAGCGAGACAGTGGGGAAGACGGCACCGGACCCAGACGGGACCAACAGACGGGCAGGGTGCAGATGACTTGGCCAGGCAATCACCACGCACCCTCCCACCACACCCCGTTACCAGATCATAACCAACCTGGGGTGCAGACACCTCAAGCCCAGGAGCCCCTTCCCTGCAGGCTGCCCACACCCCCGTTGGCTTTTCCTCCTCTTCTGAAGCAGGGCACCTTGGACGGCCGTCCTTCCTCTCTCTTTGTGCGCCCCTGAGCCCTTCCTGCCGGCTAAATGTCCGCTAATGCCTCAAACCCTTGTTATAAGCTCCATAAACTGGTGCTTCGTGCTGCACAAACCCCCCACGAGCAGCTACGGGTTTCTCAGGTGTGTGTATTAAACACACTGGGACACGGTTGATGGAAGGATCATCAACGTTACCTCCGGTGTGGATCAAATCCCCCCTAATCCCCAGACAGCTTTCCAGAAAAGACAGACCATTCCTCACTGGGACCATCGTAAACTTGCTTTCCAAACGGGCCATCATTTTAAGTAACGGCTGATCAAAGACCGTAAGATCTGTGGCCAGGATGCGGAGAGCGTGTGTGTGTACTGCTCGCAAGCTGGCCCTTTCTGCGTTTTTAAAAACAACCGTTGGCTGCATTTGGAGCGATTTATCTCTGCGATTAGTCCGGATGTCTCAGGGTAAGTGTATCTTCGGGCCAGGGGAGGTGAGTCACTACGCTGACAACGAGGCGTGACAAAAGGAACAGCATCTTTCCAGACCCAGACGACGGACGGCTACGACTTCCACCCTGTTGCTGCTGCCTCACACCCACCAGTTAAGCCCCAGATCTGGAATAAAGTACTTCAAAGCCACTTAAAAGCAGCACATGTCGTTTCGTGCATTTAGGCTTTTTCAAGCGGATCTCACCTGACAACCTGCCCTGCCGTCCTCATGTAGAGGGGAGTGAAACTGGGCAGGCGACGAAAGGCAAGCCCGCTGGCTAAGGAAACGCCACTTCTGCGCCCATCCTGAGGTTTCCGGAGCAACACGGGGGCCCAGCGCTCGTCCTTGGACCATTTCCCCAGGAGGGAAGTGGACAGAGGAAACCTCCAGCAACCCAGGGGTGTCTGTGCAAAGCCAAGGTGCGTCCCAGCCCCCCGCAGGCCCTGGGACCTACCGGTGAAGTCCTCGAAGCACTCACAGGTGTAGCCGCCCTCACGGCTCCGGCAGCGGCCGTTGGCGCCGCACGGGCTGGAGTAGCAGAGGTCGATCTCCGTCTCGCAGTAGTCGCCGGTGAAGCCGGGCGGGCAGCGGCAGCGCAGGCCGTTGATGGGGTGGATGGGCCGGAAGAGCACGGTGGTGGAGCTGAGGAAGGGCGCCGAGCTGTCGAAGCGCAGCACGGACACGCACTTCATGTAGTTCTCGCAGGGCTCGCGCAGGCAGATGTTGTCGTCGAAGGGCAGCACGCGCTGCGTGGAGATGGTGGTCAGCAGCGAGCGGTTCAGGTAGATCTGCTCCTGCAGGTCCTCCGACGGGAAGAACTGGCCGCGCACGCCGCCGGGCAGCAGCGCCGAGAACGTCACGTTCAGGATGTTGGCGTGGACGTCCGTGTCGTTCTGGATGTTGAAGACGAAGACGTCGTCCTTGGTGGTGGACAGCACCGTGGCCACCCCCTCCACGAAGAGGCCTAGCAGTGGGGACAGGAACTTCTCCTGGGACATGTTCTCCAGGCGGACGGTGATGCTGTTGGTCAGCATGTCATCGGTGATGATGGTGACGCGCAGGGTGCAGAGGGCTGTGACACTGTGGACACCGTCTGTGGGACACAGGAGAGTGGCGGTCACTCGGATGCTGTGGGAGTCTCGGCTCCCACCAGCCCCACCCCAGCAGCAGCCTCGGACCCACTGAACAAGGGAGATGCCAGCCTGGGGACCCTCCCCATCCCCCGCCCAGACCACCCAACCCCCACTTCCTTCCCTCTTCCTCCCGCTGATGCCCATCCCCGGCCTCCTAATGCACAACTCCAGTTGCGGCTCTCTCGCTCAGGAGCCCTCAGTGGGCCCCAGACAGCTCAGCAGGGCACCCCAACAACTCCCATGCTTTGCTCCACACACATGGGAACTTGGGCCCCGTTTTACCTCCTCTGCACCTGGCCCAGCCCCCAGGGAGCCCCACCCCACCCCCAGCAGCTCCTCCTGTCCTCCCAGGCCAGCTCAAACCCCCTGGCTTCTGGCAAGCCCGCTCTGGTCCTGCCGGGGACGGCCCCACCCAGCGTGCGGGTTGATCTCTCAGCTGCACCCTGCATCTCCTCGGTGCACCCCGCACACGGGAGGCGCTCGAGGAACGCTGCCTTAGACACACACGGGTGCTGCCGTGTCCCAGACAGCGGTGAACAGAGCACGGAATGAGCTACTTAGGAGACCAACAAGGCATCACATAACTTGTCCAAACAGCGAAGAAACGGAACCAGTCTGAAGTCGCAGCTGCGTTCAGGGTGCTTGGTTTGATTATCGCAGTAAACCTGAGACTCCTGGTTCTGACAGAACCAGGGTCGTCCCCGTTTAGCAGGTGAAAAAAACTGGGATGCCACATTTCAAGCCCAGGAACTCAGGCGTGGCTGGCGGGAGCCCCACCTGTGTCCCGCTGCCACCACCCCCATCGGGCCGGAGCCCGCAGTGACTGGTCCGTTCAGTCCTCACGGTGACCTGGTGAGCATGCACTCAGAAATGGAAATACGTGTGCAACCTCGGCGTGCAGACGGCCCTCGAGCTCTGGCACAAAACCCAGGGGCCCCGAGGACTCGCGGTTCTTCCACAGACGGGGCACAAGGGCAGCGCCTGCGCTCACAGAACAAGGGGCTGGTGGCCCTAATAAGGATCGGGGAAAAACGAAAATAAGACCAAAGAAAATCATCGTGGGAGCCGGCCTTGAAGATGGCCCTGCGTGTTCCTTCCCTTACTGACACACAGGCCCCTGCCCCCAGGGGGGCTTCATCCCTGTCCCCTGAGCAGGGCCTGGCCTGACACCGTCCCACAGGACGCTCAAAACAGACGTTCTGGACTTCCCGGCCCAGGCCCCAAGAGGACTGGAAGGTTCTACCTCCTCCTTCCTGGTGCCCAGGCACCATGCCAGGGGCCCCAGGGTGCGGGGAGAAGGCAGCGCTATGCATAGCCCAGTGTCCCGGCTAACCGAGGCCCCAGACACGGAGTGCCACGAGCCCCCCAGCAGAGGGCACAGACGTCACGGGGCAGAGATCAGTCTCCTGAGTCTCCCCGAGAGCAAATGACACGGCCAGAGCCGGAAGGCAGGAGGCTGGGGGTGGTGTGTTACATGGCACCAAACAACCAGAACACGCAGAATCAATCACACGCAAACTTAGAACAAAACACTGCACCTCGCTGCCCACCACAGAAAACGGTAATACGTCTCGAGGAACTGAACTGTGTCCCCTCAAAATTCCCATGTGGAAGCCCCACCCCAGAGCGATGGCATTTGGAGGGGGGGCCCCTGGGGGTTAACTGGGGTTAGACGAGGTCATGAGGATGGCCCCGATGGGATTGGTCCCATGGGTGGGACGGGTCCTTGCAAGGGACGCTGGAGAGCCCCATCTGCTCTCCACCGAAAGGACGCGGCGAGCAGGCGCCGTCTGCCAGCCAGGAAGGGAGACCTCACGGGGACCCGCGCCTGGACTGCCGGCCCCAGAACTGTGTGGAGATAGATGTCTGCCGTCCAAGCCGCCCGGCCTGTGGCACCTGGTCCTGGCAGCCGAGCAGACTCACACAGCTCAACACAATTCAGTTAGGACAAGCTCACGTGCTAAACATGTTAAACAATGTGAAAAATAAGTTCACATGTTTGCATTATGCAATATTCGTGAATAACTTACGCAATGTACTCCCTGTTTATATATTCCTTTGCCAAAAATAAATTTTAAACATTCAGTCACCCTAAGCTTACGCAGTCATCCTTTTGGAAGCCTAAAGAAACACGCGTGCGCACACGCACACGCCCCCAAGAAAGTGGAAACCCATCAGCTGGGAAATGGATAAACCACTGCAGTAGGGCCACGCAATGGAACACCACATCTGCACCAAGTAAGTGTGTCTAAAACACGGCAAATGAATTAAATAGTGACAGTAACACGCACAGTGTGATCCCATTTTGTAAGGGGGACGCTTTACTTACACACATACGTGTTGTATATGCATAGAAAATCCTGGAAGCACACAGCGAACCCCACTGCAGTGGCTGATTCTGGGAAGGAGATAAAACAACGAGGGTGGCAGAGAAACAGCCACCTTTTTACTGCTCACTTTGTGTCACTCAGATTTCTCACGTTGAGCAGGGACTACTTGGGTTTCTAAAAATGTAATACTCTTCTCTAAGCGGAAACAGATAACTCCAGACATCCGTGTTCCCAGCACCATTATTCACAGGAGCTAAAATGGGGAAGCAGCCCAGGTGCCCACCAATGGGTGAGTGGATAAACACAATGCGGTATGTCCACGTAATGCAATATCACCTGCCTCAAAAAGGGGGGAAACTCGGACACCTGCTGCAACACAGATGGACCCTGAAAACTTTATGCTCAGTGAAATAAGTCACAGAAGGACAAATACTGCATGCAGATTCCACTCACGTGAGGTCTCTAGAGGAGTCAAATTCATAGGGACAGCAAGTAGGATGGTGGGTGCCAGGGGCTGGGGAGTCAGAGATTAAAACATCAATCTCATGACCCCACTCCCTCATGGCCCCCAGAATAAAGCTCACACCCCCCACCGCGTCTTATGGTTTACACAGCTGTCCCCGCCATCCTGTGATTCCTCTTGCTGTCCCAGGGCCTTTGCAAATCTTCTCTTCTGCCTGGAGCTCTGCCCTCCTTGTCAGCTCCCTTGGCCACGCAGGTGTCAGCCGAATGTCCCTAATCAGAGAGACCTTCCATGTTGAGCACCCCTCACACCTGTCTGCCACATCCCTGCTTTAATTCTTGCACAGGAATTCTTGCCAAGCTCTGAAGTCATTCTTCTCTGTCTGTATCTGTTTCTCCCACTGTGAGTCCCTGAGCACCCAGAACCTGTAGGTCTTGTTCCACATCTAGAACAGCTCCTGGCACCAGAAGCTGTTGGACAAACATTTGCAGAAGGGAGGGAAGGAGGGAGAGAGGGGGGAGGAAAGAGGAGGGTGGGAAGGATGGGAGGGAGGGGGTGGGGAGGGAAAAAAAGGAGGTTTCCAAGGGTAGTTCTTTAACTCCAACATCAACATTTGCACGAATAGTATCAAGAGACTCCATTTTTCCATGTAAGCTATCGTTTTGTGGCTGTCTGATTTTTTTTAAAGGCCCATTACAATAATACAGGTAGCACACTGTTTGTTTCCTGGTAGCAATTGTTACGAAACATCCTTTTACCTTAAACCACACATGGATTTGTTTGTTCTGGCCCACGATGCCGCCGAGGCCATGTTGATTTTGAGCGAAAAGCCCAGGACTCCTCAGGGTGCTCTGGGCTGTCCTGTCTGTGCCCCTGGGGGCAGGGGGGCTCCTGCACTCAGGCCCTCCCCGGGGCAGCCCGGGCAGGCACAGCACAGAGAAGCAGCCGGGGACAAGGAGCCACATCCTAGGGATGTGTATCTTCACTCAGTGGCAAAGTGACAACATGACAACCAGCAAACAGCATTTAACGTTAACTGCCGTTAGCCGTGCTGGGAAACGCAGCACACGGCACTGCCGATCCTCACGGTGACTTCTCCACGGCCACGGACCACCCCGCACGCCCCAGGTCCTGCAGACGGGGAACTGGCTTTTCACTTACGTGGTGGGGGTTGGATTTCTGAGCCAACCTGCAACTGCACAAGGCTTCCGAGACACAATCTAAATGCCCACCAAGGGATCCCCGAAATACAGTTCCACGATGGGACATTAAGCACTTAAACCAAAATGGCAACAGAAGCCTCCGTTTGCCACAAGGACAGATCTGGGCATCATCCTGGGTGGGAAAAAAAGTAAATTACTCTTTCCCATAAGGCAAAAAAAATTGTCCTGAGACCAGAGAGGTATCAGCACAATATCGACAGTGGTTCTGTCTGCTGTGTTGATTTTGTTTTTAGAAGACCTTTTTACTTTAAAACAGTTTCAGACTGACAGACAAACTGCAAAGGGCGCACTGAGAGTCCCACAGGCCCCGCCCCCATCACGGACGCCATCACGAGTGCTGTGCGTGTGCTATGATGCAGGAACGGGTGTTGACCCGCTGTCCACCAAAGCCCACACTTTCTTCAGTTTTTAGCCACTGTCCTCCAGTCCCAGGACCCCATCCGGGATCCCACACGACACTTAGCTCCTCTGGGCTGTGACGGTTTCTCAGACGTCCCTTGGTTTGGAGACCGTGGCTGTCTGGAGGGGACTGCGCAGGTCTCGTGTAGGATATTAGACCTGTGATATTTAGGCGATTTTTACTCTCTCTGCAATAATTTCCCCTAACGTTTTATTTTCTCTACACGAGTCTAGATCAGCTGACACGCCACCTCATGTTGGAAAGCTCTGTCCGGCCCACACGCTGGGCATCCCCCCGGCTGCAAGACCGGCGCTGGAGCCAGCCACTCGGAGCCAGTTCTGAGGCACCTCGAACCACAAGTGCAATTTCCACTTTCCCCGGCAGAGATGAGTCACCTCGTCGGCCCCTGAGACACAGAGGGAAGGAGACAGAGCAGATGGGGAGCGAGCAGGTGGGGAGGCTGGCCGGCAGGTGCTTCTGCACAAGCCAGACGGCGCCCCGAGGAAGAACTTTCCAGGTCTTCACAGAGGACAGGACATGTCCGATCTTTCTGACTTTGGGAAGGACTCTGACAGGAGGATGACAGTCATAACGACCACGTCCCCCATGGCGGGCCCGCACTGGGGTGCCTGGGGGCAGGGGACAGCGCAGTTCTGAGACTTGGTACAGCCGACTCACTGCTGCGTGCCAAGGGCCGAGTGGCCGGCGCTGGACGACCCCAGGGGACGGGGAGGTGGTTTCCCAGGAAGAATGATGTTTGCCACCCAGAGCGGAGGAATAGGCTTCCGGGCAGAAGGACAACACTACAGCAGCCAGGCAGGTCAGGGCAATGGAAGGCGTGTCGGTCCCCAGGGGCTGCTGTGACACAGCACCACGACTGCGACAGCCTGTCTTAGAAAAACATTTCCTCTCTTGCAGTTCTGGAAACCAGAAGTACGACATCCAGGTGTCGGCAGGGCTGGTTCCCCCGGAGGCTCCAAGACAGGATCTGTTCCAGGCCCCTCCCAGTGCCTGGGGCAGACGGCCGTCCTCGGTGCTCCTCCATGTCCTCGTCGCTCCTCCATGTCCTCGTCCTCGGTGTTCCTGGCTGCAGACACATCATCTGGCCTCTGCCTCTGCGTCTCTGCCCCTGTTTTCTCTTCTTACAAGGACACCAGCCGCTGCCTGAGGGCCACCCGAATCCAGTATGGCCTCGTCTCAACTCGGACCTCGATTACACGTGCAAACAACATCCCGTTCTGGGTTCCAGGTGGACGTGAATTTTGGGGGGACACCATTCAATGCAGGACAGACGGGCTGTGGGGAGACAAGGCCATAGGGACAGGGGGCGGCTGGTCCTCCGACTGCTGGGGCCCCGTGGGCCACGGACACAGGGTGCTGGGGGTGGCCAAAGGAGAAATGGCCCCAGAGGTGTGGATGGGACCTGCACCCCACGAGGGGCCCATCGCTGGCCCCTTCACAGCTGAGGACACCGAGGCAGAAAGGGGCTGGATGTGCCTGGGGAGGTCACAGGGCCCAGACGCGACCCAGCCCCGAGTCCCCACTGAAAATGGACAGGGTGGACAGAGGGTATGGCCCGAGAGGACCATAGTCCCGGCACGGGAGGGTCTGCTGAGGGCACCGAGGAGGAAAGGCCAATGTCTGACCCGTTACACACGTGGAGCCTCGGGGACACAGGCACCTGGAGGCCCCAGCCACTCCCTGGGAGTCTCTGACACACCCAGGCCCCACAGTCTCGGGGGCGGGGCTCCTCTGCTCTCCTGTCCCCAGCACCCCTCAAGGCCTGGCCGGCACAGCCCACGGTGACCTTGGTGTTCAGAGCCACCCCCGGGGCTGGCTGTGGTCACATCTACAGGGCGCTGCCTGCCATCCAGCCAGGACGACACAAAGGCTTCAATGTCCCTCCGGAGGCCGTGACCACAGGCAGGGAAGTCCTGCCCCGGTGGGTCCCGGCAGCTCCTGTGCAGAGCCAGGGACTTTGAAGTGGTTTTCTGCCATTCTCTCTCTCCAGGGTTTGTTTCAGTGGTTTCTGTTGTGGTGATGGGGCTTTTTGTTTATTTGTTTTTATTTCTGGGGTTTTCTTGAGGCCAAATGGAGGCCAGATGACAGGTGTGGTGTTTCGAGCCTGCTACCGGGGGCGTCTGGCTTCCCTCCTTTCTGGGAAACGAAGGCGGAATATAGGACCCGCGTCTCACAGGTCCAGGTTCACCTCCCAGGAACCAGGTGACTCGGGCTCTCAGGGCTGGGGGCCTGTGTGCGTGGTGGCCGGGGCGGAGGTGCTGCTTCTCCCGCCCTGCACGGGGAGGAGAGTCCCATCCCAGCACTCGCGTCTCCAGCAAGTCACATGTCACACAGAAACACTCATGTGTTTACCTCGCGGTCAAGTTGCAGGTGCCAAAGGGGCGTAGAGGGCAGAGCCAGCGCCCATTCCTCCTTGTCCCCATCCACGCAGCGTCTTGGGCTGGACAGTGGGAAAGGAGGGTCCCTCCTGACTCGCTGGGCGGCTCACACCTTGGGTTCTCCTCGTTTGGAACCCAAGTCCACGCCCGTAACTGCCACCACTGCTGCAGGCGGGTCTTTGCGCCCCTCCCCGCTGGTCCCACCTGGTCTCAAGGTGGGCCCAGCACCCTGGGCAGGCGGCACCAACCCCAGCACCCGCACACCCACTGGTGCTCCTCTCCTGACTCCTGTTCCAGGGACGTCCTCACTCCTGCAGCCCAGCCCCTGGCCACGATGTCCCACACCCCATGGCCCCCTCCTCCACTGTGCCTATCTCTGCACCGACGCCCCTCTCGGAGAGGGCAGCCAGGCCTGAGCACCCAGCAGAAAGGCCGGCTGGGCTGTCACACCCGCTGTGGTTCTAAGATAACAAGCCCTGCCTGGCGGACACTGGCCACGGCTGCCCACTCCTGAGAATGCCAGAGAACGGCTGTGGGCCGAGTGCCCCGGCTCCCTCCTCCCGCACCTGGCTGGGGCCCTGAGTGTCCCAGGCTCCAAGACACAGTCCCAGTGGCACCAGGGTTGGAACTCACGGAGAGGCAAGTCGTCTGCTCGCCAACCCAAGGCACGAGCACCACCTGCCCGCATCCCTGGCCTCCCGCCATGAGGGTCCCCTGCGGCAGAGCCCACGGGGAAGGGCTGAGGGCGCCTCACAGTGCTGCAATTTGGACACACACTGGACAGCAAAATGCCAACCCCAGTGCGCATCAGGAAATCTGAGTGCCAGAAACAACTTTTAGGAAAGCTGAATGCTGCATGCAGATATTTTCGTGATTTGCCGGGTGTCAGGGACAGCTCAGACCCTGGAGCTCACAGCCCCTCACCCATCCTGACCTCACACTCACGCCCACATCACGGGGCCACTGTTCGCAGCCGCAGGCCTCACCTGGCCCCTCTGTAAAGGGGAGCAGGGATATCAGCACCCACCCTCTCTAGGGTGCCGGGAAGAGCAAACAGAAACACTGGGAATAAACGCCAGACCAGCACCTGTGAGCACGCGGGAAACGAGAGGAAAGTTCCATGTGTCCCAATGCGACCCTTGGTCTTAACAACCCAACATCGAAACGGAACTTGCTGCAAGATACTCAGATGTCCTGCCTGTGACATCCAGAGCCAGCTGTGAGGAGCCGGGCGGGAAGGAACAAACCCAACCTGCAGGGTCCCAGGCAAGTCATTTAACCCACTGGGGCGTCGCCTGTGCCCTAAGAAGGGACAGCAAAGCCCTCCTCCCACAGCCAGGGGCAAATCCAGCGGAATCGCACGCGCAGGTGCCGGGAAGCCGTAAATGCGTCAATAATGAGCATTTCCATGTCCCCTGAAAAACGTTTAACGCTCCCAATATACAGTCACTCAAATAAAATACGCCACTTGATCTCACTGCACTGTTGTTACTCGCCTAACAGCCGCCCTCCTCTCCTAAATTACAGAATTCTAGAAACGAAAAGGCATTACTCTCTCACGAGGTACGTGGGCGCACATGAAGGAACCACGTCCCCAGCCGCCAGCACCTGCTGAGTCAAGACATCACACGTCATAGAAAACCCCGACTCAGGCGGCACAGGAAACAAGGAAGGAAGGAAAGGCCGACACAGGCTGGGGCGCGGACGAACCCCGAGGACCTCACGCGCAGTGAGACGAGCCAGTCACAAAAGGACGAATGCACGTGACTGTGCTCACGAGAGGTCCCCAGAGTCGTCACATCCGTGAATGGCGGCTCCCAGGGCAGGGCGGCGCGTGTTCAGCGACAGAGCTCCCGCCCTGCGAGAGGAAGATGAAGGTTCTGGAGACGGAGAGAGACGGCTGCACAGCCACGGGAACGAACTGTGCGCTTGCAAATGGTTAAGATGCATATTATATGTTCTGTGACGCTCGCCACAATTAAAAATAAACAGATAAATGGGGGAAAAGGAATGAAGAGAAATGAAACAACGGAGATACCCGAAACCTCCTTCTCCATGTCACCCCCACATTTATTATTTACAGTAAAACCACACGATCTTCTGTAACGTCTTTCAGAAATGTTCTCTCCTGATTTTGTATATAAATAAAGCTCCTATCCAAGGTGGAAGTTAGTATCTACTCCAGGATTTCACACGACCCAGTTATTCCATGTTATTCCAACACAGCTCACGTCTATGCTTGATGGAACTTTCTGGAAGCCTGAAGTCATAAGGGGCCCCACTCCGCCACAGGAAGGGTGTTCACTGCTCAGAGTGGCCAGTCCAACACCAAGCTGACGCAGCTGTGAGCTGAGACACGGAGCAAGTGTGTTCTTGTCGAGAGAAAGAACCGTCATTGACGCTTACAGACTGGCTGGCTCCTCCGACAGTGAAACCTGGAATTAAGACACGACCCAGAATTCTACCCTGACGTGCAAGTCGAAAGAATTGAAAACATACGTCCACACAAAAGCTTGTACACGAATGCTCACGACAGCATTATTCCCAATAGCCCAAAAGTGGAACCCAAGCGAGCGTCAGTGGATGAAGGGACAGGCTGGAGGGGACGTTTTTGTGTGGGGTGGCGGGGGGTGGGGGGCAGGCCCTCTGTCAGTCCCGTGGTTTGTTTTTATTATCCCCAGAGAGGAGAAGTGGGCATGTGTGTGGCAGGTGAAAAGTGAGGATCCTGTTTCAGTCTTAGACTGAAACAGGATCTGCACTTTTCAGCCCGTTCCCTTAAGAATCCCTTGATTCATCAGCTGGGAATCCACCATGGTTCTCCAGACCCCTCTATGCGTGGGCCCAGGTAACTGGCTAGTTCCAAGAAGCATGCCGCAGAGCTTTTGAAATAACCACTACGTGGAGAATTATTTGCCAGTTTTTGCAGCACCTTTCACCATAATTGTGATAAGGTTCGTCTCTGCCTCCTTAAACCCAAGATGGCTGCCGTGGACAAAACTATGCTGAGGCCTAGCTCACTTGGTGTTGCCGATACTTGGTACTGGAGCCTGGCAAGAAGCCATTCTTTTAAGTATCATTCCACAATCCTTTCCCCATTATTTTAAAAGGCAGAGCATCTTTCACTAGTTAGCGTAAGAATGAGTTGCTGGAGGGGACGTTTTTGGGGGGAGGGGGGAGGCCCTCTGTCAGCCCACGATTCAGCCGGGAGAGGGTGGAGCACCAACGCCGCCACAGCACGGGTGAAACGCAAAAATGTTACGCTACGACGTCACAGCCAGGCACAAAAGGCCACATGCTGCACAATTCCGCTGGCGTGAAACACCCAGAACAGGTAAATCTACAGAAACCGAATTACTGGTTGCCAAAAGCAAGGGACCAGGAGTGACAAAAGCTTGCTGGGTACAGGGTTTCCTTGGGTGGTGAAAATGTTCTAGAACTAGACAGAAGTGGTGGCTGCACATTTAGCACACTGTGGATGTACTAAACGCCACTGAACTGTTCACTTTGAAATGGTTAATTTTCTGAGGTGGGAGGATCGCTTGAGCGCAGGAGTTCAAGACCAGCCTGGGCAACATAGCAGGACCCCATCTCTACAAAAAAGACGACAATTAGCCAAGAAAACAATGAGCTGAGCATGGCGGTGTGCGCCTATGGTCCCAGCTACTCGGGAGGCTGAGGCAGGAGGATTGTTGAGTCCAGGAGTTTGAAGTTGCTGTGAGCTATGATGATGCTACCGCACTCCAGCCTGGTCAACAGACTCTGTCTCTAAAACAAAGGTTAATTTATTTTACCTTATGTGAATTTCACCTTAATTTTTTTTTAAAAAAAAAAAAAAAAGGAAAAAAGAGCTAAGAATTGACTCAATAAAAATTTGCTTTAATTTTGGATGACATTATCCAAAAGGGGAAAACTACTTTAAAAGGCATTTTGAGGGCCATTTCCTTAAAACCAAGAGTGAGTCCGAGGAGATAACAGGCTGCTGTAAGAGGTAGAACCACCTTCTCCTTCCGGGAGCCGGGAAGCCACCTGCGAACCCTGGAGACACCAAACTCACTCACCTTAAAGATGCCAAGTCACTGCTTCGGTAGACAGCCAAAGCCACCGCCGTCTGTTTACACCATAAACTAAATATTGTGCAAGAACCCACACACACGTCAGCGCCCTGCAGTGAAGACACACCGGCCGCCTTGGGCTTCAGCTGGGATCAAACACGGAGAGTTTCATCAAGGAGCTTTTGTTGTGCCGGCGTTTATTTCAAGTAGTTATTGAACACCACAAAAGGAAATCATTTGGTGGACAGGAATCCAGAAGTACGATGCGCTCAACCCCTTGTTTGGGAGTGCCGGGGAACTCCTTGTCTGGAGACGCCGAATGATCAACAGCCTTAAATAAAGGCCTGTGAAAGTAGTAAAAGACAGGCTTCGGCCCCGAGGCCAGGGTCTCTCCACGGCAGCACCGCTGACACTGTGCGCAACAGGTACGCCACCGGCGCCGGGCAGTAACTCGGGGTGGGAGGAAGGCCCTGGCCCCTGGAGGTGCAGAGCAGCATCTCTGGGCTCTGCTCACCAGATGCCAGTAGCAACCCCCCACCCCCCACCCAGGCTGTGACAACCAAAAATGTCTCCAATGTCAGATGTCTGCTGGGGCAGAAGTGCACCAGTTGACCACGGTACCCTTGGAAATGACACAAACTGTCTGGACTCTTCCAGCTCGACACTCTCAGCAAGTACCAGGAGCCCGAGAAGCATCTTGGCTCAGGGCCCCTTGGCTTGGCACCCTGGCTCCTGCCAGGCCGGCCGGGGGCCTCCACGCCCCCAGCAGCACCGTCTGGGGCCTCCCTCTGCCCGCTGAGCCCCGAGCCCGACACCAGCAGGGCCAACAGGGAACCCATCCAGCCAGAGCCAGCAAGGCCACCTTTCTGCCCCTGTCCTGGGAAAACGGGCCAAGTTCCCCAAGGCAAAGATTAAACGACAACATGGATTTAAAAGAACAAGTGAGCGCCTCCGTCTAAGCCAAGCGGCGCCTTTCAGCTTGACAACGTGGCCCCTGAGCCCCTGCCAAGGGACGGCCATATGTTCTCCAGCCCCGACGTGTCTGTGCGCCCAAGAGAGCCGCGCACAATAACAATGAGGGGTTTCAGCCAATGCACCAGCCCACCCCCGCCCCGCTGGGGCATCGGGATGGACGGAGCCAGTGTGGAACATTCGGGTCTCCAGGCCTAAAAGTGCCGTCCACCACCCAGCTGGGCACCTCGTCCAGCCACCTTGGTGGTCGGAACAGCAGGTGACCCTCAGCCTCCCTGCAGGCGCCTACATGTGCCACCTTCCTCCCTCCTCCTCCTCCTCTCCCTACCTGCAGCCCTGCAGGCTCACACCTGCGGGTAGCGCAGCATGGACTTAAGATCGCTCCCCGGCTCCACTGAACCCTGGGAGCTCCCATCTCTCCAACATTACCTGCTGGGCTCGTGTTTAGCCCTGACCCCAGGCTGGTCAGCAGTGCCTCCAAATTCTGACTCACCTCCAGGGACCACTGATGGCCGGTGTCAAGCCGTTCCCACCCCCTAGCCCGAGGCCGAGGCCCTCCTGAGCGGGAAGGACACAGCAGCTGCTGGGGAAAACCACGTCCGGGCTGGCTCCAGCAGTGCCATCTGTCACCCCATGGGCTGCACCCCGGGTCCCCCTGGGGAAGAGCGTCCTCTGAAGGCTGGCGCTGCACATGCAGCCAGGCTCCCCCGCGAGGTCACCAGCACCGGGAGCCCACGGCTGCCTCTGGGCAGGAGACGCAGGGTCCTAGTGGGGAGGGGACGGTGAGTGGGGGACTCTGGGGTGTTACTTGGCACTTTTATAAATCTTTGACCATGGCTAAGTGTGGTAGACAGAATAGCATGTCCGCCTACCTCCAAAAGAGGCCCAGGCCCAGGCCCAGTCCCTGGAGCCTGTGGATATGCTGTGCAGCACGGCAAAGGGTCAAGGCTGCTCATCACCTGACCTTGATGTATGAGGGGTCCTGGATGAGCTGGGCAGGCCAGTGTGGCCACAGGGCCCTTAGAAGTGGCACAGGGAGGGAGAGGAAGACAGTAGGAGAAAGAGCTGCGAGGACGGACGAGAGCCGGGGAGCTGCATGCGCCGGCTCTGAAGACAGGGACTTGGGCAGCTGGAGACCAGGAGACAGATTCTCTCCCGAAGCCTCCAGAAAGGAACACGGCCCAGCCCACGCCTTGATCTCAGTCCAGGGAGACCCGTGTGGGATTCTCACCTGCAGAACTCTCGTGCAGACGAGAAGGACGTGTGTCGTCTCAAGCCGCTGCGGTTACAGGAATTTGTCACAGCGGCAATAGGAAACTCACACCTCGTGCTGTGCGGTTACTGACACCAGAGTCAGACAAGGAGTGTAAGGAAGCAAAACTGCAGGCCGAGGCACCCACAAACATAAATGCAACAATTCTTTAAAAAAAAAGTAAATTAACTCTAATAATGTATTTTAAAAAGATAATAAATCAAGACCAAATTGGATTTATCTCAGGAGTTTAACATTAGAAAATGTTAACACACCGCACTTACCAAAAAAGCAAGCAGGCATATTTGCATCTCAATAGGCAGAGAAAGAAACTAAGTAAAATTCTGCAATCATCCACAATAAAATCTCTTGGCAAACAAAGAAACGCGTGCTTCCTTACACTGATTAAGGTCATCTAGGACAACCCTACAGCAGACCTCACGCCAGATGTGACAGCCCCACCCCCACTCCATCCCACGTTGTACTGGAGGCCAAGGTCAGCACAGCAACACGACCGCCGAGTGAATGAGTGAGTGGCAGGAGGACGGCACAGGCAGAGGCCAGAACACCATTATTCACAGATGTTGTGCTCCACAAACTCCACAAACCGTCAGCATGAGTAAGAGCAGTGAGCAAGGTGGCCAGAGAGAAGATCAATGCAGAAAAATCAAATGCATTTCCTTGTACCACTCACAAATCTCATAAAATGTAATTTTTAAAGTATTGTTTACGATAGCGGCAAAAATATACGCTTTTAAGAATAAATCTAACAAAAGACACAGAAGCCCTTTATAAATAAAAATACAAGATTTGATTGACGGAAATGAGGAAGATTTACGTATCAGAGAGCTTTACCACAGTCACTGAGAGGAACCACCAATGTGGAAAAGGTATCAGTTCTCCTCAATTGACATACAGATTCACCACTTTTCTCATCAAAACCTTGACAGGTTCCCTCAACTTGCAGGATACTTCTCTAATCTACCTGGAAGACCAACAGGCCGAGAATAGCCAAGGTACCCCCGGAGAGCAGGAGGGGAGGGAAGGAGCCCTATCTGATGTTAGTATTTATCTTCATCTACAGCGACAGGACAGCACTGGCCCGGGGCAGACCGACAGACCCCCAGCAGAAGGCAGCCCAGGAACAGACCCACACGTCATGAAACGGGACACAGGTTGGAGCTGGCACCTGGGGGAGACTCCACAAACGGCCCCAGACAATCAGCTATCTACATGGGGGACAAAATGAAATTAGATCCCTACCTCACACCGCGCACAAGAGTCAATTCCAGGTGAATTAAGGATTTAAATGTGAAAGGCAAAACCTATTTTAGAAGGGGTCATACACAATTACATTTATGATCTCGAGGTAGGTAAGAAATTCTTAAACAGGACATACAAAACACTGTCATAAAGAAAAACATCTATAATTTTGACTACATTAAACACAAGCACTTTACAAAGAACTTTATAAATAAAACTAATGACAAGACATTAATATAAGCCACAAACTGGAAGACATCTCACCCTAAAACAAATAAAAAGATCACTAATAACCCAAGAAATGCAAACTGAAACCACAATGAGATACCACTTTACATCCACCAGATCGGCAAAAATCAAGAATTCAGACGTTAACATGTGATGGCGAGGATGGGGAACAGGAGGCACACTTATGTGTTGTTTGGGGGACTCTGCACTGGCCACCCCTCTGCAAGGCGACTGGAGTTACCTAGCACAGGGGAACATTCCCACGCCTGAGGCCAGCAACTCCAAGTGGGGGAACACCCCAGGGGAAGCCTTGCCCACCCTGCCAGGATTTGCACACATGAATATCCGAGCAGCAGAACGGACAGATCAGGGCTGGTGTACTCACGGGACGGAACACCACACCGCGCTGAGAGGGAAGGAAGGGAGTACTATTTAGGATGCCAGCACGGGCGCCCAGTGGAAGAGGAAGACTGCAGTGAAAACATACAGTAAGGGACTATTTCAACTCCAGAAACAAATACAGCTTAGCAAGACAGATCCAGAATCCTTTATCTGAAACTCTTGGGACCAGGTGGTTTTGGAATTCACAATTTTTGAAATTTGGAAGAGTAATACGGTGCACTTACCATCTTACATAACGGCAGACCCCACGGTCAAATACTAATCTTTCTGCAGCAAATTGTGTGACTATTCACACGAAGTAGGATAAAAACTGTCAACAGTCTCACATTGGTTTGGGTCAGATATTGCCACCAAATGAATTTTTACAAAACTCACTTTGGTGTTCAGAGCTTTTGGACTTCGGAGTAACAGATAAGGGCTATGGGGCATGCTCCAAGAGCCAGCGCCACAGGCCAGAGGACCGCAAGGAAAAGCAAAGGAAAAGCAAACTGAAATTCCCTTGGCAGGAGGAGAGGATGAGACGGACATGACCAGGGAAGGCACACAGAGGGCTTCAGGGACAAGGAAGGTTCTCTGGCATACACAGGCGGGGGCACACCTGTGTTATTTGGCACCCTTTGTACTCCATGTGTGTGTCATCTCATATATTTGAACTACAGTGAAGCAACAGTATAAATTCTTGAAATGCAAAAGCGGGTGGGGTGGAGGACGGTCGCTAGGAGGAAAGAGGTGGAGCCGGGTGCCTGGCCCCAGCAGGAAACTGCTCCTGCACGCGGAGACTCACTCAGGAGGGAAGCAAGGTCGTCTGTCTGGGCTGGAGATGAAGAGTTTAAAGGATGTGGTGGTTTTAAAACACCAGGCACAGATGCTCTGACATCCTCACCAACAGGTGAGACCCGGGTCCCCTCCCTCTTCAATCTGGGTGGTCGCTGTGCGACCCTCAAGGCTGGGTCATAAAAGGCCACTCAGCTTCCACCCGGCTCTCCCAGACACGGCTCCTGAGACCTCCCTCTAGGAGCCGAGCTGCCAGGCTGCAAAGCCCGGCTGCAGGGACAGCCGCGTGTGGGGCTCCCGCCGAGCTCGGCCTGGAACTGTCCCAGCCGGGGCTCCAGACACATGCTCGAAGGAGATTCTAGAGAAATATTTTCTGTTAAGGGCCATGTAGGGAACAGGCGGCTACGCAGACCACATGGTACCACGGCGTGGCACAAACGCCAGTCACGGACAAGTAAGTGGATGAGCGCACTTGTGTTCCACAAAACATGTCATTTATGAAAACAGGCAGCGAGCTGATCTGACCCATAGGTCAGAGTCTGCCACCCCCCGATCCAAGTGACTCCAGCCCCCAGCCATTTGAGACTGGCCTAGTCACGCAAGCCACCCCCACCCGAGGCCCCAAACATGAAAGAGCACACACGGGCCATCCCTGCCATGCTCTGTCCACGTCCCTGACCTCTGAATCCAAGCGGAATAACTCGGTCGGCGTTTTACACCAGCGCGTCAGGGCTGGCTGTTCCGCAGCAGCAGCGGCACCAGCGCACTGGAACGAACCCTCCCAGACCGCCCGCTGGGGCAGCTCTCGGAGTCAGGCCTGGCGCAGTCAGGTCTGGTGGAGGAGCCCAGGGGCCGTGGGGGGAGGGCAGAGTGAGAGAGGCCTGGTCTGAACTTGAGGGAACTCGGCATGGAGGGGCAGGGCGGAGGGGTGGAGGGGTGGAGGGGTGGGCTGCAGGGGAGCCTAGGGCAGGAAGTCAGGGAAGAGGGCGGTTCAGGGAAGGGGGCGTGGTCACCTGCATGGAAGAAAAGCCACCCACAGAATTTCAGCTCAGGTGCCAACAATCTGACAGTCTCACTCTGCCACCCACTTCTTCTGCGACCTTGGGCAAGTTACTTGACCCTCTCTGTGCCTCAGTTTCCTCGTCAGTAAAACCGGGGTGACTGAGTCCCTGCCTCCCAGAGCTCCGTGAGGAACGTGAGAGCTACCTAAGGCTTCGCCCTCTCTGTCTGTTACCACTTCCGTTTCTCCAACTGCCCAGGGAGGCAGACGGAGCAGATTCCGCTGCCCCAGCGACATGGGGCCAGAGAGGCTCCGGGACTGTGCCCAGGACACACAGCTATCTGTTGCTAGGGGTGCAGGTCCCGATCTTCCCGCCAAGGCACAGCGAAACCTGCAGTCTCAGCACGTCTACTCGGCTGCCCTACACAAACGCCTTCCGGAGAGAAAATAATTATTAACTGCAGAGGCTTAATGAGGAGAAGGACCTACAAGGCTTCCTAATACCAATAATTTGTACCTATTTAAGAGCAAAGGTGTAACAACAAAGGCGACTGGAACTACGGCATCAGATGCCACATCTCCTGCCTCCAGGTGAGTGAGCACAACCGTCAATTACACCAGCACAGAACGTTCCAGAGCTCCCACACCTGCCCCAGCTCTCACTCGCCGGGCAGAACACCCAGGGGTGCAGGGTGAGAGAAAGGGACTGCTGGGGAGACCAGCTGCGATGGGGGACAGGGCTGGGGTCTGGACTGGGCCCAGGAAAAGCCGGTGTCCACTCAGCTCACCAGCCCCGGCTGTGGAGGCCCCAGCACAGCCAGTGGAAGGGTCCTGGCTGGGGACAGGCCATTCCCTCCAGCCCAGTCCCTGGCAGCAGCTGCCTTGGGTCCAGGCTTCCTCCAGGGATGGGGGGTGCAGTGGCCACCCCTCCTGGTCCTCACATGTCTCCAACTCAGGGACCCTGAAATCCCTTCCAGAGTGACTTCACTGAGACCTCTTCTGACATGCAGATACCACTAAGAGGCCACATTAAGCCATGGACCCTTTGGCGGGTTAGCCCCTCAAGCCAGAGCGGAGCGCAGCTGCCCTCCTACACCCTGAAGGCCCCTGGGCCCACTCACTGCCACTCCCGCTTTGGTCAGGCACAGGGGTTCTGCCCCCAGTGTCCCTGGGGCCACCAGAGGTACCGCAGTGGGTGCTGGCAGAGACCCCACCCAGGTGCTAGGGAAGCCCAGCTGCCGCCTGTGAGCACCGAGCCCCCGCCTGAGGCCCCCATCAGCACCAAGAGGGCACTGCCACCCAAGAACAAGCGGGGCATCTCTGTGACGTCCAGGGACCCTTCCCTCCAACTTCATGAATGGCCGACAAGTCATTTTCTTTGGGGAAAAAGATCAAATATTGGCCCAGAGGTCTATTAATTCACAACTTATGTTGTAACTGCTGAGAACAGAAAAACCAGGATTTTTTTCTAGTTAAATATTTGCTAAGAAAATTCCAGTCCTAAATTTCAAGAGCCTGCTTTAGCACGTCATTGGAAGGGAACACACACGCAGTTAGCGATGATTAACTAGAAACTCCTGTGGAAGGAGCGCAGAGAAAAACCACAGCTCTCCCTGAGAAAACGTAACTTCTAGCGAACAGAGATGTGTATTCCAGCATCCTTTCTTTTGTCTCTATTACAGCTTGCATGTTTTTCTGTAGTTGAGTATTTTAGTTTTCTTCTTTCAGGCCTCTTCCCCCCGACCCCCAGATGGTGAGATTAATTTCCAGTATCAAAGACTGGACAAAAACTCCACCCTGACACTGGCTCCGCCCCCTCCTCCGTGGCTTTGTCCGTGGCCCCCATCACCCTCTCCTGAAACTAACGAGCTAGAGGCCAATTCTTAAGCCAGCAAGCTAGAAGATTCCAGTAAAGCCTCAAACTCCACTTGGCCCAGGTGCCAGTAGGCTGCACACGGCGTGGTCGGGGGTAGAAGGACACGTGGCACACGAGGCTGAAATGAAGTCTGGCTGGCTGGCTGGCGACCACGTCCCCTCGCACAGCACGCCCTAGGTCTGAGTGGCTCCTACTGCCAAGGAGCGAAAGCCCGGCCCAAAGACAGACGGCCGGCAAGGCTCTGTTCCCGCCTCACACCCACACTCACTCACACCCCCTTCTTATACCCACACCCCTACTCACACCCACACTCATACCCCTACTCACACCCACACCCCTACTCACACCCACACTCACACTCTACCCAGGTTTCAAAGGAGAACGAATTCTCAGTGGCGCCTTTAGCAAGGGTCTGGACAGAGGGAGATTAACCTAATATCAAAAATCCTGTCATTAAGTGATTAAGAGATAACTTATTTTTTTTTTTTTTTTTTTTTTTTGTTGAGACAGAGTCTCACTTTGTTGCCCAGGCTAGAGTGAGTGCCGTGGCGTCAGCCTAGCTCACAGCAACCTCAAACTCCTGGGCTCAAGCGATCCTACTGCCTCAGCCTCCCGAGTAGCTGGGACTACAGGCATGCGCCACTATGCCCGGCTAATTTTTTCTGTATAGATTTTTAGGTGTCCATATAATGTCTTTCTATTTTTAGTAGAGACGGGGTCTCGCTCAGGCTGGTCTCGAACTCCTGACCTTGAGCAATCCACCCGCCTCGGCCTCCCAGAGTGCTAGGATTACAGGCGTGAGCCACCGCGCCCGGCCAAGAGATAACTTAAAAGTAACAAATTAGATTTCCCTCTTAGAGCTCCCCAAGGGTCCTTAAAGGATATTTAAGTTCTTGCCGTAATTACTGCAGCCGACTACATTTATGATTCATTTATAATTAAAAAATATTTGGTATAATGTCATTTTAAAGATTCTAATCTGCAACCCAAACTAAAAAAACTCTAATTAAAATTGCCGTCACTCATTAATTCAACAACTATTTGAGGCCCTCTTCCTGCCAGGCTGACATCCGGGGATGCCAAGAGGGAAAACCACAATCTTGCCCTCAAGGCGTCCTCAGCCTGGTGGGGATGACAGATGGGGCCAGAAAATTGCAGCCTGGTACGTGCCATGGGGGAGGGGTGTGCATGGCGCTGACGGGCTGTGGGGGAGGGGTCTGGGGTGCTGATGGGGTATCGGGGAGGGGTGCTCAGAGTGTTACTGGGGCTGTGGGGAGGGGAGTCCAGGGTGCCCGCAGGAAGCACCAAGGGAGGGCCTGCCCTGCACTCCAGTGGCAGGGGAAGGGGCTGTGCAGGTGGTCAGCACCTGCTCAGGGCCGGTGACCACCCTGTTACCTCACTGCACCCAGGACAGTGAGAGCTGCAGGCAACACCCAGATGGCACCCAGAGCCAGTGCCCTCTGCACTCAGCCTCCTAAGACAGGAGATGGTCTGGGGGTGCAGGGCCCGCTAAGGCGCCGACCCTTCCTGCTCCTGCGCCCACAGCCACGTGGCTGCCCCCAGCCAGCGAGGACGGCACAGGCAGCACTCGGCGGTGCCAGGGAAGCACGTATGTGTGCACGCAGGCGATCGAGCTCCTGGAACAGTTGGGCAGGAGCATGGCTTGAACCCGCACAGGGTGGGACTCAACACACGCCCGAGAGAAGCCAGGGCAGCCCCACGGCCTGGCTGAGGGGCGCGGAGGGCGAAGGGCACCCCCAGCTCCGCAGCAGGTGGTCTCCAGAAACAGTGCTCTCTGTGGAACGGCAGGGATCACTCCTGCGCTGTTGCGTGGCTGTAGCGTGGCTTTTTGGCACGTAGCATTTGGGGGTGCTGTGGCAGGAAGAGATGTGTCAGCTCAGACCCCAGGGGCACCCACACCCCACAGCGGGGTTGGGCTACTCTTGCTGGTTCTGTAGGCTGAAGAATTGGCTGTCATGTAGTTCCTCCAAAGTGAACCACTGTGTCACCAGTCTCAGGGACACCAACGCGCTTCTCTTTGCTTGAAACCAACGAACTGCTGTTGTGCCCAATTTGTCAACACAACCAAAACGGCTAGCCAGCAGCCACCTTGGCCCAGCGGTGCCGGTAGACACCATGCTTTCTGACAAGGGTGCTTTTAACTGCTAACCAGAGCCCAGCTCTACCCCCTGCCCTGGGTGGAGCGCAGTCTGCAATCCGTCACCACCAGGAAGCACTCGCTGAAGGAAGCCAGGAGGAAAGACACCCCGGGCTCAGGCGGCCAGGCCTCTGCCAGGTGCCCTAACTGCAGGGGCAGCACTGCTTGGATTCCGAGGGACTCTAGTGACCCCAGGCTGCCCCCAAGTCAGAGATGGGATGGAGCCAGGGCTTGGACAGGGCTGGTTTCTCTCACACCAGCTCCTGGGGCAGCCTGGACTCTACCAGGAAAACGCCCATCTTTCCTGCACTCTGTGGAGTTCCGGGGTCTGGATGTGCTGCCCAGCCTGGTTAGTGTGAGAGAAAGCCCTCCCCTGGCCATCTCGGCGTCCTCACCCCTGCAGTGGCAACACCTACACGGCCACCTCCCAGGACTGCAGAACCGCCACAGGAGAAGGCAGCACCGGGAGAACCGCCTTTCCAGGTGCAAAGTGCCACATGAGTTGGCATGGCACGTCCTCCCAGAGTGCAGTTCTGGGGTCCTGGTGTCCTCCGGCCGGAAGACATCCTCAGACCCATGGGGTCCTGTACCCTGATTTCCATCTGACAAGACAGGAGGTGACAGAGGGATATTCTGGGGTCACCTGGAAAGGTGTCAGCCAAGCTGAGGGAGAAGCCGGGCTCCGCAAGTCCCCACCTACAGCCTCCTGCCAAACGTTCCTGCTCTCAGCCTCAAGGTTTCTATGTTACGATAACAGAGGAATAGAAAGACAGTCGCCTGTGCACTCTAGGGCCGTAATTCTTGCCCCAAAAAACACTTTCAAACATAACCTGGGAGAGAAACCTCCCACCTCTCACAACGCACCATGCTCCGACAGTGCATGCCAACAGAGGGAGATTTCTGGCATCTGCTACCTGCGACACATCTGAGATACCACGAGACAACTGCTGACACTCTGATTCTTTAGGTCTCAACATTCTTAATCCTTGGCTATTAAAAATAAAGAGTCACAGATCGAATCACAGTGACTCTGTGTTTTCTGGCTACACGGTGACAGGCTCTAACACTCCTAGCAAGTCTCTTCTGTGTTAGGAACAGGAAAGATCCTACTCTGCGGGAGAAAGTGCCTGGGCCCCACCACGATTTCCCCGGCTAGTGCCTTAACAATATTCATAACTTAGCAAATACACTGCACCCGCTTCCCCAGAACAAGCCCGCAGGAAGCCCCCATCCACAAGTAAGCTGTAAAATTCTGCAACTCAGACCTCATTTCCCATGGACTTTCATAGTGAACTGACCGAGCTCACGCAGGAAAGAGCGCCCACAAGAACAGCCCAAGAAAACTGCAGGAAAGAGCAACGGGGGAAAATGTACTCTAGCAGCTCCCAGAACATGCTGGAATTCGGCAGTGATTAAGACAGTGTGGTGGTGTGGGACAGGAACAAACGGCTGCATGGGAGAGCGCAGACCGGTCCCCCTGATGTGGCTGTGGAATGTAGTTTGTGATAAAGGTGACATTTCTGGGCGGGGGAGGGGGAGACTCTTCCAATAGACAAATGGGGAAGTCAAACCTTCACCTCCTGCCACTACCCGAAAATTAGCTCAATAAATTCCTTAATACGAGTTGGGAAGATAAGACTATAAAAACGTTAGAGTAAAACATGGGAGAGTTTTACACTCCTGGGGTCAGAATGTTAAACCCCAAACAAAACCCACCAAGAAGCGTGAGACGGGACAGACGCTGGCAGACCGCAGAGGGAACAGCCAGCCAGCAAACCCGTGGGGAACAGCCTCCCTCAAAGGAACTGGAGAGAGGCGAGAAGTAAATCTCGGGCTATTTTTACCATCAGATTGGCAAAAATCTGAGACTACGATTACATCAAGCCTGGGGAAGACTCAGAGGAGTTCCCTTGGGTGCTGGCGGCAGGAATGTCCATTAGCAAAGCGGTTTTAGAAGACAGTTTGGTAACGTGATCAAAATTTAACACACCGACTGCCACAGCAGAAAAAAATTTTTCCCTGGGGCCCCAGTGTTTTATTAGGAAAATAGAATAAAAACTTCGAAAACAAAATGATCCTTTCAAATTAAATGAAAATTTTGTTATTTTTATTGTTTTCTGAGTGAGTTATATGCAACATGAAAAATAGTTCAAGTGGCTCCCAAGGTAAAGAGACACGTGAGTTACATATGCTTCACGAGGCCCCGGGCTCAGAGCTAGCATGAGTTAAATACAACTCACAGGGCAGTTAACATGCCAACCATGACACAACCACTAATGCAGCAAACCCACTTCTATATGTCTATTTCCAAGAAGCCTTCACATACGTACACAAAGACTTTTGTCCCAAGGATGGTCACCACCTTGTTATAACAGCAAGAACCGGGACACAACCTTAACCTCCATCCATCCCCTGACCACAGCATATTTTGCATCAATTTTTAAAACTGTATCAAGGCAGCTTCCCCACCCGTTCCTGGTCCCCCACCTTTGATGCGCCGTCTCCAGGCAGCCTCTGCTCTCACCTCTCAGAAACCCAAGCTGCCAGGTGCCAAAGGCCATGCCAGGTGCTGGCCCAGGCCAGCTCCCTTCCGGATCCTTCTCACCGGTCGGGCTTAAACCCCACCCCCCAGTCTGCAAATCCCCCTTCCAAAAGCCCAAACCAAGCCTGTTCCTCTCCTCCAGAGCACAATACTGTCACCCCGAACACCTACTCCACCGCACTCCCGGCTCAGCAGCGGCCTCTCCCACCTTCTGGGCACGCACACTTATTGTCCGACCCCGGATGGTTTGAGAGTCCCGGCTCTCCTGCTCCGATCCCACCCAGCCCCGGCCCACAGCCCACAGCCCGCCGGCCCAGCCCTCCCGGCATGGCTCTGTCAGGAAGGCTGCCCTCACCGTCCCTGTAGGACACAAGGACAGGACATAATAACACCGCAAAACTGCGGCACCAGTTTTCAGCACCGGCTCGGTTTTAACCGCCGGCAGATGACCTTTTATATGCCGCTGCTGACAGCCCCTCCCCCCAAGGCTCGGGGATCACATTCACTGCGGTGGCGGTAACCCTGGCAACTGGCAGCCCTGCGCAGGCAGGCTGATGGTTGATGGGTAACCAGGGGGACAATGACAGCAGCTCTGTGCTTATTCAGATGACCGGGGCGGGCTGAATGGGGGCTGAGCACAAAGGCCACTGGCAAAATGACACGGGCTCCGGGAGCTTCCAAAGGGGCGTAAATGACACCCATAACTCGCCACAAAAGAACAGAGGCCCATGCTGGCCCACACCTGTGCTTTTTGATCTTGGAGGAATTGACAACAAAGACTCGGCAGGCCTCCTGCCCGACGTCATTTTTTCTTGCTTTATAACAATTATCTGGTTTATGTGCCGGCAACTCGTGGGCCTTCAGCTGCAGTCTCCGAATGAAACTCACCCCCGTGTCCCCACAGCTGGAGGTGGGCCTGGGAAGCCTGGCGCTTACCATGTCACCGCGCAGCCCCTCCCGGGCCCAAAACGTCCCCACCGTGTGGGCAGAGCTGTCCCCTGTGCACACGCGGGGTGCATGGCGACTAGGAGCTGCAGATCAGGCCGTGCACGCGCCACGTACTTAGATCCACGTTCCTGAGACCCCTCCCAAGGCGGATCTAAATTGTTATTTTTTTTAATCAAGCATCACCCCCTTCGACATTTGAATATCTCAGATGAGAAATGACTGAACGTATCGTTCCGTGCACTCCAATAGTAACCCCCCCAGGGAACTCCCGAATGTCCTCCAAGCGCCTCAGACACAGCCCTGGGCTTCCCTGAAGAGAAAGTCGCCTGATCCTTACCCTTCCAGAAGCTCCAGGGAGACACGTGCCACCAGGCCACCTGGTGACTCCCTCGTTCTGAAGGAGAGAAGTTATCGTCACATATTTAGTCCCTCAAGGAAACAGGACATTTTATTGGAAAATTGGAGATCGATATCCCTAGTGACAAAGGCAACTGTTCCAAAGCCCCGGTGGCTGCTCCTCCACCCTGTGCCCCGGGCTTTGCAAATACCTGTGGGATAGTTCCCACTACCCTACTTGTCACACAGGAAACTGAGCTTCCCCGAGGTCACCAGGCAAGTGGCATCTGAAGCCCACAGTCACAGCCCCACAGTCCTGCCTCTCCCTGACGTTTCTTCCCTTAACTTTAAACACCGAACAGCCCTGGCCAAAGTCGGGAACAAGGTGTTTTTAAAGCAGCGTGCTCTGTAGCGGGTATATAGGGATCCCTGACTTTAGAGCAACTCCCCACAGAAAGTGAGGTGCACAAGAGCGTGCACCCCGGGAGCAGCCCCCGTGGGGAACCAGCACCCCAGGGCACCCGGTTAGCACCTCAAAGACTCCGGTGGCAGTTACTTAGCAGTGGGGGGAGGCTCTTTCCTGGCACCCTAACTGGCCTTAGATGGACAAGGCTCAGCTTAGCAACCCCGTGCAGACAGGGACAGAGGTGTCACAGGCTCAGAGCCGGCACACCTGGGAGCAGAGTCTGGCACCCAGGAACCCAGCCCGCCAGTGGTGGTCAAACACCAGAGGCGGCTCCTGTCCACTCCCGCCGGGTCAGCTGGCGCCTGTGCTGGAAGATTCGGCATCTGCTTCCAGGGACCCTTTCACACCAGGTGCTGCTGGGACAGAGCTGGGACAGAGCTGAGACCGTGCCCGTCTGCTTCCTGACCGAGGGCTGTCCGGCGGGGAGTGAGGCTGAGGCTTCTCTTCCTCCGTCCCCCACGGTGGTGAGGATGCAGGGGAGGACCCTATAGCCCTCCCTCCGTGACCACAGGAGGCTACTGAGACCTGCCAGAAAGAACCGAATTCACCATGAACCCACTGACCACATCACTTCCCAGCAAGAAGGAGCAGGTGGCCGGAGGCTGGACCAGGTGCGTGTCACTACCCCTACTCTTCCATTTAATCCTCCAACGACCTACAAGGTCAGTGTTACTGTCCCTATTTTAAAGAAAAGAAACAGGTCTAAAGAAGTTAAGCAAGTTGCCCAAGGGCAAGAAGCAGCCACAAATCAACAAGACTGAGATTCCACAACAAAAAATAGTTAAGACCTACCCGGCAAAACATAACATCCAAGTTAAAAGAAAACTTCAAAATTATGACAGATACTTGCAACAAGCTAAAAATTCATAATAGGCAGGTCTGTAGTCCCAGCCACTTGGGAGGATGAGGCAGGTGGATCACTTGAGTCCAGGAATTTGAGGCTGCAGTGAGCTACGATCATGCCACAGCCTGGGCGACAGAGTGAGACCCCATCTCAAAAAAAAAAAAATCCATAACGTATAAAGAGAAGCGTAAAAATCAGTAAAAGATAAGCAATCTAAATGAAAAAGTAGACTGGCAATTCACAGAAGAAACAGGAATGACTGCCAAGCAGATGAAAACCAGTTTACTTTCTCCAGAGATACGCAAATCAGAAAAGGAAGACATTTATTTTTACCTAGAGGATAAGAATAAAAAGGACTAGTCTCTCCAACGATGATGAAAACGTGTGTCCTCCATACACCGCTGGCTCTAGGACAAATTAGTGCCAGCTGTCCCAAGGCCATCTGACCAGGCCCATCAGAACGTAGTGTGCAAACCCTCAGCACCGATCACTTCACTTCCGGGAACGTGCTATTCAGAATAACCTCAGAAGCTACACACACACCCCAGGCTCACGTTCACCGCAGCACCGTACGATAAAACCCCGGAAACAAACACGCAGCAGGGGGGCACGGGCTGAACCCACTCCCCTGCGCCCACGCACGACGCCCCATGCACGGGACAGTCCTTGCAGAGGGAAGGGGGACCGGGAGGGCCAGAGTGAAGGTCCACAGTGACACAGTGCAAGAGGCATGCCGCACTCGGAGGTGGGCGTGGAATAAAGAGATGCCGCATGTTTACACCCACAGCAAAATGTGCGGAAGCACACCCAGAAAGTATCGATTTTCTACTTTTTGTACTTCTGATGGTGTGAGCTTTTACAAGGTTGCTTTACTTTTTTGATTAATAAGATTCTTAAGGATTTTGTTTAATTAAAATAAATCTATTCCACCCATCCTTGCCTTACCCTGCAAAAAGGCATCACTGCCTACCTCCTGGGTTCTGGAAGGATCTGCAGAGAACCCCACATGGCGCTTCCCAGCAACGCCCGCCTGGAGGAGGAGGCCCCCATTTCCTGCTCAGACTCTCTTTGCGCCCGTCTGATTTCCAGACCTCAGACTTGGACTCAGTCCCCCCACAGTGCCCCCTCTGCATATCAAAGACCACCGAGGGGCCTGCCAGCCAGGACGCCCAGGTCTCCCCTCTGCCCCCACAATCCACATCCCAACCTCACCCTCAAGCCCCACCAAGACCTGAGAGGTATCTCACCTCCTGGAATTCTCACCCATTTCCAAGACCATTCTTCAGGGAGATGTTTCTAGAACATCCAACATGTAAGTTCTGGAACAGCGTTCAGAGCGTGCAGCCCCCAGCAACACACAGCAGCTCAGACGAGCTGAAATCAGGAGTCGTGTTCTAATGTTGAGATCTCTCTGCTACCATCCAAATGTGGACAGATGCCGAGATCTCGCTGGAAAGACACCACCCAATAATGGAACAGAGAGGCTGGGCGCAGCGGGGCATGGGTGCCCCCCGATGCCTGTGGCGTGAGTGTAGGTCCTGCCTGGTCACTCCCCCCAACTCGCCCCACCCCTCGCCAAGCCACGCTGGCAGCCCCTCAAGGCCAGCAGGGCAGCCGCTGTGACCTGCCTCCTTCCACCTCCTCCCCTTCCTCGCCTGCCACCCAGCCTAGAGGCTGCAATCTGGGCCCAAACTGTTCCCGAAACAGGCTGACCACACCACCTGCACCCTGCCCCTGGAGTGCCGGGGAGCCCCACGTTCAGTCAGGCAGGGGCCCTGTTATAGGGTAAGCACCGTGAGGCCGGGAGCTGCCCGCTTCCTTCCCAGACCTAACGCAGCCCAGGACACAGCCAGTGCTGCGGGCTGGACGAAGAAACGGACATGTCCCCCTCCCCACACCCGCCCTCCTCCCCAGCTGTCCTGGGCCGTGTCCGTCGGCCTGCCTGTCCCCAAGGTATAGGCTCCTCAGTGGAATGACCATGCAGGGGACAGCTTGGTCCCCGAGGCTGTGACAGCCCTGGCAGCCTCCCGGCACCGTCATCATCCTCACTGCCTGGCACAGACCCTGGCCCACTGGCCTCATAACTGAGAGCTGGCCTGTAACGCCCTGTGACTCAGCCCTGCAAGCACGGATGCCACACACGGGCTCCTGGGACAGCCCTGGAGTCCTCCCACCCTTTGCTTAATTCGTACGTCACACTCTGCCTGGGCCCCCCACCCACGGCCATCCCAGCCCCCACGGTTGTTCCTGGAGCCCACAGGGCCCGTGAAGGGCCAGCCCGGTGCTGGGGACACCACAGGGTCCACACCCAGGCGGCACCTACTCTCCAGGGCGAGCACGTGGGGTACCTCCCAGTACCATGTGAGGCCGAGCTGGCCTCAGTCACCATCTTCAGTGACACCAGCCTGAGTCCCACAGTCTCACCCACCAGCCAGTGCAGCAGCCCCATCCACGACCTCCCAGCTGTCCCCTCAGCCAGGAGGGAGGGCCCCCCATCCCCTATCCAGACTCCCTCGGCACCTGGCAGCGTCTGGGCACCCGAGGGTTGTCCACAGGCATTCATGGAGGTGACAGTCTTGACCCCAGGAAGCCTCCTCAGCCCCTGACCACCTGACCAACCCCCTCCCACCCAGCCCTTGCTCCTGCCATGTCATCTCCATGGCTCTGGTCACAGCATCGAGCCGAGCCTGGGCACCGACTGGCCCTCTGGATGGAAGGTTCTGGAAGGCCTCAAGCAGCTCTGCCGTTATGTGGGCCTGCGTCTGTGGCACCCGGCAGGTGCTCACGTGGATCTGCCCCGGGAAGGAGGAGAGGTGGGGGTGGGAGGGGCACATGGGGCCACTCAGGTGGCCCTGCTTCCCTCCGTCCTCGGTCAACACTGTCCGTGGGCCCCGCAGGGCCCTCCCTGTCCCCTGCCAGAGCTCTTTGTTGTGTGGCATTTCTCACAGCCTGGGCCCCTCTCCCCACTGAGGGCCTTGCTTACTTGCCAAATTCCAACAGTCCCTCCGGCCCCTTCGGAGGGGCCTCCCCTCCCCCCAGCAGCCGGGGTGCCCACGGCGTCTCTCCGCAGCTGCCCCAGCTCATGAGCTGCGCTGCCTTCCAAGGCCGAGCGAGTCCCAGCCTGGCTAGAATTTAGAAATGTCAGATTTCTAAGAATGAATATGTTAAACAGTTTATAAATAACACAATCCCCATGGGAAATGCTGAGAAAACCCTGCCGCCCGAGACTCTCCATGTCTGCGAACCCGGGAAACCAAGACAACCGCAGGGGAGGTCGCCCACGCGGCAGCCGCTGGTGCTGGCTCCGGCCGCCCCCTCGCCCCGGCCCCCTCGGCCCCCCTAGACCCGCGGCCGGAACGGCAAAAGCAACCGCCGTGTCCCCGCAAGGCTCCCAGAGCAGCGACCTCGCTCTGTCACTGTTTCTCGTTCTTGCCGCCTCTGCCCCGGCTGGAACACACAGCGCTCAGCGTTTCCTCTCTTCGATTTTGGAGGCATCATCCTAACGCGAACCCCCTGGGCACCCTGTCCCTGTGCTGGGTGCCACTCCAGTCCCTGGTCAGGCAACAGCGTCCCCAGGGCCTGCTCTGGGCGAGGGGCTGGGGGAGCTGGAAGGACGCAGAGACCCCACTGCCCCCGTGGCCCAGTCCTAGCGGGGCCAAGCCAGCCAGGCTCACAGACTCCGTGGGGACAGGACATGGGGTGCAGACCTGCAGCGTGGGCTCCCGTGACCCCACTGCGTGGGGTTAGGCTGAGCTTCCTCCTCCCTGGGACCCACAGGCTGCAGCTCTCCCGGGCTGCATGGTCAGTCTGTGCTGCCACAGTGTCACCCCCAGCCCTCCACAGAGCAGCCCAGCTCTAAGGCAGCTGTCCTGATAGGAGAGGACATCAGGGACATTTTTGGCAAAGTCTGAGACGTTCTGGGTTGTCACGACTGGGTGGTGAGCACCTCCGGCCATTACCACACAGGAGGTAAAGGCCAGGACGCTGCTCGATGCCCTACAGTGCCCGGGACACCCCAGCAGGGTCCGCAGCACCGAGGGGGGAGCCCTGCTCTGGATGCAGACAGATGGTGAGTGCTAGAGTGGGGGGGAGGGCGGTGCTGGCCTGAGGGAGCTGGGAGGAGGGGTGTGACTAGGGGACGGCTCGGGAGGTCGTGGGACGAGGGGGGGAGGCAGAGCCCACCCATGGGCAGGGGCTTGGTCTAGTGACCAGGCTCACGGAAGGCTGCTCACTGAGTATGTCGTGATCTGTCCCGTAAAGAACGAAGGACCCAAAGCGCCCTCCCCTCCCCCATCCAGCCCCAGCACCCACTCACGGGGGTGCAGGTGACAGAGCTGGAGTTTCAGGCCTCCCCTAGCAGAGCCGCCTCCCCGCCCAGCACAGACGATGCCTTCGAGGCCGCAGACACGGGCTGGGGAGCGGAGGGGTCCCCGCTCCTGGCCACAGGGCTGGAGGCAGTGCAGGTGGACAGGGAACGTGCCTCACCCAGGGACGAGGACATGCAGGATGCCGGCTTCAAGACTAGGGAGCTGGGCGAGCTCTGAACCCTGTGTCCGGAGACCAGGACAGTCCACAGGGCACCCTCAGAGCCCGTCTCTGACCCATTAAGGTGAAGTGTAAAAGCTAAAGTCTTCTGGTGTGAAATAAACACATGATTTTTTTTTTTAAATGAGGGATCCAGGTTCAAGCATTTGCAGGGAACAAAAACATTCAGCTGCTCGGCTGGTTCCAAGGAGGCTGGAACTCACCCCTTCCCAGGCCTTCTCCTTGGAGGTAATTAAAGCGAGCCAGCCGGACACACAAACAGTCCTTCAGGGCCCCATTGTCCCTGGACAAAGGGCCGGCTCTTCAATGTAAGGGCCCTGCGGAGCCTCCTTGCTCACGGAGGGCCCGTCGCCATGACAACCTGGCCAACCAGAGGGGCTGCAAGGTGCCACTCAGAGAACGGGAAAGGACAGGAAAGCCGCCTCCATCCCAGCAAACACGCCTCCATCCCAGCAAACACGCGGCCGCGAGAAAGCACCACAGAAGGAAAGTCATGACTCAAACCAGAAGGACTCTGGGCCTGGGGTTTTGGGGAGTTTCCTGCTTTCTCCTTCATGCTTTTCAGTACTACTGGAATTTTCTGCAGTGAGCACGACTATCTGTGTGAACAAACCAAAAATATTTCCATTCTGAAAAGCAACTTCTAGCACCCACAATAAAGCTTTAAAAAAGTTAACACAACAAAGTGCTGGCCTTCGTCACGTTGTATCTTCTTGGCAGTTGTTCTGGTTTTGTTTTTACCTGGAAGATAGACACTGAAATTGGGACAGAAATATGGTTACCAAGGAGGAAAAAAACACAGGCTACCAGGGCACAGCCAGAGGCTCCCCCAAGACCACAGGCAAAGCCCCCTTGCAGCCCTGGGAGTCCACGCAGCCGCCGCTCACCACGGCCCAGGGCTCTTGCCACAGCTCCCACCGAGGCTCTTAAACCCCAGCGGGGAGCGCCGTGTTGCTGGAGCATCCTGGCTTTCCCACACAGAGCAGGGCACGGAGCAAAGGCCCCCTTTGTACTATCCGATAACACGGTATTGACTAGGCTAGTTTCTTCTGCACACCATCATTCATTCATTCAACAAGCACTACCTGTGCTTTGACCTGGGCTGGGCACTCACCGCACGGGGAGCTGTGAGATCCCAGGACTTGAGAAGCTCAGGGCAGCAAGGCCAACAGTGCCACACTCCCCTGGGGGGACCTGGGGGTGACGTGCTGAGGGCAGACAGGGAGAGAGCAGGGAGAATGGGGGCAGAGGGAGCCCTTGGGCGTGGGGCAGCCCCAGGAAGAGCCGCCTTTCCCAGTGTCGTGTGCCGCCAGCTCTCAACCGTCTCTCGGTAATTAGACACAGTTACCCGCCTCTCTGCTCACTACTCAGCCCAGGCGCTAAATGAGAGTGTCCCCTGCCCTGGCTACGTAACTGTGCAGTGACGGTCACCTCTTACTGCTCTCCCAGCATCAGCTCTTTCAACTCTGCCATGATGCCCTTGGCGTGCCGCTGCCTCCAGGGAAGTGCAGTGAGTCACCTAGGTCCTGGGGTCCCCTGGCCCCGCCCACGGCCCCGCGCAACAGCCGGTGCTCACGAGGCCCTAAGTGCGCTGCCCTTGAGGGCTTCCACCCTGAAGTCCCCCATTTACCGGTGAGGACCATGAACCACACAGGCCGTGGCGTGAGCCCTAAAATCAAGGCCTCACTCCGTGCCGCCTTGACATCTGGTGAAACCAGGAGGCCCCACATGGCCTCACCGCGAGTCCCCCTCCCCACTCTGCTCTCTGGGATGAGGTTCCCTGGACGGACAACCGGGACCAGGCGCAGCTCCTGCTTAGACCCGAGTAGCGGGTTTCAGCTCCCCGCCAGCCCTCAGACTTGTTCAAACAAGCCCACCACATCCAGGGGCACCCCCCACCCCCGTTACTACCCAGGCTGCCTCCCACAGCCCCCGCCGCCCGCTCTGCGCCCGAGCGCAGCCCCGTGTGGCCCGCGTGGCGTGAAGTGCCCCCTCCCGCAGGCTGTGTGACTCCTGCTACTGACCTCATCTGCCCAGTGCCGGTGTCAGCCAGGCCCATGACCCTAGGACGGGTCCCTTCCCTGCCATCTAAACAGCGAGCGACCACCCTGACGGGGGTTCAACGCCTGGTCTCTCACCCCACCACAGCTGCCTCTCAAAATCACACGGTTGGGCCAACGCGCCCAGGGACGAGGCCATTTGGGACTCGGCGCTGCAGCAGCGACATGAACACAAGAGGGAGGCACGCGAGGAAAGGCTGTGCCTAACTGCTGATTCTACCCCTCTAAACGCCAGGACACATGGGGGACGCATTCATGGTCACTTTGGACAACAGAGTCTGTAACTGCCAACAGATTAAAAATCCATGTTCAAAAACATTCCCCACGCAGGGTCCTGAGTTTTACAGGACACTCAGACCGGCCAGCGCACCTGGCGGCACCGAGAAGTCCAACGCAGTGACACAAAAGCAGCTACGCAGAAGGGAGGTGATCCAACTCACCTCAAGTGACAGCTTGAGCCTTCAGGCAACTTCCTCTACCATACCTCTTGGGAGCAAAGATCACCTGGGGGGCCTTTAGATTCACGTAACGTGCTACCTGCAGGTTGCTGCACTAGCGGGGGTCCCAGCCCCGTGGGGTGCACTTCACGTGGGCAGCGGCACTTCTGCTAGTCCACATCCCCAGAGCTGGCGCTTGCCGCACAGGGAAGCTCTAATAAATGCTGGTTGGAAAAGGGCCTGGAAGCTCGAAGCCACAGGTAGGGTTACTAACACACCCTTTTTTTTTTTTTTTTAAAGAGACAGAGTCTCACACCATCACCCAGGCTAGAGTGCAGTGGCGTCAGCCCAGCTCACAGCAACCTCTAACTCCTGGGCTCAAGCGATCCTCCTGCCTCAGCCTCCCCAGTAGCTGGGACTACAGTTGTGTGCCACCACACCCAGCTCTGTCAAAGCTCTTTACTTGGCATGTCTCCATTTCTCTCACCTCCCAGGCCCCTGTGGGGAAAGGTCCTTGAGGTCGGAATCCTCTCACCTTGACTATGGATCCTTCCCCACCCAGGTCGGCTCCATCACTAGAGGGGGTCCCACTGGGGCCTCAAGATCATGGTGCCAGGAATCCAGTGACTGCTCGTGAGGGGGCTGTGGTTTTTAAGCCACACCTTGGCTGCTGGCCTATGTGACACCGAAGCCCTCAGCCCCCACGTCTGAACAGGTGCCTGTCGCCCGCCCAGGCAAGGCCCCAAGGCCAAGGTTCACCCACACTCTTATCTGCAGAGCCCAAGGCAGCGCCTCTCTGGCGGCCAGTCAGTCAGAACCAGTTGGGAGCTGGGGGATGAGGGACAAAGGACACGCTGAGGACACCCCAACAGCATCTGTGTGTCGTCAACAGATCCCCGCTGGAAGGCAGGGACAATGCGGTGGCCACTCTCAGCACCTCCCCAGCCCTTGCCGACTCTGGTCCCTCCTCCTAGCATCAAAGAGAAGCAAATCCTCTAGGAAAAGTGGCTCCCGGAGGAGGTCACGGCTGCAGCGCCTACCCTTGCTCCCAGCTCTGCAGCAAAAAGGACGTTTCTGAATGAACCACCCGGACCTGTCCCGCCTGGCTGAGTCACTCCCATGAGTTCGGCAAGCGCAAGTCACTGCAGGAAAAGCCCTGGAGCTCCCCCGTCCTCCTCCAGGGATGCCTGCCTGCACCTGCCACCAACCCAGCCTCTGGCCTGGGGGCTGCGCACCCCGGACCCATTTTGGGCTGCCTGGCACTCACTCTGAATGCCACATCTCCCCACAAAAGTGGCTCCGTCTAAACCCCGCCCCGCTCCGGCCCTGGCAGGCAGCCGAGCCCTGGCCAGCCCCTTCTGGACAGCAGCCCCTCCACTGCAGCCTGGTCCCTCCTTGGGGCACCAGCAGGGCCAGGCCCCAAGGGCACACTCATGGGACACAGGACAGGCTGGAGAGCAGGAGCCATTTGACCTTTGGGTCACCCTCTGGCCAGACTGTGGGACCCCGGGCCCCTGCCCACCCAGCCCCCAGCCAAGCAAGTGCCCCCCAAGACCCGCAGGCCCCCTCTTGGGGGAAGCTGCACAGCTGTCAGCGGCACAGCTGGGGCCACACCCCCGGGGTCGGAGAGCTAACATGAATGTCAGCTTGTTAGCAGATGTTCCCAAGTCACATGACCCCCAGGTAGGACGGGACCCACGAGTTTCACTGAGGCAAAAGGAGTGCGGCTCGCCTTAAATACAAACTCTGTTAGGTCTTTCGACAGAAAACAAGAAAGCAAGAAAGTCCATGTCTCCCTGGTGAGTCAGCTCTGGAAGGGCCAAGCCTGAGCCCAGGACAGTGACCAGGTGGCCCAGGGTGGTGGCCCACAAGGGCACCCAGGGCTACAGGTGGGGGGTAGAGCCAATGGGACAGGCCTCGGCCACACACGCACAGTCCTCAGGGCCAGGCTCAAAGGCACAGACACCGAGGCTGTGTGCGTCCTGCTGGGGACCTCCCCGGCCCAGCAAGTGCCCATCTGCACAAGTAACAAGCTCCCAGCAGCCAGGGCAGATGGCCAGCCCCTGCAACAGGTGCACTAGAACATTCCGCCCATTCTGCAGATCTCCAACACTGACCAACACACACGGCATAATCAATCTGGGTGAAGAAAGCAGGAATAAAAGACCTTCAGAGCAGCCCCACCCTCTGGCCTACTTCTAGAAACTTACCCTAGGATAAAGGAAAGACGACCAGGCCATCATAAGAGGACCCTGATCCCAGCAAACAATTAAATAAATCGTGGCACAATCCTGCAAAGACCTGCAGAAACATGCTATCTGGCCACTGGAAAGGATAATATGGATACATACTCACTGACATACCTACAATAGAGTTTAAGTAAAAAGAATCAGTCATAAAAGAGTTTATCCGTGATGGTATTTTTGAAAACACACATACGTAGGAATACATACTGGCCAGTCGCAGTGGCTCACGCCTGTAATCCCAGCCTGAGCAAGAGTGAGACCCTATCTCTACCAAAAATAGAAGGGGAAAAAAAAAACAACCCAGCCAGGCGTATGGCACCTGTAGTCCCAGGTACCCGGGAGGCTGAGGCAGGAGGATCGCTTAGAGTCCTGGAGTCAGAAGTTGCAGTGAGCTACAATGACGCCACTGCGATCTACCCAGGGTGGTTCAGTGAGGCTCTGTCTCAACAAAAACAAACAGGGACACTGAGCACCCCTCCTCACAACCTCCCACCGTATTTGAGGCTCAAACGATCCTCCTGCCTCAGCTTCCTGAGTAGCTGGGACTACAGGTGTGTGCCACTACACCTGGCTAATTTTCCTGTTTTTTTTGTAGAGACAGGGTCTTACTCGGTTACACAGGCTGGAGTGCAGTGGTGCAATCATAGCTCATTGCAGCCTCAAACTCCTGGGCTCAAACGATCCTCCTGCCTCAACCTCCCGTCCTGTAGCTCGGATTACAGGTGCACACCACCAAGCCTGGCTGAAATCACTTTATAACAAGCCCACTCCACAGATAACAACATTAACCCACTGATGACAGCGGAGCCCTCGTGACCTAATCATCTCTTATCAGGCCCGACCTCCCAACACTCTAGCACTGGGGATGAGGTTCCCAGCACGTCAACTTTGGGGGGCCACACTCAAACCACAGCACGTACTTACATAAAACTCTGTTAAGGTATTCTACATTTGAAACTATTAATCCTGGGCGGTAAGATTTTAGATTCTTTCTTTTCACCTTAGTGTATTAATTGCAGGATGGTTACCACAAACGCCATCACTGACGCAGACGTTCACTGGTGCTCAGCCCTGCCGCCGCCCTTTGGTGCTCTTCTCTGCACCCCGGGGTCCGGGCGCCTGAAAACCACATTTCCCAGCTCTGCCCTGACCAGTGGAGTCCGGCGGCAGGGAGACGTCTGTGCTCACCAGGAGGAGAGCGGCTCCGAGCAGGCCCCGTAGCTGGTGGGAGGCAGCAGGGAGCAGACAGGAAACAGCCTCCAAGTGCAGAACATTCTCGGGGCCCACACCGAGTTCGCTTCTACAACACACCGTCTGTCCCATGAGCAAGAACCAAGAAGGGTCCCAGGTGACCCAGATGGAGCTCTCGGTCCAGGGACTCACGGTGACGGGACACGTCGCTATGGCGAGGCCAGGTCTCCGAGGGCTGGTGCTACTCGAGCTGCGGCTGAAGCTCTGGGAGGGGGCGGATTAGGGTGAGGAGGGGCAGAATTTCAACCAGGAGTTGGGTGTGAAGGCTGATAAGTGCAGGAACACCTGCTGCATCGGGCATGGTGGGAGGGGGCAGGGGAAAGGGAGGGCGGAGCTTCGCTTGCAGAGGCCCACCTGGAGGCAGGTGAGCTACCTGCTGGGCAGCACTGAGACCAAAGTGGGGGAGGGAGAAGCCACACTCCAGGACACATCTGTGATGGAGACCATGCCGCAGGTACAGTGGACCCGGCAGGGGCTTGGGATGAGGCCTGGCCTGGCCAGTGTCAGCTGGGGGCACCCACGGACGAGTTGGCCCAGTGACAGAAGAACCCCAAGGCTTTAGCCACAGGCCCGAGTGCGAGCCACAAGGTCCCAGGACTCAGGTGGAGTCCAGAGTGGCCTTGAGAGAGGGACAGGCAGGGCTGGCTGACAGCCAGGTGACCAACTCGGCCTGGTTTGCCCAGGATTTTCTCAGTTTTGGCACTGAAAGTCCCATGTCCTGAAAGCCCTCCGTCCCAGGCAGACCGGGACAGTCGGTGACGCCAGTGCCACCCTGACAGTGGGAGGGAAAGGTGAAGGCAGAGACGCAAGGACTGCAGTGGCCCCCGCTGGGGTGAGGTTCCTGCTCCACCCCTCTCGGGCAGATGTACCGACCCTTGGCTTCAGCCTGTCCCCCCCACCGTGTCTCCCTGTCACACCCCGCCACACGCCCCCCAGGGTGGAGGCCGTCACCTGCCTCCTTTCCTGCAGCCGCCCCTGACACTGGTAAGTCTTGTGACTTGGCAATGTCTTTCCAAATATCAATAAACCAAAAATGATACTCAGTTTGAATAATACCATCTGATTTTAAACTGCTTTTTTAAAAAGTATACAATTCCAGGGCGATGGAAATGTTCTGAAACTAGACAGCAGTGACAGCTGCACAACACCGTGACGGTACTAAATGCCACTGTGTTGTACACTGTAAAACGGCCGAGACGGTGAATTTCAGGTTCAGTGAACTGTACCACAATTGAGAACAAAAAAGTCGGCCAGGTGTGGCGGCTCACGCCTGTAGTCCCAGCACTCTGGGAGGCTGAGGCAGGAGGATCACTTGAGCCCAGGAGATTGAGGTTGCAGTGAGCTAGGCCGACGCCACAGCACTCTAGCCAGGGAGACACAGCAAGACTGTCTCAAAAACAAAACAACAAAGTAACCAAGACAGCCCTCGGAAATCAGAAAGTCAGCCGTGGTTAACTGGGGCAGCTGTGTCACCAGCTGGGGCACCAAAGTCAACCTCTCTAGAAGAATGCGTTCGCCAGCCAAGAGAGCACTGCCCGCAGCAGGCTCCGACCATGGTGACGCAAGTACTGTCTTGTAAAGCAGAACACAAAGAAAGGCCGAACTTCTAAAAGTCATTTTCCACCACTTTGACACCTCCAGGCTAATTTCCATGACTGGCTGGCTACACGTGGCTCCTTCAGCCCACACCTGACCCAGAGTTCATCCTCTCAACTTCTCACCTGGGCCCGACCCACAGTTCACTCTCCCAACTTCTCACCTGGGCACGCCTTGTTGCCTTGTTGAAAAAGGACCCTCTCAGGACACAGACAACACCCTGCGGGCTGGGGCAGGAAGCTGTGGCGGCTCACCCTGGCCTTGGGATGGGCATAAGTAGGACAGGCAGGCAATGAGGGCTACTCACCTCACAGCTCCCTCCCCACGTCCCAAGCCACCTGCAGCTGATCTTCCACGGACCCACCCACAGAACCCCACCCAAACACGCACCATGGCAGGTTAAGTCATGAGGTGCTCTTTTTTCTTTTTAAAGACAGAGTCCCACTCTGTCCCCAGGCAGGAATGCAGTGACATCATCACAGCTCACTGCAGCCTCCAACTCCCGGGCTCAAGCCATCCTCCTGGCCTTCTCCTGAGTGTGCGCCAACACACCTGGCTAATTCCTCTAGTTTTAGTCTCACTATGTTGCTAAGGCTGGTCTCAAACTCCTGGCCTCAGCGATCCTCCCACCTCGGCCTCCCAGAGTGCAGGGATTATAGGTGCGAGCCTTTTTGTTTTTTTAAGTAAGGGTTATAAGGGAAAGAAAGACCCAGAAGGCTGGGCTCGTCTGCTCAGATGGTGCAGCCAGAGAGAGGCTGGCTGGTGACACTGAAGGAGAATCCAGACCACCGTGGCATCTGGCCAATGTGGCCAAGGTGGGTTCTCACCAAACGGGTCACTGCACCAGGGGACAGACCCCCTCCCCAGCCCCTGCTGTCTCCAGTCCCCGGCTGCAGAGAATGCAGCCGCCAGACACAGCCTGGCCCCGTTTTCACACTGTTCCCTGTTTGCTGCAGGTTCAAAACTGCTGGGCCAATGAGCGACAGAAAAAACAGAAAATAGAATTCCTGCTGCAAGCACAATGGACTTCCCAGGCCAGATGGGGACTTGGACAGCTATCCCGACGCTGAAGCCATCAGCTTCCTGCCTATGGGTCACCCCAGCCTGGTTTACCCGGAAAACGGACTCCATCTAACACTTGTCATTTTCTATGTGGCACAAGGTGGTGTCCGGGAGGCAGAACCACAGTCCCTGACGTGCAGGGTCCCCATGTCACCCAATCCTGCTGCTCTCTGGGAGTATCTGCCCACAGTGGGGTGCCGTGCAAATACAGGGTAACCCAGTCCACTGGGCTTCCTGTCCTGCACACACACACACACACACACAGCCCTGACCTCGGACGGCCACGTGCCAGATGGACAGGAAGCTTCTCAGAACAATAAACCTTAATATTTTCCATTCTCTCCTCTTTGAAGCTTTGGAGGGACTTCTGATTACGTGTTAGAATTTTCCATGCTCACAAGAGAGGGCTGGGTGGGAGAGGCGGCTCCTACGTTAAAGCAGGGCCCACCACGCACGTCCTGCACGGGCCTCCTCCTAAAGGACACCTGGAAGCACGAGCACCTCGTGGCACAAGCCCAGAAGCCACTACCATTTTGTACGTTATTCAGGGAGCTACACACCTGTGGGAACACGGGGAGCAGGGGGCTCACCTGTGCCACGTTCGAGCTAATTAGAGGAGAACAAAGGAGGCCCCGGATCACGTGGCGCTAGAACAAGGGACACGGTGCTGCGCTTCAGCTGCGCAGGGAAACATGTCGCAGACCACTGAGAACGGAGACCTCGGCCGACCGGCGTGACACGAAGTAACAGCCACGCCCGTGAGCCTGGACGTGGGCGCTGCAGGGCTGAACTACGTCCTCCAAGGAGACAGACTGAATTGACGCCCGGCACCTGGGACTGCGACCTGATTGGGAACTAAGGTCTTTGCAGATTCAGACATAAACTGAGGTGAGGTCACACAGGAGGCTGGGCCCTTATTCAGTACGACTGGCGTCCTCATGAGAAGACACACACAGGCCGTGTGACAACACAGCAGGGACTGGAGTGATGCTGCCCAAGCCAAGGAGCCCCGAGGACGGTGGGACCCCAGAAGCTGGAAGAGGCAGGAGGACCCTCGGCTGGAGCTTTCAGAGGGAGCACGGCCCTCGCCGTCACCTTACTTTGGAATTCTGGCCTCCAGAGTTCGAGAGAATAAATTTCTGTTGTTTTAAACCCGCGGACCATGGTCATTTGTGACAGCAGGAAACTGACAGGGCAGCTCTCTGACCTGGGGGACCTGGTCCACACAGAAAGGTTCTGCCCCTGACTCTCACTACAACCCAGCCCCTTGCTGCTGGCAGCTCCCGGTGGCTTCACAGAAGGCTTAAGCACGCCACAGTCTAAAAAGGTCTGTAGATGAAGCAGAACTTTCTAGAAGTGCACAGCCTGTGTGATGCCTTTTCAGGCAGTGGCTTCATCCTGCTCACCTGTCCAGACACAGCGGGGCCAGGCAGGGTCTCGAACCTGCAGTTAGAATCCCCTCTGCGCAGGCCCAGGCGCCAGCTGGAGAGGAACCCAGGGGCAGTGGGGACGCCCGCCGGACGCCCGCAAGCGACCCAAAGACGAGGCCGGAGCTCTGCCCCGCTCAGACCTCAGAGGACACTGAGCAGTCTCTCCAGACAGCCCACAGGGTGCCCCACCCCTGGCTCACGGGTCACGTCCCCTGGCCCATGACGTCCCCTGTTGTGCCCGCACCTCTACCAGGTGTCCCGTGACATCCACATCTGTGGGGCCTGGAGCTCCTGAGTGTCCCCAGCTAGCTAGGGCCCTACCCTTGCTGTCACCAACTCACAGCTGCACGGTTCTGGCCACCACTGACACCTGAAGACAGTGTGGAGTCATGGCAGGAGCCAGAACCTCTTCCCCAGCCGCCGCCTCTCCCAGGGGCTACAAAGTTTCGAGGCAGAGCCAGGACCTCTCGCTCTGTCATCGCCCAGAGTCCCCAGGAACACAGCCTCCCAGATCACTGTCTTCCCTCAACACTGCCCACCTGTCCGTGGAACCTTCTGGTTTGCCAAGGTTGCCCTAGTGCCTCTGGCAGGGACCCAGGACAAAGGCTCAAAAAGAGACCAACACAAAAACAGGGAAACACCGACACAGGCTACGGCGTGAACAAACCTCAAAACAGACGCCCAGGGAGAGACGCCAGACACGAAAGGCCACGTGCTGTGTCTGCCGGTGGGAGGCACTTCCCTTCTGTGGCGACGAAAACATCTCAGACCTGGACGCAGGAGGGGGTCGCCCAGCACAGTGAATGCACGAAACGCCACTGAACGGTTCACGTTAAGATGGTTAACTTTACATCATGTGAATGTCATCTCAAAAATAAAAAAGGAGAGAGAGCAAGCCAAATTGCTTAAATGTGTCAAAATGCCAATAAAAACACACTTGAACCAGCACGTGTACCAGCGGTTTTGAATCAGAGACTAGGTCACGAGGGGAGGGGGCCGAGGACAGCCCCGGGCTGCGCAGGGCAGAGGGTCTCGATCCGGAGCCCACGGGCTGCCCAGGGGAGCAGCTCGCTCCCTCCAAGTCGGTGGAATCACGTGCAAGCGCCAGGGTCAGGCCTGAGTCCCCAGCGGTCTCCCTCCCTAGGTGGGGCTGGGGGCGCCTGGGACACCCAGGTCTCCACGGACCCCATCCCATGCCCCCGAGACTCGAGGCCCCAGACCCTGTGGAAAAACCAGGACACGCAGACTACACAGGTGCCCCCACCAACACGGCCCCCTCCTCTCACCCAGGGCTTTTAAGACAAGGAAATAAATGTTCACCTGTGTGGCTTTTAACATGTAGTTAAATAACCCGAGAGATTTTATCCAAGTACCAGACACAAAATGTATATTTAAGTATCAACCCCTTTGGCCATTTACGATGTCAAGACATGGGTGGAGTGTTCAGGAAAACTCACAGAATGAATGAGACAGCTGAGTCCGGCAGGAGGGCCCTGGATGGCTTCAGGGACCCAGGACAGGACAAAAGGGGCCAGCTCAGCGCTCAAGCTCTGGGGGCAAAACCTTCCTGAAACCACGGGCAGACGCACCTGCTTCCACAACTCTGCACCTGAGTGGTTTTTGTTTTCTCAGCATTTTTTATTGTGGCAAAATACACATAACGTAGAACTTACCACTTTAGCCAATTTTTTTTTTTTTTATTTTTTAGAGAGTCAGTCTCTCACTCTGTCACCCAGGCTGGAGCACAGTGGCATGATCACAGCTCACTGCAGCCTCGAAGTCCTGGGCTCAAGCGACCCTCCTGCCTCAGCCCCCTGAGTAGGTGGGACTACAGGTGTGCACCACCACATCCAGATAAATGGTTTTTAATAGAGTTGGGGGTCTCACCATGTTGTCCAGGCTGGTTTTGAATTCCTGGGCTCAAGCGATCCTCCCAGTTCAGCCTCCCAGAGTCCTGGGATTACAGGCGTGAGCCACCGCGCCCGGCCCCACCTTAACCATTGTTAAGTGTACAGTTCGGGGGCAATAAGTCAATTCATGTTGTGCAACCATCACCACCATTTACCTCCAGAACGTTTTCATCTTCCCAAACTGAAACTCTGTAGCCATGAAACACTAACGCCCCATTCTTCTCTGCCAGCCCCCGGCAACCATTGTTCTACTTTCTGCCTCTATGGACTTGACGACTCTGGGTACCTCATAAAAGTGGAATCATCCAGTGTTTGTCCTTTTGCGACTGGCTTATTTCACTGAGTGTAATGTCTCTGAGGTTCATTCATGACGGAGCATGTATCAGAATCCCCTTCCCCTCTGGGCTGAATAATGCTCCGCTGCAGGCACAGACCACCCTTTGTTATCTATTCATCTGTCGACGTACACGTGGGTTCTTTCCACCTTTTGGCTGCTGTGAGTAGCGCTGCCATGAATGTGGGTGTACGAGCATCTCTTCGAGACCGTGCTTTCAGTTCCTTTTGAGCGTACGCCCAAAAGCGGGATTGCTGGATCACGGGGCAGTTCCGCCACACTCTTCCACAGCAGGTGCCCCAGTCTACGCTCCTGGCAACAGTCCACCACTGCTGATAGAATTGATCATTTCTCCACATCCTCACCAGCACTTGTTTCCTGATTTTTTTTTATTACGGCCACCCTAATGGGTGTGAAGTGATATCTCATTATGGCTTTAATTTGTATTTTCTCAATGACACTGAGCAGCTTTGTGTGCACTTATCGGCCATTTGTAACTTTTGGAGAAATATCTATTCAATTCCTTTGCCCATTTTTTAATCTGTTCATTTCATTGTTGTTGAGTTGCAGGAGTTCTGTATATACCCGTGATGTCAATCTCTTATCCAGAGATATCTGAATTCAGAGACGTAAGAGATGAACAGGCCCACAGGGGCCAGACGTGCCCAGCACCAGGCAGTCAGCACAGGCCAGCGAGGGGGCTGCGACCCAGGCCTCACCTCCGGTGACGTCTCATGCTCAGTGTCCTGTGTCTAGTATCGTCACACACTCCAGGACAGCTGCGGGACCACAGCCGTGTGCAGCAGTCTCCAGCAGTGGAACTGCACGGCAGCTGAACAACTTCATGCTGACTATGAAAACAGTTCCTCAACAATCAACTCACTGACAAACGGTTACTGCCCCGCAAGAGAGTTCTTATCTCCGAATGCTAACATAGCATATGATTTTATTTGAATTAGCTGCTGTTAGTTTACTTTAACCAAGTGTCATTTAGATTAGATATGAACAAAATCCTAAAAACATTACCACAAAAAAGACACAGAACTGGGACAGAAAATAGGCTACTAAAAAGAAAGAAAAATGCTGATTGATGGACGATGAGAGAGAAAGGGAAGGAGGGTGGGGAGAAGCAAGGCGGAGGCGGGGAGGCAGGCGGGCTCCCCGGCCAGGGACGCCGGCTCTGCCCAGGGTGAGCTCCTCACCTGCCGTCCGCCTCTCCTGCCGCCCACACAGCCTGCGGCTCTTTCCACAGACACGCCTGCCTGGCACCAGGGGACCTCACCTCCCTGCACCCGGTGCCCACCGGTCCCGCACCCCACTGCTTTCAACGACAGCTCCAGCACAGAGACCCTGCAGGGACCCCTTCTCCAGCATCCGCCCCTGCCCCCCTCCCGCAGTGTGGTGGCCTCCGCCCCCCAGGTGGAATAAGACACGATGTACACGTGATTCTCAGTCCTCCTGTTCTGGGCAATGGGGTCACTCGTGCTGAGATTTCATCCTTGGGTGTCCCCAAGCCTGTGTCCCAGGGCTTAGCCACTGGCAGATGCAGGGAGCCAAAAAGTCAGTACAGTGGTCAGCACCCCAGATTCCCAGGGTTTGGGCCTGGCCCTTCCTACTGCTACAACCTCCCTAGCCTCAGTTTCTTCACCTGTGAAATGGGGATTCTGTGAGATCTCAGTGACATGATGCGGTGACCTGAGCAGGTACCGGCACACGAGGACAGCGCAGCAGCAGTGCCCGTGTGACTCCCTCACAGGCCGGCCCCCAGACACGGCCCCCAGCTCCGAGGGACCGGCTGTGTCACCGCACACTCCCCACAACCCCTGGGGTTCAGACGCGTGTTGGGGTGGCTGGAAGGAAAAGTGTTACCCTGCACAGTAACCTTTACGGAGTCCCTCCTGCCGTGTGTGTTTGTTTTTTTAAAAAAGGCCCTGGCCTTCATCCAGGACATCCAGGGAACAGGCACCAGCGCGGTTACGGCGACGAAGCCTGGAGTGGGGCTTTTCCCAGCTTTGGAATGTTCACACCCAAAAAGGGGAACGGATTACCAAGCACCCACAAGTTCCTACCTGAAGCAAAAGCATGCGATTCACCCATCAGAGATTTCCTGGAAAATGCCCGTCCCTCTCACCCAGGGCCAGGTCCCCAGCAATGCACGGGGGACGTCCTTGTTCCCAGTGGTTCCCCCTGGGCCCCAGGTGAAGGCAGCAGCCCCTCGGCCTGGCATGTGGCCGCCTGCCCTTGCCCCTCTGTGGGCCCCCTTGGGCTCGTTTAAGAAACAGCCCACCAACATTTGCCAAGCACCTACTGTGCGCCCAAACCCAGGTCCGCGGGCGAGAGCGGAGGGAGGCCCGGGGTCTCCACAAAGGAGTGGCCACGAGCACCCTCACAGCCCGGGCCCCAGCCCTCCAGCATTTCCTTGGGGGACCCTGTCCCCCTCCGAAACAAGGGGACAGCCAGGACCTGCCGAACTAAAGGGGGTCTTTGCTGTGTCCCTTCCCCGCATTCAGGAATTTCATTCTAGGCCATTTATGTGAACCTGTGTGTTCAGGTTACAGGACAAGATGAAAAAAACTTAGAAAACTATTTCCCCCGAGGCTGGGAACCGAAGAGATCATGCCAAACGTACGCTGTTCTCCACACGCCGTGCCCCACACGATAAAATCTACTTCTGTTTGGATCCGAGCACGGGCGGCCACACGGGCACGGCGGCTGCCAGGCCCCAGCCCACCTCCCCTGCTTCCTTCACGTCTGCTCTGAGCTTTCCAACGGGGGCGCAAGCCGAGGCCCAAACCCAGCTGGGCTCCTCAGCAGAGACACCGGGGCCTGCACAGAGTTCTGGCACCAACACTGCCACCTTCCAGGTGAGACCAGCACCTCTTCTCAGCTGGCTCCCGCCCAGGGGCTCACCTGCCCGCCACTTTACCTGGATTGCGAAAAATGGTCTCCCGTCACCCCGGTTGGTAGGTGGTAGACGGAGGCCCCCTGCCCCAGGTAGCGGTGCCGAGGCGGGGTGCCCTGCCCCAGCCAGCTCAGGCCCTGCTGCAGCCTGCGGCCCCTTCCTCCCTCCCCAGCCCCCTCCTCCCCTCCACGTCCTGCCGCTCCATCCCCCTCCAGCTCCCGTGACTCAGAGGGAAGCTACACAGAGCTGGGCCACAGCAGGCCTTTGAGGGACACTGAGGGTGTCCCCCACCACCCTCTCCCCGTGCCCACCCGGGGCGAGCACCTGCATGGGTGGTGGAGTCTTGGGACAGGCCAGGAAGGCTGTGCACGGTAACCTGCCCCCTCCTCGCGGCCCTCAACTGGGCTGTGTGCAGGGGCCACGACCCCGCGGCCACCCGCCTTCCCTCCAGCCTGGGCCTCACCCACCCCCCATGTACGCCTGACAACCCTGTCTGCTCCTCAGAGACGCCCCCAAGCCCCTCCTCTCAGCTCTCACAGAAGCCACCAAAGACCTGCCCTTGGCTCACCCAGGTCGCGCCTCTGTCCCCAGGCTCCCGGACTGCCAGAGGGCATCCATAGGGATGACCCCCTTGGGGACCCTCACACCCCCTGCGCCCTCGGGCCGTCCTCTGCGTGTGGCTGCTCCTGCTGCGGCACTCAGGGAGACCCCTCTTCTCCCCGCAGCCCACTCGGGCCGGGGTTCCTCAGGACAGGGCCTGAGTCCCATCCTAACTGCCCACACCCTCTGCGCCGGCACTCTCTTGTCCCCAAAGCCATGCTGACTGTCCCTGGGCCATGACTGTCCTCTCTGCCTGTCACCCCCAAGGCCGTGATGACGACCTGGGGCCATGACCCCAGTTGTCCTCTCCTGCCCAGACCTGCATGTCCAGTGGTCTTCAGGACAATCTCAAAGATGCCCCAGCCACATGGGGCCCAAAACTGGCCTCATGGTCTCCCCGAAGCTGATCCCCCCGCAAGGACCCCAGCTCAGAACACACCCTCACCCCCCAAACGTTGAGGGAACAGGGTCCAGGACCTGCCCGTCCAGGGCTGAAATCCCACAGCTGCCACCACTACAAGCTGGTTTCCTGGGCGCCCTGTCCTTGGTTTGCTCATCTCTGAGATGGGCGTGGCAAGGCTGCCATCCACGACATGAGGTGGCAGCAGCAGAATTTGATGTGCGGGGCCAGGCAGCGCCGGGGAGAGTCCCGGCACCCAGAGCAGGCTGTCTGCGATCAGCCCATCGTGCCCACTGAGTGTGACCATCTAACCCGGCAATCCCTCCTCCGTCCAAGCCCCACCTCCCAGCTCCGCTCCCGGTCCATTCTCCCGCCAAGAGTGACCTGCCCAGCACTGGCCCAAACCCTCCACAGTCAGCCCTCTCCAGACCCTCTGCCACGCCCTGTTTCCCCGCCAGGCATGCGCTTCCCACCCGCTCGCTGGTACCGGAGGGTCCCCAGCCCACCCTGGTGCACACGCTGTCCTCACCTCCCTCCCCTTGAGCTCAGTCCCTTGTCTACCTCTCCCCAACCACAGCACGTCAGGGCCACGCTGGCTGTCCACGCTGGCCCTGCACACAGTGGGTGCTGGATAAAGGAATAAACATTCCTTTGTTTCTGAGCCAACGTTTCTCAAGGTAGGAGCAAGCCACTACTCCAGAGTTATGGGAGCCCTCAAATGGTTACGGCGTTGCCAAAAGCACCCAACTCTTCCCAGAGGATCCAGCTCAACCAGGGGTGCAATTTAAGATGGTCTGCTCCTTCCTACACCGGGAGTTTCAGAAGAAATTCCAATGCCCTTCTGTGCATCCAGACGACGGCTGGGATGACGGCCAGCTCCTTATTTCCTTGTTTGTCATCTTCCACGTAAAAGTCACTATGATATCCTGTATTTAACTAGGCAAACACTTCTCAAAGTTTTATCGAGCCTAGACGACTTTCTACCATCCACTCCCCACCAAAGTAAACGGCGAAAGGTTACTCAACCTTGCTATTTCCCTGAGTTTCGGGATTTTCTAACATGCCTGGATGACTCACCCACCAATCATTCTCACCCACAAAGCCACCACACAGCAGGGGGCAGGGACGCGCCTTCCCACCAAGGGCCACGTTCTGCAACGTGCGGCTTAAGGTCTACACCCGCAGGCACACACGTGTTCAAGGTGGATTAAAAATGTGGATGTTACTAAAAGACCAACGTCTAGAAAGACCACAGAGAGTTTTCAGCGTTTGAGTTGCCATTGGGTGACTAGACACACTGCTTTGAAAAACGCAAACACAGCTTTTATTACACGTTTATAGTAAAAAGTCCCTATCACAGAATTTAAAATCTCGTTCAAACACAGTCACATACAAAATGAGTATCTCCTATGGCTGGATGTCATTCAAAAATGGCAGCTACTTGAATTCCGCTATATTCGGACTTCATAAGCTTTCAAACAGGGGTTTGCCGGTGGTGGCCTGCATGAAACTGTCAACGCTGTCTGCTCACAGTCAGAACGACCTGCTGAACCCCAGGCCGGGCGAAAGGGAACTGCCCTCCTCCCACGGTGCCGGCCCCGCCCCGCCCCAGGTGCACGCCCCCTCCTCCGAGGAAGCTCTGGGCCCTCCTGGAATGGCTCCCACGAAAGCTCATCCCCGCCTGCTCCACACAGCATCCCCAGCGCGGTGGTGACGCATCAAAGGCTCTAGGGTACGGCTGTAAATCCTAGGAAGCTAGGACGACCTCACTGCCAACGGCACATGCGCTTGAAACAACGGCTTTCCAGCACTGTGCCTTAATAAAACCGAAGGATCTGCCTCTGGGAAATTCGAAGGCTGATCTTTTTGTTTGGTTTGGTCTCGCTGTTTGGGACTACAGATCTTCTAGTCGGTAGCGATTTGCTGCTTTGGCGCATTCAGTCGTAGCCCAGTGGGTCTGAAAATTACATGGCGCCCCATGTGCCCACCTGAAAGCAGGGCACCCACCCGGCACTGGGTCATTCGGTTTAGCAACGAACTCCTCAAAAATGTCCTCTCAGCTAAGAGAGGAGAGTGAGAAAGCACGGCTTGTTTCTTCCTAATCATGGTTGACACCTGGTGGCCCTGCTCACGGGCTGTGTAACCCTGAGAAAGTTACTCGACACCTCTGAGCCTCAGTGTCTTCACCTGTAAAATGGGCAGCAGAGGAACACCACTCACCTCCCACTCACCAGAGGGTCTAGAAAACTGCCCGATGGAACCCAGTCAAAGGTAACCGTTACCATCTGGGGGGAGTCACAGGGAAGGCCCCCGTGACTGAGGGACACGAGGTCGTGCCAGCAAAGGAGCCAGAGCCAAGGACTGGATCACTGGGACAATTACTACATAGCACGGAGTCCCCACCGCACCTTCGACAGCGGGCCAGGCTGTGCACCCACCGGGTAGGTCTGACAGCCCTCGGTGGCCAACCCCTCGGAATGGCCTCCGTGCTAATCCCAGCGGCCTGGCTAACCTGCAGGGCCCAGACTGCTGACGCGCAGGCCAGCAAAACGTCCTGCCCGGGCACGGGCCTGTCCCCTCTGCAGCCCCATGCCCCCGGAAAGTCTAAACCCATTACCTCGCCACGCTGTTTCTACACTGGCCAAACTTTCCACTCTGCTCCACCCAGCAGACAAAGTGGTGCAGGAAAAAAGCTAATAAGCACATCCATAACCCTGGTTAACACTCTGTCCCTTAGGGCCTATTCCATACACTCTACACGATTTTACAACCTCGCAAAACCTAAAATATCCACCAACAAGGTAGACTATGCTGCCAAAATCCATCTGAAGTACTAAGTATTGCATCATTTCCAAACTGAATCTGCAAGTTTCAGATTTTATAAGCAAACAACTGGAAGTGGGGCCTGTTTGCTTCCCAACTCTTCGTACAGGCAGAATCATAGTCCACAGTGGAAACAAAGCCAATCAGGAAAGTAACTACGTGATTCTTCCAGGGCTCTCACAGCCATATCGTATCCTAATAACTTATCGCTCAAAAACAACTCAGGAACACAGACTCTAATAACCCACAGATCTGAGCCCTTCTTGGTGGCAGTTTGATCTCATTGGTAAGGTCACCTGCCTGCACCAGCTGACCAGGTCTAAGGATGGGTGGGCACGCAGGGCCTCTCACAGAGTCACTGGGGGTCTCTTTGTTGTTCCCCCACCCTTGCCAAATACTTCTCTCTCCTCCGTGTCTCCCAATTCCCAGACCCTCTATCTGTCCCTCTGGCATGCCCCTCTGGCGCTGGCATGCGGGGACAGCGGCGTGGAGGACAGGCTCTTTGCTGCCAAGCACGTGGCAGCTTAGCTGAGCCTGACTCGCCCTCTGTTCACCTGCGGCCCCAGAGCTGGCGTGCAGGGTCCCACACTGGCTCCGCCACTAACCTGGGCAGGCCTCTTAAATAACACCCAAATTATAAGCCCGTGTCCAGGAGCATGAGCCAAGATCAAACGAGGCTGTGCCTTTCAAAGAGCTTGCACAAAGACGGCACACACAGGCCCCACTGTTATTATCTGCAGGAGACAGAAAAGCGAGACCAAGGGAACACCAGCCGTATTACAGGGTGACTCAGGGACCTGTCCGGCAATTTCCAACGGTCCCACCCGGAAACTAATTGGCACATGGAACCGGCAGTGACCTTTGATCTTTCCAGAGAACCCTGTGGCTGGCTGGCTGAAGAGCATCCCCGAGCAAACCCTGCAACCTAGATGACCCCAGGCCAGGTTTTAATAGTAGGACTCAGGAGCCACTAGCCTGCTGAGGAAAGCGCCAAGCCCCAGTCTTGAACTTGAAGCAGCCAGGCCTGCTTCCAGCAAAAATGCTGAGGGAAGCAGTGCGGTGCCTCTCCCCTTGGCCGGCCTAGGCGGGGCACCCGCCCCCAGCATCCCACCGGAGGCAGCAAATCCCCAGAGTTGCCTGGGCCCTGCCTGAATGCGCCCTGGCTCGTCGGGCGGGCCCTTGCGGGTCCCTGCGGCTCTCCAGGCAGCCCGTGGGGAGCCTCCTCCCAGCCCAGCGGCCACTCACCAGACACAGACACCTCCATGAGCGCCTCCAGCGGCCGGTTGTTGTCCAGGTCCCTGCTGAGCTGCAGCTCGCCCGTGGAGGGGTCCAGCAGCAGCAGGCGCAGCTCGTTGCCCTGCAGGAAGGTGTAGTTGAGGCTGTCGGACAGGTCAGGGTCATGGGCGGGGATGCGGCCAATCACGCCGGTGGGGAAGCTGTTGGACTTATTGGTGACGTAGTTGTTGAAGAGGATCTGGAAGTCAGGCAGCACTGGCGGGTTGTCGTTCTGGTCCAGGAGGCGGATGTGCACCGTGGCCCGGCTCACCAGCGGGGCGGACGTGGCCTGCACTACCAGCACATACTCCCGCTGGACCTCAAAGTCCAGCTCGGCCAGGGCACGCAGGTCCCCACTCAGCAGGTCCAGCTGGAAGACCTCCGGCACGTTGCCTTCCACGATCTGATACATGATCTGGGCGTTGGGGCCTTCATCAGGGTCGTCGGCATGAATCCTCGCCACCACCGACCCCACGGGGCTGTTCTCCTCTACAAACAGCTCCAGCTCATCCCTCTCAAACACAGGCGGGTTGTCGTTAATGTCCAGCACAGTCACCTGGATCTCCACCGAGGTGCTTAGGGGAGCGGGGCTGCCCCTATCCACAGCCAGAGCCCGCAGGTTGTACACAGCCACGTGCTCCCGGTCCAGCCGGCGCTGGGTGCGGATCACGCCGGAGGTGGGCTCAATGTAGAAGTCCCCATCGCCGTCATCCCCACCCTGGAAGGTGTACAGCAGACGGCCATTGGGACCTGAGTCCCGGTCTGTGGCAGAGACCTGGAGGACGCTGGTTGACGGTGGCGCATCCTCAAAAACAGAGCCCTGGTAGAAATCCCGCAGGAACTGGGGCGTGTTGTCATTGGCATCGAGGATGAGGATCTCCAGGGAGGTAGTGTCCGACTTCTGAGGGATGCCGTTGTCCCGAGCCGTGATGGCCAGTGTGTAGGCAGCCTGGTCCTCGTAGTCCAGCTCCGTTGTGGTGTAGATGGTGCCGGTATCCGGGTCAATGCGGAACTGCGGCACGGGGTCCTCTAGCACGTAGGTGATGCGGGAATTCTCACCCGTGTCCTCATCCGTGGCACTGATGGTGGCAATGGAGGTGCCCACGGGCCGGTCCTCGCTGACACTCACTGTGTAGTGGGAGCTCTGGAAGACTGGCCGGTGGGTATTGGCGTCAGTGACGTTGATGAAGACCTGCACAGTGTGCGAACGCGTGCCGTCGGACGCGGTCACCGCCAGCACGTACTGCCGCTCCTGCTTGTAGTCCAGCGGCAGCGCAAGGGTGATGAGGCCACCGCCGCTCTGGCTGCTGAGCGCAAAGCGGTTCCGTGTGTTGCCACCTGTGAGCTGGTAGGTGATCACACTGTTGGCATCGCGGTCTTGAGCCCGCAGAGTCAGCACGCTGCTTCCCACAGCCGCATCCTCGTTCAGACGAAGCTCATACGTGGGCTGCGTGAACATGGGGTCATTGTCATTCACGTCCAGCACGGTGATGGACACGCTGGCTGAGGAGCTCATGGGCGGTGAGCCGTGGTCCACCGCCTCCACCCCGAAGCTGTAGTGCTCCACCTCCTCGCGGTCCAGCTCAGCACACACCGTGATCCAGCCCGAGCTGTTGTGGATCTGGAAGGGGAAGTCCTGGGTGGAGGCAGGGTCCTCAGACCCAGGGCCCACGGAGGCCACGTCCACCAGGCGATACCGCAGACGGGCATTCTCACCAGCGTCTGCGTCCACCGCCTGGATGTGCAGCACCGAGTGGCCCAGAGGCACGTTCTCCAGCACCGCTGCCTGGAAGGGGCTGCTCACAAAGATGGGTGCGTTGTCGTTCACGTCCAGCACCTGCACAGAGACCAGCCCCGAGGAATTGATGAGAGGAGGCCGGCCCCCATCCTGGGCTTTGATGCGCAGCGTGTACTCCCGGATGGCCTCAAAGTCCAGCGGGTTGATGACGTCCAGGCTGCCGCTCAGGGAATGCAGGTAGAACTGCCCTTTCAGGTTCCCGCTGACGATGCTGTAGTGTATGGCCGCGTTCTGGCCTTGGTCCCTGTCCGTGGCCTGCACTCGCAGCACGGCCGTGTTCACTGCCACGTCCTCGGGCACCTGGACCACATAGCGCTTCTCGCTGAACTGGGGGTAGTTGTCATTCTCGTCCTCCACGACGATGTGCACGGTGGCTGTGGCGCTGAGCGGGCCGGGGTTGCGGCCCTGGTCATTGGCTTCCACCAGCAGCTGGTACTCAGCGGCCACCTCGCGGTCCACCACGGCCCGCGTGCGCACCACCCCCGAGCGCGCGTCGATCTCGAAGACGCCGCCTGCGCCCTGCAGCAGGCGGTAGCGCATGTTGGCGTTGGAGGGCGCATCGCCGTCGGTGGCGCGGATGGTCAGCACCTCGTAGCCCACCTCTAGGTTCTCACGCACGCGCTCGCGGTACTCGGACTGCTCAAAAACCGGGCTGTGATCGTTGGTGTCGCTGACCGTGACGGTGAGGTAGGTGGCGGCCGAGCGCCGCGGCGAGCCGTGATCCACGGCGCTAACCTTCAGGACGTGCGTGTCCTTGGTCTCGCGGTCCAGCGCGCGGGCCGTGCTCACGGCGCCCGTGGCGGAGTCGATGAGGAAGTAGCCATTGGAGCGTTCGTCGAACAGTGCCTCCATCTGGTAGCTCAGGCGCCCCGCCTCGCCCTCGTCGGGGTCGTGCGCGCTCAGTTCGATAACCTCGGTGCCCGCCGGCTCGTTCTCGGGCACCGACACCTGGTAGCTGGGCAGCGGGAACTGCGGGCTCGTGTTGCCGCCTGCGCCCCGCCGGGCCCGGCGCGCCACCCCCGCCCGGGCTTGAGGCAGGCTCGGCAGCGGCGGCGGCGGGGCCGGCGGCGTCAGCGGCGCGGAGGGAGTCCCCGCGGTGGCCGCCTCCAGCACCAGCTCCACCCGGACGGCGCCAGCAGCGCGCCGCAGGGCGCACAGCAAGCGCAGGCGGATCGAGCCACCGGGCGGCAGGCAGATGGGGCGGCCCGGGCAGTGGGGTCCGGGACGCACCGGGCAGCTGCAGGCAGGGAAGGTGGTGAGGGCCGCGAGCGCCGAGTGCAGCGTGGCCCCGCCACCGCCGGGGGCAGGGAAACAGAGCGTCCCGCCCAGCCCCGGCACTGTGAGCACAGCCCGCGCACGCAGCTCCGCGCCAGGGGCCCGTCGGGGCCGGGGCTGGGCTCCACATCCAGGACCCTGCGCGCGGGCCCGCAAGCGGAGGCTTAGCGCCGTCGGAGAGCCACGGGCTACCAGGCGGACGTGCAGCGGCAGCGGGCGCCCCCCTAGGCGCGCGCAGCCCCGAGGCCCCGTGCCCAGCCCGCGCCGCCGTCCTGCCAGCCGCCCTTCTCGGCTCACGTCCAGCAGCTCCAGCAGTGCCCGGGGCGTGCGCGCGGCGTCCAACGCGTAAGTCCAGCCGGGCCCCAAGGCGAAGGCTCGAGCCCCGCCGGGCACGCGGAGCTCCCAGGCGGCCGCTCGCAGCCCCAGCGCGGGCAGGGCGGTGGCGGCGGCCAGGAGCAGCAGCGCGGGCAGCACGGGCGGCGGCGGCGGCGCCATGGCCCGGAGCCCCAGCCCGAGCCGGGCGCCCGAGCACAATCCATGCACCCGGCGCACCTCCGCATCCACCCGGCGCGGCCCCGGGGCGGCTCCCGTGCGCCTGGCGCCGGGCCCTGGGGACGGCCCGCGCCCTGTCTCCCTGGGGGCCCTGGCGGGGACACCGGGAGCCGCGCGCCTGGCCTTCCTCGCAGCTTCCACTTCGAGAGCACTTTGCGAAAGTTTGCGAGTTGGTTTCAAGATGGCTCCTCCGCGCGTCCCGGGAGGGCGCCGCGCATCAACCTGCGGCGGCGGCTGCTCCAGGCGGCTCCAGGTGGCTCCGGCGCGGGCTCAGCCCGGCGGGCGTGGGAAGTGGGGCGGGCCCCGAGCGGGGCGGTACGCTCCCCGAGCGGGGCTGGGCCGCACCGTGTACCCAGACCCCGCCGGCCGGCCGCTGCCTGGGCGGTGCGCTCGGCCCGCGCCCCCACCGCCCGCGCTCTCCCCGCCCCCGGCCGGCCCCGCCCCGCCCCCGGCCCCGCGGCGTATTGTTCCGCCCCGGGGGGAGCCGGCCCGGAGGTGTGCGCCCGCAGGATCTCTATGGAGACGCGGAGGCGCGGCCGCGGCGGGAGCTGGGGTCCTACCCCCCTGCGGCCTCCCCGGGGGGCGGGGCCGAGGGAGCCGAGCAGGAGAGGCAGGGCTGGGGGCCTCTTGGCGGCCGCTACCCGAGGGCCGGTGGCTCTGCACGTCGGGAGCCCGGGCGTTGTTCAAAGCCTCGCACCCCACCCCGGCAGAACCGATCCGCAGAGACTGTCGCCGCGGGCGGCCCGCGAGTTGCAGCCGGGGCGAGGGACTGGAGCGGAGGTGCCCGGGAGCTCCCCATTATGGACCGCGGGGGGTGGCGATTACACTTTTACCGCAAGACGCACGGGGGCTAAAATGCTTCACCTGGACAAAAAACGTCCTTGGACTTTGAAACCCAACAGGCAATTGCCGGATTCGGGTCCTACTTGGTTTAAAACACAACTTTTGAATGAAAAGAAAACCTGGGTTGACATTTGGGGTTTGGAGGGGATGGCGGAGGTTAGCTCCTCTCCCGCGCGTGCGGCCTGGCCGGAGCGTGCACGGACTCGTTGCCTGTCCCAGGGCGTCGGGCCCGGAGGACAGGCACCTGGGGCGGGCACCTGGCGGTGGGCACTGGGAACGGGGGGGGGGTGCAGAGACTTTAGACTTTTAGAGCTGTGACACACACACGCGCGCGCACACGGGCGCGCGCGCCTCCTGCGAGGAACCGCGGGGGCGGGGTGTTAGATCTGGGAGACGCACACCGGGTCTCCTGAGGGGCACAGCCTGGGGGTGGAGGCTTAGGACTCTGGGATCCCCCGAGGGGCGGGGCTTTGGGACTGCGACAGCCTCCCCTCCGGTAGGGTTTGGGGACTGCGCCACCCCGGGTGGGGGTGCACGCACTCTCCCTCAGTGGGGCTCTGCGTGCCGGAACCCACGGCATCCTCTTAGGCGTGCGAGGTGGGGCGGGGGGCGGCCGTCGGCCGTCTGGCTTTCCGCTTTCGGAGAAAGGTCCTCCCGGGGTGGTCGTGGCGGTAGGGGCGGGAGTGTCGCGCAGTCACTGCAAGAGTGAGTCTTTTTGACCAGGGAGGGTCAGATAGGGCCTCTCTGAGCTGAGCTCAGGTGGGTATGGTCTCAACGGACGCGGGTGGCTTTAGAGGTGGGGAAGGGTTTCTCCGCCGGCACGATAGGTATATATGTGCGTATCACACGCACACTCGGCCCATTTTGCTCAAAGTTGGTGAAACAATGTCTCTGGGCTGAAGCCCACTATGAGCATTTTCTTCGCATTAGCAACCACTGGAAGATGTCATACTGACCTGGAAAGTAGAGTTTCTTTGGGACCTTTTAATTCTGGGACTTTCCCCTGGGCAGGTCTTCTTGGGAAATGTGCGCCTTAAGGGAGGCGGAGAAAGGAGAAACGGGTCCCCTACGTGTGGCAGGGACCTCTCAGACTGCCCTGGGACTGGGATTTCTCTGGGGAGGATCAAAGTGCAGGAGTTCAAGGTCGGGAAGGCAGGGAGGATCCCTGGGCCTGATCCTCAGGGTAGAGGCCGCTGCACTGGGCTGAATGGGGACCCAGGTCGGGGGAGGCTGGAGACCCCCAGGAGTGTGTATTTTGCAATAAGGCTTTAAATAGGGTGGGTTGGGTTTAAATAAACAAAATTCAAATGCAGTGAATGGGTTCAGGTGTGGGCTTGTTTCCCAGAATGAGACACCGGCAGGCTGCAAGGTAACCGCAGGGACTGCCCGGCACCGTTTCCTGGTGGCAGTGGCTGGACAGGGAACACATGGATGAATCTCATTAACAGGACGTTAAGCAAAGGGCCTAGAGACCACAGGTGACTCCATTCGCATGTGGACGGAAAGCAAGCCAACTCCGCCGCGCTGTTGGGTACATTGAGGAGTGCGCACAGTAGGGAAAGACTAAGAAAAGCAAGGACGTGATTGCAGGCACATTCCGGAGGGGAGGAGGGATGTCCACCTCTGGACCCATGGGCTACCAGAGTGTTGGCTTCACAACACACTTTGAACGTACATGCCTGTCCCTGTGCATGCCTGCTGGTGTCCACAGTTGTGAGGAGGACGAGAGGAGAAGGAACAAAAAGGCTGCAGCTTGTGACGGGACGCAGGGTGGTCCAGCTGCATCAGCGGGACGGCAACCACGGATCTGAAGTGACCGGCGCCTTGGAGGGGTTGAGTTCCAATCCTTCCCCTAACTAGTTGTGCAACCTTCACCGAGGCCTGACTTCTAACTGTACGTAACAGTAATCCGAGATTCCTTGCGTTATTGAAGGATTAGCAAGAGAATCTGAGGGGATTGGCGCAGGGCTGGCCCGGGCACGGATCTACCAGGTCTAACATTTACTGTTGTGGCTGCTGTCCTCGTCTAGCCTAGCAGGGCTCATGGCTGCCTCCTCGCTGCCTTCCTTCTAGTGAATTAAAGGTGGCCACGTGGCCATGCTGGAGGAGAGGCAGAGGCTGTAGCTGTCATCTGATCTCCCAAGGAGTCTGTGCCCCCGCCCCCATCTGGTCACCCAGAGTGTTTCCAGGAAGTGAAGCTGACTCCCAGAGAGGGGGAGGGGTTGTCTCTGGGGCTTTGTGGAGGGACGTGGCGTGTGTGGTGTCCTTGTCCAGTGCCCAAGACTGTGGCTCCCATGGGCCACTGTCCTGCTCTTGTGCTCTTCCCATTTTGGGGGTAGCTTGGAGCAGGGGTCTCTCATCCCTTCCCCCCATGTGCCGGCTATCTCCGAGGACCCTGGGCCCACTCCTTGAGTCTGGGTCCCCTCCTGGGGGGACACATCTGGGTGGGGAGGAGGCTTGGAGTTTAGTAATACACTCAATTCCTGCTTGTGCCTGTCCCCTGCAGCCAACTGGCCGGAGGAGGCCCCAGGCCTAATGATGCCGTATGCGCCAGAATTGCCACTTGAAGCCTCAGTGTATCGTAACTGACGTTTGTATTTTGCACATGCCCCGAGGTGTTTCACGTGAAGTGAATGTTTTTAAAAACAAAAATAGAATTAAAAAAGAAGGCAGAAGCTATGCATTTCCAGTGTTGTACATGTTGTAGAAAGTAGAACGCGTTTTGCCAGGGGCTGGAACCAGAACCCACACGAATTCTGGAATCTGTTCCTTACACAATAAATTCCTGGGCCAGTTTCTAAACAGCAAGGAGCCTCAAGAAATCACCCCATGGGTGAAAGCTGAAAAACGAGTCCAGGCTGGGCTCCGCTCTGCCCTTTTTGAGGAATTCGGAGGGAAGACCTCTTGGGACCACAGCGTGTTACACCCTGCTCCTCTCCCCCTACCCGTTACGTCTGGTGGGGCTGGACGCATGGAACAGTGTGAAAGTTAAGACATGGAACAGAAACGGAACCTCGAATTAATTAGAATGTCAGTAGAGGCCAGGGGCTAACGGGGATTTAGATCCTAATCAAGCACCACTTACGTACTAGGGCTTCCCTGGAAGATCAGGATAACCTTGTGACAGAAAGGAAAAATGTTTTCCTGCTTGGAAGCTGCCGGAACCTGTCTAAATACAAATGCTGGGATTTCTTGCTTCAGACCGTTGTGTGTGGCTTCCCTGGCCCCTGGGGGAAGGACCCTCCCAGGGCTTGTCCCCCTCAGGTGCTCCTGACATGCCAGCACCTAACCAACCTGTGCCCCATGCTGGGGAAGCTGTAGCTCCTGGAAGGTTCTGGAAGGCTCCAGAAAGGTTAGCTGGTGTGCACAGAGGCTGGAGACTCACTCTCTCGTGCAATGGGTCTGGCCCTTCACTCCTGTTCCCAGGGGGTCTGTGACCAGGCCGGGGTGGGGAAGCCTCGTCCCCTGCAGTGCACTCTGAGTGCACCTGGGCGTGCTCACCCTGCAGAGCACCAGGGCTGAGCCCGAGACTCCATCTCCAGCCAGACTGGAAATGCTGTGGACTCAGGGTTATGGGCACAGGCCTCATGTCCAGAGCTGCCCTTGCAGCCCTATGGGGAGGAGAGACAAGGTGATGCCTCCAGCCCCCACCAACAGTCCCGCAGGCCCAGTGGGCCCATCTCGGGGCTACACTGGCCCCTAGTGGCCGAGCACAGTCTATACCCTGCAGGGAGCCTCCCTAAGAAAGTGCCCAACAAACATCCTCTGTGAGCAGGTGGCAGAGACCAGCTCCGTGGCCCCTGTGCTGAGAGCACACCTTGTGCAGGTGCCCACACACTTGGGGCGGTGCAGCCCCGCTGGCCCTGGGCCTCCTGGTTGCCCCGCGGCTGCACCTGGCGCCCTGCAGGGTGAGCTCGCCCAGGTCCACTCAGCCTGCACATCGGGGGGCGGGGCTTCCCCTCCCCAGGGGAACGGAGTGAAGGGCCAGTCCCAGTGCACGAGCACCTGGAGGGCACAGGTGCTGCGTTTGGGTCGCTGTTTCCTGGACCCTCCATACGCAGAAGCATCGTGGTGGAGCCACTGTGGGGAGGGCACAGTGTTCTAACTCCGTTCTTCTCCGTACATGCCTCCCTCCCTTTCTACAAAAGAGCCACACCGCACATACCATAACATTCACCCTTTTAAAGTGTACAACTCTGGTTTTCAGTGTAGTCACAAAGTTGTGCAACCATCGCCACTATCTAATTCCAAAACATTTTCATCACCCTGAAAAGAAACCCCAAAGTCAGATCCAATGCCCCCAACTTGATCCTGCCCCACCCTGTCCCCAGCGCTCATCTTCTCTGTGTCTGTGGCGCCTGCCCCCCCCCCCACTTGCGTCCTCGGAGCCTCGCACCGCGTGCCCGCGTCTTTCACCAAGCATCGGGCTTCAGTTTCCTCCTGTGAGCGTGAGTCAGCACTTCCTTCCCGAGCTGTGAACACGCCACTCATCAGTCAGCGGCTACTGGGGCTGTTTCCACTTTCTGACTATTTTGAATTACCTCCCTTTCTTTGGAGTGGAGAAAAAAGGGCAAGACACTATTCTCTCTGCAAAATTGCACACAAAATCTTTTTGAAGTTATTCTTTATGTGCATATTTTCACATTGTCACTACATCCCCGCTGTCATCAGTGGCACGCAGCAAACTTCCCTCTGCCCAGGCTGGTGCAGCGAGGGCGCCAAGGCCGCCCTGCAGTGCTACTGGCAGAGCGCGGCAGGGACACCGGAGGCCTCTGCTTTCCTGCCCCCTCCCTGACACTGTCACCTGTCCCCTGATGCTCTGGCTGGGCGGAAGGGCTGCTGAGACACACCCGCCTCCCGCGGGGCACAGCTGGAATGGGGAGGCCAGGGCAACGATGCCCCGCACCTGCTCTCTCCTTCCCTTCACGCACACATGCACGCATGCGATATTCACTCAAGACTGCCCTCGTGGACAGGGTATTCTGCGTGGTTACAGACAGCAAATAAAAGAAAATACACAACTTCCGGTGAAGAAAATAAAGGCTAAGGGGAGGAGAGCGTTGAGAGGGCTATTTGGGTGGGATGATCTGGAAAGGCAACAAAGGGGCAGCCTGAAGGGTGAACATCTGGGGGAAGCACATTCCAGCGTGCAGGGAGGACGGCAGGTGAAAAGGCCCTGGGGCAGGAGTGTGAGGGCGGGGGACTGTGGGGGGCTGGACCACAACCAGGACTCTGCTCTCTCTGTGGGCCGATTGGGAGCATCAGGCAGCGGAGAGCAGGGACGGTGATGCCATCAGAGCTTCCATACCAGCACCTGGCTGACTGGAAGGGACGGGAGGCCACGGGAGGCCACGGGAGGCCACACCGCAGCACCCTGGGGGACTGACGGGATGGGGAGGAGGGAGGAGCAGTCACATTTGGGCTGGGGCTGGGAACGAGTCAGCAGCACTTGCCCATGGAGGGGAAGTGAGGGAGTAAAAGAAATAGCGATGCCAAGGTCCCCCCAATGTCTGGGCCGGCAACAGGGTGGTCTGTGGTCCAGGTAGTGAGGCGGGACGGCGTGTCCCCTCCCTCTCTTCCTCCACCTGCACAGCAGCCACACCCATGTCTTCCACCATGAAGCCTTTTTGTCTCTACAGAAGGGGCCTCGTGCATCAGACCCAAGTTCAATGGGAAGCCATTTAAGGGGAGCCACTGTGTACAGGCTCCCACCCTGAGGGGGCTGTGGAGCAGGCAGAGGAGCAAGGGCCCTGGGTCTCCTGCAGGGACGGAAAAGAGTGGCCCAGGTGGCTCTGAGCACGTCCCTGTTTGGCTCCTGTCTCGTTTGTGTCTCTTGCTCAACCTGCAAAACTTTTCTGGGGTGCTGGGGAGACGGGCAGGTGGACATGGGCAAGAATGATTTTGTTAGTGATTCTACAGCGTGGGGGAGACCCTGACAAGGCAACTCCAGGGCCCAAATCCTAATTGTATGTGCTTTAAACATGAAAGGAAGGGAGGGAGAGAGAGAGAGGGAAGGAGGGAGGAAGGGGGGAAAGACCGCAGCACCAGGTCTCAACACTTGGGAGCCCGGGTGCCTCGGCCTCCTGCACAGTCGCCCTCCTGGGGCCTCGGCATCCACAGCTGGGAGGCAAAGGCGTGGAGAGGGAAATGATATCCGTGGGTGGCTATTTCTGCCGTTGTTACGGTGGAATGTCCACTCCAGCCACTTCCACAACACTCAACACCGGAGTCCGGCGCCACGTGAACGTGTTGGCAACAGAGCACAGGCCTCCCGCCCGGCACCGAGAGGATCGGGGAGGGCAGCTGCCGAGAGGATCGGGGAGGGAGCCAGCGGGACATGGGGCGAAGGGGAAGCCCGACCCTGAGCCCAGAGGAACTGGCCGCCTGTGTGCTTACCCAGGGCCTGAAGGCAGGGGCCCTCACCCAGGTCCCTGAGTGGATGCGTCAGAGGAAGTCCCAAATTCCAGGGAACGTGGGGACTTGGGCCATCTAGCAACTGGGGTGGCGGAAGGGGAGGGCACACAGCTGTCTGAGACCCATGTGGCTTCCCAGCAAGAGGTGCCAGCCCTGAGGAGCCACCAACGCCAAGTGCCTCCTGGTTGCCAGTCTTGCCAGGGAGAAGAGGCAAACCCTCTTTTCAGGAGGACTCTTCGTGGTGTCAGCCAAGATCCCCAGGGGAAAAGCTGGCCCCAGGTCATCTGGGATGTGCAGGAACGGCCGCATCAGCCCGGGCGCTGGCTCCCACCCCGGCAGCTTGCGGCCCCGGGGCTCTGCCGGCACTGCTGGCAGAGGGCGGCCCCCACTCGGGGCAGGAGCTGATGATTCATGCCTTGCTGGAATTTGTCGAGCAAGCCGGGATCTGCAGCTCCTCTGAGGAGATCATTCGGTGCCCTGATCAAAAGGGAAGAAGATGGATGGGGACACTATAAATAGGCCAGAGCCACCCGCTGCCCCCAGGGTGCAGGAGCTGTGTGTTCTGGGTTCCCACGAAGCTGAGAAACTCAAACGCTGCCACCTGCTTCGGGGGACGAGGGGGACAGGAGGAGCTGTTGGCAGAGTGTTCGGTGCCTGCAAGTTCTGACTTCTGCTAGAACTGTTTAATTGATTGCTCTGCGTGATTCAGGGCACACAGGCTTCTCCGTCCACAAAATTCACTCGCCTGCGCACCCAAGAACGTAGACTTGGCTTGCTCTTCCCAGACTCCTCTGCAGAATTGGCAGCGATGTGTTTGCTGCGCCTCTGTCCCTGTCACTGGAGGAGGACGGGCAGGCCAGGAAGTGCTGGGCAATGAGTCAGAGGGCCTGGTGGTGGCCGCCTTCTCCTCTCTGGGCCTCAGTCTTCTGCTCTGTAAAGTGGGTGTATTCATTTCCTTCAGCTAATGTAACAAAATCCCACCAACTTAGTAGCTTGAAGCAGCAGACATGTATTATCGTAGAGGACTGGAGGTCAGAGGTCTGAGATGGGTCTCAGTAAATGAGCTAAAGTCACATCGTCTGCAGGGTGGCATTCCTTCCTGGAGCCCTAGGGAAGAACCCCTTCCTTGTTTTCTCCCACCCCTGGGGCCACCCACTGTGCTTGTGTTCAAAGCCCGAAGTGGCCCAGCGAGTCCACCAGGTCTTTCTCGCATCACCCCTAACGCTGATCCATCCGCCTCCTGTGTCCACCTTTAGAGGCCCCTCTGATGGCATCGGACCCACCCAGATAATCCAGGGTAACCACCTCCCATCTCAAGGTCATCAGATCAACAGTCTTAACCCCAACTGCATGCGAATCCCTCACGCTACGGAACAACATACCACCAGGTTGGGGAGAATAGGCGGTGGGCATCTCGGAGGTCAGTGCTCTGCCTGCCGCGTGGGGGAGGGCCGGGTCTTGTGCTGAGAAGCCGGCGCTCACAGTCTGCCGGGGCGCGAGCACCGCGTGTGTCGGCAGAAGCGAGACGCGTGGATTCATCGGCACTTACCCTCTGCCCGGGTGTTCTGGGGAGGAGGGGGGCCTTGTTCCGGAGCGGAGGCTGGGAGAATTCCAAAGTCTGGCCCTCCAAGGGGTACTCACTGTGACCCCTAAATCCTCACCTCATTTCTTAGAGACGCTTCCTGGGACCAAGGCCTGGGACTTCATTTCGTCTGTGCCACACACCATTGTTGTGGGCCCACCCGTGCTGAGTTCAGTCTTCTGAACAGACATGCACACGTACCAGTTAAAATGCTGTGCAGTAAAACCGAGGGACAGGGTCACGCCAAAGGGAAAATGTTGGCGCCCCTCTTGTGAGGGAGAAAGGCATCTGAGAAAGCTTTCTGGGGTAACTGTTTTGAAGGATGAATAGGAGTTCACCAGGCAGACGGGAATGTGGAACTCCAGCCAGAGGGAACAGCACATACAAAGGCATAGAGGAATGAACAGCATGCATGTTGGGGGCAGGGTTGGGGACCATAAGCAATTACTGAGGGGTGACATTTGGGGGTGGGGGGTTGGAGATGAGGCCAGAGGTGGGCAGGGGCTGGGTTAAGGAGTCTGGCCTCCGTACTGCAGGTGCCAGGGATTTTAAGCTTCAGAAGGACATGGTCAGCTGTGCATTTCAGAGCACGGGTGGGTGGGGAAGGAGGGTCGGGGGCGGGGAGACCAACTGACTGCAGAGCTAGCTGCCCACGGTGGGACGGTGCCCAGAGAACACGGGTGCAGATAATGCTCCCCACCCTGCAAGGATATCTGCCCAGGAGAGCACACGGGACCCAGGACCCCCCAACAGTGACCCCAGACAGCTGAGAGGGGGTCATCCCAAAGCCCCAGCCAGGAGGTTCCTTGGTGGGGGAGGGGGCTACCTGCCCCAGAGACCTCTACTCTCAAGTTTTTCTCATAGTCAGAAATTCCAGCATTTGAGAGTCACTCCTTTGACTATGACCTTGCTCATCTGTCCTCTGTGAGCTCAGTGGCGATGAACAGACAGCTGGACTCGGCAGAAGTGACCTGGACCTGAGTTCCAGTTTAGCCACTCTAGCTGTGCGCCTGGGGAAGTTTCATCTCTCCATTTCCACCTCTATACATGGCAGACGCCCAGCTCCATTACTGGGGCAATACTGCCAGGTAGGCAGCCCCACTTGTGTGGAAAAGGGGCACAGAGAGGCTGAGTGGCTTGCCAGGGGCCACACAGCAGGAACTGATTCGAAGCCCCTCTCTCTGGCCCCCTCATCTCAGGGCCAGAGCCCACCCCACCCCCCACTTGGAGTGCTTTGCAAAGAGCCCTTGCTGGTGACATTCACCACCCACCGCCCACCGCCCACCGACGAGGCTCTGCCCTGGTCACTGTCCTTGGGCCTCTGGTCAGGGCTGTTAACTCTGGTTTCCCATAGGAAGGTTCCTGGAAATAAGAGGACCCCATACTTCAGGGATCCAGAAACCTCTAACTCCCCCCAGGCCGCCCATTCCCGGCCGCTCTGCTGTGCCTACAACCCCTCTGCGTGTCTCCCGAGTCCCTCCCCGCTGGGCAGTGGGCACAAAACAAGGCATGTCCAGTAACCGCAGACCCCAGACCCCCCCTCCTCCACTGCTCTCTCCCGGTTTCTGGGTGTTCGAGGGGACAGCATGTCTTCTGTGGCCACCTGGTGACAGGGGTACTCAGGGCCGCCAGCACAAGTCTCTGCCTCCTTATCCTCTGGTGCCCTGGAGGGCCCGTGTCCAGCTGTCCTGGCTCCCAATGGTGTTGGGAGGTGGGGGCTGGGGGGCTGGTCTGCTGACCCTGGAACTTGGGCTCCTCGAATCCCCCGGCCAGGTGTGACGTCCCTTCTCCCTCACCTGGGCTCTCACTCTGCCGCCCCTTGGCCCCTGCAGGCCCTGCCAGTCTCCTCCCACTTCTGGGTACCAGGAATGCCAAGCTCCACGGCCTCTGTCTCTCCGACCACACTGCCGAGTCGGCCACAGGCGGGATTCTGACACGGATCCAAAGGAAGCTCATGGCTCCCTGCGGCGCCAGTGAGGCATGTGAAGCATCTTAATTGTAAAAAACTGCATTGGAAGGACAGAGCTGAGGAATTGTTGAGTGGCCAGGCCTACGCAAGGGTGGGCCCAGGAGCTGCAAGTCCACCTGGCCACAGGGAGCCTGTCTCCTCTCTCCCTGCCTTGGCCGCGCTGAGATCCTCCCTTCTCTCTCTCTCTGTCTCTCTCTCTCCCCCCTGGTCCCCTGCACACCCTGGGATTGGCCTCAGCTCCTGGACTCAGCTCTCTCCTCAGTTCAAACTAACAGCTCATTACAAACAAGAATCTCATTTCCAAACCCCGGTTCTCAAGCTGGCCCCGTTCCGGTGAAGTCTCCACATGGTCAAGGGCCGTGCAGGTCCACGCAAAGGTGTCTGCCAGGCGTGAATTCCAAGCAGGCCTTGGAACCAAGCCCGGCCCGGCGCCCCCAGCCACACTTCCTGGCAAGGCAGGTGATTACAGACGGCTCCACCTTTTCACCCCTCCCTGTATTTGGGTATTTTTTGCAAGGTGACTTTTCGGCTCATCAGAAGGTAGAAGCCACTTCCCCAGCCCTTGGATCTGGCGGAAGAGAGTATGACTTGTTTTGGCCAATAGAGCGAGACGGAAGGGATACCAGTGGTGAGCCCAGGCCTGCAGGGCCCTGTGCACTTCCGCCCTCCTGGAGTCCTGTGCTAGAGGATGAGAGACCATGTGGAGCTGAGAGCAGCCACTGAGGCCCAGCTAAGGCCTTGGAAATGTGAGAGCCCCCCCCCAAGACAGCAAAGCCAAGTGGCCAACCCACAGTGACCTCAGACGCACCTCAGAATGAGCCCAGCAGGCCTGCAGACTCATGGGAAATAATAAGCGGCTGTGTTTTAAGCCACTACCCTTGGGGCAGTTTTGTTACACAGCAATAGATAACTGATACAGGCACCCTAGGGACTAGCTCTGAGTGTCACATAGCAGAAACATGACTGCAGGAGCGGTTCTCAGAGAAGTGGGGCCGCACCATGACTCAGATAGAGACCCTAAATGTGGCCACAGCCCCTCCCGAGAAGGGCCATGGTGGTGAAGAGGGATGGATGAGCTTGAACGCAAGGTCCACCATGTAGCAGCCAGTCTCCAAAGTGGCCCCAGTGAATGCCTCCTGGTGCTCCCACCCTTGGTTAGTCCCCTCCTGCGCTGAATCTGGACTGGACCTAACGCCAACCAACAGGGTGCAGTGAAGTGACTGCCAGTTTCAGATCTAAGTCTAACAAGACCTGGCAGCTTTGGCCATGCATTCCTGGGCACCTGCTGCCACCTGTGAAGTCTGACCATCCTGAGGGAGAGAGGGGCCACATGGAGAGGCCCTGGAGGATGGGACACTATGGAGAGGCCATCAAGAAAAGTCAAGGGTCCAGGCAGGAGAGTGAAAACCCATCTCAGACATTCCACTCCCAGTCACCATCTGACCACGACTGCCTGAGAGATCACAGGCGGAAGAACTGCCCAGCTGAGCCCAGCCAGGCCACAGAACCCTGAGAAATAATAGCAAACTGTCGTTTTAAGGCCCAATATTGTGGCATGGTTTATTTCGCACGCAGCAGTAGGTAGCTGACACGCTCCACTTACCAGTGAGGGTTCTTGCATGAGTCATCTGCACAAACTCTACTGCACTTCACAGATGGGGCTGATTCTCTTTAACGCAGCCAGGAAGGTCCACCTCCTAACCGAGCATCAGGAAGAGCAGCTTCAGAACAACACTTTAGTCTTCCCCCTGTGAAGCCGTAAAGCTTTCAGAAATGTGGTGTCCAGTCTCGGAGAACCCTGTAACGTATCTTCCCAAATATGCTGTGAGAAGGTCACTCCCCTCCTTGAGTGTCCCGGGCAGAGCCTCATCTCTGGGTCTTTCCAGGCCTGCCCTGCCCACCCGGCCAGCGTCATCTCCTATGGCCCACCCACCTCCTTCCCCTCTGTGCTTTAGGCGGAGTGCCTCCTCCGGGGGTCCCCGACACCACTCCTACCCCCTGGGCAGGCTGGGGTGCTCCTCCTGCTGTGTTCCTGCTGCCCCTGCACGGCAAAGTGGGAGTCACATTATTGGCAAGGATGCAACACCCAGAATGAGCCAGTGGGTTGACTTGGCTTCTGGCAGCACAGTGACCAGGTCCCTTAGAATGCCATCCTGCTACCTGACTGTGGATAGATGTCTGTAGACGTAACACTATTGCACTGCCATGCTCGTTAAAAGACTTCCTTCTGGAAAAGAAACAATAAACACAGTGCACGGGCACACACACACACACACACACACACACACAGACAGCTGGAACCAGGGAGATGGACAATAGCATTTCCCGAGGCAACGCAAAATGCAGAGCAGTGGGTGCTGACGGGGTGAACCTGAGACTCCCACACCAACCTGAGACCCCCGAGGAGGCTACCCGCTTAAGGAGAGAGTGGTTCTGGCTCAACCTGCCTGCCAGCAAAGGGAGCCCCCTGGGAAATCTGTGTGTCTGCTTCAGAGCTCCAGGTGGAAAAATTTAAAAACAATAATAATTTCCCTTGAGAATTAGCAACCACGGGCCTGCTCTCATGCAGAGCTGAAATTAAATTTGCACTATCTGCATGGGCAGGGAAATCCCAACTCCAGAAATTAAATTAAAATAGTCCCAGATTAGGAGCACCCCCCATTCTTGGCAGAAGCAAACAAGAATCCTTTCTGGAGGGAAGCAATTTAGGCCTTCAGGATTCCTACAAATGAAGCTCCGCCAAATATGAACTCATGGCCGGGCACGGTGGCTCACACCTGTAGTCCCAGCACTTTGGCAGGACCCTTGAGCCCAGAAGTTTGAGAGCAGCCTGGGAAACATGAAGACCCCGTCTCTATTAAAAATAGAAAAATTAGGTGGGCACGGTGGCACGCACCTGTAGTCCCAAATACTCAGGAGGATCACTTGAGCCCAGGAGTCTGAGGTTGCAGTGAGCTATCATGATGCCACTGCACTCTAGCCTGGGTGACAGAGTGAAACCCTGTCTCAAAACAAATAACAAAAACCAAATATGAATTCATACACACACACACACACACACACACACGAAATGCAAGGAAACAAGCCACCATGAGGTGAGGGTCAATAGAAATAACAAATGGATTGCGACCTCTGAGAACTGAAGTAATAAAACATAGAATAAGGAAGATCAAAAAGGAAAAAGAGTCTATTAAAAAAAAGGCCAGACATATTTGAAAAAGACCCAAATATACTTTTACAAATGAAAATACAAATGTTGAAACTGTAAACTTCATGAATTAAATAGTTGAAGAGAGAATCATTGAACTGGAACATAGATCTGAGGGAACTTCCCAGGATGCAGCACAGAAAGACAAGAAGACATAACATATGAAAGTGAGGGAAGGAGGCAGGGAGGAGAGAATGAGAGAGTCTAACATGCACCTAATTAGAACTCCTAGATCTGCAGACCTACTGGATGAGGTGGTACTAAGCCGGGGTGGGGAGGAGGAGCGCAGGGCTATTCCAGGCAGACGGAAGAGCACGTGCCAAGGTCCTGAGGAACTGAACCAAATCCAGTCTGCTTGTGCTGCCTTTAGTCTATGCTGGCCTTATGCAGGGCAACGCCAGGGCACAGATGGCGCTTGGACACTGTCCGTGCCCGAGCAGCAGTCTGGTGGGGACCCGGCCACAGTGAGTCGGGCAGCTGGGCTGCTACCTGGCCAGCTCCGTCTCCCCTTCGACTGCCAAGTGCACCCCTTCTCCTTCTACTCTCAGGCCACATGGCCCGGGTAGAGCTAGCCCCAGTCCTTTATGCTCCAGGGGTGAATGTGTGACCCTGGCCAGGTCACCCACAGCCAGTGAGGCCCAGTTCTGAAACTTTTGTTAGAACTATTGGGCAGAGGAAATCTCTGGTCGTGCCAGGGTCACTGACGGGGGAGAATGTTAGTCTGGAACTGCCGTGAGACGGAGCCAACACACAGAGGCAGAGCCCTTTAAGTGCTGAATCCAACCGTGCCCGAGGACACCCCGGACTCAGCAGTCACATGAATTAATACATTTCCTTTCCTTCGTGATTTTGTCTGGGTTGGCGTTTCTGTCACGTGTAACCTCACCCTATCCATGAAACAGTAGGAAGCCCCAGGGCTGGAGACCCCTTGGGAGGACCTGGCCCAGCCCGGGGGTCAGGGAGGCTTCCCACAGGAGGTGGTAGCCAGGCTGGGCTTGACGGCTGTGTCAGAATTAGCTTCGGGGAGAGGGTGTGCCCGGGCAGGCCGGCGCGGGAGCTGGCTGTCTTTCTGGGAGTCAGGGCAGCTCACCGGCCCCTGGGCACAGTCTCCGCCCAGGCAGGCCCCAGGCTCCCAGGTCAGCTCTCAGCAGCAGCTGCCGTTGGCCTCTGGCCTTGGCAGGAGCTGGAGGCCTGAAGAGGATGACAACTCTGAAGCATTTCATGGGGTGGGGAAGGCCAGGCCCCCAAGGGTCTTGCCTCATGGGTCACGTTGGTGTCAGGACCACTGAGGTGTGTGAGAGGAGCCATGTCAGAAGGTCATCAGCCCGTGCCTGTCCCTCCCCAGCCCCCAGCTTAGCCAGCGCCATGGCCAGCCCCTGGTGGTGCTGCCAGTAGCAGGTACAACATGCAGGTGGTCAAGCTACGTGGGCTTAAGGGTCTACTCCCAGCTCTGCGACAAAGTCCTTCCTGATCATCAGTGCCAGCCGCCTCAGCACCCACACTGTTCAGACTCTGGCAGACCAACCAGCCAGTCAGTGGGCGGCCTGGGCCTCTGCGCCTGGCACTGCCAGCCCGTGCTTGCACGCCCAGCTTAGATGTCTCCTCCTCCACTTGTACATATGTTATATTTTCCTTTGCTTTATCTTGGTCAACCCAGGGCCCAGCCAGGACCTGGCAAGAACACCTGATAGGTAAATGTTTGCCATAATGAATTGCTGGATGAAATTTCTAGGTCCAAACAGTCAAGCAGGATAGGTATTTGTTTTTATTTGTTTACTTAACAATTAGTTATGTTGTACTTATCACATACTGGGCACTGTTTTAAATGCTTTATAAATATTAACTCACTGACTCTTCTTAACAACCCTTGGATGGTATGTTCTGTTTGATCCCTACTTACAGATGAGAAAACCCAAGCACAGAGAGGCTGCGTAACTTGTCCAGAGACGTACAGCCAGTGTGCAGCAAGGCCAGGAGTCAAGCCTGGGGGTCCCTCTCCAGTCTGTGTTCTTAGCCCCTGGACCACTGCACGTCATCACCCCAAGTGTGCAGCGAGGGCTCTGGGGCCAGGGAGGGGAAGGGACTCACCTGAGGCCACGCAGCCAGTGGCCAAAGCCTCCTGCCTCCCTGGCTGGTTCCTCCCTCCTCGTGGTGGAGCCTGGGCCTCAGGTCTCCAAGGTTCCTCTTCTTTGGAGGCCCAGAGGAGCTCTTTCCCCGCAGATACAGAGCCTGTTTGTGTCCCTCCTCCCTTCTCTTGGTGACAGTCGTGCGTGGGTGCCTGCGGGCAAACGGGAGGCTACATTTGTGGTTTGTGGGTGTGTTTCAGGAGTGCTGGGTGACGGGTCAGTCTTTGTGTGCAGGGAGGAGATGGATAAGGTGGGGGAGGGGACCCGGGATGTGCCCCAGCCGCGGGGAGGGGTGTGTGGGGTGAGGGGGCTGCTGGTTCTCCCTGTGATAGCAGGGGCTGGCTGTGGGGAGGGGACACAGCAGGGCCGGGGGTTGGTCCAGCACGCAGACCTGGCCCTCGGCCTCTGTGTTGCTCAAGCTGCTCTGTTCTCCTAGAGCAGGCTTAGAGGGGTGAGCCTGGGGTGCCCAGGGCGCAGGCAGCTCCTTGGGTGCCTCTGGGGAGGTCTCCCTGTCCGCAGGCAGCCATGTTTGACACCATGTGACCCGGCCTGGGTGGTCACGTGACCACAAAAGCCCCTCCATAGGCCGGCCCGGTACCAATAGCTGATGCCAGGAAGCGGGGAGCTGACCAATTGGATTCACCCCTGGGGACCCCAGCCCTGACATCCCAGGGAGAGGCAGCTGTGGAGGGTGTCTCTGGAGGGCTGAGGATGCAGTCTTGCTCTGTAGCCCTGGCTAGAGTGTCGTGGTGTCAGCCTAGCTCACAGCAACCTCCAACTCCTGGGCTCAAAGTTGGTCCTCCTGCCTCAGCTTCCCAAGTAGCTGGGAGTACAGGCGAATGCCACCACACCTGGCTAATTTTTCTAGTTTTAGTAGAGACAGGGTCTCGCTCTTGCTCAGGCTGGTCTTGAACTCCTGAGCCCATGCAATCCTTCTGCCTTGGCCTCCTAGAGCTCTAGGATTACAGGCGTGAGCCACCGCGCCCGGCCTGGATCCCCAATGTTGAATGTGAGGCCTGGTGGGAGGTGTTTGTGTCATGAGGGTGGATCCCTCCGGAATGGCTTGGTGCCCTCCCCGAGACAATGAGTGAGTTCTTGCTGTATTTTTGGCTGGTTGTTTAAAGGAACCTGGCACCCCTCCTCCCTCTCTTGCTCCGTCTCACATGTGACGCATTTGCTCCCCCTTCGCCTTCCACCTTGATTGGGGCCCCCTGAAGCCCTCACGAGACGCAGGTGCTGGCACCACACTTCTCATATGATCTGCAGAACCGTGAGCCAGACAAACCTCTTTTCTTTATAAATACCCAGACTCGGGTGTTCCGGTATAGTAGCACGGAACAGACTAACACGGGGACACATTCAGTCCATAACACCTCCTCAAAATAATGTTTTAAATTTTTAAATTTTAAAAAGGCATACCACTTCACTCCCGTTAGGATGGATAGCGTTTTTTTTTTTTTGTTTGTTTCGTTTTTTTTTTTTTTTGTTGAGACAGAGTCTCACTTTGTTGCCCAGGCTAGAGTGAGTGCCGTGGCGTCAGCTTAGCTCACAGCAACCTCAAACTCCTGGGCTCAAGCGATCCTACTGCCTCAGCCTCCCGAGTAGCTGGGACTACAGGCATGCGCCACTATGCCTGGCTAATTTTTTCTATATAGATTTTTAGGTGTCCATATAATGTGTTTCTATTTTTAGTAGAGACGGGGTCTCGCTCAGGCTGGTCTCGAACTCCTGACCTTGAGCAATCCACCCGCCTCGGCCTCCCAGAGTGCTAGGATTACAGGCGTGAGCCACCGCGCCCGGCCTGGATAGCATTTTTAAAATAATAACGGTAAATGGAAAATCACATTCCGTTGGCAGGGATGTGGAGAAATGACATTGCACGCCGCTGGGGGACTGTCACATGGCGCACGCAGTCCCCGTGGAAACCCGGATGGCGTTTCCTCAAAGAGTCAAACATGGCGTTGCCACATGACCCAGCAAGGCCCCTCCGTTGGGTCGGTGCCCACATGAACTGGCCTTGGGGACGCACACAGATGCTGTACAGCTACGTTCAGGCGGCATTTTCACAGTCGCCAAACAGTGGAACCACCCAGGTGTCCGTCAGTCCGCGGTGGGCGCGTGGATAAACAGAACGTGGTCTAGCCTGTGATGGGACATCTTCCTGCCACAAGAAGGAAGGCGATCCTGACACGTGGTGCAACGCGGGTGACCCTTAGGGACTTGGGCTAAGGGAGAAAAGCCAGTCACAAAAAGACAAGCACTGTGTCATTCCACTTATGTGGGTCCCGACAGTCGTCAAACCCACGGAGACAGAAAGTGGGATGCTGAGTGCCCGGGGCTGGGACGGGAGCGATGTGAGTGTCTAATGGGGACAGAGTTGCAGATGTGCAGGATAAAAAAGGCTCTGAGAGGGACGGTGGTGACGGTGACGCAGGTGTGAAGGTATTTAACGCGGAACCATACACTCAAACATGCTGAAGATGGTAAATTTTATGTTATGTGTATTTTACCACAATACATAAATATGTGGGCAAGTCTAAGTAAACACCGGCTGTATAAAATAATGAAGTTAATTTTCACGGTGTTTTATACATACAGAAATTTTAAATAGACGAAGGTCACCGTCCTGACTTCCTTCTGAAGAGCACAGAAACGGAAGGGGGAGGTTACACTGCAGAAGCCCGACACACACAGCTCAGCCGGTGCCTAAGGCCAGCACCAGCGGTGACTAGTGGCACTGATGGCAGGTGGCCCTGTTAGGGTGTGACGAGAAGGGCCCTCCGCCTCTGCAGTCTCCCTCCCCACAGCCCAGACCTCCGCCAACACTGAGAAGAACATCAGACATCCTGCCACCGAGGGGTATCTGCAAAATCCCTGACCGGGACTCCTCAAACCGTCCAGTTTGTCAGACACAAGGAAAGGCTGGGAAACTCTCACGGCCGGGAGGAGCCAAGGAGACGTGATGACTCAGGGTCATTACACGGGGTCCCAGAACACCCCCAGGCTGAGGCAGACCCTCCCTCTGGCTCGCCCAGCCCTGGTGACTATGTGGGCTGGCAGCTCACACGTGGGTCGTCCTTCCCCAAAAGAAGGTCTTTGTGGGCCAAGTCTGATGGGTGCTGGCCTCTGTGCAGGACTGTGTGGTGAGTGAGGGACAGCCAGGGAGGAGGCCGGATGACCAGCATCCTGCAAAGTGGGGAAGCTGAGGCTCAGAGAGGTGCAGGCACTTGCTAAGGTCACCCAGCAGGTAAGACCCAGAGCCTAGATTAGAATCCTTGGGGACAGAAGGCAGGGCTGCTAAGGGAGAGGACTTTGCCCATGTGGCCCACGTGGTGCCCACATGTGGCAGGCTGCTGGGTGACGGGGGCAGGGGGCAGGGGATGGGCTCCAGTGGGCCAGCCCAGGGGGCGTGGCATCTGGCCCCTTGCTGCCCTATCAACTGTGGCCACGCGGTGGCGCACACTGCCACTCTCAGAAGCCAGACCCCAAGTCTGTGCTGCAAGCCCCATCCCAGGGGGCAGCTGGGGCCGCTCTCTGTCACCTCCCTGGGCCCTGGCCGAACCCCACTGAGGAGCTGTCTGTTCCCTGCGGGACCCACTCCCCGAGGTCTATTTCCCTCCAGGCTTCCTGCGCCCAAGGTGCCCACGTGAGCCCGTCCTGACATTTTTGCGGCACAGACGCAACTACAGCAGAGGTGCACATCTGCTGCTGCAGGTCAGGCCTTCCTGAAAGGCAAGCGAGTGCTGCCTCTCACACCCTCTTGCACCCGATGGCACTTTTAAGTCAAGAAGATATGTGAATTCGGATTCTGGAGTCATTTGGCCGCTCATCAGTGCCACATTGCCTGGTGCCTGCTGTGTGCAAGGCACCGGAGCACAGACACGTGCTGGTTTATACGGAATATGTGGAACTTTCAGCGCGCCAGCCCCCGGGGCGGGCAGGCACCAATTTTCCATTCCAGATCCCTCCCCAGAGGCCTGTGTGGCCTCCCCTCCGCCACAGGCTGCACTCACCTTCCTCAGTGGGAACCACGTGGGCAGAGGCTGCGCCCTCAGCCCCAGCCCCAGCCCAGGTGGTGGGGTTCTCACCTCTGCACCTTGCGGATGAGGAAACCGAGGCTCAGAAGGCTCAGAAGGGAAGCAGTGTGTCCAAGGACACACAGCCACCAAGAGCCGGCCATTTCGCCCTCCAGAGACAAAGAGCACAGGCAGGCAGTCCTGACCTTCCCTGGCAGGGCCCGCACGGCTCCGGGGCTGGCAGCAACGGTGGGAACAGCCTGGACCCGCAGCTCCCAGCGCGGCCCCCTGCTCTGTTTCTGCACCCCCCACATCTTTCCAAAGCTGGGTTCCGAGGCCAGGGTTCGGGTCTCAGGCAGGGCCTGTGTGTGGCTCTCCGTGGCAGGTGGGGAACTCAGAGCCCTCCTGGCCTGTCCACGTCCCTGTCCTGAGCCCGGAGCATCCTCCCCCCACTTTCGGTTCTCCCCCGGCTCTGCCACAGCTTCTGAGTGGCCTTTCTGCGGGGGGCAGCAGCCGCAGCGTGGGCGGGTGCCTCATTCCCCATGCCCCCCCATCTGGACGGTGGCAAGCTGCCAGGCTGCGGGAGGGGCTGTATAAGCGCTGCTCAGACCCCCGTCTTAGTCTTAGCTTTCTGTGGCTTATAACAGAACACCTGAGATCGGGTAATTTATAAAGAAAAGGAAGTTACTTCTCACAGTTACGGAGGCTGAGAAGTCCAAGGTCAAGGGGCCACATCTGGTGAGCGTCTTCTTGCTGGCGGGACTCTGCCGTGTCCCCAGGTAGTGCAGGCATCGCGTGGCCAGGGGCTGAGTGTGCTCGCATGCTAGCTCAGGCCTCTCTTCCTTTTCTTGTAAAGCCACCAGTCCCCCCCTGCGGTGGCACAGGATTACGAGTGGATTAATCCATTCAGGAGGGCAGAGCCCTCCTGGCCCCATCACCTCTGAAAGGCCCCACCTCCCAATACTTGAGATTACACTTGCTGGGGAGTAAATGTCAACTGAGTTTTGCAGGGGACAAATGTTCAAGCCATGGCAGCCCCCTCACCTGGTCGTCACCCTGAGGCCTCCAGGCTATCCATCCTGGAAGCCTCCTGCACCCAGCGGCAGTCTCCACCTACAGGGCGGACTGGATCCCGCTGTCCCTGCTTCATACCCAGCCATGGCTGCCCACTGCCCCGGGAGGAGGCTGAACTCAGTGGGCTGTTTGCCGGCCAATCCCTGCCTTTCTCCAGCTAAACAGGACAAGTGGATCCCCGCCCCCACCAGGACTTTTCATGCGCTGTTCCCTCTGCCTGGAATGCCCTTCCTGCTGTCTTGTCCCAGTTAACTCCTGCTCGCTGGGGCATCAGCCCCTCCCAAGGGGGACCTGTCCTGGGTGGCCCCACCTGGATTTTCTTGGACCTACCCAGGCAAGCCAGAAGTGCTCTTTCTAGAAGGTACAGATGCTGACTGTCTTCCTGTCCCGTGATAGGCAGCAGACTGGGCATGCTAAGGGCATGGATTCTGTGCCCCATGGACGGACCCTCCTGGGCTTAGGGTCCCAGCTGAGCCACATGATGTCAGTGCCCTTGGCCCTCCCCTCTGCAAAGGGGGAATAAGCAGCGCTCTCCTGATGGGGAGGTGTGGGCAGGGGCCCTGCCTGGCACAGGGGCGTGAGAGCAGTTTTCTTTCAAGCCCCCCTCTTTACTTCCATCCACCAGGGGGGCAGGAGTGAGGGGCTCTTGGACTTCCAACATACCCCAGAATCACCTGGGTGCCTGTCACTTTGCAGAGTCCAGACTCATGCCCCTTCACACCCCACAGTGTGTCTTGAGGTCCCTGCACACCTGGCTTCCTGGGCAGGCAGCACGGGACCCCTGGGAGGGGCGGGAGGCAGGTGTCAGCCAGGAGGGACTGAGGAAGCCCCTCCTTCCCATGATCCTGACAGGGACCAGGTGCCAGGGGTGGTGCCAGCAAAGGTGAGGGTGAGGGCCCTGCCTGTGGAACGGGCCTGGTCCCCTGCCGTCTCTGCACCAGAGCTCAGAGCTGCCCAGCTGCTGCTCCACTCAGTGTCCCTTAGGAAGTCCCAGCCTGGGACTCTTCCCATAAACTTCGGGCTGCTCTAGACCCAGGCTCCACCGCTCCTTCTCTAATCAGGGTGAAAATAGAAAACATCAGCACTTCCTAGGGCCACTGGTGCCATTGGTGCCAGGTGCTGCCATCTCCCAGGATGAGGTGACAAGTGACACAGGGAAAGAGACTGAAATCCAGACCTGGCAGGCCCCAGGCTTGCAGTCTTGCTCTCCCTCTCCCTCGTGGCCCTGGGCAGGTCCCCGAGCCCTCTGTGCCTTGGTGTCTCAGGTAACGTGGGGTTTTGCATGTGCAATGACAGCTCGCATACCATGTGCCAAGGTCACTGTAGTGAATCTTCCTGGGGCACCTGCTGGGTGCTGGGTCCAGTCTCAGAAGGTGAAGGAGGAGCTTGGAGTTGGGCTCGGGTTGTTGTGACACTCTGATGCCCGTGCCTCTCAACGGCTTTTTTCTGCATGCCTTGGTTTGGCCACCAATGCCCCTGCTTTCACTTGTCACCTGGGGTTTCTCTTGAGTCCAGTCAACTTGCCTTTAATGCTCCTCAGGGCTCTGAGGCCAGGAGTCAGGGGACTGAGGACCCAGCTGGTCCAGGTGTAATCAGGCTCCAGGCCACCGTCCCAGGCTGCCAGCGCAGCTCGGGGCTGGCGGCGTCCACTTGGTGCAGCCCTGCCCCCACCACCCCTCCGTGTCCAGCTCCGCTTTGAGCAGAGGAGGTGGGAAGCCAGTGGTGGCCTGACCCATCACCAGCGGTGTGGCCCTCGGGGGCAGGTGGGCACTCTGAGCCCTCGTCCTTGTGTTAGTCTGCAAGGGCTGGTGTAGCGAACAGCATAGACGGGGCAGCTCACGTGCAGAGGTTTGTCTCCTCACAGTTCCGGAGGCTGCAAGTCCGGGATCAAGGTGTTGGCGGGGCTGGTTCCTTCGGAGGCCTCTCTCCTGGGTGTGTAGATGCCATCTCCCCCTGCGCCTTTTTTTTTTTTTTTTTTTTTGAGACAGAGTCTCACGCTGTCACCTGGACTAGAGTGCCATGGCATCCGCCTAACTCACAGCAACCTCAAACTCCCAGGCTCAAATGATCCTCCCGCCTCAGCCTCCCAGAGTGCTGGGATTACAGGCGTGAGCCACCGCGCCAGCCACTGCCCTGGCCCCCCCATGTCTTCACTCGGTCTTTTCTGTGTGTGTGTCTGTGTCCTAATCTCCTCTTCTTATAAGGATATGTTGGACGAGTCATGTTGGATTAGGGCCCACCCCCATGACTTCATCTAATTAATCACCTCTCTAAAGACCCTATGTCCAAATACAGACACATTCTGAGGTGTTGGGAGTTAGAACTTCTACACATGACTTGGGGGGACATAGCGCAGCCTGCAGGTCCTGCTCTGTAAATGGGTAACCGGATGGCACCTATAACATCCAGTGCCCCACCTGGGGGGTATGTGGTCCATGTCTGTTCCAGGCAGGGGCTGTGTCTGACTCTGCTCACCAGTTTTGCCCCCTGCCAAGCAGCGTCTGGCACAGGGTGGGTGCCCAGTGGAGGTTTGTAGGGTGGACTTAGGAAGGGGTTAGGGGTCCAGGGCAGCCCCAGAGATCCGGTTTCCCTCCGGCTCCTGCCTGCTGCCTCCTAGTCCTGGCCATTCCTGCAAAGAGCATCCTTTGGGCACTTGCTCTGTGTCATGCTGGGGTGGACAGAGGTCGTTCACGTCTGCTGTGCTCCTTTCTATTTGGGCACTGCCTGCCTGTCCCAGGTGGTTTAGATGGCATTGCCAGTCACAGTGCCGCCAGCTCCTGCCCCAGCTGCCATCCTCTGCTCGTGTGACATGTGAGCAAGCAGGGCTGATTAGAACCCTCCATGAGATTTGCTAGAGGGGTGCCGTGAGGGAGGTGGTCTCTCCTTGGGACTGCCAGCTGGATGGAGGTTCTGTCCCGCGGGGAGAAGCAGGGAGGTTCAGAGATGAGAGGTGAGCAGCAAGAGCGAGATAAACACCCTGCTGTTTGTGGGGAGACTTCAACTACAGCACCTGCCAGTTTCATAAGCAAACAGGTTACTTTGGGGGCTTCCTGGAGGTGGACCATTTGTGAACAAAAGGGCCCTGATGATGACGCCTGGCCTGGCTGAGGTTCTAAGGTGGTGGGGCAGAGAGTGGAGGGACACACATACATGGATAATATGAGTCTTTCCTTGTAGGAACACCCCATCTGGGTTGAAAAGACAAGAACACAAGCAGCCATGGAAACAATAAAAAGTATGGTCCTAGTGACAGAGATGGAGGTGGTGGTGCCACGTGGGGACCCCCGGGAACCCTGGCTGCATGGGAGGCAGGGACCGTTTCTAGCCAGGCAGGCAGGCCAGGTAGGTTGGAGGATATGGCCGGAGCAGTGACCTGGAGGCAGGAAAGTAGAGCTCGTGTTTGGGAGAAACACAAGTCCAGTTTCCTTACAGGGCAGAGATAAAGCAGGAAAGCCTGAGCGCTGGGGCCGGAAGGAGGAGGAACAGTGAGAGCTGGCAGCTGGGCCTGGTACTGGGCAAGGACTCTGGGCACAAATGTGACTCAGACTCAGTCATCCTGGGAGGAGATCACACCCCATGCTGCCCCCGGAAGGTGCAGGATAGACCCCAAGCTGCGTAGCACTTGCAGATGCACTGGCTCCTCTAGTCTGAAATCACTGGGTCCATCCCGTAGACACAAACTGAGCCTCAGAGAGGGACAGCCTCCAGCCAGGAGCTCACCTGAACACTTGCCCCTGACCTAGGTCTGCCAGGCTGTCTTGGAAGGCAGGAATCCTTCCAAGGAAGGAAGAGGAAAGAGGGGCTGGCATCTTGGCCCAGGAGCTCAGGTGGACTGGAGCTGGGGGCCCTTGATTAGAAGGAAGGGGAAGTCCCATTCTGGTGACGTTGTGTTTGTGAGGTTGGAGGTGCCTATGGGACTCCCAGGGTCACTGGGTTGGGGTCAGGGCACCGGGTGGGCTGGAACACATGTGGCAGACGGGAAGGATGGGACAGGGCAGAGAAGATCCACCTTAGGGGAGCAGGGAGGCTGTGTGAAAAAAGCCCCTGGGCCTTCTAGGATTTGTCCCTTCCTGTTCCCCTCTGTCCTCCCACTCCTGCCCCCAATAGCCATCCTCCTGGGTCAGACCTGGGTAGGGTGCTGAGAGTGGGTGCCCCCAACTTAGGGTAAGGGCCTGGGGTTCGAAAAGCCAGTCCCCTCTACCTCGTCCATTGAGCACCCTGCTGTGAGCTGTGGTTTCTCCAAGAGGGTCCAGTGCCAGGGAGCAGGTGGGCAGTGGGTGCGTTCTGTAGGTGCCCGCCCCTCAGTGCAGAGCCTGGGGAGATGCAGTGGTGTGGGGCATCGGTAGCGCAAGTTCCCTGTAACGACAAAGGTGAGCTGTAGAGAAAGGGGCGGGGCGAGCCCAGATCCTGGGACAGGGAGTGCCCTGGACATGGTTAGCGTAGGATAGGGAACATCCCGCCAGGTACTGGGCGAGTCACCTCCCCTCCAGGTGTGGGGCTGTACTCTGGGCCCAGCGGTGGCGGTCAGAGGAACGACATTTCCGCCGAGGATGCGGGTCGCCGCTGGCAGCAAAGTCATTGACCCATCTCCAAACCGACAGGCGGTCCCACGGGGCGTGCGGGCTGCGGGCGAGGCGACAGCAGCGTGAGCGCTTGTGCGTGGCTGTGCCCGTGGCGTCCGCCGTGACAGACGCGCGGGCCGGCGTGGTCGTGGCCGCGAGTGGCTGGCGGCCGCGCGTGCGCGTGGGTGCAGGCGACGGGGACGCACATGGGCCACCCAAACAAAGGCGGCGCCGCGTAACCGAGCTCGCGCGCGCGCGAGGACCCGTCCGGGTTGGCGCGCCCCCGCGGGCCCCGGGGCCGGGCTGCGCGGGCGGGGGCGGGGGCGGGGCGACGCGGAGCGGGCGCGGCCCCTTTAAGGCGCGGCGCGGGGCGGGGCGGCGGCTGCGCAGGGCGGCCGGGGGCGCGCAGACTCCGCGCAGCGGGACGCGAGCGCGCGACCTGGCGCCGCCGCCGCCTCCGCGCTCGTGGCCCGCACCCGCGGGGCCGCCTCCTCCCGGCTTCCCGGCGCCGCTGGGCTCCCGGGCGGGCGGCAGGTGCAGCGCGGCCGGGCGGCCGGCGAGGGGGGCGCCGCGGCGGCGAGTGGATGAGAGTTGGCCCCGATCTCCGCGCAGGGTAAGCGGCGCGCGGACACCCACACGGACCTCGGCGGAATCCCGGCCGGGCTCCGTCCGGGGCCGAGACCTGGCGCGCTCGGCCCGCTCACCCCGCCGCCGCCGCCGCGGGGCCGGGGCTGGCGACCCTCCGTGCAGGGCCCCGCGCGGGCGCGCCCCGCTCACACGCCCCCGGGTCCTGTGCGGCCGGGACGCGCGTGACGGCCACCCCTCGCGCGCTGTGGGCACTGGCGTCCGCCGGGCCGGGGTCTGCCAGGTCGGCCGGGGAGAGAGGACGTCCCGGGGGCGCAGAGCCCAGACTGGGGTGGGGGCGCCTGTCTGGGGTCACAGAGGGTAGGCCGCTGGAGGGGGACGGGACAGGGCGCGGCAAATGCTGTCCTACTAACCGACTCCTTGGTGGGGCAGAAGAGGAAGGGGGCCCCCCAGCTCCTGCTACCCCAGAGATGACCCCGCCAAAAAGTTGTGGCCTCTCGCCCTCTCCCTGTACCCCGCTATCTGCCCTGTGTCCTTTCCCTTTGTTTGGGACGTTCAGCCGGTGGGGCTCTGCTGGGGCTGGTTGGCACGTTGGCAGAAGCCCAGGCCCGTGTGCCTGCCAGGAGGTGGGGTGGAGTGTGGCAACCCCCGGCCTGAGGCCCCACCTGTCCAGAACAGGACCTGCGCCCTGTCCAGGCCCGGGAGCCGGGGAGAGAGGAGAGCCTGTGTGGCCTGAGGCTGGTGCGCTGGGCCCTGGCTGTCGGCTCTGTGGCAGGAGTGGCAGTCCCCCAGGGCCAGAGACCTGAGCATGGCCCCCAGAAGCTGAGTTCACTGTCGGGGCTGTTGCCAGTGCTGTTTCCAGAGGTGGGAGGTTCTGTTTGGGGGACACCTATTGCAGGATGGGGTTCCCTGCTTGTGTGGGTTGGGGAGAAAATTCAGAGTTCTGAGCCTCTCAACCCCAAAACAAGGCTCCAGAGTCCCAGCCCTGGGGCTCTGCTGGGGCCGAAGTGGTTAAGAGAGGAACTTGGAGACTTGCCTTCTTCACCCCCTGCTCTGTGACCTTGGGCTGGGCAGGGAGCCTCTCTTGCCTTAGTTTCCTCACCAGTAGTTGGGGAGGAGGCAGATAAAAGCATTAAGTGAGGGGATGCAGGCTCCGCTCAGGCCCCGCACATCGGGGTCAGAGGTCAGGTAGTGCCCTGGGCCCCAGGCCATGTATGCCCCAGGCCCATCTGGGGACACACAGGCTGGCTGGGTGAGTATGTTCTAGTTCCTGCCCCGTGCTGTGGTGAAACCACATTCCACAGTTGTTAGCTGGGACACCCGGATCAGTGGCCTCAGTAAACCTGCCCCTGTGTCCTGCCGCAGACCCCTCTGGAGGAGCCCTGCCTGGCCTTACTCCTGCCTTGGCCGTGGTATTGACCCCAGGGCAGGGGCCGAGAAGCCCTGCCACACTGGCGGGGATGGACTCCCAGGGAGGTGCGGGCTGAAGGCTGGGCGGCTGGGCACCCTGTGTCTCAGTGGGCGGCCGCCTGCTGCTCTTTCCTCTCAGCTGCCCTTGCTTATGGTGTGAGTGTGTTTGTCCCAGCAGAGTGCCCTGGGGACAGATGTCTGTCTTTTTGCACACTGGAGAGCCATTTCCTGGAAGCTCCCTGGGAAAGTCTCGAAGCTGCGTGTTTCCCAAGGCCTTGGGAGCCGGTTTGCTCTGCGTCTCCTGCCGAGGTGGTGGAGGCCTTGGCAAAGGAAGGACCAGGTGGTCTCTCCCCAAACTGCCGACCTGTGAGGGCCCCTCCTCAGTGCCGCCTCTTATCTGTAGGGTCCAGCCCAGAGTGGATGTCGGGGACGGCTCCGGCGCCAGCTCAGGGTGACCTCTGCTTTCCTCGCTCTCCCTGGGCCTCACCTTCACTGACTGGAAAACCAGGGAAGAGAATCAGACCTGGTTTTCCTGAATCATCATGTTTGCTATATAATAGAATAGGATAGTGGTTCAGGCACAATGAAAACAAAGTGTTATTAGATTCTAGTGAGCCGCTGTTGCCAGGGAAGGCTTCGAGCAAGCCTAAAGCCCGTTTTCTCTTTGCAAAGAGTAGCAGAGCAATGTTACAGATGTTACAGAAACGCCAGCACCAAACCCCACCACCGTCTTGATGAAATCCACGTTACGGGGGAGCCAAGGCGCCCTGATGTTCCCATGTGTGATCTGTGTTAGTGGTTGTGCCCTCTTGGTGCCCCCTCCCCTCCTGGGGCCACGTGGAGGCCCCTTCCAGCTCCCTGCTTTCTACTGTTAGACGGTCCCCTCCGGAAGCCAGACCCACCGGTCCTGGGGGGGCCTGGCTTTGGTCAGCGGCTCATTTCTGGAGGCCGCCCCCTTTTGGGGAGCTGGACAGGTTTCCCCTTCTGGGGGCTGCTGCCCAGTGGCTGTGGTAGGGACTTAAGGAGCAGTCCCAGAGCACCCGTTGGTGTGAGGCGTGTGCTAGTTGGCAGGGAAAACGCCAGTGCCTGGCCATGTGGCCTGGTCACTCCTCCCAGAGTTTCTCCCCCCTTCTCCCAGAGTTTCTGCCCCCTCCCCTGCAAGACAGCCCCCGAGGCTGCCCCGCTGGGGAAGGGAGGCCCTGTCTGTGGGAGGCCCAGTGCTAGCTGCTGCCTGGGGCAGCTGCGGACAGGGCTAGGAAGTGGCAGAGCATCCCTGCGCTGACACGTGAGTCGGGGAGCCAAGACATGGGCCACGGGGAGTGCGTGGTAGGTGGGGTACAGAGGTGCTTGCTGGGAAGCAGCTTCTCTTTGCTTAGCTCGGGGTTGGGCACCTGCTGGATGCTGTCCAGGCCACGCTGGCCACTCACGTGGTGCTGCTGAAGGCCTCTGGTCTGGATAACCTGCAGGCTGGCTGGGGGGCTCTGGCACCACAGTGGGCTTAGCATGGCCTTTTCCTTGGCTTTTTGGTGGCACAGCGGTGGGGCCTTTCCTTAGGTCTTTATTCTGGGCAGAGTAAAGGGTGTGGAAGTTCAGGTCCTCAACAGGTGCGGCCGGCGGAGCTGGGAGGAGGCCTGGGGCTCTGAGGGGACGGTGGCTGTGTGAACAGAGCCTGAGTGGGTGGGGCCCAGGGCAGCCTGTTGCCTGCTCGGAGCCCGTGGCTGCTGGAGAAATGTAATCGGTTAACTTGAGAACTTAAAGGCAGGTTGCTCCGACTTCTCTTACACACAGAGATGGTGCAAGAAAACGAGGTTTTCCCAAGTTAGAGAAAACTGTCTCGTTTTGCCTTTGCTGCCTCTGCACGTGCCCATACCGGGGCCCGCGCAGATGCCGGGCTGGTAATTCTGGTAATTCGCCGCTATTGACGTCGAGTGTGAAGGCTGTTGTTAAGATTGTTTGGCATTTGAGTTTAACTGGGGTTGTGATTATGTGTGAGCCCTGTGATTAAAGTCCCCCGTGGTGACACAGGAAGAGAGGAAGTATTGGCTTATCAAAGAAATTAATAATAGTAATAGAAATCACTCAACCTGCCGGCCAGACATCGTGCTGAGTGTTTCACACGACTTGTGTCACAGAGCCCTCGCAGCGGACGCTTGCACCCCTGCCTGCAGATGAGGAAACTGAGGCACGGAGAGGCAGTGCGGCCTGCCTGAGTCCCCCGTTCGGTAGCAGAGCTGGGATTTGAACTTGTGCTGTTGGGCTCCAAGGGCTGTGTTCATAACCACTGCAGGCTTTCTGTTGCCCTGATAATCCTTTCAGAAAGTTCCGCCAGGTTTCTGGGGGGTTTAGTGAAGGAAGTAGAAGCAATAAGTTTAAAGTCATGGTGAGACAGCTGTCTTTGCTGCTGAACATGCAGTGATAACAAGCTATGACGGCATCTCTCACCCAGGCCCCACGGCGTTCTAAGCACGTTGCACGCTTCCCATAACAGCTGGAGCTGGGTGCTGTTGCTGGCTCCACCCAGCAGACGAGGAAGACCCCACACAGAGAAGTTCAGCGGCTTCCCTGAGGCCACAAGCCAGTGCATGGTAGAGCCAGGTTTGACCTGGTGGTCTCTGCTCCTAACCCAAGCCCCTGTGTGGGGGGCGTGGGGGTTGGTGGAAAAGGTTCTTGGTCTTGCTGCTGTGTGTTCTGGGGCAAGATGCTTAACTTCTCTGGACCTCAGAGAGGTTTGGCCACCTGTAAACAAAGGTGCCTTGGCCTAGAGTATGGAAGCCAGAGCCTGAGTGCTGGCCCCTGACCTTGGTGGCGGCATCTGCGCCACGGGGAGGCCTGGGTGGGTGGGGAAGCCTGGTAGTCGCTTCCCAGGAGGAGAGAGGTCTGGTGAGGAAGCCTGGAGCGCCCCGTCCCCAGTGCATGGGCTTGGCTGCTGTAGGGTGGGGTGGCCTTGGGGTGTCTCGAGGTGAGGCTTCCGGATTGGCCCCTGACACTGGCCACCGCCACGTCGCTGCCCTCTGGGAGGTGGGGTCCGAGGAGGCAGATCATGGGAAACTGTAAAGCTCTGTGCTTGGCGAGCGGTTACCTGTCCCTCGGGACTGGGAGGGAAAGCGGCTCCACCTGCAACCCCCTGTGCCACCAGATTCAAGTTAAGCTGTGATGGGAGAAACCAAATGTGCTGGGACCCTTCAAGGGCCGCAGCGGTTAGGAGGGCTTTGGGGACACGCCCTCTCTTGGTTGGTTCTCCCAATCAGTGGGAAGGGCTGCTGCTTCTACCCAGCCCCTCTGGGCAGGGGCTTGGGGCTGTACAGGGGCGGGGACGCAGGTCAGGGGGCAGGAGCCCCTCCCTAGCATCGCAGCCTGTAGTGCAGGTATGGGGTGTGCCTGACCCCTGCCTTTGTCCTGGTGTCCTCCTGCTAGGGGCACACCTCCCCTTCCTGGTCCCCGCAGGACAGTTCCTGGCAGGGCAGGACCCTGGGCCTGGCGCGTCTCTGCTCCATGTTCCCACCCGTCCCTCTGCCCCACTCCTGGCTTCCCTCTTCCTGCAGTGGTTTGCTGTTGTGTACTGTTTATCACGGTTCCCTTCTAGAAGGTGGGCTCCCTGAAGCCAGGGTCTCTCCACTCCTGCTCAGTGACCTAGAGTGGCACCTCGAGGGCGCCTTGCTCTGCCCTTGCTGGGTCGCTCTGCGGCCCAGACTCCAGGGACCTTGGTTCCAGGGCTGAGCTGGGCGGTGGGGCGGGGCCGGGCGTCTCTGGCAGCTCCCTGAGGGAGGGGGCAAGGCTGGGAGCAAGAGAGTCTGTTCTTTTGAAACATCTTTATTGAGATATAATTCACATGCCATATGATCCACCCATTTACGGTGCACAATTCGTTGACTTCAGTGTTCCCACAAAGTGCACAGCCGTCTTTGTGCAGCCACAGTCAAATCTTACTGGATTTTCATCACCCCAAAAGGAAACCCCAGATCCTTTCGCAGGCACCCCTCACCTGCTTTCTCGCCCTCTGGATTTGCCTCTGCCGGGCATTTCTCACAGGTGGCATCAGACCATGTCGCATGTGGCCCTCCGTGTCTGCCTTCCTCACTTGGCATGAACGTGTCTTCCTTGGTGCTGCAGCGTGTGGTGACAGCTGTGTTTGCTGCCTCTTCTGGAGTGTGGCACCTCTTCCCTGTGCCCTGCGGTCATGAACTGATCTCGGTGGGCTGGCCTTGCCTCCCCGGGCACTGGGGTCTATGTTCACCGCAGCCCTCCCATTGGCATGGCTGCCCTGGGGCTCTTCGCGCTCACCAAGCAGGGCACCCACCACCTCGAGCCACTGCACATCTCTCACCTCATTCTCCCGCTTGGCACTCAAGTCACCTCCTCCAGGAAGCCTTCCTGGCCTCCCCTGCTCTGTGCGGATCACCCTGCCTGTCTCTGAGCTCCTAGAGGGCAGGGCCCTGCCTTTCCTCTGGTGTCTGGAGTTGTTGGGGACAGCAGACAGTGTCTTGCAAGTGTGTGTGGGAGGAATGGCTTTAGGTGAGGGTGGGAGCCTGGAGCCGGTCCCCTGGGGCTCTGACTGATGGTCCCAGAACTTGTCCCCCAGCCCACTATTTTTGTCGCTTGATTATCCTCCATCGTTGTGCAGATCAGTTGGGTCGAAACCATCTCTTGCCCTCTGTGTCCTCCAGGGCATCGCAGGGGTAGGGTCTGGCATGGGGGTCCCTGGACACTCAGGCAGAGCTAGCGAGTGGGCAGGAGTCCATGCCGACCCCCGCCCTGCCCTGCCTTGCACTGGGTGGCATGCTGGCTTTTGTTTTTAACAGATTGTGTTTTTTGGAACAGTTTTGGGTTTATGGAAAAATTGCAAAGATAATACAGAGAGTTTCCTTATTATGTCCCTCAACTGCACTCAGTTTGTTTTGTTATTAACATCTCACATCAGTGCCACTAATGTGGCACATTTGTGACAATTCATGTACAATATTGATACTTTATTATTAACCAAAGTACATAGTTTGTTCAGATTTCCCTAGTTTTTACCTAATGTTCTATTTCTGTCCCGGGACTACATCCAGGACACCACGTGACACTTGGCTGGTGTGTCTCCTTAGTGTCCTCTGGGCTGTGAGAGTTTGTTAGACTTTCTTTTTGATGACCCCGACAGTCTTGAGGGGTGAGGAGTTCTGCCACCTCCTCGAGGGGGCGTCTGCGTAAATCACGTGGAATCTTCCGCACGGCAGCTTTGCCTCCTCTCCCGCCCACAGCCGCAGGGGTCTGTGGACACTTACTTTATACTTTGGGTACAACACAGTATCACTGTATTCATTTTGTTGCTCAGTTGTTGCAGCTTTGGCCGTGGGGTCCGTTTGACACCCAGCGCTGTGGGTGATCTGACATTTCCTGACTTTCTGGCCCCACGAGATGCTCCAGGCTCGTCCTGCACATGCCCTGGCCTGGCCCTGGGATCCGCCCCTCCCCGGGAGCCTGGGCGCCCTTCACTGGCGGACGGGTCAGGAGCCAGGGCCTGGGTGCTGGGTGGGCCTTGCTGCTGGGTCACTGCTTATAGGCCCCCTCAGCTGACAGCAGGGAACACCCACGTGATTACCGACCTGCGTGTATGTGCATGTCTGCAATTACTTCTGCGTGTGACCTGCCGTACCTGTGTGAAGGGACATGCGGGTTCACGCCAGTGGCAAACGCTAATCTAGTGACCACGTGAGTCATTCTTGTCTCCCTCGCTGACCAGAAAGTGTCCATTCCAGCAGCGGGAAGCCAGGCTGCCACCACTTGCTGTCACTTACTTCATCCCAGTGCACGAGGACGGTGGGGTCAGTGTCGTAGCCTGCTCCCCTCAGGAAGCAGCGTTAGGGACCGACGGCGGCGCGTGCGAGTGGTCCGGAGGGGGGAGTTGAGGGGCTGCAGGGTAACGGGCCTTCCCTGCTGTGCTTAGTCACCCGGCCCACCGCGGGGTGGGCACAGGCTTCGGCGTCCCTTTGAGATGTGAAGTGCGGCTGACTTTGAGCGCGTCCTGGCAGCCTGGCCCGTCTGGCAGGGAGGAGAGAGGCTGCCGGCGGGATGCTTCAGAGCTCAGACGCATCTTTGACTTGCATCCTGGCCCGGTCTGTCTCCTCTCCGCCTCTCAACGTGCCACCCTGGCAGGGGGCAGCCTTTGAAACCTTCTGCAGAGCAGCAAAGGTGCACGCGCTTGCCTTTTGGTAAATTCTTTCATGCCGGGATGCTTATAAGCCCGAGTTGCTCAGGGTCCTGTGAGAAGTTCTGGGGAAAGTGGATGCGCCATCTCTGCTGCCTCGTGTCGGTGGTGCTGCGGCTCTGAGAGGAGCCCGGGAGGCTTCCGGCCACAGCACCCCAGGGCCTTGCCTGGAAGACCTCAGCTCTCCCCACACACCTGCCGTGTGTTCAGTGCTCCTGTGTGGGCCCTGCGTGTCTCCTCACAGGTTCGATCTGAACTGTGAGACACTGAATGACACTTCTGCCCCCAGGGCACATGGAGGGGAGGCTGGGCCAGTGGACTGGGCAGGGGCCTAACCCAGCTGGAGGGGGGTCAAGGAGGCCTTGCTGATGGGGCGAGAGGGGGGCATGGAGCCTGTTTGCAGGACACAGGAATAGGGATGGGAGCCAGGCTGGGTGAGGCCTCGGGCCACCCAGGCTCAGTTTGGCGCAGGGCCTGTGAGGTCAGCTTGTGAAAGGTCCGTCGCTGTCCAAGGCTCCAGGAGACCCATCCAGTGTGTGCCCACAGCTCTTCTGGGCCAAGGACTAGGGTTCCGGCCACGTGTCTTGGTGTGGCGGGACACATAGATCCCTGCGCACTCCAGCTGCATCTCCTGAAGGCCCTTGTCTCTGTGGTGTGGGGCTAGGACCTCCCACGACCCCCACGTTTCCCCCAGTCCTGTGGGCTGTGTCCGAGGAAGCTAGTGGAGCTTGCCCGGCTCTGCCCAGCCTGGGGCCCAGAGCAGAGGCCCGTGTGGCCCTTCCTGGGAGGGAGGCTTAGGGGCCGATCTGGGGCTGGTGTGCTGCCTTCCTGGCCCCACCCTCTGCCCCCTCATTCCCCTGTTCCCAGTCCTTGCTGGGCCCCATCAGCTCCTTCCTGCTCGGTACTGTACAATGGTTGGGAGGTGACCCTGGCCTGGAGAGGCTCTGTCCCCTTCTGGTTGCTGCCTGGTGACCACGACTGGGGCATGAGCTGGGGAGTCCCTGCCAGTCTGCCGGGGCAAGCAGCACCCAGTAAGTCTGGCTGGCCAGTGAGGCCCTGCTCGGTCCTGTCTTCCTGCCCTACAGCCGAGGGGCTAGAGCTGAGGCCCTGCAGCTCAGAGGGCACTTGGGATCCGGATCTGCAGAGACAGGAAGTCATGGATCAGCCTTGGCCCCCTGGGGAGGGGAGTTTGGCATTTAAAACTCTGAAGCAACTTCAGTGCCTTCAGAAAACACACACAAACCTTCCATGTCACAAAACCCAGACTCTCACTTTGAAACAACCAGACCTTAGCTGTGCGCCGTGGAGCTGCACAAAGCCCGTGCGCTGAGGGCTGTGGGTTTTCTTGGCCCCTTCTGCGCTCATGTGCTCTTGTTTTATGCAGAATCCTAATCTGGTGGCTCAGGCCCTGCCCCTAAGGGCTGTCGGCAGGTCCCACTGGGCTGTGATGAGCCAGTGATCTGGGGACGGGCCCTAAGCCAGAGTAGAAGGTGATTCCATGTCCCCAGCCACTGCTGAGAGCGCAGTGAGGCCGGTGAATCATCTCACAGGTCCTCCAGCCAAGAAGTGAAACCGGCAGGTTGAAGTATGTGGGGGCCGGGAGGGGGCAGGCCTCGGAGAGCCCAGAGTGACACCTGCCCATCAGCTCTGGGAGGTGGAGGCTCCCTTGGGGCCCTGTGCCAGCGACAGCCCAGTTTCTGTGTCCAGTACCTGGTGTCTGCAGCCCCCTCCTGTTCAGTCCAGGGGATAGTCAAGGCTCTGACGAAGAAGTGAGCAGGAGGGCACACGTCACCCAGGGCGTGCCAGGGTGAGGCGGGGCAGGAGGGCCGGATGGGGGTCAGCGGTGCCACGAGGCTCTGCCCTGTGGTGCTGGAGGAGCACAGAGCAGGCGTGCTTAGGTCGCAGATCAGGAAGACAGGTGACGTTTTGTTCAGCAGCCCCTGCTTAAGGGTGCGGGCGGTGGGCTGGGCGAGTCACTACAGAAGTATTCCATCAGAAGGTGGAAATGCGGTGTAAGCATCTGAGAGGGAGAGACAGTCGTCATTGCTGGTCCTTAGAGCCCAGCCTGCCCCACAGGGGAGGTGGCAGATGTGTGACAGCCGCCACTGAGCCTATTTGGTGTTGAGGAAGTGAAATATGAGTCAACCGCCAGGAGCTCTGGGCAGGAGGGCAGAGTTGCAGGGAGGGTGGTGCTGGGGGAGGGGAGGTTGGTGCTGGGGGAGGGAGGATAGTGCTGGGGGGAGGTGGGATGGTGCTGGGAGAGGGGATGATGGTGCTGGGGGAGGTGGGATGGTGCTGGGAGAGGGGTGGTGGTGCTGCGGGGAGGGACGTGTGCTGGGGGCTCCTGGTTCTCCCTGCTCTGGGCAGACTCACTGCCATCGTGGGATTGGTGGCAAAAGACCTAGGTGGCAGGGAGGGCTCAGGACACGGTCAGGAAGGCTCAGCAGGTGGGGGAGCCGAGGGGGAGTGGGTGGCTTCTAGTTGGGACCACCGGGTTGGGCAGGCCATGCTGGGCTCCACCTGGGCTGTCCGTGCAGCTCTGTAAGCCAGACACCTAGAGCTGTGACTGTCGCGTGGCGGGCCCTGCGGATCAGCCCCCACAGCCCCATCTGCAGCCAGAGCAGGTGCTGGGGTGGGGCAGGGGGGGGCCAGGTAATCCCGGGGACCGCCGGCGTCACTGCCCGCACTCGACGGGTGGGCAGCCTGCGGGTTGGCAGGGACAGAGCCCAGGTCAGCCATCCTTCCGCCTGTCCAGGCAGTGTGGGTGCGGTGGGCGCCCCTGGGCTCTGTGTGGCCAAGGGTGGCCCGGCTGGTTCTCAGAGAGCCCTTGACGGGAGAGTGCCCTGTTCATGCCCATGCCTGCAGGTGGGCCAGGCTTAGTGAGGCAAGAAAAGGGGGCTCTGGCCTCTGGCCAGCTGCTCTTGGAGCTTTTAACGGGCCCCACCCACACCTGGTCTCTCCCGTTACATAGCCAGCTGCCGCCTTTGGAAAATCAGCGATTCCAGAGCCTGCTCCAGGTTCCCCCAGTCCCTCTGTCCCCTGGGGTTGCTAGTCATTCACTGCTGGAGTCATACAGGGCCGAGCAGAGCCCGGAAGTGGCTCGACCTGGGCTGGTGCCAAAGCCTTCCTTCCACAGGTCGTGTCTAGCTGGGGGCCTGGGGCTGGTGACCAAGCCTCTCATAGTGCCCCTTCTCTCCTCCAGTGTGGGGCCAAGGTTGGTGACGGCAGAGCTCCCTGAGCACTGCGATGTCGTGTGTACGGTGCTGACCCAGCAGTGACCATAGCTTGTAGCCATCACGCAGCGCAGGGGCTCCAGGTGGTGCTGCTTGATGGAGCCAGACTCCCCCTTCTGCAGCTGGGAGACCTTGTCCCGATGTCCCTTCAGTCCTGCTGACTTCTCCAAAGCCCTGGAGCCTTGTCAAAGGAAGCAAGCTGGAGCCCTGGACAGGGAGGGGCAGATGGGCTGGTCTAGAGCACAGGCCTGAGGCTCCCCAGGGAGAGGGTGTGGGCGCTGCTGTTCTGTTATGTGAACACCGGCTGGGGCCAGGGGATGTATGGGGGCAGCTGCCCCCCACAGCAACCCAGAAGGGGGCTGTGTCACCCCCACTGTGCAGGTAAGTGGGCACCTGGGAGGCCCCAGTGCGGCTACCTGTGGGCACATGCCCAGTTGTCGCCCTGAGAGGCCACTCTCTTTGGTTTAAGTGTTTTAAAGGATCGCTGCCGTCTTCTCTGTCATCCACTCTGGAGCCTCAGGGGTGGAGCCTGGTTTTTCTCACCTGCCCAGTCGTCAGGTTTCAGGGTCACCCACTGCGCTCCGTGTGTGCAACCCTGAGGGCCCCACTGCACTCTGCCTGGACCACGTCCCCCACCCCAGCAGCCTGGCGGCCTCCTCCCTCGGCCCCTCAGAGAAGCCTCCTGCATGCACCATTCTACACCTGTGCACCTTTCTACACCTGTGGGTTGTCAGAGCTCCCAGGGCCCCCTCCACTCTCCCCTCCCCCATGACCATCCGCAGGACCCTTCCCACCACCTGGTGTGTGTGCGCGCGGATGGGGAGACCCCACTGTCTCCAACTTCCGTAACTGTCTTGCAGGGTGGTCTCCCCGTGGGAGCTGGCACTGCCCAGCCCAGGGGCATCCCACCCACTGTGGGCCCGGTGGCCACCTTGGAGCCCCCCCCCCATGTCTGCAGCAGCCACTGGGCAGCGTGAATGGCCTCGTACCCTCGGTTCCTCTGAGTCAGGGGATCTGAGCCCAGAGTCTGGCCATGATGGCTCTGGGGGCACCGGACCACCCTGGGCTGAGACTCTTGGTGGGAAGCTTTGCGAAGTTGGGAGACAGATGGTGGGCTGAGTGGGGGTGGCAGGGTCTGTCCCAAAGCCTTTCCTTCCAGTCTGTGTCCTCCGGAGCTGCAGGGAGCTGCGAAGGTGCTGGGTGGTGAGCGCCCTGTGGTGGCTCAGCGGAGGGAGACGGGAGGGGAGCAGCCCGGGGCTGGGCCCGGGTGAGTGCCACCAGCCGCAGGGACAGGCCAGGGTAGGAGCAGGTCAGCGGGATTGGGGAGAGTCCACAGCATTGTCTGAAGACAGCTGAGGATGGTGAAGGTTTCTAGTTTACGGAAACAGCTGGAGAAGGCAGGCGCCCTGGGGCAGCGCCAGGCAGGTGTGAGGGGTTGAGCCTGTGATTGGAAAATCCCTCTTAATCTTATATTCTCTCACCAGGGATTTAAAAAGTTAGCCTTACTGATACATCAGAAGATTGGGGTTTATTGGTTTGCACCCCACATCTACCAAAGCTGCCCGAGGCGGAGGCTGATGGCCGTTGCCAAAGCCCAGCTTGCATCCCGAAGGGCGCTGCTCCCACCCCCGCACTCTGCAGTTGGCCAGGGGCAGTCAGAAAGGGTCGTTGGTGGCATCAAGGGAGGTTGGGGCCCACGCAGGTCTGACTCGGCTGCCGTCCCCTCCCGTAGCTGCAGGCTTCGCGGGGCAGGGCCACCGTCCGTCCCCATGTCCCCAGCACTTGGCCGAGGGCCCCGCACAGATGTCCAGGGCAGCGTGGCGTGTTCTAGGGGAGCCAGATCCTGTCCCTGAGGCCCAGCTCAGCAGGGCCACAGGGCTGGGATGGGCAGTGCCTCGGATGGGTGCAGCCCCAGCCCCCACCGCCCTCTCCCCAGCTGACTGAATTGACAAATAAGTGTGTATTTTTAAATAATTGACTACTTAGTTGTCTGATTAAAAGTAGTGAAACCAGCTGCCTGCCCTGAGTCACAGCGAGGAGGCCCTGCCGCGGCTGCGAGACGCACTCGGTCACCCCGATGGGCTCTGCGCAGTTTCCTGAGTGTTCTCGCCACTCGGCTGCATCGGCCCTGGGAGGACCCGCGTCCTCACGCCTGCAGAAGCAGAGCTTCGGTCCCGAGAGCCTTTGGAGTCCGTGGCTCACGTGGCGGTGACTAGTCTGTGATGGGCTTTGGCACACTCGGGGCCAGCAGGGTTCTTGGCGGGGACCCACGCCCGGCACTTACGGGACGTGGCCGGCACCGTGCGAGGAGCGACTGGCGTTCTGCCTCCTTGCCGGCAGTTGACTCTGCTGCGTCGAGTTTAATAATTTTGGCAATAAAAAGAGCCTATATGACCCATTTATAAAGTATTTCGGAACCACTTACATGAATATTTTGTCCTAAATTCTGTATAATTAGAAGATTTAGAACCCCACTCGTGATTATTTTTGTTCACCAACATAACCTAAATTAGAACTCTCCATGTGGGTTTTCAAAAAAGAAAGCATCAGAACGAAAACATAAAAGGAATTGATTTTATCTCCACTGTTCTCAAATGCTCGAGAATGATGTGTTTGCTTAAGTGGCACCGGAACCTTGTTGACCGTGATTGGATTTGCGGACCTTTTCTCTTTACCGATAGCAGAAAGGTAAATGTTACGGAAACGCTGAAAAAGTCGTCGTAAGTTCTGACTTCGAGGCTGGATGAGCCATTGCTGGATTCTCCTGCCTGGTCCGTCGTTGGTCCCTGAACCTGCCCTGGGGCAAAAGCTTGCCCGCGACGTCTCAGGCCTCTTACCTGCGGGTGCTGCCGTACACGTGGCCTGTGGTGGGCCCCCCAGCAGTGCCGTGGGGGCAGGCAGGGGTGGGCCGGCGTGGTCGAATGTGGCCGACTTCCCGCCGCAGGGTGCTCTGCGCTGGGGCGGACTTCGCAGAGTGAAGGCTTGTGGCTGAGTCTTTTTCTTCCTCTTTTCGGTGTTCAGGCCTCCAGAGCATAGAATGGGATATGTCGTTGTCCTTGGGCCATGACGTGCTGCCATCATTGGTGCCTGCATGGTCCTCTTTTGTATGTTTATTTAATAATGTAATGGGCACCCTGGAGCTCACCCCTGGGTAGAAGCCAGGGTCTTGATGATAGCCACCACCTCGCCGGACGTGCCCCCAGCCTCCCCGCCCCTTGCTTCCTTGTGCACGCCCTCCCCTGGCCCTGTGCCACACTGTCCCCTCCTGCAGCTCCGCCCTCGGGGCTGGTGCCACTGTTTCTGTGGAAGGACAGGTGGAAGTGGTCCGGGCAGACCGTGGGCAGGGTGGGCTGGGAGGTGATAAGCACATTCCGGGCCAGGGCAGGTGTGAGTGCACACAGGTGTGAGGGACCAGGTGTGTGCAGGGATGCTGGGGTGTGGGGCATGCAGGGGTGGTAGCCAGAGAAGAGCTGGGCCAGGGGGAGGCTCCTGTCTCTTTTGGGGGCCCTTGGCAGAGGAAGGGGCGATGCTTGTGGGTGGTGAGGGACCTCGGGGGATGAGCCCCAGGGAGGGCAGGTGGTTCAGGAAGCCTCAGGTGCAGAGATGTCCAGGAGGTAACGTAGAGCTTGGTCTCAGGGCAGTTGGCCCTGGCCAGGGACAGAAGTCTGGGCTGGAGATAGAAGCTGTGTCCTGGGTCTGGGCAAGGCTGTGTCTCCTGGGGGTGAAGGGGGTGTTGGAGCCCCGAGAGCCCAAGGCTGCAAGGGACAGCACAGGGTGTCTGGGCTGGGAGGGGCACGCCTCCCCCTTTCTGAAGCACTTCAGAGCAGGCCGGCTCTCACCTGCTCCGGCTCTCGCCAGCTCGGTTTTGTCGTCTGTGTTTTGCAGCTGGTGACCAGCGCTTAGGCCCTGGGACCTTTTGATATGTACCAGCAGGTTTATTTCTGCTGCTCTGAGTAAGGTGCTAAGTCAGCACAGTGCTGTGCCCCTCCCTCAGACCACGCCGGCGTGAGGTCCACACCCTCCCGCCCATGCCCCGGGCTGGGCCCAGGAAAGCCCCTCGCCCCAGAGACACTCGGGTTTGGGGAAATGAAGCCGGGGCAGGCGTGTGCAAGGGGTGTTTTTCAAGCTGTCAGGTCAGATTTGGAAACTAGAGACACAGACCGAGGAACATAGCAGGTCTCAAGCCTCAGGTTTCTGGAACAATCTAAGGGGTAATTTGAGGGAAGTTGGCCATCAGGACAGGTGTCTAGTTTGGCCACCCTTGGAAGTAGGTGCCTGTTCTGACTTTGGTTTCCTGGGTTGTGAATCTCCCTTTAATGCCACACGAAGGGTCCGGCACCTGCAGAACCCTCATCTTGTAGCCCGTGGGGCTGGCCCTGTGTCTGGAAGAGTGAGCTGGTGCCCCCAGCGGTCTGGGCCCAGTGGTGGCAGGGGCACAGGAGGCCCAGAGGAAGGCAGGCTCCGTCGGGGCAGCCCAGTCCTCCGAGAGGGTCTTCCTGTCCCGACACCTTGACCCCTCCTGGTGCCCACTCCCAGCCACCAGGGGACCAGCTTTTCTGGCCAGTGCCTTCTCCAGAATCATTGTGGTCACCCCCGCAGCTGGTCAGGGGGTCAAGATGCCACCGGACAGAGAATACAGAGCCCAGCTGCCCAAGCAGGTGAGCACCGGGGCAGGTGAGCACCCCATCTGCCAGGTGCAGGGGTGGCTCGAGCAGGTCACAGAGTTGGCTGCCGAGCCAGGTCCTCCAGGTGACAGGCTCTCTCCTTGCCTGGGCTACCTTCCCAGCTCGCCCAGGGAGGCTGAGGAGGTGGCGTCGGGGAAGGAGCGGGAGCTGCTGAGGGGCTTGCAGAGGGTGAGAAGGGGTCTGCCGTCCTGCGAGAGGGGCTGGCCAGACCCCGGATGCTCTCCTGCTCGCAGTGTTGACCCAGTGTATTAGGATGGATTTACTTTCTCGAAATTGACTTTGTGGACACATAGTTGGAATCGTTTGCATAGTTCCAGATCAGTGCCACGTGGGGAGGGCAGAGGGCCGCTGACTGCAGTTTCTGTCTACTGCTTCTGCCCAGGCTGACCGCGAGGACACAGACTAGCTGGGCCCAGCTCCCTGCTCCCTGCGAGCCTTCAAGGCCTTGGCGTCGTATTTGGCTGAATCACATTTATGAGGCCGATAGTCATCAGTTTCCACAGGTGTCAGTGTGGCCAGGATGACAGATGTCACCAGTGGCCCTTTCCACGGAGCCAGGCTGCCTGGCCACAGGACTGAAGCCTGAAGTTGGCCTTGCCACCGTCCCCGCTGTGGGTGGGGGCTGGGGTCTCCTGGGGTGCTGTGGGCTTGGCAAGGGTGGATGGTCAGGCTCTTCTCTGTAGAACCAGGTGGTGGGATTTTGTTTCCTGTTGGAATTTGGAGATTAGGCCCTAAAGGCAGGATTCTTTGGTCAACTTGGGGCCTTTTTTCCACCTGTCACTGAGACCTCCCCTCCTTTGCTCTGATGGCCGCAGGGTTGACTCAGCCGCCAGCTCCAGGTGGGAGTGGAACCACCCTTCTCAGAGTTACCCGCCAACCTGCTAGTCTGGTTATGCCAGGGCTCCACACCTGCTTTTGGGAATGGGAGGACCGCAGGTGGCTCAGCCACCGGGGAGCAGGAGGGAGAGGGTTCTCTTGCTTGGGGGCCTCGCAGGTGCCCGGCGTAGGTGGGGAGCCGGTGCACAGCCCGGCTCTCGCTCCGCAGCCCGCGTCCCTCCCGGCAGAGGCATGCTGCAGAGCACGGCTGCTTTGCAGAGAGGTTCTTTTAGTTTAATATTTATGAGGTTGGGTTCTTCTAAGGGGAAAATCATCTGAAGCCCCCAAAACGTGTGGGCATGAGAGGATGTGGTGAGTTGGAGTCTTATTTAGATCCAGAGGAACTTCATCGAGTGATGTTTCTCTCTCTCCTTTCTCAAGTTTCAGGTGATTTTCTGGCATGGTTTTAATTAGGACAAAAACAAGTACAGTTTTATTTGCAAGTTACTATTCTGGGGGAAAGTTTATAGAAAATGTAGGGCTTTGGGGGGAGGGGTGTTTACGATTATCTGCTTGTAGAACTTGCCTTTAGGATGCAGTAGAAGGTGGCATGTTCTGGTCAGTTGCATTTTTTTTAGTCCATTAGGGTTTGGCATTTGGTGGCCTTTTTTTGGTGAAAATTCTAGTGAGATGTTTGGGTCCCTTATGCTGCTTTGGTAAGTGGAGTCAGGACAAAAGGGGGGAGGGCAGGCGAGAGAGGGAGTTGGAGTTGCCCAGGGATTCTCACTGTGGAAGGTGTGGGGCGTCGTCCAGGATGGTCCTCACCTGCAACCCTTCGAGTCGCTTGCTTTCCTATGTGTGAGGAAAGGCAATGCCGGTTATTGGTTTGATTTGCTGACTACTGGATCCCGGCTTGTTGATGGTTCTAGGTAGTTGAGGTGTGTGTGGGGTCCGTTTGGGGGCAGGAGGCCATTCAGAAGGTGGGGGAGACTCCGGGGTGCAGCCCTGGGCCCCTCGAGGGGCGAGTATACCTGAAATCAGAAACGGGAGCTGCGCTGAAAGCCAAGTCCTCAAACCACGTGGGCAGGGTGGGAGGACCGAGGGGGCCTCGTCCCCACAGTGCCCTTACGAGCTACGGCCCATTTCAGGCTGGGACTGAAAGAAGAGGAGCGGATGGGGCCGGAGCCGTGAGTAAGGGCTGGCGTGCGCGGGGTGTGGGGGAAAAGGGTGTGAACTGGCCGTGCAGCCCCCCCAGAGGAGGTGGGGCATTGCAGGTGGGGGAGGCGGAGACTGAGCTGGAGGGTCAGATCAGGACAAGCCCAGACCTAGAGAGCCCCTGGCACAAGGAGTGGAGTTTTGGCACCTGTGTGGACAGATGGGGTGGGCGGGGGCCCAGCTAGTTCTGCTGAGAGCTGCCCGGGCAGGGCCCGTGTGTGTGTGCGTGTATTTGCGTGATTAATTATGTAACTTGGAGATGGCTTGGCTTTTCACACCTTCAGCTATTATTTTCATAGTTATGCTTTTAGATGCTAATTTTTTTTAAATGCAGAATTACCTAGCAACCTGCGGTTAACGTATTGGCTCAGTTCTCTGGTAGGAGAGTCTCAGTTCTCTCTGGAAGATGGAGAGAAACATTTCCACAGCTCGGCCCCAGGAAGCACGGTAGGCTGCACACGCCGTGGAGTCTCTCAAATTTGTTGTAGTTAAGCAAAAGCATGCTTTGATTTTTAATTGCTTTTGCAGGAGTGGCCTGCGGAAGGCTCTCCCCACATGGGGATTCTTCTCACCTGCGAGTCAGTGAGAATCCCAGGTGTGTCTGGCCACCTGTGGCTCGTTCTCCCTGTAGCATTGTCTGCAAACGGGGACTGCACATCCGATCCTACCTTAAAGCCAGCAGGAAAGCTTGCTGTTTACAAAATGATTTGTCAAAGGTCCTGCGGAGAACGGAGGAGTCCTTTGGTCATAAAAGCATTCGTCCCAAAGTATCTGTCCTGGAAACCGACTGTTTCATGCCTTGATTTCTTAAGGCTGGTGATAGCTGTGCTCTCCTTCAAGAAAAAGCCACCTGCTGATAACTGGTTCCTGCAGTCGTCACCTGGAGCTGTCACCCTATTCTAGTGGCAGGGTGTCAGGCTCCTGTTGGGAGTGTCCCCAGAGCCCCAGCAAGGAGGGGCCCACCGCAGGCTCGCACAGGGCACGTGCTGGCTCGGGGCCTGGGCTGCGTGGGGTGCGTCTCTGGTCTCGCCTTCTTCCTTCTGGTTGCATCTTGCCCCGTGGTATCTCCTCCCACGTCCCCTGCATCCCTTCATTCCCAGGCGGGTCTCCCAGGACGGCCGAGCAGCCTGGCTCCAGGCTCGTGTGGTCCCTTTCCCAAAGGGACTGTGATTCGCCTGCTGAGTTATTAATGGTTTATCCGTCCCCACAGGGTCCCCACCGCTGTGAGGCAGGGCCTCCCACTGGGGCGGGTCATTCCCCAGGGAGAGCACAGGGTCCTTAGGAAAAGAGGGAGGAGGGACATTGGGTGACAGGCCCCTCAGTGGGTGCGACATGCGCATGCGGGTGCAGAGGCAGGTCTGGGGAAGACGGCTGTGCTGGCAGCAGGTGCATCCGTGAGCACCCGGTGTGTGAGAGCACGGGTGCCACAGGACTTATGTGTTCCTTGGACGGAGAGATTCCTGTGGACTGTGGGAGTCAGGGAGGGCTTCCTGGAGGAGGAGCCTCACGTGGCCCCTGGAAGGGAGGCAGGAAGGGAGGGTGTTTGTACCAACTGGGGTCCAGAGAATGGTGGTGCATTTGGGAGACCAAGGATTTGCTGAGGCGAGTGATTGGGCAGGACCTCCTAGGACCCGTGGGGTGTCCTGCTGTGTAGAGAAGGTGGTTGCGACTCTGACAGTGACCTGGAGGCTGCTCGTCCTTGCTGGGGTTCCACCCTTGGCCTGAGCGTGAAGCGGTGAGGAGGTAGGGGAGGAGTGAGGTCTCGAGTCCGCGCTGGGAGCGTGAGGCTTGGGCGGCATTGGGGGTGGTGTGCGGCCTCGTGGGTCCATGGGAGCCGGGAAGCGCTGGTCAGGAGCGTGGCTGCTGCCTTCTTTGTTGCTTGACTCTCTGTGCCTCAGTTTCCCAGTTCAGAAAGGGGAGTGATTTCCATCTGCTACAGGTGTGAGGATGAAGTTACGTGGCTGAGGACCCCGTGGCCCTCAACCCGTGGCCTGCTTGTCCCACCATCCTCTGGCCGGGACCCCTGTTGCACACGGGTGACCTGAGGACCAGGACAGATCAGGGCAGGGTCCACGCCCCTCCCTCACCCTGGTCACTTTCCAAACCGCTGTGCCTGTCTTGGTGCCGGGCCTCTTGCTGGTCTCCAGCCTGTTGCCGACCTGGCCCCAGGGACCCACGTACCCAACTCAGCCTGGGGTGGGAGGTGCATACACTCGGACCAGTGGCTGACCCTCTCCTGACCTACGACCGGCTCCACTCTCTTCTGTCCCCCGATGGACAGAGGCTGTGCCAGACGCACTTTGTGGTTTGTTGCAGAGGCTACCCCTCCCCCAGCCCTGGACTGTGACCCACGGCCGACTCAGTGCCACGTGTGTGGGTCAGGGCAGGTGGTGCGGGGTGCGGTGGAGACAGACCCCAGCGAATGTGAGTGTCTTAGAGATTGGATGAGGACTGCGACGGGCTGTGCCCAGAAATAAGGTGGGTGCCCCAGCTGGCCCCTTAGGAAGTTGTGTCTTTGGCCAGCCCTCTGCTGCCTGCCTGACCCCTGGGTCTCAGGTTGTGCGTGAACATGCTCCCCACTGGGGCCCAGCTTCAGCCGCCCCAGGCCTGGGTCACGGTCAGAGGTGGCCGGTGGGCTGACCGGAGGGGCCCCCGAGGGCACAGTGTCCCCCTGCGAGGCCCCTGGAATCTCAGGGGTAGGCCGGTGGCTCTCACACTTTTTGGTCTCGTCTTGGACCCCCTTACAGTGTTACGTTGTTGAGGACACAGAGAGCCTTTGTGTGCGTGGGCTGCATTCACTGCTGGTCACTGTAGTAGAACTTGACACTAAGAAATTAAAAATATATGTTAATTTATTAAAATATGCCAACTATAAACCCATTATATTAACATAAGTAGCATCTTTTTATTAAAAAATCACTATTAAACCAGTGAAGAAGGACATTGGCACTTCGCATTCCTTCCTGGGAGTGTGGTCTGAGGGAAGACAGCTGTGGGGCCTCCTGGCCTCTGGGTCCCGCCTGCCGCCCTGTCACGCTGGAGCCGCCGGGGAGCAGGAGGGAAGGCAGACGTCTAGGGTTACTGCCAGCGGGGTTTGACCCGTGGGTCCCCCGGGGGTTCCTGGGCCACTTTGAGAACTCCTGGGTTAGGCATTAGGCAAGATTCTCTGCCGTATGAAGAAGGGCAGTTTTTGTTTTTTGGCTTTTTTAAACAAGAAAATCCTTTGTATTTCTTTTATTTAAAAAATGTAATTTTAAAATTTAGTTTACTACAGAGTAGTTAATGCATTCCGGATTCAGAATTTGAAAGATGTTCAAGCTTCAGCCCCGGTTCCTGTGTCCAGAGGGCACGCTTGGGACCAGCGTTCATGCCAACACTTCCAGGGCAGCTCTCGGGCAGGATTCTGTCTTTTTTCCTCCCCCTCCCCGCATGTTCTTTGCTGGTGGGCACCGGTGTGTGTGGGGTGGGCTGTCCAGGGCATGCGTGTGGCCGTGCCCTGTGGGCAGACTCGGACGGGCCTCCAGCCTTTTCTGCTTTCATGAAAACCATGCCAGGCGCCAACCCTGTGCCTACATCCCGCTGCCCTTGCGAGTAGGAGAGATTACTGGAAATGCAACAGTAACTTTCCTGGTTGTTGCAAAGTTGCCTCCAGCCGCTCTTGCAGCCAACAGACCCGGTTCCTGAGGCCCCTGCGCCCACACGCTGTGCCTTCTGCCAGTCTGTTAGGGAAAGGGTTTCTTGGTGCAATTTGATTTGTATTTCTCTCCTCGTAAGTGAAGGTTAATCATCTTTTCATGTTAAAGAGCTATTTGTTGTTCCTTTTCTGTGAACTGTCCACACCTTTCGCCCGTTTTTCTGCAGGACTGTTTATTAACGTTGGGCAAATTAATGCCTTGTGGTACGCACGGAAGTGTTTTCTCCCACATTGCCATTTATCTCTGACTGTGTATGGAGGTTTTTGCCTTGCAGAAATTTGTTTTTAATGTAAATCTCTCTTCTCCTGTGTTTCCTGTCTCCCTTGGAAAGGCCTTGTTCAGTCCCAAGGTGATGCGTGTCCCCCACAGCGGCCTTTGCTGCTTTGACACTTCCGTTACTCTACATTCAAATCTCTGGTCTGGTTGGAATTTGTTTAGGGAGGTGTGAGGTACGGAGCCAACGTCATCTTATTCCAAGTAGCTCCTTGGGTGTTCCAACATCATTTGTTGAATAATTTATCTCTTCCCCTCTTGAGCACAATTGGGTCTGAGTCTATTTCTATACATTCAAGTTTGCTGCGTGGCTCTACTGTCTGTTCATACGCCATTAACACACTTTTTTTTTTTTTTTTTTTTTTGAGACAGAGTCTCACTCTGTTGCCCAGGCTAGAGTGAGTGCCATGGCGTCAGCCTAGCTCACAGCAACCTCAAACTCCTGAGCTCAAGCGATCCTTCTGTCTCAGCCTCCCAAGTAGCTGGGACTACAGGCATGCACCACCATGCCCGGCTAATTTTTTCTATATATATTTAGCTGTCCATATAATTTGTTTCTATTTTTAGTAGAGATGGGGTCTCGCTCTTGCTCAGGCTGGTCTCGAACTCCTGAGCTCAAACGATCCGCCCACCTCGGCCTCCCAGAGTGCTAGGATTACAGGCGTGAGCCACCACGCCCGGCCCCATTAACACACTTTTTAAAAAAGAAATGGGGTCTTGCTGTGTTGCCCAGGCTGGTCTCAATCGCCCAGCCTCAATTAAAGCACTTTTGAAATGGCTGCAGCCCCATCACTTTTTATTATGCGGCAGGGCTGGCCTTCCCTCGCCTTGATTTTCGGAATTTTCCTGGCTGTTTGGCTTATTTATTTTTCCTGATGAACCTTAGACCCAGCTTGTCTTAGTTCCTCTGAAATATGTATGTGTGTATTTTTAAGGGAATCATGTTAAATTTATAGATCATTTTAGAGAGGATTTTTTTCCTCTGTATCAATTGTAATAAAATATACATAACAAAACTTACCGTCCTAGCCGTTTCTAAGTGTTAGGGTGTGGCACTGAAGTGTTAGTTCGGTGGCATTAAAGCACATTCATATCGTGGTGCGGTCATCACCACCATCTAGCTCCAGAACTTTCTCATCTTCCCAAACCGCAACTCTGCACCCGTTAAACACTGACTTCTCCAATCCCCATCTCCCCGTCCCCTGGCAGCCACTGTTCCACTTTCTGTCTCTCTGAATTTGACTCCCCTAGGGACGTCATGAGTGCAGTGTCACAGTATTTGTCGTTTTGTGACTGGCTTATTTCACGAAGTGTAACGTCCTCTAGGCTCTTGCATGTTGGAGCAGGTGTCAGAGTTTGCTTCCTTTTTAAGGCTGAATAATATTCCATCGTAGGGACAGACCACAGCGTGTCTGTCCGTCTGTCGGGGACGCCTGGGTTGTTTACACTCTGGGCTGCTGTGAACACGGGTGTGCAGGACTCTGTGATTTCCGTTTTCTGGATGTGTGCCCGGAACTGGGATTGCTGGGTCATGTGATAATTCTGGTTTTAGATTTTGAGGCACTGCCGTCCTGTTCTCCCTGGGGCTGCGGTTACCCTCCCTGGCCCAGGAGCTGGATGTCAGGCCAGCGCCTTGGCCTGAGAATACAGAGGACCCGCAGCTCCACAGCCGGCCACAGCTCACCTCTCACCTCCAGTGTCTGGGGCCCTGTCCCCAAGCGGTCCTGGCGGTGGGCAGGAGCTAGGGCACCCTGTGCTCCATCCTCCAGCCTGTGATGGCTGTGGTGTTCCTTCCTGAGCCTCTGTTTCCTCTTCTCTTTAAAAAGGGGGATGGTGGTAATAGCAGCTCCTGGTTACTGAGTTCTCAGCACATGCGAGGCCGGAGACGGGTGTGTGCGCGTCAGCGAGGGAGGCTCGGGCAGCCTCGGGCAGGTGCTTGTCCTCCACGTTGCCGCGGGGTGGGGTGGGACCAGCCGTACTCCCGCCTGCGCTCTTCCCCCACAAAGCCCGATCTGCCCGCTTGGCTCCGTGTCCACGTGGTTTCCTCCGGTGTTTCTGCGTCCCTGCCTCTTGCTGGAAAGGGACGAGTGCCCCTCCGAGGCCTTGTCTGCTCCCACCAGCTCCTTTCTGCCTCGTTCTGGCAAAGGGACTGTGCAGGTGCCACCACTGCCTGTTTCCGAGAGCCCTTCCTCCCGCCACCCCCTCTGCGTCCCAGTACCGAGAAGCGTGTCCAGCCGGTAGTGGGTGCTCATTGAACACTCGGTGGCTGGCTCAGTTGTCACTGTCACTGCCCAACATCCAGCACCCCAGCTGCAAGCCTCCCTGCCCGCCTCACACCTCTCACCCAGGCCTGCCGGTTGACGGTGCCGTCCAGCCTCTGGGTGCAGCACGTTGCTTGCCCACTCGTCCCAGCCCACGTGGCCCTGGGCAGCAGGAGGCTCTTCCGTGAGACTGGACTGCCGGGCCACACCAGGCTGGCGATTGGTTACCTGGGCGGCAGGTGCACGGCAGACCTTGAATGTCTTTGACTTTGCATTTAAAATATTTGTTCTTGTTCACTGGACCTTGAGTTTTGCAGCCCTGGGCTGCGGTGGCTGCCTTGGCCAGCCTGGCTTTCGGCAGTCCTGTCGCCAGCCGAGCAGGAGCCTGGGTCCACCTTGTCCCTGCTGTGTGTTGCTTTAAACGAGGAGGGTGCTCCACAGCTGTGTGCTGCCCTGTGTCCGGGGCTTGGTCTGCGTGGGAGAGTCCCGGTAGGCCTGGCGGGGCCCTTTGGCCTCAGCTGGGCCACATTAAAAAAAAAAAACAGAAGTTACGGGAAGGGAAGGTAGTGGTTTGGAGGCTCTTTTCACCTGAGGGGCTGTGTAAAGCCTGTGCATTTGCTTTGGTGCTAGGTTTGCCCAGGGACCGGGAATTTCTTTTTTTTTTTTTTTTTTTTTTTTTTTTTTTTTTTTTTGAGACAGAGTCTCACTCTGTTGCCTGGGCTAGAGTGAGTGCCGTGGCGTCAGCCTAGCTCACAGCAACCTCAAACTCCTGGGCTCAAGCGATCCTACTGCCTCAGCCTCCCGAGTAGCTGGGACTACAGGCATGCACCACCATGCCCGGCTAATTTTTTTGTATATATATATTTTAGTTGTCCATATAATTTCTTTCTATTTTTAGTAGAGACGGGGTCTCACTCTTGCTCAGGCTGGTCTTGAACTCCTGACCTCGAGCGATCCAGCCGCCTCGGCCTCCCAGAGTGCTAGGATTACAGGCGTGAGCCACCGCGCCCGGCCGGGAATTTCTTTAAAATCCACCTGGCTCACCCATTCATTTGCTGCCAGTTCCTTTTTTTAATTATTATTGAGGTAAAATATGCATATGTAATTTATCATCTTTACCTTTTTTTTTTTTTTTTTTTGAGACATGGTCTCGCTCTCTCACCCAGACTGGAGTGCAGTGGCGTGATCCTAGCTCACTGCAGCCTCCAGCTCCTGGGCTCAAGCCATCCTCCTGCCTCAAGCCTCCCAAGTAGCTGGGACTACAGTGCATGCCACCATGACTGGCTAATTTTTAAATTTTTTGTAGAGACGGGGTCTCGCTGTTGCCTAGGCTGGTCTTGAACTGCTGGGCTCCAGCGATCTCCCAAAGTGCTGAGATTACAGGCGTGAACCGCCCTGCCCGGCCCATCTTTGCCATTTTTAGGTGTATGCTTCAGTGGTACATGTATGTTCTTTTCCTCCTCACCCCTCCCCTCTCTCCTGCCCTTCCTGGCCTCTGGTGGCCACCAGTCTTCTCTCCGTCTTCACTAGATCCACTGTTTGGCTCCCACCTGCGAGTGAGAACAGGTGGTGTTTGTCTTTCTCGTGCTGCTTATTCCACTTAACCTACCGGCCTCCAGTTCCCCCCTGCTGCTGCGCAGGGCAGGACCCGCGCCTGTTCCGCTGTGCGTGCGTGTGTACGTGCCGTGTTTGCCTTGTTCATCCGCCCACGGGCCCCAGTGAGCATCCGTGTCTGGGCTGCTGTGAATGGTGTGCGGGTGTCTCTTCCACGTACCGACTTCCTTTCTTTTGGATACGCACCCTGCGGTGGGATTGCGGGATTACATGGCATTGGTGGGATTGCGGGATTACATGGCATTTCTGGTTTTAGTGTTTCGAGGCGCCCCATGCTGTGCTCCGTGGCTGCTGCGCTAATTTACGTCCCCACCAGCAGTGCACGAGGGCACCCCCTTCTCCACATCGCCCCAACATGTTATTGCCTTTTTGGTACCAGCCATTTTAGCTGGGGTGACATGATATCCCTGTGGTGTTGATGTGCATTTCTCTGATGATCAGTGACACTGAGCATTTTTTGCCATATATCCAGTGGCCATTTGTGTGTCGTCTTTTGAGAAATGCCTGTTCGGATCTTTTGCTCCCTTTAAACGCAGATCATTTATTTTTTTGCTGTTGAGTTGTTTGAGCTCCTTTTCTATTCTGGTTGTTAGGCCCTCGTCAGGTGGATGGCTGGCAGGTATTTCATTCCATTCTGCCGGTTCCGTTCACTTTGTCGATCCTCACCTTTGCTGTACAGACGCTTTCTAGCTCGACGTTAATTCCAGCTGTCTGCTTTTGCTTTGTTGCCTGTGCTTTTGGGATCTTACACAAAATCTTCACCCAGACCCGTGTTCTCGAGTGTTTCCCCAATGTTTTCTTCTGGTAGTTTCAGAGTTTCAGCTCTTAGATTTGATCCTTCAATCTGTTTTGATCTGACTTCTGTGTATGGTGAGAGACGGGTCTAGTTTCAGCCTTCCCCACGTGGATGTCCAGTTTCCCAGCACCAGTGACTGGCGAGACTGCCTTTCCCCACTGTGTGTTCTTGGCACCTTCGTCCACGATGAGTTAGTGGTGAACATGTGGATTTCCCTCTGGATTCTCGATTCTGTTGTGGTGGTCTCTATGTCTGTCTCTATGCCAGTACTGTGCTGTCTTGGTTACTACAGCTCTGTGGAAAATTCTGGAGTCAGAGAGTGTGACGCTTCCAGCTTGGTTCTTTTTGCTCAGGATTGCTTTGGCTGTTGGAATTTTTTGTGGTTCCTTGTAAATTTTAGGGTTTCTTTCTTTTTTTTTTTTTTTCCTTTCTATTTCTGTGAAGAATTTCACTGGTATTTTGTTGGGATTGCATTGAATCCGTAAATTGCTCTGGGTAATGTTGTCGTTTTGACAGGATCAATTCTTCTAGCCCACGAGCATGGAATGTCTTTTCATTTCCTTGGTGTCCTCTTCTTTCCTTGTATAAATCTTTCACTTCTTTGGTTAGGTTAAGTCCTGGGTATTTTCTGTTTTTTGTAGCTATTGTAAATGGGATTGCGTTCTTGATTTTTATTTCAGATTGTTTGCTGTTGGCATATATAAGTGCCACAGATTTCTGTATGTTGATTTTGTATCCTACAACCCTACTGAATTTATCAGTTCTAACAGTTGTTTGGTGAGTCTTTAGGTTTTTCTAGGCATAAAGGTTATGTCATCTGCGAACAAGGCTAATTTGGCATCCAAATTGGAAAGCAGGAAGTCAGATCAGCCTTGTTCGCAAGAGGCATCCACACTGCTGCCAGTTCGTTGGTGCCAGGCCGGGTGCTGGGCCCGGGGACGTGCCACCTGCAGGTCGGCCAGGCCCACGGTGCGTCGGATGATGCATTGTCGAGCCGGAGTGCTCCGGGCACGAGGAATAGGTCATCTTGGGGTCGGGGAGCCCCCCGGGGAAGGACGACTGGGGTGCTCCAGGTAGGAGGAGGTGCTCGGGGCTGGCTCCTGGTTTTATGAAGTCGTCTTCACGAGTTGTTGGCTTGTCACTAGGGAGTAAAGGGCTCCTCCCTGAAGCCCGTGGGGTGTCCCGGCTGCTGTGAGGTGTGGGCAGGGCCCCTGCTGGTGGCTCCTCAGAGCTGGTTCTCCGCCCGGTGCCCTGAGTCACACCCCCCTTGCCGGCTCCTCTGCCTCTAGTGGGACACGAGATGGGGGAGAGCAAGAGGGCGGATGGCGACACGTGGGGTCCCCTCTGCGAGATTTTTCTGGTCCCAGGAACATGGAGATTGTCCAGGCTGCCACGACCTCACCATGGGCCACGCCTCGTCCTGTGCCCTTTCCTCAAGAGGACTCTATGGACAGCAAGGCCACGCACGGGTGGTGTTACCCAGGCCCAGAAAGTAGGGCCCAAGTGCTTAACAAGATCTCAGGCTCCTTCTGGCCTGCCCAGCCCCCTTTTTTTTTTTAGTTTTTATTTTAGAGACAGGCTCTCACTCTGTTGCCCAGGTTGGAGTGCAGTGGATGGTTCGTAGCTCATTATAGCCTTGAACTCCTGGGCTTAAGCCATCCTCCTGCCTCAGCCTCCTGAGTAGCTGGGATTATAGGCGTGTACCACCACGCCCAGCTAAGTTTTCTATTTTTTGTAGAGATGGGGTCTTGCTATGTTGCCCAGGCTGGTCTCAAACTCCTCGCCTCAAGCGATCCTCATGCCTTGGCCTCCCAAAGTGCTGGGATTACAGGTGTGAGCCACCACACCCTGTCCTGACTGTCTTTAGTGGGTTAGTGAGTTCTGGGACCTATTTGAGAGTTCTTGTTCTGCTAGGCGTTTATGGCCCTAGGACAGAGGATAGTCAGCTGTGGCCCAGCAGCCAGACCCCACCCACTGCCGCCTGTTTCCTCCTGTTTTTGTAGCTAATGGTTTGTTGGCACACAGCTGCCCATTGTGCACTCCAGCAGGGCTGGGAAGTTGTGCAGAGGCCGTACGGCCGCCAAACCTAACGTACTTTCTACCTGGCCTTTTACGGAACAGAGTTGCCGAGCCCTGCTCGGGAACCGCGCCCTGCGCACTCTCTCTGTCGCAGCCTTTGATGCCGAAACACGCTTGGAGAGCAGCCTGCTTCCCGGCAGCTGGGAGCCAGCACAGCTTTTGGCTTTCAGGAACTTGGGCAAGGGCAGTGGCAGGAAGACGTGACAGATCCGGGGAATCCGGAAGGTGCTTCCTTCCAGCTGTCCTGTTGGCTGGATCTTCCCAAGTCCTGGTTGCTAAGAGTGTGGAGAGAGTTGGAAAAAGCAATGCTTCCATTAGAAATGAATTCTTATGTGTGTTTCCTATAGCTTAGTTTATTTGCACATATAACACAGAGGTTTTTGCCTGCCTACTTGCTCCTGAAGTGTAGGTTCTCTAGCTAGCTTTGTTCACTTAAATAAATATCTGTGTGGTCACTCTGCCAGGCTCCCCACCCAAGCTTATAGGCAGAGGGGCCTGTGAGTCATTGCACAGTATGATGGATGCATTAATAGAGGCATATGCTAGGGAGGGTAGGGCAGCTGGTGCTGAGATGCCCCTGAGGCTGAGGCTGTCCTGGGGTTCAGGCAAGCTCAGGCTGTGGGGTCCAGTGGTGCCTGTAGTGCCACTTCTCTCTTATTCTGCCTCCCCAGTCTCAGTTTCTCCATGTGTCATTTTAACGATAGCTCTCCCCTCTCAGTGCTGTGACCAGGGCAGAACATTTTCTTGGGAAGTGGGATCTGTGTTTTTGCCATTGTTACTGCTGCTGGCCAGGCACGTTGCCGAGTCCTTCCCTGCACCGTTTCACACTGTCCTCTAACAGCTGTCTGGGGAGGGACCCCTACCTGGGGTCTGCGGCTGTGGTCGTCAGGGTCTGGCTGTGGTCGTCAGGGTCTGGCTGTGGGCTGCTGCCACCTGGCTCGCGATGATCAGTTGGAGTAGCTCAGTGTGGAGCCCACTCCCCAAGGGTTCTCCACGCACCCTGGTACTTGGGGCACTGGGACAACCCACGCTTGGCGTGGGGGCATAGGAGGGCTAGGGTTTGACCCCCGATTCTGGGTAGGCGAGTGCCCCCTTACCCATCCCTCAGCCGTGGTGGCGTGCGATGGTGGCCGTAGCTCCCCCTGGCAGGGTGACGTGACTGAGGGTGGGAGCAGCTCGGAGCAGTGGAGTCACCCAGTGGCTGGGAAGGCTGGCGTGGACGGAGAGATGGCCTGGGCAGTGTCCCGGAGGCAGGGGAGATCCTGGCACCTCCTATGGGCACCCGGGTGGTGATGAGGACAGGGTGTGAGGATGGTGGGCCCCCGAGTCAGGGACGGCCCACCCCCAGAGGCTCAGGTACGGTGCTCCCAGGTGCCCCCTCCTGCCCTGGAGATGGCCCGCCTGGCCCCATGTGGGTGTGACCGTCTGGTTCCTGCGTCCCAGGGCTGTCTGAGAAGCCGTCCCTTGGGCCCCCAGGAACTCCCCTCTTGCATTCAGACCTTATCTCCAATTTCGGTGTCTGTCCCCTGAGCCTGTCAGGGAGGGGCGGCGAGTGGGAGGTGCCGGCGTTCACTGAGCGCTGCTCCCTCCGTGCTGTGACAGCTTGGGAGGAGGGATCCGGAGCTGGCGCGTGCGGGTGTGCAAGAGCTGGCTGCTGAGTTTTCAGGAATTTTGTGAGTTGGCCATTAATATAAATGACAGTATATACACTTGTGGTTAGATAAATTACATTGAAAATGAACGTAGTAAATACTCAAAACTCACCATTTCTGAATTATTTCCCTTCATTTTACTGTCTCGTGTGCTCTGAGGTGATTTGGTCTGTTGTGTCTGTGTGGGGGGACGTCACGCATGGCCGGAGTGTTTGCACTGGGGAATGGGCCGCTGCTGCAAACCAGGGCGTGGCTGCGGGTCGTGTTGCTCGTCTAGACTTGCGAAAGTGACGGGGAGATGCTAATATGCAGATTAAAGTTAAAATTGTGTGATGAAAGTGCTCTGCCATTAGAAAACACTCACCTCTTTCAGCAAGAAAACTCATGTCAGGCCAACAAAGTTCCAAAAGTTTCGGTACACGCTGTCCTTTTTTACCTCTGTTGTGGTTTGTTAACATAAGCAAAAACACCAGCCAGCCTCCCCGTCCCACCCGCTGACCGCAGCGGCCGTGGGTTGGTCATGCCTGTGGGGGTCGAGCATCCTGGAGACTCAGGTGGCTGCCCGGAGCTTACACTGGGGCGTGTTGCATGTTTTACTGCTATTTATAAACCTGTGCTGCGTGTAATAAACGTGTGACTTATGCCTGTGCCCGGAGGTTCCTCTGGAGCCGGCCATTACACATTAACCAGCTCCTCCCCGCACTGCACCGTGGGCAGGTTCCCAGGACGCGGAGGAGGAAGTGGAGGCCCACGCGGTCCCTCCCAGTTCTCTGTCCTCCCGCTGGCTCTGCTGGGCCACCCTGGCCATGGGGTCTCAGAGCTGGTGGTATCTCGGGCTGGTATCGGCACCCCAGGTGCGCCCAGCCCTGTGCCTGCTCCCTGGCCCCCCAGAGAGCTTTCCTGCTACAGTGCAGACAGCGCAGTTCCCCCTGCAGGGGGGTTTGGCCCGACCTTTGTGACTAAGAGCCCCTGAAGATGCCTCACCCGGGGAAGAAAGTCAAGCCTCTTCCCGGAGAAACATCCCAGACTGTAGAAGCCTTGGAGTTAAATTTTTTGTAAGTTTTTGTGGATTTGGGGGCCATGTGCTTTGGCAGGGCCCAAGGGCAAAGTCCCTAGGATGTCCCTTTGCTGTGAGGTCTCTGCCAGAGGACAGCTCCGTGCAGCACGTGGCTGGGGTGGCCCGAGCAGACGGGCCCTCGAAGCTGAGGCATTGCGGCCGGCCTCCCTGCTGGGCCCTCATTCCTGGACAAGTGTTTGTTGCCGCCCGCTGCCCGCCAAGCTCTGCTGACGAAGACCCCGGTGTTGGCAGCTCAGGCCACCTGAGCAGCCTCTAGGGAGCTGAGCCCACCAGGAAGTTGAGCCAGACGCGGCCCCCACCCTCAGGGTGGGTGTGTTCTCGCTGGGTGGGGCAGGGGGCACATCCTAAACAAGGGAGTGATCAGAAGTTCCGAGGACGCCAGATCAAACCAGATGGGATGGTGGAATTACAGGGGTGATGTTAGCAGGAGAAGGATCTGGAATGTAGGACGTCCCCCGAGCAGATATGCCAGGTCCTGCAGCAGGGACCGATGAGGTGGCTGGAGAGCTCCTGAGGGCATCGAGAGGGCTGGAGCGTGCGGAGGGAGAAGGGGCCGATGAGGTGGCAGGTGAGATGTCCACTTACCCAGGTGCAGGGACGTCCTCAGAGGGTTTCAGCGGGGGGTGCAGCAGGGTCTGGCTGTCCCTTTTAAACCCTCACCCAGACTGCGCCGCGGAGGTGGCTCTGTGAGGCCTGGTGGCTGCCTGGACCAGGCTGGGGTGGGAGGTGTAGAAGATGTGTGGCCTGGCGTGAGGGCAGGTGGCTGTGGCGTGAGGACTGAGACCACCAGTGCCCCTTGGAGGGCTCTGGCCCCAGCAGCTGGTGAACGTGGTGCCATCAGGCGAGAGTGCCATGGAGACCAGAGCTCCGTGCCGGGCGTGGCAGAGTCACCTGCTGGCGAGACGTCCACCAGGCAGTGGAGAAACGCGCTTGGAGCTCGTGGGGAGGCCAGGTGGGGGCACAGAGCCGAGGGTCAGCAGAACATCCGAGGTACTGACGCTGGGAGTGTTTGGGGTCCCAAGGACGGTGCCCAGCCTGGCAGGACTGATGTGTGAATCCAAGGGGAGGGAGGTGGCCCCTGGGCAGGCCTGGGGTCCCGGGAAAGCCTCCGGTCGTGAGGTGTGAGCCGCCGTCCTGAGCTGATGTAGGAAGGAGGGCAGCCAGGGCCGGGCGGGAGTGGGGTGGGGCCAGTGGCCACTCTGTGGGCCCTTTGGCTCTCGGGGACCCAGGCCGGCCCAGGGAGCTGTGTGCTGGTTTGGGTCTGTGGGGCTCTGCTCGAATGGGGCAGTGAGGGAGGTGCGGGTGCATGGCGGTATGCGTGGGGGAATTGAGGGGCGCTGGGGGTGATGCCCTTCCCTGGCCCTCCTGCTCCCCCTGCAGAGCCTTGGAGCCCGCCAGTTGCTGTGTCCTGGGGCGCTCTCCTGCTGCCCTGGGTGGCCGTACCTGGGGGTCTAGCCTCGATCCCAGGCCTTCTGACCTCGCTGGAGGTTTAGGGGCTGCCTTCCCAGAGGACTGGACTTTGCAGAGGGCCAGGTGTCCGCTGTGGCCCGCTGTGGGGGGTGGGGAGGCGCGCAGGTCTTGCCCAACATCTCTGAGCCTCCCCGGAATGTTGTTTAGAGCGAGGGCTGGCGTCCTGTGGGAAAGCAGACACTGTTTATCCAGGGGCCAGCGGGACAGCCACGGGACAGCCAGAGGATGAGGGCGGCTGGAGCCAGGCCCTGGCGCAGCGCCGCGGATCCAGAACTCAGACAGGAGCTCGGGCCGGGCGATGGTGTGAAGCAGGCTCGGCTCAGGGCAAGCGCCAGAGACCAGGAACCACTTTTTTTTTTTTTTTTTTTCCTTCAGTCTTGGGCTAGGGAAGGGGAAATAAAGTCCCTTTGGTTTTCAAGTCCAGGGTTCCCTAGACACTGCTGCCTTTGTGTGTCCCGAGGCAATTCAGTGGGTTTCCAAAGCAGCGTGCTTTTGTGTTCCAGGGCTGCTGGGCTGGACTGCGTCCTGCTTGCACAGGGGCCCAGAGCTTGGCTGGGTGCTGCCCTGGGCCGGTGGGGAGAGCCGTGGCGGAGCCCCCTGCCCTGTTCCGGGCACAGCAGCAGGTGCCACCCTCTCTGTGCCGTCGGTGTGGAGCCGCTTCTCTCAGAGGCGTGGGGTTACCGGGTCCTCACGGCACGCCCTGGTCCTGGAGCAGGGGCTGGAATAGCCACAGCTAAGGAGTGTTTCCAGATGGAGGTATGCGGGTGATGGGGGCACAGCACGTCCCAGCTGGGTCCCGGGTGTCACGTGCTCTGCTGGAGCTATCTCGATCCTGAGAAAAAGGCTCACCCCTCCAGAAGGCCGGGTGGTTGGGGAAGGGAGGAGGCCGCCTGAGAACCCGCCTGGCTGAGGGAGCCAGCGAGGGAAGGGGCCGACTCCGTCTCAGGAACTGGATGGGACAGGAGGAGGGAGGCCAGTCTGGGAGGGTGACGTGGTTTGGACTGCTGGGGACCCTGGGCTGCTCGGGCCAGGCTGGCGGATGCAGGCAGAGGGGCTGGTCCTGGGGGGGAGCGGCCGGACTGCAGGCCGAGGAGTTGGGCTTCCTTCCGTGGACCATGGGGAGGGCTGCAGGGGGTGGGGGGGACACATGGCAGCAGTGGCCAGGACGGGAGGTGCAGCGAGACTCGAGCGAGACATCGGGATGCTGGCCTGGCGGGAAGGCTGCACTCTGGGGTCCCCCCTGGGTCTGCGATCCGGTCTGGGACGGTCCGTGTGTGTGGGGTCCTTGGGCTCAGCCTCAGCCGCTTCATCCATAGGTTGGGAGTGTGCCAGGTCGGACAATGTGCCCCCAGAATTTGTGCCCACCCGAAACCTGTGGATGTGACTTTCGTGGAAGGAGGGCCTTTGCAGGTGTCACTGAGAGGAGGGCGTCCTGGCGTAGGGTGGGATACCCCTCAGCTTGGAACAGGAGCTGCTGATGTGGACGCAGCGGGTGTCCTTCCCTGGGGCAGGCAGGGGGCGGGAGCACGGCCTGGACGTGTGCCTGGTGGTGTGGTCCGTGACATGGTCGGTGACGTGGAGTGTGATCCTTAATAGAACGCAGAGTAAAAAGTTTGTCCTTTTGAGGAACCCAAAGAGTTAGTTGAGGCCAGTGGGGACTGGGAGTGGGGTTCTCTGGGACCCCCTGCTTGGGTGGGCTCCCTGAGGGCCGGTGTGAGCTGGCCCGCAGCAGGAACCCAGGAGAACGGCCGCTGGTAGCCGGCGCTGCGGCGGGGTGCGTGTTGCATTCTGATGGTGGCAGGCGGGGCACTCAGTGCCTTTGTCCCTCTCCCGGTGCGGCCACCTCATTTGCTTGCCCGAGCTGATTTGGGACAGTGGCCCCAGCCTCGGGGAACGCCAGCATCCCAGACACGGGGCCTCCACAGCCTACAAGTGGCCAAGAGCTCTGTGCCCGTAAGTGTGGGGCTGTCCCACTGTGCCCCAGGTGGAAGCCAGCTAGGGACCCCCGCCCAGGGGTCTGTGGCCTCAGTGCCCCAGGCCCGTCCCTCCGGCCTCCCTTCCAGATGCCGCTCCCAGGAGGAGAGTTGCTCGGGCCTTTTGAGAATTAAAGGAAGTGGGTTTTACGTTGCTACACGTCTCTACCCAGTTTATTCTTTTTTTTTTTATATTAAAAAAGCAGCCAGAATGGTGACTGCCGGGTGGGGGAATGGAGTCACTGTTCCCTGAGCAGTTTCAGTGTTGCACGATGAGGCGTTCTGGAGACAGATGCACAGCTGTCCCCAACACATTACAGTTAGCGCCACCCAACTGCACACTCGAAATGGTGAAGTTGGTAAATTTTACGTCATGTGTGCTTTACCATAAAAAAATGGGGCGGGGGAAAGGCAATAGGAAGGCATTTTATATAGGACATCTGGAGAGAGAATTGCTGAAGGCCACCGTGAGCCAACGGTGACACAGGCCCCATGGCACCCGTGTTCCTCCACACACCTGTCCACCATGACGGCGAGCACAGGGGTTCCGTGTTGTAGGTGCCTTTCACTTCCCAGGGACGGTGTCCTGCGTGAGCGCCAGGGGGCTTCTGTAACGCCCTGTGTGTCTCAGCGGGCAGCGGGTGACGTGTTGGCCTGAGCAAGACCCTGTCCGCGTCTAAGGTTCGATCCCGGGGCCGTGCGGATCTCAGCAGGTGGAATCGCTGGTCCCGCGGGCGTCTGTGTTCCCGGGTCCTGATGTGTTCTGCTGCCTGGGTTAGCTTCTGTTTGCTTTTTAATGAAGTTCAAGGTTTTACATGAGTTGGAAGGTGGTCTTGTCATTTTCCCCAATTTACTCAGACTGTCTTGTGGTGGACAGTAATCCCTTGTGTTTGTATTTGCTACCTGTTTACTACTTATATTCCCTGTTTCACTGTGTGGTTTTAAATTTTCACTTTGTGACAAATGGAAGTTTTGTACTTTTTTCCAGTGGTCTGTTAGACTTTGTTACTTTGTGGTTTTCTTTTTCGGTCTCAATGTAGATCGTCATCTTTTCTCTAGGGACTTGATAAGCGCTGAGTTCTCTTTCCTTTTGGTGTGTGTGGTGTTGGGTTTACCGACCCTCAGTCCCTCTGGGGTTCACAGTCCCCTGGGTGATACTTTTCCAAATGGCCGGCACGTGCCCCCACCGTGTGAGCAGGGACGTCACCTCCTCGTCACCTCCCCGTCACCACAGTGCTGCCCACTTCCGGGGGGCGCTGGGCCACTCTGTGTGGGTCCCGTTCCCTGTGGGTTTGTGCCGGGGCCAGTGTCAGAGCACCCTGTGGCCTGAGCGAGCTGGGCAATGCCTGTCCTGGAGCACCGCGGCCCCTCCCCCGACTCTCTGTGTAACTCAGCAGCCGCTGCTCAGAGCCGGTTCTGGAACACTCTGACCGAGTCTTGGGGTCCCCGCTGCCGGTGGGTCTTCTTGACGTGACTTGACGTGAGCCATGATGCCAAGGACTGCGAGGAGCCTTGGGGGCAGGGGCCGAGTCAGGGCTGCAGCCGGGCACATCCCGCTGCAGCTGCCCGTCCGCCGTGACCCAGCAGGTGCCGTTTCCCTGCCCGCGCCGCCGCCGCCGGGAAGCACCGCAGCTGGGCCCCGCCCTCCTTGCACGCAGCCGTCGGCGCGTGTCCTCCTGGTTCTCCGAGTTCTTTGGCCTCGTTGGCATCATTCCCACTTCAGAAAGCTGGCGAGTGGCAGGACGGGCTCTGAGCCCAGGTGTGTGGGGAGCCCCACCCTCCTGTGGGGACCCGGGCGCCCAGGCTGCTTGTGGAAGTCCGGAGCTGGGGTGTGTGGGAGCTGTGTGACCGAGTCGGGGGTTGGGGCTGGGGGACCCTCCCTGCGTGGCCGGCCTCCCCCATGGGCTTCGGAGCGGGGCTGGCTGGACGGGCACTCACCCTGCGCCTGGGACTGGGGGTGCCTTGCTCCTGGCCCGGCTGGGGCAGAAGTGGGAGTGGGCACCCTACGGCGCCTCCATCCTTGGGGCACATGTGTGTGTGAATTTACACACAGCGACACACACCGCAGTGCGAGGCCACACCAGACCTCTTCCCCGTTGCCCCAGGCTGGACCGGGAGGCTCGGCGGGCACCGGGCTCCCACCCGGCTCTCTGGGAAGGCTTCTTGGAGGAAACGAGGTCTGGGTAGAGGCTGAAAGGCCGAGCCAAGGTCAGACCACAAGACCATTTGAGGCAGACGGATAAGGGTGGGTTGGGGTCCTGGGAGTCGGGGCTGGGGTCCTGGGAGTCGGGGCCAGGTGGAGTGGGTGGGACTCTGGCCAGGTCCCCCCTGTCCCACAGGGATGCCACCGAGGCACGCCCAGTGCTGAGTGTCCCGTGGTTTCCAGGCCTTGGCTGCTGTCCCGGGCACTCCCTGTGGCCGGAGTGTCTACCCAGTGCCTGACAATTTGTTGGGGTACTTCTGGGAGTGGTTGGCCCTCCTTCCCTTTTCCGGTCACAGTGTTCCCCTTACCCTAGGATCTTCGAGCCACCTTGGTGGCCCAGGCCCAGACCTCAGCTTGTGTCTGCCTGGCCAGGAGCCAGGGGCACTTGCCTGGGTGGGAGGCGGCGGGCGGAGCAGGCCCGCGGGGCAGACGTGGGGAGTGGGTATCCCACGGCGCGTCCATCCTGCATACGCAGGTGACGGGCCCCGCCTGCTGGGTGGGAGGCGGGGTCTGTGGGTCGGGGTTTTCTTTGAAAAGCCGGACTGGCCACTCGCTGAGCACAGGGGCCTGGAACGGCCCGCAGGGGCCGGTGCTCGGAGCTGGCAGGTGACTGTGCCCTTCTTTCTCTCCCAGGGACCCCGACCGTCATGTTAAGGTGAAGCAGAGGAGCTCGGTGCTGAACATGCTAAGGAGGCTGGACAAAATCAGGTTCAGAGGTCACAAGAGAGATGACTTCCTCGATCTAGCAGAGTCTCCAAACGCCTCGGACACCGAATGTGGAGACGAAATACCCCTGAAGATACCTCGGACCTCTCCCCGGGACAGCGAGGAGCTGAGGGACCCTGTGAGTACCCCGCTGTGCTGGCCTTGCCTCTGGGTTTCTCGGTGTGGGCTGGTGGTGTCATCCCAGTCCTCGGAGGGCCACGCTGAGCGTGGACAGGCAGATTCCTGTCCTGCGGTGCCGCTTAGAGACAGACGGACCTGCTCCCCACCCCTGATGGACCTCGCCGGGCAGGGGCTCGTCCTGGTCAAGCCTTCTCTGCGCCAAGGCCTGGCCTGGGAGCTGCATTTCCTTACCTCCCTCACGGGGTTTCCTGGGTGGTTGGCAAACGTCTAACGCAAAGGTGACACTGAGGCCCTGACCTGAGCCCAGGGAGTGTGGACGTGGGGTGCGGCAGGGTGCTGTCTGGAAGCTGCTGGCGCCTGCTGGTCTGTCTGGCTGTGGCAGGGTGTGTGTCCCTGACCCCCCACAGCTGGCTAAGCCCCGGCTGGCCCTTGTCACCCGTGCAGTCAGGGCTGGGCCTGCGTCTGGTCTTGGGGGCTCTTCATGTGGGCAGCAAATGAGCACCTCAGCCAGGCCCAGGGGCCCGGGCGGGAACCACGAGTGGGACCTGCCTTCCGGAAGCTTGTGTTACGTGGGGGCGAGGTGGGCTCACTGTGGCCCCTTCTCTGGCCAGGTGTGACCACTGGCCCATCCCCCGGTGTGCACACCAGGTGTGGTGTCCCTCGGTGTCCCCTCCCAGTTCCTGAGCCAGGTTTTCTGTCCAGATGTGTCCAGTGAGCGGTGGCCTTCCCTGGCTGCTGTGTCATTCGTGCTGTGTAACAGGACGCGACTGCCTTTGCTCCTGGCAGGGACTGAGAACGTGCAGGCGCTGCCTCCTGAGAGCCAGCTGCTCACCCTGCGCCCGGCGGGCAGGGCCCCTCTGCTGCCCGGGGCTGCTGCCGTAGAGCCGGGCGGGGGTGCCCGCCTGCCTGGGCGTTGGCCTCTGGGGATTAAGCAGATCCCAGGAGGACGAGTCATGGGAAAGACCAGCCCTGGCTCGGGCCGGGTGTCCGTGGGGCGTGGGCAGGAGGTGGGTGGGGCAGGCCCATGGGGCTCAGCCGTGTAGGCGGTGGGGGTGGGGGTGGCCTTGGGTGCACTTGGTTTTTGTTCCTGCCGTCCTCTGGGTTGGACAGTTCGTCATAAGTGCTGGACGTCTTCCAGGCAGGCCTCCACCGTCCTGTGTGGTTTGTGCCCACTCCTGGGCCACCGTCTGGCCGGGCTCACCCGAGTCACCACCTGGTGGTGGTTGGTCTCTCGGCAGATGGGGAGGTTGACAGGCCTGCTGGCCCCAAGTGCCACACTTGTCCTCTGCACCGGCAGGGAGACACTGTAAGCAGCGAGTGAAGTATTTTAAAAATGTCCTCTCAAAGGTGACCCTGCAGAGGGTGGCGGGTCGCGTGGCGGGTCCCTCTGGGCGGGAGCAGGTCTGCAGCGGTGCCGGCCGGGGCTCTCATTTCAACCCTCACTCACGACCTCCTGAGACCGGCCCACTCCTGTCTCTGGCCTTGCCTTACCTCGGCTGGGGGCAGGGCAGATTGGTTTGATTGGAATGCAAGGAAAATGGGGAAAAACTTCTAGAAGCTATAAGGATAAGGGGCTGGGGGAGGGGAGACAGAGGTGAAGAGATCCACGTGTGTGTCCTGGAACCAGCCCGAGGTAGATGCAGGGAAGGGGGCTGGGGAGGGTGTGGGGACGGGAAGGGGTGAAGGCAGGAGCCGGTGCCAGCCTGGGTCATCGCTCAGGTGGCCTGAGCTGCCCAGCGAGCGTGGGGCAGGCGGGGCGGGGTGGGCTGGTGGCACGTGGCCCTCAGTTTCTGTGTTTGAGTCTGGCCCCACACCTGCGTTGTGAGCTTCTGGGGTCAGTGCGGAACCCAGGTTGAGTCTGCCCCTGCTTTGGCTGCAGCACAGGTGGGGCCGCATGACTTTCTTGGGCCGTTTTTGGAGCTTCTGTCCCCTGGCTGGCACTTGTGGGCTCACTGCCGGGTCCAGCATCCACGCTCAGCCAGCCTCATTTCAGGGACTAACCCTGAGTGGCGCCCTCAGGGCCCCTCAGGTGGGCTGGACAGGTGGATGACTCTGCCCACGGCCCTCCCCACGGGCTCCCCGTGCCTTCCCAGCCAGGCTTCGAGGGGTCGGTGGATAGACCAGGCTCGGTGCCTGCCCCGGGGACTCGTGCCCTGGCAGCCAGAGCAGCTGAACGTGCGGGGACGTAGGGATAGGGCAGCCTCGGGCCCGAGGGCCTCACCTGAAGCTGCTGGTTCCTGATGTCGGCGCCTTCTTCCCCGGCTGTGGCCTCAGTGCCGGCCACATGTGTGCATGGTGAGATCATGGTGCTGTTCAGGTGGACCCCGCCCAGCCTGGGTGTCCCCTCACCTAGCCCTAGGGGAGGGGAAGCTGGGTAATGTTGTGTGCTGGGGCACTTGTGTGCCATCCCTCGCCAGGCCGGCAGGAAGGCAACTGTGCGTGCGCACCTTGTGGCCCTGGCAGGCGTGGCTGTGTGGGTGTGGCCTCTCTTCTCTCCCTCCAACCAGCAGGACGTGAAGCTGCCCCTGTGCCCAGCCCCTGGGCTCGAGGCAGCGGTGGCTGTAAACGGAGCCTGCCCTGCAGGCCCACCCTAGGGGGTGCGGAGTGGTGGTTTAATTCCCTCTTCGTGGAGCAGACAGGACAAGGCCCTGTCTGGAGTTTGCCCACCTTGGCTTCCCACAGACCCTACTGCCCGGGAGCTGTTCTGATCTCTCCGATTCTGGCTTGTGGACGTGGCTCCGGCCGCAGCTGGGGCGTGAGGGCCTTGCTCTGGCACACTGGCCGGCACAGCGCCGGGGTTTCTTCCCTCTGCAGCCCGAGATTGAGACCACAACCATCGAGAGGCTTAGTGCCGCTTGTCTCGGTTTACTTTTTAATGCTTTCTTAAAGTTGGCTTTATGGGGGCTCTGAGTATATCCACGTCATCTGGGATGTCCCTTCTACCAGCAGCGGAAGCCAGGGAGGACTGACGCGGGTCTTAGGGTGGACCTGGCGTCTCCCCCGTCCTGTGGCTCAGGCAGGCGCCAGGTGGGCACCCGTCACTTGGCCGCCCGTTGTGCCATCCTCGTGTCCAGAGGCCGCTGCTGCTTCCCTGTCCCGAGGCCCTCGGGCACCTCTCAGGGCACCGGCTGGTGCAGCCACAAGGTGCGTTGAGCGCTGCCGCTGAGCTCTTGCTGTTTCTCTTCTAGGCTGGTCCAGGGACACTCATCATGGCCGCAGGAGTCCAGGACTTTAACCGGACAGAGTTTGATCGCCTGAATGAGATCAAAGGTCACCTGGAAATCGCCTTATTGGAAAAACACTTCTTACGTGAGTACCAGGACGTGCTTGGAGGGGACAGGACAAGGCAGGGGTGGCGGAGACGGGCCGTTGTCTTGCTGATGTGTAGTCAGGAGCTGGAGCTGAGAAGACCCAGGACAGTGCCGTGGCTGGGTGTGTGGCTGGGACAGCTGTGGCCCCAGTGTGGCTCTCTGGGCTTGGGCGTCCCACACGGCCTTCACCTCCTGAGTCCAGGCCTCGCTGCTGCACGAAGCCCTGCACCCGTGTTTGCTTGGTGGGGGGGTCTTTTCTCTGTCGGGTTGAGTGTTGTGGGGAAGGAATGAAACATTCTGGGAAAATTCTGATTATTTTAGTGAATTGGGTCCCTTACATTCCCAGTGGTTAGCTCAGAATTTTCAGAGTATTTTAGACTCTGAAATCTTACGTTTTGTTTGGTTTGCGTGTCAAGGCGGGAGGGAGAGCAGTGGGGCCTCGTGTCCATTGGCCTCAGCTAAGCATTCCTGGCTCACTGGGGCTTTGGCCTTTGGGGTAGTGAGAACAGCAGAGATTGTTCCAGAAGGGCCTGTGATTTCCTGGCAGATGTGACCCCATTTGATGTCTTGCATTTTTTTGTTTCTTTTTTGTTTTTTTAAGAGATAGGGCCTTGCTCTGTCACCTGGGCTAGAGTGCAGTGGTGCAATCGTAGCTCTCTGCACCCTTGAACTCATGGGCTCAAGTGATCCTCCCGCCTCAGCCTCCAAAGTCCTGGGACTAGAGGTGCGCATCACCACGCCCAGCCTGACGTATTGCTTTGATGTTCTCTCCTCGCCTCTGTGTCCTCCCTCTTGTGCAGATGGGGAAACTGAGGCACAGAGGGTTAACTGAAGTCACCCTACCATTAGGTGAAGTCCTCCGACTAGTGAGGGGTCACTCGTTAGTAAGAAAGTACCAGGCAGATGATCCCCAAAGTCCATGCAGGCGACCCTGCGGCATGACACAGTGTGTTCCAGCTGTCACTGTGGTGGAAGTGATGCTATTAGGAAAGAAATACAGGAAGAAACAGCTTCGTCCCTGTGTGTCCAGAGCCCATCACTTCTGAACCATGCAGAGCAGTGCCCAGGTGTGGGGGACGGGAACCCAGCTGTGACAGGCAGGGGCGTAGGACCTGGGCGGGCAGTCGTCGTGCCCAGCTGGGGTCTCCCTCGATGCTCTGGGCCAGACGGCAGGTGCCTGTGCCGGAAGAGTTGCCATCCTGGTTGTCTGTCCTTGGTTACCGCTGCCTGCGCTGGTTGTGCCTCGAGGCTGGGCTGGAGTCTGTGAGTCTCGGAAAGTCCAACCCTCTCTTCTTCTGCCCGCGGCCTCAGCAGGTACAGGTTGGGTGCAGAGTGTCGGTTTTAGTGTAGACGCAGGTTTTCTGTGCTGGTCAAGTATTGTGGGGAAACTCGTTTTTTTACTTTTTAATAAAGTCCTTGCCTCTTCTTTGGGTAGACTGTGCGGGGGCTGCGAGGCCGGGAGGGAACAGCCGAGGTGCTGTCTTCCCGGGGCTGCCGCCTGCCACACTTGCAGGCTGGGGACCTGGCTCCAGTGTGTCTGTGTAGTCACCTGGCGCTTGAGGGTCAAAGGCCAGTCCACACAGCTCTTGGGTTCACCTGGCAACAGGCCGGAGATCAGTAGTGAACTGTGTGTGTGACAGCAATTATCTGTGTGTTTTCAGGGTAGTTAACTGTGTGTGTGTTCACATGTGTGTGGCCATAGTTAACCGTGTACGTGTGACTACATATGTGTATACAGCTGTAGTTAACTGTGTGCACGTATGTATGGTGGTAGTTACCTCTGTGTGTGCTTAGGTAACTATGGCACTAGTTAACGGTGTGTGTATACAGCAGTGGTTAACCAGACTCGAGTGCACACATGTGGGTGTCTGTCCACACTCCGGCAGCTGCCGTGGCCCCCAGGACTGGATATCGGTGGTTCTCGGTACAGCTCTGGTGACGCACCCTGGCCACGCTGTGGAGTGACTTGATTTCCCCACAAGTCTTAGGTTGTCACAGAGCCAGCCTGGGCAGAGAGGGTCGGGCTGCCCCGAGCTGCAGTGGCCCCTGATTACAGTCCTGGCTGCCTGTGACCTCAGCCAGCGCTGACCTCCTGCAGGGGAGCCCCCTGGGTCTTCATGAACGGAGAGGGCAGGCCCCGTCCTGGGCGACACTGTCGGGGGCCTGGAGAGCGCACCGGGACAGACCCTAATGAAGGCATCAGGCAAAAGGTGCTGTCTCGTCATCTTGGGGAACCTCGTGAAGTTGCTTTTTTGTGAGTCAAAGTGGCTGAATATTGGTGGTTTCCTGGGGTGGGGGGAATAGAATATTGGTGGTTTCCTGGGGTGGGGGGAATAGAATATTGGTGGTTTCCTGGAGTCGGGGGAATGGAATATTGGCAGTTTCCTGGGGCTTCCTGTTGACAGTGCGCAGAGCAAGTGGGCTCAGTGAAGGGGAGGGGTCTGAGAGTGTCTAACAGGGAGCCCCCAGGCTGGGGGGACGAGGAAGCTTCCAGAAGGGGATCCGGGCAGGGGTGTGCGGGGAGTGGGCACGCAGGTCAGCGGGACGCCTGTCCACTTTTGTCCACTCACATGAACTTTGAGACGGGGTGGGAGGAAGCTGCACAATGAAGACAGCTGGAGCCCGCTCCGGGGCTGAGTGGCTCTGTGAGGGGAGGGGACCACCCCGGCCACGGAACACTGTTGCCAGCGTCCTTGGACCGGCACTTGTGATTCTGTCCCCAGTGTGCCCAGGGAGTAGTCTGCTTTACTCCCTGGTAGCTCGTGAGTTTGACTTTGACAGCCTGTGGGGTGGCAGTTATGGGCGTTATTTTTTAGTTAAGGAAAACTTCAAATATTACTGTATACAGACACGGAGCGTGTAGTGCCACAAGCCTCTCGTGTGGCAGCCCACCGCCCGCTGCAGTGAGAGTCAACTCCAGGCCAGCTGCTGTCCTCTACCCACCCCTGATACTTTGGAGCAAACCCCAGCCAGTGTCCTACCATTCCGCCTCCAGATAGTTCAGTAGGTAGCTCACTGTGTTTTAAAGATGAAAGCCGAGAGTTCAGTATCACGGCTAAAACCCGCCCCCCCAAACCAGTTTTTCATTAATATTATCAGATAACCAACTTGAGCTCAGATTCCCCTAGTCGTTTGAATCCGCAGCCAGACGAGGCCACGCGTCGTGGGTGCCGGGGCGTCTCCCGGCCTCACCCCAGGCTCTCTCGGGGCCGCTGTCTCCGTCCCTGGCTGACCAGGTCATGTGCCGGGTGGGCTCTCTGGACTCTGCTGACCCTCCCTGTGGACTTGACACGTGGCCTGCCACAGTCTGTCCCCCGAGCTGCCCACACCTCCGTAGTGATGGGACGTGGTGACCTGCAAGGGAAGACCCTCTGGGGGGCGGCGTGTGCTTCCGTGGGGCGGTCTCTCCCTTCAGCATCACGACCTTGACAGTCATCGCCCTGCCATCGTTTCTCCGGGTGTTGAAGGACACGTTTCTGCAAACATGCTGTCCTCTGTCACCTGTGTGGTTGCCCCCAGGTGCAGTTCATGTGGGAAAGGCGCCGTGTGTGCTGGCGCTGGCCCCACTCACTCTCCAGTTTTCAACATAACGAGTTGAATTCTCTGCTTAGACGATCGTCCAAAGGTGACCTGGGAGGGTGTCGGGCTTTTGTGGGGTTTTTTGGTATCATCTTGAGATGGTGGATTTAAACACCTTTGATGTGGTTTAACCATTGTAGGTTTGTGGGTTTGAGTCAGGGTCTCAATCACTCTGTTGCCCAGGCCAGTGTGCTCTGTGGCATCATCATAGCTCACGGCAGCTTCAAATTCCTGGGCTCAAGCAATCCTCCCGTCTCAGCCTCTCAAAGTGCTGGGATTGCAGGTGTGCACCACCGTGTCTGCACATGGTGGCTATTACCTGATTGGTGATCAAATAATCCTGTCTCTGGGCTGTGGGAGCCTTTCAGTTGGCTTCTGAGTCTTTGACACAATCCATGGTGGTATCAGTGATTCCTGGTGTGACCAGATATCCCAGGCTCATCTCCAACATTCTCTGCTCCGGTGCTGGAATTAACCATTTCTCAAAAATGCCCTGGTTCCTTTTGGTAGAAGCGATATTTTTACAGACTAAATAAGGATCCGAACACTCGTTGCTGCTGACTGGTCATAGTGACCTTTCCGGCGGCCAGGGCTGGGACCTGGTGAGTTCGTACAGGTGCTTTGCTTGGAATTCTCATCCAGGACTCCTGGGTTTCTGTCCAACTCATCCGACTTTGACTGTGTCTTTCTCTGGTGCTGCAATCCTGGTTCTCGAGAGTGTCACATTACTCATTTGTTCGATCCCACAATAATGCACACAAGTCTCAGAATAAAACACCAGTGCTACTGCCAGCCACAGCTTGCTACAGCCTGTTTGTAACTGTTTCTAGTTCTGTTGTCCTTACGCTACGTCCCACTGGAGAGCTACAGGTTACTGTGTCTGACAGGCACTTGCAAGAATTTTTTCCCCTCTTTGTGGTATCTGGTCTAAGACCTTATTCCAACTTGTCTATTGTTGCAGCAATGACCTTTGTAGCAAGAGAAAGTTCCGGGTTGTGAGCTGCCTTCAGTTGTCACACTCTTCAGTCTCCTTTCACCTGGAGCGGCCGCTCTGTCTGTCTTTGTGTTTCCTGATACTGATGTTCTTAAAGAGCACAGGACAGTCATTTTGCAGAATGCCCTGAAATTTGGGTTTGTTCTCATGAAGAGACACAGGTCATGTGATTTTGTCCAGAGTGTCACAGATGTGATGGCGAGTCCCTGGTACATCACATCAGGAAGCACACGATGTCATTTTGTCCCATTATGCATGGTGTAGAGAGTTCTTAAAGTTAAATTAAATGTGTTCGTGTAGCTGTCTACAGTTGTTTGCACGGTTCCAAAGTCAAGGCATATTCAGAGAAGTCGAGTTTCTCTCCCTGACCCGCTGCCCTCTCTTCCCCTGTAGGTAACCAGTTTCCTTTCGTTAACAATTGCACACTCTGTCCTTCCATGGGCAGACTTTATAGAGGAAGACGTGTGTTTGTTCTCTCCTTCCTTCTTAGGTAAGTACCACACAGTCACACTTTCCGCACACTCGCATTCTGTCCTGGAGGTCCCTCCAGAGTGGCGCAGAGAGGCGATCCCTGTTCCGTTGTACATCTGTGTCCGTCGTGTGGCCGGGGCCTGGTTTCGCCCGCCTGTTCCCTGCTGACGGACGACTGTGTGTGGGCCGTTAGCGATAGTTATAGGTAGTTCTCACCAGGCTGTCTGCACCTTGGGGGTGTGGGCTGGACTGATCGTTAGATCCCTAGCATGTTGTCACGGATACAGTAGTAACTCAGTGAAGCGGGGAGAGGGGGCTCCGTGAGTGGATGTGGAGAGAGTTGTGCCCCAGAGGCAGGTCCCAGACGTCTGGCTCTTGACTCACCACTGATGAACGGGTAGCCGTGAGCATTTACCGGGCCTGAGCTCCCCAGCTGTGGGACAGCTCAGTGGTCAGCGTTGCAATCCCATCCAGTGACCTGTGGTGCTTTCTCACAGAAAGAGACTCTCATTGCTCACCGAGGAGAAGAAATAGCCCAAGTGCACAGCGGCCTTCTCCAGTTATTAAATATTGAAGGGTACAATTGTTCCTGTGAGAAAATGACACAGGCTGAAGAATGTGAAATTGAAATGCGTTTTGGCTTGTGGCTGAAGGCAGGAGCCTAAATTTGTTAAAGAAGTGCATAAATAAATTAAGAGCATCATACATTTTTATGTAGCCCAAAATGCATTTCAATTGCTATTGCTTTTTGAGCACAAAATGCACTATATTCCATAGATTTTGTACATGAATATGCATTTATTGATCACCTGCTGGATGCAGGCTAGCAGCTACTGGGTGGTCAGTGTATGCATGTATTTATGGATGGCTGGGTGGATCGGTGAGTGGGTGAACGAATGGATGGATTTAGTGGAGGGCTGGGTGGAGGATGGGCGGATAGACTAACAGGCTGTTCCGCCACTGGGCATGCCCTTTTGCACACCCCTCAAGGCCCCACCGGCTCAGATGCTGGATGCTGAGAGCTCGGTTGGAAAGGAAGGGGTGGGGGTGGGGGTGGGGGCGGAGCGCACGCTTGGGAACACACGATCTCCAAGCTCAGTGCTGGGCCAGAGCCCCAGAGCCCAGCCCACGGGCTGTCAGATGCAGGGCACCAGCTCACAGTGGGAGGCAGTCATCATCCCTGAAAATCAGCCGCTCTGGGTGAAAAAGCTGGCCGGGATCCTGATTCTTATTACTTTACGTGGGAAAAGTTTTAATGCACTATTTGTCTGCCCTAAAGCTGGAATTGGTTTCCTAAAATGGACCTAACGTAATGGTGGGCCAACGTGTAAGCAGCCACCGTCACGTTCGAATGGGAAATGCTGGGGACGTGACCACTTCCTGGTTACAGGCGGTCCGTGCGGTTGACGGTTGGCTCATCGTTCAGTAAACGCTAGCTCTGCACAGAGCAGTGAGTAACAGCAGTGAGTAAATGTTAGGGAAAAATGCACACAGAAGTTTATGATAAAAGCGAGGCATTTCCTGAAACAAACTGTTTTTCCCAAGCGGGAGGGTCACGGGCGGGAGGAGGTTGCAGCCATGGCGTCTGTGCTGGTTGCTGGCAGAGCAGGTGTGCGCTGGGCCCGCAGTTGCACCTTCCAGTGGGTTGATTCTGGGAGGGCGTGGCTTTGTCTTCTAGAAGGGCCCGTGGTGGTGACTGGAAGGGTGAGTTGGGCCAGGAGCGCCCAGGCAAGAGTGGACGGGGGAGGTAGGGGCACAGCCCGGCCGGTGGGGCCTCCAGGTGTTCCAGGTGTGCCGACTTCTCCGCCAGCCAGGAGCGGCGTTTTCAGTGGATCCTGCGTTTGCGCTCCTGGCCTGGTGGGAAGGAGTTTTATTTAAGGATTATCACTTGATTTTTATTTTTGGGTGAGGCTGGGCCTGTTGAGTCGTGTGCCGGGAGGACTCTGGCTCGAGAGTTCTACTTTCACAGATTTAAAAATAGCCTTGGAGCTGCGTTCCTTCCTCCCAGTCGCTTCCCCGTGGGCTGGGAGCAGCTGAAGCTGGGTGGTGGGATGAGGCGTGGCCTCACGGTGGCCTGCCGCGGCGGGAGCTGGGACCTCCCCTGAATCGGGGTGGCCATCCGCTCCGCAGAGGATGTCCTGGGGGTACCTGGAGTCCCTGGCCAGGTCCCTCCCCGTCGCCCCACCCCTCCTCCCAGGCGCCGGGGGAGGCGTGGAGCCTGGGTGGTGGCCAGCCCAGCTGTGCCGGGCCCTCTGCAGCCTCTGCAGGGGCGAGCGCTGTAGCTTTGCCGAGCGGGGCTTTCTCCTGCTTGCAGGAGCTCCGTGTCCCTCACTCGTTCTGCTCCAGCCCTTTGAAAGCAGTGGCCAGTGGTCTCTGTAAAGAAACGGGGTGCTGCTTCTCATCCTTGTAAAGGTCCCTAAAAGCTCCCCCTAGAGCTTGCCCTGGCTGGCATGGACCCCGGCTGCAGGATGCCCATGGGTGTGGGGGTCCTGCTGGGCTCACAGAGCACCCCCTGAACGGCCAGGGACGGGTTCTCCCCCGGAGCCTCTCCCCCTCCCCCTAACATATTTTGCTGCTCGACTGCTCTCAGGGTGGGGGTGGGGAGGGGAGGCCTCGTCCCCTTGGGGAGCTGTCCTGGTTTCCTGTGGTGCCACGTGCCCTGGCTGTCTCACTTTCCTTCCTGGTGATCAGATGGCCGATTTGCTTTTGTGGGTCTGATGTTAAGCGAAAGCCCAGTACGGGAAGTCATGGGTTATGAGACAAACTTCTCTTTCTGGGTGCACCCTTGTAACTTAGGTTTGAGGGGTCTGACTCCTTCTTTGGGCAGGTGTTTTGGCTCCCTCCCCGGCCCCTGCCTCCCACAAGCTTCCTTGCCTGGTTGTCTGTAACCAGGTCAGCTGAGTACTTCGTCCTGGCCAGCATCTGACCTTAGAAGAGGCGCAGGCAGCTCACCGGGCCAGAAACCACACATCGGGATCTGTGGATCCGAGATCCACCCGTGTCCTTGGATGTGGCAGCTTCTCCAGCCCTGCAGAGCTGTGACTTCGTGATCTAATGTGCTGGGCTGTGGCTCTACCCCCGGGAACCCACCTGTGGCTTAGCCACTGACAGGTGTGAAGTAACATTCATGGTGGCCTCCCTGGCCCCATGGTTGGTGTGTGTGGCCACCACCTGGACTCTGAGCGTGCACACATGTCTCTGCCCGAGACAAGTCGTGCTGGGTCCCGGGAGAGCAGGTGCCCCTTTCTGCCCAGCAGCCGTGCGCGTGTGCTATTAGGATGTGCCGTGGCAGGTCACACGCCTGTGGCACACATGGGTGACTCTGGAACCTCCCTCTAGTGGCGCATTTCACTACAGGGTTTAGAGAAGGTCCCTGTGAGCTCTTGTGGTCGGGGCCGCCTTGGGGGGCGCTGGGGAGTCCTGCTTCAGGTGCGTTGGGGGCCCTGCTGGAGGTGGGAGGAGAGAGACGGGAGGAAGGGGCTGGCTGGGGACCCTGCACTCCGGGAGGGCCCGTCCACCACTAAGGAGGGCTCTTTGACGTTTTGTGTCCCAAAGCCTGCGGGGCAGGAGAGTCCACACCAGGCCGGGTGGCAGGAGGACCATTCCTCCCGCCAGCAGTACTGTCTCGGGGGGATAGTGGTGGGCAGAACCACGGCTCCCAAAAATGTCTTCCTCCCCCCCTGGAGCCTGGGAATGTGACCTCATGTGGCAGGAGGGACTTTGCAGATGTGAAGGAGTCACATCCCTGAGACGGGAGGTGGCCCTGGGTTAGCCAGGTGGGCTCAGAGTAGCCACCCAGGTCCTCATGAGGAGGCAGCAGGAAGGTGAGAGCAGAGAGCGGAGCCGTCGCTGCCTGGGGCAGGAGCCGAGGGCACAGGCGCCCCCAGAGCCGGAAGCAGCAAGGGAAGGGGCCTCCCCTGCAGCTTCCGAAGGAGCTGGCCCCGTGACACCTTGCCTTTAACCTAGGGAGACCCATTTGGGACTTCTGACCTGGAAAAGAATAAATTCATGTTTCTCTGAGCCACTAAGTTTGTGGTACTTTTTACGGCAGCCACAGGGAACTGACGCAGGGCTGTCCAGGGGCTCCTCTGCCTCCCTGTGTGTGGCATCACCCGCCCCACCCCCAGACTGCAGGAGCCCGCTCTACCCTGACCGGCGGCGCAGGGCCTGCCTGCAGACCACGCCGCCACCCTTGCTGCCCGAGCAGCTCTGGGCGTGAGGAGGCTGTGCCTGGGCCGAGGGAGCCCAGAGCCTCTGCGGGGGCAGCAGGTTCCCCGGAGAAAGGGCTGGGGCTGTGGATGGGCCCTGAGGTCAGGGGCGGGGCGGCCCCAGCAGAGACCCGGAGGGCACGAGGCTGGATGAGCGGAGTGTGTCTGCTGATTGCCCGCTCAGCGCTTTCCCTGGCAGGAAGACAGCCCTCCTGTGTCTCTCCTCACTCAGGAGAAGGAAAACTCCGTGACCGGGGATTTGCATCGCCTTTCTCCTGCGGAAGGACAGGGCTGTGCTCTGCGAGCTGCAGTTGACCTGAACGTGTCACTGCTGGGCAGGAGGCGGCTCTAACGTCCAGTCCTGGGGTGTATGATGACCGTTCCAGTCTCGGGGGCAGAGAGCAGCTTGGCCTTGCAGGGGCCATTTGCTCAGAGAGAGAAAGAACGTACGGGAGGTGAATGGTCAGAAGTTCTGGTCAGAGATGTAGCCGTCTTTGTACCACCAGGACAGGACGGGAGGCACCAGGAAAGGGCGGGAAGGCTTCTCGTGGCTGTGGGGGAAATTGGGGTGGCTGGTTTGCCAGGGGCGTTGGAGGAGCACGCGCTGCGGTCAGGCTTGGTGGGGGGCAGGGGGTGCTCCAGCCCGTGAGCGGGGAGGACTGCAGGGCTGTCTTGGCTCTGCAGGGCACCGTCCCTGGGAAGGTCCAGGCTGCAAGGAGGGGTCGTGAGCCTGCCTTTCCCCCGCAAGCGGGCACGCCCTTGGGGAGGGTCTGTGTGTCCACACACGTCCACAGTCCCCGGGGCTGGGACTGGCCCCTTTGGCCCAGGCTTTGGCTAATGCTCTGCTTGATGGAATCTGGCTGTGCCCTGACCTTTCACGGTTTGGTGACATCAGGAAGGGACGTTCAGGGGAGGCCCCGTGAAGGAAAGTGTGGTTTCCTGTTGCTGGTGCTGGGAGGGGCTGACGTGCCTCCCTGACATGTGTGAACAGAGAGCTCTGGGCGGCCTGGCCTCCTGCGGGGCGGGTCTGGGCGGGTCCGAGGAGGTGCCAGTGTGCGTGTGAGTGTGGAGGGCTGAGACCGGCGGATGGGAAAGTGTCAGAACCCTCCAGCCGTGGCCCTTCTCCCCCACCCAGGAGGCCTGTGCAGGAGCCAGGCCGTGCCAGTGTGAAGTGTCTCAGCTCCGATTTCCATGTGACAGTCACTGTCACAGCACAAAGACAGTGGATGAGATGAGAGGCCTCCACGGTGCTCTCTGGGAACCCGCCCGAGCTGGCTCTGAACACGGGACTGAGCGGATGGACGCTCCTCGGCAGACGGGTCTCTGTGGGCTCACGGTGCGCTGGGTTCGCCCACCTGCCCATCCAGCAAGCCGAGAAGGAGCCCCTACTGTAGGCCAGGCCCCCAAGAGAGGGCCAGGGCTGAGAATTGTGTCCTGTAGGCGTGGCCTGGGGACACTGGGAGGGTGGCATTAGTCCCAGGTGGCCTGAGAATCTCCATGCCTCGGGGAGGCCCAGGCTCTCCTGGCGGCCAGTGGGTGTGTGACCCCTCCAGGGACTGGGGGGGGGGCTCTCAGGCTCCTCCGTGCTGGGGACGTGGATCTGCCTACTGGGGGCCCAGGGCAGGCCGGGGTCAGCGCCTGCCTCTCCCACTGGGTTCACACACTTGGTGCCGCCCTTGGGACCCACTCAGACGTCCTCTCCGAGTGGGGTGGTGTCCCCAGCACTGATTTCCCATAGCAGTGCCAGGAGGAGCTGGGGGCCTGCGTCACACTGGGGTTAGTGAGGGCTGGGTGGAGGTCCCTGCGGGGGTTGGGGTTTGTGGACCTACTGCGTGTTTGGGCTGTGACCCCTGAATGCCAAGTCCCCCGCTGCCTCCGCTCTGGGCCCCCGGGCAGGCGCTGTGCGTGCAGGGAACGCCCCGGGCAGGCCTCTAACGTGCCCTTGAATCTTCCAGGTCTGGGTCCCTGGGACCCCGGTCCAAGGCTGGGGCCCGTGTGCTCAGTGTCTGGGGAGGCACAGACGTCCCACAGGGTCTCGACACTGCACAGTTGGCACTTGCGGGATTCCCGCAGTGGCCCCTCCTCCGCCTCGGCATCCTGTCTTGTCCAGGGCGGGGCCGGACCCGGTGTGCGCGGCCCTTGGCTCAGCACGTCTGCCCTTGCTGCTGCACCTGCCACGTGGGAGCTCGCTGGGCTGTCCCCACCTGTCCACTGTCCTTCCCCACACCTCACTGGATTCTCGTAGAGCCAGGCTGGGTCCTGGGGCCGGAACAGTGACACAGTGGGGCCCTGTCTCCAGAACCTCCGGGGAGGGGTGGGCCCGAGTCAGAAACCTGCAGATAAATGTGGACTCAGGATGGGGCCGGTTACCAGGAGGTCACCTGTGCTGCGCCCTCCTCTGTGGACCGCGTCGTCTCCGGGAATCCCTACCCAGCACCCGAGGAGGGCCCTGCTGTCCCCAACAGGAAAGAGCAAGCTCTGTGAGAGGAAATGACAAAGGGCCTCATTAGATCCAGGGGTGGCTGTCAGGGAGGTCACTCAGGGGACATGGTGTCTGGGTCAGGCCTGAGAGGTAGAGGGACGTGTTGCCATGGAGGGCAGAGGGGTACTTTCTAGGGAGAAGGCCCGGCATGTGCAAAGGCCCTGAGGCAAAACCAGACTGTGGGCATTTGAGGACCTAAAAGGAGGTCCCTGTGGCTTGAACCCACAAAGCAAAGGTGAGGGGTTTCGTGGGCGGAGACCCTGGGGGAACCAGCTGAGAACTTGACTTTTATCACGAGCCCAATTAGAAGGAGCTTGAAGCAGGAGAGTGACAAGTTTCAACTTGTGCTTTCAGAGGAGCCTGGGACCCCGTCTCAGAGGTGGATTGGAGGGTATGAGGGGAGTTGGTGAGGAATGAGAGGGCTGAGAGATGAGCAGAGGGCATGCATGGATTTGGGGGTGCTTGGAAGGCCGAGTCCCAGAGGTGGGGGTTGAGGGCCCCCCATCTGCACCTGGCACAGGTCCCCTGCACCATAAAGGAGCCAGCTGGCCACCGTGGGAGACCTGGGGTACGGCTCCCTTGGCAGGACTCTGGGGGCCTGGTCAGAGGCTCTGCCACCCCTGTCACCTGCCACCGACTGCTGTGCACTGTTGCCCTGGCCGGGGCTGCACCCAGCTCCTGATTCTGGTCTGGAGGCTGCCCCAGGCCCTGGGAGGAGGCCACCAGCCCCCTTCTGAGTTGGCTCTCTCTTTCATCTGTCTGTCTCTTCTCGTTCTTCCTGCCTGTGCTAGGCCTCGGGAGGTCAGTGGGGACAGCCGGGGCGTCAGGCTTGCCATCAGGTGATCCTACCGCGTTGGTTCGGGAGGTGGAGGCTGGGCTGGGCGCAGAGAGGCCCAGTCTGTGTCTCTGCGAGGGCTGCAAGTGCCTCCCTTTCTGGCATCTGGGGCCGCCCGCACTCCTGGCTCCTGGCCCCTCTGTCCTCAGACCTCAGTCTCCCTGATCTCTGACCCTCCTGCCTCCCTCTGCCCAGGGCTCTTCCCTGGGTACCTGTGACCTCGCTCCTTCATGTCATGCTGGTCTTGACCCAGATCTCACCTTCTCGGTGAGGCTTCTGGGAGCAGCTGCGGTGGCTCCAGCTGTCTATGCGCTACCCAGCCGGCACATGGAGGCGTTGTGTCGCTGTGGGGGGCTGGCCGTGGGCTGCCAGTGTCCCTTCCTCGGGTGTCCTCAGGTGTGGCAGTGGCGGCGTGGTGCTCTGTCCTGCACCAGCCTTGATCCAGCGCAGTGAGGGAGTCCTCACCTTGCTCCTCCCGCATCTCCCCCGACTGTGTGGGACGAGCCAGCGCACTGTCCTTCCCACGGCGCCCGGGCAGAGGGGCAGGAGGTTGCGGCCACCTGGCAGGTGCTGGAGGGACCATGCACCCCTCTGTCTGGGAGCCCCCACACATGAGAAAGTCCAGGTGCCCAGGCTTGTTCCTGGAGCAGAAAATTCTCTGGTGTCCCTGAGGTGGGCACCCTGCCCCTATCTCGGAGTCAGAGGTGGACGTGAGTGGGGGTCAGTCTAGTGTTCTCTCCCCCGCAGAGGAGGAGCTCCGGAAGCTGCGAGAAGAGACCAACTCGGAGATGCTGAGGCAGGAGCTGGACCGGGAGCGGCAGCGGAGGATGGAGCTGGAGCAGAAGGTGCAGGAGGTGCTGAAGGCCAGGTACCTCGTGCTCCGCTGCCCCTGCGAGTGGGCAGTGTCAGCCCCCTGGGCCTCTGTGGGACCCAGACCACCTCAGGAGTGTCACCCTTGGTCCTGGAGGGGTCTGCGGGCGAGTGGTGATTACAGGCCTGGCCCCGACTGCCCGGGCCCAGGGCTGGCCTGTGCCTGTCCAAGCCGTGGTCTTTAGAAAGTGGCTGTCATCTTGTGCCTGGGGCTGGCCTGGGAGACGGGCAGCCTGGGGGCGGTGCTCCTCCTCGTGGTCACCCGGCCCAGGCAGGGGTAGGACTGAGCAGAGGATTGGTGGGGGCCTGCGGAGCCCCAGGACTGCTGAACCTGCAATCTTGGCCAGCAGGTGCCGCCTGTCCTGTGTGTCCTGATCCTGGTGTCTGGCCCCAGAGGCTGGCCGGGCCTCTCAGGACCTTCTGGGGACCCTGACTCCCCCCACCTGGCCTTTGTGCTCTCCCACGCTTGCTGCCCCTCCCTGGTCGTGGCTGCAGACCCTCCAGGCACCCCAGCTGCCCATGCTGAACACTCCCTGTCCCTGTGGCCCTCCCAGGCCCTGGGCACCCCTGCCTCCCTGAGCCTCCTGTGTCCTGGCAGGATCACCCCTCCTGGGGTGGCAGTGCTGCCCCAGCTTCTAGGGTGTTTGCAGGTGACGTCTTTGTTCCCAGATGGGTCCCGTCTGTGTGGGGTTGAACTGCCCCTGAGCGCGCAGGGCCTCCTCCCCGGCCACACGCCCTGCCGCACGGTGCTGCCGGCAGGAAGCAGGTCATTCCAGAGCGACAGTGCAGGTTACAGAACAGGTGCTGTCCCTGTCCTGAAAAAGCCCACGAGGCCCTGTGTCCCTCTGCACAGTGTCCAAATCGGATGAGGCCTAGGTGCTCGGGCTGGCCACATCCGCACCCCCAGCCGCCCCGCACCCCCGGCCCCACACCGGCACTGACCGCACCTTTGTCCCCGGCGCTCCCTGGCTTGAGCGAATGGCTCCCACCAGTGTGGGCTGCACACAGCCCCCCCGGACACTGGCTCTTCACGGGGGCCATTATTGTCAGGGTTCTGGGTGTCTTTACTTCAGCTGGGCCCTGCACTCTGGGGATGGAGCCGCGCCAGGTTAGTTACAGAAATGAGAGCCGTCCTTTGTGTCCCACGCAGGACTCTGGCGTCCTTGTGCGTCTTACCTGTCAGTGTCAGGTCTGGGCAGCCTGAGGCATCCGGCTTTCACTGGGGGAAGGTCCCTTTGTTTCCTGCTCTCCGGGCATCTCCCTGTGGGCCTCCCACGTGGCCTGTTGGGAGTCCCCAGGTGGGGCTCTCCTCCGGGGCCTTGAGCTTGTCTGGAGAGTGAACGACCCTGTTCCCCTTCTGTCCCTGCTGTGAGGTCGGCCCCTCCTCAGAACAGAAACTAGTACACGGGCCTCACGGGTACTTTACCTGATACTGAGCCTTCTGCGAAAACCTATAGCAACTCAAAGACTGACTACATTTAGTTACATGTAGAGGCGAAACCTGACCTGCAACACGGGGAGATCCCAGGGACAGGTGTGGTCTCAGGTGCTTGGCGGGAGCCGGGGGTGCGTCCCCACCCCCACAGGACAGCTCCTCCTCTGGTCGTGGCCAGCGGCCTGAGGCTGACCCCTGTCCCTCTCCTTTCCCAGGGCGCTTGTGTGTTCTGCTTCCCGCCCTCCTGCCCTCCAGCCCTGCTCTGGGGGCTGGTCCTGGTCCTTCCCCAGAGCCCTGGGGTGGGAGTGCCCAGTGGGACAGTTCAGGGAGGAGGGGGACGGACTCTGCCTTGGGAGCCAGCCGGGGCTGTGACCGAGGAAGTGGAAACTGAGGGTCCCGGGAGCATTAAGGGGCGCTCCCCTGCTTTACATGGGGGCAGACTTAGGAACTTTCTAGAAGCCCAAAGGAGGAGGGGTGCAGAGGAACAGGTCTCAGGCGGAATGCCCTCCTTTTCCCTTGCCCTCCTGGGGCCCGTCTGGGTGGCTGTGGTCTGTCCAGGCTGGGAAGGCATGTGAGGGAGCCCTCCGCACACACGTGGGCACACCCCCCCGTACATACTTCACACGCACACACCACACACACCCCACATACCTCACATACACATACCACACACCCCACACACTGCACATGCACACACATCGCACACACACCACACACATCACACACACCAAACACACAATACACCCCCCCACACACCACACACTTCGCATACACATACCACACACACCACACACACAGCACATACTGCACATGCACACACATCACACACGCACCACACACATATCACACACACCACACACACTGCACACACAGCACACACACCACACAGACACACACACACACACTGCACACGCACACCTACATACACTCGTATCATACACGCACACAGCACAAGTGCACACTCACATAACACACGCACACCCACACACTCGCATCACGCACTGTGAAGCTGCAGGTGAGCTGCAGGATTAAGACATAACAATGGTTATACAGGCCTCTATTTTGACTCCTAAACTCTCAGCAAATCACCTTGGGGTCAGCCTAACTGTGGGTGGGCAACGGCTTTCTCCATCGTGGGCCCGAAAGCCCCCCGACAGCACTGCCCTCCTGCCTCCTGCCGGTCCGTGGTCCAGTCCTGCGCGTATCCTGCCCTGAGCGTTTAGAGTCCGTTCCTCCCACGGCTGCTCCCCACTTGCCCCACCCCAGGATCCCCAGAGTTAGGAAGGTTGGGGGGCGCCAGACGGTGCATGGCCCCGTTCTGTGCTGCACACGGGCCTCGCTGGCAGGAAGTGGACCCTGGTGACCGTCCAGGGCCCTGTCCAGCCTGGAGGGCCTGCAGCAGAGTGGGCCGGTGCCTGCCCTGGCGTCCACACCTCCACCCGGCTTAGGTCTCCGCCCCGTGGCCCAGGCAGTTGGGGTCAGGCCTTCCAAGAGGCTCAGACACAGACCACCCACACCTGTCTGCTTCATCATCGAACACACCATCGTCCTTTGGAACCACTTTGAAGAATCAGTCGACGTTAAGTCGGCAGGAGTGTTAATATAACAGTCCTCTTCCGTCTGGACGAGGTCGGGGGTGTTTGCGTGGCTTTGAGGACCCCCTGGGGCTTCCCACTTCTTAGAGGCCAAGGTGGCACCCCTTGCTCAGGCTAGAATGTCCTGGAACACTGCCTGCTCTCTCTCTTCCTGCTGAGTTTTGAAAATGTATTGCGGTAACACTGTTATCAGTCAGAGTGTTCTTACGAGCAGTCGCGACAGGCAGTCACCGTGTTCCGTGTTTGGCATTACGTGCAGGAAGTGAAGTTCCTGCCGCCTGTGGCACCTGCTCCGGGGTCTCCAGTCCTCCTCCGCTGAAGGCAGCTTGCTGCACAGTAATATCTAAACGCGTGTTTGTTTCTAGCTGCCATTGACTGTGTGTCATTAGATACAAAACAAGCAGTGCCGACCGCAGCAGCTGGGAAGGCCCCTGCCCACTTGAGGCCTCCCCCAGCCCACTGCCCATCGATGGCTTGGGTGAGGTCGTGTGCATTTGGCTTCGAGGCCTCATGGAGCACACCTGGGCCAGGGCTTTGGCGGGAGCCTTCTTTGTTTTTTTAAAGACAGGGTCTCCCTCTGTCACCCAGGCTGGAGTACGGTGGCTCCATAGCTCACTGCAGCCTCAAACTCCTGGGCTCAAGCAATCCTCTTGCCTCAGCCTCCCGAGTAGCTAGGATTATAGGTGTGTGCCACCATGCCCGGCTAATTTTTCTGTTTTTATGTAGAGATAGGCTCTTGCTGTGTTGCCCAGGCTGGTCTCGAACTCTGGCTTCAAGCGATCCTCCCGCCTCAGCCTCCCAGAGTGCTGGGGTTACAGGCGTGAGCCACCCCGCCCGGCCAGGAGCCAGTTTTTTGTGCTTCCTGGCTGAGTTGCCTCTTCTGGAGTTTCCAGGCTGGTTCAGGGAGAGTCCTGGTCCAGCTGCCCATGAACGGGGTAACCCACCGGGCTCCCGGAGTCTCCTATGTGCCCCGGGCACCTCCTGTTCCCTGTGAATCCCCGTTTTGCTGCCAGCTCTGGGCAGGGATGGTCATTTGGGCAGCCCCACCCTGGCCACAGGGAGGGTGGGCATGGAGTCCTGGCCCCTCCCGCATGGCCATGGCTCCCTTCTTGGGGACCCCACCTCCACCTCGACGCTCCCGTCCGTTGCTCAGGGGGCTACAGCCCTCGCCCAGCGCCAGCTCTGCTATATGCTGTTCAATTGTCCTCCACATTCTGCATGCTCCGGCACAACGCAGCAGTTACAGGTGACAGGGACAGATCATGAGCCTGAGGACTGGGTTGGTTCATGGCATTGTTGTGTGAAATCACGTGATGTGAACAGAGCAGAAACTGCCTCTCCCCATCACTGCAGGCGAGGGGCGCCTGTGCTGAGGGTCCCTGGCCCTACAGGAGGGCCCTCTGCACGCCTCCCAGCCCTGCCCAGGTCTGCCTGGGTCCCCGTGGGACCAGGAGCACAGAGGCTCCTCTGTAGTGCAGGAAAAGGTGGGCTGGGCACCGCAGCTTGGGAGGAGGGTGCAGCTGGCCGGAGAACCAGGACAGAGGCTGCACCCAGGGGCCAGGTCCAGGCCGCCCGCTGAGGTCGAGCTCCCTTAAAGCATACAGGGGACAGTTGGGTCTATAGGATCTGACAGGTGGACAGAAATTCCAGGAAGGGTGTCTAAGGCCCAGTGATCAGGGTGCAGTGGGGGTTGGGGACAGGGAGGTTGGGGACAGGGAGCCCAGGCAGGTGGCTGACCTGGGCCGAGCTGGGTGCCGGCAGCTGACAGGACGTCACCCAGCCTGTGGCCTGGTGTGGTGCCTGATAGATTCGTGTGTGTTGGTCTTTCCATCAGCAGCCTGATGGCAATATAATTTTAAAAGTTAAAATTAACAGGAAAGAAACGAGCTGCATGAGACTTTATTTGGTTCCTAAAAGACAACACACGTGCCTGTTAGGAACACGGCTCTGTGCTTGCCCAGCTACCGTCACGACTGCCATTCCAGCAGTTTGGGGGTCCCAGGGAGCACCCCGCTCACCCCACCCTCCATGTGCAGTACGAGCCGTGTGAGCCCCAGAGCTGTGCACGGCCACTGTGCCCCGTGTTTTGAACTAATGGACACCTTGCCTCTTCTCCCTGCTCTTTTAGAACCGAGGAGCAGACGGCTCAGCCGCCGCCGAAGGGGCAGACCCAGGCCGCCAACGGAGCAGGTAGGCCCCAGTGGGCGGGCAGCGGTGCTGGTTCTGTTCCTGGGTGCCCACTGGCACCCGGGAGTCTCCTCCCGTCAGAACGGGGTTCCTGTCTCTCGCGGGGAGCTGGTGAGTCATCGTAGCAAACTCAGTCATCAACCAAACCCTGATTATACTTTCTCATGGAAATACGACCTGCTGTTTTGGCATTGCCCACGGAACAGCGGTGTGGGGGCCACGCTGGTCCCTCCGCCATTGACCTGGCGGCCTGCTGTCCGGCTGACCATCCCGACGACAGGATGGAACCAGCAGTGGGGACACCCCGGGGTCAGGAGACAGAGCCCTTTTCTCTCTTCTCCTTGTCTTCCCACGCCTTGGCCCCTTTTTTCTCTTACTCCACACTGTACTTTCTAGAATTGTCATTCAGAGGATTGATGACGGAGGGGACTGGATTTTCCATTCAGCTCTTGTGGGCTTGGCCTGTGCACCCCAGGCAGCGCCTGTTCCTGCAGGGTGACCACGTGCAAGGACCTTCCTGCTGGTGCCAGTGGGGCCCAGAGATACAAGCCAGAGGCTCATTGGTCTCAGCCCTGCCCCGTAGAAAGATGAGAAAACTGACGTCCCAGCAGGGAAGACCTCTCCCAGGGCACCTGCTGGGTAGAGGCCCAGCGTGGCCCAGAGCCGGGCCCTGTCTGGGTCCTCGCTGAGCTTGTCTGCCAGAGGGGAAATGGTGTACGCCCCTTCCCCAGGGACCCGGGTGCTGGACCACGTGCAAGGTGGAGCTGCGTCCCCTGCGTCGTGGCCTCCTCGGGCCCTCAAAGCCCTCGGCCTGTGCACCTGGGCCACCGAGCCGGGAGCAGCGCAAGAGACCCCTAGGCTCCTGCCCCCCAGTGATCATCGAGGGTCAGAAGTGTGGGTGGGAAAGACCCCGGCTCCCCAGTGCCTGTGGCCTTGGCCCCCTGCTGAGGCCTGTCCTCGCCCTGCCTGCTGTGGTCAGGCAGGTGTGCAGGCTCTGTGTGGGGGGAGCGTGGTGGGGGAGGCGCTGGCTTCCAGGGTGGCCCTGCGGACCCTCCAGGAGGGGGAGGAGGCGGGGGTGGGGACAGACCTGGTGCGCACCTTGCACAGGTGAAATGGAGGCCCGGCAGGGGGCAGCAGTCAGTCCCAGTGATGGGGTCAGTCACGCAAAGGTGCCAGGGATACAGGGAGAAAGCCACACGAGGGTTCTCCATTTCCTCCAGGGAATTAGCCCCGAGGGGGCCTGGCCGAGAGATCCGCCCGGCCCTGGTTACTGAGCAGGGCCCGGGGTGGGCTGCAGCACAAGGGGAAGCCCACGCTCTCCGGGCAGCTGGCACCGTTCCCTGCACCTGCGGGTCAGCGCACCACAGCCCCCGTCTGGTTTTGCATTTTAAATGGCTGAAAAAATCAAAAGACTATTTGGGCGACATGTGAACATTATGTAAATCTGATATTTCAACATCCATAAATAAAGTTCCATAGAAACCAGCCAGGCCCATCCGTGTGTGGCTGTCTCCGCCACGGGGACAGGTTTGCTGTCGCCGCCTGGACTGTCACCGCAAAAACCCTGCCAGGCGCCAGCTGGGGTGCAGGAACCTGCCCGCCCCGTCCTCCCTGAGAGCTCCTCGCTCTGCCCTGCCGGGGGTCTCGGGGTGCACACACCTCGGCGCCCCTTGGCCTGTGGCCCTCAGGCTTCTGCCCCGAGCCCGCAGCGCGGGGTTGTTGGTGGCACCTGCCCGCCTTTCACGCGAGCCTCAATCACGGAGGGACAGCGCCCCCTGCAGGCGGCCCCACAGCCGGCTTTCGGAAGGGACAGACGTGTCCGTGCCAGGGAGTCCTCCTGGCTTCCCGTGGTGTGGGCTGCTCTCCACAGGCTCAGCCTTGGTGACCAGTGTCAGTCACCGGCACTAAGCCACGATAGCTCACCCAGGCCAGCCACTGCCCTGGTCGGGCCCCGTCCCTCCCAGGACACCCCCCCATTTGCTGGTCCTCAGACTCTGCAGGGCCGGGGGTGACGAGCCCACCGAGACAAGCCAGAGGTGGAAAGGGAGGTTGACACAGACCCCTGAGGTGGCCTGGACAGCCGGGCGTGCCTAGAACACGGGGTCAGGGTGAGAGAGGCTATCCCCATGCAGCGGTGGGTTTTGCAGCCGGGCGGCTCTGGTCTGCGATTGCTGTTCACACCTCGTGCCTGTGGAGAGCTGAGCCCTCAGAGTCCCCTCTGGCGTGGACCCCTTCGCTTCCCGGCTCCGTGGGGAGGCCCCTGCCCCTGCAGGTGTTTCCTGTGCCCCTCACTGGGCCTCTGCTCCCGCAGACCGCCGGAGCCAGGGGCTGTCCTCCCGCGCCCAGAAGTGGTTCTACGAGAAGTTTGGGGTGTACGTGGAGGACTTCCGCTTCCAGCCCGAGGAGAGCACCGTGGAGGCGGAGGAGCCCCTCAGCGCCCGCAGGTAGGGGCCCCACACCCAGCCTGGGGGTGGCCGTGCCGGGCTGTCCTCGTGCTGAGGCTCCAGCAGGCAGGCCGTGTCTGTCACCATGGGTCGACGCTGTCTCCCTGTGCCCTTCCTCTGGGGGTTGCAGCTGGCAGGGCCGAGAGGCCGGCGTGAGGCAGCCCAGAGCCCTGTCACGTCCACCCTGGTCTCACTCGTGGTTCGTGACCAGTGTCCTGTGGGGGCGGTGGGTTCAGTCGGGGGCAAGTGCCTGGCACCCTGGAGCCTTCCCTCCATCGGTGGTTCATGTGTCCAATCTGCAGATATTGGCCCCGCTCGCCAGGCACCAGGGGAGCCGGGGGAGCCTGCACAGCAAGGCCCTGGGGACTGGTGTGGGCAGGAGATGCGGGGACGGCTCTGTTGGGAGTCACCCGCGTCTCTCAGGGAGTTGGCAGCAAGAGCCACCCTGGTGCGTGGTGCTGCTCGAGTCGCCGCACATGCCCCAGGCACTCGGGGCATCTTCCCAGGAGCCAGCAGGGCGTGGGCGGCGGGGACGCAGAGCCCGCGGCGCACTAACGCTGGCTCCTCTCCCCTCCCAGGTTGACTGAGAACATGAGGCGCCTCAGTGAGTACCCGCGTACCTGCGTACCCCGTGCCACTGCCACATGGAGCCACCAGGGGAGGGCTGCAGGGCGGGGACCTGGGGCCGTGAGCTGACCCGAGCTTCTCCCAGACGGACGTTGTTAAGAGACTCCTGCCCCGGCCCTGGGGAGGAGGCTCGTGTTGGAAGTCTGGCCGAGGCCCACCCGCTTTTGGGGCCAAGATGGGGGAGCCCCCTGGGGCGGGAACAGAGTTTTCCCCCATGGCCTGGAGCCCTAGAGTTTGCGATGAAAACTGACGCTTTTCTCAGATGCTCCCAGCCCCAGGGAGTGTGAGCGGGGCTCCTCCCTTGCGTTTGCCTGTCCCCTCTCTCCTGTCACTGCTGTGGGGAGGGGCAGGTGGCATTTTCCCACAGGGACAGCAGACTGCCTCAGGGGAGCGCTGGCCTGGGGTCACCAGGAGCCCGCATTGGCCCAGGTTTTGCGTGGCCGGGGAGGCCAGCCTGACCCTGTGCGCGGGCGCGAGGAGGCGGGCGCTGGGGCTGACCGCGGCTGTCTGCTCTGTCTGCAGAGCGTGGTGCCAAGCCTGTCACCAACTTCGTGAAGAACCTCTCTGCCTTATCTGACTGGTACTCCGTCTACACGTCGGCCATCGCCTTCACCGTGAGTGGCTCCTTGCAGGGTGGGCGGGTGACGGCCCCCAACCCCGGGCAACACTTCCTTGAGCCCTGGGGGCGCACCCAGCCTCAGGTTCCTCATCTGTAAAGTGGGTGCGCTGATGCTGACCCCCAGCCACGGGGGCGCTCTGAGGATCAGAGACGTTGGGCTGGGCCCAGGGCGGGCAGCAGGGTTCCCTAGACAGGGCGTGGTGGCCACTGTGTGGCACAGGTGGGCCCTTGCTGCAGCACCCTCAGGCCAGGGCCTCCTGATGTGGTTGTCACCCGGTGCTGGGCCCGGGAGGCTCCAGACAAGGGCATGATGGGTGGGGCACCCAGCCCGGCCTCTGTGAGCCACGACTGCTGTGGAGGAATAGGACTGCAGGGCTGGCATCCCAGGGGCTTCTGGGAGAACAGGCCCCGCTGCCCTGCCCAGAATCGCCCCCTCAGCCACGCACAGGAAGACCCTCCGCCCATTTCTCAGGAGTGGAGACCGTGACCCCAGGGGTGCAGGGGCTGTGCCTCCTATGTGAGGATGCAGGCTGCCCACGTGCCTGCCGCGGCCGCAAGGCCAGTGCAGGCGGCCACAGCCCCCGGAACCCTCCAAAGCTCCCAAAGGCAGCACAGTCCTGTTGAGGGGGCCCCACCTCTCAGGACCCTTCTTGGCTGAAGCATCTTTCTGGAGGTCCCCAGCTGGCTTCAGCATGGAGGGGTCCTGAGGACCAGCCTCGCCCCGGCCCTGGGTCAGGCCATCTGGGCACATCTCGGAAGCCCACGGCTGGTGCCTGCCCCGGGGACTCTGGCCCACCTGGGAGATGAAGGTTGCTGGGGGGCAGCTCCATCTCGGCCCCGGGGGTCCCCTTCTCCCACCACCCTTCACAGACGCTTTGCACCGCAAGGCCTTTGCTGCCTAGGGTCCGGGATACCTGCGTATCATGTCTCTTACGGGGTCAGAGGGTGGCTGAGGGTGGATTCCATTCCCAGCCGCCTCAGGGCCTCTGTTCTGTGTCTGCAGCTTTGTGTGGGGCACAGGGGGCCCCAGGTGACGGTAGCCCTGGCGGCAGCATCCTGGCTGTGCTCAGCCCACGGTTGGCTGCTCCACTCAGGTGTGCTGAGTCCTAATGATGCCCGAGTCCGGCACATGGAGCCACACCTGGGGGCCGTGACGGGCGGGGCAGCTCTTTCTCTGGCTCCCTCTGTTGGGCAGCTGTTCCTCAGGACCCTCCCTCCCCGCCCACGCAGGGCAGCTTCTCTCTCCGTGGGCAGCTGTCAGCTGGGAAGCAGCCCTTCCTCCTGCTTCCCTTCACACGTGCCCCCTTCCCTGGGTGTCTGGGGAGCCCCTGGGGCCAGGTCTCCCTGCCGGGCGCTGCTGGTTGGGGGCAGGTGGGAGGGATGGGCTCATCCTGACCCAACCGTCACGTCACCTGACTGCCCCCCTCTGCACCGCAGGTGTACATGAATGCCGTGTGGCACGGCTGGGCCATCCCCTTGTTCCTGTTTCTAGCAATTCTGCGGTTGTCCCTCAATTACCTCATCGCCAGGTAGGTGAGCTGGTTTGACGCGTGGCCGCTTTATCCCACCGTGTGCAGGGCTGTGCTGTGTCCCTGCGTCACACACGACCGTGACACCAGACAGGGGTGTGGTGCACTGGTGTTTGGAGGGTGATCCTCTGACAGGCTCCAGAGACCCCCGGGCAGGAACTTCTCCCCAAACCTCAGCGTGGGGGTGGCTGAAGCCACAAGGGCTCAGTGCCGTGTGAGGTCCCTGCTGGTGGCTGTCCCAAGATGGACAGGCCGGGACTCAGGCTAAGGGGGTGAGCAGTCTGCAGTTGGCACCGCTGCCTGAGGGGCGCGTTGCACCCGCACAGGGCACCAGCTGGCCCTGTGTCACTCCTTGCACCCCCACTGAGCACCCCCTCCCTGTGGAGGCCGAGGGGCCCTGGGAGGCCCCCAGCCCGGGGCTGGGGAGAGCAGCCCGGATTCCCACTTGCTCTCGGCCCTTCCCAAGTTTGCACTGATTCGCTGATTTTTCTAGGTGACTTTCTGTGCCTGCTCACATTGGCCCATTTGGAAATGGTTTTGTAGAAAACGTTTAAACTCTTGCAGGGGTCACAGCACCCGAGTTGAGCAGGACTAGCTGGCACCTGCCGTTTCGGTTGAAGGCTTCTCCCCTCCACGCCTCTGGCTGCTTTTAAATGTGTCCCCTCCCCTCAGGACAGCCCCGGGGGGTGGGGGCGGTAAGGGTGACAGGAGTCATCCACTGCTGGGGAGCGGCCCTGGTGGTCCCGGGGTGGACTGGCGGGGTTTCTGGAGCCCCCTACCCCATCTGGCCGGCAGAGCTGCTTCAAGCCTGCTGGGCGGGCAGGGCCGGTGACTCGATGCCACCCCTGGGCACGCTGCTTGTGGGGGACGCAGTTTCAGGGTGTGTTTGCTTCCTGTCTGCTAGGGGCTGGAGGATTCAGTGGAGCATCGTGCCAGAGGTGTCTGAAGCTGTGGTAAGTCCTGGGAGGGCCGAGGGTCTCATCCGCCTGTCTCCGCCAGGTCAGGCTCAGAACCCATGTGTGCTGCGTGGGGGGCGGGGCCCGGCGGGGAGGCCCCCAGATGAGGCTGTGTGGTCACCCTCTGGGAGCCCCCTGGAAAGAAGAGGTTGGGGAAGAAAATGCAGCCAGCCCAGCCCCAAGCCCCGGGAGGCCGAGCACCCTGCCCTGCCCTTGCTGGGGCTCCCAGCTAGGATGGGATGTGGTGGGAATGGAGGATGGTGAGGGGACCCTGCAGCCCCCACAGCCTCCCTGGGTAGGGTGGGGACCAGTGGGCTGGATGAGTAGATGTGGTCCCACCTGGGACTCTAGAGTCCCCTTCTGGCCCACTGCCTCGTTTTGTGAATAAAGTTTTATTGGCACACAGCCACACTCATTCATTTACTCACTGCTACGGCTGTGTCTGCGCTACAGTTGAGTAGCTGTGACAGACCACATGGCCCGAGAAGCCCTCTGACCCTTTACAGAAATTTGTTCTAGAAGGAGACTCCCTCCCATGGGGCAGGACCACCAGGTGTGGGCAGAGGGAGGCCACGGTTCCTCCACGTCCTTGTTGGACACCAAGCACCTGCCTTGTCGTGGGGCACACAGTGGTGGGGGTGGTGGCCTGGGGGAGACAGGCCTGTGCCTGCCTGGCCCTAGAACTCGGGAGGTTCTTAATGAATGGGAGACGTGTGGACTCGGACAAGCAGGACAAGGCTGGTGTCCCTGCCTGTAGGTGAGGGAGTGGGGTGGGTGGTCTCACATGCACCTGTGCAGGTGAGCTGCGTGAGTCGGAGCCTCGGCCCAGCCACTGCGGGACGGCTCTGCCCGCCCCTCCTCGGGTGCCAGGGTGAGATTTCACCATCAGCCCAGAAGGGCGCCTGGGTCCCCAGGGGACGTCCCATCCTCACTGACTGTGTAGGGATAGCAGAGTGACCCACAGGTGCCGGGGGCTGGGAAGCCTTCATGCTGTTTTGTCAGTAATTTTCTGAACTGTTAAATTTCAGTGGAAAATTCTCTTTCCCCTTTGACTGAAGGAACCTCCCAAGGAGGACCTGACCGTGTCCGAGAAGTTCCAGCTGGTGCTGGACGTCGCCCAGAAAGCCCAGGTACTGCCACCGGCCCCCGGCGCAGCCTCTGTGGATGGTGGGCGGGGCCCTGGGTAGAGGAGCCCCCAGGCTGGAGGCAGGACTGGACCCAGGTCCCCTCCGCTCCAGGCCAGGCCCCCCCCCCCCCCCCGCAGGCCTGGGAGCGGCTGCACAGGACCGTGGGCTGTGGGGGGCTGTGCGGCTGCGTGTCCGTGGCTTGCCTGAACCCGGGTGTCTGGGGCTCTTGGTGTGACCGCGGGGTCTGTTGCGATTGAGGTTTCTTCTTCGAGCAGAACCTGTTTGGCAAGATGGCCGACATCCTGGAAAAGATCAAGAAGTAAGTCTCAAGCCCCCACCCGGCGGCGCGGTGCGCCCGGCCCTGCCTGAGCCTGCCGTCTCCCTTCCAGCTTGTTCATGTGGGTGCAGCCGGAGATCACGCAGAAGCTGTACGTGGCGCTCTGGGCCGCCTTCCTGGCCTCCTGCTTCTTCCCCTACCGCCTGGTGGGGCTCGCCGTGGGTAAGGCGCTATCTGGCCCCAGGGGCCTGCAGCAGCGGGGACGGGAGGGGACGGAGGCTGCTGCGTCCCAGCAGGGTCCACGGAGGTCCTTCCTCTGCTTTTTGTCAGAATGTTTGGATTCGGGAGAAAGGGAGCCATGCAAGATCCACGGACACAACGATCATTTCTGAAACTGGGCATGCCCTCTGCTTCTAAGGCCCCCCTAGTTTCTTGGCCAGTGGAAGGAGCAGGTGAACCCCAGACCGAGTCTGCCAGGTCCTAGGGCCATCAGGGAGTCAGTCACCTTGGGGTGGGACGCCTCTCTGGGCGCCTGTGGGCTGGGGTGACAGTTGGGGGAGCCTGAGTCTGGTTTGAGGCGCAGGGAGACTGGTCGTAGCCGACAAGTTTGGTGACATGGCGTGAGGCCATGGGTCACGTCCACCCGAAATGCTCGTTCTGGAGTTGGTGTCAGCAGGGAGAGGGAGCTGCCGTGAGGCCCGGGTTGTGTGGGACGCCGGTGTGGTGTGTGGCACCCCCTTACCACGGGAGGCGGCTTGCCCGCTTCCCGCCCTTCTCTCTTCCTTTCCTTCCCTCGACAACGACAATCCGACAATCCGGTGTCTGATGTGGGCCGGGCACCGGCCTCAGGAGCAAGGCCTGTGCTCGTGGGGCCAGTGGGAATCGTGTGAGCCCAGACAGGCCGGTTTGTGCGAGTTAGGGAAGGGTGGAGGGAGAGCTCCACACGGGATCCTGGGGGTCACACCTCGTCCCCCCACGTTCCCAGATGCCAGGAAGCTCCGCCTGGCGTGTGCTTAGGAGCGTTACAGAGACTGCTGGCGTGAGAGAGAGACGCTCCCCTGCCCTTTCCCCAAATCCCTTCACCACGAGGAGAGGAAAGTCCCTCAGGGACATGGTGGGGCTGAGTTCTGGCAGCAGCAGCTCTCGGCAGCCCCTTGTCGCCCCTCAGGTGCCATGGCCGGTGTGGGGAGGAGGCAGATTTGACCAGGGCTTTGGTTTTGAAACCCAGATCCTTACCCCACAAACGCCCTTGGGCCCTGCTGGCCAGCACCAGGACTCTGGGAGCCTGAGCGTGGAGGGGACCCCCAAGACCTCCAGTCAGGCCTCTGAAGAGGGGCATGGCTCAGGAGGCCTAGCAGCACCTGAGGCCTGGGCTGCCCTCTGCCCTGAGCCCAGGGGGTGGGCACCTGGGGCTTGGTGTCCTAGATCTGTCCTGCCGTCCTCTTTTGTGGCAGCCAGTGTGGCTTGGTCCTTGCGACCTCACCAAGATCACCACCACCACTGGGTGGAGCTTACGGACGCTGCCAGCTGTGGGTCAAGGTCGTCATCCTGGTTCTCCACCGCCTGTCCGCCCTCCCACGGTGCCGGCGGGAGACCTGAGCGTGGGCGCGAGGATGGCCCCGGCTGGGATTCGAAGGCCCTTGGGCTGAGCTGTCCCTCTGGCCGGGCTGGAGGAGGCCTGGGAGCTCCGTCTAGTCGACCAAGCTGGTGTCCCACCTGCGCCCCTCCCTGCCTGAGCACATTTCCAGAGTTAAAAAGTTGGGACTTGGGGTCAGAAACTCTGACTTGGTTTATGAGTTTATGTGAAAATGTTTTATAAAGACAAAAAACAAAGCAAAGCAAAGGCACAGCTTTATCCAGTTCCCTTTATAGAAAAGTGCAGATATTGCGTGGAACTCAGTCTGCAGGAAGGGGCTTTTGCACGTGGTCTGGTCTGTCTGGCCGGGCACCATGGGCAGCACAGCAGCCCCCAGCGCTGGGAGGGGCCCAGCAGTTCTAGCTGCTCGGAGGGACACGGTTCCCTGGCTTGAGGAGGTGTGCGTGGGCGGCATCCGGCCTCTGGTCCCTGTGCTGTTGCTGTGTGTGGCCCTGGGTGCAGGCTAGTGTGCCCGCTTCTCCGCACTCTAGTTCTGGGTGTGCTCGTGTGCCCGATTCTCCGCACTCTAGTTCTGGGTGTGCTCGGCTGGGCAGGTAGCCCACAGCTGCTGAGCCAGCCAGGGGTGGGGAGGCCTCATGGGGGCCACGGCCACAGGCGTGGGGCAGCACCAGGTGAGGGGTCAGGTGGGAGTGGACTTGGGGAGGGCCTTGGATTCTGTGTCAGGTGTGGGGAGTTTGAGCAAAGGAGGGACATTTCTGACGTGTTTTAAGTGGGTCAGGAATAGTCCTGGGCCAGGGCAGAGTTGGGGAGAAGTAAGGAGGCATTGGGGAGACCAGCAGGACTGGGTTGGGTGGGGGAGGGTGTGGCCTGGGCAGGAGTAGGTGTGGCCTGGGCAGGAGAGAAGGTGTCCTGGATAGGGGTAGGTGTGGCCTAGTCTAGAGCTTGTGTCCTGGTAGGAGGTGTGGCCTGGGAGGAGTGGGTGTGGCCTGGTGGGAGTAGGTGGGGCCTAGTCTAGAAGGTCTGGCCTGGTGGGAGTGTGTGGAGCCTAGTCTAGAGGGTGTGGCCTGGTGGGAGTGGGTGGGGCCTAGTCTAGAGGATGTGGCCTGATGGGAGTGGATGGGGCCTAGTCTAGAGGATGTGGCCTGATGGGAGTGGGTGGGGCCTAGTCTAGAGGGTGTGGCCTGGTGGGAGTGGGTGGGGCCTATCTATAGGGTGTGGCCTGGTAGGAGTGGGTGGGGCTTAGTCTATAGGGTGGGGCCTGATGGGAGTGGGTGGGGCCTAGTCTGTAGGGTGGGGCCTGATGGGAGTGGGTGGGGCACTGGCAGTGGGGCCGGGGGCCCTGGGGTATCTGACCTATTTGGAAGGCAGATCCACTGACTGGCAGGTGGATGGGAGGGGGGTGAGGGAGGGAGTTGGGGATGCTGAGGGTGTTCTCTAAACCGCTGGGTAGGTGATGGTGCCCTTTGGTGCCACAGGGAAGGTGACGTGGGGCACAGGGGAGGGGCGTGTTAATGACTCTGGGGTGGAAAGCGTGTGGAGCTCAGGGAGCAGTCTGGCCACTGGTCTGGAAGTGCGGGGCACGGCCTTCGCCCGGTGTGAACCAGGAGGCTGGGCAGGGATGAGGGGCGAGGCCGAGCTGAGGTCTGACTCACGTCCAGGAGAGCCTGGGCTGGGCTGGGCTTGGGCAGGGTGCAGATCTGGGAGGCAGAAGGTGCTGGAACCGTCATCCCAGATAGACACACAAAATTGCCACGTTCTGGGTTAGACAGCACTCTGTCTCCCCTACCCCAGGACTCTATGCCGGCATCAAGTTTTTCCTCATCGATTTCATCTTTAAACGCTGCCCGAGACTGCGAGCCAAGTACGACACGCCCTACATCATCTGGAAGAGCCTCCCCACAGACCCCCAGCTCAAGGAGCGCTCCAGCGCCGCCGTGTCACGCAGGGTGAGTCCCCGTCCTGCCACTGGGGAGCACATGAGGGGCCCACGGAGCCGGTCGGTCCCAGGCCCAGTTCTCCGTTCACCTTCAGCCCATTTGGAAGCTGACCGTGTCAGGGCGTATGGGGCTCTGGGAGCACTGTGAGGTTCTTCCCTGCCACCTCTTTTTGGAGGCCCAACTGTCCCTTCACGCACCTACTAGGGACCAGCCACCCCCTCAAGCCCAGGGCAACATTTGAGAGCTGGGCTGGGGCCCCCACGGCCTAAGAGCCCCTCGAGGTGCTTCTTCAGAGGCTTGCTGGGAGCAGGGTCCCACCGAGCCAGGCTGAGGGTGGGCCAGGTATGGGGTGCTGAGAGCCAGGGGCCTGGGAGTGACCACTCCGTGGTGGGTGCCTGGGCCCTGCCGACCCTGCCCGTCAGGCTCAGGCATCAAGACCAAGCAGCACCTGGGAAGGGCCCGCGCTGGGCTCACAGGCTGGTACTGGGCCACATTCATTTATGGTGACAGGCCCTACGGGGTCAGGCACAGTGTCCTAAGGCAGGACACAGGTGCTCTCCTCAGGGCCTCTCAGACCATCGGGGAGGTTCTGGGCCAAGCAGGGCTTCCAGGAGGTTTAGGAGGGCTCCCTGGAGGAGGTGTGGTTGGCACACGGTCCCACGTGTGTCTGCTGGGGAGAGGGTGTGCCAGTGTCCTGCTGATGCTCTGTAGATGTGGGTCATGCTCGCAGGTCCCTGGATGACAAAGCTTTTTGGGACCCTGAGCTGAGCCACAGGACAGCCCAGCCAGGCACAGAGCAGCCTGCACTCGGGGAGCCAGGCTGAGGGGCCCTACCCGGGCACGGAGGCAGCGTGCGGGGAGACGGCCCGGCTTGGCCCCCGGGCAGCTGGGATGGGGTTTCTGGGCAGCAGGGCTGCTTAGCGCTGGCCCCGTAGCAGAGAGTGGGGGGCGGCAAGGACGTGGGGTGTGGCGTCCCGAGGTGGGGGCTTCCCGCGGGCTCACAGCCCTGCTCAACTCGGGGTGTTGGTGACCTTGTGTCACTCAGACCGCAATCCCGGTCACACGCGTGTCTGTTGTCTCCTTTCTGGCCAGCTGTCAGGGCACGACAAGGTACAGTGTCTGTGTGGAAGGACCCTTGGGCTGCTGTGACCGTTGCCGTGTTGTGACTGATTTTCTCACGTTGCCTTCCGTGGCCTGTCCCACGGCCAGTTTTGATTCCTGACGTGTCGATTTTAGCTGTCTCTGTGCAGACCACACGTGGGCAGCAGGGTCCTGGGCCTGCCGTGCTGGGGTGCGGCTCGGCCATGGCGTCTGGGGTGGGACCGTGGGGGTGTTGCTGGGGTCTCCCCGCCATGGCAGGAGGTGGAGCAGAGGTGGCGCTGGCTGGGACGGGGCACTCCGCCCGCATCGGACTGCCGCTGGCAAGAGGGTGTGCGTGCCTGTCAGGGCTTGAGTGGCAGCTGGCGCGGGCAGCGAGCCCCGGGGGTGCCCCACGCGCTGGCGGGGCCTGACCGGACGCTGTGCCGTCGGCAGCTGCAGACAACCTCGTCGCGGAGCTGCGTGTCCAGCGCGCCGGCGGGGCTGGGTAAGGAGGAGGACGCCGGGCGCTTCCACAGCACCAAGAAGGGCAACTTCCACGAGATCTTCAACCTCACGGAGAACGAGCGGCCACTGGCGGGTACGTGCGCGACGTTGAGGTGACCTGCCCCTGGGGACAGCCCCGGTGGCCTCACAGGGGCGTTCACGTCCCGCTGCCCGGGGAGGCATCACACCGTGGGACGGTTCCCAGGGGACACGCTCACAGGCGGGTTTTGTCCCGTCAGTGTGTGAGAACGGCTGGCGCTGCTGCCTGATCAACAGGGACCGCAAGATGCCCACGGACTACATCCGCAACGGCGTGCTCTACGTGACGGAGAAGTGAGTGTGGCCTCGGCGCAGCGGCGGCGGGAGGTGCGGGAGCCCCACGCCAGCCCCGGGCTCGGGCTCGGGCAGCCGGGCCGTGAGCAGTTTTCCCAGTGGCCTCCCCGTGGGCTGCAGGCTGCAGGGGACACAGCGGTCCCGCCCGCCAAGAGCCTACCCCGCCCTTGCTGGTGCCCGGCCGGTGGGGATGCTGGGTCTGGTCCGGGAAGCTCCTGTGGCCAAAGCCATGCGGGGGGGTGAGGGACAGTCTCCTGAGGAGGCCACTGTGCAGTGACCCACTGGGACCGAGGCCCCGGGGCCTTGTTGCCTGTTTGGAGCGAGGGCAGCTCTGGGTTTTCTCTACCAGAAGGAGACCGACCTTGCCAGCAACCACACAAGCCCAGGTGTGGGCGGAACCGGCCCGGGGCGGTGTCTGTTCCTGGTGTTGAGGGGCCCTCGGCCGCTGTCCCCCACACCTGCAGCCTCCCCGTCCCCTCTCGCCCGGGAGATTCCGCCCCAGCCTCAGGGGCTCCTGCCTCTCTTGTTGGGAATGAAAGTCTTAGCTGTTTAGGTGCTGCGTTGGGCGGGGAAGGTGTCCCTGTTCGTCCCCACCTGGGGCTGTGGGGCAGCTGCTAGGTTGTGCCTCTGTCTGTCCTCTCCCTCCTCCAGTTACTTGTGCTTCGAAAGCTCCAAATCGGGGTCTTCAAAGAGAAACAAGGTCATCAAACTGATGGACATCACCGACATCCAGAAGGTGGGACTGCGCTGCCATCCCCCATCCCACCGCTGTCCCCTGTCCCACTGTCCCCACCTGCTTTTAGGGTCAGGAAAGCCGAGGGCCCAAAAGTGGTGGTTTCACTGGATATGGCCACGGCCCTGGGGGAGGGGCAGCTGGGGACTTGCACGGGTGCTGCTGCTGCCTCCGACTGGGCTCACCTTCTAGAAGGTCGCCGTGGAAAGCTCCTGCCAGCCCCCACCACTAGCGCATCCACATCCCTGTGGGTCAGCACCTGTCATGGTCCCCATGTGGGACCACGTGAATAAGACGTGCCCAGATCGTGTGTCTTAAAGTGAGGGGGCCTGTGCTCCCCACCCCTCGCATCTGAGACCCCCCAAAGCCAAGGGAGCCCCAGGCTCCTGCTTTCGGTGCAGGTGTTAAGGTGAGAGCGAGACGGTGGCATCTGGTCCGGCATTTCCGTGGCCAGTTTCCCTCGAGTGTCATCACGTGGAATGTGCAGGCGGGCCTGGGCACAGGCGTGTGCGGGGCTGACGGGCACGCCCAGCCAGCGCGGTCAGGCCGCTGCTCCTTCCTGGCATCTCGGGCACAGGCAGGTGCATCTGGGGGGTGGTGTACCCTCCCTCCACGGCATGTCCTATGCACCCAGCCCCGTGGCTGCTGTGGTTCATCCCCGTCCAGAAAAAAGCTGCAGGATCAGCTGACCGGAAGGCACAAGGCCAGGGCCGGAGTCCCCCCGGCCCACCTCTTGGGGTGGGCAGTGCTGACACATGCCCCCCCGTCACGGGCCCTGGCAGCTCTGGGGCCTGGTTCCCACGTGCAGTGTTCTTAGGGACCTGCCCCTCCCGGCCGCCCTCAGGCCAGCTGCTGGCGGTCCTGGGACAGGGTGGGACGGGCCATTTACAGGTCTGGTTGTCAGTCACAGAGTGAGGAGATGCTCCCAGGTCCTTATCCTCTGTGGCTGGGAAGTCCCTGGCCCCGGTGCGTCTTGCTGTCTGCGTGCCTGGGCGAGGAGAATGCCCCAGGCCTGTGGTGGGCTGGCTGCCACCCCGTCCCTGGGAGAGGCCCGTGGTGACAGCCACGTCGTTGTCTTTCAGTACAAGGTCCTGTCTGTCCTCCCAGGCTCAGGCATGGGGATTGCCGTATCGACGCCATCAACCCAGAAAGTAAGTGCCAGGCCGGGAGCCCCCGAGGGGCCAGGGGGGCCCGAGAAGCACCTTCTTTTCCTCCGGGTGGCAGGATCCTCTGCCACGTCCAGTTGGGGTCAGAAATCTTAGCCCTCGGTGGGGCCGCAGAGTTAGGGGCAGATGGGGAGTGAGAGGTGGGGGGTGGACCCAGCTTGGTGACTCAGGGAAGGAGAGGTTGAGCCTCAGCCTGGGGCCCCTGCCTCTTGCCTCAGTTTCTCTCCAGGCTGGGAGCCTGGTCCCTGGGTGGCAGGGAACGTCTGCTCTTCTGCACCCAGACCCCAAGCGGCTGCACGTTAACCTGGCCCCCCGGCTCGGGGTGTCTCGGTCCTGGCGTCAGCCTGGCCACACCGCGTTCACCGACGGCGTTTCCTCCCCGCCAGCCGCTTGTGTTTGGGGCCATGGTGCACAGAGATGAGGCCTTCGAGACCATTTTCAGCCAGTACGTGAAAATCACGTCCGCAGCAGCGTCCGGTGGTGACAGCTAGTATTGACTTTCCCTGGACATTGCTGGAATTTTTTTTTTTTTTAATAATTTGGTAGTGGAAAAAGATTGGACATCCTCATCTTTTGCAATAATTCTCCTCGACCTGTGGTTTTGATTGTGTTGACTCCTGCGTTTCATGGACCATGACGAGCCGGGGGCCCCCGAGGACGGAGGGAGCCCCTGCCCCGGCTGCGGCGATGGACACGGTGGACACGGCGGGCGGAGGAGCCGCGGGGCTGCCGGGAGGAGGCGGTGCCGACCCCTGTTCCCCACCTGGGCCTGCATCGAGAGACCACGCCGGGCACCGAGGGGCTCTCGTGACCCCACCTCCCTGCTCTCCAGAGGCCAGAAGCTTTTCCTCCACCAAAGCCATAGCTGAGGAGCGTTTGCGGTTAGTAAGGTGACAGTGAGGGGTGACTTGGGGGCCCCTTCGCCAGCCACCAAGAAATGGGCCGGTCACTCTTCTGCCTCCTCCAGCAAGCCCCGCCTGCTGGGGTCCCCCACGGAGCGCTGCGGCCGGTGTGGCGTCCCTGGCCCGTGCTGTGCCCACCCTCTTTGGGAGCGCGCGGGCTGATGGGAGGGGCCCCTTCCTGCTCCCTCCAAGCTGGGCGTGTCTGCTGGCACCGTCCTCGCCAGCCCCGTGGTGCCCCGGCCCCACCTGCATGGCCGCCGGCCTGTCTTGGCCTCACACCGGCCAGGAGGTCCTCAGCTGGTGACCTGTGACGGTCCAGAGTGGTAAAAGCACATCTTTTTAGCACTTTGCTCTTTGGGAAGGCCCGGGAGGACATCTGCAAAGGCTTTTGGGGTGCCCCGAGCTTCGCTGGCTCTCAGATGAAAGCCAAGCCCAGCCTGGCTGGCACTTGGCCCCCGGGCTGCTGGCACTGGAGTTGGTGTGGGGAGGGCATGGGCAGGTGCGTCCCAAACGCACGGTGGCCCTCGCTGCAGACGCCCTTCCTGTGTCAGGGAAGCTTGGAGGTTCTCTGCTTTAGGGAGCGACCGGGAGCAGAGCCCAGAGGCTCGGGCCAGCGCGGCCTGTCCCCCCGGCATCTGACGGTATCCCCGCCCCGGGAAGCCCAGGCTTCCCGCGAACTAGGCTGGTGGGGGCCGGAGGGAGCCTCTCGCAGGCCTGGCTTGTTCTGGGCCGTCTGCGTCGGGCTGGGAGTGAGGAGCAAGGCAGCCCGGTGGCCCGGGACAGCCTGCGGCCTCGAAGGACGCAGCCCCCTGGCCCGGGCGCCTCTGGGGCAGGTCGCTCCAGTTCCTTCAGCTTGTCCCGAGTCTTTTGGGTATTGTTGAGATTGTTTTTTGAAGAAACAGAAGATTATATTTTTTACAGAGAGCAAGCTGTTTTTCTTATTTTTATATCATTTTTCAGATGTAATTTTTACCTTTGCTCCGATCCTCATTTGCTGGTTTGGGTGAGAGATCTGGCGGCTCAGTTACCCCCTTCGCAGGGCTGCAGGGTCCCACGCGGGGGCCGGGGGGCGCGGGGAGCCAGGCCGACCGGGGGGTTAAGCACACTTCCCACCCTGACGGTGACGCCCCCGCCGCCCCTGGCTACACGGATGTCAGCGTTGCAGGTCACCGCGCGGCAGCCTTTCCTAGGTGGCGGCAGAGCCCGCTCACCATGGCTGCGGCTCCTGCCTGGACCGGCTCTCTCAGGTGCGTGGGGTGGGGGGAGACAGTGCCCAGGGCAAGGCTGGGTGGGCCCTGACCTGTCCCCAGCAGTGGCTCGGGGTGACACCCGTGGGTGATGGTCATACCTCTCTGGGCCCCTGGCAATGCCCAGCGGTGGGGCCGTGGGGTCAGCTAGTGCCGCTTCTTAGGCGCACTGGGATCCTGTCCCCAGCACAGTGAGGAGGGGTCCCTGCGGCGAGCGGCCCTGCTTGCGCAGAGCGGGTGGGTGGTTTAGTTCGAGTCCCTTTTGAGGAGAAGGGAGATGAAAACTGACCACGAGCTGGGGTGGCCGCCGGGCTCCCGGCCAGGGCCCGGAGTGGCACAGCTGGCGGCGGCAGGTCCCCTGGGGACGGCGCACGCGGACCTGCGGGCCCTGGACTCCCGGCAGGGAGAAGCTGCAGTTTCACTGAATCGTATAAATCTGGGCAGATGTTTAATTTCTATGACTAATCACTGAAGTAGAATGAATGTTAAATTTTTTATGTCTGAAGCCTGAGTCTATTTTCGATCTGTAAATAATCATTACCAGTGTGACTTTTGTTCATAAAAAAAAAGATTGTACTGTATGAAGAATCCATGGGGGGAAAAAAACCCTGTAACATTTTTTTAAGAAAACTTCATTTGTTTAAAGAAGTCTTGTATAAATTATAATTTTTATTTAAATAAACCTAAAATGCTTTGTGCTAAGGCTTGGGGGCTGTCCGCCTTCTTGGCAGGGCCACCTGCCCAGACCCTCCACGCCCCTGGGCCCCGTGGCTGCCGGTGGCAGGGGTTCTAGGTGCCCAGGTGGGGGTGGCAGGGGTTCCAGGCGCCCAGGTGGGGCCGAGGAGAGTCCGCTGGGCCGGGGGCTTCGGCGGGAGCAGGACGCTGGGCCAGGGCTCCAGGGCCTGGGAGCCCAGAGACCTGGCAGCACCTTGGTGCAGGGATGCAGGTCCCGGCCCCCCGTGCCGTGGTGTCCTGCCTGCCTGGGGGTCTGGGCAGAGGGGTCCCCAGCAACATTTGGGGCTTGGCCGGTCCAGACACTGACACAGCACACAGAAGGACACAAGAAACTGCCTGGCTCCTGAGGCCACCGAGTCGAGCACAGACTTGTGCCAGGCACAGCTGACGGTGCGCAGACCCCCCAGGGCCAGCCAGGTCCCATGGGCCCACTCTATGCCAGGACAAGGCCTGGGGACGATGGACATTTGTGTCCTCCATCCATCCATCGGTGCATGGCAGGCACTGTCCTGGGTGCTAGGAAACAGTAGTGACAGGACAGAGGTCCCTGGGAGCCTCAGCCCCATCCCGTGCTGGGACAGCACCCCACAGTCCCCTCACCCACCCACCCCTTCCCTCTTTGCTGCTGGTCCTCCCGTATGCCTGTGGTCCTCCGCCACACTGCCCGAGGCTCAGTCCTGCTGGGACTGTCCACGGCCCACAGGGCCCCGCTGTCGTCCTCCCCTGGCTTCCTGAGCAGGGCGGCTGAGGGCAGCTGGGCCTTGAGGGGCTCTCCCGGGGGTTCCCAGGTGCTCATGCCTCACGTGGCACAGTCGGGCTTAGGGGAGGCCGCCCACCTTCAGCCCACGGCCTCTTCGCTGAGAGAACCTGACGGCCTGACAATTTGCCTGTTTTACGTATATTTCATTATTTAATGTCAGTGAAGAGGCCCACGTGTTACTCCATCACTGTTATAAAAACTACTTTGGTAACTGGGTTCCGGTCTGGTTAGGTTCCTTTGCAACCGTGCGCATGTAATTTATGCATCTTACGACAGCACTCCAAGGGCAGCTTGGTTCCTGGCTCCCGGAGGGGCCGCAGCCCAGGGAAAAGGTCAGGAACCCCAGCGGAGGTGCCCCTGTGGGGCTTGGGGCAGAAGCCATCACTGGCTGCAAATCAGAAGGGTCACCCAGGGTGGGGGAGTCAGGATAGGGGGACAGACCCCAGAGGGAAATGAAATTACCAATAGTGGTTTTGTTCTGGAATCTTCTTTGTCCTCATCATAGGTACCATGTATTTCTCTATGCTATCTAGTGAATGAGTTTGACGAAGGATGAGTAAATAAATGACAGGGGCAGTGTCAGGAGCCAGGGCTGTGGCTCGCACTGTTCTCCGTGTAACTCCCACAGGCCCAGTGGCCGATACGGGGCCATCGGCTGTGCGGGGGACTGGAGCGCGGCACTGGCTGCCGAGGGGAAGTGACCAAAGACGGAATCGCAGACAGAGGGAGCTGCCCAGCCGCTGACATCTCCCCAGGCACCCTGGAACCAGGAAGCCCGGCCCCCCATGGAGCCCCCCCAGCAGGAAGGGGGAGCTGCCTGCTCGACTGGGTGTGGCTGGAGCTGGTGGCACCTGGCGCTGATCGGCCACTCCCTAGGAGACAAGCCCTCCTACTCGATTTTGTACCGACTTCACAGCTGGTACAGGCGGGACACAGCTGGAATGTAAGACTGTAAAGAAGATACTCAACTGTTACTACTTGTAGAAGATACAACGATTACAGAAAACCATCCGAAGTTACAGGTAAATTATAACAGGAGGGTGAAAGTTGCCGGAACCAGAATGGAGTCATTTAGGTCAAACCCTAACGTCGGCGTCGGGAGGCCGGGAAGCAGCAGCCGTCACACACACAGGCCTGTAACAGGACCTGTCCCAAGCCAGTCCTGCGTGCAGACCTGCCGGCGACAGAACTTCTCCCAAGAACCTTCCTGAGAGTGTGGCATTCCAGATAAGCCGCTTGCAGGAGGGCGCTCACCTGTCTCCGCCAACGAGCGATGCCAGCGCCCCAGTGTGCTTCTGTGACCCACGAGCTGTCTCCACGCAGCTTACGGGGACTGCTCTTTGCCTTTGCAAGTGCCCCTGTGCCCTGACCCCGCACACGCCCGGGTCCCATCGCACGCAGCACGCACATCCCGACTGCAGTCCGCCTTCCAACCCCAAGTGAACTGTCTTTGGAGAACTTGTCTCTCTGTCGTCATTTCAGGTTGACAGGAGGCAAAGTTTCCAGACAGAATCTCACACGTGGAAAACAATTGCATTTCTATGCAAAACAATTTTTTTTAAAGCCTCAAAATATGAAGTTTTTAAGAATAAGCAAAACTAAAAGACTTATGGAAAGATTCTAAAATTGTTGAAAGACATTAATGAGGATCTATAAAATGGAAATAGCTGGAAAACTCATTTTCATGATGCAAATGTCTTCTCAAGACACGTGGAGTGGAAAAAGTTAGAGAGAACAAGACACAGCGTGTTCCCTTTGGCTCAAGTGCAGAAGCTTCAAAGCCAAGCAACGTGCTGCCGCCCGGCGTGACCATCGGGAAAGGCGGGTAACTCACGTTCCACAGGCCGTGACCTCCGGTGACGAGGCCGGGCAGATTTGGCGATGGGGGCACAGGAAGCTTTGGGGTGAAGTTCAGTTTCTTGGCATAGGTGCCAGCCACACTTTTGTTCATTTTATTCTTGTTCTTTTAATTGTGCACGTGTGTTCTCATTAAAAATATTCTGCTTTGAAAATAACGGGAATTTGTAAAGAAAAAAAGCCAAAACTCTGCCCCAGTAACTTTATTTTTGTCTTCTCAAACAGATCAGATAATGCTATTTTCTAATCTTGAAACCAGCAAGATTAGAAGGAAACTTCAGCCTCCCTCTCCCTCCGCATCTCCCAGTCGTGCCGGATCGTGCTCGGGGCTTGGCGAGCCGCCACCCAGAGGCAGGGGCCGCCGCGCTCTGGCGTCTTGGTTGGGATAATCGAGCGTCGGCGCCGGCGCGTGGCCGCTGCCCAGTTGTTTTGCGCCAGTGAGCCGCAAAGGAAGTTAAAACACAGACTAGCACTTCTAAGTGACCCCACCTTTTCACTGTCTAACCGTCACTTCCGATTTTTTTCCCCTTAAAACCCCAAAGTACAGGCATCGTGGCTGCTGCATCTAGAAGGCTTCACGGGTGTCAGAGCCGATCGCACGGGAATGTCTGAGCGGTCACTTCCCATCCAGTGCGCAGGTACCTGGGGGCTTTCAGGGGGTGTGAGACACTCACAGCGCACCCCAACAGCAGTCCCAAGGTTTGCCATTGAATGTCAGCAGTTGGGGGAAAGTGTCACCAGAGCCATCTGGGAACCGGCCGTGTGGGATGGCTGGGTTTCTTATTGAACATGAAACGCCTGGTCTTGGGCGAGGACCGTTTTTCCAAAACTGACAGCAGAGCGGTGGATCTTAGGGCGACTAGTGCATGGGAAACATTTGCCAGGGACAGTAAAGACTTTGAAGAGTCTTCTGGGGAAAACTTGTGCTAAATCTTTAGCACAATTCCAGAGGCCAAGGGAAGCCCACGGCCTCCTCAGCAGCCCCCCTCCCGGTCCCGCTCCCGGCACGACACCGGGCACCCCGGGCACTGCCGGCCGGGCACAGGCAGGCAGAGCTGCCGGCCTCACACCTTTGGTTTCTTCCCCACCAGGAACAAACATTGATAGAAACAGCCAGGTGTGTTTACTCTTTTTACCCTGATTCTTCATTCAACCGTCAATTATTAAACCATCTGCTTGCACAATGTTCTTTGATGACGTGGTCCGTTAGAAAAACCCCTGTTAAAGCTGCCCTTTTGCCTGCCCGAGCTGGGGCTGGATAAAACGAGGAGTTTCGTGTTACTTCAAAATATAAATCGGTGCAAGGGAATTCCTCAAATATATGCTGACTGCTAAACGCTAAAGCCACTAATGGGACCTGTGTCACACCCACGGACAGCATCACAGAGCAGTGTCTCCAGTTGTGCTCTTGTAACAGTCCAGTGTTCCCTGTCTGCAAATCAAAGCTTAAGCTGCATATTCTTGTATTTCAAATAAAACTAAGTTACACACATCGTATCCTAGTCAAAACAGAACTGCAGACACAGCCAGGGCGTAGCACAGCGCTGAGGGGCCCGGGTCCGAGGACTGTCGTCCGGGAGGAATCCCGTGGTCACAGGAGCCCGAGTGCTTCAGCCAAAAATGAAAGCTCATAGTTTAGACATAAAATACAAACAGTGAAGACACCACTTATACTCTTCTGGTTTAAAAGGACAAAATGTTCAATAAATATGTAGCGCCCACAATGAAGAACAGAACAGGACAAATCCGGACCACGTGTGTAGACGTCAGGGCCTGCACCCCAGGAATCCTGCTGGAACCCGCAACGACCCCGCCGCCGTTGCCAGCTTCTGCTGTGTCCCCCGTAAAGCCCAGCCGCGTCATGCACTGTGCGTCGCCAGAACACGTCGGCATTTTACGTTTTAAAACAGTAAAAAAAACCTCGCTGTGCTTCCCACATGCCTGTCTCCAGAGTTCCTGATCCGTCTGCCGAGCAGGCGCCGGGTCCTCGCTCCGGCCGCTTTGTCGCGGGAGCAGCTGGGTGGGGCCGGGTGCAAACTCTCGCATCTCATCTCGTGCCCGGCGCCCTCCCGCGCACCGCGAGGATTGCACTCCCGCAGCGTCACTGAAGCGGGACTGCGTCGCGTTGTCGTGGCCGGTACAGCAGTGTCCTAGCACAGAGTAAGACGAAGGCAAATGAAGGCAAAGAGAATCCGCCACTTCCCGGAACTTGGCCTCGCAGTCACGGAGTAAGTCTTGCCAAGTGGGTCGGAGAGACCCAGTGGCTACCTCGTGCCCAGATGTGTGACCTTCATGGAAGCACTCAGAACGTCCCTAAAAGTATGGCAACTGAGCCACTAATGGGCCATTTTTAAAACTACACTATTGACATTGTTGAAGTCTAAGAAGCCAAGGCCCCCAAATCAACAGGAAGAACTTGCTGAGGACGACTGTGAAAGGGAACCCACGGATGACACAACTTAAAATGCCAAGTATGCACACAGAATTGCTGACAAAGTATTTTTTCTAAAATCAAGATTTAACTATCAAAAATAAATTTCTAAATTTAAATGTATATATGAACATAATTGGTCTGTAGTAAATTTCTTAAATAACGTTCACACTCCCCAAGCACGAGGTATATGGTGTGAGGGCATCTCAGCTGTGTGGTCCTTGCTTGGGGTTCTCTTCGATTCCTCGTGCAAAGAGTCGAACCAGCTGGCAGTGGACCCTGCAGAGACAAACGGCCACAGTTAAGCCCTGCGTGCGTCCCCGTCACAGCTGGCCTCGGGCGCACACCTGGACCAGGGCGAGGTGCGGTGTCACCGCAGAGACCGACGTCCTAAAGGGAAGCTCCCAGACAGGCGGGAGATCCGAAGGCGCCTGCAGACCCGGTTCTGATTCCAATACCCGCCTCAGCCTCCCCCGTCAGCACTGCGCTCACAGGGCCCTGGGGGGAGCCGGTGCCGGGGGAGCGGGTCGGAGGTCCCGGGACCCCTGCCCAGGCCGGGCAGTCAGACTGGGCTCCGGGGTCGGTGCCATCTTCGCACACAGGACAGCCCCGGTCACTCCGCTTACCGACACGATCACAGTCTCCTCAGACACGTTTCAGTAATCAAAGCCCCATAATTGGGTGACATGCTGTTCAAAGTATAGTAATATTTATCAAGATATATAGGATGTATTTCAAGGATGTCTTTCCTAATTTTCAAAGTATTCTATTTAATAAATACATAAGCTGGTATTAATTTATAGGTTCCATTACCGGAACCTATAAAATGAGTCAATAGACGCCAGGTCCCTGAGCACACAGTGACTGGCCTGGTGGGTTTCCTGGGACCTTCTCATCCACCGTCATGGCCACCCTGAGTGGAAGAGCAGGGACCTGGGCCTGGGGAGACTGAAGTCCCCCTGCCACAACTTCAGCTTGGTCTGGACGCTGATGGGAGAAGCTCCCTGGAGCTGCACCCGGGATGTGGCTGGCAGGAGCCGGGAGCAGCGGCCTGTGCAGCACTTTGAGTGCGGTCACTCGAGACGTCGCCCGTCTCTGAGCACAGAGGACGCGGGGGCTGCCGCCCGTTTCCCTCAGCGTCCCCACACAGCCACACTCTGTTAAGTGATGTCCAGCTTGGTTTCCTTAAAGTAGACCACGGTCTTAAAGACATTTGCAAACAGTATAGATCCTTCTAGAATTTTACAGTTCTCCCCCCAATCTCATGTGATTTGCATACCCATATCTAATTCAATAGCCTTTTTAAAAAACAATTTGGTTTTTAATGTTGTAATAAAAACTGTTTTACTGTTGTTAACTTTCCATGGGGAAAGAATTTTCTTTGTACCCATATTCCATCTGGTTATGCCAGGCATTTAATTAAGTTATAGATTTCCAATACCGAATACAGTGGGCCCAATGGGTGTGGGGAGGCCACCCCTTCCCACACTCGACCTGGCTGGCTGGAGGGGTGGGCACCTGCCCCCAGGGAGGCCGTGAGCCTGGGCACTGGGCGCTTGGGCTCCGTCAGTGTGTCCCCAGGGGTGACACGCTCTGATTCTCAGCGTCAACCGAGCGAGCTTGGCGGACAGCGATTCTGAACCGCTCCACTCGGGCAGGAGGCGGCCGAGCAGCCCAGGCCCTCTGGGCTCCGGGGGAGCATCGGACCAGCCTCGAGGCTCTGCCTTCTCCCGTGTGCGTCCTTGCCTGGCCACGGTGACTCCCAGGTCCCCCAGGCTCCTGGCCTCTGCACACAGCTTCCCTCGGTGGCTCCTCCCCCCACCTCGGAATCGCCCCGCCCCCACCCCTCTGCGCTGAGCATGCGCACTCAGCATCGGCCTGGCCCCTACAGGCAGAACGTCCCCTGGTGGATTCGGTGGACCAAGGGCTCAGGTGGTTTCATTTGTCTGTCCTTTGAATTACTCCAGAGCAGAGAGAGCGCGCGCCGGGGCACGGGCCGCCAGCCTGGGTGTGGGGTGCGGGAAAGAAGAAAGCGCAGGGGCCGCCGCGCCTGCGGGGACTGATCTGCGGGCCCAACGCGGGCTCTCCACAATCAGGCAATGGCCTCCCGTGGGACAGCTCACAGGCGGAAGGACAAGCGCGTTTACGACGCGCTCACATCCCAGGTTATGGGGACGCCGCCGAGGCACGCACCTGACCTCGATGGCCGCGCTGTGCAGCAGCTCCCCGTCGCAGTTCCAGGAGCTGCCGGACGCCGGGCAGCAGCACGCGGGGTGCTCACTGCAGATCTGTCCGAAGCGCTTCTTCCCCTGCTCCAGGTCGCTGTCCTCGTCCTCCGCGTGCTTCGAAGTGAACTGGAACTTCTTGACACGATAAACTTCGACAAAACTGAAGTCGAACTGCCGAGAGAGACGGTGAAAGGGAAGACGAAGCTCTTAACCTCGTGTGGGGCGGCGGACCGCGCAGCGGCGAGGCCTCCCGCTCCTCCGCGCACTCGGCCCCTGCCCGGGACGCGGCCACTCCGGCGGGACCCGGGCTCCCCTGCTGATCTGACAGCGTGGCGATGGACGGAAACGGGCGCCTCCTTCCCGCACTTGTCAACATGACTCCTAACACTTCTACAAATCACAGCTCATCTATGATGATGAACACTTTTAAAGGAATTCTGCTAGTTCATTAGCAGTGATTTGTAGAATTGTCTATGTTCTTTTAACAAGCACTACGTAAAAAGCCACATAAAAATAGGATTGGGCCAAACCTTAAATACAATTTTTACTAAAATTAGAGACCGTGACCAAAGTCTCAGTTCTTCTAACGTCCACTGTCAGACCCGGGTCTCCCTGCGGAGCTGCAGAAGCTTTGGCTGAGGGTCTGCTAGGCCCCTTTCTGGGAGCCTGAAGATTTTATTTTAGGTGACCTGTAAGGGCAACAAAAATCCTTACCTGATCCCTTTGTTCTGTTTTTAAATGGGAAGAGAAACAACAGACAGGAAGTCGTATATAAGCATTCATGCCTCTTAGTTTCTGTGCTCAAAGATTTATATTTTTAAATGAAATTTTACAAGGAATAATTGGGAGTGTAAAAGTGGCAAAATGCAAACAAAAAAGTATGTCCTTCCTTCCTGTCAATTAAATGTTCCTGTAATGTATAAATCGGGGTTTGCCTAAAAATAAATCCCTGGCGGACTCGGATCATGTGCACACGGCGTTCCACCCACCTGATCGCACTGGTTGGTGTGCCGGACGAGGAACCTCAGAAAATTGAACCTGGAGCACTTCCGGATGAGGATGAGGTCGGAAGACCCGTCTCCCAAGTGGGCAGCCGGCGAGAGGCCCCTGGGGCTCCGGCGACAAGCACAGGACATGTTTGTGGCGTTGATGGCCAGAAACTTCCCGCAGATGACCTGCCACTCTTCCACCTCCTCTGCAGCAGAGAGAACCGTGTGGGCACCACGAGTAAGCGGGGTGCAGGGATGGGCACCCCACAGCGAGACGGGGGTGCCTGCACTCCCTCTGATGTGGACGCGCCTGCTTGCACTTTGGCCAGACGTTTCATACAAGCTCTTCGTTCAAGCGACTCTCTGGCATTAACACGAAAACCCCACTGCGTGACCGTCCACTCGCCTTAGGAGGTGGCACATTGACTGCGGGACCCAAAGAGTCCCTTCCCGAGAGGCAGAGCTGTTTTCACTGCTCCTCGTGGGGTGACTTTGGGACAGTGATTTAGAACAAAGGTCAGCAAAGTACGGCCGTGGGCTCGATCCAGCCGTCTGCTTTGCACGGACTCCCATTTTTAAATAGTAGGAAAAAATCAGAAGAGTAATATTTTGTGATATGTGAAAATTATAAGAAACACAAATTTCAGTGTCCATTAATAAAGTGTATTGGCAGACGGCCGCGCCCACTCATTGACACGCTGTCTGTGGCTGCGTTTGCCACGACGCAGGCTCACGCAGGGGTGACAACCCGAGCTGCCCACACCAGGCCCTCAGCAGGGCATTGCTGACCCCGCGCTCTAGAGCTCGAGGGGACGGGAGCCCTGGCCTGGCTCACGGAAGCAATTCAGAGGAAGACGGCAGTGGGCCTGTTCACAAAACCTGCTGTTCCCCAAATCTGGTCAACGGCAGTGACTTGTTGCCGCCGGGAGCTAAGGAGAACCCGGACGCGGAGTGCGACAGGGGAAGAGAAAAGGCAGAGCTGTGCAGTGAGGGGGTGACGTGCTGGGAGACCCCAAAACTAAGATTCTAACACACAGTCCCGGCACCAAGTCTGTTTCGCGGAATTACCAGCGTTCTCCAAGCCGTAGAGAGCCTTCTTCTGCTCCTCCTGCAGCTGCTGCCGGCTCTGCCTGCAGACAAAGCACCTGAAAGACAAGAGCGGCGTCACCTGTCCTTTAACACGGACATTCAGCAACGCGCTGCACGTGCTCAGCGCAGACACAAGTAATTAAACTCTGTTCGTATCATAAAAAGTTCAATTTCAGAGGCTTAACTAAAAATATTTCTTTTGCATACTAATTTGAGTTCTCAAAATTAGATTTACTTATAAAATGTAACATATCAACATGTCCTTCTCTAAAATGTGTAAACATTATAAAAAGTGTAATATGAGGACATTTGAGTTACACCTAGAGCTGGTTTTTGCCTGGCCCTGTCACCAGTGTAGCGGAAAGTGATTAAGGTACAAATTCATGAATGGATGGATCCCTGGGGTGACGGGTAATTTACTTTCAGACAACAAATGACAAAATGGTTATTTGTTGCAGTCAATAATAAGCAAACAAATAACTCAGAGCAGTTAGCTCAGAACTCAGCCACGAGTCTAGAATATACTTGTGTCTCGGGTGCCACTAGGCCCACACACTGTCAGAAAGGACAGGGTTCACACTGGCAAAACTCGTGCATCACTGATTGCGTTTAGCCACGCGACGCCTGCCACAGCGCCTGCCACAGCGCCTGCCACAGCGCCTGCCACAGCGCCTGCCACCGCGTGCTCTCACTTCCCCGTCTCAAACGCTTCAATTACAAAAGCGCAGGACCTGGAGGGGGGAAGCTCCTAGGCCTGGGGCAGGTCAGAAGGACAAAGCGAGCGTCCCGTCCGTCGCAAAGCCACACCCGTCTCCCCGTCTCCGTGTCCCGAGACCAAGGCAGAGCAGGGACGAGCTGCTCGTTAGGGAGACTCCACCGTCACCAGGAGGCCACACGGCCTGGGACGACTGACGCTCAGATTTATGAAGGTTCTGTCTCCAGCTGGCAGACGGTGCCGCACGCGCTGTGCAGCGTGAGGGACGCTCTGGGTTAAGGGGAACTGCTGTATTTCCCGTCACTTGCAATCGAAACACACGTAGAAATGCACTTACCCTGCTCGGCAGGGCTTCCTGTCCCTCGGAGATCCCACCGTGTGCTGTGCAGGCAGGAAAGACACCGTCCCTTCGTAGCAGTGATGGGAGAGAAAGGTCTTTATACCTGGGAACAGAGTTCGGCAAAGAAAAAACACCCACAATCATCACTTGGTCACAGTACGTGACGATTAGTTTCAGAAGCACCAGTGAGAGCAGCTCTGGCTGCGTGTCGTGGGAGGGAAGGCTCGGGGACCGTGACAGCCACTGAAGGGCTCGGGGACCGTGACAGCCACTGAAGGGCGCAGAGACCGTGACAGCCACTGAAGGGTCCAGAGACCGTGACAGCCACTGAAGGGCGCGGAGACCGTGACAGCCACTGAAGGGCAGCTTGGGGCCTCTGCCCTCCCCTGGCCACAGCGCCTGCCCCTCCGAGACCAGTGGTGACGGGAGCAGTCAGGGATTTGCTGTGCTGGGTCGCTGCCACCTTCACCACTGGCAGAGCACAAGTCCTGGCCATCAGGGAGCCTGTGTGGCCTCCATGTGGCCTGGGTGCACCAGTGGCCCAGGGTCATCACCTCCACCCTTGGAGACAGCCAGCGATGTCCCACCTCCGCCAGGGTCACCCACGACAACCGTGGCACCCTGGGAGAGCTCACGACAAGGGCCAGGGCAGCACTGCCACCCAGAGACGGTGGAGGCCCCGCATGTGTCCTCCATGGTGCCGCCTGTGTGCCCAGCACACCGGGGCTGGGCAAAGCCACCCTGTGCTGGCCTGGCGTGAGCCTGGCTGGCTGGCTGGCTGGGCAATGGCACAGAGTGGGACAGCAGGGAGAGGGCCTGGGGCCACACAGGGAACCAGGCTGTGTCCTGTGAGTCTTAGGGGGATGACACTCTTCCGTGTCCGACGCTGGTGCCGAGTGGCAGTGGCGGCCTGCGGGGAGCCTGCCCACACCTCATCCCACACACAGAAGCTCCATCCTCGACACGCAGCCTCATCTGCAGGTGCAGAGCACTCAGCCAGGTGTGCACAGCCCACGGAGGGAGCCCCGACAGGAGGCCCAGCTGCCCCAGACCTCAGTGCCTGGCCGCCCCCACCAGCCCCCTCCCCTCGTCTAGCACCTGGCACGGGCCGGGCCCAGAATGTGCTCAGTAAACACCTGGTACGTGGACGGGCAGCTTCCACGCAGCCCTCCTGGCGTCCACCCTCCTCCTGCCCTGCAGGCTGCACCACGCTCCAGGCGGGACGCTCCTCCCCTGGGGGTCTCACGAGGACACCCAGTGTCCTGGGCCCTGGGGAGAGGCCGCCCTGGGTCCTCGCTCAGTGCAGGGGGCTCGTCAGCCTCCCACAGGCTGCGGGAAGAACAGCTGCCTCCTCCCCTAGAGGTGGCCTCCAGGGGGGCCCTCATCAGCCGCCAAGGCCCCCGCTGCTGCCCAATGCCAGACAGGGCCCTGCCACCGGATGGCCTGCTGGCACCCCAAGCTCCACGTGTCTAGTGCAGAGTGGCCCGTGCGCACCTCGTTCTCCTTCCCGAACGCTGTGCTCTGCCCAGAACGACGGGACACTTTCCACCCACAGCAACCAAGCCAAGCCACATGCTGGGGCCAGGGTGAAGCCCAGGAAACCACTCCTGCCTCGGGGCTCCTGTCCTGGGAGGGACAGAGCTGCAGCAGCCACGCACAGGTCCCCGGGCCCAGGGGCTGAGGGCGGGCCAGCGGCGGGGCCACACCTGGCCCCACGGGTGATCAGGAAATGGCTCAAATTAACCATCATGCTAAACCCCTGGGGCTTTTCTGAGTTTCTCAGTTTCTCCTTTCCTTAAGTAAGGTTTGGGCAAATATCTGACCGGCATTTCTTACGTCTTAATTTTGAAACCATACTATAGTTTTTAATTTAGTTAGATCTTTTCAGGCTATGTAAAGTTTAGCAAGTTGCTAACCCTTTCTCTCATAAGAAAAGGGTTAGATTCTAGTATTTGGAATTATTCATTTTGATTTAACACAGATTTACCCAGAGCAAACAGGGAAGGGCGGGGACCAGGCAAATGACATTCACCAAGCAGAGCGAGGACGTCCACCTGGACGGCAGGAACGTCAAACCGGAAATGCTACGGCCGTCCGGGTTCTGCTTTCTCTGCACTGAGAGGCTGACGAGCTGACGCTGCACCCTCCCCCTCAGATGTGCCGGCTGTAGCTTCTCCGCATAACCTGGGGCCGACTTGCCTCCAGCTCTGTGACCACGTGACAGGAGCACCACAGCCTGTCCCCTGCCCCACTGGCATGCCCAGACCCACCCCGGACCCACCCCGCTGGGGGTTCCGGGGGCGAGCCCCCCCCCCACAGTCTGAGGCTCGAGGAACTGTGCCGCCTCCTCGTGCCTGTCTTCTCAGCCGGCAGCAGGGCGGGAGCACCTGCTGGGTGACATGAGTGCCCTGGCATTCGCCGCACTCGCCCTGGCCCAGGCCTCGGGGAGGCAGGACCTTGCCCGTCCTGTTCTCAGAGATGCCCCTGGCGTGCGGAGCGCGGCCCGGCGCAGAGCAGGTGACCCACAGGTGGACAGGTGTGTGTGGGATGAGCAATGGCTACTGCGTAGACGCCACACAGCAGAGCATTTGCAGAATGAAACAAAGGACGTTTGTGCCTGGAGCACCGGGCGGCTCCAGCTCGGCACCTGCGGCTGAATTTCTCCACAGTGCAAGTTCTTGCCATTCTGACTAATATGTGCAGAGCGATTATGAAACTAACTTTTCCAGATTAAAATTTCCACTTGAACCATCAAAGATGGCTGGCCACCATGCACCTAACAGACGTGAACACTCGTTGCCTGATTTCCCGGGGTTTCCGTCAGTCGATGTCCCCGAGCCGTGCTGTCACCGGAGTCCACCACACATGCCTGTGCTGGGGCCCAGGAAGCAGCACCTGGATCGCAGCCCGGGTTCCAGTCCAGCCCTCCCCACGCCCGGCCGCGGGAGACCAGGCAGGGCCCGGGGTTCCCCGTCTGTGAATGGGGGCCCCACCCCGACACCGCTCTGGCCGCATCACACGGGGCCCGTGGAGGGGCCAGCGTCTGCCCTGCCCTCGCCCCAAGTCACCTGAAAAGTCGTATCTGACGAGACCCATCCACCGCTTTTTCTCGCTGTCTCTGATAATGTCCCCATAGAAGCCGTAGCCCAGCAGGGACACCGAGTAGCGCAGCAGCGTGCCGTGGTGGTGCACGGAGGACACGTCCATGGCCAGCGAGTCCCCTGTGGGGAGAAGCCCCTGTGAGGAGACCCCAACCCCGACTGGGCTCCCGTCCCCGTCCCCAGGCCTGGCAGACAGGGGAGTCGCTTGGTTCAAAGGACACGGACAGGACATACTCAGTGCCGTGACCCTTGCTCTTGCGGGTGCTGGGACCCATGTTTCTGATTCAAATGGCAGAATTTGACTCAAATTCCCAAAAGCAGGCTTGGGAAGCTCTTCTTTGGAGACAGAACAAGATGTGTCCATGGGGGTCGTGAAATGTCACCAATTGAGGGGAAGGAGGATTCATGAATGAAGAAAAGGTCGTAAGTGGCTGTTTTTAAACATGCAATCTTTGTGACATCAGGAAAGACACAGTCACCCTGTAAACTGGGACAAGGAATGGGTTGCTCAGCATTTGTCATACAGGTGGTGGACAAGCTCTGGGCCCCTCTTCCCCTTCCGACCCAGGCTGGGAGCAGGCACCTGCGGTGTCGCCAGCCCCTGGGGCACCTCAGGAGGAGCGGAGAGTCGACCGCAGTCCCCCAGGCACAGCCTAGACCTCACAGGCGCCGGGGCAGGGGACACGGGCAGCTTCCTGCCCTCAGGTACAGCGGGCCTCAGGGGCCAGTGAGGACGTAAAGGTGAAGTGAGCGAGACTATTGCAGAAGTGATGGATTCCGTGCAGAAAATAACTCGGAACGTAGGACCGAGCATGCCCCTGGGGGCCGGGGCCTGGGAAGCCCGTGCTGACCAGGTGGCCTCGGCGGGGGCTCCGAGGGAAGACCCGAGGTGGCGTGCGAGCCCTGGGACAGAGCGCAGTGTGCGTTCCAGGACAGACAGGCAGCTGGCCAGAGCTCGGACCAGAGTGGGAGGCCCAGCCAGTCACCGCAGAGTTCTGGGCAGGGGTGTGGCGAGAGGGGCTTACAGATTTAAAAGACCCCTCTGATGAGATGGGGGGTGGGCGAGGGGGGCTGCCTGGGGCCCCCTGGGAGTCTCTGTGACGTGCAGGGGCCAAGGAAGGGACTCACCGACCACGATGTGCAAAGCCGACGTTTCTGCGTCGTTGGTGCCCACCGTGGAGTAGCACACACAGTCCGTCGACCCTGCATGGGGAAAAACAAAGTCCTGAATATTGTTATAACGGTTCGGAACTGCAGCAGGGCTTCCAGCTGAGCGGGGGCACCCCGTCCCTTTTCTTCTGTGGCCCTGGAGTAAACAGAAGGAATAAGTGGAATTTACCTACAAAATGCATCTGGAAAATATTAAGATGGATTCAACAAAATAGTCAAGATTGATCTGCAGTAACATCAGGCAGCCCTTACAGAGCCGCCCGCGACACGCCTGCTCACACCAGGGCTGCTCCTGCGCCCGTCGGCGAGAGGAGCCCCGAGAAGCCTCTGCTGCCATGGCGGTGGCTTCCCGCGCTGCCACGGGACAGCGGCACCTCACGGCCAGAGGAAGGCAGCCTCCCATGCCCACCCGCAGGTCAGGTCTTTGGGAGCCGGGCAGCGCCCCTCAGCGCTGGCTCTGTGCCTTCCACGAAGGGGGCCCTCTGCGGAGCAGGACAAGCAGCCCCCCAAGTGCTCATTTCATTGCTCATAAACTACCCCTCATAAGTGTGCAATAGTTGTAAACTGTGATAAAAATCACAGTTTAAGGAAAAATCAAGAATGCTATTCCCGCAAAGCGGCCCTAATGGAAGGAATCTGTGCCGATTAAGCGAGGACATCAGATCATCAACTGTCCCTGGTGGCCGCTCACAGAGCTACTCCCGGGACAGAGCAGAGCGCGGCCGCCGGGCTGCGTACCCGCGGGGATGATGCCGATGCGGAGGCTGCTGGGCACCAGCGCGGCCCTCGGGTGGTTCTGGTCCACGCCCGCGCTCCTCTGCGCTCTCCCCACCAGGCCGTGCAGCACCTCGCTGAACATGCCGTCGCCGCCGACACACACGACGCTGCGGGGAGGAACACGGGGTCGTTAGGGTCATTCCAGTGCGGGGCCCCGAACACAGCAGGCCTGAGGCTTCGGCTTCGGAAGGGGCAGCCGGCAAGCGTGGCCCTGGGCAGGTGTCAGGGAACTTGGCTTTTGCAACCTGCCCTCAGTGATCAGGCTGTGCCTCTGTGCCCGTCTGCCCGACTGCTTGTGCAAACAGTGTGACCGGCGGCAAACTCCGGCTTTCCTGCTGGGAGTCTGGCATTTTGGTGGCTGCCAGGCACAGAACCCCACAGGACAGGCCCCCAACCAAAAGCCTAAACCCTGGGCCTCGAGACTCAAGCTTGCAGGGCGGAAGCCCCAGACCTGGGTGGCTGCATGTGCTGCAGGACACGGGTGTACCCTGCATGACCCCGCAGGGGGGCAGAGGGCACAGGAGGCCTGTCCACGGGCGTCCTTCTCCGTTACTGCCCTGGCCGTGTCATGGGAATAAAGCTTAGCCGAGGGACAACTACACACTCCTGCAGCAAATCACCAGCTGTGTGGCTGGTCTTGGGGACCCAGAAAACAGGAGCAGAGGGGACGGAACACATGCTGGAGGAAATGGGTTCACGAGAAAAGGTAGGGAGAGGAAGTGGCGAAAGGGACTGTGGCTGAAAGGTGGCAGTGGGGTACTGCGTCACACAGCGGGGCAAAGGACAGGTCTCAAGCTCACTGGACAACCTCATGGCCTATGGTGACTCGAGAGCTCCATCACCAGGGAGGTGGCACGCTCGGCACCGCTGGGAGGGGAGGCAGGGTGGGCCGGGGTGGCAAGAGAGGACGGCAGAAGGGCGGTCCATGGCGGGGCAGCACAGGGGGCCCCTTCAAGTCTGAGCGGGAGCAGTCAGAGGGCCTGGCTGTCCCCAGTGGGTCCAGCTGCCCACAGGCCGCCTCGTGGGGCACATGCTTTAAAGCACAGCTCCTGTGAGCAGGCCCCGGCCGCCTCCCCTCCATAACCCGCACGCCTTCCCCACCTGGGCTGTGGTTTCGACGACAGGGGCCACGGCTCAGGCACCTTAGAATGCTCAGCACGACACCTGCCACCCTGAGGGGGACTCTCAGTTAAACGTTCACGCGTTACTCAGACAAATGACCGAGCCGCAGAAGGAACGGCCCTCGCTGCCAGGCCTCCCGGCTCCCCATGGGCACGCGCGGGAAGCCGTGTGCTCAGGAGGCTGGGTGAGGTCATGGAACCGGGCCCGGCTCCGTCCCTGGCGGGAAGTGGAGATGCTGCTATTTTCCTGACCAGGCTGCTGTCGGGGGGTGTTGGAGGCGAAGTGCGTGGAGGGGCACCTCCGGCCCCAGAGCTCCTGACCGCCCCACACTCGGGAGAAGGGAGGAGGGTTCTTCTCCCTGCCAGCCTAGGGGACAGGGGCCGGTTTCACTTCCCTTTCTAACCTCAGCACCGACACAGGGGTGGGGCTTGGCAGACACTCAGCAGTGTTTGCGGAATGAATATGGATTTCGAGAAATGTTCACACTGTAATTTATAACACATGCTCACAAAACTCCAGATGGAACAGAGAGAAGAAAACAAAATGCGATCGACTACAGGGGAATAAACTCAAGAGCAAGAATGACTTACTAATCTGAGCGCATGAGTTTGAAAACTTCTACTGGTCCAAAAAATGTCAGAGGCAAAATTAAAAGACCATTTCAAAACTAGGACAAATATTTTTAAAAAATCTAACAATACATATGAATTGCCTATTATTTGTTGGATAAAAGAACAAAAGACTAAAATTATGGCCAACAGAAGAAAATAGGCCAAAGACATAAAAATCAATTCAAAGAAGAAAACCAGTTTGCCAATACACATACTGCTTAAAAGATGAAAGACTTTTACATGTCAAATTAGCAGAGAATCTGTATAGTGATAATACAAATACACAGACCTGGACTGTGGATAATACGCTACAAGAAAGAGTGTAAATTAATGGAATCTTTTCAGAAAGCAACGTGGCAGTACGTAGCAGAAATGTTAAAATGCTAATCACCTGTGACCAATTAATTTCATTTCTACGAATTTACTTTCAAAAAAGTGTAGATGTGTCAGAGGGATTTATATACAAGAATGTTAGTTTATCGTAAGAGCAAAAATTGGAAAGAACCTAACCATCTATTAATGAGAAACTAGTTAAATAAGTTATGGTATATTCATATACTAAAACATGATATAGGTATTAAAAATAATATTTTGGGGGAATCTTTAATGACATGGGAAACTGCTCACAGAATCCCAAACTGTAAAAATGGCATCACCCCAACTTTACTTGACAATGCGCTTGACTGATTTATTTCTCCATCTACACAGAGCTCTGCAAACATGTCTTGGAAAGACTCTGCAGGAAACAGAACCTTCAAACGATGGTTCTCGCCCAGCAGGGGAGGAATGTGGAACTCTGCACTTTTCTGCCTTTTCTTGACTTTCTACAAGAAGCATGTTTACTTTTATAATTAGGAAAAAAAATTAAGGAACAGGAGCTAAAAAGAAAAATCTGAGCGAGAGGGGTAAGGCCTGATTAGAATTGACTTTACTAATGAAGATTAAAGCAGCCTACTCACCCGTCATACTTGTCTATGTTAATCTCATACAAAGTCTCCTTGGCTTGATTAGCACGTTCCGTAACTGCAGGGAAAAACATTACATCACACAGTTTATATTCACATCTGTGCATCTTTACTTAAAAGGCAAAATAAACGATTCTTTTTGAATGAGGCCCCATAAAACCCACAGGGGGGTTTCCTACACAAAATTCCTTCTTAGATGGGATCGGGCCGACCTCGGTGGGATGTGGCCCTCTCAGGACACAGGCTACTGGGTGAGACATGGTATTCCTGGCATTTAATTGCCAATAAATAATAATTTCTTTGAAAGAGATTACATCTTCTATTTTCTACTTTTTCCTTATTATACAAGTTACTTTCAAAATTGTAGAATACACCAAAATACAGAAGGGAGACCATGCTGCCCTGTAGTCTCTATAGCCAATATAAATTCCTACTAAGATTCTGCTGTGCACACAATTTTGTGTCCTTGCTTTCCCATTCTATCACAGTCACTTTTTTATCATTAAAAATTCTTTATAAAGATTATTTTAAGGTGCTACTAATATTCCTTCACATTCACCACAATTGTAGGCTTATATTTCCCATTTGGAGCATTTAAATTGTTTTTAATGCTTTGCTGTTACAAAAAGAGGGGCAATAGATATCTGTGTACATCACTCTCTGTGTACCCCTGTCTTCCTAGGAAAGATTTAGAAAACAGAATACTAGGCAAAAAAAAACCCCTCATTTTTCAGGCTCTTGACCCACATTGCCAGGTGACTTTTTTTTTTTTTTTTTGAGACAGAGGCTCACTCTGTCTCCCGGGCTAGACAGAGTGCAGTGGCGTCATCATAGCTCACTGCAGCCTCCAACTCCTGGGCTCAAGATCCTCCTGCCTCAGCCTCCTGAGCAGCTGGGACTACAGATGTGTGCCACCAACCCAGCTAATTTTTTCTATTCTTGGTGGAGATGGGTCTCAATCTTGCTCAGGCTGGTCTCGGAACTCCTAAGCTCAAGCGATCTTCCTGCCTCGGCCTCCAGAGTGCTAGGATGACAGGCGTGTGCCACCGCACCTGGCCACCAGGTAACTTTTTAATACGGATTCACAAAACCCTCAGACCCTGAGGAAGGGCGAGAGAACACGGCCTTTCTGCACCTCCCTGCATCTCGTATTTGCACTGAAAACTCGGCGGCACAACTGTGTGTTGCATCATGTTTCCTACAGTGTCACTCACTGGTGAGATTATGTCTAAGACTTATTAATCCCTTGTGTCTCTTCTTGAAAGAATTTTCTGTCCGTGATCTTGCCCTTTTATCTTCCCAGTGTTTTTCCTGAGTGCTTCATATGCTGAGACTTGGCTGGGAAAGATTACATTCTGGATTTTGTATTCTTCTCATTCTGGTATATTTAAAAAATTCTATTCTGCTTGAAAATAATACAAACCTTCTCTCGTGACTACCTTTAAATCATTCTCAGGTTTCCTTCTACGTACTCAGCCCAGACCTGAACTCACCGATTACGTCGGTGGTGATGGAGGCCAGTGTAAACAACGGCGCCACTTTTTGCTCGTAGATCCGCTTGCCTTTCCCTTTTCCTCCAAACGGGTTGATGAACACCAGCAAATGCTTTGGTCTCGATGCTGCAGGACAACAGCAGCAACACGTGAATCACAATGAAAATAACAAAGTCAAAATTTAGAGCTGTGTTACCAGACAAAAGCAAACCACAATGGTTTTAGAATTCTTAGTATTACCTGATAAACAGTATTTTTATCTTAAGGAACAGGGATAAGGAGCTTCCTAATCTACGAAACCAGAGAGGCAGCAGCGGTGGGAACGGCGGGTGCCATGCACACGGGCTGGATGTGGGGACAGTCCCAGGAATGTACGATGCTCACTGAGAAAAGCTCGCTCTCCCCGCAGGAGCCTCAGATGCAAACTCCGGAGGGCAGCAGCCTCGTTCTGCTGCACGTGGAGGAAGCGAGTTTGCAGAGGACAAGGACACGAAGCAGATGTGCAGTAAGGGGCGTTGGAGACAGACAGACAGACAGACAGGCAGGCGCAGAGCGAGACAGCGTGAGGGAGCAGCCAGGGGGCGGACAGACGGGGAGACACAGACCCGGCCCGTCTCCCGTGGTTGGGTTTCCTCAGGAACCCCTGGTTTTTTTTTTATAACAACCTCCACATTTCTGTTTTGGTCAGTTCCAGTAGATTCTGCTACTTAAAAAAAAAAAATAAATCTAATCAATAAAAGTAACAAGAAGGTACGTGCCCAAGAAAACTGAAAGCCGAAGCACATCTGGAAACCGAGACACAAGTGTTCACTGCAGTGCTTTTCACAACAGCCGAAAAGAGGGAACGACCCAAGTGTCCAACAACTGATGCACAGACACCGTGTGGTCCGTCCACACTCGGAACATTCTTCAGTCATGAAAGCAAGCCATGGCCACACTGCCACCACGGAGAAACGTCGAAAGCGGCGTGCCGAGGGGCTGGAGCCCTGCACGCAGCGTCCACGTTACGTGGCTCCGTCTCTACAGCAGGCGAAACAAGGGGACGAAGCCAGCCTGGTGCCGTCTGCTGACCTCGGACCACAGAAAGCTCCTGGCTGGCGCCAGCCTTGGTGGCTTGTGCAGTACAGGTGTGCGGTTTCACAACTCGCTGATTGAAACTTGGGGTTTGTCCGTTTCACAGTATTTTACCATTTTCTGAGGTAAAACAAATTTTAAGGAAAAAATAAGCCCCAACTCATGCAGAGAGCAGAAGAGGAAGAAGCGTGTCTGAGCTCTCTGTGTGAGTCCACTGGGGCCTTCAGAGCAAACCCACAAGAACGTTGCCAGAAGGAGAACTTGCAGGCCTAGCCCTCCCCAAACCGAAGTGCAAAAACCCTGAACAAAATACCCGCACGTCAAATCAGTGAGATACGGGAAGCTACGTCGTGACCAAGAGGGTCCGCTCCAGGAACGTGAAGGGTTGTAGCCGTGGGAAAGTAATGTAATTCAACATATTAACTCAAAAAAGATCAAGCAATCATCTCAACAGATGCAGAAAAAGCATTTAACGAATTCAATTCCCTTTTCATAATTTTAAAAACCCGAAACTCTCAGAAAACTAGGATTAGAAGGGAATCCCCTTAATCTGGTTTTACAAATCTATTAACAAGCTAAGAAGCATCATTCTTGATGGCGAAATGGTGAAACCTTCCCTGTGACCTGGACTCAGACAAGGATGGGGCTGCCCCCTGCCCTGGTGGTCCGGACGGGGCAAAAACGTGCGAAAAAGAAATGAATGGGAGAAGAATTGACACTGAAGACACAGCACTGTCATTACGCACAGCTGACATGCTTGTGTTTGAGCAAAATCTGATAGAATCACCAAACTATTAGCATTAATATGTCAGCTTAGCAAGGCCACGGGGTGCAAGGTGAAATACGTAACTCTATTACGTCTCTGTACACAACCAATAGATAATAAAAACCATGACGGTGGCACCGCAGTGCAGCAGGGGAAAGGAAGGTCTTTCCCATAAACACACGGGGTCCAGCGGATATTTATATTTTAAGAAAATGAACCTTGACCACTCACCTCATACCATACGCAAAGATCAAATCCAAATGGGTTGTCATCTAAATTGACAGGTAAAACAATAAAGCTTGAGAATGAAACATCTTCATGACCTTGGAGTAGACAGAGATGTCTTAACTAGGATACAATCTTACCATAAACCTTTTTTAAAAGCATAAAAATAAATTAGTAACTACAAAAAAAGATAAATAGAGTGATATTAAGAATGTCTGTTCATCAAAAGACCCCAATAAATGCCACTGCACTCTAGCCCGGGCAACAGAGCGAAACCCTGTCTCCAAAAACAGACCAAAACAAAAGACCCCAATAAGAGTGAAAAGGCAAACCACAGATTAGGAGAAGATATCTGTAATTCATAAATTCATAAAAGATTCAGATCCACAATGTGTAAAGAATTTCTACCTGTCATTAAGAAAAAGAGACAACCCAACAGAAAAATGGACAAAACAACAGAAACCTCACAAAGAGGACATGCCTATAAACACACGAATGTGTTTCTCAACTTCACTGACCATCATGGAAACGCAAACCAAAGCCATAATCAAGACTCACTCACCACCACGGCTACAATCGGAAGGGGGTGGCCGGGCCGCAGAGCGGCCGGAGCTCGGATACCCGACGGGGAGCGTGCGCCGCACCTGCCGCGAGAACAGCCCGGCGGAGCCTGAACCGGACACGTGCGTGCTCCCCGCCAGCAAGTCCGCTGCCAGCGCACACCCAAGAGAAACACGAACGTGTTCAGAAACACACGTGCTAGGACGTCCACAACACTGTTATCTATCACAGCCCATACTGGGACCGTCAACAGCAAAACGGGTGGAGAAATGGCCACACGGGTGCCTCGTGGAACACCACACCGCCCAGAGAATGACCAAACCACAACCAGATGCAACGGCGTGGAAATGTCACCACCACGATGCCGGGCACAAAGCCAGACACAGTAGTGTTTACACCGTGTGACCTGATGTATAAAAGCCCAAACACGGCTCTAGTTGCTCAGAAGTCGTGCGGTGTTACCCTGGGGTGGGTAGCGACCACAAGGCAGGGGCTCCCTGGGGCTGACCACACTCCGTCTCTCCAGCAGGGTGCTGGTTACACAAGTGTGCTCAGTGTGAAAACTCACCGGGCCCAACACTCAGAATGTGAGCACTTCTCTGTTTACGTGTCAATAAAACATTCAAAGGGATGACAGCATTGCAAGTTAAAATCGTAGAGTAGCTGAAATAATAGAATCAGACACTATCTTTAGCTACAAGTAGACTATATCAAAGGTGCAACATATGGGTTTTCCTGTGAATTATGTAGAAAAAAAATCCACATTATTCAACAGACAGCAGGGTTCTGGGCATTTTCTCTTGGAGTCTGTACCTACAGACTCAAACCCAGAACCTAAAAACTCAAAGTCTCACGAGAACAGACAGATGGGATGGGAAAGGTCAGGCGGGCAGGCGTGACAGGGAGGAGGAGGCTGGAGCCCGGTGGGGAGCAGGCAGAGAAGCTGAGGCCTCTGAACAGACAGGGACAGGGACAGCGCTCGTGGTGGGCTGAGTGTGAGGAGGGTCAGGGTGAGCTTGTTACGGCAGCAGGTGGTGAAGACCTGATCCCACAGGACAGAAGAGAAGTGCGGAAACGCGAGTCCTCCTGCCCCAGTGAGAATCAAAAACTGCGCTTTCTCGAGCAAGGACATTTCTCTGAAGCTAAATATGGGAATACCTTGTTCAAATCAATTAAAACTCACTTTTTTGAGGAAGATGCCAAATTAACTCAAAAAGATATAAAACTAACATAAACACATGCTATTTCTATTCTACCGCTGAAGTCTATATTGAGTTGTCAAGGTCAAGACCATGTATTAAGCTTATAACCAAACAACACAAAATAGTGTTACGGACACTAAATGAATGAACACCTACCACTTTTTTTTTTAGAGACGGGGTCTCGCTCTGTCGCCCAGGCTGGAGTGCAGTGGCGCGATCACAGCTCACTGCAGCCTCCAGTTCCTGGGCTCAAGAGACCCTCCTGCTTCCGCCTCCTGGGCAGCCAGGACTACAGGCGTGCGCCACCACACCCGGCTCCTACCACATCTTAAGGGTGACAAAGAGGCTGCTGTTGTTCAGCACACGGTAACTAAGCCCAGGCTCCTGGGGCACTGCAGACGCAGACAGGTGAGGCGGCACAGGTGAGGCAGCACAGGTAAGGAGGCACAGGTGAGGCGGCACAGGTGAGGCGGCACAGGTGAGGCGGCACTCCTCCAGGTAGCTGGTTCCATCCCCACGTTCACCCTGAATGCAGGAGCTACTACCGTCCCCACTTCCAGAAAGAGAACCCAAGGCTCAGGAGGCCAGGTGAACGGCCTCAGGTCTCCCGGCAGGAAATCTGGGGGCTCAGACGCCACGCCAGGGTCAGGATTTCCCCGTGGGGGGCTGCAACTCAATGCCCGGGCCGGGGCCGGGGGCCCACGCTCCCGGCACTCACTCCGCCGGTCCTCTAATTAGTAACTTTTTAAGAAGTCAGACTGATGCATCACGTCCACCTTGGGAGTGACCAGCCGTATGGAGGGAGGGGGGCTGTGTGGAGGGAGGGGGGCCGTGTGGAGGGAGGGGGGCCGTGTGGAGGGAGGGGGGCCGTAAGGGACACCAGCGAATCCCACGCTCATCCACCACGCTGCCCTGTCTGTCACTCCAAACACGTACTCAGCGTCTCCAGCATGGCCCTCAGGGTCTGCAGCCACAGGTGGCACAGCTGCTCCTCTGGGCAGCAGAACGTCACCTGCGCCCACTTCCAGCGGTGGTGCCGCGCTCTCTTCACACAGTGGACTGCACGGAAACAAACACGCACGTTAGCCCCGGAGCGCGGCCCGGCGGACGAAACCCCACGTGAACACGCTTCACGGGCCCGCGAGTTACGGGCTCACAGCTGACAATTCCCCAGCGCTTCTCTCTCTTTCTCTCTCTTTTTTTAACTAGTTAGTAACTTTCAAGGTATATTAGGAAAAAACATCCTATTTTCAGATCTTTTAAGCCATATTAAATAAAGTAAGAAATAAAGATGATCATCAACCAAAACATGAACTAAAAGTGGATCTTGGAAAAATTATTAGGAAGAGTCTATGAAGATAAACCAATCCATGGAGCTTATGAAACAAATAACCAAAAAAGTCCCCTCTCGCGTGTCTGTGTGGGTCAGTGCGGCACCGTGGGGAGACGCCGGGCTCCGTCACCTGTGAACGCAAACGGCTTCTCCATCTTCTGCCACCGGCCGCTGCCGCGGTGCTTCCCGTGGACGTCTGTCTCTTCCACGGCGATGATCTCGGCGACCGGCACGGAGCAGGCATCTGTAAAACACACACCGTGTGTCCGAAAGGCTGAGAATGTTCTGCTTTAACACTGTCATTAGTAATCCAAAACTTAAAAGGAAGGTACACGTCACTTCTTAACTGAGCTAAATAACCACGAGCAGCCCGGCCTTACCAGACGGGGCTGTCCCGCCCAGCAGTCGCCAAACGCCTGCCGCACCTCTTTACACGATCACTCGGCCATTCGGGCAGCAAAAGCTCTTCCGGGCCAGCTGCCGTGCCAACTTTGGGGAAACACATTGACACGGTCTCTGTCCTCAGGACAGCGTCTGGCTGGGGAATCCAAGCGGGAGGAACGTAACGGGACGTGGGCAGCCAGAACCACAGGGAGCACGAGGGAGAGTCAGGGCCCAGCTGCAGGGTGGGTTCTGGAAAGGCCACGGCGGGTCCACCCGGATGAAGGGGTAGGGAGGGGGGACTTGGGGATGACGGCACTGGACATTCCCCACCACCAAGCCCAGGGAAGGGCAGAGTCCACGCCAGCCACCCTGGGCATGTTCGGCGGCAGCCGTGATCCCAGACCCGCGCACCAGGAGAGAGTTCTGGGCCGGAGGTGGCGGCAGTAACTGCAGCCGGGCTGGAAGAGCCCCCAGGAGGGCACAGAGCAGTGAACACGGCAAAGCCTGGGTTGCACAGGCCGCGTTCCAGCAGCTTCCTCGGGAATCTCTGTCAGGGATTCACGATATGTTTTCACACAGAAGAGTGTTATAATCTGTGGTTGGCTTCCTAGGTTGGCTACAAAACTGGCAATAGAGCTGTCACGATCCCCATGGTGCAGACGAGGAAACTGGGGCAATAACACCACCCAGGTGGAATAACACACCCAGGGCAGAGACAGAGACGGCACTAGCACCTGGGAAATCTACTCAAAACTTCTCCTCCTCCGTCCTCCAGAGATCAAAGACAGCCTGCCACACGCAGACCCGCAGCCAGCAGGGACGGCCCCGCCACCCACTCTCGCACCTGTCCAGGACCCGCCTCCCCAGGGGCTGTTTCCAGAGGATCCTAATCCCACGGAGCCTCCTCACCTGCGGCACTTCTCAACGACGCCCAGGCAACAGGACGTGCACCTGACAAGGTCTTAACATTGGCAGCCACAGAAAAACTCAAATTGGCTAAGAAGAAAAGAGTTTTTAAAATAATAATCAAGCAAGCCAGGACAGCGAGCTGTGTTTGACTATCTTTAATTTTGCAAGACTGAAGTTTTCATTTATAAGAACATCCTTACAGCTAATACATCACGGTAGGTCTTTTTTGGGATGTTGAGCATTTGCTAAAGTCGTATTTTAAATATTCTTCACCTCTTTTTAGAACAGAGCTCAAATGAATTAGAAGCCTGAGAGTCGACTATTACCTTCATTTTCACTTTCAGATCCTACAGCTAAACTTGAACACGCCTCTGTATTTTCAGTTTGTCATTAATTTTTCTCCTAATAATCAAACAATCCGCTCAGGGCAATTAGTACTGGTTCAAATATTACAACTGTTACACACTGGAAAAAAGTTCTCATTCAATAAAGTCCTTCCCAAAAATGGACTGGAAGTTTGTAACCCAATCTCAGCTGAAAGTTTCGACACTTTTGCTGACAACAGACAGATTCTCTGTCGTGCTCCTCACCCCCACTGTGCCTCACGTGGACAAGCAGTGAGCCCCGATAAAGGCCATGATCGCGCGGCCATCACATTCCAGAAAAACCTAAGGCCGTGTCGGCGAGTGAGCCCGACCGTGGGCTCCTGGTCGGCCCTCGTGTTTGCGGTCCGTTTCTGCGGACCCAGCAGGACTCAGCGCTCTGTGCAGGGCTTGCTAGGGCGGCTGAGAGGACTCCACCTCCAGCATCTTCTCTTTCGATCCTGTTCTATTTGTTTGCTAGTGCTCATCACGATTCACTGCGTTTATTTCATGACTGTGACCTGCAGATGAAAACCAGTGCCTGCTGCCAACCGGCTTTGATCCAGAAGGTCCTGGACTAACCCGGCCACACACAGCAGCGCCACCTCCAGCAGGGGAGCCCACGGGTTTCCTGGTGTCACGAGGGCCGCCAGTGTCACAGGGACACAGGGGCATCGGGTGTAAACACACAAACACGCCCGCTCAGCAAGGCCTGGGTCAAGGTGCGGAGGAACGTGTTGCTCAGCCGGGCCTCCCCCAGCCATGGAGGAGGCCCCAGATACCTTCTGCCTCTTGGGATGTGCAGCGAGAACAAAACAAGTTCACAGTCAGGGGACACGGTCCCCCATGACTCTGCAGAAGTGTGAGCCCCGATGTGAGAGGCAGGGAAGGGGACGGAGCAAGAGAGCTGGCCACTGCCTGCCCGGCCCGCTAGCGTGGTGTGACGCATGGTGCGGAAGTCTGAGGCCCACGTCCTCAGGGACCGCAGGTGAGGCCGCGGCCCAGGTAGCAGGCCCACCTCCGCACACCCAGCTGGAGGAAGAACGCCCGAGAGGCTGGGGGTGGTAGCGAGTCCTGCTTCGCCCTGCAGTTACACACGACAGATGCCTTTCCCCGCTAGCACACCACTCAGTAAACACCCGCTGGATGAACACCTGGCGTCACTAAAAATTGAAGGTCCGTTTTTGCCTGTGCAAAGTGAGACCCAAGAACAGTACTGCCCCTGACTGCCACGGAGAGTCCAGAAATACCACGTAGCAACAAACTCCCTTGAGAGTGGTCAAGCTGTCCCTGTCCCCTCCCCACCCACCCTGACACAGCCCTCCATTTGTCCGACACCAGACAGAAGGTGGGAAAGGCCAAAACCCACGTGGCGTCAGTGGCACAGCACTGAGCTGTGACTTCTCTAGGCTTGACTGACAGATCCGTGTCAGGGTTGGTGGCAGATGTTACCTCCCGCACGCTGAGACTGGCCTTTGGATGATGCAGCTGCAAGTATCAGAAGTAGCTTTTCCTCACGCTGCAACATGCCGGGGTTGCCTTGCTAAACTCATCAGCAGCTGCTTGGGTCTGAAAAGGTGAGCTGGGAAGAGAGCCTGCGGCATCACCAGGTGCCAGTCACACCCAGGAGTCACTTCATCCAGCACTAGTGATTCTGCCCTGTGGCCGCACTGTTCCCGCATCTAGGAAAACAGTGTCCCAAGCAGGTCCCTGACTGCAGGGAGCTTCGCATCGATCCGGGGAGATCCAACTCAGACCCAGGAGGCGACAGTTGGTGGCTATAATGCATGGAGGCCCCCTTGGGAGGCAGGTGTGGAGCTGGAGAACCACCCGGAATGGCCTCCCAGGGCCACCTGGCTGGTTGGGAGCAGAACCTCAACAAGCCACCAGCAACATGCGGCCGCAGTGCAGGTGAGGTCACACGGGCCACTCGACGTCCAGCAGCATGTCCCGGGCACCAGGACACCAGGCATTCTGCGAGGACCGACACAGAAGTACTAAACCAGATGGTGGTTTTTCCTGTTAAGCTAGGAGGCTTTCAGGGCAGGGCAGAACTTACGCACCTGTGTGTCTCCAGTCTGTGGGTCCAGGAAATGGGCTGGGTTAATCCAAGACCTGCTTATATGATACCAGCACAACCAGAGGCCATGCCAGCTGGCATTCCAACACACAGAACACCCGCCGTCTCCGCCCCACACTCCCGCCTCAGCCCACGGGGAATCCTGCATTAGCCTTCCCGTCCTAGGGACAAGGCGGGAGTCAGAGGACCCCAGGGACGTTCAGTGCCCTGGGGCTACTAAGAGCCCACCTCCTCCACCATGTGAGACGGACTCACCACTTGTGCCCACCCAGGCGGGGCACCTGCTTTTAAAAAAGAAAAATTCTCCAAAGGATTGTAACAGGACTCAGTCTCACAACATGATATTCCAAATGTCCAGGAAATAACCCAGAATTAATCAACATGTCCGGAACCAGGAAACACTGACGTTCTCAAGGGAACAGACCATGCACAGACGTCAAATGTGAGGTGACCCAATTGTCGGCGTTATCACATGAAAACTTGAACCGGCCGTTACAGCCATGCTCGCCTCGCCGGGGCATAGCTGGACATTCTTAAAGGGAACAGAAAGACAGAAGTTCTCAGGAGACTAACAGCAACTATGGGAACCGAATGGAAAACCTAGAACTGCAAAGTACAGTATCTGAAATGTGAAGATCACTGGCCGGGCTCAGTAGCTGAATGGATGTGATAGAGGAAAATCAACGATGTTGAAAATAGGTCAGTAGAAATAATCTATTCAGAACAGAATGGAAAAAAATTTTTTAATGTACAAGAACCGTCCACTTCTAAGAAGATGGACGAGATGTACTTTTCCCTCCTCCTCTGGATGTCACATATGAAACAAACAAGACTCTCAAAGGTGGAGAAAGCAGGCTGCCGGGGGACCTGGGCCCCAAACGGGACGTGGTGGCCCCCTGGGCTTTCCTCTCGCCTCCTGTATCTCGGATTTGGAACTCAAGAAGCCTGCGACCCAGAAGTGCCAGCAGGTGCAAACAAAAGTCCCCAACAAAAGCCCGCTCTCTCCAGCCGAAGGCCCCGGGAAGGGGCAGCCTCACGAGATAGAACTCGTGGACAATAGCCGCCCTACTCCTGCCAAACACCACAGAAGAAACCGGCCACCTCCCTCCCACGGCGCCAGCTGGGGGCCTAGACTTCCACCCTGACACCCCAGGCAGGGCAGCGCGGGAGAACGCCAAGCAGGCAGCTGGGATTCTCATCTGAGCTCCCTCCCCCAAGTACTGGGGGAGGCCCAGGGGCCTCCTGGGCTCCCACCTCCACCGGGCAGGAGCGAGCAGCCCCCGCCTCAGCCGCCAAGGCTGAGGGGACACAGACTTCCAGCCCACCAGGCAGTGACTGGCGCTCTGCCCCGCAGAAGGCAGCTATGACGGAAGGTTAAGTAGTACCCAGAGTCTCAGAACACGCTACGAAATATCCAGGTTTCTACTGAAAATCAAGTACCACGCAAGGCTCCAGCAAGAGCTCACGCCGAATGAAAAAGCCCCTCAGGGGACGCTGAGCTGTCACCTGCGAGGACCTGGGAGCAGCCACCGTGGGGCCTCAGGAGCAGACAGCGCACACGTGGGGCAAGTGTGGCAGCAAAGGGAAGGGCTCCATGAAGAAACAGAAGACACGACGCAGGACGAAATGGAAATTCCAGAAGGAAAAGGCAAAACCCAAACAGAAGACAGACGGGGCTGAGCAGCAGGACAGAGGGAACAAAGGAAAGGATCAGTGAACTGCAAGACAGAACAATGGAAATTACCCAGTCTGAACAACAGAGAAAAACGAAGTTAAAAAATAATCAGCAGAGCCTCAGGAACCTGCGGGGATTGTAACAAAGGCCTAACGTCCGCGTCACGGGGTCCCAGCAGGAGAGGAGAAAGAGAGCAGGGCCGAAAAAACACTCAAAAAGCCAAAAAACGCAATGGCTGAAAACTTCCCAAATTTGGCAAAAGACATAAATCTGCATATTCGACAAACTGAGCAAATCTCAAATAGGATAAGCCCAAAGGAATCCACGCCAAGACCCATTATAGTGAAACTTCTGAAAACCAAAGTCTTAAAAGCAGTGAGAGAGAAACAACGCCCTACCTCTAGGGAAAACAATGCAGATGACCAAGGAGCACCGGAAACCACGGAGGCCAGAAGGAAGTGGCACAACATTTTTCAAGTGATGGAAGAAAAGACCTGTCCACCCAGAATCCCATATCCAGCAAAAAATGAAGGTGGAGGGAGATCAAGGAGGAATCAAGACATTCCCAGGTGAAGGGAAGCTTGTGGACTTGCTGGCCACAGACTTCTAAATGCAAGCACCCGAACAGAATGGAGGGGACAAAAGAAGACAGCCTTAGGAAGAAAAGGAAGGAAGAATGAACATGGTAAGCAAAGAAGTGAGAAAACACAACGGGCTTTCCTTCTCTTCTCCTCTTGAGTTTTAATTATGCTTGCAGGTTGAAGATAAAGTTATCACACTGATGTGTTTGTAAATGTATGTAGAGAAAACAATTAAGACAACCATATTATGAACAGGCAAGAGCACGTGAGAGAGTAGGATTTCCATGTGTCACTCCAGCTGGTAAATGCCACCTCTAGTAGACCAGATTCAGATGAGTGACGCACAGGTGAAGTGACACCTGGAATAGCCACTCAAAGGCTGTACAAAGAGACACACTCAAGAATAATACAGGTGTTTTACCACAATAAGAAAACTCATAAAATGTTCAAAAATACATGGATAAATCAAAATGAAATTCTAAAAAATATTTAATAAACAGGCAAGAAAAACAAAACAGAAATAAAAACCAGAAAACAAACAATAAAATAAAATAAAGTGGCAGACCTAATCCCTAACATACCAGCACAGAGTAAAAGGACAGAGGCTGGCAGAGTGGATTGAAAACCACCACCAAGCCTGCATGCTGTTTATAAGGAACTCACTTCAAACTGCACGATGTAAGCAGGTCGAAAGGAAAGGGATGGGAAAGGACACAGCATGTAAGCATTAATCAAGAGAAAGCAGGGCTGGCGCGGTGGCTCACGCCTGGAATCCCAGCACTTTGGGAGGCCCAGAGGGGAGGATCGTTGGGGCCCAGGAGTTTGAGACCAGCCTGGGCAACACAGCGATACCCTGTCTCTACAAAAAACAGAAAAATTGCAGGGGGACAGGAGGGTCGTCTGGAGGGGCTGAAGGCGCTGGTGGCTCCATGAGGTGCCCCTCAGGATGCTCTCCAGACTTCCAACCCCCATGACCTGGGGTTCAACCACCAGCCTGTGCTCTGCAGAGACCAGACGGTGAGCAGGAGGGACCAGAGCAGGCAGCCCAGGGCCAGGGATGATAAACCCCAGGACCGGAGGAGGATGTCGTCTGACCGGTCTGTGGCCAAAAGGGGAGGCCTGAGTTCAGCACAAGCAGAGAGGCCGTGTGAGACGGAGACGGGACAGGCGCCCAGGCCTGGGAGAGAAGCCGGCGTCTGTGCTGGGTGCGGGAGGCTGGCTGTCTCCGCCGTGAAACTTGCACCCAAAGCTCAAGAGAAACCAGGACAGAAGTGCGAGCGTGGAGATGTCCACGCGGCACTGACCGCTGAGACCGTCCAGTCGGGACGAGGCCGTGAGGGTGAGGCTGGCTGTTCCTGAGATAACACTCAAAAGGGAGAAACCAGCCATGTTCTCTAGAAAATTACTGAAGAAAAACAAATTGCACGGGGGAACAGAAAGCAAAAAATATCAGGAGTATCTCAAATACACAGAAAACGTATCTTCTTAAGTATGAAAGTTCCTAAAACACTAGTGTTTTCACTTCCTTACGATACGTGATCACAAATGGAATTGCAGGGTCAAAGGATGTATATTCTTTACAATTTCAGAATATTGCCAGATTATCTTTATTCATGCAGGCAAAAATGGAAATAGTCCAAAAGTCCACGGATAAACTAGTGGACTCACACAATGCAATATTACTTAGTAACTAAAAAGAATGAACCACCAACATGATGAATCTCAAAAAACTAAATGAGATAAAGCAGCCAGCCACAAAGGAGGCTGATGGCTCCGCTGATGTAAGACTGTCAGCACCAGACCCAACCTGGTGGGGGGCGGGGCAGAAACGGGGGGGGGGGGGGGGGGCCGGCCCAGGGGAGGCCCTGGGGTGCTGCGTCGCGAGGGTCCCGTGTCTCCATGGGGTGGTGCTCACAGAAGCGCACACGGTATCAAAACCCATCCAACCACATACTCTTAAAATGTGTGAATTTTATTGCATGCAAATTAGACCTCCACAAATCGGTTTGTTAAAATACTGTTTTAAGAGAGGAAAACATTCTGCAGTGTATTTTCCTACCCTTCCTTTCATGTGTATTTACATATACACAAATGACAAGTAGTAATCACTTAAGCGTAAGACTAAGGGTGACTTTGTGTGTGTGTGCTTTTCTGTGGTTTCTAGATTTCATTAAATCAACAAGCATTACTTTTGTAAGCAGGAAAAACAATTTTTTTAAGTATCCCTGGCTTGCCTAGGTCTTGCCAGGCACCTGTAGGGAGTGTTGGGGGCACTTCACACACACAGCAGCCTGCCCGGGCGCTCACTGCCAGCGCCGGGCATTCCAGGAGGGAGCTGGCAGGAGGAAGGGCAGGGGCCTCTCACAACGGTGGAGCCTGGAAAGGGCCCCCACAGCGCTCCTTGAACCCCCCATCACACACACTCACACACACACCCTCCTCCCAGCCCCAACTCTGAGAGAACAAATACAGGGTCTATTTCAGTGTGTTTTGCTGCAGCCGGGGGAATAACCCAGATATCATTGCACCGTTTCAAGTTCAACTAGCATGACCCGCTTGGAGAAGCCTCCCCTCAGGGTTTCCTGTTTTCAGTCTGCCCCACTTCCCACCAGACGGTGGCCCAGGGCACTTGCTGTCTCAGCTTTCTCAGGCACAGACCTCACCCAGGCCCAGAAACCTCCAGCCCTCCAAATTTCTCGTCCTTATCTTTGTTCTTGAACAGTCAGTCACCCTCCTGGCATGGGGAGCACCGAGGAATGTGCTGGATTCAAAGCCGGCTCCCTTCTGCACATCATGTGCATGGGAGCAGTCAGCTCAGAGCTTCTAGGTTCTACATCTGAGAACACGAGTGAAATTATGGAGAAAACGAAGGAATGGATGAAATAACTAAGTGGCTGTCCCTGCACAGCACACACGGGGGCCCGCTGGCCCTCACGACCAGTCTCCTGGAGCTGCAGGGCGGCCCCAGGTCTCTTCCCACAGGTCCTCCTCTGCCAGGGGCGGGGGGACCTTTCCACGTTGGAAGGACACTTTAATTTAGCTATAATCAAATAAGGCTGCATTTAAGAAACTTCAATTAGATATCCTTAAAAATGTACATTATTTTGTAAAAATCTATTATGTACTTAATGATTTAAAAAAATGAAAGCTATTTGTTAATTTTAAAGTGAACTAACCTTTTGATGACTTTGTTGTGTCTGCTTTTTGTTGGAAAGCATTTGAATATTTGGTTGCAGCGTGGAGGTTCACAGTTCCAGCTGATCTCTAGATGGGTGTCAGTCATTTGTTACCTTAAAGGCATCTTGGTTAGGGTCAGGTAGGAGAATGCAGATTCACAGCAGTAAGTGGTTGAAAAGCAAGAAAGCATTTTTTCGGCATATTGCCAAAGGTATGGTTATTCAACTGGATCTTTCTTAGCATCAAACAATGACTTTAAAATGTCATCTACTGAGAACTCAATCAATTCCATCTGTAGTTCTTTAGGTGATTTGGTGATTTCAACTAGGTGGGGCCAAAATGCTAATTTGAATGTGATGTCATGATTCTCAAAGTCAGTGAACCTTTCATTGTATTCTTCAATTAATAGGTCTAGAACAGTTTCGTATTCTTCAAATGATTCACATATATCATCCTGCTCATCAGTGACCTTTGCTAACTGGGGAAAATGTTCATCCAAAATTTCCTTTTGAAGAAGTGTTTTGAAAAAAAGATAGCTTTTTTAGAAATACTTGGATTTTTTGCCACACATTAATATCATATATAGACTTAGTTTTACCTTGCAAAGAAATATTCAAGTTGTTTTGATTTGACATATCACACAGAAATGCTACATTCCTATAGAAATTTTCTTTCAATAATTCACATTGCTGATTCTGTTATTCATAAAATTTAACTGTCCTCGCAGAGCTAAAAATTTTGGCTACCACCTGTCACCGAGATAGCCAACGCCCTTTAGAAAGCTAGGGCAAATCCCCACTGAATACCTCATCGTTCAACTTTAGCATGTTATGGAACTGATGAAACTGATGACGCCCTGTTGCATTTGCACAAATATAGTTAACAATACTTATGACTTGTTTCAAAGTGCCACTTAAAGCAGTAGCTTTAGCACAGAGATTCTGCTGATGCAAGATACAATGAAAAGAAACAAGAGCATCTGGATCTGTTAACACTTTTTCAATTTGTGCAATAAACCCTTCGTGCTTTCCTGTCATGGAAGGTGCCCTGTCTGTACATACACTCACTAAATTTGCCAAATTCAGTCCAACTTCACAACATTTACCTTAGAAGCTGTCGAAGATATCTATTCTCCATGTTCTGTTCGCAAGAGAGCCCAAACCAAGTCGCTCTTCGTAGCAAACAAAATCTTCCATTTTGACCCGAATGAAGTATAAAACTGTACTGAGTCAGTAGCATCAGTTGACTCATCCAAAGTCACTGAATAATGTATATTTTCAAGTATTGTATGAAGTTGTTCTGTTAAGCTGAAGGCAAATTCATGCTGCTAATTAGTTAGGGTTCTCCTTGAAAGAGGCAGTTGTTTGTACTTTGAAACATAATTGAGGTCTAAGCATCCTACAACTCCGGAAATGCATTCTTTCACCATTTCTACATCGCTGAATGGCTTCCCTTTTCCCCCCAAGTATATAAGCTACTTTATAAGCTGCTTCAGTGGCATTATTTTCAGGTCTTATTGCTGCTTGAAAGAATTGTCTTTGTTTTTGCTTTTCACCTTTTAATTTTTGCAATACAACCTTTCACACCTCTCCCTCTAATTTAAAATATCTGTGGCCCTTATGAGTGTTATAATGCTGATGAGCGATGAATTTCTTTAACGTTGATACTGCAGTATCATAAAGCAAGCAAATCATCTTAAATTTAGCAGAAACACGATAATATTGCAATTCCTGATCCTTGTTAAAAAAAATCTTCCTTCAGCGTTCTCTTGGTCTTCTCTCACATGATGGGCTGTTAAGCAGACAGAATTACAAAATACTGTCGAGCTGTGCAACTATTAAAAAACTCCATTTCAAACAGAAACACAGTGCACCATTGTCAAAAGCTGATAACACACTCGTGTACTCAACCCCTATAAACGCTCACCAACCAGCCTCATGTGGTAGTGGTGCCAGTCAGGTGGGGGAAGTTAGAACTAAATCATGAGCGTAGCAACCGTCAGTTTAGCCCTCATGGTTTACTAATGTTCTAACTGTGCCGCTCAATCTGGGAGGATTATTTCACTGAAGCTTATTTTATTCTTTGGTATTTTAAATATGTTCATTTTAAAAACAAAAATATAAATAAAAATGTATTAATAAAAATAAAAGAATTTGTTGTATAAAATTTAGATTCAGTCAAAAGGCTGCACACTTAAGGACCTGGAAGGCCACATGTGGCCTTAAGCCGCCCATTCCCCACCCCTGTCGGAGGGCCTGTTTTTGCACAATTCTCCACCTCTCATTGCTCCCTAACCCAGGCAGTCCAGGTGCCTCCAGACACACCCTGGGGAGCAGCAGGGGCGGGTGACGCTGCCCCGCTAACCAAGCCGAATGTCCTGGGAGCTGCTCTACATTCTGCCCTACTGACCTCAAGCATAAAATAGTCTGACGGGGGCCTGGTTCCTTTTGGGGGCTGCAGAGCTATGAGGGAAAAGCATAGAGATGGTGTGGCTGTGTTTCTGTACTCGGATGTAACCCAGTGTTTCCAGACATGCTTGTGTTTTCCCATCTCATTGGCTACTTCCTGGAAAGGCCACCAACCAGGACCCCCGAAGCCCGTGGCCCTCTCTAAGAGGGACCACTTCTCGGCAAGACAGACAGGCAGCTCCGGATGAACCTATACAAAAGTGCTTCCCACTTGTAAGAGTGAAGCCACCACCAAGCCAAGGAAGGGACGACAGGCAGCTGTGGAAGCCGCCGGCCAGCAAAAACAGTGACTAAAAGTAGACACGGCACCTCCCAAACCCAGGGCTGGGTGGCCAGAAACCATAACAGGAGCCAGCCAAAGACGCCGGTGCTAGAAACAGGCAGTGAGCGACTTCCCACCGACACCAGCGAGGGTCGGGTCTGTCTGGCATCCACGAGGCCTCTGAAGCCCAAGGGAGGCCGTGCTGCCCAGTGGCGAGCAGCACGGCAAGTGGAGCTGGACCCACCACGCCCCTCATCCCAGTCACTCACACAGCCACAGCTCTGTCTCTGCATCCCCGAGACATGGGAGTGGCTGCCCCACAGGAACCGGCCAGGTTAGATGCAGAACGGAAGTTCAGCACAGGCAGTAAGTGCTCCATCGAATGGCAGTCATTGTTCTCGAGCCTAGAGATTTACAGAAAGGCCCCAAACCGCCAGGCATCTGTTCTCCCTGTGAGGCTAAAGACCGCAAGAACTAGGACGTGGGCCTCGTGCTGGGAGGCCCGAGAGTGATGTATGAGGCATGACATTTCTCCCAAAGGGGACATCAGAAAGACCTTAGAAAAGCCAAGTCTCACACCCGCAGCCACAGAGAGGCCCTCTGAAGACAATACTTCTGGTGACCCCATGGCTGGACACCAAGTGCTGGTCATAGGTCCAGACCACCCTGTGACCTTGGCACTATCTAACAGTCAGCTCTGTCCCTGCCCCCCAACCCACAGAGCCTCACAACTCAGTGTCAGAAAGTGCCACCCATGCAGCACCCCAACTGCCCATAAGGTGTCTAAAAGGAATCCCAAACTCAGAACAATTTTTTTTCAAATCTCTGCTCCTCCTGCAGGGCTCTCTCTTCCAGTAACCAGCAGCTTGGACAGACTACACACACACACACACACACACACACACACACGGGAATCCACGCCACGCATACTCTGGGCATCCAACCCCCAACATTCAGCCCCGCTCACCACTGCCACCTCCGCCTGGACGAGGCCACCAGCCTCCCAGCTGCAACTCCTGGTCTCTCCTCTGTCTCCCCCCTCGGCCACGGGACCCTTTGAAAATGTTAAGTTGGATAAAACCCTCCAGGGCTCCCACCCCACTCACAGTAACAGGCAAGTCCCATCTCAGCCTACAAGGCGGTGGGAGACCTTTCCCTTCCCCCAGCTCCCTCTGCCCCCCACACTGGCCTCCCGGTGGTCGGCCTCAGGGTGTATGTGCTGTTACTCCTGCCTAGACCTGTCTCTCCCCAACACGCACACGGCGCTCAGTCTCTCAGGTCTCTGGTCAAGTGTCACCATGTAAGTGACCACTGTGCACCCGAGACCTGCCCCACCTGCACAACCCTGTGCCCTCCCCCCTTCGGGGCCCTCCTCCCCAGTTCCAGGTCCACCAGACACACTTGTCCTGTGCGTCTCCCTGGTCTCCCCCGTCAATGGGAAAGGCTGCACTGCAGCAGGGACTCTGCCACACCTGCCGACCCGGGGCTAGGACACTGCCCCACAGAGCCCCAACAGCCACTCGGTAAGAACCTGCCAAAGAGGGAATGAATGAAACTGGACACACCCATACTTGCCGGCCTTGGGTTTCCTCTGCCTGAAACATCTGCCCCTTGGCACCCCATCTTCTGTCATCCTCCCCCTCCCACGGAGGATCAAATGACATCTTTATAAGCCTCTGCCAATCCCTCTGCCACCAGACAGCTCTGCACAGGAGCCTTAGGGAGGGTGGCCAGCGTGTCCTTGTCCCATCCCAACCACTGCACCAGGGCCCTGGGGGTGGGGGATTCTTTCCATGTTTATGAAAAATACACTTCTCCAAATGAGGACGGCCTCTGGAGGTCATGCGGCCAAACTGTCACACCAAGAGCAGCCCGCACTTCCCCCAGGCAGGGCGCACATCCCAAGAGAGAGGAGGTCAGGAGCCCCTTCTTGAACTTCAGGACAACAGGAAGTACCCTCCCTGCCAGGGTGCCTCCGGCTTTTGGGTCCAGACTAAAGGAAAGCACCTGTCCTTGGGTTAAACTGCAATGGGGTGGGCGTGCGCCCCCTCGGGATCCATCCACCATCAATCTTGTCCGGACGGTCCCCTGCGGACAGGTCCCAGAGATGCCCTGCAGCTCTCAGCGGCGTCTTGACCCCTGCCGCCTCCTGGGGTCTCAAGCCCGCGGGGAACTGCGGGACAGTCTTCCCCTTCCCCTGAGGCACCTCCTCGGCCCCTTCGTCATCCTGGGCCAGGAGCAGATACCCCTCAGCGCGGGACATTTTCCTGCCAGCCGCCACCCAGGCCCCCGGCCCCACTCCGGGCCTCCGCCAAGGCCGACACTCGCCCCGGCCATGGGCCCCCCGGCCCGGCCCGGCCCGCGCCGCCGCCTCCTCCGTCCCTCCCCGCCAAATGTCCGGCGCGGGTCCCGCAGGCGACCAGCGGCCGGTCCCCGGGCCGAGCCGGGGACGGGCGGCGGCAACACTCACCCGCGCCGGGGGCGCCGGCTCCGGGCCCCGGGCTCCGCCACCAGCGCAGCAGCGCCCGCGCGGGCTCCAGGCTCACGGCGCAGCGCTGCTGCTTCACCCACAGCACGGAGCGCAGCGGCTCCGCCGCCCCCGTGGCCCCCATCGCCGCCGGCGCGGTCGTCAGCGGGCTGGGGGCGCGGACGCCGAGGGCGCGGGACCGTTAGCGGCCCCTGCAGTCGGCCCGGGCGGCGGCGGCGCGGGGCGGGCGGGGAGGGCGGCGCTGCGTCACCCCGCACGCAGAGCGAGGGCGGCCGGCGGGAGGGGGGCCGGGACCCGGGAGGGGGCCGGGACCTAGGAGAGGTGGGAGGGGACAGGGAGGGGGCCGGGTCGGGGAACGGAGGAGGGGGCCGGGGAGAGGTGGGAGGGGACCTAAGGGGAGCCCTGGGGGGACCAAGGAGGGAGCCGGGACCCAGGGGAGGTGGGAAGTGACCGGGAGGGGGCCCAGTTGGGAAACGGAGGAGGGGGCCGGGGAGATGGGGGGACCTAAAAGGGGCCTGGGGGGACCAAGGAAGGGGGCCTGGGCGGGGTACCCTGGTGGGGGTCGGAGAGCTGGCGGCGGCCGCGGGGCTGAGGGGTTGGGGGAGACCCTCCTCTGCAGCGCGGCTCTGCAGTCGGTCGCTCCCGCGGGCGTGGGCTCAGCAGCGCCTCTCCGGCAGGCTGTAATGACAGGCGGGTCCGGGCGGTCGTGCGCGGGCGGTGGGCGTCCACGGGCCGCGTGACCTTGGGCGACGGTCTCCTGTGGGCCGGGGTAGGGATCAGCAGGCTAGTCCGGACAGGCAGGAAGGCCTTCCAAAGGAGGAGGTCTTCTGCCCAGGGGCTTGGGGACTGGCCTGTGAACCGCTCTGGAGCCTGAGGTCACCAGGGAGTGCCAGGGCCAGAAGGCTGAGCAGCCCCCTCCTGAGCAGGCTCCAGGAACGGGAGCTGGGCCTGAGCACCTGGCAGAGGCATCGCCTCTGCGGCGGGGTTCTCCTTCCTCGTCACCCCACCAGCTCAACACCCGCCTCAGGGAGGCCTCCTGACTACCCAGCGAAAGGAACCAGCACCCTGCGGCCGAGCTCCAGGCCTGCCTGCAGAGCACAGCTGTGCCCCTTCATGTAAGCTCCATAGGGATGTTGCGGTATCCCCGGTGCCTGACACAGTCCTGGCACGTAGGAAGCACTCAGATATGGGTTAAGCAAGCACGTCCATCCCCAACTTATCAAGGAAGACTCTGTGGCTCCCAGAGGTTAAGTGACTCGCCAAGAGCACAGGGCTCCAACATGCCAGAGCCAAGGCCCACTGCGAGCTCTGGCTCCAGGACTGGCCTGGGAGCCACCTGCCCTTCCCTCAGCTCTCTCCGCCTGGCCCTGCTGCAGACAGAGGTGGGGCAGGCCAGGTCCACGTGGCCTCGCTGCCGTGCCTGGCGCTGGTAGCTCCATGCACAGGTCTTATCCTGCCGGCTCCCTGGGACTGTCTACAGGGCAGGAACAAGCCATGAATCACTCCTTCCTTTGAGCCCAGCCCCCATTCAGGCCTTGCCGCCAAGGCCCAGACAGTCCTGTAGCCTCGGTCTGGGCCAGAGTCCTAGCCCCACCCTTGAGCAAGCCATACCTGGTCTCCCAGTGCAGTGGGGTGGACTGCAGGAAGGCCTGCCCTGCCCCCTCCCTCCCACGGCTGCTGCTCGGAGGCTTGGGAAATGTGGATCTGAAACTTATTTGGAAATCTTGTGCCAGTGGGAGGCAGGTGCTGATGTTGCACCACTGCGTGCGAAGAGGGTTGGCAGGCGTGGGCAGGGGCTCGGGAACACCAGCATCCCTCCCCCAGGGCCTCTTCCTCCGGCCCTCCATGGCCAGCTTCCTTCTGCCGCTCCTTGTTTCTGCATTTAGCCGTCCTCCAGACGCACGAAATCCTGTAGCCAGAGTCGGAGGCCCTCCGGGAACTCCCCTGGGGGAGACGGCGGCATCAGTTACAAAACACTGGCGGTGCCCTCAGCTCGCCGGAGGAGGGTTCCCCACCCTCCTCACCCGGTGGACTCGCAGCCCACCAGCCAGGCCTGGGGTCCCTCAGTGGCTGTTATGGGTTGACCCCTCCAAATTCGCATGTTGACGCCCTAACCCCCAGTATCTCAGAATGTGACAGTATTTGGAGATAGGATCTTTAGAGGGATTAAATGTGGCCATTAGGGCGGGCCTTAATCCAGTCTGACCAGCGTCCTTATGAGAAGAGGAAATCTGGACTCACGAAGAGACACCAAGTGTGTACACAGATGAATGACCCTGTGAAGAAGGAGCAAGACAGTGGCTGTCCTCAAGCCAAGGAGAGGCCTCAGAGGAGAGCAGCAGTGCTGGCTTGGACCTTGATCTTGGATTTCCAGCCTTTGTCACTCTGTGAACTGTTACATGGGAAACAATGATTGTTGCTATTTGAGCCTCCCAGTCTGTGGCGTCTTATCATGGCAGGCTGAGCTAAGGCAGCGGTCTTCCAGCCAGGGGGCCTGTAGTCCCAGGATTGGCTGGGGAGGGGCCTGGCCACTGCGGGAGAGGGTGGTGCAACGAAGGCCCAGGCTGCAGGAGACGCACTTGAGTTGGATGTAGAGAGGGGCTGGGTGAGGTCGGGCCCTACGTGGGGGGCCGTGGGCCCACAACTCCGAGCACAGCACTGGGGGACGGAAGGAAGGGGCAGCTTTACCCCAGCACAGCTTCCAGGCCCATGCTGTGTGTTGGATCTCAGGGTGGGGTGGGGGGTTGGAGGTGGCTGTGAAGGTGCCTGGCAGCCTGCAGACTCAGCAGCCCTGGGCCGTCTGTCCTCTGCATCAGGACACACTCCTGGCTCCCTGGTGGCCTCCCAGCACCCCCCTCTCCTCTTCCCTGGCAGGCACGCCTTTCCCATGGTAGGCCCTGGCCAAAATGCCCTTCCCACACGTCTGCCTGGGAGACCCCCACTCACCTTCTCCTTCAGCCCATATCCCCTCCCTCCATGCTGCAGAGTCCCCTGGCAGCTGACTGCATGGTGCTTCCACCTGGGCTGCCCCAGGGCCCCACTTCCACCTGTGGCACTGCTGAACAGTTGATACTCCAGCCGGTCACTGGCCTGGCATGTGCACAGCTGGCCGCAGCCCCACACAGGGGCTGGACAGGCCCTGAGCTGCCGGGTAGGGCAGAGAGCATAGGCTCAGCCCCAGCAGCCTGGGCCCTGATTAGTCAGGCCCCGACCTGCCACCTGTCCCTGTCGTGTGCCCAGTCTGCAGGCTTGAGCTACTGCCTGGTGGCCTGATGGCCCTGGGCCCTACTAAGCCAGACATGCTGCTCAGGTGCCGCCAGCACCCACTGCCCTGGGCAGCCAGATTATCCCACCTGTGGGCTGCCTGGACCCTGTCTAAGCCTGTACATGGCCATCCAACACCCACGAGTTCCTACCCACTGGGTCGCCCACAAAGCCTCGGCCACTACTAGGAACCTGGAACCAGCAGCACCTTCTACCACCATCCCCTCCATGGCCTCTCGTCTACTTTTCCCGTCTCTTCCTGGCTGCTTGGCCTTGTCTGCTGTGACAGTCCTGATGGCTTATCTTCCCAGACTTCCTCCCTAACAAAGTCGGCAACACCATTTGACATTAGAGTACTGCTGGGTGGGGTGGGAGGATCCGGGCACCAGCTGTACCCTGGCTGCCAGAACATCACTCTCTGCCCTCCACTCTCAAGGAGGAGCCTTCCAAGCTCCTCTTCAAGGCCGACGGCCTGGAAGAAATGTCCTAGGCCCAGACACTTGGAGAGTGAGCTGATAGTTTACAAACGTACAGCCCTACATTGCCCACGTGACCCAGACAATAACCGCTGGAAATGGGCATTATTCACCCCTTTTTACAGGTAGAAAAATGGAGGCCCACAAAACTAACCTGAGCGGCTCAAGTTGGGCAGAAAGGTAAGTAGATGGGGAGAGGGACACTCCAGGCTCCCCTGCTCCAGGTTGCGGGGTCGCCAGAATGAGAGAATGGTAGATGATGCGTGCTCCAGCCTGCACCCTCCGCGGGCTCTGCTCCCTGGGCACTCAGGCGGGCCAGCCTGGTCCTCCCTCCAGGGCACGCCAGACCGTCCTGCCTGAACTACTCTGTAGGAAGATAGAGCTGCTCAGCCCAGAGTCCACCTGCCCGTCTGGGAGAGCCCCGGAGCTTGGGCTGAAAGGAACCCTGTGCCTCACAGCCCCGGCCAGGTTTCACCAGTGACCCCACTCTACCCGACCAGGCTGTGCAGAGCCACTCAGCTGGGCTCCATGTTGGGTCACAGATGTCACCAGGATAGGGGCCTCTTAGGGTAACAGTCCCCCAAACTCCCAAGGCTGGACATTGTGGCAGCCTCCACTCCCCAAAATAAGTCAAGGCTACATTGCAACAACGAGAAATGGACACTTCATTGAAGACCCCAGGGGAGGCAGGCGCCCACTTCCCTGGGTACGGGCAGGCTGGTCTACTTTCAGGGTGCTCGGTCTAGAGAGGAAAAGGGTGAAGAGGGCAGGCTTTGGGGTCTGGCAGTCCTGTGTTCGTTCCCAGTTCTGCCCCTGGGCCAGTCCTCTAGCCTTTCTGGGACCCAGCTGCCTCACCTGCAGGGCAGCGTCACCTTGAGCACTGCATGAGCCAATGCTAAGCAGAGTGACAGGCATCCCCAAACAAGGCCGGTTACTGCAGCAGGTCCTGGGAAACTGCAGGGTCCAGACCAAGCCCAAGCCTACCTTTGGGGCCCTCCCCCAGGCGTGGTGCTCCCCCTGGCTCCCCAGGTGTGCACACAGCCATGGTCCCTGGCAGCCCTGGCCACCTTGGTATCATTCTCTGCTGGCCCCACCTCCCACCCCTTTCAGCTCAGACCCACAGCCTCCATTTCGGCCCAAGCATCTCAGGCGGCTACAACTTCTGAAGAATACAGGAATGAAGTCATTCCTTCGACCCACGTTTACTCAGCCCTACTGTGTGCCAGGCGCTGGGACCCCGTGCTGAGGGCTCAGTCGCGCCAGCAGAAGTAGACAAGGGAATTTCCAGCATGAAGCCACTGTGGCGCTGGATATCCGGATGACCTCAGACAGGAAGGTCAGCGGGGCCGTGGGAGACGCCAGGAGAGTCAGCACGGCTGCGAGTGTCCAGCACGGGCCCAGCCTGGCCAGAGGGTGGGAAGACTGCCGGGGGGAGGGCACTGAGTTAGGGTTGGAGGGAGAGCAGGGGAGAAGTGGGGCCCCGGGAAAGCAGGAAGTCCTCGGGGGCAAAAATTCAGGCGCTAAGAGGAGAATGCATTTCGTGATTGGTCTTAGGTTGGCGCACCAGTGAGCCTGCTCTGCGGTCTGGGCCCCAGCTCAAGGCACAACTTTTAGATCTCACCGGTTCCTCCTGATTATCTACTTCTCTGCTGTCACCACGACTTCTGCTGACGTCTCCATCCCTCTGTGCACGCTTGTTCTGCCTGTTTTGCTTTTCCTAGCAAACTGTGTCCTGGCCTGAACCCCCACCCTCCTCCTCCCCAGGCACACTCTGCAAGAGGAGCCTGAGCCTGAGGCTTGCTGGCAGGCAGGGTATTTGGGGGTGCAATCCCGGAGAACAGGAGCGTTCTGGGGAGAATGACGGTTATGGAGCTGGTCAATCCGGGATGCCACTGTGTTCCTTTCTGCAGGGACCTTCCAAGGAGCCTTGGGGAGGAGCCTCAGGATTGGCCACTCCAGCTCTCATCCTCTGACTCCCTGCCGCACCCCCTCGGGTGCTGAGTCTGTTGCACTTACAGTTTTTGCATTTGCAAGAGTGTGACCTTTTCCTTGCAGGGGTCACTGTGCTGGCAGTCAGAGAAGGCTGGGGCAGAAAGCAGCAGCACCCAGCGCACCCATGGATGGGTTCAACCTACACGCAGCTGGTGAGGCTGCGAAGCGTCATGAGAGGATACGGACTGGCTGGTCTGTAGGGCCAGGGGCCTTGTCTTTTCCCTGTTTGTGTCCCTGGTGCCAGTACAGAGCCTGGCAAATTGTAGGTATTCAATACGTATTTACTGAGTGAATGAGTGAGTGAAAGAAAATGCGAGCACAGAAATGTCTGTGAAGCAATTTTAATTTGAACGAAATTGAGTTTAAATCAGGAGATTTGTATAGAAACACAGCCTGGGACAGACATTAGGGCACAGTGGGGACTGGGGCAGACCAGCTCCTGCCAGTGACAAGGTGACAAAGCCCCTGGGCTCCATTTGTCTACACGTAGGAGCTTGGACCCTTGTTGCAGATTGTTAGAGCTTTCAAGAGAAACCAGAAACATACATTTTCAAGTGAAACCTTGTGACTTTTAAATATTGGCAACTAATTTCAATCCGAAATAGAAAACATTTCTCCGGACAACACTGTAGGGTGACAAAGGCCAGGTGCAGGCCCGAGGCCTGCAGAGAGCAGCCCATTTGTGATCTCCGGCTTAAGACCGTGAGAGCCAAGCTAGACTTAAAAGGTCATTACTCAGTGACGGAGACTGATGAGTGCATGACAGCACCATGTGTGTTCACATGCCCCAGACAGCAAAGAAACAAACACACAAGGAGGCAACATGGGCATGAATGCCACCATGCACGAGTGGGCTCAGCAGCTATGCTGGGATCCCGGCACAACCAGGACAGGTGCCAGACATGGTGCCTGAGTGCATAGAGGCCCAGGCTCAAAGTCCAGGGTGTCAAGTTCAGCCCTGAAACAGGAGCAGGCAGTCAACATGTGGGAGCCACAGCCCCGGGTAACAGGGTCCCATAGAAGGTTGCTGGCCAGTGGCAGCCGGGCAAGGCCCCGTATACAAGCCATATCCTCCAGCCTAGCTTTGCCTTGTTAATAACAGCTGTGCCGAGATATAATTCACAAACCACACAATTCACTCATTGAAAGTATACCGTTCACTGGTTATTAGTATAGTTACAGAGTTATATGGTTATCACCACAATTTTAGACGATTTCAGCACCCGTAAGGAAACCCGGTGCCCTTGGCCCTCACGCCTCGTTCCTCCCTCCCACCCGCCCCTGGCAGTCACTCTGCTACATTCTGTCTCTGTCCAGGAGCCTGTTCTGGACATTTCACACACACGGAATCCCACGGTGTGTGGCCTTTGTGTCTGGCCTTGTTCACAGGGTGTCTCAGCCCATTCTTGCTGCTACAACAAAACACCTGAGACTGGGTAATTTACAAACGGCAGAAATTTATTTCTCACAGTTCTGGGGGCTGGGGAGTCCAAGATCAAGGCGCCAGCACGTTTGGTGTCTGGTGAAGGCCTGTTCCTCATAGACAGTGCTGTCCAGGTGTCCTCACACGGCAGAAGGGACAGCAGGACAAGAGGGAAGAACACTGTGTCCTCCCATGGTAGAATAGAATAACAAAAAAGGGCCTCAACTGGCTCCCTCCAGCCCTTTAAAGAGACACTAATCCTTCCATGAGGGCAGAGTCCTGTGATGTCCTCACTCCCCCAAAAGCCCCACCTCTTAATACCCCTAAAGTGGGGATTAAGTTTCAATACGAATTTTGTAGGCGACACGTTCAAACCATGGGATCCAGCACAGTGTTTTGATGGTTCATCCACGTTGTACATGTATCCATACGCTATTCTTTTTTATGGCCGAATAATATTCCATCCTGTGGATATACCACACTGCAACAACTGATGGACATTGGGTTGTTTCCACCCTTTGGCGGTTATGAGTAAGGCTGCTGTGCACAGCGGATTGCTGAGTCCTACGTAAACTCGATGTTTGATTGTTTGAGAAACTGCCAGATAGTTTTCCAAAGCAGCTGCAGAATTTTACATTCCCACAGCAAGGCACGAGTGTTCCAGCTTCTGCACGTCCTCGTCAACACTGGTTATTATCCTTCTTTGCCATTATGGCCATCCTGGTGGCTGCAAAGTGATATCTCATTTTGAGTTAAGCCTAACTTTTCCAGTGATAAAGCTGACAATTTGACCTGTGTGCAACTTCTGTGTCTTGTCTCTCACCTGCCTCTGAACTTGGGAAGGGTGTTATTTGACCCCCCAAATCCCAGCATCTGCCTCTGTGTCCTCCTTGGGGGTAGAATACCCACTTTGGGCAGAACTAACTCACCCTCCATGGGCCCTACTCTCCCCACCACAAACTTCTACTGCAGCACCTGAAAACCTAGGTCCATTCATTTCTTTTCCTTCTCCTCCTGAGTGAACTCATCAAGAGCAGAAACGTTGTTCACTTGCCCATCCACTGGGACCACAGGGAACAGCCACGATTGACTGGGACGTCCGCTCTGGCAGGGGAGCGAGCTACAGCACACACATGCACCTGTGGGAGTCTGCACCACCAGCGTGGAGATGGTGTTGGTCAGACCCCCAGAGAGCTCCAGGTCCAGAGAGTCTGACTTTTGGCTCTGCAGAAATGCTTTCCCAAGGCAACAACAATTATGACAGGATTGAGACCTGAAACAGCAACCACATAAAGAATAGTGTGGGCCAGGCACGGTGGCTCACAGCTGTAATCCCAGCACCTTGGGAGGCTCAGGCAGGAGGATCACTTGAGCCTAGGAGTTTGAGGCTGCAGTGAACTATGATGATACCACTGCACTCCAGCCTGGGTGACAGAGTAAGAACTTGTACACAATCCCCCCCCCCAAAAAAAACAAATGAAATAAAAGAAGCATGTGCACAGTGATTATCAAACCAATATTGACATTTCTCCAGAGACGATGTACAAATCAAATGACAAACAAGCACATGAAAAGTTTGGTTCAATATCATTAGTCATTAGAGAAATATAAATCAAAACCACAATGAGATACCACTTCACATCCAGTAGGATATTATAATAAAAAAATGGAAAATAACAAAAAAGCTGGTAAGGATATGGGGAAATTGGAACCCTTGTAATTGCTGGTGGGAATGTAAATGGGGCAGCCATGGTGGGAAAAAGTCTGGGGTTCCTCAAAAATTAAACACAGACTTAGCACATACTCCAGCAGTTACAAGCAGGAACTCAGACAGGTGCTGGAACATACATGTTCACTGTAGCGCTGATCATAGTCGCAGAAGGGTGGAAACAACCCCATGTCCATCGATGGGTGAACGCAATGTGGCACGTGCAGACCACAGAATGTCACTGCGCCACGACAAAGCATGGAGTACTCATACACGCTAAACACGGGTGGACCTGGAAAACGCCGTGCAAGGGAAAAGAAGCCAGTATCAAAGGCCACGTATTGGATGGTTCCATTTATGTGAAATGCCCAGAAGGGGCAAATCCACGGAGACAGAAGGTGGATTAATTAGTGGCTGCCAGGGCTGGGGAGTGAGGGCTAACGGGGCCAGGTTCCCTTGTGGGGTGATGAAGATGTCCTGGAACTGGGTAGAGGTGATGGTCGCAGGGCACTGTGAATGTGCTAAATGCTGCTTTAACGTTTGTGTCATGTGTATTTTACCATAATAGAAAAACAGTTTCTTTGGTGACTGCCCGTGTAGGACGTCAGGGTCTCCTGGACGGGCTGTGACAGCAGAGATGCAGATGGATGGATTGGGTTCTAGGTGGTCAAAAGGCAGACATGGTGGGGTGCAGTGCTTGACAGGATGTCACAGGGGAGAGGGAAGGGTCTAGGATGAGGCCCCCGAGCCCCGTGTGTGTGGGTGGATGGGCAGGTGTCTGCCATTTGGGTGGGAGCACATGGGGGAGCACTCCAAGGAGCCTGTGGGGCACATGCGTGGGTCTGGGCTGGAGGTCGTGTCCTGGACTCCCTGGAACGCAGATGGGAGTGGGGGCACTCAGAGCAAGAGGGGAGGGGACCAAGACCAGGGTGCCCATGTCCTTGTTTATTGGGGACAGTCCTAGTTTACACCTGCTGTGTGCTAGCTTCAGGTCAACCAGTGCTCCCTTTCGCTCTTGGCAGTATCCCTGCTGGGCGATTAGTTATCTGGTCACCCCCCAACCTGTGGGGACAGGGCAGTGGAACAGGAGCCCCTGAAGGAAACCGAGGTGGCCCAGCCAGAGCGATGGGAGGAAAGCCGGGTGGCGGAGCCCCAGGGAGGGCACAGAGAGAGGGGCTTGGCCTCGTGGGCCCCCAGTCCCACCTGTGCGGCTGTGAGCCTGCCCTTGCCTGTCTGAGCCTCCGTTTTCGCCCACGTGAAAGGAGAATCGTAATTGGAGAGCAAAGTGGCCAAGAGCTCAGGATTCGCAAATGTGGACTCTGCCCGGGAGGAACTTTGAGACCTCGGACCATGGTTTCTCAGGGTGACACTGTGGACATTTGGGGCCACATCATTCTTCGTGGCAGGGCTGTGCTGTCCACTGTCAGGCGTTTAGCAGCGTCTCTGACTTCTATCCAGTTGTGACAACCAAAAACTGTCTCCAGATGATGCCAAATGTCCCCCTCAAGAACCACCACCCTAGACAAAGCACTTGCTTCCTCTGTGCTTTGATTTCTTGCTCTGCGAGTGCAGATACTAAAACCTACCTTGTGGGATGCTCTGAGAGTTAAATAGTGTCATAAATGCAAAACACTTGTATCACAAGGGTTCACTAAATGCTGGTTCCTAAAATAAGAGCATCCCAGGCAAAGTATTGAGCGCAGCATCTGGGAAAGTCGGCGCTCACTCGGTGGTCACTGTGGTTGTTTGCTCTGAGGCTGGTGTTGTGTTCAGTGTTGAAGAGCAGAGGCAGCTTGTGGGGAAGGTCAGGAGCCTATGGAATGGCAGCAGGCACAGACACTCGGGGTCCCACTCTCGTTCGGGGGCCTGGTGGACGCAGAGGGGCAGAGGGCTCCCTGCCCGGCTCCTGGCCGGCCTGGCAGGCCCGAGCTGCCGGCCCATCTTTGCACGCTTTGGGCTGTGAACAGTGGGCTCCCGCGACTGCCACGAAGGCCCCACGGAGGGAGGCACACCAAGACGGTCCCAGGGCTGTCCTAGGGCCACCAATTCTTCCTGGTTTGCTGGAACTCTCCCAGTTTGGCACTTCAAGCCCCACATCCTGGGAAACCTTTCCCTTTCAGGCAGTGAGTCCCCTCGCTGTCCTGATTCCGGTGTGCGCCTTCCCCAGGACGGAGCGGCCGGCTGGCCCTGCGCCCCTGAGCTCTCCTTGCTGGGCTCATCTCAGGCGGCACCGACAGGGTGACCTCGTTAGGCCTTGGGCAGAAATAGAACAGCAGTGCCAATTAGCAGCTGCTCCCCAGCCAGCACATGCAAATCCGCCTCTGGGCAGCCCAGCCGGATGTTCAAAGGATATGGAAAATTCCACGTGCATTCTCCTTCCACTGGCGGGAGGGGCTGTCAGGATGCTCCCCTTCCCTGGGGACTCACGCACGCAGCTTTGCCTCTTGCTTGTCAAGAGTGAGAACATTTGGGGCGCAGAGGCACAGACCCCCGGAGATGCTGATCCAGCGGGCTGGGGGGTGAGAACCTGCACATTTCACAGGCTCCCCAGGAGGTTGGGCTGCAGGTGGTCTTTGTGCTGCACAGCAAGATGCAGTAGGGGCCTGCCTCGCTCTGTCCCACCCAGTGTCAGAGGTCCAGGCCCTGAACTCTGTACTGGCCACTTGCTCACTGCCCCCTGCCAGGGGACAGCGGAGAGAAAGGTGCATGGACAGAGCCTGGCAGACAGCCAGCGCGATGTCGCTGCTGCTGTGAGCTGGCCTCTGCCTCTGTGCACTCGGAGCGCTGGCCTCTTGGACCCAGTGCAGGAGAGGGCCTGGTGGGGAGCTGAGGGGCCTCTTGTGGTCCAGGCTGTTCTGCTGGCCAGCCAGGTGGCCTTGGGCCGTTCCCAACCCCTTGCTGGGCCCCCATCCCCTGAAAGCAAATGTGGGGATTTCAGGAAGCCGGGCGGTCTCTCAGGGCTGTCCTGCTGACAGTGGGGTCTGCGAGTGGCCCCCACCCTACAGGCCTCCCACACTTAAAGGGAAGCCGGGGCCTTCTCCACGGGCAACTCCTTGGCGGGTCGGGAAATGGATCGGCCTTTCTTGGAACTGCCCCTCTGACCCTCTGCCCTCTGCAGCACCTGCAATAGCCTCCCAGGAACCAAGAGTGAGAGGGGAGCCTATGAGAGGCCACCCTTCACTTGTGTCTTCTTGTCCTTCCTCCCCTGGGCCCTGGGTGGCTGCCTACCCCTCTGTGCCTCCCCCTCTGTCCCCTGTCCTTCCTCCTCCCTGGTAGCTGCTGACTGTCAAGAGTGGAGGGCAACAGAAACTACCCTGGCTGGGGAGTCTGGGGAGCGAGGGCTGAGTCCAGCCTTGCCTTAAATATATGGCTGGTTTCTAGGCCTCAGCTTGCCCATCCACAACATGGGGGTGCAGGAGGGACGAATCTAAGGTGCCCACCAACTATGACACTCTGAGGCTCCCTGGGTCCATCCTGGCTCCCAGTCACTCAGCCAACGGTCACTGTTTTCTTTGCAAATTCTCTGACTTCCCTGGGAGTAACATGTAGGAAGGGCCAAGTCTCAACTACACAGAGCTTTGCAGAAAAAAATCCATCCTTTCATTCCTCCTCTTCCTCTTCTGGGAAGGAAAGAGCCTAATAGCATGTCTGTGAGTCGCTGTCTTAATTCTATTTATTTATTTATTTTTCTTTTACTGGACAGGGTCTTGCTCTGTTGCCGAGGCTAGAGTGCAGTGTTGTCATCAGAGGTCACTGCAGCCTCGAACTGTTGAGCTCAAGCGATCCTCCCGCCTCGGCCTCCCAGAGTGCTAGGATTACAGGCATGAGCCACCCCGCTCAGCCCCACCACGTTAATTCAGATCCATAGGAAGACATTTAAAAGATGTTTCTGGCCAGGCACAATGGCTCACGCCTGTAATCCCAGCACTCTGGGAAGCCGAGGCGGGAGGATTGCTTGGGCTCAGGAGTTGGAGGTTGCTGTGAGCTAGGCTGACACCACGGCACTCACTCTAGCCTGAGCAACAGAGGGAGACTCTGTCTCAAAAATAAATAAAAAAATAAATAAATAAAATAAAGATGTTTCCTTGCCGGGCTGCCACCATCCGCCCGGGGCTGGACCAGCTGATGGCCAGGCAGGACGGGCAGCCGCGGGTTGTGGCCTGAGAGGAAACGCATTCTGTGTTGCGAGTTGCGGCTGAACAGCGGGTTGGGGCTTCAGGGCTGTGCAGAGTGATCACTCAAGCATTTATGGAGGACCCGCTGCGTGCTGGAGGTCCCACCCCGAGGCAGGTCTCGCAGGTCAGTCCTGGAGAAGTCAGCAGGGCTGTGGGTGCCCACCCAGCCTTCATGCTCACCGAAGCACGAGTCCCTGTCGCCAGTGGGACGCTTGCGTCGTGTCACAGCTTCCCCATTCAGTTTCTCATTTGATCTTCAGAAGAGCCCTGCTAGGTGTGCAGGGCAGGGGTGGTGATGACCTCCCTTTTACAGGTGAGGAGGATGAGGCCCAGAGAGGGGCTGGGACATGCCCAGGTCACACGGAGTTGGGGCCACGTGACCCCTGGCTAGCTCTCTGGCTGTACCTGTCGTTTCCAGGTTTACAGTGAGGGATGTGACGCCCATGACGCAGGGCTGCCCGTGAGATGAAGGGAGATAAGGCGTCGGGGCAGCTCCGGGCGCCTCACGGGACATGAGTCAGGGGCGTTCCTGGGCGTCTGGCCAGCGTCCAGCACAGCGTGGTGCTGGGGTCCAGGGCAGGGCTCTGGGAGGCTGGCGCCACCTCCCTGGATGGCGCAGGGGAGGGAGGCTCAGGCTCTTCCTGCGCAGGGAGAAACAGCGCCAGTGCCTCTTTGCCAACTTCCCTGACCTGTCAGCTCCCCACACTCCGCAGCTGGGGCCGTGCCCCCAGCCCGGCCCGCGGGTGCGATGACTCAGCCTTGGCCTCAGCCATAGGCGCTCCCCGTGGGAGGGGAGGGGAAGGCTGAGCTCCTGAAAGACACCATCAGCTCATCTACTCATCAGCTCATGCCCAGGCAGGGGAGGCCCGTGGCAGGGGGGCACCTCGGAGGGGACGAGCCCTGGAAGCTGGGTGCTGACGTCTCTGGCCCTGGGGGAGTGTTTGCCCGGCCTCGCAGGATGCAGCCATGACAGGCGTGAGGGTTTGGGGTGGGGTGGCTCCTGGGTAGAGGGCGCCAGCCGCAGGTCAGAAGGCATCCTGGGATGTGTTGAGGGACAGAGAAGACTGGGGAGCAGGAAGAGAGGAGCCCCCCAACTGGGAGAGGCCCTGAGTACCAGAGGGAGGGGTGGGGATTTTCCTACAGATACGGGGAACCACTGAGGGCTCTTGAGCAGAGGTTGCAAGCAGGCCACACAGCTGGGGGCGGCAATGTGGGGGAGGGCCACTGGCGAGGCCAAGGGAAGCCCAGGGCCCCTCTCCTGGCACAGGCAGGATGCCCTGGGGGACTGACTCCAGGGGTGGCCGAGGCGGGCAGCTGTGGCGGAGCGTCTGGGGTCAGTGGCTGACAGGAGCTAACGAGGAAAGGAGGAAATGGCAGGGTAGGGCAGGCATGGCGTGCTCGGCCAGGCTCCAGCAGGTCTTCAGTCTGCCACGCACCCCTGGCCTTGGCCTGGTGCCCGAGAGCTGCCCCTGCTGGGACTTGGGGCCAGAGACCAGCTCTGACAGCTCCTGGGAGGGAGCCCCGGGCTGAGCTGTGCAGTTGGGGCTTAAAAACAAGAGAAGGTCATCAGCTCCACTGCAGTCTTCCTCTTTCCCTCCCCTTCTCTTCCCTCCCCCTCCCTCTCCCTCATCCTACCTCCTCCTCCCTCCCCCACAACCTCCTCCTCCCTCTAGCCCCCTCCCTTCTCCCTGACCTTCAGGAGAAGCCTGTGAGCTAGACAGGACAGTGGCTGTTATTCCCATTTTACAGATGGGGAAGGTGAGCCCCAGAGAGGGGCCACTTTGCCCCTCCCTTCTTCCCACACCCTACCAAGTCACATTTTGTACCAGGAATGGTGTAAGTGTGGGCCTTGGGTTTTCCCAAGTGGAGAGGATTTTCCTAGAATTACCATTAACGTGTATAAACTGCGCGGCCCAGCTCAAGGGCAAAGCCTCTTCCGTTGATGATAAATGCTGCCACGGTGATTGCCTGGAACTTTGTCAGCCACTGTGGCCAGCAAGCCTGGCTTTGCCCTCTGGCAACAGAGCCCAGGGAAGGATCAGAAAAGGGCAAGAGGGTCCCAGGCCCCAGGACTGGGGTTCTGCAGTCCTGCACAGCCCTTCTGGGACAGGTGTCCCAGGGTCCCAGGTCCTGGGGCTGGGGTTCTGAGGTCATGGACAGCCCTTCTGGGGACAGGTGGCCCAGGTCCCCAGCTACCCACTTCCCTCTAGTCACTTCTACCCAGTGCACTTGACAAATATGTCCTGCACGCCCAGCTTGCTGCTACTGACCAAGTGGCCCTAGGCACTAGGTGTGGTAAGGTGAGAGGTTGTTACCTATCGGCAGTCCCCGTAGCCAGAGCAATGGGGTGAGAGCAAGGTGCTGGCTTGGGACACAGCCACTGCAGGACTGGCAGAGCCAAGGACAGGCCAGCTCCTTCCTCACTGTGGGAGTGGCTGTGGGAAGGCCAGGGATGGCGTTGTACCATGGGGCATCCTGGCAGCCACTCTGGGCCGGGTTTCACGTCACTTACAGACTCACCTCCCTATACTGCATTTTCTCATATTTGTTCAGAGATTTTGGTTTATAAAGTGCCTTTAAGTCCACTGTCTTGGGGATTCCCATGACGACTCTGGGAACACGCAGTGCAGCTGTCCTTGTTTCCATTTCATGGGTGGGAAAACCGAGGCTGGCCGTGATAAAGCACTGTGTGGTCAGTCACGGGAGACTCCAGGCCAGAACACAGCTTGCAAATGGCCAGTCTGGGCACCCTCTGTGACATCTGCTGCCCTCCCTTCTGTCCCGCCGGAGTCAGGCTGGGTCCTCCTGGCCATGAGTCACGGCCAGCCGACCCGGAGGTGATTTTGGGGATGGCACACCCGACTGCACCTTTTCCAGAGACACACTGACAACTCTAGGTCCCCCTGTGATCACTTCCCACTGCTGGGACATCTGGCAAGAGAGGAGCAGGGCCACGGGGCTGGGGGTGGGAGTTTAGCAGGACACAGGCGCTGAGTACTGATCGCAAGCGATCATAGAACACGGAGCAGTTCACACCAAGGGGCTCCTGTTTTTCTTGACCTCAGGGGGGAGCCGTCTTGGCACAGACCTAAGAGACAGAAAGAGACTGGCTCCTGGAGCCATTGTCGAGCTACTATGTCAGCCCTTCTCCAAACTCTGAGTTACCTCTGGACTTTTTAAACTACATAAACCAATAAATTATCTTTATAGTGTAAACCAATCTGAGCTGGGCTTTGTCCTTCTTGCAACCAACACACTAACTTGTGCAGAATGTAGTGCCAGGAAGTGGACTGTTGCTAGTGACAGAACCTAAAATCTCAAAATGGCTGAATTGACTCGGGGAAGGGGGCGGTGAGGAGGACCCCGCCTCTCGTGGGGAGGAAATTGGGGATCTTTGCTATATGTTGTGAATTACGGTGGTAGGCTGAATAATGGCCCCCCAAAGATGTTCACGTCCTAATCCTGGAAGCTGCGAATGTTACCTTAAGTGGCCAAAGGGAGTTTGCAGATTTGACTAAGCTAAGGTCCCTGAGATGGGTAGATCATCCTGGATTACTTGGTGGGCCCGCTGTAAGCACAGGGGTCCTCGTGAGGGGGATCCGGGAGGAGTCAGAAGGACGGAAGATGATGTGATGGCAACAGCAGAGATTGGAGTGATGAGCTGTCAAGACAGAGGAAGGGGGTGTGGGCCATGGAATACAGGTGGCCTCTGGAAGCAGAAAAATGCCATCCACTGACTCTCTCCAGAAGGAACTAGCTTTGCTGACACCTCGACTCTAGCCCAGTGATGCTAATTTTGGACTTCCGACCTCCAGAAGTGTAGGAGAGGAAATCTGTGCTGTTTTCAGCCACTCAGTCTGCAATACTTTGCTAACAGCAGCCATAGGACACTAATACAGATGGAACTGTCAGCTTTTTACCTTGGGGTGCGGGCTCAGGGCCTACAGAGTGCAGCACCCCAGAACTGAGGAAGACCTCACCATGCAGAAGTGTGGTGTCTCAGTCTGTAAGGTCCTTCGAGAGACATCCTAAGCCTGAAACTGGCCCATCTGAAAGCACAGAAGATAGAAAACACAGCTTTGCTTTCTGCTCCTCCAAGGTGGCCAAAAATCAGATGGTCTGTAGCTGAGCAGACATAAAGAAAGCAAAACCTTTATCCCCAGCGAGGAGGCGGTGACTAAGCAAGAGAAACCCTGGGGCACAGCCCTTGCCCCAGTTCCCCCTCAAGCCTCCCCAGGCACACGTCTCCCCAACACAGGACATGCCCTCTTGTGGCGGCAGCTGGGATGTATGCGCCCCAAGCGGCACAGACTGTTTCACCACCGGACACTTCTGTTTCCAATGTCCCCACGGCAGAGACCATTAAACTAAACATGGATGGGGACATGTAGGCAGAGTATCAAGTCCTAATGCTAGAAGACGGAAATTTCTAGTTTAAATTCTACCAACAAGATAAGGGTTCCTAGCCCTTGGAATCTACCAGAAATGAATTGACTGCAGCTTGTTCAAACTAGGATAGCTGTACTGCTAGAGAAATCCCAAGCTTGGGTGGCCACAGCTTGGCCCCGGGATAACTGACCCCTAGGCTCCCAGCCACCTCCATCAGGAATTGAGCTGATAACGTCCAGAGGCTTCCAGGAAGGACATCTCCCAAGTCCCAGCTCAGAAGTGGCAGTGGACAGGGTGACAAAAGTGGTGGGGGCCGACCAAGGAGCCAGGGGGCATCATCTCTCTGTCCAGCAGATCACGACCCCCTTTCCCCTCTTCAAAGCAGGGGTTTTTATGCTAAGCAGACAACTCAGTCTGAGGTCGTTAGGCCACGAGAGGCCGTGTCTGGCCCCAGCAGAGGGGATGTGCCATCACTCGGATGTGTAGGACCTCAGGTGGAGTGAGACCTCCACTGGCTCCTGTGGGTGTGGTCGACGTGGGGGTGAAGGGCGTACACAGATGCGGGGCAACTCGAGGGGTGACAGTGTGGGGAGCCAGAGACCCCTCCAACCCCCTCAGCTCTCAGTGGGCTCTTTGATTGGGCCTAGAAACCACATGGACACCAGGCAGATAGCAGGGACGAGAGAAGAGCACACGTTTTATTAGTTTTGCAGGTGCGTGGGGTCTTCACGAGACACTGGAGGCCAAGGAAGTGGCCAAAGCAAGATGCTTTCATACTTTTTAGGGCAAGAGTAATAAATTTGAGAAGAAATGACAGAACAAAGAAGATTTGGCTGAAGTAAATGTTCTCGGGGGTCCCTAGGAGCAGCATGGGGAGGTGTGAAACAGTGGGAGATACGGAGTGCTTACTCAGGTCCACCGCAGCCTCCAATTCCAAGCCTCTGGCGATAAGGGCGATTTTCTTGTCCTGGAACGGAGAGGGCACCTCTCCCAGAGGAATCTTTAATGCTTTCTGCATGCAGGAAGGGACAGGTCAGCTTGCTCTTTCTGAAGTTACAATTTCTCCACTGTTTTCAACTAGAAATAATCAATTTGCAAGACTGGCATGTCCTTCACCTGCATTTTACCTGGGCTGGCACTTGCTCGGCACGCTTATCCCTCTTCCTTCTGTCCTTGTTTCCACCCCTCCCTATGTGCTGCACAAGTGCTGGAGGTAGCCCTGTAGCTGTGTCACATTCCTTTCCCCAGCTACAGTGATGGGTTTGTGACTGGCTGGGAGGGCTGAGGCTCTCCCTTGTGGCTGTGAAGCAGGAAGCCCCCAGCCCTGCGAGCTGGCAGGGGCAGGCACTGCAGTAGAAGGCCTGAACGCCCCTTACCTGAGCCCTACCCTTCTCTGGACTTTGCAGTTACATGAGCCAAATCATCCCTTTTACTGTTCAGTCAGAGCAAGTTATATCATCTGCAATGTCTAAGCAAAGGTATCCTGGTGTGAACAACTATCGCATTTAAAAAGGCATTCCAATCCTAGCACTCTGGGAGGCCGAAGCGGGAGGATCGCTTGAGCTCAGCAGTTCGAGGCCAGCCTGAGCAAGAGCGAGACCCTGTCTCTACTAAAAATAGAATGAAATTATCTGGACAACTAAAAATATACGTAGAAAAAATTTAGCCAGGCATGGTGGTGCACGCCCGTAGTCCCAGCTAGTCGAGAGGCTGAGGCAGAAGGATCGCTTGAGCCCAGAAGTTTGAGGTTGCTGTGAGCTAGGCTGACGCCACAGCACTGTAGCCCAGGCAACAGAGACCCTGTCTCCAAAAAAAAAAAAAAAAAGTGCATCCTGCAGCCAGGGTTTTAGAGTCATGTGTTGCTTAACAACAGGAACACAGTCTGAGAAATGCATCGTTAAGCAATTCTGTTGTTCAATCAGAGTGTACTCACACAAACCTGCACAGTATAGTCTACTACACACCTATCTGTGGCTATGTGGTCTAGCCTACTGCTCCTAGGCTACAACCTGTACAGCACATTACTGCACTGAATACTGTAGACAGCTGTAACACCATGGTAAGTATCTGTGTATCTAAACCTATCTAAACAGAGAAAAGGTACAGTAAACATCCAGTATATAATCTCATGGGCCCACTGTCACATATGTGGCCCCTCGTTTACCAAGACATTACATGGGGGGCATGACTTGTACTCACATTTCACCCTGGCCTTTTGCTCCTTTCAAGCTTCTTCTTCCATTTCCTTCCAGGTGCCCTTGCTCCGGTCATGCTGACCTGCTCAGGGTTCCCTGACCCTCCACGCTCTCTCTCGCACTCACATCTACGCCCCACCTTCCCTCCGTGAAAAATGCCCTCCAAGCCAAATCAGCTCAACAGATATTTACTAGGGCTGGGCACTGCCAGGGTGCTTGACTCACTGTTGAACTAAGTGGACAAGTCTGTGTCCAAAACCCATGTTAAACTTATGCTGCAAATACGCTCACGCCTCACCTTCGTGTTTCTGCAGTGGTCCTAGCAATCCTTGCTTAGCTGGACCCTCCTGAGCTCTACAGGAGAGGACCCCAGAAGAGTCCTTAGGGATCCATTAGGTTTTACTAGGAGATCTCTAGAGACTCCCTGAGGCTGTGTAAGGACAAGATCCCAGAAGAGTCCCCAAAGATATGCAGCAAAGGATCTACTGAGGTTGTGTCTGGAAGGGATCACCAAAAATCCATTGAGAGTGTCCCATGGAGGAAATTCTGTGACAAAAGGGATCCCTGGAGAGTTCCTGTGATTGTCATCCATTTAACAACCATTTATGGAAGGCTCACTGTGTCAGGTGCTGAGGCTGTCACTGAGGATGAGATTAGAATAAGACAGAGATCTCACCTGGCAGTATCTTACAAGCTAAGTGTGGACACAGATATAATCAAAATGCAGTCAGGTAAATGTTGCAGGGTGTGTACAAGGAGCAGTGGAAGGCTGTGCTCTTAGAGACAGGGTGTGGTGTTGTGAGAGCTGAGAGAGCCACTAACTCCGCTCTGTGACAAGAGGGTAGAGTGTTGAAGGTATGGTTGGCATGTGATTCAGATAATGCATGTAAGATGCCTCTGTATGATACCTTGCATATAGCAAGTACTAAATCAATGTCACCTACCATTAGTAAATGAAGAGGCACAGAAAACTCTTAATCATAAAACACATATGATCACATTTTGTTGTAAAAGTGAACTGGCAGTGGTCTGTCAAGGAGCTCCCTATATTATACTGAAGCTCCAGCCTGAACAGTCTCTGATCCCTCTGTCTTTGATCTAATACCCACAGAAATGTAATGCAATCCACATACGTAATCTCAAGTTTTCTGGCAGCCACATTAAAAAAAAATAAATGCGAAAGTAAGCTTAACAATACATTTTATTGAACCTAACGTAACTACAATATTATCATTCAATATATAAATATTACAGATATTGTTAATTTTTCATACAAAGTCTTTGGAATCCTGTGTATTTTCCACGCACAGCACACCTGGCCCAGACCAGCCACGTTCCAAGGGCTCGCTGGCTCTTCGCGGCTGCAGCCCGGGCGACTTCCTCACGCCGCCCTGCTCGACCGCTCTCCCGGGAAGCCTGGCCTAGTCCCGCTGCCCCTTGTTCCCTCGGGAGCGCTCCACGCTACTTTGTGGTCGTGTCTCTCACCTCACTGCACTGTAAACACCCGTCCACTGGTATTTACCGATCCCCGCGCAGGGCCGGCGATGCAGCCTCGACCGGGGATGTTTCGGGCTTCCGGGTCGCCCTGCCGTGGGTCTGGACGGCGTCTTGCCTCCTTTTGTTCTAGGGCTGGCTCCCAGAAAGCACTCACTAGAAGAAACCAGAGTCACAAACGGAGCCTGACGCGGTTTCGGAATTGCTGAGCTCAAGGCACTCGCGGTTCCCGAAAGCCCACGGCCAGCAGTGCAAACACGACCGCAGGTCAGGCCCAGTGACCCCCGCGGCGCCAGGCGTCGCCCTTTAATGCCGTCGGGCGCCCAGCGCGGCGCGTCACAGGCAGCCTGGGACGGAGGCGGGACTTCCGGGCGTGCGGAGGCACAACTTCCGGAGGGAGGCGGAAGAGCCTTCAGGCTCTACGCTCAGGAGTCCCGGGACCGCTGAGGGGCCACCCGGGGTACAGGAAAGGGCCGCTGGGAGCAGGCCGGCCGCACTAACGGTGTCTGGACCGCGAGTCTAAGGGATGAGGAGGGGCCATGGCCAGCGACGGGGCCAGGAAGCAGTTCTGGAAGCGCAGCAACAGCAAGGTCCCAGGCAGGTGGGTGTGACAGGGAGGGCCGGGTCGGGGTCAGGGGTCAGAGGTCAGATGGCCGCGTCTGCCTGCTGGGCTGCGGGTGGAGTCGGGGTCTGGGAGGGTGATTTGGGCGCTGATGAGACTGCTGGGTGGCGTGAGGGGTGTTGGGGGGTCTGGAGGGTCCGAGCGTGGGATCTGGGAGGTGACAGCGGCTGCACGTAGGAGCGCGGGAGGAGCTGCTGGCAAGTTTTTCCAGAGACTGGCTGGCTGTCTTCTGAGAAACTCCTAGGCTCCCTGGGGAGACTGAAAGCAACTGACACGGGTCATGCTGAGAAGTTTGGTCAAGTCAGGAAACTGGCCGGGGCCAGGCTGCCAGGCTGCGCCTGCTGGGGAGGTCGGTTTCTGCAGGGGGTGTGGTGGTTTTGACCCACCTGATTTGCATTCTTGTCTCTCTTGGGGGCTGCTGCTTTTACCTTGAGCGTGGAAGAGAGTTAAAGGTTCCCTGTGAGTTTCCTTGCTTCCACTTTGTGGCCTCAAAACCGCTTCCTATCTTGTGTCAGCATCAGGAAGCAAACTAAAAACAAAAAAAAATTTTTTTTTTTTTAAATTAAGTACCTGAAATGACCTGAATGTACCCTGGAAGCTGTACAGGCTTGGCACTCAGCCCCAGCCAGAGCCCTAGGGAATGAGGAGACGTTACATGGAAAATACCTAGGATAAAATCAGCCACTGGTGAAACAGATTAGAGAAAAGAAAACTTCCAGATTTCAAAACATAATTTGTTCTGTCTTGAAGCTAAAGTCTAAAATGCTGAAAAATAAGAGTAATGATATTAATATAACTCTAAGAATTATAAGCACAGTAAAATGCTTTGTACTCCTGTGTTTCATAATAAACACTATTGCTTGAGGTTTAAAATTGTAAACTTTGGAATTCACTGCATCCAGTCAGAAAAGTTTACTTTTCAGAGTGATCTGGGAGTTGGCAGGGGGGGAGTTACTAACTGCTGACAGTGACTTTGAGAATGAAGAGTCTTCAAAGGTGGCCAAAGACCCTATTTTACTCTTGATTGTGCTTGATTTAAGAACAGTAAGAGCTTTCATCTAAACCAGTGTTAGGGTCCATGATGAGGTGAGGATCCTGGAATGGTGGAGGATAGGAGGTCCTACTAATGACAGGAACAAATGCTATAGAGTCCAGGGAAAAGGAGCCACATGACAGGGTAACTGTTATGTGTTGCTTTTAGATCTTGAGGTTTTGGTTCTCCATCAGTCTAAACTCTAATCAATTCTTAATCAACTGAGATGTAAGATTAATAGAGCTGCTGTGTGGAGTTACAACAGTGAATAAACTTTTGGATTGATGACTATAATTCTTGGTAATTTGTCCTTGCACTGGCTTGAATAGTGTTCCACCCCGAAATTCAAGTCCATTCAGAACCTGTGAATGTGACCTTATTTGGAGATAGGGTCCTTGCAGAAGTAATCAAGTTACGATAAGGTCATGCAGGTTTAGAATGGGCCCTAATCCAATGACTGTTGTCTTTATAAGAAGAAGGAAATTTGGACACAGAGAGACAGACACAGGGAAGACGGCCCTGTGAAGACAGAAGAAGAGACTGGGGCAATGCACTTACAAGCTGAGGAAAGCCAGGGATTGCTGGCAGCCACTGCAACTAGATGAGTCAAGGATAGATTAAGAAACTAATGCAGTCCCTATTTTCCTCTGTGAGATCCTGAATGACCAATGACAGACTTTTCCTTTGATTTTGATGCTGTGCTGTGTCTTAGGCACTTTTGAGAGCGGCTGCCATGTTACACTTATAAAGTTGGAGTGGAGTCTTGGAGAATTGTTAGAGGCCGTCGCTGAAGAGGGCAGGAGAAAAAAGGAAAGGTTGGGCCCACCGGAGAGGCCTGTACAGCCTCTGTGTTTCCTCGCTATCCTGTGGTGCTTGCCTCTAGCAGTGCTGTTTCAGGTGACATGCTGGAACTCTTCCCTAAGAAGGAGTTGCACAGGTATGCCCTTTTCTCTATCAGCAATGATGATCACCAGCTGCATACTTAGTTTTCCCCTACACAAGCACGGTGCTAGCAGAGGTCCTAGCCAGGTTGCTGTGGCTTTCCCAGCTCTTTCAACTGTTTCCCATGATTGTTTCACTCTTTTCTGAGTGCAGACCTCAGCCCAGGGAAACTCAGGAGGAAGACTACACCCAGCACAAACTACAAGACTATTAAAAGACCTTTTAGGTAGTTCAACCCTTAATAATGCCTTATGACAAACAATAACAGCTGATATTCATTAAGTGCTCGTACTTCCCCAGCACTATTCTTGATGCTCTACAAGTGTTAAGTCTACCAGCATTTTGTAATTTGCAAAGCATGTGGTTTTCTTTCCTTCAGCCACCCTTGCTGGGTTAGGCTTAGTTTAAAGGGCCTTGTTTGTTTCCCCTGAAATGCTATGCTGAGAAGTGTAGTGTTTTTGCATGCTACACAGGGCCCCGTGTAACCTCACTGCTGCTCCAGCGTTTGGCCACATCTCCTACCTGTCCCTGCTTTGAACTTTTCCCTCAGCAGTGCTGTTGGACTCAGAGGTTCCTTGTTACACCATGCTGTATGGTGCCCCTGTTTACTGGAATGTTCCTTTCCTCCCTTTGGCCTAGCTTACTTACTTTTTTTTTTTTTTTCTTTTCAAAATTCATCTCCAGCATATCTCCTTGAAAAGAAAACTTTGCCTGTTTTCATGCAGTCTGAACTAAAGTATTACGCTTTCATGCATCAAACTCGGTATTATTGATATGTGCTTGTTTTCTACACTAGTGATCTCTGCCAGTTTAGGGAACGTGCCTTACTCATCTTTGCATTGCCAGCACCCACAAGTGGTGGTTGATCCAAACTGTCTTTCAGGTTAGCCTGGAGAGAATAAATGACTTGGCCAAGGTTATACACTGCACCAGAGGTGGTCATACTAGTGGACCCCTCTGGCCTGTGTGTAGAGGGTTTTTGGTTTTCAGGTTGCTTGTCTGGCTGATGCTTTCTTAGACATTTCTTTTATGGATGAACCAGGATGTGTGGTACTGTGGAAAGACTTAAGACTAGGAGTTGGGTGGTCCAGATTTTGGCCTTCTCTTTCTAATAATATCTGTGTGACATTAACCAAGTCATGTCACCCCCAGGGCCCTCGGTTTCTGTATTTGTTACATGAGGGGGTTGTGCTACACCTAAGTGGCTATGGTGAACAGGGGGAGATTTGTTTGGCCTCACCCGATTCTCTTTCATGAGAAAAGAAGAGGCCTCTAGGACAAATTTTGTGAGTTTGATAATTTATTCATCCAGCAAATATGTATTGAACCCATACTGTGGCATGGGAGAGCAGAGTTTAACTAAGGTAGTAGAGAGTTAACTGTTGGAAGGTGATTGCTATAAAGAAGTAACACAGGAAAGAGGGATGGGTAAGTTTAGGGGCAGGTGCGTGGGGAGGGTTTTGTGGTGGTAAGGTGGCCAGGGAGCACCTCACTGAGAAGGTGACATTTGAGGAAAGATTTGCAGGAGGTGAGGGAGCAGCTCCCCTGGGTAGCTGGAGAAAAGCGGTCCAGGCAGAAGGGCAAGCAGGTGTGCAGACCCAGGCCTGGGTGTGGGGCTCGCGTGTCCGAGGAGAGAGCAAGGGGCCAGTGTGGCTATAGCCCAGGGAGGGGAGAGTCCCAGCGCACGAGGTCCCAAGGGTGGAGGGAGTAGGGCCTCATGATTGCAGTGAAGACATGGACTGTTACCCACCCCCCTTTTTTTAAAATTTTTTGAGGCAGTGTCTCCCTCTGTTGCCCAGGCTGGAGGGCAGTGACTCAATCACAGCTCACTGCAGCCTTGAACTCTTGGGCTCAGGGGATCCTCCTGCCTCAGCCCCCTGAGTAGCTGGGACTACAGACACATGCCACCATACCTGGCTAATTTTTCTATTTTTTTGTAGAGGCAGGATCTCACTGTGTTGCCCAGGCTGGTCTTGAACTCCTGGCCTCAAGTGATCCTCCTGCCTCAGCATCCCAAAGTGTTGAGATTATAGGCATGAGCCACCGTGCCTGGCCTGTTACTCTTTCATTCTGAGTGAATGGGAAGGCTTTGGAGGGTTTTGAGCAGAGATGTGGCATGGTCTGCGTTAGGTTTAACAGGATTACTTTTATAGACTGGAGGTATCGGTTGGGGGGAAGGGCAGAAGCAGGGAGACCAGGTAGGGGGTGGCTGTAGCATCCAGGTGAGGACGGCATCCAGTTCCTGGAGGTGGTGAGAAGCAGTAGGTAGGGGATAAGAATCAGGGAAGGTTCAGTCTCTGGCTTTGGGGGCCTGTTCTTTCTTGGGCCGTTGGTGCATTTGGCTCCTGAAGGGTTTGCTTTCTGCAGTTGCAGTTGGAATTCTGGCCACACTTAACTTTAAATGCCAAGACAAAAATCACAGCACACTGGGTTTGAGAACACAGACAGCCTTTTAGTGCGGCTCTGATGTTTGCTATTTTAGCTCAGCTCTGCCTGGCAGGGTGTGCTCTGCTGACAGAAGGGTATGCAGGCAGCTGGGGTATGTGAAGTATGATATTTGAAAGTGGGATGGCAGCAAGAAAGGCCTAAATTGACTATGGCAGGGCTGTGGGTTCTTTGGATAAAGCTGGAGCAGAGGAGGGTTCTCAGTGTCGTGGCTCTGACAGCTTTTAACGTACACTGCCAGAGCCGCTGGCATCTCTGAGCAAATGTGACAGTAAGCTCAACAGGCCACCATCCACCCTCAGCTGAAGGAGAGGAATTGTTGGGGGATAATGAATGCATTCAGAAAACAGTTATGAGCCCCTTCCTGGCGCCAGGTACTGTGCTGAGTGCTGAGCAAGCGGACGTTGCCCTCAGAGGCTGGAGGACCGTGGGAGGTGGGAGACGTGTACGCCTGTGATGCAGGTGGAGGTGCGCAGAAGGCAGTGGTCTGGGGATGCTGGCAGGTCGCAGGGTCCCGCGTGGGTAGAGTGGTCACATCTTCCTGGCCATGGAGCAGGAGCCAGGCTGGCTGCAGAGGTGCTGGGTGGGGTGTCAGAGCAACCCTGCAGGGGCAGCCCTGTGCCAGGGACGAGGGGCATGGAGGGCTTCCAAGGTTGCAGAGCAAACTTGGGTCGTGGTCTTAAGGGCCAGGAGAAAGCATTGAAGGGTTTTAGGCAGGGAGTGGTGTGATACTGTGACACTGTTTGTCATCCCAGAGGAGAGGGTGAGAGAGGAGGCCAACTGGTGGAGGTGAAGACAAGGGCAGAGGCTGTGGGCTTAGAGAGGAGTGCGCAGGTTCAGGGAGCAGGTGGCAGGTGAGGTTCACAGGATTCACTGATGGGCTGGGTGTTGGGAGTTGAGATGATCACCAAGATTCTGGCCTGAGGGGATGGGATGTGGTAGGAATAATGGCCTCCCATAGGTGTCTGTGTCCCCATCCCTGGAACTTGTAAGTGTGCCATGCTGCATGGCAAAGGGAGATTAAGGTCGCTAATCAGCTGGCCTTGAAATGGGGGGATTGTCCTGGATTGTCTGGTGGGTCCAGTGTAACCACAGGAGCTCTTACAAGTGGTTGGAGAGATTCGACGTGGGATGGACTTCATCCGCGGGTGCTGGCTCTGCGGATGGAGCGTGGGACCACGAGCTAAGGAAGGTGGCACGGCCTTTAGCATCTGGGAATGGCCTGCTGACAGCTGGCCGGAGCAGGCCTGGGTCCTTCAACACGAGGAACTGAATTCTGCCAACAACAACCGGAATGAGCAGGAAACGGATTCTCCCCTCAAGCCTCCTGGAAGGGATGCAGCCGCTGACACCTGGACTTTAGTCCTTGAGACCTGGGCAGGACTTCCGACCTCCAGAACTTTAAGATATAATTGTGTGTTTTAAGTCACTAACTTGCGGTGGTTTGTTACAGCAGCCTTAACGAGTGGAGGAGTGTGCCCGGGGCTGTCCCTTGGCACTTCCCCAGCAGAGTCTGCCCTTGACTGTAGACCTCGGACCTCGGTCAGTGGCCTTGGGGTCACTGGGTAACTGCTGCAGAGTGCGTTTTGCCCCAGGAGACTGGCAGTGAGCTCAGAGGGTTCTTCCTGTGTCCTGCATGGGTCCAGGAACTAAAAGGAAGCCCCGCCTCTTTTGTCAGAAATCTTGAGCTGCTGCCTCTGACCAGCTTGGTTTCTGTTGTTTTTATAAATCTGTATTTATCTCCTTGTGTTTTGGAAGCGGCTGTTCATTTGGTAAGAACCCTCACTCCTGTGTTTGGTGTTGGGAGAAGCCCAGGAGCTTATATTCGGTGGTGACTGTGTGTCCGTGGGAGTTGTAAGTGGAGATGATCTGACCCTGACGGGCCCTGGGAGTGCGAGCGTGGGAGTTTTTGCTGTATTCGTAGTTCCTTTCCTTGTTTTTTCCAGTGGTCACTTTTCACGTTATTAAATGTCTCTTATTTTGTCCAGAAACATTTTGAAAAATAAACAATGTGAATCATATTTTTTCCTCTTACATATTTAACAGCAAGTCTAGACTCTTTTGCATTAATTTTATGTGAAGACAAAAATGATTAAAAAAAATAAGTCCCTAATGATTGTGAATTATTTTTTAAATAATGAGAGCAGGAGGAAGGACCCCATCTCCCCCAGGTGTTGTTAGGGAACCGTGGGAGCTCATGATGGAAATGAGGATGCGTCCTGCGGCCCACTTGTCTTTGTTTTTCTTTCCCCCAAACTGCCACTGTCTGGCTGGGGTGGGGAGAGTGACATTGCCCCCTCCCTTCCTTCTGTGGCAGGCTCAGGGTCTTCCGCCTTCCTCGGCGTGGTCCTTCATCCACTGAACACAGCCATGTGGAGATCTGCTCTGTGCAGACACTTCTGGGCACAGTGGGGAGTCACGGGGTGGGGAGTGTCACCGTGCTTGGCCCTGGGAGCACAGTGTGACTGACCACGTGAGTTCTTTCTCCTGAAGAGTCCAGGGAGAGTGTCCTTTATGGGGACACTCCCAGAGCAGGGGTTCAGTGCTACCCGAAGGTGCGGGGGTGGAGTCGCAGAGCTGAGTGGGCGGGGCCTTGGAGTGACCCTCACACTGGGGCTGTTTATTGCGTGCCTACCTGGGGCCAGTACTTTACACACCACCACCCATTTAGTCCTCACAGCAGCCATGGGTGGGGGAGGTACTGAATGGTCCCTATTTTCCACTGGAGGAAACTTAGAAGCTGAGTCACTTCCTTAAAGTTACACAGCTTATAAATGGCAGAACTGGGGTTGGAACCTTAGGAGTAGATGTCCAGAGTCTACCATTAGCCAATTTAGCATATCTATATCGTCCGCGCCCTGCGGCCATTAGCACGGAAACCATCAGAGAGCTCACTCGCCCACCAGCAATCTGATCCTTCTGAAGGATGGTTTGGGTGGGGGTGGGTTCCCCAGCACCCACCCGTGGTGTCTGAACTCAGGCTGCTGCCTTCCTGGGCTGCCTGGCCTCGGAGCCCTGCTGAGCTCGGCCTGAGGCCTGGCTCCCCAAGGCTGGGGGAAAACCATATTCCTTGTGCTTTGATTTTGTGTTTAGAGTTAGCACTTTGACTTCTGTGTCTCCAGGCAGTTAGTTCTTCTGGAGTTGTTCTTCACCCCTCGTTCCCTTTAGGGAGGAGAGGCAGAGGTGTCAGGAGGCCCAGAGGGGACAGGGCAGCCTGGGCTCTTCCCATTTCTGGCGCCCCGTTCTATGGGGAACTTTCGTTTTGAGTATGCCCAGATGTTTTGTTCTCCCCTCTGAAAAGCCGTTTCCTCTTTTCTGGGGATGAACATGGAAATTCCACCCTGAGTGCTGAGGGTCATGAAGGGGCACATAGCGATCGGTGGGTCCAGTTGGTTAGAACAGCTATGGAGTCTCCCATTGCAGTGGATGGGAAGGGCTGGGAATGTGGTGCACCCCTTAACGTGGGGGTGGCCTTGTGGCTGAGAGTTGGCAGTGGTCCCTCCTGGAGGCATGTGTTTGAAGCTCCTTTACCTACAGGTGGACGATGAGGGCAGGAGAGAGTGTGATTTTCCCCAGTGTGAGGAAAGGAGGACTGAGGGCTCGGCTGGGGGCGCGGAGGTGGGGAGTGCATGGAAGAGTCTGCGGGCATCTGGGGGGCAGCAGGAGACGAGGAGAGAAAAGGAGGAAGGGCTCAGTGTGGTGAGTCTGGAGCTGAAGTCGGGCAGGGAGGGAGTGAGTGAGAGGCAGAGGAAGGAGAGAGAGGGGACGGGGCTGGGTGATGGCTGGCTGCTGGGGTGGGCACTGTCTGTACAGGGCTGCATCGCTTAACCATGGGACACGTTCTGAGAGATGCGTCAGGCGATTCCGTCATTGTGGGAACATTACAGAGTGCATTTGCACAAACCCAGGTGGTAGAGCCTGTGACACACCGAGGCCGTGAGGTAGAGCCTGTTGGTCCCGGCTACACACCTATGCAGCACGTGACCGTGCTGAGTGCTGTAGGCAGCCGCGATGCAGTGGTAAGTATTAGTGTATCTAAACATAGAAATGGCACAGTAAAAATACAGTATAAAAGATAAAAAATAGTACAGCTGTAAGGGGAGCATACGATGAGTGGAGCTCGCTGGGCTGGAAAGCGAGGGAGAGAGAAGGCCCAGGGCGTGCTGTGCCTGCTGCAGGCCTCGCCAACCCTGCGCGCTTGGGCTGCACCCACTTCACACATTTCTTTTTCTTTCTTCGATAATAAACTAACCTTACCTTCGATAATAAACTAACCTTACCTTACTGTGACTTTTTTACCTTGTAAACTTTTTAATTTGTTAAAACTTTCTGACGCTTTTGTGATAACAATCTAAAACATACAGTTGTACAAAAATATTTTCTATCTTTATATCATTATTCTCTAAGCTTTTTTCTATTTGAAAAGAAGTTTTTCCGTTTTAAGCTTTTTTTGTTGAGACCTGTTAACAAGACAAGAACACATATGCTAGCCTAGACCTACACAGGGCCAGCATTGTCAATATCACTGTCTTCCACCTGCACATCTTGTCCCACTGGAAGGTCTTCAGAGGCACACAGGCAGGGAGCTGCCATCTCCTGTGAGAACAGTGCCTTCTCCTGGAATGCCTCCTGAAGGACCTGTCAGAGGCTGTTTTACAGCTAACTTTTGTTTTTTTTTTTTAATAAGTAGGAGGAGTACACTCTAACGATAAAAAATATAGTACGGTAAATACATAAACTTGTAACATAGTCGTTTATTGCCGTTGTCAAGTATTATGTACTGTACCTACTTGTATGTGCTGTACTTTCGCTGGGTGCCAGCACAGTAGGTCTGTTTACCCAGCATGGCTGCAAACACGTGAGCAATGCGTTGTGCTGTGATATTACGACAGCCATGGTATCACTAGGCGCTGAGAATTTTCAGCTCCTTTATAATCTTATGAGACCACTGTTGTGTATATGGTCTGTCATTGACTGCAACGTTGCTATGCAACACATAACTGTACTTCTCCATGTTAGACATTTCAAAATACTTCTTTTTTTTTTTTTTTTTTTTTTTTTTTTTGAGACAGAGTCTCACTCTGTTGCCCAGGCTAGAGTGAGTGCCGTGGCATCAGCCTAGCTCACAGCAACCTCAAACTCCTGAGCTCCAGCAATCCTCCTGTCTCAGCCTCCCGAGTAGCTGGGACTACAGGCATGCGCCACTATGCCCGGCTAATTTTTTTTTTTTTCTATATATATTTTTAGCTGTCCATATAATTTCTTTCTATTTTTAGTAGAGATGGGGTCTCGCTCTTGCTCAGGCTGGTCTCGAACTCCTGAGCTCAAACGATCCGCCCACCTCGGCCTCCCAGAGTGCTAGGATTACAGGCGTGAGCCACCGCGCCCGGCCTCAAAATACTTCTGTTTCGTCTATTTATTTTTTTAGAGACAGGGTCTTGGTCTGTTGCCCAGGCTGGTGTAGTCATAGCTCACGGTAACCACAAACTCCTGGGCTAAAGTGATCCTTCTGCCTCAGGCTTCTGAGTAGCTTAGCTGGGATTACAGGCACTTGCCACTGCACCTGGCTAATTTTTTAAAAAGTTTTTTGTAGAGACGGGTCTCACTATGTTGCCCAGCCTGGTCTTAAACTCGTGGTCTCAAGCAGTCCTCCTGCCTCTGCTTCCCAGAGCACCGGATTATAGGTGCTATCTGCTGCACCTGGCCTTCCTTCATATTTTCCATGTTTTCTGTAATAAACACACATTGCTTTTATTACAAGGGAAAAATTTATCGTGAAAATGCTATTTCCAAGACCTATTTCAAGAGATGTTCATGAAACAGCTCTTCATGTGGCTCAGAAATATTGCCCTAGTCCCTGCTGGGTTCTCAGTGCTCTGGGGGCCATGAGAAGTGTGACAGGAGACAAAATCCAGTCCCTGTTGCAGGAGCTCATGGCCCACTGGTGACACTGAGTCGGTGGGAGCCTCGCAGGACAGGGTAAGACTTACTGCCAGGCAGAATTGTGTGGGTGTCAGTGGTGGGACCCGGAGACCCTCTTTGGTTTGGGTCTGGGAGGCCATGTCTTTCTGCAGTTGACTCCTTGGGGCAGACATGAGTTTCAGATTATGCTGTGGGTGGAGGGGATGGTATAATAGAATTGTTTACTCTTGTAATAATGGTTTTCATACATTTTTCTCCAAAGCCCTCTAAAGTTAATTTCCTTGGAAAACTTACTTCTGAATATATTTTATAAATCTGGGAAGCATCACTATGTTTTAGAATGAGCCTAATGATAAATTCAGTTGCTAATTTAGTTCATATTTCAGAAAACCACTATTGAACCCAAAGGGGGCATTGAGTAATGACTGTGCTTGAAGAAGAGAGGTTGATATGCCATAAACTGAAGTTGACTAAATGATTTGCCTGTTCACATCATATATCTGAAATACAGAGAAGCATTTAATCGTAAATGTGGTAATATAGTTTTGCATTTATTTTATGATGCTTAGAACACTGCATCTGGATTTATTTCTTTTCCATGCTTTTATTTTCTCTCTCTCTTCGCTATTTCCCTCATTGCTATTTTCACCCCCTGCTATTTAACCTTTAATTAAAAAAATAAAAACAAATCCGTTCTGTTCTGGTACCATCTGTTTTGTTTTAAAGGCAGCACCTTGATGTAGGGGCTCCAAATTCAAACCAGAAAGTTCTTCTCCAGGATCTGCAGGAGAGAGCTGCCTTCTTGTCAAAACCCAGTGGCCTTGCAACACTGGACTCTAGTCACACCTGACTTCTGGGCTTCTGACTTGTTGCTTACTTTTGGAAAGATTTCTGTGCATGACGTAAAAAGAATGGGGAGACTTAGAGTTTATCAGGAATGTGTCCTTGAGGGGTCCTTCATGTTTCGACCCTTCTGGAGAATGAGACACTGCTTCAGGAGTTGTGTCTGTGTCTAGTACATACACCACCTTCCCAGAGCCAGAGCAGTCTTTAAAAATTAGTAAAACATTAGTAAAAAAAAATTAGTAAAACACTAGTAAACATTTCAGACATTCAGAAAGGGTAGACTCACATATTGTACATGGAACACTCGTGTGTGTCCATCCAGCCTGAGAAAGAAGACGTTGCACACAGGCAGCTGAGGCTGCTGCGTTCTTTGCCTGGACCCAGCTCCTTTCCCCGACCCCCTGATAGTCAACATTCTGGATTTTGTATTTTCATCCCCATGCGTGCAGTAGGAGTTTTTACCACTTGTGTATGTATCAAAAAATGATATGTAGTATCATTTAACATTTAAAAATGTTTATAAAGGATGTCATACTGTGTGTTTTCAACTTTTCAGTGTTCCATTTAATGAAATTTATCTACATTGATTCTGGTAGCTCTAGTTCATTCATGTCTGCTGGGGTTAGATTTCGTTGTATGTATGTATTCTAGTTGTTTATGTATTATTCCATCAATGATGGGTATCTAGATTTATCTAAATTTTTTTTCCTTTTTAGTATTACAGATGTTGCTGAATCCATCTCCTTATATGCTTGTGCAAGAATTTTTCTAGGTTGTATATCAAGAAGTGGAAATATATCATGTGAATCTGCTTTTCTTAAGGAGTCACTAGGGTTCTTTTTAAAACAGTGGATTACTGCTGTGTTTTAAAGTAGTATAATTTATAAGAAATTTATTGGTTAATATACTTTTTTAAAGAAAGATTTCATTATCTGAAATGAGGTAGCAGGTTAGTTGCCACTTATTCTTTTAAAATAGCTTTAGTCAAAGTTTGTTTTTCTTTTTAGCTGTGCAAGACTAAATAAAAATGCAATTTTGATAAGATAAAATGAGATTCCTTTAGTCTGAGCCTGAACTTTGTTTGAACATTTTCTGCTCCATAAGCACATTTGGTTTGCCTGAGAAGAATTAGTGCGTCTCCGGCTGTCCTGGGAGGGAAGGGCCTGTGGGCTGTGATAAGCTGCAGAGCCGTTTGTGACAATGACATGGAAGTGGTGGGCAGTGGGCCCCCAGTTTTGAGCTATATGAACATACTGGGAGATGATAGAAGAATGTAAATGTTTACATAAAGATAAATTGATGATATCGATGACTGCTGTTTGTAGGTCACTTTGCAACATCCAAACTGTGGCTGTCTCATCTTGTATACATTCTTATTCCCATTTCCCGGATGAGGACGCTAAAAGCTCAGCTCAATTACTTGGTTAAAGCTTTGTCAGCTAGTAAGTGTTGGAGCTGGGCCTCAAACCTGGGCCTTTTGATTCTTAAACCTTGGGAGCTTTTACCAGTGTCAGGGAGGCCTCCATGAAATTTTAGGGAAATGACATGACACATAGGTTGTACTTGATCTAAAGTGGCTATATGCTTTTTGTTGGGGGGGGGGCGGTGGTGAATATAGCAAGCATTTGATTTTGCTTGTGGATTTTCTTGGTCAGAAAATCAGGGCACAGTGGAGACAGCTCCTCTCTGCTCTATGATGTCTGGGGGCATCAGTAGGAAAATTTGGAGGGTGGGCCTGGAATCATAAGGTGGCTTGTTCCCTTGTCTAGCGAGTGATGCAGGCTGTCAGCTGGGACTTCCGCTGGTGCTGTTGGTTGGAATGCATACATGTGGGTGTTCCTTGTGGCTAGTTTGGGGTTCCTTACAGAACAATGGTGCCTGGGTTCTGAGAGAGAGAGAGAGAGAGAGAGAGAGAGAATGAACCCAAGAGAGCCAGGTGGAAGCTGTATTGCTTTTTGAAAAGTTACAGCGTCTTTATTGAAGTCCAGATACAACATAATTCACCCATTTAAATTCACATACACCAGCATTCACCCATTTAAAGTATATAATGTGGTGGTTTTTAGTGTATTCAAAGAGTTGTGTAACTATCACTACAATCAATTTTAGAACATGTTTATTACCTTGGAAAACCCTTGTATCTTTTAGTTATCACCCGCAGCCTCCCTCCTCCCATCCCTAAGCAACCACTAATCTACTTCCTGTCTCTTTAGAATTGCCTGTTCTAGACATTTCAAGTAAATGGAATCATATAGCATTTTTTTTGTGATTGGCTTCATGCACTTACCATAAGGTTTTCAAGGTTCATCCATGTTGTAGCTTGTATCAGTACTTTTTTATACTGAGAGGTTTATCCCCTCTGGACTGGGCCCTCAGGAGCCTGCGGTGGCCAGAGGGGCTCTGCGGCAGGGACAGAGAGAGCTGCTTCCCTGAGTTGTGTGGGTCACTGGCCTGGCGTTGGGCTGAACTGGTGAGGGCTCTTGGGAAGCTGAAGGAAAGCTCATTTGTTCTCCTTTCTTTCTCGCCAGCATCCAGCACGTGTATGGAGCCCAGCACCCGCCCTTTGATCCGCTGTTACACGGCACGTAAGTGAAGTCTTCACCTCACTTGGCTTTTCCGAGCTGATCCGAGGAGGGCGGCGGCAACCACTGTCTGCCTGCTTCACGCCAGCTCCCTGGCATTCCCAAGGGAGGAAGTGGTTTCTCATTCAGCAAACACTGATCACACAGTTGCTTTGTGTGAGACACTGCTCGCCCTGTATAGCTCATCCCCCGGTGGGGGCGGTGAACATGGGGGCCATAGCGCCATGGAGCCACCAGGAGAGCCAGGAGCTGGCAGCCCTTAGCCAGGGGCAGCTCGGCTCTGGGGCTGTTCATGGCGGCTCCCTGTTTCCCTTCCTCTCTCCCGCACTCCCCACCTGGCTGTTGAGGCACGCTCTGCCTTGTGTCCGTGCCCCTCCACCAGGGAGGAGGGAGTGGCAGGGGTGGGACTTGGCCTTGTGCTGGGGTGGCCCTGCAGGACCGTACCTGTCTGACAGGTTTCCTGATGTGAGGGGGGGGCCAATATTATATGTTGTCATATTTCGGGGGACTCTCATGTAAATTATACTGTCTCCAAATCCATACAGCAAAGGCCTGTGTTCTCTGCACAGTCTCTCCTGCCTACACCCCTCAGCTGCTGCTGTAGGAGCTTTGCTGAGACGCTGGGAATGCGAGGATGTGTTTGAAGGCTCTGGCCGAGTGACGTGGGGGTGTAGGTTGGTGCACTGTCACTGTGCAGGACGGGGCCTCCTCGTAAATTGGTCCTGTCAGGTGGCAGAGGCTGCTCAGCGTGACTCTCCCTGGAGACTCCTTTTCTGTAACTGGATCCTCACGAGCTTGGCCTGCTCTCGTGTTGGCTGTCTCTATAAACTGCCTTTGCTTTTTCCCTTCACTGTCAGCTAGATTGAGGTTGAAAACTTTCAAGTGTGTTTTTGTGTCTGGGATTGTTTTCTGGGCGGTTTCGGGGTACAGGCTGAGGCCTCCAAGCGTGTGTAAGTAAAGAGTCCTTTGCGTTGCAGCTTGCTCAAGGCCACGCCCAAGATGCCGACCACGCCGGTGAGGGCCAAGAGGGTCAGCACCTTCCAGGAGTTTGAGAGCAATACCAGTGATGCCTGGGACGCCGGGGAGGACGACGACGAGCTCCTGGCCATGGCGGCAGAGAGCCTCAACACCGAGGTGGTCATGGAGACGGCCCACCGGGTATTGCGTGACCATAGCCAGCGGCGGGGACGGCCTGAGCTGCAGGAGGCCCCAGGGCTGGAGCAGAGGCTGAAGGCTGAGGCAGAGCCACCTTCAGCCTCAGGTGACCTGCGGCTGGTGAAGTCTGTCAGCGAGAGCCACACGTCTTGTCCTGCAGGTAGGCTGGGGAGGACTGAAGAGATGACGTGTGTTTCTGGCAGGGCCGGGAAGGGTCAGCCTCACCGCCCTGACTCACCGCGACGGTGCTGCAGGCGAGGATGCCCCGACCAGACTGCACCCCCTGCCCACGCTGCTCTCGTGACCACCCATGTTCCAACCCCGCTCCCCGCTTCTACTTTGACCTGTGGCACTTGCTACCTTCTAGCACACTCCATGCCCCCTTACTGGTTGTGTGTCGTTTAGCATCCGCCCCCTTTACCAGAAAGACTTTCCGCAGGGCGAAGACTTACATCCGGTTTGTCCATGGTGCCATCCCAATCCTGTAAACAGTGCCTGGCCCATGGCACGTACTCATTGAAAGGCCGTGTGGCTTTCCGTCAGACACAATGTGCCTCCAGTGCACAAAGAGTGAGACGGTCACAAAAACAGTCTGAGGAGCAGCTGCTGAGCACCTGAGCAGTGGGTACGAAGCATAGACATCTTCCCACCCTAGAGGGGGTTATGATATGAACGTGGCAATTCCAAAGTCAGACTCCCTCCCCCGACGACCCTGAGCCCACATGATACACATCCCTGGCAAGAATCACTGGAAGTTGCCTGCAGAGGTCCAGCCCTCCTCAGCTAGAAATGTCACCCCTGAAGCCCCCAGCTGCACTAAGAGCTGGTGTGCTTAGGAGGGAGACAGGGCCTTCTGATCCCTTGTGCACCCCCATGGCCCTCTCACAGCCAGCCACGAAAGCCACGTGTCCTGCATTCCATTTGGAGGAGAGATGCCTTTGGAGGAGGCCAGCTGGTGCAGCCACGGACCTCCACGGACCTCGGGAATACCTCTCTCCAAGGCTCCCCAGTGGCTACGGTGCGTCCCCCTGTTTACAGATGAGAAGATGATCGTTACAGTAGCTTCCTCGTGTGGACACTTGTTGAATTTGGTGTTTGGGGAGGGACGATTGCTGGAGGTTTCTCTTCACCATCTTGCTCTGCCCACCTAGGTCAAGTTTTTAAAAACACTTTCTAGGAATTAACTTCTAAAATGTTACAGTTCTCATTAGGTGGGAATGCTATGAATTATTTCATTTGATCAGTTTTCATTTTGTAATCTAATAAATTTTAAAGTTTTTGAACTTATAAATGGAAATCTAGTTATGGCTTTTGCAAGGGGCTTGACAGTCCTGGTGACTGATTAAAGTGCACACCAGCCGCCCAGCAGGCCCAGTCCTGGGCGGTGTGTCCTCGCTTGTGGCAGGCTCAGTGTTGGCAGGAACCCTGAGTGCATCTGCTCATGGGCGGTGCTGCTGTTGAAGTGCTGCGAGCCGTTGCTGGCGGTGGTCCTCAGCACCCCCAGATGCAGGGGCTCGTCTGAGCAGGACCATGTGGTGTGTGGTTGGGGGTCCCTGACCAGGAGCCAGGCTCAGGCTGCATCCAGCCAAGGGGGAGTGTCACCCTGGGATGACTTATCCTGTAAGAGCAAATCGAAGGCTACTCCAAGCAGCTTGTGGCTGGGCGATGGGCGACCCCTGGCCTCTTGGCCTGTGCCTGCCTTGGAGTCGGCCATCTTTCTCGTGTTTGCTATCTAGGCAGGCCTTTGTGAGCCCTTCAATATGATGATAATGATAACATTTATTGATCACTTACTGTGTGACAAGTACCATAGCAAGCCCTTGTGATAGCAAGTTCATTAAACTTCACAGCAACACGAGGGCATGAGACTTGCTGTCATTCCTATTTCACAGATGAGGTACGGAGGGGTCAGCAGCTTGCCCAGAGCTGCACGCCGACCTGTAGGCCGGGGCTCAAACCTGGGCGTTCGACTCCAGAGTTCCCACTGCTAGCCACAGGCTTTACTGGCAGAGCAGGGGCTCTCCATGGGGTGATCCTGCCCCCAGGGAACGTGGAGCAGTATCGTGGGGCAGTTTTGGTTGTTGCTGCTGGGGCAGGGCATTGTGTCACTGGCAGGTAGTGGGTGACATCCCACAGTGCCCAGGACAGCCCCCACCTCCAACAGAGAGTGATCCAGCCCCAAATGTCCACGGGCCGGGGCTGAGGAGCCCTGGTCTGGAGTCCACCGCGCTGCTTCCTCGGTGCACTGAGCGGGTTGGTGACTGGGTGGCGGGAGTGTGTGGTGCAGAGGAGAGGTGGGGATGTTTCAGTTCCCTGGGTCTCGGCTGCCTGTTAGTCGTCAGACCGTTTGCTTGGCAGTGGCATGAAGATGGGCACGTCTCTGTTCCTGTTCTCAGGGACCTGAGGCTGTGGCACGGGGAGGCTCACCAGCAGCCTGGTGGGGAGACACAAGCACGTGAATGGACAGGATCCAGAAGCATCCAGGGGTCGGAGTTTCCATTTCGTCTTGTTAAGGAGGGGAGATGTTGTGGGGCTTCCTGGGTCTGTCATCTGGTCTGTCTCCCGAGGGGCAGGGGCCGTGTCTGCACGCTTGCTTTGCATGTTTTGCAAATTCCTTGGAGACAGGGGCCGTGTCCCGTTTGTCTTTGTTTCTCCTTGGTGTCCTGTGTAGTTGCATAAATGCTGTTGAAGTAAATGCAGTTTTGCTCAGGGCCGCGTGCCATGTGGCTTTTCGTGTGCCCCACCCCTGCAGCACCCTCCTGCTTCCCTGCTCAGGGTGAGGGCCTTGCTGCTCAGGTGATGGAGCTGTGAGTTGGATTTTCCTCTGCTGCTCATTCGAGCAGCAGTTTGCGGTTCTAAGCACCGAGGATGTGCTGTCTGGTGGGGCACAGTGCAGCCCCGCTGCATGGGTGTGCCCTGTGTTTATGTTCCTTTTCACACTTACGCCTCTCCCTTCACGGTGCACGGCCTTGGGGAGCTAGATGTCATCCTGAGAGTGCCTGCGGCCTGCCCGCTGTGGTCAGCCTTGGCCTTCAGCCCAGGATAGGTGGCTGTGCTGACAGTTCAGTGGTAGCGCAGTCAGGCGGCTTGTGCCCAGCCTTCCGTATGCCTGTTTTTACCTTTTGGCTATCCTGACTTCCTTAAAATGCCTCAAAAATCTGACCTTATACCTGAGGTCAGATGCACTTTGCTTATTTAGTGACACTTGGGTTAATAGCAAAAGCATGCCTTCAGCTGGAAGGGCTCTGGAAGGTCTGCTCAGTGGGCAGTGGGCCGGACGAGGGCTGTCCCTGTAGCTGACTGTGACGGAGCTGCAAGCGGGGTCTTGTGTGGACACCGGCTGGTGGCGGTTATGTCACTGGGGGTAGGATGTTGACGTGCTTCCTGTTCATGGTAACAGAGACCTGGTGGTTAATCTTACTGTTTCCTCAGGGGACATCTCTGTCACTTTACGTTCAAAATTCCACCTGTCCCATGTTAGAATGGGGGCTGGAAGTGGGCAGGCCCTTAGGTGTCTTGATGAAGTTACATCGGTCATCTCTTAAGATCATGGATTAATAAAGTTGAGTACCTTTAATTCTGAGGCACAGCGTGTAGCTGTTCTTTCTGCTGAATCTTTTTTTTTTTTTTTCTTTTTTCTTTTCAATTGACAGTGTCACTTTGTCACCCAGGCTGGAGTACAGTGGTGTCATCACAGCTCACTGTAAGCTGGAATTCCTGGGCTTAAGTGATCCTCCTGCCTCAGCCTCCCAAGTAGCTGGGACTACAGACACATGCCACCACACCTGGCTAATTTTTAAATTTTTTGTAGAGATGAGGTCTTGCTGTAAGTTGCCCAGGCTGGTCTCAAACTCCTGGGCTCAAGTGATCCTCCCACCTGGGCCTTGCAGAGTGCGGGGATCACGGGTGCAAGTTACCACACCCGGACTGTTTTTTCTGTAGAATCCCAAGTGCAACTGAAATGATAGACTCTGAAAGAGGGAAAAAGGAGCCCTGAGCATCACCACCCAAGGTGCTCCCCTTGTTCAGGCGTTGCTTCTCAAGCCTCCCCTGAGTTGAGGCCGGTGGGGAGGAGGATTCTCTGGATGCTGCTCCCTGGGGGAGAGGAGATGGGGGGAGTGTCCTGAAGTCTGTGCCTCAGCTTTAGCAGACATTTCTGGAAATTTAACTGGGCCAGATTCTGCCCAGAGGCTACAGGTTCAGGTTGCCATGCTCCTGTATGGCCTGAGGGTTTCTGTGTGAATCCACTCCCTCTCCCCAGACTGCGATGGAAATGGGGCCAAAGGAGGGAGCTGGGGGAGTGACCTCTCACCCCAGCTCAGCCGCAACTGCCAGCAGGGGACGTCAGCGCAGGGGACGTCAGTGTCAGCGTGTTGACTCTGCAGCATTTGTTCTTGCTGTTTCCTGGAGTTTATTTTTTACTCTACTTTAATTTTCAGTTTTTGAAGGATGAGATCACTGGATGGAATTTAGACCTAGTAGTTTCAAGCCTTTCAGAGCCTCTTCCTTGTTGGTCCTGGGTGGCTCTGTGTTGAGTGGCCTGAGGGCCTTTGGATCTTACCTTTGGCTGTCCCTGGGCTTGGGTGCTGGGTGTGGTGCAGGTCTCAAAGGTCGGCGGGGCCTTTGTGTGCAGTAGCAGAAGGGGCACTGGGCAAGGAGTGGGCAAGCTCGCACTCTGATGGCCCCCCTGTCGCTGCCTGCTGTGGGGTCAGGGCAGGTGCCATCCTCACATGCCTGGCGTCCTTTGTTTCCTTGGGATGACAGTCCCTGCCTGACCTCTTCCCAGGACTGTGGTGAGATCAAGGGAGGGTCTGGCCAGTGGTGGGTTCAGACGTGCTCTGGAGACAGCAGGTGGGTGCTCTCGTGGCATTCTGGTTCCTGGTGTGTCCTTGCCTTTGCCTCCCGTCCTCGGTGCCTCTGCAGGCTTCGTCCTTTCCCTCGCAGTGACTTGCCCTCCAAGCCAAGGCCTGGGTAACCCCAAAGGACCCCCGGACAGATCCTTTGGGTCATGGTACCTGGGCAGGCCCTGATCTGCAGTCCCAGGCACCCGTGGGAGCCTGACCACTGACACACCCTGAGGTTGTCTGGAGTTTTCCAAGCCTCTCATTGTCTTGCTTTGATGGGGGTGTGTCTGTTTTAGTGATGCATAACACTCTGCCAGCGAGGCAGGTGAATTTCAGGGGTGTCAGTTCCATTTTATTGCTCAAGAGACCAAGGTCCCACTGCTCTGTGACGGGAGGAAGGGATAGTTGCGACCCGACAGCATTCACAAAGGGACGGTGGCATGGCAGGTGTGAGGCCACCCTGGTGCAGGAAGCACATGTGGTCAGGAGGCACACCCTCACCCTCACCCCTGTTCTCTCACCCCTGCAGAAGGTGCCAGTGATGCTGTCCCTCTGCAGAGGTCCCAGTCTCTCCCACATTCGGCCACCGTTGCAGTGGGTGGGATGTCCGACCCGAGCACCCTCAGCAGCTCAGCACTGAGTAAGAGAGAGGCCTCCCGGCTCGACAAGTTCCAGCAGCTGCTCGCTGGCCCCAACACAGACCTCGGTAAGTTCCCTGCAGGTTGGAGGACACAGCGCTCGTTTTGTGGAGTTTCTGAAATAGATCCTGTATTCATTATGTAGTTGCATAATGCACTTGCCTCCCTGTGTAATTTACCTTGTAAAAGGTGATGTGTTTGTATTTTCATACCAGTAAGTCACTAAGACGTAGCAATTTGTGCTGATAGTTTCCTTTAGGCATGTTTTGTCAACGTATTTCCAATGTAGTTTGATAATGTATTTTCTGTCCTTTTTTCTTGATGCCCCAGTTGCACTCTTTCTTATCGCTGCCCGTGGTGAGCACTTTGAGGCCAGCCATGGGGACGTCCTAGTTCTTCATAGTGTCCTGAGACAGTGGCTCACGGGGGTGCGGGGCTGGTGACAACCCTCTGGACCTGCTGACGTTGCACTTTCCTGCCATGGGGCTGGGGTCAGCAGAGGGTGGCAGGCTTTGGGCACTGCAAGAGGGCCAGCGCGATGCTTCCCAGGCAGGCTGCTTCCAGGCACACGCGGTGCCCATGTGGACGCGCCGTGAGCAGACTCTGAGGAATGCACTTGTTTTCAAGTCCCTCACATTGAATTCCCACTCGAACCCATGTTCTTTCATTTATGTTTCTCATCTTTGTTGAGTGCCACTCTGTGCTAGGTGTTTGCTAGATGCTGGAGCTCTCAGGAGGATCAGGATGTAGCCTTGGACATGAGATCACGCATGGCTGGGGGGACAAGGCGTAAACAGTTGTGGCCTGGCCAGGTGGTGCTCCGAGGGCTGGAGAGCCGGAGGTGCAACGCCCGGCTTGGCCAGGAGGTGGCGAGGGAGGCACGTGGATGGGCCACAGGGAGCCCAGCAGGAGCCTTTGTGCAGAGGATGGGGAGGGTTTCTGGGGGAAGCAGGGGTTCAAAGGGCGTGGCTGAAGCCCTGTGCCTGAGGAGGGCAAGGGCGGCTCTGGAACGCTCTCCCAGCCAGCAGGACACAGCTGTAGTTCTGAGTAAAGTTCTCAGGGTGGATTGTTTCTTCTTCACTGTTCCGTTTATTTTTTGAATCAGTAACACTTGCATATGTTACAACATTACAAAGCACAACTGGGTGTTCAGGGAAGACAGTCCCTTTCCCCATCCCTGCCTCCACACTCCCACCCTTTTCACTGTTCCAAGTTTCTCCTTCCAGAGGTGGCCTATGCACATGTTGCTTTAAACATTTTATTTCAGACTTACAGAAAAGTTGCAAGAATAGTACAAGCAACTCCCATGTGCTCTTTGCCCAGATTCACCAGTTATTTACATTTGCCCCATTACCATTGCGTGTGTGTGTGTGTGTGTGTGTGTGTGTTTGTGTATATATTTTTTTGTGAACTATTTGAGAGTCAGTTGGACATATCACATCCCTTTGCTCCTAAAATCTTCCCTCTATATTTCCTAAAAGCAAAGACATTCTTTTAATATTACTACGGTACAGTTGTCAAAATCAGGAAATTTAAAATTGATACATACTATTTTAATACCTGATATTATTATAATCCACAGCCCATATTCATATTTTGCCAATTGTTCTAGTAATGTTCTATTTATTTTTTCCTAGTCCAGAATCCACAGGGGACCATGCATCCTATTCAGTCGCCGTGCATCTGTCACGTCCATTAACCTGGAACAGTGACTCAGCCTCTCTCTCTCTCTCTCTTTTTTTTTAATCTTGACATTTTTGAAAGCACAAGCCAGTCATTTCATAGAATGTCCCTTGGTTTGCATTTTTCTGATGTTTCCTCATAACGAGATTTGGGTTAATAATTTTTGACAGGAAATCACTGGAGAGATTTGTATTCTTGGTCACCATAGCGGGAGACACATGATATTGGTTTGTCCTAATATTGGTACTGTTGACTGTGATCACTTGGTTAAGGTGGTATCTGCTTGTTCTTTCCACTGAAATGTCACTCTTTTTCCTTTGGTAATTAAGAAGTAATTTGTAGAGAGATACTTTGGAGTCTGTGCATTTATACAGTATATTTTCTTTCTGCGCAGGAGTGGTAACTGTTCTCCACCCTACCCTTTTAAGCTGAACTATATATTTTCCATAAGAGCGTGTAGAGAACTGCCTTAGTCTCTCCAGCGCTCTGCAGGGTGCCGTTCTGTGGGTGCCCCACAATTGCCTTCCCCAGCCCCCTGCCGATGGGCATGTAGGTTATTCCTAATTTTCTGTTATTACAAACAACTTGAGAACTTTTCTTCCGGCACCTGAACCTCCTCCTGCAATGATAGCTTCATAGAGCATCCCTGGATACAGGTGGGGAGGGAGGGCAGAGAGGAAGATGGTTTTGGCTTGAGAACTGGGTGGGTGAAAGTCTCATCCACCAGGATAGGAAATAAAGGTGGCTCTTGCTTAAAGGAGTATTGTCTGGTGGTTTAAGCACACATCTTAGCCACTTCCTTTTCTAGCATGCCAGTACACCTTCCTGCTGGATCCGGGTGCCTCCAAGGTAGTGCAGGGATGCAAAGTCACACTGCGCCTGTGACAGCAGGTTCTAGAGTCGGGCTGCCTGTGTGGAGAGCTGGCTCCCGTGATCACTTGCTCTATGACCTTGAGCGAGCTTGGTAACGATCCTGTGCGTGTGTTCTTGTTCGTGTGATAGGCATGGTGAAAGCAGCACTAATTTTGCAGGTTAAATGAGATAGAACATACAAAATGCTTGTGAGAGTGCCTAGCACATTATAAACACTTAAAAATGTTAGTTATTTTTATTGTTGTTATATTCATTTGTATTGACCTATTTATACACTACCTTGATATTTATTAGTATAATATTGACAAAATGGTCACTTTTGTTGTCGTTGACAAGTCAAAGTGGTTTATAGATCTGTTTTCCTGGCTGTGTCCCGTGGTTTCCCACAGTGGGCAGGTGGCAAGGAGAGGGCGGGGGACTAGAAGGCTGCCTGGTAGAATCCTGTTGAGGTCAGGCCCATCTGGAGTCTGTGGACTTTGTCACTGAAACAACTCAGAAATTAAAATCATACTTAATAGCAAAGCTCTCGAGACTTGTGGAAAAATGTGAGCATGTATGGATAGCTTAAAAGGTTAGCATGTAAAAATCAAATTCTTTTGTTAGGTTGATGGGATTATGGGTTTTTTTTCTTTCTTTAGAATTCTATTTAAATATCAAATCTAAAACCAAAAAGCTAAAACCAGAGCTTTCAAAGTTAAACAATTACAGGATTTGTATTTAGTGGCAAGAGAAAAGATAGCCAGTAAATTGCCCATTTTTATAAGGCAGTTAAGATAGCTTCCGAAGACAGCAGAATATACTGTCTTCACATTACAGAGAAGACATAAGTGGCAAATATTTGCCAATGTTGGAGGAGCAAATCACTGATGTGAGAAGCGCCCACAGAAATGATTCTACCTGCTGAATATCATTCCGTCCGGCGGACTGCTTGTTTTTCTTTGTTTAGCTTACGCTCTGTTATGAGCCTGGGGATGAAAGTAGCAAATAGAACTTAACAGCTCATTCTACTCTTAGCATTGGCTCAATATTTACTCACACAAAGACTGCCTGCTTTGAAGCCTGAGATAATGACACTCATGTTTATCACGTGTGGCTGGTGAGCAGTAGTATGATTTGTCGTATGCAAAACATGCAGTTTCCTGAGGACGGCTGAGTGCCTGCCACACAGCGGTGGGGCCTCTGAGGGCACACTGTGTGTGATGCTCAGCTCCAGTGCTTAAGAGCTTTCAAGGCACAGAACAAAAGCCATTACCCTTCCTTCAAGGAGCACGGCCAGGCACACAGTCACGTTCCAGTTCTCCCGAGTGAGCATCGAGTCTGGGCTTTAGGATCGAGAGCATTCTTAGATAGATGGAGGGGGCGAGGAGAGGTTTTCTTGAGTGGTGGTTGGGGAGACGAGGGCATAACCAAAAGTATGGAGCTGGATGCTCTGGAAGCAACGCTGTGAGGAGATGGCCCCTCGGTGTCCGCAGCTGGAGGGCAGCCCTGCAGGGCCCGGCCCTTGGTGACAGGACGAGGCAGGTGCCGCCTGGGAGTTAGTCCTCAGGCTGGTTTCTGGCTGTGCCCTCACTCACTGTGTGACCAACTCTCATCCAGTGACTCAGCCGCCTGTCTCATCAGCTGTAAAGGGGCAGTTAGGCCTACCTTGCAGGGTCCTTGTGAAGGTAGTAGATAATTTATGTAAAGCTCATTCGTTCAACCAGTATCTGTTGAGCACCTGCTGTGGTTGTAGGCGCCGGGGAGAAGCAGGGAGCCAGGCCCTTGAGGGAGCTGACGTTCTCGGGTGAGGAGGCGGACAGGCGGACACACTCCCTCAGTACTCCTGAATCCACGACAAGGTTGTAGCGTCTATGGGGAATAAAACGGTGCTGAGGGAGAGAGGCTGGGGGCTGCTTTAGAGTGGGTGGTCAGCAAGATCCTTTGGAATGGGGGACTTTTCGGGTGAGATCTGCACAAAGGCAGGCATATGATGAGGGGGGAAGAACATTCTAGGGAGAGGGGCCAGAGTGCAAGGGTCCTGCTGGGGTAGAGCTTCATGTGCTCCAGGATTTGGAGCGAGTGTCGGGGGTCTGGCCTGGTAGTGGAGGGGCTGGGGAAGTCAAGCTTGGCGTGGAGCGGTGGAAGGTGGTTGCTGTTCTGTGTAAGAAAGAGCCGCTGAAGACTTCTGAGCAGGCTGTTGCCTGTGGCCTCGGGCTAGGTAGAGTCCTTGGGCAGCCACTTGGGGGGTGGAGGTGGGGGAAGGGCAGGGGAGGGTGGGAGCCAAGGGTCTGGGCTTGGGCTGGGTGGGGTGGAGGTGGTCGGGTCAGTTCATGGGTGCCATAGGGTGGGCAGGGAGGGTCTGGGGCCTGACTGGACATCAATTGGGTAGACTGGGGAGAAGAAGAGGGACAGGACCCCCATAGTTTAGAGCTTAGGGGCTGCAGGGATAGGGGAACAGCTGATGGACACAGAAACCAGAACACACCCAAGATGTGTCATTTTACTGGGGAGACAAAGTCATGTCCTCATGAAACAGAAAGCCAGGGAAAGGGGTGTATCCAAATAATTGCATAATTACTGCCATTTTGGGGCCCTTACTCTGTGCTGGACAGTGCTTTATACATTATGTTATCACCAAGAAAACCCCCCAAGCCCCCAAGCCCCACCTATCCGTCCCCGATTAATAGCCTCATGGCTGGTTTCCAGCTGAGGAGGTTGCGTCTGAGGCTAAGTGGATGGGGAGCCCTCCAGCCCTGCCATGGTGGCAGAGCGGGCTGGGGACGGGCCACCCTGGACTGGGCTCCCAGCCTCCAGGTCACACATTTCTGGCTGGTGTAGGCGGTGGGCATTCTCAGTGCTCTGCAGAGGCCTGAGGAAGGAGGGGCCGTTTTCTCTTTCGTGGGTCTCATTGGAGAACTCGGCTTCAGGTCCAGGAAGGGAGGACTGTGTGGGCATGCGGATGGCCAGGGAGAGCTGTGTCCTGGAGTGCGCGGTCCCACAGCCCAGGCCGTTGGTAGTGTCGCCCTCTAGTGGCCAGACGCTGGCCTTGCAGCCGGTGCGCATTATGACAGCAGGTTCATCTGCATTAGGGTGGGGGTGTGTGTACTCAGTGTGCCAGTGGGTGTTCTCTGTGTGTATTGACAGGTGAGGGCAGTCTCAGAAGAGAATGACAGCGTGAGGGACAAAGATGAAATCCGTAGCTAACGCATTCTTGCCCTGGAATCTCATCAGGGAAAGGCTTTTGCAAGGAAAGCAGCCCCACTTGGAGCTACCAAATGCAAAGACTCCAGGGCAGAGGAAATAAATTCATGCTTAGTCTTGGTCATTTTGCATAGCTCCGCTTCCAGGACCTCTTCCGTGCTTCAGTGCCCAAGCCACACTCGGCTCCTTGAGGGCCCCTGAGAATGTAATGGGCCTCTTCACCCTCCCCTGCCCCTCAGCTGAGCTGCCTGCCCTTCCTACCCTCTCCAGCTGCTTTGTAATTTTGACCCAGTGCCTTAGTTAGGCCCGTTTATATCCTGTGTCTAATCAGGTGTTGACAGCATTTGTTCTTCAGCCTGAGCCTGCCAGTGCCAGCTCAGCTAGAGGTGAACTTTCCTTAGATCAGCACTGAGGACAGTTGCCCAGTGCCAGCAGATTCTGGAACTTAGAGTGTAAGTGGCAGCTCCACTAGGGCTGTCAGGAGTCACAGGCAGGGTGCCTTTGAAGGCCGGCTTTGTCTCAGCTCATGTGGTTTCACTTTTAAGTGAAACAAAGAAGGTTTGAAAAGAGGGCTGATAAGTTTATGAGATTGCCTGGGCGGGTGTCTGAGGTTCCTCCCCAGCAGCTCAGCACATGGAGCCGGTCCGCAAGGGCACCAGGGCAGGGCAGGACTGCTGGCTTGCAGGTTGCTGTCGCCCTCGTGCAGTGGATGGGACCGGCACACAGTTGGTGTGCAGCGTGCATCTGCAGAGTGAGCAATGTGACCGTGTGGCAGCACTATGGGAGGGCCTTTCCCCATGGTCACTGCACCTCCTTTCCTGGATGAGGGTTGGCTTAGCCTCACCTTGCAGGGGGAACAGTGTGTTTGCTGATTCTAACCGTCTGTGCGGGGCAGGAGGTGGTGTGATGGGGCACAAGAGCATGGGGCCAGCAGTGGGGATCCTAGTCCTGCTCCCAGCCTCCCCCGCCGTGCGGTCTGACTGCGAGCAGTGCCGCCCTTGTCACAGTTTGCTCCTCTGGCAGTGACGGGCTGCTGGGTCTCGTGGGCCTGATTTTCTTGGCATGTAGTCCTCTCACTCTCTAACTGTACCTTCCTCCTATTTCTCCTGGATTTCCCGCCATTTTGGTTTTCTCTTGTTGCCTTGCTTCTGGTAATTCCAGGGGAACACAGGTAAAGCAATTGTCTTCTCTCCTCTCAGTGTCTTTTAAAAGTTCATCTATGTTTAAAGGCATTTTCTAGGTTAAAGAAAGTCGCCTGAGTTTGATTCACGAGCCCCTGCTTTCTTCTGCAGAGCCTCCTCCCCCATCTCTGTACATGGCAACACCCTCTGTCCAGCCTCTGTACACCCCACCTCTAATCTGTCACCAAATCTCGCTGACTTCATATGCTCAGCACCTCCACCCTGTGCCCTGGCCCCAGCCACCGCCGTCTCGCCTGATAGCGGCAATGGCCTCCCCGTTGGCCCCCACAAGTCCCCTCATGCCCAGAATCGTCCACAGCAGACCATGATCTTGTAAAAATGAAATGTACATCAAGTGCTTCTCAGAGCCATCCCGTGGCTCCATGTCACCTGGGGGAGGCTGGCCACAGGTCTGGTGATAGCCTTGGAGGCCCACCACACTCGGCCCCTTTCCTCCAGGCCTCACTTCCTCCTCCTCCCCCAGAACACAGCTGCATGCCCCTGCCCCAGGGCCGCTACACGTCCTTCCTGCTGCCCTGGGTTTCCGCCCGAATCACTTCCCCAGATCTCTGCTCGGATGTTGCACCTGTTCGTCAGGGTCTCCGGACTGTGCTGTGTGAGGCAGCAGCATTTCTGCCCTCAGCACACCTTGTTCCCCTTGTGCCCTTGTTCTGCTTTATTTTTCTCCAGAGCCTTTGTCTTCCTCAAGCCCGGCGCTGTCTTCAGGGCCTTGCACAGTGAGCGTCATCTGGTAGGCACTGTCATTTGATGTCGTTGACCAACTCTTTAGTTGGACTTTCCTCTCCTTTCTCTGGGGCATACATGGTCCTCTCTAGTTTTATTTTGTTTCTAAAAAGTATTTAATAAGCAATTAAATCTAATCCAATATCCAAATGACAGCTCAACAACAATAAAATCATACCTCCTTTAACTGGAAACAGGGTTTTCAAACTCCATGGCTCTTAGTTCGTGTCTTCTGTCGTGTGGGTTTCCCCGGCCTCACAGATGCTTTGCCTACCCTCCGGAACTTTGCCTAATGCCCGGCAGGTTTTTGCCCAGGTGTTCCCACTTAGGACAAGAGCTGTGCCCATTTCTTTTCTCTGCATCACTTTCTCTAGGGTTTCTGTCTTCATCGTTAAGGGGAACGTTATTGAAAGTTAGAGAAATGTAAAAATAATAAAACCAACAAACCAAAATTGCCACTGTTTACACATGCTGTATTTATTACAGTATGTGCCTTCTTTCTGCCTCTTATTTAATGCCTCCTAATTGGTTCTTACCAAGCCTTCAGAGGTCCCTAGCAGAAATTGCTCTTGGTGGTTATTTTATTTGCAGTACAGTCTGTTGGGCTTTAGGAAAGAAGTGTGAGAACCTCAGATAAACACATTGGCTCTTGACTTTTATTGCATTGCCAGTAGCCTTTTGTTTTGGTGACATTTTCGCTGCTGGATATGGTATTTGAACTACATGTACTATCACTTAGCTGAAAGTAACCAAATTGAATATGATCTGGTAAAAGTTAAGAATTTCATTTACTATCTATAGTAGAGTAAACCTTCAGTTTAATAGGAAACCTTTCATTGTTCTTTCAGATAACTTATTTCTATTGAATGACAATTTTTAATATGTAATATTAAAAGCAAATAATTAAAACTTGCTAGCACTACTAGACCTGCCCTACAGGAAATACTCAGGACTGCATTTTACATGGAGAACACAACAGATACCCACCAGTGTAAAAATACCCAAAAGTTAAAGCTCACAGCTCTAATAAAACAATAGCACAAAAGGGAAAACAAAACAATAAGATATCACTCAACATGATGAACAGAACAGCATCCCAAATAGCAATACTAACACTTAGTGTGAATGATCTGAATGCCCCTAAAAGATTTCAACTGGCTGAATGGATGAAAAAATACAACCCAAATACAACCCAAATATCTGCTATCTGCAGGAAACACATCTAACTCACAAGGACTCACACAGACTCAAGATGAAGGGAAAAAAAAACCATATTCCATGAAAGTGGAAACCAAAGGAGGGCAGCTTTAGCCATGCTCATATCAGATGAAATAGACTTTAAATCAATAATGGTGGCTGGACACAGTGGCTCATGCCTGTAATCCTAGCATTCTGGGAGGCCAAGGCAGGAGGATCACTTAAGGTCAGGATTTTAAAGTAGCCTGAGCAAGAGCGAGACCCCATCTCTACAATAAATAAAAAAACAAGCCAAGTGTGGTGGTGTGCACCTGTAGTCCCAGCTACTCAGGAGGCTGAGGCAGGAGGATCGCTTGAGCCTAGGAGTTTGAGGTCGCAGTGAGTTATGATGATGCAACTGCACTCTAGTGGGGGTGACAGAGTGAGACTCTGTCTGGAAAAAAAAAATCAACATTGGAAAAAAAAAGACAAAGATGATCATTATAAAATGGTAAAGGGAGTAATTCAGCAAGAAAACATAACAATCCTAAATATATATGCACCTAACAAGGTAGCTTCCAGGTTCATAAAGCAAATCCTAATAGATCTAAGCAAAGAGAGAAACAGTAGCATTGTAAATTGCCAGGGACTTCAACACTCCACTGACAGAGCTGGGCAGATCATCAAAGCAGAAAATCAATAAAGAAACACTGGACTTAAATGAGACGCTAGAGCCAAATGGACCTAACAGACATCTACAGAACATTCTACCCCCAAACTGCTGAGTATACATTCTCCTCATCAGCACATGGGACATTCTCCAAGATTGATCATATCTTAGGCCATAAAACATGTCTCAGCAAATTCAAAAAAATCAAAACCATGCCATGTACTTCTCAGACCATAGTGCAATAAAACTGGAAATAAATTCCGAGAGAAGCAAATCTACACAAAGTCATGGAAATTAAATAATCTACTGCTGAACAATCCTTGGGTCAATGATAAAATTAAGATGGCAGTCAGAAGGTTCTTTGAAGTGAACGACAAAGGGGACACAAGTTATCAAATCTGTGCGACATAGCAAAAGCAGTACTAAGGGGAAAATTCATAGCCTTAAATGCCTCCGTCAAAAAGACAGAAAGATCACAAATTAACAATCTAATGTCACATTTCAAGGCACTAGGAAAGGAGGAGCAAACCAAACCCAAAGCCAGAAAAAGAAAAGAAATAACAAAACTCAGAGTAGAACTAAATGAAATGAAAACCAAAAAACCAAAACAAACAAACAAAACACCCAAACAATACAAAGGATCAATAAAACAAAAAGTTGATTCTTTGAAAGATAAACAAAATCGATAGACCTCTAGCTAGATTAACTAGAAATAGAAAAGACCTAAATAAGCTCAATCAGAAATGAAAAAGATATTACAGCTGATTACACAGATATACAAAATATCATTTGTGAATGCTATGAAAATCTCTATGCACATAAACTAGAAAATGTAGAGGAAGTATATAAATTCCTGGAAACACATAACCTCCTAAGACTCACTCAGGAAGAAATAGAAACTCTGAACAGACCAATAACGAGCAGCAAGATTGAAGTAGTAATAAAAATTCTCCCAACAACAAAAAGCCCCAGACCAGGTGGATTCACAGCCAAATTCTACCAGACCTACACAGAAAAACTGGTGCCTATCCTACAGAAATTATTCCATAGCATTGAGAAGGAGGGAGTCCTCCCTAACTCGTTCTATGAAGCCAATATCACCTTGATACCAATGTCAGGAAAGGACACAACAAAAAAGAAAACTACAGGGCAATATCCCTTATGAATATAGGTACAAAAATCCTCAAGAAAATACTAACAAACCAAATTCACAACACACCAAAGAAATAATCCACCATGACCAAGTGGGTTTCATCCCAGGGATGCAAGGATGGTTCATCATATGCAAATCAATAAATGTGATTCACCACATAGACAGGTTATCTCCTTTGTTTGGCATTTATTTTATGTGATAATTGGGGTGGCAGGATCCCCAGGATCCCCATTTTGCAGGTGAGGAAACTGAGGCTCAAAATGGAAGAGGACCTGCCTAAGATTAGAAGCCAGCAGGTAGCAGCAATCCTCACGTTTAATACAAGGTTCTTTGTATTGTGCTCTGCTTTGCTTGCTTTCATAGGACATGAAAAATCCTCTTTTAGAAATTTGGCATGGGATTAAATTGTAGATGATTAAAATAAGAAACAGGAAGAAATTTCTATTGAATGGAAATGCAAGGGATGGAAGATGAGAAATAATCCAGTTGCCATCACAACTGGATATATCACAGGAAGTTAAACTTTAAATCGGTTGCCAGGAATAAAGAAAATAGTGGGTTTTGTGTAGGGAGGTGAAGCATATCACCTTTGTCCTGAGTTTATTGTGTGGGGTGAAGTGTTGACGGGTGAGGCTTTGGTTCTGGTTCTTAGCCAGCTCATGAAATAATACCAACTAGGGAGGCTTTCTGTGGAAATCCCAGACTGTGTTCAAATTGGTTATAAAGCGGAAAAGTCAGGTTTGCTTAAAATACTTAGAATATAGGTGTTCTAGGATAAGATATTCTAAAAAAAATAGATTAGTGTATTAATCTGCTTGAGCTGCTGTAGGAAATACCACAGACTGGGTGGCTTCTGCCTCCAGGTTGCTTTGGAGGTGTGGCGAGACCACTGCAGGGACTGGTTCTCGAGGTCCCCTGCACTCATGCGCTCGCCCGTGCCAGCTGCGGCGGTACCACCGACTTTTTCCCGCATGTCCTTCCCCACCCTGATTTTCACAGAGGACGGGAAGGTATAGATGCCATTTGTTGCCCTTTTCTTCCAGTTAATATTACGTCGTCAGCCTTTCCCATGCTGCTGTAATCTTCCTAACCATCATTTTTAATGGCTATATAATGTTTTGAAAATGATCTTAATTTAACATTGTTATTAAAATTGTATATCTGCCTAAGTCAACATTTAATTTATATACTTAATCAAAATTTAGACGTGTTTACCAGTATTCAAAACACGTAGCATCGGCTGTACTGACAGAAATGTTCGTCGATGTTCTGGAGGAGGGTGGAAATACTCCAGGGCTTACCGCTTAGAGTGTGGGAACTGGTAATACTTATTTTCATTTTTTATTTACTAGTTTTTTCTAAATTGAAAAAGCTGCATTATACAAAGTTACAAAATTAAAATGGTCCCTAGAGGCTTACACACTGACAACTCAATCTCCCTCTGGTCCAGTAGGAGCCCTGCTGTCTCGACTTCTTTCGGAGTATCCTCTTTATATTCAAGAAAATATATTAGATGTATGTTAATATAGTTCTCACTCTGCTGCATTTTTTAAAAAGTACAGATGGAAGCATATTAGTATTATGTGCCCTTTTTCTCACTTGAAAAATAAATCGGAGAGTCTAAGAGCAGGTGATATTTACTACATATGCATAATCATCCTTTATTTTATTCACAAGTGTTAAAATGGCATAAAAATCATCAGATTTTCAAGTAAAATATTCTTTTTTTAAAAATTGAGGTGAAATTCAAATAACATACAGTAAACCATTTTGTACTGGCATATACTGCATTCATGATGCTGTGTAAGTCCCACCTCAGATACTCTTTTTTTTTTTTTTTTTTTGAGACAGAGTCTCACTCTGTTGCCCAGGCTAGAGTGAGTGCCGTGGCGTCAGCCTAGCTCACAGCAACCTCAAACTCCTGGGCTCAAGCGATCCTCCTGTCTCAGCCTCCCGAGTAGCTGGGACTACAGGCATGCACCACCATGCCCGGCTAATTTTTTTCTATATATATTTTTAGCTGTCCATATAATTTCTTTCTATTTTTTAGTAGAGATGGGGTCTCGCTCTTGCTCAGGCTGGTCTCGAACTCCTGAGCTCAAACGATCCGCCCACCTCGGCCTCCCAGAGTGCTAGGATTACAGGCGTGAGCCACCGCGCCCGGCCTCAGATACTCTTAATGCAAAAGAATTGGCAGATGTTTAGTCATGGGGAGAAGTTTTTTTGTATAACTGTAATTACATAATTGAGGACTTATTCTTATAGTCAAATGAAGAGATAGGTCTTCCTGCGACCCTTTGGGGTGCCCCCCTCCAGGCGTGCCCTACAGTCATACACTCCTCAATTAAGGATTCAATTGCCTCTGGAAAATATGATACATCAAATCTGTCTTTTTGTCCTCGTGAATACCGAGGGCACAGGTAAGGTGCTTAGAGTTTGTAGCCTGACACCCAGGATAGTAAAAGCAGCTCAGATTAATCTGTTAGCAGCACAGCGTTACGAAGGGAAACAGTGTGGTCTAGCTGGTGGACGCTCTTCCCTTCGTGCTTGGCAGGAGACCAAGCTTCACAGGACTGGCCTTAGCAGGTGCACATTTCTGGAGCACCTGTGGGTGCTGAGCTGGCGCCCGTCTTAGTTCAGTGAGCCCTGGGAATCATCAGAGGTAGGTGGTGGTCTTTGTGGCCCTTGGGTAGAAATGGCTTAGTTGGAACTGAATCCACATCTATCTGACGTAGAGTTTGTGCGCGGGCTGCTCTGTCAAGCTGTGTCTTGCATGGAACTTGAGACTTAGGTGGATAGAGTTAGCCAGTGTTTTGGGAGAGTTTGGAAAATTGCTTGTTCGCTTGTTTTTATGCTATCCAGGGTCATCGTCATCGTCATCGATGTGAGACACTACCCAATTACTCTTTTCAGGTGTTAATAGAAACAACTAGTCTTCAGAGGCATCTGAAGGACAGGAGAGGTATAGCCAGCCCCTTCTCTCAGGGCTGCCAAGGTCCTGTGTGTGTGAGCAGGGACCCTCCTCTGTCCCTGGACCCCCACTTCAGGGGTGTGGACGGTGCTCTGACAGCTGGGAGCAAAGGTGTCTGCACTGGGTGGAGAGCGTGCGGGCCATGGCCACATACTCACAGTCTTTCTCCCTGCCGAATGCTAAACCCTTTGGAATCAAATGATTTCTTTGGAAGAAAAGATCTTTTATAAGATACTGATAACATCCTTCTTTTTTGTTGTCCTCTCTACCGTATACTAGCTGTTTAAGAGGTTTATGATGTAAGGAAAGAGGAAGTGTACTGCGTCAGAAACCAGGCGTAGGGACCTGCACCCTGGGCAGCTCAGTGTTCCTGATGCTCTGAACACGTTGGTTTGTAGTTTGAGGTATGACCCACTCCATCTTTCTTTGAGGTTTCCGCCCTTTTTTCTTTATATTTTGTCCTGGTTAATGTCATTTGTGTAAGGTCTGGCATATTGAGTGTGCTCAAAGCTGTTTGTCAGATGGATTCTTGCACCAATTAGGTGAGTTTAACTTGCTCTGTGTCATGTCCAGATGACTGGGCACAGCTGGGCCGGCTGCTTGCTTGCTCATTGCCCTGTTTTCCCACGTGTACACCCCACAGCTGGTCCCTTTGGAGCTCCCAGGTTGTCCTGTGTTCCCAAGGGCCAGCCCTTAAGGAAGACAGGCTTTTATCCTTAGTCTGCAGCCGGGGGCTGGGCTGCTGGTGTCCGCAGGCCATGTTGCGGCCTACAGCCAGCCTCAGTGGCTCTTGGCCTCAAGGGAGCGTGGTTGGCATGGTCCAGGCTACATGTCAGGGTCCAGTCACTGGGGTCCAGGACAGGCTTGTTACCAAGCACCCTGCAGGTTGGCAGACTGGCCGCAGGTTCCTGTGGGTGAGGGGACACTGGACATCAGACATTCGACGAGCTTGCTCTGGCCAGGCCGAGGCCCAGGCCCAGGTGCCGGCCAGTGACCCAGGCTGTGCAGAAGGCTTCAGTGCCTGTTCCTGGTGGGGAAGGCCTGTTGGATGGAGTGGTGAGGAGGTGTCGGGGCAGACTCTGTGGTCGGCAGACCCAACAGAGGGGTACCGGTGACAGAAAGCCAGCTTTCCACATCTCTCCATTTGCCCGTCAGACATTGGTAGGTGCTCGCTGAGCGCCAGCCCTGTGCTGGACGGTGCCGTGCACTTGGGTGCGCTGTATAGGCCCCTGGGGGCTGGCGCCTGTGGGTGTGTCTTGCCTCCTGGGTGTGATTTCAGTAGCTGGGGTGGGACAAGGCCGGCCCAGGCCGAGGGACTGGCTTAAGCAGCGTTGGGGGAAGAGGCAGGGAGGGCAGGGTATGAGCAGTGAGGACGGAAGCAGCCGCAGCTCCAACGACAGCTTATCGCACTACATGCTAAGCACGTTATGTGCAGTATCCACGCGATTCCTAGAGACTTACAGAAGCCCAGTCACTGGCTCAGAGTCACCCAGCTAGTTGAGCCGGCACTGAAAGCCAGTGTGTCAGAGGGAGCTGGCATGCCGTCTCTTGCACCGCAGGAGTGATAGTTCTGTGAAGAAAGCAGTGGTAGGAAAAGCCAGAAATGCACCTGGGGCCAGGTCTTGGAAGGTCTGGTCTGCCAGGCTAAGCCTTTGGCTTTGAGGCAGCCGTGGTGCTGTGAAAAGACCACTGGAGATGGAGAGGAGGTGCTGGGATCCTGGCTTGCGTCCTGCCTCTGTCAGCTTCAGACATTCTAGCTTCTTAACCCTGTCTTTCCCTTAGTTTCCTTAACAGTAAAATCGAGGAATTGGTGCAGATGGTTGAAGACACATGGGCTTTGTTCTGTGGGTAGTTGGGAGCCATGGAAGGTTTTTGGGGTGGGGAGGCGGAATGATGAGAACTGTGCTTTGGGGAGGTTAATCGGGCTTCTGTACCTATGTGATAATCCAGTAATCCTGCTGTCCGGCTGGAAGTGACAATGTGGGTGACACTTTGAAATCCTGCAGCAAGTGAGTTAGCTGCACTCTGAACTGTAGCTGTGCCATTTCTGGGGCTGGTGGCGGCAGCTTCTGCTCCCTGCCGCTGCCTCCTCCCTGGCCACTTGCTCCCCGGCTCCACAGCTTGCTTCTCTTATGGCCCGTGGGCACAGCAGACCAAGTACAACAGGCCGTTTGGGGCTGGCCTGTGGCGGTGAATAGACTTGGGAACATTCATGAATCCCAAGGATCGCAGTGGTCCGGATGTGGGGCTGGCACCTGCAGTGTGCAGGCTCTGTGGCTCCCCGTGCGTTTGTCACTTTGTGGGGTGCTTGGCCCCAGAGCCTCTTCAGCCACTCTTCCCGCTGGGCCTGACCAGCCAGCCTGGCGCTGCTTGGAACCCTGCTCAGAACCCTGCTTGCTGCCTGTCTGGTGGCCCCGAGTGGCTTTGGTCTGGCTCAGCGGGGGCAGTTTGAAAGGGGTGTTCAGCGAAGTTGATTGAGGAATTGGAAAATGGATTTTAGTGAAAGATGCAGCTAGGTAACTCAAACTTTGGGGTGCCTTTATTGATCCTTGTTTTATTATCATTCTTGTCAAATTTTAAGAACTACCATTCAGTTTACATGAAAATGTTTCCTACTCATTGCAAACTTAAATCTGCCCGTTTTGACTTAATCTTAGCATTTGTCTTTTCTCGCTTTGGTTCTTTCCGAGCCATTTCACATTTCTTTGGCCCTCACCGTTTTGCAGTTTGTCTTCCCAGCACGTGTGCTGTCTCCCGTCACCAACGGCTCTGTGGTGTCCGGAGCGTTGGTGTGGTGATCCATGAGGCCACCTTGGCCATGGACCCTCTGTCCACCTCCCAGGGAGCCCGAGGTCCTTCTGTATGCAGGTCACTGGCTTTCATTTGCTTGTTCCTTTACTTTAATGACCTTCTAGATCAGACCATTAAATACTTCACTAAAGTACACTCTTTTCGTCCATTTATTCATGGTTATTTCCTCAATAAAGTGTGTATTGAATTAGTAAGACATGAATTTCCTTATGTGTGCCAGTTCTATCAGAAGTCATTAAAACTTTTCTAGGCTTGGGCCTTCTATGCTTGAAAATTCTATCCCCATTACCTAAACCAAATATTAAAGTATAAGATCTATTTAGCAAAGTCATTTTTTGATCTTTAGTGTGCAGCATTTAATTTACAGTTATTTTCAATGAGATTTTAAATTTGCTTTGGCCAGTGTAGCTGACTTTTCTTGAGAGAGAGAGAGAAATCTTATTTTCATTTTAACTTTTTGTTGGCTCTTCCATTTTCCTGGGGTGGAAGAAGAATGCTTTTATTAATAGTGAAAATTATTTCTGATTATGTCATTCAATTAAAAGATATAGTGAGCTCCTAGCAGGCTGGGCACCGGGGATCCAAAGGCTTCTGCTTTAATGGAGAAACAGATCTGTTGCAGATAATTACAGCAGAGCCAGGAGGGGTTAGGCCTCTTGAGTACATGTGTGAAGTTCTGTGGAAACAGAGATGAACAAGTAGTGAATTCTACTGGGGTTTTGGCTGCAGGGTGGGAGTGGGTGGGCCCACGTGGGCCCGAGTAGCTGCAGAGAAGGTGTCCTGTCCGTGTTGGGCACTGTAGGTTGAGCCAACCTTCTTGATCCAGGACTGGGGCAGAGTGTTCCAACAAGGAGAGGGCACCCCACAGATAAGAAATGAGGTCTAAAAACACTAGAGTATCTAGGAAGGTGGCGTGGTTTGGACCTCTGAGTCTCTGTGTCCAGAGGCAGGAGGCAGAGCCCGGGCATGGGGCCCCAGTGCTTTGAGGAGCCTCGCTGGGGAGCGGAAGGCTGCTGCTGGCTGCTGCCTTTCTGTAGCCTTTGCACAGACGCCTTGTCCTCTTCCACCAGCTGCTCGTGTGGCAGGAACACGAGCCGTATCTTCTTGTGGAATATTGAAATTTGCTAATCTCTGCTATTCTTTAATTTAAAATTCCAAATGTTCAATGTTTAAAATTTAGCATCTACTGTAAGTAATAATAAGAAAAATGATAGCATCTAATATTTTTAATGCTTACTGTGGGCCAGGTGTGGGGTGAAGTCCTTGAAGTGCATCTTCCTGATCATTGCTCACAATGGCCCTCTGAGGTAGACATGTTGTTACTCCTGTTTGACAGATGAGGAAACTGAGGCTCAAAGGGGTTACGAAATATGCCCGGGGTTACAGATTTTGATGTCACAGAGCCAGGGCTCAGGCTCAGGAGTGTCCGAGGCCCCTGGGCACGGCCTTCCTGCTGTGCTGTGCCACCTCCCACAACCAGGGTCAGGAAAAGAGGTAAAAACCAATTGTAAACTGCCAGCCTGGTTGCCCCAGGATGTTGAAAGAGAGTATCTTCTTGGTCTCTTTTTGGGAGGCATGTGTGTGTGTGTGTGTGTGTGTGTGTGTTTTCCTTCTCATGTAGACTTGGGATCAAGCAGTGTAGCTAATTATGTATCTGTTTGTTTTTACTTATTTTAAATGATATCTTTTCCCAGGAGGCTAATTTTCTTTGAAAACATGATTGTTAATGGTTTTGTAATATTCGTTAAAATACAGTCATTTCTTCCATTTGCTCATAGATGAAACATTCCTTAAGCCATTCTGCTATTATTTGGGCATTTAAGTTGTTTCCAGTTTTGTTTTTTATTTGTTGTAATGACTAACCTGTGAGGAACATCCTTGAAGCATAACTCTTTGAACACCTTCTGTATTTCCTTGGCACAAGCCCAGCGTGAGGCCTTGGTGCTAAGTGGAGGCGTGTCATCTGTCACTTGTGCACTGCTGTTGTCTTGCTCGGCTGTGCAGTTCCCTGCTGGTCCTGTGCAGCTGGATAGCGGCTGCCGCCGCGATTGCTCTTTGCCCTGTGGTTTGTCCGTGTCAGTGTTTTCGAGCTGGAGTGCCCAGGGCACGGTAATTTCTCTGGACCTTCGGAGGCTGTCTCGCTAGGAGTGTGCCGTCCTGCTTCCCCTGTGTTTGATTCACTGAGGTTTTTCTAGATTCCTCAAAGGTTGGTGGCAGTTTTAACAGGATTGCAGCCATTTCTTAGTCTAATTAATCGATTCACGCTTTCACTCACTAAATTCAGTCATTTACTCATTGATTTGTTCAGTCATTTATTTGGGAAACATTTCTTAAGCATCTACCTGGTGCTGGGCACTGAGGATACAAAAGCACGTTTATCCGTCGTGCTCGCTGCCCTGCAGGAGCTGACTGTGCTGAGAGACGGGACGAACGCAGAATTCCAGCCTTATGGATGGAGAGGCGCAGGCAGGGGAGGAACCCCTGGATCTCCATGGGTGAGGCTTGTTTGGGGTGGTGGGAGGATGGAACATGGGGTGAAGGCCCTTGCACAGAGGGGAGACCTGCTGGTGGGTTGGGGCGAGTGGAGAGGATCGGCCAGAGCCCGTGGGGTGTGCTGTGTGCCGTGGGCAGGCACACACCTGTGAGAGCTGCGGCTAGACAGGTGGGTGAGGCCAGAGCCTGGGGCAGGGCTCTGCAGAACAGTGACGCGATTGGCTTTCGTCCTGCAGATGGTGTCATTTCCCTGCTTACAGGTCTTTAAAAATTTTCCCTGCACCCTTGGGACAAAGTCCAAGTTCTTTGAGTGGCCTGCCAACCTCTCTAGCACTTCTCGTCACTCCCCCTCTTGGCTCTTTGCACTTTGTGCCCCCGTTAGCCCTGGAACCGCCAGTCCCGCTCCGTGTCGTGCAGTGCCTGCGCTGGGCCTCCCTCTGCGACTGCCCCGGTCTGCTCTCTGGGTGGCAGTTCCTCGTGCACCCGTGCTGTCCTCTGCGCCTCCCCCTCGGCAGGCTGTGTGTGGCCCCTCTGCCTCCTTCCCACACGCGTTGGTTTGGGAGGTCTCTGGGCAGGACCTGGGGCTTGGCACGGGGCCATGCTTTGTGATAAATTGGTGAGCTCAAGAGTAAACTCTTCCATGAGTTGTGTTTAGTCTTTCCTTTCTCTCAGCCAAAAACTGTCATTTTCAAGAAATTTACTTCCCACTAAGCACTGACTAAAGTTATTCTTTTCCAATAAGATTAGGTAAGTTTTTTGGAGGACTTGAAGGAGAATCCAGTCCCAATATAAGCTAACCCAGGAATCCCTCCGTATCAACAATAATAGATTTTTTTTTTTTTTTTTTTTTAAGAGTCAGGATCTCACTATGTTGCAGAGGCTGGTCTTGAACTCCTGGCCTCAAGTGATCCTCCCGATCCTCCCACCTCAGCCTCCCAAAGTGCCTGGGTTACAGGTGTGAGCCACCGTACCTGGCCTGACATTAGATTTTTATTAGGGCCTGTTGCGTGCTGGGCTCTTTGCTGTGGGCAGCACAGTGAGGTGGGGAACCTGTCCTCAAGGAGTACACAGGTGCGTTAGCCACGTGGTTAGGTGACAGAGTGCGTGCGTGCGGTCCTGTGTGTCCCAGGAGCACTTTGGCCAACATTGGCTGTGGATGAGCCGAGAAAGAAGATGAGGTGGTCAGGGTGGGCTTGGTAGATGAAGTGGGGGCTCGGGCTGGCTCGAAGGCTCTGGACGGCAAAGGAAGGGGCCCTGCTTACACCTGAATGGGGACCCTGGGCTCAGAGATGTGTGAGCCTGGGCACATGTGAGAGTGGCCTATCTGCCAGGGGACTCCCTAGGCCAGTGACCTCAGGATCCCTGTCTGGAAAACCCCCACCCTGGGGTGGGGGTTACAGGAAATCAGTGCCAGGATCGTTCAGACAAATGTGGGCAACCCTGGCTGTCAGGAGCCATGTGTGTCCTGCTGCATTAGGGTTTCGGGAGGTGACAGTAATTTGAATTCAGAGCATTTTATTGTCTTGTTTGGAGAAGTCCACATCTGGGAGGCAGAGTGAGGTACAAGGTAGTGGGCTTTCGATAGCGTCTCTTTGAAGAAACCAGAAGCCAGGACTACACCAAAGCTCAGAGACTCCCGATAACCTGCAGGGTTACCAATCTGACTCGGTCAAAAGTGTGATATAGAAACTTTTTCACTAGATAAAAAAATGCATGTTTATTATAGAAAATTTGGAAAACAGAAAACTGCTGCAGAGAAATCACCACCTGTATATATCACCACCTAATTTGGGTTTCTGTTCTTTGTGTGGTTGGTATTATCGTACGCTGCCTGCCATCTACGATCACCTGGGAAGGGTGGGCACGCTCTGGAGGGCCCCGGGCCCTGGGTGACGTCTTGGGTGTGTGGGAGGACACGCAGTGGCCTGCCTGCGGTGGTGTCCGTGCTGGTGTCCACGCTGGTCAGGATGTGGACTGTGGCCAGCAGCGTGGTGTGATCCTGGCCTCACCGCTTACGGTGAGGATGAAATGAATTCATGTAAGTGAGGCTCTTAGAATGGCGCCTGGCACGTGGGCAGCACTTAATAAATGTGAGCAAAGCTATTTAGTTTTCTCCTCATGGTCACTTCTGGCTCTGCTCTCCTGCTCTTCCCTGAACTCTTGTTTTAATTTAATCAGCGCACAGCACTCCTGGCCTAAGAGCCTGCCCTGCGCCAGGTGCCGTCACAGGGAATGGGAGCTCGGCGGTGACCAGGACTGACGGGTGCCCCCACACGCCCGAACCTGGCAACACACCAGCGTGTGATTTAAAGTGTCCTTTCAGCCATACGAAGGAAGTATGAAGAAACAAGTGAAATTAATTTTAGTACTATATTTTATTAATCCAATATATAAAAAATAGCCATAACACTTTATAAATGCAATGTACAGTCAATATAAAAATTGAGATTTCTTATCCTCACTGTTTTTGTACTAAGTCTCTGAAGTCTGGAGTGTGTTTCCCACTTAGCGCGTGTCCCGGCTGGGCTGTGCTGTGGGTGCCCAGCAGCCCCTCTGGCTCGTGGCTCTGGCGCAGGGCTGGCGTGGGGTGGAGGAGGGGCTGCTTGCGGGGGGGGGGGGGGGGGGCGGGGATTAGGGTGGTCGTTCTGACGGAGGGACACCACAGCTTAGACCTGAAACTTGAGAAGGAGTCAGCCTTGTGACCATGTGGGGACAGAGCCCTCTCGGGAGGGTCATGTGGGGACAGCTTAGGATGAGGGCAGCACTTCGCCATGAGGGCCACTGTGGCTGCAGGAAGGGAGGGGGAGCACGGAGGCTGCGAGACTGGAGGGGGTTCAGGGATGGCCCCTGCAGGCCACTGAGGGCCGTGGCAGGAGGTCAGATTTCACATGGTAGGTGGCGGGAGGCCGATGGAAGGCGTTCGCAGGACGTGGCATGATCTGATGTGGGCCTTCAGGGTGGCCCCTCTGGCTTACCTGGAGGAAGACAGGAGGAGCATGCGTGGTCAGGGGAAGGTGTGGTGGTAGAGGTGGTGAGAAGCGTGGAGTTTGGTGGCGTGTACGTGAAAGCTCTAGGGAGGACTTGCTGATGGGCTGGGAGTGAGGGAGAAGGGAAGGGGGACCATCCAGAGTGGCCGGCAGGGCTGTGGCTGAGCATCTGGAGATAGTGGTGCTGTTACTGAGATTTGGGGGAAAAGAGAGAGAATTTGGTTTGGAGCATTAAAGCTTGGGGTGCTGGTGTTGGGCAGGCGGCTGGACGTGGAGGGGAGCTCCGCGTGTCTGCAGCCAGTGAGGACGCCGGGTCGTGATGCTGGGGTTGCTCTCTGCCCTCTCTTCCACGCGCACCTCGCTGGGTTAACACATTTTTTATGCTACAAAAAAGGGTGATGCCTGTGTTTTTCCTTAATATAAGGCATTGGTGTGTGTAGTAGGTGTTACTAAAGTTTTGGGTCTCAGGGGGATGACATGGTAGTTATGTAATAACTTAAAATTGACCATTAAACATCTGTGTTCCAAAAAAACACAAAATTCCCTTTGCTACCAGGAGCCTGGGACTCCTGGGCTCAAGCGATCCTCTCGCCTGGGCTTCCCAAAGTGCTGGGATTACAGGTGTGAGCCACCTGCTCCTCTGCCACCAGGAACTTCCTACAGGCACCTTTTTCTCCCTGGGGTCTGATCTCTTGCCACACCCACTCTGGTGGACTTTTCCTCTCTGGGAGGCCCAGCTCCTCTCACTTAATTGCTGGAGCAGATCACCCCACGCCCTAGGCTCTGCCGTTGGAATCTGTCCCTGTCCTTTTACTGCTGGGTGCTAGAAGTGACATGGAGATGGAGGGGACTTTGCTCCCTCCGTTCATGTGAGTTATGTTATACCCCACTTGCCACATGATTATAGTGAATTGTTTTAAATAAAAATTGCCCTCACATATTAAATATGTAATATGAAAAAACATTTTTCCAGGAGAAGTTCATCTGGACTATGAGACACTTCAGCGGTCTTTTCTCATTTAACAGTTCGTCACGGCCCCTCCCACGGTCGAACGTTCTTCTGCAAGCAGACGTTTAATAACTGCATAAAGTGCCATCATTTGTATGTCCCACGTTTATTTGGCCACCCCCTATTATTATATATTTGTTCCTTCCAAGTTTTCCCCACCAGGCGCTGCCTTAAATATCTTGGTGCTCACATCTTTGCTCGCTTCTCTGGTTATTTTCTTGGGATAATTACTGGATGTAAAATTATTGCTTTGAAAGATATGGCTATTTTTAATACTTGATCAAGTTTCCTTTTTTTTTTTTTTTTACCTTATGGGCCATCTTTGTTTCTGCTGTCAATCTTCTGTGCTAATTTTTCCGCAATGACGTTTGTCTTGCACATATGACGTGTAAGAGGGTTTCCACATTTGTCGTGCTGCAGGGTGGGCAGGGAGCAGTGAAGGTGGGTGTCTGGGGCTCCCGGTGAGACTCAGCAGGCCGGGCCTGGGGGTGTCAAGGTCCCGGAGTAGCCTGTGCCTCAAGGCTGATGGGGTGCCCACGTACACAGTGACCTCATGAAGGAAGTGTTGTACCCATTTTTCACATGAAAAAATGAAGGCCAGAGAGTTGATGTAGGTCACAGAGGGCCTACGCGGCAGTCAGGCTTTAAATCCCGGCAGATGTTTGTCTGATCCAGGGTATAACTTGAGGTCACTGTGTCAAGGATGGCTCCTGGCTCACAGTAAGTTGTTGAATGAATAAATGAAAACGTGAGTCTGGTTTTAGCTTCTGTTTTTTTCTGAAAGACAGATTAGCTCACTATAAAATCTGTTTTTCTTCCTTTGCCGGAAAGCTGTCAACAGAGATTCTTTCCTCTATCGTGTTGTAGAGTTGATTGACAGGGTTCTTTGTGCCTGGAAAGCAAATTATGTTAAAATGTTCTTCACAACCTATTTATAAGTGACACGGTTCAGCAGCATTCTTTGGTTATAATCTGTGTCCTGCAGTGTACTTAATGCACAGTCGCTGCCACTCGGGTGAGCGGGGGCACCTGGGTCCAGCAGCCTTCCCCTGTTCACGCCAGGCTTCTAACCTCAGTGGACAGGGAAGTCGCATCTCAGTTCCTTACTTCAGAGCACTCTGTCCACCATCAGCCACACAGTGGCTTTGTGTCTCCATACGGGATTAGTTGGGCAGGCCGAGTTCGTCTTTACGGGGACTGGTATGTAGCTTCGGGAGAAGGAATACATTCTGCTTCCACCTAATGGCATTGGCTTTTTCCCTCTTAGTGCAGATTGTGTATCTAAAATGTGACTCTGCCTCATCCTCATTGCCTATCCCTAAGAAATTTCAACCACCCAGAACCCCTTCAAAAGCTCCTGTTTTCCTTTCTCATGGACCCACCTTTGGAACATGTGTGCACCAAATAGTATTTTACAAGTGACAGCCTTTTTGGATCATAGAGAGCCCTAGCTGCCAGCAGAGCATCTGCTCAGCATAGGTGACTGGCCTGCCCAGACTTCTACCCAAGGACATGTGTTGGCTGGGCCAGCCTGTCATGTGAGCAGGATCTCCGCTCCAGGTGGGCTTCTAATGTGTGGCCAGCCTAGCTTCTCTGCTCTCTGAGAGCACCTGGTCAAGTGCCCTGGGGTCCCCTGGATGACAGATCACTTTCTACTGGGGACCAGTGAAGGTTTCACCTAGGATTTGCTTATCTTACCTGCGTGGAGTGTGCCAGACTAGGCCATGTGAGCAGAGCCCTGCAAGTCTGTGCGAATCATATAGCATAGGCTTCCTCTTTTATGACCCCCCAACAAAACAGCCCCATTTCTCTGAAGGTTCTTGTGACTTTCTCTAAGGAGCTTCTATGCGCCATTTACCGAGATCAGAAGCACGTTGAGGCGAGGTGGTTGCGCCGTGCTCCTGTGCCCTCGTTAGACATAGCGTGAGTTTTCCTTTAGGGTCAGGACTCAAGTTGTATTTTTCTTTTGTGTTTGAGAGAAGGGACAGAGATGGGATGCATTTGTTCAGCATGGTTTCTCCCCCATGGACTAATAACTGTAAGTAAATGGGACAGGCTGGTGCGAGTGCAGTGGTGTTTACAACTAATTGATCACAACCAGTTACAGATTCCTTTGTTCCTTCTGCGCTCCCACTGCTTCACTTGACTAGCCTTAAAAAAAAAAAAAAAAAAAAGCAAATGTGATAAATTTAAAAAATGGAAGCCTTGTAATTCTCCAGGAAGAAAGACAAAGGCATAAAAGCTTAAGAACCTTTTAATTGGCCTGTTGTCCTCTTAGTTGTTAGTATTCTGGTTTTAGCAACATGTCTGTTTTGTGCTCCCCGGGCCACTGCAGAACACCAGTGTTTCCTGCGTTTCCATCTATTCCAGCTGCCCCTCTTCAAGTTCAGACTCCCCCATCTCTGGCCTGGACCGTGCCGGGAGTCTGCCATCTGGCCAGCTAGTGTCCAGCTTGCCTCTTCCTGCCCATCTTCCGTGGGTGAGTTTATTAGAACACCAGTCTGCTTGTCTCAGCTGTGCTGAAAATCCTTTGTTAGGCTCCTCCTTGGCGCTCAGAGGAGAGTTCTGTCCCCTCAGCCTGGGAGAGGAGGCCACCCCCTTCCTTCTCAGGCCTTCTCCCACCCTCCTGCCTCATCTTGGGCTATTCTCTGCCACTCGTTGTTACTCTGGCCGCACGGGCTCATCGCTGCTCTTCGAGTGGGCTGTGCTCGCGCACGTGCACACACACACACACACACACACGTGTCCCCATGTCAGGCGCACATCCTCTCTGTGCCAGGCACGTTCTCAGTGCCTTGCGTGTCTTATTTCAGACTTGAAACAACCTGTGTGGCAGGTGCTGTCTTGGGACCCTAATACAGTAAGCAGAGTCCCCAAGGTCACAGGACCAGGACTGACATCCAGATGTCTGACCCAGGGCTCCTGTTCTGTGAGGTGCACGCCGCCCTCATCCCCCCGCAGCCTCCTGGTTTCTGCCCTCGCTGGGGTCCCCTGCTTTGCTCCTGTGCTGTCTCCAAGTCTCAGATCAAACAGCACCTCCTCTTAGTCGTCTTTTTTGACTCTTCTCTCTGTCCTGGCAAAATTAATTGTGTCAGCTAGCACATTGTTTACTAGTTACTGGTGGCTGGGCTGTGAGTCCTGAGGGGACGGGGGTGTCTTGTACACCTTCAGATTGCACCGTCTGTGGCACATAGTAAGTAGGCACCTAGGAAACTTTGGAAACGTTTGGAATTTCTTGACAATATGTGTTTTGAAGTTTACCCTCCTTCATGGCCTGGTGAGTGGGGATTTGGTGAAGAATGGTCCTGTCATCCCTTCTCTCTTCTTATGTTCCCTGTCATTTATGAAGTCATCTCTGCTTTTGCTGCTGATTAGAGATAAAACTCTTCTAACTGACTTACTAGCACGAAGAGAATACATCTACTTAACATCGCTGCCAAATTAATACTGCATCTGGAAGGCCAGAGAAAAGCCAAGTTAAGAGAATCTTACTGCATAATTTATGAAAGACTGAGTCATAAAATAAGCATTTACAATGGCCTGTTTGCCCAAGGTAGGGAATGATAATGCAGCTATTATTCATCCCGATGGGGGCAGTGGCGTTTCTATGCCTCCAAAAGGTCTTCTGGCTCTTACTCTCCTCAATAGATTTCTGAGGTTTTCTCTAGCCTCCCTTTCCAAAATTGGCTCTCTTCCTGCTTGGAGACCAGAGCTTTGAAGTTCAGTGTTATGTGAAACGATTTTATGAGAACTGAGTGTGTCAGTATTTCTAAACAATGAAAGTCTTTAAAAAACCCCCAAGATAACAGATTCAGTGCCAACTCAGTGCTAGACACCATGAAAGGAGCAGGGGTAGAGAGGAAAATAAGACAGGCTCCATTCCCAAGGTGCTGCCAGTTGGCTGGAGAGACAGATTGCATGCCTGGCAATGTGAGCACAGAGCCCCACGGCTTCTCGGTAGCTGGCGAGGCAACAGGGCTGGGAGGATGTGGAGCTGCGCAAGGGCATTGCAGGTGTTGGGAGCTGCACCCAGGGCAGGAACGCATGGGGATGCTGGACAAGTGGCTAGAGGCAGCCCGCAGTGATGGACGGCCTGCTTTGTGAAGGCCCGTGGCTGCCAGCTCTGAGAGTGACTGCTCATCACATGGGACTTCCTGTCTCCACCCACACTGCTTCCCATCAGTCCACCGGCCTCCACAGGGCAGGGCTCTGTTCTCAGTAAACGACAGCAGTCATTGTAGCTTCACCAGCAGCCCTTAAATCTCCAAGGGCTAGAAATCACAGGGTTCCATGTTGCGTGTAGGCTACAGGTGGGCTGTAGCACTGCTCAAGGCTGGCGGGGCTCTGGGTGTCTCTTCATTCCAGGCCCTGGCTGGAAAGTTCAGTCTCTCTCTGGAACCGTTCTCATGGCAGAGAGCAGAAGCAAGGTGCTGGCGGAAGCTCCCAGTACCTCCTAAAGCTTTGCCAGGGCACAGCATGCATCTCATCCACTCACATTCCGCTGGCCAGCAGTGGCACACAGCCATGGCCAACGTCATCAGGCAGGGATGTGTAATCCTTTTATAGGGACGTGAATCCTCGAGAACAGTGATACAGGCTACCATCCGGGGTGATTGAGGGATTTTAATCTGGGAAGTAATGTGATCATATTTGTAATCTTTTGAAAGTTCAATCGGGTGCTAACGGGGAAGGCGGCATGGAAATGGGAGATTCAGGGTCAGCGTAGGCCAGGAATGCTGGAGGTCAGGCTGCAGTAGTGGGGGTGGCGAAGACAGAGCAGCTGGGGGAGGTGCCTCAGGGGAAGGTGGAGTCAGCAGGATCTGGTGACTGGTGGTGTGAGGGAGGGAGCCCCAGGGTCAGCAGTGAGTCATGACGTTGGGTTTTAGAATCAGAGTAGATGGCAGTGGCTTCATCTATGAGGCCATGAAGGGAAGGTCCGGGGCTTGGAGTGTGTGGCGCCGTGAGAATGGAGATGGTGGAGGATGAGATGATCTGGTGGGCACGTGTGGGGTCGGGCAGAGAGGACTGACAGAGCCTGCCCCAGCATGTTCACGTGAGGAAGGACGCTGGCATCGAGAGCCTACTGTGTGCCCATCTGACATTGTTCAGGAGTCTCTGTAGAGATTTCCAGCAAATCTCCAGGGTAGATTCTCCTTGTCACTGTTTCCTTTAATAGTTGAGGGAACTGAGGCTCACAGAGGTCAAGAAATTGCCCCAAGGACATCCAGCGAATGAGGCTGAGCCTGCAGTTAAACGCCTGGACTCGGGCACAAGCATGTGCAGCTCTGGAGTATGCTGTCTTCCTGCTCAAGCAGGACCACTCCTAGTGTCCTTTGGTTCAAGATCATATCTAGTATATAATGAAATTTTGTTTTGTGCAGTTTTTCAAGGGAGTTCCCACCCATGATCTGATTGAAAAAGTAATTAGTATTCATATTAGAACTTAGCAAACAATTCCCTGATATTTGAGCATCAGCAGAGGAAAAAAGCAGTACTGTGTTTGTGATCTTTGATTTATAGCTGCCTCTGCCCAGTGGGCTCTGGGCAGAGGCTATAAATAAAATTAAAATAAATGGAAACAATGCACCTATAAATTGTGTTGCAGGAACCTCCAATTGCCTTTTAGAGGAAATCCCCAATAAAATGCTGTTTGGCAATCCATTTGAAGGAGAAGGGGCAGTAGATCATTGTGGCAAAGTCAGTAAAGTGAAGGACAGGCTACAGCGTTGGAATATTTTAAATATGAAAATTAGCTGATTCTACTAAATGTCAGAATGTCCTCTTTTTCTTTTTCTCTGTTATTATTATTGTATCTTTCCAGGTGGGATAAAGACTGTCAGTTGAAAGTGCAAGATGTTAGGGAAGCGAGTCAGTATTTCTGTCATTCCTTTTCTTTTTTGAGTCAACTCCTGGGCTTCATGTCCTGGAGAATGGTGGAGGTCCTGGGAAAGGCTGGGTTTGGGCAGGATGCCCGCTCGGATTTTGCCCACGTATCTGAGGGCCGGCCTGCGCACCATGGCAGGGAAGGGCTGAACTGGAGGCCAGGTGCAATGGGGCATATCCAGAGGAGGAGCCGTGGGCCTGTGTACAGAGAAGTCACTTTGTCTTTCTTTAGAAATCTTATTGTGTTTTTCTTAACTGTGTTCCCAAAAGTTATAATTTATGGAAAAAGGTCAATTCTCTTTAAAAATATGTTGTCCATCTTAATACAATATTTTAATAAAAAAGGTTTACTTAAAATAGATGTCTTTATTCTTATTCTATTGAAATAAATTATAACTATTTGGCTAATTTCTGGGTATGTAGTGCTAACAAGTTATTAAAGTAATTGGACAACTCTGTTCTCACTAGATAGAGACTTTTACCATCAGGCACTTTAATGCTGCTTTCTTTCCTTTGGTTTCTGTTCTCTGTGGAGCGTGAGGAAGAAGGGATAGAACAGCGGCAGAGAAGGGCAGATGGTGTCCATCCCTGGCTAGGCTGCATAGAGGTACCTCTTGTGGATGAATATCAGTAAATGGGAGCCTGAAAAGAACAAAAGATACATGTATTTTGAGCCCCTGTCAAACTGTGAAGGGGTCCCATGGGCTTGGCCAGGTCAAGGAAGAGGTAGAGTTAGATCTCTCCTGACTGAGAGGGCCCAGCCTTAATTAAGGCTGTGATTTAAAACTGTCAGCTTAATGGGAAGATACATGTGAGTTAACCTCACTCTGTTTAAGTCTTAATTTTATATATGAGTTGTCTCGGTAGTGTTTAGAATCCTCATTTGCTATGTGTAAAAGCACTGATGTGACTTTTAACTAAGTTGACCTTACTCATGGGAAGCTTAAGTTGTTTGGACTGAAAGGCACAACTCAGGTACTATTTGATTAATAAATATACTTGAATTGTAAGTAGAGGACCCACAATTAGACAAACCAGCCTTGGGAGGGCCTGAAGACAAGTGATGACAACCGCTAGGCTACCTTTTACCTCTTGAGAGCCTTTGCAGGTTGGCAGCTAGACATCTGCATGGATTACCAGTTCCTCACCTGCAGGCACAGTGTCCTCTCACTGAGTCCTATGGCACATTCTCATATGGGGCTCAAGCTCCCTTGCCTGAAGTGCTTCATGCTACCTGTCCCTGTCCTCAAAGACTTCATGACTCATGGAGGTGATAGGACTCAAGCCAGCAACTGGGAAAGGATGAATGTTCACTGAGGGGAGGACCATGTCTAGTAGGATTGATCAGGAACATTTTGTAAGGAGAAAGTGACAACTGAGCAGAGAGGTTGGAATTGAGTAAGTAGAGATACAAAGGGCTAGTATTTCATGTGACAGTGGCTCCAGAGTAGTGAATGGTCTAGTTTCTCTGGACCCTTGGTTAGGGTAAAATAGCAGCTGCATGCTACTGGTGCCTGAGTGCTAACAGACAAAGGGATTTCTTCTATGGGTTGAAGCAGCCATGAGCCAGGATGCAAGGCCTTGTCAGCAGAGAGGAATTGGGTTTTCATTCCCACTTGCTCTCTCTGCCAGGTGTCTTAAATTAACATTTTTTATATTAGTAGCATTTTATTGTTTAAATTGCATTTAGACTCTCCATATCTCTAGCCTCTGAAGTAAGCTAAGCCCTAGCCAAAGGGAGCAGGTGCAAAGCTCAAATCCTGATTAAGAGGAATGAATACGGACTGTGAGGCTGAACAAAATAGGGGAGAGGCCCAGGGGTATAAGGAAATACCAGAATAAAAAAGCACACTGGGGAGAGTGATGTCAGAGGAGCTTTAGCCCTCATCCCTACACAGTAACACTGATTTTGACAAATAACTGCAGATAAGAGTACCTTTGTGGGAGTGTGGGAGTCCAGTGGAGAGGTGTTAGGACCCCATTGGAGCAAAATATAAAAACGTAGACATATTGAAGAGGGTAAGAAGAACATTTTCACTTTACCCACCTTACTGCTTCTCCAAGACAGCACAGCTCAGTTCCAAGAGAGACCCCCTTGGCCCTTGATTTCTCCAAGAGCGGAAAGTAAGAGTGAATGTCCAGTTTTCCCAGCCATGTAGGATGCTGTCCACGAGGCCTACTATTTCTCACCCCACCCAGAACACTGAGGGCATCAACATGGCCAAATAGTCTGAGAGCAGCTAGGAGAAGGGAAAAAGGGCAGGGACTCACAGTGATTGGGACATGGAACTCAACAAAGGGCTGTGATTTCTAACTGCCTTGTGGACTTTACTGAGAGGCCTGCCTATGAACTTGCTAGGATGCATTACCTATGGACACCCCAAAGTAGCCCGTTTGTACCCTAGTACTCTGCATGCCCCCTCTGCAGCTGACACCTCCTCTGCACCCCTGTAGACAACATGCAAGCCTCTGAAAATTGTGCTTGATCACACACAGATAGCTGGCTTGACTTTGCTGGATTGGCCTGGCTCTGTGGATTGAGATAAGGCATGCAATCCTAAGATTCACCCCAAGAAGGAACAAGAGGATTGGAGTGGGTACATCCATAGGAAGGATCTCAGAGACCCTCAGGGTCCCTAGCCAGGCTGACTGGTGCAGATATTTCTCTCCTGAAGCCAGTCAGTGAAGACTGGGGAAGATGACTTTTGGTTCAAATGCAGAGACAGCAGTGCAAGACTTCAAGGAATGTGAAAAATCAAGGAAACATGACAAGACCAAAGGAACACAATAGTTTTTCAATAGCTGATCACAAAGAAATGGAGATCTACAAGTTTCCTGACAAAGAATTCAAGGTAATTGTTTTAAGGAAGCTGAGTGAGCTACAAGAGAAAACAGACAACTGAACTAAATCAGGAAAATAGTACATGAACAAAAAGAGAAGTTCAAAAAAGACATAGAAATTATAAGAAAGAACAAAAATTCTAGAGCTGAAGAATACAGTGATGGAACTAAAAAATGCAATAGAGAACTTCAACAGCAGACTCTAACAAGCAAAAAAAAAAAAAAATAGAATTAGCAAACTTGAAGATAAATCATTTGAAATTGGTTGGAGGAGTAAAGAGAATGAAAAAGAGTGAAGAAAGCCTGCAAGATTTATGGGATACCATTAAGCAAACCATTATACACATTACATGAGTTATAGAAAGAGGAGAGAGAGAGAGAGGAGAGAGCAAGAGAGAGAGAGAGAGAGAGAGAGAGAGAGGCAGAAATCCTGTTTATAATAACTTTGAAAACTTCCAAAGTCTGGGGAGAGAAGTAGATATCCAAACTCAAGAAGCCCATGGGACCTCAGATAGATTGAATATAAGTCTACATGGAGGCATAATGTAATTAAAGTGTCAAAAGTCAAAGACAAACAATTTTGAAAGCAGCAAGAGAAAGCTTATCACATAGCAAGGGGACATCATAAGACTATCAGTGGATTGCTCAACAGACATGTTGTAGGCCAGGAGTGAATGGGATGATGTATTCAAAGTACTGGGGGGGAAAAAAAAAACAAAACAAACAAATAAACAAAAAGCCCCAAAAAACCCCCCAAACCTGCCAGCCAAGAATACTATACCCAGGAAATCTGTCCTTCAGAAATGAAAGTGAGATAAACTATTTCTGAGACAAACAAAAGTAGAGAAGTTCATCACCACTAGACCTGCCTTAAAAGAAATACTAAAGGGAATTCTTCAAGTTGAAATGAAAGGATGTTAATTAGTAACATGAAAACATATAAAAGTATAATACTGTTAAAGGTAAATATACAGTCAAATTCAGAATGCTCTAATACTTTAATGGTGGTGCATAAATCATATTTAACTCTAGTGTAAAAGTTAAAAGACAAAAGTATTAAAAGTAACCATAGCTACAATAATTTGTTAATGGATATGTGATATAAAAGATATAAATTGTAATATTAGTAATAAAATGTATGTCGGAGAAGTAAAAGTGTAAAGTTTTTGTATGCAAATGAAGTTATTATCAGCTTAAAATAGACTGGTTAAGCACTATATAAATAAGATGTTTTATGTAAGCCTTATGGTAACCATATAAGAAAAAAATCTACAGTAGATACAGAAAAGATAAAGAGAAAGGAATAAAAGCATACTATTACAAAAAACATCAAATCACAATGGAAGACAGCAAAAGAAGAACAAAAGAGCTACAAAATAGTCATGAAACAATTAACATGCAATAGTTAAGCCTTACCTATCAATGATTACTTTAAATGTAAATGGATTAAATTCTTCAGTTGAAGACAAAGAGTGGCTGAATGGATAAAAGAGCAAGATCCAACAATATGCTGCCTATAAGACACTCACTTTAGTTTTAAGGACACTCGTAGGCTGTAAGTGAAGGGATAGAAAAAAGACATTCCAGGCAAATGGTGACATAAGACCTGGGGTAGCTATCCTTATTAGCAGACAAAATAGACTTTAAGTCAAAAGCTGCCACAAGAGACAAAGAAGGTCATTTTATAATGATAAAAGAGGTCATCAAGAAGATATAATAATTGTGAATATATGTGTACCCAACATTAGAGCACCTAATTATTAACATATAAAGCAAATGTTAGCAGGATTTTAGGGAGAAATAGGCAACAATACAATAATAAGGGACTTCAATACCCCATTTTCAACAATGCATAGATCATCTGGATATAAAATCAGTAAGGAAATAGTGGACTTAAGTAACACTATAGACCAAATGGATCTACTATCTATCTATCTATCTACCTATCTATCTAATCTATCTATGTATATAACTATCTATCAACCATTCCATCCAACAGCAGTAGAATACATACTTCTCAAGTCACATGAAACATTCTCCAAGATAGAATATATGTTGGGCCACAAAACAAATGTTAATGAATTTAAGAAGATTGAAATCATATCAAGTATCTTTTCTGACCACAATAGTACAAAACTAGAAATAAATAACAGGGGGAAAGTTCACAAATATGTAGAAATTAAATAACATGCTCCTGAACTAGCAATGAGTCAAAGAAGAAATCAAAAGGAAATAAAAAAAATCTTAAGACAAATGAAAATGGAAATACAACGTCCTAATGCTTACGAAATGTAGCAGAAGCAGTTCTAAGAGGGAAGTTTACAGTGATAAAATGCCTACATTAAGAGAAAAGATTGCAAATAAACAACTTAACTTTATATGATACCTTAAGGAACTAGAAAAAGAAGACTAAACTAAGCCCAAAGTTAGCAAAAGGCGGAAATAATAAAGATTAGAACAGAAGTAAATGAAATAGGGACTAGAAGAACAATAGAAAAGATCAATAAAACTAAGAGTGAGTTTTTGAAAAGATAAGCAAACTTGACAAACCTTTAGCTAGACTAACCAAGAAAAAAATAGGGAAGACTCAGGTAAGATTATAAATGAACAAGGAAACATTATAACTCATACCACAGAAATACAAAGGACTGTAGGAGAATACTAGGAACAATTATACGCTGGATAATCTAAAAGAAATGGATAAATTTCTAGAAACACACCCTACCAAAACTGAATCATGAAGAAATAGAAAATATGAACAAACCAATAATGAAGAGATTGAATCAGTGATTAACAAAGAAAAGCCCAGGACCCAGATGCCTTTGCTGGTGAATTCTACCAAACATTTAAAGAATAATTAATGCTGGTCCTTTTGAAACTCTTCAAAAAAATTGAAGTGGAGGGAGCATTTCCAAACTTATATTATGAGAATATTTCATACCCTGATAAAAAGCAAGACAAGGACAGTACAAGGAAAAAAATTATAGGCCAACGTTCCTGATGAATGTGATTCAAAAATTCTTATCAAAATATTGGCACACTGGATTCAACAGCACATTAAAAAAAAAAAAAACCACCATGATCAAGTTGGTTTTATCCCTGGGATGGAAGGGATGGTTCAACACGTACAAATTAATAAATGTGATATACCACATTAACAGAATGAAGGAGAAAAATTGTATAAGTGTCTCAATAGGTGCTGAAAAAGCATTTGACAAAATTAAATATCTTTTCATGATAAAACCTTGTAGTAAATTAAGTATAGACAGAATGTACATCAGCATAGTAAAGGCCCTATATGACAAGCCCGCAGCTAACATACTCAACGGTGAAAAGTTGAAAGCCTTTCCTTTATGATCAGGAATAAGACAAGGATGCCTACTTTGACCACTTCTATTCAACATAGTACTGGACGTCCTACCCAGAGCAATTAGACAAGAAAAATAAATAAAAGGCATCCAAAATGGAAAGGAAAAAGTAGAATTGTATATGTTTGCAGATCATATAATCTTATATATAGATAACTGTAAAGACTCTACCCCAAAACAATTAGAAGTAATAAATTCAGTAAAGTGGCAGGATACAAAAATCAATTTATAAAAATCAGTTGTATTTGTAATAGTAATAATGAACTATCCAACAAGAAATTAAGAAAATCCTGTTTACAGTAGAATCATAAAGAATGAGACTGGGCGTGGTGGCTCACTCCTGTACTTCTAGCACTTTGGGAGGCCGAGGCAGGAGGATTGCTTGAGGTCAGGAGTTCAAAACCAGCCTGAGCAAGAGTGAGATCCATCTCTATAAAAAATAGAAAAATTAGTTGGACATGGTGGCATGTGCCTATAGTCCCAGCTATTTGGATGGCTGCGGCAGCATGATTGCTTGAGCCCAGGAGTTTGAGATTGTGTGAGCTATGATGACACCACTGCACTCCAGCCAAGGCGACAAAGCGAGACCCTGTCTTAAAAAAAAAAAAAAAAAAAAATCAAAATGAATGAAACCCTTAGGTATAAATTTAACCAAGGAGGTGAAAGATTCTTACAGTGAAAACTAAAAACATTGATGAAAGAAATTAAAGATGACACAAATAAATGAAGCAACATCCCATGTTTATGGATTGGAAGATTAATATTATTAAAATATCCATGCTATCTAAAGCAATCTACAGACTTAGTGCAATCCCTATCAAAATTCCAGTGATATTTCTTTTTTACAGAAATTGGAAGAACAATCCTAAAATTTATACGGAACTAGAAGATACCCCAAACCAAATAGCCAAAGTAGTCTGGAGAAAGAAGAATAAAGTTGGAGGCATCATGCTTTCTGATTTCAAAATATTTTACAAAACTATGGTGATCAAAACACTATGGTGTTGGCATAAAAACAGGCATATAGATCAGTGGAATGGAGTAGAGAACCCAGAAATAAACTCACATGTTTGTGGTCAGCTGATCTTTGACAGGGGTGCCAAGAACACACAACAGGGAAAGGGTTGTCTCTTCAACATGTGGCATTGGGAAAAGTGGACATCCACATACAGAAGAGTGAAATAGCAGCCTCATCTCACAACATATACAAAAATCAACCTAGAATGGATTAAAAACTTAAGATCTTAAACTGTAAAACTACTAGAAGAAAAGATAGGGAAAAGGCTTCTTCATATTAATCAGGGCCATGATTTTTTTGGATATGACCTCAAAAACACAGACAGCAAAAGCAAAGATAGACAAAAGATATTGGATCAAATTAAAAAGCTCTGCACGGCAAAAGAGACAGTTAACAGAGTGAAGGGATAACTCATGGATTGGTAGAAAATATTTGCAATCTATACATCTGATAAAGGGTTAATATCCAAAATATATAAAGAACTCAAACAATTCACTAGCAAAAACTCCCCCCTCAAAACAAAATAAACCAAATAACCCAATTAAAAAGTGGGCGAAGTGTTTGGGTTGCATGGATGAGAAGCAAACTGAGTGAGGTGTTGTGGCGTATTTTTGTGAGGGAGTGGAAGGAAGGGACAGAGCAGCAGGGCTGGGGTTACTAGACCCACTGGATCTCGGTTCTCTCTGAGTGTCCCTAGTGCCTAGTGGATGCTGTGTGCACCCGAGACAGTTGGTGGGAAATACATTTGTTCCAAATATTCAGTCAGGTGACTGGATTTCAAGGTATCATTTGTGAAGTGGTCCGTATAGTGTGGTTCGGGGGCAGACACTGAGCCAGTTCTGCTACTTACTAGCAGGGTGAGTTGGGGTCAGATCATGAATTTCTCTGTGCCTCAGTGTCCTCATCGGTCAAGTGGGAATAATGGTGATATCCACTTGCTGTGTTGTTATGGGCATTCACACTAATACTTACAAAAGCTCCCAGAACAGTACCTGCACAGAGCAAAGCTCAGTGTTAGCCATTGTTATTGTTAGTATCATATGCATTTTTATAATATTAATGGGACCTGTCTTACAGAGATAAAAGTGACCACGGCACAAAGTGACTCCCACGGATGATGCTTTATAAGCTATTCATTCTGGGAGGCCAGATGGTTGAGGGACTCTCGGCTTTATTGAGAAGCTTCTTGTACATCGACCATTTACTTCTATTAAGCCACTTCATTGTGCCCAAAAGAGCACACAGTGCAAGTTGGGTGAAACCTTTGCTCCCGTTCAGAGGTGAGTTGGGGCTGGGGCCGTGTCACACGTTCTGTGGGTGAGTCCTCAGTGTGTGACGTTTTCAGTGGAGGGGCCATATGTTTATCATCTGTTTTGAGGGTAAATGGGGCACTATTAACAGTGAAAGGGGCAGGTGGGGAGTGAACCAGGCAGACTGGGATGTCTAGTGAACTAGATGAAGGAGGTCAGGTGTCTTTTCTATTACTGAAAATAAGCTGCATCTCACTCCAAGCTGATTCACCTGTGAGAATAAACACTCTGGTGAGCAGCACCCAACACCACCTTGTGTTCTCACATAGACAGTGAGGACAGCTGCTTTCCATTCATCATGCGGACAAATGCCATTTGCACGCTGTCTTGGGGCCAGAAAGCATTTGGGATGGTGTCAAGAAATCTCAAGCCAGATGTTTGCAGAGTTGTTCAGTCCCAATAGGGTCACACAGTCTCTGTCTTTTTGGCTGTCATTTGCAAAAGAGTAGAGCCTCACTGTGGGTGCGTAGGTGCAGGTAAGGCAGGTGGACTCTGGGCCTGGACGCTCTGGTCCAGGCACTCTTCTCATCAAGTCATTGTGAGTCTTCGAGTAGGGGCTATTGAGAAGCTTCTCGCCACGTCATGGTACCCACGTTCAGCAGTCATCACTGAGTACACTGTTAACCTCTGCGCAGACCACGAAACGTTCAGTTGTGTGTGCTGCTTCCTTCTGTTCTCACTCGGTTCTTTGGAGCAGTGTTTTGTGTGTGTGTGTGTGTGTGTGTGTGTGTGTATTTTTTTTTTCGAGATGGGGTCTTGCTCTGATGCCCAGGCTGGAATGCAGAGTGCAGTGGTGTGATCATAGCTCACTGCAGCCTTGAACTCCTGAGTAGCTGGGACTACAGGCTTGTGCCACCATGCCCAGCCTCCTTAGAGAAGTTTATAAGCTTGGCCATAAAGCATCTGGGTAGCCCTGTCCCCCTCTGTTTACTCACCCTGCACGCATCCCTTAAGCGCCTGTGGCAGGCACTGTAGCCACCAGCATAAAGCTAGTGAAGTGGCTTGTGCTCAGTGCCTGTGTGGCTGCGTAATCAGGCAGGGCCGGCCACTGAAGGTTTGACGTGGAGATAGGACAGGAGTGAGTTTTGAAGGGGGCTGGGTATGAGAATTGGGGGAGCTTATGGGTTGGTGGAGTGGATAGTCCAGGGGTACAGCATAGCCAGAGTGGACTCAGCAGAGGTGGGGCCAGGTAAGTCCCAGACAGGGTTGGACTGGGCTGGATGCGTCTGCGTGCGCCCCTGTGCGGCCTCGAGTGGTCATCTTCCCAGTCATAATGAAGCCTTTGCACCCACTCTGGGTGTTGTAGTGGTCGATGGTCTGAGCACAGTGAGGCTGGCCTGGAAATCTGACAGGGCTGCAGGCTTGAGGTCCTCGTGGAGAGTTCTCTAGGACAGCGGTCACCAACCTTTTTGGCACCAGGGACCGGTTTCATGGTAGACAATCAGTTTCATGGTAGACAACTTTTCCATGGACTGGGGGTGGGGGGAAGGCGGTTGATTGAGCAGTGGGGAGCAGCTGTATAGATGAAGCTTTGCTTTCTTGCCCACCTGCCACTCACCTCCTGCTGTGCGCCCCCCACCCTTGTTGTCCCTAAGTTTCATGGAAGATAATTTTTCCATGGACAGTGCGGAGGCTGAGTGGCCCATTCCCTAAATGGCCATGAACTGCTACTGGTCCATGGCCCAGGGGTTAGGGGCCATAGCCCTAGGAGACCGCTGGGTGGGAGAGTCAGTACCCTCCTATGTCCCAGCAGGTGTTGCCTAGGTGGTCTTGAAGATCCCATCCTGCAGTCAGATCTTGATTCCAGGAGTGCTGTAGCTCTGGAATACTCTAGAGAAGGGAGCCCTGTCTGTGCCTGGAGCCCAGGGTGCCCTGGTGTGCATTTGATCTCTCCCTGGTCTCCAGTGACTCTCTAGTCTTTGATTCCTGTTTTATCTGCAGGCAGTTACCTGTGTCAGGAGATGGTCATTTTGGTGAGATGAAGAATGTCTTTAATTTGTTGATTAGCAGAGAAAAGAACATAGCAATGAGATATTGAGATTTTTAATTAATTGTTTCAGGATAAATACCTAACTTTCTCTCCTCCTAGCTGATTAGATTTTATTTTTCTCTGTGCTTGAGATGTAAGGATGTCTGTGCTTAGGCACGTGGTTGTATCTGACGTTATTTTTACTCTTCCGCATGTATCCTGAAAATAAGCCTTTTGTTCCATTGAGAAGATTAAGGGCAGTATTTGGTTGGAAAAATTTTAACGAAGCACCTAACAGAGCTATTATTCATTTTTGAAACAAGTTGCTGTGGTTACCATAGTAATATTAAACCTTTTATTAAATATTTTTGCTTTCAGTTTTTAGTAAGTTTTTGTTAAATGCTGATGGGGGAGCTGCAGATCCATGAACCTGGCATCTGGAAAGAATTTTCTAGCTCTGTTGAGTTAAATCATTCAAGGAATTTATGTTATAGGAACATAAAGCTTATAAATCTAGTTTATCATATCTATCATTTAATTGTTCATGCAAGCCAGCTCTTCGTGTAGCGATTTACAGTAATCTCGGTGAAATAACAGTTTTGTGTCACAAAATGAATAATGCATGCAAAGAAATTGTTGAGCTCCTTAAAATCATTATGCTCAAAATATTAGGGTCTTTTATTTGAAAGTGATAGAATGATGATCATGTACTAGTTGCAAGCCGGGGACTTCAGAGTCTGTCGTTCTCGTTTGCGTTGGGTCGCCAGCTCTCAGGCAGGAAGCGGCGACAAGACGTCTCCAAGAGGACCGTGTACCTTGCTGCAGTAATACTGCAGCCAGCCGCCAGCCAGAGAGCTGGCAACAGCCAAGGGCTCTGTGGGAGGGCTGGGGTGTTGGCTTAGGGGTAAAAAAAATCTGTGTTTAAAAGATGAGATGCTTTTTAGACATCCATCTGTCTGGGACAAGAAATGAGTATCTTGCCATTAGTATTGTTGCCAGGCTGAAACCATGGAGTTTGCCACAATGAATCTGGAAGGCAGCGATGTGCCGAGTGCTTTTTTCTTTCCTTCCTGTTACTCATCTGTCTCGACAGCACATGTGTACTGTGATGTGATAGCTGTTTTTTTTTTTTTTTAAATAATTATTAATGGGCAAAAGCTGCTGTGGTTTTTCAATGAGAATGTTGTAGGGAGTTAGAGTTGTCGTTAGCAGCATTTGTCCATTCATGCATGTTTATCACGGGGCATGGCGACATAGTTTAGTTGTCTGAGCTTTAGGTCCTTGAATAGCTGCACTGCAAGAAACATCGAGTCGGCGCAGTCGTTCACTGGGGCCTGTGGGGTGTCGGGTGGGAGAGAGGCAGCCGTGGCCCAGAAGGGGGAAGGCTCAGCTTCTCGGGAAGCGGACAGAGTTTTCCAAAATGGGAGCATCATCAATCATTGCCAGAAGGTCTCCGCCACCTTTACCTTCTCTCGTGCTTTAAAAAAACCATGTTATGAAAAATTTCAAACAGGCACAAAGGTTGAGAGAGCAGTGCAGTGAAACCATGCACCTATCACCCGATGCGTCAGTTATCAGGTACTGCCGCCATCGTCTCATCTGTCCCTGTTTTCCTTTTCCTTTCCTTTGCTGGAGTATTTCAAAGCAAATCCCAGATACCATGTCATTGCACCTTTTCATGCGTCAGTATGCATTCCAAAAAAACAAAAACAAGTGCTATTTTCAGAACGCAGTGCTGCGGAGAGACCCTTTCGGCGGACGTGTCCTGCGGTTGAATCGCGTGTGGACTCAGCCGTCCAGGGCTGGGCCTCGGGGCCATCGGCCTTCCTTGTAGTCAGTGAAGCTAATGATCTTTGGCTAATTGGGACTGGGCTGAGGACTTTGCAGTCTGGAAAATTGATTCCATGGTGATCCCTCCCTCATGTTTGGAGACCCTGGGTTGGGTGGGCCTGAGCTGGAGGCATTTGGTATGTTTGTGGCATTAGTTTGACTTTAGATCCCCACGTGTGAGGAATAGTGTAGGCAATTGCCACTGAGGGAGGCCTGGAGCGAGTGGCCTGACCCGGGATGCTCTGAGGAGTAGTAAAGACCAGAGCACGCTTTTCAGGGGACACAAATCATCCACGAGGACCAGTTTGTACATCTAGCAGTGTTTGTAGTGGAGATGTCTGATGGGTTCTAAGACATACCTAATGGGTTGGCTTGCTTTATGTTATTTGTCACTTTTCTCCATTTCTCCTTTTCACAGACATCCTGTCGTTGAGAATTATTGGTAGGTACTATGCTGCTGCTTTGCCTTTCGTAATACTCCTTTCTCCTCACCCTCTCCTCCCTCCCCAACCACGTGGCCGTGCCGCAGGGAAACGTGTGGTCCGTTGTGTTTTCTCTGTCCATCTTAAGTCATGCTTGCCAGGTTTGCTGAGAGCATCCGAGGTCCATGTGTTTCCCAAGTTGGGGCTTTTGGGTCTTTTATTACAGGGTATACAAACTAATCTCGTACTAGATGCTACCGGGCTCTGTGGTCCTCTGTGTTTGGAGACGGGTGTCCACCCACTAATTCTGGGGAGGGAAAATGGGGTTTGAAATGAAAAAGGTTTCAATTCTAAATGGACATTATACATATAACATCTAAAAATTAAAAGGGCCAATTCTGATGGCACCTAGGGAAATTGTCAAAATACTACAGGAGTGTGTGTGTGTGTGTGTGTGTGTGTGGGGTCATGTGTGGTCTATATAGCAAACACCCAGGGGGAGGACCCCACACACGTCCAGCAGTAGATGTTCTCTCTGGATGTCATCCCATCTTAGAATGGAGGAGATAGGAAAGTAGTTGGGTGAGTAGATTTAGTCTAAGTTACTTGAAAAATGGCTTTGTGATAGGAAGTTTTTGCTCATTAAAGAGTGGCTTTGAAACATTTAATTTGTATTCAATTCTGCTATTACTTTCATCTCTCCCTCCCTCCAAAAAAAAAAAAAATAGTATAGTGGAGGGGGTTTCAGAAGAGCTCTGAAAGTATTCTGGTGAAACTCAGGCCCACCTCTACCCTCGCAGGTATAAATCTCATGCTAGACACTTTCCGTCAGGGCTCTGGGAGAACGGGGAATGAGGACTCGCCATCGGAAGGCAGTGTGTGTAGAGCCAGCTGGAGTTCATTCTAGGCCCATAAATTGGTCTGTGACTAACTGTAGTGAGCTTTTAGAGCAGGTTGTGTGTGAATTTTAAGTGCAGCCTCATCAAGGCAGTTACAGCCTGGTCCTGATTTCAGAGCAGGCTGTGGGTTCTCTGAGCTGGGGGCGGGGGACCTGGGGCAGCAGGGGAAGACCCCCGGTTTGCAGCCTCTCTGTCAGTGTCTTAGGCTCTCTGGTACCAATATCTATCACCTCTTTCTCGGTAACAGGAGCTTTTGGTTGGCATTGAAGAAGCTGTGTGATGGTGTTTATGCTGTTACTGTGTATTACTTTTTTATTGCATACTATTTCTGTTGCAAATAGTCATAAATATTGTTACAGTTTTGACTGCATTATGACACGTTGCTCTAAGTAGTCTCATGTACACTTTGGGTTGCAGGGCTGAGCAATTTGTATTTTTCCTTTGGTGTTTCTTTCTGAGTGTGCTTCAGGCCCAGTGACGGTACCTCACCGCTTCCTTTCTGGACTGTTAGGCCTTCACCATGTGTTTCTTAACTCCTGTCACATTTCCTGGTTGGTGGGGGCCTTGTGGAGACCTTAACCAGGGCCTCCTCCCCTCCCTGCCCCCATTCTCTGTGTGAGCCTTTTCGGTGATAGGGGCTTCACAGACCATCCTTAGAGCCGGGATCTGCCAGGTAGTAGCTGGACACGCCTCTTACTTAACCCCATCTGTCAGTGGCCAGGTGGGCTATCTCACAAGGTGGATTAAATGCTGAAATTTATGTAATGCCTGAGGCAGAGGGCCTGGCATGGCTATTACTATTCCAGCAGTGCAAAACTCTTTTCTTCCGTGGGGATGCAATCTGCCTTCGGGTTGTCCCGCTTGGCCTGGCTCTGGCTGCTGAAGCAGACGTCTCCATCCACGTGGCAGGTCTCCAGAAGGCGGATGGCGCTGTCAGTGCGCTGCCGCCCCACTCCCCAGGCAGCCCTGGGCCTGACCGCAAGGCCCTTTGCAACTTGTCTTCCTTCCCTGGACACGTTTCTGTCAGTCAGTGTTTCTCCGAGGTTCCAGAACTGACTAGTGGAGGCAGCAGGTTTTGAAACATTTGAAACGTTGCCAAGGGCCTTGTCCCTGCTGGGGCCTGTGGCCTTAGATCCCGTTACCTCTGGGGACAGCTACCGCATGCTGTTGGTCCTCAGCGAGTCTGCTGTGGACTAAGACACAGTCTTTGTTAGATTAGAATGACACCAGGTCAGCTGTACTGGCTATTTGGGGGACTCAGCTTCATCCACCTTTTCACCCTCACCCCAGCCTGGAAGGGCTGCTGGGGAAGGCGGGCAGTGCGTGGCAGGTCGGGGGGAGCCAGGAACACGGGTCCACAGCCTGACTCGCCCGTCAGTTGTACTCCTCTCTAATGGAGTGACGTTGGAGTGGTTGTGCAGCTTTTTGGGGGCTTTAGCTTTCTCATAAAAGATTTGCAAAGACAAAATGAGGTGCCATATCCAAGTGTCAATTCTGCCATGCTCTGTGACCGTCACCTGGTACCGTGGCTTCTCTCATTCAGTTGTTTTAGTGCTCCCTCTATGCTGCGTGGCAGGTGGATTGCTGAACCTGCCCTCTTTGTCTTCATTTAAGTTATTCTTGTTAATCACCCGTTTAGCCAGGTTAGTTTAGATGAACTCTGGTAAATGACAGCTGATGATATTTTAGCTTAGCTGTGGTTGCTATCTGGGAGACATCTGGAGGAAATTAGCCACCCTGGAGCAGCTGCTGCTTTTGTGGGGACACACCCCATCTTTCCTTGTTGTACATTCACGCAGCATCCCGACTGCATGCCTGCCGTGTGGAGGAGTGCACGGTGGGCGGCAGACCTGGTCCCTCACCTCTGGGAGCTGGCAGGTCAGCGGGGACGGAGAGGAGTGGAAGAATGCACAGGGGGACCCCGGCTGCTCTGTCTTCTGTCATCCCAGGAGACAGGCTGCTCTGTGTGCACCCACTGTGAAGTGTCTTTTCCAGTGGTGGTGTGGGCTTCATGTGTCAGATCTGTTGCCAGAGTGGTGGCTGTGTGTGTGCACAAGAGATCCACACATGCAAATACGGTGTGCAGAACTCTTTTGGAAAAGGATAAAACTGGGCCAAAAGTTTTGGGAAGTATTATCCCATTCACAAAATGTATCCGTTGCACCCACTATGATGGCCGTAAGAACAAAGAAAGACACAAGTGTTGGCGAGGATGTGGAGAATTGGGGACCCTCGTACGCTGCTAGTGGGAATGTACAGTGGTGCAGCCACTGTGGAAAACAGTCTGACGATCAACTAATCGTAGAGCTACTGTATGACCTGGTAATTGTGCTTCCAGGTGTATACCCAAGAGAAATGAAAACTTGTACATGAATGTTCACAGCAGCATTATTCATAACAACCAAACTGGCAACAACCCAGTGTTCATCAACAGATGAATCGATGAAGAGAATGTGGTATATCCATACAGTGGAATATGCCATTATTGGGCCACAAGAAGAAATAAAGCACTGACACATGCTGCAACATGGATGAATCCTGGAAACATTTCACTAAATAAGCCAGTCACAGAAGACCACATATCGTATGACTCCTATTTATATGGAGTGTCCAGAATAGGCAAAACCGTAGAGACGGAAATTAGATTAATAGTTGCCAAGGGCTGTGGGAGAGGGGGTTGTGGGGTGGCTGCTAATAGGTATGTGGTTTCTGTTTGGGGTGACTAAAATGTTCTGGAATTAGGTAGCGGGATGGTTGCACAACTCTGTCAATGTACTAAAAACCGCTGAATTATAAACTTTAAATTTTATGGTATATGAATTATGTTTCAAAAAATTTTAAAACATGTACCTGTTGGCTTTTGCCTTGGGACGTCTCTGAGAGGATCCAAGATAGGTCTTGCCCTCAGAGAGGTTATGGTCTGTTGGGGTGGGGCGAGGAATAACATTAAGACAGTAAGCCAGTACTGCTGAGCGGGTGGTATTGTCACCGCATTCCTACCTGGTGTCACCTCATTGGTTCAAACCTGGGGTGGGGCAGGTGTCACTCTGCAGGTCACACGGCACGTCCCACTGCTGCGTGCATCCGTGAAGACCCCTTCCGGTGTGAGCAGGTCCTCAGGAGCTTAGCGCCCAGTGCCAGCGGGCGCATGGCGGGCGGCTCAGGGAGCACTGCCCGGGTGTTTGCAATGGGTCCGCCTCGCTGCTCTGCCTGATCCCGCTGTTCTGCCCCACGGAGGACCAGGTGCAGGGAGTCTCGTGAGCCTTCCTCTGTAGCCTGTGTCTGCCGTCAGGATGTAGTAAATTCTGCAGCTTATCGAAACATAGGAAGAAATGCAGAGTGGGGAAGAATTAGAAATGGGATTTCAGGGGTCTGGAGCGACCCCCATAGCCCTGTGTTGGTTGCGGCTGAGGGAGGAGCCAGGTGGGAAGGGTGCGGCTCAGCACGGGCCGGCGGCTGGGTGTGAGGCTCTTCAGAGATGTGAGCTTTTTCTGTGGTTCTGCCCCAATGTAAAGTTTGTAAGAATGGGGAACCCTCAGAGGTGGTGGCAGTGAGCTGGTGGACGTCGCCTCAGAGTCCCTGGCTTTGTTGTGTGTTTGGCATTCGCTGAAGACAGCTGTCTTTTTCTTGGACCGGTTAGGCCTAGAGGTGCTCTGTGGGCACTGTGTGGGGGGACTCCAGGGGCGCTGGTCAGGGAGTCAGCTCTTCCCTGCGTGTGCTGTGCCTGCTTGGCTGTCCGGGCGATGTTGTGGGCATCCCAGTGGTCAGGTGTCTGTGTGAGCCCTGCTGGCCTGTCCTGCTCACAGTGCGCTAGAGAAATACAGAGAAGAGGGTGCCCTGAAGCTCTTCGGAGTCTTCATGCCCTCTCACGGCCCTCCTGGCTTCCCAGGCGCGCAGCGAAGGTAAACATACACCCTTCTCCAGAACCCCCACGTGGCTGCTGCCACTGCATCTGCACCCTGTCTTTGGTCTGCCCTTTTCTCTAGTGACACCACTCAGATGCTGATCCCTTGTTATTCATTTCTTTGAGGCAGAGCAGAAGGTTATGAGACTTTCGGAATTTTCTGTCTGTATCTGGGATCCTTACTAACATTTGTCTGACTCTCATAGGTGCGAGGTCCCTGTTTTCTCAGGGGTGGGCCAACCTGCTGGAGATGCTGTACTGGGTGAAAGGCCAAGGAGGGGCTTGTTCTCAGTCCTGGCTCCGCTAGGCCTCTGCATGCCAAAGACCATTCACCTGGCATCTTTTCTGATACCTTTGGACACTAATGCTCAGCATTTTTCTGACACCAGACTCCCACTGGATCTCACGTTTGCTCCTTTTCTCTTTGCTCCCGTTTGCACCTCTGTTCGAGCTCATTCCGTCTTGCCTGGGTAAGGCTGGTTCTGTTTTCCTGGCTGCACCATGAGCCCCTCTAGGGAGAGCCGCACTTTGGTCACGTCCCTGTTCTCGTGCCTGCCCGTCCTGGAGCACCATATACTGGTGCCGTCTACATCTCTGCCGACGGAGAGCCATTTGTTTCTCACGTGAAGAGCCTGGCTTGGGTACCCTGGCCCTGCAGGACTCGAAGACAGTCCATTTGCCTGGACACTGTGACCTCCGATGCTGCTCCTATTGGGAGGATGATTCCTTTGCAACCTTCCTTGCTGGTGGCAACACTTTGGAGGACCTTTTAAGGCCAAGAGCTCAGCAAGCAAATGTCTGAGAAAAGCTAGAGGCTCGAGAGGATGATAGGGCCCTTGCCGTGATGGGAACATTTGTGCTTCTAGAGCGTACCTCTGTCTACCTTTATCCTTGTCTCTGTCTCCACCCTTCCATCCTTTCATGCTCCATCTGCACCCGCCCCAGCCCGGTTACACGTCTAACCTGCTTCTGGTGGGGCAGGGCTGATAAAGGCACTTCTGGTCTCTGAGCAGAATCCAGGAACTTCAAAAGCAGGTGAAAGAGGCAGGAAGACACCTCCTTCCAGAATGTGCCACTCAACCTTGCCTTGGAAGGACAGGCATAGGAAATCTTGAACATTTGTGGCTGGCCTTGACCCCGTCAGGGCTTTCCTCCAGCCGGCGACGAGGATCAGCATGAGGGTTTTAGGGCTTCACTGCAGCTGCTTTGGGGGTGGTTTGAGACACAGAAGTTTCTGTAATTGCTATTTCCTCTGAAATCTGATTTTTACTCTCTACTTTGGTAAAACTAGTTGCCAAAGACATTACATTTGCCCCGTTGTGCTTGAGAGCCGAACAGGAGCTGAGAAGTTAATTAATTCAGTTTCCTGTTTTATAGATGAAGAAACTGAACCCCAAGAGGTTATTCGTTTCAACAGATACTTACTGAGCACTCGCTGTAGACAGCGCCTTGTGTGCTGGGCCCTGGAGACATAGCGGTGAACAAACGGTCTGCTCAGAGTGACTGGGCACAGCGTTGGGGACAAGCCCGTCTGGAAGGCATGTGCTTTTCTTTTTCTGCTTATGGGATGGCTTTCTGTTGACCTTCAGCTATTCTGCACCAAGATTACTTCCTGTAAAGTTTCCTCCCCAGATTTCTGTGACATCTTGCTTTTGAGGTTCCCTCACATGTCTGAATATCCCCTGTGACTGGCCCCACTCTCTTTCACCTGCACACCCATGTGTTTGCCAGAGTCCATTTCTGGACTTTTTGTTTTAAATATGCTCTTCCTTATGTGGAAGTCCCACATTCCCATATTCCTGAACTTCATCCCGCAGTCTCCTGTCTTTGGGAGATGCCACTGCAGTGTCGTGGTACTTTCTCTGTCTGCAGTGTGTCCAGTGTGGTAGAAAGACCATGGAGTTTGGTCTGAAGACCAAGCCCTCAAGTCTCCTTCCCTCAGTTGTAAAGCGGGGGTGAGAATGCCCTGCAGAGTGACGAGATGCACTTGGGAACCGGTGCCGGCACAGGCACTGACCGTTCCAGGGGGTTGAACGTGCCCATCAAACGTCGCTTCTCTCCTCCTCTCCCCATTCCCCTCCACCGTGATCTGACTACCTCTCTTGACTTCTTGTTTAAATTGTAGATGTTGCAATCCCTCTTACCTGGGTAGAATTTGGTCATTGTCAATTTGTGCCTCTCTCTGCCCCATGTCTAGTAATTGCTAAAGCCCACCTCTCCTTGTTCCTTCACAATGTTCTTGTGCTAATTTCTTCATTCTCGCCTTTCTGTCTTCGATGGGCCTGCACTAGCGTGGGCCTTTGTAATCCCTGCTCATGCGCTGAAGCGGCTTCCTGACGGGGCTCCTCCTCTCCCTCTCCCCTGCGATGCAGTCCACGTCCTAGTGGGAGGTGAATCAAACTGAAACTTGGCTTTCACCTCTACTTCAACTGCTCCCTGTTGCTTCTAGGACAAAGATCAAAGATCAGACTCCTGGTATTTAATGTCCTTCATAATTGGACTCCTAATTACTCGTTCATCCTTCTGTTCCATGCAGACATAGGACCCTGCTGATCCTGGACTGTTCATTATTAATCTCTGCCTAATACTTGTGAATAGCAACTATTAAGATATGTGCTAAAACATAGAATACTCTGATGACACAGTAGATAGCAATAGAGTAGCTATTAAAATAGTTAATCACAAGTAACAATAGTTAATATTTTTCTCCTTGTCTGGAATGTATCTTTCCACCTGTTTTTTGTGGTCTCAGGGCTAGCCCGAGTACCTATGGCAGTGTGCTGTACGTAGGTTGCTCACGGCCCTGGGCTGCTGGGAAGTGCTGGTTTACCCCTGTTTTCCTGGCATAATTATTAATATTAATTGTGCCCCAAAGTGTCTGCTTTGGAGGATGTATCATATGGTCACCCTACCTGTATGTAACACAGAGCACGAACGGTGACCTGTCCATAGCAGTGGCTGCTTAGCTTGCCCCTAGTCCGTATTTTTTGCCCATCTCACTAGGCATAGGATTTTGTATCGTTGCCTTTCTGTATTCTCAGCATCATGGTTGTGCAGTGATAACGCCAGGAATTGGGGGTAGTGATGTGTAAGATACAGTCCCTGTCCTTGGGAGGCTTGTGACTGGGGCGTAGATGTGCTTAGAAATGGATACAGCTCATGTTGGAATGAACGGAAGTGTCCCCCCAGAAAAGAAAGGGAGCGGTGGCCCTATTGTGGGGTGCAAGTGGCCTGGGGGCAGCCTGGGAGCCAGGGCAGGATCCATGGGATCAGTGGAACCACTGCTGGGAAGACCAAGGCTCGCTGGTGTTCTAGACAGAAGCGCTCTGGTGGCGCTAGATCCTGGCTCCTGCATGATGAAGCAAGCCTGACTCTACCATGCGGGTTGTAGGCCAGCGGGTGGGGTTGATGGTCAGTTCTTGACTGTCCTGTTCTCTCGTTGCCGTCTGAGCCTTCCTTCTGTGCACTATATGTGAAATTATTTGCAGGGGACTGTGGGATTATGTTGCTTTGCCTTTGTAATTACATTGCATACTTATCTAAAATTAGTTGAGCTTATCGCGGACAAGACTGTCTCTAGCCTTTCTGTGTATTCAGCTTCCTGTCTGTCGGATTCCTCAGTCATGTGAGACATCTAGTATTGTGCTTTCTGGCCCTCAGAGCCACAGGAGGAAAGTGGACAGAGGGGGTCCTTTATGCGTGTTGGGAGATGACTCCTCTCCTCTGCACGTCTCCGGAGGCTTTGGTCCGAGGGGCTTTTCTGGGTGACCAGTGAGGGGGTGAGGAGCCTGGAGTGGAGCAAATGCGGAGAGGTCTCCATGGCACCAGGTCCTGACCTGACACTTGGGTACGGGGAAAAGCTATCTTGGGAGCCTCTGTGTGGCTGCCCCGTTAATGTTCACATATTATAGCGTCAGAACGATTGTGCTTGCTGAAGCCAGTCTTGTTACTGACTCTGCCTGTTAAGAAATAGAGTAACCTGCTGCCAGGTACTATTATCAGCAAGGGCTGCTAACCTCAGAAGGGGGTTGAGCTAAATCCTGCTATATATGTGTTTTGATGCTGAAATTATGCGAGGCTGAGGGTCTGTCTTCAATGGTTCCTAGTGGAAAGCAAAAACGCAAACCTCAAGCTTCTAATTTGTTTGTAAGGATTTAGATTTTTAACATGAAATAGCAGTAGCCTTTCCTTTAATTAAATGCCATGGAACATTGGCTGTGGGATCAATGGTATTGAAGGAAAAAACAGTGTAATTAGACCTTGTGAAGTGACTAACAAATGATTAGGGTTCTCTTTCAAGAATGGGAGTTGGGGGCTGGTTATAGGAATGCAGATTAGTTGCACTTTGCTTTTGCTTGCTATAGGCTTTGAAAGGCCAAAGTTTTCCCTCAAACATTTTCGGTGTATTTCTTCATTTCCTGTTAGCAACAAGTGGATATAGTTCTAATTTAATCAGTTCCATATTATTAGACATTTAGATCATATCTTTTTTGATCTATAAATAATGCTACAGTGACCATCTTTCTGCATAAGTATTTGTTTGCATTTTGGATAATTTCCTTGGGACAGATTCCCAGAAATGAAATTATTGGCTCAGAGGGTGTGAGCATTTTAAATGAGGTTACGATGTGAGCTAGAGGCATCTCTGCCGTGAGAAATAGTCATAGGATTGCCTCCAACCCTGCTTGTTTAGTGAAGCCTGAGTGTTCCCTGAGTTTGTATGAATGCGCGGAGCCCCCACATTGCCGGGACTATTGGTGTCACTGGGTCATGGGTCTTCCCGAGTGGGTTTGGTTTGCCTTTCACCAACCCGAAGCCCTCACCAGTTATTAAGAAAAACAAAAACAGAAGCAGAAAAAGGCATCCATCCCCCTGTATCAGGCTGGCGTGAGGATTTCAGTTAGTGTAATGAAAGCCTGGGGTCCTGGAGAGGGCTCTCAGTGCCCTGCCGCTGTCTCGCCCCAGGGAGCCCTGTCCACGTTCCATCTCCCCTGCCGTGTGCAGAGCCGCTCAGCCCTGTCAGCTCCTGGCCCAGAGCTGCACGCCAAAGCCACCGTCATTTGCACTCATACAACACAGGCCTCTAGTTCCTGGATCTGCCTTTTTGAGAAGGTAGTTGGGGTCATAAATATTCTTTAAAAATTCCTTATCCAAGACTCTTTTTAAAAACATCGTTATTGAGATAAAATTCACATACCATATGATTCAACATTTAAAGTGTACAATTCATTGGTTTTTAGTATGTTTGCAGAGTTGTGCAACTATCATCACAGTCAATTTTGGAACATTTTCATCACTTCAGAAAGAAATCGTGTATGTGTCAGCAGTCATTGCTCATTCCCCCCACCACCCCCCACCCCGCCCTAGGCAACGACTAGTTCACTTTCTGTCTCTATGGGTTTGCCTATTGGGGACATTTCCTATAAATCATATGCTATATGGCCTTTGAAACTGGCTTCTTTCACATAGCGTGATGTTTTCAAGGTTCATGCATGTTGTAGCGTGCAACCTTCATTCCTTGTTTTGGCCAATAATATTCCATTGTATGGATATGCTACATTTTATCTATCCATTCATTACTTAATGGACATTTGGGGTATTTCTGCTTATTGGCTACTAGGAATAATGCTGCTATGAACATTCATGTACAAGTTTTTGTATAGACATGTTTTCCTTTTTCTTGTATATATATGTAGGAGTGAAATTGCTGGGTCATGTGGTGACCATATATTTAACATTTTGAGGAAGCGCCAAACTTTTCCACAGTAGCTGCAGCATTTTACGTTTCCACCAGCAGTGCATGAGGGTTCCAGTTTTCCCACATTTACAAATTACAGCCATCCTAGTGTGAAGTCTATATATATCTTCTTTGAAGAAATGCCTATTCAGATCCTTGGCCCATTTTTAATTGGGCTACTTGTCTTTTTATTATTGATATCCAAGACTCTTGACACTACTGTCTGTTTTTTCTAGTTGGTTGCCATGAGGACCAGGCTGGAGGTAGCCGACAGCAGGGAAGCTGGCTTTGGGTGGCATGTTCTGCTTCCTGTGGCAGCTGCCCCCTGCCCCTGGCTGTGATCTGTGTATCTCAGGCACAGCCGAGCTAGGCCTGAGCACCGTGTTGCACACCTGTGAAGTAGTCATGGGCAAGCACGCGTTGGGCGTTGGTGTTCTTGCAAAACGCCTGCAGCATTCCTGACCCCCCCCCCCCCCCCCCCCCCCCGCCAGTTGTGGGAGGAGAAATCTCTACTGCAGAAGAGCGGTTGGACAGAGAGGAAGTGCTGAGCTAACACAGTGCAGAGGTGCCTTGCAAGGGCTTCTTGGAGGAGGTGGCCTCGAAGTCTCCAGATGGAAGGACTGGGGAGAAGCTGGACACCCATCATGGAATAGGGTGGAGGAGTTATTTTCCTGGCATTGGTGACAAAAGTGGCTTCTGTTTTAACAGGATTAGTTTTCCCCACTATGAGCGACTTACGGTTGTTCACCGAGGTAGATTTTTTTTTTTTTAAAAATTCCACATAACTGTTAAAACTAACAAAAATCAAGCAAAACAAAAACAAATGACAAGAAGAGAAAAGCCCCAGATACCTATGAGATCACTGGAATCCTTTTTGACATAAATGCACACAGTACCGTGTTCCTTTCTGGTTCCGACATGACCAGATCCTGGTGAATAAAATACTTCCTGGAAATTTGTCCTAAAATCATGAGAGGGAGGGATCCTGTTTGCCGGGCGAGTGTCCCGGAGCAGCAAGCAGGACAGGCGTGCAGCGTGGGGCAGCGAGCGGGGGTCTCGGTGTGCAGAACCGAAGGTGGCAGGTGCGTGCCGTTTCTGTTTCCTTCCAGCGAGCCTTTGCTCCTTCCCTGCAGCTTGCTTTGGTGAAGGGCCCTTGGAAAGCAGATAATAAACTTAAGTTTTAGAAGTGTGTTTCATTTCCTATAAAATAAATTAATAGTTAATTGTAGCACAGTTTCTAGAATAAAATGAGTCTCTGTTTTAATTTTTCATTCTTTTAAAACGTTTATTTTTTCCTGTTTCCAAAACGTGACAGCGTGGCTGGAATCTCATGAGCAGCAGACCTCGCCATGTGTTTTCTCGCCAGTGGCTCGCAGGTCTCTGTAGTCTGTGAGCAGCCCAGATGGCGGGAGACCCCAGGGCTCCTCTCCCCCTTCCTCAGAACTCTCAGGATTGTGGGGGTGGGTGGTCCGGCTTCTCCCGTGTGGTTCCTAGATCCATTTCTGGTGACATTGCAGTCCTCAGATTCTGTCTCCCACTAGGGAGGCCGACGGGGTGAGGTTGGCAGCGCTTGTGTTCTCCTGGCCAGGACTGCCTGCAGACCCACTGGCTTAGACCCAGCGGCAAACTCAGCAATCAGTTTCCTCTGCCCTGGGCTCCCCAGCAGTCATCTTGGCATCCGTCTGGTCGTTTGGAAGCCCTGGTGTGGCGCAGGGGCGAGGAGTTGGCTTTCTAAGCTGGTTCTGCCTCTCCCTGGTTGAAGTTGAGGTTTGCTCTGTTTGACACTGACTTTTCACGTTGTTTTAAGGCTTTCATGAGCACATGTGTGGAAGGCACAGAGCACAGTCCCCGGCACTGTTTCTGCTCCCTCTGTGCTTCCCAGGAGGGACCATGGTGTGTGGTATAGGAGCAGGTCCTGGGGGCTTCCGTGTGGCCCTCGCTGGCTGTGTGACTGGGTAAGTTACTTAAGTCCCTTGAGCCTCAGTGATACTCATCTATGAATAAGTTAATGTGAGAATTAGATGAAATAATCTGCATGAAACCTGGCACATAACAGGTGTTTAATGAACGTCAGCTTTTGTTTCCTGAGCTCCTTGAGGCCTTCTAGCTCTCGACCGCCCCGAGTTCTGGCCCTTAGGAAGTGGGTCTCCCTAAATCCTGGGTGTGTGAAATCAGCAGTGGCCAAGGGAGCGTGTGGGTAGGAGAGGCTTGAGTGCTTGTGGGGGAGATGCTGTGGTTTATGGGGGTGGAACTGGAGAGTGAGAGGAGGTTTTGAAACTTTTTTCTTACAACAAGTCATCCTCAGTCCTCGTCTGACTTCTGTTCTCTGGGCCCGTGGGTACCCTGTGACTTTGTCCACAGCCCTGGGACCTTGTTTTAAGACAGCTCTCGAGGCCTTTCTCCCAGTGAAGCACTTGCTCCTCTTCAGTGCCATTCAGCCCTGGGAGCCCACTGGCGGGGGGCTGCAGGAACTGCCGTTTGGAGACGGAGGAGCTGTGCAAGCCCACGGTGTGCGGGGGTGGGTGTGGGGCTTCCCCACCAAGGGCAGCGGCGCACAAGTGGGGGGGGGGGCTAGATTCAGCTGTGGAGGAGCAGAGTGGAGGATGGGGGGGGCAGGGTGGAGGCCTCACCTGAGAGGTGCAGCTGTGAGGTCTGACTCTGGGGCTTCCGATGAGGGGACCTCTGGGGGTTGGGGTGGGGAAGGAGAGCTGGGGGGCCAGTCCCTTCAAGAGAGAGGCACCATGGACCTGTTTGTTTTTTTTTTCTGTTTTAAAAATTTTACTTGGAGATAGAATGCCTCTAGTCTTTGGGCTTCCAAAGAGCTGCCACCATAATCTGCAGCAGGGTCAGCATGACATGCGTTGCTGTCCCCGCATGAAGTGCGCCTTCCTGGAGAAGAGGATCAGCTCTCACTTCTCTTTCGTGGGTAGCACTGGGCGTGGGTTAGATGCCCCACACCACCACGTTTATGGAGCGAACGCAGCGTGAGCGCTTGCCCTCCAGGAGCCCTGAGTCTGATGTGTACCCATAACAGCCACGAGGCGTGGCTGCAAGGGAGCACCCTCCACAGTAACGGGGGGAAGAGCTGGAAGGCTTCATGGAGGAGGTGATGTTGGAAGGATGAATAGAGCTTGCCCAGGTAGAGGAAAGGTGAGGGGCGTAATGGTATGTCAGTACTATATTTGAAGCGTCTGTTCCAGCCAAGTGTATCGGTGCTCGCGGTGATACATACTGATTTCCAGTTGACCGAGGGGCAGAAGCTGCCCAAGCAGGGCGCTCAGAGCTGAGCTCCCTTTGACCCCGTTTCTTTTGGGCTGGCTAAGTTCCGACTGCCTGGGATAAGCTGGTGTATTCAGTATCTCAGCAACTAGACATCACCAGTATTTAATCTTGTCATTTCATGTGTTTTTTTGTCATTGTGCTCATCCTAACTGGGATTTAATTACAGCCCCATAGTGGATTTTTACAAATATATTGGAAAGCAAAGCGGCCATGGTATGTGATGTTATACGAAATCCAAGCATTTCTGTTAATATTATCTTTCAGCCTCTGTGTGTCTCCAGGCTTTTCTCGCACAGTGCCCCCTCCCTGCAGCCAGGGCCCGGCTGCTCCTCTCCCTGCCTTTGCTCAGACGCCAGTTCCTTTGGTAGGAGTGCCTCCCCTTCTGTCTGTCCGCCCGCTGGACTTCAGTCGTTCCCCAGTCTTTCCTCCTCTGCAAGGCCTTTCCTGGCCCAGCAGCCAGCGTGGCACAGAGGCGCCCCCCCCCCCCCCAACCCTGGTCTCTCTCATCTTCTTGTCCCTGGGCCCCTTCCCTGTGTTTCTTCCTTCACTCGGGCAGCTGTTTGCCCTCCCTGGTACAGCACAGCCACTCACCTGTAGGAGTGCTTGTCAGAAGTCCTTTCTGACATTTCCGATGCCTTCAAATGCACATTCCTTCCTACTTGTTACCCAGGAGCTGTCTGAAGTAAAGGAAAAAAACAAAAAACAAAAAACAAAAAAACCCCAACTCTGGATAAAAGCAAAAGCTACAGCTAGAGAAGTTATTTTGAAAAAATTTTTATGTTAATTACAGCAATTAAGGGTCATCAAGCTTGGAATCCCAGAACTGTTCAGAAAGGCTGCCAGGTAATTGAGCTTTACCTCTCTCTCATCTCCTCCTCATGCATCTGAACGGAGAAGCCAGCTCCTTCAGAGCTGGGAGACTGCACGCAGCCAATGTCCTCGCTACAATTTGGGCTCCAGGGTCCTGCAGAAAGAAAACTTCTGAAAGGTTCATTTAACTGTGTCACCTGATTGGGGAAAAACAGTTTTCCTCCTAGCTCTATCTGTGGAAGTGAAACCTTGTTCAAATTTGCCAAAGGCTGGAGAGGAAAAGAACAGATGTATCTCTCAGGCTCGCTGTACTTTTCCTTTGAACATTTAGCCTTCCACAAAACAAATTGATAAGGAGCATGGAGTTCTACATATAAATGAGAGAAATGATCTCATGGATCAGTGGTTAGGAACTTTTCTGCTTCCCCCTTTTTACCTGAGAAGAAATACAACCTTCCAAAAGTTAGTTATTCCATTTTGAAAGCCTGAGGGTGATGGGGTGGTAGTAATCTGCTTCCAGGTACAACCGTCACTGTTTTGGGGACCCTTGTGTTCCGGAGGGGTTCTGTGGGCAGCCTCAAGCCAGATCCATCTCGCCTCCTTTCCAGGACAGTTGCTGGCCCTGGCCCATAGCAGGTTGATCCTTGCGTGCTGAGCGAGGTGTGACGAGCTCAGGCCTGGGGTGTGCCAGATCTGGGCTCCCATTTTTGCTCTGTCATTTCTGGCTGGTGTGTGCCTCCCGTCTAGAAGGGATCACTGCTTTGCTTTCACCTCATAAGTCACCCAGCAAGCCCTGTGGCATTCTGTCCAAACACCTCTGAAGTCTTTGCTTAGCACTCCGTGCCCTCTCTCCCTACCTGTGTTGGCTCCTCAGCACCTGTCAGTGTAAATCCAGATGGTTGGCACACTGTTCCAGCCTTCTCTGCGTGATCCAGACCCTGGCTCCCTCTCTAGACACATTTCTCACTGGCACCCCATCCCTGTCTCCATCCCCTGGATGGATGCCCCCTGCTAAGCTCCGTACAGCAATGGGAAGATGTTTTATTATTTTACTCTCTGTGCTTCTGTGTTTGCAGCTTCCTCTAGCTACAGTGCCCTTGGCCCCTTGACATATACTAATAAGGTATATGATTATTTTTAGGTCAAATTTTTGTTTTTTTTTCTTTCTTTTGAGATGGGGTCTTACTCTTTCATCCAGGCTAGAGTGCAGTGGCATAATCATAGCTCACTGTAGCTTCAAACTCCTCGGCTCTAGTTATCCTCCTGCCTCAGCCTCCCAAAAGGCTAGGAGTATAAGCATGAGCCACTGTGCCTGGCCAGGTTTTTATTTTTATAAAAGTAATCCATGTACCTGGTTTAAGAAATGAAGTAGTATGGGTTGAACATCCCTAATCCCAAATTTCAAAGTCCGAAATGCTCCAAAATCTGAAACTTTTTGAGCACTAATGTGATGCCACAGGTGGAAAATTCCACACCTGACTTCATGTGATAGGTTGCAGTCAAAACACAGGTATGCAACACACAGTTTATTCGGTGTCCCCAAGGGAAAAAAGAACTTCTCAACCTCCTTCAGCTGCGATATATCCTTTTCGCTCAGATGCCCTGCACAAGCACGCCCACAGAAGGTGTTAATCGGCACGTGTGTGGGCCGGATGCACCCAGGGCAGGCTCCCCACAATGGGGCCAAGACCTACATGCATTACTCACTGTAGTTTTTTGCTTACTCTTTGTTCTGTGGTGTAACGATATTGTCGAACATGTCAAAATGACCTGCAGGTACCCCTCTGGGTAATAGTGATGAGAAAGAGGAAGCGTTTATGTTTGTCTTAGCACAGAAGGTCAAGCTGTTGGAGAAACCGGACAGCGGTGTCAGTGTGAAACACGGCTCACAGAAGAGCACGCTGTCGGGGTGACTGCCACGTATGACCTAAGAAACCGGGAGATGAACTGCGGAGGTTCTGTGCTAAAAGTGATGAATAGAAGTTAATGAACACAGAAAGACACTGCATGAAGCTAAAAATGAAGATCTCGATTATTTATTGAAAAAGTGGATCCATCAGCATCTTTGTGAACGTGTGCCACGTTTGTGTGCCAGTGTTTGGAACACGGTGATTAAAGACACGGTTGTGCATGCCTGGCACAAACTCTGGCCTGTGACTGTGTTCAATGATGATGATTAACAAGGTGGTGACTTGGAAGGATTCTGTATGTCAAGTGAGAAAAAAGTGTTTTCTGATCTCCTTATGTATGTAAAATATAAATCTTCAGAGTCTGTCAGTAAGCTGGAAAAAGTGCATCGATAATGAGGTTCCAGTTGTTCATTCATTGACTGGTGGTGAAAGCCCTAAAATGGTTCTGAATCAAGGTGACTGTGACAATAGTGAAGATGAAGTTGACACTGCAGAAAAAGTGCCAGTAGGTGACAGGTGAGAACGTGTGATAGGCTTATTGCAGGACTGGAGCAACGTGCATTCATAACGGGACCAGAACTCATGGCAGTTTATGATATCAAAGAGAGACTTTCTAAAACAAAAACTGTTATTAATGAAGAGATGACTCTGGAGGAAATACTTTAAAAAGCCATCCAGCAGAGTGCTTCCTCAGTCCCACTTCCTGGTCCCTCAACTGCTTCTGATGTTTCTTCTCACTGAAACAGTAAAACATAGTGTATAGTAACCTTTTAATCACAGCATAGCATCTCAGGTGGAGGCTGAAAGCTGCCGTTGTCTGTCGCTACTGTTGTCTGTCTGACAGCTGATGCAGGTGTCCTGGCGATGCCGCGGTGCTGCGTGGTTACCCTGAGCACATCATATTTCTCTGTATTAATGGTATGTCTTGTTTTTTACCTTAAGTAAAAAAAAGTACTTAATGTGAATAAGTGTAAGAGAATGACGGCTTATCAGTAGCACATAAATTCAAAGTCAGGAATGATGGTGATGCCACACAACCAGAGATTGTCTACATGGGTGGCTGAGATAGTGACACCTTTGCTTTCTGACGCTTCAGTGTACACAAACTGTTTTGACATGCACATAATTATTAGAAAATATTGTATAAAATTACCTTCAGACTATGTGCATACAGTGTATAGGAAATATAAATGAATTTTGTGTTTAGACTTGGGTCCCATCCCCAAGATATCTCATATATATGCAAATATTCTCAAATCTGAAAAAATCTAAAATTTGAAACAATCTGATCCCACACGTTTCGGATAAGGGACGCTCAACCTGCAATATAAGGTTTATACCAGAAACAGTAGTCCCTGCCGCCACCCTTCCTCACCCCTGCACTCCACCCCAGCGGCTGTCCGGTACCTCCTGGCTACCCGTCTGGCACTTAGCTTTATGTTTCTAAATACTATGTTAGTTTTGCTAATTTTTACAGGTTAGCTATATTTATTGACTTTCCACTTTGATAGCAGAGGATTTAACTCTTATTATGCTCCTCCCTCTTTTCCTTCCCCACCCTCTCAGCGCATTATGTCAGTTTTTGGTAAATTGAGATTCATTGTGCTGATGTGACTGCAACTCTGGTTCATGACTGAGCCACGAGGAGCTGTCATGTGTAACTTGTTTTATCCCAGAGTCATTGATTGGCCAGGGAAAGGCAGAGGGGAGCTCACGGCTTGGGTGGGGAGCCAGCTGCCTCTGCTACCTTTGGGGCAGTCCTCCTGCGTTGGGTACCGCGCAGCCCTTCCTGTTTGCCGTGGGTTGGTGGGTCCCTGTTGGCGTCCCCTTGGCCGGCTGCGAGGGTTTGCCTTCTCCACTCTGCTAAGTCAGCTCCTGTTCTTCCTGCTGCTTTCCATCTTTAAGATTTCTGTTGACATTTCTTGTCTGCCATCATCTCCCCATTTTTGCCTTTATCCTTGTTTATAATGTTATTTCTTTACTGCCTTGTTGGTGAGGGTTAGGGTAGGGGCAGAGGTAAATCTGTGCTTTCGCTTGGCTTTAAGATACCTCTCCAGGAGAAGCTCACATCTTTCCTGATGTCCCTTCTTCATAGAGGAGACTGCCTCCCCGCTGGTGGCCAGCTGTGCCTTGCACTCCTTTCTCTCTCAGCCCTAGGGAGCACAGATTGCACTTGCCGATTCCTCCTTCCTGCTAGGCAGAGCCCCATGAGGGATGGTGCTGCATCTGATTGCCCCCTCGGAGGCTAGCTCTGTGCCTGGTCCTTGGTGTGCGTGCTGACTCGATGAATCGATGTGTGGGTGCACCCAGAGCATGGCGGTGTTGCGGTGGCTCTGCCCCAGAGGCAGCGTGCACAGAGCGCGTGCTCGCTGAATGCTGCTCAGATCCTGTCCGCGGCTTCAGGAACAGGAAATGTGCTTGTTTTACAGACCCTTCTTACGCTAGTGATCTTACACTAGATCCACATGGAAGCCTAGGTGTGTGTAGGTGGATTCCTTACTTTTGTTCAGTGTCTCTCCCAGATTCTATTGCTACAAAAGTTTTTCAAAAATCAGAATTAAAGCAAGTTAATAAGAGATGAATCTCAGGGAAAAAATAGCTTAAATTATGGATTGATTTTCCTGTTATTCTTGGCTTTTCAGAAAAAAGGTGCTTATAGTTATGAGTTCTTTGCATACCCCATTTTGTGACAGATTTCTGGTTCAGTCTCAAAAGTGATATTTTACATCCACTTAGAACGAGTGAGTCCCAATTGCTTTCTGGTTGGGGTTCACGGTGCGCTGCATAATTGCATCTGTCGGCATAATGGAATCATGCTCTTGCGTTTGTATAGTGTGTCACAGTTTACAGATGCTTTCCCATGTATTGTCTCTGTGTTCCTTGTGAAAATTCTGTGACTTAGGCAGGGCAGGTATTTTTTGTCTTGTATTTCAGTGGAGGAAACTGAAGCTCAAGAAAAATGGAGACTGTCCGGGCCTCCCTGGTTTCTGTTGGTTAGACTGGGCCTGGAGCCCCAGTCCTCTGAACCCAACCAGCTTTGGCTCCACCACAGCCTGGTGCCTCTCTGCTTCCTTTGGTGTAGAGTCCCCACCTGGTAATTTCCCAAGTGGGAGTTTTATTGAGAGATAAAACTTTCACAGTGCAGATGAGCATGGAATTGTGATTTTGATGTTGTTTTCATAAAAATATTTCAAAGTTTTATTTTTCAGAAAGCAAATCCAATGTTGTAGAAGAAAGAAATGCTATTTATTTCGCATTCATTTTCATCCATTCTCATTCATTTTATGCTTATGTAAGTTTTTCTTACATTTTAGTTTTCTCTCTTAGAGCGCCAGTGATTTTGCTGTCTGACTTTAAGAAATACAGGGACAGAAAGCCGAAAGAAAGCTGTCTTAGTCTGTTTTGTGCTGCTATACTAGAATACCACAGACTGGGTAATTTATAAAGAAGAGAAATTTGTTTCTTGCAGTTCTGGAGGCTGGAAAGTCCAAGATCAAGGTGCCAGCACCTGGTGAGGGCCTTCTTGCTGTGTCCCCACATGATGGCAGGCGGGGGGACAAAAGGGGACAAAAGCTATGTTTTCACTTGGCAGAAGAGGGCAAACCTTCTCCTGGAATTCCCTTTGTGGTGGCGTCAATCCATTCAGGAGGGCTCCCAAAAGGCCACCCCCCAGCACTGTTGCACTGGGGATTCAGTTTCCAACACATGGATCTTTAGAGGGAACAAAATCATCTAAATCATAGCAAAAGCCAATGACAAGCTTTAAACATAAAGACTCAGGCAGTTGAAATAAAAGGGTGGAAAAAGCTGTGTCATGCAAACACTAATCAGAAGAAAAATAATTTGCTTAAAATTACATCAGAAAAAGTAGACCTCAAGACAAAGAGTATATTAATGACAAAGAGGGCTGTTTCATAGTGATAAAAAGATCAATTCATTAAGTAGATAGATGAGTTCTGAATGTCTGTGCACCTAATAGTATAGCTTTACAATGTGTGAAGCAAACATTGGCAGAAATAGGGAAGTAGACAAGTTCACGGTCCTCAGCAGAAAATTTAACACCTCTCCCTGAGTAACTGATAGAATAGGTAAATTAAAATGTTAGTACAAATATAGAAGATTTGAATGGCCCTACCGACCGACTAGATCTAATTGATTTATAGAATACCACATCCACCGATTGAAAATGCACATTCTTTTCAAGGACATAAGGCACATTTACCAAATGGAACCTATGCTGGGCCAAAACAAGTCATAGAAAAAAATTAAAGGGTTGACATAACGCTAAGTTCATCTGAGCAAATGCTCTAAATTAGAGATAAGTAACAATAAGATACCCGGGAAATCCTTGGATATTTGGAAATTTATCTACATACTTCTAAGTAACCCATGGATCAAAGAAATCACAAGGAAAATTAGAAAATATTTGGATGTAAATGATAATGATAACATATCAAAATTTGTATGATGCAGCTAAAACAGTGCTTAGGGGAAAATTTGTGCCATTTTTTTATATTTATATATATTTTTTGAGACAGATCTCACTCTATCACTCAGGCTGGAGTGCAGTGGCACAGTCATAGCTCACTGTAACCTTGAACTTCTGGGCTCAAGTGATCCTCCTGCCTCAGCTGCCCAAGTAGCTGGGACTACAGGCACATGCCACCATGTCTGGCTAATTCTTTTTCATTTTTTGTAGAGATGGGGTCTTGCTATCCCAGGCTGGTGTCAAACTCCTGGCCTCAAGAGATCTTCTCACTTCAGCTTCTTAAAGTCCTGGAATTACAGGTGTGAGTCACCAGGCCTGGCCACATTTTAATGCCTATATTAGAAAAGAATAAAAGTTTCAAATCAATGATCAAAGCTTCTACCTTAAGAAATTAGGAAAAAACCCAAAACCAAGTAAGAGAAGGGAAGTAACCTAAATAAGGGTGAAAATCAATAAGCTGGAAAATGGAGAAACAAGACAAGCATTATTAATATCTAAAATTAGTTTTTTTAAAAAACTAATGAAAAACCTCTAGTTAGACTGATCAATAAAAAAAGGAAGACACAAATTACCAATATCAGAAATGAAAGAGGGATATCACTACAGATCCTGCAGGCATTTAAAAGACAAGGGGATATTATTTACAACTTTATGCCAGTAAATTTATGAAATGGACATGTTCCATGAAAGAACTTACATGAAATGGACATATCACTTGAAAGATATAATTTAATAAAACTGATACAAGAAGAAATAGAGACCTTTAATATCCTTATATTGATTTAAAAAATTAAATTCGTAATAAAAGAGTCTTCATACAAGGAAACCATCGGAGCTAGATGGTTTTACTTAGTGAACTCTATCAAACATTCAAAGAAGAAATAATACCAATCCTCAAGAACGCTTTCAGAAAAAGAGTGGAGTATCAAACACTTCTTCACTCATTTTTTAAGGGTAACAGAACCCTGATACCAAAATCTTACAAAGACATTATAAGAAAAGGAAACTAGATTCTGATATCCCTGGTGAATATAGGCAAAAAATTCTTTAAAAATATGTTAGCAAATTGACTTTTGCTTCGACCCCAAGGATTAACTGTCAAAGGAATTGCTCTCCTGTTGTAACAAACTGGAAGACTGGACCAGATATGTGAAACAACTGTTTTCAGAGATCAGACAGCAGGCAGTGCAGGGCTCTGACCCTGTGAGAAGGGAAATAAACAAGGTGAACTTTACAATGACTCAGTTTGTCATTGGAGGCAGTTTCCAAGCTGCAGGGGTAGGGAGAACCTAAGTGAACCTGGCAGCCTTGCTGAGTTGAGGAATTGGGAAAGGCTGTCTGGAGAGGCTGAGCTAGAACACATGGAGCAGAGTGCTGGAGAGGAGGGAAGTGTGCAGGGAGAGACCCTAGATGTCTGCAGAGGGCCCCCTCTGTCCTTGGTGAGTACTGATGTGCTCAGGAGTGGGGTGAGATTCCCCGAGCTGAGGAAAGTCACCAGAAAGCAGTGAGCTGAACCTACAGAAATAATCAGTGCGTGTACACACTGTTTTGTGTTGTTCCCTTTTCATCTCATAATTGAGATGCGTCTATTCCATATCTGCACAAAAAGATAACTGGTTTTTTCTATGACAACGTTGTATTCCAGTGTATGGATGTAACAGGGTTTTTAATCATCTCCCTATTAATGGGCATTGTGGTTGGTTGTTTCTAATTTTTTGTTAAGATGACATTACTCAAATGACCATCCTTGTGCATAATCCTACATACTTTTGGAAATATCCCCGTAGAATAGGTTTCTTAAAGTTGTTGCTTAAAGGTTACATACTCTGAAATTTGACTAACAAAAAAGCTGTTTATGTACACTTTTACCAAAATGTGAAAGGGTTGCTGTTTACCCAAAGTCTCATTAATATTGGATACTATCATTCATTTAAAATTTCATCCAACTAATTTTTGACAAATTTCTTAAGTCTGTAGTTCTTTGGGGGGCTCTCTGGGCACAAGGGCTGTGTTTGGTGTTGCTCGCTTTTGTAATCCCCCCACCCCTAGCCTTGTGCCTGGCCCAGAGGAAGTGCTCTTTAAATCCTTGTTGATGTCAGTGAGCTTGGTGTTTCTGTCTATTTATGTATGTCTTTAAGTGAAGCCTTAATAGTTTTCTTCTTGCGGTATCGTACAGTTCTTGTTAAGCTTATGCCTGTAACATTTTCTACTTGTTTTTGTGCCGGTAGAGAAAGCTATTGATTTGTGATGTTCTTGCATCCGGCTATCTTATTTAACTGAGAACTCTGTTTCCTGCTGGTCTCTTCGTTCTGCGTCCCTCTCTGTCCTCAGGCTGGTTGGGCTCTAGATGGTTGCAGCGGTCCTGAGCCCCACGTCTGACCCTGGCAGTTTTCAGAGGAAGAGAGAGTTGCCTCCAGGAGCTTTCTCAAGAGTGGGGGGAGCTTTCTGAGAAGCCCCCGTGAATGAATCTGTGCTCAGTGGCTGGAGTAGGGTCCCAGCCCCATTGCGGAACCAGCCACTGGTGAGGGTTTGGCTGACTCAACAGAGCTCCGTCTCCGTGACCCGAGGAGTTGAGGGGCTGACGCCCTGTCCCCATGGCTGCTGGGGTGAGGTGTGCTGGGATTGTGCTAGGAAGGTGGCAGGGGCTAGTGGGCCCTGCGTGGGAGTCTGTGTGGACGTCTGTCCGGATGGTCCTGTGGCTTTTCCCCATCAGCCTCACTCAGCACCTCGATAACGTTGTGAGAGTTCCTGATGTTGAACCGTCCCTTCAGTCTTAAAGTACACGCTGCTTGTGCGCATTATTCTTTGACTATCCTGCTGCGTTTTCATCTACCAAGATTTTTCTTGGAATCCTTTTGTCTGTATTCAGAAATGAGATTTGTCTGTGTTGCTAAAAGTCTTTTTAAGAATGTGAATTAATATAGTGGAAAGACCCTGGTGTTGAACATTACTTAGTTCCTCTGTGACCTCGGTGAAGTCACTTAACCTCTCGGGGACAATTTCTTGTGTATACAGTAGTGATCATAGCCCCAAATACCTCAAGCTGTGTTGAGGATCAAATAAGATAATATACATGAAAGCTCTCTTTAAACACTAAACTTAAACAAAATTAGAACTTTGTCTCACCACATACATTCAAGATTTTTGAATTTTTGTGAGTTTCTTCCGATGAGGAGATAGGTTTAGAGAACATTCACAACCAAGTTCTCTCAGCTTTTTTCATAAACCTTGATCAGAAAGCCAGAGTTACGCAGAAGAGAGGCCTGGGAACATGATTGGTAAACATTACATTATTGGTGTTCAGATATTAGGTTCTTGCTTTTCATAATATCCTTAGGGTACTGGGGAAGATTTGATATTTTCTGAGATTGCTGTAAAATGCAAGTTATTGCTGGTACCATTGCCCAATTATTCTGTACTTATTTTACTTAGACTTTAGTAATTGGAAAAAGATTAGATGTCAGGACTTTGTATTTTGTTGATTATATTAGCAAAGTCTTCTCTTTAATCATTTCTTTTATTCCTAGTATTAATCATTAGCTTCGAGCTGTTAGGAGAAGAGCCTAATGGTGGATTCCTAACTTAAAGGAAAGAAATAATTACTTCAGTGTCAGTGGGATTGGACAAGTGTTGATATACCTACAAATTGAAATGAATTCTCTAGCCGTTCGAGGCACGAGAATGAGCTGCTGAAGGAGACACAGCAGGTCAGACAGAATCAAGGCCCAGCGTCCCTGCCCTCTGTGCCTGCTGGGCCCTCGCCTGCCCTGAGCAGGCTCTGGACCCTCCCGGCCCCTCTGCCCTGGCCAGCTGGCTCTTCCTGCCCGCAGGGTTAGTGAATGCATCCTCCACTGGTGTGAGCCTACCCTGAAGACTTTGTTGACCTTGGTGTGTGTAATATGGCTACATCCTTAATTAATGTTGTATAAAGACAAACTTACCTCTGTGAAACAATTTCTTTCAAAACCAATGCTGAGAAAACCACCTCACATAGGTATTCTTAAATAACAAATGGTGAGAGTGAGGCAGGAAGGGAGGGAGGGAAGGAAGGGAAGGAAGAGAAGCAAGGGAGGAGGAACAATTAAAGTGGCCAGTTTGGGGAAGAAGCTCTCAGGAGGGGAGCGGGGGAAGGGAGAGAGGGGACCAGAGCGGAGGGGTGGAGAGAATGAGCTGGACCTCACCGCCTGAGGGAGGAAGGGTCATGGTGCCTCGCCTGTCTCAGGGTGCCTCCAGGGACATGAGGGTACTCTCTGAGATTTCAGTGTGCACAGGTGACCTTTTGCTTGGTTGCAATAGAGTGGTAACTTCCCTTCTGTCATATGTCAAGAATAATCAGTATCTGAAATTTTTGTCATTTAGGTTTATTCTAGTTTTCATTTATGGGGCTTATTGCCCCCCTAATAAAACTGGTGGAATATGTTAAAGCACCAGGGGAAGTCTGCTAACCCCCCCTTTTTTTTTTTTGTTAACAGAGGAATTGCGGAAGCTGAGCTGGTCTGGGATCCCCAAGCCAGTGCGTCCAATCACGTGGAAGCTTCTCTCGGTGAGTCTCCTGTCACTCATCCGTGTGGGCTTCTTCCTCCTGTGAGTCCCGCCTCAGTCTGGCCCATCAGCCACAGCCCAGACGTTTGCGCTGGCTCTGGTGCCTGCTGACACAGGCCTCTGCCCTGGCTATGGTGACATTTCCTATTCTTTGCTTAATTTCAAGCTTGGTTGAACAAGACCGTCAGAAAATGAGGGTAAACAATCATTATGACATCTGTATTCTTTTTCTCTGATTTTATTATTTAAAAACCATCTTTATAATGTGTTCCAACCTGTGATATAAGAAAGGTTCTAGCATAGAAGATTATTTCAACTCTGAGGATTTGAAACAGGGAAATGTGTTTTAAGTATGTTGAAATGTGTTGAAAACAAGGAAATGTGTTTGAATAGGTTTTTTTTTTTTTTTCAAAGTATTAGTAATGATGTTAGCAAAGAAAAAATGTTGATGTTAGGAATAGTTTGTGTTTCTGTGATGGAGAGTGGGGTTGTGGCTCCCCTGCTGCCGGTCTGATGCCTGCTGAGAGCACCGGGTGGGCGACGGTGGTCATCGGCGGTCATCAGTGTGTCCTCCTGCACTCAACCCTGGCTTAACGTTGGGAATGAGGTCGGCCCTGCTGCACATTTCAGAACAGTTTGCACACAGCTTCCTTCTCTTTCCCTGTTTTATTGTTTTTAGAGCCCACTCATTAGGGAACTCTAAATGTTTAGTCTAAATTGGGTCTGACTTTCAGTATTTAAAAGACTCTTTCTTGCTAATGAGTCTTAATAAATTTGCAGCTTAGTACCTCGTAATCCTAAATGTAGATGCAGCTCTGAACAGTGAATATTTATTGATTAAATATTCTCTTGCAATTAAAATTAGACCTGCTGCGATTGCTTGTATTTTTGTTTTGTGTTTTTTATTTTAATCCAGTTTTCCAGTTTATATCCAGTTTTCAAATGTCCTCTAAGTTTTGATGAAAATACCTTGAAGATCCTTTATAGCTATCCTGTGTATATTAAGGATGTGCCATGTCTGGGCGGAAAACCTTGTGGGGAGGTTATTTGGTACCGTTCTTTTCCTTCAAGTCTCTGCAGGTCATGGTTTCAGTGCCCTAATGTGTGCTACACGGTGGTTGACATGGAAATGAACGCGCTGGCTTCAGTGGACAGAGGAGCAGAGCGGGAGACACAGATGGCCACGCTGTGCTGGTTGTGGGCAGGAGGGCGGCGGGTATGGTGGAGTCTATGCAAGTGAGAGAAAACCTCAGGCATATTTATTCATTTAACCATTGTGAATTACAGGGGCCTTTGCTCAGATGACAGATGCATTAGACGCTAGCCTGCCATTAGAAGGAGGTCCGGGCGCAGACTCTTTCAGTGGGGTGATGACAGCGCCGTCTGGGACTACGTACTGTGGGATGTACAGGACAAGTGTGAACCAAGCTGAGGGGGAGTACAGCAGCGTGGGAGGCAGTTTAGTGCTGAGAGTCAGCGTCCTAGGAGAGGAGACTTCAGACCTGGAGTCTGCAGGCCATGGCGGGGAGAAGGGGCAGGGGAGGGAGGACTTGCAGTCTCAAGGGACAGAGATGAACATGGTAGTTCTTGGCCCTATTTTGGGCTTGGGTTGGCAGATAAGTAAAAAATAAGAGTCTGGTTAATGAGCAAAGCCCGTCCTTCCAAACGGGGGTGTGCCAAGAAAGGGAAGGGTGATTCTAGGGGACAACAAACTCGTGAGGATGCCGGGCAAGGCTCCTCGGGGAAAGTAGTGTCTTTTTTTTTTTTTTTTTGAGACAGAGTCTCACTCTGTTGCCCGGGCTAGAGTGAGTGCCATGGCGTCAGCCTAGCTCACAGCAACCTCAAACTCCTGAGCTCAAGCGATCCTCCTGTCTCAGCCTCCCGAGTAGCTGGGACTACAGGCATGAGCCACCATGCCTGGCTAATTTTTTCTATATATATTTTTAGCTGTCCATATAATTTCTTTCTATTTTTAGTAGAGATGGGGTCTCGCTCTTGCTCAGGCTGGTCTCGAACTCCTGAGCTCAAACGATCCGCCCACCTCGGCCTCCCAGAGTGCTAGGATTACAGGCGTGAAGAAAGTAGTGTCTTATGTGTCATCTTGAAAGGCGTGTTATTGCTCTCTGGGTGAGGGAGATGGGAGGTCATAAGAGCAGGGGATGCAGCAGGGGTGGGGCAAGCAGGGGCAGAGCTGGGTGAGCAGGCAGAGACTGCATGGGGGAGGGGACCCGGGGTCATGGGGACCAGGAGGAGGCCAGGTGCATGCCCTTCCCACCCCCCCCATTGCTTGGCTTTTGTCCTGAGGACTTTAGTGGGGAGTGATGAGGCTGTGTTTTCTGGAAAATTAAAACCTTAAAAAATCTGTTGGTTGATTAACCATTTATTACTGAGCACTTTGTGTGTTTCAGGCACTGTGTTGGGTGCTGGGAAGTAGTAGGGAGAGGAAAAGACCCAGCCACGCCCCAGGTGCCGCAGAACAGACCGTGAGTGCCTGCCTGTCTTTGTCGTCCCTCCCAGTGCAGACCTAGGGTCTTCCTGCAGGGAGACGGAGCCGTTCCCTCGGATCTTGTTCCCGTGCCCCCGTGCACTGCTGCCTGTCTGTTCTTGTTGAGTGCTCGCTGGTGCCAGATTGCGCACAACCGAGAGTCCGTTCCGTGGGAGCAGCGTGTGTTCCGAAGTAGTTCTTAACCAGTGTCTAGCATGGAGGAGGAGCGGTGCGGGGCGTGAGGCGAGGCTGCTCCCGACTGGCTCTGGGAGGGGACTAGATTTGGGGGGCAGGGAAGGGGTCAAGGGGCGAAAGGGACTCTGGCAGCTGGAATAGCAAACCCACCTTGGTTCTCTCACAGGGAACAAATGCTCGTTGTGCCTTTGCCACGCTCCGTGCCCTGGGCTGAGCAATGTTGTCATCCATCCTGTCTAGAGAGTGCTGCTGCGCTGTGGCTCTGGGCTTCCAGGGGAAGGGACCCACCTGCTTGAGGGGTGCTGGTCAGACGTGGGAGTGGACAGGTGGAAGGTGGTCAGGGTCCTCAGCCATCATCTTTTCATCCTCCAGTTGGTGACCCAAGAGCTCGCTTATGAACCTCCTTCCTTGTCTAATGGTTACTCCCGGGCACAGGCAGCCCCAGCATATGTTCTGTAATGTCGAAGATTTGGGGAACATAGTAAACGATGCTCATCGCTTGTCCCTGATTCAGCAAGTGCTTCTCACACATCTGCCCTTGGCCAGGCCCTTTGCAAGTGCTGGGTCACAAGGATGTTTTGGAGAATGGGGGGGGAAACCCAGCAAGCAATTCAGGGCCATGGAGTGCAGGGAAGGGGTCTGCCCAATCAGGGCTGCCTCTTAGTCGTTCTCTGAATCCTGGAGTTTCAACCTGGGTTCCCACTTGACTCCTCTGGGGAGCCTTTGCAGATCCGTATGCCTGGGCCCAGGAAGCAAATTGGAGTCTCTGGAGTGAACTCAGGCATCAGGGCATGTAGTAACTCCAGCGTGCTATGCACCGTGGGGTCCACGGAGCAGTTACCCTGTGGCTGGCTGGGCGTGGGGACACAAGGACGTGGGACGTTCAGGCCTGCCCTCTCAACGTGTGCTTTTCCATTGTGGGGGCATGTTAGTGTCACCTGGGGAGCTCAGGAAATACTGTTACCTGGGTTCCTGGGGGTTCTCATGTGTGCCAGGGTTGGAGACCACTGCTCTAGGACACTTAGGCTCCACATGGGACAGGGCAGGGCACTCATGAGCCAGCTGGGAAGCAGGGCTGAAAGCCATGTGGCTGGGCCTGCATGGGCAGTGAGGCCACACTGAAGGCAGCACACCCCTGGGCTGGGGTGCCTGGATAGGAGAGCTGGGCTGGGGTGTAGGAGGGGACATGTTGGATGAGGGAGGCTAAGGAAGACTCACTGAGAACCTCGAGCATGTTGTCCTGGAGGCTTAGGTGGGTGGGGTAAGAGGGGAGTGGCTTATCCTAGTCCCTGAGTCCTTCCAGGACCAAGAGTTTGAGTTAAACGCAGAATCAAGAAGAATTTATCAGTTGACCATTTTGACCAGTTTAAAAAGGCAAATAACCAAAGCTGTACTTGCATATGACTCTATTCCAAGCTCTGGCAAACTAATGACGCTTTTTCAATGTGTTTATGATATGTCACTCACATGAACCTTGTGGTTATTGAAGAGCATTAGTTTTAATTGGTGGATAGGAGACACTGCTTCAGCGGAGAAAGGTGAGAAACATGGCTCTTGTCACTTGTGAAGAGCTAACATACTCTAGTCTAGAGCATAGCCTTAAACCACCAGTTATGCTACTTAACATTTAAATTTATGCAAGCAGGGTGGTAACTTTTAAAAAATTAGTACTGTAGAGAATCATATTTTTGGCTATTTAGAGATGGAGTTTCACTCTGTTGCCCAGGCTGGAATGCAATGATGTGATCATAGCTCACTGCAGCCTCACACTTCTAGGCTCAAGGCATCCTTGCACCCAGCCTTCCCAGTAGCTAGGACTACAGGTGTGTGCCACCATGCCCAGCTAATTTTTAAAATTTTTTTTGTAGAGATGGGATCTCACTATATTGCCCAGACTGGTCTCAAACTCCTGGCCTCAAGTGATCCTCCTGCCTCAGCCTCCCAAAGTTCTGGAATTATAGATGTGAGCCACTGCACCTGGCCTGGCTCTTTTCTTAATAGCTATTTCAGAAACATCGAACAAAAACTAATTAAACATTTAACATTTACGTTAGTGAGTATAATGGCTAAAAATGATAAGTGAAATTCCAGTATCATCTTTTATTCTTCCAATATATTGAGGTAGGTTTGCATATGAACATAGTGGGAGGGAACAATTTGATTTTTGTGTCACCAGGACAATTCAGATATAAGTATATGCACGCATTGTTTTACATTTATGATTAGTGTTTTTATAGCATGCTAATACAGCAATTAAGTTTTCTGTAGTTCTGTCATTTAAAATTCATGGCATACTTGAATATATTTAATTTGCATAATTTCTAGTCTTGCTTAATTATTGAAAGGCCTCAACTTGCATATGTGTGTTTTCCTTTAGGAATGGGAGTGTCATGAGTATGTGTGGGGTTTTTTTTATTGCCTGTGCTCTGATGACATACTTGCCTTTTAGAATTTGTGTTTCAATAAGTTAAGTTAAAATTTGGGGAATGGGAAGCGTTTCTAAGAGTTCTTGTTCACGTTCGCTGCATGCAGTTGGTGTCGGGCTGCCCACCGCTCCCTGGCTGGCCACCCTTGGTGGCCCTGCTGCCCTGCATTGAAGGCTGGGCCCCTGGGTGGGCACACAGGGCCTTCTCTCCCGGCTGCTACCTCAGCTCCGTGCTCAGCATCGGCCAGGCTTTGCTGAGGGCCTTGTCCTGAGCCTGCCTGGGCCTGCTGCCCTGCGCACTCCGTGCCCTCCACCTTCGTCCTCTCCACCATCAAAACAAAGCAAACCCAGACGAGTATGCTCATTCATATTGTCCCAGGATAACTCAGGCATCTCCGGCCTTGGCCCCTCAGGGCTGTGACGCTCCCTTTGTGTCTGACAGTATCATTGTACATCATGATCATTCATTCATTCAGCAAGTATGGATTGAGTATCTGTTGTGTGCCAAGCAGGGCTCTAAGCCCTTGGACAAACGTTCTGCCCTCATGGAGCTACATTCTGGTGGGAGGAGACAAAGAGTAAACTGAGGAAGTTTGACAGAGTCAAGGTGGTAAGCGCTATAGAAAACCCCCCGAGCAAGGTTGGAGGGGTTGTGAGGGCCCAGGGAGGTGCAGGTGATGCAGGAGGTGGCCAGGGTGGGCCTCATGGAGAAGGTGACTTTGAGCAAGGCCTGTAGGGCAGGAGGGAGGGGGCCACACAGGTGCCTGGGGGTGCCTTCCAGTCTCGTGTGTTCTTTGAAGAGATCTCACCTGTCCCAGCACTGAGGGTGCCGTCGGGGAGCGGCACGCACCAGGCAGAGTCGATGCCCGAATGGGGCCTGTGCAGACGACGGAGAGGGGGAGCCAGTAAGTAACCAGAAGCAGCACCGCTGGGATCCTGGCAGGGCCGAGGGAGGCGAGGACTACAGAGGGTCCCGTGCGGAGAGGCTAGGCCAGCCCAGCACAGACCGCAGGCAGCGCCACAAGCTAGTCCTGGGAAGGGCAGCGGCGGGCATTTTCGGCTTTGCGGGCCTGTGCAGTTGGTAGCAGCTGCTCAGTGCTGCCATTGTGGCGCCAAAGCAGCCACCGAGAGGCCACGTGAACGAAAGCACACAGCTGTGCTCCCACATAGCTGTATCTACAGAAACAGGGCTGGATTCACCTGGCGGTGGGTAGTTTGCTGAGCCCTCATCCAGGTGGAGGATCCCAGCAGAGGGAACAGGAAGTTCAGAGGGAGGCACTGAGGCAGGACAAGGTGCGCTATTTAAGGAACATTTAAGAGGGGCCTTGTGAGTGAGGAAGGTTTCTGTCCCTCTGCCAGAGAGGCAGGAAGGGCCAGGCCAGCAGGGCCCAGGAGGCCTGGGCAGGGCCTGGGCTTTTATTCTGAGCCTGATTAGAGGCCATTGTTTTTGGGGATGGTGGTGTTGAAAATGATCCGATTTTCACAGGGTCTATGTGGCTGCAGTGTGGGGACAGGACTGTCGGGGGCCGGGAACCAGTGGAGGTGGGGTCTGTGTCCACCCATGGGTGGGCGGCCCCCTGTGAGCACGGCCGCTCTCCAGCGTCTCTGTATTGCCAGCGCAGAGCAGGAGGTGAGAGATGTGGTCCTGCTGGGCGAATGCACGTTGTGTGTGCACATGCGTGTGACTCCTCAGGGTGGGGGTCTGTTCCCCAAGCTTTCTGTGAGTTGGCGCTCCTGAGAAGTGTGGGGTCTCAGGTCAGGAGTGGGGCTTTGGGTTCATGCATGCTGGGGTTTGGCTCTACTTTGCCATCACGTCCATGTGACTGTGGGCACGTTCCATAAATTCCCTGAGCTTGTTTCCTCGTCTGTAAATAGGAATGAGGACAGCTCTCTGCGGTTACTGGGATTAAAGGCAGCACTGTGTGTAGCACAGGGCCGGGGGAGGAGCGGCCCCTTCCTTTGGTTAAGCTGTGGGTATGGCAACTTTGAGACAAAGAGGAAGAAGTGATCTGACGTAATTGTTATTCCCCAAGAGATGAGGTAGACTTGAAATAGCAGTAAGGTGAGAGCAGGGCTGGACGGAGCTGGTGCTTCCGAGGCGGATTGTCTCTGAAGCCATCTGACTCGGCGAAGAAGCCAGTTTCTCTCGGGTCTGAGCAGTACCTTGTCATTCTGTCTCCCCACACCGCGGGGCAGGGCTGGGTACCCGACAGAAAGAGCCATGCGTTGGGTGACCCACCGACATATTTCACGTGGTTCTAGTTAAAGAGGGCTAGTCGCAGAGGATTTATTAGACAACGCCTGGAAGGCACCTAGAACCATGCCCAGTGCTTCAGTGTGCACTTAGGGGCTGGTTATTTGGTAGCCGTTCTCATTATTTTGTGAAGCAATATTAATAGTCTCTCATTTTATCGGAAAAGAGAGGCTGGGTGGGAGCAATAGCTGCACCTTTCCTTTGTAATGAGGAATCCGAAAATCTGGCTGTGATGTTTACTTTGTCAGCCGCGTTCCTCTCTCCAACACGACGTCCTTCCCTGGGCCTGCTCGCTGTTGGGGAAGGTGGACAGGCTGCCGGGATGCGATTACGGCTGCTCTCGGCAGAGCTACTTGGGGATAACGCATCAGAAACCTTGAAGATGTCCCTTTGAGCTGGCGGTTCACCATAGGAGTTTTACTTCAGGGAATAGTCAGACATTGTTAGCTGATGCACACTTTAGAATACCGGACAATTAGACATAGTCAAAATGTTCAGAAATAGAGGAAAGGTTAAATATAAATACACATGATGGAAGCATACTTAGCTTTCCAGACGAATGTGTTAGAGCAGAGGTTGGCATACTTTTTCTGTAAAGGTCTAAAAAGATAATAAATATTTAGCCTGTGGGTCAGATGGCCTCTTTGTAACCAACTCTGTTACTGTAGCACAAAAGCAGCCATACACAAGGCACATAAACAAGTAGGCTTCTCTGTGTTCCAACTAAATTTTATTTACAGAAATAGATGGTGGGCTGTAGTTTACTGACCCCTGTTGGAGAATAATACTTAATGACAATGAGAATATGGTCATGATTTTAACGTGAAACATGTAAACATGGACTGTTGGATAAAGGAAATTTTCCCGAAAAGGACTGATCAGAAGATTAATACATTGGGCTGCGTTAAAGTTAGGACTCCTCTTCGTCACAAGACTTCCTTACGAGGACGAAGGGCAGGTCACAGGGAGGAGGTTGTTGACCGGGGCTCACACACGGACTGTGTAACGAGTGCCTGTGAATCAGTGAGAAGGAGGCGGGGGACTAATGGCACTTGTACATACACTTCACAGATGCAGACACCCAACTTCTTTATTAAAAAGAATTCAAATGGTGTGATCCAAATGTCCTGAAACAAATGTGTGTGAGCGTAATTTATACTGCGGGATAGATGCCGATGGACATACCTTAAGGAGAGTAAGAGGAGCGTGTGTGCTCCCACCACTGACATGACAAATGTTTACAAGATTCACGATACTAAGTGTTGAAGAGGGTGTGGAACATCTGGAATGCTCGTACATTGTTGGCTGGAGTGTAAGATAGTGTAACCTCTCTTTGGGAAAAATCTGGCAGTTTCTTAGAAAACTAAACATTATGACCCAGTAACTCTACTCCTAGGTATTTAACTGTGAGAAGTCAAAGCGTATATCCACAAAAATCTTGTGCGTGGATTTTTATTCATAGTATCCCCAAACTGGAAACAACCCAAAAACTCATCAGCAAGTGGATGGCGTATCAAACTGGTATATCCATACAGTAGACTACTACTGGGCAAGAGAAGGAAATAACTGCTGATTCACACAGCCACCTGAATGAATCTCGGAAGATGCTATGCTGAGGACAGAAAAGCTTGCCCAAAAGTGCAGGTCCTGACTGAGTCTATCTCTAGGAAGTTCTAAGACAGGCTCAGCCATCCATAGTGAGGATGTGAGCATCTCCCGAGCCCAGGGCGGGGTGGACTGCAGAGGGTACCAGGAAGATGTGGGGGTGGCAGTGTTCTGTGTCTTCCTTGGAATAGTAGTTACACAGCTGAGTAGCCTGTCGAAGTCATGGAACTGTTTACTTAAAATGAGCGCATTTTATTTTATAAACCACAGTTGGCCCTTCATAGCCACCGGTTCCTATCTTTGGATTCAACTGTGGATGGAAAATATTTGGGGAAGAAAAACAATAACAATGCAACAACTAAGAATAATGCAAATAAAAAGTGATATGGTATAACCATTATTTACGTAGCATTTGCATTGTATTAGATATCATAAGTAATCTAGAGATGATTTAAAGTATTTGGGAAGATGTAGGCAGATTATATGCAACTGCTGTGGCATTTTATATAAGAGACTCGAGCATCTGGAGGATTTTGGTGTTCCCCCCTCTGCTACTGAGGGACGACTGTGTAACATCAATAATGTTAATTTAGAAAATAGAAACAAGGAAACAGAAGACATGAAACACCAGGTGGACTGGCCCTGGTCTGGGCTCTTCATGGCCTCCTTGTACTGCCCTGCTTGGGTTTGTGTCTCCTTCATGTCTTGAGTCTGCAGCTGCCACAGGTCTGTGGAGACAGGAGCAAGTTTGCATAAGCGGCAGTTTTGTACACACGCTATATGTGTGCATGTATGTGTCCATATACACGTATGTGTGTGTGCATGTGTGTGTGTGCGTGTGTGGTTGTTGCTGGTGATCGTACAGAATTCTGAACCCTTTGTTGTATACGAGGCCTTTAGACAATGGCTTGTTTCGTCTCTCAGCGCCCCCATGGAAGAGCCTGGAACTTGCCTGCTTTAGCGAATCCGTCTGGCTCTTGTCTGGCTGTGAGTGAGCAAGACCACTGGGGGCGCAGAGGCTGGACCCGGACCCTCTGTGAGAGCCGCCGGGGGAACTTGCAGTGTGGTCAGGGCTGGTTTCCTATGTGCCTGTTTCCTTGTCTCACAGCTCTTGCCCCCTCTGCGTCAGATTGCAGAACACCAAGCCCACGTCCGATGTGAGGCTTTTTATTTCAGACTTCTTGTAGAGACTCCATGAGTTAGCAGTAACCATGTGTATTTTTTGTTTTCTTTTCACCCAGGGTTACCTTCCTGCCAATGTAGACCGAAGACCGTCCACTCTCCAGAGAAAACAAAAAGAATATTTTGCTTTTATTGAGCACTATTATGATTCTAGGAACGATGAAGTTCACCAAGATACATATAGACAGGTGAGAGTGCTTTTTCTTTTTCGTACATTACTCGACATACTTTGATTTGGTGATGATTTGTAGGAGGGAATGCTTTGTCAGCATATCGCCGATTGGGTCACAGACTTTTATTTTCTAATAAATTAATTTGAAAACAAATAATGGCGAATTTCCTCTAACAGTGATACCTGCTTGTCTCTAGTTCCTTCTACAAAAGTAAGAATGTGTTTTTGATTGAAGTTACAAAACATTAAGTAAATACCAGAGATCCCCAGGACCTGCCTCGGGTGATGATGGGCGTTTTGTATCTCAGTGAGCTGCCGTCTGGGAATCAAAAGGCTCTTCCTGAAGGTCTGGGACTCGGCATTTAACCAGATCACATCACAACGGAGAGATTCCACGGCCCCCATGGCATGGGGGTACAGTTAGGGCGTGTAGGTAGGAGAAAGGTGTAGTCATCAGCTTGATTGGGGGGGTGGGCACACTTTATACCAGAGCAAGAGGTGTAGCCAGTTTGTTATTTTGCTATTTAGTTTAATACAAAATGGGTATAATTATGGTTTCTTAAATAGTCAATTGACAGATGATGTGCATAATGGGAAAAATACTTAAAATTGATTTATGCTTCACAGTGCATCCAGAATTTGCTGTTAGAGCTTTAACAGCTCTTCGAGGACTTTATAATTCTCATTCTTTCTGTAATATGTGAAAGGTCAAACTGGTAGTTCTTAATTGGCATCATTTTCTTATATATCTGAAATCAAGTTCTAGTTTCTCTGAGGCGTGTCACTATTGACTATTCCCTTTGTAAATCCTACTTCTAGGTGAAGGAGTTTTGCCAAATTTTTCTACCTCAGATACGGGATATCCACATCTCTTTGTTGGTATAAATCTGTTAAAAAGGCCTGAAGACAGGCCTTACCTCTGGTACATAAGCAGAGATTCTTTAAGAGCAGTGGCTTCTTGGGAAGCATGTTCCTTACGGATGGGATACAGCTCAGGGTTGGCAGGAAAAGTGCCTTTTTCCAGAGTGAGGCAGTAGGAAGGGCACGGACCCACCTCCTTCTGCTCCTGGGACGGAGCTCCCGCGCCTGCGCTGGAGTGGTCCTTGTGTCTCACACTGGGGGGCTCCGGCACACTGGGCTGCACACAGTTATTCTGGGAGCCTGATTTGAGATACAGGTTGCCTTTGGATTTGGTTAGGGAAATACTAGCTTTCCCGTTTTCTTTTTCCATTTCACTGGTTTTAGGAAATTGAAGAATTTGGTATTGTTTTAAACCTGTTTTCAATGTGTTCTTGTTCAAGAAAAAGACTTCCCAAAGGATGACACTAGCATCTTTCTGCAAAATTTATCAAGCTGTATTCTACTTTGAATTTCTTAAGGGAAAGTTAATTACGAACAGGTTGCATACATCTTTCTTTAGTTACTGCGATAGGTAATAAAAAGATTCCCTATCATTGTGAATTCCGAAAAGATGAGAGATACGTACCGTAGCGTGGGGTGGTTTTTCCTGTCTGCCCGACTCCGGCAAATGTGCCTCTTGGGATGTCCCCTGTGCTTTCTCGCCGTTGTCATTTCCGGCAGAGCTGAACTCGATTTGGGTTTGGGGCCCTGCTTTCTCCCTGCTGCCTACTCATGGGTGTTTGACCTGTGAACCGAGCTCCACTGACCGTCTGACCCGAGGCGTGCAGCACCCACCCTCCCGCACCGATGCGGGCAGCAGGAGGGTGGTGGCCTTGGCGTGTCCCCTCATTCCTCTGTTGTCCTTTCTTCATTTGATTTTTAAGTGCTTACTCTTCTGCTGCAGATGTTATGTGAAAGCCACAGGGAGTTGGTCAGAGTTAACACACCGGCTGCCATGCGAGTGGTATTTAACTCAGGCCGGTTTGAGCCCAGGGCCTCATGAAGCAAAACCCTGCAGTTGGTTCATGAAAATCTTACTTGTTGATGTTGATATTGTTATAATTAATATTGACAATTTAATTCTAAAAACGTGGATTGTGTTGCGTATAACTCACATGCAGAAAACAATAAAAAACCCAACAAATTAGAAAGAATTGTTTTAATAAAACACCGTGGCCCCAAGGAAAAATTTTTTTTTTTCCTGGTGTGGCAGTCAGTGTGTTAAAAGATTCATCTGGTGTGTCTTTCCCTCTCTAGGTAGGTTCTATAGACCTTTTCCCTGCTTGCTCAGTCCTGTGCATGATGCGGACAGGAGGGAGGGAGTGAGGGGCACACAGACCCTATCTTCCCAGCCTTGCAGAGTACCCCCCTTTCTATGCTGGATCCTCTCCTCCTGACAAAAGTGACAGCAGGGTGTGGGGGTGACATGTGTGCTGCCCTGTCTGCTCAATAAACGGGTGACAGGCAGCTCTAGTGTAAAGGTGGGCTGTGCTGATCCTGGGCGTGCAGAGGTGGATCACAGCCCCGTTCCTGCCCTACAAGAGCTTATGGTGCTCATGCTGGGGACATGTGTGCCCACACAAGTGTAACTGTATAGGAGCAGTGCTTTGAGGATGGCCTTCCAAGACGACTGGGTGACAGGCCTGAAGACTCTGGTCCCTGGCTGTGCCTGGGCTCCTGCATGTGCCTCTCTGGATAGAGCACTGTTGGTCCTCCTCCCCCTCCTTCCCCACCCCTCCCCGCAGCACTGCTGCCCGCAGGTCTCCTCCCGCAGAGCTGCGCGTGCACTTCCGCTTGGGCTGTTGACCCTCAGTCTTACTGGATCTTCACCAGGAACCTTTTGAGGGACTTCGAGCAGGCATTTTGTAAACAAGGAAGCTGGGTCCCGGAGCCCAAGTTCTTTACTCAAGGCCACAGTGCTAATAAGTAGCAGAGTAGGCTTGTCCCAGTCTCCTGGGTGTTAGAATCCTCTGTGAGCATGTGCAAGAATGGGGTGAAATGAAACAAAGTTGTAGAATATCTTTTGGCATTAAAATGTGCAGGTCTTCCCTTAGCCTGTGTGGGCTACTGCCCTGGGTACATGGGGGTGAGGGTTGTGTGGCTGGTGTGAGATGTTCATGTGGGCTGTGGGAAGCCAGCCCGTGATACCAGCGCAAGCTCTGACTACTCCTGTTTGGTTGCTTCTTGAACCCACAAGTGTCCTCCTCTGGAGTGTCAGGGACTTTATTGTGACTCTCATGTCAGACTGTGGCCAAGCAAGAATCAGCTGACACTGGCAGAGACCTTCAAATGCGTCCTTTGAAAAGTGTTCTAGATTCCCCAAGGACTTTGTGAAGTGGAGAAAAATGTGGCCTGTGTCCAAAAAGAAGCTGTCACAGCTGAAAACTTGTACACTGTCGATGCACTTGAATTGCTCTCTGTGTCAGAGGCTGAAAATCAATGTTTACTAATTGCTATGGATTATGTTACTAAATAGCTGAGGGCCTGCTCTGTTCCTAATCATACAGCAACCACTGCTTGGTGGGGGGAGTGTCGAGCAAGCCCGTCATCCTGGGACTGGGTGCGCCTGGTCAGGAGGACGTGTGTGGATGCCTCCTCCAGAGGAGAGCTTGAGAACATGGGGAATTAGTATCCTCAGAGAGAGAGCAGGTTGCCAGGCAAATTACATTCATCATTAAGTATTGCTGTTTTAATCATAATCCTCATAATGATGTTTGTCATCATGTAAAACAAATGTGTCTTTCTCCTGCCTCTCCAGATCCACATAGACATCCCTCGGATGAGCCCTGAAGCATTAATACTTCAGCCCAAGGTGATGGAGGTAAGAGCCATGACCTGATATTCCTGCAGACTCGTGTCCCTTTGCTGGGAGTGACTGATGATGCCACTGTGCCAACCGGACAGTGGATGCAATTGACGTGCTTCACCTAGAAGCAAGTTTGTGGTGGCCAGTTTCTGGTGCCTTTGGCCCTTGTGGACATAATTGCTGACGGGAATCTCTACTCTTTAAATATTTCTATTGGGCAATACTGATACATACAAAAGAATTGTGTGTATGAGATTTAAGAACCAGCACCCACTAGTCTGAGCAACTGTGTGAGTGAACCTGGCTCGAACCTGACCCATGGCTGAAGCTGCTTCCGTGTGCTCCCCTCGCAACCCCTCCACGGGGGACGGAGGACCCCTCTCCCGACTTTCATGTTTACGATTCTTCATAACTTTCACACGTGTCATGTGCTACCAAGAACTTGCCGTGGTACTTAATTTTGCATCTCGAGCTGTATCGCTCTTTGTGTAGTGTAGTCCCTGCAGCTTGTGTTTCCTCCTCACGTTGTTTTTAAGATTGAGCCAATCTGTTGTATTTATTTAAATATACCTCACTCTCTTTAGCCTGTTTCTTGTTGATGGGCATTTGAGTTGTTTCTAATGTTCTGCTATTAGGAACAGTGTTGCCTGGGACCTTCCTGTGCATTTACGCAGGCACCAGCAGGCAAGGGCTTCTCCAGGGCATTTATGAAAGAGAACAATTGCATGCTTGGGCGTGGGCCTGTTACACTTCAAGACAATATCAACATGCTTCCCACAGGGTTCTACTAATGAAACTTTGAACCCGCAGAGTATTAAGAATTCCTGGTACTCCACGTCCTTGCCAATTCTTGATTTGTCAGATTTCTTAGCTTTTGTTTCTCTTGAGGGCATTGTTATTGTGCTTCTAATTTTCATTTTTTGGTTAACTAATGGAGTCAAGCATCTCTTCTTATAGGTACGGGTGTCTTCTGTGTTCCACCTCTGGAAAGTGCTTGTTCCTGCCTTTTGCCCATTTTTCTTCTGGGTTGTTGATCTTTGCATGGCAGGGATTCCAATTCTTTGTCAGATGGTATGTGGCGAATATCTTCTCCCACTCTGTGGCTTTTTTCTCCTTTTCTTTTTGGTGGCCGTTAATGATCAGAGTTTCTTAGTTTCAGTGTACTTGAACTCGTCAGCCTTTTTTGGTTAGCGCTTGCTTAAGAAATCCTTTCCCTGCGTGTGTCGTCAAGGTGCTCTCTCTCCCACATGTTCACCAAAAGTTCTGTGTTTCACGCCTCTGTGTTTAATTCATCCACAGTTGCTGGCCCTGTGACATGAGGTAGGAGTCAACTTAATTTTCTCCTACAATGACCAGTGAGTCCTGCACTGTCTGCGGTTCCGCCTCATCTCTCCATGTTGCTGCGTGTCACATCTGTCTGATGCCGTTGCCACACTGACATGGATCTGTTTTCTGTCCTCTGTTTTGTCTCAGTATTCAGGTTGTCTTCCCTTCAGATCACACCCTGCTAAGTACAATAATTTAGCTGTAGAATGTTTTAATATTTGGTAGGTCACACCCTGCTGCTGCTTGCTTTTCGGGGTTGAGTGGGGGTGGTCTTACTCCTTGCTTTTCTTCATGATTGTTAGAATCACATCACCCAGGCCTTTTCATTTGTTTTTTTGCTTGTAAGGTCTGTTTGATGTGTGGTTGGAATTGCATGGAATCTATGGATCAGTTTGGGAGAATTGATATCATTATGACATTTAATATTGATTTTCATGAACATGCTGGTTCCCCATTGTTATGCCATTTTTATGCTTTTCAATTAAGTTTTAAAAATTTTTCCAGAAAGGTCTTATACATGGTTTATTATATTTATTCTTAGTTATTATGTTTTTCTTGCTATACTAAATGCTACTTCTTTAAAGTAGAATTTTCTTATTGTTTGAAACATTTTTTTTGCATATTGTTTGCTCCAGTAAATGTACTCTTAAACTTTGACATCTCTTGTCTGTGCAGTAAATCCATTAAAAAAAAAGAATCCAGGATTGTTAAAGCAAAACTGCGAACACAGAACAAGAGAGAAAGAACACAGAACACAGAACACAGAGAAAATTAGTTTTTAATAGTCATTTTGAGATACTTCTCTTTGATTGTTCTTTTCAATAGTTGTGCTTATTGTACTGGAAAACAAGAGATAATATATTATAACCTCCTTTTTACTTATTATTAATATTTTATTTAATGGAAAAATAGAGTCCGCCACAAGACTTTTGGTTTATTCTTAGTTACTTTTTCCTGCCACTTGCCACTGTCCTCGTAGAACTGACATCTCAGGCCTTTTGGTCTCAGTGTGGATCTTGAATCACTACCAGTTGGTGTCAGTTGGTCCTCTTGCCTGTGACCTCCTTGGACCTTGGTCCCACAGGTTTGGGGAGCCTCCCCCGGCATTGGGGCTCACTCGGCCCCTGTAGGCTCTGGAGTCGCTGACACTCAGCAGGGCGGGTCACCTTCGGGTCAGATGGCTTCTGGGACAGGCTGGTGGATGTCGTGAGTGGGTAACCTGAGCGCATCCCTGAGAGTGTGTGTGTGTGTGTGTGTGTGTGTGTGTTTGTGGGGGATTAAATGATGTACAGTGGGCTTTAGGAAAGTACTGAAATGTTTGTTTTGTGTTGGCCAGTAGGCAAAATCGAGTTATGATTTCCGGTATTGTAGAGGTTAGATTTAGATATATCTGCAAGTGACAGCAAATCTATAATAATTGTGGCTTCACAAGACAGAAGTGCATTACTCTGTCCAGCATCAGTTCCTTGTCAGCGAATTGGGTGCCTCTCTGTGCTTGGCCTTAACCTCATGGTCCACGGGGGATCCTTGTCATGTTTGCATTCCACGAGCTCTTGCAGGGCAGTGGGATGTGGGTAAAGATGTGTCACAGAAGTTGCTCATAGTATTTTCTTTCTGCTTCTGTCCTACGGTTATAACTTATACCCTCCTGACTTGGCTTAGTGACGTGGTTGTACTTAGCTATGTGCGAATCAGGAAAACGTAACTTTGATTTTAGTGGCTCGTGCTTCACTGGAGTCTGGGCTTCTGACGACTCAGAAAAAAGAATTTCTACCATAAGTGTTTCCCTATCCGTCCATGCATGCATTTATTCATTCCAGAGGTGATGGCCAGGCCTGTTCTGGTCACTTTCTCCTTTCCCTGTCTCCCTCCCTTGCTCTTCTCCTTCCTGTCAACTTTATGGAGGTCTAGTTTACATACAATAAAATTCACCTACTGTAAGTGTGCAGTCAGATGCGTTTTGACACCTGTGTATAGGAGTGTGACAGCCACCCGAATGTGATATGGAGCATTTCCTTCGCCCAGAGCGGTTCCCCCATGTCCCTTTGCTGTCAGTCTCCTCTCCCCATGCCCTGCCCCCAGCAACTGCTGATCTACTTCCGTGTGTGGTTTCTCTTACTCAGCGCAATGCCCTTGTGAGTCACCCATGTTGGTGTATGTGTCAATAGTTCATTTCTTTTCATTGCTGGGCATTGTTCCAGTGTGAGTACGCCACAGTGTGTCTGTCCATTCACCATTGGCAGACACGTGGGTTCTTTACAGTTTTTGTCCATTACAAAATAAATTTGCTATAAACCTTCATGTACAAAGCTTAGTGAGGGCATCTGCTCCCCTCCTCCCTCTGGTAAGTACCCAGTAGTGGAATTGTTGGGTTTCATGATAAAGGTATGCTTAGCTTTATAAGAACTGCCAAACTATTTTACAGTGTGGCTATACCAATTTGCATTTCCACCAGGAATGTATTAGAGTTCTAGTTGCTCCACATCCATGCCAACACTTGGTATCATCAGTTTTTTTAATTTTAGTCATTTTTAGTGGGTATATAGTGATATCTTACAGGGTTATAATTTACATTTCCCCATTGAGTGATGATGTTGAACATCTCTCTTTATGCTGGCTTGCCATGCATATGATCTTCTTTGGTTAAGTGTTTGTTCCATTTTTGTTCCTTATTTAATTGCTTTTAAAAACTTTAACTTGCCTGTTCGTAGGCCACCCGTCAGACCTTCTGAATCAGACTCCTGGGGTCGAGCCTGGAAATCCCTTTTTCAAGTCAGCTCAGCCAGACTTAGGAACTGTAAGACTCGAGTGTCTGTAACTGCCCCTGGGGGATGTTGCCGTGAGTGAGAAGTGAGGACCATGGGAGGCCTCCTAGTCTTTGCCCAGCTTCCCTCGGGGGGAGCAAAGGGCCTTTGCCAGAAGGTCCCTGCCCCTTGCTCCTCCCAGGGTGGTCCCAGGAGGGCCTGAGGGAGGAGGGGAACACCCTCCACGTCCCCCTGAGCCCAGGCTGTGCTCAGGGCTGTGGGGTGTGGAGGTAAGGGCCCTCGTGGCGCTCTGAGGGGGGCCTGGTGCTTCTTAGTGCTCCACCTGCCCTCCTCAGGGAGGCCACTTGCTCTTTTCACCCCCTGCCCAGTTTGAACAAACTCAATCTATTGCATTAAAGATACCAACTCTGACCTGAGACCCTCTGCAGCTGTGGTTGGTACAGTGAGTTTATCGAAGAGCCATATTCAAATATTACCCTTGGGCCTTTTCAGTTCATAAATTAATCATCTTCTGTGTGGCTTTTCCTCCGTAGTTATTATCTGCCCTCTGGTCATCTTCTTAGAGCAGTTTCACAAATTAAGGATATAAGTTGCTTTTTCCAATTAACCATGGAGAAGCAGTGTCTCATCACGTTTTAGCAGACACAGAGGATAAATTAAACACGCAGGCTTTTTAAAGCAGATTATTTATGTATAGTTCTTAGAATTGGTGCAGTGAGTTTTTCGTGATCCTAAAGCATTGGGATTTTCTGGGAGGCAAGTATCAATGAAGCCCAGATTTGTTCATGCTGGACTCTTTCCTTTTTGTAAACCTCTTTCCTGACCGTAGCCTCTGTGGAGTCAGGCAGGCTGTGCTGATCCTGGGTCCCCATGTGTCTGGACGAGAAGGAGCCAGTGTTGGTTCTGTTGACCAAGGATCGGGGCCTAGCCGAAGTGCATTTGTGGCATTTGCACACGCTGTTACTTCCACCTGGAGTGCCCCTCTCCAGCCCCTCTGCTTGGTGGACCCTTCCGACCTTGCCAACACCACCTGTCCCTGCCTTTCCGGTCCTGACATCACCCGTGTTTCCCACTCTGGGACCTTGGCTGTGTTATTGGCATTGTTTGTTAGTAAGTCTCTTTCCCGTGAGACCACATGCTCTGTGAGGGCAGAGAGCTTCACTCTGGTGGTTTCCAGCCCCAGCACCGTGAGTTGGGTTGAATTGATCAGTGTGAATCATCTTGCTGTGACTCTGACCTTTGCCAAGGGCTCAGGGCCTCTCCCCGTTAGACTGCGAGCTCTAGGACGGTAGGACCTGGGTCTGTTTCTCTCTAGTGTCTCCCTGTCACCTACTGTGGGCGCACCCCCCAGCGTGGGCGTCCCGTGGGTCCTCTACTGTGCGAGGGGATGCTGGACAGCCTGCGTGCCTGGAGGCCTGGGTGCTGAAAGTGTCTCTGTGTCTGTTCTGTTACTGCTTGTCACTGCATTTGGTATCACAACTAACCCATTTTTTCCCAAAGGTGGGGACTCATTTGTGAAAACCCAAGAAATAATGTTCGTTATATAATCAATTCATTAAACTCTTCTGGTATATATTTTGGGGATCCAATCCATAGATCTTTCCTTCTTTTTTTTTTTTAACACAAGTGACTCTTTTTGATTCTGACAACTTTCACAGGCACATGTAGGGAGTGAAAGTGTAACAGCATGCATGTGAACAACACACCCCAAACTCAGAAGAGTGGCCTGTCTACGGATAGAGTATGGTTTTGTGTGCTTGACTGCGTTTGTAGTGTTTTATTCTAAACCGCAAAATGACATGCAGTAGGTACAGCTGTCTGTTGAGATCATGAACTGCTTGGTGGGTACATGTGGCTGCATTATTTTATTCTGGTAAGTGTCAAGTATTTCATAGAAGTCACCAGATTAACGTCTCCATTGGCTGCAGTTGCCTGTTGGAGTGTGGTGGCCGTCCCCACCTGTGTCTGGAGGACGGCAGTGAATTTGGTCTACTAAGCTCCCAGGGGTCCTGACTCCAGACTATAGCCCCAAGACAGGGGTCCCATGTCATGGGGCTCTGGGGAGCTTAGGAAGGGTGACAAGCTGGCACTGAAGCCCCGCCCCACCTGTGTGTGTTTCATGGGTGCCAGGTGGAGGTTCAGCCCCGCACCTTCTGCCCCTGCCTGTGTTACTGACCCGAGCTGTGTCCGTTTGCCTGTGTGCAACAGAAAGCCAAACACCGAAGTGCTGGGTTTTTGCAACAGGAAAGGCTTACTTACCGCCAGGCACCCGGGCGAGGAGAGGACCAGGCTCAAATCCGTCTCCTGTCCTTCTTTCTCGCTTTGTTTTTATGGTGAGAAATATCAAAGCAGAAAGGTTTCTATAACATATGTGTCCAATTTAAAGAAAAAAAATTAAAAGTTAACTTCAGGATCCCTACCATTGAGCTGAAGAAACAGAACAATGCTAATATATTTGAAATTGCTTCTTTTGCAAACATTTCTCTACACCCCAACAAGTAAACATTTTCTCAAATTTTGGTTAATTATTCTCTTGTTTTTCTGTATGTTTTTATCTCATGTGTGTGTGTGTCTGTGTGCGCGCGTGTGTTTTGCCGGTGATCTTGCATCTTAATGGAGTTGTGCTAAGTGGATTCATTTGGGATTGCTCTTTGTATCACAGCATCCATCCATGGATGCACGCAGCTGTAGTTCCTTATTCCTCTGCTTCAGCATGTTCCATTGTAGGTGCTGGCGTTTCCTTATCCAGCCTGATGTTCATAAGCATTTGGGTTGTTTTCATTTCCTTGCTGTTTCTCTTGGTGTTACCAGGAACACCTTGTGTGAGAGTTTCTCTGGGGATCCTCCCCAGATGTGGGGCTGCGGGGTTGGTGCAGGGTACGTGTGTCTTGGGTACTGCCAGGCTGTGGCACCTGCAGGCAAACACCCAGTGCTCTCTGCACCTGCAGCCGTACTTGGAGTTGTTAGACTGGGAATCCTGCTGTACTCTCAGAAGTAGTTGCTTGTTGTGCTTTTAATTTTCATTTACCTCATCACTGTTGAGGTTAAGTATTTTTTCATAGTTTTTTTTTGCCATTTGTTTTTCCTCTCTTGTGAAATGCTTTTGCCCCTAATGCTATTGTGTTGTCTTTTTTTGTTTGTTAGTTTGTCCTACTGATTTGTAAGAGTTTACTGACATGTTCTGGATACTAATTCCTTTTTGGACATACATGGATGCATATACCTTCGTTTAGTTAGTAGGTTGGTTTTTCACTCTCATTGGTGAACAGAGTTCTTATCTTTTCCTTCATGATTAGACCTTTTTGTGTCTTAAGACGTCCTTCCCAACTTCATGGTTTCAAAGAAATCTTCTTATATTTCTACTAGTTTTGAAGTTTTGCCTTTTACATTTAGGACATAATCTACTTAGAATTGACTTTGTATGGAGTTTGATGTAGTGGTCTGTCTTAGTCTGTCTGTGTTGCTGTAAAGGAATACCTGAGGCTGGGTAATTTATGGAGCACAGAGGTGTGTTTATTTGGCTCATGGTTCTGCAGACTGTGTGAGAGGCACGGCACCAGCGTCTGCTCCTAGTGAAGGCTTCAGTCTGCTTCCACTCACGGCACACGGCGGAGGGCAGTTGGCTTGTGCAGGGCTCACGTGATGAGAGGAAGCAAGAGAGAGAGGAGGAGGAGCTCGGCTCTTTTCAACAAGGAACTTAGTGCGAGAACTCACTCCATCCGCGAGAATGGCACCAAGCCTTTCATGAGGATCCTCCTCTGTGACCTAAATGCCTCCCACTGGGCCCCACCTCCCACATTAGGGACCAGATTTCAATGTGAGACTTGGTGGAGCCAGACAAGCCCTATCCAAACTACAGCATGGTCCATTTTCTTTAGAGACTCCCCACACGGGTGACCGGTTGTAGCCCTTGCCTACGAATCATCTGTGCCTGCTCTGACAGCTCTCAGGGTTCCACATGCGTGTGGGGCGCTTTCCGGGCTCCCCACCCAGTTCCACGGATCTGTTTGTCTATCCCTGTGCAGCTTCACCTTGTCTTGATACTGTAGCCTTGAATCTGGTAGGACAGGCCAACACCATTCCTAGTTTTTGTTTCTTGACCATTTCTGGCTTTTTGCTTTTGTGTGTAAATTTAAAATCAGCTTGTTATGTTTCATGAAAATCTCAGAAATGAGGTTAAATCTATTGATCAGTTTGGAGAGAATTAATAGTTTTGTGTTTAGTTCCTCTGATCTTTATTTTCAATAATATTTCCCCCTTAAATTTACCTAACAACTTGTTAAATTTATTCAGAATATATTTTTTATAAATAGTGTCCTTTAAATTTTTTTTTTTTTTTTTTTTTTTTGAGACAGAGTCTCGCTTTGTTGCCCGGGCTAGAGTGAGTGCCGTGGCGTCAGTCTAGCTCACAGCAACCTCAAACTCCTGGGCTTAAGCGATCCTACTGCCTCAGCCTCCCGAGTAGCTGGGACTACAGGCATGCGCCACCATGCCTGGCTAATTTTTTGTATATATATATATTTTAGTTGTCCATATAATTTCTTTCTATTTTTAGTAGAGACGGGGTCTCGCTCTTGCTCAGGCTGGTCTCAAACTCCTGACCTCGAGCGATCCACCCGCCTCGGCCTCCCAGAGTGCTAGGATTACAGGCGTGAGCCACCCCGCCTGGCCTTAAATTTTTAATTTCATTGTCTAATCTGTATTGTCAGTATATAAAAATGCAGTTGACTTTGGTAAGTTGTTAACCTCTTTCATCAATTCTGATAATTTGTGTGTAGATTTATTTGAGATTCCTAAGAAGTCTATCATGTCCTTTGGAAATAATGATGGTTTTATTTTTTTCTTTCTCTTTGGCATGTGCTTTTTCCCCCCTTTTTGTTTATTTTGTTTTGCTGGCTAAGACTTCCGTTACAGTGCTGAACAGAAGTAGGGAAAGCAGACATCCGGTCCCATCCTGGATGTTTTCAGGGAAGTCTTTTAACATTTGCACCATGCATGGACTTGTGATATCTAATCTTTATTATGTTAAGGATGATGCCTTGGTCTTAGTTTTAAAATCATAAATGGTTATTGAGTTTTATCAAATTCTTTTTCCTCCCTTCATCTGAGGTAATATTTTTGCTTCTTTACTATTAATGCAGTGAATTTTATTAGACGATTTCCTACTGTTGAGCTAACTGTACATTCCTGAAATAAATCCAAGTTGGTCATTATGGATTTTTGTAATGCATTGCAGGATTAAGTGTGTTAACATCTAATGTGCCACACTGCCAGAAACGGAAGCCAAGTTTCTCTTTAATTTGAAAAATGCTTTCTAACCGTTTATTGATTCTTCAGTTACGTGTTCATATGTAATCATATCAGTTGTGTTGAATATTTGTTCTGGTAATAGCGATGCTGTGATGTTTTATTTGAAAGTATATTGTTTCTTTCCAAATATTTTTGAGGACATTAAAAAAAAGAAAGTATTGTTTCTTTTCAGTCCTTAGTTTTGAATGTATTAAACCTCTATGTTTTGCTAACCTATCAAGACACTTGATGTGGGCACAAGATGTGGGATATAAGTTCACATATTTGAATGAAGTGAATGCTGAGTAATTCACACACCAAGTGTGGCATCATTGCTCGTCGTAAGAGAGTTCTACATATTAACTCTGTTAAAAACATACAGTTGGTATTTGTCTTGGTATACTTAGTATATGTTTTACGTGATATGTGGTTGCCTTTTAATCCACGTGCTAGATTTTTGTAGACTTTCATTTTGGTTTCATTCATCAGGTATTGTAATTCATAGGAGGGAATGTTCTTTGAATCATTTTGTGGAGACGCGAGTTGTGAGTAATTTCTTCTTTTTGAGCCTACAGTGCTTCTGGATTTTGCAGGATATAAATCCCACAGGTCTCCATGGAATTCTTCATTGTGTGGCTCCTCTCACAGAAATTATCTCAATTGTGCTTTATATGCTGTGAAATCTTACTGCTGATTCATGTAGTAGAATTATGATATTTTAAAATTTCTGAAATCAGATTTTTTGGTAGGTGATCAAGAGCACAGCAACATTTTCAATTTCAATATCTTACTTTTTAGTAGGCAAAATATCTCAGCTCCCTCACGTGCTCTGAACTGCTGGTGTTCCAGTCTTGCCATGGAGGCCTGGGCAAGGAGCTTGATAACGTGTAGAAAGCAGAGACAGAGAGAGATCACTAGTAGGGGACCTCTGAGCCCTCCCGGAGCTTTGTGTGGAAGATGCTGTTGAGACTTTTAGGAAGAACCTGTTGGTTTTGCATTAGCACGTGGGTCATGGTGCTCAGGTTTCTGAAGTTTGGCAGACAAACTGGGGATGCTTCTAGTTTTTTAAATTTCTTCAGTCCTGATGGTAACAAGTAGTAACAACTACTTTTGTTATTGTTGAGTATAAACTGATTTGCAGAAAAGATACCTTGGGAAGAATTTAAACTTTGTATTACTGTTAATGAATTCCCACTCTCAAACAAAGACATGAGTATCAAGAATGTCACCAGACTTTACACTTGATCTTAGCCAAAAGGCCGAGAAGCGATGTCACCAGAACTTTAATGGCTAATAAAATCCAGTGAGTAGTCATTGTTAGAGCCATTTCAGATCATTCTGTGTTTTCATTAAACACGTTCACATGCTTAGGGCATCCTTGCTTTATTGTCCTTCGGTAGATAATATTGCTGCTTACACCAACAGCACATTCATTGAAATGGGAGCTAATGTCCTGTGACAGGTCTTTTCCTCCTCTGGTATCTGCTGTTTACTAGGCTGGCCCTCGCTTCTACTCAGAGTCCCTGCAAGTGATTGCATTGTTTTCACCTTTCCTGTGATAACGGCTAGTAAAACACCTGGATTTTTGACATACAAAGTTACAGGGACTGTGACTCCCTGAAGAATGCCCTTGGACACTCAGTGGGCATGAGAATGACACCAAAACCCAGATGTGGTCCCCATCCCCACAGTGCACGGTTGAAGTGTGGGGCGAAGACAGAGGTGCGTGAAACCCGGAGAGATCGTGTGAAGTTGTAAATGAAATCACAGTTGCATCCTACTGACTGCATTCTAGCCTCGCTGAAGGAATTGGAGGAGACAAACGGAGGGCAGCTGCAGGGTACTTGGAGTCAAGGGTGATGCCGATTGCTGATGCCACGGTGCTCTCCCGCCCTGGTCCTTCCGGACGTGTTTGTTCATCACCCTGTGGAGGGTGTTCTGAATCCCAGGTTGGGCTGCGGGCCCCACCTCCCTAGTGCACCTGGTATATCTGTTTTCTCGTGGGGCCTTTATAATCCACCCTCGTGCCCCATGGGTTGGCATGCTTTGGCCCAGCGGGCACCCGGGGGCCGTGCTAAGGTGAAGCACTGTGGCCCAGGCACCCCAGGTAGAGGATGGGGGACTTGCCTTTGTGTCCAGAACCTGCAGGGGAGCAGCCGAGTGAGCCCCAGCCTGCAGGGCCAGTTGCCTCTGGTGCAGGGTGGGAAGGCTCTGGAGCGGGGGCCATCCTGCCATCGAGCCAGCCCTCCTGCCTGTGTGCCCTCCCTGCCCTGGCCTGGCCTCCCCTCTGGGATCCTTGGTTTGGTCCCTCTGGTGTTTGACCTTTGATTTTGGTGACCTATTACTCTTTTCTGCTCTGCCCTGGTGGACTTGTGACTTCATTCTCACCTCTGTTGCTCCTCTGAGCTTGAGTCTTAAGGGACCTGCGGGTCCCCAGGGAGTTCTGAGGCATTGGGGCTGTCCTGGGGGCGTGGGCAGACTGAGAGGTGTCCTCACTGGACTGCACTGCCACTTTCTCCTCATTCCTGCCTCAGTGGGTGGGAAGAGGAAGCTCAGAGGAGCCGCTTTTCCTTTAAGTGGGACCATCATTGTGAGGTGACCTCAGTGGAGGGATGAGGAAACTAATGAATTTTAAAAGATCCTTATCTGATTCCATTTTTAGTTGAGAGCATCTGAGGGAGCAGCGGAGGCACTGAACAGCAGTTGGGACTGAGGGTGGTGGAAACTTGGAGCAAGCCGGGAAAAGCAAATGGCGGCCCAGAGCTTGCCTTGAGGTGCCGCCGTGTGCCCTGCATGGCGGTGGACGTGGGTTCAAGGGAAGCAGCGTGCGTAACTTGTGCCCCTTTCAAGTGTCACCTTGTTATGCTTTGGATGTGCTTATTTGGAAAAAGTGATACGAAATCAGTCAGTTATAGTTTTTTTTTTTTTTTTTACCAGTCTGAGAGTAAAGCTTAGAAATGGCTCAGTCCATTCTTTGAAAAATAGCCGTACAGTTATGTGATGCAGGGCTTAGAAGTCCTACAGCACACGTCCCTCTGTGTTGGGGACGGGACCTCTTTTTCTTACAGCAGGGTTTCACTGATACCTGATACGTGTGTGGCTCATTATGATGGAAATCACAGGGCGGCAGAATTCCAGGTAGTCCTCAGGGATGCCGCGTGAATGCTCTCTCAGCCCTGCGCCCTGTTCTGGTTTGCCCGGTGGTGATAAAAGATGAGAAAACATTTTAACTCGTGTCTTCGAGGACCTTGCTATGAATCCAACAGAGGGTCACGAGGACAGCGGCTTTCAGAGGGAGGCTGTGCGGGCCCCGGCCCCACAGTATCATTTCTGATGATTTGGGGAGAAGGGAGTTTTAAAGATGATACCAAATGACTTTGGGATTGGAGCTATTTAATATTTTTTGCAATTTCAAAACAAAAGAAAAGCATAACTCATATGAAGCGATTTAAGACAAAAGATAAAGGAATAAGGCATAGTCATTGAAAACAAAACAACAAGGACAAAGAAACCCTTAAGACCCCTCTTGTCGTTTCTGATGGAAAGCAGTCGTCCTGCTCATCAGCTTCACAGCTTGTCAGCCTGGAGCTCTCTGGGTCTGTAACTGTTGCCTCTTTGCGCAGAGTGACAGAGTGAATTAGGCAGCTGATTGATTGGCGTCTGTGCCGGATGTCCTGGAGGTGCCCTGTCCTGGAGCTTCCAGCCTCTGCAGCCGCCCCAGGACAGAGGGCTCGGAGCTGGGAGTCAGAGGGGAGCCTGAGGGCAGGAGCAGGTGGAGCACCAGGGGCTGGACTGAGTAGGGGCAGAGGTCCCCAAGGCTAGAGCCCAGGGAGCTTCTCAGGTGTGGCTTGGGGTACCCTGAACCTCCAGGCTCTGAGCTCTGAGCCTCTTGCTGCCTTGCTGGCTTCCTGCAGGCTGTTCCTCAGCCCATGGGCAGGGCAGGGATGAGCAACCCTTCTCCATCCTCTTGGTGGTGATGTCCCCAGACATTTGCTGCTTAGGGAAATCTTGTTTACATTATTGCAATGAGGGGGACTTTTCCCCCTCAGAGTCTGGGGGAGGCTGATCTATCGGTGGCTTGTGCCTGCCGGCTTAGCTCGGTGGCTGCTCCTTGCCAAGCCTCTTCCGTGCGTCTTGGGACCTGTAGTTGGCTTAGCCGAGGGTGGAACCTCGTCTATAGTGTGACAGCAGGAAGGCAGGCTGCGGGAAATTTAAGCAATTTATTTACCTTTCCTCCCCCCCACCCAAATTAACATAAATCAGAGAAGTTCTTCTTATTTTCTAAATTACTAGCTCTTGTTATAGGGAAATAATAGGCCAAAAGAGGAGTTTGGATCTGTAATTACATGAGGAACTAGGAGTGCCTGCCCAGAGTAAATGTCAGGGGAGGGGGACGCGCTGCTGTGAGCGATTAGTGGAAGTGATTTAATTGGCGTTGAGGTTGGCGTGCGCTCAGAGCTGCTGAGCTGGCTGGGCGCCGCGTCTACAGGGGACGGTGGGCCCACGGACAGCCTGCAGCGGCACGTCCTCGGAGCAGGAAACACGCTCAGGCCTCTTCTCAGTGACACCCAGGGCGGACACAGAGCACTTGGCCTTGCTTTTCATTTGCCAGGTTCTAGCCCACATCCTTGACTTGTGGCTTGGAAATAGCAAAGTCTTTTCAGGGAAAAATATGAGTAATTCTCCCCCTGTGGAGGAAAATCATCATGGAAGGCTGTTGGCTCTGTTTTTCAGCCATGTGTGGTTTCCCAAACAAACTTGGAGCCCATGGCTGTGTGTGTGTGCTTTGTGTGTGTGTGTGTGTGTGTGTGCGTGCTCTCTTCTATGTGCTCTTCTGTGTGTGTGTGCTCTGTACGTGTGTGTGCTCTCTTCTATGTGCTCTTCTGTGTGTGTGTGCTCTCTTCTGTGTGCTCTTCTGTGTGTGTTCACTCTTCTCTCTTTCTGTGCTCTCTATGTGTGTGCTCTGCATGTGTGTGCATGCTCTTCTCTGTGTGCTCTGTGTGTGTGTCCTCTGTGTGTGTGCGCTTTTCTCTGTGTGTGCTCTGTGTGTGTGTGCGCGCTCTTCTGTATGCGTGTGCTCTTTGTGTGTGTGCTCTGTGTATATGTGTGCGCGTGTGCACGTTCTCCTCTGTGTGGGAGGTTCCTCTTCTCCCTCCTCCCTGGGAGGCGCTCCTCATCGGTCTTCACGCCCCTCTCTGAAGTCTTGCTTCCCCAAATACTCCTATCTTCCCATCCGCCTTCGACAGAGCCATTCTGCCCCTTCCCCCCAGGTCCTTTTTTCACTGTCAGACAAGTGGGGGACCCTGAGGTCCGACTGTCTGGCATCTGAGGAGTAGGCTGGAGCATCACCCGATAGAGGAAGCAGAATGGGAAGCTGGTCACAGGCTCAAGTAGGTGTCACAGCATTGTCTGTCCAGACAGACCACCAGGTTGGGGCCAGGTACCTGCCAGTGGCGCCGAACTTGGAGAACAGAGGATGCGAGGGCTCCACATACAGGGCAGTGGGGAGAGGTTGGGTCATTGGCACCTACATTCAGCCAACAAAGAGTTCCTGGTCCTCTGTACCCGCCATGCGGGACTGAGGGCACAGCTGTGAGTGAGGCAGTGGAGACCCTTCTTTGGGGACACTCTGTGAAACAAGTGAGGGCTGCAGGCCAGAGCCGGCTGGCATGGTAGAGGGGCAGCTGTTGTGGATAGGATGGTAAAGGAAGTTGTCCCCAAGGAGATGACATTTGAATTAGGATCTTAGGCTGAAAATCACAGGAGCCATGAAAGTTTCGGAGAGAGGGGTTCCAGGTGGAAGGAGCCGCAGTGCACAGGCCCTGAGGTGGGAACAGGAGTGGCTGTGCTTGGGGAGCAGACCCAGGGCAGGGATGAGGTCAGAGAGGGCACGGCAGGGCAGCCACCTGTGGTCCTGGTCAGGAGTGTCTTGGGAAGCCACAGCGGGCAGACGCTCTGGCTGTGAGCTGATGTGCTCTACATTTTTGCCAGTTCCCTCTGCTGCTCGGTGGGATGCAGAACGTGGGAGTGCTAGCAGGAAGACCATCTGGGAGACTGTCCTGGCGGCCCAGGCAGGAGACGACGTGGCCAGGCCATGGGCAGTGGAGGTGGGAGAAGAGGTTGGAGGTCGCTCCAGTGGTGATGGCGGGTGGGGTCCACAGGTCTCCCCGTGGTTCTCCAAGAGGCTGACCCTGGGGAGTGAGGACGGGAAAGCACACAACTGTTCAGTGGCCACGCCGGGACTCACATCCGGTGTCATGTGTCTCCACGGGACAGCTTCTTTTCGCTGCTATTGCAGCCTGCCTGCCTTGTTAGAAGCCATTTTTGTTTGATGCTTGAGATACCTGCCCCTTTATTTACGTGTTACTGGGATTAAAGTCTTAAAACCTGATTTTCAGATTATAAAGAGAGATCAAGTAGAGTTAAATCTAAATAATTTGAACTGACTGATTGCTTTCCTTAGTTAATAATAAATCTGACTCTAAATTTTTCCCGAAGGTAATGCAAGTACACTCTCTCAAGCGCATCTGTCTAGGCTGGCGCTGTGCTTCCCGGAGGCCGGGCAGGCAGCGCCCTTCACCCTGGCCTGGGAGAGGGCAAGAGCGTAATGGCGGGACGTTTGCTGACTTTCGGAAGGTGCTGCGTTGGGGTGCTCCGCACTGCGTGTTTGCTGAGACCCGTTCAGTGCCCCTCGCTTGCCCCGTGTGCTCTCTTCCTCTCTCCCGAGTGATGTTCAGGGGGAACTTAATCCACCACGGGTGCCGTCTGGAGCAGTCGGCCTAATGGAGTCAGGGGCCCAGGCCTGCTCAGGTCTCTCCCCCCGCACCTTTCTCAGACCTTTCACGGGCTTCTGGGGGGCCTGGGAGTCACAGGAAACAGTCCCTTTGGGTTCCCTGCGTAGGTGGCGCGCCGGGTCCCTTGAGCAGACTAAAGCTCCCGGCCTTCCTCCCTGGCGAAGCCGGTGAGCCCTCTCGGCCATGCTGGTGTTCTCCAGTGCTCGGCGCTGGGAGGGGACTGCGTCCGTGCAGCGCCTGGGTCTCGGTGCGAGCGTGTGTGCGCGCGTGTGCGGCCCAGGGAAATGGTGGGGTGCTGCACCGCCTAGATGCCCGCCTCCCCCTGCGCTGAGCTCTGGCTTTTCCCTCACACACACGCCACACGCCACACACATAGCCTCACACACCCCACATGGATACATGCACACACCACACGTACCCCCCGACTCCACATACCCCACATATACACACCTACCACACATAGCCGCCCCACATACCCCACACCCCGCAGACACACACTTCACACACCTTGCAGCCCACATATACATACACACATACCCCTCCCCCACACCCCACAGATACCTCACACATTGACCCCCACATACACACCATACATACACACACACCACACATAGTCCCCTCACCCCCCACCCCCCACAGACAAATACATACCTCACACACGTGCATGCCCCCCACACCCACACACCCACACACACGCACACCCGTCACACGCCACACATAACCCCCTACCCTAAACACCACAGATATGCACCTCACATGCACGTGCACACCCCCACACCATACACACCACGTGTACTGTCCCTACACTACAGCCCCCCATACACACCGTACGCACACGTGCACCCCCCCACATATACAGCACACGCAAACCATACACACACCCCTCGCATAGTACCCCCCCATACACACCATACACACATGTATACACACCACACATACACCATGCACACCCCTGCACACAAACCATGCACACACCCCACAAACACTCTGGAAGCCTTGCTGCACGACTGTCTCCCTGTCCTGGCGGAAGCTCCCCGGTGCGCACAGCCCTCTGGATGGACGTGGCGGGATGTCGGTGGCGGGATGTCATTGGGGCTCCAGGGATGTCTCTGGACCTTCTTAGTGAGGAGACAGGCTCGGCAGAATTTCCCCATCTCTTCGTGATTCCATGGTCGGTGTGTGAGCCACCACGTTGTGCCTTTTTCTTTCTGTCATTGCTCCTGCTGGCTGCCATGCAGCCCCTGTCCTGTCCTTTCCTGCTTCTGTCGGGGTGCAGAGGCCGTAGGAGGCTTCCAGGTGAGTGGTTCTAGGGGCTGTTACCCTCACGAATGCCTTTGCCTGCTCAGCTCACCTAAGCTGCCCTGAGTCCTGTCACTGCCCTGCTCAGGCATGTGCTGTCGCCAGGGCTTCCTTTGTGCCGGTGGCTGGGCAGGGAAGGGCTGCCGCTCTGTGACTCGCAGCAGAGCTGCTGCTGTCGAGGGTGCCTTCCTACTGCAACCGGCTTCCTGCTCTCTCTGGGGGGTGCCGAGGGGCTGCCCATAGGATGCTGCTTCCAGCTTCAGTGAATAGCATCCTTATCATTTGCTAAGTTTTTGTGCAGGAGAAATTTTTAAATGGTGCCATGTTGAGTGATTTTGGTCTTTGGTTTTATTTAAATATTCAGTTCTGAGTTCTCTCTGGAAAGCTGTTGACTTAAAATGAAAACTGTGTATGAATATACATGTGTGAATGTGTTACTCCTTCACCCAGTGTTTATCAGGTGCCTGCTGGGTTAGTCATTCATCTGAGCAGCCACAGTGGATGGAGCACTGGTGTGGGAATTGGTGTGGGGGCTGGTGTCACCACCGCAGACCGTGTGCCCTGGGTTAAGAGACTTCCCCTGTCGGTACCCAGGTCCCTTCTTTGTATATCCCAGGTTGAAGCTGATTTTGAGGATCTGGACTACCAAACCCAATAATATTTAGGGTTGTAGGCAGTGTGGGAAGGGATTGCCTTCCCAGGGTATGACTACAGTTGGCTCTGCAAGGTTCTGATGTTTGGAAGCAAAGTAATCCATTCATTTGTGGGAGTGTTCATCGCTGACTTCATTGTGTGCCTTGTTTGTGTAAGACTGGACAGAGCAGTGAGACCCCACCTTGGCCAGCATGCAGCCTGAGGCTCAGGCTGGAGCCAGCAGCAGGAGACTCTGTGGAGAGGAGAGAGACCAGAGGGACACAAAGTAGTAAGTGGTTTGTCCCTCCAAGCAGACCGTGGAGAGGAAGCAGACAGCAGTGGAGTCTTCCCTGAGGAAGTGTGCTTGAAGTGAATGTTGAAAGCTATTAGGTCATTAAATATGAAATGTCTAATTTCAAGTCAAAAGTGTAGTTTATCATATCTCAAACAAGAAACAGTGCGATTAATCAAAGTATGCGCCTAAACTGTCGACAGAGTTGTACTATCTTTATGGTAGCTTGTTTATACCAGCAGGAAGGAAGCCTAGACAGCAAGTGGTGATGAAATTGCGAAAGGTCTTTCCACAGCTAGTTGAGAATCGAATACTATTCTGTGCAAGAAGTGGTCCAAAGCCTGGAAGAAGTGGTAGTCAGTTGGTGCAAGTTCTGGTGAATATGGTGGATGACAGAGTTTCCAAGTCCAGCCTCTGTAGTTTGAGCAGCAGTGTTTGTGCGACACATGGTTGAGTGTTGTCTTACAAGAGGATTGGCCTGTCTCTGTTGACCAATCTCTGCTACTTAATCACAAGCATCCTCATCATTTCATCCAGTTGGCTGCAGTAGACATCTGCTGTAATCGATTGACCAGGTTTCATGAAGCTGTAGTGGAGAATACCAGTGCTGGACCACCAAACAGACACCATTAGCCTTTTTTGCTGAATATTAAGTTTTGGACTGTGTTTAGGCACTTTACCTTCATCCAACCATTGTGCCAAACACTTGGCGATTGTCAAAAGGAATCTATTTTTCATCACATGTTACAATATGGTGTAGAAATGGTTCGCCTTTATGTCGTGACAGCAAAGAAAGACAAGCTCCAAGATGATTTCTCTCCTGACTCTTGTTTGTCATGCACAACCCATCTATCCAGCTTCGTTACCTTGCTGATTTGTTTCCAATGGTCCAATATTGTTGGAATAGTAACATCAAACCTTGCTGCTAATTCACACATAGGTTGAGATGGGTTCGCTTCCACTACAGCTTTCAGCTCATCATTATCCACCTTGGTCTCAGGTCACCCACATGGCTCCTTTCCAAGATTAAAATCACCAGAACAGAACTTCTCAAACCATCAACGTACTGTGTGTTCATTAGCTGCATCCTTCCCAAACACTTCATTGATATTTTTTGAACTGTCTGCCCTGCATTGGTTCCATGATGGAATTCACATTTGAAAGTAACACGAATTTTTGACTTATCCATGGTTTCACAAAAAATTGTTCTAAAAAATTTTGACAGATAATCACAAGCCAAAATGTGCATTTCCAAGACTGAGGCTGTACCTTCACAATAAAAATAAAACAAGAAGTGTAAAGTAAAATGTCAGAGATACCAACTGTCAAACTTAGTACTTAAGGAAATCAGACATTTCATACTTACACACCTAGTAGCCAAGTCAAGGCTCTGAGGGAAGGAGAGCCGGCTTTCCAGGCAGCAAGGCCTATGTGGGTGATAGCCTGGCAGGCTGAGGGTGGCCAGAACGTGGGTGTTGGCTGGGGGGTCCCTGAGGCAGGGACCAGGCTGATGGGAGGCCAGAGCGCTGCACCAGGCCTGTGGGCTCTGTCGTTGGGAGGTGTGCATCGTGTGAAGGTCTTTAAGCTATGTGTGTGTGTGTGTGTGTGTGTGTGTGTGTGGTCTGGGGTGATGGGATTACGTTGCATCTTGGTGACATCCGTCTGTGAACAGAGATGGAGCAGGGTTGGTGGGGATGAGAGACGGTGAAGAGGAAGGAGCAGTGACTGTGAGTGTTTGGGCAGAGAGAGGAGGCTGGCGTAACTCCGCCTGCACCGCCTGGGCGATGGAGGGCCTGGGGGCGTTGTATGTGATGGGAGGATGCTCAACTGTGGCTTTTTAGATGGTGATAACTTTCTGGGAGTATAAAGAATTCTCTTTCCCTTATGAGGGAAATTCAGAGCATCCAGCCTTCCACTCATCCACCTGTCCATCCTTCCACGCACTCACCCATCCCTCCACCACTGAGGAAGATGTCACTGACAGGCCCCCCAGCCGCCACCCAAGCGGCCCGGAGTAGCAGGGAGTATGTGATGTGGGAGCCAGCTTGTGGGAAAGGACTGAGCCCAGGGCCTGGTGAAATAGTGCACGTTGTACGTGGGGGAATAAATAGTAAAGATAATCGGAATTTTACAAAAAAATTAAACAGCAGTTGTTTGTTTATATTTGTGTTTTAATAGAGATGGTGACAAATGTTGATGGTACATGTTTTAAGTAAAAGAATGCTTGCATTTTAGTGTGTACACTGCATTCACCTTTTGCTTTACCACCTGTTCATTTTCTTCCAGATTTTCGAAAGGATCTTGTTTATATGGGCGATCCGTCACCCCGCCAGTGGATATGTTCAGGGGATAAATGACCTCGTCACTCCTTTCTTTGTGGTCTTCATTTGCGAACACATAGGTAGGATATCATGACAGTTTTTCTCACAAGCATTAAACGTGAACTTCAGTGCACTTACCGTGTGTCAGTACTCATAATTACAGCCATATTGAAAGATGCCATTCAGTTTAATGTCATCAATGGCAAGTAGCAATAGAGAATAATAGGTTTCTCACTGATGCCAGCTTCAACAATGTCTTTAAACCCATGTGCTCAACTAATGAGGACGTTAAGATGCAGTTGTAATTATTAATGTCTTCTTTTAAACAATATCTGAAGAGAAATGTGGTATCTTTGGGGAGTGTGTTTATGTCTAACGGCTTCTTCAGTGATTTGGATTTAAATGGACAAGGTTCAGGTGGTAGAATATTAGTTGGATGTCTTGCTTATGAGCTAAAAACCAAATCTTCTTTAATTGCATTTCTGTGGCATTTCATTACTTTCCTACTTTTGATTTGCTGGTAACATTTTTCATGGGAATATTAATTCCATGCAAAATAATTGGTTTAACAGAGGTTTAGGTTGGGCTATGCTTTTCTCTTTGAGTATTGCACATTTTTTCTCTATGTTATAACAGCCAACTTGAATATAACTTTACCAGTTTTGACATGTTTTAAATTTTTAAAAAATGCTGATAATTTAAGTGAGGGATCTACTTATTAATTCATCTATGAATAAAAAATACATATTAAAGGAAGGGCTTCACTGTTTAGTTGCAGCATTTCAATTTAAAGCTGATTTTAATTTGTCTTCCCATGAACCTTCCTGACTTGGTGTTGCTTGGTTTTCTTAGATTGTGTTTTTAGCCCTTTTAGTTTGTAGCCTGCTCTAGATTCCCACCATGTTGTATTCTGGAGAGATGAGGTTTACTCGCGGACAGATTATCCTCTGAGGACCAGAACACATCCATTTAGTGAGTTTTATTGCAACCCTCTCACACTTTGTTTCCATTTATGATTTCATAGGAGGTCGTTTCATTGCTAAGCAACTAATGAGCACTGCGCGTTTCCTCCCTAATCATCCTTTAAGCAGGGGAGCGGTGCTCCTGAGAGCGCCCGCCTTCTGCCTCTGATGCCCTCCCTGGACAGATAATGAAAGTGCTCTTAATGATCCCAGAACAGTAGGACCTCTGTCAGTAGACTTCAGAGCTGTTAATTGAAAGAAGTTCAACTGAGATGTGATTAGAGAATTGATATTCCATGTTAAATAGACCATTTAATTAATGTGGTAAATAAGTTTGTCTTAACTACTTTACCATCAGCCTATGCTGTAAGACCCAAGCAGTTCTTAATGCATTTGCCTGGTTGTCAGCAGGATGGGACAAAGGGACATGACCATGATGTTAATTGTCCAGAAGAAAGAAGAACTGGAGAAAATGGAATTTGTGTTCTACAAGTGGCAGAGATGAGCTCAGAGACACTCTCCTCGCCTTCCTGTAACCCCATTGTACACACACATGTGTACACACATGTATCCACACACATGCACGCACACATTTGTATACACGTAAGAACACAACTGTGCGTTGCCTCGGTGTACAGTATCACTTTGGAACATCGGTGTGAAATGTACCATTTATTTCCTTCAGTTAACTATTTAGTGGACATTTTAAATGATGTCCTGGATTTCAAATGTGATTGGTACGTTTGTAGTCCTTTCAGATCTGGTTTCCCAGGCTTGGAGAAGGTTCATTAGTATAGTCCAAGTCCGTCTTTCATATCGTAAAGAAACCTTTGTTTAAATTGCCTGGTGTGCTGTCCAACTTCCTTCTGGGGCTGAAGTTCTGTCGTTCGTGCAGACCTGCACCAAGCACCTGCCCCAGGGCCAGGTCTTGTGCAGAGCGCGGGGGTGTGGAGATGACCTCAGTTCAATTCCGCAGGCGCTGACGGACATCTCCTGGCCCTCTGCTGTGGTCGGGACACAGGAGAACCAGGGAAGCCTGGTTCCTGACCTCTTGGAGTTTGTGGTTGTAGCAGGGAAGACAGATTTTAGACAATTAATTAAAAAGCTTAATTAAAGTAATTAACATTTACATCATCAAGAGGAAGCATAGGGTGCTGTGAGGACCTGTCTCAGTTTGGGGGTCAGAGGCAGTTCCCGGGACTACGCGATGTTTTAGCCACATCTCGTGGGATGAGCAGGAGCTGGGCTGAGGTTGGCCGTGCAGAGGGAGCAGCAAGAGGCTGGCCAAAGTGATCAGGGTCAGAGAAACGATTTGTGCAGGGGGATCAATGTTCAGAGCCGAGTGGAGGAGTGCTCAGAGGGTCTGACTGGTCTCTGCAGGTGCCAGGACACCACTGGCATGAGTCAGGAATATGTGCCACATAGCCCTGGTCTCCTCAGAGAGCGCCTGCACCTCTGGAGAAAGGCAGTCTGGTCCTGCTATCGAAGGATGCAGAATCTGCAAATGCAAGTTTAGCACATGCATGTGCATAAAACACTTCTGTACACAGGTGTGCACGTGCACACATACGCACATACACACGCATGTCACATACACATGCAGACAAATGCACATAGAAACACACATGCACATGCACACTCCTCATTAGTGCTAGCCACAGCCTCTCCAAGGAAACGTGGAACAAATCTCTAACTAACCTGTATTTGAATGGCACCTACCAGTCTCAGTTGGGCTCTGAAGGTGCCTATCATTGGAGAAGGAGATGGAGACCCTTCGTGACTTCACAGGTGGGGGTAACAGTGTGCAAATCATGTCAAGATAGCAGGGTCTGATAAATACTATGAGGCATCACTGAAGTTTGGGGAGATAACCCTGTGAGTGGAGTGTTGCAGTGGGAGGGCATAATTTTGTTGGAGACGTTGATCAAGGAAAAGTTCTCTATGCCAGGAAGGTTTAGGGATTCGTGAATTTCAGGGTGGAAGCCTTAGGGAGTAAGAAACTATGGGAACATAAATGGTAAACTTGCTGAAGCTTAATATGCCCATTCCAGGTCAGAGCCAAGCGTGTGTGCTTGTTCTTACAGAGATTGCGTCCTTGACCCGCAGGCAGTCAGGGTGTGTGGAGACTCCAGTCAGCGCGCCCGTAGAGAGGGCGTGCTCTGCTAGGGAAAGCCACACAATAGACTTTTGAGGTTTATCTTTTGGAGGTGAGAGGTTCCTGCCCTCTTGGAGCTTGTGGTTGTAGCAAGGAAGACAGACAAGGTAAGCACGACTTTGGACTTAGGTCAGGCCATTGAGGAAGGCAGGTCTAGGATAAGGATAATATAGGATTCGTGCCATCTTAGAGGTTGTCATAGCAAAAAGAGGGAACAGTGGGCAGAGAGCGATGTGGTGGGGGCGTGGGTGCAGACCAGAGGCAGGAGAGGACCAGGCCTGGTCCACGAGCTGCTGAAGAGGCTGATGCGGAGGGAGCGGAGGTGGATGGGTGTGGGCGGAGGGCGAACAAGAAGAGATGGTTTTGCATCCCGTCTGGGTCCCTGGCCCCGTGGTTGGATATAGATTAGAAAGAGCAGGTTTAGGAGGCGGGGTGGTGGCTGTGATTGAGGACCTGTGAGCTGGCTCTGTCGGTGGCAAATAAGCACGAGTGTTGAGTCGGATCGGGACCTTGGGAAGAGAGCTGTACTAGAGGTTAGTGTGCAAAGTGTTGGCCTGGAAGTGGCTGCTGAGAACCTGGGTCTGGACGTGCTCATCCAGGGAAGTGTGGGACGGTGACCACGCAGAGTCCTGTGCATCGCCAGCACTTTAGGGCTCTCTGGGGTGTGATAGCGTTTGACTTGAGGAGCGGACGTGGTGGCTGTCCCACGGGGAGGATCATGGCTCTCTGCTGTGCAGGAATTTGGACGTCATGTGTTTAGGCTCCTGCTGCTGCCGAGGCTGTCTGTCGTGAGGAGCTGTGTGTGAAAGATGTGGCTCTGGGCCCAGCCGCCAGGGTTCAAGTCCATGCTCTGTCTCTTCCCGGCTGCCGACAGCCCTGAGCACATTAGTGATCTCTTCGTGGACTTGGGAAATCGAAACAGCACCAATGTCTTTGATTGCTGTGAGGACTGAGTGAGGTTAAAAAAAGATCTTAGAACCACGTATGAGACACAGTGAGCGTCCAGTACTCATTGCTGGTGGCATAGTGGTCGTCGTGTTGTATCTCTTACCGTCTTAGCCTGTGGCTTTCCTCCACATAAAGTGGTGGCCACACCTGCTTTGTGTCCCCACTCTGGGCATGGGAAGAGGGAGATGGTGGGGTCACAGGTCGGCTGAATGTGCCTGTTCTCAGAAGCTTTCCTGGAGCCCACTTGGTGACTTCCCTCACGGGCCACTGCCCCTCCCCACCCCGCCAACTGCAGGGGCCTGGAGCAGACGAGGATGGAGACAGAGGAGGCGTGTGTGTGTCCAGTGAGCCAAGCCACAGTGGCTGGTCATGGGATGGAAATGGGAGGAAGTGGCTTCAGAGGCAGGGAAGAGGCCAGAGTGGGGGGTCACAGAAGTCAGCGAGGGGGGTGGCCAGTAGAGCCTGGTGCCACAGAGGCACAGACTGAGGACCAGTCCAAGGGTTTGACAATGTGGAGGTCCCTGGGGACCTGCCAAAAATGGGCTGAAGGGTGGTGGCAGTAAACTGTCCCTCAGACATGGTGCTTGGACATTTCCATGCTGGGGGAAGGTTGGACTAAATGGGCTATGGGCCTATTGCAGCTTTGTTTTAAGGAGCTTTTTATTATGGAAAGTTTCAAACACGTACAGAGTCCACAACGTTGTCTGAGGGGCCCGTGTCCTGCCATCTGGCTCCAGCAGCTGCCGGCGGTCACTGTTCTTCTATCCCTCCCCTACTCCCACCTGGCACCCAATTAGAATTGTAGCTGCTTTTCAAAAATTGCTTTATTGGGATATAATTTACATACTATAACATTCACCTACTTAAGAGTGTAAAGTTCAGTGACTTTGGGAATATTCACAGAGAAGTGCAACCATCAGCACAGTTTGATTTTTGAATATTTTCATCATTCTAAGAGAACCCCTGTACCCATTGGTGGTTACTCCCCATTCGTCCCTTATCCCCTGTCCCCCAGCTCCAGGCATCCTCTAATCTGTCTGTCTTTATGGATTTGCATCTTCTGGACATTTCACATACATGGAATCATACGGTATGTGGCCTTTGTGTCTGGCTTCGTTCACGCAGCACGGTGTTTTCAGGGTTCGTCCGTGGAGTAGCAGGTGTCATTATTTCATTCCATTATATGGATGTGGCACATTTTGTTTATTTGTTCACTCAGCAGTTGATGGACATTTGGATTGCTTCTGTGTTTTGACTAATAGGAATAACATTGTAATGAATATTCACATCCAAGTTTTCATGTGGACGTATGTTTTCAGTTCTCTTGGGTGTATACCCAGGAGTGGGATTGCTGGGTCCTATAGCAACTCTGTGTTTAGCCTTTTGAGGACCTGCCAGACCGGTTTCCCAAGTGGAAGCTCCGTTCTCCATTACTGTATAATTAAAAAACAGCTATTAAATACTGTTAGGATAGTGTAGAGATATTGGAAAGTATAGACAAGTGTGGAGGAGAAGGTGAGAACATTTGACCGTCCCACCATTGAAAAGAACATTTATTTATGCCTCTCTCCTCACTGTGCAGCTTCTCCGTTTATTAAGATCCTCTCTCCCCAGACAACTACCCTGGGAAGACCAGGGAAAGGTCTTCCTACTTTCTCCCTTCCCAGTAGAGGAGTGGCTGTCTGCCTGGGGGGAGTCCTAGGCCCCACTTTCCTTCCTGGGGGTGGAGCCAAGGTATCAACCATTCAGGTTCCCCTGTTGGGTGAACAGAGTGGGGCTGGGCCCTCCTTCTTCTCTTGCTCTGCCTGTGGTTGCCTCTCTTGGCACCGTTGAGTACGTGGGCCCCAGTGTCTAGATTTGGGCCGGGAGGAAGGAGGGCTTATCTACCCTTGAACCTAAGCTGTGTTCCCAACAGTCTGTTGCATCCAGGTCCCAGGCACTTGCTTGCTCTTGGTCACTCAGAGGGTCCTGTTCTGCGTGCCTTCCCATCAGACAGGCTCCTGGGGACGGGGCAGTGGCGGCAGCCCACGCTGCCACTTGTGGATAACAGCTGTTTTGGTTTGTTTCCTCTGAGGCTTTTTTCTGTGCATTGTATTTACATAGTTGAGAGCCTATTATGTATAACATTTTGTTTCATGTTTTTTCCCATTTAACCTTATAATAGAAGTGTTTCCCTATATTATTAAGAAATCTTTTTAAAGATCATTTCAACCTTCTGTACATAATATTCTATTGAGATAATATAGCATAATTCATGAAACCATTCCACAATTGTTGAATTTTTTAGTTTTTTTTGCCTTAGGCATGGTGTAATTTTTAAGTAAAGCATGTACTTTTCACACAGTGACTGTCATATTTCTTTTAAGAATGTTAAATTTGATTTAAAATTAAGGAGCATTATTCCATCACCTTGAATTGCACAATTTAAGCAGAGAATTGTATTTTAGTTTAAATATTTTCAGCATAGCGAACAATAGAGAAGTTTCTTTGATGCCTATATGGTATTTAAATTTAGAAACAATTTTGATGGGGCCCTTTGGCCGATACCTGAGGGCAATTGAATGTTGGTTGGGCTGCATGGGCAGAATGATGATGGCTACGTTTTGGAAGAGGAAGAGTATTTTACAATTGATTTTCACCATCAGTATGGTTAAGCTCCAATTGATTTGATTTTCTATGTCATTTTCTCTGGAAATAAATTACTCTTGAAAGCAAATATAGAATGGGACTGGAATGAACAAGATATTTACTTAAGAACATTAAAAATATTTTATATTCCTGTTTTTAAGTCAGATTCTCAAAGTATAGGTTGTCTTTAAACATGTAGTTTTGCCCAGAGAGGACATTGCAGCCTGCAGTTCCTGGAGTTGGAGCCCTGCTGGACTGGTGACGAGGGCACAGTTGGCCTGGCAAGTCCATCCCACAGCCGGTCGGGACGTGCAAGAGAAATCACGCAGAGAACTTCCCATCAGCCGAATTTCAGTAGCTCAGAAATTCTATCTCCCTGTTTTCATTATCAGAGTATTAATAGGGATTTGAGTGGCAGTGAGGGACAGAAGAGCTCCTATTAGTTTCTCATTGATAAATTACAATTTTAGAAATGATGTTACGTTCCTTGTTTGCATTTAAATTTTACTGCACTGTACTTTGTTTTTTCCGTGCGTTGTGTGAACTGGGACTGCTGAGTACGTCCTCTGCACGGTTTCCTTGAGTGCTTCTCACCGCTAGGGCACTTTCGCAGTCCACAGCTAATCTCAGAAACATCGAGGGCGAAAACCAAAGCACCTGAGCACAGCGAGTTTTCTGTGGCAGTTCTAGTCCCCTGAGAGAGAAGCGGGAGCAGAGAGCTCTGGGGATGCTGGCGGGTAGAGGGGGAGAGTCGGGGGCTGCACGTTTGCTGCCCCTGAACTGACAGTGCAGGTGACATGTCCTGTCTTAGCTGACGACTAGTGTGCATTCATATTTTCTATTTAAAACCATTTTGAAAATAATCAGAGTAATGGACTTACTGTTACAAAATCGGAAACTTTAATAATGGTCTAGCTTCGCATCCAGGAGCTGTCACCGAAATGCCCGGCTGATGTCCTCCAGTCCTTTCTGTCTGTAGACTCTTCCACACGGTGCTGTCTTATTATGCATGCGCATTTCAGTACTGCTTTTTGCATAATATCTAAGCATTTTTCAATGTCATTCAACATTTAAAAAATGTGTTTTTAAAAAGTAGTGACACACTACTGTCAATAATGAGTAGAAAAGGTAGCTCAGGAAGGAACTAGAAGATTGAATGGGACTGAGAACCAAGTAGATCTAATAGATATCCACAGAGCACTGCACCCAAGGCTAGTGGCATACGTGTTCCTCCCAAGTGCACCCAGAACATTCTCTAGGATGGACCACATGCTAGGCCACAAATAAGCCTCACTACATCCAAAAGGGTGGAGATTATACAAAGTATGTTCTTCAGCCACAGTGGCATTAAGTTAGAATCAGGAACAGAAGGAAATTTGAGGAAATTGACACATATAAGGAAATTTTAGAACACATCTTCAACAGCCAGTGGATCAAAGGAGAAATCACAAAGGATATTGGAAATTACTGTGAGATGAAGAAAATGAAAACACAATATACCAAAAACTTACGGGATGCAGCTAAAGCAGTGCTCCCAGAGAAATTCGTAGTTGTACCTGACTATATTAAAAAAGATCTCAAATCCTTAACTTTCCAATTTCAGAAACTAGAAAAAGAAGAACAAACTAAAGCCCAAACAAACAGAAAGGAGAAAATAATGAAGACTAGGACAGAAATAAATGAAGTAAAGAACAATATAGAAAATCAATACAAGCAAAGTTGATTTTTTGAAAATATCAAAATGAACAAAATTTTAACTAAACTGGTCCCCCTACCAAAAAATAGAGAAAATTCAAGTTACTAAAATCATGAGTAATTTGAGAAATGTAGAGTGTTAGGGAATATTATGAGCAACTCTGCAGATGAGGTAACACGGATGAAATGGAGAAGTTCCTAGAAAGACCCAAATTACCAAAACTGATGGTGATGGTTAATTTTGTGCCAACTTGGCTAGGTTATGGTGCCCAGTTTTTTGGTCAAGCACCAGTTTAGATGTTGCTGTGATGATGTATGTTAGATGTGATCAACATGTAAATGAGGAGACTTTCAGTACAACAGATTACCTTCCACAACGTGGGTGGGCCTCCTCATCTAATCATTTGAAGGCCCTAAGAGGGAAGACTGAAGTTTCTCAAAGAAGCAGGAATTCTCCTCAAGACTGCAATGTGGGAAACCCTGCCTGAGTTTCTAGTCCACTGGCCTGCCCTGCAAATTTCAGACTTGCCTGTTCCCATAGTTGCCTGAGCCAGTTTCGTAAAATAAGTCTCCCTCCTTCTCTCTCTGAGATTGAATTAATTGTCAACAATTTAAAATTAATAGTTGATTTTAATTAATTAATAATTTGACTAATATTAAATGAGTATTTATTAATATTAATTATTAAATTAGTAATGAAAAGATTTCCCACAAAGAATAGCCTAAGACTAGAGGACTTCACTGGTGAATTCTATCATACCTTTAACAAAGAATTAACACTGCTACTTCACAGACTCTTCGAAAAATAGAAGAGGAGGGAACACTTTCCAACTCATTCTATGAGGCCAGTATTACCCTGATACCAAAATCAGATGAGGACGTCACAAGGAAAGAAGACTACAGACTAATATCCCTTATGGAGCTAGACTTTAAAATCCTCAGCAAAATACTAGCAAATCAAATCTAGCAACATATTAAAAGGATTATGCGTCATGACAAGTGAGATTTATTTCAGCAATGTAGGATTGGTCCAACATTTGAAAATCTGGTTGGGTGTAGTAGCTCATGCCTATAATCCCAGCATTTTGGGAGGCTGAGGCAGGAGGATTGCTTGAGGCTAGGCTGGGCAACATAACCACACCCCATCTCTACCAAAACAAAACATAACATCATTTGAAAATCTATCAGTGTAATACACTATATTAACAAAATAAAGGACAAAAACCACTGATCAGCTCAATCCATGCAGAGAAAGCATTTGACAGAATCTAATACCCTGTCATGATAAAAACATTCAACAAAGTAGGTACAGAAGGGAACGTCCTCCCTAATACCAAAACTTATGGGATGCAGCTAAGGCAGTGCAGCTGAAGCAGTTAAAAGTTTGTCCATTTTGATATTTTCAAGGGCTTCCATGAAAAATCTATGACTAACCTCATGCTTACTGGGAAAGACTGAAAGTTTTCCCCCTAAGACCGGGAGCAAGATAAGGATGTCTACTTTTTCCACTTCTATTTAACATTGTGTTGGTTCTAGTTAAGGCAGTTTAAGCAAGAAAGTGAAACAAAAAGCATCTAGAATGGAAATGAAGAAATAAAACTACCTCTATTTGTAGATGACATGACCTTGTATTTAGAAAATACTAAGGAATCTATTAAAAAACTATGAAAACAAATTTGGTGAGGTTGTAGGATGCAAGATCAAGATACAAAAAGCAGTTATATTTCTATATACTTGCAGTGAGTAATTGGAAAAGGGATTATGGACCTACTTAGCATCAAAATAAATTAAATACTTAGGTATAAATTTATCAAGAGAAGTGTAAGACTTGTACTCTAAAAACTTACAAAACATTGTTGAAAGAAGTTAAAGAATATTTAAATAATAGAAAGACATCCCACGTTCATGGATTGGAAAACTTAGTATTGGTAAGATGACAGTCTTCCCTAAATTGATTTAAAGATTCGTTGCAGTCCCTATCAAAAGCCTTGCTGAATTCTTAGAAAAAATTGACAAGCTTATCTTAAAATTCATATGGAAATTCAGAGAACGCAGGATAGCCAAAACAATCTTGAAAAAAAAAGAACAAAGATTAAGGACTCACATGTTCTGATATCAAAACTATAATAATCGGCCGGGCGCGGTGGCTCACGCCTGTAATCCTAGCACTCTGGGAGGCCGAGGCGGGCGGATCACTGGAGCTCAGGAGTTCGAGACCAGCCTGAGCAAGAGTGAGACCCCGTCTCTACTAAAAATAGAAAGAAATCATCTGGCCAACTAAAAATATATATAGAAAAAATTAGCTGGGCATGGTGGCGCATGCCTGTAGTCCCAGCTACTCGGGAGGCTGAGGCAGTAGGATCGCTTCAGCCCAGGAGTTTGAGGTTGCTGTGAGCTAGGCTGACGCCATGGCACTCACTCTAGCCCGGGCAACAGAGCGACACTCTGTCTCAAAAAAAAAAAAAAAAAAAACTATAATAATCAAGACAGTGTCATACTGGCATTTGGATAGACATATAGATCCATGAGATAGAATTGAAAGTCCAAAAATAAACCTTCACATTTATGATCAATTGATTTTTGACAAGAATGCCACGATAATTCTATGAGAAAATTATCTTTTTCAACAAATACTGCTGGGGCAACTATTAGATATTGAGATGCGAAAGAATAAAGTTCTATCCCTGCCTGTCCCCATACACAAAAATAAAATGCATCATAGACCTAAGAGCTAAAACCATAAAACTGTTGTAAGAAAACATAGGGGTAAATATTCTTGACCTTGGGTTAGCCAGAGGTTTCTTAGATACAACACCAAAAATAAAAGTAACAAAAGAAAAAAGATATTAATAAATTAGATGACATCAAAATTAAAGCTTTTGTTTTATAAACAATACTCTCAAGAAAGTGAAAAGACATTCCATAGAATGGAGAAAATATTTACAAGGTCATGAATCATTAGGGAACGCAAGTCAGAAGGTACGCTATACCACCTCACACCCGTGGGATGGATGGTGATGAATGCAGCGGGGATGCTGAGAAGTCAGAATGTGGGGGCGTTAGGATTGACTGTTCAGGGTTCAGAATTTCTTTCTAGGGGGACAAAATGTTCTAAAATTAGATTGTGGTAGTGGCTGCCCAATTCAGTGAATGTACTGAAAACCACCGTAAATGACTGAATTACGTGGTATGGGAATTGTATCTCAACAGCACAGTTTATTAAAGAAAGTAGGGGCCCGCTATTCTATCGTAAGGAGATGTCATAATTTGGCAGTTTTCTGTTGACAAACATTTGTGTGGTTTCTACTTTTTCACTGTTATTGATAATACATGTAGTATCTCAGCAGATAAATCTTTGATTGCATTTTAGATTATTTCTTGTGACACATTCTTGGAAGAAGCATTACTAAATCAATGGCCGCGAGTATTTTTAAGTCTTTGTAATGTTTGCTAGGTTGTTTTCCAGAAAGATGTTTGAATGGGTACTGTCACCAGCCGTGTAAGAGATTGCCATCTCGCTCTGTCTTTGGTACCTTCTGAACATTAATTATTAATAGTCTTTGATTGGCCTGAGACAGGCGTGCATCTGTGTGTGTGCTTATAAATGTCTTCACTCACTCGTAGATACTTTAGTATTCACTTTAGTATTCACATGCGAGGCTGTTCCAACGTGGGCCAGAGCTCAAGATGCTAAGTGACTCAGTGAATTAGTTGAAGAGCCAGGAGCAATTAATACACTCTCCAGTATTGACATTTGAGTTTTCAACCTGAAGGTACCTTATCCGACTGGCCTAATTAGGAAGTCAGCAAAGACAAGGATGTGTGTGGGCGCACGTGTGTGTGTTAAAACAGCAACTGGATCGGAATCTGAGGACTGCAGTCCTTGCACCTGGTGTGTGCCGGTGTGGCAGAAGCAGCCCGTCTAGGCTCAGTTCGCTGGTGACTTTCCACACGGAACTCTGTGCTCCCCAGCCCCGAGGCGTGTGCCAGCCCATTTGGAAGGCGGGTAGAAGGGTCAGCTTGGGCAGTTCTGTGGAAATGCAGGGTGTGAGTCAGCGTCATACGAGTCTCTAATACGCTTTCCTGCAGAGAAACGTGTTAGTATTCCTCGTAAACATGACATATACCCACATATGCCTGTGCTCCACAAACAACATCAGCACTTTCTTTGGCTTTGGGCCTGTTTCTGGGACTTGGTTTCCGTTGTCTGGGTCCCCTGGGCCGTCTGCACCGTCTCCCCCAGTCAGACCACACGCCTGCGTCTGCTCCTGCATTGCCACAGTGGTGGCTTTGGTGAAGCATTTTGTGTCTTATAGTATTAGTACCTTACATTTCTAGAGTATTCATTCTGGGCGGCAAGCTGTTTGCACGTGGTAGCGGGTGGGGTGGGATAGGTTTTAAGGTGAGATTAGGGGAGTCAAAACTACCCTCAAAATCTCTTAAGTTGCTAGGACTCGGGTCTCTGGTACTCCAAAGATCCGAGAATTAATCCATTTTGTTTCTCCTTGTATGTAAATCATGGCTTCCCTTTCTTTAGAGCAAAAGCCACCGTCTAGTTTGAATGGCATGGTATTAATAGGGGATAAATAAGGAACTTAGCTTTCTTCCCACCTTCCTACCTACATGAATTCACCTAAGCTAAATTTACGGTTCAATTACCTTTGCTGTATATCTCCTGTAATTCTCACAGCAGCCTTCTAAGGTGGGTAATACCGCCCTTAGTTAAGAAGAAGGGGTGCAGAGGTTAAGTGTTAATAACTTGTAAGGCCCTGCAATTTCAGATGCAGAATTCCGTCCTCTCCTGTTTTACCCCTGGACTGTGGACGGCTTCATAAGCTGCTGTCTCAGAGCCTGCTATGGAATTACTTGATCATCTGGATTTTATGCTTGCAGCTGATAGTTAAATCAAAGGATTCGTTTCTCCAATTTATAGCTTTCCTTAATGACACACTGCCAAAGTTCTTACTCATTTGAATATTGTCCTCAAGGCTGAGATGTTGGCATTTTTATCCTTATTAATTTGGACCCTTAAAAATTCTTGTCTTCAGAGAACAAGTCCTATTTCCATTCTATTGAAATGCAGCTTCACATTTTTTTCCCCCAATTAATTTCCTTTTTTCTTTCTTTTCTTTTCTTTTTTTTTTTTTTTGGAGACAGGGTCTCGTTCTGTTGTCCAGGCTGGAGTGCAGTGGCATGATCACATCTCACTGTAACCTTGAACTCCTGGGCTCAAGTGATCCTCCTGCCTCAGCCTCCTGAGTACCTGGGACTACAGGCGAGTGCCACCATGCCCAGCTAATTTTTCTGTTTTTGTAGAGACAGGGTCTTGCTCTTGCTCAGGCTGGTCTCATACTCCTGATGTCCAGTGATCCTCCTGCCTCGGCCTCCCTCAGTGCTGGGATTACAAGCATGAGCCACCGAGCCTGGCTCATTTCCTTTTGAGTTTCTCTTCATTTCTTGTTTTTAAATTGTAATCATTGCTGAAGTGTTCTGTTTCTAAGAGAAACAAACAAATACATTAGAGGTATCCTCCCATTTTTTACCGTCTTAACATAAATGCCACGTAATTTAATATCCAGAAACTTCAGTGACCAATCCAGCACCTTTGAAAACTTTTAAGAATAAATTCATGCAAGTGGTGTAAAGCCCGGGGCAGAGAGTGCGAGCTTTATGCTAGGAGTGCGGTTTTGGTGGTTACATCTTTGAGTCTGTCGTGGAGGCTGTGCGTCCTCTTTCTCCCCAGAAAGATTCCTGGCCCCGGACTTGACTTCAGGTTTCAGGAGTTTCATCAACTCTATTTCGTGGGCCTGGATTAAGAACCCTTGTGTGGTAATTACAACCTCAGAGGAGTGTGGTCAAGAGTGATCTGATGGAGCTTAATTTTGAGGTGTGGTTTTACCCACTACTGGCTGTTGCATATGATGCATTATTTTTATTTTGTCCCTAGAGATGTCACTGGATTTTTAAAAAATTGATGGCATTTAGTTAAGAGATTCTTATGATACCTTCTGTGATCTGTCATTTTCTTTGTCTTTCTGATTCAGTGTTACCACCTGGGAAAACAAATCTCTGCTTGCAAATTGATTAGTTATAAAGGAATGCCTCATTCTGATGTTAAGAGGCTCCTGTACCGGCTCACGCTTGCCACCGCTTGCAAGTTTACGGGAAGTGTAAGTGCTCTGCTGGTTAATCCGAGACTTTATTAATGAAAATAACTGCAACTGTTGTTGAGTTCACTGTGTCAGACACTGCGCCTCTTGCCTAGTTACACTATCACGTGTGATCCTTAGACACGTCAGGCAGTACTACCCACCTCTTCTCGAGCACATGGCAGCTCCGCGCGGCTGCCTGTCAAACTCGTGGCGTGGCCAGGTCTGCCGACCCCAGAATTCATGCTTCTCCCCTGCAGCCTACCGCCTGGAAGAGGAAGACCTGTTAAGAATTCAGATGTGGTGTTTCTTTTTATTTATTAGTATTTTTGCAATGTTTGTACTTGTATTTTTATATTCATATTCATGAGTGATAATAGTTCGTAGGGTTTTCTGGGTGAAGTACTGTTTTCCTCAGGGTTAGGGGTATATGTATTTGCTTCATAAAGGGGTTTAGGAAGCTTGCCTCACTTTCCATGCTCTCCTTTCTCCCCACCGTTTCCCGCTCACCGTGGAGCCTTGTGGTGGGTGGAGGTAGAGACAGGGCGTGATCACATGCTGGATTTTTCTGTTTCACTTCAGCTATTTTGAGGCTTGAGCATTCTCTGTTTTCAAGCTGTGTTGAGGACATGGTTTTGGTGCAGTTTGATGTTTCCCTTCTTGTCGTTCTGGGAGGAAATGTTGGGAGGCAGGTAGTTTGGTGGCTGCCATTGTCTTTTGCTACCTGCATTTCCTCCCTCCCAAAATTATATCTTCTGCCTAAGACCTGTCGGCCATCCACTCCCGTCTTTGAGGTGGTGGTATCCGTGACCAGTTCTAGCAAGCGACGTTCTTTTCAGGACTGTTTTTTTCCAAAGAAATGAAAGTTAATCGTGATTACAGCCACACGATGCCCTCTGAGCAGAGAGCAGAGGGCAGTCAAGGTGCGGTGCAGGTCCCGAGATGCCAGGTCGGCCTGCCCATTAGGTAAGTGAGGTCTTTCATTCCTCAGCAAAAGGAAAAGTTCTCTGTCCAGGATTTTCAGGGCGGCTTGGCAACCGTGGGAACCCTGGAGACTAGTCTAGGTATGTAAAGGTTCTGTTCCTGGCAAGGGCTTTCTTTGGCCAAACCAGTGGGAGGGAAACGACTTGGTCTCTGAGAGAGCGCTGAGTCTCCGTGGCATCTGCTCAGGGATGCCATTTAATTCCGAGGACAGAGATGAGGGAAGATGGCTGGAGGGGTTTTGCAGGGAGAGGGACGCCCAGGTGTGTGCTCCGGGGTAGGGCTGTCTGGCAGCACGCTGCCCTTGGGTGCACATGTCCTCTGAGCTGTGCGGTGTGGGTGTTGGCCACCAGCCACGTGGCTCCTGAGCACGGAGACGTCACTAGCGTGACCAAGGAACTGAATTTTCAATTCTATTTCATGTTAATTCGTTTCAGATTAAATGGCCATGTGTGACTTGGCTCTGGTCTTAGGGAGCACAGCTTTATGGAGCCCGTGCTGCGGAGTGAGAGGTGGGCTGGGGCATGAGGCAGGCCGAGCTCAGGCCGCGGCCAGGTGGTCTCCTGTGGTGTGTGGGCTTTCCGCGCTTGAGCAAGCTGGGCCCTACTTGGCAGTGCCTGTGAGTCCATGCTTGGTACATGCCTCTTTGTGGTTTTTTTTCCTTCCATTTGTGTTTCTTGCAATCTTTATCTTCTTGAAAGGAAAAAAAAATGGTGAAGGCCAGGTTTTTTGACCGAGTGAATGGCTAAGTTTGCAGGGTTGAGAGTGATGCTCCTGGCTGCTGGGTGGAGATTACACCCTGAAGACAGACTTTTTATTTCTCATAATCTAAGTGAAGATGCGTGCTCTTCACAAACACAATAAAATTTTCTCTTGGCGACTAACTAAAAACTACACTGTATTTTGAATTTTTAAGTAACAGTGAAAGAGGCCATGAGAGTTACATGTTTGTCAAAAGTGGAGGAACTTGTGTAGCCGAAGTGAGCTGGGCCTCAGAGCCACAGAGACGCGGTTAAGTTCTTGGCTTCTGGCCTCCTGGCTGTGTGGGGTGGGTGAGTCAGTCACCCCGACCGAGCACGGTAACCTCCTCTGTCAAGTGGGATAACAAGTATCTTGGGAGGTTGTTATGAAAGTTAGAGACCTCCAGGGCACAGTTAACTCTCAACAAATTGCAGCTCTTTTCATCTGGAGAGAGCAGCAGGCTTTCCGCACCCTGAGTTTTAGACACTGCTCTTGGGGGAGATTAGTCTGTGCAGGGACTCACTGCACATTCCCCTACCGGCAGCGGGGGAATCCTGAAGGCTGAGGTGCGGCTGCAGGCCAGGGCTGGGACAGGTCACCACACTGCCCCTCGGGCTGGCTCAGGCCTCTTTCTCCCTGGTTTTCGGAGGTCAGTACAATGTCAAGTGTTCCAGCCTCACTCGGCGTTTCCTCGGCGTTCATGTCATCCTCCAGCCTGCGCACCCTGCCGTGTGGGCGAAGGGACCCCTCACGTGGAAAGGGTCTGTACTTCCTTTGTCTTGTCCAGGGGCCTTCGCCGGGCTTGCTGGCACATCACCCATCACGGCCCCAGAGTTTTACGGGCCACTCTGTCTTTGTCAGCATGCTTGGTGAGGGGACAGCCTGAGGAAGGCAGGAGGTGGTGTCTCCTTTAGAAAGCTGTTAATTTCGTGGTTAGAGGCTTGGGGGTTTATCTTGTTTTTCTGGTTCACGGGGGCCAGAGTTGGGGCCAGAGTTATGGTTAAAGTGCCAGGTGCGCTGGAGTCCCTCACGGTCTGTGATCACGAATGTTTTCAAAGCCAGTAATCTACATTGTCAGGTGCAGCTGGTCACTGCTCTAACCTGTCCAGCAACGAAGGTGGCAGTACCTTTTCAAAAAGGCCTTACAAAGTACAGGTAAAGTTATTTCTGGTGTCATCCAAGCAGAACAAACAGAGAAAAACGACGTTCTCTCTCTTGCAGTTCATATTCAGAGGGCTGGGGCAAATCATCTATACTTCAGCAGTTAGAAATCTTGGTCTAAAATCCAATGTCTTGAAGAACAGTGAGACAAAATGGAAATTCTTGTTAAAGTTAAAAGTGAGTGGGGAAAAAAATAATCCTGTCGTTGCCTTTGGATTACTTAATTAGCAGAGTAAATTTAGATTACGGGCAAGCCATCCCCACTCCCTGCACCCCTACCATCTCAAGTGCTGTGTTGCCAGCTTGAAATACAGAGATAGAAACCATGAAGCTTCAGAAAGTTCTTAGAAAATGACCAGCCATTAAATGGATCAAAAGTTCTAAGTCTGGGTAACTTTTCTCCCCTCGATTCCATCTCGCCTCCCCCATTGCGGAGTGCAGAGGCAGCCTTGAGTTGGGGCACTTCCCAGTCCCTATCTGTGGCTGAGACCCGGCTCCAGTCTTCCTCCTCGTCCTCTGTCTCAGTCTCCCATCCTCAAAGATGCCCGTGTCTCTGTGGCCTTCGTTGCCATCGTGACGCTATCTCTTGGGTCTCCCCTCCCTTGGACTCTGAAGCACCGTGCGTTTGGAGCTGTTTTCTGTAACTTTATCACTGTCGGCACTGCGTTCTCTCTCCCCATTAGCTTCTGAGTCAGTGCCGGGGTCTGGCGCCTCATCCTAAGCACTGTTCTGCCTTAGTGGAGAATTCGTCATGCAAACCTGTGCCAGTCACCTTGGCGTCCATCATTATTTCCTAGAGCTGACCCCTCGCCCCGTGATGGCAGTAGGGACTTGTGGCCTCTGCTCTGTGGTCAGCTGAGACTCGGAGGCTTGGTGTGGTTGGACGGTGTGCCCCATCAGGGCCTGGCTCCTCTCGGGTCCCTGCATGGCCTCCCTGGTGGGGAGCTTTCCAGAGTCTTCCAAGAACAACTGAGAACGTACAGACAGCACCTCAACAGTGCACAGTCTATCTCTTTAATGAACGTGTCCTCGCAGGGCCTTGGGGCAGGGCAGGCATCCAGGTCCTCCTCTGATGACCTCCATCACCAAACAGTTTCTGCGGCAGCCAGGCCAGCAGAGCGTGAGACAGGCTCCCGGTAATTATGGATCTTTCTGTCGAGTTCTGGACAGGGGCTGTCGGTTAGCCGCTCGGGCTCTGCAATGGATCCCTGAACAAAGGAATAAAATGAGAGGAGAGAGCCTCGGCCTTGGAGCTCTCGTGTGTGTGGACACAGCAGCCCAGCAGAGCAGAAAGGTAGTCGTGAGGATTTACTGGCCCGACAGGAGAATGCATTATTTTCACCCTGCTCCTCAGAAGCCACTCTGACCTGGCCTAAAGAATTTTTTAAGTTTTAAACTCAAAACCCAAATTACTAACCAGAAGGCAAACTCACAAAAATAAACTAATTAGGCTAGTCTTGAGGACTGTCTTAAAATTATTTCGAGTTCTCTAAATGTGGAATTATTCTTAAGATTAGTATTTTACATCTCACAAATACAATGTTTGGCTGTTTTGTTGGGGGAACAAATAGGGTTCTTCTGTGGTCTCTTGAACAGGTGGAGGGAGTGTATTCAGGCTGTGGGCACGTCTGTGTTTGTCTTTGGTTTTGAGGAAGGACATTCACTCTACATATCCTCAATGTACCTTTCACCCATGTGTAGTTGTCGAGTTTCCTGTCTGAACATTTCAACTATTTATAAGGACTGATATTTCATGACTTTTATTCTGTCCTTCAGAGAACAGGGGGAAAAAAATCTACTTATTTTTGAAAAATAGAATAGAAGCCATTCTAGCTCTCCCTTACCACATGGGCCCATTGGACCTTTTATAAATCTAGGATGCACAGTTACGTCAACATAATGACCTTGTGGTCACCGACAGACTGTATGTACGACAGTGATCTCAGAAAATGATAATGGAGCCGAAAATTCCCATTGCCCAGTGGTGTAGCCATGCTGATGTCATGGTGCGGCGCATTACTCACGTCTCTGCGGCGGTGCTGGTGTGAACAACCTGCGGCACTGCCGGTTGTATAAAAGCCTAGCAGTGCACGTACGAACGGTGCGTAGTACTCGATGATAAATGACTATGGTGCATATATTTGCTACACTATACTTTTTATCATTATTTTAGAATATACTCCTACTTTTATAAAAAAATGTTAACTGCAAAATCGCCTCTGGCAGGTCCTTCAGGAGGTATCCAGAAGAAGGCTGTGCTGTCACAGGAGATGACAGCTCCATGTGTGTCACTGCCCCTGGAGACCTTCCAGTGGGACAAGATATGGAGGTGGAAGACAGGGAGATTGATGATCCTAGCCCTGTGTGGGCCTAGGCTAATGTGTGTGTTTGTGTCTTAGTTTTTAACAAAAAAGTTTAAACAGGAGTAAAAAAAAAAAAAACATTTTAAAACTAGAAAAAAGCTTATAGAATAAGGACATAAGGAGAGAAAATAGTTTTGAACAACTGTACAGTGTGTTTGTGTTTTAACCTAAGTGTTATTACAAAAGTCAAAAAATTAAAAATTAAAAAAGTTACAGTGAAGTTAATTTATTACTGATGAAAGAAATATTTTAAAAAATAAATTCAGTGTAGCCTAAGTACAGCGTGTTTATAAAGTCTGCAGTAGCGTGCAGACCTCCGCGTTCACTCCCCACTCGCTCTCCCAGGGCAACTTCCAGTCCTGCAAGCTCCATTCATGACATGAGGAAGTGCCCTATACAGGTATGCCATCGTTTAATCTTTTATACTGTATTTTTATCGTACCATTTCTATGTTTAGATAGGTTTAGATACACACATACTTGCCACTGGGTTCCAGCTGCGTGTGGTGTTTGGTACAGTAGCGTGCCGTGTAGATTCGTAGCCCCGGAGCAGTAAGCCGGACCACGCAGCCTCAGCGTGTAGCAGGCTCCCCGTCTGGGTCTGTGTCAGTGGACTGTGGTGGTCGCGCAGTGATGAAATAGCCCAACCACACCCTTCTCAGAGCACGTCCCATCTTTGAGTGAAGCATGACTATTACCAGATCTTGATGATATTAATTTTTTTCTATATCTGGAAACATTTTGCTATATTTCTAGGCATCATTTTATCATGACTTATCAGTTACTCCTAACTCTGGTAAAATATCGACTAAAATAGTAGTAGAATGGAAGAGTAAGAGATGGCATCAAGAATCTCGTTATTGTAAAATAAACAGTATCTTTCATGTGATCCTTGAGTTTTCTCTGTTGCCCCAATGATTGCATTATCTTTCAAGAAGGTATAAAAGAAATCTGGAGACTCCATTTTTGAAGTGTGTGGGTTTTTTAAGCTTTCATTGAACACAGAGAATTTAGAGTTTTTTATTTTCTACTCATGATAGCAATGAGAGGAAAATTGGCAAAGGGAGACATTTCACGGTTACTAGATGAAGCAGAAGACAAGTACAGACAGATTGAAAGCAGCTCTCTAGATGCTAATGGTGATGGCGAAACTGACCATATGAGCAAATCTCCAGACTCTTAGGTGAAGATATCTATGATGAATTTTAGTTGAGTCTTTAGTTGAAGATATTTTAGATGAATTTTCTCAAAATCAAGCATCCATGAGCGAATATTCTAATGATATGAAAGAATATGATTTCTTGTCCAATTAGTCATTCAGCAGGTCGGGCTTTGTCACACAGTATTTTATGACAAGAATGTGAACCATTCCCATTTGTTAAAAAGATACGTGACAGTATTCTCTCATCTTTTTGATGTTTGTGGACCAAACTTGATACAGTTCCTAAATGGATAAATGCTGAAAGCAGGGGTATAGTCAAGAGGTGATTGGAAGGAAATAAAGGTAGAAATGAAAATATCCATAGGCTTGACCATTCTAATTGGTTTCATAAATCTAAAAATGAAAATCCTTTGCATTTATGGAGCGAAGAAGATGGCTATCTTCAACAAAATCATAAGCCATCGAAAATTTCAAAAGTATTGTTTTGACAATGCAAATACAAGCAAAAGAACTAGCAGTAGCAATAAGCTGCAACCTATCAGAGAGGTATTTGAAATTTAGAATCATGATCGCATTGTAACAACGTAAGTGCTAGAAAAACCGAAAGTGATGACAAGCTAGGACCTATCCCAGATGAGCTTGAAAACTGGTATCAGTGTTTACAGATCGATCCAGGTTCAGTCGTGATGGTTGACGAGCCCTTGTTTGCATTTAGAGGATGTTGCTCATTTCAGATCTGCCATAAGGCACACCACGGGGATAGCACGGTCAGTTTCCAGACCACTGCAATAAAGTGAATATCACAACAGAGCAAGCCACACGGATTTTTTTGGTTTCCCAGTGTACTTAAGGTTTTGTTTTCACTATACTGTAGTCTAGTGAGTGTGCAGTAGCATTATGTTTTAAAAAGCAATGTATATACTTTATTGCTAAAAAATGCTGACACAGCACAAAATGAGCACATGCTGTTGGAAAAATGGTGCTGATAAACTTGCTCAATGCAGGGTTACCACAAACCTTCAATCTGTAAAAACACAGTATCTGCAAGTCACAATAAAGTGAAGCACAATAGAAGGAGGTGTGTGTGTGTGTGTGTGTGTACGTACGTACAGCACGGGGGTTGGTAATGCACTGAACCCCCCATGCAGTCTAAAATCCTAGTATAACTTTTGACTCTCCCAAAACTTAACTATTATTAATAATAGCCTGCTATTGACCAGAAGCCTTACCGATAACATAAAGTTGATTAACACGTATTTTGTATGTTATGTATATTATATACTGTATTCTTACAAGAAAGTGAGAGAAAAGAAAATTTTATTAAGAAAATCATAGGGAAGAAAATATTTACTGTTCAGTAAGTGGAAGTGGAGGTCTTCATCCTCATCATCTTCACACTGAGTAGGCTGAGGAAGGGCTGGTCTTGCTGTCTCAGGAGTGGCAGAGGCAGAAGAAAATCCACGTGTAAGTGGACCTGTGTGGTTTAAACCCGTGCTGTTCAAGGGCCAGCTATATATACACACGCACATGGGGAAAATTGAGGTTACTATGTTTAATAGCATGCTAAACATTTTAACCACGTTTTTGCCCTTGCTTTACTCATTTTGTAAATTATTTGTAAAATGTCTTATAATACATAAAAATAAAAAGGGTCCATGGACTCAGATGATAAATGTTGATTATTTTTCCTGATGTATGGTGAGGGGATGAGTCCGCGGTTCCTAGGACAGTGAATGGCAGAGAGGGTTCACCTTCCTGATTCAGGGCAGAGCTGGTGACCCTGGTGGATACGAGTCGCCCAGCCCAGCTGGCCCCTGGCTCTGAGGTGGAGGCAGGCTTCCCACATGGCCCCCTCCCTCTCTGATTTTTTAAATTCAAAAATTGATGTTTTGGTAAGTTAATTTGCAAAACCTGGATCTGAGTGATAGGACCTTTCTCCCTCTTCTTTCCTCTCAGGAAGAAAAATGAGGTCGCGGAATTGTTCATTTTCACAGGAATTCCCACTTCTGGTGTGTCAGGCACTGTGCCCAGCGTTTATGTTTACTCTCTTTAATTTTTAAGGGCAACCTCATATCACAGCTGGGAAAATGATACCCATCCAGTTGAGAAACGTGGTCAGGGTCACCCGGCCTTTCGGCAGGTTGGACTCCAACGCAGGAGAAGGCAGTGGCGTCATGATCCTTTTGTTCTTTCCTTGCTTACTTGGACATCTTCCAAGACGGAGCGGGCTGCCTGTGTGCTGTTCCCATTACTGTTGCCAGTAATGGAGCCATCTTTTGTTTTTTGTTTTAACTTTGTATTGAGCTGTTTTTCCATTCCGGGTGACAAATGGGAAAAATCTGTTCTGTATTTGAGTGAAAAGCTCAGCTTTATAAAGATGTCGTATTGACTTCCAGAAGCCCCAAGCTTCACTACTATCGTTGGTTTCTTTGGGGAAGTTTCCATGATTCTTTCATGGGGGATTGTAAACGGCTGCTGTGGTCATCATACTCTTTCAGCTGCTTAGCTCTGCCGTTAACGTCAGACGTACAAGTTTTTGCTTCAATAACAGGAATTGAATAGTATTCAAGAAGGATTCAAACTACATTAATATTAAAGAGCCTTTGCAGATCCAGAAGGTGCCTGTGAAGCCCTTCTGACTGCAGTGTCTACAGCACATGTCAATTAGGAAGAGGGATGATGCGTGCCCGGCTCCGGGCCTGCGCGGCTCCCTCCGAGCGTCTCAGGCAGCGCGTCTTGCCGCCGCCGCAGCCTGCCAGCCTCCCAGAGGGTCCTCGCTCGGCAGTCAGGCTTTCCGTTGCTGTGCTGTTCTAAATAGCTCTGTGTCCCAAATAGAAAGGAAAATCAATTTAATTACTTAGGAAACTTTTCCTTTAGGGTGAATCAATTAGGAGGAAAAAATGAAGTATCTGTCTGTCATCAGTAACTTTATTTCAGGGCTGACTATGAGAGGAATTAATTGCGGTATGAAGATTAGGTGTCGGCTGTTTGGTGGAAGTAGAGCGGGAGCTCACAGCAGTGCGTTCACCCAGAGCTGCAGGGCGGAGAAACTTCGTGCTTCCGGGACCAAATGCGAAATGAGCGTGAGGATTCCTGGCAGCAGCAGAGTGGCATTGAACAGGAGCCAGAGCCTTCCGCAGGTGTCAGAGCAGAAGAATTATGAAGGAGGGGAGAGCTAATTGCAATTAATGTAATTATGAGGAGAGAAACGTACTCTGAAGGGAGCTGCACGCTTCCTCTTGGCTCAGCCTCCCTTCCCGGCCTCCCCACGGCAACCATGTAGGTGCGGTTAATGAGCCTCGGCTGCTGCAGGCCTGGAGGTGGCGGAGCCCGACTGAGGCTACCCCAGCCCTCATCAGCGGGGGGCAGAAAGCTACTTCATGCTTTTTTCTCCACATGATTCAGCTATGCGTTTATAAGAATAAAATTTATAAACAAAGGCAGGGAAAGAAATTGTCTTTTAGCAGAGGCCAATTGTGGAGGACGTAAATCTAGAGTAAAGGAGTGTGCTGCTGGGGGCCAGGACCTGGGCAGCACGGGCTGTGGCTAGAGAGGGGAGACTCAGCCAGCTCTTCCCACACCTGCTCCAGCATGGTCTGATCACTCTATTGCGTTGAACGTGTGTAACTCGGGGTTTTGGTATGTTCACAGAGCTGTGCAACCACTATCTCATTCTAAAACATTTTCTTCTCTCAAAACAACTCTGTCCCAGCAGTCAGTCCCCATTCCCTCCCTTGCTCAGCCCTGGCAGCCACCGATCTACCAGCTATCTATGTGGATTTGCCTGCTCTGGACTCTTCCCGTACTGCACATGTAGTCATACTGTGTGTGGCCTTCTCTGATCAGCTTCTGTCATTTGTCATACTGTTTTGAGGTTCATCTGTGCTGTAGCATTATCAGTACTTCTGTCCTTTATACGGCTGCGTAATATTCCACACGTACCACGTCTCCTTTATCCATTCATCTGTTCACGGACACTTGGGTTGTTTCCACTTTTTGGTTATTGTGAATAATGCTGCTGTGACCATTCATGTGCAGTTTTTATGTGGACACATTTTCATTTCTCTTGGGGCTGTACCTAGGGGTGGAATGCTGGGTCACATGGGAATTCTATGTCTAACCTTTTGAGGAACTGCCAGACTGCCTTCCAAAGTGCCTGCTCCATTTCACAGTCCCAGTAGTGCCTTGTAGGAGGGTTCTAATTTCTCCACATCCTTAACCAGCACTTGTTGTTGTTTGTCTTTTTAATTGTAGCTCTCCTACTGGTTACAAAGTAGTATATCATTATGGTTTTGAGTTATATTTCCTTGGTGACTAATAGTGTTGAGTATCATGAAAATGTGCTTATTTTTGTTTGTTTTTAAGGCAATTATATTTGATATCGATTGGATTCATTTAAAAATCTTTTAAACTTTAAATTCCTTTTACTAGCATTAAATTCTGTGCACTCCATTTTTTAAAAAATAAACTTTTTTACTCCATGCTCTTTAATCTATTATAATGTGAGTGGAATTGGTCTCAAATTTTATATAATGAAGATAATTTCGTTTTCATTGTTATTACTTTTTTTTTGGTCCTTTTTTGTGTTGTTAGAGGAAAAAAGGATCCTTGAAGATGGGTGTGAAAATCTGATTTTTCTGATTCATAAAAGTAGAATGTGTAGGTGATTTTTCTTTTAAGATAGAGAATCAAATTTGTATAGAGTAGGTTATTTCAATTTCTGTCATTTTGTGTCTGAGAGATTAAAGGAAAATCTGGAAGCGAGAGGCTACCTCTGCAAACCTTGCAACTTCATGCTTTTAGCAGCAGAGCCACTTCCAGATCCGTGGTTTGGTCTCCACTGGAGTTCCTAAAAGTCAGAGTGGAATCCTTACCTTCTGGTCCCCTGGGATTTTCAGTTCAAGCCTACAAACTTCTGAAAAACCACTTTCACTGGTAGGTTTTTGAAACACCAGTTTGTATAAGACATGATCTTTGCTCTTAGGTAGTTTACATTTCAGTAGGTTAAGTGGTAACTTGTCATATTCATTCATTCATTCAGCAGTTATTGCTGGGAGCCGGAGAAAGGAAGATGATGATAATTATGTGATAGTGGTTGTGGTGGTGGCAGCTGGCATTATTTAGCACTTACGTTGTTCCAGGAGCCTTTAAAGGACTTTCCTTGTTATTATATCACTAATCATGAAGTTGATGCTGTTATCACTCCTATTTTACATAGTAGCACATTGAGGCACAAAGAGATTCAGTAATTTGATCACCATTTTAAAGCTACTGAGTGTCAGAGCCAGGTCCAACCCAGGCAGTGTCTCCTGCTGTGCTGACGGGAAGGTGTAACCGTACAGCTGACACGGGGAACTCCCACCCCCAGGGCTGTGTCCTGGGGTCTGCGGTTGTCTCTCAGTATCCTGTTCCTTCTGCCCTTGGCTCTGTGGGTCTACACTGGGACAGGGTTCCCTCTGGTTATCCTCTGTCAATGCAGATTCTTTACTGATGAAACATTAATTAACTCCTGCTCCTTTATGTGGGGTGGCCGGTGCCTGCCTTGGGTTCAGCGCAGTGACCCTTCTGTAGGGGAGCGGTTGAGACACGCTGGAGGAAATGACTTGTCTGTGTGCGAACAGCTCCAGGTTGGTTGCAGAGAGCATCATCTTTCCAACTGGTATTTCATACACTTTGCTTTAGAACTTGCTTTTCTGTTTACTACCGCAGAACTGTGACTTCAAGTACTTGAAAATGATTTTTACCAGTGGCTGAAGCAACAGTGTCATTCTGTGTAATTCTGTCTTTCTGGTTTGGAGAGGGATTTTTTTTGTAGCTCCGTGACTCTTTGCACTGTGTTGACCCTTCTTTCTTGTTTTGCCTCTTTAAGGTGTGTACACAGCTTCCAAAAATGAGGCAATGGAGTGTGTTGTTGCATCTGCCAACCAACTCCACTGAGGTTCATTTTTTTCCCGATGGGCCAACATAGCTCGTGCACTGGGGAAGGTGCCTGCTTGGTCCAGTGAGCATGATGGGCACCCACTTGGGCCAAAGTGCTGGCTGTACCCAGCAACGTTGCCACCGTTGCCCACAGTGTACTGTCTGGAAGAAGGAGCCGTCCAGAACATACAGATGCTTCTCCCATAAGACTGAGTGATCAGTGAGCTGTGAGAGGTCGGGAGACGGGTACCCCGATGAGCAGGGGCCTGGGTGACCCCTCTCCCCCAAACTGCTCCGTAAGGAGGCTGGTGGCCTCAGTGGACTGCACAGCAAGAAAGGTCTCTGCCTTCTTATCTGAAGGGCAGTGTTGGGCTCAGAAGCAAAGGGGAGCCTGAGGTTAGCCGCTGGTGGAGAGCAGACACAGCGTCAAGATCCAGGACAGAGGGCGCCACCCCACCGAGCTATGCACTGGAGCACTCAGTAGGTGCACAGAAAGGACCCCACGGGTGACACTTGCAGGAGTCCTGTGGCCACACATGCAATGGACTTCCTTCGGTGATTCAGAATTTCCCAGGCAGTTTTCACCTGGGGATGAATCTATTCCGTTCATTCAGTTGGCATCCTGAACTGCTTTGTCAGCAAGTCTGCACCACCACGAGTGAGCCGGGGCCCCTCCTCTGGGTTAGTATTCAGATCCGCATGCGCGGCTGCGTTAAGAAGTGCATTTTGAGCAAATCTCTAGAGGTTTTTCCGCACCATGATCCCACCTCCTACTTTTGTGTTAGCATATTGTGTCCCAGTAGGTTTTAGAGAGAGATTTGGGCTGTGCCTTCTTTCTGGGATGTTTTTGGTGCCGTCTGGTTGTGTAATCATTTTCCCTGGCCTGCATATTCAAACCCAGCCTTCCCTAGGAGGAGCACGTCTTTGTCATAAAGATTAAGGCCATAGGGTCTTTAGAGACTGTCCAGTCCAGCCTCTTCACCCCACCTCCCTGCTGTGCAGACGACGTGATGGAGACCCCGTGAGGTTACGGAACTTACAAGTTAGTCACACCATTAATTAGCCTCTGTGCTATTAAGTTATTGCTGTGTGCTTTTTGTGGGTTTCTGTAGAGCGATTTGATTTACTGTAATGAAATGGTGTCTGTGTTGCATGTCCTGGTTTTCTTCTTACGTTGACTCTGGCCCTGGGGAGTATGATATCTATCTTGTTCTCTGTCACCCTCCCTTGCTGTCTGTCACCAGGAATGGGAGGCAGGACGGGAACTCCTGCCTGAGGAGCGATTAGGACTGCCTGGCCTCTGTGTTAGCCTGTGCAGTAGCTGGCTGTTCTTTCTGGTGATTCTGCTGCTACCTTTGCATTCTGTAGCCAGCTTTGGGACCTATTTGTTTAGCTCTTTCTCCTCAAGAGGGATGCAGAAAAATTGCCAGGGCATTTAGAATCCTGGTATCACCTGATAAACTTGCCTTTTAATGCCACCTGTGAATGGGAGAAGGCTGCTCTTTGTATGCTTGCATAAATGAGCTTCTCTGAGCCACTTGTGTTGTCTGGGAAACATGCCTTTAGAGGGCTGCAAGGACGAGGCTGGAGGATTAGAGATGAACAAGGCAGATTTACAAAACAAGGCAAATAAAAACAAACCTGTTTATCTCCAAGTAAGGTGAAAGAGAAAAAACAAGAAATCAAAGCTCTTTAAGCAGGAAAGAGTTTCATTTTCCTCTTCTCTCTCAAATTGACAAGTAAGATGGCATCCAGACTTTTCTCCTCCAGTTAGCTCAATTCCAGAGCAAAACTGTGTTAAAGAAGCAGTAGTTGTTTCTCCTGAACTCTTGCGTACTCGCCAGTTAAGAGTCATTATTATGCACGATCATGGCTCCATATGCAGGATTCCAGATCTTGGTGATGCTCTGTGAGGTTTTCCCACATGCCGCGCTCCCGTGTGGTTGGGCCTCCTTCATCCAAAGCCTTGGTCACAGCCCTGGGCGTGGCTAATTCCCCATTGTGTGAACTTCTAACTTCAGTTGTGCATGAGCCGATAATCCTTCCTGTGAGTGTTTGGCGTCTGTCTCCACGTGTTGTGTGGTAGGGAAACCTTTGGTGCAGGCACAGAGCTTGTCTCCTGTCCATGGTCTCTGTCCACAGAGAGGAGACAGAGAAGGGCAAGAAGCTGTAACTTCCCAAGAAGAAAGAAATAAGAGGAGTTTAAGCTGAGCCTGTTCTTGTTGTTAAGAGACCCTGTGGGACAGGTAAAGGCTGTGCATTTGTCCGTGGAGTCAGCATCATTTTGCAGGTGCTACCAGACGGAAACATACAGGCACACGTTATAGAGTTCAGAAATTCACAGAAGAGGCACGTCACACGTGTTTACCTCGTGCATATTCAACTGTATGTGCTGGGCCAACAAAACGAGAGAGTGGGTGAGAGAGACAGGCTGAGAGACAGACAGGCGCATCAGCCTGTTGAAGTAGTGTGGGCAGTTCTGCGCCCCCCACTGAAGGCGAGGTGCCCCGGAGGGAGCAGGGGCAGGAGCCTGAGCCTGGGCTCTCTTCCCTCCTGTCTTTACACCCCACGGAGGTCAAGCCGGACAAAGCACGTCCTCCAAGCGAGGGTCATGCCTTTCTTCTCATGTTCTGAAGAAATGACAGTCTGCCCAATGAGGGAGGAAGAACTTTGGCTTCTGAATAAGACTTAAAGAAAGTGCTTGAGGCTCATTTTCGTTCTCTTCCATTTTTGAGACCTGCCTTCAGAACTGACCCTCAAAGGAGATGCGATGCCAAGGACCACTGGGGTACCTGGATCCGCTGTGAAGGGGACGGCGACGGGTCAACTCGTGTCGCAGCAGGGGTCAGAGGCTCTGAGTGCTAGGAGGAATCTTGCGGTGCTCTGAGTCATTCTCCCCATTACTAGAGGAGGAAGCGACCTGGGAGAAAGAGTCGATTTTCTAAGGGCCACCATCAGTGGGGGGCCGGGCCTGGCCCCCAGGGCTCTGTTTCTGCCGCCGCTCCCACCATGGCGCTTGTGTGGGGCCTCCGTGGGCAGGGCCTGCTGTGATGTTCTCATGTAGATCTGGGCTTTCTGGCCATTATTCTTACTTATTTGGTGATAGAGCAAAGAATTATTTCTTAGAGGCATCTGAATTGTCCTCTTGTTAGCAAATTTGTATTATTTCATTCGTCTACTTGGCAAGTATATCCATACTCAAGGAACTTTTATTCTTTTGGTAGGGAGAGACAAGATAAATAATTAAAATATATAGTAAGCTAACTACTGGCGTGTGCTAAGAAGAAAGCAGAGAAGAGGAAAGGAAAGCGCTGCAGGCTGCCACAGGCTGGCTCGGCAGGGCTCGCTGAGCGGATCAGTGACAGCAGGAGTGGAGAGCGTGCCCTGAGCACAGGTTTAGGGGAACGAGTGCACAGACATCAGGGGGCCCTGAGCGGAGGCTGGGGGGCTGGAGCAGTCTGAGCAGGAGAGGGCCGTGCTGGGTGCCATCTGAACAGCAGTGGGCCCAGACCCCATGGGACACGGAAGCCAGCTGAAGGACATTGCTTAATGTGGGCTAACATGACCTCATTTGTGAAGGGTCATTTTGGGAACGGGCTGTGAATAGGTTGGTGGGCAAAGCTGAGTGGATGCAGGGAGACCAGGGGATTATTGTGCTAATCCAGGTGGGGCGGTTGGTGGTGGCTTGGAGGAGGCGGGTGGTGGTTACCGGTTGGATCTGACTCTGATTTGAAGGTCGAGCTGCACGGGTTTGCTGACGGATTGGAGGAAGGTGGGCAGCACAGTCGAGGATGGTGCCGAGCTCTCTGCCTCCCTGACAGGAAGGGTGGAATTGCCGTTCCTGAGAGAGGCCGGTGGGGAGAGGGTCTGGTTTTAGATGGCGGGAGCTCGGTCTTGGATTTGTACTATTTGTGTTGCCGACTGGGCATCCTGATCATTTAGCTGCACACTCCTATGAAAACACTGCCAGTCTGTGCCCTCTACTCCCTAGGGAGCCACTGATTTGTGCCGCGTTTCCAGGTCGTCCTGTCCACTCTGAAATGCAGGACTGTCCTTAGGGCAGATGGCTGGGCAGAGGCTTTGTGGCCCCCTGGCTCCCACTTTCCTGCCTGAGGTCAGAGCCAGTGGTCATTCTTGGAGCTTCCTGTTCGTCCTGTCTAGTATGGGTGTGGGGACATCTCATCAGCAAGTTCTGAGGACCAATGGGAAGAGATTTTGTACATTGGAATATGTGTCGTAGGCGTGTGTGAGTCGTGGACGAGTGTTGGGCGGCTGCTGACTGAGGAGAGAAGAGCGTCTTTGTGGGTCCTCGCGTCTCCTCCCCGGTTGTCGGTTGTGGTTAGGTTTGTTCCCGGGGGGAACCCGGAAAGTACGTATAGGACGGAATGCGATTGTGGAAACTTAGACAGTGATCATGAAGCTTGTGAAACAGTAGCCGCAGGAGTCTGGGGAGTCCAGAGGTCGTAAACCTGACTGATCGCAGGCGGTTGTGGAACTGGTTAATGTTCAGAGAAAAAAAAAACTCACCCTCCCCAGACTTCCATCCAAACCTCCTATAAAACCCACCGCTCTCCCCTTTTCTCTCTTGGCTGCTCTTTAGGCCTCCACCCGTCTGCACCCAGATGCTCAAATAAACAGCATTTTGCTACATATGAGGCTTCGTGTGTCTCCCTCTCGGCTCTGGCCCTAACAGTTATGAATATGAAAAGCCAAGGAACAAACAAAAACCCCCACAAATACTGTAGTTCTGTTTTATTTTTTTCTAGTTTACCGATGGAGATTTAATTCTCTTGTTTTCTGTAGAGAAATTCCCTGTAAATAGCTCTCCTTCACAGTGCTTGTAAAGTCTAGGGTATGGGTTTCTGGTGAGAGGCATTTGTGAGCCTGCATCCATGCACATGTGTGCGTGCGTGTCTGTGGGTAAGAGCAACCTAGCGATTCTCCGCTTTCACTTGTTGCTTTACGTAGCCTCGGACCTACCTACCATTCGCTTCCCTGACGTAGACCCACCATCCGTAAAACAGAGACTGCGCTTTCAGCTTTCTTCTCTCTGGGTGGTTAATGACTGAGTATGTGTATAGCGCTGTGAAGTCTTTGAAATAAAATCACAAAGTACATGGACATTATTATTGTAGCTCTAATGGTTATTTATATTTAAATCATTATTATTGTAATAATAATATACCAGTTTGCCTATAAAACACAGAACCACTTCAGAAGAACATTGTAAAATGATAGCATTTTGTGAGGCCAGGCAGCAGTGTCTAATTTTGGGCCTTCACAATTGTTTTTGCAATTCATGTATTATGTATTTCCAAAGAATAATCAAGGGTGCACAGTATTGCCCAGGGCAAGGAGTACTGAAAATACAGAGTTGGTCCAGCTGTACTAAGAGAGTGATTGGAAGTCTGAACTGACAGGGCTGTATTTCACGCAAGGTAGGGGCTGTCACCGCTGTGATGCTGTCTTGGAGCCCTTGGACCTTGACTGGGTGATAATGTGTCATTAGGACCGAGCGCTCTGTGCAGCTGTCCACTTACAGCGAGGTGTAAAGTGGACGAGCATCCTGGCGATGACTGATAGGTCTTTTCTTTGAGATCCATGCAAAATTCATCAACTTGATTTATAACCAGTGGAATTCGTGCTGCTCAAAGCAGAAGGCTCAAGTGCGGAGTTTTATTTTGTAGGAAGTGTCTTTCTTTTAGATGCCCTGACGCTTTAGTCCCTGAGCATGTACAGGGGATAACACTGCAGGCTCGGCATGAAGGGAAATAAGGAAACAGTTGCAGCTGGTCTCCCCTCATCTCACTGGAAATCACACTTAGCTTACTGGAGTTGGACCAGTTATCACATTGAGAGCAGAAGTCATGAGAGGAGGCTGTTTGTCATTAGTTTTGAAAAAAGGTTATGTTCTGCCGAGCTCCACAGCACAGGGACATTCATAGTGGGACAGATGTGGCCTAGCATCCTTGGTGAGCAAGCTCTTGCTGAGGTCATGAGTGACTGCCCTGGCCTGCTTGTTGTTGACACTTTATAGCCATCATGGCCCTTTGCAGCATGTCCCTGTGTCTTTAAAAGCTTTCTCCTTCACTGGCTCCAGGACAGTGAGCCCTCCTGGCCTTGTCATTCCTCTGGTCCCTGTCTGCTGCCTCGCTGGCATTTCCGACTCCTCTGTGTGCTGAGTGTCCTCCACTGCCTGGGCTGTTGTTTTTCATCTTGGGCCTCCGCTGCTTTCATTCTGCTCGCTAGTGGCTTCACCACACCATGTACTTAGAAGTCCATAAGGAGCTTTTAGTGGGTTTATGAGCCTCCTGGAACTATGCTAAATGTTGTATGTCTGTATGTTTTTCTGGGGAAAGGAGGCATTTCTTATTTGTTTGTTTTTGTCTTGTTTTTAAGACAGGGTCTTGCACTGTCACCCAAGCTGGAATGCAGTGATGCAATCACATATTGCTATAACCTCTAACTCCTGGGCTCAAATGATCCTTCCACCACAGCCTCCTAAGCAGTTAGGGCTATAGGTGTGTGTCATTATGCCCAGCTAATTTTTGAATTTTTTGTAGAGATGGGGTCTTGCTATGTTGCCCAGGCTGGCCTCAAACTCCTGGCCTTAAGCCATCCTCCTGCCTCAGCCTCCCAAAGTACTTGGATTACAGGTGTGAGCCATTGCACCCAACCAGAGGCATTGTTTTCATTATGTTTGGACAGAGGTACTGATCTGCAAGATTAAGATCTAGTGCTCTCAAATGTCAGTCTTCTAGCCCAGACCTGTGTCATGAGCTCTACTCCTTTGTATCCACCTGCCTCCTTGCCAACTCCCTGAAGATGCTGGAACCAGAGAGTCTAGTGTCAGAAGCAGATGTGGTGTGCTCTCCCACACCTGTTGTCTTGGATTTATTCTTTGGTCTGGGCATCTGCCCAGTCAGCTGAAACCTGAGGAGTCCCCTGGATTTTCTCTCTCTCACCTGCTTACACCATTGGCACCAGGTCTTGTTTGACTCTGCTCCCTGTGCCCCTCTCCTCCCACCCCCCACATCAGGACTACCATGTTGTCTTCTGCCTCTGGGTGCCCCTTACTGCATTGCTGCGGTAGCCTTTCATCAGTCTGACCTGACTACATTCTGCCTCTGCTCTCTGAGGCCAGGCCGGCCCAGGTAGCATGGCAGACAAGGGTGTTCTGAGGTCAGACCCCAGCGTCAGCTTCTCCTAGAGGTGTTCCTGTGGATGTTGCTCCAGACCCTCCAATGCCACACTGACATTGTTGGCTTTACCAGTTGCTCCTCTCTCCCTCTCAGCCCTAGGAACCCAGCCACAACTGACTGTTGTTCCAAAGGGGTGCTGTGTGCCCGAGAGAGTCCTTCGGCATCCCTTGACCTGCCTGGTCTTTCCTTACCCTTTGCCTCTCTGGGGAACTTCATGTTTGTCACTAGGCTGCTACACCATGGGCATGGTGGTGGTGGCTTCTTTATTTTACCATCCATGGTGTGTGTCCTAGTTCTTTTCATTGGAGGATGGTATTAGAAACTAAGATCTGTGTGCTTGGTGTACTCATTATCTTTTAAAAGAAGTTATATATAAGAAAAAAATGCCTTTCATATTTACCTTTATTTATACCATTTCCTGTCTTCTTCATTTCTTTGTGTAGATCTGTATTTCTACCTGATACCATATTCCTTCTGCCTGAAGAGCTTCTTTAACATTTTTTGTAGAGTAGCTTTCGTTTGTGGGACAAAGTATTTTTTTCACTTTGCTTTTTGAAACATATTTTTACTGAGTACAGAATTTTGAGTTGACAGTTTTTTTTTTCCTTCCAGTCATTTAATGCTATTGTTCCATTGTCTTTTTGTCCTGCATAGTTTCTGATTATAAGTCTGCTGTCATTGTTATCTTTGTTTCACTTCTTAGGATTTGGTAAAAGTCTCTGGAAGTTAATCAGTTATAATATTAATGTTTACTGGATGTTTACTTGTGTCTGGCACTTTGTTAGGCTTAGCTGTGCGTGTGTGTAATTCTTCCAATACTCTTGAGAGCGAGAGAGGTATTATTTTTCATAGTTTATAGGTAAAGAAGCTCGAGTTGAGCAGACTAACTGATTTGCTGAAGTCCCCTTAGCGAGGAGGTGGCAGACGCATGATTGTCTGATGCCAGAGCCCACGTTCTAACTGCTGTGTATTGAATTCGTACTCTTCAGAAGATCAAGGATCAGGGTGAACTCAGAGTAGTCTAGTTAAAATGCTGTCACCACAGTAGAAAGTACACAGGCATCAGAGTCAGACATACAGGCCCACGCTTCAGTCCTGCTCTGTTTCTTGCTGGCTAAATGGCTTTGAACATGTCCTGTGCCTTGCTGACTGTGTGTTTTCACCTCTGAAATAGGTGAGCATGGCTGCCTTGCTGTTTGCTCTAGGTCAGGATTAAGAAATGTTATGCACGATATGTGAGTGCTGTAGTCAACACAGGGAAAGTTTTCTTGGTTGGGATGTGCCCACATATCTGTTGAATTAATTAATTTACTTTTGCCCAGGTCGGATCCCACATTGATTTCCCTGTTCAAGGCTGAGAGTTGTCACAGCACAGGCTCCAGTGTCAACACATTTCATCCCCCTGATTGGGTCCCACTCCTGGGCTCATCTTCCCAAAGCATGGCCCTAAAGACATCACTTTCAGAAAGCATTAAGTGGCTCCCTATAACTTCCTGGTTCAGATACGGAACCATTCCAAATTCACAATAAAAATAAAACCCCTAAAGCAGCATGTAACAGAAAATACTTTATAAACTAAAGCCATGAGTAAGCATGTGATATTTGCATCCATTTCTCTGTACACCTGTCCCTTGAACATTTCCAAGTGCCTATTCTGGGTGGAGCATCATGTTAGGGCCTGGGTTCCTGCAGATGCCCCGAGGACTCTGCTCTCTGGGAGCAAGGCTGAGCAGCAGGTTACAGGGCAGCAATTCACTGCCAGAGACAGGTGTTCTGTGCCCTAGGGCCCCCAACCAGTGGAGGGCAGGATGGGGAGAGCAGGACAGAGTGAGGGTCCTTATTGCAGCATGTGAGGGGCATGCCAGGCATTCACAGAGGCCCGGTGCTGTGAAGCCCAGAGCCTGGCAGTGACCATGAGGGGAGTGGGATGGTTGGCCAGGGGGTGAGGGCTGTAAGTGGAGTGGCGGTCCTAGGGCATCCCTTTCCTGGAGAGCCTTGTGGGCCAGGCTGAAGGCTCAGGGTCGTTGTGGACCAAGAGGAGCTGTGTCAGTTCAGAGTAATCTTAGCTGGGGGAGTGAGGTGGTTACAGGTGTGTATTTTGAGAACTCTATGATTGTTTATCATTCAAGGACCAAATCAGTTGGCTCTCCCCTCCCTGGGGCCTTCCTAAATCCTCCTTCCTCCAAGCAGGATGGGTCCCCCCCGAAACCACCCCCGCCCCCCGCCGCCCCCGCCCCCGCCCCGCCTTGGGGGCCAGTGTGCTCCATGCCCCGGTCTGGTTAGGCCCTGGGAGGTTGCTTGTCCATCCGGCCTCCTCTTCTGTGACTCTGTGGGGTGTCATTCCCAGGTCTCAGGCCTACACTTTATCTGGAATGACCCATGTTGACACAATTACTAATTACAATAGTGATCATTCTTGCAAAGGAGAAGAAAAAGGCTGTGTGGCTGTGTTTAGTGACAGCAAGCTACCCCAGACGTTTATTGAGTCCCTGGGCTTGCTGAGTCCTCGGTGAAGTGGCCCTAACCCTGTGGAGGGCAGGGTCATGGGACGGTGAAGGGCATACTGTGTGTGGTCCTGCGTCGTGGTGGGTAGAGCAGAAGGACCGTATCAGTGGTGGAGTCCTGCCTTTCCTGATAATGATGGGTGTGTTTGTGTTCTGCCAGTTTTAAGTCCCTTGAAGGTAAGGGTCACTCTTGTGTTTCTGCCTCTGCTGCAGCCGTGCTCTGGGTGGAGAGCAGGAGCTGAGGACACTGAGCTGATGAGACTGGAGGATGGGACAGAAGTCACAGCAGGGGAGCTTGGTGGAGCATCAGTGTCTCTTTGGCAGACTGATTTGTACCCAAGCGAAATGGATCATCTACCCATTAGGGATCTAATTGAAAATAATACTGTGCAATTTAATACAGTGGTTTCTTAACATTTTTTTGCATAAATTAACAAAGTACTTCAAAATGTTACATGCATTTGAAATGGAAATAATTGAATCCCAGGGAAGGAAAAGTAGATCATACTGGAACATCCAAGGAGGAATTTCTGATCAGCTTTGGGAATGAAGGGGTTATCCTTGTGGTATTTTATTGAACCACAAAGTGTTATTTATAACCCATGTCAGGAGCAATTAAACTGATTGATGATTAAGAAAGTTTAATAGTTGAATAATAAGATGCGGTTCTTGACAGCTATTTTTTCTCATTTTGAAAGCATATTTTATGAGTCTAATAGTGTTAAGGACAGGCTGTATAATATGTTGTGGGGTAATTATATGGTGGTAATATAATACTCAGTCTAATGTTACATGCTATGTTACTTATAAAAAATTAAAATACCAATTATGGTTTTTTGATTTATTATTGAAGTGGTTTGTTGATTTTGACTTACCCAAAGCAGGGTTAATTAGTACATATTGATATGTTTGATTAAAAGTACACTAAGGTTGAATTGAATAAGCAAGGCCAAACAAAATATATTATTTTCCAGTCACCCCAGAATGGTATCATAATTTTAGTTACTCTTCATGTTTATGTGAAAAGGTGGCTTCAAATTGACTGGAAATGTTTGCTTTGATTGGCAGCTCCTCAGGCATTATGTACCAGTGGAGGTGGCATTTATATTTTAAAAACAACCCATGCTACTCTCTCTGACACATGTTTAGTTTTTTGTGGTAGTATTATTCTTTATGAAATATTTCGTGTGTTTGGGAAAATGAATATATAGTTAAAAGTTCTTTGTAGAAATAAGCAGAGATGTCACAAGGTAGGAAACACAAATGACTAATAAACTCAAAAAATATAGTTTAACTTCACAAGCAATGAAAATGTAAATTGAACCAATAACGTAGTTCTATTTTTGTCTATCACATCAGGACAGATTTAAAAAGATAATGCTCAGTGCTTTTCAGGTGGGGTGAGATCGACACTCCTTACCATCTTGTGGTGAAACAGCCATTCTGGAAAGCACTTTGGTGCTGACGGAAGGGCTCTGTGCCTCCCGTCCCAGGGAAGCGGCAGGGGCTGCGTGTGAAGGCAGAGCACGCGTGTGCGCCGGGGAGGCCTCGGAACCAGCAGAGGCTCCACCCAGCGGGTGTCCAGTCACAGAGGAGGTTTAAAGCCACTGAGGGGCACTGATTTCCGTGGAGCTTGAAACAGGATTTCATAAAAATTCTTTTCAATATGGAAAATGACCAGGGTATAAATAAAAACAATAGGACATAAAACCTCATATTTAGTCTCAAGTCTGGCTTATTAAAAATGTCTATGTGTGTGAATGTGTGTGAACGTTATGGGCTGAACTGTTTCCCCAGAGTTCACATGGTGCCGTCCTAACCCCCAGTCCCACAGAATATGTCTGGAGGAGACAGAGTCTTTACAGAGGTAATAAAGGTAAAATGAGGAGATTAAGGTGTGACGCGATCCAACAGGACTGTTGTCCTTCCAAGGAGGGAAGATGAGGACACCAACACATGCAGAGAGACGGCCGTGTGAGGACACAGGGATGGCGTCCATGTGCCCAGGAGAGGCCTCAGGTGGACCAGACCTGCCAACTCCTTTTTTTTTAGACAGAGTCTTGCTCTGTTGCCCGGGCTAGAGTGAGTGTGAGTGCCATGGCGTCAGCCTAGCTCACAGCAACCTCAAACTCCTGGGCTTACGCAATCCTATTGCCTCAGGCTCCCGAGTAGCTGGGACTACAGGCATGTACCACCATGCCCGGCTAATTTTTTCTATATATATTTTTAGTTGTCCATATAATTTCTTTCTATTTTTAGTAGAGACGGGGGTCTCGCTCTTGCTCAGGCTGGTCTCGAACTCCTGACCTCCAGCGATCCACCCGCCTTGGCCTCCCAGAGTGCTAGGATTACAGGCGTGAGCCACCGCGCCCGGCCCGACTCCTTGATGTTAGACTTCTAGGTTCTGGAACTGTGAGGAACGTGGGGTCCTGGGAGGCCAGCACGTGGAGGCCTGGCGGGAGGCACTTGGGCCTCGCTCTGAAGATAGCAGGAACCGCTGAAGCCTTTTCATTTGGAAGGTTATGTGGGATCCACCTTCCAGCTAGGCTACTGTGCCTATCCAGGCACCAAATGCCTAGTTAAGGGACCCCAGGAATGTGAGCTCCTCTTCGCCTGGCCATGCAACCTCTTTAGAAACGAAACAAAGGCCTGACAATGGAGGGTAGAATAGCACTTTGCTGGTCAAGCCACGTGACAGTGGAGCTCGGTGTGGATCCCAGCGTGAGGACAGTGTGGCCAGCTGAGCCAAGCAGGGCCTTGTAGCACAGGAGACAAGACCACCCTGGTGAGGCGAGAGGGGAGGCTGTCCGTGTGTGAGGAAGCGGAGCATGCCCCTCACTGCTGCCCGGTGCCCGGCTGGCCTCCCCAAGCAGAGTGACGGCCATCGGCCAGTGAGGTGTGGGGAGCATGTCTTAGCAAATGTGGACGGGCCCCTTTTGCAGAAGGTGCAGGATGGACTGGATCTGGGGGGATTGGAGGCAGGAAGCAGAGTCCCAGCAGAGCACCCCATGTCTGCGTTCGGTGGGGGCTGGAGGAACGCTGGGGCAGGCCAAGGGTGCAGGGGCTCCTGGAGGAGGGCGCCAGTCTGGGCAGGAGCCCTGGAGGCAGAGTCGCAGTTGTGGTGGGTGTGGCTCTTATCACGAGTCCTGAGAGCTCTGCCCGAGGACTTGCAGGGTGATCATGGCTTCCCATGAGTGTTGTAGGACCAGAGAGGTATTTAAAAGTGGATCAGGTCTGTTTGGTTCCCTTGGCAGCTGACCTGTCACCCCAGTCCCTTCCCAGCTCCCCTGTGTATCCTGGTCCCGCCGTAGCCAGCATCTTAACCTCTGTATCCCGCGGCTGCATAGCCACCACCTCGTTACATTGGGGTGGGGGAGGGGTCTCAGCATGTGGGTGCAGAGAGGGGGCCCCCTGCCCTTGTCTACCTGGATGTTGTTCTCGCTACTGGAGAGCTGTGATTTCTGGGCAGTTCCACCTGCTCAGATGTGTTGATGCAGAGTTACTCCTTCAGCCAGCCAGCCCCACGTCCCCTGGGCGCAGGGTCCGCTCTTCACACATGTGCATTTCGTAGCAGGGGCGTCTCCAGCCCTGCGCCCGGCACCGGAACCCTTCCCCCAGCTGCTGCAACAGTTCTCTGTGTTCCCAAGAGGACCGTAGGCTTTGCCGCTTGTGGCAAGTTACTGTTCCATCTTTTCTCTACCTGTAGACTTACCGGATGTGAGGGAATTAGTGTTTATTTCTGGAAACAAGACTCCTTGCTCTTCATTACATTGAATGTGCTCCTGCTTCCGCTTTGGCCTGTGCTTCTCGAGACCGAGCTGCAGCTTTCTGAGCGTCTGGCTTCTTTCATGAGATCCATGGAGGCAGAATGTGTTTCCCATGACGTGCCATACCGTGGTCATTCTTTCCACTCACTGTGAGGCATGGAACTTGTCTTTTCATTCCGTGCGAAATGAGCTGGGCATTGGCTTGGCTCACTGAGGCAGCTTCGCTTATGAGAACGCGCCCCCGACGTCTGCCTCTACCTGTCTGCCCGCGACAGCTTGGCCAGGCAGAGCGTTTCTTGTTGCTTTCACATTCCTGGATGGGGAACTCTGGGACTTTGGGATCTTTCTCTATGTTTTCCATCCACCCAACAAAAAACTAAAGCCAAAGCGATCGATCCCTAAACTATCATAATACGTGACTGAGAGGTGATGAATTTGTTAGGAGTCTGTTTACACCATACTGAAATGGATGAGGCAGTGGAGGAGGTATGTAGACTGGTGTGGGGTGACCCAGGAGAGGGGCCCACAAACTTTGGGGCATGCATGGACTCAGCTGTGCTGCTAGACACACAATATTGTGGGTGGTGGGTGCCAACGCCCGGACCTGGTGGCCAGGCTAAGGGAGGCCAGCTGCAAAGTGGTGACAGGTCACAGGATGCAGCATGACTGCCAAGGCGGGCAGCACCGCCATCTCTCCCCTGTGCACCATGGCCCTCCACTCCTGTGCTGTGAGTTCTGGGGGTCCCGGGTGTGCGAGGCCTGCCGGCAGTCGGGCTGTCCCCCTCTTTCCACACCACAGGCAGACAGGCCCTGGGAGGGAAAGGCACATCTCTTCCCCCACATGCCAGGTACCCCCCCGTCTCCCCTGCCTCTGTCCTTAGGCTCCGGGTGACACTGATTCACTCTGCATCTACCTGGGTCAGAGCTGGCCGCGCCCAGCCTCGCCCGCCGGCTCTCAGAGCAGTCTGGCTCCAATGGGTCACTGCCATCAGTGGGTTTTCCTCTGCCATATCTTGTATGTTCTATCCCTTTTGAGAGTCATCCTGGACTTGGGTTTTCCAGACTCTGCATATTCTAACGACCTGTTGTCAGCATTTGCTTTCTGATATTCAGTTGGCTCCTTGGCCCTTTGAGCTGACTGGTTTTATTTAGCCTTTTTAGCACTTCCCCGAGTACCTCTGAAAGCCTCCTCCATTTTTGTCCACAGCCTCCTTTTGAATTTTCTGCCCCAAATATGGATCACAAAGCCCTGGTTCCTTGTAGTAGAGGATGGGGTCAAAGACTAAACTCTGGGTTTTGCTCGGGCACCTGGGGGCAGGAGAATCACACAGTGGGACCGGCTGCTAATGACAGAGCAGGAAAAAGGTCATGCATCCATGCTGTTTCTTCAAATTTAACCACGCTGCTTTTTACCTCCTTCTAACAGGAAACCTTGTCAGTCTGTTTTTCACGTTCTTTGACACTGTCATGATATATATTGACATAGCAAACATTATGTATGAGGTGCAGTGTTAAACCCAAATTTAGAAATGTTTTTTCTTTGCATCTTTTGACCCTTGGCTCAAGGACCCTCCAAACTGACCTAACGTGTACAGGTCCAGGCAGTCTGCTTTGTCACTGCCACGTGAGCACAGCTGGGAACAAAAAGAGATCCGTGCAATGTCTCAAGGAATATATTTTCTCAAAAGCAAAAACCCGTGCCCAGGACTCCTAGCATGAAGAATTCCATACCATTGGTGGAAAATATAAATATAGATCTTTGAGGCTTTAACCCTTCATTTTCTTGATAACTAGTGTTATTAAAAGTTAATGACAGTTCACATTTTATCCTACGAAGCTTCAGTATTAAACTCTAATTTCCTAACTGCTTTTGAGTAAACAGAGATATTCATTATACAAATACATTAAGACAGCCTAGTTTTTAAAAAATCAGTTAAGAATTTTAGAAAATATTGCAAATGAATATCAAAAGTTATCCAAGTTCCTTGTAAATTGGCCCTCAGATTCAATTTAAATAGTTGCTGTAAATTCATACCTAGGTTCTACCACAACCAACTCAAAGAAACCAGCACCTTAGATCATAATGCATTTCTGTATAATTTTATATCCTTATTGCATTTAGCTTTTCAAGTGACTCCAGATATTTTTGGCACCATCCTCAAAGCTTATACCCACAGGAAACAAATACTGCAAGCTGTAGTTATAGTCTTAGCAAAGTTTCCAGATTTCTGCATGGCTTAAAACATCCCATGCCTGTGTCCCCAAGTTTGCATTTTGTAATTCCAACATAAACATGATAAAGAAGAAACTCATTTTTTAATGGTCATTTTTTGAGGTAATGTGATTGATAGAGACCAAGATTCTTAACCTAACCTCTCCATTCAGTGGCCTTTGTACTCACTCCAGGGCATGGGGGAACCCAAGAGTGTTAGATTTTGACAGGAACTCATTTAGCCAGTGTAAATGCAGGGTAGCAGAGAGTATTTTAAACCCACTGATGCCCATTACTAATTACAAAGAAACAGGTGTGAACCCTGTGGAATTTGCTAGTCAGTATTGTGAGGGGTGTGTATGTCCATGTGTTTGTATTTTGACAGATTTATCTGGATTGTTTATATATATATATAGAGAGAGAGAGAGAGAGAGAGACTGTGTCGCCCAGGCTGGAATGCAGTGATACAGTCATAGCTCACTGCAACCTCAAACTCCTGGGCTCGGGAGATCCTCCTGCCTCAACCTCCCAGGTAGCTGGGACTACAGGTGCACACCACCATGCCCAGCTAATTTTTTTATTTTTTGTAGAAATGGGGTCTTGCTGTGTTGCCTAGGCTAGCCTTGAACTCCTGGCCTTAAGCAGTCCTCCTGCCTTGGCCTCCTAAAGTGCTGGGATTACAGATGTGATTTAATGGCTTAGTTTTTTTTATGTTTTCTTATAGTAACTATAGGTTCCTGCAGATTTTGTAGGCTGCATTTGGTTGAACACATACTTCCTGAGCCTCTTCAGAGGCCCCGAGCAGGGCTGACTGTGTGGCCTCTGCCTTTGAGGAGTGCACTTTCTAGTAGGAGACGCGGATGTCTCTGAGATCCCAGCCAGGGAGAGCCACCTCTGAGAATGACCAGTACTCAGCGCCTCCACCTTGCCACCCCTCCTGGTCTGCATGGCTTGACCTAGGGACCACGTGAATCAAAAATGGATTTAAGGAACAATCACAAACGAATCTGTGGGAAGAAAGTTAAACTTTACCAGAAAATAAAAAATGCAAATTAGACCCCAATATAATGAGATGTTTTTAACCTTCCCAGCGGGCAGAGATGAAAAGACGATAACAGGGCTGGTGAGTGACCAGGGAGGTGGACAGCCTTGGGCACTGCTGGCTGTAGCATAAATTGTGAACACTCCCTTCAAATATTTTACCAGTATTTGTCAGGAACCATAAAGTGTTCTTTTTCTCCTGCCAGTTTCACTTGAGATGTTTGTTTTAAGGAAGTCATTCTCAATGTGGCTCACATCCCTTATGCAGAAAAGATGCTTTTTGGGGTATTCCTTATATTAGTGAAATGTTTGAAGTGTTGTCAGCATCCCAAAGGGGGGATGTGGCTGAGTAAACTGGGGCATTGCCAGTTCTTTGGACTGTTACCCAGCATCCTAAAGGATGGCTCCAAAGAACATGTATGAAATAGGAAATCTTCTCCACAAATGTCAAATTTCAACAGGGTGCAAATTTATATTTATCATGCAACCATAGTCGTATAACAGCTGAATAAAACCTATGCATAGAAAAAAATTGGAATAAAATTATGCTAACAGGTATACTGGTTGTGTTTTAGATGATAGATTGCTGGTGAATTTCCCCCTTTATTTAGTATTTTGAGTTCCTTAAATTTCTTCTGTGAGTGTGAATTAAAAAAAATTAGTGCCTGATCATCCAACCCCACTGGGATCTTGGACATGCCCCATAGACCCTGCCTGGGATGCCCAGCACTCATCATAGCACCTGCCCGGGGCCCCGCCGTTCCTGAGGCCTGGAAGGCTAGAGGCTCTCAGGCCTTAGTGATTGCCTGGCGTTCTGTCTCCTGTCCAAGTTTATTGGCTCCAAATGGAGCAGCCACTGAGTCCTTTGCCTTCTCCAGCTCCCAGTGAGTTTTATACTTATTGTTCAGGACACAGAAACCTTGGCAAGTGTAAAACCCAAGGGCCAGGCCATTTTGGAAGCCCAAGAGGGCCTGTGTCTGCTTTTTGTTTTTCCTTCTTGAAGCAAGAGTGCATAGGGCGATGGCAGTGGTGGTAGATCAGCTGCTTACAGAGACGAGGTGGGATCGTTCCCTGGGCGAGGCACCACATGGGGCAGGTCGTGAGGCCTTCGGGCTGAGCAGGCCCTCTGCATTCTGGGCCGTGCAACTCTCCTCCGGGTCTCCGAGCTGCTTGTCTGGGAGGATGCAGCAGGGAGGCATGTGTGGGAAGATGCAGCAGGGAGGCATGTGTGGGAGGATGCAGCAGGGAGGCAGGTGTGGGAGGATGCAGCAGGGAGGCAAGTGTGGGAGGATGCAGCAGGGAGGCAGGTGTGGGAGGATGCAGCAGGGAGGCAGGTGTGGGAGGATGCAGCAGGGAGGCAGGTGTGGGAAGATGCAGCAGGGAGGCAGGTGTGGGAGGATGCAGCAGGGAGGCAGGTGTGGGAGGATGCAGCAGGGAGGCAGGTGTGGGAGGATGCAGCAGGGAGGCAGGTGTGGGAGGATGCAGCAGGGAGGCAGGTGTGGGAGGATGCAGCAGGGAGGCAGGGGTGGGAGCAGCGCGTCCGACTGGCAGGGGAAGCCCGTTACCGGAAGGCTGTCTGGATGGCTTTCTGGTGTCCCTTCTCTGTGCTCTGATCGTGGGTCCATCAGGAGCTTTGTGTGTTTCTGTGTGGCGTTGAGATGGTCCCTTGTGATGCCAGAGTATCAGGACCTGAGTGTGGGCGATCCATTGCCTATGAGTCTGTGGGCCGGGCTCCCGCCCCTCCTTGGCTGTCAGCTGCTCCTGTTTGATTTTCTGGCAGGTGCAGAGTAATTGGCTGTGTACTCGGTTGGAGCCTTGGTTCTGAGCCACCCTGTAGGAGGCTGGGCAGTCTGAAATGCAGTCTTTCTTTGTGTGAGTCTTCCTAGGGCAGGGTGGGGACAGGCAGAGCTGTTTGCACATCAGGTGTCTGTCACTTAGGAAGAGGTTTATTTGTGGGGCTGTTCCACAGTGGTGCTTTTTGAGTACCTTCTTGGCATGCGGACGCCCCACTGGCCCTCCCCACCTACAGGTGACCTGCAGAATGTGCATCGTCCCGAGCCAGGGTGCGGTCTGACAGTAGGAAGGGAGACCCCTGCTTTAGAGGTGGGTCCATGTCTTCTGTTCAGGGGAGCATGTTTGTTTTTGCAGACAATTGAAGAGCCACATAATTGATTAAATTATTTCAAACAGAAGTATGTTTTAAAAATAAACTGAAAGGAAGCAATCTTACTTTGCTCTGGCTTTGTGCTGTAATGCATGGACCTTCTGTCTAATTTTTGTTTTGATATAGTAGCCTCGTATCTCTTCTGTGATTACATTCCATCCAATTGGGATAGTTACAATGTAAGCAGTTTTTTACTTCACTTTTATGGTCCATTTGCTGAGTGTAATAGAGAGGGATGAATGTGTTGAAATGTATCGATTCTTGATGGATGGGCTACAGGGGCATTGTGAGGGCTACTGAAATCTGGCTCCGGGGCTACAGTGCCAGCCTGGTTCCTAGCAAGGCCGTGCCCAGTGAGTGACCACAGCCAGCCTTCCATGCAGACATGTTGGAATTGCTGCAGAGACAATGGCCACGAGCCTCATTTTGGTCTTTGTGCGTAAAACCCAGATGCTGGGCACTAGTGAACAGCACTTCCCGCTCTTGCTGTGAACTTGATGAGAGAGATCCCAGTTGGGACGTAAGTAGCACCAAAACATGAGCAGAATTTTGGAGTTGATGTGTCTGTGTGATTTACTGAAGACCAAGGATTGATGAGGAAAGCAACTTAGTCTTCTGTAAATGACTCCAGCCAAAGTCACCTTGTCGGAGCTGTCAGCGAAGGCTGGGTTGTCTGTTAGTTAGAGCAGCAAGTTCTTCCAATTAACTAGTGCTTTCAGATCCTGCATCATCTAAACAGCAAAGGTTCTTGCAGTATGACTTTCAGTGAGTGTATTTCTTGGCTTTCCATTGTGTTATTAATAGTAACATGCAAGGGCACCTCATCCGCACTAACGTGCCATTTCACTGTCTGACCTGGGGGACGGGGGTGTCCTGCTCCTCTTCATTTGGCTTTGGAGCGTCTGTCTTGTTGCCCGACTCCCCAGCCAGACCCAAGCATTGCAAAGGCAGCGCCCAGGGCTGCTTCCTCCTGGGTTCCCACAGCTGCCAGCTGGGTCCCTGGTGCACTGTCTGAGCTCAGCAAAGCTCTGTGGATTTTAAAGGGCTGTGACATATTTTGTCTGATTGTTTTGCAGAAAGCATTCATCGTCCCCTGAGCAGCACACAGAACTGTGTTTTGAGTGGTCCTTGTGGTTCAGAGGGGTCTGTCTCTCTTACTTGTATCTGTAGGGGATATTTAAACTTTGGAATCTTGGCCAATTTTATTAGTGAACTGCTGAATCTTATTGAATTGATTTGAATTTAAACTAATGATGTTGATATCCTTGGCCTATAAGGAGTTGCAGATGTTTCCCAATTTATTTTATTTTTAAATTTTTTCACTTACAACCGTTTAAATTTTAAAATGGTAACATAGACCAGTTTTTCCTTTTGCCCTGAGCTTTTACCAAGAAGGGTTTTTCTGACCTGCTACAGATCTGTATTTTAAGCGTGCATGGTAAGGATTCTTCATCGCCCTGGGTGAAATGTCTTTACACAAGCCTTTTGGCATGACTTTTTGTCACAGTGGAATGCAGTCAGCCCTTTGTATCTGTGGATTCTGCATCTGTAGATTCAACCAAGCTTGGGTCGAAAATATTCAGGGAGAAACTTGTATCTGTGCTGAACATGGAGAGACTTTTTCCTGTCATTATTTCCGAAACAGTACACCATAACAACCATGTACATTATATTATCATAAGCACTCTGGAGAAGATTTAAACATATGGGAGCATGTGTGTGGGTTATATCAAATACTATACCATTTTACATCAGGGACTTGAGCATCCAAGGATTTTGATATCCACAGGAGGTCCTGAAACCAGTACCCTTTGGATACTGAGGGGCGGCTGTATTTCCACAAGGGGAATAAATATTGATCTCCTTCTTGGTGTGGTTAACCAAGGCCTTCAGGAACGAGTGGAGTCTTGTGTGGGTCAATCTTTCTTTCCATTTGGCTCCATTTTTAATGATTTGAATGAGGGAACATTTTTGATTTAAAGACCCGTTTATCCTTTGAGGAATGATTTTTGACTTAATTAGATAAAGGGAATAAATCAATTTAATGGATAGATTTATGATCAGTTTGTGTTTTCAGATTATTATGACTCAAGAATGCTTATTCTCTGTATAAATTTCTGCTGTCAGCCTTCTGAAAGGAGGAATATCTCAGCAGAATCTCCCTCTAATTGGAAACACAGCTCCAGAAAGACAATCTTAGCCAAAGCCTTATACTTCTTTGCTCATTAAGACATAATAAAGGGCCTAATCCTTTAACGCAGCGAATAACGTGAAGTAAAGCCTTGGTCCTGTGGGCATGACGAGAGCCCTGGCTCCTCGGATGACGTTACACCGTTTGATGACCCAAGTGCTCCTAGAAGGGGGTGCATACCTTGCCCGACCTGTGGAGGGACAGGAACTGGGCAAAGGCCTGGTCCAGCATCCTCGGGAACAAACGCATGTCCTGTTTTCCTGAGAAACCAGACCTATAACTTTTGGAGGCACACTCAGCCTTTCAAAGGTGTCTCAAAATAGCAAAATCATTTTGCCTTCTCCTCCAAGAACTCAGATCTTTTTTGTAAGGGAGGCAGAGCATCCTTGTTGTGTGAAGTTGTTTGAGGGCATGCTTCCCTCGGTTTGAACATGTTCTTTTTCATTTTAGTGATGTTTGTGTTGTCATTAGTAGAAGCAAATTAGACTTGATATATTGTCTTAAATTCAGCAATAACATGAATATTTCTTTTTAATCAGAAAATTTGGGATTAAATTTTTATCATTCTTCAAAGGACATCTTGGCAAGATTTCCACCGTGTTCTAGTTCTAGTTGTGCATCTAATTAGTCTTTCCTCCTAGACTGCAGGCTCCGTAAAGGAAGGCCGTTCACTCCCGTGGCACGTATCTATTGAGCACCTGCTGTGTGCCAGGCACTGCTGCAGGTGCTGGGGGTACCGTGGAGAGGGGGTTGGGGAAGTTCTGCCCTGGGGAGCTCTGCCCACAGTGGGGGACAGAAGCAGACAGGTGAAGATGTACGTCAGGGTGATGCAGCTGCATGCCACTTTCCCTCCTCGCTGGGGGTGGCCCAGCGCCGGGTTTCATGATGGTGGAGTTGGTTTGTTCTCTAGCCATGTCTGTACTACCCAGAGGGGCAGCTGTCGTGGGGCCCACAACCTCCCTGTGTGCCTCAGGAGTGCAGGGCCAGTGGGCGTGGGTGGGAGCATCTCCGCCTGCCTGTGCCCTCCCCTCCATCTCCGCAGCGAGCGGCGGAGGGCTCCCCACTACGGCCCTCCCCCATGCGTGCCCACGCAGTGTGTCCTGCAGCGCAGCGCTCCCCCAGTGCCCTGAGCTGAGGATGCTTCTCTAGTGCACAGGTGTCCTCCAGGGCTCCCCGCCCCTCTGCAAGGAAGTCCAACTCCAGGCCTGGGGCCTGGGGCCTCTGGCTCACACTGCTCACGCGCTCTTCCTCCCGTCCCTGTGGTGCACACGCTCTGCCTTCTCTCTCCCGGAGCGTGTGCTCCATCCCACCATCCTCCACGGCTCCACTGGGACGCCCGGGCTCCGCGCAGCTCTCCAGGGCCGGCCGGGGCTCCGCGCCCTCTGCCCTTATCACACCGCTCACTCCCCACGTGGCAGGTTCTTTATTCACAGACGTGACTGTGTGAGTTGCATCTCCCTGTGACAGAGGGTCAGTAGATACTGGGAGAATGAGTGAGTGGGCGAGTCAGAGGAGTGAATATGTCTTTTCTTCTAGACTTTAAGGGTGTTCTTTGTTTTACCTTCACTTTTCTCTCAATCCCACAGTTTCTTGCACATAAAAGTACTCAATACCTGGATACAATAAACCACCGTTTCAATAAATATAGTGTTTCCATTGACAAAAACTTCTCGTCACAGTATTATTAAAAAATTAATGATCCAGTTAAGCCAAAAGAATGTTACGAGATTAAAAAAAAATATGTATATATATTTTGCAAAAATGGCATCAAAACAAGGATGATCAAGGATACAGAAAGTTTCTTTCACTTTTTACTTTGGTGTCCATACCACTATTGTTATTTTCCCAAGTGTTGTCAAGAGACCTTTTCCACATGGAGAGAGAGTGTGGTTTCTCATCATTCGGGTTTCCTCCTGGGGCCGGCAGTTGATAGCTGGATGTGGGCGAATGATGCCGTCCTGCCTGGCCCCTGTGAGCGTGCTGTCCTTGTGCTGTGACAATTGTCTGCCGCCGTTGCGTGCACTGGCCCTGCGCCTGTGCTGCGGGCCGTCGGCACACTGCCCTCCTGTACAGCCACGGAGCCGGATTGTGACCATGGCTGTGGTTCAGTCTACGACCTTGAGTTGAACATTATTTATATTAGAATTAAGCATTCCTACTGCTGAACCAATTTGATCATCACATTAGTTGTTTTTGCTGAACCAAAGAGTTTTGTGAATTTATAGACTTGAGTTGTGATGTTGCTCTCCCCAAAGCAGGACTTTTTTTCCCTCTGCACTGGAACCCAAATCTATGTAATTAAGTGCTAAAATCTCTGTCACCAAAGTGTCAGGGTTTCAAATTTAAAACTCCCAAGTTGGGAAATGTGAAAGATTGGAACCATAGAGCAATTCCAGCTTGCTTATGAAGAACAGAATATTTTTGATTACTAGTTAAGCTCCTAATTATGTGAAGAGGTTTGCTGCAGGCCTGTGCAGTGCAGGTGACGAGCGTGGTCCTAACAGCGGCAACTCAGCTCGCTCTTTCCGCCCTCCCCCGGCCGGGGAGGGGGGCTCACCAGCAGGGGCTGGCTTTTCACCCGCAGCCTTTGTGTCACAGGTGAGGAGTGTCTATACTTACCTTGGTCATCCGTGTCCTGGAATCCTTTGAGATGAAAGGAACTGTTTAAATTGGAGGAATTTCGCCCTTTCCAATGACCAGCCTCTTTCATTGGATGTAATGTGAGAGAGAACTGAACTCCTGTCGGTCCCTTTTGCTTTCCAGCATTCCTTGATAATTGCAAGGTAAGATTCCAGCCCTCTGGTCCCCTGGCCCTTTTAGATACTGATGTTGTCTCATGGAGGCAGGGGAGGCCTGGGAGAGAAACCAGCCCCTTGAGAAGACCCAGGGCTTGGGATGACCTGGTGATGACAGAAGAGGAGGATGTCTATCATGTCATATGGCTGAGAGATTGCTGTTTGTATTCATGAAGTTATGCTTTTCTTGAGTTGTAGCTGCGCACGGTAGATGTAATCAGTGACCAGAGGAGCTTCCCTCCTCTCCTTACTGAGTCAGAGGCCTCCATGCTGCGTGATGTCCTGCTGTCCACCCGGTGGAAAGAGCACAGACCCTGTTGTCAGGCAGACCCAGGGTCACAGCCAGGTTCTACCATTCCTGGCTTGGGACCTGAGCCCATCACCTACCTGCAGGCTTCTTATCTGCGCAACACTGGGGCTTCTGGATGGCATGGGGTCACCCACCTGCAGGCTTCTTATCTGCACAACACTGGGGCTTCCGGATGACATGGGGTCACCTACCTGCAGGCTTCTTATCTGAGCAACACTGGGGCTTCCAGGTGACATGGGGTCACCCACCTGCAGGCTTCTTATCTCTGTAACACTGGGGCTTCCAGGTGACATGGGGTCACCTACTTGCAGGCTTCTTATCTGCGCAACACTGGGGCTTCCGGATGGCATGGGGTCACCCACCTGCAGGCTTCTTATCTGCGCAACACTGGGGCTTCCGAATGACATGGGGTCACCCACCTGCAGGCTTCTTATCTGCGCAACACTGGGGCTTCCGGATGGCATGGGGTCACCCACCTGCAGGCTTCTTATCTGCGCAACACTGGGGCTTCCGGATGGCATGGGGTCACCCACCTGCAGGCTTCTTATCTGCGCAACACTGGGGCTTCCGGATGACATGGGGTCACCCCCCTGCAGGCTTCTTATCTCTGTAACACTGGGGCTTCCGGATGACATGGGGTCACCCACCTGCAGGCTTCTTATCTGCGCAACACTGGGGCTTCCGGATGACATGGGGTCACCCCCCTGCAGGCTTCTTATCTCTGTAACACTGGGGCTTCCGGATGGCATGGGGTCACCCACCTGCAGGCTTCTTATCTGCGCAACACTGGGGCTTCCGGATGACATGGGGTCACCCACCTGCAGGCTTCTTATCTCTGTAACACTGGGGCTTCCAGATGACGTGGGATCACCCACCTGCAGGCTTCTTATCTATGCAACACTGGGGCTTCCGGATGGCATGGGGTCACCCACCTGCAGGCTTCTTATCTCTGTAACACTGGGGCTTCCAGATGACGTGGGATCACCCACCTGCAGGCTTCTTATCTATGCAACACTGGGGCTTCCGGATGGCATGGGGTCACCCACCTGCAGGCTTCTTATCTCTGTAACACTGGGGCTTCCAGGTGACATGGGGTCACCCACCTGCAGGCTTCTTATCTGCGCAACACTGGGGCTTCCAGATGACGTGGGGTCACCCACCTGCAGGCTGCTTATCTATGCAACACTGGGGCTTCCAGATGACGTGGGGTCACCCACCTGCAGGCTGCTTATCTATGCAACACTGGGGCTTCCGGATGGCATGGGGTCACCCACCTGCAGGCTTCTTATCTGCACAACACTGGGGCTTCTGGATGACATGGGGTCACCCCCCTGCAGGCTTCTTATCTCTGTAACACTGGGGCTTCCAGGTGACATGGGGTCACCCACCTGCAGGCTTCTTATCTGCGCAACACTGGGGCTTCCAGATGACGTGGGGTCACCCACCTGCAGGCTTCTTATCTGCACAACACTGGGGCTTCTGGATGACATGGGGTCACGTATGTGCACACAGGCTCCCACACAGAGAGGGCCTGCTGTGGAAGTGCAGGGGAAATGTTCCGTCTGTCGGTGGGGGCAGGTGTCTGTGTCCTTACTGCCAGGTCACCTGTCCTGGGTGGGCAGCCTTCATCACTAGAACATTCCTGATTTTGAGCCCATCAGTCTCCCTGTTCCTTTTATCCACTGATCCTTTTTGTTTCCTGGACGTGGAGAGATGGACAGAAAATTTCTGCTCTTCATTTCCTTAAAACAGGTTTTTGGATATTTCAGAGTAGCAATTATTAATGTATCCCTATGTGGTTTTCTCCTTACCAGGCTAAATATCCTCCATTCTTTTATTAGTTCTCCTTATCTATCCATTATCTACCTGACTACCCATCTACCTGCCTACCTACCCATCTATCCATCTGTCTATCCATCCACCTGCTCACCCACCTGCTCATGCTCCATCCATCCATCTTCCATCCACTCACCCATCCACTCACTCATCTACTCACTCATCCACCCATTCATTATCCATCCATCTATCCTCCATCCACCCACTGATCCACCCATCCATCCATCCACCTACCCATCCATCCATCCATCCACCCATCCACCCATCCACCCATCCATCCATCCACCCACCCACCCATTCAGACTGGTAGAGTAGTCAGAACTCAGGCTGGTTATGGTGATTGTGCAGTGCTGGCTACACCTCGTAGCACTGGCCCTGCCCACTGAATGCCAGCAGCACTCCTCACCCTAATCATTCTGACCCCAAAATGCCCTGCAAATTTCTCAAAACATTTACAAGGGCAATGTCATCACCCTTGGAATTTTTGCCCTAGGTATATTTATCTGAAGGAAAGACCTACAACCTTGGTTAAACTATTTCAAATATCTTAAACAATGTTCTTTTTTCTATTGCAAAAATATTAACTATTCATTGTGAAAATTCACATTCATTTTTAGTCTGTACCATTCTGCAGAGAATAGAGTGCGAGTCTCCCACCCCCACCCCTTGGGGAGTCTGGGCTTTCCTGTTGTGGCCCCCTTCTGAGCCACGTTCTCTGTGTGTATGTGGGGAGGCAGTAGTGGGGGCTTTGATGTAAACGGAGTTGTTGATAAAGGTGATATTATTGTAAACATTGCCTTTTTAATTTAATAATATAGCAGGACAGCATGTTCACAGGAGAGGTTAGTTAAATCATCCCCAAAACCTTTCTGTGATCTGAGGAGACGAATGAGATGAGTTTTAATTCAGCGTATGTTCTTACATCCCGTGACTCCGCGTTCTGGAGTGGTCCACTTGGGAGTGCTCAGCTGGTGCCTGGGCTGTGGGAGAGCCTTCGCCTCCTGCAGGTCCCCTGGGTGGGCCTGTGCACATGGCAGCCTCCCTGCCGCTCTGGGGGCTCTCGGAGGTCAGGGCTCTCACCTCTCTCACCGTGGTGTCCCAGGGGACAGGGTCTGGCCCCTGTAGGATGGTGGTGTGGCTAATGTGGGGGAAGAGGGGCTGGCTGCAGCTCCAGAACAGTGTTCTACCTGCTGGTGTCAATGTTAGTTTATAATTAAATGATAAATGTAAAAAATAGAATTTAGTCAAATTTCAGATTGAAACAAGTTGGTTTAGATTCCATTATTTTTAGTGATGTGTTTGGCATAAATGTCACCTTAGAAAGTCCCACTGGTAGCCCATCCCTGCGGTGGCTCCCAGGGCCCGCTCAGTCCTTGGCTGGGAGGAGGTTGAGATTGTGTAACAGGCCCCCTGTCCCCCCCCACCCCCGTCGTGGTCTGGGGTGCCCCATGCCTCGCCCAGCTCCTCGCCCGGCTGCCTGGAGCCAGCTTGGGCGGCTCAGGGAAGATGTATCTACACATCTAAGCCCAGACCTCCAAGGCCCAGGGAGGCAGCACCCCTGAGAGCACCTGCGCAGCCCCTTGGCCACGGAAGCATTTTCATTTAGACACCCCCACCCCGGCACCCTAGCTCTGCGTGCCTACGCTGCTTTCACCAGGGCATTGGTGTGTTTTTCCTTGGAATCATGTTTCTTCCTTTGAACCTGGGGGTTGCTTGGAGTTGTTCAGTGTCTGTTTTTCCTTCTCATTTGTGAGCTGAAAAATCTTTCTTTCCATTGCTATCCACGCTGTCATCTCCACTGTCCTCTGGCATAACACATGTTTATGGAGCTAAATCCGGAACTCGTTGTGGGCGGCAGGGCTGTGAACGTTCCACCCCTAGTTGACTCAGGTCCCTGACCCCCGCCCGGGCCATTCCGTGTTCCAGGTTCCTCGCTTCCTGGTCGCCCTCCCTCCTCGCCCATGGACGCGGCAGCCTTCGTGGATTCGGGTGATCTTGAGTGAGAATCCGTCATGGCTGTTGGCCGTCTCGGGGTCTGACTCCAAGGACGGATCTCAGCACACGCATGGCGTGGCAGGTGATGTGGTAGATCGGCACCTAACAGACGGCAGTGAGGGAACCTTGCTGATCCTGCCTGTGGCTTTAGTCCAGGCCATGCCCCAGGGACCGCTGGGGCCCTGGCTCCTGTGGAGCTGTGTTCTGGACGCCTCTGTGTGGTGTTGGACCCCTCAGTGCCGTCTCCCTGGGGTCCAGACATGCCAGCCCAGGGCTGTCTTCTGCAACTCATCCTGGGCCCTGACTCTGCTGTCACAGCCTGGGGGTTCCAGAGTGTCTTTGTGCCTTTGCCAGCGTAGGTGGGTACTGTCCCGGGTCGGGGGGTATTTGCCTCATTCTGATGCTAAGGTTCATTCTGATTCTCTTGGCGTTTAGAAGGCAAATCGGCGTAGGGGTTCTCTGCATTCAATGCCGTTACTTCGTTACTTTGGAGAGTAACAAGTGGCCCGCTGTGAGAGATGGCCTAGGCCACCGACCTTGCTTTGGATAAAACGATAAGCCGGCTAAGCAGACTAGGAAAGCGCAAGGCTTCCGCTGTCCACGCAGCACCTGTTTTTGGCGGGTTAGGCCTGTGACAGCCCAGCAGCGTCTGAGAAGTTGAGGCGAGCGAAGCTGTTGAGGTCTGGGGAGGGCTTTATTTCCCTGTTTACCTTTCATTATATCCGAGGAAATATCCCCATGCTTGGAAGGCCCTTGAAAGAGAGACTCTGTTGATGGAAAAGGTCTCAAAAGACGTCCTCAGATCGTTGTTGCAGTTTCCGTTCCCTGGGCCTGGAAAGTAAGATCAGACCTGCAGCAGGTCCGCGGAATGTCGGATGGATTCTGCTTTCCTGGTGAGGCCGTTGTTCCGTGAGGAGAGCACTCCTCCTCACGTCTGTGTACGTGCCTTCGTGGTACCTCCTGGCGGGACAGGTGTGACGGTGGGCCTGGGCTTGGTGTTGGGCAGGGCAGCCCTGTCACTCTCACCAGCTGTACAGAGCACGTTGACGAGTGCCTGCACCCCCCACCACGGGGTGCCATGAGAAACTCGGGAGACAGGGCCTTTCCCTGGGAGTCACTGTGGGAGCGTCATCAGGGCGGGCTCACACCAGACACTGGGCTCCTGAGGCCAGGCACCCTGCTGGCAGAGCAGTCCCTGCTGCTGGGGAGACAGCCCGCAGCCCCGCAGGGCCAGTGGGTGGACAGGGCTGCCAGGAGAGTGCCACCGTCAAGGTGAGCTAAGGCTGAGCGGAGGTCAGGGCAAGTGACCACCTATGGCTGCCTTCCAGGGCCCGGGTTGTGACGACACTGGGCGGAGGGAGTGAGGGTCCCGGGTGTGTCCGGGACGCTGTGGGTGCTGGCGCCCTTCACAAATCTGTGTCCTAGGAGTAACTGACCCGCTTTCTGATGGCCCTCCCCACCTTCGTGCCGCCTGGTGACTCTTTGGCACTTAAACATTGATGGTTTCAATTTTTAAGGTCATTTGCTTTCTCCATTAATGCATGAGCCTCCTGAGGGCATCGACTGTCCCTTACTCTGTGCCCAGTGCTTGGAGTGTGGGGACAGAGCTCCCACACGGGGCACCTGCCACCTGCCCTGCACGTCACCCCTCGGTGGAGGCAGCCTGAGTTCCGCCAGCCGAGGAATGAAGAAACCCTGTGTGGCCCATCCCGACGGCAGGGTGTTATTCGGCTGTAAAAGGAGTGAAGCACGGACACGTGCTCCCTCGAGGATGAACCTTGAAAACACGCTGAGTGACAGGGCCAGCCACAGATGGCCCCGTGGTGCGCGGAACAGGCGAATCCACCAAGACAGAAAGCAGCTGGGCAGTTGCCGCAGGCTGGGTGGAGAGGAGATAACGCGGAGTGATTGCTATGGACACAAGGTTTCTTTCGGGGTGATGAAAATGTTCTGGAATTAGATGGTGATGATAATTGCACAGCTCTGTGAATATACTATTATAAAAACCCATGAATTGTATACTTTAAAGAGTGAATTTAATGGCATATGGATTGTTTTCTCAATTAAAGAAAACCCAAAACCCAACCAATAGCTGTTGAGTGAATGAGGGAGCGTGTGTGACATGGGGCCGGAGTGCTGGTTTTGTTTGCTCGCCCTTACATCCCCCCATCCCAGAGATGAGCGAGGAGTGACCTGGTCAGAATCTGTAGTTGTTGGTCTACGCGGCCGCCAGGCTCTGCCGTGTTGGACGCGGGTCTGGGGCCGTCGCCTTGTCTAGATTCCAGCTGGCCTGGCCGGCTGCTGCCCGAGGGGTCTTGACGTGGAGACGTTCTTGCCTTCTGCCTTTCTGGTTTCTGTGGTCAACCAAGAACGTGGGAACAGTGTGTTTGTCTCAACTTTTCCCACTCACGTGCCTTAGTGTGCGTTAGGAATTGTGTGGGGCTGCAACCGAGGACCGACTGGGATCAGATTAGATCTTTGTGGAACATGAATGTGAGCTGTGCCCTGAGTGTTTGTGGGGAGCAGTTAAGGACCTGGCTCTGGGACCAGGTGGTGGGGCCACGTCACACCCCTCCCTGCTTAATGCTACTTGGAAGGCCATGGCCATTGTTTCTCAGCACCCACTGTCCTCAGGGCTAAGTGGGGATAAAGGTGGAGTCGTGCCGGAGAGTAAATGAGCAAGCACATTTAAAGCACGTGGAGGAGTGCCTGGCATACAGGAAGCACTCAATGAATGCTAGCAGTTATTAGGGTTGTTATAATGTGATTTTTACCTGCTTAAAACTTTCTAAATATATTCTGGGCTGAAATGTTTCTTTCCTTTAAGACCATTTTCCTTGTAAATATTCCAGGTACATTTGCAAATAAAAGTAAAAAAATTAAGAACTAGGATACATAATTTTTAAAACATTTATGAGTGTTTTGCTGGATGATAGCAATTTTCATAAGGATCTAAAATTAGTTTGTTCAAATATCTGATAAGCCATTTCAATTAGACATCTGTTTTGCATTTTAAAAACTTTTAAGTTATGTTTTCTCATTAGGTTTTTTATACTTTAAGAAGGAAATTATTTAGAGCACCATTGTCTATTATTTCTTTGCGGCACATCTGTGTTACTACTTTCTGGGGTATTTGATCACAGCAGAGAAGTATTTACCCAGTGTAGTTTTGGAAACTCTAACTTTGGAAACAGGTTTTTAGAGGAATTATTGCCAAATGAATATGTACATATAATAGAAGCAGAGTTTTTAAAATCTTATGAAAAACTTTTGGATCTCTATTAGGAATAAGTAATATAGTCTAGGTTCTATCTTATTAGGATATGAAATGCCTGAGAAGCTATAATTTACAATATATTAATTATGTTAATTAATTGGAGAGGATTCAGAATATTAATTTTCTGCAACTAATTAGTTATTAAAATTGAGAACCATTAAGTGATGAGGTGAAGACTGCACGAGTCGTTAGTGAGAGTGACGGAAACCAGGGTGTGGGAGCGCTTGACCCCGCGTGCAGCTCTCCCCGCGCGGGCGTTCACTTCGCGTGGTTAAGTGCTCCTTGTCTTTTCCATGCTCGGCGCCACGCAGAAGCGGAGGACGTGGACGCCGTGGACGTCTCCAGTGTGCCCGCAGACGTGCTGCGCAACATCGAGGCCGACACCTACTGGTGCATGAGCAAGCTGCTGGACGGCATTCAGGTGAGCGCCGGCGTGCGTTCCCAGAGACGCACGTCCAAACCCGAGTCTGCATGCCGGACGGGACGCTGGGCTGGGCGCCACAGGCTGCTCTCGGATGTCAGCACGGCTGTGACTCCCTCCTAAAGCCTCAATTCCTATATCTGGAATAGGACAGAGTCCCCAGGGCTGATGAGGAATGAGAAGTGGGGTGTGTGGCCCTCATTCTATCGAGGGACGGCCGTGGTGTCCTGCTGAGGGTTCCAGCAGGGAGGCGAGGTGGCCGCGGTGTCCTGCTGAGGGTTCCTGCAGGGAGGCGAGGTGCGGAGTCTGATCCCCAGGGATGCTGATCTTCCCGACCCGCTGCCTGCAGACCCCAGGCAGCAGCAGCAGGTGCAGGCAGGGGCTGACTATTCAGAGGGCTCTTCCCTTAAAGGGCCTCAGATTTGGGGCCACAGCTTCTGGTCTGTAACACCGGGCTGTGAGCAGCCCTCGTGCCTGTGGCCTTGGTGGCCAGGCTCCGAGTGCTTGGGGCACTGCAGGAAACACAGGTGAGTGGGAGTCCCACGCATGATGGGGCTCTGCTGGTCACTGCATCAGCTATGGTCCATGGCTGAGATTTTCCCAGAAGAGCCACAGTTGCCGTGACGGGGCTGATCTTGTGGAAAAGGTGCGGGGGAGGAAACCCCACGGTGCCTGGGAAGGGCCTGGGGTCAGGGGAGTGAGGAGTGAGGACTGGAGCCTGCTGGTGTCGCGGAGAAGTGGCTGAGGTAGGTGGGTGGGCTCCCAAGTGGGGTGTGAAACATTTAGGTTTATTTTGTGTTAGCACAGCCTTCCTGGACACCTGCTTTGGGCCAGGTGCTGCCTTCTGCACCCAGGAGCTAGTTAGCGGTAAGTAAAGCGTGAGGCCTGCCCAGAGGAGCTCACCGGGATGGAGGGTGGACGGTCAAGTGCGGTGCAAGGACAGGAAGCACATACCCCCAGGACCCGAATGTGGGAGAGAGGAGACTTCAGTTTTGCTGAGGGAACGGGACTCGTCAGACAGAGGGGAAAATCCTAGAGCAGGGTTTGGGGCATAGAGGTTTTCTGAGGGACCAAACTTGCAGGGTTCGTCCTGGGTCCTCTCATGGGGGTGGCCCCAGCAAAGAGGGCTGGGGCCATCCAGGAGGGTCACGTGTTCTGCCAGCACCCCCTTCATCCCAGCTGAAGCAGGGCCCTTCATCTGAGATAGGAGATGTGACTGTGCCTCGCTTGTCACCTGCATTTCCTGTCTGGGCAATGGCTTTACTGGGCCATTGTCACAGCAGTTGTTCCCGCTGCCACTAACTAAAGAGGTACTTGATTTGACATGGTCAAAATGAGGTGCACATAAGATGGAGTCTAAGGTTTGCACTCTGTGGTGTAATTTGAATATATTGGCTAAAGTGGTTCTATCGAGGAGAACTGTGTGGGTTCACGTCAGTGTGATAACTCAGAAACTGACAGAGAGAGAGTGGAAGCCCTGAGTGTAATTGAAGAGTGGAAACCTCGTATCTGTCAGCTGATCCAGGTTTCCTGTGACTTATTTTGTTGCTAGCAGAGAAAAATGTGCCCGCTGGAGACATCCTTTGGCCCGTGCATCAATTCATCATTTCCCCTACTTTGCTAATATTTTCATTTGTTTTATTCTTTCTCCCAGACCTTAAGGCTTTTTCCCCTCTTAGAAAAGAGATTGAATCATAATGTAAATCTTTATAAATTTCAGATGTCACTTCTCTGATTGTGAGTGATGGAACTTGTGCCATTTAAGTACAAGATTATCTGACTTCTATTTGTAAATAAAATCAGCTGTACAATGAAATCGATGCTGGCTTTTCATTTCTCACCTGAGATTTGTGGTCTGATGAAATGGTTTATTGACAGGGCAGACGAGAGGAGGGCTGTGCTGTTCTGGCGCACGTGTTCACATGGTGTCGCCGTCCAGCGTAGCGTCCGTCTTCCTCTCACGGAGTTGCGGCGACCCTCGTGGGAGCACGGTTGGGGGCAATCAGTTCCCACCGCCCGCTGTAACTCCCGGAGATGAGGCCACCGTAGCAGAGCTCCTCTGGGCGCTGTTTAGGGCACGCAAGTGGAGATAAACATGAGGATGGGAACTGATTTAAAACCAAGCCAACAAGTGGCCCTGACTGTTTCTCCTGTGGCCCTGGCTGCTTCTGCCTCTTAGCTCACATCCCCACTCCCGGTCTCACCTTCCTCTTCTCCATTCTTCTTGGAACCGCTAGAACCGCCTTCCTTGGCACCCTTTTCATCACATCATTGCCCTGATTTATAACCCGTGGAAAAACTCTCCTTAGGTTTTGTTAAATGGAAACTCTCAGCCTGGCCTTTTCCAGTTGTGCTGGCATTTTATTAAGGTCAAGTTTGTTTATCAGGCCACACCTTTGCCAAAGAGACTTCAGTGGAGTCACTGAACCAAAACTATGTACCAGGGGCTCTTCCTCATGAGGGGTGAGAACTCCTGCAGGACTTCTTGGGCCCACAGTTTTTGTGATGGGTAGGTAGTCGCAGGGGGACGAAGATGAGGAACTAAGGGCATCTCCCAAGGGCTGGTGCTTGCTGACATTGGCTGCCTCACAACGGATTGGAGTTCCACCCCTGCACACGAGGCTGATGTCGAGAGACCAAGCCACTTTCCCAAGATCACACGGCTTGTGTTGGAGGCCACCTTTGGACCCCACAGCCTGGGCTGTTCTGCTTCACGACCTCTCCTACCCGAAATATGCAGGGGTGAGTTTTAGAAGGCAGAAATCACATCCATCCGTTTTCCTCACCCTTGGATATCCTGGAAAGTAGTAGCTATGTTTTTGGTTCATCTTGGAGCCTCAGTGTGAGATTCTATATTCTACTAGGTTTTGGTAATTACTTGATTAACTTCATCTATTTGGCCAGAGTGCTGAAAGCACCTACCTCTACAGGTGCTGGGTGCCAGGCAGAGGACTTTGGGGCGTGTGAATCAGCATCACCCTGCCGTCCCCAAGGGGCTCAGAGCCTGGTGGGAAGGGGGGAGGACAGCTGATGGAGATGGGGACAGAGGGCTGGGAGAGGAGCTTTGGCCAGTAAGATGGCAAGCGAGGGACGAGAACAAACTGCTCCCCTCCCAACAATGTCTGGAAACGCTGGGCAATATTGAACAAAAATTGTTTAAAATGCATCACTGGACTCTTTAACCACAAAGTCCTCCAGAAGTGAAGAGTCACGACTCCACTGGCTGATGCTCGTGACTTTGAAGGGATTATCAGACCAGGATGTAGCTAAGAGTTGAGGTTTTACTGTGCTGGCAAGGTATAAAGATAAGATAAAAGCTGGTCCTGCTTAGGGAAATCCAGGTGCTGTCCAGAAAGAAAGATAAAATAGTTCCATGCTGGACATGCCCAGACGTTTTCATCTTAGGTTTTTTTTTGTAAAGGGAACAGAGTCTTTCTCTGTAGCCCAGGCTGGAGTGTAATGGTGTGATCATAGCTCACTGCAGCCTTGAACTCCTGGGCTCAAGCGATCCCTCCACCTCAGCCTCCTGAGTAGCTGGGACTAAAGGTGTGTTCCATCATGTTTGGCTAAAATTTTTGTGTTTTGTTGAGACAGGGCCTCGCTATGTTGCCCAGACTGGTCTCGAATTTCTGGCCTCAAGCAATCCTCCTGCCTCAGCCTCCCAAAGTGCTGGGATTATAGGCGTGAGCCACCACACCCAGCTGGGACCTCTTTACATTGTTAAAAATTATTAAAGAACACAAAGAGCTTTTATTTGTGAGCATTAATTCTCTTGATATTTATCATATTAGAAATTGAAATGGAGAAAATTTAGAATTAGTAATGTATTTAAAAATAACAGTGATAAACTCATTATATGCTCTTAAAAGTAACGCATTTTAATGATAAATTAATATTTTCCAAACAAAAATGTTTAGTGAGAAGAAAGGCATTGTTTTACATTTTTGCAAATCTCCTTAATGTCTAACTTAATAGAAGACAGAAGAATTCTCATATATGCGTCTATGTCCAATTTGTTGTGATTTTTGTTTTTTTAATTAAAGTGTGTGAAGAACATCCAGCCTCACACGGATATGTAGTTGGAATAGGGAGTATTTTAATATCCTCTTTAGATATTTGTGGATTCTTTCTTCTTTAATATTCTATGCCATGACTCAACAAATAGTAGTTTCTTAAAGGTTAGTTGCAGTGTGAAATCCGAAATCACATCATTGAGCATTTTGTATTCACTTACATTAAAATCTATTGGCCTGTCTGGCACTTAGAATGGATCTTTTACCCATACATTGGGTCTATAACATTGCATATTGGTGATTTAGAAAATATCAGATGCCTGAGGTATGCAGATCTTCTAAATGTTGAAATGTTTCATTGTATGATGTCAAAACATCACGTCCGTTAGTATTACCACCATCTCATAAGAAGAAGTGTTCAGGCTCAGAGTGATAGATAAAAAAGTCTTCCAAAATTCAGATTTTGACTTAAAAGCTCAAATATTATCATTGGTAACAAATACTACCCATTGTTTTCCTTGAAGTGACAGGCTAACTTTATTCATAGTTAAGAAACTGTCTGCCAGAGACCCAGGTTGGAATAACCAGTTTGTCTGTTCCACATTCTTTCAAGTAAAAGTGATGTTTTCAAGAAAGAATGTGGAAAAGATGTTTACTCAAGGGTCAAGACTGAACACAATAATGAAATTAGTGACTTTTCCTACTTCATCAAGGGCATCCTTAAGTGAACCTGCCTTTTGTTTTTTAAACTATGAGCATTGCCTTGGGAATGCAGTGACAGCTGGCACGGTTTGGTGGCCCTGCCATGGTTCCTGCGAGTGTGTCCACGTTTTCACTCACCATTGCTGGTGTGCCATCAGCACAAATGTCAGCATGGTGAAAAAGGTAAACATGCCTTAGTATTACTATGAAAGGAGTTTCAATCTCACAGGCCCCTTGAAAGGGCCTCAGGGACCCCCAACAATTGGCTGACGACCCTGGAGACTTTTTGCCCAGCGGGATGCTCTCATGACACAGGCCTGTGGTATTCTCATGGGAAAAGCCCCCTGAAGATGAGCTCACGATAGAAAAAGTACAAAACAAGCAGAGAAAGAGAACGCCAAGAGTAAACATCCACTGGCCCCATAATTGGGAGGATTTGGACCCAGAGACTTGAGATACTACAACAGTGATTTGAAAGGAACTGTAAAATGTGTAGGTTTAAGGTGATTAAGGATAAAGGAAAAGTTTAAAATCCAGTTAAAGCTCTGAAGACAGAACTCACAGATTTTGAAAAGAACCAAGCGGAACTTCTAGCAGTCAAAAGTATAGTAATTGAAATGTAAAACTCATTAAACAGAGCAGAGGAGAGAATTAGTTAAAATAGACTGTAGTTCTGAGAAAATTACTGAGTAGACAGCACAGAGATACTGAAAATACGACAGAGATTAAGACATGAAAGAGAGAATGAAAAAAACAGACCAAGAAAGAGAAAACATACTGGAGCAAAGCCAGTATTGGTAAAGATTATAGCTGGGAATTTCCTAGCATCAATGAAAGACATTGTTACTTATATTCAATAAACAAGTCTCAGGAAAGAGGAATTAAAATCACATGGAGAACCCTGAGCATGAAGCTGCTGAAGTGGAAGAGGAAATCTCACGGGAGGGAAGGCCGGGAGGACGTGCAGTAATGTGTCCGGTGTTCCAAAGAACAATCACTGTCAGTCCAGACTGGATTTAAAAACACAATCCAGCTATATGCTAGCACTCCCTAAAACATAAGGATAAAGATAGGTAGAAAGGAAAGAGTTGGGAGAAATGCCACAGATGAGCATTAACCAAGATAATACCTCTGTAGCTATGTAGCTCTTACATAGCTATGTAGTGTTAAATAGTCATGTAGCTCTTAGATGAGATAGATTTTAAGGCAAAAACTATTACTAGGGATAAAGTATCACTGCCTAGTGATAAGTGGATAAATTTACCAGGGAAGATTTAATGCTGAGTATATGATCTTGACAACATATTTATGTACATGTAATAATACATAAGTATAATGGGACAGAGAGGGAGAAGGAGAAGCAGAAGTATGGCAGAATTACCAGAAGACATTGCTGATGCCAGGCACTGTTCTAAGTGCTTGATTGTATTACTAGTTCCTTTTCCCCCACAACAGCCTGTAAGCTACTTCCCATTTGTGGCCAGTAAGTTGCAGTGTTGGGACTTAGACCCACACAGTCTAGCTCCAGCTTTCTTCCCCTCAGTAATAAGTAGGTCAAGCAGGCAAGAATTGGTAAGATTTGGGGGCATCTGTAGCACACAGTTAGTAAGTCTGGGCTAGTGGACATGTCTAGAAGCCCATATCCAGCATGTAGAGAAGATTCGTTCTTTTCCAGCACCCATGGGACCTTCAGGAATGTTTCTAAGAACCACGTGCATATCAGCAGTTGCTGTACAGACCAAGGTCTGAGTAGGAGACTAGCAGATTTAGAAGAGCATTCTAGACTAAGCTGAGGTTCTGTGGGTTGGAGTCACCCAGACCGATTGGGGAATACGAGTGGGGGCTGGAGCTTGAGGGTGGGAAGCTGGGTTGCCATTCGGCTGCTCTAGAAAGGTCTGTCACTGTGGCCCTCCCCAGATACTCTGGCCTGGTCACTCATTTCTGATGGATTGATGCCCTCCCCACTAGATGTTTGCTTAAGAGACATTATTTTTATTCGGGGGCTTTGGTGTTGGGAGCAAAGGCAAAGCAGCTTCATTTCCAGGTGCGATGGTCTCCTGGGAGATGCTTTGTTCACAGAGTAGTGCCCGGGGAGCCACCGCTGCCTCCTGTGAATGATGAAGCAAGGTCATCGGGCCGCCCTCAGGGACGTCTGACCCAGCAGAGGGATGTGGGCTGTATGTGGGCCACGGAGGGGAGTCACCCAGGGCACAAACGAGAGCCTGAACTAGGTGGCGGTGGGAAAGGCATGGCGGGTCGGGTGCAGGACTGAGCGCCAAGGCAGACACTGTGGGCCTCCGTGGGGTGGGGTTGGGGTGGGATCCCATGCTGCCCCTTAGGGTTGCCAGGAAATGTCTGGGGTGCTTTTTGGTCATTGCCATAACTGGGGGATGCCACTGGCATTTAGCTGGCAGGGAGCAGGGGTGCTAAATAGCCAGCGATGCATGGACAGTTCTGCCTCGGGAAGAATCTTAATAGCACCCCATTAAGAAACACTATATAGAAAGAATGCTGGGCTTGTAGTCAGCAGATCGGGGCTAGACTTTTCCACCTATGTGACGCTGTTGGTGATTCCAACTGGATGGTTTTATCTTGAGAGGTAAATGAGGTTGTGAGGAAAGTACTGTATTTTGTGGTGAAACGCCGTGGCAGAGCACGTGGTCAGAGGTTTCCACAGCGCAGGAGGGAGCCCAGGCTGGCTGGGGGCAAACGGGGGCAGGGTGGAGGTGGGGGTCGGGGGCAGGGCATTGCCACCAAAGCAGGGCAGCACGAAGTGAGGCGTCATGACCTTAAGCTCCCGTGTGTACCATGGGCAGCCTCAATGTTAAATAATCCTCAGTGCTGGGGACAGAATTTCCGGGTTCCCTCCAGCTGTGTGGTAGCGTTGATTGTAATTACTTTCCCATATTCAGGTAAGTTTAATTTGGAGGGATGACTCCTTTCATTTTATTCCTCCTTTTTCATTTTCTTTCACGGTTGGTCTTTGCCCGTTTTCCTGAGTCTCCCTCCATGTGTCTCGTTCTCCGGGTGGTGTGAGCTGGACGAGCCCAGGTTGTGTGGGGTTCCCGGGGCACCGCTGCCTGGAACGCCTGGAACGGGGGCTGGAGGCCCTCCCTGGCTTTCCCACCCAGCCGGCAGGGCACCTTGGCACGCGGGTCCCAGAACTCGGGCAGTTTTTCTCCACCAAGTCCACAGTGAGGGTTTGTTGAGACAAAAGAACTCCGCTGTGGATGCTGATCTGCCCTGTTGGCTTTTGATTATCCCAGGTCCCGTGAGTGCCTCTGGATTTCTCCTTCATTCACTGTCCTTCGTGTGAGAACTTGTGCGCACTATAAATCCTGCCTTCCATCAAAGCAACCTCGATGGTACCGCGCAAGTTCTAGGCCAGATGCATGTGCGTTCTTGCTCGTTCGGGCAGGTCGCCTTTAATGGTCTTGCTGGAGCACGTGCACCCTTCCCTGGGGTCCCTGAGCTTCAGGTCTGGGGGGACAGTGCAGAGGTCCACCTGTCTGGTGGCCGCCCAAGTTCCCCCAACAAAACACCTTTCCCGGACAGACTGGACTTTCGGCCTCGTCCTTTGGTTTCTCGGCTCCTTCGGCATTTGGAGGCTACTTTGTATATATGGCCGTGTCACAGAATAGCAAGTTATTTAGTTTTAAAAAATAATTTGGTGCACTCTTATTTCTTTCAGTGATTTCATGGATTGGGTCTTTTTAATGCTATTTGGTATCAGGAGTGACATTTTGCGGATGGCTTTTGGTATAGATCACAGGAATACATCTGAGCCAATCCCAGCTTATTGAATATTTTTTTTTTTTTTTTTTTTTTTGAGACAGAGTCTCACTCTGTTGCCCAGGCTAGAGTGAGTGCCGTGGCGTCAGCCTAGCTCACAGCAACCTCAAACTCCTGAGCTCAAGGGATCCTCCTGTCTCAGCCTCCCGAGTAGTTGGGACTACAGGCATGCACCACCATGCCCGGCTAATTTTTTCTATATATATTTTTAGCTGTCCATATAATTTCTTTCTATTTTTAGTAGAGATGGGGTCTCACTCTTGCTCAGGCTGGTCTCGAACTCCTGAGCTCAAACGATCCGCCCACCTCAGCCTCCCAGAGTGCTAGGATTACAGGCGTGAGCCACCGCGCCCGGCCTGAATATTTTTTTCAAAAAGATTTCTTCCAAACAGGACGTTGGCTTCAGGGCCTGATTGTAACTGGTGTTGAATGTGTGCTTTCTGGGCAGTGGAAGGTGCTGACCCAGCGCTGCGTCTCAGCCCCCATCTCTCCCTGGGGGTGTAAAGTCGGTGCCCAGTTAGAAGTTCCAGGCTGGATGAGGCCTTCTTAGGCTTTTAGGGGATTATTCTTGTGCTTCTGCCAGTCTTTTCATTTCACTAACAGTGCCAATGCCAAGGTTGTCGGTTAGCTATTACTTCTTGAATTGTAGCTTCCATATTTGCCTACCCTGAAGTCATACTATTACTCCTAGATTCATTACTTAACAGGACAGCTTCTTTGAGTAGAAAAGAACCATTGCCTTTTATAATTAGCCATTTACATTTCCTTTCCTTAGGGAAGAATTATTCAATTCTAAGAACTGGTTGGTGGCACGGAAGTGATAGGAATATTGGGCAACGTGACTAAATTATCCTGGAACTTGTCAGAGAAAAGGCCAGAATTGTGGTGATAGCATGACTCATTCAGAGAAAGGCCAGAAAACTACCAGGCCTGTGCCCGGGGGCTGGAGTGGACTCTGTCTTGGGGCGTCCCCCAAGTCCCTCAAGTGCATCAGCCATCCAGGTTAATGTCAGGGAGGCAAAAAGGGACAGGTGAGGAGCCTGAGCAGAGCCCTTGGAGAAGGGTGGGTTCTTACAGTTCATGCTGCAAAAAGAACAGCCAAGGGCAAATTCAGAGGGGCGGCTCAGGAACCTCTGCAAGAAGCTTAGACGGCTAGAACGTGGGGTGGCCTGAGTCCCGGGGGTGTTATCTGCCAGCTAAGCTGGCAGGAAAGAGGAGAGCAAGGAAGGGGCTGGTGTGGTGCCTGGGAAGGCAGCAGCAAGAAAGCCGACTTCCACCGAGCCCGGCTTCAGAGCTTGCTGTGCGTGTCAGGAAGAACCTTCTCCTGGGAAGAGCAGAGGAGCCCTCACCTGGAGGGAGCCCCTGGGGTGGGAGAATGTGTGGGTGAAGCACCTGCCGTTTAGGAATGTGAAATACTTACCTGCCTCAAACAGCGGATGAATCGTGCTCTGTGAAGAATCCTAGAGATGTGATTTTAGATCCCCAGTCAATAAAATTGAGGATTCTTAACAACATTTTAGAAAGGTTTATTAAACAGATGAGAATGTGTTAGTTACTGGGCTGCAACAGAAGATTCATTAAGAATGAGTCATTGAGCAGCAAGCAATTTAAAAATGAAAATTAAAAAAAAATCAATTTACAGTAGCATTGGAAAACATAAAAATCCATGTTGTTGCCTGAATGAATAGTTCATTCCTTTTAATTACCAAGTAGTACTCCACTGTATGAATGTGTTGCAGTTTGCTTCTCCATCCTGCTGTTGGTGGAAACCACGCTGTTTCCCGTCCTGGGCCATCATGAATAAAGTTCTGTGAACATTTGTGCACACATCTTCTTGTTGACGTGTGTTTCATTTCTCTTGGGTCAATACCTAGGAGTGGACGAGCTGGGTCATAATGCAAGAGGATGTGTGATTTTTATAAGTAAGAGCCAGATCTTTTCCCAAAAGTGGTTGTAGCATTTTGTACACTCGTTAGCCACGTAAGAAAGTTCTGGCTGTTTTGCGTCAGAATGCAGTTTCACCAGCAGTGCATTTCCCTCATGGTCTTCATCCGTGCCGGATAACAATCCTTTGTCAAGGTCTACACTCTGAGAATATTTCTTCCTGGTCTGTGGTTGTCGGTTCATTTATGTCTTTAACAGTGTCTTCTGATCAGCACAAAAGTTTAATTTTGATGAAATCTAATTTATAGTTTTCTTCTTTTGTGATAATGGTTTTCTGTTTCTTGACTAAAAATCCTTTGCCTACCCCCAAAATCCTCCTAGGCTTTTCTTCAAGATGCTTTACATTTAGTTTTAAGTCTGTAACCTAGCTTGACTGAATTCCTGTGTGTGGTGTGAGGAAGGTGGGGGTTCATCTTTTCCCTGTAGACACCCTAGTGACCACGCCACCGTTCGTTGAAGACAGCTTTCTTTCACTTCTCTGTCAGGTAGCTTCAGCTCTTTTGCCTAAAATTAAACGATTGTGCAAGTGGGTGTCTGTTTCTGGGCACCTGTTCTGTTCCTTTGATTATTAATGGGTCTTCATCCAGTTCCCACTGTCCTAGTCACCGTGGCTTTTCATGGAGCCAAGCAGGATCAGTGCTCCAACCTTATTCTTTTAAAAAATTATCTTGCGTATTTTTAGTATCTTTGCATTTTTATGTAAAGTTTGTCTATTGCTTGCTATTCTCCACAGAAAAGCCTGCTGAGATCTTGAATGATCTCTTTATGACTGTGTCAGTTTCCCTTGAATGGACAATAATAACAGATATTGAGTCTTCTCATCCATTATCATGGTATATTTCCTAATTTATTTAGAACTTCTTTAATTTATCCTCACAAACATTTTGTAGTTTTCAGTGTTTGCGTTTTGCTCATATTTTGTTAAATTTATTTCTAAATATTTTTTGGGTTTTTTTGGTGCCACTTTAAAGGGTATAACTTTGCTAGTAAATTTTTTTTCTTTTATTTTATTTGTATACTGGTGTATACAAATACAAGTGATTTTTGCGAACTCACATAGTTTTCCAGGTGTTAATGCTGCATAACAAATTACTTCAAAACTTCCTGACCTAAAAGAAAGCCAGCCGTGTTCTTGTGCTCGTAGATGCTGTGTGTCGGGATTTCAGTCAGGGTACAGCACGGACTGGTTGTTTATGCAGCACATGTCTGGAGCCTCCGGTGGGAGACTTAGAGGCTGGACAGAAACTGATGCCTGGGGGCAGGGATCACCGAGTCTAGAGTCTCCTTTACTCAAGTGTCTAGTGCCTGGGCCAGGATGACTCCACGAAGAGGACTTTAAATTGCAGTGCTCTCTCTGGGCCTCTCTGTGTGGCTTAGTGTCCTCCTAGCATGGTGGCCATAGCGTGGTCAGACTCTCACATGATGGTTCATGGTTCCCTGTGAAATGCTTCCCACAGACAAGGTGCAAGTTGCATTTTTCATGACTGAGCCTCGAAAGTCACATGCTATTAATATACCCATCTGTGACTTGGAAGTCACGTACACTGCACTTTCTCAGTTGAAGAAGTCACAGCCTATTCAGATGCAAAGAGAAGGAAATCAGACTCTGTCTTGATGCAGGAGTGGCACAGTCATATCAGGAAGGAGCACGCAGAGCAGGAGAGAATGTTGCGGCCACTTTTGGAAATTGTAACATGCCATACTTTGTTTTTGGTAATCTTGCTAAAGTCAAGTATTACTTCTGGGACCTTTTTGGTGGATGATTTAGGATTTTCTGTGTACACAACGATGTCATCTGCAAATAAAGTCTTCCTTCTTTCATTCCAATACAGATGGCTTTTGTAGGCATACCTTGGAGACATGGCATGCTCAGTTCCAGACCACTGCAGTAAAGTGAATATCACCATAAAACTAGTTACACAAATTGTTTGGTTTCCTGTTGCGTATAAAAGTTATGTTTACATTATACTGTAGTCTATTAAGTGTGCAATAGAGTTATGTCTAAAAAATGCCTTTATTAAAAATACTTTATTGTTAAAACATGCTAACAATCATCTGAGCCTTCATCGAGTTGTAATCTTTTTGCCGGTGGAGGGTCTGGCCTTGATGTTGATGGTGCTGGCTGATCAGGGTGGTGGCTGCTGAAGGTTGGGGTGGCTGTGGTGATTTCTTAAAATAAGACAACAGTGAAGTTTGCTGCTTGAGTGACTTCTTTCATGAAAGATTTCTCGGCAGCATTCCACATGCTGTTTGATAGCATTTTACCCAGAGTAGAACTTCTTTTAAAATTGGAGTCAGTCCTCTCAAACCCTTTATCAACTAAGTTTGTGTAATATTCTAAATCCTTTGTTGTCATTTCCACGATGTTCACAGCATCTTCACCAGGAGTAGATCCCATCTCAAGAAACCACTTTTCTTTGCTCAGCCATAAGAAGCAACTCCTTATCCATTCAGATTTTATCATGAGATTGCAGCAATTCAGTCACATCTTCAGACTCCACTTCTAATCCTGAGTCTCTTGCTATTTCCACCACATCTGCAGTTACTTCCAGCACTGGCGTCTTGAACCTCTCAAGGTCATCCATGACGGTTTGAGTCATCTTCCTCCAAACTCCTGTTGACATTGCTATTTTGACCTTCTCCCATGAATCACTAATCTTCTTAGTGGCATCTAGAATGGGGAATCCTTTTCAGAGGCTTTTCCATTTACTTTGCCCAGATCCATCGGAGGAATCACTGTCTATGACCCCTACAGCCTTATGAAACATATTTCTTCAATAATGACTTGAAAGTCGAGATTACTCCTTGATCCGTGGGCTGCAGAATGGATATTGTTAGCAGGCATGAAAGCAACATGTACATCTTATTGTACATCTCTATTAGGGGTCTTGGGTGACCAGGGGCATTGTTAATAAGCAGTAATATTTTGAAAGGAATCTTTTATTCTCTGAGCAGTAGGTCTCAATAGTGGGCTTAAAATATTCAGTAAACCATGCTGTAAACAGATGTGCTGTCATCCAGGCTTTGTTGTTCCATTCATAGAGCACAGGCAGAGGAGATTTAGGTTAATTCTTACAGGCCCTAGAATTTTCAGAATGGCAAATGAGCATTGGCTTCAACTTAAAGTCACCAGCTGCATTGGCCCCTAACAAGAGAGGCAGCCTATTCGTTGAAGCTTTGAGGCCAGGCACTGACTTCTCTCTAGCTATGGAAGTCCTAGATGGCATCTTTTCCCAATAGAAGGCTGTTTCTATGTTGAAAATCTATTTAACATTGCCACCTTCATCAGTTATCTTAGCTAGATCTTCTGGGTAATTTGCTACAGCTTCCACATCAGGACCTTATAGTTTGTTATGGAGGTGGCTTCTTTCTTTTAACCTCATGAACCAACCTCTGCTGGCTTCCAACTTTTCTTCTGCAGCTTCCTCACCTCTCTCAGCCTTCACAGAACTGAAGAGAGTTAGAACCTTGCTCTGGATTAGGGAATGTTGTGGCTGGTTTGATCTTTTACCCAGACCACTAAACTTTTCTCTGTATCAGCAATAATGCTGTTTCACTTTCTCATTATTCATGTATTCACTTGAGTAACACCTTTAATTTCCTTCAAGAACGTTTTATTTGCCTTCACAACTTGGCTAACTGTTGGGTGCAAGAGGCCCAGCTTTCGGCCTGTCTTGGCTTTCAACAATCCTTCCTCACTAAGCTTCAGCATTGCTAGCTTTGGGTTGCTCTGCAACTCTTCCTTCGACTAGAACACATAGCAGCCATTGTGTGGTTATTAATTGGCCTAATTTCAATATTGTTGTGTCTCAGGGAATAGGGAGGCCCAAGGAGAGGGAGGGAGATGGGGGAATGGCCGGTCCGTGGAGCAGTCAGAACACACATTTATAAATCAATTTTCCGTCTTACATGGGCATAGTTTGTCATGCATCAGACCAGTTACAATAGTAGCATCTTAGATCACTGATCACCAATCACCATAACAGGTAAAATAATAAAGTTTGAAATATTTTGAGAATCAACCAAAATTCAACACAGAGACATGACATGTATATACTCATTTAAAGTGTACTTATTGTAGATAGCTGATTCTTGGAGTTTGCTTTCTTATCCTTCTAGTGTGTTTAGTCTATATATATATATTCATGTAATGTTTCCAGTATAATTATTATATGGTTGTGGTTTAGGTTACCATTTATTTTTTATTTCATCTTTTCTTAATTTCACTTTTTTCCTCCTTTCTTTTGGATGATTTGAGTATTTTTTAAATTAGTGGGCTTTGGTTTTTAGAGCAGTTTCAGGTTTCAAGGAGAATTGAGCAGGGAGTTAGACCTTCCACAGGCTCTTTCACCATGCCCTCCTGACCCGGTGTCCCCTGTCACCTGTGTCTCACATTAGTGTGGCACGCTTGTTACGGTTTATGAGCCCATGTCGATAGATTGCTATTGACTAAAGCCCACGGTTTGCATTAGGGTTCCCTGTTTGTGTTGCACATTGTGTGGGTTTTGACAGATGTGGAATGACGTGTGTCCACCAATAAGGCATCGTCCAGCGGAGTCTCCCTGCCCTGAAAACCCCCTGTTCATCCTGCCCTCCACCCTCACCTCTAGCAACCACTGGTCTTTTTACTGTGCCCGTAGTTGTGCCTTTTCCAGAATGTCACTTCGCTGGAGTCATGCAGTGTGCAGCCTTTCCAGACTGGCTTCTTGCGCGCAGGTGGCTTATTTTCGCTTTGACTTACTGGCTGCCTCTCCTCCCCTCCCTTGTTTTGGAGGTGGCTCTGCTACTCACAGGGCGCATCTGCAGTTTGTCACGGACTGCCCTCAAACTCTGTGACACCACTTCACCCTGCTGGTTGGCCCGTGTCTGGGAACAGTGTTTAGCATGTCCCTCCACTTGCCATGTGGCGTGCAGAGGCTCTGGTTCCTGCGGCATGGTGGGTGGGAGCCTGCAGCCTGGAGCTGCTGTTCGTGGCCGATACCAGTTGGAGAGGGTGGGCTCATACTGGTGTGGACGCTGCCGTAGGCTCTTTTAGGTTCGGTAACTCATCTCATACCCACCATGTCTTTGTGATGGGCCCTTCCTCTCTCCATCTTGCAGATGAGAAGACAGCAGTGCAGGGGAATGAGGCTAGCAGGTAGGAAAGCGAGGAGTTAAACAAGGCTCGATATATTTTTACGACGCCTTTTCACTCTGAGCGACTTATGAGAGCAGGCCCGTCCTTGGCCTCGTCCTTCTCTCCCCTTCCCGGAGGCTGTAATGGAGGCTTTGAGGGATCAGTGTAACCGGTGCCTCTAAGCTCGGAGGGACAGCTAGTGTGATAGACGACACAATCAAGATTCGGAATGAGTCCAGCGCCTGGCATGCCAGCCGGGAGCCCATCAAATGAACAGGCTAATAGGAATGAATGGAAAGGCCTACGTTCAGGTTCAAAAAGCCACCCAGGCCAGGTCAGTCAACAGCTTTTTGTGCAGTTGGGGTTGACCACATCGTCACGGGAAGCTCTTGTCATTACTTTCCCTGGATTACGGCAGTTGTCTCGTAACTGATATCCTGTATCCTCGTTGGTCCCATTCTGTTATTTCTGCACCTTGCGGCCAGAATAATCTTTTCAAAATGCAAATCTCGTAACCACAGTGGCTTCACGTTTCCATTTCATTAACTTCATTTGATCACTTTGTGTTGGTCTTACTGTTAAGTCCCTAAATGGCCCTCCAGCCTCGGAATGGTCTTCTCTTGACACACCGCCCTGGCCTTCATTCCGTTCATGGGATGTGCCGTGCTCCCTGCTGCCACCGGGGCTCTGCCCATGGTGCTCGAGACATCCTTCCCAGCTCAGCTCAGGCCCCACGTCCTCAGGTGGACGTCCAGGTCAGGCCCCTGTTCTGTGCTGTGATGGTGCAGCTTCCCAGATCACAGTTAGCAGTACACATGTGCTTGGATGATGTGTGAACGTCTGCTCATCTACCAGACTCTCATCTCTGCGGACAGAAGGGCCCTATCTGCTTTTCTCCCCATCTGTGTCAGGGGACCCCGAGACCACACCCCAGGCACGGTGACTCACAGGACCTGCGTGGAATTGTGCTCGCAGCAAACTCAACTGGGGGAAAAGGCACCCGGCGAAGTCCAGAGGAAACTGGGTTCAAGCTTCCAAGTCCTCTCCCGGTGGAGCCACATAGGACACGCTTGCATCCTCCAGCAGGAGCCGTGACAACACACGTGCAGTGTTGGCTGCTGGGGAAGCTTGTTAGAGACCCAGCGCCCAGGGTGCTGTTGGGGGCTGCTCACACAGGCACCCTCTGCCTGGCAGGTACTGGACGCCAGCATCCCGGAGGGAAACATGCTCAGCACAGACCACACTGCACAGGCAGGTGCGGTGAGCTGTTCTGACTAGTCAGGGAGCGGCGGGAACCCTCCAGAAACAAGTTCCCAGACACTAGGTTGTAAGCAGGCCTCTCTAAGGACAGCATTCTCAGGCCTGCTGTGTTTAGCTCATTTGTACACCATTAATACTCAGGACTTAATTTTCTGGCATGTAGGAGGCATTCGATGAGTGTTTACTGAACTGATGAAAGAACTAACAGTCTGATGTGGTTCTGTCTTGATTGGGTTCATGCATCGATTGTACTAATGGCTGGGCGCTGCGTGCAGCTGTGGCAGTCGGCTTCCCAGCTCTCTGTCCCCTGCGTGAGCAGAGCCCATGTGGGGTCCTGCATCCAGAGCTGTGGGCCAGATGGTCCTGAGGGGAAAGGGAATGGACTCTTTCAGAGTTGAAGGAAATGGACGTCTCTCCTGCCATTGTTTGCAAAAAGGACTTTCTGAGCTGTTTCAGAGGTCTAGGCCTGGGTGCAGAGGGCAGGCTTGGTTTCAGCATGGGCAAGAAACTTGGTTAGAGTGAGATTGTCCTAGAAAGGGGGTGCTGGACTCGGTGGGGGGGGGGGTGGATCCCTGGTCCAGTTGGAAGAGCTGTCCATCAGGGATGTGGGAGGGTTCTGAATTCTCTCTGGGCTGCAGGTGTGATAGCAGGGGCTCCGGGCCTTTCCAGCTAAGCCGACAGGAATTTATATTTTGCTCTTCCCTAAAATGCTCTTTCAGATGATTATTCTGCTTTTCCCCTGACGAGCACAGGCCGTGTCCTTTGTCACTGCCAGGGGTCGGTGTTGGAATGGCCACAGACGTGAGGCACGCTGAGTGTGTTTTCTTTGATTTTTCCTACTAATACCAACTTTACCTTCCGTAAAATGTTTCATAAAAGGTCATTGTGTTCCTCAGACCTTCCTTTCTTCCCTCTGACCCATAAGTTTTGTGAATTATATCCTTTTTTAAAGGCACAAAATAAAAATCCCAATTAGAAAGAATACACATTTACTTTTTATGAAGGGAATAATATTAATATTTTTATGAGTATACATTATTCTTGCTTAATCCCTGTCTTTCTGCCCATTCACATATTCATGCAGCACAGAGTCCGGCGTTTGCAGTGCGGGGTGTATTCGGTTTGTGGAGGAGGTGCTGGCGGGGGTATCCTGGGGTGAGCACCCATGGTCTGCCCTGAGGCGTTGGGAGCCCCCCAGGCGGGCAGCGGCAGGCACCTGGGAGGGCCAAAGTGGCTGAAGTGGTCAGTGCCTTCTGAGGAAAGGCTGTGGCTGGGGCCACAGAACTTTCTTTTCTCCTCACACCTTCCCGGCTGTTGGGCTCTGATTCCTCAACTGTGGCCTCTGTGTCCTTGGAGGGCCCTTGGGAGGCTTCCTGGCCACCGAGCAGGGCCTGCTGCAGCCCAGACTCACTGCCCGAGATCGGAGGGTCCGGACCGACCTCCTCCTCTGTGCCTCGGCTGGGGCGGTTCCTGCCCTCCGGGGTTCAGTCCCGCCGTCGCTGTTGCAGCCTGGCTGAGCCTGGCCGTCCCTGTCCTCGGCCTGCAGCCAGTGTCAGGGCTGTGCCCGCCAGTCTCTGCAGGTCTTTTCAAAATATGGATTTTTTTTTTTATAGGCTCTCAGGTGTCATTCTTTTCTCCTCGTTTGGATTTCTGAGAACTCATCTTCTCTACCTTGGTTTTGAACAAATTGAGAAATAAAACAAAATAGTGACAGATGGAAGCCAAAGAGTAACTTTTATTTCTGCTAAATCAGAGGCTTGAAATCCTTTCTTAGTGTGAGAGCCCCATAAACCGCTGACTGACTCTGGGACCGCTCAGGCTCGCCCAGCCCCGACAGCCACCCCCGACAGCCATCGTCACGTGCACGGGAGCCTTGGGGCAGAGGACGGGGGCTCTCAAGGTGGCAGGGGGCTGAGCCCACAGCCCAGTTGTCCCCCAGGCTTAGCAATGCATAAGTCGCCTCCTTGGGGTGAGTATTTCTGGGGACAGAGAGAGTCTGGGAGAGGCAACAGCGACCCCGCCCGCGGAGCACACCCAGGTCTGTTTGTTACCGCGTGACCACGAGGCCCCCAGGGTGCCTCCCTCGGTGCCTCCTCTGCGGAACAGAGGAGTTCTGCAGTCTAGTTCGATGGCTCTGAGATCTGTCAGAATAGGACACTGATTAAATAATCTGGAAGGCCCCTCTGCACCTGAGGCTGCAAAACCACCCTCTAGTTTAAAATTCTCCTCCTTAATTCTGTCCAGCTATATTGTGCAACCTGGCTCATCAGAAATTCCTCTATGAGGTTAAATGACAGCGTATAAACTTCCAACAACACAGTATGCCCCAAATTTGAATATAAATCTCCTTCTGTTATCCAGTCTGTGGGGAGAAATTAAGTCTTAAAGGGCAACCTTTGCAAGTTCAGGTCTAAAGATGATGACATTCAAAGGAATTAACGTCCAGAACCAAAATTTCTTACTCCTGTTAAAGTTCAAATATACTAAAGCTCAGAGGTAGTCCTCAACGTCTGCTGTGGCGCTGTGTCAGCTAGAGGGCTGCTCCTTAGGGCCCAGAGTCCCGGCCATTGGATGCTGAGTCTCAGACGGCCCCTGCTTCTCCAGAGCTCAGAAGTTAGGAGGACCCACACGCTTATCACAGAATTGGCTCACTAAATCTAGAAAACAAATCATCCCCCGGCCCCCCGGGCAGTCATCCTAAACGAGATCCTGTTCCCAGAGCACGTCCTTCGTTCCACCCGAAATCACAGCAGGGCCTGGGCGTCATTCTAAGTGAAGCTGGCAAACAGAGCTCTTCCTGGTTTTACCCTTGCAGAGATGTGACAGTTTGGAATCCAGAGCCTGTCACTTGAAATCCTCCTGGGAGAAATCTCCCAGCAAGGGGGTACATTTGACTCCGTTCATTTTCCATTTCTGGGGAAAAAATCCTCAATGCCTTGTAGGCATTTTTAGTTCTGTGCCATGGTGGCTGCTGCACTTGCCCTTGTTAGGAAATGTCGTGCGCATGTGTGTGCGCGTGTGTGCATGTGTGTGCGTGTGTGCATGCATGTGAGAGACGGAGAGGGAGGGAGGGGGAAGCACTTAGAGAGTGAAGACTGTCACGTACTTCTCTACTTTTCACATTTGACTTTGCGGCCTTAGAAACCGCTGCTGGCCTGAAGGCTGTCTTCTCAGCTCCACTTTGTCTCACCTGGGGTCTCCCTCCCGGATTCGGGAGCTGGAGGTCCTGTGCGTGCTGTTCCCATGTCCCCAGGGCCTCCCGAGGGCTGATAGCTTTGCTGTGTGCTCTGTCATCCTTCTTCCACGTTCGGGTCCTGTGAGCTCCGTGGGCACATCTGCATGGTTGGCCACCGCCAGGAGTGTCGAGGACTGAAAAGTCCTGAGCCTACCGATAAGGCACAGCGGGTCCAGAACAGTCCCTCGCTTTCCTCCTGGCTCCGAATGCCGGGTGCGGTGTCTGCAGCTGCTCTGCGCTGCCCATGCTGCCCGGGCCCCAGCCACATGCCCTCAGATGGACAGGAAGCAGGGTTGTCCCCATCATCTCAAAGGCTGCAGTGACTCTGCTTGCTGTGACCAAGGGCTTGCTCAGTTGGCCCGAGCGTGCCCGGTGAGCTGCCGCTGCCTGCACCCAGCACCTCCTGTCCGGACTAGGCCGCATCACCTGTGACCGCACTGAGGCCAGGGGCCTGGCTTCCCCTTACCAAGGCTCCCGAGGCCTTCCCCGGTGTCACCCTCTGGGGACAGAGCTGCTGTAAGCTAGTCGCCTAGTGCTGGCCAGGCCAGAGGTCCTGTCTGCTCACTGAAGAGTTCAGAGCCTGAGCCTGATCCACACAAGAACACAGTACTGTCACTTTGGTGCTTCCCGGTCCCTTCTTTCCTCATTTCTTGGTGGGAGTTAGGGGCCCCAGTAAAGAGCATCCTCTGAAGCTCCTGTGTTAGTTGTTATTGCTGCCCTAAGGAATTACCGTAGACTTAGCGGCCTAAAACAACACAGATTTGTTAGCTCAGTTCTGAAGGTCAGAGTCTGCCGTGGGCCTCCTGAGGCTAAACTCAAGGTGAGAGCGGCCGCACTCCTGCTGGAGGCTCGGGTAGGTCCGCTCCTTGCCTTTCCCAGCTCCAGAGGCTCACTCATCCTGCGGCTCCTGGCGCTTCCTCCACCAGCGAAGTGAGTAGTGCAGGTCGAGTCCTCTGACGTGGCGTCACTCTGCCTGAGCCTTCTCCCCGCCCCCCCCCCCCCCCCCCGCTGTTAAGGACCCCGTGACTACAGTGGGTCCACTGCATCATGCAGGGTCATTTCCTGGTCTTAGTCTGTTGATTAGCAACCTTAGTTCCGTCCGCAACCTACATTCCCCTTTGCCACGTAAGGTGACACATTCACAGGTTCCAGGGATCAGGACGTGGGCGTCTTAGGGGTGGTTGTCATTCTGCCTCCCACACCCACTGTCCTCGAGTGTGTTAGGTCTGCTGCGTGCGTCCAGTTGAAAGCCACCTCCTGGAGACGACCCCTGAGCACCGGCTGCGGCTCTCAGGGCAGTGTCTGTGGGGGATGCCCTCCTCTTCCCGACTGACAGGAGCCACTCTGTGTGTCCCCTCCGTGGGATGAGGCAGGTGTCAGTCCCCTCCGGCCCAGTGCCCCAGCACGCGCTTGTGCTCTCTGGGTGGTGACGGTAGCAGTGAAAGAGCCCCTCAGAGCCCGAGCACCTACCGTATCTTTAAACCTCTTCCACGTTCCACTACGGTATTTCCTTGAAGCTTTAGACAGTCCTAGAAGGCAGTGTTTTATTCTTCTCACTTTATAGATGATGAAACTGAAGCCCAGAGAGGTTATGCTATTTGCCAAGGTCGCACAGCTCCTAAGTAATAGAGCTGGAGTCCCATTCCTAGTCCGTTTGGCTTAAACCTGCCCAGGCCCTCTCCTCCTTGAGGCTACACGGATTTCCTGTCTTAGTTTATGAACTTTGACCGAGTTCACCTGGTCATATCTCTTGTGAGTAAAGTCACACGCTTACCTGTTATCCCCATGCAGTGCCCGTGTCGTGAGCACTTGGGTCGTGGGCATGATGCTGGCACTGTCAGCGCCAGGCACGTTTGCCGTTTCCCACGGGCTCCCAGCAGGGCTGCGTGCTTGTGTCCAGGCGCCACCAAGGTGGTCAGTTCCTGCAGACAGGTATGCTCGACCAGCTACAAGCGTGGGTGCCTGTGTGTTCAATTTAAATGTAGGTGCATCACGGTTACCGATGGACGTGTGCCATTCAGTGGTCCTGACGTCTGCGTGCTCATCCTCTGACATCGGGGGGCACCGGCCTTTCCCTCCTCCGGGGAGGCTCAGTGGCACTGCACGTGGGCCCTGCCATGCAGTGTGCATTCTCTTGTTTCTCAAGATAAAATCTGTCAATTTGTGAATTTGTTCTGTCATAAAACTGTTCATTTTTATTCTGCCTTTTTCCCCTTTAGGAAGTGTTTTATTTTATATGCATATGATACACAATATTATTTTTTCCTTAGGACAACTACACCTTTGCCCAACCTGGGATTCAAATGAAAGTGAAAATGCTGGAAGAACTCGTGAGCCGGATTGATGGTAAGCCAGCTTCCCGAGTAGCCCCTCTCTCTGAGGGAGGGGGAGGTGGCCCCCCAGCCCTCAGCGTGACAGGACGCTGTCCTCGTTCAGCCAGTGGCACCCTGGCCTGCTTGCGATCACTCCTGTGTATCCTTCCGAGGCAGCTGCTGGAGCACGAGCTGCTCTCATTCCGTTTTATTACGGCGATATAATCAGAATTCAGTGCGTTTGCTCTGCAGGAAAGTAATGAGCGTGCAGCAGAAGCAGGCGGCACTCACTCCTTGTTAAGCCCTGTGATTGTCATAATCTGGGCGACAGTGGTTGTTTATGGGTGTCCTTTGGTACTCTGTTCCCTGCCTTGGTGCATCATTTTTCCATCAAGGATGCTAGAATAATTTCTCCATGGAATCCAATTAATTACCAAGTCTGGAAATAACATCTTTAATATTATAGAAAAATTATAGTGTGAGCTCAGGCAATTTTAGATTATGCTTTCATATTTAAGTGGGGGCTTTGAAATACTTTTTACCTTCATCCTTAAAATAATTCCCCCTGCGATGTGCTGACTGTCATACTGCAGTGGCAGAGTTTAATTAAATGAAGGTTGAGAGATAATGCTTGCCCATTCCAGGCATAATTCTCCTGATAGTTCGTTAAATTAATGAACAGAGCATTAACAAAGTGATGCCAAGCAGAACCAGGCATGTATTTGTGATACCAGCTGGTCAGTGCTGGGGTGTGGAAACGAGACATGTTCTTTCATGAGGAGTCCTATGTGAGCTTGGCAAACGTTTCACTGAACATACAGAGAAATTGTGCTGTGTTTAAAACTCAGCCCTGGCGATAGGCTTCTGAGTACTTGCCGCTGACCACCCCTCTCCCCTCGCTGCACCTTTGGCAGGAGAAAACTGTGACGTCAGGCTTCAGGGAAAGGCACCTGCTTTGGGAGACTGCGGACTGACATTATAAAATGGAGTCATACGAGTTATAAACTGCATTTTGTTCCTTGACTGAATCTGATGGTTATTACCTAATCTCTATATTAGGAAGTTTTATACAGTTCTTCCAACCATGCTTTATTTGATTCAGTATTATATTTAGCTTCTTTTCAACCTGTCTATTCAAAATTCTGGTTTTTGCCTCTGTAAGTGCATTTATGTACATTTATTGTCTACTTCACAGTGAGAGCTTGTTTGGACACAGTTGGATTTTTCTCTACCAACACTTCCACAAGTGTTCCCCAGCCTCATTTAGTTCTTTGAAATATGATTTGCAGTAGATGTGAATTACACTTTCTTACCAGGTTCTTCTTTTCCTCTTGTGCCCCTTAGAAGGCATATTTTATATTTTCTTAGAGGTCGGAAAGTTGTGGTTAGTGCTCATTTGTTCCAGTGCTGCAGTTTGGGAAACACTTGAATTGATTTTCTCTGGTGCTGTGGTTCAGAAGGAAGCACATTGCAGATTTACTGGATGATTGTTTAAAAGACCAGCAACAACAACTAAAGGAGCCCCAACCAAATCTGTACTTTTTAGTAAATCATACTTTTATTTTCAGTGTACCTTTTGAGTAGGCCATTTTTATCCTGCAATTTTTTGTTGAAAGGCTCAGTCCTTCACAACAGAGAAGATTTGTTGGTGTAATAGGTTAAATTGTATAACCTGTTAGTTCCTGTTCTTCTAATGAAACCTTAAAGAATTTCTCTGATGGCCTCACAATAAGAATCCCTGGGCTTTCAAAGCAGGAAATACATAGAATTTACAGCGTTTGGACTCTGACTGGTGGGAGCCGTCATCCCTCAGCACCCACCTGGGAGAAGCGTCTCTGGGCCTCAGCTGCCTGAAGCCCCCCTTCCGTTTCACCACTCACCCCTTGGAGAGAGAACCTGTGGGCTTGGAACCTTTGTAGGGACTATAAAGATTTTATTAAGAGCAGAGGATATTCTAAGAAAAAAAATTCCTTTAAAAATAAAAATCTCTGCTGCTTTTCTGCATTCTAGGAGAAGGGCAGCATTTGTTTCAGAAAATTTGGACACTCTAGTGAAGGAAATTATGTTCATGACTTGTTAAGAAAGGTGAGGTTTTATGGACATGGCCCAGAAGGGAATAGTTTAGGGAGTAGTTTAGGGTTAGAATGCGAGGACCTAGAGAGAGAATGCCAGCACTGAAGCTGCGGTTATTCTGAGGTCATTGGACATTTCCTCATCCAGAAGAAATAATCTCAAAGTGACTTGTAGTTTGTCATCCTCATTGGAGTGAATGGGTCAAACCCTAGCTTTCTCAGGATAGGAAATCTGAGAAATGCCCATACACCTCCTGAGACCCCGAAGAGTGATATATCAGGGTAAAGTGGAAGTGATACAGCCCTCATAAAGTCTTGCAGTCTAGGTTCAAGTTACCTGAGAGGAACAGGATTGTTTGAACCTCAGTTATGTTGACTCTGTACTGAAGTTTCCCAGAATACTTGTGAGAAGCAAAACAAAATCTTTTCAGGACTCCTTATGTGAGAACAAACAGGTAATAGAAACAGGCCCACAAAATGTTGAGCTTTTGTAACTGTTATCTTTACTGGAATGTGTATGAAGAAATGAAAGAAGAGAAGCTTGGACATGGCTACAGGGAATAGGAAGCTATACAGTTTTGCATAAGAGATTTGAAAAGTAACCAAATAGGATTTCTGGAGTTGAAAAATATGTTAACCAAAAGTAAGAAGTTAGTGGATAGGTTTAACAAATTAGACACAGCTAAAGAGAAAATCGGTGAACTGGAAGATGCTGATTAGAAGAATATAGCCATAATAAAACATGAAGAGTTAAGAATATGGAAACTACAGAAAGCAAGAGATACAGAGGATATGGTTAGAAAGCATAATGCAATTTGGAGTCATAGAAGGAGAAGAGAGAGAATAAATGAGAATATGAAGAGAGAATGACAGATCTTTCCAAAACTATTGGAATATGCCAATTCAGAAATTCAAGAGGAATCCTGATGAGAATAAACCAAAAGAAAACTACATGTAAACCCATCATAGTAAATTAAACTAAATACAGAGAGAAATTCTTGAAGCTATTAGAGAAAAAAAGATAATTTTCTTAGAACGGCTGTTTATTTGAGTAAAGACCTCTATAACAAAAGTGCAAGAAGATATCTTCAATGCATTAAAAGAACATAAGTGTCACTGTAGAGGCTATGTGCAGCAAAAATATCCTTCCAGAGTGAATTTGAAATTCCGGGAGTCCATCTAAATCTGAATTGTTTCACACTGTCTCAAAGAAACTATGTAAGTCAAGAAGGAAATTAAATCAAACCACACATAAACCACCCTGGCAGCATAACCAGGAGATAGCTGTTATTGTAAACTTCACATCCCCTGTTAGTAGCAAATCAACACCTGCATTTGACCCGTGGGGAGAGTCAAGTGCTCCAATGACAACAGTCTGTGGAGAAGAGGAGTGAGTCTATGGGTAGCTTTGGGGAAATAGAACCAGATTGTTAACAACAACAACAACAAAAAGAAAAAAACCACGTGGTTTTAAATGCAATGGCCGTTCTGGCAAGCTGGGAAACACTGCTCCAGCCATAAGCCAGGAACGTGTGTTTCAAGGGAGAAATAAAAAGAAACAGGATTTTATACTGAGCAGGGTGGCTGTGGATACGTACTTAACATGCTATGGAGTCATGGATATTTATGAAGAGGAAACACACACGTGTAATTGTGCTTTACGCCTCCTATCCCGTCATGCCTGGAAACTCAGTTTTAAGGTTTGTCCAGGGGTCCCCTTGGCCAAGGGGGCTCTGTTCAGTTAGCAAGGGGCTTCAGATTTTATTTTTAGTTCACAAGATACAATCACCACCAGAAAAGCAAACCTCACCCAGGATGGGAAAATCCTGAGAACAGGTCTGAGATCTGGTTCGTGCGAGCACTGGCTCCTGGGAAATGGAAAAGGGTTTGGGGTTTCCTGGGTGAGCAGCAGCTAAGATCTTAGCAGAAACCTGTTTAACAATCACTTGCTCTGTGGGAACTGAATTCTTAGGTCACAGTTTTTTGGTGAGGGCCTGGCTGGGTCTCCTGCCTGCCAAACAGCATTTTATTTTGGCCCTGGGGTGAAATGAACAGCTTCTTGTACAAATGTTTCTGCGTGGGCCAGTCTGCCTCCAACAGGCCACCTCCCACCCCAGCAGGGGCGAGATTAGGTTTTCCCTGGGGGCAGTCCCTGCTGGCAGGGCTGGCATCTGGGTGCTGGAGACGGGCAGGAGGGGCTGCTGCAGATTCACAAAGGCCAGGGCAGTGGCACTGAGGAGGCGGGCTGGATTTGAGACATTTACTGTGTTATCCTTTGTTCAAAACCCCACTTAAAACTTTTTTTCTAAAACATTTATTTGGTTTCTTAATCTATTATCAAAATTGGTTTCTTTTTTCTCTCTTGGGCAGAAGTAGGTTGAACCCTCGTTGTTGAGGTGGGTTCCAGTCCTCTAGCCTGCCTGGGCAGGCTCTTGCATTCCCCCGTCTCTTGCATGGTAGTGGACTTTTCCTTGGAATGGCTGGGCACTGACGCAGTTATCCAGAGAGAGCCGTACGAGCATCGTTGGGTTCTGTAGGCACACCCAACATCAGAGTTGACGGTGGGTACCTGTGACAAAGGAGGCTGTGCAGAAAATAGCTCCTGACTGTGCTGAGTGTGGCTTGGGCACACTTTACCATCTTCGCCATCATGCCTGGGGCAATGGGAGCAATGGTGGACCTGTGGGGTGCTGTTGCACCGGCCCCTTGGACGACCCCTGCGGAGCCTGGAATGCTTGTCCCTGCGTCTGTGTCACTCTGAGGGGACGCAGAAGCAGAGGGGTGTGTGTGTGTGGAGAGTGGCCAGCCTGGACCACACGGTAGGAAACTGATGCTCAGGTTTTTGCTTTGCAAACATTTATTTCTTGATTCACCACTGTGACTGCCATCACTCAACCGAATCACCAAAAAGTGGGTAAATAGTGATCTCACTTGTTTTCATTAATTTTTCTTAAATGTATGTATTGCTCACATTTATTTCCATGTTTAATATTGGAATTGTTTTATTTATTTATTTTTTGTTTGTTTATTTATTTATTTTTCTGAGACAGAGTCTCCTTCTGTAACACAGGCTGGAGTCCAGTGGCCTGATCATAGCTCACAGCAACCTCAAACTTGTGGGCTCAAAGTATCCTTCTGCCTCAGCCTCCCAAGTAATTGGGTGCATGCCACCACGCCTGGCTAATTTTTAAAAAATTTTTTTTCATAAGGACAGGGTTTTACTATTTTGTCCAGGCTGGTTGGTCTCAAACTCCTGGCCTCAAGGGATCCTCCCACCTGGGCCTCTGAAAGTGTTAGGATTATGGGTGTGAGCCACAGCGCCCAGCCTAGTTCTTTATTTAAAAGTTTGGTGATGTTTTTGTGACCATAGGAACTTAACTCTTGTTTATATTAATTAGCTTATGGTAAAATTGGTTCATTTTAGGTCGTTTTGCTTTGTCACAGTTTCCAAGAAGCTGTGGGCAGCGATAAGCTCACTAATGCTAGTGAGCACCACAGTCGCTACCACAGAAAGGACTTCAGGGATAAGAGCCTAAGTCTGGAGTTTTATCCAAAATTTAATTCTTTTATATAATCGTATGAAATATTTCAATAGGGAAATTTTAAGGGCTTTGACATTTTTGTTCAGGAAGAATAATTATTTCTGAAAAATTCCCAAAACAAAATTTATAGCTAATTAGAATTAAAAAACCAAAAATTAAATATAAATCTTAAAGTTTATTTTGTTTTATGTTAGAGTAGGGCATGTGTCAAACAAGTCCATAAAAATTAGAATTAGCATGTCATCTAATCTGTATTATCCTGCCTTGTGTTATTTAAATTTTTATAAGCATTTGTAGGCTCAAAGAGGATATGATGTTCATTCTAAAATTATCTAGCTAATATGTTCTTAATATTTGTATAACTGTCAATCTGCTCCCTACTTAGTAAAGGATTTTGTGTATGACATCAACAGTTCATACCAATTATTTAGTAATTTTACTAAATGACTGCTGCAATAATAAGTATATGCTAATGCTTCAACTGACTAATAGAATTTCAACATATAAAGCACAACAGAGATTTTTGCTCCATATTATATCGAAAATGCTCACGTACATTTGAAGGTGAAATCACATTTTTGCAGTGGATCCTAATGACATGCCGTGTACCTTTCATTGTCATTACATCTGTTACATCTCACGTTCAGCTCTGAGATCATGTGATCCTCAATTGCCTCCCAGATAGACTGGCCAGAGGAGCCGCGTTCAGCCCTGGCTTTGCGAAGGCTAGAGCCCCTCGGCCTGAATTCTGGGGCCAGTACCCACCTCTCGGGCAGCCCCACCTGCTACTCCACCGCATGCACCTTTTGTGGCATAAATGATGTCTGTGTAGGTGAAATATTTGCTCTGTCTTTTGGACTACTTATTGCAATATTTCAAAAGAATATTTGAAAATATTCACTCTCAGGGGATGTGTCAGTTTGGTTATGTCCATTCATGGCGTTTTCAGAGGACTTCAGAAAACAAACAATTGCTTCACAGAGGACTGTCCCATCAGGGATGAAGCTGGCTCTGAAAGGGAATCCGGTGGCTTGTTTCTGGGGAGGGGAGGGGAAGTGGGCAGAGACAGGGATTCTTGGAGCTCTCTTGCTGTCCCCTGGGGCCCTGGGTTCTGGGGGCCCCTGCCCTTGAGTTGTTCTGTGGGGCTTGAGGCTGTGAGGTCCCCTGGCCAGGAGGGACTGCTGGAGGGACTCGGCAGTGACGGCTCGTCTGCACCCAGGTTGTCAGCCAGTGTCAGCCCAAAGGGATTTCCAGCAACAGCGTGGAAGCTGCTGCCAAGGCTGTGTAGGGAGCACAGCATGAACCAACAGCCATGTACTTTCTCGGTTTTCTTATCCAAATTGCTTTCTCTTTCCTGTAGTGAAAAATGAGGATAACTCCTCCTTCCTACCTAATCCTTCCCAACCCCACAGAGCCCGCAAGGGTGAGGGCTACCAGACTGAGCAAATGCCAATATAGAATGCCCAGTTTAATCTGAATTCCATTCCACGTGGTAACAGGGAACAATTTGGGGGGGATAGGTATGCCTGGAGCAGTATTTGGCACATACTAAAATTCATATTTCACTGGGCCTCCTGCATTCTGTCTGTCAGTCCTTCTAAGGGTGAGTTTAGAGTGGGGCAAAGTTGAATTCAAACCCTTTCCTGAGCCCTTTCGTCCTAGAGGCTACAGATGACAACAAGAATATGGCCTTAAATGTAACAGATTATTTGAAATTAAAGTATACACACGCACAGACACACACAGATCCATAAATGTATACATGCACACCCGCCCCCATACACATGTATGCACACCTACATACATACAGCCCTACACATACATATCTATATACATATACACACACCCCTCTATGCACACACCTACACACAAACCCCTATATCACACGTGCACGTACCTACACACACACCTGTATACACATATACATACCTATATACTCATACACACACCCCTGTACACCCACACACCTGTACACCCACTCCCCCACCTATATACACATAAGTACACACACCTACACACACGTACACGTGAGGTATGGTTTATCCTGTTGGCATGGTTACTGAATTTGTGGCCATTTCCTTTCTCAGTTCCCTGGGATGTGCCTGGTTCTTTTTACACGTTCCCATTGCCCGATGTGTCGGGGGAGGGCCAGCTGGTCTCCTCCAGGAGAGATTTTTGTTTGTGGCCAAGGGCTTGCATTGAGCTATAAATAAACTGTGCTCATCTGACTTTTCATAGCACAAACCTCGCGGTGAGGCTGGTCACCAAGTGACCGCTCTTACGTGAAGCTGCTCTTCTTCATTAGGCGAGATCAGTTTCTGGCCCACTGCTGTCTTTCTAATTAGTATTCTCTGAAAGCCTGGCTCCCAACCTCTTGGCCACGCTGGTGAGTATCTTCACGTCAGGCGGAGACTGACCACCCTGTGGGAGGCTGCGTGTTTCTTGGCAGTGGCCCGGATGACGGCCTGTCGGGATCCGTGGCTGTGTTGCTCACATCTGCGAGGACGGCCGGCTAGTGGTGCCCCGATGCTTGCCCTGTTGATCCGATCTTGCAGTAGGTTCTGACTTCCTGCCTTTCAGCCCCTTAATCAGCTTGGCATTCTCTTCCTCTCTTGTCTCCTCCACGCTGCTCCTCCTCATTCTCTGGCAGCCCTAGGCTGTGTGACACCACAGCCAGTGCTCTCAGACCTCTGCTGTGGGTCCTTGTCACAGACCTTCCCTTTGTCTGAAACCAATCCTCACCCCTCGGCCCCGTTCCAGACAGTTGGGCCGGCTGTCATTTGTGCTCAGCACACCAGTCCGCGGTGGTACGTACAGGTGGGAGGAAGCATTCTTGGCTTGAGTGGAGGGTGGGTAGCCAGTAGTGTCAGACAGGACCTTGGCCTTCACAGGACTCGTAGTTAGGGAGATAACACACAAGAAAACAGGAAATAGCCAGGTGTCAGCCTGGGAAGGACGTTTTCGTGCACTCGATGACAGTGCACCTACTGTGGAGGAGTCTGCAGTGGCCCTGTCTTCAGGCCAGAGCCAAGAGGGCACCACTGTTCTGGAACCCCAGGCAGATGTCACTATCACACTGATTTCTGCCCAAGAGTCCCAAAGCTCCTGGTTCCCTCAGAGTTTTCTTCTGTGGTGTCCCTCAGGGTTTTGGGCCATCACTGAGGACTTCTGAAGTGGGCTGGCAGCATGCCACAGCCGGCCTGCCATGCCCCTGTGTGGGCACAGCACATGTTTCCACCTCTGCAGGGTGTTTACGGTGGGGGGTATAGGAATGGCCTATACCACAGTCTAGGTTTCGTAAACAACAGAAGTTTGTTTTTTTCACAGTTTTGGAGGCTAAACGTCCAAGATCAAGGTTCTAGCTGATCTGGTTTCTGCTGAGGGCTCTCCTCTGGGGTTGGGTTGCTGAAGGCTGCCTTTTGCCACGTCCTCACACACACACATAGGCCTTCCTGAGTGTGTGCTTGTGGGAGCAGGGGGGAGAGGGAGAGGAGGAAAGGGAGGGAGGGAGAGGGAGGGAGAGGGAGGGAGGAAGGAAAAGGAGGGGAGGGAGAGGGAGGGAGAGAGAAAAAGGAGGGGAGAGAGAGGGAGGGAGGGAAGGAGAATGAGGGAGAGACAAGAGCAAGTCTGAGCTCTCTGGAGTTCTTTGCTATAAGGACACTAATTCTCTTGGACCAGGGCCTCACCCTCATGACTTCATTGAATCTTATTTACTTCCTTAGAGGCATCATCTCCAAACACAGCCATACTGTGAGTCAGGACTTCCACCTGTGAACTTTGGGGAAACACAAACATTCGGTCTATAACAGCTTGGAAGAGTGGGATTTTTTGTGTTTTAAACTGAGACATAGTCCATGGAAGAAAGTATCATCATCATCTGTTAGCAGGAAGCACAGCTCATGCCTGGGGCAGGTGGACTAGAAGAACCAAATTTCAAATTTCTCAAATTTTCCGAATCAAAATAATGACGTGACAGAAGGAAAAGAGGGGTCTCCATTTTTCCATTGGCAGTAGAATCTGTGAAGCTCGTGTAATCGAAGGCACCAAAAATTGCCAACAAATCTGGATTTTGCTGATTGAAGTGGCCTTTGTTCTGAAGCGTACTGCTTCTTGATAGAATGCCTGTTCAGGAAACGAAATCCCCTCGACGTTTGTGAAGTTTGTTCAGTATTGAGCCCTGCCCTTGCTTTGCCCACGCTGGGGCGAGGGTGCACAGCATTTTGGGTTGGGTACCCTTTTCTCGGTACTTCCCATGCAGATTCCAGCCAGGAAGGACCAGATGCAAACAGCCATGGGCGTGGCCTTGTTTATGGTGGCTTTGGAACCTCCCCAGGAGTGGGGGTGGGGTTCCTTCATAAAGTTGGCCTGGGGACCTCCTGGGATCCGAGCCAGGGAAGGACCTTCTCACTCCTCCCTTTGTCCTCATCTCAGGGCTGCCCCGTGTGGCCCTGGCCTGTAAAGCAGCCTCTGCCCAGTGCACCTGCCCACCTGCTGTGCAGTGCCTCAGCCCCTCCCCTGGTCAGCAGCTGCAGGAGGAGAGGCAAGGATGGGGTGTGGAGGGGCCAGGCTGCAGGCCTGCGTCCGGAAGGTACCTGCCTGCCACCCCGTGCCGCTGCTGACAGCAGGGAGAGGCAGGTGCCGGCCCCTCGGCCCCTCGGAGTGAGGCCTGGGTGCAGGCGGGGAGGGAGGTGGGAGAGACGTCTGTGCCTTCTTCCGTGCAAAGCGAGCAAGCTGGTGCCTGCAAACTGGTGGAGACGTAAGGAGCAGGTGGACCTCCAGCTAGAGGGTGGGAGTGACAGGGACAGTGTCCACCCATGAGCAGAAATGGGAGATTTTGGTCAAAAGGCCTAGTTTGTGGGTTAGAGGAGGAGAGATGATGCGTCCTGTTTTGCACTTGCTAGAAACGAGTCTTGGCCGTTTCTGGCTTATCCTTGTCTACCGTCCAGCGCAGTGTGGGGAGGAATAGGCTGGGCTCTGGGGACTGGCAGACTGGGGTTGAGTTCCTGGCTCTATCACGTACCGGTGGTGTGGCTCGGCAAGTGACGTCCCCACACTAGCCCTCGTTTCCCCCGAGTATAGGGGGTGTGAGAATTAATACCCATAAAGTACTCACAGTAGTGCCTGGCACATTTCAGCCTCATGCAGTATTAGTACCCATGACTATCATCATCATCATCATCATCATCACTGTCATTATCAAACTCTACAGCTGTGTGGCAGTGGGGGTGGGGGAAGCATTGGGAAGTTTAGTCTGAAGAGCTCTGTGTGGCCCGTGTTGGACCTTGTTGACCCACAGAAGTCCTTGTCTGGCCGGGCTCCTGGGGCGGCCTCCTCTGTCCAGCCCCCGAGGTGCCTGTTGGCGGAGGATAGTGGCCGAGGCCAGGGAGACCCCGGGCGAAGGTGGGAAGGTGGCAATTATTCTTGCTAATATTTTACACTTTCACTCTTAAGGAAAAAAATGCCACATGCATTATTGGAGAATCGTTCCAGCTGTATGTGTTAAACGGCTTTCTCCACTTGTACCTTTTCTCTTTCCTGTGTTTTTTAATTCAAGTTAAATGCGATTTTAATGAAATTTCTCTGAAAGCTGCCTTGACTACATTGTAAGGTTAAAATTGACTTATTCTTTCAAGGTAGAATTCAGTTACAGCTAGTAAACTAGATTCAGCTTTATTGGAACCCAAGTGAAAATATTTTTATTACCCCTAGAAGGTAAGCAGCCGAGAGCAGGGGATCCATCAGCAGCGGCCCGGCCTGAGGAACGCTGGTGCCCCCGCTCCCCCGCTCCCCGGCTCCCGTCCTCGTTGGCCCCGGGATGGCTGATCCAAACATTTGCAACGGTAATGATATTTCGTTTCAGACACACGGACACGACAGTTGGCAAAGCACACGTGTAATTGTGGCTCCGGCAGATCTAGGGCGCGTGCTGACTTTCCGGAGGCCCCGTGTGTGCTGAGTAGGGCTGCGTTCTTCTGCTCTTGGTCCCTGCGGACCTTCTGCCCAGCGGCCTTCACAGCTGGGCGTGGCTGTTCGTTGCTGTGACAAAGGTGACCACGCTTGCTGCTGTCTGTTGGAATCGTGGAGACGGCAAACCGCCTGCAGCCTGGGTTCTGCGGCACCCAGGCGGGTCCTCCCTCTCCCGGTAGATGCCATGAGTTTTCCTAAGTCAGGTTGACTTCGTGTGCTTTCACTTGAAAATCTAAATGGATATTTTGTAGCATTTTTGGGAAAAGAGGTACATTGTATAGTACAAAAAAATAAAAGAAATAGAGGAAGTTTAGTGTAATCCAAAACAATTATACGTGAGGAATATACACCTGGGTTCTAGTTTAGCCTCCATTGGTGACCCTGAACTTGGGCTGTGCTGCTGTTCCCTGGCTTACAAAGAGGATGTCAGGTGGGCGGGGGCTGGGGTGGTGATGGGGGGGTTTAAGGCAGTTTCAGTGCTGGTTGTTCTGGTCTCTAGATGTTTGTGTTTCATTTGGGTTTCCTCCTTAGCTTTTGTTTTCCCCGAGAATCTCAAATCCCCCCCCCCCACTGCCCTTTCATCCATAGAATAATTTGGATGTGTGGAAAAGCTCCATAATTTGTACCAGTGCAGCCTGTGTGACTGCTACGTCACGTGTGGAAGTGACACGAGAAAACACTGCGTGTGTGGTATAAATGATGGTGATGCTGGCGAGTAGGTAGGAGTCAGCCTTACCGAGCCGACGCTCTTGGGCACAGCTGAGAATTGTCTGCCTCAGAGTCCAGCCCCCAGCTGACTGAGCTGTACCTTTGCATGTGCTCGCTCCTGTGACCGCCATGTTTCCTCGCTGGGACAGTCTGGATCTGGAGTGACGATCTCCAGGGTATTTCCCTCCACCTCAAAGTTGTTAAGATAATCAAAGGAGACAGCGCCTGCTGCAGTTCTCTGGAGTACTCAGTTCCACCGTGAAATACTGGCTAGAGCCTGAACGGAAGATTCCGTGAGTCCAGGGGTCCTGGCGCTCACCGGCCCCCACAGCCCTGAGAGCTGGCAGCCCAGCGAGCATTCCTCTCTGCCCACCCCTCACCTGCCGCCTTTAGTCTCTGGCCCCAGGGGCTTATTTTCAGGTCCCGCACTGTTGGCCTGGGACCCCGGAATCGGGCCTAGTAGCCCCTCTCCTGCCACCTCCTCGCCCAGAGTGTGGCCTTGTCCCTGGGCTCCTCCTTGGCCCTCGTCGGTGTCCGACTCAGTTTCTTTCTAGGCCTTGCTGCCTCCCCGACTTTTTGTTTTCCTCCCAGTTTGAGCTCATTTCAGGTATTCCTTCTGAACAAGTAGAGAGGGATTTATTTTCTTAATAGCGAGGGACAACTTTCATCCCATTTGGACTGGCAGGGTCCTGAGAGGCTCTTGGGCCAGCGGCCTGCAGGTGGCATCACTTAAATCCCCTGCAGGAGAAAAGGATTAGCTTATTTTTTAAGACCTGGTGCTGATGTGTAACTGGTTCACGACCGCCGAGGACATTCTGTCCTACATTAGAAGACAGAACATTAACAGTTGTTCCGAGAGTTCTTTCTTCCAGGCCTGCACTTAGCACAGAATCATAAAAAACTTGCTGTTCAGAATGGAGGGCCCTCGGAGATCATCCGGCCATCCCACCCCACGTGCTTTGCAGCCTTCAGAAAACAGCACGCTCCAGTTATGGCTGAGCTGGGGGCTGGCGGGGGCCTCCCGCACCCGCTCTTCCCGCCTCCCGCCACGCAGGGAGTGGAGCCGGGCAGAGGGCCTGCTGCACAGAGGCGCCGCGTGCTGTCCCTCTCGCTCTGCAACTGTGGCTTCCACTTGCTTTTTTCTGGAACCGTGGAGAGATGTAGGGAACGAGGAATGGCAAAGCCCCGATTAGCATTTTTCTTTCAGCTGTTGGAGTGTGGAGTGTGCTTACCACCAGGGAGGGGTGACGAGCGTCCTGTGTGGGATGAAATGCAGATGTGTGAGGCCTTCCAGCTCGTGGTCTAGCCGTCTTCCCCTTACTGATGGTATCTCTGTGACCCTCCGTACTGAGATTGATGTTTGGGGTTTATTGCCAGACTGAGACTAGTTAATTAAATGGTAAGTAGAGACTTCCAAATAAAGCAATTCCCCTTGCCCTTAGCAAGAGAAAGTTGTCTTGTTTTAAATGTAGGCCATGAAATCTGGTTTTGAAATGATTCCCCAAATCGTTTCTGGTCATGGTTGCGAGTTGCTGGAGAGGATGTGAGTGTTTTATCTTCTTCTTTATGAGAAACCAGCGTCCCTCTTGAAGTGAGGACAGGAGGCTGCATTTGCAGGTGGGCATTTCCGGCCGGGGCTTCCGGGATGAGGGCCATGTCCATACCGCGGGGCACTGGCCTTTTAATAAAAAGCGCTGGTCCCGTGCATGGGGGAGTATGTCTGTCTTCTGCCTCCACACCCGCTTCACGGGAGACTCGCAGTGGCCCCTCTGGTCCTCCGTACCCTGGACTGTGTGTCCCTAGTGGGTACAGGGATTTCCTCATGCTTCTCAGCCCTCCAGGCACCCAGGCCTCCTCTGCACTCACAGGTCCCCATCACTGCAGGGGTTTGGTCCTCCCACTCTGCTGTGCCTGGTCCTCCCATCCAGAGTCCCTTTGACCCTCTTCAGAGCACAGGAGCTCCAGTGTTGTGGTGGGGGTGGTGTGGAGCAGGCTGGCAGGTTGCTGGGCTGGAGCCACGCTGTGGGGGGTGTACGGATAGCTGGGGGGGTCTGGCCCCATCACAGACCATACCCTTGTGTCCCCCCAGGCCCCTCTTCCGAGGTGCCCAGTGCAGCCCATCTGAGTGATGCTGGCTCAGCTTTCTGCAGTGCTGGCCTGGGCTTTACAGCTGCTCCCCATCACTCACATCACCACCTGAGCTCCGCCTCCTGTCAGATCAGCGCAGCATTAGATTCTCAGATTAATGTGGGCAAACCACCTGTCAGTGACTGACACTTTGCACATGCCACTGAGCACCGTGTGAGGCAGTGAGGATGTTAGTCTTTGGCTCTGAAGATACGTGAGCCAGGACACCTTGGTAGTGTTCCCTGTGATGTCTCCTGCTCTCAGGCTGTCAGTGTCGTTAGCAATGGCTCCTGGTGGAGGGCTGTGCTGAGGGAGATGACAATAAATATCGTGGTCAGGATGTATACACACACTTGGTCCTCGGGGCCCTAATCTGTCATTCATTTTGCATCTGGAGGAATTATGTATGTGACATACTTAAGAATCTGTCCTCCTTTCCCTCCCCTAGTCCTCCTGCTGTCTTTGCACCACTGTCCTGTGTGGCCTTGACAGCCCCCACGCTCCTCCAAGTCAGTTATTCATCGAATGTCCGTCCCCTGCAGCGGGGCAGGCCCAGGGTTCGCAAGCACAGAAGCCAGCAAGGCCAGCGGTGGCCAGTCTCCCTGCTGCCTTGGCGCTCCCTTCCTGGTGCCGGGAGGGATGCCGAGTCTGTGTTAGTTTGCCTTCAGGGTGGCTGCCCAGGGCACTGGGCAGACGGGGCAGCGTCCCTCCTCTACGCTGTGCCCCCAACCCCTCTCAGGCTGAGTGGTCTCTAAACTGGGCCTTGAATGACCTCACACATTCGACAAGCATCTGTGAGGTGTCCACTGTCTGCTGGACCTGTGTGGGTGGTGATGAGCTGGACTAGGTCCTTCTTAGGGAACTCTTATCTAATTAGGAGGATGGATGACAGCAGTCACATTCTGTAGTTGCTGGGACAGGGGGTGTGAGGGACCAAGTTGAACAGGTGTCCAGAGAAAGCTATGCGGAAGTCAGGGCATTGCGTGGGTGTCTGCTGGGGAGGGGTCGCCGCAGGGAGCGTGCAGAGCAGTCCATGGGCTTGCGGGTGGCGGAGGGAGCAGCAGGTGCACGCAGGGAGGGCTCCCTTTGGAAGGCACTTTTCCCAGTAGGCATGCTAGGGTCGCCCCGTCTCCGATTCCTCCAGCATCCGTCCATCCACTCCCTGACCAACCTCACCCCCCTCCCTTCTCCCCTTGATCCGTCCACTCACCCTCCCTTCAGCCATCGATCCATCCACCCATCCACGCTTGCCTGTGTCCATCTTTCATGGAAAACTTTTGCTGTGTCTTGTCCTTTGGGTCCCGAGCGTGGAGAGGAACCCAAAGGCTTTTGTGTCATTATGAGCTGATGAGCTGAGAGAGACGGCCATGCAGACCGAGGCCACTGAGGTGTTACGGGTGCTCTCATGCAGTCCCCAGGCTACCCATGGGGCACCGGGGATCGGAGGTCAGTTCTCTGTGGAGGAGGGAAGTCAGGATGGGCTTCAAGGGGGCAGTGGTGCTGAGCTGAGTCTTGAAAGAGGGGTTGGCGCTGACCAGCAGCAGGCGGTGGGGGGCTCCATGATCAAGGCCACGGCCCCGATGAATGTTTGTCCTGGCAGTATTCTCAGTCTTCAAATATGCCAGGAGAGAGGGAATATTTCTGGGAAAGCTCTACGTCCTCAACTTCATTGTAGGTTTGGGCTGTATCAGGGATTTCTTACTGCTGACGGGATGACTTGTTTATCTGAGTCATTGTGTTTTTTCAGCTGGGAGTTTCTTTTTCCTCTACTTCCTTCTCCATTTAAAAAAGGGCCTTGCCTGTTGGTGCGGAGCTGTCAGTGAAGTAGAACGTTCCTGTTCTCCTGCCTCACAGCCATGCTTGGGTTTCCATGGAGTCTCAGGTGAACCCTGACCCTTCTCCTTTGCCGTGCTACAGAGGGGAGCACGGTGGGGTGCACAGGGGGTCAAGTGGCTTTTCCCCTGCAAAGCCAAATGTGTGAATGAGTGTGGTGCTGCCACTGAGCCCTGTCTGCTGGTGCTCACGCCTCCATGTCATCCCCTCTCCTGTGGTTCAGGGGAAACCGGAACTTGATTCTGCTCAGTGGAATGTGGGTGGTGGGACGTCAGTCCCGTAATCACCTTGTGTTGTGCAAGACTCCATCTCAGCAGATGGGGGCCGGGAGTCTCCTTGTGCCCCTCAAGCAAGCAGCGAGCTGGGGAAGCCACAGCGCGAGGACCGAGGCAGCCTCCAGCCCTTAGCGAGTCACGAGCAGGGTCCTGGGTCACAGAGCTGCAAGGAGATGATCCTGCCAGCAACCTGGATGAGCTTGGAAACAGGTTCTTTCGTAACCAGGCCTCCCGGTGAGGACACAGCCCTGATGGCAGCTTTGTGAAGCCCCGAGAAGGGGACCCAGCTGAGCTCTACCTGGGGTCTGGACCCACAGAGACTGTGAGATCACACATCAGTGGTGCTGAAGCTGCTGAGTCTGGCCAGCAAATGTGCCTGCCGTGGCACGTGCCGGCAGGGCCGAGCAGCTATGGAAAGGAGTCTAAGGAGAGTCTCGCCACCCTTGCCCTCCACCTGCAGGACAGTTTTGCTCAAATACAGAAAAGTGTCCAGTTAATTAAAAAACAAACAAAACATAGCTCCCGCAGTTCATTTAAACCTGATCAGGTAAATGAGCACCAAATGTGGGGAATCTTACCTGTTTCCAGTCAACGTGGACCTTGACCCCTGAGCAAGGAATTTTTCAGATTTGGTGACACTCTGCCCGTCTGAAGGTCTGGTTCACATTTTCAGGAGCCAGATCCACTTTGCTGCCTGCATCAGCTGGAAAACAGAATGGAATATGTGAAACCGTGGTTTTTAAGATGTGGGGCATTAGGCAACAGAGTGATCCCTGAGAGGGAGGAGCACAAGGTGAGCGCCAGGTTGCCCAGACCCTGGGGCTGGAGAGTCTCTGGGCCGTGGCGCCAGGAGGAGCCTGCTGGTCTCCCTGAGTGTAGACAGAGCTGGGAGTCTGGGGACACCAAGGCAGCTGGGGCTCATAGGGCTGAAGCAGGAGGGAAGAGAAAGCAGCACAGAGAAGTAATTGAGGCACTGCAGGTCCCTTTCAGGTGTTCAGCTGACACCGATCAGCACACGTGTGTGAGGTGAGGAGGAACCACTTGATCAGAGAGAACAAGCTGTGGACCCTCAGAGTGGCAATTGTGTCTGTTCCCAGAATGGAAACCTTTGTAAGTTCTGGGCATCCGGTGGAGAAGGCGGAAGGTTTTGCCTCAGTAGGGTGGCATGTAAACCTAACTCTGTTCCCAGAGCTTAAAAGCAAGACCCCAGATGATCAAACTATTCCCAGGTGGCTTAACTGTATCCCAGGAAAGACTTCAAAAATATTTATAGGAATACAAAAATATCAAGTGCCCAATAAGGAAAAAATCATAATATCTAGCTTCCAAAAGCATTGCAAGGTATGCACAGAAGTAGGAAAATACTACGTATAACAAGAACACATATCAATCAAAACTGACCTGGAAATGGCACAGATACTAGACAAAGACATGAAAACAGTTATTATAACTGTATTCCATGTGTTTAAAAATCTAGAGAGATATGTAGAGACATGGAAATACAGACATGTTAAGTAAAGTATGTTAAGTAGAGGCATGGAATATGTAAAAGTGACCAAAACTGAACTTACAGAGATGAAAACCACAATGTCTTAAATGAAAAATACAGTTTATGGAATTATTAGCAGATTAGACTTTGTAGAAGAAGAGATTTGTGAACCTGCACACACAGCAATAGAAACTATTCAAAATGAAAGACAGAGAAAAAATATTTTAAGAAGTGAACAGTGAACTGTGGGGCAGTGGAAGCAGCTTTATATATGTGTAATCTGTGGTCTTGGAAAAGCGGGAAACAGAAAAGATATTGGAAGAAATAATACTCAATATTTTTAAAAACGAAAACTATAAACTGATAGAACCAAGAATGTAAATGAATGCAAACCATGTATGAAATATAAAGAAAACCAGGTGAAGGCATATCATAAGCAAATTGCTTAAAACCACTAATAAAGAGAAAATATCAAAAGCAACCAGAAGAGAAAAGACGTACACTAAGAACAAAGGTAAGTATGACAACAGAGTTCTCTCAGAAACAATTCCAGCCAGAAGACAATGGAGCAATGTATTTGAACTACTAAAAGGAAAAAACACAAAAGCAAACAAACAAAAAAACCTAACCTTTGTTAACCAGAAAAAAAAAAAAATCTTTCAGAAATGGAGGTGGAATAAATGCCATTATAGACATATAAAATCTGAAAGAATTCATCACCAGGCTGCCAGGATATCTGCACTACAAGAAGTACAATAGGTAGATTTTCAGGGAGAAGGAAGACGATGCCAGATGAAAATGTGGATCCACGATGAAGAAGCCAAAAGCACAAATGTTGGCAGAGGGAGAAACAGAAGTAGACTATCCTAAGGTTTTTTTTTGCTGTACAGCACATGAAGTTGTATAATAATAATTACAGGTGAACTGTGATAACTGTATATAACGATATGTACCATGAGCCCTAAAACAGCCTCTAAAATAATGGGACAAAGGTATGGCTGATAAGCTAACACAGGAAATAAAATGGATTATAGCAAATGCCTAATTAATATAAAAGGAGGCGAAAAGAGGAACAAAGAACCGATGAGACGTGAAAATAGAACAGAAGGGAATACTTCCCAGTTCATTCTATAATGACAACATTTCTGTGATACCCAAACCAAAGACATTGCAAGGAAAGAGGCCAGTAGACCAGTATCCTTCATGAACAGGATGGAAAGATCCTAAACAGAATTTTAGCAAATCAAATCCAACAATACGTATCATGATGATGCATGTTTATCCCAGAGTGCAAGGTTGATTTAACTGTTGAAAAAAATATGTAATTGATTATTATTAACATATTTTAAAAGAAGAACATAGAATCATCCCCTAAAAATCATCTCAATATATGCAGAAAAAGCATTTTACAAAATCTAACATCTTTTCCTAATAAAAACTCTGGGGAAACTAGGAATAGAAAGGGACTTCCTGAGCTTGATAAAGGTCATCTATGGAGACCAGTAGCTAACACTGTATAAAATGGTGTGAACTGAATGCTTCCCCCTGAGATTAGGAACATGACACAGTGGTTTTCTCACCACGTTCAACATGTATACTCGCTATTCTCGCTAGTGCAGTGAGGCACAACCAAAGACCACGTACGTTCATACACATGTACATACACACAAACGTGGCATCCAGGCTGAAAGGAAAAAGTAGGATTGTCTTCGTTTGCACACAGCACGATCATCTTTTTTGAAAATCTGATGGAATCTACAGAAAAGCTACTGGAACAAATAAGAATTTATTGAGGTTTCAGGATATACGATCCATATACAAAAATAAATCACATTTCTATGTACTAGCAATGGAAAATTAGAAATTGAAATTCAGTGAGCAATACTGTTTATAATAGCATAAAAATGTGAAATACGTAGGGAAAATGCTACGACAAAAGACTAACAGGCCTGTGCACTGGGAAACTACAAAACAGAGCTGAGAGAAATTAAAGATGACCTGAACGTGTTCACAGATCAGAAGGCACAAGATTATTAAATGTCAGTCCCCCCCAAACTGATCATACTTTGATCTTAATCCCAATCAAGATTCCATCATACTTTCCTGTAGAAATCCACAAGCCGCGTTTTAGATTCACATGGAAACACAAAGTCCGTAGAATAGGTAGAACAGTGTCGAACAAGGTGAACACGGCGGGAGGAGTAACCCTACCCGGTTCCAGGAACATCACGGTAGCGTGCTGTCGGCACTGAGACGGACTGAGGGGTCCGTGCAACGGGAGCATGTTCAGAAATGGAACCATACGTGTGTGGCCAACTGATTTCCAAAAAGGCACAAAGGAAATTCCGTGACAAAAGTATATATTTGTTATCCAGTGTGTATATGTATGTATTTTACACACACGGAGCAGTTACAATTGGATATTTATATGTCAAAGGAAGGAATGTGGATCCATACCTTGCACCATGTTAAAAAATTACCTCAGAATGAATCGAAGGCCCATGTTTTAAGCCTAAAGTTTTAAAACTTGTCTGAGAAAACAGAAAATCTCTGTGATCTTGAGATAGGGCACCTAAGTGTCTCAGAATGATGCTAAAACTCTGAAACATTGAGGAAAAATTTGACATACAAATTGGACTTTGCCAAAATTGCAACCTTCTGCTCTTCCAATGATGCTGCTAAGATAATAAAAAGACAAGTTGAATCCCGGGAGGACCTTCCAGAAGAGCGGGTGGGACGGAGCTGGGGCTGAGCCCGCCTGCCTGGCCCTCCCGTCTGATCTGCGTTCCCGCCCACTGCTGTTCCCGGGCCAGGGTCCATCCTCAGGGTCCTGGCTGGGTGGGGCGCGGGGAGGGCCACATGCTGTAGTTCGTGGCGCGTGGTCAGTGCCCCCGGAGCCTCAGGCACCCCAGGAAGCCGCGCTGCCATCTGCATCCTTTCCTCAGTGAGTCAGGTGGGCTGCCTCCTTGTTTGGACGCGGCCCTGTTTCAGAGGGTTGAGGAGACGCTCATGAGCCCACCTGTGAGTGAGAATTATTTAGTACCTCATTAATTCAACTCCATGTAGTTCTAGAAGAACTTGTATTTTAGATTATGTTACTGTCAAAAAAATATATCTTTAATACCTCTCCAGAGATGAAAAGATTGCGTGTCGTGGTGTCAGATAAACACTGTTTCTTTACAGTCTGCCAGGAGGCTTCATTTTATCCTGAGCTCACGTTCACTGAGGTTCTGCGAGTGTGTGGTGGCACCTCAGTGCCCCACAGCCTGGGAATGAATCTGCTGTGACCTCCTCCTGTCTTCCTGGGGCAGTGCTGGCCGCCATGTCAGTCCTGCCTGTTGTGAACAGCTCACTGCGCCTTCACCCCCATCGTCCTGTAGAGGCAGTTGTGTGGCGTAACTTTGGTGTTGACCTTAGCCTTGGAGAACTTACTTTAAGGAATGAATTTGCAGTTTGGTCTGTACCTTTGTTGTCAGTATGGATCTCGGCCCTTGGGGCCATTTAACGGTGGCCAGAGTATTTGGTCTGTACGTGGACTTGGAATCCCACAGTACCATCCTGGTGCAACCACCCAGAGTTGGTATCAGACTCTACAAGTTGAGGGCTCCGTCCTCAAGACTGCCTTCGCTTGAGACGCCAGGCCGGCCACATGTCAGCGGTCCCCAGGCCACCTGCACTTCTGACCAGCTGGCTGCAAATGCAGTGGTGTCCATGACTCCCGCAGGGTCCGTGATTCCTTGGGGTGGCTCGGAGAGCTCAGGAAAGCACTGTGCTCATGATGACAGTTCTGTTACAAGGGTACACAGGTCGGGGACCAGCCATGTGAAGGGAAGCAGAGGACACAATCTGGAGGGATCCTGGGGATGCAGAGCTTCTGTCTCACTCCCCGTGGCATCAGTGTGTGTGACCTTCCTGCCGCATCAAGGTGTTCACCCCCAGGGAGCGCCCCAGGGCTCCGCGCCCACAGTTCCTCCTGGGGTTCACCACCTTGGTCTGATCCACTGAATTGCATCACGGGGGCAGCTCAGTCTCCAGCACCCTCCCCTCCCCTTCCAGGGCTCTTCCTGCGTGATCTTTCTGGTGGCCAGTCCCCATCTGGGTGCTATTCATTAGCATAACAAAAACAGTCCCAGGATTTAGGGTCTCTTCCCAGGAGCCAGGGCCGCAGGCCAGTCGGATTCTGTTACACAAGAAACTCCACGTTTGGTGTATGGCGGCCCCTGGAGTCATCACCGTGCGCCTCATCTGTGTGTGGAGCTACAGACGCCTCCGAGGGGCAGCGTCCCGGGCTCTCTTCTGCCTCCCGCGCGCTCCAGGAAGGGCTGCCAGGCTGCCTCTGAGGAGGGCCTGGCATCTCGGCCTCTCTAGTCTCCTGTGGGATTAGCTGGGATCCTGGCTCTTGGCACGGGAGTGGGGCCTCGGGGTTGGGATTTCTCTCTTTACGTCATCAGGACCTTCCTGAAGTGGTGTTAAAATGTTCTAAATAAATCTTACTTCCAATTGATTTCCATCATAATTTTGGAGGAAAACATGTTTTTTTGTCAAGAGGTGATCATTACTGAAATGCAGCAGTGTGTGTCATAAGGAGCGGGTTTGCTGTGGAAGCGTGTGTGTGTGTGTGTGTGTGTGTGTGTGTGTGTGTAGGACAGGGCAGCCGCCGTTAACGGAGACGGCCGTGCACGTAGATGGTCCCGAACCCGGTCAGCCTCCAGCGTGGCCTGTGCCTCAGGAGTGGCCCAGACCGACACCACCGTCAGTACCAGTGCTCTCGGCCTGCGGGCGTTTACTGTCAGCTCAGGCCTTGCTGGAATCCCAGCCCTCCTCCCTCTGGCCAAAGGCAGAGCGGACGGCCCTTTGCTCTCGGCTGCGGTGGCCGTTTGCTGGAGCCCTGTCCTAGCGCTGTCCCCCTCTGTGAGTGCGGCGGCTGCTCTGCTCTGCTCTGGCCCTGGCACAGCCCTGGCCTGCAGTGCGGTCTCTCTTGCCTCTGTTTTTTTAGTAAGTCCCACGTGTTTAATCCTCTCTGACCTCAAGCCCCTCTGTCCTTTGCTCACGGTGTTGTGACGGCTGCAGAGCCTGCAGGGAACCTGCGGTGTACCCGCTGGCCCCGGGCCTCAGGGCAGATGCGGCTGCTCCAGGGCTGGTCGGCTGAGATGCTGAGGAGGCTGGCCCGGCTGCGCAGCGGAGAGCGCGGTTTGCTGCGCTCGGAGCCGCCAGTGTGGACTTCCCCGGCACGGCTCTGCCGCCTTCCTGCCCTCAGTCTCGGTCCAGCCGCAGAGTAGGCAGGCAGAGATCGATGGCCCTGCCGTGTCCACTGCGTGGCAGCCACCACTCCAGGAACTTCCCCCAGAGGGCTGTGCGTCTCTGGCACTCTTCCTATGTTCCATGGGAGGACCTGGAGGCCTTGAGAGCCCAGAGAACTTTCCAGAAGCAGATGTGAGATTTGAACCCAGGCTCACTTGACTCTAAAACCCAAGGCCTTTCCACTGTCCGCTGACGTCCAGCCCAGCCTCATCTGCTGCCCAAGGGAGAAGGCCTGCTGGGGCTTCCTGGGCTGTGGCTCCTGGCGTGGCTGCCCACCGGCTTGCTGGGGTTTGTCGGCCAGTGTCCTGTGCTTAGAAAGTGGAGCCGCAGGTCCTGGATTCTGCTGCTGTCCCCTGACCCCCATTTCCTTGCCCCGTCCCCCTCCAGCCCAGGCCCTCTGTCCCCTTGGAGGCCTCTGTGTGCGGCCAAAGTGCAGCTCTGCTCTGTGCTCTGTCGGTAGCCGTCAGCCCCTGCCACTTCTCCCTCTGGAGCTGCCGGGCCTGGGCCTGCTGCTTCCTCCCCTGAGTCTCAACTCCTCATCCTGCCCACGGGGGCACAGCGGGGCCACGGTCCTCTGGCTGGTGAGCGTGGCTAGACCCTGCCTCTATCTGGGACCTGCCTTTTTTTTAGCTGTTTATAATTAACATAAACCAAATCCTACAAGCAAGCAGGGTGGGGGGCTCAGAACTGGAGGCTTCTTGGCTGCAGAGAGGCCCAGGCTATTGTCAGTGGCTCTTGCTTTTGTTCTTTTTTATCTTTTTAACTGATTAGAGAATTGAAATCTTCCCCCCAAATCAAAGCCTATTCATGCCTTTCCCAGCAAAAGCATGATGTATTCATGTCTGTTCTCAGCTTTGTGCAGGGGGCTTGAAAGGTTTTCTTTGTCAGGTAGCTAAGTGTGAGCAATTATGCCTACTCTTTGGGCAAATAAATCTAAGTAGTGTCTGGTCCTGCATAAACAGTGTGTTTTTTATGCTAAGTCAATGGCATACATGTTTTTTCCTTTTTAGCATAAATCCTGGGACACAATGTGTTTGCATAATTTATTTTTATTTTTAATCAGGAAGACAAGATGTTTCAGCAGAATTTTCGGTCTGTAGATCTGCTGTTTAAAGTGCTGAGAAAAGTGTTCAACAAATATTGTGGTTGTTTCTCCTTCCTAATATGACAAGTCTCTTCCCGAGACTTTACGACAATAACATCGCCCTGCCCTGCCACGTAGGGCTTCATGAAAAAAATATCTTCAGCCTGAAATATGACAATAATTACATCTGCCTGCTCATTCATTGTATGTACACTCTTATTTCCAGAGAAATGGAAATTCTGAATTCAGAATTATTGCTAACCAAATTACCTTTATCAGTGAAAGAGCATCTGCTCACAATTACTTATAAAATAAGAAAAATGAATCTTTTTGGCATATACATTTGCAGCTCTGATGTATATAAATTGAAAGTAATGCCTAGAGTTTAGCAGTGCATTTTTCACATGTTCAAAAGAGGAGGCAGCTTTGCCAGGACTTCATTCTGCACATTAGAGGTGATCAGGGAGCCAGTGCTGGCCACTCTGTCACTCTTCGTCACCCACCCCAGAGTGGCTGCGGAGTCGGTGAAAGATGGCCACGTCCTGTATGGAGGATGCTCTCCAGTTCCAGGAGGGATTGCACAGGCCCCGAACATAGCCAGTCAGCCTGGCTGTGTTGGGGTCACCCAGTGGGGCGCTCGCCATAGGGGACTTCATTGCGGCCACTTGTGATCTCACGCCAAGGCTGTCATCACCACCACATGGGCATGGACTGGGCTTTTTAGCTCCTTTCAGGACTTGAAGGTCCTGTGTTGGGCAGAAGAGAAGGCCAGGCACTCAGGACACTCATATTCCAGCAGTCCCCAACCTTTTTGGCACCAGGACTGGTTTCATGGAAGACAATTTTTCCACAGTCTGAGGGTGGGGGGTGGTGCTGAGCTCAGACGGTGATATGCGGCCTGTTTCCTAACAGGCCACAGACCGATACTGGGCCATGGCCCGAGGGTTGGGGACCTCAGTCATATGCGGTAATTCTGCTGAATTAGACACCTTGTCACCTCGAGGCTGAATCTCCTACCAGTTGCTGAGCTCCCGGCGGGCAGGACGTGGCCTGTCTTCTTTGCAGCTCCGCTTTCCAGGCAGCCCTGGCATGTGGAGGGCCCCTGGTGAATCTCCGCTGGGCGGGCTGATGAATGGGGAGCCTCCATTCTGGGAGGGAGTTGCTTGTGTCCTTGTGGGGTTGATGCCACGTCAGGTTTTCTGGTCATTCCTCGTGGCCAGGTGCTGTTGCTCTGTGGAGGGTGGCTGGCCGTGCACAGAGAGCCGGTACCCAGAGACACGAGGGTGGGTCTGTGCCTTGATCCGGCAGGGTGGGGTCATTTCAGGGGCACTGAGGGGGCAGTCCTGGGTCCCATCTTGACTGGACTGCTGCCTGGAGTGCACCTGGGGCAGCTTCCCTCTGCTGCCCCACCTCACAGGCGAGGGTCAGGGATCCCCAGGGGCAGGGCAGGAGGCACATGGCCCCTTCCAGGGGCTGCTGTGGGAGTTTGGTGCAGGGCGACCGGCATCTCGCTCCGGCTGGAGTGGGCCCCTTCTTGCCAAGCCAGTGTCCCATGGGGAGGGGCTTGCCCGTGTCTGTGCCCTGCGTCTTTTAGTCTCTGCAAGCAGGGCAGAAAGGGTTAATTTTTTTTCTAGTTGCTATAATGACAGATGTTCCAGAAAGATGTGTTTTAATTTTTCAAATTTGTTTCTTGCCAGTTTGCTTTAGAAAAGGTGTCACCTGCCTCCCAGGCGAGTGTTAGTGTTGTTTGTTTCCCCCCTGTGTAACGTGAGGCCCTTGTCCTCAGACAGGCGCTGGTGCTGCAGGCAGAGCGGTCCGGCCGGAGCAACAGCGCTCGCTCTCCCAGCCTCAGCCACACACGGCTCCTCTGAGGGAGGCGGCTCCGGGCACGGACTGCTGTGTAACAAACATGTGCCCTGCACTTGTCACGTGCCACAGGCCGTGGCCTGGCTTGGTGCCAGTCTCTGGGCCCAGCAAGGTCCTTGTCCTCGATGAAGTCACCATCTATCAGGGAATGCCCCGTGCTGGGCCCAGGGCCTGGCCCAGCGAGTGCTTCGTTTGAGGGCTCTTGTTGCAGACTGAGCTTGGTGATTGCTCAGGTGACGGACACCTGTGAGAGCGTGCGGGGCGAGGGGATGGAGGTGCGGATGCGGAATGCCGAGGGTTCGGTAACCCTGGCAAAAACTCTCTGGAACCCACATTTGTGAAACTGGCAGTCGGCATGTCTGTCGTTGGTCCTGATTATTAGCGTGCGATGCCCACTGCTGCCTTGATGCGGGTGGGCTCTGCCACGGCAGCGCTGGCAGGGCAGGGACGGGCACTTTGGCCATGTGTCCCAGAGGCCCCCGGCCGACTGCTGCAGTGCCTGTCTCTGTCTCAGAGCTGTGCTCCAGCGCAGGGCAGCGCCGAGCACTCACCGCCGCCCGGATGTGCACACGGCCCTGCAGGCTGGGGGTGCCCGGTGGAACCTGGTGCTCCCTGCGGGGGCTGGGCACCTGCCCTGGGAGCACTCCTTGCACGCCCTGCCTTCCTCGGGCACGCTTCTCCAGAGCTGTCACAGTTGTTCCGGCCTGCTGTCCCCTGACAGCCAACTGCATATTCATGGAAGCTCATTCCTCTTCTTTTCTGTGCAAAATAGGCTTGTTCAGTAAATTTAATCATTTTCTAAACTGCTGGTTTTCAAGTGTTCATCAGATTTGAATTTCCTGTTGATCAGAGCTCTCCGTGGCAGTGGCTGGGCGGGGCACAGGCTGGCCGTCCATCCTGGCAGACTTCTGCCCCGCTGGGGAACGGGTGGAGGTCAGGCCTGGGCAGAGGAACCACCTCAGGGCCCTTGGAACGTCCACCGGTTTAGTTTCATAGTAGCGGATAATTTCAGGTTAGAAACAATTCTACAAATTCTTTAAAAAGAATACAATGTCTGATTGTATTGCTGAAAAACCCCTCAATATTGCTATGTTGAGAAATAGAAGTGGAGAAGGAGGACTGGCAAACTGGGGGGTTATTTAGGTTTTCAGTTATGTGTTTTCTTACTGCATTAACTCATTCATCTGACAGGCACTTCCTAGGCACCTCGTGTGTACCAGGGGCTGGAGAAACAGGCCACTCAGACGTGGTGCCCGCCCCGACCAGCTCTCATCCTAGGGGTGGGCACGGACGCTAAGCAGTTCTGCCCACTCCACAGTGGAGGTGTCTGTAGAGCCGAGACGAGGGGCAGGCTAGGGCGTGGGCGTTTGCAGAAGCTGTCCAGGTGTCTGGACGTGTGAGTCACGTTGCACCGGGCAGGGGCGGGGGGCCCAGGAGCGAAGGCTGAGAAGAGGGGTGGGAGCTCTGCTGCTGCTCTTGGGTGTTCCAGCCCTGTTCTGTGGGCCAGTGTTTCTCAAACTGCGGGCCATGGATGGAGCCCTGGTATGGGTGGTGATGAAACCCCTCATGGCAGGAAGTGCCGAGCTGAAAGGCCAGGGACACCGAGAGCATCGCCTCCTTTGGTCTCTGGTCCTTCTGAACGTGCAGCTGTGTGATGGACAGCGCCCAGGCTGGCGGGGCCTGCGAGAGGCACCAGGAGGGTGGTGCTCGCTGCACTGCCCACCATCAGAGCAGGTGGGAGCTGTTTCTTGGTAGTGAAATTAGTTCTAAAATAAAATTAGTTAAAAATAAACATATTTAATCAAGTGTAAGTTGATGAGAAGAAAGCTATTAAGTAAATGACATGCCAGCACTGCCTGTGGTCACACACACGAGCCCTTTCCTTGGTGTGGAGCTCCCGGAGTGGGGACGTCCTGTGCGGGAGCCTGGGCCCTCTCTCCCTCCGTCCCTGCCAGCTGTGTGGGGCTGCATCCCCGGGTGGCCACCCGAGAGGGTTCCCAGCACGGGGGCATGGCTGGCATGGAAAGGTCTTCTGCAGGAATTTTTCAGTCCCCTGCCAAGATTCTCATCGAGAAAGTCAAGATGAGAGCCTGTGTTTCAACAGCTGTGGAGATGAGGAGGAAGAGGAAGGTGATGGTGATGATGAGGAGGAGGAAAAGGAGGAAGAGGAAGATGATGGTGATGAGGAGGATGAGGATGAGGAAGGTGAGGATGAAGATGATGATGGTGATAATGAGGAAGAGAAGGAGGAGAAAGAGTAGGAGGAGGATGATAAAGATGATGGTGATGAGGAAACGGAGGGAGAGGATGATGATGAAGATGATGGGGATGAAGATGAGGATGGTGCAGCCCAGCCTGGGGGAGCCGTGAGGTCGCTGCCAAGCCCTGCTGTGCTGGCGTCAGGCCCGCTGTCCCTGGCGCTGCGCCGTCTCTGGTTCCCAGGCGGGGAGATGACCCCGGCCTTCGTGCCGGGCGCTCTGGGCCGTGGAGCTGGGAGGGGCCCAGTGCGAAGATGAGATTTCATTGCACTCTTGGGTTTTACCCTAGAAACTGGTGACGACAATTGACTTGATGCCATAGTACATACATAGTACATATTTGTTTAGGTTTTAATATAAAAATGACATTTTCCATAACTCAGGGCCGTCTGTCCTTACTGCCCTCACGTGGCCCCGCTTGCTTCCGTGACTCTGGGACTGACGCTGCGAGATTCCCCGACTCACACCAAACACCAGCGTTCCCAGCCACTTGCTCACCAAAACCTGCTACTCTGGAATCTTTCTCGGGTGGGGTGGGGGCAAGTGGGATTTGCTGATGTGGGAATGTGGACGTCCCCGGCCCTGTTTGGGCGTGTGCCAGAGCTCTTCACAACACAAAAAGGAACACCCAGTCTGTCCTAGCTGGGTACCCCGGGCGGGCAGATGCCAGCTGGAGGAGCCCCCGCAGGCTGCTCCGCCGCCCAGGCCCTCCATCCCGCCTGCTTCCTGGGGCCGCCCTCCGCCCGACCCAGAGCCCTCGGTCCCCAAGTTTGTTCCTGTGGAGGCAGCACAAAGTGGCGGGTGTGTGGGGGCCTCTGGGGTCGCAGCTGCTGCCTGGTCTGGGAAGCCCCCTGGAGAGTGTCCTGGGGGCCTCCAGCAAAGCAGCCCCCTCCCCGGCGCCTTGCTCCCCGGATGCCCAGGGAGGCCCTGCTGTTCTGTTCGGCCAGGTCAGCACTTACGCGCTGTCTTGTCGTACTTGAGCTTACCGTGCTGCATCTACCGCGCACGCACACCAGGGCCTCGTCCCCCATGTGTCCCCACACCGGGTCCCGCAGGAATCCTGCCTGGCGTGTTTGCTCTGGTCAGCCGAGGACAGTGGTTTGGGACGGAGGGACACAGTGAGGGCAGAGACAGTTAAGGGACCGACTCCCTTCACGGCAGGGCCCGGCATGGGGACCAGAGCTGTCTGCGCTTTTCTAGGGCCAACCCGGCAGAGCCTCCTGTCTCTGGCGAGAGCAGCCCCCGGTCTCACAGCCTGGACCCGCCAGGCCCCCACGTGCTCCGCCAGGGCTGCTGGCGCGTAAGTCGCGGGACCGTAGCAGGACGGACCTCCCATCCCCACCGTTTGCTTGCTGCTGAAACATTGCAAATTAATCAGGGACTTGAGTGAAAACAAACCAGTGAGCAGAACTCTAGCTTCTGTCTCACATTTGTTTATGTGCCAGTCCTAGAGCTTTCTTTGGAAGAATGAGGAACCTGTGGTGTTTTCTGAGGGTCACTTCTCAGGGCCGGGTGGGGCAGGTGAGTGGAGAGGAGGCTCCCGGGGAAGTGGGCGAGGGAAGAGGCGTGCGGCAGGAGGGCTCCCGGCAACCCTCGGGTGGGCCCTGGGTAAAATCACCCAGCTCACAGGCTGGGGCAATTAGGTGATAATTACTTGTTTTTATAAAATGGCTCCCAACTTTCCCAGGCCCTTCAGAGTGGAACTGCAGAGTGGGCGGAATGTTGGACAACAGGAGTGCAGTCACCAGGATTGCCAGAATCTTTGTCTCCTGGGGCGACGGGTCCGGGAGCCCATAGACCTTGGGGCTTCTGAGGGGGCCATGCCTGTCTCCGCAGGTGGTAACAGCCCCGCAGAGGGCTGGGAGGCAGGAGTGCAGGATCTAAAGCCAGGACTGTTGACTTTTTGCGCACTGCGGCTTGACGAGAAGGCAAGAGCACTGGCTGAGGCGAGCTTGTGCTTTGGGGAATGACACTCAGTAACACCTGGCCTCTTTGGGTGCCCCAAACCTGGAATCCAGAGGCCACCTGGCCCATGGCCCGAAGACATGTCTCACTTGCCCACTCAGCAGTGGGTGCAGGTGCAGGTGCAGGTGGAACAGTTTCCCCGGGTGGGGCTGAGTCACTCTTGGCCAGCTGGCGAGCTCATCGTCCCTCCAAGACCCTCGCAGGACCCCAGCCTGGGTCTGTGGCCCTGCCCTGGAGCAGGGGAAATAGTGGCCTCTGTGGAGCCACTCGGGCGCGGGCGTTGATCTGGGCTCTGGTCTGTGAGACAGGTGTAGCCCTGCTCGTTGCCTGGGGCTGTGGGCTGCGAGGCACGAGGCTCGTGGGAGCTGTTGTGGCTATTACCGTCCTCACCATCAGCAGCACCGTGGTTTGCTTTTCTTCAAGAACGGTGAGCTGTGAAGTTTTTCACTAATAGAATTAATTCTCAGGTCATTGGGGGACGTGCTGTCGGCAGGCACAGAGGACCTGGCTGCGGGGGGCCTCCAGAGGGCTCTGCTGACGGCCTCGGGGCCTGTGTTTGTTTTGTGCAGAGCAAGTCCATCGGCACCTGGACCAGCACGAGGTGAGATACCTGCAGTTTGCCTTCCGCTGGATGAACAACCTGCTGATGCGGGAGGTGCCGCTCCGCTGCACCATCCGTCTGTGGGACACCTACCAGGTGAGCTCTCCCTGCGGCGCCGGGAGCCCGGCCGCGTCCTGTCCCGCTCTGCCCGGGGTCTGTGCGCTGCGTTGGATTTTGCCTTCAAAGCTTCTGCTCAGCTGAAACATGGTCTTTCAAAAGTACGTTTCTGGCATTCTTGTCATCTGACTAGATGTAAAACAGGCAAAAGAACTTTATATTGTCGTGTTTGTAGCTGAATTCCATTCCGACTGTGGTGACAGTGTCCCCGGTGCTAGCTGGCAATTTGCATCTCGAGCAGTGTCCTGGGAGCGTGGTGAGCAATGCTCACAGCTGCCGCGAGCTTGAGCTGCTTCTGCCAGAAACATTCACACTCAGCACTCACACATTGTCTATGTTTTGAGTTACTCATAATAAAGATTTTTTAAAAATCACAGCTAGATTCAGTGCAATAGGAAATTTTCTACTCTCCACCTATTTTGATGAAATTCATTTCTTCAGGAGATTGAGTTTTCTGGAACAAGCCACCTTTGTTCCCCTGAGTGTCCCATTACTTATTCTAGCACCTTTTCATTTTGTTGGAGATGTTTGCTGAGGTGGAGGCCATGCTGTGGGGGGTTAGTGCCGGCCTTTCATCATCAGTTGCAAACAGCAGGCACCATTATGTGGGATTAGGAATCAAATCTCCAGAGTGCGGAAGGCAGAGGCAGACAGCTGGTTTTCATCCCTACACCCAAGAGGTGGGCTTTTCACCGCAGTGAGCGTGGCCCTTCCTGGCCTGCTCACAGGGCTCTGGGAAGGCGGTGGCGGCCTTCGGAGATGGGTGCTGGGTTGGGGGGCTCCCGGGCAGTGGGCCTCGCTGTGAGGCAGCAGAGAGCCAGGCACCGGATTGGGCCCCAGCATCGGAGCCTTGCCCCTGGACGTCCGTGGGAGGCCGGGCGACCTCCAGGGAGGGCCTGGAGGTCTCTGTGGTCAGCCCCTCCCTGCAGGACGGTTGCCTGGATGCATTCTTCCCACAGGACAGGCTGCCTGCTGGGCCTCCACGCCCACAGGTCTCTCATTGTGGGCTTGTTTTCATATGAATCATCTAGAACAATAACCCACAGCTTTGTTTCTGAGGTTGGCTGCTGGTCAGTGTGCCCCACAGTGGGTGTGGGTGTTTTCTGGCTTTGATGTCCTGTGTTTTGACTTTTGTTTTTTCTGCAGCTTGTACAGTCTAGTGATGTTCCCTAGAGAAGTTACTGCTAGTCAGTAGATTGTCATTCAAACCCCCCACTTAGGTTTTGCTTTCCTAGGTATGTGGCAGCTACAGAATTTCTGGCCAGCACCACGTGTGGGGCCATAAAGCCTTGCCGTGGCTGTGTGGTTACAGGAGCCGTCAGTCTGGTGCTTGCGAGCGCTCTCTGTCGTGTTCCAGGAAACAAAACCTAATGTCCCGTAAACTGCAAACACTCTCCATTTCCGTGATTGGTTAGGCTTTCAAGACCCAGGCCCCCCTCATTAAACACGGAGTTCCTTGTACGACTGTCCCCATTATGAATAAATTAAGTATCAAGTCAGTCACATTCTGAGGAGCCAGGAAATGGATCCGCTTGCCCTTGGTTCTGCACCAGCTCCCCACAACTCCTAATAGGTATTAAAACTTTAAGTACAATCGTGGCATCTTTATCGAGTTAATTTTCCTGAAATTAAATTTTGTCATGAATTGACTCATTTGTACCATGGGCTCATTCTTGAACTGACAGTATCCTGGTTATAAACCTTTTCATATCTTAAAATGTGGGGGTATTTCTATTTTACAGGGCCAAGTAACCATGAAATTGTATTGCATCTTTTGGCAATGAAAATACATAGTAATCATAGGAAAGCAATCGGGTGATTACTCTCCCCTAAACTGGGGTGTTTATTAGCTGGGCCATTACAGCTTTCAGTAACTCTTCCCTTACAAGGTAGCTTGAAATCCTCTTGGGACATGTGTCAACAAAAGGTTATTAATAAGCACCTGCCCTGGCCCGGGCCATGAACTCAGGTGGTGGTGACAAAATGCGTGAGGTGCATTGTCCCGAGCATGGCAGACAGCACCGAGGGGTCGCCCAGAGAAAAGGGACGTCCCTGCTCCCTAGATGCATATCGTGCTCCATGGTGGACGTGGTCATGCGTGTGGGGTGGCCGTGGGTGGGTGGGGCAGTCCCAGCTCCCGGAATAGCCTTGGCCCATGAGAGCCGGTTCCAGGGTCCTCCAGGAAACATGGCGCCAGCTTTGCCTTGGCCCTGTGGAAAGGTCACGCCCCACCCTCCATGACCAGACCCTACACTCGCATCTTTATTACCTTGAGCGAGAGAGAAACCTTCGAGCTCGTTAGCTTTTTTGCTGGTCTGCAGCTGGAGGGTTGAGTTAATCTGGTCTTAAATTCATTATCATCAGTGATTCAGCTGGGCTCTCTTGTTGTATTTTTTCTTGTCCTCACTGCCCCGATCCAAAGGCCTGTTCTCTAATGTGTTGGACATACGTCCTTACGTGTCAGACGTGTGTCCTCAAGTGGGCACGTGGGGTTGTTTTAATGTGGGTGGATAAGAGCAGTGCAGAGTCAACAGGAAAGTGATCAAGTGGGGCCCGTGCTGTGCTTTGGGAGATGTGGTGGGCTGAGCTTGCCCCTGGGTCTGAGAACGCGGTGCCTGGCCCAGGGGGACGTTGCTACCCTGCACTGGTGATGGGTTGGGGCGGCCTCGGTGAGGGGCCCCTCAGGCACACGAGTCTCAGCTTCTGCTCGGCCCTCACCGTAGTCCCAGCCGCTGGTGCCGTCTCAGAGCTGCTCTTCCTGCCACGCACAGGATGGCCCCGGTGGAGGGAGGGCGGCTGTGGGCTCTCCTGGCGCTGCGGCCGTCTGGGCTCCAGGTGAGCAGAGTCTCCTCTGAGAGCTGCCGCCTGCCAAGGCCAGAGGTGCGTCCGAGGGCGGGCACGCCCAGCAACCCGCAGCCTTCACACCGTGAGCACCTTCTTCACGCAGACTCCCCAGCAGCGTCCAGCTCCACCCTGGTGCCTCTGTTGTCTTCTCTCAGGCTGGCGGCAGCCACCAGGGGCTGCGTCCCTGTAAGCAGTTGCTCTGAGGAAGCAGATCTGACCATCAGTGTCCTGCAAAAGAGAACAAGTGAAAAAGATAAACGATCCTGTTGTGGTGAGAGTGTCTCCCTCCCTGAGGGAGGTGACGGTCACAAACATGCCGCAGCTGGGTTGGTGCCAGCCACGGGCGGAGGAGCTGATATTGACTGGCGTGTGTCCTCTTCTCTTGGTCTTTAGTTAATTCAGACAGAAACCTGTTGTTCTAAAGGCCAGGAATAGGAGAGGAAAGCAGTGAGACCCCTCTTTAGCTGCCCTGAGAGGTGGGCCAGGGAGGCCCGGCCAGGAGGGTGGGCCTGGGACAGCTCCAGGGGGAGGCGCGTGGCTGGGCGATGCCTCTCTTGATCTCTGGTCAGCAGTTTCATTCCTTCCTTGGTGCAAATATTTATTCCAGAAATACGTGTTGAGCACCTGCTATGCACCAGCGCTGTGCTAGGATTGTGGAAACACAGGGAGTTAGATGGGGAAGTCCCTGTCCTCAGGGCACTTACCATCTCCTGGGAGAGACGATGAACACGTAATGGAATGAACCTGTGACCAACCTGGCCCAGTGTCAGGTACCCAGGAAGCAAGGAGTTGTTTCTTGGTAGACAATGAGAGGAAAATGGTCATGTTGGAGGGACGGGAGCGGGAAATGTCTGGAATTGAGGAGAGGAGCAGAAGCTGCTTTCGCAGTCCTGGTGCAGAGGGAACTGAGGCGTCATGGAGGAGGTGTGCACATGCGAGCTGCCTTCAGGGAACAGGGTGCTGGGAGCTGCCGTGTGCCGTGGGGACTGGGGAGAACCCCTTTGTGGACGTCTGAGCTGGGACCTGAGTGACGGGAAGTGGGGGGCCGGGTGCCCATCCAGGGAGAGAAAGCCGCGGGTCGAGGGAGCAGTAACGTTTTTACCTGTTGGGCTCTCCTCATCTGAGAGTGATTCACGGATTAGCACTCGCCACCGGCGTGAACCCACGTGTCACTTCCCCAGTGAAGGGCGCCCAGGCCCGCGGGGAGGGGCGGATCTCAGGGCCAGGCCAGGGCATGTGCAGGATGAGTCTGGAGCATCTCATGGGGCCAGAAAGTCAGGAAATGTTAGATCACCCACAGCGCTGGGTGTCAATGGGACCCCATGGCCAAATCTGCAACAACTGAGCAACAAAATGAATACAGTGATACTGTGTTGTACCCAAAGTATAAAGTAAGTGTCCACAGACCCCTGCGGCTGTGGGTGGGAGAGGAGGCAAAGCTGCCGTGCGGAAGATTCCACACGATTTGCACAGACGCCCCCTCGAGGAGGTGGCAGAACTCCTCACCCCGGGCAGGCAGCCTGGGCATGGGGACCCCGTCCTGAGACGAGGTGTGCAAGGAAGGAAACGAACTTCACCGTGGAGACCTCGGCGGGGGGACCTGGGCAGCACCGCAGTGGGGAGGCAGGTGGACAGCAGGTGCCCTGACCAGGTGTGACGACAGGGCACCTCGCCTCTGCGTCCCCTCCCACGGCCCCACCCGGTCCAACCGTGAGCAGCACGTCCGGCTTAGATTACTTTCTACAGCACACCTGACCAGTGCTCCTCAAAACGGCCAAATCGTCAAAAACAAAGCAACTTTGAGAAACTGTTACAGCTCAGAGGAATCTGAGATGTGGCGACTGAACGTAATGTGTCCTGGGTTGGGTCCTGGGACCAAAAGAAGACAGGTAAAAGCAAAGGAAAGCAGAATAAAGCGGAGGCCTATTTAACAGCAGTGTGTCGGTGTTAGGACATTAACGGTGACAATGGGACCAGACACTGAGAAGTCAGCAGTCGAGGCCCCTCCCCTCCACAGGCCTTTGTGGGGGTGGGTGAACTCGAGGCAAGAAAGCAGCACAGCTGCCCGCTCAGGAGCTCTGGCTCCGGCGCGTGCTGGGGGGAGGGATGTCAGGGATCTGCGGGGCCTCCTCGCTGCGCGCCCAGAGCGGCTCTCAGCAAGGGCTGTGCAGCCTCCCAGCTGTGGCTGTCCCTGCTGTGCCTCCATTTCCTGCAAGTTCTCTGCAGTTGCCTGTCTATTTAAAAGCAGCCACATGTGGCTTCTATTTTATGGTCACATCAGCAGGCTCAGAACAGTGGCTGTGACCCAGTGCTCCAGTGTTGTTTTCTGAGGAAGCCCAGGGCTGCTTCTGAGGACCTCTCCCCCCAATATCGAGTGCCCAGGCGGTGGCGCACCTGTGGTCCCAGCTGTTCTGGAGGCTGAGTCGGGAGGATCCCCTGAGCCTAGCTCCGGGCTGCAGTGCACCTGCCTGTCGGTGCCCGTGCTACGTTCGGCATTAGTATGGTGACCGCCGGCAGCGGGGCAGGGGTTGCCTCGGGAGGGGCGAACTGCCAGTTGGGAAGGGGAGCAGGTCAGAACTCCCGAACTGGGCAGCAGTGGATCAGCTGTGACAGCCACTGCACTCCGGCCTGGGCCACATATTGAGACCCTGTTTCTAAAATAAATTATATGTAAATAAATAAAAATAGAGTTCTGGGATGGCGCATCCTCCTGGCGGGATACCTGGGTGCAGAGGGGTGTGAGGGCCAGCCACAGTCCCTCCCTGTGCCCCCTGGGGGCCTGGTGGGCACAGGCTCCTACAGGGCCACAGCCCCCCGATTCCATCACTGGGCAGGTCCTGGGACACAGACATGGCCTTTTTGTCTGTGAGCGGCCCCCTCCTAAGATCACCGGGGGTGGATGTACCTTGTGCACCGTGGGGTTCTGTCCACAGGGGCCTCTGTAGCAGCAGCGCTTGGCCCCCGAGACACAAGCAAGCCCACGTGCTCTCTGGGCGCCCCCAGCAGGGGAGCAGACACAGGAGCTCCCCGCAGACGTCCACGGTGCTGCAGCTCTGCTTGCCTGTGCGCGGTCGTCCTCAGGCCGTGTCTGCTGGAGGGGACCTCCCTGGGGGCAGCATCCTGAATTCAAATCAGGACAAGGCCACCCCCTTAGGGAGCGAGCCTCGTGGAGCAGCCGCCGCAGCTGGTGGGTGCTGCAAGGTGACAGGCTGCTGAGAGACGACAGGAAGCTCTGGAACCCCCCACGGTTGCAGTGGGTTTGGAGAGTGTTTGGGATGACGACTTTAAGGAATTTCAGAAGTGGTGCATGACAGGCGTGAGTTAGACAGGAGAGGAGGGGGAGGGGAGGACTCACGGAGGGGAGATGGAACTGAGGTGGGGAGGGCGATCCCGCTGCGGGCCCTCCCTGGGCATCTGAGGCTGCGGGGACTGTTGGGCGCACGAGGGAGGGGAGGCTGGTGGTGGCCCCTGTGCCATGGCTGCCACTGTGCCAGGCTGTGACTCAGCAGTGAATCTGCCACTAGGACCCACCTTGGAATGAAAAAGGACATGGACAGGTTTCTGAAAGGCTCTGAGAATAGTGGTAACTTTTCTCTAAATTCCAGTAACTCCCTTCCCCTGAGGGCTTTGAGCGAGGTCTTAACTGTCATCTGTTGATACTCGGGGAGCCAGCAGCCGTGGAGCGGGGCTGTCCTGGGCTGGGAGCTCTTGCTCCCAGTTTGGTGAACGCCCATGGCCGTTAGGGCTCTGTTACACCTTGAGGTGGTCACTTCTGCTGCTCTGGAATGATCCCCGCTCTGCGCCCTCTGAGGACGGGGACAAATGTCTCTAGTACACAAGGGAAGTGCCCTGAGGCTCTACGCTTCCTATGACCTAGTAAATTTTTTTTTGGAGAAAAGGAAACATTTCCTTTTCCCTGGTGAGTATTGCAAGATGACTTCATTTGGCCTAAGGCATTTATAAAATTCCTTCCTAGTGACATCCAAAAGGACACTTGAATTTTAATTACGACACCTCTACTGCCCACATCCCAAAGCGGGTCTTTAATCATCACTCACCGCACTCCTCACGCGGGGCTGGCTGTAAATCCCGGGACAGAACATGGAGCTCATCTCCCTGGGCTTTGGCTGGATCATTCCTCTGCTGTCCGCTGCCTCTCCCGAGGGCAGGAGCCGTCTCACACCACGCTCAGGGCGGGCTCCTGTGGCTGCGCGTCCCCCGCTGAGCCCCCAAGCTGTCGGGGGGTGGGGGGGGCGTGGAAAGCAGTAAATCTGTGGCTGGGAAGCTTTTTGTACACCAAAGCCTGAATCACCCACCTGTGGCCAAATGGATCTGGATCCTTGGAGGAAAGGATTTATGTGGGTATTTCACATAAGCCCCGACGGATCCTGCTCCCTGCCACGTCTTGGACTCTCGCGGTTTCTATCCTAGCTCAGCGCTTACCTTTGTATGCTTGGCGAGTCAGGCTTCCTGAACTCTTGTGGGATTGTTGCTGGGACTGAGGACGGGCTTTCTAATGCAAGGGTTGGCACATGTTTGCTGTACAGGGCTAGATAGTAAATATTTCAGGCTTGCAGGCCATATGGACTTTTTCGCAGCCGCTCTGCTGTTGTGGCACAAAGGCAGCCGTAGACGGGGACGGACGGGCGTGGCTGTGCTCCAGTAAGACTTGTTTGCGGAGAAGGCGCCCTCGAGACAGTTGCTCCCCCTGTTCTAACCTACGGAAAGTGCGTGGCTCTGTGCCAAGCACAGAGTCGGCGTCAGGCGAGGTTGGCGTCCCACCACTATTATCCCGGGTATTTTGTCAACTGTGGAGCTGTACAAATGCTGGGCCTGTGACAGAGGAAGACGCGGGCAAGCCACGTACCAGGCAGCACAGCCTCGGCCTGGCCCTCCTACCTGCAGCATCCAGTGGGCTGCTGTGAGGACCGACGGCAGAAATGAGGGGCCCTGCTCAGAGCCAGGCTCCTCCCCGGCCCCTGCCCCAGATAAAACCCAGCGTTTGAACAGGGCATGTGCAGCCTCCGCCCAAGGCCCCACCTCAGTCGGGCGGCTTCTGTTCTGCCCTGGCACCCGAGTGCCCAGGTGCCGCCACACCCAATCACACCTCACACAGAGCTCGCTGCGCCCACCTGCCTCTTGGAGCCTTGGAATGTGCTTTCTCCTTGGCGCAAACCCCAGGAGTCTGCCATCCTCAGAGCCCGGCTCTGGCCCCGTGGCCCTGTCCCTAAGGATTTGTGCTGGATTTGAACAGTTTGCTGTCTTGTCCCTCATTTCATCACCGGTGTCCTTGGCTCTGCATTTCTCCAGGGGTTGTTTGGACCTGCTCTCTGCGGCTCCTCTGGACGCTCACACGCCATGGTGACTCTGGGAGTGTCCCGGCCAGGCCTGGTGTGCTCTGTGGCGACAGCCGTGGGGCTCTCCTGGCCCTCCCGGTGCCAAGCGTTGATTCTGTGAGTCGGGTGGCGTTGGAGCTGATGGGTTGGGTTAATCTAATCAAGTAGGGGAAGCAGGTCGTTCTTTATACGGCATGTTCGTAAGCCCATTAAGTCGTGAGGTGGTGAGCTTTTCATGCCGACCCACCTACGGGAAGTAGCCGTAGATCCCTATCAGCTGGGGAAGGATTTATTAAACAGGAATGAGAATATTCAGCACGACCTGGCTCCCTGCTGCTCACTTTGCAGGGAGGAGACAGGAGAGGGTGTGTCTGCTACTACAGAGTGGCAATAAAGTCAGTGTCCTGGGGATTCAGAGCTCGTATTTACAGAAGTATCTGGAATATCTTTCCTGACTCTAAGACTTTCTTTCTTCATATTTCAATCACGTCGGGCTTTATCTGAGCTCATTCAGGGCTTGGGGACGGTGAAGGAGAGGGTTTCTTCCCACGGCAGGCCGGGGTGGCTCCTGCACATTTGGCCACGTGTGTGAGGGCCCGGGAAGGAATGGCTCTGGGGTGGGGGGTGCGGGGCCCCTGTCAGTTTGCACACGGTCATTGACATGGGCGGGCTCCCCTCGCTGTGCAGATGAAATTCCGAATTGTCATTGGAGCAAGAAAGGTGATTTGCACGTTTTGGTCTCTGATTGCTGAACGTATAACAGAAACAGCTTTGCTATTTCTGGAAAGCCGTTTGGTGCGGGCTTGTAAACTGCAGCTGCCCAGCAGCAGGCCCGGCGGGGCAGCGCCTCACTGTTGGTCACGCGGACTCCGGGGGAAAGAGCCACTGAAGAGCCCGGTCGCGCCTGTGCTCCCGTCGTTGGGAGCCCTCGTCGGCGTGGCTTCTGCCTGAGGAGTCTCTGGGCTGGGGGCAAAGGCCTCCCCGCGTCTCCGATGTCCAGTCCTCTCCTGGAGTGGTCACTCCCACGCGTCAGGTGGCACTGTTGTGATCGATAGTGGGTGACCAGTCTGAATACATTTCTCTGTGCTTGCTCCAAAGGAGACAAGAATTCTTAGCCAGTTTTGGAGCTGAATTTCAGGTAATGACATTTTCTAAGGAAAGATTAAAGAATTCTTTTTAAAATAATAATAATAAAACATGCGGCAAGCAAGGCTCCGTTGTTGGCAGGGTAGCTTGTCAGTGACTCTTGTCTCCCGTTGTGTTTGTTCGTTGTTGTTAGTCCCATGTTGAGGCCCTCCCGTGTGCCAGGCCCTGGACCGAGCAATGCGTGAGAAAGACACAGCCAACTACGGGGGGAGCCTCTGGTGGGCCACACACTTTGACCTTGTGACCTCCAACCACAGCATCCTGCGCGCGGGTCAGTCGCTGCTGTCTATCCAGGAGGAAGCTGGCGCCCTGTGAACTGGGTGGGGGCTTGGTTTTGGCCCCAAAGCCTGTCCGTGCTCTTTCTGGTGCCCCCAAACAGGCGCCCCTCTCTCCATACCCAGCACCCCAATCCCACAGCCCCCCTACATCTCATCTGGTGTCCAGAAACGAGGAAGGCAGCGGGCGTTCGTGGAGGGAGCCCTGGGCCAGAGCGTGGAGCCTGGAAGCGTGGTGGCAGGCAGAGGCGCTGGGCTGTGAGGCGGAGGCAGGGCACAGGGGTGGGCTGGGGTGGGCTGGGGGTCCGCACGCACATGCACAAGGCCTTGCCCACAGACGCGGTGTCTAGGTACCAGCACCTTTTCTGGCGGCAGCAGGGCTCGGGGACTGGACGTGGGACTTTCTGAGAAGTCACAGCTCCGTGGGGCTGAGTGGAGGGTCCTGGACCCCGAGTGCTCTGCGTGGCGTGGGTCAGGAAGGCCCTCGTGTGCACGTCCCTCAGGCTCAGGGGCTCCGCCTCGGTGCAGCAGAAGTCCCCTGGGGTGCTGCCTCCTCACCGCCCTCCAGAGCCCCCAGGCGGCACCATGCTCTCTGACCTCCCCTGTGCGCCGGGCGCTGTGAGCCGCTGCCCAGCCCATGCCAGTGCATCCTATCGCCTCCCTGTAGGGTGCTGCTGGCCGGGGGCCCTGGCAGGCTGTGAACTCTCTGGGACAGGCCCCCGAGTCCCTGTACCTCCCAGGGTGACTGGCTGAGACCTGCACTAGGCGGAATGCTCAGGAACACCTGCCGAGTGAGGGGGGTTGGCTCGCACCATGCCCTGTGACCTGTGACCAGGGAGAGAAGCCTGAGGACGTATGCTGCCCACGTCAGAGGACCGGGCCCGGGAGTGGGCGTCAGGCTAGGTCTCTGTGGGACTGGGATCCGTGGGTAGAAAGAACAGGGTTTACTAAAAATGTCTTTCCACGGGAGCTGCTGCGGTCACGGTGCATGGGCCTCCTGATGCCCCGCCCCGCCCCGCCCTCGTCCTGGCTCTAACTGAAGAGGAGTCAGGTTTCCAGGGACCCCTCTGGGCCTTCAGATCCCACGCCAGGGCTGTGGGGGTGGGGAGGGGTGCGCAGAGCCCTGCAGGCTGCCCTGGGGTCTTGTTCTGCAGGAGCGTGAGGTGGGAACGGCTGGCCACCCCACCCAAGGTCACACGGGGCCTGCAGTGCTCCTACAGGGTCACACGGGGCCAGCAGCGTCCTACAGGGTCACACTCTGGCCAGCAGCGTCCTACAGGGTCACAGGGGGCCAGCAGCGTCCTACAGCGTCACACGGGGCCAGCAGCGTCCTACAGGGTCACACGGGGCCAGCAGCGTCCTACAGGGTCACACGGGGCCAGCAGCGTCCTACAGGGTCACACGGGGCCAGCAGCGTCCTACAGGGTCACACGGGGCCTGCAGCGTCCTACAGGGTCACACGGGGCCTGCAGCGTCCTACAGGGTCACACGGGGCCAGCAGCGTCCTACAGGGTCACACGGGGCCTGCAGCGTCCTACAGGGTCACACGGGGCCTGCAGCGTCCTACAGGGTCACACGGGGCCAGCAGCGTCCTACAGGGTCACACGGGGCCAGCAGCGTCCTACAGGGTCACACGGGGCCAGCAGCGTCCTACAGGGTCACACGGGGCCAGCAGCGTCCTACAGGGTCACACGGGGCCTGCAGCGTCCTACAGGGTCACACGGGGCCTGCAGCGTCCTACAGGGTCACACGGGGCCAGCAGCGTCCTACAGGGTCACACGGGGCCAGCAGCGTCCTACAGGGTCACACGGGGCCAGCAGCGTCCTACAGGGTCACACGGGGCCAGCAGCGTCCTACAGGGTCACACGGGGCCTGCAGCGTCCTACAGGGTCACACGGGGCCAGCAGCGTCCTACAGGGTCACACGGGGCCAGCAGCGTCCTACAGGGTCACACGGGGCCAGCAGCGTCCTACAGGGTCACACGGGGCCAGCAGCGTCCTACAGGGTCACACGGGGCCAGCAGCGTCCTACAGGGTCACACGGGGCCAGCAGCGTCCTACAGGGTCACACGGGGCCAGCAGCGTCCTACAGGGTCACACGGGGCCAGCAGCGTCCTACAGGGTCACACGGGGCCAGCAGCGTCCTACAGGGTCACACGGGGCCTGCAGCGTCCTACAGGGTCACACGGGGCCTGCAGCGTCCTACAGGGTCACACGGGGCCAGCAGCGTCCTACAGGGTCACACGGGGCCAGCAGCGTCCTACAGGGTCACACGGGGCCAGCAGCGTCCTACAGGGTCACACGGGGCCAGCAGCGTCCTACAGGGTCACACGGGGCCTGCAGCGTCCTACAGGGTCACACGGGGCCAGCAGCGTCCTACAGGGTCACACGGGGCCAGCAGCGTCCTACAGGGTCACACGGGGCCAGCAGCGTCCTACAGGGTCACACGGGGCCAGCAGCGTCCTACAGGGTCACACGGGGCCAGCAGCGTCCTACAGGGTCACACGGGGCCAGCAGCGTCCTACAGGGTCACACGGGGCCAGCAGCGTCCTACAGGGTCACACGGGGCCAGCAGTGTCCTACAGGGAGGCGACAGACGTGCAGGTGCCCGGCAAGGGCTGCGTAGCTCGTCCCTCACTTTCCTTGCCAGGTCGCATTTCTGTGTGTCTTAGACGATGTCCTCATGAATACTTCATCTGCAGCACGACCTTAAGCAACTTGTCTGACTTCTGTCGCCTGAGGACAAAGGGTTGAGTGAAACCGGGGCTGTTGGACGAAGCCCCAGAGGGGGCCTTGGTTCCCTCGCCGTGCGAGGACTTGTGTTTCTCCTGACCTGAGCTCGACCTGAGTGCGAGGAAATGGGGCGCAGGAGGGGTTGGGCTGTCCCTCCCTGCAGGGAGCTGCCCCCACTGCACCAAGGCAGGGTTAGGAGAGAAATGAACATGCAAGGAATATTAATTAAGGTTATATATTAAATAAGAATCACACACTTTCAGGAAAATGATTGAATTCCGTCTCTGTGGCCAGAGATTTACGTCATGGTCCTAAAGAAGGGAGTCAGTCGCCTGCACAGGGTGGCGTGCTGGGCGCAGCGGGCGCAGAGGAGAAGGCCTTGCCCCAAGGAAGCAGCCACTCAGCACCTGCTGCGTGCGGGGAACGGATGGCTGGAGAGCCCTGGGCAGGGCCGGGTGGGGCAGGGTAGCAGGATGGAGCCCTGGCGTGATGGAGACCGAGAGGCCAAGATGGACCTCACCGGCCCTTGAGAATGAACCCTTAGGAAGCCACTTCCTTGCCAGTAAAAGACACTTGACTTGCTTACCACCCTGTGTGCAGAGGCTGCGGGTGCTCTGGGGAGGGTGGGAGCCGGCAGCGTGCCCTAGCACGGTGGGGCAGGGAGGCTTGCGGTTCTGCAGGGTCCTGCTCTCTGTGTCCCCTCCTCGCCTTTGCTTGGGAGGTGCCTCCCTTTGCTCAGACTCTGCGGGGACCCGCTCGTTCGGGAGCCCAGGAGGGACTTTCCTCCAAAGCATAGACTTGTCCCCTGCCTGGTGGCTAAGGGGTGGGGCCTGTAAGTATTTCTAGACTTGCTGCATCCCAGGTGTTTGAGTCTGACTTCCTAAGACTCGCCCACCTTTCCTTCGATGAAAGGATAGATTACTTTCAGCCCAAAGGACAAAAGTAACAAGACAAAAAGCCAGGGCGGGGTCCCTGCGGGAGGCAGGGGTGCCTCTCGTGGTCACCCCGAGCTGCCCCGGTTCTGCCACTGTTACTGAGGTCGGGGTTCCTCTGGGGTTCAGCTCCCTGGCTGTGACTGAGAAAGGGAGCCCAGGGGCAGGACCCTGGTGCCAAGATGGTGTGTGTGGACCCCTTTATTTGTGGGTTGGGGTTTGCGTGGTGCAGGAAGGCACTGCTTAGAGCAATCCCTCAGTACTTACTGAGGTCAGCCCAAACCCAGAGTTGCCCACCGTCATTGTCAGAAAGAGGGTGGCGTTGGCTGGCCTGTGGTCACAGTGCGAATGGGGGCATGCTGCAGGGGCCCAGCAAGAGGGGGAGGACTCGTCACATTCCTCGGGGTGGGGGGAGCCTGGCCCAAGTACATTCCTTTACTGTGTTTCTTGTTGAGACAGTGCTTGGTAGTCTCAGGCCAGTGTCCCTGGTTACGGAGGCCTCCTTATCAGACAGAGGACAAGGAGCAAAGGACCAAGGGCAGGGTGGCCCTGGCGATCCAGATACTCCTGATGGCTACTACCAGGCACAAGGAGGAAGGGGCAGACAGAGCAGTAGACCTCCTGGGGTCTGGGGTCCTCCCCCAGCGGCCCCCACGCCCCCCGCACTACCCTCTCCTGTGTGGCTTCTCGTGGTGGGCGGCGCGGGGGGAGCTGAGGCCGGGGTGGAGGTGGGGCTCCTGCTGCTTCTTGCTCAGGAGCCCTGCGGGAAGCAGCCCTGCACACGGTCCCAGGGGACAGGCGCAGACAGCTGACGGACAGCACGCAGGGGGCACCTGACTGCCCACACGTGCCCTTGATTTAGAGACTCTTCTTTTAAGGTCTAGCATAGCCTGGTAATTACCTTCATTTTTATGTGTTCTGGAAGAAATCCAAAAAATTAAAGTTAACCTAAGAATTACTTTCGGGAGCTTGGCTTCCTGTGTCCCCCGGCAGAGGGAATATTCTCAAGGTTTCCAGTCCAATTTTCTGTGACCTTTTGTTAATGACCAGGAGGATGAGGCCAACGCTCTGCCTGGGTCCCCCATGTGACACTCGGGGCTCGGCCAGAGGATGCCGTGCTCTTCCTTCCTCGCTCCTGGTGGCCAGGCTTTGTGACATTAGGACAGTGTTCTGGGCTAAACGTTGGCTTCCTTTCGCTGTTTGAGTATTGAAGTTTCCAAGTGTTAACCTCCTAGCTCCCTGACAAACCCCTTTTGTACTTAGCTGCTGAGCACACAGAGGATTTGCTGAAAGGAGTCAGGCCCCTGCTCTGGGTTCCTTTGACCAACTGGGGCCCTGGGCAGAGGGCCCCTCCCCGAGCGCGGATGGGCCTGCTTTAAATAAACCTGTAGCCGCGATTAACCTCCCCGCAGGTCTCCTCCACTGCTTATTTTCTGTTTTCTGATGGCAGAGAGGCCGTGTCCTAGCACCACTGACGGGACTGGTGTCCAGCCTCCCTTCCCTCGCAGAGGCGAGGTGTGACATCCCGGCTCGCCCAGCAGGCTGCCTTCTCCTCTGGAGGCCACGTTTTCCTGCAGGACAGAAGCAGACGGCATGTCTCAGGGGCAGTTCATCCAGGGGCACTCGGAGGCCTCAGAAGCGCCATTACTCAGCACCCCTGGGGAAGACGGAGAGCTCTGGGCGGCCCAGGGTTGTACGTGGGGCCCTGTTGGCCAGTCCTCTTCCCTGCCCGGAGTGGCTGCCCTTCGCCACCCCCCACGGATACCTCTGCTCAGGTAGCCCTCACGTTTCACCTGGGCTAGGTGCTATTCTGCTTATCCCTGCTGTGCGGCAAATCGCCCCAAACTTAATGGCTTAAAATCAGAATTGTTTTGCTCACAGACTTGCAATTTGCAGGGGTTCAGCAGGACGACTGGACTGGGTGGCCGCCTGGGGCAGAGGTCTGAAGGTGGCTCCGCCCCGGCGGGACTTGAGCTGGCTCAGCAGAGAGCTCGGCCCGGGCAGTGGGCCGGGAGCACGTCTTCCTCTCTTACGGGAGTCTCTGTGGGTGATTGAGCCGCCTCACAGCGTGGTGGCTAAATTCTAAGAGAACAAGGAGGAAATGCATGGCTTTGTTAATGGCCTAGCCTTGTAAGTCACAAAGCGTCACTTCCCCTGTACCAGGCCACTCTCATGAAGGCCCACCCAGAATCACGGCGGGGACCGACTCCACCTGGTGCAGCAGGCGCACGGTTCCGGCAGATCACGTGGGGAGGGAGAGCGTTCCAAAGCCGTGGCACCGGCAGCCCTGCCCCGTGTGAGCATCCTTCTTCTTCACCACTCTTCCCGCTGGCGCGTCACCTCCTGTCCCTGTCTGTACCGGCTCTGTGGGAGCAGGGACAGCGTGTTAAGTCATCGATGAGGGCGCAGGGCCTGCACCTCGTAGAACGCAGCACATAGGTGACCCTCTGACTGCACTCCCGCCCATGCCCCGGGGTGCCGTCCTCACGGTGGGGACACATGTTCCTCTGTAGCAGTTTCCCTTCCAGTGGCGATAGTGAAGTGCACGCTGCCAGCAGAAGCAGCGCTCTGTGACCCTTGTCCTGTGGGTAGAAGTGAAGTGGCAGGTTCAGAAGAGGCCCCGGCGGGCTGAGAGCCAGCTGCGTTTGTCTGCAGTTAGTGCTTTCTGTCCTGCCACAGCTGGATCCACAGATGGAGCAGAGTGGCCGGGGCTGCAGCCGGAGTCCCGCCCCTCTGCCGCCTGTCTCAGAGTGGAGCCCTCCCAGGCCTGAGGTCTGAGACCCCAGAGCCAGCCCACCACCTGCCTGTGGCTAGAAGCCCATCTCAAGCCGTTAGGGGCCCCCGCTTTCTGGAGATGGGGTTTCTAGGGGTCAGGGTTCCCCTCGCTGCAGCAGTACAAGGGGCTGCTTGGTCAGGCGTTCTTGGCCAATGCAGGGCTCACCGAGTTAGAGTTTCTTCTGCAGCTGTAACGTGCTGGTGTTCCCTGGGATGCTCTGCGCTGGGGGCTGCTTTGACGGAGGGCTCTTCTTAGATCAGTGCCAGGTGCAGTCTCCTGAGCTCCTCTGAGGCCCGCTCTGTGGCAGCTGGGCTCCGAGTGCCACTTTGTGCTGCCCCCAGGAGGAGGAGGCTGTGCCCACTGGTTTCACATGCTGTGGTCACTGGCACCCTGAGCCATGTGGCGTGAGGAGCCTCTCACTCCTGCCTAACACCTGAGAGTGGGGTGTCCCAGGGCCTCCATCTGTGGGCCTGAGGCGGGTGTGTGGATTCGCTCTGGTGCCGCTGGAGGTAGAGTTCAAGATGATAAGGGTATTGCTTTTTCTCAGGAAGATTTTTCAGTTAAATCATCAGTCTGAGACAAGGCAAACTTGAGTTTATTCCTGTTGGTTTGGGAACTTGCTCCAGTGTCCTGGACGTGTTTGGGCCCCTCTGTTTGCTGGGCATCGCAGCTGCGTCCCCAGGCGAGCAGGACTGTGCCTCCCCCGTCACACCGAGGCTGGGAGCGTGGCGGGCAGCAGCGGTCTGAGTTCTGGCCTGGGCCGGGCGGCCTGCGCAGTGAGCAGGACCTCGGTCCCCAGTGGCTGCCCGTCTGCTCCATCACCGCCAACAAAGCCAGCAGCCTCGCACAGAGAAACATCTAAATATCAATTAAGTCCAAGTTATTGAAAAAGTATTGCAGGTTTTTATTTCTTGAATATTAAAAAATGAGAATACATATGCAAATGCAGTTTAATCAGCTCCATGCTAACCTTTCAGCTTTCAGCCTCTGGGTGCTTTATGACAGAGGCTTCCTTCCGGGCAGGACGCAGGAGGGGGTGCAAAGTGGAGCCCCCATCCTGCCATGTGACCTCCAGCCGGCTTTGTCCTTGGCTGAGAGTGACTCCAGTGGCCAGAAGTTTCTCATCGTTCAACTCTCCCATCTTTGCCTTTCATCGGCCACTTACAAATCCGTGCCGGTAGTTGTGTGGGCACTAGCTAGTGGCAGCGTGGTGTCAGAGGTGATGACGGCCTGCCTTTTCGTGGGCTTGGGCTCAGCTCCCGGCTCCTCCGGCTGGCTAGCAGAATGGCCTCGGGCGAGTCTTTGACCCTTCTGTGCCTCGGGGTCCTCAGTGTAAAATGGGGTGATGGTGCCCACCCTCGTTGCAGCTCTTCTTCAGGAGGGGGTGTGGACGAGAGGCAGCCCTGTAGCCACACGCGCCTCCCTAGGCTTGTGGCCTTGGTTGGTTGAGTTACCCTCTGTGATCCTCAGGCCCCCAGGGTAAGACAGTGCCTGCCTCACAGGGCCAGTGAGGGTCCCCCAGCAGCGTTCCTCAACCCTGTGGTCTGCATCCTGTCCCCTGGCACCCTGGAGTGGCCCAGTTTGAGAGACCTGCTCCACGCAGTGGACGTTTAACCGCTTCCTGACTGGGCTGGCCCATAAGCTGTGCAGCACCTTCAGCCTGCTCTGGCTGACAGCCTGTGAGACTCTCTTGGGAAGCTGAGGAGCTGGAAGACAGGCCCGGCTGTGCCCTGGAGCCCTGTGGGCGTGGAAGTGAGATGTCGTCTGGGAGGCGGAGAGGACAGCCTGCAGGGAAGGGCGGGCCTGACCGTCGTGGCACAAGGCACTACGCAGCCAACCAGAGGCCCCAGGGATGTTTGGGGAGCACAGTCTTGAGGACGAGGCCAGGTGCCCAGGTGTCCCTGCTGGCCTGGCCTCGCTCCCTGTCGGCGGCAGGCTCCGGTGGCCGCTCCGTCCCCACGCAGCTGTGCCGGCCAGTCCTGCTGCTCCGTGCTGGGCAGGTTTGTCCGCGGGAGGCCACTTGTGCTTTAGTAAATACAGAATTAGGAAAACCGAAATCCCTGTTGAATGTCTGTACAGATTGAGCTGTTTGGCTCAATATGGTTAATGTCAGGAAGGATTAAATGGTTCAGTCTGATCCATTTCACCTGATGGCATTTTATTTTAAGTATAGAAATGGTAGAACCTTTTCAGAGAAGCAGATTATTCCTTTTCTCGTTGCTGTGGATGCGCTGTCATTAATAAACACACATGGCTGTAGAGCCAAGCTGGGCCTGGCCCCGCCCGGCAGTGGGCAGAGCTGGGCACGGCTCTTTGTCCACTTTGGCGCCCGGCAGGGCTCTGTGGCTGCTGTCACCGTCACCATGAAGCACGACCAGGGTATTTAAAATGGAATCCTAGGAGCATCTATGTGTTCATAAACCCTGAGGTCGTCACTGCACGTGGCTCTTGTCTTCCATCATACTCAGGGACGTCGGCCCGTTAAGGTGTCAGGTCTGTGTTGCTTTTAATTAAATTTCAAAAAGAATAAATGTTAACTCTACAAGTATCTTTAATTTCTTCTCTGCAGTTGACAGTGTCTTTTTGAAAAATGTACTGTACACTTTAATCATCATCATTATAAAGAGGCTGTTTCTAAAGGATGGATCAGTGTTTTTTAAATGAGAAGAATCTCAATTATAAATGTGAGTTATCTTCGAGCCCGCTCTGGCTCCTCACCTACATGAGCAAAATGCTGAGTTCCCACTTCAAAGTTGGGCTAGCACAGGTGGCCTCTGCTCGGTGGCAGCTTTTCTTCATGAAGCAGTGACCTGGGACCCGCCCCAGGGGCCTCTCCTGTGACTGGCCTGACTTCCCCAGACCAGCTCAGGGGCTGGCGGGAGGCCTGGCTCCCTCCCCGTCCCTGCCTGCCCTGGGCTGGGGGTGGAGGAACAAGTATTCCTAGAGCTGTCCCCTTACTGCTGCAGGTCTCCATGAAGACTCAGCAAGGCCTTTCTGTTAGGAGGACCGAGGAGATCGGGTTGGATCGCTGGCGGCTTTAGGGGTCACATCCTTAGGTTCACCATCTCAGTGGAGGACAGTGTGAGGCCATGAGATCTAGCTGCCACCTGTCCTCCAGACGTGGAGCGGAGCGAGGGGTGCGCCCAAGGCTCTTCCGCATGGAAGCCAGGCCCGTCCTCTCGTTTCCTAGTGCCAAGAGGCAGCTTGTTGTTAGTGTTTCATTTTGTTTTAAGCAAGTGTCTTCAGGTCCTTAGGCGAGAAGACTCACGGGTTCCTCGGCCACTTTCTGAATCCTGCCCAGGTCCTCAGCCGGCCCGCGTGTCTGGCCTTGCGTGGGGGTGGGTGGGAAGGCAGATCCAGGAGAAATGCTGAGTCCTTGTGGACACACTGAGTTCGTGGACCTTGGACACGTCTGGGGGCCGTGCCCAGGAGACAGCTGTACACGTGGATCCAGGAGAAGTAGAGCCTGCTCTGCAAGTCACACTGCACTGCACGTGTTGGAGATGTAGAAAGATTTTTGTTAAGGTGATGGAAAGAAACAAATTTATTGAGGACAGATAGGGAAGATGATTGATGCCATCAGAAGATCTATTGTGGCATGCCGATGACGTTTTCGGAACCAAGGCACTGGCAACTAATAAACCAAGGTACACACATATAGTTCACAGTCACTTCTCAAAGGGCTGGTGGTTTTGCTGTAAAGAGAGAAGCATCCCAGAATTCACAGAAACACTCACAAAGCCGCCTGGTGCTTGTGCAGGAAGGTGTGATGCCACTCGAATCCCTGAGAGGGCAGCGGCCGGGGAAGTGGCACCCCTGGTGGGAGGATCTTGGAATGCTGGCGTGTTGGACCCTGCAGGCACCTCGGGGGAGGGGGGTGCGCAAGGGTAGGAGCGAGTCAGGGGAGCTGAGTCTCAGCCTGGGACAGGAGACGTCCCCCTGGGGCACCCCTCCCTCCGTGTGTGTCCCTTGGTGAGGGACCAGTCACGTGCCTCACCCAGCTGCAGAGGGAGGCTGGGAAGTGCATCCCTCCGTGTGCTGCTGTGGATTTGGGCTGAGTGCTAATGGTCTCTGTCCCGCGGTTACCTGCACGTTGGCACTTGGGTCTCAGGAGGCCGAGCTTGCCGGAGCCGCCAGCTCCCTGGAGACACGTCCGGCTCTTGGTAGTGCGGAAGCCCCAGGCCTTTTGGTGGCCTGCGTCGATCTCCGAGTGTGCTGGCATCTCTGCTCTCATCCTCAGCCCGCTTCAGCGTCTTTTTTTAAATCCAGCTATGAGGCTTATATCCGGGGGTTATCGCGAATCCTTTCTGAATTGGGGTGGGCACTGTCGATGAAAAGGTGTGGTTCTGCAGGCTGCCCTGTGTGCGTCAACGTCCCCGGCTAGTTTTGCTTGATACAGTTCTTTTAAAAAGCTCATTTTAACCTGTCCGTCTCCCTTTCCAGGACTTTAAAGGCAAAAGAAACCATCGTAATGTGAATTCTAGAGCGAGCTCTTTCAGGCATTGTTAGTAGATCAATGAGTCCTGCCTCCTCCTTTACGCACCCGAATAATGAAGGGCGGACTCCCCAGGAGGGAACCAGGCAAACAGGAGATGGGCACCAGCACACAGAGCACCCATGTCCCTCAGGAAGGGACCGTAGTCATTTATTTAATAACTTGGAACAAACACGCATACCCGGGTCTGCCTAGCAATGTGGACAGACATCTGCCAGTCTTGCTGCCTCTCCGGTACACACTCGTCCCTCTGTCTGTCCCTCCATTCATATGTGATGCTTTGAGCACTGCTTGGGATATTTTGGACTCAGCTTGTTCTAATGCTACATGCTGGCCATTAAAAGACCGATGAGAACTGTCCCCTGCTTTGGAGGAGCCTTCAGTTGTGTGGGGGACAGGAAACAGGCACACCTTGACCAGAGTCAGTAAAGCGCTAAGCAGGGACAGCAGGAGAGAGCAGAGCAGCCGGCCACAGGCAGGCTTCTGTTCTCTCTGGCAAACCAGCAGTGGGTGACCTTGGGGGCGGGAGTCTGGGTGTCCAGTGTGGCTGCCAGGCTGCCCTCTCTGGCAGGACCCTCGACGGGGGCAGCTACCCATGTGCGGCCCCTCTGTGTGGCCCACTGTCGGGGAGAGGGCCAGCTCCCTGGTTCGCCCCTCCCTCTCTGCTAGCTGCAAGGGCTAAAGCGGGTGTTCATTAGGCTGCCGACCGTCAGGGGAGCCAGCGCCACCGAAGGAGGTTGTGTTTCCTCCTCTGAAGTCTGTGCAGGGTTCCTCAGCACACGAAGGGTGTGGACTTTGACGTTGTTGCAATTCGCAGCACCAGGGAGCATCTGTCTTTCATATAAATTCTCTCCGTGGATTTGAAGTAATCCCAGATCATCGCATCCAGTGGAATAAGCAGTGCAGTACTTAAATACCTGTGGTTTCTGCAAAGCCCTGCGGCCAGAGACTCTAGTGGTTGCTCTTTTCATGGATTCATGTTGCAGTAAAAGGTAATAATTGATGAATATCTGCGGAAATGGATATGATTGTGTCCTTCTAAATGAGCTAACAATTTCATGTCGAAATCTCAGCAGTGCTATTGTTTAGAATAAAAGGAGACATGCAAATGAGGCCAGGGTGCAGACTGTGGTAGAACAATGCTGGCAGCCTCTTTATTGGACCCATTAATTAGTTCTCCATCAGCCAGTTTCCCTGGGAATGAACTGGAAAAATAATTAAAATGATACATGAGGTAAGGAGTTTAGAAATTCAAAAGGTGAAAGCAAGAATTAGTTTAATACATAATTAGACATATTATTTGTGACTGTACATTTTTTTAAATGTGGTTCACTGAGGCAATAGGGTCCTATTTTTAGTCCTGGATAGTTAATAAATACCATTTGGGGCTATTTTTCAATTCATAAAGGCTCATAAATTTTCTTAATAACATTAAGTGGCTAATTATATTGTACATTGTTAAAATAACTTCTATTGCAAAATCTAATAATATAGCAAAAGTTGCAAAAGCAAGTTTTTGGAGGAGTTAATTTGACTACATCACTGAGTGAAATTTGGGGTGTTTAGAGCAGACTGGAAGAGATTCAGCAAAGAATCTACAGGGTTACGTGTATTTTTATTGAAACCTCATCCAGATGCTGAGCCTCAGAACCAGCCTCCTTCTGACACGAGTGGTCCAGAGGGACGTTGCCCCCGGAGTCCAGGCCGAGTGCCGAGCAGCTCGCGGCTCTCAGCTCTCGAGAGCTGTGGGGTCCTAGCAGAGCAGTGTTCCCACCGTTGTCCTCTCTGTCCTCCCAGTGCGCCATCAGCCTAGTTCCGGTGCCGCACTTGTCAGGATCCATGAATAGTCATGGGCTCCGTCTCGACAGGGGCTCGGGCGTTTGAATTCCATGTCCCTGTCCACGCTGGTGTGAGGGCCTGTTGTTTGGATGAACCGGAGCCGACCTGACCGTTCCGGCTCTCTGCATGTCAGCTATGTCATGTGTTTCCGTGTTACTTTGAGTTTTATACTTAAGATGGCCCAGCAATTCCACCGCTGGGAATTTCAGGGTATAAACATTTCTTAAGGGTATTAAACATATAGTGATAGGCCTATATTTAAATATTTGAACTGCATACGTAGGCTTATTTTCTTTTGATGGGCAACTTAAAAATCATTTTAGTAGCCAATCTCCCATACCGTTGGAGATAAAAATGAAGACCACCATAATTCCCACTCATTTAGAGCCTACACGTACCCGTCACTGTCATGACACCTTCCCCATCAGCTTGTTCAGCCCACACAGGAGCTGCACGAGGCGCGTGGGATGATCTCTACTTTATAGCTGGTGCCACCGAGGCCTCGGGACGGAGGCCTCCCAGCTGGCCTGCGTGGACATGGGTCAGTGGTCAGCCTCCCGGGGCTTTAGGGGGGGTCTCAGCTGCTCCCTGCCAGGCCTCAGTGGCTTTTTGGTGGAAGGACAGGCCCACTCCTTGTCTGTCCCTGTCCCTGTCCTGAGACCCCAGAGCCACTGAGCTTCTGTTGCAGCATGTACACTCTCCGTCCTCCCCAGGTCCCCGCTCTGGGGTGGGCTATGCCCACTTGTAGGCTCTTTGCTTTTACAGTCAGAGTTAAAACAGGAAACCCTTCGCTCGGGGCCGGAGGGAAAGGGTCCAGCCCTGCCATTTCCATTCTTTCTTTTTAAATGAAATTCTGTCCATTCATCCTCCTGTGATTTGATCTGTCAATCCAGAAACACTCGGTAATGCTTTATGGCTGTGGTTTGTTGAAGTTCTGGGAAAGAGGGAAAAAAACGAGCCAGTCCTAATAAATGAAAGTTATTTCCTCATTTGAATTTCTGAGTCTAGAGAGTCAACATGATGCAGACATCAATCTTTCATTCCTGAAGTGGAGGGACAGTTTCTCATTGTGCGTCATCCTGGTTGTGATGAGGAAGCATGTGGCGTCTGGGGCTGGGCTCAGTCATGGGCTCCCCCGAGACTGCCTTTTTGTGCTGCGAATTGCACACTTGGCTTAACGCTGGGAGCAGGTCTGTGTTCCCTGGCTGTTATGAGTATCGAGTATCACTGTGGAAAACTTCACATTCCAGGGGGGTTAAGCATGCCGTGAGACTCAGAGGTGCACTCTCTGTCAGGACGCTGAGTGTGCTCAGAAAGCAGTGCTCGGGGAGGGCCCACCGAGGCAGAGGCCCAGCCAGCGAGCTGCTGAGCTTCTCTGGGAATGAGGAAGGAAGAGGGGGAGGCAGAGCCTGGAGAGGCTACCCTCGTGGAGCAGGACAGCAGCGGGTGGCAGAACTGGGACTGAAGCTCAGGCCCCTTTGGCCAGGCCATGGCTTCTCCATCGGGGCCACTCAGCCTCGTTCACCAAGCAGCACCAGGCAACGGTGTGGTCCTTAATGTGAGCCTGTCGTGCTTCCTGTCACAACCTTCTTGCCTTTCAGCAGTGTGGTGCCTTGTCCGTGTTTGGCCTGAAGGAGTGACCAAGTCAGACTCGTGGAGTGGCCTCTTCTTGGGAGTGTGCATGTCATGTTAGGGACGTAGGCGCTCCTGTCCCTCTGTGCCTTCTGCACTTGGCCAGACCTCATTACTGCTCCTGGCATTTTGCATTGCTTGTTTCACAGAGGCCTGGCCCTGGCATCTGCTAAGAGCCGGATGGGTACGTGGTGGGTGCCTGGCATCCCCGATCTGATTTACCTGCTGTCCTGTAGGGCGCACTTGTGAACACCTGCCAGACCTTTGTTTGGGTGGAGACTATGAGCACCTGTCCTCTTGGCAGTAAGTCTCGTGATCCGCCCTCAGACCTGCCCTGCCTGCTGGGACGGCCCGCAGGGAGCCCCCACCCGGCTGCGAACGAAGGGGGGTGACTGGCCCCACACTCCCGTGTGAAGGACGCACAGCTCCAGGCAGCTTTTTGGTTCTGGGGTCAGATATGAAGGTAAAACTGAAAAGTTCTAAATTTATTAAAGGCTTTCTTTTGGGGCTGGAATATGCAATAGATTTTCTATCCCTCTCAATTCTCTCTTAAAATTTAATGCTGCCATAAAAATGATGGATAACAAATTATTCCAGGAAAAATGATACTGAAAGACTCTTCTAACTGTTGAAGCAGAAGTACAGACTTGGTGAAGAAATTTATGTGACCCAGAAAACTCACGAGGAAATAGGAAATCATGTACTTTGTGGAAACCACATCCACATAATGTCCCAGGCTGTAGGAAGCAACTATTTTTATTCAAGCTATTGAAGTACTGAATCTATTTTGTGCTGCTGGCGTTTTTATTAACATAGCAACAGCATACCTTCCTGGAGTTCACCGTGCAGCCTTCCCCATTTGGAGCACCACGGAGTCCCAGCCGCGGAGCTCGGGAGCCCACACCCCAGAAGTGGTCCCAGAAAGGCCCCGTGTGGAAGCTCGTGCCCGTCACTCACGCCAGCATCCCTCAGCCACTTCCGCGCCCTTCCACAGAGCTCTAGCAGCACGGCTGTGAACAGCGCGAGGCTGTGGGTAAAAACCGTGAAACCACAAGGCCTCAGACAGCTGGGTCTAGGACGTCCCCACGCGGACGCAGTGGTGGTCGTGGGAATGAGGCCTGACGGCCAGACCACCGGGCAGAAAACCTACTGAAAAATGAGACGGGCGCTCATTTCCTACAGAGGTCTGGGCTTTTATGAAACAGTGTTAAAAGAACATGATTCAAATTTAACATCCTGACTATTTATTACTTTTGTTCCAACATGGTGAAGTGGTGGTGGTGACAGTGCCGATGTCCTGGGCCCCGGCACCTCCCCGGCTGGCGGTCCAGGGTGGCTGTAGTGCAAATGTGGGCCAGTTTAGCAACTGGCTGTGATTGCCCAGATGGCCCCTGTGGGCTCATTTGTTTTCCCTCTAACGTGTGTCACCACATCTGTTAGGAGAATTTAAGTGCAAGGACTGGCCGGTATCAATGATTTCCGGTTGGAGATGTCACCATGACAACTCAGGAGATGCTGGAAGCAGGCACTTCGTTAATTCTGAGTCTTAACCCTTCCCAGCAACTCCAAAATCTTTTCTCTGGAGAGAAATAGGCTTATTTGTGAAATGTGTTTCTCATTGTTCCTAAGCTACATCCACTCAAGTGAATAATTTGCTTTTTAGTGTAGATTTAGAAAAACAGATGCACATAATCTATCTAATATCCTTTCTTTGCACATTTTAATGTTGGGTCCTTCAGAGTGTTCTCTGACAAGTGGCTGCTCAGGGACGCAGAAGTGAAGCTGTCTCAATTCTGTGTTGTTCTGTTGGTTCTGCGAGGGACAGGAGCTCCATGTCATCTGGGAAGCTGTCCTGCCACCTCCCCGCCCAGTCGTCTTGGCTGGTCCGTTGCGCGCTGGGTGAAGTTCGGACCCGTCAGTCTGGCTGGGAGGGGCCCTTTCCGCCCTGTCCGTCAGTGTTCTTGTGAGCATCTGCCCTGGGTTAGGCCCAGGCCTACAAAGGGGCGCAGGAAAGGGTCAAGGTGCTAAACCAGGAGTCTGAGGGGACAAAGATCCTACTTCCGTTCCTGGGTGGGTCGGGGTAGGCTTCGAAAGGTGCTGAGCATTAAATATGCATATTACACCGTCCTCAGAACACTCACGGAGAATGCGTATAGAGCACCAAAGGCAGACTTTTAAATGCATGAAAGCTCGAGAGAAAGCAGAGTATCACCCGAGGCCCAAGTAAAAATAGGTAGGAGGTGGGAGAAAGGTGCTGCCCATCTCTGGGCTTGGGTTTGAACACTGCACTGGGAGAGGAGATGAGAGCTTGTGCCCCGTCAGTCGCGAGTGTGGAACTAAAGCTCTTAAGTAAAGTTGGGCTGAAAAGCTATGTTCCTGGACAAAGGGTGAACTGGAAGAAGAAAGTCCACCATGAAACTGGACATCCATATGCAGAAGAATGAAACTAGACCCTTGTCTCTCACCATATGCAAAAATCAAATCAAAATGGATTAAGAACTTAAATCTAAGACCTGAAACTATGAAACTACTAAAAGAAAACAATGGGGAAATGTTTCAGGACATTGGTCTGGGCAAGGATTTCTTTCTTTCTTTTTTTTCTTTTTTTTTTTTTTTGAGACAGAGTCTCGCTCTGTTGCCCGGGCTAGAGTGCCGTGGCATCAGCCTCGCTCACAGCAACCTCAAACTCCTGGGCTCAAGCAATCCTCCTGCCTCAGCCTCCCAGAGTGCTAGGATTACAGGCGTGAGCCATGAGGCAAGGCCTGGGCAAGGATTTCTTGATCAGTACCCCCAAAGCACTGGCGGCCAAAGCAAAATTGGACAAATGGGATCATATCAAGCTAGGGAAACATAAAAGAAACACTCAACAAAGTGAAGAGACCACCCACAGAATGGGAGAAAATATTTGAAATTACCCATCTGACAAGAGGTTAATAACTAGAATATATAAGGAGTTGTCTGCAGTTCTTATCTCTCCCCAAGGCCTGGGAGCAGCCTCTCTGCCCCGTGATAGCCGCCTTATGGAGCGTCTCTCCATGCGGGTCTGTCCATGGGTTGCTCTGTCTGATCCTCCCAGCCGCCCCTGAGGGGCAGGGGGGTGAATACACGGTTGTTTCCCAGGTTCTGTGGGTGAGCAGTTTGCGACTCCACAAGAGCAGGAGACAGGGCCCTGGGGAAGAACTCGCTCTCCTGGCTGGGAGCTCACGCCTCTTCCCTCCGCCTTGGTCTTTGTATCATCTCTTCTGGCCTCTCCCTCAGTGGATATGAGTAGGTTTTAATCCACAGGGTAAGGTTTTTGCATTTAAAAATGAATGTAGAAAAATGGTGAGAACTGTAACCGTGTGTGCGCGTGCAGCCCCTCCCCGGAGAGCTGGAAGCAGGTGAGAATGGCTGGCACGTAGCATCTCTGGCGCCAGCCCCCTTATCTCTAAAACATCCCCGGAGTAGGATTTACTGGGTGAGATTGTGAGGAGTAAGCCAAATGGACTAGGGAACGTGGAGCACTTAGCGCAATTGTGGCGCACAGTGTTAATAACTGTGTTGCAGGTCAGAGCAGCAGCGTTCAGTTGTCGTTGGTGTGAGTCTTGCCGCTGAGCTGAAAGGGACCTGCCCCCCATAAAGAATCCTTCTGTGCTGCCTCCCTCGTTGCCGATCATCCCGCTTCTGCGGAAACAGCTGCGGACAGTTAACATGCTACTCACAAGGCAACGACTTCCATTATTAATTACTTAGTTGGGAAGTGTTTTCTCACATTCATGCAAACTCTACCACGGTGGAAACGCTCCCGTGGAGCTCGGTTTTCTCCGCAGGAGCTGCGCGGTGAACGTGGTAGAGAGTACTAGGGCTGGAAGGGTTTGCAGGGTGTGGACGAATTCTGTCAGTTCACAGAGTTCTCGGCCGCAGTGAACTCACCTGTGCAGAGCCTCACTTTTTGCCCTTTCTGGGCACTGTTTATATGTACAAACAAGTGAGCATTACTTTATAGTGCTCAGGACTTGCTATGATTGAGTGTGAAGGTGAGGGTTTGGGATAAACATCTTAAAAAAGAAAAATCCAAGTTTCATTTCTAGAAGGTTGGTGAAATAGGCACCTTCCCATTGAAAACAAAAATATTAGAAAAATATTTATAAACATGTTTTCATATAGCACAGGGAAGGGAAGGGGTAAATGGAAGTGTACTTTTGTAAGGTTCTTGAATGTGAAGTTTTAGAATATAATTGAAGATAAACTGAGCTAAGTTAAGGATGTAGTCCATCATCCCTAGAGCAAAATGAAACATAGGTGCAGGATGCCAGTAGACGAGATAAAATGGGGCCCTGCGAGATACTCGATTAATCCACAAGGCGGCAGAAAGTATAGGAAGAAAATGGGGCACAGAAGAGACCATCAAAGGCAAATAGCAAGTTGGTAGACTTAAACTCAGTTATATCAACTGTTATGTTAAATGTAAGTGGATTAAATACTTTCACTAAAAGAGTTTGTCAGAGTGAATAAGCAAGCAAGATCCAACTACATGCTGTTCACAAATGATGCACTTTAAACATAATAACACAAGGATAGAAAAAGATGTATCCTGCAAATACCAGTCAAACGAAGGCTGGCTACATTAATATCGGATAAAGGAGACTTCAAGACATACTACCAAAGCAAAAGAAGGACTCTTTTAAATGGTAAAATGTTTGTTAACCAAAAATGTGTTAACAGAACTTCTAATTACATGAAGCTCAAATGGACAGACTTGAAGGGAGTAGACAAACCACAGTTATAGCTGGAGATTTCTACGTGTCTGCCTTGGTCATGGATGGAATGAGTAGATCAAAAATCAGTAAATGTACATGAGACTTAAGTAAAATTATCGAGTAGCTTGCTTGATCTCAATGACATTTATAGATGACTATATCCAGCAGCTGCAGACACCCAGCAGTGTTCTTTCCAAGTACACAGTAACCAGTCACCAAGACAGTGTATTTCCTGGGCCATAAAACAAGTCTAAAAACTTTAAAGGATTGAGGTCATATGGAGTATGTTATCTAACCCTAAAAGAATTAAGTTAGAAATCAATCAGAGAGATACTTAAAAATCTCCAAATTTTTGAAAATTAAGCAGCATACCTGTAAATAACCTTTGAGTCAAATGAGTCAAAGGGAAAAGAGAAAATATTTTTTTAACTGAATGAATGATAAAATTATATTTGAATTTGTGGGATACAGCTAAAAGCAATAGAGAGCTAATATATACCTTTAAATGCATATATGGAAAAAGAAAAAAGATTTAAAATCAGTAATTTTAGTTTCACCTTCAAAAGCCAGAAAAAGAAGAGGAAATTAAACCCAAAGGAGGTAGAGTGAAGGAAAAAAAATGAAAAGAGCAGAAATCAATGACATAGAAAATGGGCAAGCATTGGAGGAAATCAACAAAATCAAAAGATCAGTAACACTGAAAAAGCTCCAGCGAGTCGGTCTAATCAAGGAAGAGAGAGAGAGAGAGAGAGAGAGAGAATATTACCAATCTCATGAATAAAAGAAGGGACATCACTATAGATACTACAGATATTAAAAAGATAACAAAGGAATATTATTAACAACTTTGTAACCATGAACTTAGCCTAGATGACATGGACAAATTCCACAAAGGATACAAATGATCAAACTTTGCACAAGAAGAAATAGGAAGCTTGAAAAGCCCTGTATCCATCAAAAATGGTATTTGTAATCAAGAACGTTCCTACAAAGACAGACAGTGGCAGGTCCCAAGGACTTCACTGGTGAACTCTCAGACACTGAAGGAAGAAGTAGTTACATTCTTACACTCGCTTTTTCAGAGAGTGGAGGAAGAAAGGACGTTCCTCGCTGCTTTCTGTGAGTCAGCATAACTCAGATACCTAAATGAGACAAGGATATTATAAGAAAATTAGAAACCAATATCCCTCATTACATAGGTACAAAAATCCTTGACAAAGCATTAGCAAATTAAATCAAGTAATATAAAAATGACAATGCCTCATGACTAAGTGGGATTTATACCAGGCATGTAAGGTTGCTTTAACATTCAAAAACTCAATCAATGGTAATTGACCACATTAACAAAGTGAAGGAGAAAACCATATGATCACATCAATAGATGCAGAAAAAGCACTAGACAAAATTCAACCCCTGCTCTCGATAACTCTCAGTCCTCTAGGAATAGAAGGAAACTTCCTCAGTGTTAACAGACCTCTACATAATTAATCATACAGCTTACATCATAATTAATGGTGAAGTTATTGAATGCTTTCCCCCTAAGTTGAGAACATGGCAGGAATATTTGCTTCCATGACTTGCATCCAGTGTTGTACTGGGAGGTGTAGCCAGGGCGATCAGGCATGAAGGTGAAATAAAAGGCATAAGGATTAACAAGGGAAAAATTACATTGTCCTTATGGGTTGCATAGATAGAAAATGTTAAAGAATCTACCAACACCACCAACAACAACAACAAAAAAAGGATGCAAGATACAATGTTAATATGCAAAACAATTGTATTTCTGTATATCAACAGTGAACAATTGAAAAATAAAATTTAGAAATCAATACCATTTATAATAACATCAAAAATCATAAAAACACTTGGGTAAATTTAAAACTACTCAAGATCTTCACACTAAAAACTGCAAAACATTGCTGAAGAGAAATTGAAGATTGAAATATATGGTGAAATATACCACTTTGTGAATAGAAAGCCTTAATTTTGTTAAAATATTAATTGATCTTTTGAGTCAGTGCAATCCCAAACAAATTCCTACCAAACTCTTCCAAAATTCTAAAATTAACATGGAATTGCAAAGGTCCAAGAGAAAAACATTTACAAAATTTGGTAAAAGAAGAACTAAGTTGGAGAATTTAACCTCTTACTATAGAACCACAGTTCTAAGATGGTGTGGTATTGGCGAAGGGATAGATAGAATAGTGGAGCCAAGCAGAGTTCAGAATAGTCAAGAGACAGACAGGGAGAGAATATTTATAACTCAGGTGCCTATAGTCCCAGCTACTCAGGAGGCTGAGGCAGGAGGATATCTTGAGCCCAGGAGTTTGAGGTTGCTGTGAGCTATAAAGACACCACTGCATTCTACTAGCTAGAGTGACAGATCAAAACTCTGTCTCAAAAAACCAAACAAACAAAAAAAACCAAAAAAAAAAAACCAAAAAGAAACAATGTATGGTAAGTCTAAGAGTTTTTGTCTTGTTGGCATTCTTTTACTTTCATATTTTAAAATATATTTTGGCATTAACTCAATATTTAAACACTTGAAAAATACTAGAACATTAGCATGTTTTATTGGTCATGAATTTTTTCCAAAAAGTAAAACAGCACCAAAAATATTATTTTAAATGCCCATGGATTAGATGAATGTTTTATTCATGTAATCTTAGCTGCCAATTAGCATTTGTTCTTCCTTTTGGTACACAGGAGGATTAGAAATAAAATGCCAGGCGAAGTTCTCCCAATCAAACTTGAACAGAAGCAAAATAGCAGTGATACGATTCGGATTTTACAAAATGACTAAGGAAAATTGTATTAAGCTAATTAAAGAGAACCATTTTATTGTAGCAAAACAATATTAAATAGATATGTCCTACGTCCTTAAGATAAGAAAATGGAAAGCCAAAATCCGATGGAGAGATTACGGTTGTGATGGAGAACTTTAATTCTTTCTTATCAGCGTGTGAGTCATCAAACAGACAAAAAAATAATGGCCAAGGATTTGAACAATATAGTTTGTGTGGTCAAATTGGTATTTGCTCGCTAGGAGTCCAGAGATGGGAGAAGAGCCAGACTGTATTTAGAAGGAATCTCACCGCCACCCACATCCCCGCACAGTTGCCGCCTGCACGCGCCGTCAGCGTGTACAGAGGAACATGCCGTGCAAACCAAATTAAATTGTTATATAAACAGTAAAATTAAAATCAGATGCCCAGATTGAACATTTGAAGCACACTACATGTTTCAAGTAAAGAATTTGGTAGAATGTGTGAAATATCTAATAGACTGATGTCAGGGTGTGTCACTTGAGCGCTGTAGCCCGGTGCTCTTCTGAGTCGTGTGCAGAGCACAGGGCCCAGGCTAAGGAGGTGATAGTATTGCTCCTTTTACTGTAAATTCAAAATGTTGCCCCTAACTGGGCAAAGGGTCGGTGGGATTGCTTGTATTGTTTCTTACAACTGCATGTGAATCTATAATTATCTCAAATATAAAAAGTTTAATGAAAACATATTCTCCTTCCCCTATATATTAATAGCGTATATTCAGTGACGTTTGTATAATAGGTAATATTATCTAATGCCCAAGAAAGGCGAGCCATCAGCCTGCAGTGACTTTCCTCTGGGCAGGTGGGCTGCCCGCTGGGAGGTAAGCGTAGCACTTCAGCAGGTTGAGAGCAGGGCCCTGCAAGAGCAAACGCAGACAGGCATTTCGTACTCTCCAGCATGTAACATGCTTTCACAACTGTTGGCCCAGGAACCATCCAAAAGATAAGCTGGAGAAAATACAAAATGCTGTACCCACAGGCCTATTCATGGTAGCACTGTTTGTAGTAGCAAAAAACCAGAAACCACACAGATACCCGTCAGTATGGGACTGGTTATGCAAACTGTGGTGCCCCCCCCCCCACACTGAGTACTGAGTGGGGGTGACAGGGAATGTGTGGGTGCTGTCTCTGTATTGCTGTCAACTCTTTGTTGTGTTTTATTTACTGGGAGAAGCAGCGTGCAGAGGAGTGTGTATAATATCCCATCACTTATCTATTAACGGCTTGGCAAACTATGAGCGTGTGCGTGCACACACACCCCTGTGTGTCTATATTACAAACAGCAAAAACTCGAGGAAAGGACAGACTAGAGGCCAGTGGAAACGGTTACAGTCTATCCGGGGAAGGTGGACGCAGTGGAAGGGGCAGGGATAAAGCCTGACTTCTCTGAGTTCACCTTGTTTTATAGGGTTATTTACTTTGGAATCATGTATTGCTTTACATAATTATAAAGCCAAAGTAAGAAGGCTATCCTTAAAAAAACAACAAAAAATAAAAAGAGAACCTAAACTATATATCAAGTTGATGCTATAATCCCACAGAGAAAAATGACCTCAAAGAGACTTTTAAGCAATTTGAATGTACAGCCCTAGTAGGGTATATCTTGAGCAAAAAAGAATTGAAAAAAATTTCAAAACTCTATTCAGTAATCAAGTTGTTGGTAATATTAGTGCTGTTTTGAAGCTATTTATACATATACTTACCGAAATGCATATTTGCACAAAAATAAAGCGAATAAGTAATTATGATAATTCTATAGAAACCAAGATTCTGAATGTGAGAAAAGAGAATGAAGCATAAAACCAGAGGAGTAAAACCCCTGTAATCTGAAGTATGAATTAAGACTCTATGGTATGAACTGGTGATGCATTCTTTACTTTTCAAAAATAGAATCTCATTTTCTAGCTTTCTCCCCTGACAATGACTGGGCCCGGTGGCCAGCCCAGTAGAAGTGAGCACCCTGCGGAGCTCTCGTACCATTTCCCGTTAATGTCACCAAGGCTCCTGAGAGAAACGTGTGATTCCAGGAAATGTTCAAGGTGAGGCTGGAACGCCTAGTCGTAAAGAAAGCAGGGAGCCTTCTCACAGACTCCCAGGGGTCACATCAAAAGCCCAGTTTAAAGGGGCTCCCTCTGGCCAGAAGCAGGAAGATTGAACATCGGGAAGAATTACGATGGCAGTTTATTGGAACGTAACAAGTATGTTAAAGTCTATGAATTCATAATAATTTCTAAATAAAACCCCTACTAGCTCAATTTTGAAGGTTGCTAGGGCACCAACTGGTAAATGAAAGGGAAGATTCAAGCAAGTGTTGGGCTTTCCTGGTAATTGAATAGTTTTGAGGGAAAATTATTCCTCACGGAAGAAGTGCAGAACTGCTGAGTCCCTTGGATGAAGTGTCGAATTAGGGCAGCGCCCACCAGTGGCACGGAAACCGCTAGCGGGAGCTTGCAGGGGACTTCGCAGTGGATGGTTCTGCCTGGCAACACCCGGACCCCCTGATCATCTCAGCATCGCAACCACGGAGACCCCAGACATGTTGTACGCCCTGGTGTGGTGAAATCCGAGGGACACAGCCCAGCAGGGACATCTTCTCACACACAAGTCACGCCTGATTCTGGCCCAGCCTCCGGTCTTGGGCCGGCCTACAGGAACCACCAGGCAAAGGGGACACAGGTGGAGCTCGCCATGGGCCTAGACCAGCATCCTTAGCAAAGACATGGCGGGGAGGCCAGAAGGCAGGGGGCCGGGGGAGAGTGGAGATTTTAAAGGGCCAAGACACTTGACTATTAAGTTCATCGTGTGGCCTCCTTTGGAGCCTGATTAGAACAAACAGCGGCAAAAAGACACATGATTTGGAGACAGACTGTATCATATTAAGGAATCATTGTTAATTTTTTAGACATAGTAATAGTCTTGTGATGATGTTTCTAGAAAGAGTCCTCAGCTCTAAAGGGTGCTATTTATGGTTGAAATGTGATGTCTGGGATTTGCTTTAGAATAATCCAGCAGCACGTGGGCAGAGCAGGGGTTGGTAATAAAGGAAACGACAGTGGCCAAATATTTATCACTGTGGCTCCTGAGTGACAGACGCCTGAGGTTCTCATATCATGCTTTATACTTCGGGGAATTTTTGAAAAGTCTTGTTCAAGAGTGTTTGTAAAAATCACGCCACACACAGACAACACACACGCTGCTCGTGCAGGCGCTGGGGACCTGGCCTGTGTGGGTGAGTGAGGAAGGGGCAAGGCCTGAAGCCCGTGGAGCAGTCACAGCAGTCACAGGGTGGGGACCCGGAGGGGACGAGGGGACAGTGTGACATTGTTCTGCAGCGTCTGCATACTTTTCCTTGTTTTAGCTCCTAAGAAATTCTTCTCACTGTTCTGCTAAATCTGGAAATTCCCCGGAGAATGATTCTCTGGTGAATGTGGATTCTTTTTGTTCAAATTAGCTCCAACGCGATCAAAGTCTTGTTCACAGCCTGGTTCACCAGGGGCAGGTTTCGGTGTCTGCTCACGGCTGGGCTCTGAGGCCCTCGCTGGTGCTCACTCGTCAGCGGCGCTGCCAGGCCAGAGCATCGCAGCGCGGAGCTGCTGACCAGGTCAACAGTCCGGAGCTTTCCTCGCCTTCACTCCCTCACTCCTGTCCCTGTCATTCTCCGTGTCCCTGCTGCGTGGAGAAGCAGTGTCTGTGCTGGACGCTGCGGGGACCCCGGAGGGGGAGGTGGCTCCCCTTTCTAGAGGCCTACAGCCCAGAGAAGTGCTGCTCCAACTGCACTTTGTGTGGGAATCGTCTCGGGAGCCTGTGAAAAACAAAGGTTCCCGGATTTACCGCCTGTCCCGTGCCAGGAAAGGATGATGTCCCTTGGCCCGTCCCTTCACCCCGCACGCACCGAGCTGGGCACATAAGCCAGATGAGGCCCGACCCCTGCCCCAGGGAGCTCTCAGTCAGACGGGGCCTTTTAGGGGCGTAGATGGTCCTGTCTCAACTTCACTCCAGGGGTGGACGTGCATCACCTGTTTATTCTGCCGTCTCCTCCCTTGGGTTCCAGTAGTCGAGTGACTTTGGAAAGTCCCAGTCAGTGATATTGGAAACCTAACACGTTGGACTAATAAATGCCCGTTATTGCCTTGTTAGAGGAAACCAGTGACTTCATTGTCCCCTCTCTGGGTGGACACTGGGCCTGCAGGAGCTCGCCTGGTGCCGGCAGGTAGTGGCCCAGGCAGCCACAGCCTTCTGCTCCCCCAGTGTCCTCCTCGTTTGTTTGCTGCAGGATGGACCTTTTGCAGTTCGCCGTGGCGGGGGATGGCTGTGGTGGGTTGGTGGAGACAGGGACACAGAAGTCGTCTTTTGGGGAGTGGGCTCGTTGGGCTTGTTCACGTGTGGCCCATATGCCTGGCAGGCTGCTCTAGCCTCTCCGCAAGGCAGTGTCCTGGAAATGCAGACCCCGAAGGCCTGGGTCTGGGAGGTCCCGAGGCCCGTAGAGTTTAGCCTGTTCACTTCTTCCTTTTCCCAGCTGAGGAAATGAAGGTTCATTTGAACCTAAGCTGTCTGTTTATTTCTAAGAACTTTCGGATCAGTGGTCAGAGTGAAACGTGTATGGACACATCATCAGCTTCATCCTTCTCTCAACCACGTGTTTCGAGTGCAGGGCTTTGTGCTGTGCCCTTAACGCCATCTCTGATTTGCACTGGTAAGAAGGTGGCTTATTGCTGTCCTATGGGCAGGTGAGCAGTTGGAAGCTGGGACAGGAACTGCACTTTGCCCAACGCCATACAGGGTGGGAGTTGTGGCCCAGGGTCGAGTTCAGTGTCCTCTGCTCTTTCCACAAGACCCGGTGTGCCTGTGTCCAAACTAAGCATCAGAAGGATACACAGGGGCAGGGCGAGTTCCCCTGGCCCATGGAGACCCTGTGGGGAACATGGCCCCAGGCCCAGAGCCTCCTCCAGGAGAGTCAGGACTCAGACCTTACAGGACGGGCCTGGTGCTGGTGGGAGCGGAAGACAGGGCTTCCCAGGCCAGGGGAGCAGGAACACATTCCCCAGAGAGCGGGTGAGGAGGCCTGCGGCGGGCACTGGAGTGGAGGGGCCCACCCGGCAGGCCGGGGAGCGGGCTGCTGACCACGCACTCACGTACCCGGAAGGCAAGTCCACGGCGGCCTGTGCACGCCCACACACGCGGGCCTCATACAGGCCATCACGGGGCCTGGCGTGGGTTGTTCCCGAGAGGTGCTGCTCACTCATTTCTCTGGCCTCTGTGCTCCTTTGAATACCGTCTGTCTACAGAGGGAATCGAGCCTTAGTTATTAACTGGTGTGATGTCATTTCTTGCTTCAAAGAAAAAATAATCAGAGCACACAGCAGGTTCTTTTTCCTTTGAATTTGCCAGAAATGTCCTTGACAAAATTAAAACACCGTGGAGTTCATCAGTTTGGACAGGGTAGCGAAAGTACCTCTAAAGTGGTGCGCGCAGACCAGCTGGTGATGCGGCATCTTCTAGAACCGCTGAGTCATCAGGCGTGTAATGCCGAGATCTGGGAGATGGAGGGGGTGCGTCGGAGGGCAGCTGAGGTTAGCGTCAGAAAGTTAATCCTTCTTGCAACTTAGCGGCTGGCTCTGGCCCCCACAGTCTTCCAGAGCTTGTATAATTCATGAGGTTTTGACAGAGCAGCATTAAAAGGATGTCTTTGATTTCATCCAGAAAGGAGACAGGCGTTGGCAGGCAGCACGACATTTGTGATGTGAGCTTGTGAAGCTAGCCACCTCTGTGATGTGCTTCGGCGGGGTGGCCCTGTGAGTCTGTGTCGAGCCGCATGTGGTCGGCGCTGAGTGCCTGTGCCGGGGACCTTGCATCTGTCCCCCAGGCTCTTGCTGAAATATGTAATCAAGGTCATTGTTTGTGTTTGACTTTTAACTGGTGTTCGCTGCTGTGCATTTATGCCATTTAGGAATCCCTGGGCCTCCTTCAGGGCCAGAAGTAGCAGCGATGAGAGAGAGCGCGTGTGAGGGAGAGGCCCACTTTCCAAACCTACTCAGGCCGTCCACCAGAGGAACTTGGTAGCCATCTGTCACCTGCGAGCCGCGGGAGGTAGTAACTCTCAGGGAACTGAGTATTCAGACCAGTCGTCAGCATTTAAAAGGACCTAGGAACTCTGCGCTGGGAAACACCTTTCAAAACTGAAGACGGATGTGATCTGGGTGTCATCACCGTGGTAGTTAATTTCTGTGTCAATTTGACTGGACCACCATGCCCCGGTGTTGAGTCAGATATTTTTCTGGATGTTTCTGGAAGGTGTTTTTGCATGAGACTAACATTGAAATCGAGGGACTTTGCATACAGCAAAGGATCACCCTCCACGGTGTGCATGGGCCTCGCCTCGCCCAACCCGTTGAAGGCCTCGCCAGACTGGCCTCCTCTGAGCAAGAATGCGGCCAGGTTTCGCACTGAAACTGCAGCTCTCACCTGCGTCTCCCGCCTGCCAGCCCACCCGTCAGACGTGGTCTCACGCAGCCCCGGCAATTGCGTGAGCCGATTCCTCAGGATAATCCCGCCGCGCGTTCGTGTGCAGATACGTGTGTACGTACCCTCTTGTTCTGTTTCTCTGGCCAACCCTGACTGATCCATCAACCAAGGAATAAAGATCCATTAGGGATTTTTAAATTTCTGTATATTGTTTTGTGTTTTTCTGTTAAATATATGACTTTAACAGGCTTATTTCAGTCAGGGAGTATTGCTACGTTACCAGAACAGCCGGAACTCCAGGCCCAGGGGCAGACCCCGTGGTCATCGCCCTCCCCCATCAGCCCTCCCAAGCTGCAGAGGGAGAGTCCCCTATGACTCACGGATTTGATTGGCCGTAACCGTGTCATTTGACCAATGGGAATGTTCTCAGGCATGGGCAGACACATGCCAGTAAGTACCTGGCAAAGGATGGCGTGGATGGCACAGAGCTGATAGAGCAGTTGCTTTGCCGCCAGCTGGGGGGGCCGCGGACACTGTGCTTTAGGATCTGGCCGCATCAGGAAGTGTGATTTACAGTTCTCGTTATGAGCCCGCACCCCGGACACGGGGCTGCTGGTGTGAATTTTAAAATGGCCGTGCTCCGCATTGCTGGTAGGCAGGCATGCGGTGCAACGGCCTGTGATGAATATTTCAGAGGAAATCATAGCAGAGGTTTTGCTTGCACAGCTGAAGTTAGTGCGCTTGAGTGTGAGCAAAGAATGGGAAACGATCTCTTTCATTTGAATGGCCTCAAAAATACATCTACATAAATACGTATACATGGGAAAATCTGATGCTAGAAGCTCATTCGTTTTTATTTCAGTGCCAAAAATTATCAGGAAAGTTTAATGATGCCATTAAAGGTGAAAAATTGTTCCTTTTATCATAATTTCTCTATTATAAAAAATAGAAGGAAAATTGGTTTTTTTTTTTTGCTTTATTTCCTACATTTCAAAAAGTGTGTATAAGTAATTTGCATTTAGTTAATCTGTAGTGACTTTGAACTTTCATTTTGTCGTTATATAAGCAAAACTAAATCCACTGTAGCACCTGGAATGCAGTTTTAAGAAGACCCGTAATGTCACGAGGCCGTAGGGTTTGTCCCCTGCCTCCCACCCAGGAACGGAGGGGAGGGGTCTTTCCTCTCCTGGAGCTGTGCATCCTCTTGAGCTCCGCTGGAAGATCAAGGCCCCGGCCGAGAGAAAACCGGTGACGTTCCCAAGAGAGCAGACGTGCAAATAGCCCCCATGGGGAAGGACTGAGGAAGAGCCTTCCGAGGACGCCTACAGAGTGGCTGAGAGAGCAGACAGGAGCTATCTCAGGCCTGTGCTCATTTCCCAGCAGGGAGACTGAGCAGGGTGGCTCCTAAGGCAGGACAGACACAGGCTGCAGGCTGAGTGACGGCGGGTCAGGGAGGGCCACCCTGGCTCACCCTGACCTGGTCCTGGGAACCCTCCCCAGGGGCTGCAGCCACGTGGATTAGTGGTTCCTCCACATGGATAAGTCTGCTGGGGACTAGAAAAGACCATTTCAAATTGGTCCTTGGTCTTTTTGGTTTTTTTAATTATGAAAAATGTTAAATGTACATGGAAGTGTAGATAGCCTAATGAACGATTTTGTACTTCCTACCTAGCTTTGTCAAATCTATGTTTTTTTTTTTTTATTTTGTTTCAGATCCTTTATTTCTTATTTAGAAATTAAATTTCACATATACTATTGAAGCCCCTTCTCTTCCGCTCCAGAGCTAAATAACTTGAACTTGGTTTTTATCATTTCTAAACATGCTTTAGTATGTTTGCCACATATATACTAAAGTATGTATCCACAAATGAATGTAGTGTGATACTACAATGTAGTGATACTACATTCATATAGAACTTTTTACAAATGGCGTACTTAAGTAACCTTTTGCAGCACACTTTATTTAATTCAGCTTTTATTTTTAATATTTATTGATGTTGATATGGCTATATTTAATTTACTTTAACATTTTACAGTTTTACATTGTATGAATATGACATAATTTATTCATTCTTGTGTTGAAAGACATTCACGTCGTTTGTGAGTATTTTACAATTATGCAATGCTCAGTTTCACCTTGGACGTGTCTCTTTATGCCCCTGTATGGGAGATGCTCTTTTCAAGACTGAAATTTCTGCTTACATGCTATCGGTAGGAATGTAAGTTGGTACAACCGTTATGGAAATTAGTTTGCAGGTTCCTCAGAAAACTAAAAATAGAATTATCATGTGGTCCAGCAGTCCCAGTTCTGGGTATATAGCTGAAGGAAAAGAAATCAGTGTCTTGAAGCAATATCTGCACTCCTGTGTTCATTGCAGCATTGTTCCTGACAGCCAAGACAGGAAAACAGCCTAAGTGTCCATCAACAGATGAATGGATAAAATGTGGTACATGTTTATTAAATACATTATATGCATTATAGATATGTCATATATTATATATAAATATATATGTACACATTATATATGTGTGTTACTCAGCCTTGAACAAAAAGGAAATCCTGCTATTGGCAACAGCGTGGATGAACCTGGAAGACACATGCTAAGTGACACAAGCCAGGCACACAGTGACAGGCGCTGCCTGATCCCACTGACATGCGGAGTCTGAATAGTAGAACCCACAGAAGCACAGGTAGAGAGGGGATTGCCAGGGCCCGAGGGGCTGGGAATGGAGAGAGGTTGGCCAAAGGGTACAAAGTGTCAGTCATAAAGGATGGGTAACTCCTGGAGCTCTAACATTCGGGGTAGCACTGTAGTTAACAATACTGTATACTAGACATTCACCAAGAGGGTGGAAATTGTGTACTCATCACAACAAAATGGCCACCGGGAGGTGATGGGTATTTTAATGAGCTTGATTGTGGTGATCATTTCACGGTGTATATGTTTATCAAAACATCAAATTATACACCTTAAATATAAACAATTTCTATTTATCAATTATACCCCAATAAAGTTGAAAAAACCCACTAAAATTAAACAAAATTTGTTATTAGGATTGTATGAACAGTCTTTTAAAATGAAATTTTATAAACATATTTACATTGTGAATTTGTCTCTTGGCTATTCTAGTCTACTTGACAGTAAAATTTCATGACTATGAAAATTCCCAGTGTAGTCAAAAGTGAAAATAAATCAATAAAATAAGACTCTAAAAATTCCTTAGAAAAGTTTTACAGGGTTACAGGATACAAACGTCTAAATACACCAAGTTGCTCCCCAAAGTGGCCGCATCGCGCCTCCACCCACCAGCAGCGTTTCTCTCCTGAACTTCGTATTCTTCGTATTGTTAGTGTTTGCCCTTCTGAAAAATGCGAACTGACCTTGCCCTGCACACGCGGATCACTGGCGAGGCTGAGCATCTTTTCCTGTTTTCCTGGACCACTCAAATCTGGTCATATCCTTGGCCCATTTTGTTATTAGGTAGTTTGTCTTTTTCTTACTGATTCCTAGGAGGGCTTTAAAATATGTTATTAATATATTCTGTCAGTCATATATTCACCACAAATATCTTTTTCTAGTTTGTGATTAAGACACCTTAATATAGTGCCTTTTGTTACATAGAAGTTTTACATTTTTATGTCATCATCTTCATCAGTTCTTAAATGTTATGTTTTATGCTCTAAGGTTTTGCTGTTATGAGTTGCTTTCTAATCCCCCTTGGGTTTGGCGTCGTGTATGGGGTGGAGTGGGGCTCTGGCGTTGCTCTTCCCATTACGAACAGCCAGTAGTTTCTCCGTGTGTTTATGGAACGGTCCATCCTCCCACCGGTCAGCACGGCCCCCGCTGCCAGAGATGAAGCACGCGCTCGTGTGGCCGTGTCTGAGTTCTCCTTCCACTGGCCGCTCTGTCCTGGGCCTGGAACACGTGGTCTGTGTTAGTCCCACCAAGTGTCTTGGTCGCTGGCAGTCTTCACCTCGGCTGTCTGTCCTGGGCATGTCATGCTGTTCTTGGCTCGTTGCCGTTCAGTATCAACTTTGGAACAAGGCTTCATAGTCCACAGAACTCCTGGATAGAGGATAGGGAGTTTTCATTGGAAATACTTTGGATTTATAAATTAAAATGGCATCTTTTTAATTTTGAATCTTTTTGTATATTGACCTGGTATATTTCTTTGTTTAATTAGGTTTTCTTTTATGTCTTTCTGAGAACTTTACGTCATTTCCACAGATGTCCTGTACATATTTGGTGTGATGGATTCCTGAGTTCCTCCATCTCCACCCCAGCAAAAATCCTGCAGGGGTGGGCTCCCCGTGCCCACAGGTTGCCCACCTGCCTTTGGCTTTGGCTGGTCAGAAAGCCCTTTCAGTCTCCTCTGCCTGGGAGCGCGAGGGTGCTGAGTGCTAGGGGTCCCCCAGAAGTGACGTGGCCTCCATCACCTCCCAGCTTTCCTTTGGAACAGCTTTTGCAGTATCCTGGCAGATTTACTAGATAGAGTTTACTAGAGGTAGTAAAAAAAAACAAAAACAAAAATCAGGACTGGGAGATTTCAGCTCTCTGATCCAATTGGAATGGGTTCAGGGCTTTTTTTATGGTCCTTTCCAAAGTGCATCTGGGCTCTTACATGAATTGCCTTTCCCTTACTAGAGAAACTGAAGGTTTTCAACAGCAGTGTTGGCAGTAGGAACGGTGTTTCTCCTTGACCTCTGGAATCCTTTGTCCCCAGAGTCCTGCCCTTTCCCCAGGGGGAGTATTTTGGAGCAGACTCTTCTAAAAGACTTGTTTTTTGGAGGGGTGACAGGGTAGCATGGAGCATGTCCAAACACAGCCCTGATCTCACCTGTGGCTGTTCTGTCACCCTGACGCTGGTGTCACCAGGCACCGTGCACACGATAGGGCCACGTTGCAGGAGCTGGACTCTCTTCCCCGTGCCCTGCACAGCAGAAGCCATGTTCCTCCCACCCATGTGCGTCGCACCCCTCTGGGGATAGGTCAGATGATGCACATCGTGGGTGGCCGGGGTCCTGGAGAGTCCTACCTGTGCCCCATCACCTTTACTGACAGTTCTGCCCTCATCGGACCCCAGGGAGTTGTGTAGCTTTGGGTGACAGGCTGTTCTTGGCAGACAACTGCGCCCTGAGCTCCATCTGGGCCCTCCCGGGAGGACAGGGGCCAGGTGGCTCTGGAAAGCACAAGGAGGGTCAGGTGCTTGACTTGTGGAGCCTACACCCCGTAGAACAGATCCTGTGACTGGAGGGTTTCCTGAAGATGAGTCCCCATCCCGGCCTGGGCATTTGACCCGGGTTCTGGACGGTGAGGGCAGTGAGTGCTGGGACCTGGGCGGGGGAGGCTCGGGCTGGGTGGGTGGGAGGAGATGGGGCTGGAGTGGGTAGACGGTGACCAGATGGGGCTGCAGCGGAAGGGCTGTGTTCGGACGGTGAGCAGCAGAAGGGCAGAAACCCAACGGGGGCGGGGGCGGGGGGGGGGGGGGTCTAAGGCCAGCGACAAAGACTCAGAGACCAAGGGGCGAGGCCTCAGGGAGCAGAGGTGAGAGGGTGCCCACGCCCCGCCTTCCCATTCTGCATCCGATTGATGCCCTCGTCAAGCAGAGCCCCCTCTGCCAGTGGCGGCCACGGAGCGATCGCTCAGCCTCTGGCTGGACGAGAGCCTTGGCTACATTAGCTTTGGGCTTCTGTAGGTCAACATGTGCGCCTGCCAGGATCCGCTTTAAGGAACCAACCGTGTTTGTCTTCCTCGCCAAGCACAGAACACGTGCCCGATTTGCATGGCGCTCACGGTAGTACTTGGGCAACGTGAGTCAGTCTGGCCCCAGCAGACTTATTGTCAACTAGTCAGTCAAAGCTGCTGTTTTCTTAATTAGTGATTAAGAGAGGGTAATATTGAAATGATCTGAAATAAAATTTGCCAAAAGGTTCTCTTTTATTGTATTACTCAAAACCATATTCATCACTCATCACAATCTTAAGGAAAATATTCCTGACTCATTTGTTAAGTGACTTGAGTGTCTCCTCTGCAGACTGGCAGTGCCAGGAAGACTGGAGATGCCCCCACTGCAGAGGAACGGGGGGCAGGTGTGGGGGATTTTGCCCCTTGGACTGGTGGACGCTGGGCCTCTCAAGCCTGTCACTGCCCTTGTCTCGCCAGGGACACCCTTCCATCTTCTCATCTCTCCAAACCTCTGCTGGTCCCCGGCATGTGGGAGTCTTTCCAAGGCAGTGCCCGCTGCCTCGGCCCCGGCCTGTGGGGTGAGGTGGTCGGGGCCCCAGGAGGGAAGGAGGCTCGGTTTCTGAAGCCATCAGGTTCCAGGGGTCGATTGTGTTCTGGGGTTTTTCTCGAGTGCTGGTTCTGCCCGCAGGGCTGCAGCTGTGGGTGCAGATGGCACACACAGGAGAGGGCCCAGCATTGGGGTCAGGGGCAGGGCTCCCTTGGGGCAGAGTGGGAGGGTGAGGTAGGTGGGATTGGGCCTTTAGTGCCCTGAGGGGACTGTGGGCTCTGTCCTTCCTCTTCCTGACAGCCCCGGAAGGTTTTCGGCTGAGGGCTCATCAGGGTGGGGGGGGGGGGGGGAATTGTTGCAGGACTCACTCGCTGCCGCTTTTTCCGCTGCACCACGACCCCTCCAGGTGGAGGACAGCTGTCCTTTATCTAGTGATAGCCAGAAATTGCCCGGTAATCCTCATTTATCAAGGTAGCTGAGCACCTCACACCCCCAATCCGGAAAATTCTACACACATGATGGTGTTTTCCTGATCTGGTCTCTTTGGATTTCTGCTGGGAAAAGAAGGGGAGAGCTTACAGTTTTGCAGGTGACCAGCTGTGGGGCGGCCAGGGTGGCAGTGGAGCTGGCCTGTGTCACGCGGTTGCAGCCGCTACTCGCGCCGGCCTCCCTGTTTACACACTGTGCGCTGGGCTATGATATTTATTGTCTGGGTTAAGCTTCATTAAAGCAGAAGCCCATTTTCCATTTATGATATGAATTTTTGTTTATCATACTACTATTTTAATATAATTTACCAAGTCATGGAAGACAAATAATCCACTTAAGTGAAGCCGTAAAACGACCTTTTCCCCCAGTGCTGTGTTTCTGTGGGAGTGAGGCCTATCCTCTATTCTGCTCATCAGCTGAAGACTTCTGGTGGGGATGCAGAATTTATGGCCCAGCCTAATGAATGCAGAGCCAGAGTGGGCAGGAGGGCCGGCCTGAGGCCGACCTTTGCACTCCCTGGTTAAATAAAAGGCTGCTAAGCAAATTAAGAGTGTAAACAGGATTCCTTGGACAACCCATCATTCTGGAACATCCCTGAGTACTCCTGGGGATCTTTCCCCTCTCAGTATTTACAATGCTAATTACCTGTGATGCATTCCTTAGGGCCCATTCCCTCAAGGCTTTAAAGATCTGAAGTTTCTTTTTGTTTGTTGTTCAAGTCACCTTCAGTATTTAAAAGGAAAAGGCATGTTTCTTAAGATGTATTCTCAGTGTCAACCTTCCGCTAATTCAGCCGGTCCTCTTCCCGGGCTCCCGGCAGGCAGCCTGAGTGAGTGGATTTGGCTGTGTGTAATTGCACCGTCTCTAATCCTGCTGTTGAGCATGGGGCAGGGATCACAAAGGACAGGGCGTGCAGCAGGCCCCCAGGCCAGTGGGAGAGAGGACATGTGACCACTGAGGGTGACAGTGTGGCAGATGCTGCAGCAGAGACACAGACAGGCTGCTTGGAAGAAGGTGCGGGACAGCCCACTGCCTGGGAGAAAGTGGAAGTTCACCTGGCAGCACAGACCGGGGCGGGGCGGGGGGGCAGGGGGCGGGGCCTGATCCCTGCTGGAGGAGCCACACTGCAAAGGCAGAGCCGAGGCCGGAACTGGCCAGGCCTGTCAGGGATGTGAGAGGGTCCGAACATCAGGTGGGAGATGGGTGAGGGTCCGATGTCAGGGCGTTTTAAAATAAAACTGTGATATGACAAGAGCTGGCTGAATTAGAAAGGGCATCCCTGCCAGATGTGGTGGCTCATGCCTGTAATCCTAGTATTTTGGGAGGCCGAAGCAGGAGGATCACTTGAACCCAGGAGTTTGAGACCAGCCTGGACAACATAGTGAGACCCTATCTCTACAAAAAATTAAAAAATTAGTCATGCCTCTAGTCCCACCTACTGGGGGGGGGCGGAGCTGAAGCAGGAGGATTGCTTGAGCCCAGGAGTTCCAGGTTGCAGTGAGCAGATGGGCAAGAGAGCGAGACCCAAGACATTGTCTCAAAAAAAAAAAAGAGGAAGAAAGGGCATCCTAGTTGCGGGGTGGAGAGGGCTGGCAGGGGGAGAGTGCAGGCTGGGCAAGCCGTGTGGACACTGCTATGAGGCCTAAGCAGCATTTCACTAAGTTCGAATAGTTAGCTTATTTTAGTTCCAACCCAGACAAACATTTACCATTTTAATGGTTGTGTATATTTTAATGGATATTAGAAGAACTATCTAGCACAGGAAACCTACACTACAAAGCCACAGTAGTAATTTACTTAAGATTTTTTAAAAAATGAGTGGATTTAAAGAAAAATGATGTGGCTGTTTCTGGCGGTGTGGTGGACGCGATGTCCAGAATGCCCTCCTGTCCCAGAATGCACCAAAGGCTGTTGGTGTGTTTCTTAAAAACATAACCACAAAGGAAGAGAGACCATCAGAGACCAGAAATCTTGAGAAAATATAAATCTGGAGAGATGAGTGGGCAGCATCAAAGGTGGCATTTACCCAGAGGGATCTGCCAGTCTGCACTGATTTGCATGAGCCCAGGTAGGAGACAAAACCTGGAGACAGTCAGAGACTAAACAGGTGCGCGGGCTTGCCTTTCTCAGCTATGGCCACGGAGGTTAAAGGAAAATGCAAAGAACCTCCCCCGAATTTCCAACCACAGTCCTATATTCACGTGGGTTTGGAGCCCCAATTGACATTTTTTATTTGGCCTGAAAAATTGCAAGCTGAAAATTTGGTTTAAAGAAGTCTGGGGATAACAGTGTCCTCGGGCTCCAGCAGAAGCAAATGCTTTTTTTTTTTTCACCACAAAGAAAATCATTTTTGATACAAGCCTCAAAGAATTTCAAGCAATAAACATTCCAAGCAGTGTTAGCTCCGAAAGAGGGGAAATCACTAAAGTATAAGGAAGCAAGCCACCAGGAGCAAGACTCAGCGGAGAAAACAAACTACAGGAGATCCACAAGGATTTTAGAATGATCTGAGATACACTATCAAATAAGTTTAATATATTTTAAATAGTAAAAAGAAAGGTGTTAAAGAAAGAGAGGGGAACTATTAATATTACAATTTACAAGGCAGGTCTGAAGAAAGATCCAAGGTTCAAATTTAAATAGATTAGATGAGTGAAACAAATTACGACACAGTTGAAGAGATGATTAATGAACTAGAAGAGTGATTTGAGGAAGGTATCTCTTCCAAAGAGACAAAGAGATAGGAAATAGAAAAAGAAAAGTTAAAAGAAATGGAGACTGGAGTCTCTAGAAAAAATTTTTTTAAAAATTCCTAATTTTTTATATTGTTTGGGAGGAGAATAAAGATAATGATTCATTTTAGACCATTAAACTAATTATACATTCTTAAAATTTGTAGGGTTCCTATTAAAATAACGGAACCAGTTCAGTAATGTCTGGATTTATGGGGCTAGGACATCAGAATGAGGGGAAAGTAAGTCAATCCACGTGTAGGCAAGAAAGAAAATAATAGAAAAAGTGAAACAATTGGACACTTCAAAATAAGAGGATGCAAATTAACCTAAATGTGTCAGGAATCACAGTCAGCAAAGACTGAACTCCTCAGTTAGAGATTGTGACTGGGTTTTTAAAAATCCAGAACTAGGTTGGTTATAATAAAAAAAAAAATAAAGGCTGGAAAAAATATACCAGGCATGTTATAACCCAACAGTTAGCAGCAAACAATCAGAAATTAAAATTTTCAAGACACTACTTTCAATATCATTAAAAAATATGAACTTATTAGAGAAAATCTATCAAAAGATGTAGCAGACCTGTACTCTGAAAACTACAAAACACGGGTGAAAATAAAGAAGACCCAGATACTCAATGAGTTATACTATGCTCGTGAGTCAGAAGCTCCACTATTGTTAAGAGGCTAATCCTCTCGAATTGATCTATAGATTCAATGCAATTCCAATTAAAAATCCCAGCAAGCTTTTTTGTAGAAATTAACAAACTGGTTCTAAAATTGATATGTAAATGCAAAAGACTTGAATTAGCAAAACTACTTAGAAAAAGAACAAAAATGGAGGGCTAGCATTACCTGATTTTTAATTCAGTAGAGAAAGGATAGTTTTTCATCAAATTGCTGGAACAATTGGATATCCAGGTGCATAAAAATGAACTTCAATCCATACTTTATGTAACACGCAAAAATTAATTCAAAATGGATCATAGACCTAAATGTAAAACATAAAACTACAAAACTTCTAGAAGAAAGTGTTTGTGCCCTTGACCTAGGCAAAGATTTCTTAGGTATGACACCAAAAGCGTGATCTGTAAAAGAATAAATTAGTAGATTGAATTTCGTTAGAATTTAAAACTTATGCTTTTCAAAAGTCACTGTTAAGACAATGAAAAGAGAAGTTACAGATTGGAAGAAAATATTTGCAAAGCATATACCTAAGATTTATATCCACAATATATAGAAAATAATTCTCAAAACTTAGTAATAAACCAAACAACTGTGTAAAAAATTTGAATAAACACTTCGTCAAAGAATGTAAAATAAGCACATGAAAAGATATCCAAAGTTACTAGTCATTAGAGAAATGTAAATACGTAATTTAAACCGTAATGAGATACTACTATGAGCCTATTAGAATGGCTCATATTAAAGACTGACCATGTCAAATGTGATGTGCTGCTTGTAGGAATGTAAAATGGTACAACAACCACTTTGGAAGAATAGTTCAACAGTTTCTTCAGAGGTTAAGCATACTCCTACCATATGACCCAGCTATTCTACTCCCAGGTATTTATCCAAACAAATGAAATCATAGGTCCATGCAAAGATTTGTAGACAAATGTTCATAGCGGCTCTGGGTGTGATAGCCAAGAACTGGAAACAACTCACTGTGCATCAAGAGATGAATGAGTGAACAAGCGGCGGTGCCTCTGTGTGATGGAGCACTACTCAGCATTCACGAAGAACGAACTGTTGGTGCACGTCATGTCACCGGGGAGTCTCAAAGTAATCATCCTCAGTGAAAGAAGTCAGACCCAAAGAAGTACACACTCTACGATTCCATTTATTTTAAAGTATAGGAAATGTAAACTAATGTTCTGTGGCAAACGTCGATCATGATTGTCTGGGGACTGGGAGGGGTGGGGGGAGGGCGCACACGTGAGCCCAGGAAGGCTTTTGGGGATGGTACATGTGTTCACTGCCTTGATTGTGATGGCGTTTTCACAGGTGTATGCGTATTTCAAAACTTACCAGATTATAAACTTTACATATGTGAAGTTTATTGTATGTCAGACCTCAATAAAGCTGTTTAAAATAAATAAATTACCCACCAAAAATGATATGTACCTATAGTCATATTAGACTCCTGGTCCCCACATCGAAGTCTTTAGAGCTTTTGCTATCTCTAAAGAGATACAGAAGCTAATATATATATAGATACTGTTCAATACAACACGAAAATAAAACAATTTTGAATTTGTATGCTCCTAATAACTTAGCTTCCAAATACATAAAACAGAGATTGGCAGAACTATAAGGAGAAATCATATAAATCCACTATCATAATCAGAATTTTTAACATACTGCTCAGTTAGTGATAGATAATCAGCAGATGAAAAATACCAGTAAGGATTTATAGGAGAGTTGAACAACACTATTGAATAACTTTATTTAATGGACATCTATAAAACACTTTATCTAAGAACTCCAGAATACATGCTCTTGTAACACGTACCTATTAATAGCAGGCATTTATATGCTACTTTCTTTGTTCCAAGCATATTCTAAGTGCTTTGCATTGTTTATTTGATCTTTAGAACATTTTACAAGTGAGGAAACTAAGGCACAGAGAGGCCAGGTACCTCGTGGCAGATCACACAGGAAGTGGCAGAGCCTGGACTTAAACGCAGGCACTCTGGCTCCAGGGTTTGGTTTCTTGATCTCTAACTATACTGCCTCCTGGGACATTTGTGAAAATTGATTGTATTCTACTCCAAAAAGCAATCTAAGCAAATTTAAGAGAATTGGCATCATGTAAATCACATTCTCTTATAATGCAATCAAGTTACAAACCAATTACCAAGAACAGCTAAAAAGAAAAAAAAAAAATGAACCACATATATTTATAGATTTTTTAAAAACTTACTGGTAAAGAAGCCATCATTCAAACAAGGAAGAAAGTAGAAGAGTCTTAGAACTTAAAGGTAATAAAGATTCATTAAAACTCTGAGATGTAGCTAAAGTCAGACTTACAGAGGAAATTTATAGCATTAAATGCTTGCTTGTATTAGCAGTGAAGAAAAGCCAGACATTAATGAGCTAATCATCTAAGTTAGAAAAAGAACTGAGTAATTAAAAATAAGTAGGAGCAACTCTACTTTTCTGGGTTTGAAAATATCCACAGCAAAAAAATTAAAAGAGAAACAAAGTAGAGGAAAGGAAATGGTAAAGATGACAGCAGAAGTTAGTGACAGAGGGAAGCTCAGCAAAGCTGAAACTGATCCTCAGCATCAAAATTCGTTATGAGAAGATGAAGGAAGTTAACTAATCTCGAACAGGATGGACACCTGAAATGAGAAAAAGGCGTATAAAATGGTATTAATAATCCCAAATAGGATATGACTACAAATGCAGCAGAGATGCAAAGAAAAATAGAATATTATGAACAAATTTAAAAACTTTGGTGACAAATTCCCAGAAAAGTAAAATTTTATAAAAATTTGAGAAAGTCTGGATTGTTTTATAACCACATAGAAATTAAATCAGGAGTAAAAGTCTTTCCCCAAACTAAATGTCAGGCCCGGCACTGTTACAGCGGTGCCCAGCCAACGTTGGAGGGACACAAACCCAGTCTCGTGCAGCCTCTTCCTGAGATGGAAGAAGAGGGCAAGAGGCAACGTAACCTTCACACGGAAACCAGACGGGGACTGTTCCGGAAACGAAAATCAAAGGCCAGTCTTAAAACTGTGAGCACAGAAATCCTCCATGAAATACGAGCAAACAGGATCTAGCCCTGATTGAAAAATATAACACGTTGTGACCAAATCGAGTTTATTCCGGGAATGCAAGGTTGGTATAACATTAAAGAAACTATTATATGATACTCTTGTAATTCACCACATTAACAGATTAAAGGAGGGCAATTTGTCAACTCGGCAGATTCAGGAAAAGCATCTGATTCAATTCTGTAACCATTCACGATAAGAACTCTAGTAAATTAGGAATAGAAGGGAACTTCTCTAACCCGCTATAGGTTATCTACAGAAAAGGTCTCGAGCAGAGATTATTGTCCAGAGTGAAACGCTGGAAGCATCCTTCCCTTCCAAAACCAGGAGGCGGAAGGCAAGGAGGCCCACCCCTGCCCGCAGTGTTCTCATGTTGTAGTGTCAGCTCCAGCCAGCGCGGTGAAGCAAGACACAGCAGCAGCCGCCTGTCTGCCTGCGTTTTCCTCCTCTGTGTTCTGGCCGCATGGTCAGTCCAGCGGTCGCCTCCCGGTGCTACTCACTGGACCCTTCCGCCCCATCTCACACTCTCCGGGGCCTGCCCCCGGCTCCCTGGCCATCCTTTAGGCTGTTCAGTCCTCTGTTTATTTCTGGTCCAGACCCCCGGCCAGTCTCCTGGACTCGTGTGTCCAGTGCCCACCTGACATCTCCGCCTGGATTCCCAACAGATGACTTCCACTTGGCATGTCCAAGGGACAAATCACAGCCTTCCCACCAAAACTCTTTCTCCTACAAACTTTTCTGTAAACCTTTCCCCGTGTTAGGAGATGGCAGCGTCATCCTTCCATCGGTTGAGACCAAAAATGTTGGTGTTGCCCTCAATCCGTGTCTTTCTCTCCTACCCCAGTTCTCTTGTGCATTTTGTCTGCTCAACCTTCAGGGTGTATTTAGAATTTGGCCCCTTCCCAAGGGCTCTACTGCTGCTCCTCAGCCTGCATCGCTGGCACGTCTTGATTTGATGGTTGCCAGACCCCGGCTCTGTCCCCCGGGTGCTGCCTCTCCCCACCCTGCCCTCCGCCAAGTCTGCTCTCAGCGCGCCAGCTGAGGCCCTTTTGAAGCCCACCTCTTTTTCCGGGTCAGAGCTCCTGAGGTCAAGAGAAGGGGGCAGCAACCTAAGGCCCTGGGCACCTGCACCCACCCTGCCGTCGCCACCCGCCTCAGCTTCCGCGTGGCTCAGGTCACTCTCTTGTGGCCGTGCCGTCTCCTCACTGTTTCTGGAACATGCCCAGAGCCTCCAACCGCACTTTGTGTTTCCTGCTGCTTCTGCCCAGGACGTCTCTCCCCCGCATGTCTAAATGGCTTTCCGTCTTTGGGTCTTTGCTCGAATGTCACCTTAGGTGCCTGACCATCATGTTGGAATTGCAGGCCACCCCCCAGACACACAAACTGCTGCCGATTGCCATCCGCCTTCCTGCCTTAGGATTTTTCCGTGGCCTGTCACCGTCTTGTGCATCGTCTATTTTATTTATTAACTTAATAACCTTAAGAGAAGTCATACAGGTATCATGTGGACAGGGCAGAATTGCAGAGGCAGCACCCTGAGAACTGAAGTGTTGGGAACCCCCCGTCCTGCAATGGGCAGCGTGTGCGTGGGCTGCTGCGGTGGCCCGGGGGACAGAGGTGCTCCTGCTGGGAGCGTGAGCCCAGAGGGGAGGTGACGGTGGTCCTGGCTTCAAGGACCAGTAAGGAGCGAGCAGTGACGGGGGCAGGGAAGGGCACGTCTGAGGGCAGCGAGGAGAGGCACGGGGTGGTGATTTGAGGGGGAGTGAGCCGCATCCGTCCTTCTGCGCCCCACGGCTTCCTGCCAGCTTCGTTCCCCTGGTGATTCCCGGGCAGGATCGGGGACTTCGGTGTAGACCCAGCGCCTGCTCTGCTGCTTCCCTGGGTTCAACCCAGATGAATTTTCCAACTTCTCGGGCTGTTTCCCCGTCCGTGAAACGGGAAAGTAGCTCCCTCGTACGGTCACGTCGAGGAGTAGACTCTGTGCCTGCCACGGAATTGGTGCTTGTGGAATTTGTCTTTTATTATTTTTGGCCGTTACCTGCGCAAGAGGAGAAAATGAGCAGCTGCGTTTGATGCCGAGAGCGTGGTCTGCTCTTCACGTCCTGCGTACCAGGCTGCTGGCGCCGAAAGAGAAATGGTGTTTGTTTTAGTAGGACGAGAATTTTGAAATTAAAGTATTAAGTAAAAGTGAGCCAGTCAACAGGGCTCTGCGTTTCTCTGAGCCCGACCGGATGACCCCGACCGTCACAGATAACTTCGCAGCTGTGTTGATGACTCCGCACGTTAACATTCTCTCCTGCCGTTTTCTCTTTCAGTCTGAACCCGAGGGCTTTTCTCATTTCCACTTGTACGTTTGTGCTGCTTTTCTCACGAGATGGAGGAAAGAAATACTAGAAGAAAGAGACTTTCAAGTAAGTAAATGCCGTTTCAAAAGAACCCGAGTCAGGTTTTCTACTAGGAGGGAAGTTCATTAAACTTCAGTTGGCAGGATGGTTTGTGAAAGAGCTTTGGGAAGCGCTGGCTGCGCCCTGCCACAGCCCTGCGGTGTGGAAGCTCACGCGGCTGCGGAAGCAGACCTGCCGTGGTCACGTGGTCGCTTTGGTCACATGGTCGTGCTTGGTCACATGGTCGCAGTATAAGCACTGCCGACATTGCCAGGTATTAGTTGAGGCTGCATAACCAGCTCTGCACAGAAACGTCCTGGAGCCAGCGTGTCCTCAGCAGTGTGATTCCTGGAGAGGGTGGCATGTGACCTCCGTCTCCCCACCGTGCCTGCTTCCTCCTCCCACGGCGTCTCTCTGCCCACTGGGAGGTGCGTGAGGGTGGTGCTGGCCGAGCGGGCACCGGCTGCCCCCCGGCCTGGCCATTTGTCTGGAGGGTGAGGGGCCCGGCCGCCCTGGTGCACAGCAGCTGCTCCCCGGGGGACCCTGGCCAGTGGGCAGCCCGTTGTCAGTGCAGGTGGCTGGCCAGGCGTCTCAGGCCTTTCTGGCCCGGTTGTGTCTGGGACGCCCTGGATGGGGACACAGTGTGGTTGGAGGCCCCAGGCAGATGAGACTGCCCTCCTGGGTGGGCCCTGCCTGGTGGTGGGAGGTGGGGTGGGGAGAACTCGGGCTGACGTGAGTCCCCGAAGCCACAGTGCACTGTATATGAGTGTGTGCTGATAACAGGCGATGTGCGGCTCCTCGTTGTCCCCCGAAATCGCTCTGGAGCCCAACTCCGGGCAGACCCCAAGCCACACATGTGCGAGGAATGGCCCCAGCTCACATTCTGCTTGCAGAGACCAGTAAAGAAACAAGTGACCTCACGCAAGGGGCTTTGCCTCTGTTTGCGCCTCCGTTTCCTCTGCTGCTTCCCCAATAGGGACGGTGCCACGATGGTCCCCTTCCCACAAGGTGACTCAAGGCAAACCAGGTGCACGCTGACCGTGGAAGTGTACAGGCATCACAGGCGATGTCTCTTCTTGTGACAGTGATGTGCAGTGAAGTGTCACATGTGTCCTGAGGGCTGAAGCAGGGCCGTGGTCCCCTGGGGGCACTGAGGATAGGGACGGCCCCTGGATGCCAGGGTACCTGAGCTGGGTTGGGGGAGGCGGGCCGAGAGGAGGGTGGCGTTGGGTCGGCAGTAGGCTTTCTGCCACCCTGTCATGTGATGGCGACGTCCAGTCCAGGGGACACAGGCAGGGGCAGACTTGGCCCAAAGCAACAGAATTCATGGCAGCCTTGAAAGATGCAAATGCCAAGGCACCCTCCATCCATCAACCTGCCATATTTTATCACACTCTGTGTGAGAGACACAATTTGTTTGCTGTTTGGCTGGAGACATTGCCCTACTGTAATGAGAGGGTGCACCCCGGGCAACTGATGGAAATGGTTTGCCAGCCTTCTCGGAGCCCTGCTCACCTGACTTGAGATTGAGGGAGGACAGGAGATGGGGCAGCCAAGCAGTTGGTGTGTGGGGCGCAGGGCGCGGGGCACGGGGTGTGGGATGCAGGGCCTGGGGTGTGGCACGAATGGTGGGAGCCCGTGGAGCCCCTGCAGCTTGCGTGGGGAGCAGGGGAGAGGCTGGCGGAGGAGCCACAAGACTGAATTTTCCGTCTAAGCCCAGAATAAATGAGTGCTTTGATGCCATGGGGCCTGGTGGAGCGCGTGCCAGGCGCACCGGGATGCACTGTGGGGCACTGAGCTAAATGGGAAAGCAGATAAGAGAAAACAGAAATTAAATAGAGAACCTGAGAGTCCTGGTGAGCCTGGGGGAATTGAGTTTGCAGTTGTGACATTTTAGGAAAACGCTTCTGCATCCATGGAAGGCAGCCTGAAGGGTGAGACCAGAACGTGAGGCCCCAGCAATAGAACATTCGTGGAAAACAGCTTTAAAAGCCCTCGTTCTTTGCAGCATTGTAATTTGTCCCTTGGGAAATAATGTGTTGCTTTAAGTCATTTCCATAGGAACAGAATCCTTTTCAGAGGACGCGGTATTCCCAAAAGAAAGGCAGAGCCTCTCCTGGTGTTAAACGATAGAGCCAGGCTGTGCGGGGCCGGGGGCGGTGGCTTGTGTTTCCCGGGTTTGATTCTGGAAAGCTTGGGCAGGACGTGGAAGTGGAGGCTCTGCCTGTTTCCCGTGTCCCTCAGCTTTTGAGACTCATCCAGGCGTGGTCTGGTTCCATCCGGGGCCTCCTACTCCTGGACGGCAGCACCTTTTGGAGTGCACGATCCCTCCCGTCCTGCGTGCTGGGCCCTGAGTTTGGACTTTTCCTGGAGAATTTGCTGTCTCCCCTGCCAGAGCTTGCTGGTGCTCAGAAGGGCCGTCGCCTCTCTAGGCAGCTCTCCCTCTATGCCTTTAATCCTACGCGCCGTCTGGACTCGGCCCCGCGGCCCTCCTGGCACCGCCCAGCGCTGCAGGTTCTGCAGGAGGGCGCCCGCGGGGCCTCTCTCTCCACAGCGCAGCTCCCGCCTCTGCTGCCCCTGGAGCTCGGGCCTCAGCACCTGAGAGGTCTGTAAATGCCTGTAATGAGTTGGTGCCCGTTGCCTCTTGCCGATGGCTGGTGGCCGTATTAGGAGAAGCCCGGTGGCTGCCCATCCGGGAGGCCTGCGAAGGCAGCGGGGACAGGGTGGAGGCCACGGCCCTCGTTGTGGATGCACGTTCCGTGTGGCGTCCGTGGCCTGCCTGGGCCCAGGCCCTGTGTCCTGGCAGGGGCCCCTCGCCGCTCGTGGTGCGCGTGAGAAGGAGGCCGCAGACACTGGCCTGCTGCGCTTGGCTCGGGAGCCTGCGCCCGTCTCCCCCAGACCCAGGTTGGGTTCCGTGGCATCTGTCCCTCAGTCGGGAAGCCAGTAGCAGGCGGGTGCCATGCCCGGTGTCAGGTTTCTGTCTGGTTCGATGACCCTGGCCCTCACAGCCTCCGTAGCAGACACCCTCGGAGGCCTCGCCCAGGCTGGGCCAGCAGGGAGGGGCAGGGGCTCGGGGGCCGCTCCTCAGGGGCCAGCACGGCGGGCGGGAGCCACTGGGGGAAAGAGAACCAAAGAGAGGGGCCCGGAGCACCTGTTGTGCAACGCGGATGGTGTGGTGAAGTTGGCGCCCAGAGTGAACTCGCACGTGGCATATGAGGGACCGTAACAAAGCAAAGGGAGGGACGGGCAGGGGCGGGAGGGTGACACAAACGTGAAGAGAACGGCCTTCCCCCCATACTTCAAGGAGGAATCGTCGAACAGAGCAAAGAGGATCATTTCACGCCAGGGCTGGTGTGCGCGGTGAGGGCGCGGCCACCGCACGGTGGGCGGCGGGCAGGAGCGCCTGGGAACCGGACCAGCCCCCGCGCCGGGAAGGGCGGCCTCGCCGACCCGTCGTGAAGGTTGTGATTCACGCACTTTTCTGTGTATATGGCAAAGTTAAAACTGTGTCAAACATACAAAGAAATCAAAGGAAGCAACTGTAGGAGGAAAGTGGAGGCATATTTGATTGGATAAAAAGAAGGTAGGTTGTGAATCTGAAATGACAAAAAAAAAAAAAAAAAGAGTGGTTTAAGAGTTCTAGGTGGAATTTAATTGTGCCAACAGAGAATGCATCTTTTTTCTAAGTGTTTATGAAACATTTGCAAAAATTAATCATCTAACGTAGGCCATAAAAGTTTTCAAAAATCAGAAAAACAGCAATGATACAGGCTGTATTCTCTGAGCATAATCCTTTAAAACTGGATAATAATAAAATTAAAATGAAATAATCAAGCACTTGGATATTAAAAAACCCTCTTCACATTAATGTGAGTCAAGATAGAAATAATCTTGCAATTACAGAATTCTATTCAAAAACATAAGGGGTCTGGCTGGTGCTGGGCTTACAAACAAATTCAAAGCCTAAATGCCGCTCTTATCCACAAACATTTTAAAAAATAAACTAAGCCTTTAACTCAAGAAGCTAGAAGTAGAAAAATAAAGCCAACTTAGGATAAAGACCAAGAAGGAATTAATGAGTAAAACTAAGTGAATGGATTAGAGCACACAGTTGATAAGTAGACTTGCTCAGAACATCCAGCATTCGAACATGCTGACGAAACAGGCAAACCTCTGGCAGGCAGAACCAAGGTGCATGTGCAAAAACAGTCCTCCTCTATGTGAGGAAGAGGAACTTAGATATTTTAGGAGAATAGAAAATGCTAAAATTGCCTCAAGATGGGATTTAAAAAACCAACCTGAATAGATCCATGATTTTGAGATAAATTCCGGTATTGCCAAGAGTCTTAGTTTTAAGTCTGTTCTAAGGCCACAGAGTGTCTTCCCAGTGTGTTCACCCTTTCACAAACCTCCTGTGTGACCTGCCCGGGACAGACGTGGGAGCCTTGGTGCTCCGTCGCACGGCCGGCCGGCCTGGCGCAGTCTGGACTGCTAATGACTTCTCTGCAGTGTCCGCTGTCTGTTTCTGCCGCCGTATATACGGAGTGATTTGGCCATTCCTGCTGCTCTACGTGACAGAATACCTTCGACCAAGTAATTTACAAACAACGGAGATTCATTTCTCACCGTCTGGAGGCTGGAAGTTCAAGATCAAGGCATTGGCGCCTGGTGTCCTGTGAGGGCTGCTCTCTGCTTCCAGACTGCACTGTGTTGCTATGTCCTCACCTGGCAGAAGGCAGAAGGGCCAGGGTGGGCGGCTGGGAGGCTCCCTTTAGCCTCTTTTATCAGGTCACTAGTCCCGCTCATGGGGGCTCGAACTCATGACCTAATCACCTCCCCCCAGACGCCCACCGCTTAATGTTGTCACATTAGCAATTATGTTTGAACATGTTGACTAAAGAAAAGTAAGTCAAACTTTTAAAAGAATTAAAGTTACTTTTATGCAGAAGTCTGACTGAGGCCTGCAGCCGGGAGGAGTTTCAGAGCGGGTCTCTCAGGCTGCTCCAGAGCAGTGTTTTCGTTCTCAGCTTACAGCCGGGGCGGAGGCTCAGCACGTGCAGAATCGCAGCAGAGTCTGGGTGCAGGAGGACGTCGGGTGCAGGAGGACATCGGGTGCAGGAGGACATCCGGGTGCAGGAGGACGTCGGGTGCAGGAGGACATCCGGGTGCAGGAGGACATCCGGGTGCAGGAGGACGTCGGGTGCAGGAGGACATCCGGGTGCAGGAGGACATCGGGTGCAGGAGGACATCCGGGTGCAGGAGGACGTCGGGTGCAGGAGGACATCGGGTGCAGGAGGACATCCGGGTGCAGGAGGACATCCGGGTGCAGGAGGACGTCGGGTGCAGGAGGACGTCGGGTGCAGGAGCACATCGGGTGTAGGTGTGGAGGCATCACCGCCAACCCCGTCACGCTGTCGTGTGTGAGGAAAGGCGAGCACCGGCGTCGTTCATCTCTCAGGGACGCAGTGACTCAGGCACAGACGAGGGGCCTTGCGCTCTGTCCTGGTTTGTCTTCAGAGCATCTTTCTGGGAGCGGCACAGAGCCAGGGACTGTGGGACACTGTGCGGCCAGCAGACCTGAGCAGAGATGGCTGCTTCTGTGTGCTCCTTTGTCTCACAGACACGTGAATTTGGGGGACACATTCAGACCGTAGCCTGGAGACACGTGTGTATGTGTCTGTAAACCGCACAGGGTCAGGGCGCTCTCGGCCACCCGCCAGCCACCCTCAGCCCCGGCACGGTGGCTGACACAGGAAGGCGCAAACGTGAGCATGTATTGAATAAAGGAGTCGCTAACGTATTAATATGAAAGGAAGCACATGTAAAAATCAAGGTAGAATCTAATTTCACCTGCTATGTAAATACAGATATCCCTAGTAAAGTACCAGCACATTTAATTCATCAATATATTAAACAAAAAATATTCCATAAAAAGCTCTACGAGTTTACCCCAGGAATTTAAATCAATTTACTGTTTATATATCTATTCGTATTGGGGGTCCCACGACCACCCACACGTTCCGGGGTTCATTAGAAGGGCTCACAGGACTCCGTTGTGCGCACAACTCGGACTTGTCACCACGACACAGCCGAGTCAGTCAGGGGAAAGACACCTCGGAGAGTGTGCAGGGATCCGGGGCAGGTCCCTGTGCCCCCCAGAGCGGCCACGGGGAGCACGCTGTCCCTCCAGCAGCAAGTGAGATCTGCCCCGGGAAGCCCTGGACACCCAGAGACCAGGGCTTTGATTGGAGACTGGCCCCAGAGGCACCCTCTGTCCACTAGAATTCCAGATCCCAAAAGGAACACTGGTGTTTGCCGTAAATCACATTTGCACAAGCAGTCTAGGCAGGCTGGCATGGAGGTGAGACAGGGAAGGGGACAACCTTATCACCAAACCTGTCACTTAAGGCACACGTCAGAAGCCGTGCTCCCGGATGCCGGCCAAGGGTCAGCCTCCAAGATCACACCTGCCGTGTTCTTTCCCGCACACGGTTCACACGCATCTGTCAGCAAGCCAAAGGCACTAGATCACATCATATCTTAGGGGATTCGGTAGCTTTTCCTACTGAATCCTAAGAACAAAAAAACACAACTCTACTCTTAATCAAGCAGAAATAAAAGAATATGTTCCTAACGTGCTAAAGAAAAGAATATCTCCAGTCAGCCACCAGTGCAGAGGGAAAGGCAGGGCAGTCTCATTTAAATCAGGACCGTACTGCTGTTTCTGTGATATGATGAATAAATGTTCAACGAAGGCTCCCCTGTCCCTCCCTGTATGCTGTGCGTGCACACACACGTGCTACACACATGTGCACAGCATGGACCTTGCAAACGTGCTCTCTAAGGGCGTGACTCTTCAGAGGAGTAAGCCAGCACTGGAAGCCACCTGCCACTTCCCGCCCTGGGGCTCAGTCCGCTGTGCGAACAGCCTGGCACAGGGCAGGGCGAGGGCCCGGGGCCTGAGCAGGCGGCGGCTCAGAGCCCCTTCTACGTCAGGCCCTAAGACGACAGAGCTGGGCTGTGGGGTCGGGCTTGTCTGAGGCCTGGCTCTGACAGAGCAAGAATGGAAGCAAGTCTGCTGTGGAAGTCCCCAGCCTCGGCTCACCCTCACACGCGTTTGAGGCGAGAGTTCATGTCACTTTTGTGACTGAAATACCCCACGTTAAAAAGTCAGCTTTAAATGGGCAGAGCCTCAGCTGCCCAGCTGAAGGAAACGCCAGTTTTCCCTAAAGTGACACACTGTAAACACAAGATAGAAGTTGTAAATGTCTGTGTGTCAGAAACAACATAAACAAAATTAAAAGGCAGGTGACATAAAATTCTTTGTTCACAAACAGGACAAAAACATAGCTTATATCCTTAGTGTACAAAGACCTCACACAAAATAACTAATAAAGAGAAAATGTCCCCATGGAAAATGGATGACGATGAGAACAGTCGGACAACCTACGTGAGCATTTATGCAGCTGTCCAGAAAATGTGAGCACATCTTCCAGCCGTTGGTAAAGCACTGGAAAAGAAGAAAATGCTACCTGCCAGGTGAGCAGAGCTTTAAAAAGGCAGCTCCTTGAAACTGATGACGGTGGCGTGAAGCAGGCACGTGCTTTTGTTCTGAGAGGGGTGTGATGTAGAAAGAACTTTCTGGAGAGCTGTGAATACTTCACATGGGGAGCCTTACCCTGATCCCGCAAGTCCCCTGTTTGTAATTACGGGAAAACAGACTAGCAGCAGCCTCGATATCCAGTGGGAGGGGAACAGGTCCCTAAATTGTGGTTCATTGCTGGTTTTGTACTTGTGACCACCACAAATTATATCTCCAATAGTATTTACTGATATGATCAGATGTCCTTGTATATATCTATGCGGAGGCAAAGCATGACCTGAAATTGTATGTATCTGCGTATGTGTGTGTATGTATATATATATGAAAATGATCCCAAATTTGCTTGTATTACATGCATAGGAAAGAGACTGAACAGGAACCAATCATGGTGTTAGCATTATTTAGTTTTAGTTAGTAGAGTTATGGATATTTTTATTTTCTCGTTTGAATTTTTTTTTTTTTTTTTTTCATGTTCCTTCCGTATTCGTGAACGTGATTTTCTCACTAGGGTTGGTTCCCACATTGAGGACCGTTGTGGGGATCTGGCCCGGAGGGGAAGCATCTCTGTGAGGTTCATGGCTCAGCCGTGCCCAGGACGCCAGGCTCTGGTTCTCTGCCCTTCCTCTGGGACGCCGAGGGAGGCGCCCCACTGTGTCTGCCCCCCACCCCACACGTGTGCACATGCACACACAGCACAGCGCGTGGCCCTCGGGCACAAGGCAGTCCCTGCTCATCTGGGGACCTCCGTGCCCTCAGGCACCACCCTGTCATGGAGACTCAGTTGCCAGATTCCTCCTGAGTGACAGAGGAAGGGAGTCGGGGACAAGAGCACGAAAGGGTCAGGGGTTGTGTGAGCAGGGAGGTGGGTGGACTCTGCAGTCTCCCCCTGACGGCTCCCGGGCTGCACCGGTGCCATCGGCGTCTGTCCTTCCCTTTGGCCAGACCACTGTGACGAGGTTTCTCAGTCCAGCGCAGATGTCACTCAACTGCTGCATTCATCGTTGGATCGGGCTTCTTTCTGCCTTCCCCAGTGTCCCCCTTGTAAAGGAGGGGGCTGGAGGAGGTCACTTCCATGTAACCCGAGTGGGATCTGTGTACAAACTGGACCAAATTCCAGTCCAAGACCTTCAAGCCCCTCCTGGCTGGCCGCCCTGTCCCCTGGGCCCCGCACCTCCTTGGAGGCTCTGCCAGCCTCTGCCGGGTCCCCGCTGAGCCTGCCCTGCGCTAGGAGGCCTCCCCCAGTGCTGCCAGCCTCAGACTTCAGGGATCTCGGTGGAGAGACGCTGGTGAAGATGCTACAAGTGCCTCTTGGGCGTCTCTGGCTGACAGAGTGAGAGTGACAAAGCAGCAAACCCGAACTTCGCAGAGACTAAGCTGGGCTTCGGTGGGCAGAAGCATGACCCTCAGCCCCTCCTCAGCTGTCCTCTGGCCTCGGACACTGGTGCCGAGGTGGGCTCAGCCTCGCTGGCCACCGGCCCTCGCACTCCCTTTCGTTTGCTTCGTGAGAAGTCGTCTTAGCTAGTGCTGTGGCCTGTTTGGACTTCTGGGCCTCCAGGTAATTAAACGTTGCTCTAAAGATCAGTTGTAGCGTTAGAATTATACCTGGAAGGAGGTGGACAGAGATAGCATTCACACGCAGGAATTCGTCTTCTGTAGTTTTTCCTTATTCGGGAGGACCACGTTATTAGTGACGACGAGGCCTCGGCCCCTCCGGGAGGCCGAGGAGTGTTCCCGTGGAATCCCCTGGGATTCTGCCTGCTGGGTAGGTGGCTGGAAGCGCTGTGCCCCAGCCCTTCCCTTTGGCCTGAAACCAGAGCATGGGGTCAAGGGTACACCTTCCGGGTGATTTGTCCTCCACTGTGTCTGGGAGAGCGTGGACTTCCGTCTGAGGCCACCTGAGGAGCCTCGCCCGTGAAGCCCCGGCTGCCTCTAGCCACTGTGCTTTAGTGTCCCCGCCCCCCACCGTGAGCCGTGGTTTCCATCCAGCACCCCGAGTGGCCGTGGCGGACGTGGAGGGAACGTGCACAGCGGGCAGGTGGACTTTGTGCACACGAGCCCTGGCAGACGTGCTTCTCTGCGTGCTTCACATGCCGTCCCAGCCTCCTCTGGGGCCAGTCTGTTGCTGTCTTGCTCACTGGCGAACTCGCACTCAGGACCCAATTATCTGTGGGCATCACCCTGCCCACTGGCTTGTAGAATGGCCCGTGGCGGCGTGGCATGCCTCTGCCAAACTGGACGAGTTCTGCAATGTCGAGTAGCCTTTGTTGGGCTCACGGCTTTATACAGGTATGCATTTCATCCTGTGTTCATTTGAAGCAGGAAATGTCACGAAATGCCAAGGTAAAAATCAATTGTCTCTTTCTTTATCCTTCAAAGACGTTCTAAAGACAAATTGGGTCAATTGAAAAGTAATGTGTAAAGTGCAGTGTTGTGCCTCGTGTGCTCCTGCAGATTGCTGCATGTTTAGATGTGGGGCCCGTGGCTGTGTTTGGTGTAGCGCGGGGTTTGCGTGGCCACGTGCTGTGGTAGCTGCTGGGACCGTTTGTGAGAAGGAGCTCTCGGGGGCCCAGACCCCTGCGCCCCATGTTCTGAGGCAGCGTGAGGGGACTGTGAGTTAAGGGGGCACTGTTCACAGTGGCTGGGCACATGCCAGGTCGATGGTGGGTGTGTTTTCCGCCAGAGGAGGCCGGCCCCTAGTGTGGGAACAGCAGAGAAGAGGGGACTGCCGGCCAGTGTGGGGGGCTGCCTTGCCGCTGGCGTTCGCGCCGCCTTGCACAGGACGGGCGCTGGCCGGCTGCCTCGCGGGCATTTCAGCAGAGGAGCTGCAGGGTAAATAAACCAGGATGGGATGGAGACTTCCAGGTTCAGAAGGAAGGGCGTCATGGGAAGGGGGGCTTAGGCCCACTGCAGGAGTGGGCAGAGATTCCTCATGAAGAGTAATTAAAGGCCGGGCGCGGTGGCTCACGCCTGTAATCCTAGCACTCTGGGAGGCCGAGGCGGGTGGATCGCTCGAGGTCAGGAGTTCGAGACCAGCCTGAGCAAGAGTGAGACCCCGTCTCTACTAAAAATAGAAAGAAATTATATGGACAACTAAAATATATATATCCAAAAAAATTAGCCGGGCATAGTGGCTCATGCCTGTAGTCCCAGCTACTCGGGAGGCTGAGGCAGTAGGATCGCTTAAGCCCAGGAGTTTGAGGTTGCTGTGAGCTAGGCTGACGCCACGGCACTCACTCTAGCCCGGGCAACAGAGTGAGACTCTGTCTCAAAAAAAAAAAAAAAAAAAGAGTAATTAAAGAAAGGCGCCTAACCTATCTGTATGCGCAACAAGCGGTAGAGAAGCAAACCCCAGCACCACCCGGGGCCAGTTCCTAGGAAGCCCCCATGCAGAAGGGGCCTCCCTTGCAGAAGGGGCCCCATGCAGGAAAGAAGACGCCAGGAGCAAAGGCAGTGGGCTGACCAGAGCTGCTTGGGGCAGCCAGGGGTTGCCTGGAGCTAGGAGGGCCCAGAGCAGCCTCCAGGACAGGCCTGCCCAGGTCAGGCCCCCTGTTGGCCTAGGCGGTGATGTCCTGGGTGGCATTTGCATCAGTGTGTAGGCAGAAGCCCTGTGGGAAGGGGACCGCCTTACCTCTGGTGCTGAAACGTGCCGTGCTGCCAGCTGAAGGAGGTGCAGACGGCCGTGGAGGACAGCTGGTCCCAGAGACGGGGCCGGGGAGGGGCCGCGTGGTGAGGAAGACAGTGTCCAGCCTGGAGAAGTGGGTGTCCCTCAGCGCAGTGAGGGCCTCATGGGGGAAGCAGCCAATGAGCATGGGTTCCGGTGAGGTCAGCGGGTCTGAGTACCACCGGTGTGCAGCTGGAGGGACAGGCGAGTGAAGGCCTGGAGGGGACAGGGAACAAGGAAGCCTGTGCCTGCAGGAACTGGGCCAGGTAGGAGAGGGGACATGGGTCCTGAAAGAGCCAGAGTGTGAAAGGAGGGCGGAAGGGGATGGAGCATTCACGCTGTAGCGAGCGACACCGGGGCCCAGGCGTGGCCAGCCGCGGTGACCACACTCCTGCCCGAGGCTGGCGTGGCCGGCCCTCCAGGGACCCAGATGGTGGTGACCTCTCAGCTCCACAGGCGCCTGGGCTCTGGGCAGGGCCTGCCCCCACCGTGGCTGAGCACCCACCTCGGCTCCCCACGCTTTAGGGAGGACAGCTGGCCCCCGAGAACCCGCCTTCCCTAGTGCCTTCCTGAAATGCAGCATCCGGGACGGGGGCTCCGTCAGAGGTGGCAGGGCTGAGACACGTCCCCGGCAGATCAGGAGCGAGCGGGAAGGCCCGCCAGGGTCGGAGCTTTCCCTTCCTCGTCCTCACCCAGAAATACCAGCAGGTAATTTTCTCTTTAGAAGTCAGAAAGTGGGCCCTCATTAGGTGACAGCACTCATGGTAACAGCAGGAGAGTGTGACGGTTAAGTCATTTCTGAGTACGGCGGGGTGTGGGCTGCAGAGTTTAATGGCGACTTTCTTACTGGAATACATGATTAAAGGCTGAGAAGATGGAGCATGAGGAGAGATGAAAGGAGCGAGATTGTTGAAGAGCCTCTGGGGTGGCTTCCGTGGGCCTTTAAGTCTAAGAGGAGTAATGAGATCTTTTTCTCTGTGGCTCAATTAAAGCAAGAGAAATTTGGGCTATGCCAGGAGAAGAACTTCCCCGCACCTCCCTGAAGTGCCTTCAAGGACGTCCTGCCGGTCGCCGTGGAGAGTGACCAGCACGCACACCCAGCCCACGCCGCGGGTCCCCAGAGGGTTGGGTGTGAGTGACAGAGGCCTCGTCCTCTGCTGCTGTCAAGAGTGTCAGCTGTTGGGGGCAGAGCCCACTCACAGTACCTGAGAGCACAAAGGAGGATGGCGATTTTTTCCAGAGAGAGGGAGCCTTTTCAGCGAGCAGAACACAGGGATGCCTCGGTGCCCTGCCCGCCATTCCTCTCCTCGGCCCGTTTGCAGATGGGCATCTGGGCCGCCCACGCCTCCCTCTTGTGCTGAGCTAAGGTCCGTGTGTGGCCAGCGGCACGGCAGGATACCCCTGCAGCCTGGCGGGGTGCTTTCCGGTCCACGGTGCCATCTCCCCACCAGGACCTCCGGTTCCCACGCTGCAGCAGCCCCACGGGGAGCTCAGGCCTCAGGCAAGGAGGGACCGTGGCCTTCTGTCCTGTGGAGCCCAGACAGCTCAGAGGTAGCGCAGGAAGCTGCAGGCCTGGGCCCCTCTGAGGCCTGGGCAGGAGCCCACTTTCTCAGAGGGGACAGCCAGGGCCGTGCGGTTCCAGGCAGCGGCACCAAGGGAAGGGTGGCCCCTTTGCCCTGCCTATACTGGGGGTGCCCAGAGGCACTAACCCCGACCCAGACGGGGAGCCTAAGTTCCAGAACATCTCTAGCTCTCATCCAGACAGGAGATGACGGCATCAGGGTTGCCGGGGGTCAGGTGAGGTGGTGGACAGAGGAGGGGCTCAGAGCTGCTGGTCCTTCACACACGGACACGCATGCATGCACATGCGCCCACACGGGCAACATGCATGTCATACATGGACACACACATGCACACACACCCTCGAAATCTCTTTGAAGACAGGACATGGGAAAAATTGATTCTGTCCTTTTTTGATCTCTGAAAAACAAACCCTTTCTTTCTTTGCCACTGGGAAATTCTTGCTTAAATAGTCATAAAGGAAACTGCTTGGACTCATCTAGAATCTGTTTGGATTTCTTTTGACACAGTGTCCCCCGTGCTTTCATGATGACCACAAAAGTCTCCTTTGGTGGTTGGCGGCACACCTGGCCAGGCCTGCTCTTCCCGTGTCATCAGGGAACGTGGCCTTGTTAGCATGTGGAGGGGGAGCACCTGCCCAGAGTCCCTCATGGCAAGAGTGCCGCTGCAAGGCCGCGCCTCTCCGGAGTAGCAGAGGGAGCTGGGGCCACAGAGAGAGCTCCGTCCCTGCGCTGGGCACCTGCTTGTGGAAGAGCCTGGTGCTCACTGTGTGGGGCAGGTGGTCTGGTCTTATCTCCTGAGCCCCCAGGCCCAGCCTCAAGGAGCCTTTCCAATGTGACAGACGCGGCCTCTCCCTGCCCAGCCTTCTCCCCCGACCTGCTCCGTGTTGTCCCCAGTTCCCCACCTCGTCCCAGCGGGCCCCCCCTTGGTGGAGACTCAGGAGTGGCTGGGGGAGGGAAGGGGAGCTGCCCCGACATGGACCCCTGGGGCAGGGAGCGCCTGGCCGCTGCCCTCCCGAGTGGGCCGTCTTCCAGGGAGAGCTGTGGGGACCACGTTGGTCCCGGGTTTGCTGTGATTATTTCCCGTTAAGACCTTAACTCGTGGAGGCAGTTTTCAAAGAAAAGAAACGGAATCCTGCACAAGGCTGCAGAAAATCGATTTTTGTCTCAGGACTCTGCTCAGACGTAGCTATGTATTTTATTAAATCATCGCTCTCTGCGATGGATTTCACTTTCTCCGGAGAAGGAGCAGCTGGAACCTGAGCCCGCAGGGCCCTGCCGGGCCCCTGTTAGCGTCCGGCGACAGTTTCCCGGCTCTGCTCTGCGTTCGAGGCAGTTGGGTACCCGCAGGCCCCCCAAGCCCCAGGGAAGCACCCAGCGCTTCGTGGGGTCACACTCGGCAGCATGAGTGAGACTGGCGAAGAAACATGACCATCGGCCACAGTCAAATTCCACGTCATTGTATTTGCAGCGTGTGCCTGTGTGTGCGCGTGTGTGGGCCTGGCCGCCCAGGGACGGCTGAGCGTGTGTCTGCGACACCTGTTCACCCGGATGTCCAGGTCATTCTTTTCTCTCTTCTCAGTTTTTGGAATTTCACCTTGGCGAGTTCCGTCCTCTCTTGGGTGCTGGTCCTCAGATGTTTTGGAGTTGTAAGGTTCTGTCGCTAAGGGTTTCCTCAGTTTCTGCACTGCCATCGTCGTGGACCCCAGCAGACAAACTGAGACGTCCAGCCCCTGACCCTACGTTTAGTAGCCCCTGCTTGGCACCCAAAGAGGTGGGGTCTGCCTAGACCCCCGCAGCTTGTCAGCACGAGCCCTGGCAGTTGCTGTGCGTTTTCCTGAGCCCTTCTCCTGGCCCCGTGCCGCCGCTGCCCTGCACAGCTGTGAGCGTCCCCTGCTCAGACTGTTACGGGAGCCGGCTCCTCCTGCCCTCCCTCTGCCTCCTTCCGCTCCACTCTCTGTAGTGCAGCCAGAGAGAACTTTCTAGAATGTGCACTTGATCCCGTCACTCCTCTGCCTACAGCCCTGCAGCAGCCAGCTCTGCTGTGGGAGGACAGCCACTCACCCCCACAACCCGCACCGCTCCGCTGCCTGGCCTCGGTCCTCGCCCTGCCCTGCATGGCCCTCCCTGGCCAGTGGCCCATGCGCTCGCCCCCTCTGAGCCCTGTTCCTCTTCCCTGGCCACGTCAGCAGCCCCGCTCTGGCTCCCGGCTGTCCGTCTGTCGTGGCTCCTGGGCCGTGTCCTGCGGGAGGGTGTCACGTCCCCATGTCGGGACGCGCAGGCTCCCGCCCCCGTCACGCTGGGCTGCAGTGCGGTGCTGCTCGCTGGGCTGCGGGGGTTGCTCGGTGTCCGTGGAAACGCGTCATCTAGACGGCACGATGAGCAGCAGCTCTAGCCAAGTAATCGCGTTCAGTCTGAACCAGGGCCTTGAACTCCCCGAGCGGACGGTGAGTTCCCTTGGAGATTTCAGCTTCACTCACGCCAGCTTGACTGTGAGCTGGTGACACGGAGGCCACACAGGCCCAGGGAGCCGCCCACGCCCTTTGAGACGGAGAAAGTGGACTCCAAAATTTGAAGTCAGCAAATGTTTAGGTGATGTCTACAAAAAGTATCAATAACATCCTGTCCACTTCATTAAGTGTCAACTCTGTATTCACATTAAGTTGATGGTAATTGAACATAAGTCGTGGGTTAGAATTTGTCACTTCACCACAGTTCCCAAGTGTGCACAAGGACTTCTTAGAAAGCATAGCCAGTTTTAAGTTGAATGAGTTACTTGCAGCTAAATAATTTCAAAGCAAAATTATAGACATTGCTTCATGTTTTTATTATTTAAATTTTATTTTTTTATTTTTATTTTTATTTTTTGAGACAAGTTCTTGCTCTGTCTCCCAGGCTAGAGTGCAGTGACATCATCACAGCTCACTGCCACCTCATACTCCTGGGCTCAAGTGATCCTCCTACCTCAGCCTCCCTAGTAGCTGGGACTACAGGCATGTGCTGCCACACACAGCTTATTTTTCTGTTTTTTGTAGAGATGGGGTCTAACTCTTGCTCAGGCTGGTCTCAAACTCCTGACCTCAAGCTCTCCTCCTGCCTCGGTCTCCCAAAGCTCTAGGATTACAGGGTGAGCCACTGCACCCAGCCTGTTACTGTTTTTATAAGAAAACCCATTTATTTCTAATAGCTGAGTAATATTCCGTGGTATACATATACCACATTTTGCTAATCCATTCATGAATTGATGGGCATTTGGGTTGTTTCCACATCTTTGCGATTGTGAATTGTGCTGCTATAAACATTCGGGTCCAGGTGTCTTTTTTATAGAATGACTTTTGTTCTTCTGGGTAGATAGAAATAATGGTGATATGGCATCTCTTTGGCTCTCCTGGAGAGAGCTGGAACCCTTCTATTAAGTGAAGTATCCCAAGAATGGAAAAATAAGCACCACATGTACTCACCAGCAAACTGGTTTCCCTGAGTGCACATTTGGGATTAACACCAATTGGGTATCGGACAGAGGTGGGGGCTGGGGGGAAGGGATGGGTGTATACCTACTTGATGAGTGCGATGCGCACTGCCTGGGGAATGGACACGCTTGAAGTTCTGACTGGGGGGGATGGCGTGGGGGGAGGGGAGGAGTGCACACCTACATGATGAGTGCGATGTGCACTGTCTAGGGAATGGACACACTTGAAGCTCAGACTCTGGGGGATGGGGAGGCATGGGCAATGTATATAGCCTGATCTTTTATACCCCCATAATGAGCTGAAAAACAAACAAGCAAAAAAAAAAAAACCCATTTAGCGTGGAGCACTGCTACGGTTTAGCATGCATGGGGTGGGACCAGCACCGAGCCAGCGGTGAGCCAGCCCTGTGGAGGGGCCCCAACACCCGAGGGCGAGACTGGTTCCGAGGGGCCCCCAGACCACCTTCATGGGCGTCTGCCAGTCCTGGTTTTGGTTTTCACTCCTGGGCGCCGTAGTGAAATTCAGGCAATTCCAGCCGTGCAGCAGAGTTGAAATGCCGCTGGGGCAGTGACCGTGGGTTTGTAGCATTGGCTACTGGGACACTCCTCTGGCCCCCGCGGGAACTTGGCAGGTCCCTTCAGACTGTGCCTCACTTTCCAGCAGGAAATGAGCGGGCAGCGGAGCCTGGGTCGGATGCCTGCGGCAGGGCCGGGCCCGCACACGTCGGCTTTGCCGCGAATCGCGCCTGTGTGTCATGGATCTGCAGCAGCTTCAGGCTGGCCGCACAGCACAGTCCCCTGCGTCCTCGGGAGCTCCAGGTGTCCTTGCCTCAGTTGTCTCCTGAGAACAGGTGCCTTTTTCTCCCTCCCTCCCTCCTTCCTTTCTTCCCTAACCTTTCATAAAAGAATATTTTGACCCCAGGACCTAACCCCCCTTTCCTGGGCCTGGAACGCGTCCCCTGCAGCTGTGAGGGAGCCGCACCTGTGCCTCTGTCAGGGGGAGCCACCACAGGTGAGGCCGGGGCCACCGAAAGCTGGGGGTCTGCCGTCTCCCTGCTTTGCTCATTTCTGCTTGTGAATCAGTCTTGCCATCGAACGCAAAATTACACCCACTGTTCAAATCATTAATTGAAAGGCCCTTATTATCTCATTAATGGTGTTTGATATCTAAGGCAGATAAACTTGGAGAAGCTCATCTGCTCAGTCCCCGAAGAGATGTAATTACATCTCGGGCCTTATTAAAATGTCTCCCTCTCAGCTGTCACTGTCCCGTTTTGCAGCCTGTTACAGAGACCCTGCTAGAGAAGAATCTAGCATGGAAACAAACTGACACTGGCCTGAGGGGTGGGGCCAGGGGCTGGCAGGGCACTTGCTCTGCTGGGACACCACTGGCACAGCCCCGCCGACCCTCTCCGGCTCCCAGCTGGAGCAGGCCTCGCTCAGGCCCGACTGCCGTCTTTTCAGGTGGCAAAACTTGGAGGGACAGAGTCAACCCTGGTGGGCTTAAGAGTCACTGTGCACGGCTAAGGCCGGGGGTGCCTGAGGTTTTTGTGTCGACCTTGAGTGAAAAAGAAATCAGAAAGAACCGGTGGCCCCAGGAGTGCTGTGTCACCCCCAGGCTGCCTCCTCCTGCCGAGCCTGGGATGAACCGGCTTCATTACCAAACTCCCGTAGTTTGTTTGTGGCAAGAATCCCTGTGCTGTGCTCTTGCATCCTTTCCGCTCACTTACCTGTGTCCTGGTGTCTGAGGTGACAGCCGAGCTCTCTGCCTGGCGGGGCCCCCAGCACCGGAACGGGTGCCGGTACGAAGTGGAGCCACCAGGCTTGGGCCAGACCCTCAATTCCAGCCAGGGCTGCGTCTCCACCCGAGAGTGGCCGCCGACGCGCTCACGCAGGCCTCACTCAGCCAGCGTCATCGGGACCCAGACCCCAGACCCTGGCTGGGAAGTGGGTGCAGGCCTTGGCCTTGCTGCCGAGTCCCTTCCTGAGGGACCGGCGGGATGGGATGGGGCCTCTTCCCGGTGGGAGCGTCCGGGGCCTGCCTTTGGGCAGCCGGGGCTGGGCTCAGCGCGTCTTCGCGTCGTCCTGGCTAATCCCACAGCACCTTGGTTAGGGTCTGTGTGGGGCCCATTTCTTCTTTCATGTGTTCTTTATTCAGCGACCGTGTACTGAGGGCGTGTCACAGGCCAGCGTCACTCCAGGTGTTGGGGACGTGGGTGAACAGGCAGAGCCACAGCTGCCCTGGGGAAGCGTTGGTTCTGGCAGGGAGGATGGAGCGAGGGTGAACCGAAGAGAACACACGGTAGTCAGCTCGGGGTAGGTGTGAGAAGGCAGCAATCGGCCCTGGGCGGGGTCGCAGTTGGGGACGCAGGTGCCGGAGCTAGAGCCAGGCTAAGGGTGATTGGGGCCGAGGCCCAAGGTGAGGGTGGGCAGCAAGGCTTTGTCCTGCAGGGCCTGGCAGCTGTGCTGGGGAGGAGGGAGTGATTCTACAACACTTTGGCCTCTAGCTCACCTGTAGAGCCATGTGCCGAGACCTGGCCCCAGTCGACCCTTATTGAAGGAACAGAAGCTTAGGGGAAGCCACCAAACAGCTCTGGGCAAGGCCTGCAGAAGCAGTGTGTTCGTTCCCTCAGTGACTGTCCCCTGAGCCCCCCATGTGCCAGGACCGTTCTAGGCATGTGTGGCAAGACCACCCTGGCTGAATAGATCGGCCAGGGAGACCAGTTCCGGGGCGGCGCTAGTTGCCAGGTAGGAGCTGCAGATTCCCGGCGAGGGCAGAGGAAGAGGAAGGGCGTGGGCGGCTTTGAGGTTCTCAGACGCACGCAGGGAGGGGAAATGAAGCTCAGTGACATGGAAGGGCCCGAAGACCCAGTGCCAGGGCCTGGGCTCCTTCTGCTGAGTCCCTGTTGAGACTCAGTCCCTCCTGTCTCCCATTTCAGCTGCCGGGGGCCTCTCCCGCTGCCTGCTGCCCTCTACAGCCTCACGAGGAGCCGTGTGGTCTTGGCCTCCGGCCCAGCTCTCCACGGCCCCTTTGGTGGACTGGGCTGCTTGGCGCTGGCTCTGGCATTGGTCCTCGCAGGCCCTCACACCTGAATTGTCTCTCCCGCAGCACCCAGCTCACCCCGCTGTGAGCAGAGGTGTAGGAGATTGGGGGAAGTGGGCTGGTGTCCTCAGTTTGCCTGTGGAGTAACGGGGTAACAATGGGTGTGAGATAGCAACCTCCCCACCCCCGCCCCCAGGGGAGGCTTGTTTTGGTGGGAGGGAAGCCCGGGAGGCAGGACTGTAAACACTTGTCCTCGCACCCAGAGCTCTGGGCCACACGGCACAAAGAGCTGAGGCTGCTCGCGGAGTCCTGAGCTCAAGCCCCACGGCCCCTGCCCCTGTGGGACCCTGAGTGGCACCTTGCTCTCCCCAGCTCACGTGTGCGCCCATGGGACCAGCACTCATGAGGCGAGAGGCGCTGTGGAAGTCACTGCTGTGTCCCTGGCGTACTTTGGGCCCTCCATAGCAGAGCTGCCCTTGCCCAGACGGGGTGGTGGCAGATGGCACGCTGACCCCCCTCTCCAGAGCCCTAAGATCTGCGCTACTGGTCCCTGTCACTGCAGATCACCTCTCCGTCGCCCTGTGTCCGTGGGCGTCACTGACGCACACCAGCCCCTCCCGTGGAGGGTCCAGCGTGAAGTGAGCAGACCTGGCCCCAGGGTCCTGGCTGAGTCTGCCCTCGCGCTGGCACAGAGAACAGTGACACGAGGTGACGTGAAACACGAGTGCTCGAGGAAGTCTCTGTGCTGCCTCAGGACTCACTTCCAATCCAAAAAGCCTCCGTCTGTGCGGCACATTCATTGTGTTACCCTAATTAGTTTGAGGATTTTCAGGGCAAACATGATAGGATTTCTCAGTTCAACTTTGGGGTGTTTGTTTTTTGAGATAAAGCACACAGAAGAAGTTGCATTGATCTTTTAATTCCTCATGCAAAGAAAAAATGTTTGCTCTTCTCTTATTCACTGTGTCCGATTCTCAGCGAGGCTGGCGGGGGCGGCAGGGTCCAGGCAGACTGGACGCTGGAGTGCGGGTGACAGCTCACCCTCGATCCCGCCGTCGCACCCCAGCAGCACGAAGACGCTGCACTCACTGCCCCTTAGCGAGGGGCCCCGCACCCCGCCTTTCCCGCACTGCGGGGGCAGCTTCCGCAGGGCTCCCTCCCTTTGGGGTGCTGGGAGGCCTCTGCTCGGCACCCTCAGCGCCCCGACGCTGGGCTCCCCCCTTCCCCTGGGTGACTCCTCCACCACCGCCACCCCGGGACCGCTGAGCAAACCTCACGGCTGTGCTGGGCCCAACTCAAGCCAGGGGACCTCAAGCTGCCTCCTCACGGGTGCCTCCAAGTCGCTCACCACTGGGGGAAGGAGAGAGGCACGGAAGAGGCTGAAAACGGGCCGAAATGAAGTGCGAAGTGAGGAGTGTGCGGCCCTTGCCGAGGGGCTGCTTGTTCGGAGGAGCAAACGGGAGCTTTGCCTCTCCCGCCTGGGCCTGGCCCCGCCTGTGCCCCCAGCTCCCGCCTGGCCAGGTCCCTTCCCCTGCAGGGCTCAGCATCTCTGTCTGTGGGATGAGGGTACTCGCGGCTTCTCAGGGTTGTCAAATGTGGGGGAACACAGGCGCTCCGTGGGGTGTCATCGTCAGGGCCACTGTCACCTGGTGGGATCCCTCGTCCCCCTGTAGTCCAGGGGCTCCGGCACCCGTGGAGAGATCGAGTGTGAGCCACAGTCTGAGTGGTGGGGTCGCCCCGGCGGAGGCGTCTTGCAGTCCTCACAGCCCCCAGGTGGCTGAGGAAGAATTGCCCAGAGCTGCAGCTGGCACAGCGCCGTACCCAAATTCCCGCCGTCTCGCCGTGCCCACCCGTGGTGGAGGGGGAGGGCTCCAGTCCCACTCATGAGGACCAATGACCAAGCCACCTCCCAAAGGCACCACCTCCAAACGCCATCACTTGGGGGTGAGGATTTCAACACATGAATTTTGAGGGGACACAGACGTTTCGACCGTAGCACCTTATTTGGCGGAAACCCTGAACGGCACAGGCCAGCATCTCAGCGTGCGGCCGCCCTCCTGCCGGCGCAGCCTGGATCCAGGCCCTTTGGCTCCGCCGAGGCCCCGTGAGCACCCCCCGGCCTTTGCGAGGGTCGACTTACATGTTTTGTTGCTTTGTTTACACACTTCCGTGACCATCAGCTCCTGCAGGGACAGGTTAGGCACAAGGATGTAGAGGACCCCAAAGGCTGGTCCCCTGGCTCCCCTCACCCCAATGTGGCTGCCTGTCTGGGGCAGAGTTTGCCGAGGAAGTACCTCAGAGGACACCATCGGCACGAGCCGCAGGGAGCAGTGTGGCCGCGCCTCGCCGCGTCCCTTACTGGGGTGTGCGCATCTCGGCAGGTGTTTGCCCAAACCCGAGTCCTGGAGACTCCCCGGCTGGGGGGGCCAGAGACCACATTGCCCAGGGTTGAGAGTTGTCTGGAGGGCTCAGAACGCCCCCAAAGGGGGCTCCACTTGGCTCCTGCGTTCCCTCTTGTGGCATTAAGTTCTGCACTTGTGGGGGCTTTGGGCATCTGCTCCAGGGTGACCCACTGGGACAGGAGAATCTGCCCCTCCCAGGTGAGTGTCGGACTCTCACCTCCCTCCCCTGCTTCTAGGCCGCTGAGGAGGGGGTGCATGTCCTGGCGGGGGAGGTTGTTGGTGTTTACCTGGTGCCCCGCGCTGACCGCCTGCACCAGTGTGCTCGTGCGTGTTTGTGTTCAGGAGTTGCTGCGGGAGAAGCGCTGTTCTCGGGCCACGTTTTGTCTCCAGATAATCCCACAGCAATGAACTTAATTCCTGCCGGTGCACGAGAACCAGCCTGGGAGCCTGTTACAAGGTCACGTGATGTGGCATCTTAGTTACGTTATCACTCTTGGTCGGAACCTCACCCTTGCGTGCCAGGGTGTGGTTTGTGCGCACCCCGGGCTACGTGAGTGTCTCTCTCACTCGCTGCCCGACGGCACCTCCTCGCCGTGGGGACGGGCGGCGAGGGCCAGCGAGGACACCCACACTGAAGTCCAGCGGGTTCTGAAGCAGTTTCTCCTCGTTGGGAGCAGTGGATGTAATTCTGAGCAGAAATTGAACAGTATGTATTTAGAAATCAATTGAAAAAATCCCATCGATCCAGCTCTGAATGTGTGTGCCGAGTCTGTTCTTCTGGGCAGCCTGTGAGCCCCACTTATTTTCGGATGGATCCCATCGGTCGTGGGCACTGCTGTCGCGTGGCACCCACTGCAGGGAACGGGGCTTGTTCACCCGGAAGCTGCCCTTGCCTGGGCACCTACCTGCCACCTTCCCCCGCCTGCAGGCCCCCGGGAGCCTGGGTGTGGGGGCCTGGCTCTGGCTGGGCTGGTGCTGGGGTCTCAGTTGCTGGCTGCCCTGCACAGCCCTGTGATGGGGTCTTCGTGCCAGCATGGCTCATCTGGGAAGCGAAAAGTTGACGCCGCCCTCCCAAAATGTGTCTCCCATGTCTGGCAGCAAGAAAGCAGCCTCGGGCAGGTGCTGGAGCTGAGGGGGCGCCTGGGATTCGGACTCCAGAACCGTGGTGCTAGGGTGGCCCTGCCGGTCCTTAGCGTGCGACCTTGGGCAGATCCTCCGTCCTGCCTTCCCCCACCTGAAGCAAACAGGTTCCGATCATGGCAGTTCTGAGAGTTGCCACGACGCCGAGTGTCCTCACCCATGTGCACATTTTCCATCTTTGACCAGCTCCCCAGGGGGTGCGGGTGTCCCCAGACCTGAGGTGAACTTGAGCAGGGCTGCACAGCCGGCATGTGGCGCTGTGGGCTGAACCGCAGCCTGACTCTGCACCTGGGCAGGGGTTCCGGAACAGCCCTCCAGCCGCCCGGTCTGAGCCACGGTTCTATAAGTAAATGAGACTCGTAGCAAACGCCTGTTTCAAGGGGCTTGTTTTTCCCTGTGTTGCTAGTCGTGTTTTCCTAGGAAGGAAGGAGGGACGAGGAAGGGGGTGGGGAGGAAGGAAAGGACTTGGCTAATATTTTAGTTTAAAGACTATAGTTTTATGTATCAAATTCCACTAGTCCCAAAATAGAACTTAGCTGGATAGTATTCTGTTGTGACTGAAATTTCTTTTCTACCAAATGGTTATCTGGCATGCGACGTATTTGCATTTTTATGTATCGGTTTTATCAGTAACGGTGCGGACTGAACACAAGCAACACCACCCTCCTGAGTGCCAGGCCCTGGGGAGAGAGACCTGGGTCTGCCACAGCCCTGGCCCCGGTGACCACATGCTGAGGTTGACTCCTCTGGGAACTAGCTGCCTCCAGGTTCCCAAGGGCAAGATGAGAGCCATGGGGGCTACTCTGAAACCCCCACCAAACACTGTTTACTTTCACATTGGTCTGTCCACTCACCCATCCATCCGGCTGCCCACCCTCTCACTCGCCCACCTGGACATCCACCCATCCACATGCCCACCCACGTACACATGCACCCACCCACACGCCCAGTCTCCCACCCACCCCCCTACACATGCACCCACCCACCTACACATGCACCCACCCACACGCCCAGTCTCCCACCTACCCACCTACACATGCACCCACCCACCTACACATGCACCCACCCACCTACACATGCACCCACCCACACGCCCAGTCACCCACCTACCCACCTACACATGCACCCACCCACCTACACATGCACCCATCCACACGCCCACCCACCTACACATGCACCCACCCACACGCCCAGTCACCCACCCACCCACCTACACATGCACCCACCCACCTACACATGCACCCACCCACACGCCCAGTCACCCACCCGCCCACCTACACATGCACCTGCCCACCTACACATGCACCCACCCACACGCCCAGTCACCCACCCACCCACCTACACATGCACCCACCCACACACCCACCTATCCACATGCCCACCCAGCCATCCACCCACCCCCCTACACATGCACCCACCCACCTACACATGCACCCATCTACCTACTCACCCATCCCCTCACTCGTCCATCCAGCCATCCACTTACCCCTCAACATTTTTTTGGACCCGTGCCCTGTTGCTCTCAGTCATGCACTCTGAGGTTCTGACCTTTGCCCTCAGGGGACGCAGAGTCTGGTGCTCATCAGGGCCGTGGTGAGGTCAGGCACAGGCCTGGAGGAACCCACACAGCTCACTGGAAGACAGTGCCTGGGAGAGGTCACCCTACCTAAGCCATGCCCTGCAGGGGACCTGTTCTGGAAGCCCTGCCTCTGTCTCTGCAGGGAGGGGAACCCTCCAGGTGGATCAGGACCCTGGAGCCACCTCTGTCCCCACCCCGTCCCATCCGAGCTTGAGCCCAGCCTCAGTGGGCAGACACGAGGTGTGCAAGTTGATGGAGACCTGACAGCAACTTTTGTACCTGTAGGTTCATAAATCTCAGGTGTGAAGTACTTGACAGTGACCCTTTAACATTCCTAAAAACAAAGAAATTTTCCTAACACCAGAGGATTTGCAGCCCGGGTTTTACTGGAATCAGCAGGTAAAAGCCCTGCGTGCAGCTGGCTAATTAGTTCTGAACAGCTTCCAGGAATAAGCTTGCATGTAAATACCACCATCCCTGCGGTTGTCCCGCACCTTCAGTGGGACTGTACCCCACCTGGCCTGGTACCTGGGGGTGGCTGACACGAGGAGAGCCTGAGTTGAAGCTGGGTCCTGGAATTAAGGGCAGCGTCCTTTCCCGGCAGTCAGCCCTGCCTTCACTGTCCCCTCGGTGCCCTGTGCTCTCCAGCGGGCATCTCGCGGACCTGCACGCGCTTGTGCCCCCAGCTGAGCTGTTGACAAGAGGAGGTGCCTGCCAGAGCGTTGGTCCCTGGAGACCCCCCAGAGAGGTGTGGGCAGGGCCGGGCCTGGAACCAGGATCCACAGCGACGGGAGCCTCGTGGGCTCGCGGAGACGCATGCGCTCAGAGCCTGCCTGGCTCCTGCTCTGCGTCCTGCTCTCTTGGTGTGAGCTGTGGCACCCGGCTGCACTCCTAGTCTTTCAGCTGGTGATTTCCAAAAGCGCTTTCCCCTCCCCCACCCCCCTGCTTAGGCCCCCTGCCCCTTGGCAGATGGCATCATGGTGTCACGTATGTGAAGGAACAGGAGGCAAACCATTCCCAAACACCAGGGTAAGCGTGTTCCAAAATATCATTGCCTTTGGCTTCTTTAGAGCAAGAGCCCCCATCTCCCGAGCCAGGCTCCTGTGCTCCCCTCCCTTGGCTGTCAGAGCCGCACGCTGGCACTGCCGACACCCGCGGTGGGCCTGTGCATCTTCAGTGAGCTGTAACCGGACATTTGCCTTCTCAGACGGTGTTCTTGGTGTTTGGGGACCAGTGGGCCCCTGTCTGATGGGGAAGGGCCTTTTCTAGCAGCGTGAAGGTGAAGGGGTGAGGCCACTCCTGCTACCGGCCCTGCCTCCGGGGCTCCTAAGCCTCAGGACGTGGTGCCAGCTGGGTGCCCTCCAGGAAGGTGAGCCAGCTGGTGCTCAGGAACCTTCCTGCCTGTCCACCAGTGCCCCTCCTCGGCCCCTGCGCCTTCCAACCGCAGTACCGTGGTGGCGTGACACGTCCTGCCCGGCACGCACACAGCACGGACGCACACGCACCTGCACTCAGGCCCCCTGGGGCTCTCGGGAGTCGGCGTCCGCAGTCCTGGGGCGCAGAGCCAGTGGGGCTGGGTGCAGCACGTGAAGACACTTGCTGGCTGAGATCCTGGTCCTGGGGTCGGGGGAAGCTAAGCAGCTGCTGCTGTTAGACTAGAGCCCGTGGGTGGTGGTTTGACTCAGAACTACCTTGGCGATGGCGGCAGACGGCAGTCAGCATACCCCACGTGCTGGCCTTGTTCTCACGGCAGCACCACACGGGGTCAGTGCTGTTGTCACACCTGATTACAGCTGGGGCAGCTGGTACCAGGAGGCACGTGACCTGGCCACGCTCATTCCACAGCGAGGGGCAGCCTAGCCCCAGACCCCCCACCTGCGGCCCCTGCTGAAGGGCTCAGCCGACCGGGACGGTGCTGGTCCCTCAGCTGAGGGCGTCAGCACCGTCCTTTGTGCCCCCAGTGACCGCTGGGGCCCTTTTCTCAGGGGTGACCCGGCCCGTCGGGGGTGCGGCAGACACGAGGGCGGCTGCTCTGTGGAAGGAGGACCCCAAGTGGGAGGCCCTTGGCCCGGAGTCCGTCCCGGCCGGCACCAGGCCTGCTGGGCCTGTCCTGCCCATTGCAGACGTCACGACACCCGGAAACGCCCCCGCTGAGAGCCGATCAACTAAGGGTCGGCAGCGTGAAAGAGGGACGACTGGGTCACCTTGAAAACAGGGTGCCACAAAAGCGTTGTCGTATGAAGAGGTGATCAAAGAGTCGGTAGCCCAAATTTAGGGAAAGGGGCGCGAGAGAGGTGTGTTAGGCAGTTAATAAAAAGATGAGGGTACTTTTCTAGAATTTTTGATGCTTTGGTATTTACGAACTTTTAAAATTTTATGATTTGTTCTGATTTATTTTTCTAAGTAAGCACCTACTCGCCTACTTGCACTCCCAGTTTTGAATTCATACTTTGTTTTTTTTTCTTTCTACAAGAAGCACCTCCCCCCCCCCCCCAATTATATAACCTTCACCACCCGGGTCCATCTCTGCCCATTTCATGGTCCGATGAGCGGATACCTGTGAAGCAGGAGTTGACCAGGAGTCAGAGAACTTTCTAGGGAGGGTGTGGAGAAGCCCTTGGATGGTTTCCCTGTTCTGTGGTTTCTCTGTGGTCCAAGGGTCCGGGCATCCTCGTGCCACTTGCCTGGTGACCTCACCCGCCGTTCACTCAGTCCTTGGGGTGGGACTGTAGGACTGATGAACCCGCCTTCTCCCAGCTCAGGTTCCTGCAACCGAGTTGAAGCCTGTGATTGCGGTTGCTGGATAGAACTGATGAAGAGACATTGAGAAGAATCCATCAGATTCATTCCCGAAGAGAGCGAGAGCCGGGGCCCGGCTGCTGTGGGCCGGGCTGAGATGGCGTCGCTAACCATCATCGCTCGCGTGGCCCCTCCAGCGCCTTCATGTCCACCCGGGGCGTCTGTGGTCGTCCAGAGACGGTCAAACTGGATTACGTTTCAGACTGGCTGTAGGGATTGGTGTAGACGGTGTCATAGGAGAGGCAGCGAGATGTTTCTTCCTGCGGCGTGGCCGTGACTCACCGTGGGCCTGGGTGGCCACAGGGAGGGCTTCGCCCGTGGCAGCAGGAGGTCTCCTCCCCTGTGGAAGGGGTGGGGTGTCTTCCCACAGACCTCTGTCCCTCCTCCACTGTCCTCCAGCTGCAGAGGGACTCTGTCCTCAGGCCGGGGGGCAGCGGGGGAGGCTGTCAGACCCCCGGAGGCAAACGGCCTTTCGGAGGACACGCGTCATTCATTCACTCACTGTTCACTCAGAACAACCAGGCACCTCCCGCAGGCCTATAAGAGTAGCGCTGACCGGGCGTGTCCAGACCGCACTCAACCTAGGCAGGAAGGAAGCTGGTCCCAGCGAGGCTCGGGGACAGAGGACAGCCCAGTAGAAAGAAGGAGGTGTCCGGTGGGAGGAAGATGCTGCTGAGGGGAAAGGAGGTGGCGTGGCTGGTTCAGGAAGGGGGACGGGGACAGCTGTGCACCCAGACTGAGTCAGGAGTGGGCAGCGGGAGCCGGGCCAGGGCCGCGGGCAGAGCGGTCCCGCACGGGCATGGGACGGAGCGGTCAGGAAACCAGCTCCGCCTGTCTGCTTTCATTGTAACCAGGAGCTGCCAAGTGCAAACAATGTCAGGGATAAAATATTCCTCCCTGTAAAAAGTGTTTTCTTCTTCTAAAAAATGTTTCTATGACTATTGTTACCTTTTAATAATATATCTGTAAGCCTCAAGTGGACACATTTTCTTCCTTGATCTTCGATAGACGCTGCGCCTGTTGGGCTCGCCGTGCACAGAGCTGTGCCTGGGCCCCCACATGCTCAGCTCCTGCGTCTCGGAGCACAGGGAGAAGCACCTGGGTGGCGCCCGCAGAGGGACCCTGGACATAGGTGCGCCTGGTGTTTTCATCAGGATGCACGTTCCGTCCTTTCCTCTGTATGTCCATCAACACTCTGAGCATGTTCTGTGTGTGACAGTTATAATGCAGGGGGACAGGGACGGGCCGGAATTGTGGCCCCTGCGGGTGTCTGCAGTCCGTCCTGAACCGGCAGGAGTGGATCGAGCTGCAGGCTGACAGCCTGGCTGAAACGGCACTCGCCCAGCTCACCACGCATCGGGGACCTGTGCCCAGGGCCAGGAGAGAGAGCGGAGCTGAAGTCTGGCCCATGGCGATGTAGGCTGTGGGTCGAGGCCTGAGGACCAGGGCTGCTCCGATGGGGCCCTGCCTGGGGAGGGAGGAAGCGCAGGCCGCTGAGGGGTCGCTGTGAAGCTGGGACCCTCCCCAGCCCTGCTGCTCCCGAGGGGGCCGGGGAGTCTTCCCCACCGGCTGACACTGCCGTGAGCGGCCTCCTGCCTCCGGAGGCCGTGCCAGGGAAGAGGTTCCCACAGGACCTTGATCGCAAAAGAGCCCTCTGAGCGGGTGGAGGCCCAGTTCAAAGCCAAAAATCAAAACTGGTCTGAGCTGGTGAAAAACCGAGCATCTCAGCAGAGACAAACCAGCACGGACGCTGAGGTGCTGCACACCCTTGCACAGGTGGGCTCCTGTGCCCTCTGAAGATGAATAACTCCAGCCCATAATGACAGAGTCTGCTGAGCTCCTGCTGAGAGGAGAGGCGGCTCCCAACACGGGGGACCTTTGCACCCAGTGGACCAAGAACCACAGAACAATCCGGAAGAGCCTTAAAAACAAATATAGGCAGAAAAGGGAGACCATATGGCATGAGAAAAGAACAGTTGGATTAAAAAAATAGAAATCTTAAAAAGGAAGATGTTGATGAGGTAGTTTGGTGATCCTGGTTGAGAGAACAAACGCCCACGAGAGCAGCTTGCGGCCCTGGAGGGCCTGGGCAGAGCCGTGGGGCTGGCGCCGGCCCGGGGTCCCTGTCCTGGGGGTCCCTGTCCTGGGGGTCCTCTGCCTGCCTCGTTCCCTCCAGCCTGCTCGTGCTGCAGGGACCGGACGCCGACCCGGCCTCGCCACCTCCCCGGCTCTGGTGCCCAGGCCAGCCGCAGCCTCCTGTGCGGTTCCTGGTGGCTTGAGGTGCAGGCTCTCGGGCGAGTGGCAGGGAAGACTGGAGGTGGGGAGGGAGCAGGTGCTCGAACGGACGAGCGAAGGTCACCTGTGCCGCTGGTCCCAGTCACCTGGGGCGAGGTCTCCTAGCGTGGGGTGGCCTCTCGGGGGGCCGTGGGCAGGGCCGATGGCAGTGGACGTGTGCAAGGGACACGTCTGTGGTCTGGTGGGGGTGGACTCTACCTGGCCCCGTGCAGGTGTGCTCACGGCCCAACCCGCCTCGGCAGAATCCACAGCACACGCGTCTGCTCCACGGCATCGCACGCGGCCTCCATTTATTTCCCTCAAATGGCTTTCAAAAAGTTCTAAAAATAGGAACTTAATTAGACGTTTAGCAAAATGCCACACAGTATTTATCCCTGCACTTGGCTGCATTGTTAATTCTGCAGAAGAAAAAGCTCTCCCGTGTACACAGCGCTCCGTCCCCACGCACCAGGCCAAGCTGGCTCCCGAGACACGCTGGGAAGGCGGGTGGGGACAGAGTTGTGGTGGGGGCTGCTCTGCCGATAAGTGGGCAGCTTCAGCAGGCGGCTGGCGGGGAAGGGGCATGACCGAGGCCGGCCAGCCCTGCGCCAGGAGCTCGAGGAGGCTGGAACGTGGGCAGAGGTGGTGTAGGCTGTGGTAGGTGCCCATGGTGGAGAGCCAAGGAGGAAGGGTCTGGAAGAAGGGGTGAGGAGGTCTGTGCGGGCTTCCCTTGCTGGGAAGGTTCCCTGATAGCGTAACCTGCTCACTGTGGACCCTGGGTGACCTCAGTCTCTAAGCCACAAGGATGACTTGGGCCCTTCGGGCCGGCCTCCACCTCTAGCCCCTTTGCAGTGCGAATCTCCTCTCCAGCCTCACACGCAGCCCTTCTGGAAGGAACCCCTCCCCCTCATGCTCACGCAGAAGCTGACCTTTCCGGATCCGAACCGCACTGCCTCCTTCCTCCCGGCCTCCCAGGCAGAGGAAAATCAATGTGAGAACACAGACTTGAACAACTCGGGAAATTTAATAATTTTTACAATGTATATTACAAGGAAAAATACCATTTTGCTAGTGAATCTGTGCCATCAACTTGCTGAAAGTCGATATCACCACACATGTACCTGGAGCCGTAAAAGCTCCGTCCACCGTTGGGAAAGGCCCCGGTGCCTGGGCTCCACGCGGCCCTGTGGTGGCTGCGGGGGCTGCGGGAGATTCCATGGGGCGGTGCCCTGTGGGTCACGGTGGTCACTGTGGCCTCGCTCACCTAGAAATCCCCGCCCGCCCTGGGTTGACGAGGACCCTCAGGTGAGTGAGGGGCGTAAAGCCACCCTGCCGGCCTGCGGTCGTCTGACCCTAGACACTCGCAAAAGGAAAGAGCAGCGTCACCACCTACTGGACCCTGATCTCGGCCCCAGCCCAGGGAAGGACTCCTTCGTGTCCTTTGTGTTGTGGGTGCCTGACAGTCTGGGTCTCTGTCCTGCTCTGCGATGTCCTGGCTGTTTGAGCCCTGGGCCAGAGGCATCACGTCTGGGACCCCAGTGTTCTCATCGGGGGGTGGCAGTGGCAGGGACACTCACTGGGGAGTGCCGTGTGTGTGTACATGGAAGCATGTGCAGGCTGCTAGGCTGGGCCTTCTCCGCGGGGCCTTGGCTGGCCACATGCCGCCCCACTGAGATGGTGTGGTCTCTGGTCGTGCTGGTCGTGCTGCCCAATTGCTGCTTTTTTATTCAGAAGACCTACTTGTTCTTGGTGTGCGTGCCATGCAGTGCTCCGAGGCGATGGTTACTGGTTTTAGGAAGCCAAGGCCTTTTTGTGGTCAGATCGAGTTGACCAATACGAAGTTATCTGTCAGCCATTTACCCAAAACAACGTGTTCTAAACCCAGACTGAGTCAGCACGGTCAGCTCTTCTCCTGGGGTGACAGAACCGCTGCAGCCTTCGTGGAATTCTGGGATTTCACCTGGCTCCCGGTGGCCCTGGGCCACATCGGAGCAGGCCCAAGGCGATGCCTGTCCCTCTCCCCAAGGGCTGTCCTCCACGAGTTGCGCCATCTCAGCCACTCCCCTCCTCTGTGGGGCGACACTCAACCCACGGCGCACGGTCGGGAGAGCTCTTGGCCCGGTGCCGGTGCTGGGGAGGCTCTTCCAGGTGTGTCCCCGTGTGTCCCCAAGTCCACAGAGCTGCCCTCTTGGCCACTCATGGTCGTTATCTTCTGTTATAAAATGGAAATCGTCTTAGTATTGAATGCCTTTGGCCTATTCCTAATTGTCATCTCTTTTAATACTCACAATGAGGCCCAGACATGGTGGCTCACGCCTGTAATCCCAGCACTTTGGGAGGCCAAGGCGGGAGGATCACTTGAGGCCAGGAGTTCGAGACCAACCTGGGCTACATAGCAAGAGCCTGTCTCTACAAGAAATAATAATAAATCCTCTCACAGTGAGGGAGGTGGTATTTTCCCCATTTTACAGATCTTGGCCTTGGGCCTCAGAGAGAAGGTGCTTGGCCCAGGCTGCACAGCAGAGCTGGGATGGGCGCAGGCCTCTGCGGCCCTTTCGGGGAGACACGATGCCAGTCTGTGTCACGGGAAGCTTGCTGGAGATGGGTCCCCCAGGCCGAGCTGGCCAGGCTTGGGAGAAAGGCACTGAGGCTGATCAGGACTAGAGTTGACTACCTATAACGAGAAAAGAAAAAAACATGACAGCGTACTTTGTTCTCACGTTGACGAAGGCCAGAGGTGGGCAGCTCCAGGCTGGTATAGCAGCCTAAGTGTTTTCGGGGACCGAGGCTCCCGTCTTTCTCCTCTGCTGCTCGTGGCTTCTAGTCTCAGAGTCACCTCATGACCTAAAATGGCTGCTGAAACTCTAGCAATCACATCTGTGTTCCGGACTGGCAGCAAGAAGATAAAAAGGCACCATTCCCTGCCAAGACAGCTCCTTCTAAAAGCTTTTCTTGAATTCCGCCCAGTCTTCCAAATACATCTCATATGCCAGAGCTGAGTCACCTGGCCACATCTGACTGCAAAGGGGGTCTGGAAAATGCAGTATTTTAGCTTGGGCTCGTTCCCCCATGGAGGCAACTGGAGCTCTGATCCTAAGGGACCAGGGGAAGGCGGCTGAATGGCTGTTGCTGGCACGTGGCGGTTCCTGCCGTGGTGCTCCGGGCGGAGAAGGTGGCACATGCAGTGACCTAGAGGCCAGAGAACCTGCAGGCAGGAGGGTCTGAGAGAAGGAAGCCCCGTCGGCTGGGGTGGTGGGTGCCAGGGAGAAAGAGGCGGAGAGGCAGGGGACAGGGAAGAGCCGTGGCCACCATCCAAGCCAAGGGTGACCAAGGCCAGCCAGCATGAGCCAAGGGGGAAGTGGGTGTCTAGGGGGCGTGTTTAGAAGCTGGGCCGCATTTAGGGTCTGGTGATGAGTTGAGCAGGGTTGGGGGTGGGGCCGGGTCAGGGACAGAGAAGAAGGAGAAGGAAACTGAAGAGGACTCCTGGGTTCTTGTGTTGGGGACTGGCTGGAAACTGCTTCCGGAGAGCAAGATAAGACCCGTGAGGGCCAGTGCCGCTCGGCAGGGACAGTGCCGGGTCCCACGTGGCCGTGGGGAGTGGCAGGGCCTGGGGGAAGCCCACGTGGACTGGACTGGGCCCGTGTGCCTGCTGGCCGGCAGAAGTCACCGTTGGGCCCGTCAGCACGGCAGGGTGCGCAGCTGGGAGGTGTAGGTGGGGGCAGGTGGGGCTCCAGACCACAGCCCCCTCCCTCTCGCTGCAGACACGCAGCCCTGCCGCGCGGCTGTCCCCTATGCCCCACCACTGTCCCCAGCAGCCCCTCCTCACGCGCTTGGCTCTTGGTGTCCTGGTTGGTGTAGGTCCTGCCATCGTGCTGAGGGATTCTGGGCCCATGCGAGTGACCCGTCTAACCCTCTGAGCTCTGTTTGTTGTCATCCTGGTCTTGAGTTGGCTTCTTCTCCTTGGCTGACCTTGGCTGCAGCCTTCAGTTGTCACATGCAGGGCACTGTCATGGCCCAGAAACGGCCCCCCTCTGAAATCACTACTCCCTGACTTACATTCCCTCCTTCCTTGAATATCCGAGGCCCTAGTATGGGCCCGTCCGTGTGCAGACAGTGCCTGGCCTGGCGGAGTCCAGCAGGGTGCAGGTCTGGCTCCCTGGGTCCCTTGGGAAGCTGGGGACCTGCCTGACCCTCCCTGCACCTGTCCCTTCAGCCCACCCTGCAGCTGGGAGCTGCCACCGTGTGTGGGCAGCATGGCTGGCGCTGTCCGGGCTCGGACTGCAGTCCCTTTAGACAGGGCACGGGGGCCGCTGCTCTGGGACAGGTGCGGGGTCCGGGAGGCCAGAGCACAGGCCGCAGTGGCCCCTCTGGCGATTTCCCTGAGATCAGGAGCGGGGCAGCCCCACACATGCTGGCCGCCTCTGCTGCCTCGTAGGTGGGCGCGTGGAACCGTGGGCGCCTCCTCTAGAAGCGGGCACCCTTCTCGACAGCCCAGCGGGCCTTTCCCTAGCGGTGCCCCCAGACGACGTGGCCACAGCGTCCCTGGCCCCAGACACCGCAGAGCAGGAAGTCTCCACAGATGCAGAGACCGAGTGCAAGGGTGTGCGGCGTCCTCCGCGTGCTGCTCAGAAGGCTCAGCCGCCTGCACAGATGACAGGGGGCAGCCGCCCGGTGGGCGCTCCACGCCGGCCTCGTGCTTTCAATACTGAAAGGTGTATTTCTCTTTGTAATTCCTTTCTTGGGAAAAAAATGAAATTAATTACAAGGACAGTTTAAGTCCCTGTGCCATCAGAAGGCGCGGGTATCGAGGTGTCACCTTCCGAGGGCTGTCAGCCCGGCCAGGCAGCCGCTCCGGCAGCTGCCACCCTGTCCCGGCCGGCCGTCACTGCCTTCCTATTTTTAGCCCTGGTTTGGTCCAGAACTTGACAAGATTTTCAAACTAGTAACTGAATTGTCAAAGAAATCAGTTGTCAGAGCCTGCAATCGGGCTCCCAGGCTGGCGGGAGGGAAGGAGGAAGGGGCCCTAGGGACAGCCTGGCCACCGTGGACCGGGGACCATGTTGAGGCGATCGGGGGTGTTGTCAAGCCGCACAGCCCCTCCTGGAAGGCAGTGCGGACATGGAGCACTCAAAGGACATCGCGGCGCAGGCTCTACACGTCACAGAGCAACCGCAGTCTCCCTTCCTGGGCATCGGGGTCGCACCCCGTGAATTACCGCGTGTTCCAGCGCCGGAGGACGGGGCTCGGCCAGCCCACGCCCCGAGTCAGTCTGCCTGTGCGGGGGGCGGCGCGGGCCCGGCGCAGCCTGACCTTTCTGCGTGTAGTTACTTTCATGTCTTCTGTGTATCAGGTTGTGTTCTGTATTCTCTGATCTTCTAGTTAAAAGGGCATTGAGTGTGATAGAAAGGTTAAAAATAAGATAAATAAGGATGAACTTTTCACAGGCAATTTTCTTTCCAGGGCCCCTGTGGCCCCTGCTGTGTCTGTGGCTGGCGCCTGACGCCGTGGACTGTGGCGCTCGGCCCTGGTTCATCAAGGCCCCCCCAGCCGGCCGCGCCCTGCGCCGAGCACCCTCCCTCCCAGGTGGAGCTTCCTTTCCTGGCAGACGGCCGATGGCCTTCCCGTCCCCCGGAGGGGCCAACGTCAACCACGTCATGGAAGCGCCGTCCCCAGGCGCTCACTCCGCAGGCAGCTTCCGAGGCTCCGGGCGGGGGTGAGCAGCGGCTGAGCTGGGACTGATGCCGGCCCGGGCTCCTGGCTTCCACGTGAAGACTCATTCTAAGTTCCAGGGCAGAGCAGGGACAGATGGAGTGGGACGGTCCCCTGCGAGACCTTTCTGAGAAGCAGAGTTGTGTGGGGTCAGGTTCAGGGTCCGGGGAAGGCAGCCCAGGTGGTGGGGGTGCCACAGTCTGGGCTGTCACTCATCTTCTTGAGTGGCCGTCCCTGTCTCAGACCTGCTGGGTGTGGATAACACCCCACAGGACGTGTCGTCGGGACCCGCGCCAGAGGCTCTCAGAGCAGCTGCCCCTCTCCTCCTTCCGCCCCAGGGTCCTTCCCTACCTCATAGCACACATCCTCCCGAGTGGGCTGGGTCACACGGTCACCTGATGGATTGGTGTGAGTGCCCTGCCCACCTGGCCAGCCAGTGGCCCTGCTCTCCTCTGGTCGCCCATCTCCCACCTGGGAGCCACCGCCCCCTCCCTGCTGCCGGCCGCAACCACCTGATGCTCAGCAGGCGCTGTGGGCTCCACCATCTCGTCTCTCCCTCCCGTCTCCTGGCCGCAGTCTCACGGCTGGTCCGTGAGTCCCACGGCCCTTGGAGGCCTGCGTGGCACCAGCCACTCGTGCACTATCGAGGGCTCTGTTCCGTACCTCCCTGAGGGGCAGGCAGCAGGGCTGTCCCTGCGGAAGGACAGCAGGCCGGGCGCTGGTGGCCCTGGTGTGCAGGTAACGCAGGGGCAGAGTGGCCTTGCCCGGTGCCAGGAGATGCCAGAGGTCACCTGGGGGCATTGGGGCTCTCTTCCCTGGGGGGGTGATTTATGTCTCCTTCAAGCACTCTAGGTCGCTCCTTTCACTTGGGAATTACTTCACCACCTGGGCACGCGGCACCGGAGTGACCCTGAGCACCTGTGCGCAGCCCCGGCTCCCCCAGACCTGAGCCGCTGCGGTGGCCAGACTCTCCTGTGTCCCCGCTGCTCAGGGGGCTCAGGTGGGAGGATCACTTGAGCCCGGGAGTTCCAGACCAGCCTGGGCAACATGCACGACCCCGTCTCTAAAACTGAAGGACACTCCCGCTTTCTCCACCTCTTGATTGTGCTGTTCATGACTCACACGTGTGACTTCTGACTCCTGACTTCACGCAACATTGTCTCTGACAGTTCTGCATCCTTTGAACTTCACAGACGGTGTCGTCTGGCACGGGCCTGCATGCGGACGGCAGCTGTGGTGGCTGTGCTGGGCCGTCCTCACTGCTGCTTGGGTGGCCATGTGCTCCTGCCGCCCCCCTCGCCCATTCTGTGCTGCGGTGGCCCTTCCCACGTGCACCCCACGGCTCAGCCAGCGGGTGGGGCGTGCCGGCGTGACCGCTGCCCTTCTGGGTTCCACAGCTCGCTGACCCCGCCCTGGGAGGCTCCGAGTCTGTGTGAGGCGGGTGGCTCGGCTCCCGGCCCCACCTTCCCTGCAGAGGGCCGGGCAGGGCTCGTGCCTCGCGGCAGCCGGGGCAGTGACCATCTGCAGGGGTCCCAGCTCGGGGTCAGGGAACCTCTGCAAGTCACCCGTCCTCTAAGCCCTTGTGCTCTCTTTCACGTTAATGTATCACCAGTGACCCCTGCACGCTGGGTGTGGTGGGCTGACCTGGGTGCTCCAGGCAGCAGCTTGGCACCTGGGTGAGCGCTGGGCTCTTGGCTGGGCCTGCCCCGCCCTTCACCCTCCGGCCTGCAGCTGTGCCCTGCCTCACCTGTTCCCTGTGCCAACCCCTGCTCCCTCTGCCCGTCGTTCCCCACCCCACCCCTGCTCCCCTCCTCACCCCCGCCACCCTCACCTCTACCTCCTCATCCCCACCCCTGCTCCCCACCCCACCCCTGCACCGTCATCCCTGTATCCCCCATCTCTGAGCTTCCCACCCTGCACCATGCACCTCCCCTGTCAGGGCCTTCCCAGGGGGCTGCAATCTGGGGTCAGGGCTGAGGCTCCCCCATCCCCCCGACCTGGTGTCCAGTACGGCTGCAGCCGGCTCGCAGTGTTTGCTGACTTGTGTTGTTGACATCACTAGGAACTTAGAGAAATTGGCGCTACGTGACCCAGACTCTTTTAAGCACATCGAGCACAGTAGCAACAAAACGCTTTACGGAAATCTCAGGGCGAAGGAGGTTGTAAGAGGATTCTTTGCTGTGAAGAGAGAGATCACTCTCGTTTGTCTTGGATCAGAACGGGGCCCTCCGCACCGGGACAAGAAGGGAAGGAGGGGGAGAGGAGAGGGGTGGCCAGGGCGAGGGAGACTGCGGCCCGGCGGGCATGGCCCTGTCTGGGAAGCAGGTCTGGGCCCCATGGTCCCCGGCGTGTTCTGGGCACGGATCCCGGCTGGCCCTCTGCACAGCACCAGGGCAGGCCACGCCCTCCCCGTTCCCGCGTGTGGAAACAGGGCGGAGAAGCCCACCTTCCCCGACCCCATCGCAGGGGCTTCCAGGCGTGCTGGGACCACACAGCCCCAGCTTCCCGGGCCGGGTGGGTGCCTGTCCCGGGGCCGTGGACGGGACAGAGGAAGATGGCACCTTGGGGTCTGTCCTCCTGCCTCAGACCAGAGGGGACCTGCCCATGGCTGCACAGCCCCCACATCTCAGGGCAGGGCCTGCTCCAGAAAGGAGCACGACAGACGTGGGTCCCCTCAACAGACGTGGGTCCCCTCGCCCCACGCTGCGCCCTAAACACCAGAGACACCACACAGCACACGCACCTCCCATGTACACACACACCACACAGCACACGCACCTCCCACGTACACACACCACACAGCACACACTGTGCACCTCACACCATACACATGCAAACCACGCATGACTCACACACATCACAGACGTACGCACATACCTTCTGTACACACACTTGCCACACATGCCACACCCCTACACATACACCACTTATCACACATGCTGCACACCACACACACCACACAGCACACGTACCTCCCACGTACACAGACCACACAGCACACACCGTGCACCTCACACCATACACACGCAAATCACACACGACTCACACATCAAAGATGTACACACATACCTTCCGTACACACACTTGCCACACATACCATACCACACACACCACATACATGCACCACACACCACCTGTACACATACCACACACAGCACAAATGCCATATACACACTACACACACCACATACCACATACACACACCACACACTACATACGCACTGTAAACACCACATACACACTACACACACCACATAAAACACACATCACACACCACACACATCATGCACCACATGTACCCCCCACACACGACGCACACACCACACATACACTGGCCACACACCCCCCTCAGGCTGAGGAGGGACGACCACCGGACACCTCTCACTCCCACGGCTGGCCCTTCCCCCCAGAAGGCCGGCTGCGGTGCTCAGCCAACATGCTCTGTGCGTGTGCTCGGAACCCGGCGTGGGGAGGAGGTGGCTCCCAGCGCCTCTGTGAGCACAGCAGAAGCTGCCTGACCAAGGACATAAGTGTCCCCTCAGAGGGAGCCGGAGTGTGAACACGCAGCAGGTGCCCGAGGTCCCGTGTGCGGTGTTCCGGTTGCAGAGCATTGTGGGGGCCGCCGCTCCTCACCACGCGCTGGTGCCCAAGTTTACACGGCTGGGCCTGGGGAGGAGGGGCCTTGCGGGCAGCGCTGCCATTGGACTTGCCCAGCTGGGGCCCCCGGGCCAGACCCTGCTGTCCCCACAGAATCATGCAGCCGCCCAGCACCGTCTGCTTGGGAGAAGGGGACGCCGTTGTCTTGGTTGGCGGGTGTGGGTTTGTGTGCGGCTGCGGGAGCTGGTGTGTCTGCAGCCCTGAGCAGCTGGGCCCGGGGCCTCCCCAGCTGTGCTGCCCCCAGGACCCCTGGGTCTTCCAGGCCTGCGCCTCCCCCTGCCCCGCCCTCTCCACCAGCCCTCTTTGGACCCCGTGACAGTTTTAAGTATGAAATGCAGGGTTTCCACTGGAGCAGTGCCGTTACTTCACTGTTGTGGAACAGTCTGGAATCTGAATGTTTCAGTCATTTACATCTTGACCTGTTCTCTGCGGTTCTTCCACGTGCCTCCACTTGACAAGAGCACGCCACGGGACGGAGGCTGCAAAGGGATGGAGTGTCCCCACAGGGAAGCAAAGAGTGGGCGTGAGATCCCAGGCAGAAGAGCCCACGGCTGCCCTGCCCTCCCCCGCACGGCCTCTGTGGGTTTGGGGCCCTGCACAGCCCCCGAGCACCAGACCGTCCTCTGGGTTTGCGGGTGGACCACGGGGCCTCCGCTGCTCCCTGGGCCATTTTTCAGTTCCAGAAACTTTCTGGCTTCCAGGGTGTGGGGGAGAAGGGGAGGCAGCCTGACCCCCCACAACACGTGCTGGTCAGGCCCTCCCTCCTGTCGGCCCTGGGGCACGAGGTGACCATGGAGAGAGCCACCAGTCCTGCTGGGGCTGGAGCACTGCCAGGAAAACCTTCTAGAAGGGGATGGTGCCTGGATTACCTTTTAGAAATTGAAATAATGTTTTCCATACATCCCACTGCAAACACATTTTGGAAAACAGAATGTTAAAGAAGAGAAATAGAGGACACCCACCCCCTGAGCCCCCTCCGCCTGGCTGGCCGCTGCCGGGTGGTCCGTCGTCCGCATCCTGCCCACTGCATGGCCACGCGTGTCCCAGTGTCATGGATGCTGTGCTTCCCACGTAGCTGCTCCCTCATTGTCTCACTGGCCACCACGCGCAGAGGAGTTTTCAGTAGCATTATGTGTTTTCAGCAACATATTTTTAAACTGCTAAATAAATAAACATCCCATCGTATGGATGTACCAAAATTTCTTTCACAGATGCAAGCAGAGTTGGCCTTTCCCCCCCAACATTTTGCTGTGAAAAAGTTAAAATACAGAAAAGCTGAACGCATAATTCAGTGGACACCACCTAGATTTAGCAGTTGGTGCCATTTTCCATGTTTGCTTGATTGACCTGTAGCAAGTGGCTGGGGGTTTGGGTGAGCCACTGGGAGGTGAGTTGCAGAGACCAGCACCTTTGCCGCCCGCCGACCACGCGGCCTTGGGGAAGGGCCCTCTGCACGAGCACAGACTGTGGGCACCGTGTGGCACTAATGCGGCTTCTCTGGTGTCATTTAGTCCCGGGGCCCTTTGGACTTCCCTGGCTGTTCCCAGACCTCCATTTGACAACCGATCTCTCCAGGAGAGCAGGCTGTGCGACCTGTGCGTGTTCGCCAGGCTCGCCAGTGCCAGATAGAGTCTCCGGGTGGCCGTCCGCACGTCCTGCTTGTGGTGGCAGCCGAGCATCTTGTCATCTGTTTAAGGACCAGTTGGCCTGCTTCTTCTGTAAACCTTCTGTTCATGTCCTCTGCCAATTTCTTTCAGGATTTTGGTCCTTTTTTCTCATTTCCAGAGCTCTTTCTACACTAAAGCCAGCGTCCCTTCTTCCCTGATAAAAATTACAAGTGTTTTTCTTCCAATTTTTCATTTGTCTTATATATGATACATATCATATGATACGTATCATAAAGTCAATATGATACATATTATATGTACATATTATTGTATTTTCTTCATTTGAAAGATTTTTTAAAAGTTTTTATGTGTTAAATTTATCCATCTTTTATTACTTGTGGGCTTGGAGTCATGTTAAAAAGGCTTCCCCACTTCTAAGTTATAAAAGAGCTCGGCCGTGTTTTCCCCTGGTACTCGCATGTTCTCACTTCTGCATTCGCTCTCACATCCACCTGGAGTTCACTGCAGCGTGTGGTATGAGGTAGGGGTGTAGTCTCATCTTTTCCAGAATGATTCTCCATTTCCCAGCACATTGCTATGCGCCCTGCGTATACCAGCGTGCATTTAGCCACTTACCTCTGAGGACGTTGAGGTTTTCTTTCCTTTGGCTGTCGACAGCGGCGCACTGATGGTTCCTTTCTGCATTAACCTTTACCCAAACCTCAAGAATGTTCTCCAGGCACATTCCTAGTAGTGGGATTACGGAGCCCAGTGTTGGAACTTTCTGTGGTCTCGCTGTGCGGGCCCTCCCTGAGGGCAGGATTTACACCTGCGTGCCAGGTGTCTGAGGGTTTCAGGTCATAAATCACACCGTGTCCACAGCCAGCCCGTGGGTCCACCCCAGGCCCTGACGCTGCTCCCCGGAAATGCCCTTTCGGACTCTAGACCAAAGTTCATAATTAGGTCGGTGACAGCCCAGGGCCCCTGCAGGAAGACGGCCTTATTCTTTTGGGCAGTGACATCCTCAAGGGTCATGCCCTCCCTGGTACACGGCAGCAGCCCCCACACCAGCAGCAGAGCCTCAGCCTGCTCCCCCGGGTGCCGCTGTGCTGGGGCCTGGCCGGCTGCACACAGACCCGAGGCCTCCAGGCCACGCTGAGGGTGGGGCACAGCGTGACGTTCAGTGTCATGGAGGGTGTGCGGTGGGGTAGGAACCCCCTCGTCGGAGGCTGCTCTAGTGCATCACAGGACAAGCAGCGAGCTCCACCAGCTGCCTTGGACGGGGCCCTGTGGCGCCTCCGTCGCTAACTTGAAATCCTGTTTGACAAGACCTGTGTACTCAGGGGTGGGTCTTGGTAAGGAATGATTTGGGGACACTCATTGCCGTGAATGTCCGGGGTGGTCCCGGCAGCCAAGGTTGGGGTCCGCGGGTTCACTGGGAGTGAGGGCCGGCTCGCGGGCTGGGCCTGCTGGGCGGCGGTGGGTTTCCTCAGCTGCACGCCTGGCGGGCACGGGCGGAGTGCGCTTCCGCAGCAGCCCGGGGTGTCCAGGTGCTGGTCCCCGCTGCTCTCGCTGCGGACACGGCTGTCCCTCGGCCACGGAGAGCTCCTGCTCTCATTGCCTGATGTGGAGTATCAATGTTGAATTAGGAATTTCACAACCCCAATGGAGGCCCAGGAGGAAGGAAGCGCCTCGGTCAGAACTCACAGGGGCCGGGCACAGTGCAGGGTCGGACACAACCTGCAGTTTACCAGGGCTCCCCCCGCCTGGCAGAACGGCCACAGGCAACTCTTTTTTGCTATAACCTGATCCCAGTTACTCTTTTTCTTTCATCTTACACCCGTACTTAACAAGATGTGTCGAATATGGATTCAAACCCCGGCAGGTCCCGCGCGGGAGGGTACGACGGGCACGTCCTCTACTGTCTGGCGGAAGGACCTGCGGGCTGGGGCAGGAACACTGACCCTCGTCCCCCATGGCGTGGGGTCCGTGGAGACCGTTCTCAGTTGGAAATGGGCACGGCAGTGCGGAGGGGAGGGGAGACGGCCCTGTCGGGGGGCAGAGGGCATGCGAGGCCGGGCGCCCCGCAGCTGAGTATAGGGGTGGACCCCAGCGCAGGCAGGCCTTTGTTCTGATTCCGGCCTGGGGCCCCCCAGACTTCATTTTCTGCTCTGTGCAGTGTGACCGTCACTCCGTGGTTGTGCCAGGGCTCGTCATCGCTGGGGCCAGGCGACCCCTGCGTGCCCAGCGCTGCCCTCCCCCCGGCCTGTGCGGGGCTCCCCTGCCCCCTCGGAGCAGGCGCTGGCCACTGGTCCAGGGCCCACAGGAAAGACAGGACAATGGTCGTGAGGATGACGAGACATGGGGCAGGTTCCCAGGGCCCTTGTTCCTCGCGGCTCTGTTACAGCCCTGCCAGCCTGGGCGGCTCCCTTCCTGCCCACTCCTCACAGGCCGGGGGCCGGGCTGCAGCTGCCTGTGCTCTGCCCGCCCCCGCTGCCCCCACTGCGGCTCAGGGAGTGGGGCGGCCCCTGCGTGTGCGAGTCTCCCGGCCCCTCCGAGCCGGGTTTCCTCACCTGAGAGACCGCGGGGCGGGAGAGAAGCCCGCGGGGCGGCCTGGCAGGAGCCCCGCGCTGCTGCCCCCCGAGACCCCGGGCACCCCAGCGGCCTCCCCAGGTGGCGCCCGGCCTCCCTTCCACAGGTCACCGGGCCCCTGACGGCTCCACAGGGGCGGTGGTTTTCTCGCCAAGCTGCACAAATTGAGCGTCAGGGGCGGATGGAAAAGTGAATTAAACCAATTAACCCCGCTACCTGCTTTGTGTGTCAACGTGGTGGCTCCCGCTTCATCTCTCCCAGTGAAGGGAAGGAAGTAATAAGAGTCGGCAAACGGCCCCTTTTAGCCCCATCGTGATTAATTTATTCATCTTTGCGTGTTGGCAATTTGTAAACTTCTGACTCGAGCAGCTTCTAAACGGACCTCTGTGCTCTCCGCTGTGCGGGGGAGCAGGTGCTGCCAGGCTGCCACCGCGTCCCGGCCCTCCCTGCGCCTGGGGACGGAGGGGACGCTCGCCGGTGCGGGGGACGGGCCCCAGCGGGCGGGAGGACAGGGGGTATGACAGCACAGTGCCGTCCAGTGGGAATAGGACACCAGCCCCAGGATGTGAAAACGCAAAATAGAACCAAACAGAAAAGCCAGATGTCATTCACTTCAGTAAAATATTTTATTTAATCCAGCACATCCAAAATACTGGCATTTGAACCTGTAATCCATATAAAAAATATTAAAGAAGTGTTTTACATTCTTTTGTTCCTACTAAGTTTTCAAAAGCCACGGTGTGCTCTGCGGGAACAGCGGTCTCGGCTGGGACTCTTGGCCCCTACGCTCCACGGCCCCCATGACCGTGGCTCACAGCCTGGGAAGGTGACATCTGGGGTGTGATGTTCCCGGAGCTCCCCAGGTGGTGAGGACACGGGGTCAGGGCTGAGAACACCGAGCTCAAGACCACACAGGTGGGGACCAGTTCCATCACTTGTGACCGCAAACCCTTTGGAAAGGACCGTTGCAGACATTAGGTGTCAACCAGGAGGATTCTGGGAGCACAGGCCAGTGGAGAGAGGCTGGGGCTCTGCTGCAGTGGGGGGGGGGGGCCGTGGACAAGGGCGGAAAAGAATCGCAGATCTCACTGGTCTTTGACTTGTTACGCCGTTGGTGCTGTGAGCAAAGCCTTCCTAAAGTGAAGGTTAAAAACGCAAGTGCCGTCCGCAGTTCCCTGTCCCGGCCCCACCCTCTACTCATGCAGCGCAGAGTCATCCCCGGGAGAGCCGGGTCCCCTTGCGTGTGGCCGAGTGACGGCTCCATGAGCTACGGCGCCTTTACCTGCACCACGTGGGCGGCGCAGAGCAGCTCTCGGCTGACAAATGTGCCGTGGTTCCCAGAGAGGGGACACCTCTGCCAGTGCGTAAATAAGACAAGCCTTTTTAAGAAAGAAATCTGTATTTCAGGACGTGTTTGGCTGTGTTCTTTGCCTCCTGTAAAGGTCACCCGGATAGATTTTTCCTTCCTTAGCATTGCAGGCTGCGAAGACCTGGGCATTTCTATTCTCCCTCCATCCAGTGAACCTGGGGGACTAGATTAGATTCTGAAATTGAGTGTGCAGTGGAGTCGGTGCGTTGCCGTAATGGGCGGGGATTGCCTCTCACCTTGCGAGTGGCGAGGTCATGATAATATGAAGCGAAGTGGATTAAAAATAAAACCAAAGGTATTTATTTATGACCTGCTCAGAATTGGATTGGCATCCGTGTGCGCTGCGTCTAATGGTGAAAGACAGCAGATTGATGTTGACGTGTCCCTGGGGACTTTTTGCCAGTGAAATTTGCTCCGTGAATTCAATTTAAAGGCCCACAGAAAGTATCCAAAATGCAAAAGGAAATGGAATTGCGGGAAGGGGATGGACGCCCAGCAACAGCAAAGCAACGATTAGAGGAGAGTCCTGGTCTGTGACTCCGTGATACGGGCTCGGGAGTACGGCGCGGGGACGGCCACGCGCTCTGAATCAGCGAGGGGCCCGGCCGCCTTCCCGACCTCTGGGTGTGACTCTGTGTGACATGAGTGGGAGCAGTAGGAGCCTGCAGGTGGCCCCGGAGGGTCCAGGGGCCGCACTCTCTAGGACCATGGCCTGGCGGGGCCATCGGAGCGCGGTGGTCATGTGAGGGCCCCCAAGTATCACCTCTGTGCCCCAGGGCCCCGCACTTTCCTTCCCGGTACCTGCCTCGGTCACATTCGGTCACCGTCCTTCAGTGTCCAGCTCCCTGCTTCTAAACCATGAGCTCCGGAGACTGTCCTTTGTGTGTCTTGCAGGGGTGACTCAGTGCCCCCCAGACCACCCAGGTGGGGACATGGCCCACTGAGGCCTGTGGGGGGAGCAGGGGACTCCAGCACGGAGTGCTCCGTAGCAGAGCTGCTCTCCCTGGAACAACGGGAGTTGAGTGAGTGACAGTCACAGGCACTCACTGGTGTGTGCCCACGCCTGAGTGCCCAGTGTGTGCCCACTGAGTATGTGACTGGTGTGCCCAGTGTGTGCCATCGGGTGTGTGCCTGGTGTGGCCTGCATGTCCAGTGTGTGCCCACCCAGCGTGCCCACGTGATGCCGGGTGCTGGGTATGCGCTGGCCTCCTTCATGTTCCCAGTCTGCCCAGCAGCTCCGACCGGCGGGAACTGGTGCCCGTTTGCAGAGGAGGAAGTGGGGTCTCCGAGGGTGCAGCCGTCGACCCAGGGTGCTCAGCTAGACCTCGAAGGTGAAGCCGGGCTGGTTGGAGCCAGCACCCACCTGCTGGGCCTGGTGCCTCCTGTATGAGGCAGGTGTTAGGGGGCCGGGCTGGGCTATGACGTGCTCCTGGGCTCTCAGGGCTGGTTCTGCTCTGTGGTCCTTGCACGCTCGTGCTCCAGCCACTGACTATGCTGGTGCCCAGGGGTGTCGCCTGATGCAGAGGACTCTATGCCTAGGGGCAGTTCTGGGGGCAGCGGGGCCTTGTTTCCCGGGCTAGGAGAGGCTGTGGGGAGTGGGAAGCACCCGGGTGGAGGCGGCAGACCTGCAGCCAGGCCCTGGGGAGCCAGGTCTCCCGTAGGGGGTGTGGGATTCAGTCAGATGAAGTGCTGGGGGCCCTGCCTCGGCGTCTGCTCAGATGCCAGGACCAGGCCGCAGCCCAGGGCCCTGCCGGGGTCCCGTGGGGAGCAGCTGCTGCCAGGGGCAGCCACGACTGGGTGCATTTCCCAGGGTCCCCGCTGCAGGGTCCCCGGTCTGCAGCCTCCCCCCGCTGTGGGTCACCTCCTCTGACCTGGGCCTGTCTCTGTCTCCCCAGGAGCTGCTGCTCTTCCTCCAGAACCTGCCCACGGCCCACTGGGACGACGAAGACATCAGCCTGCTGCTGGCTGACGCGTACCGCCTCAAGTTTGCCTTCGCGGACGCCCCCAATCACTATAAGAAATGAGCCTGGGCCCGTTCGCAGCAGGCCTCACCGTCCTTCCCGGGCGGCGCCCCACCCCTGCCCGGCTGGCGCAGGCCCTCACGCCAGTCCTGGGACGAGGAAGAGCCTTGTGGGCAGCCCTGCCCTCCAGGGGAGCTTGCCAGGATGGGTCCCCAGACTTGGTCCAGGGCTGGCGAGGACGGGCGGCCTCTGTTCCCTGAGATACCAAAGAGAGCCAGGGGAGGGTCCTGGCTTCTGGGGCCAGCTGTGGGTGGAGAGTCCCCCTTGCCCTCCCCGGGAGCATCCTTGCCAAATGACCGCCTGCGGGAACCCCCAGCCCGGGCAGCCTGAGAGGCAGAGGCCTGTTGCCTGGGGCCCAGGCCAGAGTGAGGTGGTAGCCATCTCACACCTACTTCGAAATGCAAAATTTCTATTCTGTTGCGTGAAAGAGAATAAAGTACAGAGCAGACAACATGCAGACTAAGGAGCCGCTGCACTAGCCTGGGTCTCTGCTCCCAAGAGCCTCTCACGCCGGCCGTGTTCCTGTGGCCGCCAGCCTGGCACTTGGGGGTGTCTCTTGCCCACTGGGTCTGAGCTTGGCTAGGAAGCCGACGGCAAGAGCCGAGCCCTGAGCCCGCCGAGCTCCCGGGAGGCCGTGGGACAGGAGGCCTCTCGCATTCCTGGCTTTCCCTGTCTGACCTCTTTTTTTTTTTTTTTGAGACAAAGTCTCACTCTGTTGCCTGGGCTAGAGTGCCGTGCCGTGGTGTCAGCCTCGCTCACAGCAACCTCAAACTCCTGGGCTCAAGCGAGTCTCCTGCCTCAGCCTTCCCAGTAGCTGGGACTACAGGTGTGTGCCACCATGCGCGGCTAATTTTTTTGTATATATATTTTTAGTTGTTGGGCTAATTTCTTTCTATTTTTTTAGTAGAGACGGGGTCTCGCTCTTGCTCAGGCTGGTCTCCAACTCCTGAGCTCAAACGATCCACCCGCCTCAGTCTCCCCGAGTGCTAGGATTACAGGCGTGAGCTGTCTGACCTCTTTTAAAAGAGAGAGCCCCCCCACCCCCCAGCAGTCCAGGTCAAACCACCCACCACGAGGTCGGGGCTGTCCTCAGACAGGAGCCCCCAGTCAGGCAGGGGCTCGCGGCCCTGTGACCAAAGCCCTGAGCGATGTGCTTTTCCCACCGCGGCAAAGCTGCTCAGGGACGCGGGGTGCAGTGTGGCCCTGCTGCGGCCCCCACCCCCTCGCCAGCCCTGCAGGCATGTCAGAGACCCGACTGCTGCCTCTGCTGTGCGTTGGTTCCCGGGCTCCAAGTGCAGAAGGGCCCAGACCCAGGCCCTGCCCGCGGCTCTGTTGGGGCTGGATTTGCTGTTCCAGGGGCTTTGGGACCGGCTTTCGCACATCCCCCATCTGTGTCACGGGCCACATGGCACTGGGGACATGGACACCCCTGTGGGTGGGGTCACAGCCACAGCCTCTCTGATGCCTGAGCCCACAGCAGGCTCAGGTCCTCAGTGGCCACCTCTGACCCCCTCTCGACTGGTCTGTCCCTCCTCCGGGAGCAGCCGAGCCCCGCCGAGGCACAGGCCACTGCCAGAGCCTGTGGAGTGTGTAGACGTGTGTGATGTGTGTGTATCTTGCTTCTATTAAAAACATCTGGGGTCACCACATCTGGCATGGAAATTAGCACAAAATACTGTGCAAATGTCAGATGCTCCCACATCAGCGGCAGGGCCCGGCTTGCCTTAGACAGACGGAGCGTGCCCCCCCGCCTGCCACCCCCCACCCCACCCCGCCGGGGCCGGGGCCCCTCTCAGACCAGCCGCGCCGCCCCGCTCCCCATCTGCCCTTTTCTGGATGGGGACCCAGTGACAGTGGCTCTGTGTGCGAGAAGCCCCTTCCCACTCGGCCATTATCCACGCTGGGAGCTTCCCCTTCTGTCCCTCACGCTGCACAGCCAGAACGCTGGGACACAAGCCACGTGCCTCTTGAGGCAGTTTGTTTCTCAGACAGGAAGGACCGCGAAGTTGGAGCGAGTGCTGCGTGTGTTTTCATGCGTGTAAAGGCCAGGACTGAACGTGCGGGTGTCGGCCACAGGCCCTGGGTCCAGCAGTCGGTCTGGATGCGATGTGCTGACACCCTGGAATGGAGCCGCAGCCGCAGAGCCGCAGCCTGGGCCCTCGATGGCGATGCCAGCGCTGGTTCCTCAAGGAGCCGGGCGCCGGCCTGGCCCTGCCGCAGCCACAGACGGTCTGAGTCCTGGGCCATCGTGCGTACCGAGGACCTCCCGGGGAGAGGAAGGTGATCTGTGCAGGTGGCTCGGGGAAGGCCCTGCTCGGGGGTGGCAGCGCGCAGACCCTGCACTGGCCAGGGCGGGAGCTGCAGCAGGGTGACGATGGGCCTCCCCGTCTGGCCACATTTGTGGGGACCCGCCGGGGAGAAGGCTGTGCTGGGGGAGGTGCCAGGATCTGGGCCCCCTCCCCCACTCCTGGGACCCAGGCCGCGCTCCCCTGCCACCATCGTCCCCCACGCTGAGCCCTCGCCCTGCACCACTGAAACAAGGCCTGCCGAGCCTCTACTTCCCAGGGCAGCTTTCGAAGTGCCCACGCCCCGCTGGATGCCCCAGGGGCACACTCCACCTGGGACCCTCCCACAGCAGCACTTCGCTTTCTGCCACCTTGCGCTGCCCACTAACTGGGCGTGGGGTGTGGTCCCCACCCGTGGGTGGGCTGGTGGCTCCACAGGGGGAGGCCCGTCCACCTCATGCCTCCATGACCTCGCGTGAGGCTCAGCTGGGGGTTGCTGTCACCTGGCTCAGTGCCTGGGGCGTGGGCTGAACTTGCTGCTGCCCGCTGGGGTCTGCCGGGTGGAGACTGGCCGTCCCTCCCTGCAGTCACCAAGTACGAGGCACCTGGCAGGCCGCTCTCAGGCTGCTGCTGCGCAGAGTTTGCTGGAGACACAGGGCCTCCCTGGTGCCCCGGCCCCTGCCCAGCACACGGGCCCTGCCCCGCCTGCCCTGCCCGCCCTCGCTGCCCCTGCCGCGCTGCGCCGGGTCCTGGCTGCTCAGTCGCCCCTCAGCTGCGAGCCTGCCCACCCTCCTGCCACCCCCTCTGACGAAGGAGGCAAGTGAGTGTCCGCGGCCACTTCCGTGACTATGCAGATGACCTAGCCCCGAGTCCCTTTCGTTGACAAGATGGGCTGATTATTCTTCTAGGAAAAAAATTATATACTCAAATAAATTCCAGATGAGTAGATTTAAATATAAAAATTAATCCTCCATACTCAAAATAAAAACACGTGGCTATTCGTGTAACCGGGAGTGGGGAAAGGCTTTCTGAGCGTGAGGCCAGTGGTGAAAACAATAGAGAAGACTAATGACAAATGTCGTATGCATGATAAAGACAGACTGTCACAGCCACCCGAGCTCCAGAGCCCCAGGGGACAAAGACCAATGACAGGTGGCAGGGCGGGCAGCTGCGGGCGAGGGACACAGGGGCCTGGGCACACAGAGTCCTTGGAAACCCACAGAAATGGGCGCCGCACAGGAAACAGCCGCAGACAGAAGTGCCGCAAGTGACAAACTGTTCATGTCACTAAGAGTCCCGTGCTGTGTGGGTCCCCGTGCCAGCTGTGTGACCCGGCCGTGCCGTGGGCAGGCTGTGCGGCAACAGGAAGCTGATGATTCTCTCCAGTCTTTAGGTTTTCTCTGAAAACTTAGCAATGATTTTTTGTTTGTTTTTACGTTTTAACTGTGACGTGGCACAGAAGAGGGCACAACAGGAACCTCACACTCGGGGAGTTGCCACGAGGCCAACGGCCACGTGACCACGGCCGATGCCGCGGAGCAAGCGCAGCCTGCACGGCCCGGCCCGGCCCGCTTGCTCTGTCCCACGTGGCACGCTCTGCCTGCTAAACTGCTGCCAGTTGCTTATTTTTAAACGTTTGCTCTGTCAGTGGGATTACTCAGTGTGCACTGTTTTGTGAGCAGTTTCTTTTCGACTGTCAGCCTGTGGGAGCGTCTGTGGCTGCCCCCGTGGCTCACTCCGCCCGGGGCCGTGCAGTTTGCTGTCTGTGAGCAGCTGCAGGTACCCAGTCTGCTGCTGCTGGACGTCGGGTGGCTTTCAGCTTGGGAGTGTCACAAAGAACGTGGCCCGGGACGTCCGTGCGTGTCTCTCGGGGGCCGTGTGCCGCGCCTCGGCAGGGTGCTTACCTGGGAGCGGGACTGCAGAGCCACGTGGCGCGTGTCTTTCATGCTATGACGATGACACACCATCTTCCAAGGCTGCTTTTCCAGCTGATGTTTCCACCACAGGGCATCATGGTTCTTGTGTCCCCACATCCCCCAACACTTGGAGTGGTCGGTCTTGGCCCTTCTGGTGGGCGTGTCCTGTTGTCTGTGTCCCCGTCCTCCCCGCCTGCTCGGAGAGTGGCACACGTGGCCTCCCTCAGCTCCTGCCGTGGTGCAGCTCTGCCGAAGCCGAGACAGACAGAAAGAGACCTGCTTGGGACATCTTGTTACGCTGTTATCATAAGCGTTTTCTCATATCATTAAAGCTTTTCAAAAACACGATTTTAATGACTGCGTAATATGCAGTTGCATGGATTAACAGAATTCATTTATTCCCATATTATACATCAAACTGCTTCTGTTTTTTTCCTATTGCAAATGATGCTGTGATGAACTTCCACGTTTCTGAACACGCTCCCACAGTAGATCTTAGTTACCGGACTCTTCCATCGTTACTGCCGAACGCGTGAGTCGGCGAAATGGCCCCCGCGGCCGAGGATCTGCTCGCCTGGTTCTCTTTGGAATGTCCTGGGAAACCTAAGTTTAAGGATAACTTTTTAGAGAATAGAAACACAGTGTACAACTTCTGGGGGCAGGGGATGAACAAAATTGAAAAGGCGAGAAGAGCCGTAGGAAAAGGCGAAGGCAGCGTGTGGACAGGAAGTGCCGCCGCGGCCCAGGAAGTCCAGACACGTAAATGATCGTGATAAATAAATTGTTTTGAATTCATCTTCAAAAAGAGATACGTTATACCTTTTAGAAACTTCATAAAATCCAACATCATACTATTGACAAAGGATACACTAAAAATGAAATTTGTATTTATATTTGAACTGGAAGTATGGAAAAAAAATATGAGGAAAATACAAAAAAAAAAGCTTGGTTGGGAAATATCTGTACTCCCCTAGATCACATTGGAACAGTGCTGACAAGGACAAAGAGTTTTGCTTCATATCCTCGAAAGAACCACAACCATGGACCTTTGTAAATAGAACAACAGAACCTCAAAGCAAGGGCTGACACAATTTTGAGGAAATACTGACTGGTGCACAGTACGCTGGGACATTTGGACACATCTGCAGAAAATGACGAACCAATGGGGAAGGAATAGTTAAAAAATAAAGAAGACTTGGCCGGGCATGGTGGTGCTCACCTGTAGTCCCAGCTACTGGGGAGGCTGAGGCAGGAGGATGCTCGAACCCAGCAGCTGGAGGTCACAGTGAGCTATGATGACACCACTGCTCTCTAGCCCATGCAATAAATCGAGACCCTGTCTCAAAAAAAAAAAAAAACAAAAAACATTAAAATCATAAATACAGAAGCAGAATTTGTTGGGATAGGAAGAAACACAAACGATGGAAATGACCACCAGAGCACAAAGTTGACCGGTAGGAAGGACCAATAATGTGAGCTCCAGAGGGCGGGACCTTTGCCCTGCGCAGCCGGCGTCTCCAGCTGTCGGAAGCAGCACCTGCCGGTAGTAGGAGGTGAATGTTTGTTGAATGACAAACTCCTAAGGATTAAAATTCAACTGCAGTAAGAAAAAGAAGGATGCAAAACTACAGATGCCAAAGAGATTTTTAAATATCCTAAGCATCAAGAGAACACAAAGCTAAGCCACAGACTGGGAGGAAATAATTGCAAAAAAATCTCTGACAAAGGACTGCTATCCAAAATAAGAAAAAGAACTCTTAAAACTCAGCAAGGAGAAAATGAACACAACCCAATTAAAAAATGAGCAAAAGATCTGAACAGACACCTCACCAAAAAAGGTACACAGGTAGCAAATAGGCATACGAAATGCGTTCCGCATCGTACTCACTGCAGAACCGCAGATTAGAACAGCACTGAGGTTCCAATGCACACCTGTGACAGTGGCCCGACTCCAAAACCCTGTGACACCAAGTGCTGGTGAGGACGTGGGGCAACAGGAACTCTCCCCTTCATGGCTGGGGAGAGCGCAGAATGGAGCCACTTTGGAAGACAGTTCGGCAGTTTCTTCTAAAGCCAAACGTGTCCTGCCGTGCCGTTCAGCAGTCACACGCCTCGATATTTACCCAACTGAACCGAAAACTTATGAGCACAAAAACCTGCAGATGAGTGTTTATTCATAATTGCCCAAACTTGGAAGCAACCAAGATGTCCTCCAATAAGTAAATGGATAAATAACTATGGTACATCCGTGTGATGGAATATTCTTCAGTGATAAAAAGACATTATCAATCAAGCTGTGAAAAGACATAGGGGAACCTTAAATGCACATTGCTTAGTGGAAGAAGCCAGTCTGAAAAGGCTACAGACGCTGTGATTCCAACCACAGAGTTCTGGAGAAGGCAAAACCACGGAGACAGCAGGAAGATCAGTGGTGTCCAGGGTTGGGACAGGAGATGAATAGAAGGGGCACCGAGGGTTCTCAGGGCAGGGAGACCGCTGCGTATGATTCTGCAGTGTTGGATACCTGCCATCATGCATTTGTCCAAATCCACAGAACGTATGTCAGCAAGAGCAAACGTAATGTGAGCTGCGGACTCTGGGTGACAAAGATGTGTCAACATTGGCTATCGATTGTGCCAAATCCACCTCTGTGGTGCAGGACGCTGAGACTGGTGCAGGCTGTGTATGGGGGTGTGAGGGAACGCTGTACTTCCTGCCTGATTTTGCTGTGAACCTAAACTGCTCTAAAAACTGTAGTCTATTAATTAAAAAAAATCACAAGTGCATCCTATGAGCCACTTTGTGCCTATGAATTTGGAAACCTGGCTGAAATAGAAAATTTTCTAGAAATATACAAATTACAAACATTGACTCAAAAAGAAAATAAAAACCCTGAATAGATCAATAATTTCTGAGTGACGTGAAGGGGTAGTCTCAGATCTCTGCCTTTCCAAGGGCACCATGCCCAGATGGCTTTACGTTATGTTTTACCAGATCCCAGTGATAGAATTTGGGGAGCAAAATAATGCAGGAGACTGGGGTTCCTGGCACAGCCAGGGTGGGGCGTGAAGCCTTGGCGGCACTTGACCAGCCTCGGGCCATGCCGGGGTCTCGCCTTGGCAGCTCGCTGGGCCTCTGCGGGCCCGTGAAGCCGGTTTCACAGTTGTGCGGTTGGCTTTTAATGTCTGTGCCCTGGGCGGGGGCTCCGGGTCCCTAAAGCTAGTGTGGGGGCTGTAACCACGGAAGGGTGCGGGATCTGGGGCTCCAGAGCAGCTGCTGGCTGCGGCTTGCCCTGGCCCCGCCCAGCGAGGCGTGCAGGAAGCTGGCTGGGACAGCGCCAGGGCCAGATGCGGTCACGGAGGGGCGTCATTGGCTGCTGCTGTGATTTCATTTATTTCTTCCACCAAGTCTGCTGGTGGGGAGTCCACGAGGCCCCCAGGCCCCCGGGTGCTTCGGGGCTGACCAGGCAGATGGGTCTGTAAACCCCTAGGGCCGGGCGGCGAGGCAGGCGGGCGGGAGGGCTGCCCACACTCCTGTTGTGGATTTGAACTCGATTCAGCTCTCGTGCAGAAAACTGACCTCTATTGCAGATTGCTCTGGTGAATTAGAAACCTGTGACCATGGCCTTAGAGTTTAGCGACCCAAACTAGGGGTAGATTTTGTTTGTTTGTTTGTTTGTTTGTTTGTTTGTTTGTTTTGAGACAGAGTCTCACTCTGTTGCCCAGGCTAGAGTGAGTGCCGTGGCGTCAGCCTAGCTCACAGCAACCTCAAACTCCTGAGCTCAAGCGATCCTCCTTTCTCAGCCTCCCGAGTAGCTGGGACTACAGGCATGCGCCACCATGCCCGGCTAATTTTTTCTATATATATTTTTAGCTGTCCATATAATTTCTTTCTATTTTTAGTAGAGATGGGGTCTTGCTCTTGCTCAGGCTGGTCTCGAACTCCTGAGCTCAAACGATCCGCCCACCTTGGCCTCCCAGAGTGCTAGGATTACAGGCGTGAGCCACCGCGCCCGGCCTTTATTTGTTTTAAAACAAACAAAAAGAACGGGGGAGGGGACTTACTGTCACGAGGGCATGGTATCTTCTCAGATGGAGGTGGAGAAATAGTTCTGCCAAAGTGCCACGCGTGACGGCCAGGAAGGTGCCTGAGCAGCAGGACAGGACGGAGCCCGAGAGGGTTCCACAGAGACAGACACAGCGGACCCGGAGAAGCCCCTGGGACAGCCAGCGTCGCACCCCGGGCTGGGGCTGCACCGGGTCCAAGGCTCCTAGAGAGCCCTGAGAAAAGGGGCCATTAGATCAGGACCTGTGACCGTGACCAAAGAGACCTGCCGGGCATGGCGGAGAGGAGGGGACGTGCCCCGGAGTGGGCCGGCGGGTGCTCCCGTGTGCGCCCACAGGGCCACCTCGGCGGGTGTGCAAGAGTTCCTGGAGACAAGAGCTGGGAACGCCCGAGGAAAGGAACGCAGCGTGGGACATTCTCGCATGTGGGAGACGTGGTGCCGAGTTAAGATGAGTAGATGGACCTACTGGGTCGGCGGGGAGGGACCCGCAAGCGCAGCGCCGAGCAGCCGGGGTGGTGCCCACCTGCGGCCAGGTGTGGCTGTCAGAACCTCACCTGCGTGGTCCTCGCGCCCCGACACCAGCCTGGCAGGGAGGTGCTGAAGGAAGCCCTGAGCCTCAGGGGAACCACAGAGGGACGCGCGGCTCGCGGTGGGGCCGGGAGGCTCCAAGGCTGCTGCCCTGCCCGCAAGAACACGGCAGGCCACACCCACGTGTGCGACACGCGGGCCACATGTCTGTGCGTGTGCATTGTCTCTGGACACGTATGTAAGAACATGAAGCACGAAAGGGAAAGACGTGGCCCCGTCACTGACTGTGGGAGGGGCGGGGGGGCGAGAGGGGCGTCCGCGTCTCGTTGCTGCCGCATCGCGTTGCGCGTCCGTGTAACCCGCACTGCGTGCCTGTGTTTGCTTACAAATTAACATACGTGTTGTATGTATTTTAAGTATATATATAATTATATTTATTATAATTTTTCTTTACATCAGATTATGTTTCTCATAACATGATGGTTCAGATACAACCAGATGCTAACAGGCGTTAATCCCGGATTGTGAATACTGGAGTGTCTGCTAAATTATCCCTTTTCTTTTCTGTAATTTTCAAATTGATTAAGGAGATAAAAGATGCAGTCTCAGCCCCTGGGAGCTGAGCCCGGGCCGTGTGGAAGGCCGAGGGGCGGCGGCAGAGGCGGCCACAGGGAAGACCCGGTGGCCGCGCTGAGGCGGAAGCCCCCGCCCATCCGTCTAGGACGTGGGGGTGGATGTCAGTCACGGTCGCTGTCAGGCCCAGCCTGGAAAAGCAAAGAAGCCACCTCAGGAAGGAGGGGACATGGTCCCCAGCGAGGCCCGCCCAGCACTGGGGCTTCCGGCCCCTCCCTCACCTGGGTTGTTTCCTTCAGGGCTTGGATCACATGTGACAGTTGCGCTGCTCACTCGTCCAGGGTCCCCCCCCCCAGGCCGCTGACGCCCAGAACAGCACTGTGTCTGTCTAGTCACTCCTGTGTCCCGGCTTCCAGGACAGGGCTGGGCGCGGGGCTGGCCCTGGACAGTGTTGGGCCATGAATGGACGAAGGCCCGGGAGCTTGGCGGGGGCTCTGCAACCACGGGAGGCCTGGGCTGACCCCGGCTGACCTGTGTTCTGCCCCTGGCTTCGTTCCCTCGCACGGGGACTCTGGGGCACCTCAGAGGGTCCCCCTGTCCCCATCTGTTGAGGATGAAAGCCCAGGGATGCCCGGCCCGATTTTATCTTTGTGACCCACTGGGGAGGAGAGCTTTTACCCAGCAAGTGGTGTGACGAGGCAGGCCTGGCCGTGCTGGTTGACTGGTCATTTCACTCGCAAGCATTTATTGGGCACCTACTGTCTTCCAGGCACTGATCTGTGCAGTGACTGATGCCCTGGGGTGGGCGTCGCGGTTCCCCTCTAGGAGCAGAGAGCAGAGCCGAGCGTTCGCGGTCACCACCGTAGGGAGGACGCTGGTGTCACAGCCGCGCCCTTCCCGCCAGCAGAGCCGCAGCGGCCAGGGTGGCCTGACCTCGCTGTCCCAAGTGACCGGCGGCGAAGGCGCGTCTCTGCTCCCCCTGCCAGGTTGCAGTCTCGTAATAAACTCTCGGTGACCACCGTCCTCACGTGCCCATGGCTGGGAATGCTAATGAGGACAGAGGACCCAGGGACAGCCACCGCTGACCTGGCCATTAAAAATAATTGGCCACCCGTAAAGTGCAGGAAAAATATGTTCACTTTCGGTTTGGCTGGGCAATGTGAATTATTCTTACGTTGCCATGGAAACCGAGGTAAGTTTCTAACATCTTTCCGATATTTAATTTTGTGAGTTCAGTGATGACCATTGTGCACTGCTCAGAGAAGCAGGGGCGAGAGGGAGAGGGAGAGGGAGGGGGAGAGAGGAAGGAGGCCCCCACGGCAGAGAGGCCCTCCCCGCGCCCCCAGCCTGCCGCGCACTCGCTCCCCGAGGGCTCCTCGACGGAAGCCCGGGCTGGATGTGGGAAGACTCGGAGCACAGGGGACAGCATTCTGGTTGCTAATGTCCCCAGGAGGGCCGTGCCCTGCTCCCCCTGAGGGGCTCTGGTCCTTCCTTGAAGGCCTGGTGATGTGCGGCCCTGTGAGCTCTGGGCCCCGTGCCCTGCGTCTGTCTTTCCGTCTCAGCCACCAGCAGCGCTGGGCGTGGAGGGAACCAGGTCAGCCGCCCCTGCCTCCTCCTGTGCCCGGTGCCCGGCGCCTCCTCCCTCTGTCCTTCTGAAGAATGCAGTCACACCCCGGGAGCCCAGGGTCCCAGCGCAGCCTGTCTGGGGCCGTCTTGCTGTGCCCGCACGAGGGTGGAGCCAGCGGGGCAGGCACGGCCCTGCGTGCCCAGTGGTTGGCTCCAGGAGTCCTTGTTCTCCAGTGACTTTGGGGATGGCTGGACGGAAGCTCTGGGGCCCGGGCGGCAGGAGCATGTCTCAGGGAGGCTGGGTGTGTGGGAGCGTCCAGGCAGCTGCAGGGACACTTGCCTCCTGGGCCCTGGCCAGCCCCTTCCCTGGTCCCTGCATGGAACCCCCGCCTTCCAGCCAGACCCTGTGGTCTCTGGGCCCCGGCGCCCCCACCCCTCCCTTGCCCGCCTGCCCTGGTCTGGTCCCCTGCATCCTAGTTGTGGGGTCACCGCGGCTGTGCTCGCCCTCTGCCTCTGCCTGGGCCCCCTAATGTCTTTCCCTGTCTGCAAAATGCCCGTGTGTCTTTAGGGCCCGCCGTGAAGGGCCCGCCCTGCAATGGCTGCATCCGTGGCCCGTGGGGAGCCCACGCAGCAGGCACCAGGGCCCAGCCCTTGCCCAGGGTCCCAGGAACACACCTGAAGTCTTGGCCCCTCCTCTTAGCAGGGACGGGCCCAGCCTGGCCACCCCCAGCCCCAGGCGGCTGGCCTGGGGAGGACCTGGGGGCGAGGGCACTTCAGCCAGGGAGAGCGAGAGCTCAGAGCTCACAGAGCTGGTTGGAGGTGGCGCAGGATGTGAATCCAGAGTCGGTGTCCTCACCCACACCCCCTCCCGTCACGCTGTCCTCACGGCAGCCCTGTGGGGGGTTCCTTTGTTATCCCCAATTTAAAGATGGGGGTTTGTCCAGTGACTCATGCAAGGCCTAAGACTGGTGCTGCTGAGACACCGGCCAGGCCGGGCAGGTGGGAGGGGACCAGCACGGGGGGACGCACCGGGGGTGCGGGGAGTCCCTCCCTGGGGTGTCACACGGAGGGAGCCGGCCCCAGACCCCCGAGGGCTGTTTCCACCCCCAGGCTGGGGCTGCCCTGGTGTCACCAGGCCCCAGGGGCAGAGCCTGGAAACGGCCGCTCCTGAAAGATGTCCATCGATTTGCCGGATTAATGTTTTAGTTCTCATGTCGCAGGACCTGTAATGAAGTGTCAACGGGAACGAGAGGATGAAACGGATGAATAAAATGTCTCTTATAGTGTCATTACACTTTTATATAAGATTTACTTGTCAACTTAAAACGTAATAGTGTCGTGATTTATTTGGTAACCTAATGAAGACATGCAGCTCCAGGTTCCGGGTGTGATAATTACCCCTCGAAGGTCAGGGCACGCTCTTCCCATTCCGTGTTCCGTGTTCTCCGCGCCCGAGGGAGGGCAGCGGGCGGGGTCATCTCCATCCCTGGGAGCTGACGCAAAGCGCGCTGGGGTTTGCACACAGCAGGGTGCAGGGTGGGGCACAGCCCGCCTGTTGGCTCCTGGGTCAAAGTTTTCTCTGGGGCTCTTGATCAAAGGGAAATGGGTTTCGTTTATTCAGCATCACTGGCTCACGCACACCCTGTGCCCAGCCCCGAGCTAGGGCCTGAGGGAGCCACAGTGAGTTATCACAACTTGGTGCCTGGTGGGCACTCCCCTACCAGGCGGGGGTGGCGAGTAAGCTGCTATCATGGGAGGGTCAGGGTCTTCACAGAGAATGGGACATTTCAATTGGGCCTTGAAGGATGAATAGGAGTTTGTTGGATAAAAGAGACCATTTTAGGAAGAGAAGAACATGAATAAAGGTGAAGGAAGGACCAGCTAGAGATCTAGTCTGGAACATAGCATAGGTAAGTATAAAGGTGGGCAGGGAGGAACAAGAGAAAAATAGGTTGAGCCCAGCCGCGGATCCTCTGAGAACTAGGACCCCAGAACTTAGGGGTCCGGAGAAGGAGCAGGTGGGGCATCCTCAGGGCCTACTAGGGGGACCTGGGGCACTTTGGGCAGCAGTGGTCCCCATCTGGTTTTCTCTTCCCCAAACACGCTATGTCATCACTGCTCGGGGGCTCGGCCTCTCTCGTGGCTGGGACCTCTTCTGACCAGGTGAGTGGCTGTGCAAACTGCCCAGTCTCCCTGCAGGGGCCCTGGGCCTGTGGGCGCCGCCCCCAGATGCTCCAGCCCTGCCCAGGCAGCTGACGGTGGCAGGTGTCTCCAGGCTGCTGGACTCAGTGCCACCCCTGTGCGCCTTCCCCTGGGCTGCGGGGACATGGGACTCATTGCAGTGACTCTGAAGGAAAGGACTTCAGGGTGAGAGGCAGGGAGGGAGCGGAGACGTGGGCCCGGCCTGCTTGCTGTCCCGGGGGGTCGCCCTCCTGTTGCTGGGCAGCTAGGTGGCCTCCAGGCCCTCCCTGCCTCAGGGACTCAGGTGGCCGAGTCCATCCAATGACTCGTGAGTGGACTCTGAGCTGACACGGTTCTCACCTCTCTCTTCCTTCTCTGCTGCAAGACTGACAGTGACTGACATCTTGGGCAATGTGGGGACCGGTGGGGATGGGTGGGCAAGGCCAAGGGACCCCCAGTGGCCCACCCAGCTCTCGTTTGACGGCTGCAGTCAGCCCCTGGGCTGGGCCGCTGGGCGGCTCTCCCAGGTCTGGGTGGAGGGATGGAGGCCACGGTGGGGCCGGGTGGGGCCAGGTGGGGGCCCGTCCTGCCGTGTCGCGGCTGCCACTCCTGGGTTGCATGTCCCTCTGCCCCTCAGAGTAGGTGCCTTCCTTTCATCACCTGGCGCCCAGGTATCTTGTGAAGAAGGAAGGAGCCCTCCGTTAAGGTGCAGCCTAAAGGTGTGTTGGGCCCTGAGCTGTGTAGCCCCCTGGTGTGCACGTGTGTGTGTATTTGTACAGGCGTGTGCAGGTGTGCACATGTGTGTGTGTGTGCACTGTCTGGGAAATTGCAGAGTGTGGCCCGGGAGGCAGGACAGAGAGCCCCACGGAGGCCAGGTGGCCTGAGACCACCCAGGCCCGTCCCTCACACGGCTCAGCTGAAAGGGCCGCAGCCTCTGGAGGCGAAATTCCCCTCGGTTTCCGCACACGCTGGGGGCCTGGGCGGGAGAAGCCCCGGGCAGCAGACCCTGGAAGTAGGGTTGGAAGCAGACCCAGCGCTGAGCCCGGCCCCCAGCTGCCCCACACCCTCCTCGCCCTTTGGGCTGTTCTTGGTGCCCAAGGCCATGCCAGTGTGACCGTCCTGGCCCCGGGAGCAGGCCCTCCCCGTGCGGGGGCGGCCCCCAGGCCCTGGTGTCGGCGCCTCACAGGGGCAGCCCGCCCGGATCCAGGCCCTGCTCCTGCCGCCCCGCCGCGGGTCCCCGCTGATGGCTGAGTTATTCCTCCGGTGTGGTCGCGGTGACAGTGTTTTTGCTGACGCGCAGGATTTCTGGCCGGGACGGAGCGAGGCCTTGCGATCCTACCTGAGGTCGTTAATTTATACAACCCGAGCCGGCTTCGTCAGAGAAGGATTTTTGCAATAACATTAACAAACCGTAAATATCGCTGGGCCCCAGAGGAGGCTGCGTGTGTCCTGCCTTCCCGGGTGGCGGGAGCCGCGGGCCCAGCGTGGCCCTCGGGCTGTGGACCTCGGGGCTGTCGGTGCGGGAGGCCGGCGGCGGCAGGAACATCCCGGATCCCAGGGAACCGCTGCCGCTCTTCCCCCAGCTTTCTGGAAGGAGAAGGTCCTCGCCTCCAAACGCCGCCTCCCAAAGGCCTGGCGCCTGGTTCCCCTTCTCGGGTGCCTGCCCGGGGGAGGTGAGAGCGGCGCCCTGTGAACTGGAGCCCCGGGAGCCCCGAGACCCCAGGCCCAGACCTGAGTTTCCAGGCGGACCCCTCAGGGGACACCCTCAGGCTCCCCTTGGTTCTCCTGGAACCTGTCTCCTGCCCGAGGGGACACCACGCCCAGCGTCGCCTGGTGGGTGGGGCCCCAAGAGTCCCCAGGTAGCCGCCGGGGTGTGGCTCCCGTGCCCACCTGGGCGCCTTCCTGGTGTGTGACGTGGGGAGCCCCAGACAGCCAGGGGCCTCATCGAAGATGAGAAAGACTCTCGCGCAGGTGCGGGGGGACCCGAGCGGGCCCGCTGCGGGCACATCCCACCTCGCCCTGGTCCTGTTCCTGCGGCGCGAAGATTTGCGTCGCAACAGGGCTGATCAACCTTCCACCTTCTTGACGTCTATCGTTGTTCTTGCAAACTGATGGCAAGATGTTATCTGTCTGTCTGTCTGTCTGCCATCTATCCATCCACCTACCTACAGGTGAGTTCCGTACACTGGAACTTCGCATATAGACGATTTCACACAGGTTAGAAAATATTTCTCCAGTGTCTGAAGTGGGCAGACAGGGATTTGTGTAGGTGACGCCCCGTTTCAGACACAAAACCACAATGCAAACCTCTCCCAACGTCCAACGTCCAGTTTCAAAATATTCTCTCTACAGCTCAGCTGTGCCTGGAACAGCCGCACCTCTCCCTGCGTTGCTGTCGCCCTTATTCTGAAGGGACCTGTCGAGTGGGGGCCTAATTTTTAAAAGACGTCACTGCACCACAGGGGGTTACAGGGGGTGCCGACAGCCCTGGGGCCCGGGGTGCAGGAGCGCTCGTTTACCTCATGGGCAGGGGACAGCGGCCGACCTCGGTGTGGCCTCACACAGCTGTGCGCTCGCTCCGTGCCTGGTTCAAAGCGCTGGACATTCTGCTGCCTTCTGCCTCGCCCTGCCGCTCTCTGGGCACTTCCTCCTTCACCTTCTTGGTGGCACAGTGTCACCACCATGGGCCAGGCAGAGGACACTCCACGGGCAGGCACCGTGGCTGTCACCCGGGCCGGAGTTCTGGAAATTCCTGCCCAGTAGCGTTTCCATGTGAGGTTTCCACGGGTTTTCAACAGACGTCGTTTTCATAAAAGCAGCTCCAACTTGGAGAGCACACTCGTTCTGTCCCGGCTTCCTTCAGGGCACACACACAAGTCAGTCTTCTTTCTTGTTTTACTTATTTATATTTTAGATTTTAGTTCTAGTTGACCCATGAAACTGTACATATGGCCATGATGTGCCGCTCTGAGACACGTACACCATGCGGCGGCCAAACCAGGGCAGCTGCGTCTCCACCCGCATTGCACCCCGAGACGGACTCGCTAGATGCCCGTCCTTCCACCCTGCTCGGGGCCGCTGTGCACCCCCGGACCTCGCTGTGCACCCCCAGACTCCGCTGTGCACCCCCGGACTCCGCTGTGCACCCCCGGACTCCGCTGTGCACCCCCGGACTCCACTGTGCACCCCCGGCGGCACTGGCTGGTTGCTGCCCAGTCGTTTCCTTGTCACTGCAGCCGTCCTTACCTTGGCAGGAGGGACAGGGAGTCTCCCAGTGTGTGGTTTTGGTCTTTCGACAAAGAAACCTCCAAACAGCACAGAGGCTTTGGGCCATCGATCGTTAAGCTTTGCGCAGTGTTGCCGAGGATGTGGGTGTGTGTTGTTTGATTCTAAATGCGATTAAGGGCGTGGGATGTGGCCGCCCTCCTTGGTTTCTGGGTTAAATATTGTGCTAATCTGGGGACCTGCCACCTGCGCCCGGACACACACCCACGGTCAGCGCCGTCTGATCGACAGCCTCCCACCCCCGTGTGGACCTTGTGCTCCACCAGATTAGGGTCCCAGGGCCACTAAGGAGCTGAGTCTGGGGTGGAAGTGACAGTCAGCCGCCTCTCCTCCTCTTCCTCCTCCTCCTTCTTGTTCTTCTCCTTCATTTTTCCCTCCCTTCCCTCCTCCTCCTCCTCCTGCCTCCTTCCCTCCTCCTCTCTCCCTCCCTCCCTCCTCCCTCCCTGCTCCTTGTTTTGCTACACTTGCATTTTTTTCAATCTATGGTTTGTCTTTCAGGCATCTTTTTAAACCACTTGTCCATTTTGTGATGCTAATTTAATTATAAACAACATAGAATGTATTCTGTAAATAACCTGCAGTAGCGGCAGTACTTTAAAGAGTGACCCCGTCACATCTGTGTCCTGGGACTGCCCCTGCTAGGGACGTGAGCCCAGGGATGGGGGCTTGAGAGTGGCCCTTCCCCAGGAGCCCCGGACGCCCCTGCCCCTGCCTTGGAGCTCGATTCTAACTATTTCATCTCCTTCAGGGACGTCTCCAAGTGTTCCCCCCAAAAGCAGTGGGGAGACAGCACCTGCCTGCAGATGGCGAGATGGTCACATGGGTGTGTCCACATTGGCCTGGTGGCTGAGGGTCCAGGGAATTGGTTTAACCCATGTAATTGTTTACAGTATTAGTTTGGTGTCGTTCTTTCCTGCCAGTCCTCGGGGTGCAGGACCGAGTCTGTTTTGCTCAGCGCGGTAGCCAAGGTCTCCCGCGCCTGGGGGTGCCCCGGCTGGACTTGGCTGGACTCGGCTCCAGCCTGAGGAGCTGGGCACTAGGGGGCGCTCCATGCCCGCCGCTCCCCCCCTGCCCCGACGCATGGACAGGCCCAGTTCCTGGACCTGACGTGGGCCCCATCCTAGCAGGCAGAGGTGTCACAGCACTTGAACGGTTGAATGGTCTCTGGGGACTCCCACACGCGTGTGGGTGAGCTCATGTGTGCTGGGGGGGAGGGCAGTGGTCTCGTACGCACCAGCGTCCCTCTGCGGGGTCAGCCCTGTAAACAATGCAGTCTTGCCCAGTGGTCCCAGGTGATTCATCCTGGAGTGGGTGCTTGATCCAAGCTCTGCCGGGAAGAGTTTCCCAAAGGACTGGAGCTGAGAGAAAGGAGCTCAACCTTCCCTCGAGTGCCCGTGGAGGAAGATGCCGGTGCCCGTGCTGTCGAGGGCCCTGCCCTGCACTGGGGCGTCTCGGCAGCGGAGGAGGCCGGTCTGCTCACAGGCCTGTGCAGGGGCGGGAAGATGTGGGGACGGAGACACACGACAGACCTTTGGCATTTGACCCCCCATTTGTCCCTGAGGTCCCACCATAGTCTTCTCCTTGGGTCCTATGGAACATTCCAGCATCCTCGCAATATATTCATATTTTGCTTAAGCTGGGTTGAGTTGGGTGTCTGTTCCGTGCAGCCAAAATAGCCCTAATCAATAAAATATTAAAACATATTCCTATCAACTTCAAGGTTTAATCAACATTCATAAATTACCACTTGAATATAACATTTGGCACGTTTTTTGCAATCATTTGAAATTTTAGTTCCAGAATATTACTTTCTTTTTCTCTCACATTATGTCAATTACTTTAAGAACATTATGTCTTGTCTATTTGGAGAATTATTTTCTGACAACAGCATCCAACCTCATTTTCTCAGCAATTATTTGGACTTCAATGTAAGTTTTAATGATCCATTTGTTCCCCATTGTTTCTCGTGCCCTGTTCCCCCCTTGTCTCATTTTCCTTCCATTCTGATGAATTGCACCTCACGATTGTTTTTTCCCGGAAAGAGCTCTGCACCGCATACTATCCGAGTCCTCAAAACTAGGTCAAGTTCATCTTGCCCTCGCAATGGAAGGGTATTTTGTCCGGATGTAGAATTCTGGTTTTGAGGTCCTGGTTCAGAACTGTACAGCGAGCACACAAATGTTATCTTCTAGCATTTTTGGATCACAGATGAGCATGACCGACGCGAGTGGGCATTTTACTTTTTTTTATTAAAGGCAACCTCTTATTTCTATAGTCTGGAAGCTTAAAGGCGTTCCTGATCCTTTGAGTGGGAAGTTTCACCAGGACACACGTAGCCGCGCGCCCTTTTTCCATTATTCCTTATCGGCACCCTGTGATCAGAGGGCTCGAGTCTTTTTCCATTTCAGAGGACATTTTCTTCTCTTATTTCTTTGATTACTGCTTTCCCCCACTCTCCCGCGGGCCCCCGTTGGGAAGCTATCTCTTCTCCTGGATCTGCCGTCTGTCTCTCGACCTGCTCACAATCCCCACTTCTCATTTCTCCTCCACGCCGGGAGACTTCCGTGACCTTCTAGTTCGCCCGTCCGGGTGGCAGCCACGTTATGCACGGCTACTGTTACTTTAGTAATTGTGTTTTTAATTTCAAAGATCTCTTTCTTGTTCTTTAATCCCGCATTTAAAAAACTGTGGCCAGTTCCAATTTGACGGATGCAGTGGCCTTTTGAGTCCCTCTGTGAATGCTAATTAGAAATTTAACATTCTCTTCTGTGTCCTGCGTTAATCCTGATGCGTGGTGGCTTAGCTGACCCCCCGGGTCATTTCGGAGATGTGATTTAGAGGATTTAACCCCTGCCTCCCACCATGGATCCACCTGTCCCATAGGTGGGAGTGTTTGTATCTGTGCCTAATGCAGTGGCCGGCAGTGGCGCTGGTGGCTGGCACCACACTTTCTCCCTAGCCCAGGGGTTGACAGTGTTTCCTGTTAAGGGCCCCAGAGTAGATATTTTCAGCTTTGTGGCCATACCATCCCTGTTGTGGCACTCAACTCTGCCACCGCAGCAGAAAGCAGCCCTGGGTGACGTGCAAACAGGTGGCCTGGCTCTGTGCCTCTATAACGTCACAGAGACTGGTGTGGGACATGGCCGTGGGCCGCAGTCTGCCAGCCTCTGCTCCAGCCCACAGCGGGAGCCCACTGGGCCCTGTCCCCGCTCTCTAAATTGGTGTGGTCGTCTCGTCCCCGGCCCTATGCAGCCTGCGCTAGATGCCCCCGCGCTGCGGTGAAGGGACGGATCACAGCTCTCCGTGTGCCTTTGTTTCCTACATTCCAGGGGGGCGTCCTCTTCCAGCTTTGCCCACCAAGCCCCGGGGTTTGGGGTCCCCCCAGGGGAAGTCAGTGCCCATGGCTGCAGAGGACGCCCCAGGGCCTGGGCTGCTGTCCCCCCATCTCGTGCTTCTCTGGGCAGCCTTGTTTCTGCGTCAGCCCATCTGACCCAGTGATTTGTTTCAGAATTTTCTCAGCATTTCTGATTCTGTGTCCTGTCGCTTAGGTGTGTGTTCACGTTCTCAAGTGACTCACGTGGGGTCGGTGGGGGCGGAGCCAAGCCCGTGAGGCTCGGCTACTGTCTGGATCGAGACATCCGGACTTCTCCGCTACCTCGTAGACAGAGCCTTACTGAGGTGTACTGTGCACATCGTATAACTGACCTTTTCAAGTATACATTTCAATGATTTAAGTTATTTTACCAAGTCGTGCAATTATCGCCATAAGTCAGCTTTAGAACATTTTTATCACCTCCTAAAATCATTTTTGATAGTTTATTTATTGTCAATTGAGTCTTATGATACGGTAAAGCCTGTTTGAGGTCTACACCGTTCAGCTCACTGAGCTATCGGTCTTTTCTGTTACCGTCGCTTTAAATAGACCTCTCAGTACCTGCAGGGGCGGGGGGCGCCTCATTCCCTAACTTCCCCAGTTTCCTTTTGAATCATCTTCCGCTAGTACTTTAGGATACACTTTGCAGTCTTGTTGCAAAGTTTGTTGTTTTTAAATCAGGACTTCAACTGGGATTGGGCCAAATATTTAACATGTTTGGGGAGAATTGATACATTTACAGTGTTCAGCCTTCCATCAATAGAGCATGTTCTGCATAGTTGAATATTTTATCAGTAAAGCTTACGGTTTTTCCTTCACACAAGTACTGAAACATTTTTGTGGCGGCTATTTCTAGGTCTTAACGTACTTTGTATCTGTTGCTATTTTGAGTGGAATCTTTTCTTTTTTCCATTATAGGCACTCACTGACGATCACTATTACATACGAAAACTACAGATTTTAAATATTTATGTAGAACCTAACCAAATTGTTGAACTGTCTTCAATTGTGGCTTAAAATTTTTTTAATGATGCATAATGATTATACATATTTGTGGGGCACAGTGATGTTCTGACACACGCACCCTGTGACGATGGAGTCGGGGTGCTGAGGACGTCCCCCTCCCCCCCCCCCCACCGCCCCCCCCCCCCGCCGCCCCCCGCCCCGCGGACGTTTCCCATTTCCTGCTGCTGGGAACATTCCACAGCTCCTCTCCTAATTATTTTGAAACATACAGTATATTGTTGTCAACTGTGGTCACCCTGCTGTGTGCTAAAAAACACTGTAATTTGTTAAAAAGTAACTTCTCTGGAGTTTTGGGGTGTTTATCATCGCATCTTTGGCAGACTTGATACTGTTATCTTTCCCTTCCTGGTCATTAGACAGCCGCCGCCTTATCTGCGGGGGACCCTTGCAAGACCCCCAGGGGGTGCCTGAGACTGTGGACGGTACTGACCCTGTGTACGCACTGCTCTCTTTTTTCTTCACATACACACCTATGACATAGTTTAATTCATAAATTGGGCACAGTAAGAGAGATTAAAAACAGTAACTAATGAAATGGGGCAATTATAGCAATATCCTGTAATAAAAGTGTGTGAATGTGTCCTCTCGCTCTCAGAATCCCTCACTGTCCTGCACTCACCTGTTCTCAGACCGTGGTGGACCATGGAGCGGGAGGTCCCACGTACGGGGGACGACGGCTTCTGTAGGTTTCTGCTCTGAGGCCCCTGTGAGGCCCTCAGCAAACGCGGGCGCGTCCTGGCTGGCCCCGTCGGTGCTGGGGATGCCTTGACGCGTCTGTGTTAAGAAAGCGTGGGGTGTCGTCCCTCTGGGTCCTCCAGCAGCTGCCGTCTGGGTGTCTGTGGGGCGGGGCAGGAAGATTCCTCCTCGGGCCACCGGCGCCATCGTGTGCGTCCTGGTACGTTCCTGGTCCCAAACCAGCCCGACCTGGCTGAGATGGGCCTTCCTTGGCTTTCGTCCCCGTCTGCCGCCGTTTCCTCCCCTGCAGGGGCCCATCCCCTTCCGTCTTCCCTGGGCTGTTCCTGTCGGTGACGCTTCGTCTCTCCGGAGTCCTCGGCCTGCTGCGCCCTCACCCGCTGACCCCCGGCTCCCAGGCTCCCACCCCTCACCCACAGACCAGCGCCCACCCAGTCCCCAGACCTGGCGTCTCCAAAGCCCCCTCTCATTGGGCACGTCTTGCTGGTCCAGCCAGCTTCCTGGGCCTCGCCACACCCCGGGTCCCCCTCTGCCTGGGGGCGTCTCTGGGGGTCGCGGCAGCCGGTTCCGGGCCCTGTGCGGCTCGTCTCCCACCTGGACGTTCAGGCCGAGACGCTCATGGCCGCTGCGGGCCCTTCCTCTCCTCTCACGTCTCACCGCCGCGGGTGGCTGTGGTGCCACCCATGTGCGCGGGCCCGGGGTTAGGTCTCCAGCGGCCACCGTGCCTCGGAGCCCCCGCCGGGTACAGATCTGCCCGCTGGTGCCTGCACGGGGCTGTGTCGAAGCCTCCGCACTCTCAAAGTGCCTGCAGAGTACGTCCTAAAGCACTAGCGCAAAATCCGAAGCATGGCGGGATCTGAGACCCCTCCCTGCCCTCCGCCTGCCCGAGCCGGGTCCCTGCGGGGGAAGCTTCCTGGTGTGCTCAGTGCCAGGCGTGGGGACCCAGCTCTCCCCTGCGCCCCTCTGCCCGCCCCACACCCACCCCCTCCACCCCCTCGTTGGGCGCCACCTCAGCACCGCTCTCCTGCACACCTGCGGTGGCCTCGCAGCAAGGCCAGCCCTGCCACTCCCAGGCCTCCGTCCCCTTTGCAGTCAGTGGTCTTCGAGGAAGTCAAATCTGACCTGTCGTTCCCTTTCCCTGCCCCTCACCTATGTACACACGTGCAGACACACACACATCCATGCACATCAGCACACACGTGCAAAACACCCACACACATCTAGGTAACGTACAGCTCTGTACACACGTGCAGGCACACACATCCATGTACATCTGTACGCACATACAAAACATCTATACACACCTGTGTAACACACCCACACCTATCTACACACATGCATACACACCTACATAAACACATGCACACACACGTGTGTACACACAGCCTGTTTCAACAGCTCGCTGTACTCGGGCTGCATGGGTGTGCCCTGTCCCCTCTGTTATGGGTTAAACTGTGTCCCCGCAAAGTGTTTGTTCAGGTCCTGACCCCCAGGACCTGCGAATGTGACCTTATTTGGAAACAGGGTCTTTGCAGATGTGATCGAGTTAAGATGAGGTGATACTGGATTCAGGTGTCCCTAATCCACGACTGGCGTCCTTAAAAGAAAGGAGGCATGTGGACGCAGAGACACACAAGGAGGAAGGCCGTGTGATGACGGAGGCACAGGCTGGAGCGAGGCCTCCACATGCAGCTGGACGCTGGAACGGGAACGGAAGGACCCTCCCCTGCGCGTTCAGAGGGAGGGTGGCCCTGCCCACACCCTCATCTCGGACTTCTGGCCTCCAAACTGTGAGAGAATAAATGTCTGTTGTTTAAGCCACCAGGCTTGTGGCACTTTGTCACAGCAGCCACAGGACACTGACACACCGTCCTGCGTCCCACATGCCTCCTGTTCTGTCTCCTTGCCCTCCTGTGCCCTCTGCCTGCTGTTGACGCCATCCCACCCTCCATCTCTCCTTAACGCCTCCCCTGCTTCCCCAGGCCGCGGGGCAGCTCCCTCGGCAGCCCCCTGGCCCCGGCCACCCGGGCGCTCCTGCTGCAGGACCCCGGGTACTGCACTGGCCCTGGAGCCATCTCCTGGGGGCGCGTGTGTGTGCGTGTGTGTGTGCGTGTGTGTGTGTGTGTGTGTGTGTACGTGTGTGAGGAGTCTCTGCACCCCTCAGTCTCGCTCCCTCCTGGGTCTGGGACAAGCCCCAGTGCCTGCCACCAGCGAGTTGTGCGCATCGTCCAAGGAGAAAAGGGACTTTGCGTGTCTTTTAATAAGTGAGATTGGCCTGTGGTTTTCTTTAACATCCTGCTGCTAGGTTTTGATTCAAGGTTAAATGTTGTTATAAAACAAATGGGGAGGTTTGTTTTAATGGCCTGGAACTGTTTATCTAGTGCCGGAGGGATGTGTTGTTTGGAACTGTCTGAGCCTGGAACAATTTAGAGGTTTTTAAAATTAAATTTTAACATTTCCTTGCATTTTTATTAGTCATTGACATTTTGTAGAATTTTTATAATTTATATTTTCCTAGGCAGATGTCCCAGCTCATTGAGAGTTCAAAATATATTAACATAAAAGTATACATAGTACACTTATGATTTATGCATTTTTTTTTTTTACTTATTGAATCACATTGCCCGGAGATTTATTTATTTTGTCACATAAAACAAAAACAACAGAAGCTATCCTGTTAATGCTACTTTTTCCTCCTTTTCTAATTCATTAATCTCTGCTTTTTCCTGCCCTTAGTTCCTACCTTGGTTTTTCTCAGGTTTGTGTTGTTTTCTAATTTCTATGACACAGATTTACCTTGATTTGCTCATCAGCCCTGCATGACAACATTTAGGCTATTTCCAGTCTTTTGAAATTCCAAAGATTGCTGTAAATCTTGCATCCATTTCACTCACACACAAGAACATGTTTGTATTAATAGTATAACATTTCTGGAAGTAGAATTGCTATGCAAAAGCTGTGTGTATTTCTAATTTTAATAGATTAATTTTTTTCTCTATACAATTTGTGCCAATTTACATTTTCATCAGCAATATATTAATTTCATTTTCCCTTAAATCATATATCACACATATATTATAGGCATTTTACTTAATACAACGTTTATCTGTTCTAAACACTTCACAAATTTTAACTCATGTAATTCTCAGAACTACTCCATTTCACAGATTAGGAAATTGAGGCCGAGCGAGATTAAACAACTTTCCCAAGTTTGTGAAGTGGTGAAACTGAAACTCAGGTCTAGACATTCGGGTTCTGGAGTCCACGCCCTTACCCGGCTGTTCTCACACCCTCATCAACATGCAGTTGGCAAATATTTCAATCTTTGCCAATTTGAAAAGTAAAAATAAAAGAATCTCATTTTAGTTTTTTAATTTACGTATTCCTTGCTATGACTAAGGTTGAGTATTTCTTCAAATGTTTAAGAAATGTGTTTTTCCCTTTCTGTGAACTGTTTGTTCACAATCCTGGCCTAATTTTTTCTTTTGGCCATTGACCTTCCTATTGGTTTATAGAAGCTCTTTACATATTAAAGCAACTAGTTCCTCCTGTGATATGAAATGCACATACCGTCTTACTCTTTTATGTCTTTTAAAGTTTGTTTTTTTTTTTTTGAGACAGAATCTCACTCTATTGCCTGGGCTAGAGTGCAGTGACATGATCACAGCTCACTGCAATCAAACTCCTGGGCTCAAGTGATCCTCATGCCTCAGCCTCCCAGTAGCTGGGACTGCAGGTGTGTGACACTATACCCAGCTAATTTTTTTTTCCTATTTTTTGTGGAGATAGGGTCTTGCTATGTTGCCCAGGCTGGTTTTGAACTCCTGGCTTCAAGCAATACTCCCACCTCTGCCTCCCAAAGTACTAGAATTACAGGCATGAGCAACTATGCCTGGCCTAAGTCTTTTAAATTTATATTTTTTATAGTATCTAATTTAAAAAACATTTATGTAGTCAAATTTTCAAATTTTTTTGTACGTTTTGTGTGTGTGTGCCTTTTTAACACGTTCAGAAGACCTGGCCATCCTGAGATTTGAATAATTCTCTTAAGTTTTCTTCTAGTACTTTTATGGTTCCATTTTTCACATTAAATCTTCGATAGATCTGGAAATTTATTTTTTCTGTAAGACGTAGGGTAAGGATTCAACATACTTCCAGATTTCCCAGACATGATGTATAATTCATCTTTGCCTTTAATTAGACATTCTACCTTGATCATACAGTAAATTTCCACACATATTTGGGGTTTTCTTTCCCCACTGATCTGTGTATGAATGCACCTATATCACAATTTAAAAGTTATTAAAATTTTAACATATTTTGCCAGCTAGTAGGCTGGTCACTCACTAATCTTTTTCATGAGTACTTTTGAATCAGCTTATCTGTTTTCTCAAAACATGCAATTGCTATCTTTTATGAGGTTAATTAACATCCCGATGTTATCTATCCTTCCTATCCTAAAATGTGGTATGCATATAGTTAAGTCTTCCTTTGTGTCTAGTTCTATTTTAATGTTTTTTTAAAATAAAGATTGAACAGTTTTTAGGTTTATTTATAGGTATTTTAACCATCTTTTCATTATAGTTTCTAATGAATTTTGTTTTAATACATAAAACTACTGACTTCCATATACCAATTTCACGCCACCTCCCTTGATGAATTCTATCATTATTTGTAATAGTTTTTCAGTTATTTTTCTTGGAATTCCTGGGTATGTAATCATACCATCTGCAAATAATGATACTTTTATCCCTTCCCAGTTGTTATATATCTTATTTCTTTCCCTTGTTTAATTATGTTGGCGAGTATCTCTAGGATGATGTCCAACAATAGTGGCAATAGTAGAATCTTTGTCTTAACTTTAATGGGAGGACGTTTATAAGTTATTACCCTGTTAAGTATAATTCTGGCCCTTGGGATGAGATAAATACATTTTATCATATTAAATGTCAATTCAGTCATTTCTGAGTCATAAAAATATGGCTGTTGAGTTTTATTAATGCTTTTCCAGTATAAATAAAATGATCATCTGATTTGTCTTTTGATCTAGTAGTATGATGAACTATGTTTATATATTTCCTAATATTGAAACATCCAAGCATATCTGGAAAGAGGTTCATTGCATTTTTCTGCTTTTTCCTTGAATTTCCTAAAGAGTTTGCTTTCCGAATGCCGATGCCTCGTTGTTGGTGCACAGGTATTTGTGGACGCCAGGTCTTGATGGGGGGGGGGGCTTCCTTTATCCTTACGGTGGGCTCCGTCCTGCTCCCTTCAGGGCTCTTTGTCCTGGATTCAAACTTATCTCATACTAAGATTTTAAGATTGAGACTCCTGCATTTTACCTTCTACCCCCAACCTTTCTGAACCACTTTGTTTTAGGTGTGTTTCTTGTATGTAGCATAGATATAGCATGATCTAATCTTAGAGTTATTTTGTTTTCTTTTTGTGATTGAAAAGCTCACCGCGTGAAACAGGCCATCAGTTACTAGCAGAGGGTGCCTGGCCACCCTCACCGGCGTGCACGGCAGGTCCCCAGGTGGGGACCACACATCACGGTGCTAACCTGTGTGTTCTTAGTTGTTATTTTCCTGTGACAGGTAAGTTAAGCCCATGTAAGTATCACTGTGTAGACACATTGAGAAGATAGTTTGGTTTTCACTCTGTCATGGTTTTTTGGTTATGCCTTCTGTTCAAACCTTAAACCTCTCTCGTAGTCTATGTTTTCTTTGTTTTGTGTGTTCCCATCACTTTTGGTTATTTAGAATATATACATTTTGTTTGAGTGATTGCATTTTAAAACTTACATGAAATTCATGTGACATAAAATTAACTATTAACCATCAGTAGTTTTTTACTATACATTTATAGATTATTCATAATCCTTCTCCACGTGCTTTAGACCAGCAGCTCTCAAATTTTTTGGTTCCCTTTGCTCTCTTAACAAAATTGTGGAGGACCCCCAAAGAAATTGTGTTTCTGTTGATTATATCTATTGATACCATATTAGGAACAAAAACTAAAAAATTTTTTAAATACACATTATCTTATTTAAAGTCACAATAAGAAGCCCATTACATGTTAACAAAATAACATATTTTAGTGAAAAATTACTAAATTTCTAAAACAAAGAAAAATTTAGTAAAAGGAGGGACATAGTTTTTTACATTTTTTGCAAATCTTTTCGGTATCTGGCTTAAGAAGACAGCTGACTCTCATATCTGCTCTGTATTCAATCTGTTGCAATATGGTTTTTGGTTTGAATTTTGAAGAAAACCTGGTTTAACTCAGACACAAGGGAAGAGTATTTTGGAAGTCTTTTCAGATAACTGTGAATATTCTTCTTTGACAAGTTGTGGTTTTTAAAAGGTTGGTTGCATCGTGGAATTTGAAACTATGTCAATGACTTTTTTATTCTGTTACATTAAAATCTATTTTTCTACTTATCATTTTGAATGGATCTTTTACTCCTTTATGATTTGGTAACATAGTGTATTGGTCACTTGGAGACTGACCCTGAATTACTCAGATCTTTCAGATGTTGAAGCAGTACTTTATACAATATCAAAAAATCACATTTGTTAAACCTAATTAAGGAGGAGAAAGACTTGCACACTGAAAACTACAAAACATTGTGGAAAGAATTAAAGAAAGACACAAATAAATGGAAAGAGACCCTATGTTCATGGATTGGAAGGCTTAATATTTTTAAGATGTTCATACTACCCAAAGTGAGCTACAGATTCAGTGCAATCCTTGTCAAAATCCCAGTGGCCTATTTTTTGCAGAAAAAGAAAAATTCACCCTAAAATTCATATGGAATCTCAAGGGACCCTGAATAGCCAAAACAATTTTGAGAGAGAAGAACAAAGTTGGAGGAGTCACATGAACTGATTTAAAACATATTACAAAGTTACAGTAATCAAAACAGTGTATTATAGTACTGGCACAAACACAAACAATTAGACAAATGGAATAGAATAGAGAGCCCATAATAAACCCTTGCATATGTGGTCAAATAATCTTTGAAAAGGGTGCCAAGACCACTTAATTGGGAGAAGAAAAGTCTCTTAAACAAGTGGTTTTGGGAAAACTGGATATCTACATTCAAAAGAATGAAGCTGGATCCTTAGCTTACATCATGTACAACAATTAACTCACAATGGATTAAAGACCTAAATGTAAGACCTAAACTATAAAACTCCTAGAAGAAAACATAGGGGAAGAGCTTCATGACATTGGACTTGGTAATAGTTTTTTGGATATATCACCAAAAGCAGAAACAACAGAAGCAAAAGTAGACAAATGGGATTTCATCAAACTTAAAAACTTTTGTGCCTCAAAGGACACAATAAACAGAGTGCAAGACAATCTATGGAATGGGAAAAAATATTTGTAAGTCGTATATCTGATAAAAGGTTAATATCCAGAATATATAAGGAACTCCTGTAACTCAGCAACAAACAGCAAATAATCCCATTAAAAATTGGCAAAGGACGTGAATAGACATCTCTAAAGATAATATATAAATGGCCAACAAGTGTGTGAAAAGATGCTCAACTTTCCTAATCATCGAGAACACAAATCAAAACCTCAATGTGTTACCTCCTCATCCTCATCAGGATGCTATATTAGAAAAACAGAAAGTTAGTGTTGGTGAAGATATGGAGCAATTGGAATCCTTGTGCACCGTTGGTGGGATTGTAGACTGGCACGAATGTTACGGATAGGGAAAGGAGAGTTGGTGTTTAATGGATACAGAGTTTCAGATTTGCAGGATGAAAAAGTTCTGGAGCTGTTTCACAGCAATATGGGTGTACTCACCGCCGTTGAATTGTATGCTTAAAAATGGTTCAGATGGTACATCTTAGGTTAGGTATTTTTCACTGCAATGAAAATAACCCCGTTTGTTAATATCACCACCGATCATACCAGAAAAGTCTCCATTGAGAGGCTGTTACTGCAATGGCACTCACAAGTTTTCCCAAATTCTAATTTTCACAAGAAACTCAAATGTCATTATTGACGACAACTACTGTCAGTTGTTCTCCTCGCGATGACAGGCTTACTTTGTTTATTTTTGAACAAAGCAAATATCTGTCAAATACCTAAATCTGGACAACCATATTTTGTCAGTTGTTCCTTCCCGTAAAAATTACATTTCATAAACAAGGAGCTAGCTTGGCTCCTAACTGCCAGGTTTGTACCAGAGCTTGGTGTGACGGCGGCGCCCAGACTGCGACACAGGGCACGACGCTCCCCGGCGCCTCCCCGCCGTCAGATAGAATGTTAAAAAGATGCGGATTCGAGCACTGGAATTTAATAAAAGTAACAATTTCCCCGCTCATTGAGGACGTCCTGTCCTTGTCTCGTGGGCAAGCCCGGGCGGTGGCTGGCGCGGTGACTGCCGTGGCTGAGGGCCGCGCCAGCGTCACCCGCTGTCCCTCTCACGTCAGCGGTGTGAGTGTCAGCGCAGGTGTTCGGGGATACACGGTGAGATGCGGAAAGTCACCCGCAGTCCGCCATTCCCACACCACCGTGTTTGCTGTCAAGGAGTCACGGACGGGCTCTTCCTGGGTGACAAGTCCGTGCCGATGCCAGACTGACGCAAGCGAGCGCACGTCTGCCGTGTCTGGAACCTTCCATTTGTAAGGCAAAAGCGCAGTTCTGCCCCAAACATCCCAGCTCAATCTTCCTGTTTGCAGCTCGACAGTCACTCGGCGAGTTACCGCGCTGTTGGAGGGTGGCCGTGCTGCGCCTTCGTCCCTTGACCTTTCACCCAGCCCCACGGCAGTGTCCCGTCCCGGCGCGTCCCTCCTGGCTACTGTGGGGACCCCTCCACCGCGGCCACCTGTGGCTCCGAGAGACGCTTCAGTGGCTTTTTCATTCCTACTGTGAAAAGCTGTAACGAACAATTTATGGCTTTTAAAGCTCTCATCACATCCACGTTTAAAATATTCCATTCCTTTTTGTTTAAACTCTGAAAGATTGGTCTCAAATGATGCTGCTACTTAAACGATACCAGAATACTCTTTGAAAATGTTCTGTAGCGTAAGACACAATAAAGGAAATATAAACATCTATAAAGCCGAGGAGAGGGCTCCTGTCATATTTGTTTCCTACTTGCGGTTCCAGCCGGTTTCCTCGGAGCAGGTGCCTGTCCCGCCCCGGCTTGCGGTGCTCAGACGCGGCGGTGCAGCCCTGGGCTGAGAGGGTGAGTCTCTGATCCTGCTTTTTGAACAACTAACTTGTCTGTTAATAGAAGAAAAACATATTCTAAATAAATGTGAATTTTAGAATAAAATATTAGATTTTAGAATACGTTTTTTATAACATTTAAAAATTTTCTAAAAATAAAATATTATTGCAAAATGAGACAACAAAGAGGAACAGATTTCATTGACAGAAACAGGACTTCTAAAGACTGACTGGAGCTGTCCAACAAGGCAGCTGTCCTTGGGAGGAGGGAATCGCCCGTCATCAGAGGTAATCAAGTGTTAACTGGACAAGAGTAGGCTGGGAGACTGTGGGAGAGATTTTCATACAGTGAGTGGGGACTTGGACTTGATGACTTCAAAGGCTTCCAAGCCTGGTGGTCTGCAGTCCGTCCCCTCCATGGCCCTGCTCCCCCTGGGGTCAGCTGTGCCCTCCCCCCATACCCGTCTCCAGATCCGACGTCTTCTCCACGGGTCCTCACTGCTCAGCCTTTCGGAGCCTCGCGATCTTGGCACACAGGTGCCATTTTGATGCCTCCTCCTCCCCTGGCTTCTGGGATCCTGAACGCGCCAGATCCTTCCACCCCCCCCCCAGCCACAGACTCCGCTGCCTCCCCCCTCCCTGCCTCCCAGGGAGGGAAGACATCCTCAGGCTTGGCCGTCAGACCGTCTCCTCGTTCCTGCCACATTCTTCTGGGGACCTTGCTCCTCTCCGAGATTCCCTTTGGCCGGAGCTTCCTGCGTGGCCGCACAGTGAGAAGTCGCGCCCTCCTGCTCGCGGGCTCCGAAACCCAGCCGGGGAGTAGAGCCGCCTGGAGGGGGGAGTGAAGCCCGTGGGAGCCCAGCGTGCCAACCGGAAGGAACGGGGGCTGTGATGACAGTGACAGCACACTACCGAATGCCTGCTGGCGTCCCCATGGGCAGGCGTTTGCCTCATTAATCCTCTGGGCGACCATGAGAGGTGAATGTTCCCTGTCTTTGCAGAGCTGAGGGCACGGGGGTTCCAGGGACTGTGAGTTTGTCCTCCGTCTCCCAGCTGGAAGGAAGCAAAGCCAGGACTTCAACCCCGTGGGTCCCCCTGGGGCCTGTGCTTTCAAGCTTGGCGCGTACTGAGAAGGCTCCCCGTGCTCCGACGGAAAGGGTGAGGAGAGCCCCGGGAGGAGGGGACCATTCCAGGGAGGGGACGGGGCATGCCTGGGGGTGGGTCCTGTTCAGCTCGGGCAGACGGGGCAGCCAGAGCAGGGGTCCCGTCATCCCAGGCGAGACCCACGGCAGGTGTCAAGGGGGCCCAGGACACTGAGGGACCATGAGCTGGGAGGCCCATCTCTGGGGCTGGAGTCCCATCCTGCCGTTTAGCTGATGCCCGTTTGGGGTGAGTCCCATCTCTCCTGTCCCTCACCTCTGAAACAGGGCTGGCCGTCCCCACCTCCAAGGGTTGCTGTGGGAACGAAGTGGCGCCTTGTGTGCGAAGGAGTGAGCCCACGGCTCGCGGGGGCAGGCGCGCAGCACGCGCTGTTCCCCTCCCGCTTTGGAACGCTTTTCTCTCGGAACATGGTCTTCCTTTACAAGATGTGAGCACCCTGCATATAAATGACAGCCGACATGGGATTTCTCTTGCTTTAGCAGAGAGAAAAATAGCCTTCAATTACTCCGTGTGCATTTCCATTCAAAATGCGTGGTTGCTATAGCAAAGATCATCGACCCAGAACCCGGGCACACAAGCTGGATGGCAGCCTCTCCCAGGATACGATGACAGCTCTGCTGTCGACAGACCCACTGGGGGCTGTTTTGGGCCAGGGCCGGAGCTGACCCAAGGGGCTCCGTGGGGCAGGCGCCTTCGGTGGCCGAGTCAGGAAGGGAGCCCGAGGCACCCACTGTGTCCCCCATCCCAGCTGCTCCCTGGGCATTTGGTCTTCCCCAAGGTTTCTACTGTGCCTGACATTCCCACTGGCCCGGGAGAAGAGGCGGGGGTTGGTGGCTGAAAAGAGAGTGGATTCAATATTTTTCTTCAAAGGAAGAAGTCAAAAGATAATGGTTCATTCTTGTCTCTGACCTACAGAGACTTGGAGACTAAAGAATGCTTTTAACAACATAAAGGTAAACTCTTATAGAACTGAAAGATGGGATTTGTACTTTTAAAATCACTGGTTAAGAATGAAATACCCAAATGACCGTATTCATACTGATACAAAAATTCTTTTTTAAGAAAAAGAGCACAAGAAATAAGTACAAAACCCCCAAAACAAAATACAAAGGTATAGAAAGTCAAACATATCCATTTGGGCCATAAATAAATAAGTAGGCTTAATTTCTTTACTAAAGAAAAAAACATAACACTCTCAAATTGGGTTTAAAAATAGTCACCTGTCCATCTATTGATATATCCGCCCATTAATCCATCTATCCATCTGTTTACCCATCCATCCATCCATGAATTTATCCATCCATTCACCTGCCACCCATGCACTCATCTATCTACCCACAAGTCTGTCCATCTAGTTATCTGTCCATCCATCTACCCAACCATTCATCCATACATCCACCCATCCATGTGTCCATCTGTGAATCTATCCATCCACCCACCCACGAATGAATCTATCAATCTATCCTTGACTCTATTCATCCATCTGCCATCATCTATCCGTCCATCCATCCATCCACGAGTCTGTTCATCTGTCCGTTTATAAATCTATCCATCTATCCACCAATCACCCTTCTATCCATTCGTTCATCTATCTGCCCACCCATTCACCCATAGTAGATGCAAACATGCATGCATGCATCCAATTGTTGATTCATTAAACTCCTCCTGAGCATCCCTCTGTGCGAGGCCCTGGGATTCAGAGATGGTTCTGCTGTGGTTCTCATCCTTGAGTCTTTCACAGCATACTTGGTGGATACCAATCTGTAAGCAGAGATATTAACCAAATATCTCTGTCCAGTGGAGGGTGTGTCTGCTGAGGAATCATGAGGGCTTCCCAGAAGAGGTGATTTGTGCAATCTGGGCCTTAAGCAATGACTGAATGCTGGTCTGTGAGTAAAGGGGGTGGGAGGAGGGCCTTCCCAACTGGAGGAAACGGAATCCACACACGCTGTGGGCATGGCGTGTGGCAGGAACCCGGTGTGGGTAGGGAGTAGCAGAAGACAAAACTGAAGAGGTTGGGGTTGAGACACAAATCCTGGGGGTCACTCGGTTTCAGCTGAGCAGTTTGGGCTTTATCTCCTGGGCATTGGGAAGCTCTGAAGTCTTTAAATATGGGAGTGGCCTGATTGCGTTAACTTTTAGACATCTCACTGGGATGGTGGCGGTGTGGAGGGCGGACCTGAGGGGGCAGATCTGGAGCCTGGGAGCCAGACAAGAGGTGGCTGAAATGCCCAGATGAGAGGGAGTGGGCCTGAGTCATGGCACGGCAGTGAAGGTCCCAAATCCTCAGCATGTAAGGAAGACACACGTGGCAGTGTGTGAACATATGGGTCAGGGAGTTGCTATGGAAACGTCAGATGTACAGGGTTAGCATGGAGTAGACCAGAATTTCCTGGGGTTTTAGAGGCATGAAGCTGGAGCTGGGTAGCCCTAAATGAATATTGTCAATGAGACATGTATCACGATTTTCTTCTAAGTGACACTTTGCCCAGAGAAGGCCATTGGGTCAGGGATGAGCAGAGATGAAGCAGCCCTTTTCATTCCGAGGGCGGGCTGGGAAGGCACTGAGTTCATTAAGGCTGCTTAGGTCAATTACACCAATGGGGCAAATGACCTCACAGAGGCCTGCAATGCAGCAGTTACTTGGCAGCAGATTGTGTGACAGGGACTGAGAGCAGAAACGTCTCTCAATCCCAGCACAAGAGGGTCTCTTTCGGGATGCCTACTGCAACCTGCTCATTGGACGGGTGAGAAAACTAGCAGCAAAAGCAAAATAATGACAATGGTGATGATGGTGATGGTGGTGATGATGGTGATGATGGTGATGGTGGTGATGGTAATGGTGATAATAATGATGATGGTGATGATGGTAATAGTGATTATGATGATGGTGATGATGATGATGGTGATGGTGGTGATAATGGTGGTAATGGTGATGGTGATGGTGATGATGGTGATGGTGGTGATGATGGTGATAGTGATTATGATGATGGTGATGATGTTAATAGTGATTATGATGATGGTGATGATGATGATGGTGATGATGATGATGGTGATGGTGGTGATAATGGTGGTAATGGTGATGGTGATGGTGATAATGATGGTGATGGTGATGATGGTAATGATGATGATGATGGTGGTGGTGATGGTGATGACGGTGGTGGTGGTGATGATGGTGATAGTGATTATGATGATGGTGATGATGGTGATGATGCTGATGGTGATGGTGATGAAGGTGATGATGATGATGATGGTGGTGGTGAGGATGGTGATAGTGATTATGATGATGGTGGTAATTATGATGGTAATGGCGATAATGATGATGGTGATGATAGTGGTGGTGGTGGTGATGACGCTAACACCTGTATTATGGTTATTATTTGCCAGTCACTATTCTAAACAGGTTACCTAAATTAACTCATTTAGTTCTCACAGAAGCCCCGTGAGGTGATATTATTGTTCTCACGTCACACGTGGGGACCCTGAGGCACTGAGTTGCTAATATGAGTTGCCCGACAGTACTTAGCACGTCAGGGGTAGGGCAAGGGTGGACTCCAGCGTTCTCATCATTCAGAAGTTTGTAAGAGGAAGGCAGGAGGCAGTTTGGAAGAAATCATTAGCTCTCAAGAAGGAACGAGAACTGGCTGGCGATTCTGCAGAGAAAGTTTGCCCTGCGGTGAGTGGAGGCCGGATAGCCCAGGTGGGAGGGAGGTGGGAGGGAGGTGGGAGGGAGAGGCAGGTGGGAGGGCGGCCAGGGCTCAGAGGAAGCTGCTCCAAACCACATGCATTCTGTGTGGTTCTAGGGGAAAAGAGAGAGATTTTGGCTCAATATAAAGGAAACTTCTTTTTGCCCTCAGATCTGAGATGAGTGGCCTAGAGATGTAGTGAGCTTCCTGCATTCGGAGGTGTGCAAGCAGAGCTAGCTGATCATAGTTTCAGGACTGGGTTTGGTAACTTCTGTGGCTCCTTTCAACTTTGGGACTCCATTGTCCCCATTTTACCAAGGGGGAACCTGAGACTCGATGGAGGTGACTTGTCCATGGATGCCACGGCAGGAGGATACAGATGCCACTTTGTGTGTAGCCACAGCTCAGAGCTGGTAGATGGGAACGCTTCTTCCCCACCCCTCAGGTTTCCATGCGGAGGGACATCCTTTTGTGCAACACTCCCAGACCCAGGTGGGGAACTGGGCCGTTGTTCTGAAACCCAACCCACTGGGCTCCCGGGGCCCGCTCAGCCCAGCCTGGCCTCTGCTTGTCAGGGAGGGCCCTTCTTGGGAAATCCAGCAGGTCACGGGGTAGAAAGGCCACAGCTTGTGGAGTCAGATGCTGTGTGACCCTGGAGAGACCAGTTACATGCTCCGAGCCTGGGTCTCTCGCCTGTTACGCCCAGCTGTCACGAAGATGAAAAGAGATCGAGGGCAAAAGCGTTCTCTGCATTCTGGGCATGAGTACAGGACCGTCTGCCAGACCCTGACGCCCACCCGGCTCCGTCTTCCATGAGTGCACCTCTCACCCCACGGCCTGGCCGCACTGACCCGCTGCGGCCCTCACTGCACTTGCCACCGTCCTCCCTTGCCCTGGTGGCCGTCCCCATGTTTCCATCCTCCCCTCACCTGCAAAGCGTGGCTGGAGAGTCACAATCTCAGGATCCTTCCCAGGCTTGCTCTCGGCCACCCTGGCAGACAGCAGGCTGTCCCATGTTTCCCACCGTGCAGTCATTAGAGTCCCGGCCACCCGGAGGCAGGTTCCAGCACAGACACAGGCTCACGGAGTGTTTGTTGAATGAATGAATGATGGTCGGGAGATGGGTCTGCACTGTGGAGGTGGGAAATTTCCCCCAAGGACTTTCTGCCCCCTCAAGGTCTCCCCCCAGGGCTCCTAGGCTGAGAGGTACGAGGGTCCTTGGGGCTCCCTCCTCAGAGCACCCAGTCTCCTCCCTTGGGCCAGGCCCCTACCTGGGGGTCTCTGTGCCCCGACCCGCCCGGGCCCGTCCCCTCCACTCCGATTGCTGCCATCCATCCTTCACGTCTCCTGGCTCCTCTGCGCCGCTCAACAGCTGGTGCTATTTGTTCTGGGTGATTTCCCTTATTTATTGCCACATTTTCGGGAGGCACATAACTTTGTCTTCTCACCATTTTACTGCAGCCTCTTTAAATTGAAACAATTGATCAGGCCTTTGCTTTCCCCTTTTGTTCCCGTCCCTCCTCCCCAGCTGCCCCCGCCCCTTCTCTTTCAAGCAGCAATTAAATTAAAATCCATTTTCTCTACAGAAAAAAATTAATCATGGTCCCAGGCCGAGGAGCGCCCCAGAGTCCAGGGAGCATCGCTGGCCAAGCGGGGTGGAGGAGACAGCTGGCTCTGCTCTTTGGGGGTGCTGTCCTGAGGTGGGCCGACGTGCTGCAGTGCGTGGCCGGCATCCCACTGGAATCGCTGTGTGGCCTGTGGTCCCCCTGGGCTGGCGTCACAGGTGGAGCCCTGGCCTTCAGGGATGACAGCGAGGCTCTGTCCACAGGCAGTCGCAGGTGCTGTGTGAATGTTTCCTTAGGTGTCTGAGTTCCAGGCCTGGTGCTGGTAGAGGGGACAGACTCTTGTTGGTGTCAGGATGGTGACAGTCCTGTTCCCACTCCTTCTCCTTTTCTGTTTTGGCTTCGAGGCTCAATGAACAGCTGGTACCCAGAGTGACGTCCGGCCCTGTGGGTGGAGTCACCTTGCGTGGTACAAGCTCACCTCCCGGGCGCTCTGTGCCGCAGCCCCTGTCCCAGGAGAGGCAGGAGGGGGTGAGGGGACAGATCATTGCTCGCCTGCCGGAGCCGTAAGTTCCTCACCTCTCATGCCTGGAGCCCCAGTGAGTAGTGAACTCTCGGTCCCTTATACATTCAGAAAGCAGCCATGTCCTCGGCCTGCTTCAAGCCCCTAAGAGTTGGTGATGCTGGGAACCTGTCCTTGGCGTCATTTTACTCGGCCAAGGAGACAGGGCCCCCAGGGACATGCCAGGAGCACGACGGAAGGACTGAGGGCAGAGCAGGCGCCAGAGCCTAGGCTTTGGGTCCCAGCAGGTGGGGTCCCAGCCGGGGGTCTGGGTGTGAGTTTTGCTCCCCCGCTGGCCGCGGTGCTGGCACCAGCTTCCAGGCCGCCCTGAAGGAGTCTCGCCTGCTCCCCCCGAGGGTGCGGGAGGCGGGACACATGGACTCCTGCTCGCAGGAATTTACGTCAGAGACAGACAGGGCCACGTGCTAGTTACTGTCTCTTTCTCAGGAGGAAATTCTTCATGAGGCCTCGTGAGCAGAGGTCACCTTTGTGCCGGACCCTGCAGGGAGAGCGTCCTCCTCTCGCTGCCCTCTCCCGCGGCCCGCCAGCGTGCCAGCCACCAGCCCCTCCGCTGCTGGCCGTGCCGGGAGCCCCGGGGGGCAGGAGGAGGTACGCTGGCAGCAGGGGGCAGGTCCTGGGTGTGAGCAGGTGGCACAGAGGTCAGATAGCCCAGCCTACAGGTGGGCACGGGAGGCTCAGAGAGGTGCAGTGAGACCCTCAGGGGCACGAGGCCGCAGAGTGCCCGGACCAGATCTTCTGACGTGAGGGGTGGTCTCGTTTCACCCCCCAACGCCTAGCACGCCCTCCGGTCACCACCAGGGCCGCCTTGCCTAACGGTAGGAGCCCCTGTGGCTCCCTGGCTCCCCAGAGCTGCTCTGGAAAAATACCTAAAACATATTTCAGTCTGGTGAGATGTCAGCCCCTGGCCATGCGGTGGCCACCTCGTCCACGGGCTCCGGGGAAAGACTGCCGGGTCCTGCACACGCTTAGTTCCTGTCCCCACTTCCACGGGGAGATAATCCGTAGCGTGTGTACATCTCAAACGCACAGCGGGATGAATTTTTGACAAATGTCTCACCTGTGTAACCAAAACTCAAAGAAAACATTTCCATCACTCCAGAATTTTCCTTTGTTCTCCCTCCCAGGCATCCCCACGCTCCCCAGGGAGACCCCTGGTCTGACGCTGTCACTGTAGCTGAGCTTCGCGGGCTCTGAGCTTCAGAGACAGTCGGGCAGCGTGGGCTCCGTGTAGCATCCGTGAGATTCATCCGTACGTTTCATGTCCCCGTGGTTTGTTGCTTTTGATTGCTGAGTGGTTTCCATGATGTAGCCGGATCTCGGTTCTGTCATCCATTCTCTGCAATGAGCGTCTCGATGATTCCCAGTTGCCTAGTTGGGATGATGATTTTTTTTGGTGGCCATATGCATTCTCCTGGCATTCCTAGGACTGGGATTGCTGGGTGGTTTGGCAAAGGTATGCTTACCTGTAGCGTGTACTTCCAGCAGTTTTCCAGAATGGTTTAACCACTTCACAGTCCCCTCAGCCTGCACAAGCGTTCCGGCTGCTTCACATCCTCACCGACACTCGTCACTGTCGGGCTTAAGTTGTAACCCTGCTGTGAGCCGGAAGTGGCATCTTACTGTGGTTCTGATTTTCACTTCCCGGATGAATAATGTCCTCGGGCACTTTGCACATGCTGATCTGCCACGTGTGTGTCTGCCTGTGCGACTTGCCTATTCAAGGCTTTGCCCGTTTTTAGTTGGGTTTTCTTTATAGTATTGATTTGCGGCAGTTCTTTCTGTATTATACCGATGAGTTCTTTGTCAGATATTTGCATTGTGAACCTTTCCCCCTAATCTGTGGGTCACTGTTCATTTAATGGTGTCTTTGATGGGAAGTTTTAAATTTTGAAGAAATTTTCATTTTTCTTGTATGATTACTTCTTTGTGTTCTCTCTAAGAAATGTCTTCCTACACCAAGACAGTGAAGATGTTTTCCCAAGTTTTATTCTAGAAGATTCATGGTCCTACCTATCACCTTTGGTCTTTGGTATACCATGAATTAGTATTTCTGTATGTTGTGAGGTAGGGATCAAAATTTGTTTTTCCTCAATACAGTTAGCTAGTTATTTCACTACCATTTGTTGAAAAGACTTCCTTTCCCTACGTATAAACTTTCCCTTGTGCCTCAGTTGACTATGCAGGTGTGGATCGATTTCTGGGCTCTATAAATTCCATTGGCCTCTTGTCTATCTTTGTGTTAACATCACATACTCTTAAGTATTGTAGCTGTATGGTAAATCTTGAAATTGGAGCATGTCCTCCAACTTTATTCTTCTGTTTCAAGATTTCCTTGGATATTCTAGACCTTTTTCATTTCCAGATTAATTTTAGAATCAGCTTTTCAATTTCTGTAAAAAGGCTGTTAGAATTTTTACTGGGGCTGAATGGACTCTATAGATTAGTAAGGAGAATCAATGTCTTAACACTATTGCATTTTCCAGCCTATGAACATAGTGTATCTATTCATGTATTTTAAAAATTAATTTCTCCCAACAATGTTTTCCTATGTTATAAAGATGTTTTTTCTATGTTATAGAGATCTTGCACATTTTTTATTAAATGTATTCTTAGGCATTGGATGTTCTTGGATCTGTTACAAATGGTGCTTTAAAATTCCATTTTTCAATTGTTCTTAACTAGTGTATAGAAATAAAATTAATTTTTGTATATTGACTTTATATTCTGTAATTTTATAAATTCACTTGTTAATTTTAGTAGTTTCTTTTTGTGGGTTTCTTAGGATTTTCCATATGCACCTGTAAAGATGCTTTTGCTTCTTCCTTTTCAGTCTTTTTGTCTTTTGTTTCTTTTTCCTACCTTCTGCACCAGCTGGGGTCTTCCCAGTGATGTGGAGTAGAAGCAGTGAAAGGGGGACAGCTTACCTTTTTCATAACTGCAACGTGAGAATGTTCGATATTCAATATTTCAGCAAGTATGATGTTAGTTTTAATGAATTTTTTTTTTTTGCAGATACCCTATTAGATTAAGGAGATTTTCTGTATTCCCAGTGTGCTGAGTTTTTTTTTTTTAAATCATAGATGAGTGTTGAATTTTATCAAATGCTTTCTTTGTGTCTATTGAGATGATAATATTTTTTCTTCTTTATTCTGTTGATTTGGTAAATTACATCAAGTTTTAAATGTTAAATCAACCTTGCACCTGGGATAAATCCCACTTGTTTATAACACACTAAAACACACACATGGAGGTTTCGACTTCATAATATTTTGTTCAAAATTTTTGCATCTATGATTTAAAGACATATTGGTCTATAATTTTATTTTATTTTATTTTAATATTTATAGCATCTGATAATCTTGCTTGTTAATTGGAGTATTTATCCCATTTACATTTAAGTTAATTATGAATACATTTAGGTTTACATCCACTTTCTTATTATCTATTCTCTATTTGTTTCATCTGTTCTCTGATTCTTTACTGCTTTCTCTTGGGTGATCTGAGTATTTTGTGTATTTCATTTTCCATTTAATGTCCTCTCTTAGTCTTATAGTACCTCTTTTATTCAAAGGAGTCACTCTAGGTATTACAATATGAATCCCTAAGTGACCACCTTGCGTTAATACTAGAGCACTTCACACACGATGTAAGAACCTCACAGCAGTAAAATGTCCTTTAATCCCTCACACCCTCTGTGCTGTTGTTGTCATATGTTTTATTTTTTCCTAGTTTATAAACTCCATAGTTTGATAATATTTTTGCTTCAGTCAATAATCTGCTGAAGAAAGTTTTGAATTAGTCTTTTATATTTATATATTTTCCATTTCTGGTTTTCTTCATTTTTTTCCTGCAGATCTGGGTTTTCATCTGGGATTATGTCCCTTCAAACTGATGAAATTCCTTTAGAATTTCATGTAGTGTGGGTTTGCTGGCAATTTATTCTCTCAGCCTTTGTTTGCCTAATTATGTCTTTATTTTGGCTTTAACTATTTTTTTCAAAATATTAAGGGGGTACAGATCTTTTCGATACATTTGCCTTCAACTTTTAAAGATGTTTTTGCTAGATACAGAATTTTAGACTGGCAATTGTTTTTTTTTTCTTTTAGCACTTTAAAAATGCCATTCATTGTCTTCTCACTGTCATTGCTTCTGACGAGAAGTCAGCGATTATGCTTCATGTCTTTTCACTAAAAATGTGTCTTTTTTTTCTTGGCCTGCTTGTTAAGATTTTTTATTCATCTTTAGTTTCCAGCCATTTGACTATGATTTGCCTATGTGTTATTTTATTTGCATTTATCTTGCTTGGGATTTACTGAAATTTTTGGATATGTTGATTAGATCTGTGTCTAATCCATTCAATATATTATTCATTTTATAAAAAATATCTTTTAGGGTTTTTTTTTTTTTCTTTTTGGAATGGGATCTCACTATGTTGACCAGACTAGTTTCAAACTCCTGGGCTGAATTGATCCTCCTGCCTCAGCCTCCCAAGGAGCTGGGATTATATCTTTTAGTTTTATAATTCTAGTTTTATTTTATAGACCTTCCATTTTTGCTGTTGAAAATTCCTCTTTGTTCACTGATGCAGACCATATTTTCCTCTAAATTATTAACAAATTTATGATAAAAATTTAAGGTTACTGTCTGGTAATTCCAACATCTGGGTCATGTGTGTCTACCCTTAGTAACTGTTTTTTTTTTTTTTTTTTCCTTGCTTATTGGTCACATTTTCAACCAGGAGTCTGACCAATCTGTAGATGGGCCGCAGCTTTCATCTCTGGTTTCAAACACACGAGGTGAGGTTAGGTCTTTCCCTTCTGAAATCCCCAGGAGACCACGCTAATGTCACTTTGCCCTCAACCCCAACCTCTAATTTCTCTTGCAGCCTCCGTGGAGGGGCTGATCTTTGTGGTCTTATCAGGAATTGAGCTGGTTGGAGATTCAGTGACAGCTTTGATTAATTTCAGTTGATCTGTGGATTCCACTGTTTCAAGAATGAAGCCCGACACCTCCCGACCCGCCTCCAACCCCGGGAAGGGCTTAGAATCTGGAATCTAAACATGATGACGAGGCCACAAGATCTCTCTCTGCTTTCCAGCTGCACCCTCTTCTCCTTCTTTCTTAGAATTGTTAGGGATCATTCTAGCATTGTCTGGGTCACAAGGGTTATTTTTATCTTATGGAATCTTTCAAATCCCAGTCTGTCATTGAAGCCCACAGTACTTACAAGCTTGGCTGGTTTCTCCCAGAGTCTGAAATTTCTTTGCTGTCAGGCTCTCACTTCCCTGCCTGCCCGTGTCCCCAGGCGTGGTGGCCACCCCAGGTAGGATGGCAGACTGGGGTCTCTGCCCACCTAGGAAGGCCTCGTCTTTATCTGGAGTTGGGTTCATTTAGACCTCGTTGCATTTACAGCTCTCTAAAGGCTTAAAAAGTATGATTTTGTAGTTTATATGGTGTTTTCCTGCTGGCATAGTGGAGCATTGCTCTCTATCTTCTATTATCTGACTAGAAGCAGGACTCCATGCAAATATAGTTTTTGGTGCATTGCTGAACAATGGGAGACATCACTAAAGGTACAATTAGGAGAAAGAAGACTCCCACGCCGTTGTGGAGCTTGAGTGTGAGTCCTAAGTGTGGGAGAAACAGTTTCCCCGAGGGCTGTGCCTCCACGAGCCTGCCACTGGAAGAGCAGGTCTGAGTCCCTGGCACGATGGGGGGCTGAGCCCAACCCTTCCGCAGCCAGCCTGAGACCCCTGAGGGATATTGTGAACTTAGGTCAGGATGAACCCCAGGATCCTGGAGGAAGAAAAACAAACCCCTTCTGGAGGAATGCAACCCCAGCGTAAGCCCTCAGGACAGCCATAGATTAAGATCAACAGAATATAAGCTCATAATGAAGATTTTACCAGCACACCAGGAAACAGACTGCCATAAGTGAGAATCTGCAAAAATAACAAGCAACAGATTTAGACCCCCAAGGATTTCATGTATGGGAATTATCAGATACAGAATGTAAAATGAATATGCACAAAATGTTTTAGAAGTGAATGTTTTAGGAGCTGGAATCCGTTGGTGAGGGAAAGACCCTGACTGAGGGGGTTCTGCACTGGCAGGAAGAGGACTGAGGCCCAGAGTTCTCCCAGCTCTGCAGGGGACTCGGGTCCTATGCGACCTGAGAGGTTCCAGGGAGGTTACCTAGGGAGGAGGTCCCCTAGGGAGGAGGTCACCTAGGAAGAGGGTTCCAGGAGGTTACCTAGAGAGGACTTTACCTAGGGAGGAACCTGGAGAGGTCCCCCGCAGGTGACTCTAGTTGGCAGGTAACCTAGGAGAGTCATGTGCGCCATCCTGTCCAAATGTTCAGTTTTACACGTATGGAGACTGAGCTCCAAAGGGCCTCCCTCTCGGCCCGCCCCTCACTGTGGAGGGACCTACACAGTGGCCTCCTCGCCCCCAAGCCTGTGGGGTTTCCCAAGGCTGGGAGGCCCTGAGGCGTTGTGACCAGGGCTTGGGCACTTGGGGCTCCAGGTGACACTGCCACGGTGGCCAGCAGGGCTGGCGGGTGCTGGAAGGCAGGCAGTGCTCCAGGGCAGGCGCTGTGGACGTGTGAGCACCAAGCTGTCGAGGAAACATTGCTCAGAAGCGAAACCTTAAGTTGGTTCCTGCTGCTCGTGGGTGAACCCAGGTCTGTCCCAAGGCCCGGGTCCTGCGGGATCCAGCCCCGCACCTGCAGGGAGGCCTCCCGGCTGGCCCAGTGCTGGGAAGAGTCACTTTTGTTGAGGCTGTCAGAGCATGTGTCAGTTTCAGATAGGAGCCAGTGTGATGTTGGCCAAGACACAGTGCCATCAAACCCAAGGCAAGTATCTGGGGACTGTCTTGGGGGACACAGGAGGGAGTGAGAGGGGTCCCCGAATCCAGAGAACTGAAGACATTTCCCAGTGGAAAGGAGGTCCGAGTGGCGTGGAGTACAGGACCTTTGACTCTGCCGTTCTGTCCGCGCTGTCTGGGGCAAGTCAGGTGGTCTTCATGCTCTTGGCTTCGCTGTCAAATGCATGATAGTTCCTCTTGCACGGCTCTGCATTGGAGGTAACATCTCTAAAGCTGCTCTCGTGATATCTGGCCCTGATACTGCTGGTTTGGTCACCACAACGGTAACAACTGTTTCACTTTCTCACTGTACTGACGCTGGCAGCTCCCTGCAAGGACAGCGCAGCCGGGCATCGATTGTCCCCGCCCTGCAGCTGAGAGGTGGCGCAGAGAAGTGTGTACAGGTGCGCAGCCGCCTCGCGGGGAAGCTAACTGGAGACTTGGAGTCCTCATGTCCTGGTGCTGCCTGTCCCTTCCAGGGCGCTGTGTGTGTCCTGGGCCAGCCACGACTTAGGACCCTCAGTTCTTGGAGGCACCGGCAGGGAGAAAGCCAGTGCCAGGGCCGGGAGAGGGGCCTGGTTTCCGAGCCATGCAGGTGGGAAGAGGCCCAAAGGTGGCACTGGAAGGCTGTTGTCTCTGCAGCCAAATTCAGTCCTGGCTCTGTCTGGACTCAGTGATCCATTTGGGCTAGATGGGGTCACGGCCTGCTGTGGTGGCCGTCATTCCATGAGAATGCCACCAGGGCAGGGCCATTGGGAGACGGAACAGATGAGGGCTGAGTCCCTACCAAGGGGCTATGGGCTGGCTGGTCAGCCTCCTGCCGGCTGTCGGCGCGGGGTGGGCGGGCGCTGAGACGGGGCTGGTGGGAGGCTGCAGCTGGCCACGGGGAGGAGGTGTGGGAAAGCAGGGCTGAAGGCAGGGAGCACCTCCTGCTCCTCCTCCTCCTCCTCCTCCTCCTGCACTCGTGGGCTGAGATGTGCCACTTGAGCAGCCACAAGAACGCGGGGTCTGGGCTGTCTGGGCTCCCGAGAAGCCTGGTTCTGACCGGACCTTCGGTGCCGTGTGGCTCGTGAAGGAGCAGGGCTGGCGGCAGCGCCCAGGAAGGACTGTGACTAAGCGTCCGTTATAAGTGAGCATTTTAATCGAAAATCCGTGTAATTTATTTGATTAAAAATGTGTGTTCTTTCTCAGCCCATCCTCTCCCCAGTCTTTCCATATTGCAATAATAGATCATTAATACTCCGTGAATGGGTGATCATCTTCTGGGAAAACAAATGCAAGGGCATAAAAGGAAAATGCTGGTCCTTTAAACATCAAGAAAGGGATTGTTTGGGTAGGAGTAGTTGTGTTTACATTAGCTGGCTCTAGTAGCCAGCGCCAGCGGTGGGGCTGGGAGGTCTGCGTGGCTGCCCGGGGGACTCACGCAGACAGACCCCTTCTGAGGACCCCACGCATGTCCTTGCACGCCGGAGGGGCCCTGGGAGCCGCCACGTGGGTTTTGTGCAAGGTCAGCTGTCCCCAGCAGGGCCTGCCAGGGCAGGCGCAGGTAACAGGGACAGGGACAGGCTCACGTCGAATGGGACTGGGTTGGGCCGTGTCACCACTGGCCAGGGGGCTGGACGTGTCTCGGCCACCCCTGCCCTTTAGTGGATTCCCGGGCCACACGTGGCTCCTGCCCTGCAGGCTCCGTTGGTCCCAAAGGCCTCCTCTCGGCTTTTGGTCCCCACAGTGGGAGGGGACCCAGGCTTGGGCCTTGCCCCTGCCCCCTCTTGCCAGAAGACTTCCCTGGATCCAACGCCTGTGAAAAATGCTCTGTGGCTCTGGAGCAGACACCCCCACTTTGGGGCCACAGTTTCCTGGTCTGCACACTCAGGCGATTACACTGGGTGACTCGTTCTGTCCACTCGTCCGTTCATTCATTGACTCTGCAGTCGAATCGGCCGTGGTCTGGGCCATGGGCCGGGCTGTGGGCTGGGCTCTGGCGCTGGCTTCTCTGTAGTTGGAACTTTCGTGGGTGGAGGGATAACGTTTGGGGCAAGACAGATCGCAAATCCAGCCTCTCGGTGGCTCTGCAGGAGATGGGGGTGTCTGCAGTCCCTGCAGCACGGGGGCTCCCGGCGCGCTGCAGTCTGGCCGGGGAGACGGTGCAGCGCGTGTTCGTTCCCGTGGCCCACATCTCTCAGCCAGCCGCTGGGGCGGTGCGGGCAGCAGCTTGCTCTTCGTGACCACAGTTTCCCTGCGGAGCCAAATTCTTCCTCCTCCTGCATGTTTGGGGCATCTGCATGTGCCGGGCAGAGGAAGGAGCTCCAGGTGGGCAGGGGTCTGTCGGCCTCGCCCACGTCGTGTCTTCAGCACAGGGACAGTGCCACGTGCCCCAGGGGGGTTCACTAGACACCGTGTGCGAATGAGTGAATGAGTGAATGAGACAGTCCCAGCACGGAGGAGGCAGAGAGAGCCGAGAGAGCGTGTGCGGGGGAGGGGGCTGTGTGCCCCTTTCAGCCCCCACCTCCCTCCCCCTCTGCCTTCCCTCCCCCACCCCTGTTCCCCTCCCCTCTTCTCCCCTTTTCTACCCTCCTGGTCTCTCTCCTTCCCTCCCCTCCCCTCCTGCCTCCCCCTCCCCCACTGCCCTCCCACTTTGTCAGCCCCTCCCATCTCTGACTGTCTGGGTTGCCCCTTCCTGGAGGCCCCACTGCATCTGGTCCAGCTGTGTGCACCATTCGTCCTCTGTGTGGCCACGTCCTTTCCTGTGCCCCTCAGAGTGGGAACTCCCCAAGGGCAGATTCTGTACCCTGCATAGGCAGAACGAGAGATTTGCCAAAGGTATTTCCGGAGAAGGAGGTGGCCAGAGAGGGCTTCCTGGAGGAGGGGGCACGCACACGCACACAGCACTGGGTTCTTCGGCTCAGCATGGAACATCAGCTGTGAATACTTATGGGTCTGGATACACAAATTAATTAGCTTCTGGTCTCGGCTGCTAAGGATCAGCCCCTTTTGTCTGAAATAGTGTCTGGTTCTGAAGCACACGCCACGCCCACCTCTGCGGCGAGGCCCGTGGGTGTGGGTCACGCTAGCCAGGGCTCCGCTGCCTGCTTCCCATTCTGCCCCCGTATCAGCCCTCTGAGAATAGGGACATCAGCACTCACAGCAGAGAAACTGAGGCACAGAGAGGGACGTCACGAGCTGGGAGGGAGCTGGGCTGGGGAAGACGAGCTTCTTCTGCCCCCTGGAGCACATGGGATGGGGTTGGCGAGAGGCCTGGACAAGTCCTCAAGGCCAGTGTGACTCAGTTTGCTCGTCTGTGAAATGGGGAGCTGGTGTTTACCGCACGGGGCTGCTGTGGGGATGGGGTTCGGCTAGGGTGCGTAAGGTGCAGGCCGTCAGTGCTCGTGAGGGTCAATCTCTGCAGCCTTCCTGCAGGTGGAGAGAGCCGCTTCCGAGCAGCCGCTCTGCGCTAGGCACCGGGCAATTCACACGTGTTGGTCTGTAACACTTCCCAAGCTTCCTGTGAAGTATTATTAGCTCCATTTTGCAGACGAGAAAAAAACCGAGGCTCAAATACAGCTGGAAGCAGTAAAACAAGGATTAAACAAAAATAAAACCCACGTTCTTTTTTTTTTAAAGACATTATCAGGGCCGGGCGCGGTGGCTCACGCCTGTAATCCTAGCACTCTGGGAGGCCGAGGTGGGCGGATCGTTTGAGCTCAGGAGTTCGAGACCAGCCTGAGCAAGAGCGAGACCCCACCTCTACTAAAAAATAGAAAGAAATTATATGGACAGCTAAAAATATATATAGAAAAAAAAATTAGCCGGGCATGGTGGTGCATGCCTGTAGTCCCAGCTACTCGGGAGGCTGAGACAGGAGGATCGCTTGAGCTCAGGAATTTGAGGTTGCTGTGAGCTAGGCTGACGCCACGGCACTCACTCTAGCCTGAGCAACAGAGTGAGACTCTGTCTCAAAAAAAAAAACAAAAAAAAAACAAAAAACAAAAATAAAGACATTATCAGGCTGCCTCTCCGCAGAGATGCCGCTGACGTGCTCCTGGCCACAGAGGCACCTGCGGTCGAGTCCTGGAGCGGAAGCACGGCAGCTTCAGGGCAGAAATCGGTTCGGACCGAGTGCTGGAGGGAGAGGGCCTCTCCCCCGGGTGCGGGGAAGCTCCACGGAGGCCTGTGACGATGGCAGTGGGCACTCAGGTCTGCGCCCCATCCCCACGCCCGCGACACCGTCCTTGGAAGCTCCCGGGGTGCGGCCCCCCCTGGCTGCTCAAGTCCTCTCAGGAGCGAGTTCTGTTTTCCGTCTCTGACCTGGAGGAGGAGGAGCCTTCCAGACCGGCATTTTCACAGCCTCCTTCAGGGGCGGAGCGAGGCCCGGACACCTGGGACGGGTCTTTCCGAGAGGAACCTCCGTCCAGTGCAGCCGGGGCAGGGCCGTGTGGTCTCCGGGCTGGACTCACCGTGTGCGGCCTGTGACCGAGGCCGCTGCCAGCTCCACAGTGCCTGGCTGTCATCGTTTCCTGGGTGGCCCTGTCTGCAGCTGGTCCCTGGGCTCCTCACGGCCCAGGCACAGAAAACAGGGGGCCGTGCTGGGCCTGGCACCGTTCCCTGGGCTGCGCACTGAGGAACACCCCGGCCCCTGGTGCAGGCCTCACACTGAGGCGGGACGATGGACCATGGCTGCGTGGCGTGGGAAGGTAGCGCTGAGCACTGTGGGAGCGGAGGTGCGAGTCAAGGCAGGAGCCTTCGGGGACAGCGTCCTACACCCAGGTAAGAGAGGAGGGAGGGCCGTCCGGCCGGGGGAACAGCACGTGCAAAGGCCCGGAGGTAAATGACAGCGAGGCGAGCTCCGGGCACCACATGGCTTTGCGGCATTGGTGCTGCCATGGGTGGGCCTGGGCGGGCCGAGGAGCTGGCCCCTTCCAGAAGGTTCTGTATGCAGGAGGCCGCTGGTCTCCAGAGGGCTGCAAGTGGCTCAGGTGGACGGGGTGTCGGAGGGTCCCGCGGAGGCAGGAGGCCTGAGACGGCCAGGTCCCCAGTGCCCACGTCCTCGCCCGCCTGTGCTGTTGGCCCCTGGGGCCCCTCCACGGCCGCCCCAGGCCCCTGCTGGCCTCGTGTCTGCCTGTGTCTCTGTTATCTGGTGCTGGTGCTGGTGCCGGCGTGGGGGGACGCGTGCACAGGGGCTGGCGCCTGCCTTTGGTGAGCCGCCCTGGGAAGGCGGCTCCGGCACACACAGGGCGGGAGGTCAGGCGGCCGCGGCTCGGGCGCGGGGAGATGAAAGGCCGATTCTCCTCCGTCAGGACGAGCAGCCGCAGCCCTCGCAGAGCATTTGTCACGTCTCGGCTTCCGGCTCTGCGTCTGCGCTCGCTCCTGTTACCGCTGCTGATCTGGCCAGGAATGGCTCTGGGAAAGTGACAGGGTTTTAGCTGGGACGAGGAGGGCGGGGTGAGGGCGGGGTGGGAGGAGGTGGGGAGGCCGGTGGTTCGGGGGGCCCTCCCTGCGCACCTGCCCCCGGGGCCAGGTGTCTGAGCATCCCAGGGCACTCGGGAGCAGGGGCGGGCAGCGGACGGCCTGGCATGCAAGGATGCTTCTAGGGGTCTCCAAGCTGGTGCTTTGACACCAGTGGCCTCGAACGTGGCCGAACCACTGCGGAGACGGGAGCCGGAGTGGACAGCTGGGCTGGGTGTGAGCAGACAGGTGTGAGCTCCACGCGATGAAGCCGCGTCCGCCGGGCGCTGCAGTGCCGGGGGAGCTGCTCTGGGGTGTGGGGCGATGCGTGTGCACACTCGGCCACACGCAGTCCCCACGGAGCGTGTGAGGGACAGGGCGTGTGTACAAGCTGCAGCCTCCAGCTGCGTAGCTGCTCCCACGTGCCACTCGGGCTGGCCGCTGCCTTCCGGTGTCTGCCCTGTGACCAGCGCCCTCCTCCTAGGGGACGACGGCTGGCTGTCACCCCCCTGCCCCCACTCCAGCGGGATGCCTGGGTAAACTGTGTGCGTCACGGGCCTTGGAGCCGGGGTGCGACTGCTGTGTCCCCTGCAGGGTCACTCCCAAGGCCGGCCAGCTCCAGGGCTGGGAACAGGTGTCCTCGTGATGGAGGGTTCTCGTGTGGGTGAGAGATGCCACCCACGGGGGCGTCCCCGAGGCCCAGCTAGTGCTCCCGAGCGGACCCGCCGCTGCAGTGTTGTTATCGCCCCCTCCACACCCGCGGCCCCCGCTCGCCTGGAAGGAAGGAGATGGAGACAACCCCTTCCCGCTGTCCTCACAGGCGCTGACGTAACGAGGACAAACACGGCCGCCCTGGGGGGGCGTCAGGGCGCCCACTCACGACACTGTCCCCGCTTCCCAGATGAGAGGATGAGGCTCAGCCGTCCCGGATCTGTTCCTTTTATAAAATGAAGTATTGCTGTCACAAGCTTCGTGACGGGCTGCCAGGGTGACACGGTTTGGCCAACAGACACCTGTGTGCTGCATTCCCCGATGCCCGTGTGCCACGGTCTCATCCCCTGTGTGAGACACACGTGCAGTGACCAAAAATCACAAGTTTATTCGCTCCATTAAAGTCAGGCCACAAAGCCCCTTCTCTTTGCCAGGCTCGTTCCAGTGGGGACAGAACGGACACCCCCTCCCAGGGATGGCCTGCAGCCTCCCGGTCCCACGGGTGCTGGGAGGGCCGGGAGAGGCGCTGCCCAGGGGCCCCCGGGAAGGGTGGACTGCCTGGTGTGGGGTGTGGGCGGCAGTCAGCCTCCCTCTGGGGACTCCTCGGGGCCCGCCCAACTGTGGAGAGCCGCCTGGCCCCAGGTCACACCTGACTGGGTGACTGAGAGAGGCAGGGGTTAAAGGCCTGGCTGTCGTCGTGGGCACGGGCACCGAGGGCCAGTGCCCGCTTTGCAGCTCCGCCGGGCTGGCCGGGGCTGTGTCAGGCCCCTGTCGTCGTCGAGCGTCTCCTCTGGTCCCTCCGAGTCCTTGCGCCTCCATTCCCGGGTGTTGATCCCTAACACACCCTGGTGCTTGTCCCCGGGGCTGTGTCCTGGGAACCGCGCCTGCAACAGCTATGGCGGCCCTGGGCATGGCGGCCCTGGGGGCCACTGGGAAGAACGGCTGAGGCCGGTCGGGGACCCGCGAGGCAGCTCGTCACAGCAGAGTTGGGGGAAGCGTGGGGGGGAGCACAGGTGTGTGCGCAGACGGCTTTGTGCAGAGGAGGGCGGCGCAGTCGCCTAGAGCCGTGCGGGGTCAGAGGCTCCCGCCCCAGCGGGGGGCCTGTATGCACAGCCCACGTCGCAAACAGCCATCCGCTGCATCGCTGGGTAACACTTATTCTTTAAACTTTTATAGTAAACCGTTTTGGCAGCAGTGACCGCAAAAAACCGAAAATGTCTATTTCATTAAAAATTCCGTTCTGAATTTGTGTTTCTTGAGAGAGCTGATCATGCTCGTGGAACAGACACAGCGTGTTTATCAGTGTTTACCCGTCCCTGACCCCTGGCTGACTCGGGGACATCCCGAGCAGGGACGGCAGGAGAGCGAGTGGCAGGGGAGCCGCAGTCCAAGTGTTGGGAGCATCGGCCTGGGCACAGCCACCCGGTGCGTGGCTGACAAAGGTGTGTCCCCTCTGTGGGCCGTGACTCTTCGTGTAGATCCGTGGTGAGTCCTCAGGATTCATTCTGCTCATGTTCCGCCTCCAAGTGCTCTTCTGCCCACGGGAAGGGAAGTGGTGATGGGAGTGTGTCGGCTCTGCTCGTAAAAGAACCTTGGAAACAGCGACATTATTCCAGTGTTATATCATTGTTACCAGATTCTCCAAAAAGAAAATCAGTTCATTCCAATGACAGTGTGGTCCTTTTCGTCTAATTTATGGAATCAGTAAAGATTTAGAAGTTTCTTCTGTTGCTGGTAAAACAATGATGTGATCATAAATGCAGCTGAAAAGCTCAGCAAGGGAGGCCAGATTATTTGTCCTTGTAGTTGCCACACGAAAACAAATGTTGGGGAAGCTAATGTCATGGTGAAAACAATGTTCTTTCTAAATTAGGCACAGAAACGCCCTGGGGGTTGCTTGTGGCCCATTAAAGCAAGCTGCGATAATTTGCCAATTTGAACAGAAGCCGTAGTTGTCAAAATGTACAGCTATTACTTGTGTACCCCGGATAACATGAGATAAACGCTTTTGTGATGCAGTTAATGTTAACTATGAAAAAACTCACAATTTCTTCCCCAGAATGGCATCACTCGCTTTCTCTCATTTTCATTATCAATGAGATTTGATAAATGTTTGAGCTTTTGGACAATTATTTGGCGAATCAACTCAAGTGTCCTCTAATGGTACTAAACTTTTTGTAAACAAATCCTTCAAATGTTGGATGCAGTTGTATAAAACCAGTTGGAAATCTTTAACTGAAGCAGTCAGTGAATAGAAGCCCCAAAATGTCAGTTATTAACATTGTTAGCAAGTTGTAATTACGGGAAACAAAGCTTGCAGGCAGGAAGACATTGAAATGTTCCCCTGGGGACGCGAGGGAGCATTGAGCCTGTGACGTGGGAAAGCTCCGTGCGCAAGATTGGGTTTTGACATTCTCAACTGTGGCAGATTTCGACACAAGGGAGGACTCTCTAAATGAAGCTCCTATGTTTAATTGGATATATTTCTGCTGTGGGCTGGAATGGAATCAAATGGAGAAGGCCTAGAATTTTACAGGGTCTAAGTTTGGTGAAAACATTGAGAAGAATCATGAATAGAGGTGATGTATTTGATGTGTTTTGTTGTGAAAAAATGTGTCAGAAAAAGGTACCTTGAACAGATGCAAAAAGCAGTGTCTATGACAATGTTTCTGCTGAAATATTTATACATTTTAGTGCGAAAATATTAAACTTGAAAATGTTCTTCATTGAACAGAATTTAGTCTGTGCCTACCAGGCACCTCGATTCCTACAGGGACACAATTTTCCAAATTTAACATGTTATGCCCTATGGAGAAGCATCAGTTGGAATGTTAACAATTAAAATATTTTAAACCATAAAATGCAATTTGAAGACAATTACACATAATTATATAAAAATTAAAATAATATGACCATATTAAAAACACATTCTTCTGAAAAATACCACGGACACAGTGTTACGATGGCTACATGGAGGAAAATGATTGAAGTGTGTAATTGTGCACCAAGAATAATTATATTTTTTTCATTTTTAATGTTTTAAATGTTTAATGTTTTAGAGAATTTTAAAATTTTGCTTTAATGTATATAGATTCATTTTTTAAATTAAAATTTTATTTGTAAAAATAGATTTTGAATGAAACTATTTTAGGCTCACCAACATAACAAAACCAATTTATTGGTCAATAAATGCATATGTAATTTAAATTATATAAATATGTATGCATACATAAAACATTTTATATATATATATATATCATATAAATTACAATAACATCTCAAAAGTTTGGCTGCCACCTAATAAGAAAATGGAGACCCCAGGAAGTTAAGCCCCTTGTCCGAGGCTGGATAATTGATCAGTGGTGTAGTATTTTGTGGAGTCCTTTTTTTTTTTTTATTCTTAGCAATCTTTAAAAAATATTATTAATAACATTATTCATACAGTTTTACTAATTAGCTAAAGAACTCCATGCCTTTCTTTATCCTCCCAAAATTTCTGTCATATTTTCATATTTCTTTTTCCTTATATTTAAATTAAATATTGAATAATTTCAAAATAATGCTTATAAATTATCTCTGGAGAAGCAAGATGAACCCTCCGCCGCACACCCTGGACGTCACCACGACCTTCAGGAATTAGGTGCTTCCTCTGTGGCCCTGGGTCTCACCTCCCCCAACCTGTCCTTTCCCTCCTTAAACGAAACCACCGTCCTGAATTTCGTACTTAACATTCTTAATTTGGCTCCTAAGTCGTTTTGCCACAAGCATTTATCTGTCTATGTCGTACCGCCTGGTTTTGCGAGTGTGGACTGTGTACACGTGGAGTCCGTGGTGTGCCAGTGAGTCTCAAAGCTGCTTTGGTGGCAGAATCACTTCCCTGAGGGCGCCATGCTGCTGTGGGGGCTGTGGTTCCTTCACATCCACTCACGAGCGGCTTCACAGTGCTCTGTTGTGCGACACAACAAAGTTGTGCGCGCTCACGGCCTGTCCGAGGTTGGCTGCCTGCTGGGAACAGTGTGCCTGTGGCCCCTTTGGGAGGGTTCCCGCAGGGCGTACCCGTAAGTGTCCAAGTGCCGTGTGCCCCCGTGTGCCCCTGTTCTCCAGGGGGCTGTGCCAAGGAGACCCCCACCCGCAGAGCACAGGTCCCCGATGTTCCACGTCCTGCTCAGCACTGACGTCATCAGATCCTTGCACTGTTTTCGGGTTTAGTTGGTGTGAAATGACTTATTGTTGTTTAAACTCATGTTCTCATTCTTTTTAATGAATGTTCCTGTTCATTCTGATGAGTTTCTAAAGCACAGCTCTGCTCACGTTGTCTCCTCCCCCTTGCTGAGAACCCCCCAGGGCTCCCCCGTTGTTTTATGGATTTATCCCTGGCGTTGAGGGACCCCCTTCTGTTCAGATCATGTTTTACTCCAGAAGATGAGGCCGCTTAACTGGCTGCTCCTGTGAGCCCTGTTCTCTCTCTCCCCGCTAAGCCTTTGCCTGTGGCGTCTGCTCCTCCAGAAACACCCTTCCTGAGCGCCGCCTTCCTCATCCCTCAAGTCTCAGTTCAGGGTCCGCCTCTTTCAGGAAGCCTTCCTGAGCCCTCCCTGGGCTCTCCTCTCTGGGCAGAGCCTGCTCCCTGTGCTGCACTAGGCGGCCTCCCTGTGTCTCTCCCTCTCGGCGCTGAGCTCGCTGGGTGGTCCCCAGCAGATACACAGGGAGTCATTTTTCCAGTTCAACATGACTTGGCAGCCGGGCCAAGGCGGGATCTGGGGCTCTGTGCGCACTGGGTTTTTAGGTGCAGCTGGCTCAGCAGCCCCAGGTGGTCGGTGGCCAGGCCGGTGGTCCTGCTTGGCTGCCGCAGTCACTGCTCCCTGAACCTCTCACCCCGGGTCCTGGATTCCTGGGCTCTCAACAGCCCTCGGGGTCTGCGTCAGCTCTTGCTTCCCCGACACTTCCAGACTCTCCCTCTGGCTTCCCAGCTTGGGCCTTCCCTGCTGGGCTTCCTCAGGGACAGAAACCATGTCCGTCTGGTTCACGGTTGTCTCCTGCTGCCTACGTAGTGCCAGAGACACAGGGAGTGCCTGAGCAGTGTGAGCTCCCTTGACCTTGGCAACTCGGAGGTGAGACCCATTCACTCCTGCGAGCGAGGCCAGGGCGAGGGAATTGCATGACTGCGCCCCCACCCCGCAGGAGGAGGAGGGCAGCAGTGGGTGCATCGTCAGAGATGCTCTGCCCACGCCAGCCCCCTTTCCTCGGCAACCAGGAAAGTTGCCCTGAGCTGCCCACAAGGCGCCTGTGTGAGCACAGAGAGGGGCCAGGAGACACTCAGCCTCCCGTCCTCCTGGTACCCCCCTGCCCGGGTCGGAGGAGTCCTGCTGCAGCAGTGCCCGTGCGCGCCCCTGCAAGCCACGTCACTCTCCCCTCCGGAGAGGGCGAAGACAAAAGGAACCCCTGGAGATCCAGCGTGCAGACACTCGTCAAGCCCCCTTTCCGCGCCAGCTCACATCTTAGTGAAAAATTCTAATTGTCTCAGGGCTCATTTCCATTTGTGGCGTAAATGGAGCCTGTCCTCACGGGATGGATGTGCAGGCAGCGGGGCAAAGTGAGATGCTTCACAGGCTGCGCACCACCGAGTGCTCAGTGTCAGCGGGCCTGGGACACCACGAGCAGCCCCAGGGCTGGGGAGGGGCCTCCTGAGTGTGAGGGGAGGCAGGGAGGAAACTGTGAGGAGCACATGGCCTTTGAGTCCCTGCAGCGGCCTCCCCACGCGGGTCGCCAGCAACCCGTGACAAGGGCTGAGCCCTGATGGGGCTGGTGGGGCGAGAACGTGTCTCAGCCCCAGCTCAGGCAACATGCATGCAGGGTCCTAGGACGCAGGGCTGTTCAGCGGCATGGTGGTTCCCTGACCTGGCTGAACAGCAGAATCTCGTGGGGCTCTTTGCAAAGGTGCAGCTTCCCTGGCCCAATATCCGCAGTTGTGATTCCCAGGGCCCGGGGCCACGTCCAGGCATCTTCCTTTGTTCCACCTCCCTGAGCTCCCGGACCCTCGGACAGCGAAAGATTTCAAGGTGCAGCTCAAACATCCTCTCTACTGTTGGGCCCTCCTCGACCCCCAGGAAGGTTACGCGTCCCCTCCTCTGGGTTCCCATGGTCTGTTTCTCATTCCCCTACGGGGCACTTGTCCCATGGTCTGTGAGTGCGCCTCTCACTGTGCTGTGGGTTCCTCAAGGGCACAGGTTGTGCCAGATTCCCCTCGGTTGCCCGCAGGCTTCCTGACCTGCAGAGTGTGGGCCACACTTGATCTGAACCCACTTCCACAGCACTAAGTGAGTTCAAGTCCTGCCTAGTTACTAATATTTCTGCCAGTTTTATGTCCTGCTGGCTCCGTGCTGCCAGCGTCTACACTTTATGCTTAAATTCTACCGGAGCCAGTTTGGGCACGAAGCCCAAGTCCTTCCCCCATTTCCAGAAACTCCTCCCTCCCCCATTTTTTGTGAAGGATTCGAAGGTTGGGGTTTATGGGATGGGTCGCGTTGCAGGGCTCCATCGTCAGCCATCTTGCTACTGCAGCCTCCCTTCCTCACGCCCTTCCAAGGTGCAACTTGGAAATTCTTCCCCCTGTCTTGAACAGAGTAGTTCCACCCATTCTCGGAGCACTGAGAACTCAGCTTCTGCCCTGGGAATCTCTTGCAAAGAAACGCAAAGGAATTCTGGTGACTTGATTTGCTTCACATGGATACTTTGCATCTGGCACAAAGCAGGCAGCAGGGTGTGTACCGGCACCTACCAGGGGTGTTCTCGGTGTAAAGAGTGACCTTGATAGAGAGGAGAGGAGTGAAAGATGCCTCCTGGGGGAGGGGGCTCACGGCCACAGACAGGGAGAAGGGAGGCTGAGAGGGGATAAAATAAGCGCTTTGAAAGTTTCCCAGAGTGACCATACTCTGAGCCAGGAGGTGGTACGGTAGCCGGGTGTTTCCTCCAGCATACAACAGCGTTTTTAAGCTGCAGGTGGCAGCTGCTTTTTGGGTCATGAAATCAGTCCATGGGTCACAGCCAGGTTAACTGTTTACTTTTTAATGAAACAGAATGGAAATTATAAGAATAAATCTCACATAATACGTATTTTTTAGTGAAACTTTTATTCTAGTTGTGCACATGTGTGTGTGCATACGTGTGTGTGTGCTGCGTCTGTTTCCCCCCTGCCGCCCAGAGTTCATATGTTGAATCCTAACCCCAGCGTTATGGGATTGGCAGGTGGGGCCTTTGGGCAATGATTAAGTCGTGAGGGTGGAGCCCTTGTGTATGAGATTAGTGTCCTTATAAAGTGACCCCAGAGAGTTGTCCACCACTTCCACCAGGGGAGGGTACACCTAGAAGAGGGCTGTCTATGGGCTGAGAAGTGGGCCCTCGCCAGACACCGAGTCTGCTGGCTCCTTGGATCTGGGGTCAGCTGATCGCATTCCTTTCTGGAGCCTCTAAGGAAGAATCCATTTCCTTGCCGTTTCCAGCTTTGAGAGACCACCATGTTTCTAGCTTCACAGCCTCTTCCTCCCTCTTCAAAGCGAGCGAGCACAGCATTTTCCCTCCCTTCTGACGTCCTCTGCCTCCCTCCTATAAGAACACTTGTCATTGCCTCAGGCCCCTGGGATAATCCAAGACCAACTCTCCAACCCAAGGTCAGAAACCTTAAGCACATCTGCAAAGCCCCTTTTGCTACATAATGTAACACATGCACAAGTTTTGGGATTGGGATGTGGACATCTTTGGGGACCATTATTCAGTCTACCACAGTCATGGTCAAAAATACTTATGAGCCATTAGACTGCTTGCCCTGAAAGCCCTTTCGAGTCCAGAGCATCTGTGTCCTCAGATTATGTGAGGAGAATGCACTCAAACCAATCAGCAGGCCTTTGGCGTCTGCATCGGCCCCGCCGTACAAATTTGTTCAGCAAAACTGAAACCTGCTGGGCTCCACTGTCAGCTGGCCCTAAAACCCAGGACACTCAGAGCTTCAAGGGGCTCTGAGGCCGTTTCCTTGGTTATGTATTAATAGGAGGAGAATCAGGCCAGAAGTAGGACAGCCTCATCTCAGGCCACACACTGCAGGTGAGGCAGGTTTGTGCTACTGAGTTGCCGGCCAGTGTGAAGGCAGGTGGGGTAATGGAAAGTGCTAGAAGCTGGTGTGCATCCAGCCACTCATTAACTAGATGACCTTGGTTAGGTTGCTTCCAAGAACCTCAGTTTCCCCATCTTTGAAATGGAGATAACGATGCAGATTTTGAAGTATGGTTGCTTGATTCCTTGAGCTAATGTGTGGAAAGTGACTGGCCTGCAGTGGGTGCCCCAAAATGCAAGTTCCCTGTGGATGTTTGAAGGACCAGTCTGGTTCCTTCACCCTCCCTGCATCCGTACCCTCCCACACCTCACCATGGGTGTGCTCCCCACCTGGACTTGGGACACAGCCAGGTGACCTGCTTTGGCCGCTGACGTGCAAGTGCAAGAGATAGTGTGTGCTGGTTCCAAGCCCTGAAGAGGCCACATGTGCTTCTGCTGGCCCTTTTGGGCCGCTGCTGTTGCTCAGGAAGAGCGTGCCCTGGCCAGACTCTGGGTCTCTGGAGAATGGGAGAGAGGAGCAGCAGAGCTGCCTGGCCACCCCCACACCTGCCACGTGAAGAAGAACCAGCCAGCAGAGCCCGGCCCAGACAATCCCGCTGACTGTGCAGACACAGGAGGAAACCCAGCTGAGATCAGCGGACACCCGGCCCACCTGCAGATGCCTGGGAAATCAATGCTTATTGTTCACACCCTATCAAGTTTTGGGGTGGTTTGTTACACAGTGGTAGCTAACCGCTACGTCCCTCTTTCCTGTCTCTCTAGTTTTCTCTCAACTGAGAAGATACTATACTGTTGTAATATTTTAGAATAAATTGTGTCAAAAGTCCCCTCCAATCCCTGAAGTGCTTTATCCTGAGAGGCTGCTCAGTCAGCCTAGGGGGCTTTGGTGGCCGGGACTCTGCTCCCACCTCTGTACCCTCCATGCATCATGGGGTTCAGTTAGCGTCTTCCCAGTCAGGGAGCTTTGGGCCTGAGCAACTCATTTTCACTTCTAATTTAATTATTGATTGATTCTGCCTTGATGGCTGAAAGGTCTCTGTGAAATGCAATTACTTCCTCGTACCCAGCCATGTTGATTGTCTAATGATTGTCTCCAACAGGAGCCAAGCATCCATCCTGCTTTTAATTAAACTAATCTATTAGAGAAGGAGCCAGCCTGCCTCCCGGCCCCGCCAGCTCCAGCCACACCTGGGGGAGCGAGCTCTTCCAATTTCCCTGGACACAGGCTTCAGGGTCTGAGACCCTACATGGCATTTATGAGCCATAATAACATCCTGGAATTGAGATCCCAACGAGACAAGTCAGCTTAATAGCCCTGTTCCCATCACTTTGGAGATAAAGCCATTTGCTGCCTTTATAAATGTGCCATTCGCACCAAGCTCTTGCTCCAGAACTCACAAGTCAGGGGACACCCCGTGCAGCATTAAGAGCCAGAGCAGGGAGCAGGACCAGGTCTGGGTCAAGGGCACAGGCCCTGGGGTCAGAGTCTAATGTTCTGCTTTGTGGTGTAGCCACCCTGCGCCCTGGGGGAGTTGTCAATGTCTCAGCTGCAGTTTTGACATCTCTAACACGGGGATACTAAGCGGGTCTGCGGTTTCTCAGCCCAAACCCTCAGGGCAGGCAGTTTCCACATCTCAGTTCTCAATTTTGGAAAGGTGATACAGTGTGTATGGTAATTACTAACTTCGCCGTCAGGGTCCAGGGTAAATACACTCCAATCGTATTTGATATTTTGGTAGCAAGATGTGACTGTTCAAACTAAAGCAGTAAACAAAGATTATAAATGGTCTCATGAGAATTCAGGTCAGATTTTGGTGCCAAATAGCTTCTGAAAATTCTTTTGGATTTTAGAGCTCTTTGGACTTTGGAATTTTGGAGTGAGATAATAGATGTATACCTGAGTCAGCAGGTTTTTGTGAAGGTTAAATGAGCCCCTGTGGGCAGGTTGTTAAGCACAGCGCTGAGCACATAGTAAGTGTTCATTAAGTTGTCCTTTCTGTTCTTCTGTTCCTCTGTGTGCTCGTGGACAGGCTGGGCCTCTGCCATCCAACAGGCGCTGTGTCGGCCCCTGTGAGGAGCTGCAGAGGTACAGACCCCTCGTCTAGAGAGTATGGGTTTGGGAGGGAGGTCGAGGCCACAGAGTCAAGAACCACCCCCCTCCCCCCCGGAAGAAGTGTTACACCTGCTTAAAGACATACACCAGCTCTTCACAGAGGACAAACTCAGGTGGCTGATGGACGTTGAAAAGATGAGCATCCTCACTGATAATTAAAGAAACTAAATTAAATCACAATGGGGTATTGCTTTTTAGCTATCAGGTTTGCAACAGTTTTGCATATTGCTAATGTCGTGGACTGGCAACAGCAATGGGAAACAGCTGTCCTTAAACCTTTGGTGAGACCGGCAATTAGTCAAATAGATTCAGCCATTTTTTTGATGGATAATATTTTCATATCCATCAAAACTCTACATTTATGTATATTTTTTGACTCTACAATGCCACCTCTGGGACTCTACCCCACAGAAACAGTAGCTGAAGCCTGTAAAAATATGTGGGCAACAGATCAGTAACCGCAGCTTGTTGGTAATTCCAAAATATCGGAAGAGACTGAAATGTTTATTGATGGGGGAATGGGTGCATGTACTTTGCTGCATTCATTTCGTGGAACATTGTGCAGATGTTAAAGAAAGTAGACGTATACATAGGATGAAGTAAGATGAGCCGAGTCTTCTCACCTGTTAAGTGAGGGTTCTTCTACCCCAGAGGGTCACTACCCAGAGTGGATAAAAGACTGCCAAGCATTTGACACATTGCGCAACACAAAGCAATTAACCAACAGATATTAGCCATTATTGTGGTTGCTATTTTAACGTCGTGAATGTATAGCTGCTGCCGGAGTGAAGCTCGTCGCGTGCTGGGTCATCTCTGCAGTCCCACTGTTTGCTGTTGGAAAGTTTCCTGGAGAAGCGACAGGGCCAGACGGTGGGGGGACGTGGATTCCAGCCCGGCTCTGGCACCGGCTCCCTGATCTCGGGCGAGTCAGTCACCCTCCCTGCATCCGCCAGTCAGCTCAGGCCACGCTCTGCCGCAGGAACCAGCATCCCTTCAGTGCCGGCTCACATGACACATGCCTTTGGGCCTTCACTCTGGGACCCAGGCCGGGCAGCAGCCCCTACCTAGGACATGGCTGGTGTCACAGCAGAGGGGAGAAGAGAGAGCAGAACTGTGCGATGGCTCTCAATGCTTCTCTAGGAAGCAGCACGTGTCAATGCTGCTCCCATCTCAATGGCCAAAGTGAGTCACTTGGCCCAGCCTGGTGAGGGCTCTGTGGCTCCTCTGCCCTGCAGGTGGGCAGGGGAGGGCCCAGCAGTCATGTCTGATCGGGCTCAGTGGGGTCCTGTCCCTGCCGAACATCAGGATGGTCGAGGAGCTTGCAAAAAATCAGTTCTTAAGCTTTACAAGTCCAGAGTGTCTGCAGCGAAATCCCTGCATTTGGGTGTGGACACCTTTGGATGTCCTTCTGTGAGGGGCGTGGCGCCGAGTGCCTCCTGCCGTTACTGGGCTGTCAGCGTCACCAATTCACCGAGAATTCGTCTTCTGTCGCCCTGTCTCCGTGCCAGGGACGTGGGCATGGAAGCCCCATCCCTGGCCATCTGACAGAGGTTTGCGGGGTGACAGCCAGGCACAGGGCGTGACAGGAGAGCACAGATGATGCACATCTGGGGCTGACAATGACCCCATTCTGCGCCAGCTCAGCCCCCCCGCCCCCAGCCCTCTTTTCAATCACGCCCGAGACTTGGCCTGTGGAAACCGCGGACTCTCAGCACAGAAGGTTTTGTCCCCTCACCCTGAGACGGGAACAAGCAGGGCGTGGTTTCTAACAGTTTAAGGCTGTATCCCCCTCACCCCCTCACTGGGAAAGTTCAAGGCTGCCAAAGAATCTACTGCCTGTTCCAGCCGACACCTGAGGGGAGGGCCCATCTCCTCTGCTGGAGGCGGCAGGAGTTAGCAGCCCAGGGACCACCCCTCCGGCTGGTCCTGAATCTGTGCGGCAGCAGCTCCCTCTCTCCCTGCTCTGTCCCTAAAATGCTCAGTCCCCTCTGTGGGCCGCAGATGAGCTCAGTCTACACTGGACTCTCCTCCCTGTTGCCGTGGACGGGAAGAAACCTGCTCATCTTCTCTAACTAGTGTCGGGCTTTGTTTATGTCTGGCAGGGCGCAGGGAGGCTCCCAGACAAGAGCTTTGGGACTGGGGCTGGGGCTGCGGTGGGGAGCTACTGAGTTAGCCATCAGCCGTCTTTCCCTTGTTTGTTTGTTTGTTTTCTTCCCCATATAAACACATGACAGGGATTATTCTTCCATGTCCACGTGGTCCTTGGGGTTGTCTGGGACCCCAGCCGTTTCCCAAGAAGGCGGCATGGGGGGCATTGTTATAGCTACACTACACGTCTGTTATGGTGCTGGTCCATCCACTTTCCCCCTTCTGGGAACAGGATTCCTTCCTTTGGGGCCCACAATTTCCAGTCCCTGTATTTCAGGTAGGGCCGACCCATGCCTATCTCCAGCTTTAGGATGAGCAACAGACCCAGGACTGGCCAATCAGAGGCCATGGCAATGGCTCAGAGAAGAACATGTGACTCCTGGCAGGCCAATCAGAGTCCACAGTAATTGTCTCCGAGGAAGGCACATGAGTCCAGGTAGGCCAATCAGAGCCTGTCCTGGGACTCTTTGCTGGCATAAGTAGGAGGCACTTTTAAAAAATGTTAGTGTTAATTGTAATTTATTGAACACTGACTGTGTGCCAGGCATTGGACTAGGAGGGCATTTACGTTGTTTTTAATCCTTACAAGCACCGGACCTCATAATCGTGATTCTCTCTTTGTTACGGGTGAGAAACTTGAGGCTTAGAGAGGTTGTGACTCTCTTGAGGTTGTCCAGACGATGTTTTGCAAAGCCTGCTGTGACTGCAAGTCTGTCCCTGCGGCTTTTAGATTCACGTGATAACTAACGCTGCATCCCAGGGTGGTGGCACGTGGGGGTCAGCGCCCACGTGGGGAAGGCCAGTGACGTGTGTGTATAAAATAAACGTCTTCCAGAGCCACACCTGGAATCTGAAAACTCTCTCAAGCCCATTTCTAGATATTGCTTCTAAGAAATGAATTCGAAGTCCAGACAAAGACTTAGGAAGAGTACTGTTTATTCCGCACAGGATAATTTATGATAGTAGAAATTAGAACCCGTCTAAATGTTCTATAATGAGGAATGATTAAGTAAATTATGCACCAAAGATGCTTACAATGAGTTTGTAATAACACAGGGAAAAGCCTAGCATATTAAGTGAGAAAAACAACAAGGTAAAAGATTATATTTGGAGGTTCATCTCAACCATATAAAATTATGGATTGAAAGTTACACACTTTTTTTAAAAGACCAAAATGCTGTATGCCAATGCTTCTGTAGTGGTTTTTTCTGGGTGGTAAGATACATGCACATTTCTTATTCTTATTTTCCAAATTTTCCAAAACGGGCAAGTACTGTGTTTAGAATCATTATAAAAGCAAACACGTTATTACAAATTCTGGTAAGGAAAATGTCAACAAGATTTCCATTGTCAACAGAGCTGGGAATGTTCAGCCTCCCGGGCTGGAGTCAAATGAACAATAATGACAGTTTGCGCTAGAGCAAGGTTTTCGGTTTACAATGCACTTTCCCATATATGACCTCATCTGGAATTCACGACCTCTCTGTGTGGTAAACAAGGCAAGTCCCTTTTCTCGCCGGTATTTTCATTTCATCTTATTTGTTCCTGTCATATATATCACGCATTCAAAAGTGCATAAAGTATAAATACAGTTTATAGAAAAATAACAAGACAAATACTGACGCATCTACCCTCTAGTGTGGGAAATGGAATATTCTGGAAGCTTAGAGCTCTCCGTGTGCCCCTTCCTAATTCTGTCTCCCCTCCTCTCTGCTCCTACCTTGGCCCAGCCCTAACTCTTGTGGGGCTCGGGGCAGGAATATACACATAGGCCCACATATCATGTGTCTAAATATTTATAAATTATAAATCAAGTTAACCAACTGTTAAATAAAAAATGTTCAAGCCTCCTGCTTTAATAAATTTACCTTCATAATAACAAAATAGATAGAGATATATTAAATTATGGGTTATTTTTTGATAACTGAAAGCTGGCACAATATCAAAGTGAACTGAATTTAATTATTATTGCGTATGCCTGGGTGTTCTGTTGATGGACCAATAATGCTTGGATGAGTAATAAAACAGAAACATGCATAATTAATGAATTATTGTATATTTATAAAACTTATTTTTCTTGTCTTTATTTCAGCACTATCACTAATTATGTTATTATGATTAATATTTCCACATGATTTGCATTTTATTGACAGTGGTGATAAATTAGATACCTTTCTTGAGTCATTGTAGTTCTCAGCTAGTTTTCAATCTTAATTGCGGCGTGGAGAAACTGCTCTGCAGAGGCAAGAGCAGCTGGCATTGTCAATAAAATTCTTGGAGGAATATACTGATTTAAAAATTAATCAATTTTTAATGAAATTTACATATAATGTTTAATTGTCGTAATGGGGTGAGCCCTCCCTCTTTCTCCCGTCACACTTGGTTTTGGTGCTGTCGCTCCCCACTCGCTGACTGAGGAACAACAATGTATGGAAGTTAAATTTTTGAGATCCTGTGGGTCTGAAAATTTCATTATTTTGCTCTCGTACTCGATTGACAGTTTTCCTAGTTAAAGAATCCTAGCTGGGAATTATTTTCCCCGAGAATTGGGAAGGCTTGGCTGTGCCATATTCTAGATTTCAGGGTTGGTACTGAGCCGTCTGAATCCACTTTGCTCCCCGGCTCTTTGTACGTGCTCTGTTTTCTTTTCCCTTCCTTGCCCCATCTGGAAGGCTGTAGAATCTTCTTCACATGTCCTGCGTTCTGAACTCTCCCCGAGACGTGCCTTGGTGTGGGTCTGTCGTGTTGGGCTCTAGGGGGCCTTTTCAATTTGTCAACTAATGATGTCCCTTCCTGGGAAATGTTCATGCTGCTTAATGATTCCCTCCCCTGCATTTTCCTTGGAACCCTTGGTTTTGTTTCCAGGACTGTTAGGGATGTATTCTCCTTCTGCTGTCCGCTGCCTACCTGCCGAGCCCGTCTGTGTTTGTGCTGGTGTTTGATCTGTCTGCGCCCCGCGCTGGAGGCAGACGTGTGCTCGTCCTTGGCGCTCAGCTCACAGGCGTGGGGGTCTAAGGCTGACTGGAAGCGCCGAGCTCGGGTGGGCTGCTCAGCACTGACTGGGTGTAGGGTGATCCGGGCGGACCAAGTATGGGAGGCCCTGGCTGCCAGGAGTTTGGGACTTTCCCCCAGGTGGTTAATCCAGGCCCCTTCTGCAGGGGGCAGGGCTCCTGCCAGCCTCCTGGGAGTGGCGAGGGCGATTTCTGTACCCAGACCCCAGCGTTCATGTCCCCAGAGCCCACGCCATGGAAGTGCTAGAGTGCCCAGCCCCGAGTCTGTCTGCCTTCTCCAGACAGCACACCTCCAATCTCGGCCAGGAGCAGGCAGGGGACCCGGGCTTCTACAGCCCAGTCCTCCTGGGTCGTCACCCTCCCCTCATGCAGGTCCCAGCGGTGCCTGGTACTGTCAGTTTCTTGCCTCGATGTCCGTCTGACGGGTTCTCACTTTTCAGGCTGCAGATCTGGGGTGTGGCTTGCTCAGCTCTGCTGAGCCGCTCCTGAAGCACTGATCGCTTTGCAGCTTCCAACACGTCGTAGCGACGTCTGCTTCCTTGTTTTCATATAACTTAAAACGTCTCTTCACTGCCCTTTGGGTGGAGCTTGGGGAAGGAGTGAAATCTTTCCTTAGTCATTGAAATGTGACTTGCCGAGTCCACTTCCTCTCAGTGAGACCAAGTAGGGTGAGGTGGTGTCAGAGCTCCTGGTGGCCGATGCCACTGTGACCCAGAGGGGATTGGTGGAAAAGGGGGAGAGGAGCCAAGAGGTGGAGAACAGAGGCCGATTTCTGGCAAACTGCTGGGTTCAGCCATTCCTGAAGCCAGCCATGCCTTTAGTGTCCAGAGCTGTGAACCAAGGAGTCCCGTTTTTGTTGTTGTTTGTGGAGTCTAGTTTGACTTCAGAGAACGGCAATGGTATGATATGTGGGCAGAGCAGGGGTCGGCCAGCCACAGCCTGTGGGCAAAATCTGGCCCGTGGTCTGTTTTTGTCAATAAAGCTTTATTGGAACACAGCCACGTTTGTTTGCCTAGATGTTGCTGATGCTACCTTCCCCCACAGTGGCAGAGCTGAGTAGTGGCCACGGAGCGTAAAACACTCACTGCCTGGCTTCACGGAACAAGCTGCAGAGCAGTGTGGCCGAGAGTCTGATTGTCCAGCGGGCACGTGCCCACACCTGCACACTGCCACCTATTCGCTGAGGGACCCTGGGCAAGGAGTTTGGTCTCTCTGAGCCACTGTCCGCTCATTTTCAGGCAGGTGCCGCCTCACGGATTATCAGGGAGATTCGGTGCGGTGACAGGTTACACATAGCCCAGACACCTGGAGCCCTCAGCCCGAGGGCAGTTTTACAGGAACGCCTGTCCCAGGTGGGCAGCACTTTGGCCTTGTCTGCCTGGGTGCCCTCCGCCTCCTCGACTTGTTCCCCGAAGGAGTCAGTGGGAATGAGCAGCCAGCCGGGGCCCCCGTGTCCTTGCTGACGGGGTCTGGGCCCAGCGGGGTGAGACCCGGACCCTGTCCTTGCCATGCACAAGCCGGGTTCCAAAGGGTGGGGGAGGCAGGGCGCTGCCAGGTTTCCTTCTCCTCCCCTCACGCCGGCAGCACCTCCGGCGAGGTCCACCCAGGTGCAGACCTGGCCGGGCGTCGGCAGCAGCGTGACAGATGGGCCTGGGAGGGGGCGGGCGCCGACCCGCCAGAGCACGTCCGCCGCGGGCAGTGGGCCCGACCCACACGCTCAGGACAGCTGTTCCCAGCCACTAAAGAAATAGTGACAATGGTATTTGCAAGCTTGGACTCCCCTGTGTTTAAGCCCTCTCTCTTCATTTTCTGGAAGATTCTGAGTTCTGAGAATCCTCGCCCTTGCCCAGTGGGAGGACATCCTGTTTGTGGGCTGTGTGTGCCTCTGTGAGAGCTGCGTTCTAGAGGAGCAGGCAGGGGTCTCCGGGCAGCGCAGCAGATCCCCGCAGCTGCCAACCACGGAAGGTTCTAGATGTCTGATGCTGTGGCTCGGTGTCTCGACCTCTTGGGAGCCTGGCCCGCTCAGAGACCCTGGCAGCGTCCACGCCTCTGTGCCCTGCGTGGTGATGCACACGCTCCGCGTACTGACAGTCTCCCCCAAGCGTTGTTCTTTCTCTGTGTGCAGCTGTCCCGCCTGCCAGTGCAGAAGGGGTGCCTGATGGCATATGCAAATGCTCTCTGCTTATTCTTTGCTGCATTATCTTCCCACAGCTTTAATTTTCTTATTTTCCTCCACGTAAGACTGAAACCAGTTTAAGTGAAGAAATTATTCATTAAGGGAGCGGTGTCAGTGCCGGGTATGGGAGCCACCTGAAGTCAATTAGGGATCAACAGAGTTAATTCTTCTCTCTGAGCTGAAGTCAGGAAGTGGAAACCGAGAGAAACGGGTGTCCTTAGCTCACAGCGGGGAAGAAACAGGATTTTAATAGACCTGAGTGGCCTCCGTCCAGGAGCAGCGTGTCCTCCGCTCCACGCTAAATGGTCGAGGCAGATTTCAAGCTAATCTGTGGGGCTGGTGGTTCTCAGCACCCGGCAGAGAGCCAGGCCTGGGTGTGGGTGTGGCGAGTGGCCCCGCCCTGTTGGGAGCTCCAGCTTCTAGGTCAACGGTCAAGGGAGGAGGAGGAGGACCAGACCGCAGGGCTGGGGGAGGCAGCGCGCCCCTCAGGCACAAAGTTTGAGGGGGTCTCAGAACTCAGTCATAAGGGCAGGTAACATTTCAGTGCAACAATTTAAAGCATCAAAATTAATGCAAAAAATCCATGATAGGCAAAATATCAAAATTTAAATACAGACAGGGTGTTGTTTGTTGCTTTATGACCTTGTCTATCATGCAGCAGGGACGGTCATTTCCAATGGCTCCCGGTCCCCGGGCTGGTGGCCGGCGTGTCCACTGTTCCCCGGGTCTGTGGGGGTTGGCAATGGCGAGTGTGCAGGTTGGACAACTTGGGCCTTTGTGTAGCCATGTTTTTAGAGTATTTGGCTTTTGTTAACTTTTGCCACTCAGGTCACAGTGCGAGAGGCTGTCTTACCACGTGTACGTAGGGGACGCGTATTTCTTCTAGCCTCAGGCTGAGCGTGGCCTGGCCTGGCTTCCCAGGCCCACACCTTGGTCAAACGTCACCCCTGGCTTGCCCGTCCCAGGCTGGGCTCTTGCCTTGCTGGCTGATTGATCCTGGGACACGCTCCAGAATCCCTGAGTCTTGGGACAAAGTATCGCTGATGGACTACTGTAGGGTTAGCTGATGGAAGGTACCGGAACGCATCTCAGCAGTAGTGGGGGACTCAATGCAGGACAGTGACTCTTCTTGGTCCTTCAGTGGCCTGTGCTGTGGCAGGTGAGGGGGTTGCTGACAATGATAATATTGCTGGACCTTGGGACTGAGCCCACCATGCCCACCCTGGGCCCGGATGAGGCAGAGGCCAGTGTGGGAGCCTCCTGGGCGGCCCGTGTGGACACCGTGTGTGGCCTGTGCCTGGCACACATGGGAAGGTTAAGGCCCTGGGGCTGTTCGAGTAAAAAGGAAGAGTCCAGCCAGGCAGGGCCAGCAGGGAGGGAGCGAGGCTTGGCTCATACAGGAGGTGCTGCCAGGAGGATGTCCCCAACCCCAGGCCTCCAGCCCCAGGCCTGGCTCTGGCCCACAGGGTCCTGCCTGGCCTGGGAGACACCCTCTGAGGGGGACCAGAGGGAAGGGCAGGTGAGAGGCTCCTGCCGTACACCCCTTCCTCATGGGCTGGGCAGATCCCAAACCAAGGCAGAGTCGCAGGAACCTCCGTGCGTGTCTGCATGTGCACGCATATGTGTGCACACATGTGCTCACATACGTTTGTATGTGCTCTCACACACATGCTCATGTGTGGCCACACATGTGGCATGTGCATGTACATATTCTCACGTGTGTCTGTGCATGCTCACGTGTGTGTGCACATGCCCACACTGCACACACTTGTGCTGCACATGTATATGTGGTAATGTGTGCCTGTATGTGCCACGGATGTGTGCACACGGATATGTGTGCTTGTGCTGTGGTGCTCACGTGTGTCTGTATGTGTACTCACATGTATGCACACACATGTGAGTGTGTGCCCGTGCGTGTGTGTGTGTGTGTGTGTGTGTGAGGCCAACAGTGGCTCGCTCCCTCCTGCACTCAGGACCCGGCAGCCAGCTGGGACCTTCAGCTTCCAGTCTGGCCTCCTGGTCTCGGGCAGGATTGAACCAGAGTGCGCCTGGGCCAGCATGCGGCTGCAGGAGGAGGCGCTGGGTGTGTCTGCCCAGAGCACTTCTCCGTGAAGGCCGTGCGCTCCCAGAGAAGTTGCCACGGGAGACCGGGGTGGGGAAGAGTCACGCGGTTGAGGGAGAGCTGAGCAGCTCCTCTTGCTTTGGGTTAGGGTCGCAGCCATCTCCAAGCTGGGGTCTCTGGGGTGCCAGCCACCCTGGGACAGCTGATGGTGCCACCTGGGGAATCTGCTTACCTGGGTCCTCACGGAGGGCGTGTGCCACTGACCACAGACGGAGACGTGCCCTCCCAGAACAACACGGCCACAGTGAAGGTCTGGCCCGCCAGCCAGGGACGCCAGGCCTTCAGAGCCAGCCGAGGGGTGACTCCACGGAGCCCACAAACGCCAGGGCCAGCAGTGGAGGTGGCATCATGGTGGAAGCAAAGACCCCCGGAGCAGGGCTTCTGGGGAGCAGCTTTGGAAAGTGCTTCCTGTGACTCATTTGGGACAAGGGGACTTTCACTTAGTAACTATTTTCATATCAAGAAAATGTACAAATACAGGAAGATTCTTAGCGACAGTACACATCCTCTTGAACGTGACGAGGCTGCTGCCGCCGTTCTCGCTGGGGAGGGCTTCCTCCAAAGGGGAGGTGTCTGAGCGAGGACAGGAACGCAGACATGCTTCGGAAGCTGGTAGGAAAAAGTGAAGTTTGTTCCCTGAACGGATCGGCACAGCGCAAGACAAGAATTAGGATTTGAGTGAGCTAGCGGAGCACTCAGACCTGGGTCTGAACTCAGACCTGACCTCAGCCAAGTTCCTCCGAGTCAGGGAAGGGACTGATCCTTTTGCGAGGGTGGTATCCAGGTCTCTGCACCTTCGTCCTGGGAAGGGGACCCCGGAATCTGCTACCTTCCAGGTGCTATGCCAAGTTCTTGGCATGCAATTTCTTATTTGGCCTGCACAGAACAGAGAGGCATTAGTGTCTGATAGGTACAGGGACTGGGCTTTACTGGGAGGTGACTTGCCCAAGGCACAACGATGATTAAGTGTCACAACCAGGGTTGAACCCATTTCTGTGTAATTTCAAATCTCTTCTCGAACGACTCTTAGAATTCAGAACCACAAAAGAGCTCCACCTGAGAAATCAGCCAGATTCCATTTGATTCCAAATATGGATTAAATACAGAAACTATTTCTCTTTTTTGCCCTGGCTGTCAGTAAGCTCAGAGCTACATTTTGGTAGCCTGTCAGTTAACTGAAGTTTTGGAATTTTTATGTTTTTACCCACCTGTGGATTTTCATATTTTCAAAAAGCCGAAGTGAAGATTTGTTCTCTGTGACACTCAGCCTCAAGCCCTGGATCGGACCGTTTCCGGACCCGGCTTACGCAGAAGCAAGTACGTCATGTGCAATTATCCTGATTCCGGCTGTGTGTGGCGTGGTGGGACGTGTGACAGGCCACTGTCTGGAGAAACGAAGCCGCTGTGGGTGACAGAGGACTCCGGCCCCGTGCGCTGCTGGCCTGGTCTTTATGCACCTCTAAATCAACTTTAGAAGTATCTGCACTAGCAGGAGGAAAAAAAGACTTAAAAAGACAAAGTATATTATAGGAAAGCAGTGATTTCGCGGGCTATTTGTCACTTCAAGTGCAATACATTAGCAAGGGGCCGTAATAAGAAGAGCTACTAAAAAATGATTTATTGATACTTTGGACCTGTTAAAACAGGTTAATGTCAATACAATTAGCTCCTGGATCAAGACAATCCCTTTGGAGGGAAAGTTGATAAAACAGCATTAAAGGCCACTTCATCAAAGGCAGGGGAGGGCTGAGGACTGTACCCGCAGGAGAAAGGAGAAAGTTTCCCCGAGGGCACCCACCCTCCTGCCCGCAGGGTCCCCCAGGGCCCTGGACCCCGGGACTGCACGGGCTGGAGTCTAAGAGTTTGGGCTGTTCTAAGAAATGGCCAGTTTACCTGGAAGCTGGCTGTGCTATTTCATGGATGGGCAACTCCTGAGTAGTTGGGGCGAATATGGAGCAATTGTTATGCTGGGAAAATGGCAGAGAGGAGCAGGTGCGTCACCAAGAGACTGGCGGAGAAATGAGAGCGTTCTCAGAAATGAGCAGAGCTCTGCAGGCCAGTGCTGGATGGACAGGTCGGGCCTGGCCCCGGACGAGCCCCCCAGCCTGGTCTCTTCTTGAGGGTCCGTGTGGCTGCGAGAAGGGCAGCCCCTGCCTGGTGCCGGGTGGTCCCTCTGCGCGGCCTCCGGCTTGGAGGGGCTGCTCCTTCAGGGAGCTAAACAGCGGCTGGCTCAGCCTGTGGCTCTCCCCTGCTGCTCAGCAGGGTCTGCCTGGCCCGGTGTGGATCGGGACAATCTCAATGTCATCATCCCAGTCCTCAAAGAGTTTTTAAAAATGGTTGCTCTTTTTAGGGCAAGAGTGCACCACCGTGAGTATGATGACATTTCGCTTTCCCTGGTTCCATCTCCTCTCCAGAGGCAGCGGCTGTTCCTGGGGTTGGCTTTGCCTTCCAGAGCCACCCTGTGCGTGGCCAGCATGGCGCCCTGCCCTGACGTGTCGGCCTGACGTGCCATTCAGCTGCCATGGCTGTTTTGCGGCCGCTGATGACTCTCAGATCTTGGTGGCTTTCTGAATCCAGGACTGGTTTCTTGCTGGCGGTGGATCTGATCCGCATGGGGGCCTGGCGGGGGGAACAGAGAGGTGTCTGAGTGTGCCACGGCTCTTGGAGTGTCACTTTTTCTCACGTCCAATGTCATTGAGTAAGGGTGTGCCCTCTCTCCAGAGGAGGCTTGTCTAAGTTGGGGGCAGCAGGCAGAGATGGGAGATTCCCCTCTTAGAGAAGGGGAAGCAAACAGTTGGAAGCAATAGAACGAACATTCCATTGCAACAATGTATCTCAGGATCTTCCACATCAAAATAGCTATGAGTCATTCTTTCTGGGACTCTGGCTGGATCCATAGCACAGATGTGCCTGGGTTTATTCAGTGACTTTATCATTTAGGGCACTTGGATTCCCCGGCAGGCTGACCCAGAGCCCACACCCCCAGCCTCTGCCCTGCCGGGCCTCCCAGGGCCCCTTTCGATGTGGAGATGTTATAAAAATCTGTGACTCCAGAATCTCTCTCTGCCAAGGTCTCTGAGTCAGGGTTTCTCAGATTCTCCGAGTCTCTGCTCTCAAAGGTTTTTTTATGAGTTCGTGTGTGCAAGCATCAATTCTCAACACGCTTCTGGGGTCCTGAGTCCGACGGGCAGTGAGTCTGACAGCAGAGAGAGGGTCTGAGAAGGTGGGCAGGCCTGGAAGTTGTCACCAGCAGCTGCCTCCCTGCCTGCTCCACCCCTTGGGGATGGTCTCTGGGGTCTGGTGCTGGCCCCTGTCCGTGAGGGAGAGGCCCAGGGGAGGGGAGTCAGGTCGGGGGTGTGCAGAGGTGCCTGCAGGGAGACTCAGGAGTGGCACAGGGCCCTGGGAAGCCAGCTTGGTCCCTGCCCAGCCAGCACCTGTTGACAGATGAGGACACATTTCCAGGGTGCCCAGTGAGGCGGGGACAGGCAGGCCCCTGGCTCTGGGCCAGAGCTCCATCCTCCCTGCTGGGCCAGCTCCTGCTTCCCCAAGAATGACCCGAGTGCGGGGGGGCTGCTGTGCAGGCGCCGATCGGGACGGGGGCTCAGGAGAAGCCTCCGTCTCACTGGGACGTGGGCGCTGGGGAAGGGTCTGTCTGAAGTTCCCTGGGGCTTGGACCCCATCAGACAGGAGCAAGACTGCCCACAGCAGAGCAGGGAAGCCCACAATGCCAACGACAGTCCTGCGTACCCATCTGGTGCCCTGCTCTGGGATCACTTGTGGGATGTTGGGGACCTGGGGACCCCCTTTCTAGAGGCTCAGCCATCAGCTGTGCAGGTGTTTTAAATGAACAAATGAGCACATGCAGAGGAGCCATCTTGGCACTGGAGGGGACCAGCCGCCCGCAGTCCTGTCCACCCTCTGGAGAAGGGCAGGAGCCCCCAGCAGGGCTCCCCAGAAACTGCCCTTTATTTCCCTGCATGGTCAGCGGCCCCTCGTCCTGCCTGAGCCCCCAGGGCACTGCTCTGACACCCACCGGCCAGGCTCGCCACTGTCCTGTTCCCAGACCCGCTCGCAGCCGTAACGAGGAAGCCGAGCTGAACATAAGACAAAGGTGGCTCCGTCCCTGGGACACGGTGGACTAGTCGGAAAAGGTCCGCTGGTTTCTCCTTTGTTAGAAGCACAGGAAAGAGGCTTTTCCAGTTTTTAGTGCTAATTGCGCCAAGTGTTCTACAGGATGTCTCTTCTCAAAGCGAAATTTTCCTCCTGAAAATTACACATCACAGTACTTTGCGGGCCTCTCTCATTTCTCATCTGAGACCCTTAATAGCCTCGCCAGCACCAAGGGCGTCGGTGTGGCTGTCGGCAGCTATTACCCTTGTCACCTGGGACGCCGCCGTCCTCCTGGCTCCCCTAAGGCCCAGCCAAGCTGGGGCCCTGCTTCAAGCCCTGTGCACACTCCTGAGCTGCGGCGTGGAGCATCTCATGTCAGTGCGTGATGCCCGCCCGTGTGGGGGCCCCTGGGCCGGGCTGGGGGACCCCCAGAAGGGAGACGCACCCCAGGGACTGGCTGGGGTGGGGTGGCTGGACCTGGAAGGGGAAAATCTGAGTCTGAAGTGGTCTCACCTCTGTCCTGCCCAGCAGCACGTCGGGGAGGGGGGTCTGTCTCTGAGACCCCAAGTGCAGACTCCAGGGCAGGTGGCAGTTAGCCCGGGAGAGGGGGAGACCGTGAGACGTCCCTCCAGCACATGGGAGGAGGGGCAGGCCTCCTGCTTTCTGCCTGGCACGGACAGGCCCTGCACAGTCGGGCCTCCAGGAAGGAGGTGTGGCCCCGGGAAGGGTGGCCAGTCGGCACCGGTGAGTGCGGTCAGCCTGCCCAGCCCCTGCCCATCCCCACACTCCCCTGGGGGGGACCTTAGTGTGGGTGTCGAGCATTGTGATGCTGCTGACCAGGTGGCCCCTGAGGCCGAGGGGCGGTTCAGGGGTCCCCAGCGGTGGCCTGCGCTTCCAGCCCAGTGGAGGCCTCCCCTCGCTCTGCCTGAACCCGGCATGGGCAGAGCCGGGGCCCCCCTGCTGCCACGGAAAGCTGCCTCGAGGGAACAATGGCCTCCTGCATGTGGGGGACTCGACACCTGGTTTTGAGTCACCCCCTCCATTCCTGGAGGGTTCACCCACCTCGGGCTGCCGGGCAGGTGAGAGAGCGCCGTTCCCTCCCGTGCAGAACCCCGCTGCTCTCCAGGGACATGCTCGGGGCTCTGACCACGCTGTCTCTGCAGGAGTTCCCCCCGGCTCTGCCGCCGTGAAACCAGGGCCTTGTCTGGAGGGTCGGTGAGTCCGCAGTGCTGGCTCGAGTCCTGGCTCAGAGGACACGGTCCGCGGCTGGGACGGAACGGGCGGGCGGCGAGCAGATATAGACTCATCGGTTATCCACTCAGCGTGGAGGGCGTCGCGCAGCTGACAGACGAGGGCTGCCTCGCCGAGACGGGTGGGGGCAGCTGGCCTGAGATCTCGGTGGCCCGAGGCCTTTATGACACGGGTTTGCAGCCCTGATGCGAGAAGCCCCTGCGTAGCACAGACCGAAGGCCATGGTTTTAGTTGGGAGGGAAATTTGTGTCACACTGTGCCCTCTGAGGGTCCTGGCCCTGAGACCCCCGCTGCGGTGGGACCTGGTGGACTGTGGGACTGCCCCAGCCCTCGGGGGAAGGAGCCTCCTGCCCAAGGTGGGAAACGCCTCTCTCTCCCCCTCTGTCTTCCCTCCCTCCCTCTATCCCTCCTCCTCCTCCTCCTCCTCTCTCTGTCTCTCTCTGTCTTCTTCCCGGTTTTATATTCTAATTTGTTAGGAGGAGAATTCAGTGATGGCCTCGAAGACGCTAGTTTTCTGTGCTCCACCCACCAGGTTCTAGTTCACTTTTGTCTGACCAGAGCTTGTCATCAGTGCTGGCATTGAACGCCCTGGGAGTGTGACTGTTTCTCCGGATCTCGGTGGCGACAGCTCTGGAAGGACATCTGTCAAGGGCTGTTGTTCATGAGGACGACCCTGTGCGAATTTTAGAGTCCGGGGAGCCCAGCACCCAGAGGCCCTGCACCCCCTGGTTCATTCCATGGCGGGTCTCGGGGGACAGCAGGGCCTTGCAGATGGGTCTCGGGGGTGGTGGCCCTTTGAGGGGACTTACTTCTCATCAGTGCCGGGTGCCAGGACTCGTCTGAGGACAAAGCAGCTGGGGGAACAGAGCCCTGCCCCTGCCTGGCCACTGGCATCTGTTTCTGCTACCCCCCCGGGCGGGCAAAGGGCAGGCTCAGCGGCATTCAGGGGACAGCTGGAGGGTGGAGGCGGAGGAGAGAACAGTGGTGTCCACACGCCCTGGCGTAGGTGCGCAGTGGAGACAGGGCTCGTCTCGGGCGTTAGAAATGCTGCCAATGACGCGTGGTGCAGCGTCTGTCTCCGCGAGCGAGACCCACCCAGCAGAGGGACGAGGCCCTCTGGGAAGGCCCCCACGTGCTGTGGGACCTCTGACCTCTGCAGGCTCAGGCCTGAGACAGCCTCCACAGCTGACCCTGTCAGCAGAGGAGTCAGTGGCCCGACCCTGGGGACCAGGCGGTCTGAGGACGATGGCCATAGTGCCAGGCTGGCAGCATCTTTCAGTGGCCTGGGCGTGCTTGCAAGTCAACCTGGAGCCTGAGTGTCCAGCCCAGCTCTGCACCCAGCATCCCAGGAGAGTGGGACCTGCCTCTGGGTGCCCCTGCGACTCTCCTGCACTGGGCCCTCCATCCTCTCCCGGTGGCCCCGGGGTCTGTGGGGGCAGGGAGCACCATCCCCTTTCACAGCGAGGCCCGAGGCTCAGCCAGCTGGGGTGACCTGGTGAAGGTCCCCCGCTGGTCAGCAGGGGCGCTGGGACTCACCCCGTCCCGGCCGGCTCAGCCCCTCACGCCCAAGGGAGGTGGGCGAGTCCACGCTCCCTGCACCTGGCACCTGTGCCGGCCATGAGCTCGAGGAAAATCACCGGCAGTGGTGAGGGGGTGTGTTGGCCCATACACTGCCTCCTGCCTGTGACCTCCATCCGCCGTGACCCCCGTGAGCCAGGAGTGACAGGAGTGGAGGCAGCGAAGACCCTTGGTCTTGCATTGCAGTGACCACAGGCCTCAGATGGGTGGTCGCGGGGCACGCAGATTTGTTCTGCAAAACATCTTCGCTCAGCCTCCCGCCCGCACGGTGGCTGCCTTTTGTGCAGCCGTGTTTAACGCCTTGTATTTCGGAAGGCGCAGATGTGCTTCGTGTGTATTAATGAGCAGCCTCCGTCTGCCTGGGAAACACGCTTCATCTCATTCAATTTCTGGCGCTCTCAGGGAGGCGGCGTGGTCAAGTGGAGAAGGAGTTGGCTGGGAAGTTTGCAACCTGCTGTGTGACCTTGAACAACTCCCTCCCCCTCTCTGGGTTTCGGGTTCTCTAAGTAGAAAATGAAGGTCTTGGGTTTGTTGTTCTTCCAGCCTGCCTTCACAGTGAGAGTGTTCTCTCTCTCTGTGTGCGTGCGTGCGTGTGTGTGTGTACATGTATGTATATGTGTTTTTTCAGAGCTGGCATACAAGAAATGGGGAGTTCCTCTCCAGGGACCACATTTCCTTGATGACATCATAGCACCCCTCTCTGTGACCTAGGTCTTTACTTGATCTATGTGATCAAGGTCTAGGTAACCAGGGTCTTAAGTCAACAACTGGCTGAGTCCACCCAAGGCCAAACACCTTCACCACCTACCGAGGCAGCCCTTCTTCGGGACGCCGGCAGGCAGGCGGAGGTGCTGCCCACCCCGGGACAGGGTCTGGGTCCCGACAGCCTGGCCAGGATGCGCGGAGGCTGCTGGGATGAGAATGGACCCTGGCTGAGCCCACACTTCCCCTCGAGAGGGACAAGCGTTTTATTTTTTTAGTGGACACGTAATTATGCACATTTATAGGGTACGTGGTGATGTGTCCATACGCACAGCGTAGAGTGACCAAATCAGGGCAAGGAGCTTTGCCACCACCTCAGACACTTGCTGTTCCTTTGTGTTGGGAACAGGCAAATCCTCCCTTCCGGCCATCTGAGGATGCACAGTGTCTCTGTCCACTTCTGTCCTCCCTGCACGGGGCCCGTGCACGGTACACGTGTGGCACTCGAGGAACCAGGCCACCAGGAAAGCTCCCTGGAGGAGATGACACCTGTGCTGGGTCCCAGGAACCTGGGGTGACCTTGGCAGGGGACAGGGAGCTATAGAGAAGGCCCTCGGCAGAGGGGTTGGGGGGTGCGGGCTGAGGCAGGGGTCCCTGGGCACACCCAAGGCCTGGCAGTGGTGACTGTGTGGCTGGCAGTAGGGGCCCAGGGAGGGGCAGCTTATGCCCCACTGTGGGGGCCTGGGGTGCTATGGGGGTCCCCTTGAATACCCGTGGCCGATCTCCGCTCTTGCTGTGGATGGGAAACCTGCAGAGCTGGAGCGACTTCACTCGGGCGACCGGAGGGAAGGGGCTGGATGTGGGTGTCCGGGCAGGTGTGGGTGACTCTGCGTCTGAGACTGCTTGCCTGGGGACCCCCAGGATGGTGAGGATGTCGGGGGCGGGGAGAGGAAGCTGGCTCGGGGGCAGGATGTTGTGTTTTGGGCTGATCCGTCGCCCACCTGCTGAGTGTCTATTGAACACCTGTCCCAGGCTCCACTCCCAGGCCCAGAGCGGCCTCTGCTCTACCGTCTCAGAAGCGTTTGCAGAGGCGCCTGCCCGCCCTCCCACCTCCCAGGGCTGCCCTGGCCCCTCTCGGGGTGCCGGGACGCAGAGGCGGGGCCGGCCAGACGCCTCAGAGTGCCTGTCAAGTGGGGCTGCTTCAGCCCGAGTGCCCTCCACCGCTCGGAACGTGGATTAGCTCTGGAGGACTCCTCTGAAATAGATATTTCTCTCCACTGCCGGAGGGATTTATTGGCAAAACTAGCCATCTATTAACATTATCTGGGGACTCTGCACTGGTGAGAATAGATACTATAAATCTTAGTTGTATAAAAACCCAGGAGCTAGAAGGCTTTAGTGGACGGCAAATAGAAAAGTCCAATGAGTTCAGACCTGTTTATTTTACTTAGAGGGAAAGAACATTCCGTACCCAGCCAGGCAGGAAATGGGTTTTGGGGACGGCCACTTAGCCCAGCTGTTGGCCCTGAAACTGTGGGAGTAATCGCTGCCTGCAATTAGAGCAGGCGGCTCACACGACCGTATTCTGTAGCCAGCGATGGAAGCTTCTGGAAAATAAGGCCTGAAACTGCAGGCAGGTAGCTGTGGGGCCTGCTGGGAAGGATTCTGCCCTAGGCAGCCGGCATGTCTGATCAAGAGGACCCCGTGTCCCCGGTGCCTGGGACAGGCCTGTGCACGCCGGTGGCTCTGGCACACGTGCCCATCACACCCTCTATCTCTCACGAGTGTCCTGGACACCCTCTATCTCTCACGAGTGTCCTGGTGTGGACGACGAACCACACGATTCCCGTCCCTGGCCCTCTGCCGCTCCCCCCGAAGCAGGGGACGACTCTCCTGCCCAGCTGGTCACTCAGGGGCGCGAGGCTGCAGGTGTCGTGTCTGAGGGTGAGCTCCGGGGGCGGGACTCTCCCCTCTCTGTGACGCGGAGAGGAGCGGCTGTGGCTCCACGCCCGGTCCTGCTAGCTGGCCACCCTGGCAAGCCACTCACCTCCCTGCGCTGGGGTCTTCCCTGCAAGGTGCGTGTGACACAGGCTCCTACCTGTGCTGGGCAGAATTTCTATTACCTCCCTCAGTGCCCCAAACTGTGTGGCTTCAAACAACAGAAATTCATTCTCTCCTGGTCCCGGAGGCCAGAAGTCGGGAATCAAGGTGCCGTGGGGGCCCCGGAGGCCCCAGGGGAGAAGCCGCCGGGCGCCTGTCTCGTTTCTGCTGCTGTGGACAGTCCGAGTGCTCCTGGCTTGTAGGCGCATCACTCCCATCTCTGCCTCTGTCGTCGCGTGGCATCCTCCCTGTGTCTCTCGTAAGGACACCCAGTCACACTGACCTATTCCATGGTGGCCTCATCTTAACTAATTACATCAGCAATGACCCTATTTGCAAATGACGTCACAATCTGAGGTTCTGGGAAGGACGTGAATTTTGAGGGGAGGATGTTCTGTGCTAGTCCCTGGAACTGGTGCAGGGGACGTACCACCCCCGTCTCACGCTGTGTCACGTGCACAGGTGGCCTTACTGTAGGCAGGGCACCCGGGTGGCCTGATCGAATCAGGTGAGCCTTCTCCAGTTGGTGGAGGAAGAGGAAGTCAGAAAGACTGGAAGCGCGAGCGAGCGTCAGTGTGCCACAGCCAGCCTGCACATGCGGATCACGGGGAGCACACGGTGGCTCCACAGACAGCTGCCAGGAACAGAGAACTCAGTCCCACCCCTGCAAGGACCTGCGTGAGCTTGGGAGCGGATTTCCCTCCAGAGCCTCCGGTGGGGACTTGGCTGGGTGGGCATTTTGCTCTCAGCTGTGCGGGACCCTGGCAGGGGACCCAGGCATGCCCCGCTGCACCTGGCCTGCAGAACCGGGAGCTGGCCAACTGGTGGCCATTCGTCACGCAGCAATGGAAACTGGGCACGTCACTCAGGTCGGCCAGGAGGATGAATGAACTAACACGTGTGGTACCCAGAGGCTGGCTGGGAGCTGTACCTGTGTCACCTTTTGGGGTCCTTTTGGCATCCGCATCCTCTCTCTAATGTACCCCGAGTGCGGGGCTTGCGTGGGGGCCTGTGGGGGGCCCTGCGGGGGGGCAGCCCCGTCCCTGTCGCTAGCGGCTGGAGGGACATTGATCCTGCTCACTGGCGCACGGGAGCCACTCTGCCCCCGAGAGTCCTGGGGGCTTCAACACCCTTCCCGCTGCTGAGCCCCGGCTTCGCCCGCCGCAGACGGGAGATGGGGCTCTGTGCCCGGGTGCCCGGTGCAGACCCGCCTCCCAGCTCCATGGGTCGCTTCAACAGCCTCCGTTTTAAGAGCTCCCCACAGCGGGGTGCCCTTGGTGGCGATTCTGAGTTACCGTCCTTGTCCTTCTGGAATGTCAAGACAGGATCTCTCTAAAACCGCTGAGATACGCCAGAGGATTTGGAAACAAAACACAGTGGCCTCATCCCTCCGCCGACTCTCCATCCTGTCTTTGGTTGTTTTTCCCTCTGAAATGCAGATGTGAGGCCGGAGTCGGGACGCGCACAGAGCCCGGCCGGGCTGCTCCAGGCCGTGAGCGTGATCAAGGTGCCATCTCTCCGGGGCTCAGCCTCATGTCTCGAGGAACGAGGGCCGGACTTGGAATCCCCAAGGTCTCTTTCAGCTCTGGCCTTTGGAAAGTCTACCTTCCTGCCTTTGAGAAATGGACATGCCCTTTCCCGGGTGAGAGGTGACTCCGAAAAAGGCAGCAATAATTAATATTGATGCAGCTCCAAATGTTAAAAGTTAGAATTAAATTAAAAAAAAGGGAAAGGGTCACATGTAACCAATTAAGCCACGACGTCTCCGTGGCCTCTCTCCCGCGTTAGGGGCAGAGCAGTCCTCCTCCGGCTCTGCCAATTAATCTCCCCTCACCTGCCTTCGCGGGGAGCTGGCGCGCGCTGCCAAGTGAGGGAAAGGAGGGCGCAGCCGGCCGCAGACACACAGACCGTCTCCTGCTGTGCAAATGCCAGGCAGCAGGACGCGCGGATCAATCTGCAGGGCCGGAGACTGCAGACGGCCCTGGGAGGAGACGCGGGCATTCGCGCCCGCGCTCGGGAGTGAGAATTAATGAAGGCGGCTGGGAAGATGAAAGAGCACGGGCATTTGAAATGAAGCCCAGCGGGTTGCGGGAGTTCAGGATGAATTTCAAAATGCGGAGATTGCAGGGTCAGGGACTAATTACCGTGCAAGGGATGGGGCTCGGCGGCTGCGTCCGTGCGGCTCCATACGTCCAGGTGGAAAGTGAGGACGGCTGCCCGCTGGGCCCGCGGAGCTGGCAGAGGGCTGGTTGCCTGGGCCCCCACGTCTCCCAAACCCAGTCCTGGGGCCGCAAGCCCAGCCTCGACACACCTTCCTTTGTGTCCCAAGTTGAGAAATCGGTGGGTTCATGAAGGACCCCTGAGCCTACCAAGATCCGGCCTGGGGGGTGAGCAGGGTGGGGCTCTGGGGAGGTGGGTGCTGCCTCCTGAGGGTGCCGCTCCACCTGCCTCCGTGTCTGGTGCTTGTCCCCCGGCCCTCCATCGCGCTGCCTCTGGGCCAGCACTCCCTTCACACGGGCCACCTCTCCCCTGTGGCAGAGCCGTGGGTGAGGCTTGACTCATGTCCACATGAGAGATGGGGAAACTGAGGCTTGGAGAGGCCACCCAGCTGGTCATTGGCACAGGCAGGTTCCAACCTCGGGGATTTCCCTGTGCACCTGACCACCGAGCAGCACTGCTGCCTGCTGGGGACACGGCAGAGGGCTGGTGTGGTTGCGGCCACCACAGCAGGTGGCACAGAGGGGCCCTGGGGTGGGTTCCTGAAGGTGGAGTGGGAGGGGTCGGGGGGAGTTCCAGGCAGAGGGGACAGACTGTGTGAGGGGCACAGAGTGAGAAGAGTGATGGTGAGTTTGGGTGGGCTTGAGTGGCTGTGGGGGAGGCGGCCTGGGAGGCGTGGCCCCACAGGAAGTTTGGAGGGCCACATCAGGGAGGGCCTGACGTCTAGCAGGACTTCAGCCAGGGCCCGGGGTGCCCTGGGGCTGGCCTGAGGGATGTGTGGGTCCTGGCCAGTTGTGTGCTTTAAGAAGCTCTTCCTGGGGCCCCCCAGAGTGGGGGTGGGTGAGATGGACAAGGCTCAAGATGCCACACTGGTCCTTGACTCATGAAACACTGTCCCTCATGACAGACTTGGTGAACAAGTTATGAGGACTCCGTGACAGTCCTGGGGCCTGGGGTGGTATCATCTTCCCCACCTCACAGATGAGAAAACTGAGGCTTATGGTTTCTGTGTCAGTCAGCTACTGGTGTGTAACAAAGGATCCCAAGTTTTTAATAGTTCAAAACAAGAATTATCATTTTCTCTGTGTCTACGGGTCTGCTTGGCTGGGCTGGGCCCAGCTGGGCCCCGTCAGCACCTGCGGAGAGAGAGCAGGTCAGCTCTCATCCGCTGCCCCTGGTCCTGCCCCGGTCAGGGCAGGAAGAGCCCTGCGGTCCACACGCTGGGCGGGGCTCTCACAGGGAGTGGAACCCGCAGGCCCCTTGAGGCCAAGCTCAGAATGGGTTGATATCACTTTTGCTGAATTCTTTTGGCCAAAGCAACTCACAAGGCCCACCCATAATCACGAGGGAGGAAAGGGTCCGCCCCTTTATGGGAGGAGCTGCCAAGTCACGTTGCAAAGTGTGTATACAGGGTGTGTGTGTGTGTGTGTGTGTGTGTGTAACATTTGGGCTGTTTTTGCAAACTGTCTTCCACAGCTCTAGCTGTTCTCTGCAGACGTGATATAGACAGTAGGTAATAGCCCAGAGAGGGGGACCACAACCCTGGGTGGGCTTGGCTGGTCAGGGAAGGCTCCTCCAGGGAGGTGGCACTTAGGACCTCACCAATCTGTAAGCACGAGAGTGTTTCATCAAGTCCATTTCTTTGCTGAAATTCAAGCTCATTAAACTTTTTTTTTTTTAACCTAGTATGGCAGAAGGCAGGCCGCCTCACATCTCAGATGAGTTTATGAGCAGGCCAGTTGCAAATTCATAATTAAAAGAATTTGACAAGAATCAAAGACGACTGCTTTCCACTGGAGGTTTGGGAGTTCATTACTGGTACCCTGGCATGGTAGGTGTGGGAAACATTTGCAGAGGGGAGGGCTGGCATTTGCTGGGCAGATGCGGGGAGCTGTGCGTGCCAATACTGATTTGATAATTTGTGGGTCCACCCACTAGACAGCTTAGAGATGAGAGAAGGGACTCTGTGCCTGGCTTCTCACATTTTCAGAAACCCCGTAGTGTTGCCCTGGAAACCGGGCTCAGAGAGTGGCCTGCCCGGGCCCCAGGCCGCAGCTGCCCCTTTGGGGCAGAGCAGGGTGCTGGGGCGTTTGTAGGTGCAGTCCTGGGTGCACGCATAGGTCTTTCTGCTTTTGGGGTCCCTCTGGCTCAGAGGCCATGCGGAATAAGCCACTGGGCTCCTTGCTTCCAGATTCTTCCTCCAAAATGGCTGTCCCTACTCGTGTAGGGGAGCCCATGCTGAGGACGGGCCACTCGAGGGTGTCAGCTTCCTCCTGACCTGTCCAGGTCACACACACTTCTATGCTCTCCTCGTCTTGGGGCTTTCTCCCCTGCCAGTTCTGCTGCCTGGAATGCCCTGGCCCTTGTCCCGCCCCAGGACTGGGGGGCCACCAGGGGGGACTGACCAGCACTCATGGTTGAGCTCACCCTCTGTGCTCACAGCCTCGTGGCCAGGTGCCTGCTGTGCCTGCAGCCGGGGCCGTGAATGAGCCTGCTGGGAACAGGCCTGCACCCAACCTGCGTGAGGGGCCTGGTCCAGCCCATCTGCCACCTGCTGCAGAACCACCCCACGGAGCCCGGCTTGGTCAGCCAAGCTCCAGGTGACACCTGCTGACCCAGGAACGTGAGAGCGAATTCCTCTGCCACCAGCTTCTGAGCTCTGGAGCCATCTGTTATGCAGCAAGGGCTGACATAAACCTGGCTATGGCATGGTCACTGCTTAGACCTTGAATTGGATGTTGCTCCCTCCAGGAAGCCTTCCTGCCTTTATCCCAAAGTCTTGGTCAGGTGTCCTCCTGTTTGCTGCCCATCCTGGCCGGGGGCCTACTGTACGGCCACTGCTTTCCTCTGTGTCTGTCCCCGGCTTCCCTGCATGCTCAGTGGGGGTGAGAACACCCCATCCTCACCTCAGCCTGTGCAGGGCGGTGCCCCCTTGTCCCCAGAGGTGTTCGTGGCATCATGAGCACAGTACATGAGTGAGCGCCAGCCAGGGCCCTGAGCCGAGGAGCTGGGCTTCAGAGTCACCGTCCTGGTCTGATGTGTGCTCTGCCAGCCGTGTGACCACGCACAAGTCACTCACCTGACCTGAACCTCAGGTTTCTTGTGTGCACACAGGCAATCACGCCGGGTTTCTAGATGAGGGACCTGGGCTCAGTGGCTTCCTGACATTCGATGCTCCCTTCACTTTGCAGTCCCAGCCTGATTCGCCCTGTGGGCCCACACCTGAGGCACAGAGTCCCTTATCTCATCTCTAAGCCTCTGAGCCTCAGTTTCCTCACCTGCAAGGTGTGGGGGTGGTGGTCACAGCTGCTTGTGGTACTGAGGGTGACGTGGGGTCTCACTGCTGCAAGGGAGCCTGGCCTGGAGGTCTTGGGCTTCCACCCACCTCCCTGGGCAGTGTGGCCTCGGGCTGCTCTTACATCCACCCAGTGCCCCTGCCTCTGATGGGCACCCTGGGGCCACAGGCTGTCCCCTCCCTTAAACCATTCTGTCTCCTGCCAACCCCCCCAGCCCCAACTTGGGCTCTCCTGACCCCACTCTGGTGAGGGTGAGGGTCTGTCCACACTCTGGGGGGGTCACACGCCTATTCCCATCTTCAGAAGGGGCTTGCTTATCACCCCTTCCTCACCAGGTGCTGCGGGTGAGGACCACGGCACATAAGGAGGATGCTGAGCTGCTGGGACGTGTAGGTGGGGTGGCTGGAACCTCCGTCTCTTGTAGGCAGGGCCTGGATCCTTCAGCTGCCACACGCCCCAGCCCAGGCCCACAGGGAGGCTCCAGCCAGCCCCAGCCCTTTCCCCAAGGGCCTCCTTTTCTGGCTGGGCCCTGAGCCCCAAAGATCCGGTGGGTCTGGGGCCCTGCCGCCACCTTGGGCTGGGCCAGGTCATACACCTGTCGGTGCTCAGGCTGCTCCTCTGTAAGATGGGATCCGAGGGTTCCGCCTCAGAGTGGGGCTGGGGGGGACACGAGTTAATCCGAGCTGGGCACAGAGAGGGTGTGGCCATGTTGGCTGTGATTTTCCTTGAGATACGGGCGTCTTCTGAGTATTTCCTGTGAATGGTGACCTGTGTACACTCTTTGTTTGGGGTCTGCCAGTTCTAGACACTTAGGAGTACGTTGCTATATGTCACCTAAACTAGATCCTACCTATTTCTTAAAATACGTAGCTTTCTGGATGCAGAGGTAATCCTCGAGGGTTATATGCTACCTGAGACATACAGTGGGCAGCCAAAGGAGAAAAAGCTGTTTACATTCTCAACACCTACTGACAACTGTTAACATTTTGCTGAGAATCTTTTCTGTTTTATTTTTTTCTTAAATGGCTGTGTGATCCCACACATGCGATATGCACCTATGTTGAAAACTTAATTGCAGACAATTTGAGATTACACGTTTCATTTTGTAACGTATTTGCAAGTTTCTCGTGTCATGGGCATTTGTGCACAGCTGAGTTTGACGGCTGCGGCCAACACCTTACGGACGTGCCATTTAAATTACTCTTTGTGCTCTACTCTTGCAGAGATGGCTGAGGTGACTGTCTTACAGGTACAATTTTTATGCAAATGCATGGCAGTCTCTCCAGGGTAAGTCCTGAACAGTGGATGTGTTGGGATGAAGAGTATGCACATTTTGTGGGGTTATTTGCAGGAAGACTGAATTCTGGTTGTTAGAACCCAAGCCCAAGCAGGGTGAGAGCAGGGGCTGTTATGAAAAAGGCAGGGTCACCAGACAGCCAGCTGGGCTTGGCTTTGACTGTCGGTGAGTGTCTCAGCTCAGGCCCCTCCCACGGGGGCCTGGGGCTACTCTGATTTGTGTGTGGAGGGTGGATATTATGGCACCTACTGCCTAGACTTCTTGTTTGGATTTAATAAGGTAACAGAGAGGAAGAGCCCTGCAAGGGGTAGTGGCTGTCCTGTTCTCATGCAGGACCCCACACTCCCCTCCTCTGTGCCTTTCCTTGAATGCAACCCTTGCTCTAGTGCCCCTGACACTACTTGTCACCATCCTACAGTCCTTGCAAGCCCCAATCAGATGCCAGCTCCACCAGCCTCCTGAAAGGGCCTTGTGAGGTCTCTAAGCCCTGGGCTATGTCTGTTCTACCCTCCTCATGGTGGGCAATTCTGACAGATAGTGTTCCCAAAGCCCCCCACTCATCCATCCATCCATCCACCTACCCATCTATTCACCCGTCCATCCAGTGTGCACCCACCCATCCATCCTTTCTTCTTGTCCATCCATCAATCCATCCATCTATCCATCCATCCATCCACCCACCCATCCATCTTGTCCATACCCCATCCGTCTATCCATCCATCTTGTCCATACCCCATCCATCCTTCTATCCATCCACCCACCTATCTATTCACCCATCCATCCATCCAGTGTGCACCCATCCATCCATCTGTTCATCTTGTCCATCCATCTATCCATCCATCCACCCATCCACCTATCCATCCATCTGTCCATCTATCTATCTATCTATATATCCACTTATCCATCCAATGTCCATCCATCCATCTGATCTCCATGTACTGATGTCTACTCTAAGCCAGGCACCGGATGTCCTACATAACTCAGGACTGAATTCCTGATTACTGACCTGTATATGCTGGTGAGGCCCATGAAGGACAGGGCCAAAGTGGAGGCTGGGAGGCTGGGCCTTCCTCTGGGAGGGCAGGTCCATGGAGGGCACAGCCCAAGCATGCACGTACATCCCTCCCCCTGGGGTTCCTGCTAAGCCAGTGACCCAGGAGGCCTCCTTCCTCACAGCCTTCTCTACACCCCCTCGGTGTCCCAAGGGCACATCCACCTCCTCCCTGTCCTGTGGTCCCCACCATGGCTGCCCCTTGCTGCAGGCACTTTCTGGCTCCACCTGGACTCTGGCAGGCAGGGCCTCTCCCAGTGGGGACGGAGCGTGGGAGCAGGTCCCCTGCTCTCAGGCCGCCTGTCTCCTTAAGGGTGCCTGGTTGCGAGGTGCAGACCCTCAATTTCCCCGCCTTTCTAGGGAGTGGGCGTGGGTGGATGGGAAAGGCACCATTTCCTAAGTGCTGGGCATGTGGGGATGCCTGGGCTCCAGGCTCTGCCACGTGTGGCCATGGCTGGTGACAGAGCTCTCCAAGGCTCAGGCTGCTCTCATGTGTGACAGAGACAATGCCGCTTCCCAAGCAGGGCTGGTGGGGCCGCCAGGGTGATGCTCGAGCTCCCAGCGAGAAGCCCAGTGCAGGAACCTAGGAAGCCAACGCTCCAGGGGAAGAGGAAGCGGGACTGTCTGACCCCCGGCGAGCCAGCCCCATCCAGCTAATGTCCATGGCGCAGCATGGTGTCTGTTTCTTCCCATGGCCGCACGTGGGGCATAGCACGTCCCTTTATAGTTAGGTATGGCCATGTGACCTGCATGGGCCAATGACATGTGAGTGGAGGTTGTGTGTGTGTGTGTGTGTGTGTGTGTGGTGTGTGTGCTGTGTGTGGTACGTGCTGTGTGTGTGTGGTGTGTGTCCAGGATACGTGTGAATGTGATGTGGTGTGTGTGTGGCATGTGCTGCGTGTGCATGTGCATGTGGTGTGTATGGTGTGTGCCTCTCAGCCCTGGTCCCCTCACTGTCCAGGATGGGCGTGGCCCCTGCCATCCTCCCCTCAGGGCCATGTGGGGAGGGAGGTTGAATGTTTCTTCCCGAACCCACTGGGCTGTGGGGTTGGCGGTTTCTGTGGCCGTCCCTGCCGTCCTCCCTGACGGCTCACTCTCCCCGTGGGACCTGGAGCTCACTGCCCTCGGAGGGGGCTGGAGGGCGGGGATTCTGCGCCAGGTCAGATGTTCTAATCCCAGCACCGGGGTGGGCAAGCAGGGGCCAGGGCGTGCATGTCCCCGGCAGGGACACTGGCGCTCCCTGTGGTGGCCCGGGGCTCTATGGGGCTGGCCTTGGCCACAGCAGGGTGAGCCGGTGGTGAGTCAAGAGCCCTGCAGGGAGAGGCTGCTGCTCCGTGGCCTTGTCCCTCCCCAGTAGCTAGGCCCAGCTGCACCTCCAGCAGCCACGAGAGCTGACTGGTGGTGGCTGGGACCCTGCCCACCGCCCCTGGCTGTGCTGAGGGCTCCTTGGTGAGAGCACGGGAGACAGCCGGCCTCAGGCGTGTCCCTGTGCCACAGGCCTGGGCGGGGTCTGAGCACACTGAAGTCAGCCTGCGGGCTGGTCACTTCAGACCAGGCACCAGCCCAGCTGCGTCCCCAGAGTCACTGGGGTGGGCGGAGCCCTGGCCTAGGGATGGACTGCGTGATCTCAGTGAGGCCCTGCCCTGACCCACCTGGGGCTTGGGAGTCAATGTCACCACCCAAGTGCCCAGTCATGTGACCTCCCAGTCACCTGTGGACCCTGCTGTGGCCTGGGTCTGCCCTCCTTCTACAGCATGGTTTTGGGCGTGGATTGAGCAGCCATTTGGGGTCAGAATTTGCCTGTTTAATGTTAACAAAACCCTCTTAGGTTATTTGTCCATTTTACACACGAGAAACAGGCGTAGGCAGGCTCCACTGCTTGCCCGATGGCGTCTGGGCAAAGGGTGGGGTTTCCGTGCAGGCCGTCTGTGGCACTGCCTGGTCCCCGGGCCTGTCCACGTGAGGCAGACACGGAGCTTGGCCACATTTGTGCTCCGACCAGAGCCCGCTGTGGGGAGCTGGAGATGGGGGAGGATGTCCTCAGGTTTTCATATTACTGAACGTTAGTAAAAAATGCTAAGTAGCAGCAACAACATTAAAGGCTGAACTTGTGTAAAACTTCAGGATAAAACCCTTTCAAAAATTTAAAATCGGAGACTCAGCTTGCGACGTGACCTTTTCACACCTGGCTCATGTTGGAAACGGCCTCAGGTGTTGGTTTCCTCAGGTCCCCGATGGGACACTGCAGCCCGTGGCCGCGAGCGAGAGGCCAGAGGCCACCCACGGCTGTCCCTGCGTCTGGCAAAGCCTCGTCCCTCCCCACAGACCAGAGCTCAGATAATCCAGGCTCTCGAAATTGAACTCATTCTTCCAATCTAACAACCGCCTTTTCTTTCGTTGACAAATATAATATGAGAATTTTTTGTGATAATGCAAATGGGCTTTGAATCTAATTGAACTTTTTATATCAAATATTTCAAAATAATGACGACGGTTTCCTCACCATCCACAGATGTCGTTCCCGGAGCCTTAATGATTCTTCTTTAGGATTCAGATTATAGGCCCCACTAAACACCACTGGTGAGCCCTTTCCAATTTCGCTTTTCTAAAGGTGACGTTTTTGCTTTGAATCCATAAACTTTATCATGAAATGTCACCGTGTTTTCATGTGGTTCTTGGAATTTTCAAATAAGTTCATTTTGGTGCTCAGAAATGTCCATGAAGTATGTGTGTTTGAAGCGAGCATCGCCCTGCGTTTCAGCGCTCGAACCCCATGCTGCGCCCGCCCGGGGCAGCCAGGAGGGAGCAATCCTGGGCTCCGACCTCATTTCTTCGCCGAGAGCTGGAGCAGCTGGGAGTGCCACAGCTGGTATTTACCCAGTTCCCTCATTTTATCATTTCAGACCTACAGGCGAATTTTGCATGGAAGAACTTGAACTTCGGGGCTTCAGAAGGAACTCCTCCCTCCTCCCCGTCCCCACGGCTGTGCTGTCTGCATGCGAGGATCTCTGCCTTTCCAGGGCCAGCGCGGCCCCTGTGCGCATTCCATTCCGGAGTTTGCTTGGTGCTTTGTTTGAGCAACACAGATGATGATCTTTAGCGCGTTTCTCTTCAGGGCTCGATTTCTGCAGGCTCAGGTGCTATCCTCGGCCCCTCGATCTGGGTGTCGGATGTCTGGGTGTCCCCACGGTTTTTCGAGTGCACCCTCCAGTTCCCAGGCCTGGTGAGATGCCATGGCCGTCGCTAGCTCAGCAGGCCGGGCCTCACAGGCAGCCGGGTGGGCCTGACTGACCTGGTCTCGGGCCCTGCCCCGGGGGTGTTGAGATTCTGGGTGGATCCGGAGGCCCCGGCATGATGGAGCCGCTGACTTAGTGTCTTAGAGAAAGGAGAAGGGCACAGTCAGGAATCCCGCTCACCTTCCTTCCTCTGAGTCTCTCAGCGTCTGTCCTGGACTTGTGTTCTGCTTGATGGACTGTCCAGGTGCCGAAGGCCCACCTGTCCATGGACCTCTACCCACTCCTGTCCCCTCCGGGGCATCTCTCCTTCCTCTTCTCTCCCGGGTGCTGGACCGTGACGGCCAGCGAGAGCGAATGCCTGTGTTGCCCCTTCCAGCCACCAGAGCCACCCCCAAGCGACTCTTCCCATTCCCAGCCTCCCTCCCGCCTCCCCAAATTTAACCATTACCCCGACCTTTATGCAATCACTTCCTTGATTTTGTAGCTTATTTAAGTTTATAAAATTTTCTAGCTTTGCTACCTAGGTAGGTGTCCTTAAATAATGCGGCTTAGTCTTGCATGTTCTAAATATTTATGTAAATGAGATGATACAGTGCAGATTTTTGTGTTTGGCTTGTTTGCCTCAACATGATGTTTTCAAGATTAATCCATTATGTTGTGCGGCTGTGGTGCATTCATTTTCATCACTGCATACCGGGATTTATTTATCCATTTGCCGTTGAAGAACATTTGGGTCCTGGCGTGCGTGTGCAAATTTTTCTGCTGAATGTTATACCTCAGAACTAAGGCGTTGGGCATAGAAATTTCCTGGACCACCTGAACTCTCTCCTGTCGTTTCCGAGTGTGAGAATCTCCATTGCTCCGCGTTCTCATCACGCCTCATAATTTCAGCTCGTTTGGTGCGTTTGTGGTGGTTTCTCATTGAGGTTTTAATTTGCATTTCCCTGGAGACTAACAGGCAACCGTTTTCGATGTTTACCGACCTGTTGGAGATCCGCTTTGTGATGTGCTTGTTCAAGTGTCTGACCCATTTTCTACTGAATCTGCAGGAGTTCTGTCTGCATTTTAGATGTGAGACCTTTGTCAGTTACGGGTGTCACGAGTATTTTCTGCCACCACTTGTCTCGCCTTCTGATGCTTTTACTGGTGTCTTTGGATGAACAGAAATAACTTAATTTTTATGTGGCCAAATATCCACCTTTTTCTTCATGGCTATTACATTTTGAATCTTGTTCAAAAGTCCTTCCCCATCAGAAGGTCGTGAAGGTGTTTTCTCCCATCACTTTAAAAGCTTTCGTGAGTGCCCCGGCTTTTGCTGTTGGATCTCGGTCTGCCCGAGTTAACGTTTGTGTGCGATGGGAGGTGGGGGCAAGTTCTGTGGGATTCTTTCTGGGATTTTGACTGGCGTGGCGTAGGGTCCTCCAATCAGCACAAATTGCGTTTTCTCCATTTCTGAGAGCTTTTAAAAAAAATTCTCAATGTTTTATAGTTTTCTGAATAAAGACCTTTTACGTTTTGCTAGATTTGCTTCTTTTTCATATTTTCAGATGCCTTTATAAAATTTTCCCTGAGTTTTTCTCATGGAGGTGTAATTTGTATACGAGAAATCACACGGACTTTGGAATACAGTTCAGTGAGGTTTGACAAACACGTACACTCGGGTGACAAGATCTCAATCAAGAAAAATTCCCTAGTGTCTCTTTCTGGGGAATTGTCCCATTTCTCCTGCTGATGCAACTGCTGTCTGGACTTTTGTCACTGTGGGTTAGATTTGCCTGTTCGAGAGCTCCGTATACAGGAAATGACACAACACATGTCCTTTGGCGTCTGGCTTCTTTCCGGCAACATAATGCTTGTGAGAGATTTATCTGTGGTGTTTGGTGCAGCCGTAGCCATTATTTTTTGCTGGGAAATGGTATTCCATTTATGAATATGCCATAATTTATTTTCTATCCATTTGTTTATGAATATTTGGGTTGTTTAGCTTTTGACAATGATGAATGAAGCTGCTATAAATGTTCTGAGAAAGTCCTCTGGGTGGATGTGTGTTTTCACTTTCTCTGCTGAACGTCTGGAGGGGGATGTCCAGTCCGTCAGGTGGAGGGATGTTTTACCCTATAAGGAAGCATAAAAGAGTTTTCCAAGTGGCTGCACCATTTTAAAACCCCGCTAGCCAGTGTTTGGGAGCCCTCCGCCCCGACACCCTCACGTTTGTGGTTGGGCCATTTTAGTTTTGGCCTTTCCCGGGGAGCGTGAGTGACATTCACATCCCTTTAATATGCATTTCCCTGGAGACTGATGATGCTGAGCGCTGCTCGCCGCCCACTCATATGTCTTTTTCTGTGATGTGTCTGGTCAGGTCTTTTATTCATTTTGAAAGCAACTTTATTAAGATATATTATACTAATGCAGCCACTTTGAGTGTACAGTTTGATGAATTTGGACAAATGAGTGTAAACAGCACCAGGTTCAAGACATAGAATATTTCCGTCACCCCAAATTCCCTAGATTTCCAGCCAATGCCACCCTCTCCTCCTGCCCCACACAGCCACGGGTCTGCTCTCTGTCACTAGAGGTCAGTTTTGTTTGTTCTACATTTTTATATAAATGGGATCCTCCAGATCTCTTTACTGAGTGTGAAGATTTTAGATTCATCATGCTGTTGCGTGTGCGTTGCGTGTCATTTTGGTGGTGAGTAGTGTTCCGTCCTATGTGTACACCGCAATTCACCTGCTCACCACCAGGTCGTATTCAGTATTTGGCTCTTACGGATAAAACTGTCATGAGTATTTATGTTTAAGTCTTTGCAAATGTTTTCATTTATCGTGATCAATAAGAGGAGTAAACGGAGTCGCAGAGCAGGTGTATGATCACCTAAGGAATTTCAAGGTGGCTGCAGCATTTTATGCCGCTTAATTCACCTTTATTCCACTTTCCCTCCATTTGGTGATACAGTTTTCCATGTTAGTGGGTGCAGGGTGGTATCTGATTGTGGTTTTAATTCACATTTATCTGATGGCTAGTGGCGTTCAGCCTCTTTTCATGTTCTTATTGACTACGTTTTATCTTCTTTTTTGAAGCATCTCTTAAAATCTTTCACCCATTTTTACCTGTCTTCTAATAACTGACTTTTCAGAATTCTTGACATGTGCCGGATGCCAGTCTTTTGTTAAGACATTCGTGTTGCAAATACCGTCCCTCGGCCTGTGGCTTGCCTTTTCATTTTCTCCGGGATGCTTTCGAAGAGTAGGTTTTGCATTTTTACAGAGTCCAGTTTGTCGATATTTCCTTCGATGTTTGTGCTTTTTTGTGTCCTATGTAAGAAATCTTTGCTATCTCAAGATTACAAATGCATTTTCCTAGAACTTCTATAGTTTGAACACTCAATGTAACCCTATGATTCATTTGAGTCAATTATATCTGATATGAGACTTGTCTGTGAATGAAGAAGTTTTGCTTCTTCTTTTCCAATCTGGCTTTTATTTTAATTTTTTCTCCCAGAATTGGCTAGGACCCCATGCAATGTTGAGCAGAAGTGATGAAAACATCATTCTTGCCTAGTTCTCAGCCCTGAAGGGGAAATGTTTGGTCTTTCATTACCAAATATTATGTTAGCTCCAAGTTTTTGTTAGATGATCTTTATTCTTTTGAGAGAGTTTCTGCCTATTCCTAGTTTACAGAGAACTGTCATCACAAATGGGTGTTAAACTGTATTACACACTTTCTACATCTCTTGAGAAGAACATGTAGTTTTTCTCCTATATTGTTAGTATGGTGAATTATCTTTTTTTTTTTTTGAATATTAAAACAAACTTGCATCCCTGGAATACACCAACTTTTATATGTTGGTAGATTTGATTTATTAAGATTTTGTTAAGCTTTTTTGCATCTGTATACATGGGAAATATTGGTTAGTAGCTTTCTTGTTTTATGCTATCTTTACCAGGTTTTAGTAATGGTTAGTGTTGGCTTAATAACATGAATTGAGAAGTATTCCTCTTCCCCCATTTTCTGAAAGTAATTGTGTAGAATTGATTTGACTGGTTCCTACTGTGGAATATAATTCATCAGTGAGGGTGTCTAGGCCTGGAGTTATCTTTGTGGGTAGATTTTTAGTTGTGATTTTAATTTCTTTAATAGTTATAGGGCTATTCAGATTTTTCATTTCTGTCTGAGTCAGTTTTAGCAATTTGAGTATTTAAAAGAATTTGCCTATTTCATGGAAGTAGTTGAATTTATTGGCATAAATGTTTTTCACAGTATTCCCCATATTGTTATTTTGAAGATTGTAGGGTCTTTAGTGACGTTGCTTCCTTTGTTCCTGACACGGCACATTTGCATCTCGGCTCTTGCAGCCTTCGTCAGCTGGACTGGGTGTTTATCAGCTCAGTTGCTTGCTTCTAAGAACCAGATTTTGGTTTCTTTGATTTTTCTCTATTTTTCTTTTTTCTACTTTATTTCTGCTGCTAACTTTATAATTTCCTTTCTTTTAATTGCTTTGCTTTTAATATGCTCTTTTTCTCTAGCTTAAGGTGAAAAATAGGCTCATCAATTTTAGACCTTTCTAATTTTCCACATTTAAAGCTCTTAATTTTCCTCTGCATACTACCTAAGCTGCATCCCACAGATTTTGATAATTTCCTTTTTCCTTACCATAAATCATTTTCCAGTTTCCCTTAGGATTTCTTCTTTGACCCATGGATTACTTTGATGTGTATTGTTTAATTTCCAAATATTTGGAGGATTTTCCAAATATCTTCCTTTTGTTATTGATTTCTAATTTAATTCTATTTTTCTAAAATTTTCTAAAATTAATATAATTCAATATAAATGAATATATTGAATTAATTGAATTATTGAACAATTGAATTAATAAATTGAAATTAATATAATTTCAAATCTTTACAACATATTAAGAGTGATTTTATGATCCAACTTATGGTCTATCTTGGTGCATGTTTCAAGAATGTGTCTTCTCTTATCGTTAGGTGGAGTGTTCTGTAAGTGTCAGCTGGATCCAGTTGGTTGATAATACCGTTTGTTTACGTCGTCTGTGCCCTCGCTGTTACTCTGTCTGCGTCCTCTGCTAGTGTTCCATTAATCAACATGAGAAGAGTCTCCAAGGATGGTTTTGATGCTGTCCATTTCTCTTTTTAGTCCTGCCAGTTTTTGTTTTGTGTATTTCAAAGTTCTGTTATTAGGCATGTTCACATTTTAGAGTCACTATGCCTTTTTAATAAATCGACCCGTTTATCATTATGAATTGTCTTCCTTCATCCCTGGTACTATCCATATTTCTTATGCTTGCTGTTTGTATGGCATGTATTTCCATCCTTTTAATTTTAATCTTTGTGTGTCTGTGTGTCTTTGTATTTAAAGTGTGCTGTTGTAGACAGGACCCATCCCGATTGACAAGTACATTTCTTTTTTTTTTTTTTTTTTTTTTGAGACAGAGTCTCACTCTGTTGCCCGGGCTAGAGTGAGTGCCGTGGCGTCAGTCTAGCTCACAGCAACCTCAAACTCCTGGGCTTAAGCGATCCTCCTGCCTCAGCCTCCCGAGTAGCTGGGACTACAGGCATGCGCCACCATGCCCGGCTAATTTTTTGTATATATATATTTTAGTTGTCCATATAATTTCTTTCTATTTTTAGTAGAGACGGGGTCTCACTCTTGCTCAGGCTGATCTTGAACTCCTGACCTCGAGCGATCCACCCGCCTCAGCCTCCCAGAGTGCTAGGATTACAGGCGTGAGCCACTGCGCCCGGCCTGACAAGTACATTTCATTTAATTGTCAACGTGGTTGGTTTAAAGCTACCACCTTGCTATTTGTTTTTATTTCTTTTATTTCATTATTCTTTCTTTTCTTCTTTTATTGATCTTTTCTCTTTCTTCTTTTGGATTTTTTTTAATGATTCCATTGTATCTGCATTATTGGTTTTTTGACTGTGACAGTTGTTTTTAGTTTTATAGTGGTTGCTTTAGGGTTTACAATATGTGCCTGTAGCTCACCAGTCTCTGCCTTCGAGTACTATAATATCGTGCAACTTCACCCACGGTGTGCAAACCTCACAACCGTCCTCCCGTCCTTTGTGCCATAGTGGGCCTATGTGTTTTAATTCTACCTGTGTTATAAACCTCCAAATCTATGTTTTTCCTTTAAATAATTTTTTAAAAAAGAAATTTTAAAAATTTGAAAAAAAGAAAAGGTTTTACGTCTACCCACATGGTCACCATTTCCATTGCTCTCGATTTCTTGGTGTGGCTTCATGTTTCAAACTGGTGTCACTATTACTTTATCTAAATAACTTTTTATAGCTTTTCTCTGAAAGTGCAAGTCTACTGGCAACAAATCCTCCCAGTTTTGTTTATCTGAGAGAGTTTTCATTTAACCTTCATTGGTAGGATTTTCTTGCTGGGTATGGAATTTAAGGTTGCTGGCTTTTTTCTTTCAGCACCTTAATGACGTCCCTCTATGTCTCTGGCTCGTGTCATTTCGGATGATAGGTCTGCGATGCTTTTTCTCTTTGTTCCTCCATCCATAAATGTCTCCTTTCCACCGCCTGGTTTCTCTTAATATGTTCCCTATGTCACTGGTTTTCAGCAATTTGGTTAAGTCGTGACTGCGTATCAAGACTGTCACTTCTCTAAGTGACTTTTCTTTCTTTGTCTCTGCCCCTCCGCCTTCAGGACCTCCAACTGCATGTGTTTGAAATGGCTTGATGTTGTCCGGTAGATTACTGAGGCTCTGTTCAGATTTTTTGTTTGTTATTTTAAATCTTTTTTCCCTCCCTGTTTCATATTGTATAGCTCCTCCTGCTATGTTTTTGAGTTAATCCTTTGTTTCCCAGTGTCTAATGTGCTATTAACCTCATTTAACATTTTTTCCCCCGTCCTTTCCTGATCCCAGAGTTTATTATTATTATTATTAAGACAGGATGTTGCTTTGTTGCTAAGGCTAGAGTGCAGTGGCATCATCATAGCTCACTGCAACCTCACACTCTTGGGCTCAAGCGATCCTCCTGCCTCAGCCTCCCGAGTAGCTGGGACCACAGGCGTGCACCACAATGCCTGGCTAATTTTGTAGAGACAGGGTCTCACTCTTGCTCAGGCTGGTCTCAAACTCCTGACCTCAAGCGATCCTCCCACCCCTTGGATTCCCAAAGTGCTAGGATTACAGGGGTGAGCCACCACATCCGGCCTTGTTAACCTTATTTTGTGAAAGTTTTATTTTAGAGGTTTTATTTTTTTTGGTTCTAGATGTTGCTGTTGGCTCTGTTTGATATTTTCCACTTTTTCCATGTTCATGTTTTCCTTTAAATATTTGAGCAAATTTAAATACTTATAATACCTGTTTCTAAGTCCTTGTCTGAGGGACTGATGTTTTTCTATGAGTTGATTTTTTTCTGTTTATAGGTTGCAGCTCTTGTTTGGATGCCAGGCAATTTGCATTTCCCGTTGCTGACTGTTTGAGGTTCGTGCCTTCCTCTAAGGAGTACAGGATTCTGTTTCTGCAGGCAGCTCGCTCGCTTGCGGTTGGCTCGGTCTCCTTGAGGGCTGTGTCTGAGCCTGGCTCGGCCTTCACGCCAGGAAAAACTACCCCCTGATGCTAGTCTGGCCCTTCCAGGGTCTCTAGCGACTGCTCCCATGTCCAGCAGAGTCTTTCTACTCAGGTAGAACGGAATTAAAATACCTTCATCCCATGTGGGGTGGGGGATTTCTCCCGATAGCTCCCGCTGACTGGCTTTGTGTCGCTCCACCTGCTGCGTGTAGACCCGTGTCCGGCCGGCATCTCGGGGACAGCCCGATGAAGGCCTCTCACCCCCTCTCTGCGGGGCTCCTGCTCGGGTGACCCACCTGCCGGCTCCGGCGCTGCAGCTGGCGTCTGCCGAGGAGGCCAGGGCAGGGGCGGGTTCTCCTCGTTTGTCTCCCTGATCGCGGGGGTCCATCCTGCACGGTCTTTTGCCCCAACACGAAACAGTCATCTGATGTATTTTGAACAGTTTCGTAGCCGGCTGAGGTGAGAGGACAAGCTCCACACCAGCTACTCTTTCATGACCAGATGAGGACGTCTTTCTGGGGCATTTAAACATTTTTTTCTATATATTTTTTCTTTCATCAGTTTGATTAGGAGGCGCTGAAGTGTGGTTTTCTTTGTGTTTATCTTGATTGGGATTTGTTGAGATTCTTGCAGCTGTGGGTTGATGTTTTGGTCAAATTTAGATAATTTTCAACCAATATTTCTTCATATATATATATTTATCCCTCATTTCCTTGCCTTTCTCCTTCTGGGGGACCATTTCCATATTGGTTCTTTCATTTTTGCCCTCAATTTCCAGAAGCCCTAAGTAGCCCCAACTCTGATGTCCAAGTCCTGTCTCCACGGTTGCTGTGGCTTCGTGCGGACGCCGTCCCCTGCATGACACACTTCTGGAACAGCTGGGCAGGTGTCAGACTCACCTCCCTCTCCCATATGGGGGACCCACCAGTTTCTGGCTACTTCTCTTTGCTCCCCTGTGACTTCAAATAGTTGTTTTTACATTTTCCCCAGAGTTTATAATTGTTACCAGTGATGTCTAAGCTAATCTAGAATTATCAGAAGCTGAAAGGCATACATGTAATACATATGATCTGTAAAAAAATTGCCATTTATTTCCGGTATGTAGACATCATATTGATTTTTAATATTGAGTTTCTATCCCATCATATTGGAAAGCTTTTATATTATTTCAATGTACATATATATGAATTCTTTTCTATTAGCTGTGCACTATATCATTTTTAAATAACGATCGCTCAGTGGATTTTGTTTTGTGCTGGTTGTCACATGTCATTTCTTTTCCCTGAGTGGGTGCTCCGGCCCGTCCCGCTGGAAGAGGTCAAGAGCAGTTGCAGTCACAGGCCTGGCTCTGTTCCCTGTTTCGTAGCGAAGGTTAGAATGGGTCACCATTAAGAATGACACTTCGTGTAGGTTTTTAAAAGATGCACTTTATCAGATTAAAAACATTTTCTTCTACTTCAAAATTGATTCAGTTCTTTTTCCAAAAATCATGAATAAATATTGAAATTTTTTTACCAGAATTTCTGTAAATATTGAGATGATCATATGACTTTTCTCCTTTATTTGTTAGTATAGCAAATTATATTGATTGATTTTCTAATATTAAAATACATCAGCTTTCTTGGGATAAACAATTAGGTCGTGATGTATTTGTTATCCTTCTTTGATGATGCTTAATCTGTTGGCTGGCACTTCATTTCGGGTGCTCATAATGGACGTTTGCCTTCTATTTTCTTTTTTTCAATACTGTCCTCGTCAGGTTTTATATCCGAATAATGCTAGTCTTGAATGCCTGGCCTCAAGAGATCCTCCCACCTCGGCCACCCAGAGTGCAAGGATTACAGGCGTGAGCCACCGGGCCTGGCCCTAGAATAATGCTAGTCTTAGACAAGGAATTGGGAAATATTTCTCTTTCTTCTTTTCTCTGAAAGAATTTGTGTAAGTTTGGAATTCTTCCTTCATTAAATGTTTGGTAGAACGTCCACTGAAATGTCTTTGCCTAAAGTTTTCTCTATGGGAAGAGTTGATAGTACTGATTCAATAATTTTATTATTTATAGGACAATTTTGATTTCCTCTATCTTCTTTGAGCAGTTTTGGCAAGCTATATTTTTTTGATTTGGCCTTTTCTGTGGATGTTTTCAATCCTATCCCCTTTTCTCGCATCCACTATAGTTGCACTGGCTTCTTTGCCATTCATAAAAAAGGTCAGATCATGCCCAGCTCAGAGTCTATGCAGGTTCAGCTCCGTCTCCCTGGAAAGCCCTTGTTCACATCTATACACGACATTTCCTGTCACTTCATTTAAATTTCTGCTCAGATGTCAGCTCCTTAGAGAGGACTTTCCTTGCCAGCTACTTTAAAGAGTACCCTAAATGTATTAGTAATCTACTCCTGCATATCCAGTGAGCCCAAAACTTAAAACAGCAACGAGCATTCATTGTCTCATAGTTTCTGTGGATCAGGACTTTGGGAGTGGCTTAGCTGTTTCTCAGGTCCTTGATGAAGCTGTGTCGAAGACATCACTGAGGCCGTGGTCACCCAAAGGCTTGACTGGGCTTAAGGATCCTGTTCCGACACGGCCACCGTCCCGGGGCAGGCAGCGTGGGGTTGGCGGTCGGCAGGAGCCCTCTCCGTGGGGCTGCTTTAGTGCTCTCGCTGGATGGCCGCGAGTTCCCCCAGGGCGAGTGAGATGAGAGTGAGGTGGAAGCAGCAACATCATTCGTGACCTCGCCTCAGAGGTCATATTTGGTCATGTCCACAATATGCCATTGGTCACACAAGCCGTCGTTGCTGATGTGGGAGGCCAGTGCACGGGCTGTGCATCCCAGGAGGCGAGAGCCACCAGGGCACGTCTCGGGGACTGAACACACTCAGTAGCTCTGCAGTCTTCACCCTGCTTTATTTTTTGTCAGTCCTACATCTAACCAAGCTGTGTTATTCCTGGCTCTGCCCTTGCTTCTTGTCTGACTCGAGCATCGGAATATTTGCTTCTAGAAGGCAGGCTTTTGTCTGCCACGTTCTCCCCAGCACCCAGGCCAGCGTGTGCCGCGCAGCAGGTGCTCCATGATTATCTACCGGATGGATACACGGAAGCTTCCTGGTAGCCCGAGGGGCTCCGGGCACAGGGAGAGGAGACTGGAGAGATTAACCGGCGAGAGGCAGGAGGTGCGGGCAGCACGGCGGGGACTGAACGGAGAGCTGAGGGCAGAGGCCGGGCGCGGACGGTCGCCGTAGGAAGCCTCTGCTGCCGTCTTCGATGCCTGCTCAGAGTGCCCAGCTCTCTGGCTTCACTGCAATAGAGAAACAGGCAGAGAGAAATTGGCACAGAACACCTCTCTCAGACAAGAAAAACCCTCCTGACGAGGATCACAGTCTGTGGCGTTCACACGGGGAGGCAGAGTAGGGCCAGCGGCCACTCGGAGAACGGGATTTGTGGATTTGGGGACGCCTGGTGGGCGGCGAGATGTTTAAAATGCAGACTGTAAAGTCCGAGTTCCAACAGCTTTGGTGCGGGGCTGTTGACGGGCACAGTGGATAAGTATTTAGTCAATTTTGGTAAGTGTTTGCTTCTGATTCACGGCTTCAGAGAGCTTTCTGAAAGCCATTCTTGATGATAATAACATAAATATCTATTTCTCCAATTTCCAGAAATCAGTGCTCAGCCCGTACCATGGAGGACTTGGGAGCTTTGCTTGCGTGAGAACCCGGCTGTGCCCGGCTCGCTGCGAGCTGAGGTTCAAGCGAGTCCACCCGGCTGGGTGCATTTTTAGCTAGCGACTCGAGCTAAACTTTTCTGAATTTATTTATCTTTCCCATTCGATTCAGTTCATCAGATAAAAAGATGTTTTGGGGGCAGTTATGTTGCCAGGGCTGGTTAAACGCTGTGGAGCCTTGGTTCAAATTCCGGCTCTTTCACTCTCTAGCCGTGTGAACATCGGCACGTTTCTTAACCTCTCTGCCTCAGTTTCCTCAGCTGTAAAATGAGGACGACTGACTATACCTCATCGGTGCGTTTGACGATTAAATGAGTTGTATATTTAAAGCTCTTACGATAGTACCTGGAGCACAGCAAACACTATGTAAATAATAAGCATTATACTATTCAGTTATGTTTTAAAAATAAATAATATTCATTATCCTTTTTTTGTCTGTGTGTCCTCAAGGAAGCAGTAGGATGCCACGCGTGGGGTATGACAGCATTTACCCTTCCTGGTGTCACCGCTAGTTCAAATCATCTACTTCACCCATTCTTTTTTTTTTTAATTTGTATAAATTTAGGGGGTGTAAGTGCAGCTTTGTTACATGGCTATATTGTGTAGTGGTGACACATGGGCTTTTAGTGTATCCGTCACCCAAATAGTGTGCGTTGTACCCGTTCAGTGATTTCTCCTCTTTCAGCCCCCCAACCTCCCCTCTGCCGAGTCTCTAGTCTGTCATCCATTCTGTGTCGTGAGCACCATTATTTAGCTCTCACTGATAAGTGAGAACGTGCAGCATTTGACTTTCTGTGTCTGGGTTGTGTCACTTAAGATAATGGCCTCCAGTTCCATCCACGTTGCCACAAAAGAGGATTTCGTTCTCTGTTGTGGCTGAATAGTATTCCAGCGCGTGTGTATGTACCGCATGTCTTCATCCAGTCACCGTTGCTGGACACTGAGGTTGATTCCACATCTTTGCTGTTGTGAATCGTGCCGTGGTGAACATTCCTACTTTCTTATCAGCAGAGCTTCGAACCTGCCAGTGCAGGGGGAGTGTCCGGCTTGAATTCAGCAGCGACGATAACAAGTGCATTTCCAGACCCCTTGGGACTCAAGTTCTTTCCCCTGAGATGTAACCACAAGTTGCCGGCTGAGGCTTTCAGGGAGACTTTTCGAGAGGAAGACAGGCTCAGCTCGCAGGGAGATCACGTCTGCCCTCTGCTTTCCCTTTTTCCTGCCTGGGAGGCTGACGCAGTGCTGGGGCTAGAGCAGCTGTCTGGTGACAAGTGGACAGTAGCCCGCGGGAAGTGTATCGGCCTCCCAGGGTGGCTACGACAGAGTACTACAAAGTGTCCTAAAGCAACAGACGTTGATTCTCTATGCTGCTCAAGGTCTGAAGTCTGAATCGCGGTGTCGGCAGGACCACGCTCCCTCTGTGGCTCTAGGGAGGGGTCTGTTCCAGGCCTTTCTCTTAGCTCTGGTGCCGCCAGTAGCCCTTGGTGCCGCGACCTCACAGCTACGCGGCTCCGGTCTCCGCCCCTGTCTTCACGGGGTGTCCTCTTCTCTGCGTTTCCGTGTTTCTTCTCCTCTCCTTGTAAGGTCGCCAGTGATGCTGGACGGTGGGCCCACTTGCTCCGTGCTGACCTCATCTTAACCAGCTGTATCCGCAGTGGCCCTATCTTCAAGTAAAGTCACAGGCACTAGGCCTTAGAACTCCAACATGTTTCTTTGGGGGACATGATTCAGTCCCCAACACTCGGGTGGCAGAGCAGAGAGGTAGAAGGAGGCAGAGTGTCTGACGGCATCCGTCACCCAGCCAGCCCTGCCACCTGCAGCCAGTGCTCGGGTTCCCTGCAGCCAACAGTCATTCCTAACAGACACGGCATCTTACTCAAGTGCCACACCAGCCCAGCCTCAAGAAATGCCTGTCATTGTTCCTGCCTTCGAGATGAAGTACTTCAAGCTCGGAGACCACAACCACAAGTGGCAGAGTGAATCTGAACCCTGGTCAGTCACCCCAGCATCTGAGCCGATCCCTCGGCAGCCTGGCCCCTGGGAACCTGAGCCCCAGGCTTGGCTGTCCGCCACACTCTCTTGCCTGCAACTCGCTGATGTCTCCCTGAGGCTTTTAGGTGTTGAAAGACTGTATGTGCTACTGGCTCGGGGGTGTGTGTTGACCAGGACCCGCCCTTCCTTGGGCCCCTGAGGGTGATCGGGCTGGAGTCGTGCACATCCCTGTGCAGGGGAACGTGCTTTTGATTTTTGTCCCTTGTAATGTCATTATTATTTCTGCAATGACATTTCTTTGGTCCTCAATTGCTCTTCAACTCATTCTAACTCATTTTATCTGAGTCCTAATCTAATTAGGTTGTTCTGTAGCATGAAGCCACTTGAGTACTTTCTTTCCCTAAGTTATTTTTTTTGGGTAAAGATCCTTATATTTTGCATTGACTACTTCTTTTTGTTTCCCTATAGCATGTTTGCCTGGTTGTGCATGTTCTTTTTGACTTGTTTATGCTTGGACAGTTCTGACATAAGGTGGGTCGCTTCTCGATCTCTTCCCAGCAATTTGGGCCCAGCCTATTTCCTGCGTGAGCCGAGGTGTGGAGCCTGGGTGTTTTATGTTCTCCACTTTCCCACAGCAGGGCTGTCCGCCCTGAGATTCCACGTGGAGTCCTGTGCCAAGGCGCCCCTGTCCAGGTGGGGAGGACGTGTGACGTTCCGTTCAGTCAGGGGCTTGTGACTGTTCCCCTAACTCAGAATATTTTCTGGGAGACTTTGCTTCCATCAAGTGGATTCCGCCCACGTTTCAGGTCCTCTGGTTCGCCGGCTTCTTCAAGCGCCAGGTCCCGTGGCTCTGTGGGCAGGAGCAGGAGGAGGAGGAGAATAATTGTGATAATAACAGCAACGGCGTGGACAATGCATCTCAGAGTGCCAGTGAAAAGCCTCAGGGTCCAGTTTCTGGGGTTGGGAGCCTCAGTCACACGGCGACTCTCCCCCTAAAGTCTTCTCTATCTTTTTTGATCTCCAGTTGGTCAGGTTTATGGCTTTCGGATAAGCCCCTTTCCTTGTTTGGTTGCTGGTGGGATGGGCGTGGAATGGTAGCGGGGCCGGTGTTTTGAAGCTGTGTACCAGATTTTATCACATGACTGGACTTGGGTAAAAGAGCGTCCAGGAAGACAGTTCCGTGTGGTCTTGCTAAGACCACCCAGCCCGCAGTGTCCGGCTCCTCCAGAGGGCAGCGGCCAGCCGAGTCCCCACAAGCAAGCTTCAAGAAGGAGTGACCGAGTTCACAGTTTCCAGTGGTTTCTCTACAAGCTAAAGGGCTTGTTCTTAAAAAGGGATGCTGTGCTGTGGGCAGTGCTCAGGCACGAGTCTGTGTGTGCGTGTGTGTGTGCATGTGCATGTGTGTGCACCTGTGTGCGTGTGTGTGTGTGTGTGTGTGTGTAGACTAGTTGTCGGCGTGCACTAATGAAAAATTTCAGAGTGGGAGCATTGAGCACGGCTCCAGCCAGCTCTTTGGTGGCTCTGCTTCCTGTCACCCTGGTAACTTGGCGCAGCAAAGCTGAGGAACTGTGCCCTCGGGAGGACCTCGCTCACACCTGCCGACATCCTCCTGCTCTGCTTTCTTGGCCTTGGTTTCTTCCTTCTTCCCTTCCTTCCTCCCTCCTCTTCCCCAAACGTCAGACAGATGGGCAGAGATCTATAACAATCCACTGTCGGGAAAGGGGCCCATCCTGATGTTGGTGGCTTGCTGACTCCCCCGACTCTGGCTTCACGTGAGTCGGGGAAGGAGGGTCCTTGGAAACTCAGGGGTGGTGGCCAGTGAAATGGCCTCCTGGGCCTCCTCCAGCCATTTGTGAAGAGCCCAGATGACTGTGGCTTGCAGACCCCTTGTTACTTCCTTAAACTACAATGTTGAAAAATCTCTCCTTTCCAAGAAACTAAATAAACCCTGACTTGACTTACTTAGTTGGCTAATCTATGTTAAAACCATCAGAAACAATTTATTGATTTGCTTAAAAGAGAAATCCCAGGAGGAAGTCACTTTGAGATTTTTCCAACAAATCCCAAAGCCTGATAATGAAGCCTTTTTCAAGGTAAGATTGGAAAATAAGAATTTCATACTAAAGTAAAATTGCTTTATAATTTCATTGTGTTTGAGGAACAAAAATTTCTTGATGATTAAAAAGTCCCCAGTGGTAGCAGCCAGACCAGCACCATCCTTTATTTCTACAGCCCAGTCCAAGTCCGAGAGGTCCTGCAGGTGCCAGCCCAGGACCAGGGACAGGGACCCTGAGTGGGAGCCCCCAGGGAGCTCCAGGGGTCCATAAAGCACCCCCTCCTGAATGGTGCCGGGGAGGGTTGACTTGGGGGGTGCAGGCCAGTGGGTGTGTTTGTGGGTGCAAGGGCCGAGCTGGGAGGAGCAGGAGCCTGGGGCTGCAGTCCAGCCCTGGCTCTGGTCCTGGTGGGGACAGGGAAGCTGGGGCAGGTCTGCAAGGCCAAGGACGGGGCCACAGTGGCAGTGCTGATGTTGCATCCATGGGGAAGGGCACACAAGGCTGCAGAATGGTGGGGAGCCCAGGGATGGGCTCCTGGGGGTGGGAGTGCCAGGCACTGTGGGAGGGTTGGGTGGGGGTCAATGGGCTCAAGGGTGGGGACCCTAGGAACCTGTGGTAAGGGGATAAGAGAGCAGATTCCACCTGATGCAGCCGCCCAGCACCATCCCCTCTCTCCTGGGACCCTCCCACCCTCTGCTGTACCGAAGTTCTTGCTGAGAGCTGCCGCCCTTCCCCTGGCAGGCTGGACCGTGGTGGGCCCAGCTCTGTGAGCTCAGCTGGCCAGCAGGTGTCTGGCACACAAAAGGGGCTCAGGGATGATTTGCCAGTGAAGAGCAATTAAGTAAGTAAATAAATGGGTAACTGAGGCCCCAGATTCCCCAGCTTGGGACCCCTTTCCATGGATGGGAACCCCCCAGGTGGCCTCGTGGGCCGAGGACCAAGTGCTCTAACGAGAAGCCTGTTGTGAGTGTGACTGTGACTGCTGCTGTCTAGTGACATTCCATCTCAGTAGGTGCCACCACTAGTCAGTAACTCGCCCCCTGTTTTGTTTTTGATGGTGATAAGTCTGCAATGAACACCCTTGAATATTAATCTTGATGGGCTTCTGTGATTATTTCCTTAAAGTCGAATCCCAGACACGTGTAAACAGGATCCTGTGTTTTTCTAAGGGGCCAACTTCAGATTTTGGCAGTGTTTGGCAGTGCCATGGCCAAGAACATGGGGATGCCTAGTAGTCCTGCCCAGCCAACGTGCCTTGGTTCTGGGGAGATAACCAGCCAAGTAGGAAATGCCTTAGAATAGCTTTTTAATTTTGCAGCTGGCCAGTGCTGGTGCCAGCGCTCAGGCAGGGCTCGCCGTCCCTGATCAGGCACCGTTTGGATCTCAGAGTCTTGTCCCGTCTGGCTGCCGGATGACAGGTGCACTTGGGTGTTTGGATCTCGGAGTCTTGTCCTGTCTGGCTGCTGGATGACAGGTGCACTCTGGTGTGGCCTGTGTGCCACAGGCATGTGTTGGGTGTGGGTGTGGTGACAGCTGTGCTGAGGAGATGAGCCCCAAGGCACAGCCACCCAGAGCCTGAGGAAGAGGCCCAACCTGTCCCTGGGCCAGCATGGGTGAGTGCTCTTTGAGAGACAGTGACAAGCTCTCAGTATTGCCACATGGATCCGTTAGCTTTTGCTGCTTCACAAACTACCCCAGGACTTAGTGGCTTAAACAACCCCCGAATGTTTAGCTCATGATTCTGAGGGTCAGCAGTTTGGGCTGGGCTCAGCTGGAAGGTTCTTCTGGCCTTGATGGTGCTCCCTCTTGTATTTGTGGTCAGCCTTAGGTCAGCCAGGTGGCTCTGCCCTGGGGGCTGGCTGGCTGTCAGCTGGAGTGACCGATGGGTGACTCTATCCAGCAGGCTAGCCTGGGCTGGTTCACCTGGAGCTGGGCAGGTTTCCAGGAGAACACATTTGTCTCTCGAGCCCAGGCTCAGGACAGGCACATGTTCGTATCATTTCTACCACATTCTATTGGTCCAAGCAAGTCATAAGTCCCACCAAGGTTCAAGGGCTGGGGAAATAGACTCCACTTTCTGATGGTGGGAGCTGCAGCTGCCAAGTCCCATTGCAAAGGCACTTGCAGCTTTCTTTGGCCAGCATCGACCATACAGCCTGATGTACAGTGCTGAATTTGACTGACCAGACTAGCACCTTGTCCTCTTTGCGGGAGGAAGGGGAATGAAAAGGAGGCAAGGTGGTGCATGAGAGTGGAGGACGCTGTTTCAGCCCCTTCCTGTAAAATCTCCTGGGCAGCCCTTCCATGGGGGAAGGGACAAACTTCCCGAGCTCTTTCTGTCCCGACCTGTCAATCTCCTTGTATGGCACTGTCTTTCCACAGCCTCTGCCGAGAAGCTTCTTTCCTAGTCGGTGCCATCCAAAATGAATTGGAATCGCTTAGAAGCCAAGCTGGAGGCATATCTGACCTGCTGGGATGCACCAGCCGGGAGTGAGGTTCTTAAATCAATTTGGAAATTGGTTCCATGTAATATGAATGGACTTGGTGAGGGAATAGAAATCCCTGCCAAATCCCTGCCTTGAATGGGATGAAAAATCAGATTAATCTGAAAAAAAGAAGTCAGTGGAACTTGCCCTGTTTTAGATGTCCGGGAGGACTGAGAACATTGTGGCGTGGTGTGGTAGAAAGTGCAGAGCTTCCAGTCCTGGGTCTGCCACCTAACAGTTGTGAACTTTGGCCACGTGGCCTCTGTTTCCCTAGTGCTAGATTAGAGACAGTAAGGGTTGCCTTGCTGGGCTGCTGGCAGCATTAGCCGGAACAGGTGTGAAACAGGATGGGTAAGTGGCTACAGGCACCCACTTCCTGGAAAAGCTCTGCTACGTGGGCTGTCGGGGGCCCCTGGCCAGCTTTCTGGGAGACCAGGAGCATCTCCACAGGTGTTGTGCACTGGCCTGTGGTCTCACGTGACTCATCTTATGATATAGATACAGTCAGAGTCTGTAGGCATTTTGGTGGTAACCTGCTTCATGTCACTAATACTGTAAGCATTTTTCATGTTGCCAGAGCCTGCGTAATTGAAATGTGTAATACTTGTGAACAGTAAGATTGGACACATCAGGTAACTTTTGATATCGAGGTTGTTTCTAATTGTTTGTCATTAGAGATAACGTTAGAATGCAGCAATGGAGCCCCCCAGCAATATTCTGGATTATGACTATTTTTTGTTCTGACTGCCAGAAGTGGTTTGGAGACCCTCAGCGTCCTTGATTCGCACGTCCAAATTGCTATTTGCAAGCTGTATCAATTTATGCCGTTACCCACATGTCCCTGCAGCAATTCCATTGAACACTTGCCGAGATTAAGACTCATTTCTCAATATTTTAAAAGTGGATATAAAATATAGCCACTTTATCCTTTTTAAAAAGTGTGGTGTCTTTATGATGTGTCACCTTGGCTGGGTGAACTACACTGCCCAGAATTCCCTTGTCTGTGTGTTTCCGCCCACGTAGGCAAAGGGGGGATTCCCACGTGGGCTACGGAGGGCAGAAGTGAGGCAGCAGCCACTGGCAGCTGACGCATGTTGTCCTCATCTGCTGGCCTGGCTTAACATGAGGCAGGGCCAGGCCTGAGACTGCTCCTTGTTTCCCTGGATCCTCCTTCGCCTCTCCAGCTTCTGGGCAGGGGGCGTGCGTTTAAGTCTATGAGGAAGAGCCTGGACCCCACAGCAGTGGGGACAGAAGCAACCAGAGGGACATGAGTTTGTCCATCCTTGTGGGCTCTGCTCATGCCATGGGTTCCAGCTTGTTCTTGCTTCCCCACCTGACAGCTACCTTCCCCTCCCCACTGCCTGCTCCACCACCAGACACAAAGGCAATAAGCCTTGGGAGATTGATGAACTGGCTCCACGACTGTGTGAGGTCAGATTCCTCTAACAAATCTATCACCATCTCCATCTCCATCACTATCACCTTCATCACCTCTGTCATCTCCATCTCCATCATGTCCATCACCTCCATCTCAGTCACCTCCATCACCTCCATCTCAGTCACCTCCATCACCTCCATCTCAGTCACCTCCATCACCTCCATCTCAGTCACCTCCGTCACCTCTGTCATCTCCATCTCCATCACCTCCATCTCAATCACCTCCATCATCTCCATCTCAATCACCTCCATCTCAATCACCATCTCCATCACCTCCATCATCTCCATCACCATCTCTATCACCTTCAGCTCTATATTTATTTATACCTATTAGTTCTACTTCTCTGATTTACCCTTGACTGATATGAGTATTACTTATGCATGATTAGCCAATATGTGGAAAAAGAAACAACAGACACAGAGAAGGGAGACCCTCCTCACCAGCCCCATTGCAGTTCTCCTCCTTGGAGACAACTGCCTTTTCAGGTTCTTAACAATCTTCAAAAGTGAGTCCAGGCTGGGCGCGGTGGCTCACGCCTGTAATCCTAGCACTCTGGGAGGCCGAGGCGGGTGGATCGCTTGAGGTCAGGAGTTCAAGACCAGCCTGAGCAAGAGTGAGACCCCGTCTCTACTAAAAATAGAAAGAAATTATCTGGCCAACTAAAATATATATAGAAAAAATTAGCCGGGCATGGTGGCACATGCCTGTAGTCCCAGCTACCCGGGAGGCTGAGGCAGGAGGATCGCTTGAGCCCAGGAGTTCGAGGTTGCTGTGAGCTAGGCTGATGCCACAGCACTCACTCTAGCCCGGGCAATAAAGCGAGACTCTGTCTCAAAAAAAAAAAAAAAAAAAGTGAGTCCATGCATCAACAAGCTTATCTGTACACCATTAATTTTAATTTTTACATAAATGTATCAACACATTATACACACTGTTATGCTTTATTCACTGGACGGTATATCTTGGAAATGGAGCCAGAGTTGTCGTACAGAACTGCCTCACTGTTTTAAATGGATGCCTAGTATTCCATTATGAGAATGCATCATAACTGATTTTGCCCGTCCTATAATAATGGACATTTATGATATTTCCAATCTTTTGATATCACAAACAGTGCTATGCATAACATCCGTTTGGCGCACGTGCTAAATACCTGTAGGATAAATTCCTGGCTGTGTAGTTACTGGGTAGCAGGGTAAATTTGATGGGTGTTGTTACCCACATGGGTCGTACAAATTCGCACACTTTTGTAGATTATCTGTTATTGTCTCCTCATTATTCCTTCTCTGTTTGATGTATCCATCTGTATTGTAGGAATTAGAGCCTGGAAACTATGTTCCCCCAAATCCTTTGCCAGCAAGGATCTTGTTCCTGCCAGCGAGGGCCACTGATGTGGAAGTTGGTAAGCCCACAGAAAGAGGAGCTGACTTTTGCTGATGGCATGAGACAGGGATTTCAGTAAGGGCTGGGTGAACTCTGTGAGTGGCTTTCGGTTACGGCTTCCTGCAAATCACTTGCCTAGGTAGTTGAGACCCACAGGGGCGGTTCCCTGCAGTTTCACATTTCTTGGATTCCTGAATGCTTCCGAGGAGTCCTGACCTCTACTTTCCCCAACAGCTCTGTAAGCCCGTCATCTCCTGCGTTAATCTCCTTTTGATTGAAGGAGGGTTTCCATTTTCCCAGTCAAACCCTGACTAATCCGCATCCTCACCCTCACTGCATATGGGTGCCCACGGCTCCGTCCCCTGACCACGCAGTCGGGCCAGCGTTGTGGTTAGCCGCATCAGTGAAAAATGGTGTTGCGCTGCAGTTTTAATTGCAGAAGTGTGTGTGTGTGTGTGTGTGTGTGTGTGGTTGAACTTTTAAAAATATGTTTGGAAGCCATTTGTATTTTCTTTTTTATAAACTGGGTTCATATCCTGTGGTTATTCTTCTGTTGTATTATTACTCTTCTTATTGATCTGAAGGACTTTTTTTTTTTTAAAAAAAAAAGAAGTAACACTTTGTCTATGACACAAATCGCAAGCCCTTTCTCCAGTTTGCAGTTTGTCTTTTGATTTAGTTTATATCTATTTCTTGACGTGAAGATTAAAACTATTTTTTATGTAATCAAATTTATTTTCTTTTATGGATTTGGGGTTTTGTGCTATATTTACCCTGGCAGGGCAGTTTGTGCTCGTTGATTATTCCCTGAATTCCCGGGTGCCCCTGAAGCCTGTGGACCTTTAATTACATCCTCCAGCCTCCATGTTCTTACTCATTTTTTTACCTCGACCCGTAGAGACTGAGAGAGCTGAATTAAAACCTTCTACTCTAAGATACTCCTGCTTTGTCTTGTATTTTCTGAGCTTTTGCTCTGTTGACAGTGCGTTGTGCTGTGATAATATACATAATTGCTAGACTTCTTTGTGGATCACACCCTTTGCCATTATGAAGTGCCTGTATTGTTTTATATAATGCCTTTTGTCCCAAAATAAAGTCTGTCTGATACTGATTGTTGTCGCTGCGTTTTTTGAATGCATTTGCCTTGGATGCTTTTATCTGTAACCTCCCTGAGTGGCTTTGTTTTCAGTATATCTCTGGGATGCAGCCTGTGCCTGGATTTCCTTCCTCAGTAAGTTTAACCCTTTAGGAAAGTACAGATATATTTGAGGTTAGTTCTGTTATCATTATACTTTCTATTTTTAATTAGTTCTGCTATTATTATACCTTCTATTTTTAATTGTATTTTAAGTAAACCTTTCACCATAGGTTCTCTGTGCCCTTTGCTTTGTTTTGTCTATTTATTGATTTTTATTATTTGGAAGGACTAGAGGTTTGCTTTAGTGGCTGTCTTATAACTCTAACTTTACGTACTTTATTCAATCCTCTACTGACTCCACATGATGGAAAATTATAGAACTAGCATACCTCAACTTCGTCTGCTCCTAATTTACTTGGCTATATTTTACAAAACCAGCATTTGCCTTTATACTTTCACACATATTTAATTATAGTAATTAATCAGATTTAAATGTATTTTTTATGTCAGGGAAATTGTGTGCTTATACTACGTCCCAGACACCTGTCCTTTCCCTCCCAGTCCCTGATAAAGTATTTCTAAACTGTCCTCGTATATAACATTTGTATTTCCCCTGGTAACTAAGATGCTGCACTTGTTTCTATCTTAGTTTCACAGTTAAACATGTCACATGTTTGCCACTGTTTGCCACAGTTCCTCTGTCTGTCTCTTCGTGGGGCAAAGTTGTCGTCCAGTAGTTTCTTCAGGATAGGTTCATTTTAAGGATTTTCTCGAGATTTTGAATTTTCAAAACATATTTGTCTTTTGCTTTTATATTTGAAAGGTGGATTGGCTGGCGGTGAAGCTTTTGGGTTACCGTTTCCTTTCTGAGGACTTTGTTGCTGAATGTTGTCATGGTAACATCTGAGGTCAGTCTAATGTTTTCCCTTTTATGTGACTTGATGTCCCCCCACCACCGGCTGTCCAAAGAATTCTTCATCTTTAAAATCCAGCAACATTAAAAGCATCCTTTGCTGTTTCTCCCCTGAGACAGGTACTCTGAATCTGTGGACACAAGTCTTTTTTTATTTCTGAAAATTATTCTTGAATAATATTATTTTTTTTCTGTTACATTAATTTTGTTCTCTCATTCCAAGATGCCAATTAAGTGTGTGTTGGATACTCCTTGTCTGTCTGCCGCATCCACCCCTTTCTCTCTCGTCCTGTTTGTCCTTCCTCGGACATGTGCACCCCGGGCTCTCTTCCTTGGCCCGTTCCATGCCTGTGTGTGGCTTGATTCCAAGTCCTTTGTACATTTCCATTTCATTCTGCTTGCCTTTCTCAATCCTGTCTTCCATTCCTATTACTGTGCTTCATTCATGTTTGTATTTGTGTTAGTGTTTGTACTGCTTTCAGTTGGGTTTACATTTTCTATATAATTTTATATTTTTCTCTTACTTTTTTCCTAGGCGTTGTCACTTTTTGTTCTCTATTTTCCCTCAATACTTTTCTCTACTTTGAGCTCTTGTCTATAGAACTGATTCCTCTATTGAGTTTTAAATTCTCCTACTTATGGTAAAATATTCGGTGTGTGTTAGAGACGAGCAGAAAGTCTCCTGATGACACAGGTTGTGTTATTTTAGTTCTACTTCTCCCTGCCCACATCAGATCATTACTTAATTCACAATAAAGCCTCCTTCCTCTGTACAGCTCTTTAACAAACTGCTTCCTGCAAACATGGCTTCCTGGAATTCCTGGTCCAGCCCCACTTTTCCTGCTCTGGGTGCTGCGAACTCGGTGCGTGTGTGCTTTTGTCACACATCTGCGCGCCATTCCCTGTCCCAGACGGGGACTGTCAGTTTTCACTCTGGTTTTGTCTCCCCCCGATATCTGCATCCCAGGTGCTCTGCCCGGCCTCCTTCCATGCTTTGGCTGCACACGGGGGCCCTTCCTCAGACACCGAGGTTCAGGGCACAGACACCTTTCAGTGTCTTGTTGTCATTTTTGCTTTTGATTAATGTCTGATAGAAGAGGGGAATCACTCTTTCTCTTGCCATGTAAAAACTACTCTATTTTTAAAATTTGTATTTCTTTATTAGTAAAGCTGAATATTGAAAATGTACCCTAAATAAGGAATTTATAGTAATTCCAGTATAATGCACAATGCAGCCAGAGAGGGGTTGACCTTGTTCAAGTCTATTCTGCAAGTCCTGGAATTTCTGTCCCTGCCTGTCAGGGGAACAGAATTCTAGTGGGTCTACTCAGACCACGTCGGTACTTATAACAATAAATAGGGCCCGTTTGGTGAGGACTTTATGAAGATGACACATAGGGCTTTGTAATAGTGACAAAACCACACTTGAATGAATTAACTACAATGTTATAGGAGAAACTTAACATGAACACACACACACACACACATATGACAACCTCAGTGACATTCAAAGGGCCTCTGTCCCTCCTTGTTTGTTAATGGATGATGCTCAGGGGATGTTTCTACATCCTTGTCCTGTTTGGCCATTTCCCTGTCTCTGCCCTGACTCTGACTCACAGGCTAACCTGTTCTCACATTGCAACGGCCACATGCTTGGCCAGAACCTTGATGCTAATTGTAAGAATTCCCTGCATCCTCTGCAGGGTCTCGAGTTCACACTTTGACCTCAGAGCCTTTGGCTGCCCTCCTGCACTGTGCTAGCCCAATCCCGTGCTGCCCCAGGGCAGAGGCTGGAGTCTCCCCACTGTGTATGGCGAAGAGTATCTGGGCACGGCCCTTCTGAGTGTGTGTGTGCTTCTCTGATCTCTGCTGCAGTCACGGGAGGGGCTTTTAACCAGCTCTAGTTTTGTTGCAGGTAAAGCCCAGTGTCCTGCCTTCGTGGTTCCTGACAAGCGTCAGTGTGGATGCTGCCTCCTAAGGGCGTTTTGTGCGTCTCTCAGTCCCCACTGCCCCAGGCTGAGCCGCTGGGATTTATCATTTATCCATCTTTCTAGAGATGTGAGTGTTGCTAGTCACTGGCTGCTGCACCACGTATTGGCCGCCTCTTGGTTTCCAACTTCCACTCTAAATGCACTTAGGCAAAGCTAAGTAGGTTCAATGCTTTTTTTTTCCTTCCCTAAATGCTGGTGTCTAGAATCATCTTCCACAGAAGCCCAGAGAGCATGATGCCAACACTATTTTGTAGTATGCTTGCAGGATTCTGGGGCCCCCCTGTGCTCAGAGCAGGATCTGAGAGGTGGCCGTGGTGGAGGCTGGGATGCAGGATGAGGGTGGCAGGCCCGGTCTGCAGGGCTCCCTGCTCTACGGGAGACCTCCGTCCGGCAGGGGAGACAGAGATTCAAAAGATTTTTAAAGAGGCTCCTAGTTACATGACACCGTGTGTGGCCTTGCAGGCATCTGAGGACCCAGGCTGCATCCTGGGTGCTGCAAGAGGCCCCTGAGTGTTCTCAGTGGAGAGCAGGTTACAGGGCTGTCGCTGCCCCTGGTGACACTATCAGGCTTGTTGGAGAAGGGAAGGGAGGGAGCAGGGAGGGAGGGAGCCAGTTTCCAACAGTGTTCGCAGAACCGAAGCCTCAATCCGGGCAGCCCCACTGGAGGCGAGGGGGCTGGGGAGGGTGGCAGGGGGCACAGGAGGGTTGAGGACCAGTGTTGGCAGGTCTTGTGTCTGGCCGAATGGGGAGGGGGCCATGTGTACGACCAACCTCCACTTTCCTCCCAACCCCTGGCTTTGGGTAACAGACAAGGGTCTGTGCGGCCAGCGTTCTCTAGACTGTTCCGCCACGAGGGTGGACACAGTAAGCTCTGCTGACTTCACAGCCACCAGATCCCAGGACTCTCAGATTCTCTCCTTAGGGGCCATGATCTGATGGAACCACCTTGGCGCTTCTCCCTTGGCATAAATGTCACTAGCAGGGAGAGACTCCACAGGTTTACAGTAAACCAGGAGACGGGGGTAACAGAAGCACCCCCTCTGTGCTCAGACCCTCATGCTGAGCTCCCTGGATATTGGGGTGCAGGGCAGATGTGGGGGAGGTCACAGGAGGGTCACTGTTAATGAAAATGGGGAGGTAGGAAGATGTCAACTGAGCTCTTTGAGAAAAAGAAATTCATTTTTCCATCCCTGCAGGACTCTCAAATTAATTTATTACAATTAGAGGGAATGCGTCAGTTCTTGCACAGGTATGATTTAAGGCTTGGCAGAAACTGCCCGAGTGGAGGAGCTGAGGACGAAAACTAGCCGCCTCGCTGGCTTCTGTCCCCACCCATACGATGCCCACGCCAGCCAGAGCTCTGCCCCCTCCCGCGCTCCAGCCCGGCTCAGATCCCGCCACCGCTGGGCTCCAGTGCTGGTGCTGCAGGCGACCCCCGTGTGACATCGTCCCGGCCTGGGTGATTTTGCCGGTACCATGGGACCCAAGGACTAGAGTCTTCCCTTGCTCATGCACCAGTGCCACAGACGTTTGTGTTACAAAGGGGACTCAAAAGAAAAAATAATCCTCACTCCGCCCAAGGCCTGCACCCGATGGTTCCCTTCCCTCTGAGCACAGATGCAGGGAAGGGTCACCACCTTTGCTTCAGCAGGAAGGGCCGAGGCGGTGGTCCCCGTCCCCGCGTTAGGTGCAGGGAGCGTGAAGGCCGAGGGGAGGTTGGAGCCTGTGCGTGGAGCCTGCGCCTGGGCTTGCTGCTGGCGCGGTGAGCTCTGTGGACACGAGTGTGGCCTTGATCAGTGACAAAGTGTCTCTTTGAGTCCCAAATGGTTCATCCTTGGATTTTGCCACAGTGGAGGCTGGGCCAGACATCTCTGAGGACCATTTGTGGTTCTGTCATCAGTGATGTGAGGCACGTGCTGTATCCGCCGTGAGTCGCTGGGGTGCTGGTTTCCCGGCTGCAGAGAAGAGTTGGAGGATCAGCAGTGTGAGCCCCTGAAGGAACCCCCAGGCCCCCTGCTGCTGTTCACCTTCATGGGCTCCCTAGAGACAAGCATGGTCCAGAGCCCGCCGAGATGGCAGAGTGAGTCAGTGACATCGTCAGGCTGCGATCCAGGTCCCTGGATGCCACAGCCAGTGTCCTTCCACAGTGGGGCTCCCTGGGAGCCGTCTGAGTCCCGGGTTGGGGTGTGGCCAGAACAGCCCACGAGGCCTGGACGTGCCCCCACCCAAACCACCAGTGGTCTCCCCTGCTGGACGGGCAGCTCATCCATGGCCCAAAGCCTCAGTTCACACCATCCTGGTCCCAGGGTCCCCTCCTCCTTGTCACCCTGGGCAGATAGTGGTGGCTCTTCTCTGTGGCCTCCACAGTCCCCTGGGCTGCTATTTAAAGGTGAAGGGGCCTCGTTCCTCCCCTTGGGACCCTGGGTCCCCAGCACAGCATCTCGGCCCCAGGCACCCACCACACACGATGTCTGGGGAAGGTGAGGGACCCATGGACTCCGTCTCTCTCTGCCACACCGTGTACTCCCGGGAGATGCTGTCTCCCGACGTCTCTCCACTCTGGGTGTGGCCTGTGTCGATCGTGAGACAGACTTCGAGGCACACTGAGGAAGGGGAAGGGAGCGAATGTTTTCGAGAATCATGTCTCACGTGGCAGACTGCAGTGGCCCTCAGAGCCTGCCCAACGCAGCCGAGCTGACGTCCTGCACACTCTGCTGTCCAAGATTCCTGCCAGCTCGGAGCCGGCCCAGCTGAGGCCTGGAAGCTGAGCAGTAATTCCCGGCTTTATCTTGAAGCACCGTCCTCTGTCCGTGCCTGGAAACTTCTCAAGCATTCTTCCCTAGAAAACAGCAGCTTTGCACTTCAAGCCGACGTGAGGCTGGAAAGCAGGAGGAGGCCTGGGGAAGATTGTTAGGAAGCATGAAGGAGAAGGAAAGGGCAGGTGAGATGTTCGCTCATCGGCCACAATCATTGAGCCCCAGTCCGTAAGGCCCACGTGCTCACGGTGTGGACGCAGGTGACCCAAGGGTGTCCCTACACTTTGAGGACCTGAGTCAGGGCCCACTTGTGCACACAGGCCTGGCTTGGATACTGCCAGCATCTGCCTGCCCCTAGAGCACCCGTCCTTGGAAAAACATCTTTAGAGAGATGACACCTTCAGGTGCGGCTCGCTCAGGCAGGGCCGCCACTCCATCCGCACATTCCCCTTCACGCTGTCCACCGACTGACCTGTTCCCAGAGGACCACGCAAGCCACTCCTTTCCTGCAAATGACCTTGTGTGACTTGCAAAATGTTTTAACAAAATCTCAAACCAATTTGTAAAACCTGAGAGGATTCATCTGAATTCTGCATTTCTGTTTGTCTAGTTTTTCTTTGATAAATGAAGAGAGTTGGCCACTTGGCCAGATGTCCATGGGACAATGTTCTAGAAATAAATAGGCCACCCCTGAAGGGGCTGGTGGTCTCCTGCCCATCACCATCCTGCTGCCGTTTGTGCTCCTGCACCTGGGACAGTCCCTGGGCCCACCTGCCCTCCTTGAGGACCTTGGTGGCCAGCACTGGAGTCGGTGGCTCTGGGGCAAGGCAGGCCGAGCCGGGGCTGCAGAGGGGCCGCAGACGGCGTGCAGGGGGAGGGACGTGGGGGCCAGAGGGGCTGGGGACTTCTCGGCAACTCTGAGGTATGGCAGGGATGTTCGAGGACAGTCTGGGGACACGTTGATGGATCCCAGGCCAAGCGCCTGCGTTTATCAGTGTCCCCGATGCATACTGTGGCAGGAGGCCTTGATGTGGTGGCGAGACCATGTCCTTGTGGGAGAGGGACAGGGCACCTGGCTGCAGGTCTCCCCTTTGCCAGGCACTGTCTGCGGGACCCTGGACAGGTGTTCCGCCTTCCCACGTCTCAGCGTTCTCACCTGTGGAACGGGGCTAATAGTATTGTATAGAATCACTGTGAGAGTTAGGAATGCCGTAGTGCACAGAAACCATCATTTCCTCTCTCCTCCCTCTTCACCTCCTTCCTTCCCTCTACACAGTGAACTCGAGACCGCCCTGTGGTCCCTGGACCGTCAGGACCCTGGATCTTCCTAAATCACCCGCCGAGTTCTTGTGCTGATGCAGTGGCTGTGACGCTTACGTGGGTTCACGCTCACTCACTGTCTCGTCTGAAGCCGCCCCAGGTGCCCACACCAGGGGCACAGTGAGCGCCAAGGACGCTGGGTCCAGAGGGCTTCATCCCCTGTGCAAAGACAGAGCAGGTGCGGGCGAAGCCGGGATCAGAGTCCTGTCCCCAGGTGGCCTCCCACAGGCTCCCCACTCAGCCAGCACCTTGCAGGCGTTGCTGCCCTGCCACGAGCACCGGGGCGCTGGGGTGTGCTCACACCCGCTGCTCTGACCCCAGGGCTCCTGGACCCGGAGGGGCAGCCTCCCCCCACCCCCACCCACCAGCCGCCACGCTCTGGGCTGGCATTTGTCCACGCGCATGGTGCCACTCAGAGATGGATTGGCCCCAAAGCCAGAGCACAAAACAAATAAATATTTGTTCCAGAAACTCTTGTGATGTCAAGTTTTATTGTAAGTACATTTGGTGTGTGACAGGCTGATAAATCTTGCCCGTGTTAAGAAATCCTCCCGGCCCCACGCCCTCCTCCTGACTACTTGTCATTCCGCAGCTGTGTGGCCCTGTCTCCGAGACGTGGCTCCTCCTCCGTCTCCGCTCAACACCCAGCAAGAATCTCAGGCCTTAGAGCTGCCCTGGCCCCACCCACCCTCAGCAAAGACCGCTTTTCCCCAGCCCTTTTCTGCATAAGAGTGGAGCTACTTTGGATAAAATGCCACCAAGCAGCGCTAGTGCCTGTTCCTGACCCCCTTCCATGCCTAAGCTTGGGCCGAGGGCTGGGGTGCTGCTGGGCCCCGGGAGGGGGCTTCCCCACGGCGTGCCCTGTGGGGCAGCAGGCGCATGGGGGCCCGTCCCTGTGGACTTGTTGTCCCTGGGGCAGGCAGCACAGCCTGGCCTTCTCTCGGGATCCCCGGCCCTCAGCGGCATCCGGCAGGGCTGCAGCTCAGGGAAAACACTGAGGGGCAAGACGGGCTGCACAGCGCTCCAGGACTGGCATTCGGGGACCCATCCGTAACTGCCAGCAGGTGTCTTCACCCCTGACCTCTTGCTCCTCCTCGGCAGAGCAAACAGGTGAAGGGAGCTGACCCGTTCACTCGCGCCCTGGGAGCATTTCTTGAGGGCCCGTGAAGTTCTAGGCCCGTGACCCAGGGGCTTCCAGAAGCAGGGTGACTCCTTGATTCAGCACGCGGGCACTGAGCAGCTTCCCTGTGAGCGGCAGGTGTGCCCTGCTGGGTGCAGGCCGGACTCCGTCCCCCTGGAGCCCCCGTGCGTGTGCCCGGCCCTGTGGCTCAGTGCTGTGCTGCGGTCCGCGTGGGGCTGTCCAGATGCTGGGTGAGGCCGTCTGGAGACAAGTGGACATGGCAAGGGTCAGCCCCCCTGCACCCCCAGGCTTTGGCCTTGGTGGGGAGGAGCAAAGAGGATGCTGGTTCTGCAACCCGGGGATAAAACAATGGCTTCTGGACTGTCCCGAGATTGGTGGTTCTCGGCTTGCAAGATGTGGAGGGTGACGTTTCCATCCTCTGCTTTGAGGACCTTGCAGGGAAAAAGGGGGAAGTTCCGACACTATTCAAAGCGAAGGACTTTGACGACTGTGCAGGTCTGGGCCACAGTGCCAGGGTGGGGAACGCTTGCCAGCCAGTGGGAAGTGCTGCGACAGTGGGTCTGGCCCCCGGCGGGTGGGCGGGGCGGGCAGTGGGTCCTGGTGTCCTTGTTCTTGCTGGTGCCCGCTCTGCGTGACGTCCAGGGGACAGAGCAGCCTCTTGAACGGGGACCCAGTTTTCATTATAAAGTTTACCTTGGAGCAGAGAACTGGCTAAAGAGAGAATTGAAAGTTTCCATTATCCAGACCAGGGGTTAGCAAACCCCCACCCCGGGCCAACCAGGCCAGCATTGGCTTTTTAAAATAATGTTTTCCTGCAACACAGTCCTGCCCTTAGCTTAGGTGTTGGTGCCGCTGCTACCTCACAACAGCAGGAAAAGCCGTTTACAGGGAAAATTCCAGAGACAGACATAAAAATTAAGCACCCATATATTCACCAACTAGATTTAAACGTTTTTAACATTTTGCAACATTGGCTGTAGAGCTTTATGTTCATTTGTGTTTAAGAGGATCCCAATCACAGTTATGTCTGAGGTCCCCTGTGAGTCCCTCCACAACCCTTTCCTCTCCCTCTGTTTGCGGAAGCAGGCACTCACCTGGGTTGGTGCACACTGCCTTTGTTCCTTTCCCGTGCAGATCCGGTGTTGCTTGGGCGCTGACAATTTCATGTGTGGAATCTATTCTGCACAGCACTCACCGTGACCTGTGCCTCCCCTCCTGCTCTGGGGCTGTACACGTCACTTCCCGTCCTTTGCCGTGGCAGAGAAGGGGGCCGTGCACGGGGCTGTCCCGTCCCGAGAGTCCACGTGGTGGAACTCAGCCGCGGGGACCCTGGAGACGGGACGGCTGCGTGTCGGGTTGGCGCCAGTTTGCTCGACACCGCCAGCTGGTCACAGCTCACAGGCAGCGGGGCCTCTCTACACATGTCTCACGTGTTAATGTTGGCTCACCGCCCCTCCCACGGCCCCGCGACCTACGGACTCTTATGTTCCTCGATTTACGGCTGAGGCAGGTGAGGCACGTGGGGAGCGGGGGGAGGCTCAGGGCCTTGACCAAGGCTGACAGCTAACAGGTGGCAGGGCCGATGTGCAAAGCTCTGGCCATCTGTCACTAGGGCCCGAGAGAGACACCACAGCGTGTCGTCGGGGAGCTCTCCAAGGTGCTGGGCCGTTTTCTGCGCTGCTGGCCACGAATGTCAAGTCCCACCCCCCACCCCCGCGACAACACGTGGTGTGGCCACACTCACCCTCTTGCCAATCTGACGGCGGGTCACGGCAGGTCAGTGTGCGTCTCCCTGGCTGTTAGCAACGTGAGCATCTTTTCCCGGTGAGCGGCTGTGGTTGGTTTCACATGTCCCTGTGGCTGGGCTGGAGTAACCAGGTATTTAATCAAAACCTAATCTGGGTGTTGCTGTGAAGGCATTTTGTGTCTAACGTCTACACTCAGTCGGCATTAAGTAGAGGAGGTGACCCGCACTCCCAGGGTGGGCCTCACCCAATCCGTTGAAGGCCTCATGAGCAAAATCTGAGGTTTCCCAGAAAATAAGAAATTCTGCCTCAAGACTGCGGCATCCACTCCTGCATCCCGCCGGCATGCCCAGAGGATTTCAGATGTGCCCACGCCCACAGCTGTATTGGCCGCTCTCTGAAGATAAATCATATATATCTCCTACCGGTTCTGGTCCTCTGGAGAGCTCTGGCGGGGACGGCTCTCGTTTATGTTTTCCCTCTGTGACTTGCCTGTATACGTCTTTAAACATTCCAGACACTGACGTGTAGTCAGTTACGGGAGTTGAAATATCTTCCCTGCAGGCTGTGACTTACCTCTGCGCGATCTTTTTGATGAACAAAATTCTCTATTGTGTGTGTGTGTGTGTGTGTGTGTGCGCGCGCACCTCTGTGTTACGATAGCTCTGTGCTTTGAAGCCCTAAATATATTCTCCTATATGTTCTCTGTAGAAGTTTGTAATTTTTATTTGCCACAGAAGCCTTTTATTTGATATAAAAGGATCTGTGTGAGTTGAATGAGGGGTTACGGTGGCGCTGGCTGCTGGGTGCAGCCCCCGGGGTGCTGGACGTGCTGGATACATTGCTTGAATACACACCTAGATGACTGATCGCACAGGTCCAGACTCAGTAGCTGAACTGGGACTGCGCCCTGTAGACGTCTGCTTGTTGTTTCATGTTCGGTGGCGCATGTGGCCAGGTGGGTTTGGTGCTATAGGAAACAGCACCCAGAATACTGGGTTCAGGTATATGACTTATTAAGGAGATTTTCTTCAACTGTATAAAGTATCTATGCTGGAGTTGCAACGTGACATAATTGGAGATATAAGAACCTTCATGAGATCACTGACGACAGGGTAGGTCTCAGCCTGGGCCAGAGAATGCAGTCGGCACCACCGCCGCTGGCCCCGGTGCACCCCAGTGGGGCAGCGGAGCCCCAAGAAGCTGGCACAGCACACACGTCCCCACGTGTGCAGGGGGCTGGGCTTAGCACACACCGTCGGAACTCAGGAAAACAGCCGCTACTGCCCTAACGTATTTCAGCCGAGCCTCCAGCCCAGTATCCTCAGGACTATATCAGGGTCCAAATTTCATTTTATTTTTTGTACATGGACACTCATTCCGGCGACATTTAGGGGATAATTCATTTGTTCTCTATCAATTTTTGTTTTGCTTTGCTGTGCTCTTGGCTGATATCGATTGGATGTTGGGCGTTTTATCTGGAACACTGTAGAAATGATTTTAAGCCTAGGGTCTTGTTATCTCCCTCTGGAGAAGGATTATTTAGTTCCTGGCTGGAAACAGGGGTGCAAAGACTCCAGGATCACCCCAGTTTCCTCTGAAGACGGAAGGGTTCGGAGCTGGGCTTTCAGCCCGGGAAGGGCTCAGCTCTCCTTACTCTCAGCGGCCGGGGGTGGAAGGGACTGAATCAACGTCACTCAGTCAATACCAGGTTTCTGCCGACAGGCGGGTCTGGTTTCGTGCTGTGCCCTGCTCCATGGGTTTGCCTTTCTCCCTCTGTGTTGCCACCAAACTAACGCACCTGCTTCTGCCACTTGGTGGGACGAATTCCAGCCCTTTGTTTTACCTTAGTATTTCCTCAGCCAGTCCTGAGCCTTTGACCTTCTAGGTGAATTTTAGGATGAGTTTATTAAGCTTCACGAAGCACCCTTTGGGGTTAGATTGGAACTGTGATGGAGACACAGATCAACTTTGCGGAAGTGGCATCTACAGGGGCCGACCCTTCCCTTGCATGAGCCTGGTACGCTGCCGGTTTGAGCACGTCTTCACATGTGTCCTGCGTTTATCTTTCCTTTGTTAAGAGACTTTTTACAAGAGCCAGTTTTAGATTTACAGTGTAGTTGAGTAGAAAGGACAGAGACTTCCCCTGTAGCCCTCCCCTCGTTCCCCCTGTTACTAACATCTTGCAACAGTGTGGTACCTTTGTTGCAGTGGACGAGCTAATATTGATGATTACTATGAAAGTCCACTGCTGGAGGTGCACGTTCTGTGGGTCTTGCCAGATGCACAGTGCTGTGTCTCCAGCATGACAAAGTCACGCAGAAGAGTTTCGCCACCCTGCAAATGCCTGCTGGATCTGCCCATTAGGGATAGAGGGACATTAAATTTTTCAACTATAATAATGGATTCATCTATTTCTCCTTGCAGTTCTATCAGTTTTTGCTTCACATATTTTGAAGCTTTGTTGTTAGGTGCATACACATTAAGGATTGTTAGGTCTTCTTGGAAAACTGATCTTTTTACCTTTATGTAGTGCCCCTATGTATCCACAATGTTTTCCATGTTCTAAAGTCTGCTTTGTCTGAAATTAATATAGTCACTCCAGTTTTCTTTTGATTAGTGTTATCGTAGTATATCTGTCTTCATTCATTTACTTGTAATCCACCAGTGTGCTTGTATTTAAAGCAGATTTCTTATACAACATATAATTGAGTCTTTCTTTTTACACTCTAAAAGTCTATATTTAATTGTGTATTTGGATCATTCACATTTGAAGTGATTAGCGATATAATTGGATTAAGAGCTATGATATTTTTAACTGTTTTTTATTTGTTGCATTTGTGCTTTGTTTCCTTTTTTCTCTCTTTTTCTACATTCTCTGGTTTTAATTGAGCATTTTTACATGATTTCATTTTTTCTTCCCTCCTAGTATGGCAATTATACTTCTGTTTCAAATTTTTCAAGTGGTTGTCCATGAGTTGGCAATATTCATTTACAACTAATCTAAGTTTACTTTCAGTAAGTAACACTAAACCACTTCACGGGCAGTTTAGGTACACTTTAATAGAATCTTCCCAATTACTTTCTCCCATCCCTTATAATTGCTGTCCTTACTTTCACTTATACATATGCCACAATCACCCCATATGTTGTTGCTACTATTATTTTGAGCAGTTATTTATTAGACCAGATAAGATTAGGAAAAATAAAGGATTTTATTTTACTTTCATTTATTTCTTCTCTGAAGCTCTTTCTTTCTTTGCTTAGATCCAAATGCGTGGCCTATATCATTTTCCTTCTTGGCAAAGAACTTCGTTAGTATTTATTGCAAGGTAGGTCTGCTGGCAAAAAAATTTCCTCAGTTTTTGTTTGTCTGAGAAAATATTTATTTCTCCTCTGTTTTAGAAGGACAATTTCACTGTATACAGAATTCTATGCTAATGTTTTATTCTTTCAACACTTTAAAGATTTTACTCCACTCTTTTCTTGCTTGTGTGATTTCTGATGAGAACTCCCACTAACACCTATTCATATTTTTCTGTAGGTTAGCTATATCTATTCTCTGGCTCATTTCAAAATTTTCTCTGTCTTCTTTTCTTTTCTTTTCTTTTGTTGGTAGTTTGAATATCATATGTAGGTGTAGATTTTTTTTTTTTTAACATTTATCCTGCTTGCTGTTTTCTGAGCTTCCTGAATTTGTGGCTTGGTGTCTGTTATTAATTTTGGAAGACTCTCAGCTATTATTACTTCAAATGTTTCTTCTGCTTCTTTCTTCTCCTTCTGGTGTTCCACTATATGTGTGTTATACCTTTTGATATTGTCCCACGCTTCTTGGATGTTCTGCTCATTTTGTCAACCTCTTTCCCTTCGTGTTTCAGTTTGGCAAATTTCCTTATACATATCTTCAAGCTCACTGGCTCCTTCCTCAGCTGTGTCCAGTTCACTGACGAGCCCATCAAAGCTATCCTTCATTTTGGTTATGGTGCATTTGATTCCCAGTATTTCCTTTTGATTCTTTTCCCTGCTTACATTGCCCATTTGTTTTTTTTTTTTTTTTTTTGAGACAGAGTCTCACTCTGTTGCCCAGGCTAGAGTGAGTGCCGTGGCGTCAGCCTAGCTCACAGCAACCTCAAACTCCTGAGCTCAAAGGATCCTCCTTGTCTCAGCCTCCTGAGTAGCTGGGACTACAGGCATGTGCCACCATGCCCGGCTAACTTTTTCTATATATATTTTTAGCTGTCCATATAATTTCTTTCTATTTTTAGTAAAGATGGGGTCTCGCTCTTGCTCAGGCTGGTCTCGAACTCTTGAGCTCAAACGATCCGCCCGCCTCGGCCTCCCAGAGTGCTAGGATTACAGGCGTGAGCCACTGCGCCCGGCCTGCCCATTTGTTTTTGCATGTTGTTTGCTGTTTCCATTAGAGCCTTTAATATGTTACTCCTGGTTCTTTTAAGTTCCTTATCTGTTACATCTGAGTTTTGTTCTGTGTTTTATTTTCTTGCCTTTTAGTCCTTTAATTTTTTGTTCCAAGCCAGACATGATGTATCAGGTGATAGAAACCGAGGTAATTAGGTTTTCAGTGTGAGGTTTTATGTTAATTTGGTTAGGAATTAGAGTATATGTAATGACTGGACTATTTATGCCAGAGGCTTCAGTTTTCTTCCCTGTTGTCTTTGTCTTTTCCTGTCAACTTCTTAAACAGAGCCTGTGCCTTACGCTCTCCCAGCTGTTATTCCACCTTCACTATTACGCTGGTGCCCTGTTGCTGCAGGGGTGAGGTGCTGGGGAGGGGAAGCAGTCTACAATTCTATGAGCAGATCTCAGTTTTGCAGTGGACCTGTGTCCCTGGGTTGTGATCCCCAGACATTCTTAGCTTCCCTCTGTCTCTCTTATATGGGACATGAAATCTAGAGGGGCCTTGAGCTGGCCAACTTCTCTTCCTCCAGGTCATATAAGGCTCTGGTGAAGCAGTTTCACCTGGAAGTCAGGGCTTTGTTAGGGCAAATTCTCCGGTCATATTTCAAAATGTTTCTTTCCCCCTTCTCTTTCTAAAACACTTTTTCCTGATCTTTATGGTGCGAACCTGGTAAGGTTCCTGGAGATGAAACCCACGAAATTGTGACAGCCTCCCTGAGACTAGGCCCCCAGGAGTTTTTGACTCTCAAGCTAGTCCAGGCTCAGCCTCTGGTAACTTGTCAAAATTAGCATTAAAGTGACCACACCGTTTACTGGCTCCAGCGGCTTTAGCCTCAGGTAAACTGATGTTGGCTATGATTCTCTGTCTTCATCTTTTCCTGCAGGCTTCAGAGTGGTGGTTTGCTCTGTGATCTCAATTCCCTGAGGGAATCTAAGAAAAGTCATTGATTTTCAGTTTGCTCAGTGTTTTTCTTGACGTGAGGATGAGAGGGATGACTTCCATGCTGTTTGCACACCGGGCTGAATCTGGAAGTTGCCCGTATGTTCTCCATGTATGTATTGCATGTGTTCTATTAGATGCATTCTAGGTACCCCATATTTTCTGTTACTATTTTAACTATATTCTTCACCATCGCTTTTTCCTTCCATTATAGTTTCTCAGTTGTTACTGGAATACTGGAGTGGACTTGAATTTTGTGTAATAAGGTAGGCTCTGAAGCCAGACAGCCTGGGATCATCCCACAGCTCCTGCACTGACCGGCAACTTAATTACTGCACTTGGACTCAGTTTCCTTCTGTGTAAAATGGAAATAATAATAGTACCTACCTCATAAGGTTGTTCTGAGGTGAGAAAAAACGAAAACATTTAGAGCTCCTAGGGCATTGCTTCTGCCTTGGCGACCATTCCATAAATATTATATACTATTATTACGATGTTATTTTATTACAATTATCCAGAAACCTTGCTAATCATCTAAAAAAATTTTTTTTTTTCTTGGAGACAGTGTCTCACTCTGTCACCCAGGCTGGAGTGCAGTGTCGTGATCGCAGCTCGTGGTAACCTCAAACTCCTGGGCTCACGTGACCCTCCTGCCTCTCACAGGTGCTGCAGGTATACCCACAGTTCCCCAGTATCTGGGATCCCAGAACGGCGCCCAGCTCAAGCTGGTTCAGTCTTGGGTATCTGTGAGATTCCACACGGGTTCCCTTTTCGGAGCAACGTCTCTATAAAATCTCCAAGCAGCTCCCTAAGCGAGGCCCGAGACCTGCGTCGGTTGGGGGGTTCCCCTGTAGGCAAGATCATAAAAGCCTCAGCTCCAGCCCACGAGGGCTTCTCTCTGACTGTCTCCCCTCATTCAGGAGCTTCTCCTGGCCTGTCCTCAGCTGGGCAAGTGGATCTGAACCTTCTCCTTATACACCTTACACAGCTTTGGTGCCTTCTGTTGTTCCCCTGGTGGATCCTGGCGATCTCTCCCAGGCGATATGCTGGAAACGTGAGAATCCGCTCCCTGCTGGGCTCCTCTCCACGGAGCAGGCGCATGCTCCCTGTGCCCAGCTGGCCAGCTCCATCCTGTCAGCCCCGGATCACAGAGACTTATAATAATTCTGTTTTATTTATGTTTTCTTCTAAGAGTTTGATAGTCTTAGCTCCTACACTCAGTCTTTGATCAATTCTGGGTTCATTTTTGTGTACAGTGTGTGGTACGGATCCAACCTCATTCTTTTGCACATAGATATCCAGGGCCTGAGCACCATTTATTGAAAATGCTATTCTTTTCTCATTGAATTTCCTTGGCATCATCTTCAGAAATCAATTGACCACAAATATAAGGGTTTATTTCTGGTCTTTCAATTCTATTTCATTGATCTGTGCATTCACGCTTATGCCAGTATCACAGTGGATTACTGTGCTGGGTATTCAGCTTAAAAATAGAAAGTGGGAGTCCTCCAACTTTGTTGTTCCTTTTCAAGATTGTTTTGGCTGTTATGGGTTCCTTGAATTTACATATAAATTTTTAGGATTAGCTTGTAAATTTCTGCAAAAAAGCTAGCTGGGATTTGTATGAAGATTGTGTTGAGCCTTTAGATGATGGAGAGTATTGCCACCTTAACACTATTGTCTTCCAATCCATGGTCTCTTTCTATTTATTTAGGTTTCCTTTAATTTATTTCACTGATGTTTTACAGTTTTCAGTGTACTAGTCATGCACTTCTTTGGCTAAACTTATTCCTAACTATTAATATTTTATTCTTTTTGATGCTATTGAAAATAGAATTGTTTTCTATTTTTGGATTATCCATTACAAATGCATAGAAATACAACTGATTTTGTATATTGATCTTGTACTTACAAACTTGTTGAACTGGTTTATTAGTTTTAATAATTTTGTAGCAGATTCCTTAATGTTTTCTATATTCAAATCATGCCATCTCTATTCAAATAATGACAGATATAGTTTTACTAATTTCTTTCTGATGTGGATGCCTTTTATTTCTTTTTCTTGCCTTATTAGGTATATAAGATCTCTTGTACAATTTTAAATGGAAATGGTGAAGGCAAATGCTTTTTTTAAATGTCTGTTGAGATGATAATATGTCTTTATTTCTTTATTCTATTAATATGGTGTATTTGATTGATTTGCAGACATTGAATCAGCCTTGCATTTCTGGGACAGATCTTACTCTGTCTGGGTGTCCAATCATTTTTAAAAATCTGTTCCTGCATTCAGTTTTCTAGTATTAATATTTTGTTGAGAATTTATGCATTTGCAGTCATAAGGGTAACTGGTCTTTAGTTTTCTTGTAATGTCTGGTTTTGGTATCAGGGTAGTACCGGCCACATAGAGTAAGTTGTGATATATTCCCTGTTCTTCTATATTTTGGAAGAGTTTGTGAAGGATTAGTATTAATTCTTCTCTGAATATTTGGTAGAATTCACCAGTGCAGTCTTCTGAGCCTGGAAGTTTTTTTTGTGGGAAAGTTTTGATTATGAACCAACTGTACCTAAGGGACATCTACAAAACACTCCACTCTACAACAGTAGAGTGCACATTCTTCTCAAGAGCGCCTAGAAAATTTTCTGATAAGACTATATGCCAGACCATAAAACACACCTCGATAAACTATAAGGAATTGAAATCAAACAAAGTATATGCTCTAATTGCAATAGAATGAATTAGAAGTTAACAATAGTAGGGACTTTTGGAAATTTCCAAGTATGTGGAAATTAAATAACATATTCCTAAATAACCAATGGGCCAAGAAGAAATTGCAAGGAAATTAGAAAATATATTTTGCTGAATAAAAATGAAGACACAAGATACCAAAACTTATGAGATGCAGATAATGCAGTGCTCAGAGGGAAGTTTATAGCCGTATACTCGTATAAAAAAAAAGAAACACCAAAAAAAAAAAAAAACTTTCTACCTCAAGAAATTAGAAAATGAAGGAAAAACTAACCTCCAAGGCAAAGAAAGGAACAAAATAATTAAGACAAGAACAAAGATTAATGAAACAGATATAGAAAAAAAGAACAAAATCTATAAAATAAAAAGTTGGTTCTTTGTCAAAATGAAAAAATTGACAAAAAGTTAGCTATATTGACTGGGAACATATAGAGAAGACTCAAATTACTAAAACCAGGAATGAATAAGGGGACATCACTACTGATCTTACAGAAACAAAGAGGATTATATGGGAATACCATGAACAATTGTGTGCCAACAGATTTCATGACCTAATGAAATAGACAAATTCCTAAAAAGACATCAGCTGTTGAAACTGACTCAAAAGAAATAGAAAATATGAATATACTTATACTAAATGATTATATTAACATTAAAAATGCACACAAATAAAAGCCCAGACACAGATGGGTTTCCCTGTGAATTCAAACAAAAATTTAGAGAACTAATATCAATCCTTAAAAAACTCTTCCAAAAATATAAGAGGAGGGAATGCATTTGAACTCATTCTACGAAGCTGATATTACCCTGATATCAAAACTGGACAAAGACGTCAATGTACATTACTCCAGTGATGGATACACTAGGAGCCCTGAGTTCACCACTGTGCAGTATATCAATGTAATCAAATTACACTTGTACCCCATACATTTATATACATTTAAAAAAGAAAAAAAGCAAAAGAAAACCATACCTTATAAACAGAGACACAGAATCATAACAAAATACTAGGAAACCAAGTCCAGCAATAAATAAAAAGGAATAGAGATCATGACCAAGTGGGATTTGTCCCAAAAGTGAAAAGTTTGCTTAACATCTGAAAATCAATTCACATAACACACTATGTCAATAGAATAAAAGGTAATAAACAAAAACCGTATGAGCATCTCAATATACACAGAAAGCATTTTACAAAAATTCAACACCTTTGTGTGATAAAAAAAACTCAACAATTTTTTTTGAGACAATGTGGGGAGATTGGAACCTTGGACACAGCTGGTGGGACTACGAAACGGAGTGGCTTCTTTGGGAAGCAGTCTGGCAGCTTCTTAGGGCACAAACGTGGAACTGCCCTGGACCCAGAAATCCCACTCCTAGGTATACTCCCAAGAGCAACAATAATGTATGTTCACAAAACAACCTGCACACAAATGCTCTTAACAACATTATTCGTAATAGCCCCAAGTTAGAAACAACTCAAATGTCCATCAGCTAATGAATGGGTAAACAGAACGTGGTAGATCCACACAATGGCATGTTACTTGGTGATTAAAAGGGAAGAAGTGTTGATATGTGCACAGTGTGGACGAACCTTGGGAACGTTGGGTGGAAGCAGCAAGACACAGAGGCCATGTACTGTGCGAATGTATTTACACAAAGTGCCCCAAATGGGCTGATCCACCGAGAGGCAAGTGGAGCAGCAGCTGCTGGGGCGGGTGGCAGGGAGAAATGGGAGGGGACTGCTAACGGGTGTCGGGTTACTTGTTGTCATGGTGGAAATGTTCTAAAATTGCCTGTGGTGGCTGCACAACTCTGTGAATATACTAAAAACCACTGAATTGTTCACTTTACCGAAGTGAATTGTGTGCTGTGTGAATTACATCTCCGTAAAGTCTCCATAAAGCCGTTATGTATAAAAAGAAAATTATATGGTTCCCAAATTATGAAGACCTTTGCCGCTTCCTTCCCAAAGTTTGTATTTCATTAGTTTTCTTTTCTTTTTTCCTGCTCCTTGAGGATCTACTACGATAGAATAGAAGAAGTGAAAATTGGCATCCCTGTCTGGTGGCTGGCGTTAATGAAATAACTTGTGAAGCTTGCTGTAGGATTCTGAAAGTCTCAATCATATTAAAGAAGTTGCTTTCTATTCTTTGCCAAGTGTTTTTTATCCTGAAAGGGTATTGCATTTTATCAAATGCCATTTTAAAAAGTCTATTTAGGTGATTATACGTGTTCTTTCCTATTCTGTTACTTTTGTGTTTCACAACAATGGATTTTCCTATGTTGGACTGTTTTAGGATTCCTGTGTAAAGCCCTACTTGGTAGTGATGTCCAATGCTAGATGCGAATTCCTTGTATCTTTTTTGTATTTTTGTATATATTTTTATGTAAGATTACTTCATAATTCTCTTTTCTTCTACTGTCTTGTCCAATTTGGGTATGTAAGTTGGGTATATGTCCTTCCTTTTAAAAATTTATTTTAAAATTTGCATACAGTAAAATCCACTCTTTTTACTATCTGGAGCTGTGAGTTTTGACAAATGGACAGTCATTTAAATATTGCAATAAAAATGTAGAACAGTTGCAACATCTCCCAAATTGCCTTATGTTGTCTTTTTGTGACCGACCCTCTCTCACTACCAACCCGTGACCACAGCGGCTCTGCCGCCTGTCCCCACAGCTTTGCTTGTTCAGGATGTCGTGCAAATTGAGTGCTGTCACCTGTAGGCTCTTGAGTCCGGCACCTTTTGCTCAGCATAATTTACGTGAGAGTCACTCATGTCGTGTGACTCAGAAACTTACTACTTCTGATTGCTGATCGCTATTCTGTTGTACGAGTAGTTGCTGGCTCCAGTGACGTGGCTTCCTCAGTTCGCCGTAGGCTTCTGACAGTCTCGGTAGGGTTAGAGAAGTTGCCTTTGTTTCTTTATGTATCTGTTGAAGAACGGTTGGGTTGTTTTCAGTTTGGGGGTACTATAAATGCTTATGTTCCAATTTTTCTGTGACTGTCGGTTGTAATTTCTTCTCACCCCAAGGAATGGGATTGCCAGGTCATTTGGTAAGTGAATGCTGAGCTTTGTAAGGAACCTCCAAACTCTTTTCCATAGAGGCTGCACCATTTTTGTTTCCAGGAGCGATGTTTGGGAGATGAAGTTGCTCTTTCTGCATGCCAGCTGCCACTCAGGATCGTAGGTGTTTGCTGTTGTTGGTTTTGTGTTAGTCTTAGTCTTAGTTTTAGTGACGCTAGCGGGTGCGGTGTTATCTCACTGTGCCTTAATTTGCGTTTCCCTGGTGACCAGTGACATCGAGCACTTTTCGTGAGCTTACTTGCCATGCAGATATTTTTTGCCTACTTTTATTTGGGGCATTGTTTTCTTATTGCCGAGTTCTGATAGTACTTTATGTATTGTACACTTAGGTCTTTTTTGAGACATGTGAATTGACAATATTTTCTCCAAGTCTGTGTCTTGCACAGAGCCACGTTTGTAATTTCTGTGGATTCTCATTTGCCTATTTTTTTCTGTTATGGATTGTGCTCTTGGTGTTCTGTCTAAGACTTCTTTGCCTGACCCAAGGTCACCAGGAATTTCCTCCTCTGATTTCTTCTAGAAATTTTATAGTTTACATTTTACATTTAGGTCTATGACCCATTTTCCGTTATTTTTTTGTAAAATGGGCCAAGGTCTCTGTCTCTCTGATGTCCCCTTGTTGAAAAGACCGTCCTTCCTCCACTGAGGCACCCTGCGCCATTGTCAACCATTGGTTCACCACGTTTGTGTTTCTGGACTCTGCTTCCATTGATTAATGTGTCCTTTGCCAAATGCCACATTGTCCCCATTCTTGTAGCTTTGTAATAAGTCTAGAAATCGGTGTGGTTTCATTTTGTTCTCCACACAATTGGTCTATTTCTGTTCCTTCGCCATTCCATATAAATTTTGAATGCTTATTAACCTTTATTTGTTTGATACATTAACTTCTTATAGATGTAAAAATATTCTCAATATAAAAGTGGGTTTGGAAAATTCTACAAGTTTGTGGTTTTTATTATTTTTGGCATCTTTTATTCTATGATGTTCATTTTTAATCCCTATTGAAGGGTTTTGCCTTAAGTTACATTTCCTCTGCGACTTGCTACCTTCCTCCTTTATGCAGTATTTTTCTTGTATATATTTTCCACCTCTTTATTTTCAGCTATTCTGTGTGATTGGTTTTCGGATATGTTCCTTCTAATCAGGAATTAGGTTTAAAAATCCAGTAAAGTCTTCGAGGCCGCCAGGCCCATTGCAGGCCCGGAGTTCCAGGGCCTCGAGGGCAGGACGGCTTCAAGGGAGGGGCCCAGGGCGTCCGTGGGACCCTGGGGCCGCTGCCCAGGGCTGCCTCGAGTCTCTGCTCCCCGAGACCTGGCGCAGAGCCCCTCGGCCTCAGCCGTGGCTCCGGCAGGCCCTGGTGCAGCCGCTGGGGCTCAGTGAGGGGCCCGGTGCCTCCATGTGGTGCTCATTCTGCCTGCTGAGCGCAGGGGCTGTCGAGCCACTGCTGTCTCCACCTACCTGGCAAAGGATGTCTGGGACAGCCGGGGGCCCAGGCAGACACCTGCCGCAGGTGTCAGAGCCCCCACTAGGCAAATGCCCAGTACAGCCATGGGGCTGGGCTGCCAGGAGCCTTGGGGCCCAACCCTGCCCCGGTGTGTGCAGAGGGAGGGACACGGAGTCTCAAGCCTGATGATTTAGTGTCGTTTGCCCTGCTGGGTGTTGGACTCACTCGGGACCTGTTACCCCTGGGTCTTGCCTGTTTCAGCATTTTGGAGTGGAGATGGCCGTCCTGGGCCCGCCCACAGTTGCACTCCGGAAGCCAGTGCCTTGTCTGGTTTCCAGGCTCACAGCTGGAGGGATTTGCCTCGGGATGAATTGAACCTGGCGTCTCGCCCACGTGTTTCGAGGAGACTTTGGGCTCAGACTTTAGTGTTGAAGCTGGAACGAGTTAAGACCCTGGGATGGAATGAGTGTGTTTTGTAGGCGGGAAGGATGTGAATTGGGAGAGGCAGCGGCAAAATGCTGTGGTTTGAACGTGTCTCCTCCCAAATTCAGGTGTTGTCAATGTGGGGGGGTGAGGAGGTGGTGAACTCGATCACGCCCTTAAACAATGAGGTTTCAGGCCTCCTGCTGTGCGGGACGCGGCATCCTTCCCTGGGGAAGACGCAGCAAAAAGGCGCCGTGTCGGACGCAGAGAGCAGCCCTCACGGACGCCCAAACCTGCCGCCACCTTGATCTTGGACTTCGAAGCCTCCAGAACGGTGAGAAAAAAATTTGTCTGTTATTTGTGAATTACCCAGGGCGCCATCTGTTAGAGCAGCACGAAGGGACTGAGACAGTGTTTTTTGGACTTTTACTCCATGATTTTAGTCCTTTTGCATTTGGTGTGATCACTCGTGGGTTGGACTAATGTCCTGTTTCTGCTGTGTTTTTAGCTTGTCATCATTTTCGTTTATTTTTCCTCCTTGCCTTTCGCTGCATTAGCAGCACTTTCTAAATTCCTTTTTCCTTTACGGGTTTGGCGGTTGTTTGTCATAATTACACTATTTTAGTGGTTTTTCTTTACCTTTTAAACATTAAATATTTAACTACACATTTCCTAGTGAAATCCAAGTATCTCAGTATGGGCGTCTATTTATTCATGTCAGCCCTCCACGAACTCCTGAAAATCTCAAGTTCTATGTTAATGTGCTAACCACGAGTTTATTTCCCATTATTCGAAAGGGAAATATTTATAGTGCATCACACATAAATCCAGAACTCTCAACCAATTTCCTAGAGTGTTTCTAAAGCAGCAAAATGCCTGTATAAAACTAAAAACCTAGCCTAGCAGGACATAAAATGTTGAAGTGTCGGTTCCAGATCACCAGCACTTACGATGGTTGTTAGCAAGGCAGTGCTTTGCAGGCGGCGATATATCCAGTTTGCACGCTGCTCCTCAAACATTATCTTTGCCACCCAGCGTGGCAAATAAAAATGGAAATATATACACTTTTTGGAAAAATGCAGACTGCAATGGACTGATTGGCACCCCTTAAAATTCGTATGCGGAACCCTAATTCTAATGGGAAGATATTTGTAAGTGGGTTTTGGGAGGTAACAGGTGGTGAGGTGGAGCCCTCCAGAATGGCTAAGGCCCTTGGGGCCGAGGCCAGCGAGCGGGGCAGCTCTCTTCCTGCCAGGTGAGGATACGGGGACGTTGAGTCAGGAAGAGCATCCTCCGCAGAACCAGGCTGTGCAGACCTGGCTGCCAAGTCTCTGTAACTGTGGCAAGTAGGGGGTGGTCGTTTGAGCCACCCGGTCTATGAAGGCTTGTTTAGCCCAGACTCGGGCACAGACTGCAATGTCTACTAAAACTCAGAGTGAATTCCCGTGATGAACTCCGGCTCCCCGGGCGACGTGGAGACTCGCAGCTCCAAGCCCGTGGGGGAAGAGAGGGCTGAAGGCAGGAGGCGGCTGCTGCGTGTCCTCGTGGTGGAAGCGGCGGGTGGAGGGTCCTGGTGAGAAAGGGGGGCTTGGGGCAAGTTGTCACACCCAGAAGAGCCATCAGGGGCTCTTCACCATGCGGAGGCTGCTCCCGAGGAGGGGGCTTGCGAGCTCTGCAAGGGGCTGCTCAGCTCTCCGGGATGACACAGTTGCGAGGTGCGGTCTAGCCTGTTGTCTCCGTGTTCACTTTCGTAAATTTACTTTATAAAGGTCTGAGGAGACGTCAGGCTGTTTTCTCTTCCTTGTTTTGAAGCGTCCCGCCACACCCGGGGACACGCGAGGCCAGTGTAGAACGCACACTGGCACGGTGCTCGCCGAGCACCGCCTCCCTCCAGCCCAGCAGGTGTGTCCCCAACGCACGTCCCTGCCCTGGAAACTGGGGGGCACCTCAAGATGTTCACACGTACAACTCTGACATTCTGCCAATGTTGTTTGGGACAGAACCTGAGACTTCCTGTGTGTGTTGTCTTGTTTAAAGTGTGTAATTGAGTCTTTGAGACGTAGACATAAGTGTTTCCTACATAAGGAATAACTGAGAACACGGCACTGGGAGGTGCTGGGCTCTGTGACGGGAGTGCACGAAACCCAGGAAGGCCTCCCGGGAGGCGTTGGGGAAGGAGGCTTGCTGCAGGGGTGCCCCTGTTTCTGCCTGTTCTCCAGCGTGACCTCGGCCTCAGCGGAAGTCACCAACCCGCGGACCACTCTGCTATGGCCCTTTCTGTGACTGTTCTGCAATTTGATTTTACTTTAAAAATCCCCAAACGTGTTATTATTTTATAAGCCAATATTCAGTTAAATTCCTCAGTGTGTAAATTATCCACATCTAAGCTTTCTCATTTCTGACATGCTACGAGCTGTCTCTGGGGGCTCTTTCCCTCTCGGGAGAGAATCCTTGCACGGTTCTTACGGTGAGAGCGTCTTTGGTGGTAAATCATTTTAGTCTTCGCAAGCTTTTATTTTCTCTTTTTCTTGAATAATTGTTTATATTGGTACAAGAGGCAGATCAGTAACTATTTTCCCTTAGCCTTTTGAAGACATTAGTCCATTCCATCTCTACCCTGTTGATAAATCTACAGTCTGCCTAGTTCCTAACCCTTTAGAGGAATCTGGCTTTTCTCTCTGGTAGCCTTTAAGAGTTTCCGCTTTCACCCTGCTTTTGTGCAGTTGCACTCTGCTGCGTCTACAGGTGGATTTTGGTTCGTTTGTCCTGCTGTGCATTTACACTGCAATTTTGAACTGAGGAGTCATGTTTTTCTCTAATTCTGAAAAAAAAACATTAAACGATTAGCTCTTCAGATAGTGCATCTCTTTCTTCCTCTGGAATTATTTCATAGATAGAGGGTCTCCCTGACTATCCTTTATCTCCCATCTTCTTGCGTGTGAACGTGCAGATAAACACGCCTCAACCAACCTACGATGCCGTCGGTGGACGGAGGAACTATTTTTCCCTGTGCCACTGAAAGAAAGTTGCCAAAGGTGAGGAGTCTAACAGCAGACCCCTATGAAAACTGAGGACCCCAAAGGGGTGCAGGCTCGCTGTAGGAGTACATTAGAAACAAACCCACCTGGAAGAAAGGGTGGCAAGGAAAACGGACGCTCTCCCATAAGATTTCAAACCCCAAACTTGTACACACTCAAGTTATAGCTTGAGTTCAAATCTTAATAATATGTTTTAATTTGAAGTGACCTTAGGTCAGCGGTACCTTCAGGTGGCTGGTGGGGCAGAGGTAGATTCTCTCTGGAAAGTGTCTCCAATTTAGACCGAGAGTGGTTGCAAGTCATTTTCAATTGTCACGTACACTCCCATTTCAGATAAATTAACATGAGAAAATGCATGTAGAGCAATGAAATGCAGCGTGTGTGTGACGTGCACACGCACAGAGTCACGTCTGTGTATCTGCAGAGTCATTTTGTCTCTGTGCCATTCTAGGTGAGCTCCTCAACATTCTCTCCAATTCACTAATTCTCTCTTTAACTCTATTCTACCTAAAACATATTTGCCTTATCACATATTTTATTTCAAGGGCTATATGTTTAATTTCCTAGTTTTCATTTCATATAGACATCTGTTGTTATTTCTTATATGCCAGTTTTATTTTTGTATAGTTTCTTGTGCTTTTAAAAGTACATTTTCTCTCATTCACCTCTGTTATCTCTTTAAGCACCCTAAACATAATTATGTTAAAGTCTTTGACAACTTGTTCCACACACTTCATTTCACCTGGAGCCATTCATGTTCTGAATGTTGATTTTGTATCTATCCTCCTGAGCACTGGAGCACTCCTGTGCTGAGTGAGACGGGAGCTTCTGGCTCTTCTTCCCCAGCTCCACTTTCCTTCTGTGTCCCTCCTTCTAGAGCAGCTGTGCAATTGTCCCCATCATCCTGGGGCTGCTAGGGCTGTGCGGGTGCCACGTGGCTGTCTTCCCCTCACATGTCTCTGTCACTGGGCTGTCAGCTTCCTGGTCCTTCCCAGGCTGGCCACTTCTCACTGGGTCCCATAGATTCTTCCCTCTCCATGTCTTTTCTCACTTATTTATGCAACAGACAACTTTGAGCACCTACTATGTACCAACCTCTGTCCCATCTCTGTCTCCTTTTAACTATCCATTTTATGGAGATGGGTTATATTTTATTATTTATACTAAATAGTTTTAGGAGTTTTATTTCATTTACAAGAAGGTGAGTGAATGGTGCATATTTATCTGAAAAATTCTTCTTGCTCCTCTGACCCTTAGTGGATTACTTTATTTTCTATAAATTGCTGGCCTTCTGTGATAATACCATGCCTTGTTCTTGTACAGCACTTTGCAACCTACAGATGTTTTCAACTCAGTTGACTGTCTTGACCAGCTATGATATGAAACAGGTGTGACGGATATTGGTCCTTTTGTACGGAGGGTGCACCTGAGGCTCAGAGAGTGTAGGTCTGCTCCAGGGCCACCAGCCAATAAGGAGCAGAGCAGGGTCCCACCTTAAACCCAGTCTCATGGCTCAGATACCTGCATTAGACTCTGCAGCTGGGAGGCAGGCTGTCACCTGGGCAGGGGTCACATTTTACTTCCTGGTATCCCTGGTCATACCGAGCACACTGCTGGACATGGGATGTATTTACATAAACGAGATGTTTGCGGGCTGCCTGGGAGAAAGCTGGTATCGTGTGTCTCAGTGAGGGGTTGTGTCTGAACCCACAGGGCAGGTTCCTGTGCCCCCTGCGGCCCCACAAGGGTGTCGGCCCAAAGGAGGAGCCGCGGGACCCGAAGGAAGGTATGTAAGTGAGCCAGGGAGACCCGGCTGCCCGTGGGCCCCTCATTCCCTAACGAAGGAGGATTTATGGCCCAGCCGCGGTCGTGGGGATTCAGGACCTCTCCGTACGTTCAATTCGAAAAGTCAGTAGGTATCGATTCACGTTGCTGAGCTGACTGGAGGCAGAGGTGGTATTTATTTGGAGCTGTGCTCCTGATGTAATAATACTTAGATTACAATATTTTCTGTAATTACTTAGAAATGACAATGCATATTGAGTTAGTGATAAATCAGAGGCAATTTAAATAATGTCATCAGGAACTGAGGAGCATAAATTCTGTGGGTTTATTCCCAGCCAACGGGCCGTTGCTCCAAAGGACAAACGGTGTCGCCGATACCCAGAGTGGCCCAGGGGAGCGGAGGGGGCTGAGGCCCTGGCCTGGGGTGTCCTGCTGTGTCAGCAGAGCCGCTCTGGGTGCAGCCGGCACGAGTGGGCCGGAGCCCGCAGCGCAGACCGCGTGGAGGGCGCAGTGGTGGCGGGGCTGTAGGACGGCGTGGCCTGGGCAGCAGCAGCCAGGGAGGAGCACGCCTGGCCAGGTGACCTGGGACTCACGACAGCACCGGCACCTGCGTCTCTGCGCAGTGCTCAGGCTGCTCGCTCGCCTCCCCTCCACCCCCCTCGCTGCGCACTCGTGCAGGGCCCTGGGGCTTCCTCTAGCAAGAGTTCAGTTTCTCCAAAAGCCCGGTAGGGCACGGAGGAGCTCAGTGCAGGTTCCAGAGCCCCACGGGAGGGTCCTAGTTCCCTTCAGGGCTGGGTGGGTGCTGTGGGGAGAGAAAGCAGGTGGTGGTTGAGCCCCCACCATGTGACAGGCACTGCGCTGGCCGCCTTCTTTATGGAATAGATTATTAATAAAACCGGCTTGCAAGAAACAGAAACCCCCTAGACTCTTGGATCCTTTACAACTTGGATTGTGGTAAAGGAGAAGTCGAGCTGGTGGCGGCCTCTGGTGTGTTGAGGGCAGGAGTGTGGACTGGACCTCAGGAAGGGGTGGGGTCAGGAGTCAGGAGAAGTGACCAGAGTCTCTCTCCATCCCACCGGCTCTTCCCGGGCGCCCCGGCTGCACTCCTCCTCCGACTCAGTCGTGTGCTCCCTGCTCCCTGCGGCCCCCGTCCCACTGGTGCATGTCTGGCCTCTGGGAGACACAAACTCATCTTGGGCTCAATCCTGCATTTTGCAGGAGGGTCCGGGGTTCACCCTAGTTCCACTGGGGTAGTGTCACGCACAGAATGACTGTCTTTGTCCCATGGGTGTGGACCAGGTGTCGGCTAAGGGGTCTGTAATTTCAAGGGTGTCGGCTACGTTGATGCCACGTCACTGCATGACCCACAGCCCGCAGGGCGGATTTCGTATGGCTGTTGCCAGTGGGGACCTGAGAGCCGACCGTGCCCATGTGAGATGAGCCATGCCCAGCGGGGGCCGAACGCACGGCTGCCGGGTGCAGGGCGGATGCTGTGTCCCCCGCCGCCCTCCCTCCCCCACCGCGTGGCTCTGTGCTCCAGTCGGAGGAAGCGGTGTAAGCAGAGGGCCAGAGCCTGGCAGCTGGCACAGCAGCCCCCGTTGGCATTTGGAAGGTGTCTTTGTGGAGTGTTTTCTTCCACGCGGGTTAGGTGAGACGAGCCTTCGTCCTGCTGGTGGCACCGTGAGAGTCCACAGCGCAGGCCGTCTGCAAGGACATTCAGCGCAGCCACAGGAGGGGACAGGGAGGAGGATGTGAGCCCTAATGTGGGAATAAGGTGGAGAATGAAGACAAGGACCCAGAGCAAGAGGATCCCAAACTCGATGACAAACAAAACAGGAATCGATTTAATTCCTGTACGGGAGAATCCAGACTGGCTTCCTCTTCCCACGCCCTGCTGGTCCCACGCCTGCGCCTGGGACCCCCGTTTCTCACCCAGGGCAGTTCAAGACCCAGCCTGCAAGATGCCGGATCATCCAGACCTGCGTTTCCCTCTCCTGGCACAGCGCTGAGGTCCCGACGCCATCCGGGGGCTCCCGCACCCTCCGCCCCAGCACGGCCCGGCCTCCGTGCGGCCACACAGCTCTGCTCGCAGGGGGCACGTGCAGGAAGCTCAGGGGCCCTCAAATTGGGGTCGATTTTCTTCTTTCTAAATAACTTGAATTTTTTTTCCTTCCAGTGCTCAAATTTTCTAAGCTACTTGATATTTTAAGAGCATGAAAATGACTGTGGTTTTGAATTGAGCTCATTGCTCTGGAAAAGAAAATAACTGTGCTGGAATCAGAGCCTGGTCGGGAGGAAGAGCGAGGAGGTTCCGATCAAGGCCGTTGTCACCTCTGCACCGAGAGCCACGTTGTCCTGTGCTCGTCACGCTCAGGTGCCCTCGGAGTTGCAGAGACCCAGCGTCAAGTGCCAACCCTGCCTCTGGAGACTGGGTGGCCGACCTTTGGCGAACGTCTTCACATTTCTGGGGCTTGTTTTCTCATTAAAACATATATAAAAAAAGAGATAATTGGGTCTACATCAGAGGATGGTTAGAACAAAATGAAGAAAACATGCAAAACAGCTGCACACTTTAGAAAGTCCTCTATAAATGTACCGTCCTTATTCATGGCACTAATAATCGTTATTGCTAGTCATTCCTCTCCCAGACATCTATCTGGAACCTACTGTGTGCAGACTCCCTGTGCTACATGCCAGAGGAAGGAACTGGGGTGAAACTGTCTGCTTGCAAAATTGATGGTGTTTTTCTTGTAGGCTTGTTCTCCTGGAAATAAAATCACTATTCAGTACCTGGGACATTACAATAATACATTTTAATGAAAACTTGATTAATTTGAAATGATTGCTTTGTTGTAAGTATAAGGGGAAGAAAATCATTGGAAATTGGCAAATGGGGAGAGAAAAATGCTTTTATATAAGGACATAGGAGAGACGTATCGAGGCCATGAATATTTCTAAAATAAGAAAACATAACATTTGAATTCGTAAAGTTATTTCCTTAATTTGGAGGGCTGTTTCAACGTGTGCCCAAACAAAAATAAAAGGATCAAGCTCTGCAGCTTGCGCAAACGAATGAGGGAATCAGTGCAGGCTTTTTATTTTTTTAGACTGTTTTCCAGCGGGATCCAACGGCGTGGGTTCATCCGGGGCTTCGGTTCTTGCAGTTCTTGTGGAAAAACTCACAGGTCTCAGCTAAGTGACCATTCGGGCTGGACGTGCCTCCCCGACACACCCCGCAGCCAGGCTGCTCCGACGTAGCTCTCTGGGTCCCGGCGGGCAGAGGAGAGGGGCTCGGATGAGGCCAGAGGCAGCGGCGGATCAGAGGGGCCGAGTCGGAGTCCTGGCTCTGCCATTTGTCACCCTCTGGTCCTGGGCAGGTCCTGGCCCCAGAGCCAGACGCAGCGTGCGGTGTCGCGCATAGGTTGTCTCATTTAATCTTCCACATGGTCCCCGGATCCAGTCCCTTGGTGTAGATGCTTATGTCACCTGCCCCGGGCCGTGCTGCCAGGAGGAGGAGGAGGAGGAGGAGTCTGCGCGAACCTCGGCGTCTGACTTCGCCGTCCCTGCTTTTAGGCGATGTGCTACCCCAGATTTCCGCCTTGCTGCGTTCCGCTCTGACAGTTTTCCCAGCCTGCAGAAAAATGCCCTGATGCACACAGCAAGTCCATTTCCATTCGCTGCTTTTATTTTGAATTCATTTATCAAATCTCTTGATGATTATTGTGCATCTCTTTATCATGCCCAGCCTATTAATAAACAGACTTGTAAACGTACTTTGACGATATTTTTCTGCACTTTGAGAACTTGCAGATTTATGCTGTGTAGTGTTTTCTTTCTGTTTTGTCTTTGGATTGGTCCCATTAACAGGGTAGAGTGCAGACATATGGGTCTTATGTAAAAAAAAAAAAAGTGAATTTATAACAGCTTTTCTGTGATTAGGGAAAGAAACAGCCTTAAGTCAAGGGAGCTATTTGGAGCAGAGAGGTTTTTAATTAGGGTGATATTCCGGAGCCGAGTGACGGAGCGTTTCTGACTAGCAGAAGCCTGGAGAACGTTCCCTTGGAAGGGCATTGCGTGTACCCACCGCCAAGCTGATTTTTCAGGGAATTAAGCCCCGCACCCAAACTGGCAGAGGCGTGGAGCAGTTGTCCAGCTGAGCACGGTGCAAAGTGGTTTGGAACACAAACGACTATCTAGGGAATCAGGCCAGGTGGAGTGCCAGGCTGGGCGGTGTGTGCTGGTCGGCAGCGATGCTCTCTGCCCAGGGCGTGGTCCTGGGGGCTGCTCACCTTGGCCCCGAGCAGGCTGCCTCCCGGGGGATGGCAGTCTCGTGCCACTGTACCTGGCTTTAAATGAATTCAGAGTAACGTTATTGCTCCTGTTGCTGGGGTCAGGAAGTGCCCTGCCACCCACGGGGACATCTGCTGGACTGCTGCCCTCTTCCTCCTCCGTCCTGTTCCTCCCTGGCCTTAGCTCTGACGTGGTCGTCCCTGGGACCCTTCCCCTCCTGACCTCTCCCCAGCTAGGGAGAAACACAGATTTGGAAAGACGTGACTTTTGGTGGAATCCGCTCTCTGGTGGACAGCACGGTGTAGCAGAAAGGGCATTTTCAGTAAGTAATGGCTTTGTTGTTTTCATAAAAACGGTAGCTACTAATTATAAAAACAGTTCAGACCGTGTGTATAGAAGAAACAACAAATTACCTAAACTCCTGCCATTCAGAAATAATCACACAGCTGGCGACTTTTCCTGTTATCTGCCTCGACATGACAAGTAGCCCTGAACATGGTGGCATTAGACGAAAGCCGCCTTGTACCTCTCATGGGATCCGCAGGTCAGGAATGTGGACCCGGGGGTGTGTCTCTTCTCCATGGTGTCTGAAGCCTCAGCTGGAAAGACCTTCATGGGTGGGGTGTGTCAATTGCCTGGGCAATGGAATATTCCAGAGCTTCCTTCACTCCGGTGTCTGGGATGACTCAAAGGCTGGACTCAGCAAAAACAGTCACCCAGAGTGCTTTGCATGGCCTTTCCGTGTGGCTCGGGCATCACACGCTGCGGCTGGGTTCTGAGAGGGGGGTGCCCCAAAGGGCAGAGAGGACCCAGGGACCCAGGCAGAAGCTGCACGGCTTCCACGGACCCCCTGGAAGCCACAGGTGCTGTTTCCTCCGCGTTCTGCTGGGTACAAGTGGGTCACCGAAGCCCCCAGTCAAGGGAGGGGAATTTGATGCCACCTCTTGATGGGGAAGAACAAGTCACACTGCCGGAGAGCATTTTGGGATGGAAGACATTGTTGTGGCCATCTCTGAAAAGTCCACTCTGCCCCTAGACTATCTTTCCAGAAAATTCTTTAGGCGTGTGTATGAATATAGGACAGACAGCTGGTGGCACCTGCAATTTATATAAAACCTACACAGGTAGATCTGCAGATAGAAATACTTTCATAAGAATGTAATTACTTAGTCATGCTTTTAAAAATACAAATTAATGAACTTCACTTGAATTTAGCAGGAGAGGAAGAAACCGACGTAAAATTGAAAGATTTGCTGAACTTCAGATCATTTCTTTAACCACAAGAGAGATTAGTTCTTAAGTGATCTAAGAATAAAGAAATAAATTACGAAAAACATTAAAGCATGGACTCATTATCTTCTGCAATACATTTGCCCCGTTTCAGACAGGATCAGCTCCCTGCTGGGAACATGCAGTGACTGCGGTTTCCACACTGTCACCCTTTCCTGCCCCTTGGCCCGGGTTTTGTGCTTATGTCATTTCTACTTGCCTGAGTGTGACAGGGACGGTCTCGTGCCATGTGGTTCCTCGGGGTTTAGTCTTAGTGCTGTGTCGACGTGGACGCAGACGTCGGTCACCCCTTCCTGCAGGCATTGGTTCGTGCTTTTTGTTTTCGTCCGCTCGGGGGACGTCTGCATTCCCGTCCTCCTTTGCTCCGTCTCTTGGTTGGATGCATCTCACTGGACTGATTTGCATTCGGAAGAGCTCGTGGGTGCTTCGGTTCCCAAATTCTTTAACAGTGAAGCGTTAGCTTGCTGCCGTCAACCTGTAGTTGCCCCCGGCTGGGGAAACTCCGTGTCTTTGGGCGCTGAAGGTCGCTGGGAGGTGGCCGACCTGCTTCCTCTGCCGGGTTCACCTGCCCCTTTCCTGGTTGCCCTCTGTGGCAGGGTGACACTTTCACACGAGGGATCTGTGGCCTGAGGACATGGGGGACAGTGAAGAAGTGGTGGCCGGGCCTGGGGATGCCTGTCCTGGGCCCCAGGTGCTGCCTGCAGGACTGTTCAGCTCCTTCACACCCCACCCCTCCATTGGCCTTGGGGCTGGGGCTGGGGCTGGGGCTGGGCCTGGGCGGGGCGAGGGGGCGGGGGGGGGGGGGGGGGGGGCGGGGGGAGGGGCACTAAGAGCGTTCGAAGCTCCAGCCACCAGGCAGTCCTGCCCGGCTGGAAAGCACAAGCTCCACATTAGATCATTGAAATTGGGAGTGAAACCCCTGGCTTTGGTCACAGGTCCCTTTGCTTGGCTTGGTTTGTCCTTGGGGGTGGCGTGTTCTCTCTGGGGTCCCCAGGATGTTGTGGAGACTGAGGCAGGGCAGAACTTAGAGGTACAAGACCCTTTTCCGCCTTAAAATGCCTTTGGGGTAGATTTTAAAATGTCCCTTACTGCTCTCTATACCTCAGTTTCCCCACTTGTAAGACAGAGGCTTTGATATTCCCCACCTGGAAGGGCTGTTGCCGGCGTTGGACGAGTTGTTGCAGGAATGCTTGGGACCCGTCTGGAACAGAGGAGGGGCCACCTGGAAGCCACTCCCACTGCCATCAGGGTCATCATTATTGTTCCTTTGTTAGGGCCAGGAAGTGCCCTGCCTCCGAGTTCCCACCTCCTCACCTGGCAGGGTCTGCACGCCAGGCCGGGGCAGCCCACCTTTGAGTCCCCGTCTCCACCTGTGGGCTGTGGACACGGCAGTGATTTGACCGGTCTGGGCCCATCGGGTGCCGGGAGGATGAACCAAGGAGGCCGCACAGGCCGGAGCTCACCCGCCTTCCGTGCCTTGCCCCGGGCTCTGCCATTGCCGATGGCTCTGGGGCGTCTGCCCTGCCCAACCCGAGCCACTAACTACACGGAAATAGAAATATTTTCAGAGCCCTCGTCTGGCCCAGGCGCTTTCCCAGAGAAATCTCAGTGACGCTTCTGCAGACACTGTTGTCACTGCTGTTCTCAGGACGAGGGAGCCAGAGGGTCGGGGTGCTGCACCCAGGGGGCTGGCTGAGCCGGGGTTCGCACCCAGGGCTCTGGCTCACACCCCGCTGCCCCGTGGCCGGTGTGCTGCGGGAGGGTGGGCCGTCCTCTCCTGCAGCTGGCGGCCCTGCCCGAGGTGTGTGCTTAGCCCAGGCCTGTGAAATTGGACTGAAGATTCTGAGGGGATCACAGAGCCCAGAGTCTGTAGCAGGTGCCGCGAGGTCTAGAAAAGCATTTCAAGCTCTGCTCTGAAGCCATTGTTAGCACTACCGATGCAAGGAGAATCGTCGTGCTTGGGAAGGGTGAATGTCGTGGTCAGCAGAACAGGGGCCCCGAGACAGCCCGTGCTGATCCCCAGACCCGGGAACATGTCAGGTCACATGGCAACAGGGAGCCAAGGTTGCGAATGGAACTGAGCTACTTGCGATGGGAGGTCATCTGCGTTATCTGGGGGGGCCCAACGTCATTGCAAGGGTCCTCGTAGGAGGCAGGCGAGGGACTCGGAGTCGGGGAGAGGTGAGGAAGATTCCAGCTGCTGCTGCTGGTTTGCAAAGTGAAAGGGGCCTCGGGCCAAGGAGAGCTGCAGCCCTGGGAGCTGGAAAGCGCACGGGAGCCGGAAAACCCACGGGACGGCTCCCCCTGAGCCTCCGGGAGGATCTGCTCAGGACGCTCACATCAGACTCCGCCTCTAGAGCCGGGGATTCCAAGTCTCTGTCGCTTGTCACTGCAGCCAGAGGAAATGAATGCAGGTGGCCTGGCGCTGTGCTCGGCCCACGCGGTCCCAGGAGCAGGGCTGGCGTGGCGGACGTGTATGTACGAGGCGCTCGGTGCCCTCGGGCTTGAGGGGCAACACGGCACAGCCACGGTGTGCGGCCGCCCCTGTGGGCCCCAGCCCAGCGAGCCCAGTGTGTGCCTGGCTTCTGTTCCTTCTTATTTGATAAAGTTAAACAGCAGCTGTTCATGGGGAAGAACTTTTACCTATAGTGACCTTTAAGAGGACTGTAGTTATGACAAGCACCAGGTGTCATGAATGTTTAGAAATATTCTCCGGATAGATTTCCTTACATTGCCTTCCTCATCCACACCAAGCCAACGCACATCCTCGCAGCCCCCACACAATGCACACGCCTCAAACACAGGGACGTCCTCGCGGCCCGAGTGCAGGGCCTTTCTGAGGCTGCCCAGGGGGGGCACAGCACACTGCCCTGAGTGACCTGCCGGGTCGCGGTGAGGGTGCTGGGGTGGCCTGAGGACGGCCACCCTCGGATGTGCGGACCCCAAGCCGGCCGTGGGGAGGCTGTGAGGGCAGGCCGGGGTCCTGGGGGCACCGAAGAGACCACCCGAGCCAGGCAGGGGCAGAACAGGGTCATCAGGGGGATGGGGAGGAGTGTGCTCCTGGCAGATGGCCCCGGGTGCCAAGGCCAGAGCTGTGCACCAGCAGGGCCTGCGAGTGTCTCCCCGGGGGGTCCCTCTGCTCACGGGGTCCTGAGTTTTCCCCAGGTCACACTCAGGGGAACCATCAGCCCGAGACCCGAGGCGGGGATGGAGGAGCATATGGTGCCAGGACCTCAGAGGCCTGAGGGCAGCGGCAGGGTGCACAGGCTGTGGTCTGGGGGCCCCTGCCGGGTGCCAGCCCTCTCTGCCCTGTGTGTCAGCCTCGGTGGCCAGGAGGGGAGGTGGAGTTTGGGGAAAGGACAGATCCTAAAAGGATCTGGACAAAAAGGACGGGCCGAGTGCAAACAGCCCGTGGACCGTGCTTGGTGGGAAGCCCACGGCCGATCTCGGCTCGAGGCTGGGGCTTTGCGAGGTGCCTCGCTTCTCTCTGGACCATCACTGGGGTTTCCCCCACCTCTCCCACCTGTGCTGCCTGCACGGGCCCTTCCCTGTGTGACGGGGACTCAGGCCCTGGGTGTCCCCAGGCGGGCCTCCACGACCAGCAGCTGGGCTGGCGGAGGCTCTGCGTGGGGTCAGGAACGTCACTCGGTGTGTGGCCCCTCCCTCCAGCCTGCAGTGCTGGGCTTGGATGTTATTTTCGTGCACGCAGGTGCTGTGAAAGCCGTGCAGTTGCTGTTGTCTGTTACTGCCCATGATGCTGGCTGAGGACGTGTTTCTTGCAGAGTTGGTGGCACTCTGCTCCCGGAGCTCAGGAGCAAGGTGACCTGAGGACCCCTGTGCTCACCTCTCTCGCCTGGTTGGAGAGACTCTGGGGACCCTGCTTGCTGGGCTAAGGACAGTCAGTTCTCCGCTGACCGCCGGCCTCGATGGTTCCCGTGTTGTGCACCTGCTGCGTCAGCGACTCGGTGCCTTCTGTTTCCTCCCCGCCAAAGGGGCCGTGACGCGCCGACACCTGCACACGATGGTGAGGACGAGTGCTTGGAACGCTCACCGCTTCCGCCTGGTGCTCGGCCCTCCTCTCGCACCTCCTCAGCTGTCCTTGCCAACCGCTGCCCCGCGTGCTGCGTGTCACCCGCCACCCTGGCTCACGTCACCGCTGTCCTGCTGGGGGAGCTGCGTGGAGACGCCTGGAGCCAGGAAGGCCCAGACTCCGGTCTGGGCGGCCGGCAGGAGCGCAGGCCGGGCACCCAGAGTGACGGCGCGGCTGGAGGCACAGGCTGCGCAGACAGACGGATGCACGGGCAGAGCCGAGGCTGCAGCTCGGTGGCTCTCTCACCAGCTGTGACCCTTGGCCAGGACACTGACCCCTCTAAGACTCTTTTGTCAAAGGGAGACATTATAGCACCTGCTTTGCAGGTGTGCAAACTACTCCAACCAATCTGTGCAATACAGGGGCCTCCCACCCTCCACTTTCCCACACCCCGTTCTGCCTGTGACCGTCCCACCCAATGCCCCACCAGCGTGGGCCCTGCCCAGCCCCATCCCGCACACACCAGGCATGGCCTGTGCCCTGTGAAGGTTCTCCCCGGGTGGGACGTGGCACCTGCTGGCGTGGAACGTGGCGGGGATGAAGCCCCTCGGTCTGCCTTCCCTGGAGAGCAGACCCTGCTGTGTTCTGAGGGGGCACAGCCCAGGGGCAGGAGTGAGGGGCACGTGGGGAGCAGGGAGGGAGGCAGAGCCAGGGGGACACACAGGTGGTGTCTCTGCAGCCCCCCTGAGCAGGCCGCGGAGAGCCACCTAACCGTGTCCCTGGGCGAGACCCGGGGTTGGTGGGAGGAGGGAAGAGAATTTATCGCTTGACTCACTTATTGGTTAGAAGTTTCCCAGCTGGAGCACCTGGGGTGGACCTCTCAGTGTCATCAACTGGGAAGCCAGTCATCCATTCATTCATTTGTCCACCCACCCACCCACTCACCTGTACGCGTCGGACATCCGGGGCTCCCTCTCCCCACCTGCCTTCCCTAACCGCACCCTGCAGTCTGTGAGCTGGGCGTGTGGCCTGAGTCTTGCTGTGGCTGGTCTTACTGGAAGCCCTGAGTTCCAGAAGCTTCTCCATAGTTCTGGATGCAACAGAGCCAATTCTGGCCTTTCCTTTTTGAAAAGTGGGAAAATTCTGATTCTATTCTGTGAACCTCAATTCCTTGCCTGTAAAATGGTGATGAGAACATCCAGCCCACCGAGTGCTGGGGAGGCCCCGTAGAGCACAGGGGCTGCCACGGTGCGGGTGACGCATGCAGCCCACAGGGCCCCGTCGGCGCCGCCGGTCCTGCTAGTGCTGCTGCCACACTGCGCGCGTCACACGTATTCCCATGACCACAGTCAACATGGCAAACGGGATTGACGCAGGATGCTTCCCCTTGCGCCACACCTGCAGAAAGGATGGATAAAACATAGCAGAAAACTGTAAATACATGTTACAGATTGAAAGCCAGGGAAAACCTCCGATGACACCAGAAGTAAAAGGGGGCTCAAAACCCGAGGAGGACCGCGAGTTCAAGTGCAGTGAGAAGCAGGTACGGGGCTGCCATGAGCCCCCGGCCCCAGGGACAGGGGAGAGCTGCAATTAAATTTCCTTCATAAATCTGGGGTCTGACAAAGGCTGCCACTTCAGTGACTGGGACAGCCAAGTGGGTACCCGCTCTCTGCCAGGTCTTCTGGATTTGGGACGCCAACCCTGTGATGCGTACAGTCCGTGTTTGCACCAAAGAAGCCATAAACTGAGAAGTGGAAGCCACTTGGCTTTCACGATGCCAACGCCGAACCACTGCGCAGGGACGTCTGTGGCACCCGGGATGCTCGGAGCCCCCGTGAAAACCAATTCTCCCTTCAAAGATGCACCTGGAGTAAACAAATACGGCGGATTCCCAGCACGAAAAAGAACTGGCATTCCAGAACTGCAGAAAACAGGGCAATCAGAGGATTTTAAAATAAGTATGTGTAAGTTTTCCAACAAGTCAAAGGAGTAGGGTGCATACACCCAAGTAGGGCGTTACGAAGAAAGCAAACAGGTCGTTTAAAAAAAAGAATCAAATTCTAGGAATGTAAAATATAGTCACTGCAGAAATAAAGAGGTTTTATCGCCGCTGTTCCTATGCCTAAGGCAACTGTCTTAAGCATATAAAGTTTTTCTCTTTCTAGTCTTTGCAAATATGATAAGGAAGTTAAAGTCCCCACTACCCTCTCCATGGTGGATTCATAATCCATTGAGGGCTGCAGGTCTCAGAAAATAACAGTAACATGGGGCATTTATTCACATTTTACTGTGTCCTGGCACAGAGGTGAGTCTTTATGAGCATCAGCTCATTTAATTCCAGCAACAGCCCTGCTGGGGAGGCCAGTTGTTACCTGCGGCTCAGGGGTAGGTCTGTGTGGGCCCCCGTCATTGTGTCCCTGGTGGGGCTGGACCCGAAGCCAGGGCCGTGAACTTCAAAGCCGGGTGGTAAAATCGCTGAACACGGATTATGGGAGAGACCCTCGTGCAGTGGAAGAACAAAGGAACAAGCCAGCACAAGCAGCTTCCACCCCAACCACAACTGGGTCTCACGTCCACTTCTGGGTCCATTTGCCAAAAGCGTGAACGTCAATTTCCGTAGTAATTAATGTATTAACATCACACTGTTTTACAAGGATTTTAATTTTCTGTTTTTTTTGCATTGATGCTGTTTTCCTAACTTCCACGGCGGCACCTGCCTCTCCGTCAGCCCTCACACTCGGCACGGGCAGCTCCGGCGTCCTCCCACCTCCGCCATCCGTCTGGGTGGTGCGTGTGGCTTCCACCGAGAAGCTTGACGGCTAAGGGCGAATTCTAGGACGGGAAGATTCAAGTCCAGCAGCAGCTCCTGTGGGTGCTGGGGCTGCTGGGATCCCTGAGCTGTTTACGCCGGACCGCGATCTGTGCGGACGTGGTATCCATTATGCAGACTGATCGCGCTTCAGGGAGCGGATCAGGAATGCACAGGGCATGACGATTGCTGGAGTTAATTGTAATTAATGGCTGGGAAGCCCTTTAAGAATTCAAAATTAATTCAAGAAGACACATGTACGAATACAGCGTAGGTCCGACCACCTTTATATGCTTCACATTTAATGCATATTTATCAGAAGCGCATTTTTTTCAGACATGCTTTTGGAAGAGTAAGTAAAATATGTTCTTAAAATATCTCAAAGTCCGATCCCCTCCTCACCAAAAGGTCGGGGTCGGGGGACACAGGATTTGCAGTGCAGACAGACAGGCGGTAGAAGATGCCGCAGTCTGAGTCGGGCAGGAATTAGGCCACTGATCACCGGGGAACTTGCTTTAAGTTTGGGGATTTTAGGTTTAGTGGTAGGTTCCTATCCTAGCCACGATGGGTGCTCTATTTCAAGGGAGAGGTGTTTTAAAAACCTAGAGTGTGGAAGAAGAGAAAATTGGAGGCCTCCACCACTGTGGTGTGGTAAAGACAGCTACAGAGTCTTTGCTGCACGGCCCCTATTGGAAGCACGAGCTAAGCCCCCTCCCCTTGAATCTGAGCAGGCTCTGTGATGCCTGGCCATAGACTGTGGCAGCCAGGACACTGTGCCAGCTTTTAGGCACAGTCCTTGAGAGACTGGTAAGTTTCACTTCCTGTATCTTCAGATGACTAAGCCACCATGTTGTGAGAAAGAGCAGTCGGCCATGTGGACACCCCTATCTGTAAAGGAGTTGAGGACCCACTGACAGCACCCCCCAAGCTCCAGCCTAGAAAACCAGTGTGGCCTTGCCTGCCACGTGGGAGCAAGTGACCCTCCTGCCCCGTCAAGCTGTCATTACTGACCATGTGGAATAGACACGAGCCGTCATGGCTGGGCCCTTCCCAAACTGTGGATTTGTAGGCAAGGGCGAAGTGTGCTGATGGTTTAAGCTCCTAAGATTTGTGGTAGTTTCTTAGGCAGCAATAGATAACCAGAAAAATAATGAAATGAGCTATGTGAGAAATTCCTTCTTTTCTGCTCCAAATATAAATGTGTTAAAATAAAAATACCCGTAGTTTATTTAATATTTAGATAGACAGCATTTATTTTTGAAAACAAGCACACAGACAGACTTAGAGGCAGCGCCGGGGACTCCCAGGTGTTGGAGGTAAGTGCGACCTCGCTGGTTAGCCAAGGGGGAGCCCCCGTGTCTGGGGCTGCCGGCACCAGACTCGGCCCGAGGAGCTGGAACCCAATGCCTGCCTCAGGCCTCAGTGAAGCCCGGAGACCCCAGTTTGTAAACGGGCGCCAGACTTGGGCTGTCCGCAGAAAGCACACGGCAGGAACGGATCTGCCCAATGCATGACAGAAACAGAACACCCAGCCTGGGGAAGCAGGCGGGAAACAAGCCGCCTTGGACAGAAACGGCTTTTCCCGAGTGGTGAGAGCCCCAGCCCAGGCTGTTCTGGAGTCTCGGTCCACGCAGAGCCGCAGAAACCCTGAAGTCAGAAACTAAGGCTCAGACTGATCTAGAACCAGGAACTCAAGCACTTCTAAAACACCGCCCTGTAGAAACACCTTCCCATTCTGGGGAGCTGGCAGCACTGTGGCCTGGGTCAACCCCGAGGGAAGTGGAGCTGGTACAAAAATGTACAAAGCACAAAGAAGATGCACCACGGTGAGGGGTGGTCCGCAAACAGCACGCTGGAGGGTTCGCCCCTGGGGAGCTAGACATGACAGAGCGTCCCACACGGCTTTAGCAAAAGCACGATGAAATCAGCCGAGAGATAAAGAAAGAGATGTAATTCATAAAATGAGAAGGGGACATTAGTAAAAACCAAAACATAAGCAATTATAGAGTTGGGAAATCCAGCCAAATGCCAGTAACTAACACATCTCTCAATAGCTATTTTACGTGAAGAGGGTTGGAAGGTGCATGTGAGCAGAGCAGGCCCGGGGTGCGGCTCCGAGAGGGGCAGCGAGGAGACCGGGGACCCCATACAGCCGGCTCTCTCGAGCCTGCGGGACCCCTGCCTCTGTCCCCAGGTTCATCCACAATCCCCGTGCCCCTCACCCTCGCTGCACGCTGTGCTCGGACCCCGCACTTCCCCGTGTGCCGGCACAGAAGGGGTTTCTTTCTTGCTGTGAGTTGAGCTCAGTTTGAGAAAATGTTTTTTGTTGTTAGGACTGATTCTGTATTTGTGGATATTTGGAGCAGGCAGTGGGCTTTTAGCTCAGTTCGTCACTTTTTGGCCAGAGATTCCTAGCAGAAATCCTCCAGGGCTGCACAGTCCAGTAGAGCAGCCGCCAACAACATTCAAATGACGTGAAGTTAAAAACTCAGTTCCTCAGTTGCTGCAGCTGCATTTCAGGGCTCCGTCTGCCGTGGCGACCGGACGGGAGAGGGTGATGGGCGGCCTCTCCCCCACCGCAGACGCCCGACGGGACAGAGCTACGTGGCCAGGGGGTCCCGTTGAGGTGGTCACGGGGTGGAAACACGGCTCCTGTCACAATCTGTGTGCGCATGGATGTGCCGCAACACAGTGTGCGGGTCGCAGTGTGATTTACCAACATCGGAAACAGCCCCTCAGCTTCCAGAAAGGAACCTTCTGCAGAGGGCGGGGGACTCCCGTTCACAGGGCAGCAGACAGTGCCCGCGGGCGGCTGCGGGAGCCATGCTTGTTTGGGCAGGAGGTCGTGCCAGGTGGCTGGTGAGAGTCCTCCAGGGAGCACTACCATGGGGAATGAGTCAGAGGCGCTCCTGGTGGCTCCCCTGTGCCCCGCCGGTGGCCGAGGAAGGGACAGTGAGACGGAAGAAGGGAGTGTGAACAGCTACGTGGCCTGTCCCCTCCTCCTAGTGACTGCAAAATCCTGCATCTGGGAGCTCTGGGTGCAGAAATCTCAGGGAGCCGTTTCCAGATGTTGCTAAATTACACCATAACCCACGGCACCATATTGCAGCAACACGGATTCATTTATGTGCACACAGATTTTGACACGAACTGCATTTCAAAATTAAGCAGAAACAGGGAACTGCAACAGCTTCTGATCGCCGTGATAAGAACAGAGGAGACGAGCAAACTGTTTAAACAGGAGCAGAAACAGTTGACTGGAGAGGTTTGCATTGCAAAATGAATGAAATGGAGCGTCTTGCCGAGATGGTCCCCCAGCCAGGCATCAGCGATGAGCGGGAATATCCTCTAGGTGGCGGGGGTAGCAGAGCAAGGTTTGAGCACAATATGTCCTCAGTCGATAATGCTGGAAAATGCAGTCCTCAATTTGCAAGAGAAGCATGGAAAAATCTGTCAACATGGCAAGCAGGGGAGCCCAGCTAATGAGTTTCTCATTTCGAATCACCCAAGTGCCTGGTAAATTCCAGAGTGATGCCCGGGGGCCCCATCCATTTAAGGTGGAGGGACAGAACATTAGGCTGGAGGAAGGGGGGCTGCAGGAGGGACCAGGAGGGGCAGAGACGGGCACCGGGGACTGCTGGCAGCACCGAGGGGCTGCACGTACTGCAGCTGCCGGGCCCGGCTGCTCCGGATGGCTCCGTCCCTTCCCGCTCACCCCCGTGCTGTGCTCTGGGGCTCCAGAGTCATGCAGGACCTCAGGCTTGTCTATGTGGGCTCTCTGTCGGGGGGGTTAGACTTCACGTTGGAAAAGGCTACATTTGCGGTGTGACCTGGATTCTATGAAGACGTTGGTCCATCTGAGAGGTGGGGCCAGGGTGGCATGTCAGTGTCCGGGGGCTGCCGGAACACAGTGCCACACCCCGGTGGCTGCAAACAACAGGAATTTATTCTCTCGCGGTCTGGAGACTAGAATGCCTAAGTCGGGGTGTCTGCAGGGCCACACTCGCTCTGAGGCCCTCGGGGAGGGTCCTTCCCTGCCTCTGCCAGCTTCTGGCGTTTGCCGGCCTCCTCGGCTTGTAGACGCACCACGTCAGTCTCCGGCGTCCCTGTCCCAGGGCCGTCCTGCCCCGTGTGCTGCTCTCCTGGTCTCCTAAGGGGACCGGTCAGCGTGGATGAAGAGCACGCCCTAGTCCCGAAGGGCCTTGTCCTAACCGATCACGTCTGCAGTGACCCTATTTCCAAATCAGGTCCCATGGCGAGGTTCTGGTGCTTACGACTTCAACCAAGCTCTTTGGGGGACACAGCTCAACCCAGGGCAGAGGGACGAGAGGGACTGCAGCAGTTGTAGGAGTCTCCCTGGTCGGAAGGCAGGGAGTCCCTGACCTGGTGCTCCATCCGCACGGCCACCTGTGTGTGTGGCTTTCTCACCTGGGTTGTCAGTCTGTCCCCATCTGTCTAGACGGCTGCCGGCCGTCTAACGATGGGTCTCCAAAGCTGCCCCACCCACTACCGGCCCCGGCCAGAGTGACCCCTCTCGAACACACGTGTGACCTACTCAGAGTCCTAAAGGGGCCTTAGCACTTGCAGGATAATATCCTAATGCCCTTTAATGACTCGTGAGGCTCTGCAAGCCCGTTCCAGCGAGTCTGCCCAGCTCCGCCATGGTACAAAAACAGCAGGCGTCCGCTGGAGCCCGCCACGCCCCAGGCACCTGAGTGCACGCGTTGCCTTGCTTACTCCTCTCAGGGCACTGGGTGGGCAGATCATCGACCCCCTTATTACCAAGAGGCGCACTTGGAGGAGGAAATGGAAGCATGGAGAGTGCAGTTAACTTTAAAACGATACTGGCTGAATGAGCGTATAACCGTTGCGGGACTCACAGCTGGTAATCCCCAGAGCCCAGACGTAAAACCCGGGCAGCCGCGTGTTTGCCGTGTGCTCTCAGCTCCTGGTCCTCAGTGCTGGACCCTGCGCCACGAGCATCCCGACACCACCTATCGGCACTCCCTGCAGCAGGCGCCATGTGCTCCCGCTGCGTCTGGGTCCCGCTTTCGTCCCTGCTGGAACTCCTGTCCCGCTGCAGAACCCAGGTGTAAAACCTCCCACCTGCAGCCTGCTGACCTTGGACAGAGCAGACAACAGCGTGCACTGGGGCGAGGGAGCCCCACTCGGTAACCGGTGCCGGGAAGGTTGGACAGCGACATGCAGAAGATGGGACGGGACCCCCGTCTCTCCCCACTCACAAAAATTAGCTCAAGATAGATAAAAGGCTTAAATGTAAGGCATGAAACCAGAAGAATCCTAGGGGAAAATGTAGTTCAAACTCTTCTAGATACTGGCCGAGGCAAAGAATTTATGAACAAGACCCTAGTAGCAATCACAGCAACAACAAAAATAAACAAATGGGGTTTTATTCGTTGTATTTTCCAATTTCTTCTGGGTGTGGTTTTACTTCTGTCTGAAGGAGAAGATGCCTGTGGTGTGGTCAACTGGCAGCACATTATCTTATTATGTTATTTTGTATCTGAAATGTCTGCATTTTGCCTTCGTTATTAAATGGTTTCTCTGAGTACATAATTCTGTCATTTTCTCTGAAATACACGGACGATATTATTTCCACTTTCTTGTGGCATCATGTGTTGCTGTTGGGAGGTCTGACTTTTGCTCCTTTACGGGTGATACTTGTTCTCTTTCTTGCTGCTTTTGATGTCTTATTTTTGTATGATATTTTCCTTGCTTATTCTATCGTTTGTTAGGTATTTAAGTGTATTTTTCTTTCTTTTTTTAAAAAATGTGTTCTTTTTGTGTTTTGTGAGGTTGCCTGAGTGTGGGGGTTGGTGCCTTTCTTCCGTTTCTGAAAATTGTCATCCAACATCTGATCAAGACGCTCTCTGTCCCCTCTGGATTAGCTGCTTTTAGGATCCTGACGGCTGTGCCCTCTCTGCTCTCCTCCTCCTGCCCCTGTCCGTCCTGGCATCTGTCCGTCTGTCTGTCTGTGCCATGTCCTGCCCTTCCTCGCAGCAGTGGCTTCATCAGCTCTGCACAGTCTGCTGTGACCTGTCTGCTGAGTCTTGAATTCAATGACAATTTTTAATTTTATTTCCAGACTCCTACTTAGTTACTTTTCAAATCTGTATCTTTATTTCTTATAATCTCTTGTACTTTAAGCACCTTTAAAAGTGTTTGTTTCTTAAAGCATATTCCACACGTTTACTTTATCTTCTAGCGTAGACAAAGGCAGCGGCTGGGGCTTTGTGGCGCGGTGGTTGCTGCTGCCTGTCGCGCCTATGGACTGATTTTTTTGTTTATTTTGTGTCTTTTGACCACGGCTCATTTTTTCTTATAACTTTATACGTGGGAATTATTTGAGGCCTGTATTGAAGGTGCAGTCTGTGTAAGAGAATCTGTATTTCTTGGGTTGTTACCAGCTCAGTGTAGGACAACTTTAAAATAATTTCTCACGTGAGGTTGTTGTTTTTTTCTTTTTAACCACAGTTGGTGTGAGTTCAGGCTGCAGAACTGCATGAGCATCAGCTCAGGGTTTCAAATTATCAGGGGGGTTTTAAGTTTTCCCCCAACTCTGAGCCAAGGTGGGTTCTTCACTGCTGAGGTCTCCGTGTCCTTCTAGGTTTCCACCCACCAGGGGAGCTCCCAGCTCCGCGTGGGTGCTCGGACGGGGCCCCCCTCTTTGGGCTGCCCTAGCCTTGTCCTCTGCAGCCCAGATCTGTGCGGCTGTCAGCCAGAGGCCACGTCTTTAGGATTTAGCAGATGTTCGGAGGATCAAAGCCACCTTCGGGGTCTCATCCCTTCCCGGAATCCGGCTCTCACCCGCCTGGTCCCCGAGGATTAGAGATTCTCGCCCATTCAGCAAGGCATTTCAAAAGGGATTGTTAGAATATTTTACTGGGCAAGTTTAGTTGCTTTCAGAAGGGTTATTCCTTTCATATGTTTTATAACAGCATTTAGTTTCTTTGTCTCTAATCCCACACTTTCCCCTTCATCCTCTGTCCCCACTTCCATTCTGCCTCTAAGCCTGTAAGCACCCGCGCTGATAGGTTTGGTGTGTGTCCTCGCCGTGGCAGAAATCCCTGCCGGTACTCAGTGTCATGTCGCATAAACGTCACCCAGCTTCACACATGACAGTGCGTGCCACAGCCGGCACCGCCCGGCCTGCCCTCAACTGCGTTCTGAGGGTGCGTTGTGCTGGCGTGTCCCCCGGCTACCGTGTGCGGTGTCGGAGGGGCGTCGGCCTCGTGTTATTTGCTGACCCCCTGCCGTTGGGCACTTAGGTGAGATGGTGACATTTTAGAATTGCTCTTTTCAGGCTGAGTGAAAGCTGTTTTCGTGGGGTCATGCCTGGAAACGGGGATACTTGGTTCTGCTTCGTTACCACCGTTTATTAATCGCTAGTTGAGCTTCTGGGACAGCTGAATGAGCCGCTGCTCTGAGGGAGGATCCCTGCTGCGTCCGAACGCCCGTGAGGCCACCTGCCGCTCTCCCAGGGCACCGAGCACCCTCTGCCTGGTGACGCGGCTGTGGCATCCGTCCTAGGGGACCCCAGTGTGGACACGGGCACTGCTTCTCCCATCCCAGGGACCATGGATTCACTCTCGGGAAGCCCCCAGGGACACTGCGAGCCTGCTCAGCTCTGCTGCTCTGTCCACTGCTGCAGCAAAGGAAACACCCACTCACGCTCCTCCTGCCTCCCGACTTGACTAGGACAGGCTCCGTCACCCTCCTCACAGTCTGACCTCTGACCTGCACCCCCACCCCCACCCCTCCACGGGAGCCCTCGGACATGGCTCTCGACACCTGTGGGTGACTTTTCACCCTCTGAGAGGGTCTTCGGGTCCCACAGCGATCGGCGGGTGCAAATGGACAAAGGGTGATGGGGCAGGACACTCCCCCACAGGGAGACGCCCCAGGTCACCCGGGGACAGGGAGGGGTGCATAATCTCGCACGGGTGGGGGGACAGTGAGTACGTGGGGAACAGGACGTGATCTCCAGCAGACCCTGAGGAGGGCTCTGCCTTTGGGGTGAGGAGCTGCCAGGGCTCTGCCAGAGGGTCTTGCGATGAACTGCGCTCTGGCCTGGTGCCCCCGGGGCACCCGCAGAAAGGCTGGGTCTGTGAGCTGGAAGGGCCACGTGAAGGGGCCCCATCGCGCTTTGGAGCCACCGTGGTGGGGTCCTCCTGATCCAGTGCAGCGCAGACGAGGGCTTTGCCCCCGAGAGACGGCTCAGCAGAGGTGTCGTGGTGGGGGAGGACGAGGACGGGTGAAAGGGCAGCCGGAGCAGGTGTGGCGCCTTGGAGTGGCAGGGCAGCCCGAGGGGCGGCTCGTCCCGGCTCATTCCGTTGGTCAGGGGTCTCCAGGGAAACAGACACAACAGGAGATACATATAGAGAGAGGACATCTGTCTATCAAGTGACAAAGAGAGTTCATGTTAAGGAATCGGCTCCTGCTGTCACGGAGACTGGCAAGGCCGGGTCAGGATCTGCAGGACGGGCCAGCAGGCCGGAGACCTGGGAAGGCCAGCTGTGGGCAGAATCCCTTCCACTTTGGGGACGTCACTCTTTGTTCCCTTAAAACTATCACCTGATTGGACGAGGCCCACCCGCACGGAGAACAATCTGCTTTACTCGGAGCTCACTGATTTAAATGTGAATCTCATCCAAAACACAGCCACAGAAACATCCGGAATAATGTTTGACAAAATATCTGGATACTGCGGCCCAACCAGATTGACCCATGAAATGAGCCATCACACGCGTGGCCGCCAGGGCAGGTGGGACGGCAACGGGAGATGCTCTCCACCAGCAGGTGACGGCTGGAGCCGGGACACGCAGCACAGGGAGCACCTGGCGGTCGCTCGCTCGGTCTCCGTCTGCCTTCTCCAGGCCCAGAGCCCTTGAGGGTGGGTCCGCGCCCCTCCCCCAGGGGGTCCTGCAGGGCTCGCTCAGGTCATTGAATCAACAGAACTCTGTCACATGTAAACGTGCGTTTTCCTAGACTAGATGGTCTGACCTTCCAGGCGCTCAGCGAGCTCGTCATCCGTCCTCTCCCTGCCCTGCGTCTCGGCTCGGCCCCGCTGCGTCTGCCGGGCACAGGCTGCGCAAGGTGCTCAGCGGCCTGGGGGAGGGGCTCGCTCCGAATGGCGCTGGGGAACGTGAAGGGCGGCCTGGCTCGCGTGGGTGGCTCTTCCTGCCTCCCTGCCTCGGGCACCCCACTCCCCCTCCGTCCCTGACTGCACCCCTGGGGCAGCGCCCCCCGTTGTCTGTTTGTCTGTTCCCACCTGGGGGAGAGCAGCGGGAAGGGTGCAATGGAACCCTGACCAGGGGACTTTCACAGGACTCTCTCTTGTATCAGGCCCACGCTGCACCTGCTCTGTGTGTGACCGAGGGCTTCGCAGTCCGTCAGCCACGGGGCCCCAACGCCCCAAGCCACTCCTTGGAGGCTCCCCTGTTGCCCTGGACCCCCCAGCAGGCCGTCTGTCCAGCTTCCCTCTAATTCTGCTCAGGTTCTTCCCATGGTCTGGAATCTTCTGCTTCCCTCCCCTGGAAACACTGTTCATGTTTCAGGATGGGCTCGGTCTGCTCCAGGAAGCTTTCTGTGAGTGCTGGCGCGGGCTGAGCGTCTTTCTCTGAGCCCCGTGACGCGCCGTCCTTCTGCTGCCGTGGCTGCACGTCCCCGCGGTCCCCTGTTCCCGTGCCCCCTGCCCTGTGGATTCTGACACCGGGCGCCGCGTTCCTCGCCCTGCATTTCTGCCCCCAGGGTCTAAGTGTCGAAGGCGCTCAGTCTGTGCTTTCTGATTAAGAGAGTGAGCGGGCGTTGGGTCGTCCTCAGCAGGGCAGGAGGTTGGCCCGCTGAAATTAATCACTGTCCTCATTATGCTGTCCTCTCCCGCAGAGGGACAGGGTTCCCGGGACTCGTGAGAGCTCGGGACCCCGAGGAGCAGGGGGCTGTCCAGGGCCGCTGAGCCCCAGGTCTCTTGGCACCGGGGCTGCGGAGCCTGGCAGGATATTTATTTGTCTCATAACCGGAGCGGTGGATCCTGTTTCCTCGCTCACATTTATGAGTAAAATGTCCTCTTAGGTTGTTCAAAGAAGCAAGTTTTAGACCATTAACTTTTTTTTATTTTACCTTTTATAGGAGTTTAAATAACAAGGTGAGCGTGGAGCACAGTGCAGGGTGATTATGAAGTAGTAAAAGGCGTTTAGAGCACTCGTGGGGCGGGCGGCGCAGCGCGGAGCCAGTGGGAGAAGGAAGACTGGCTGCGTTGACTCAAAGCACAGCATTTATCTAACCTTTCCTTTTAATGGAGTAAGTTGTAAAAGAGGGGACCCACGTCAGGAAGCTGCGGGTCGCAGGCAGTGGCGGGTGGGGCCGCCCGGGCTTCTCCAAGGTGGGGACTGGGGGCAGAGCTGGCTTCCAGCTGTAGGCGGCCCCGTTTCTTCCAGAAGGTGCTGAGTGGGGCCACGTGGCTGCACATGCCACAGGGGGGAGGGCACTGGGTTGGGTGTCAGAACTGGGGCTCCAATCCCAGCTTCCCCGCTGTGACCAGTGACTTAGGGCAAATCACTCGACGTGTCAGTGCCCAAGGTTCCCATCTGTGCAATGGGAAGAAGGGTCATGCCAGCTTCTCAGCTGTACTATGACAGACAAATGGGACAGTGAGTGTAAAATTGCCTTGACAACGAAAAAATGTCAATTTCAGTTATTATTTAAAGTATCATTTTGTCATGTTCCTTATCAATAGCAGCACTTACTGAGTAGGCTTAAGAGGAAGGGAGTGGTGAGGTGGGGCAGCCACGCCAGGTGCCTTGACTGGAAGTAGAGGATCTGGAATGTTTCCCGGGTTGCCGTTCCTGCCTTCCTTCCCTGTTTGCTCAGTTTGAAGCCTTTCTGATGACAATACCTGTGCTAACATCCCGCCGCCTCGAGTGAGCCTGAATTCCCTCCAGCCTGGGCAGGAGAGTGAGGGACACGTCCGTCACCTTCATCTACTTGCTCTGCAGACTCTCTGGACCTCTGCTGCTGTCTCCTTAGGATGTGCTGACGTTAATCCTGGGGAGACATGCAGAACTTTGAATGTGAACTTGGGCCCAAGATACTGGAGCTCCCAGACCCACTCAGGGAGGGGCTGAGCAATTCAAGAGGCTGCAGGTCATGCCAAGACCCACCTGCACACGGATGAGAGCTGTGGCTGCAATCTCCAAAAGTGAAACACGAGAACTCCGCTGTCCCCATTCTTGTCCGTAGCTTCTACTGTTTACAACGTCAGGCGCGGTATGACCAGCATGAGAGGGAAGGGCCCGTTTGGGAGGCAACTGAGGAAGGAGGGGGCGTCTTCGTGGAGTTTGCGGTCTAGGAAAGGCGTGTTGCATAATGTGAGGCAGATACACATCTCGGGAGGGAGGTAAAACAAGGAAGGGGGCTTGGAGGAAACTCAGAGTGGTGTGTTTGGGGGAGGAGGAGGGAGAGTGGTCTGAAACAGGAATGACAAGCAAGAATGACACTTGCCCACCTGCAGGCCCAGAGGCACAAGTGGCTACAATTTTTTTCCTGTGTGAAGGGGAGGAAACCAGGAGATCACGGGAGCTGAGTCCTGGAGGAGTGAGTCCACCACGCGGACCCTGTGGTGTTCCGCACAGAAAAGACAGCCGGGCGGGAGCAGCCTGGGGTTCGCTGAGTCGCTTGGGAAGACTCTGGGCTTTCAAGCCAGTAGATTTGGGTCTAAAGTCTGAGTCTATCACTTATGATGGATAAATATGGGTGACTGACTTACCACCGACCTTCTGGCTTCTCATCTGAAATTGGGAAGTAATTGGTTCCTTCTAGGATTGCCGCAGATGCTAAAGAATAACATGTACATTTTGTTTGGTGGCCAGTCACTAATGGTTATTAGCTTTCACTCTTTTCTCTGTGAACAGGTTTCTTTATCTGTAAATGGGTAATAGTACATATGTGGGCTGTCATACGAATTAGATGAGGTAACAGAGTACACATTTGATGGTTCATAAGATTCACTCAAATGATTTTTAGAGTTGGCTTTACCTTTCTAAAATGTCTCTTGTCTATAAAGTAGGAATAGTACCCCATGCAAAGTTCTCAAAAATACTCTTATTTACCTTAGCATATTCTCACTTCACTTCATGCTAAACCAGCAGGTAGGAGGAAGAAACACACACAGACTTACACTCATACACTCATGGCAATTTCTAGGTCTACTATGATAGTTGTGTGCAATCTAATAGAAATGAAATTGGAGTTGATTTAATTATCGGCATTTAGAATACTAAATTTTGCTGGATATCTGTGTGTTACATGGAAATCCAAAAGAACCCCAAATTCTAGTAAGTGATTAGTTCGTTATGTAGACTAATTGCTTTTATAGTTATAAATAAATTCAAAATATCTCAGATCTAAAGTACACACCTGTGCACTAATTGCTTTTCCGAGAGCTGTTTCCATGGCTGCAGAGTAGACATCCTGCCACCCACAGATAGGATGGTGCAGGTGGGTACCAGAGGCAAGTTTCAGAGAGGGCACATTTATGCCAGAGCTTCTGCGCCACACGTCTGGACACCCCCACTCTGAAGACTCTACCCTGACTCGAATTCGAAAAGAACATTAACTAGGTCTGAAAAATATTTTTCACCAGTGAGAACACTGGGTCTCAGGGATCTAAGCCGCATCCCCAATGCCCCATAGCGAATAAAGCAACAATCTGGAGCCAGCGCCCTGGTGCATTGACGTCTAAACCCTTCGTTCTCTGTTCAATGACAACTGGTGGAAACAATGCTTTCTTGGGAACGTTTTTAAAAGAAACTAATGACCAGAACTCTGGATGCTTTAGTTAAATATGTGCATTTTAAAAAGCTTGCCTCTGCCCGAATTTGCATAATTGTCCTTTCCCACTAGGCCAAAGTTACCTTTTACTCTGTTTAATAGACTCAATGTTGCATTATTAACAACCATATGCAAAACGATGACCTCAGGAGGCTCCCTTCCCCCAAAATGGCTCCTTCCCTGATCGCCCACCTGTGACCTCTGTGGCCTGGTCAGCTTCCTAATGGAGCTGGAGCGTTTCTCTGGTCCCAGAGTCTCGTGGAGCCTCATGGCCTGACGCGTGCTCAGGGCGGGGAGAAGGAAGCCTGAGTGAGGCAGAAATGACCTTCCTTTCTGAGCCTTGAGCACACGCGAGCCCGTCCATCAGAACTTAGCAAAGAATGATGTCTGAGCCCATCTGTGCCACTGTAGACAGAATACCTGAAACTGGGTAACTTACAAACTGCAAACATTTATTTTGTACAGTTCTAGAGGCCGGGAAGCCCAAGATCCAGGCCCCATCAGGTTTAGTGGTCCAGGAGGCCTGCATCCTCGGTGGGGGGGGGGGGGGGGGGAAGGCGGCGTCCTCACACGGAGGAAAATGGAAGAGAAGGTGCCTGGACTGTGTGAGGCCCCTTTTATAACAGCCTTAGCCCCGTTCACAAGGGAGGGGCCCTCCTGGCCTAATCACCTCCTAAAGGTTCTGCCTCCTAACGTTATCACGTGGGCAACACCTGACTCTTGGAGGGAACACATTCAAACCATAGCATTCTGCCCCTGGCCCCTCAAAATTCATGTCCTCACACAAAAATACGTTTCTTGTATCCCGATAGGCCTCAAAGTCTTAACCCATTCCAGCATCAACTTTAAAGTCTCCAGTCTGAGAGTCTCATCTAGATGTCACTCTAGGCAAATTGTTCTCCAGGTGTGAACCTATGAAATCAAATAACTTACGTGCTTCCAAAATACTATGGTGGGGCAGGCAGAGGGTAGACATTTCCATTCCAAAGGGAAGAAATCGGCAGGAAGAACGGGGTAAGAGGTCTCACGTGAGTCCAAAACCCAACAAGGCAAACACCATTAAACCTTGAGGTTGAGAATAATCTTCTCCGACTCCACGTGCTACCTGGACACACGGGGGTAGGGGTCGGGCCCTCGAGGACTCAGGCAGCCCCACTCCCACGGCTTCGCTGGGTGCAGCCCACACAGCGGGTCTCACAGGTTGGGGTCAGGTGGCTGCAGCTGTCCTAGGCTGGGACTGCACACTGCTGACTCTACAGGTCCGGGATCTTGGGGCAGCCCTGCCCTCGTGGCTCCACTAAGCATAGCCCCAGTGAGGCTCTCTGCAGTAGCCCTGACTTCACGGTTAGGCTAAGCATTGCCCTGTTGGGACTCCCTGTGGCAGCCGTTGCCTGTGGCAAGTCTCTGCCTGGACCCCAAGGTGGTCCTTGAAACCCAGGTGGCGGAAGCCATGCCCCCATAGCTCTTGCCCTCTGCACACCTGCAGAATTAGCACCATGGGGACACTGTCAAGGTTTGCAGTGGCTCTAGCTCTGTCTGGGCCCACTGGAGCCACGATGCTGGGGAAGCCAAGGACGGCAGGGCTGGAATGCAAGACGCAGGTGAGGGAGCCCCTGGGGCAGCCCTGGGAAGGGAGCCCCGAGGTTCCACGAGTGCCCTGGGCTCCTTCATGGGAACTTTTCTGTTCTTAAAGCCCTAGTACTCTGAGCCTGTGATGAACACGGCAACCTCGAAGGTCTCTGACATGCCTTCAGGGTCTTCCTCTCACTCTCTTGATGAACCGCACCTGGCTTCCTCCTGGCTATCGTGATCTCATCCAGGGCTCACTGGGTCACACCTTGGTTTTCTCTCCCAAACACACTTTCCTGTACTTTCCGTGGCAAGGCTGAGAAGTTTCAGGTGTTTGCATTCTGCTTTCCTCTTACTTACACATTCTATCTTAAATCACTTCTCTCTTCTCACATTTTACTATAAGCAGTTCAGAGAAGCCATGTGGCACCCAGGATAGTTTTCTGCTCAGAGGTTTCTTCCATCAAACATCCTAGTTCATGACTAAATGCTGCCTTCCACAAAGTCCTAAAATATGAACGTAATTCAGCAAGTTCTTTGCCATCTTATAACAGGAATGCACTTTTCTCCAGCTTCTAGTAAGAGATCCCTCATTTCCACCTAGGACCTCATCAGAATGACCTTTCCCATCCCTGTTTCTCCCAGCATTCCGTTTGTGGCCAGTTCAGTAATCTCTAAGAAGAATGGGGCTCCCCTACGGCACCCCTCTTCTTCTGAGCCCTCGTCAAAATTGCCCTTAATGCTTCATTCGCGGAAATACAGGCTGTCTTCACCTCTCACCTCAAAACTCTTCCAGCCACTACTCAGTGCCCAGCGCCAAAGCCGCTTCCACATTGGTAAGTATTTGTTATGGCAACACGCGGCACTCCTGGGACCGATTTCTGTCTCGGTTCCTTTGTGCTGCTATGCCAGAATCTCTGACACTAGATAATTTATAAGAAACCAGGAATCTATTTCTCACAGTTCCAGAGGCTGGGAAGTCCAAGATCAAGGCACTGGCGGGTGGTCTGCTGGGGGCTGCGTCCTCTGGAGGAGAAGAACGCTGTGTCCTCCCACGGCAGAGAGTGGACGGGCAGGTGGCAGAATGCTGCAGGAGGCCTCCTTTATACGGGCCTTCATCGCCCTCATGGCCTAAGCACCTCTGAACGGCCCACCCCCCAGTACTATCACACGAGCAACGCCTGAATCTGGGAGGGGACACACTCAAGCTATGGCATAAGACCGTGTCATTTCTTTCCCTTTTTATTTTGAAACAATTTCAATCTTACAAAAAAATTGCAAAGAGAGCACCCTTCACTCGGAGAGCCTATTGAGGTTTCAACAATTTTCCCCTTGATATTCTTTACAGCAAAAGGATCCAATCCAGAGTCAGGCATTGTAATTCTCATCCTCTTCAGTACCTTTCTGGAACATTTCTAGACTTTCGTGCCCTTATATTTTTGAAGATTATAGGCCATTAATTTTGTAAACTATCCATCAGTTTGGGATTTTCTGATATTTCCTCCTGATTAGACCCAGGTTAGGTCTTTTTTGGCCAGACTATCCCATAGGTGATGTTATGTAGCTGTCACTGGAGCCCATCAGGTGTCCCGTGAGGTTCATCTCTCCTGTTATGTGTGACGTTAACTTTCATCACTATTCCGTCAGCTATTGCCGTGTAACAAATCACTTCCACGCTTAGCAGCAGGAAACAGCCCTTGTATAATCTTGGTGGTTTCTGCGTATGGAGAATTCAGGGATGGCTGGGAGTTGAGACTAGGCTGTTACATGTGGGTGCAGTGAGACAGTGACTGAACTGGTGGTTGGATGTCTGTCTTTCTGTCTTCTGTCGTCTTGGGACCTCTCCAATGCGGGCCAGTTTGGGCTTTCCTGTAACATGTGGGAAAACATGCTCAGGGGTGTTGGACTCCTTCCCTGGTGCCGGCTTCCCTGCAGTGCCCATAAGCAAACGTGCACGTCCTCATTCCCTAAGAAAACAGGTGGAAGCGCCAGACGCTTTCATGACCTGACCTCAGGTGTTACTTCACCGTACCCTACTGGTGCAGGTCATCACATACCCCAATCCGTGTTCAAAGGGAGGGGACAGAGCTTGCCACACAATGGGAGGAGTGTCAAGGTCATTGTAAGAAGAGCACATGCTTCCCCTGCTGGGACTGGCCATGGGACCTGCCAAGAGAGTCACATGCTTCTGTGGACCTCAGTTTACTCACCTGTAAAATGCTGGCAGTTGTGGGAGGGGACGGCTCAGCGTCGGGGCCGGGGGTGCCGGGCCAGCTGAACCACCAGGGCCTTTCCGCCACTGACGTCCTGTGTCTAGCCAAGTGCCTGCCTATCCTGATGAATGAGGGAATAGATGAGTGAGTGAATTTCACGCCTTCCGGCCCTGACCCCACCAGCCACTTGGCTGGTAATGCTCTCCAGGGCCCGTCCCTGCGGCAGTGCCCTGCAATCGATCCCTGCTGCGCCCGCCTCCCTGCCCCGTCTCCAGGCTGCAGGGAGCCTGCTGGTGCAGGGCGATGGGCTGCTCTTTTCTCAGCTCATCACTGACCGCACAGTTCCCTGCTGACACTCACCGAGGCTCACCACACATCACACACTCCTGAGCATGCCCCGCTTTGACGATCTCAGTGCCTCAGCATCACAGCTTTAGGAGGGAGTGCCATTGTCATTCCCAATCCGAAGACAGGGAAACCGAGGCACACAGAGGCTAACTAACTCCCAGGGTCACAAAGCTGGCGAGTATCGCAGTCCAGGGCAGGGCTGTGGGGCTGCTAGGACTGTCCTGCGCAGGAGGGGCCAGGCGGATGAGCAGGGAGCTCACGTAAGAGGATGATCAGTGTTCAAGGCCTCGAGGGAGGCTTTGCAGCAGCTGGGGTGGGGGTGGGGGTAGGAGCTCAAAGAGGATCATGAACCCGTTAGAAATGTAAAGTGCTGTAAATATTAACAACAAGGAGGCTGTTTTCATAATCTCCCGTTTTCCATTGTGTTGCAAATTCTCGTGCATTTTCTTGCTCTCTGGAAAGATGAAGGCGGCCTGTTTAATAACCGTACTATTAGCGAGGTATCAAGTATTTGATTGCGTTTTTTCAGAAAGCACCTCAGTAGCTGGGGAATCATTTCACATCTGCCTTTTCTACTCACGCTCAGCAGTTCTTGCCTTGTGGCCGGCATCCTCTGTGTAAAATTGTCTGTGGATGGCGGGTGAGGGAAATTATTTTTTAAAGGCAGGAAAAGAGTATCCAATTTACAGATGTCTTGTGTAATGCACGGAGCAAGAATGACTCTTCCCGGCCCCGAGCGTGGATGGATTTAGCAGGCGTCAACAGAATCCTGGAGTGGGTGTCAGACGGAGGCAACTTCTTCATAAGAGCCTCAGTGGAACTCACGCGGTTAACGGCTGTGGCATCAAGTTCGGGGTGACACGTCCTCCTCCTTCCTGTCCCACCTCTGCAGTGGTTCTCACCCTGTCTGGAGTGACCTGGGGGTACTGAATGGCCTCTCCTGCCCCCGATACACCACAATCGGAGCTGTTCGGTGTGGCCACGCCCAGCCCCGGGTGTTTACCCGGCATAGTAGGGTGAATCGTGTCCCCTAAAACTCAGGTCCACCAGAAACCTCAGAACGTGACCTTATTTGGAATATCTGCAGGTGTAATTAGTTAAGTTAAGGATCTTGCCATGAAATCATCCTGGATTTAGGGTGGACCCTAAACCCAATGACAGATGTCCTCGTAGGAAGAGGAGAGGACACAAAGAAATGTAGGAGGAAGGCTGCGTGGAGACGGGGAGATCAGAGTGACGCGTCCACAAGCCGAGGAATGCAAGGGTTGCTGGTCACCACCAGAAGCCGGAGAGGCCTGGGCCAGGTCTCCCTAAGGAGCCAGCCCCGCCCACACCTGCTTCCTGGATTGTGGCCTCCGGAACTGTGGGAGGACACGTGACTGTGGTGTAAGCCGCCAGCCTCAGTGCCTTGCACGGCAGCCCCAGGGAAGCACCAAAACTGACCTCCAAGCATCAGTTCCAAGCCCTGCTTCTCTGGGACACCTTTCCTGGCCACCGTCTCCCACCCAGCCGTGCCCTTCCCACGGAAACCCCCGTAAGGCTGTGGCCGGGCCTCCCCCGCTGCCTTCTGCTCCTGGGGACCCCGTGTCCCCCTCCCCGCCGTGGCCGTGTGCAGTGCTGCGCCTCTCACCCCTCTTGTTTCCAGGGAGCTGTCACAGTCGCTTCTCCTTTCGGGGCATGGACCCCTTCCTGTTGCCTTGCAGTCACCTCTATGAATGAAGACCCCGCACACACCGTTATTGTTAATACCAGGTGGTCTGCAGTCATGAAAATAGGGCTACGTGTTCTAGAAAGGGTTATGTGGGGGTGGGGAAGCCCGACGAGACCACCCCACCCACCAGTGAGAGGAGAGGCGTCTCTGCAGGGCCCTCAGGCAGGACCCCTGCCCAGCGGCGCTTCTGGGGCCCGGCCCCTGCTCTGCCCCCGGCCCCGCCCCTGAGGGCTGCTGCGTCTCAGGGACTCGTGGCCTCTCCCCACGACCCTGATGTGTCTGCAGCGGGATCCAGGCTCATGCTCCAGCAGAACCCTGGTTTGCTGAGACGAGGCCCGGGCCTGAGAACTGACAGCAACTTCATTTTGTGGCTTATTCTTCCTGCCTGGCTCACGAAATCGGCGCATCTCCTTATGATAATAAGTCATCAAAATTCAATGAATAGTGAACTCTCTTAATAAAATGCAATGTCTGCATCCGTGGAACCGCCAAGCGGGCACGCTGGTGTTTGTCCTCATTCCCCCGGGACGGTTAAGTACGGCCAGCTCCGCTGCCAGCGCCGGCCGAGCGCCGCGCTGGTGTTTCGGCCCTGCCAGGGGCGGTCCCCCCCAACGGCTCGCTGGCTGGCTTCATGTTGATGGCTTCAGCGTTTGCTGGGTAACCCCATAAAGAAGTCTCTTAAAATGCATCTTTGAAATTCTGGCGCTGTCGCCTCCAATAAAAGCCGTGGAAGGGAAATTTCAATAAGATAACTCAAGAACATTTAATTTTCTGCTCCTTTGGACTTGCTATCTTATTACAGCCATTCAGTTAGCTAATAAATGTCCAATCCTGTCCAATCTTCATGGTGAGTAGAGAGGCTGGGATTTAAATAATTGGATGGAATGTCTAGGGGCAGCTTTTAGCCGCGTCTGCCCTCAAAATCGGAGGGTACAGTGTCTGGCCCGATTTCCGGAGCTGCCTCCTGTCACCCCGGCCTGTCTGTCCTCTCTGAGCGGCCCTGCGCGTGCAGGGGCCTGTGTGTGTCGGGGACCACCCCGCAGGAGCCGGAGCAGAGTCGGCGAGGGCCCTGGCTTCATTCTCAGACCGGAGGGTGGGTCTGGGCTGCCAGCTGAAGGGCCCGGAGAGACCAGCTGTTCTGGAAAGGCTTCATCGTCTTGCCGTAACACAAAATCCATACCCCACCGTGCCGCGTCCGCTCACCTGGCAAGCGAAGGAGACCTGGCCTCACCCTCGAGACAGCAGGCGGCCAAGGTCTCCACGGGAGCAAAGCCCACACCTCCCTGGGCCCCACGCCTGCTGAGCCTCTGGGGGCCCGGGCTTGACCATGTCCTCTTCTGCCCAGCGACCCTGTGCGAGGCCATTCTGCAGGGCCCGGGGCGGGGGGGTCCGCAGCCGCGGTGTCAGCTATAGCCAGGCGGAGGCCTCCTGGGGGTGGCCGCCTTCTTCCCCACGCTGTCCTGTGTGCCTTCCCTGGGGCCACGCTTGGCCCGGGCCAGCCGGTCTGCAGGGCTGCGCCTACTCCTGCAGGGACCCTTGTGGGGACAGAGCAGGTGCACTGAGCTCGAGGTGAGCGCCCTGCTCAGACCCTGCACCTTGGCTGTGTCTGTGGCCTCCTAACAGCCCTGGGAGGACGGTCCCTCTGAGGCCACCTGGAAGAGACGTCTGCGGCTCAGGCCACACTCAGCAAACGTCGGGTTAGCGCTGGACGTGCAGCCGGCGTTCCTGACGCTGACTGGGCGGCTGCCGTGCCCTGGGGAGCTCGGGCCTGGCCCGCAGCTGCTCACAGTCCCAGGGGGACGCGGGCACAGCTCAGCCGCCAATGTGATGAGCGTTGAAAGGTGGGAGAGTCTGGGGCTTGGGGAGTCCGGGGGCCACGACCCAAGCCTGGGAGGCTGAATGCCCCGACTCCAGGCTGCAACGATCAGGAAGCGTTGACCCAGCAGCGCGGCGGCCACGCAGCCAGCAAAGGCACGTGGAGATCCGAACCACAGCCTCCGTGGCCAAGTCCCAGGCACCTTCCTCCCACTCGGGACTCGGGACTGAGGAGGAAGACCCTCTGCAGGGTGCATCCGGGGGTCTGGGGCCTCCACAATAAGGGTGCTCGGTGTGTGTTGAGTGTGCGCCATGTGCACTGTTGCCAGGCCCGGGCCAGCCTCCCCCGGGGTGGTCCTGGGCATTTGCACGTGGTGGACAGGACACGGCTGTGGCCCCACCCTCGGCCCTAGGACGGTAAAGGCTGAGCCAGGACCTTGCCTGGGCGCCCAGTTCCAACCCCCACAGTGTCCGCACCACGTGCCCATCCCAGGCGGGGCACCGGGCAAGTGGAGGGGTGGCCCTGGCCTGGCGGGCGGGCGGGCCACCCTCTGACGTCAATGGAGCAGTGAGGGCCCTTCCAGACTCTTCTGGGGCCCTGGGGCTGAGCAACAGTTCCAAGGCTGGAGGCAGCACCGGGCGGCCCTGCGGGCCAGGCGGGCTCTTGGTGGCCCTGGGAGTCCCCAGAGGGCGCAGTCCTGTGCCATTCCCAGGACACTTCCCGGGATCCAAACACCATGCTCCTGCCCTGGGTGGGCAGGCAGGGGGGCATCCAGGTGGGCACTGGGCGGATCTAAGGCTGTGACTTTGGCTGTGACACTCCCAAGTCTGGTCACCATCGTGCCGGGTCTGTGAAGTCCCAGCATTGCCGTGTACGTGTGTACACAGCTCAATCTGGGTCACGCGGTTTCCTCCGTGTGCAGACCTGGGGCGCACGTTAGCACACACGTGCCTCTCGGTGTGCGTGGGCACGTTGTGTTGGTTTTTACTGTGGTATCATTGAGTAACGCGAGTCGTGGCTTAGAGCAACGCGAGTTTGTTAGCTGCCAGATCCCGAGGCTCGACGTCTGGCGAAGCTCGACTGGGTTTCCTGCCGAGGGTCTCACGAGGCCGAAGTCCAGGTGTCAGGTGGGCAAGGCGCTTATCCGGAGGCTTCCGGGAAGGATGTGCTTCCGAGCTCACGCTGTCGTTGGCCAAGTTAAGTTCCCCGAGGCCGCAGACTGGAAGTCCTATTTCCGGGCCGGCTGCCACCTGGGGCTGCTCACTGCTGTTCGAGGACACCCACGTCCCTTCTCACGTGGCCCCACAACCTCCCAGCCCTGCGCCCAGCCCGAGAGAGCACTCCACCCTTCCGGGCTCAGGCCCACCTGATTGTCCCTGCCTTAGGGTCAGTGGTGCGTGTCACAATAAGGGTGATGCTGCATCACATCCACAGTCTGCAGATTGGGGTGGGCATCTTTGGGGGTGCATTTCAGAAACTCTGCCCCCACACGTGTGCATGCTTGCACACCTTAACCCACAGGCCCCGGAGCCTGCAGGGGCTGGGCCAGGAAGGCATCACCCTCTCCCTGCCCTCGAGGCCCACAGTCCTGCTGGGAGACAGGCCTACACCGAAGCCTCCTCACAGCAAGTGCCCGCTGCTCGTCCGAGATGTGACATGGAGCAGAGAGGGATGGCGTTAACCCGCCTGCAAGGCGCCTGGGCTGGCTCCTGCAGGGGGAGCAGATGTTTGCTGTGCTCGGGGGACTGTGTGGGACCTTGCAGTGTGTGCGGGCAGCGGCACCGCTGGAGTGGGGCGCGAGGTGAGGCAGGAAAGTCGCAGAGGCCCGAGTGGGCGCCGTGGGCCGGGCGAGCAGGCAGGGGAGCCGCGGGGAGGTCCGAGCGTTCTGGCCTGACACGCAGCGTGCAGAGGTGTGTCTGCCGTGGGGGTGTCCTTGGGCCTCTCACCTCACGCCGTCCTTGGATACCCCAGCCTGCAGGAGCCACAGGCAGAAAGGGGTGTGGCTCCCTAGCCTGAGGGATCCCCTCTCGGCCTTTTGCAGACCTCTGGACCCAAAGGTGTCCACATCCTAATCCCAGAAACCATGCAAAAGGGGCTTTGTGCTTGTTAAGGACCTCGTGGTGGGGAGACTGTCCTGGCCTATCTCGGTGGGCCCAGTGGTGTCACAGGGGTCCTCACGAGAGAGGGGCAGGGGAGCTCGGACTTCAGAAGAGAAGGTGGCCACGTGACAAGGGGAACAGAGAGAAACGTGAGGGCTCAGGTGGTGGCTCTGGAGTTGGAGAAGGGCCTGCGCCAGGCGTGCAAGGAGCGTCCCTGCAGGAGCCAGGAGCGGCGTGGGGACAGGATCTCCCCACAGCTGCAGAAGGAGCCGCCCCACTGGCAGGCTGATTCTGGACTTCTGGCTTCCAGAACTGGAAGAGGACAAATACGGGTCACTAAAGCCACCACATCATGGTCATTTGTGAGAGCAGCCACAGGACACTCACACAGGCCCCGTCCCTGGGTCCAGGGGCAGAGCAGAGCCGTCCGTACTGAGCTGACTCTTGCTTGTGTCCCACAGTAGAGCGGCGTGACGCTGGCGCAGATGGCTTTGTGGGGGAGCAAAGGTCAAGCGTGTGCGGGGCTGCGGGTCACCTGAGGCTGAGGGGAGTCTGCACAGTGCTGGAAGGTCGCTCACCCTGAGCACACGAGCAGGGGGCCTGGGCTGGGACGGGAGCAGCCAGAGGCCAGAGGGGAGCAGCGGGCCCTGGGCAGGGAGAGGGAGGGCTCAGGGGCCACATGCGCCACGCCGGGGCTCACGCACTGACTGGGGGGCAGAAAGGCCTGGCTGTGCACGTGTGCATGCAGTATGTGTGCATGTGGTGTATGTGCATGTGGTGTGTGTGCATGTGATACGTGTGGACGTGCCCTGGCAGGCGAGTGTGAGTCACGCACACCTACATTCTTGCTGAAGTGTCTGTGCATTCATCCGTGAGTGTCTGTTTGGTCCAGGCCCTCGCCTGGTGCCGGGGCTCAGAGATGAGCCCCAAGGGCTCAGGGTGCCCAGGGTAAGGTGTGGGGAGACCCTTGGGAGCACGATCAGAGAATGAACAGGTGCTGTGGGCACTGGAGGAAGAGGGTGTCGGCATGTGTCTACACCTCCTGTGCTCATGCCTGTCCTTGTGTGAGCACGCGTGCATGCGTGAGCCCGGCCGCTGGCTTTGGCTGGATGTGTGCAGGTGCGGTGCGAGCTCCGTGGGGGGTCCGGGGGAGACTCATTCTCAAGCGGCCCTGGTTTGGGTGTGAAGTCCCCGCACCCCCGCCCCCGGCCAGTGCCCCTCCCTGTCGGTGAGGAGCCACTTTCGTCCATCTTGAGAACTGTGACCAGCTGGAGTTCCACTGCACAGATGGGGAAACTGAGGCTCAGAGGGGCGACATGGCTTTGGCTCGTCTCTCAGGGCCGAGTTGGAGGAGCTGGAGCAGGTCTGTCTGTGGCCCGCCCAGGCCCCAGGGTCATCCCACAGGGTTCCCCGGACCCGGAAACGTTCCCAGGAATCCTCGCAGAGGACGAGCCGCACAAATGAACGCTCCATTTTTTTCAGTCAGATTTTCCAATAACCAACCACGTAAACAGCCTGATGCATTAAACAAAAATCGATGTATTTCTGCCCCGCAAAGGATGTTTAATACCCTGCCATAACTCGTGCTATCTGTTTGGACCAGGAGAGAGATGGCTTTATTTCCCCCATAACTCTCAGTGGCACAATCCCATTGTTTACTTTGTGACAGGACGTGCTGTCGTTAATCACCTGGGGAGAGAGCTGGGAGTCGCTGGCTGGCTTGGAAACGGGCTGGGAGCTCACTCGGGGCCGGGCCAGGGCGACTGATGTTCCGGAAGCTGCGTCTGGCTTTGTAGAGAGTTCGAGGCCTTGGAGAACTTCCTGTGCCTGTTGGCTCTTTACCCGAGGCGTGGCCGTGTCCCAGGTCCCTCCAGCCCTGGGCAGTGTTCCGCAACGTTCCGACGCTCAGCTCCACGGTCCCCGTGGGCAACCCCAACCCCTCACCATGGTTGTCCCAGGAAAACAGGTACCGTTAGTTTGCAGTCGTCTCCAGTGTGGTGGAAACATTACTGCTAATTGGCAATAAGAAATGCTAAATGGAGCAAGGTTTCATATTAACGAGCTGTTTATCAATACCGAACGCACTGCCTGCCTCCGTCGATGGCTTGATTGGCGTCGGCTTGGTCATGTGGCGGAGGTTTCCCGGCATCGAGCTGGGCCTCCGCTCTCGGCCACCCTCCCCTCTCCCGGCTTGTCTGTCAAGTCTCGGGACAGCAGAAGTCACAAACCGAGCGTCCAGGCACCACGGGAGCCCTTGCAACTCCCAGCAGAGTTTAGGCCTCGCACAGCCCTGTGTTCCCGAGCAGAGAGGTCAAGAAGCTCCCCCAGCGCCCCTCAGCTGTGGCTGCGCCACCCGCGTCTCTGCCCCTGTCGTGCGTCACGGGGCTCCTGCTCTGAGTCTGCGCCGTCTCCTCTTCCGTCCCCTATGAGGACCCTTGCCCTGGGATGTGAGGCCACCGGATAACACAGGGTGACCCCGAGCTCCTTCGTGTCATTACGTCTGCAAAGACCCTTTTCCAAACAGTGTCACATCCACAGGTTCTGGGACGAGGACGTAGCCTCTGGGGACCCCGTCCAATCCACCGCAGGTGGGGAAGGCAGGAGAAGCCCCATGTCCTCGCCCGCTGGAGAACTGAGTCCAGGCCTCAAAGGCAGGGGTGGCCCGTGGGTGGGGCTTTCTGGGAGGCCCGGGAACCATTGAGTGTCCATTAAATTGCGGATCTATTCAAACAACAAGTATTTATGGCAAATGTCAAGGACGTGCATGGCCACAGCTGGCACGGTGACCGTTTCCGACGCCAGAGGGAGGGAGAGACAGTGAAGGAAGTAGTTCCAGTCATTGCAGACTGGTTAGCGGTTTGGCAACATGCTGGAGCCCGGAGAAGCAAGCGCAGGTCTTAGAGAAGCCACCAGTGGGGGTTTTAGGAGCGGACAAGTATGCACACCCTGCCAGGGCCCTCAGGACTGTGTCTTAAACTGTCACGACTTTGTGAGTCACGGTCCCCACTCCCTCCCACCAGGGTCAGGTTATGAGGCCTGAGTTAGAGACCAGAGCGGACGCGGGCCGTGTGCCCAGCTGGGAGCCTGGCGTGCACTCAGCAGGTCTCAGAAGCTGCTGTCCTCTCCCTGGATGGAGGAAGCGTGTGGGGCCATTTCCGTTGTCGCAGGGACGCTCTGACCGTGGCGGGGGGTAAGGGGGGAATTGGCAGCACAAAGTCCGGGTGGACGGGACGGCCATGTATTCCTGGGCTCATTTCCCGCCCGGGCATGGGGACTGCCGGCTGGTGGGGACCGCAGTGAGACACTGCGCCTGTCCCGGCCCCGTCTGTGATGGGGCTGCTGGTTTGGCCCTGGGCTGTGGAGCCCTGTGAGCTGGAGCCAGCCTGGGGCCGCCACGCTGTGAAGAAGGCCAGGCTGGCGCACGGAGGGGCGGGTGGGCAAGAACGGAGGCGCCGACTGATAGCTGTGCCCAGCCCAGACACGCAGCAACAGCCCTGCCCGGCCCCCCGGCACCAGCCGTGCCCGCCCTGATGCCCGACCGCGGTGGGGCGGAGATGCTCGGTGCTGCTGCCGCTGCTCCCGTCCCCAAGCCACAGAGTGACGAGCAAATACAACTGCTCTGCTTTGGCTGCTGGCTCGGGGCGGTCGGCACCCAGAGCCAAGAGGGACGGGGCCAGCGCCACGCGTCCCGCCTGCTTTCTGCCCGTCGCCGTGGGCCTGGCTCAGCGCCAGTCATTGGGGCTTGTGCTCGTGTGAGCTGCCACCTGGCTGACACGCAACAGCCACGGCTGTGACATCAGCAGCGACAGCGCCAAGTACCAGCCGATGTGCACTGAGGGTGTCCTGTTGGAGACACCAGACAACCAGGAGCCCCTGTCCCGACGGCCCAGGCACAGGGACACGCCGCCCCTCCCTCCTACAGAGAGCGACTGGGGGCTGGAGGGCCCGCCGAGGTCTCGGGCTCTGCACGCTCACCTGACACCCAGTGGGCACAGTTTCCCACCAAGGGTCTGCCCTGGAGGTCAGCGTCTTGCCCCTCCCTGAAGTCCTCTACCCTGAGCTCCTTCCTCTCTGGAGGTGCTGCCTTGGTGGGATCAGATACATGAATGGCTCGTGTGGTCTGTGTGGCGAGTGCAGTGTGCGTGTTTAGTGGCTGTGTGTGCATTATGTGCGCGGTGTGTTTGGGGAAGGCCTGTCTGTGCTTTGCGCAGGGAGGAGAGAGGAAGGGGGTTCTGGGGTATCGAAGGCAGGTGTCCTGATCAGCTGGGGATTAGGACAGGCCAGGCGGAGCGCCCCTCCCGGAGGAGGTGAGCCTCCCCAGGAGGAAGGGGGTTCTGGGGTATCGAAGGCAGGTGTCCTGATCAGCTGGGGATTAGGACAGGCCAGGCGGAGCGCCTCCCCAGGAGGAAGGAGGGCACCTGCCCTGTGGCCGCCGGAGGAGCCTGTGGCCGGGGAGTCTCCACCGGCCAAGCTGCCCATGGTTGCTGGGGGGCCCCCGCCCTGGCTGGGCAGAGCTCACATCTCCCCTGTCCCCTGACCCCGGCTGTCCACACAGTCAGCCCTGCGACCAGGCACCTTTGGCTTCGTGAGAAGGGGGGGCTGGAGAATGAAGCCTTCAGGGGTCTGGGTTGCTGGGGCACGGTCAGATGGGCACAGGGCTGCGGGGTCCTACAGCACAGCCCAAGGCTGCCACCCTGCGTCATGACACAGAAACCCGGTGTCCACAGCACCCCCGGCAGTGGCACCATTTCAGGGTGGGAGCACCTGGCGTTTCACGGATGGCCCGAGGCCGTGGCCAGAGCTGAGAGGCCAGCGAGAGGCCTAGGCCAGAAAGCCACTCGGCAGACCGAGGCCGGCGGCCGACCATGGAGCCCGGAGCCTCCAGGAAGCCAAGGTCTCACCTTGAGTCAGGAGCTGCCTTCTCCGATATTCTCAGAAGCCTTGTACTATTTGAATATTTTATGCAAACGCATGGAAATTTGACTCAGAGCCTCACAGATCTGACGCCCTGACTTGGTTCTGAGGTTTGCTCGTTTCTCCTTGAACAGTTGGAATTACTTTAAGTGGAGAGAGGGCAAGATCAAAGCTTCTTCATTCCCGGAGTGTGGCAGGGGTGCCGGGGAAGGGCACTCCTGGGCGCTTCGATGGGTGGTGCAACGATGCGTTTGAAAGCAGGGTCTGGTGGCTTCTGGCACCCACAGTGACACCTGTCACCACTATGGGCTGATGGCAAGTGGTCAGCGTGCTCAGGCCCGGTCATGACTGGGTGCGCAGATCACTGGCCCAGAACAAACTCTAATCCTGCTGTGAACAGAGCAGCCGCTGGGCAGAAGGACAGAGGAACACATAGTCGCTGCCTGCCCGGGGCTGTCCAGAGACCTTCCTGGAGGAGGCAGCTGCGGGGGCTGGATTGCAGAGGGAGACAAGAGGTGGCCTGAGGGGCATTCAGACAGAGGGGACAGGAAGGCAGAGGGAGGGTTGGGGCAAGGACGGGGCTTGGGGCGGCCGAACAGCAGGAGGCTGGCTGGGGCATCCTGGTGGTTGGTGGGCGCGTGGGTCCCCCAGGGGAAGGGGCTGCACTCTGCCAGTCTTGCCTGGACAGGGAGGTCAGCGGGAACCAGGCGTGTGTGATTGGCGGCCGCATGTGTCCGCAGTCTCTTCCGGATGTTTCCGTCTCCGGATGTTGTCTATTGTTTGGGATGCCTTATCTGGAGCTTCCAAATTCTCTGTCTTAATCGGGTGCATTTTATGTCTTCGAGCTGTAATTAACAGTGTTTCCCACCATCGCCAGGCACCTTAAAGAAATATTTCCCCCAGGCTGGCAAAGGCGGAGCTCGATTTGTGAAGCGTTGCTCTTAGGAAACACCTGGTGAGGTTTCTGTGTTGTTCAGCACAGATAGGATGAAGAGCGGAGCCACTGTATTTCCTTTTCTGATGCAAAAGGACAGTAATCGTAGCGTGTGTCCGTCACGCAGGGCTGTCGGGTGGGGACGCAGGAAGGGCAGCGCTGGCTGGAGAGGGCTAAGCAGCGGCAGGTGTCAGTAAGGAGGACGGGCTGAAAGCAGAGGGAGAAAGGATCCCGGGGCGGTGGCCCAGGAGGCTGGGGGAGAGGAGAGGCGTTCACCGAGGCTGCCTGGGGAGGGGACCTGCCTGGGGAGGGGACGGAGACCATGCAGGCCAGGCGCCTCCATCTCCCGCACCCTCCTCACACGCCGTCACGTAATCCCCGCAAGCGCGGAGGCCAGCCTGCCTATCTGCAGTTCGCAGCTGGCGCCGGTGCAGCCAGGAGCCCGGCCCAGGTGCCCGGACGCTGAGCTCTGCAGCGCTGCGATCAACGCCCACTGGTTCCCAACGGGCCCTCGTGCTGGGGTGGCCGCGTCAGCAGGCAGCACCCGGTGCCACCAACCTGGCTTCGGGCCTCCTGCCCCCGGCTCCCACGGCCCGGAGTCACCTCTCTGCCTTCTTCAGGGCCTCCCTCTCTCAGGGACCTGAGGCCACCCTGGGTGGTGGGGGAGCAGCTGGAAGTGGCGTTTGGTAGGTGACAACCCCGCCCTGTCTGGAAACCCCTGTCTGTCCTCGGCTGTCTCTCCTGGCGGGACCCCTGCACCCGCCCTGGGCCTGAAAGCCCCCGCTCTGCTCCCCAGTGGGAGATGGAGGAACGAGACCCTGGTGTCCACGGCCCTGTCCCCAGAGCCTGTGAAGATGGTGCCTCACTTGGCAAGAGGGACGTCCCAGACGTGACGTTAAAGACCCTGAGACGGGGGGATTGTGCTGGCTTATCCGGAAGGCCCCATGTCACCACAGGGTCCCCCCGTGAGCAGAGATGAGGGTGGAAGCCGACAACAGAGTGATGTGACTTGTGGCCTTGGAGGCGGAATGAGCTGAGAGCTCTGTCCCCTCCCAGGGAGGCCTCACACATCCCTGCCGAGTGCCTGACCGGCCCCATCAAGAATTCCTGGGCATGAAATCGGAGCCCTGCCCTGGGGACCCCAGATCCCACAGCAGGGGCAGTTTCCGCGCTCCAGATGGACTCCGCTCCGTCCTCACTTGTCAGGCTTCCCAGGACCTCGGTGGCTGGGCAGGAGGCCACGAGAATGGGGGAGGGCCAACTTGGAACCAGCATGGAACGGGGCACTCGAGGTTAAGGGAAGCCCCGTGGCCGATGGAGCTGTGGTCGCTGTGTCATCGGTCCACGCTGGGGGGGTCGGTACCAGTTCTCCAGTCTACGTGACTGAGGCCCGGAGAGAGGCGGCTTCCTGGATTCTCATCCCGACCTTGTCCTCTTCTGTTCCAGGCCACGTGGCTGGGTGGCTGCCCAGGCCACAGGAGGGTCTTAGGCACTGACATGAGAATCCCACGGGGCCACACCCAGGTTTCTAGCTCTGTGGTCCAGAGCGTGACCTGCCTCCTCCCGTGTCCTCCGGCTTCGTTCAGACTCAGCCGCCACCTGGTCGTGGCCAGCCACGCCCACCTGCCGGAACAGGTGGCGGGAGACGGGCCAGGGGGAGCCCTTGCGGGGGAAACCGGCACTGAGGAATCGGGGAGGAGGTGGGTTTAAGACGAGACAGATGCCCAGGAAATGATGCAAAACCAAAGCAGTCACGGCACGGCTCCTGGCATTTTTAATAAAAGCTGCTGCGAGAATGACGGAGAGACCATGTGCAGACCCACCCCCGCCGGCCGCGCGATCTGCGGCGTCCCCAGGGTGTCCGTCACGCCGTTTGGAGGCAGGAGAGCGCCGCTGCCGCCGTCCGAGTTATTTACGCCTTAGTTTTTGCTGGGCCTCAGATTCACGCCAGTGGTGGAGGCACAGCCCTGGGCCTCCTCCTGAGGGGCACAGCTCAGGTGACCCGGCTCAGTCGCCCTCCCAGGGGGTCCGGGGGCCTACCTGCCCCATTTCCCAAGGAATCTAGAACCGGGACTCCCGGCAGTCTCGCCATCCCCCTCTGCGCTGCTGTGCACCTCCTCCCCCCCACCCTGTGGCCTCCCGACGCAGGTCTGGCCCTGCCGCTGGGCAGGTGTGAACCTCGGAGAGCAAGGCCTGCCCCTGCGGAGCTGTGTGCGACCCCCTGGTCAGCCCCGCCCCCCGGCTCCCAGATTGCACCGGGACCTTCCCTTCACAGGGGGCAGCCCTGGGGCGCCCCTTCCACAGGCCTTGGCTCGGGGGTCTCAGGAAGGCAGAGAAGGAAGCACACGTGCCCCTGGTCCACCAAGCTCCAAGGGGTGGAGGCTGCTGGCATCTGCTCGGTGGCCCTGGCGGTTTGAGGTTTCTCTGGGTGAGCCAGTGACCAGGTGACTCTCCCTCTGACCCCCAGATCCATTCCTGCCTGCTCTGCACCCTAGAAGGCTGGGCACCGTGGGCAGCATCCCCCAGTCGATGCAGCCTGTGGAAAGTTCTGGCAGGAGGTGGGGCAGGAGCAGAACAAGGCCAGGCGTGGTCCTGCCACCCTGCCCCCCGGGTGCAGGTCCTGCGTGTCCTGTAGTGGCTCCTGGCCACAGCCACCGGCTCCCACTTGCCCGCCCCCACCCCGCCCCGGGCGGCTGCGGCTGCCTGTGGTTGCTGGGCTCGGTGGGCCTGTCTCCAGGGTCTTCTCCGTCCTGCCCTCCTTTCTGTAAATAGTCTTCATTAATTCTCCAGTTCAACCTCTGAGTGGAATTCTGGTTCCTTCTGGGAACCCGATTTTTCCAAAGTGGCATCATGATTAATTTGATGTGTTTAATTACTAAAAGGACATCATCTCTCTTCCACTTTGCTCACCAGCCCTTCCCTCCAGGCCTGGCTCCGGCTCTGTGGCTCAGAGTCGTCCCTCCCACGGCCACCCCCCCCATGCTCCTCTGGCCTGCCTGTCCCCAGCGTCACCCTGGGCACACTGCGTCTGCCCTAGATGGGTTTGTGGAGAGAGAATCATGTTCTAACTTGATGTTAGTCACTGTGTCCACCAGTGTTTTATCAGCTTAAAGCCACAGCGTCCCCATGGCCAATGACCCTCCCCGGGCACCTTCCGCACACCACAGCAGGTCTGGGTGGGCTTCGGAGGTGGGTTCACGGTGGGCTCTGTGGCTCAATGCCACACCGACGGCCTACTGGCTTCCGGAATGCCTCTCCACCTGGGTTTCCAAAACTGTTTCTCTTCCTCCCTAGAACAGCTGTCTTTAGGGTGGGTGAGCCCAGCCCGGCCCCGGGTGCCCGCCTGGTATCCACACGCAGCACTTCTGTGCACAGGGGCTTGTCCACGCTGACCAGCTGCCTAAGCAGTTCTTTGCATGGAGACAAATCAAACTCTCTGTCAGTGCCGTCAGGCCCCTTCCTGGGACCAGCCAGAGAGTGACACATCTGCCTGCCAAAGTCTAACAGACCTTTCGTTGTGGGTGGGCAGTGCCTGGGCCCTCGGTCCTGTGTTCCACCAACCACAGGCCATGGGGACACTCTGGCCGACGTGGAGCTATCGGTGGGGCTGGCTCTGTCCGTGGGGCCGACATGCCCACCTCCCCGGCTCTCTGCATTGCCGACACCCCCAGGCAGCCTGGGCTTGAGGGGTCAGTCATTCAACACTCATGACTGGACCCCTGGCCAGGCACGGTGCTGAGGACAGGGCGGTGGGGAATTGTCGCCTGCTTTTGGGGACAGCGGGAGAAGCTGAGGAGACACAGGAAGTCACCCTTGCAGTTTGGGGCCCACACCTGGGGCTGGCAGCGTGCTGGGCGCTTTGCTTCACCACCTGCTGCCCCAGCGTGGTGGCTGGAGCCCTCGCTGCTGCTTTGCAGATGAGCCGTGGGTGGGACTCTGAGGGTCTCCCTTCCGCCCTTCCTTTCCCTAACCGAGCCGTCGCCAAATGCACAGGCCACTATGCCCATCGTGGTTGAACAGGACGCCCAGAGCCCACCACGCCCTCCCTGTCCGTGGAGGGCGACGGGGCACCGACTCCTTCTGCCAACACGGGTCATTGTTCCCAGTGTGGTCCAGGCGCTCCAGGGCCCTCGGGGTCTGCCGTGAGTCTGCCCCAACCGTGCCCCCCACCCTCCCCGGCCCTTGGCTCAGTGTGAGAAGCGCACGTGAGTCAGCTGCCGAGGCCCCAGCTGGGCACAGCCCCCGCCTGGCGCTGTCCCCTTGGCGTCACTGGTCATGTGCCTTCCTCCTTCCGGGCAAGCCGAAGCACAGAGTCGTGCCGGATGGATAATCAATTTCAATAATAAGTTAAATGGGTTTGCTTTTGTTTCCAGAAAAACTCCCACGGAGAGAGGGATTTTTTAAAAGACTCCCGGGTTGCGTATTACTTCTGAACTTGGGCCTCCAGCTGCGGCTGAGCTAATTGAGTGCAGAGCATGAATAAACAGGGACAGGCCCACTTCTTCACCCGCCGGCGCGCAGGGCTGGTGCTCCGGATCCCGCCGGGGAGTCTCGGGACGGGCTCCAGCGCAGGCCTCGGGGGCCCGAGTCCTCAGGACACATCACGGCCTCAGTGTCTCTCTGCCTCACGTGTTTAAATGTCGTTTCAGAGCCAGGTCGCTTCTCCTAGAATAACTCACGGCTCCCAAGACACAGGGATGCTGTTGGCCAGACACACCGGACCATGGCACCAGAATGACGGCTGCAAAGCCACGCCAGGAGACGTGCGTGGTCGCGGAGCAAGGCCGGGGCTCTGCAGCCGTCCGTACGGTGCCATCTCTGCTGCCGTGAGCGCGCGTCTCGTTCGTCCCTGCATCTCTGAGACTCAGAACAGAGCACGGCGCGTGCTGTCCCGCAAGGCTTGCGGGACGGAGCAGGAGTGGCCCTGTCTCCAGACTGTCAGCTCTCCCGCGTGAGGGTGGATTTCTCTGGGAAACCGGCAAGATCACGCCGGACACCCATCTGCCACCACTCTGTCGGCACGCTCACTCCATGCCACGCACGCTCAATGGAGACCCATGGGCAGGACGTCCTTCGTGCGCCATCGCCAAGCTTCCTTGGTGGCTTTAGCCTCTCTGTGATGGCAGGAGTCTGGAATCAGCCGGTTTCCCTTTGATAAGTCCTCACAGCACCATAAGCATCTTTGCAGCGTGACGTCTCGGAGAGTTCAGAGCGTTGTGACTCGTGGCTATTTCTTTGAAAACCAGATAGAGGCCTTGTCTTGTGTTAGGGGCCGTGTGTACGAGGACCCCAGCCTCACACGCAGCTGCGCCTGCCGCGAGGGCGGCCGTGAGCGGGAAAAAGGCAGTTCTTGTCGGTGTGTCTTGCTCACTCGCTCAGCTACACTACTGACATTGTTTCATTTTCTTTCTTTTTGTGTTTTGTTTCTTTCTTTTTGAAAATAGAGTCGAAGTGATCTAAATGAAATTCACGTGTGACATGACTCTACCATGGCAGGGAGGCAGTTTCTTGTTGGCTTCAAGGAGCAACATTTTATCATTTAGGGAGAAAACCACCAAACCAACCCCCCCCTCACCAACCCCGTAACCCACCCACCAACTGACCCCCGACCAACGAGGCAGCCGCCCCCCTGGTCTGGAGGGACCCGCCACGCTCCTCCGTGTGGATATGGAGAAGGCGCAGGTGAACCTCGGCCTGTCGCGGGGTGCGAGGAGTGTGCGGTGGCCGCCGGCAGTCTCAAGCTCTGACACGGTGACACAGTTACCGGGAGAAATCCTCCTTTGGGGACCAAAATTCCAAAGTCAGAAGAGCTCAGAGCTGCACAGCCTGGAGACACGGTCTTTGCGACTGGACTGGAGGTGAGCGAGTGAGAAGTGCAGCTGCGTCCCCTCCGCGCGGGTCCCCGACAGGCACCTTCCCCCTGTGAGCAGCAGCCCCGCGCCAGGAGGGCTCGACAAATGGCCGGAACCTGGAGGCTTAAAGCAGCATGCATTTGTCACCGCAAGGCTGGCAGCAAGGCCAGCCCGCAGTCCTTCCCAGGCCTCGGGGTGCTCTTTCAAGCTCACGTGCTTGTTGGCGGAATTCAGTTCGTGTGCAGTGTTGGGACTGAAGTCTCTGTTTTCTTTTTTGCTGCTGGCCAGAGGCTGCTCTCAGCCCCTAGAGCCGGCCTCAGGCCCTGCCATGCCAGCTGCTCGCTCTGCGACTCTCCACAGGCCCCTCTTGCTTAGGAGCTGTCCCTGTAGGAAGGACCCAGTGTCCCTTAAAGGCTCACCTGATTGGGCCAGGCCCACCAAGGATAATCTTCCTTTTGTTTAATATAAAGTCTTCAGACGTGGTGGCTCATGCCTATAATCCTAGCATGCTGGGAGGCTGAGGTGAGAGGATTGCTTGAGGCCAGGAGTTTGGGACCAGCCTGAGCAAGGGTGAGACCCCATTTCCACAAAATATAGAGAAAGTAGCTGGGTCTGGTGGTGCATGTCTGTAGTCCCAGCTACTCGGGAGGCTGAGGCAGGAGGATCGCTTGAGCCCAGGAGTTTGAGGTTGCTCTGAGCTAGGCTGAAGCCACTGCACTCTAGCCCGGGCAAGAGAACGAGACCCTGTCTCAAAAACAAACAAACGACACATAAGTCAACTGATTAGGGACCTTAATACAACTGAAAAATCCTTTCTGCTAGCACATAACATAGTCACAGGAGTGACATACCAACACATGCACAAGTCCTGCCCGTGCTCAGGGGGCGGATGATGTGGGATGTGTACACCAGGGCACGGAGGCCTTGGGGGCCACCTTACAATTTGCTTATACGGGGCCGTATTGCAGCCTCTGGTTCAGAGCACACGTCTGCCACGGAGCAGCACATGGTCTCACAAAGTCCTGGGCAGACCATAGTGAGTCTGTACCAGGGCACTGCATGGTTGGTGGTGAGACCAGGGCCCCCCTCCTCTTCTGTCCCCCCAACCAGAACGGCTTCTTGGGCAGAAGCAACGTGGAAGGCGGCACTGTGGCAATGAATCCAGTGCTCGGAAAGCCCATGAGTGGGGCTGAACTGAGGCAGGAAGGCTCGGCCGGTTCCCACTCAGACTGAGCGCGTGCTCTGAGGGCAGACTCCTCCCGCACTGAGTTAGAGGGGTGCACCCTAATCAGCCTGCACCCGTGGGCCACGCCCCCACCTTGTGCCAGATGAAGGGTTTAGGGCTGGCTGTCAGCAGTGGTGGCCAGGCCAGCCCCTGAACAGTGCCATGCTGGCTTCCAAGGCCACTTTGTCCCCAAGCCCAGTGAGCACGCATGGGGTGGCTGGTGAGGGAGACTGGTGGAGTCTGCGGGCATGTGAGACCTCGCCCTCTGGGGACATGTGGAGGGCCCTGGGCACTTCTGCTTTCTGAGAGTTCTGGCTGCATCCTCCAGGACACTCTGTGCCCACCCTGCTCTTGTCCCTCGGTGTCCCTGAATGTCTAGTCAAACCATCCGCCAATCAGGAACGGTTGTGGACCTGCCCTCTGGCCGTCAACCCCTTGCAAGTGGCCCACGAGCTGTGCTGTGCGGAGCTCTGCCCACTGGGCTTTCCGCTTCCTCCGATGCCCGCCAGGAGGGCTGGCCGTGCCCCAGGGCCTCCCCTGGGCCGTGGGGTGTGTGGCGCGGAGCAGACTCGCACTTTCCCTCGGCTGGTTGCAAGCCGCTCCCCATGAGGCTGCACACGGCAGACCCACAGCGTGCTCGGCATCCTTCTTAACACATTCGCTTCCCGTGCGTGCACTCAGCAGACGTGTATTAGACACCTGCTGTGTATCCTCCTGGCTGCCGAGCACAGAGAGGGGGTGTCACGCCTGTGGTTCTAGCCCTGGGGGAGTCAGGGAAAGAGACAGTAACACACACAAAAATGAAGTCCAGCTTCTCATGTAGTCACGGTGTGGCAGCTAAGGAACTGGAGCGTGCCGTGTGCCTGCTGGCCGCGAGTGGCCCTGCATGCAGCCCAGGCACCAGGACGGGCTTCCTGCGCCTGCCCCGACCTTCCCTCCCTCTCCGACCACACCCGGGGGCCCAGCCTGCCGCCCGGGACCATCAGAGCTGCTGACGCGTTTCTCTGCTTCCAGCCTTGCCCTTTCAATAATTTCCCTCACCAGACAGCCTCAAACATTTTTGAAAGATGCAAATCTGGTCATCCTGCTGCTCCGAGAAGCACACTGTGCGTCCACGTGCCTCCGCGAGGCCCGGGCGCTCCCTGCCCTCCTCTCTGGCTGCTCACACGTCCTGTTCCAGAAATACCAGCCGCCTCCGGCCCCCACGCGGCTTCCTGTTTGTGCCTCACAGCGCTGTCCCCGGCCGGAACGCTCGCTCCTCCGCCGCACTGCCCAAAAAGCTCCTTTGCAGTTTTCAAACCCTGTTGAGTCCTCGTCCTCTGTCTGAATTCTCTCTTGAAACCCCTAACAGAGATAATCACCCCTCTTCATGCTTCTTCTATGCCTCGAACATCCTGATGTCACCAGACATATCACTTTGGACGGTAATTACCTGTTTACAGTGCAGTTGTATCTTGGATAGTGTTTGGTTCGAGAGTCACCTAAGAGGTGAAAATTGCTTGTAATCAAAATCACCCCTGAAATCCCCTTGGATTGCCCGTGCGGAGCAGGGCACAGGTCTGAGGACGGTTCGCCAGTTGCTCTGGGCTGGGCTGGTCGCTGGCTCGCTAAGACCCTCGAAAGGCTTGGTTTCCTCGTGGGGGCGGAGCAAGCCCTTGCCTGTCTCCGCCGTGGGGAGGCCTGTCTTCCTGCTTGCTCAGCAGTCAGGGAAACTGGGGCACCCGTGTCCCCTGCAGGGGCCTTGCAGGCTGGCCTGGGCCCCTGCCCCTGGGGGCCGTGGGTCCTCATGTGCTGGGTGGATGGAGCCTCCGTCCCCTGGCCCCGCGCCCTCTCCGCAGCGGGAGGAGCTGGGTTCACTGCGCCGTCCAGGGAGCCTGTGCTCTCTCCCCGTTAGACTGCAAGTTCCCCCGGAGTAGAAACGACAGCTACTCATCTCCAGCGACCCTCGCCGCTGGGAAAGCACTCTCTAGGGTCAAGGGTGGCTTCCACTGACGCCTGCCTCCGGGGCCCTGTGTGCCCCTCGGCCACGGAGCTGTGCAGAGCTGTCAGCGACGGTGGCCCGGACGGGGACTTGCTTCCCGCCCTTCCTGTCCGTCTGTCCTGCAGATGTGCTCTCTGCTCTGTGCGGTTGGTACCGGGATGACTTTGTCACGCCAGAGTCTAACTTTTAGAAGTCTGTGTGACGCTCAGGGATCAAACGAGAAATTTCACTGTAACACCCTCATTTAATTCCTTATAAACTAGCATTTCCTGATACAGGTTTATAAACATATGCTGTAAATATTCTTTTTCTACGTTTTCGATCCAGTTCCTTATGCCTCTGAGAGAAAGACCCTGAAACCCTGGGGAAAGCGACCTTGAAGCCCGGGGACGGCAGGAGGGAGAGGGGTCAGCTGAGTCATCAGGAACTGGGGTCTCTGCTCCAAAGGTGGAAGCCGAGACCCCCTTTCTACCGCCTGTGCCCAGCACCTGATCTCCACACAGAAATACGTGGTTTCCCGAATGGGCAGTAGTTTTCATTAAGTACTTTGAGATTGAAGAAAAACATGTTGCAAGTAGTCTGGGCACTAAGAATCTTGATCTGTACTCAACATAAAGGTTTATTGATGAGCATTTTCAATCTGAAGGTACAGCTGATGAGACAAGTTACTACATTAGGACAGGCGGTCCCAGCCCAGTCTGGTGGGCTCTGTGATGGAGGGAAGACAGGGAAGTTAGAGGACATGAGGGAGGTGGGTCCAGGAAGGCTTCCTGGAAGAGATGATGCTTTGGCCTGAGTTGTGACCTGAGTGGTAGACTCTGGGAGTTCCTCAGGTGGACGGGGCCTGGGGGAAGAGGGCAGCCCTGACCAGAAGCAGCCTGTGCCGAGGCCGGGCTGAGAGCGTGTGGGCTGGGATCCGGGGACGCCAGCCTGGGGTGTCTTCGTATTTTCAGGTGTCCATGTCTCCCGTTCTGTGTGTAGACACCACTTTTCTCGGATTCCTCTCACCCGACCTCCTTCAAAATGCAGATTCTCTTTTCAGAAGCAGGATGTTCACCAGGCACTAAACGTGTAGGAAAAGGGAATGACTTATCAGCCTGGGGCTGGGGACAGCCCAGGACCTCCTGTCTCGGGAGATGGGTGGGCTCCGGGTGCCCCTAGAATTTCCTGGGCTGGCTCTGACACAGGGGCGTCGGCAGCGGAGCCTCCCGGGATGGTGGTCTTTGGTCCTGGGGATGGAGGCTGGGGAGGCCTCACGTCAGGCGCCAGCTGCAAGAGGGGCTGGATGTGTTGGGGAGCGTGTACACCGACAGGTGACAATCGCCTCTTGTCCCCACTGAGAGCTCTCTGCAGCCGGGTCTCCTGGCCTCTCTGGGGACAGATGTGGGGCGTGTGCCAGTGACTGAGGTGTGAGGGATGACGTCTGTGAGTGCAAAGCCCGGCGTACGGCGCACGCAGGGCTCGGTGGGCGATGGCTGCCCCTGCGGGATGGGGTCTGTGCGGAGCGGGGCCGACCCACGCTGCCACGTGCAAGCTCCGGCTCCCCAGTCTAGTCTGTTCCCACGTTTGCTCTTGCTCGGACCCTCCTTCATTTCTTCGCCAGACCGGCTCCTCGTCCGCCTGGAAATGCCCTTCCTCTCTGCCCTGCGCACCTGCCCCGGCACCGTCAGCGCCCTGAGCCCTCAGAGCAGCCGCGCCCAACACTGCACGCGGGCGCGCCTGACCGCGGCACAGGCACCTGCTCACAGGTGTGATTTCTGCCGCCAGCGTCTGTCTCTCTCTAGGCGGTAAAACCACTTGGGAAGTGACAGAGTGACTCTCAAACGCTTTGTTCTTCGTGATCCCACCGGCAGTGGGCCCAGCGCCAGGCACCCGTGGTCCCTCACATGGGCGGATCCGTGCGTGATCTAGTGCCTGTTACAGCCGTGGGGGGGATTGCTCCGTGCCTGTCCCTGTCATTGCCATTGTTGTGTGTTTCGTCCCTGCCGTTGTTGTGTCTCAGAGTGTGTGTTCTCATAGCCACTATTGTGCACTGTCACCCTGTGTGTGTGTTCCCATTGCCGTGGCTGTGTTGTCACTGCCACTATTGTGTGTCACCTTGTGTGTGTCACCATGGCTGTGTTGTCACTCCCACTGTTGTGTGTCACCTTGTGTGTGTCACCATGGCTGTGTGTTGTCACTCCCACTGTTGTGTGTCACCATGGCTGTGTGTTGTCACTCCCACTGTTGTGTGTCACCTTGTGTGTGTTACCATGGCTGTGTGTTGTCACTCCCACTGTTGTGTGTCACCTTGTGTGTGTCACCATGGCTGTGTGTTGTCACTCCCACTGTTGTGTGTCACCTTGTGTGTGTCACCATGGCTGTGTGTTGTCACTCCCACTGTTGTGTGTCACCATGGCTGTGTGTTGTCACTCCCACTGTTGTGTATTATAACTTCCCTTGCGTGTGCTGTCATGCCCACGGTGCGTGTATCATCTCCACCCTGATGGCTGCTGTATTCTCACAGTGATCATCTGAGCTCCGGTCACCTCAGACCTGGCATTTTTCCATTATGACTAGTTTATATTCTCACCCCGAGGTTTGGCAAAAATATTGAATCAATTGTTTTTAATTATGTCCGTCTTGTACACTTTACATTACAGGGACAGCTCAATAACGCTTTACAATCCAAACAGCCGTAGGAGCATTGCTCGATACCCCAGGATGGAAAGCTAGAGTTTTCTTTTTGTCCAACTCGTAAACTATTCTTAAAAGTGCCATATTTCCCTGATTCAATTGTTGTTCTCCCCCTTTATGGCTCGTTCATTGTCCTGTGTCTGCGGAGTGGAGCCGTATTAAATGCTAATCGTGCCGCTTGGTTTGTTGCCTGCAGACCGCCTGCGTGAAGGTGCCCGGCCGGGCGGTGGGGGGAGAGCCCTGGGAGGTAGGCAGGTGGCAGGGTGTGCTCCTGCCTGGCACCAGGGGAGCCTCTCTGTGCTCAGGCCGCCGTCCTTGAAGGGAGGGAGGCAGTGAACAAACACCCGACTAGCAGGCTGGGCCCGAGAGGCGAGACACGGTCCAGGGTGGTGTTTACCGGGACGCACCCCAGGGACGAACCCAGCCTGGGCTCCTCCCTGCCAGGCAGGCGTGGGCAGTCCGGCCAACGTCTCTAAGTTCGGGTTTCGCCATTTATAAAATGGGCAAAGCGGACTGGGTCCCGAGGGTGGCTGACAGGTGAGATGACACCGGGTCCAGGTTCTTGCTGGCGCGGCTGCCGGGAGGCCATGGCTGCAGCTGCGGATGCAGCGAACAGAGCCAAGAGCCCGCGGAGGCACCTGGATCTTTCAGGTGTGAGGGGCTCCTGTTGGTTAGTGCGGTCGTGGTTTCCCAAAGAATCAGGAACCTGCTTTGACCTCGACGGGGCCCTCTGCAGAGATGAGGTTGCGGCTGGTGGGACACGGGGCCGAAGCCCAGAATCCCCCAGCCCTTGAGAGGTGACGGTGGGGCCAGGGGCCGCCTTCCCCTGGGCCTCTCCTCTGTCCCCTCCAGCACTGAGAACTCTCGCTGTCCTGCCCTCCAGCAGCCCTGTCCCCCAGCCTGCAGACCCAGCGGGGCACACTCCGCCTGGGCGTCGGGTGCCGCCACGCCGACCACGCAGCCTTGGCTGAGGAAGGGGACGTTCCGAGGGTGGCAGACCTGGCCCCGAAGCACTCTTTGCCAACAGCCTTGGCAGCTGCTGGGAGCTTGCCGGCCAGGCCCTCATTTCGTGGAAGAAAAATGCCTCCGCGGCTCATAAAAAGGCCCCGCAGACCCTCGCTGGGCGAGCCGGGCCGCTCAGAGGGAAGAAAGATGCTTCCCGGGGGCACCAGGCGTGCCAGCGGGTTGCAAACCCACCGCTGCAGATATATGCTTCTCAATAAGCAGAGATTGGGCGCAGGGCAAAGAAAATAATCCATTTCAGCCCGCAGAGCGGCCAGCAGGGGAGGAAGGAGCCTGCGATGAAATGGTAAATTCAGGGCCGGCAGCTCCTCTCCCGCCGTGGAAGCCGATGACGCAGGGTTTTTGGGAGCAGTGCACGAGACGGTGCCACTCCCAGCGCCTCCCGTGCTGGGGCAGGGGGGGCTCTGCAGGGGGGGCACCCTGTGCCGGTTCACAGAGCTGAGCGCAGGGCAGGAAGCTGCGGCCCCGATCGATCTGCTGCTTGTAGGTAAAGGGGCGAGGACGGCAGTGCAGGCTGTCTGTGCCCGAGCCGCACAGGGTCCTCCTGGTGGCGTCGAGAGGTCCCCAGGGCCCCACAGACAGGGCCAGTCACGGACCAGCTGAGGAAATGGGGGTGGCGGGGACAGACTCGGGCTGGAGCAGTGAGTGAGAAGAGCCCGGCTTGGCTTCAGGACACTTGCATGTGGGCCCCGGCTCCATGGTGCGGGCTGGGGCCTCTGGGTACACACCCCGTCCTTTCTGGGCTTCTCCCCTCTGCTTGGAGACAGAGTGGTGACATCTGTGGCCACCCTCCCGGGACGAGGGTCAGCCAGAGGAGGCCATGGGAGGTGCCGTGGTGCCCACAGCAGGGACTGCCTCCACGTGGCCGGCGCCTGCCTGAGCCCTGCGTGGGTTCCGTCCTTCCAAACATGGCTGCTGTGGGGCGGTGACATCACCTCTGCCAAGGGAAGGGGAGTCCAGGTGTCCACGGGTGAGGCTCTGCAGGGTCGCTGGGCACGTGTGCCAGCCCACGCAGGTGACCTCTGCTCAGGACCACTCTGTACCAGCCAAGGTGGCACGGTGTCCACGATTCCCATTCTCTGTGGCACCCTGCACCTCCCAACACACATCCCCACCCCTGCTCCCCATCTGTTCTTGCTTTTGGGGTTTTCCCAGTCCCACTTATCCCTCTGTGTCTGGCTACTAGCCTCCTTCTTGGTGTACCTTTCCCCAACCCCTTCCTCCTACACCTTCACACTCTAGTCAGAATTAGCCCATTCTGCTCTGTGTTCCCAGCATTCTTTGCACCTATCCTGCAGCCCTTATCTACTGCCCCTCTAGAGCAGCGACCACTGCTTGCCCCAGCTTTCACTCCCCAGGAGCCCTTCATTAAAATAAAATGTTCAGCGAGTGTTTAACAAACCTTCATGGATCCTTCTGGGGGCGTGCTGTGTTTGCTGCGGTTACTATGCTAAAGGTCCCCCCATCCAGGTCTTCTCCCAGGGCCAGTCTCCAACTGCCCACCTGACACTTTCCACCCAACTGGGGCGTCTTAACCCCAACAAGGCCAAAGCAGAATCCCCCACCTGTCCCCAGACCAGCTGCCCTCCAGGTAAAGGCCCCACTGTCCTCCTAGCAGCTCCACCTGCAAACCCGCCAGTTGTCTTCACTCCTCCCACTGTCCCCCTCAGCCTCCTCCCTCCACAATGTGGGGGACCATGACACTCTCAGCAGCTCCCCGGCCCATCTTGGCTCCTCCTAAGCCTGGCCTCCAAGGGCCTCTCCTGGGCTGACATCCGTCTTCCTCTCCGTCCCCTCCCGCAGCTGTGGGCAGCGAGGAAGCATCGGAGCTTGCGTTCCTTTACCCGTCACCCTGCCACCAACCCAGGGCTCAGTGCCTTAAAACTACGGAAGCCGCCTCATGGCTGCTGACCACCTGGACCAGGAGCAGCTCAGCCAGGGGCTCTTGCTCCGGCTCCTCCTGAGCTCCCCACGGGCCGGAGGTTCCACCCAGGAGGCTCCTCCATGGCTGTGGGCTGGAGGCCTTGGCCCCTCACTGGCTGCCACTTGGGCCTCTCCTGGGGCTGCCTGAAGGTCCCCAAGACTTGACAGCTGGCTTCTGAGAGAGAGAGAGAGAGAGAGAGAGAGAGGCGGAGGGGAGGCAGGGAGAGAGGGAGGGAGGGAGAGAGGGAGGGAGGGAGGGAGGGAGGGGAGAAATCACTGCAGTTCTTTATGAGCCCAGCCCTGGCACTTCCTGGGAGGAAAGGTCCTGAGACCCCGAGTCCCTGTCTGGGGCCCCTCTTGCAGGTGGCAGGAGCCTGCCACAGTTAGGAGGCTGAGAGTGGCTTGGTCAGATGGCATCTCAGCAAGTCTGGGCAGATTGTTCCACTGCGGATGGGAGCGGGGAGGTGGGCAGCAGGGAGGCAGCAGGGAGGCTGGGGGCAGCACAGCCGTCAGCCCACTCAGTGGTGTCTGTGGGGCCCTGTTCTGGGTTGGCCCCTGCACCAGGCACAGGGCTGGGTGGGGAGCAGGGCAGACCCACGAGGGAGAAGGACGGAGGGCAGAGGTGCTGTGTGGGGCAGCAGGTGGCTGTCATAGCCTGAGGGCTGGGTGGCTCCACCTGCACATTGCAGGAGCTCAGGCTCCATGTGGCTTCTGGGCAAGGGTCAGCGAAGTCCTCCTGAGGGGGACATGGGGCTGCCCTGGGGACACAAGACACCCATCAACCCTCCTGGCACACAGCAGGGGCTCCACAAAGTGAGTTCCCTCCCCTGGCTGTGGCGCAGGTGGGAAAGACGTGGGTAGAAGTCGCTCTCCAGGCAAGGAGACGGGGACTAGGACGTGAGCAAAGCTCGGGGCACGTCCCCTCTCGCACCATGCTGGCCTTGCTCCTGCAAAGAGATTTGGAACGATAATTTGAATTTATAAGCCCCATTCCAGCGCCGTTATTGATGTGCAAGGAAAGAATACATAAATGTGAGGCAAGGTGCGCACTCGATTAGCTCCCTGATTATTTATTTATCCCTAAGAAGTGCTTCCTGGAGGGTGACGAGCATTTGTTTCATAGATGGAGCCCAGAGGACTGGCCCTGCCGAGAGAAATCGGATTATCGGTGCTCTGACAATTGAGTTTACACAAACTTTTACTTCCAGTTATTAGGAAATGCAGAGAATTTATATTCACGTAGCACCGCGGTGCCCAAGGAACAACCTGCTGGCTCCCTGCTGCCCCTCTGGCCACTGCTGCAGGGCAGGGCAGAGGGAGCCCGGGCTCTTCCAGGACCAGCTCCCCTCTGGGATGTCACCTGGGGCGGCCTGGCTGCTCCCCCCACTGTCCTGGTGCATCCCCTGCTGTGAGCACACTCTGCCCAGGGCCTGCTACTTCTGAGCAGAAGGCCAAGAATGGGATAAAATCCCATCCTCCCCAGCAGGAGCACTCCAGAGCCTACCTTAGGGGAGAAATAGGAAGTCTTCCGCACAGGAAGGAAATAGGAAGTGTCCTGCACAGGGGAGAAACAGGAAGTGAGCCTGTCTAGAGAGAGAAACAGGAAGTGAGCCTGCCTTAGGGGAGAAACAGGAAGTGTCCTACACAGGAAGGAAACAGGAAGTGTCCTGCATAGGGGAGAAACAGGAAGTGAGCCTGTCTCAGGAGAGAAACAGGAAGTGTCCCGCACAAGGGAGAAACAGGAAGTGAGCCTGTCTCAAGGGAGAAACAGGAAGTGAGCCTACCTTAGGGGAGAAACAGGAAGTGTCCCGCACAGGAAGGAAATAGGAAGTGTCCTGAACAGGGGAGAAACAGGAAGTGAGCCTGCCTTAGGAGAGAAACAGGAAGTGTCCTACACAGGAAGGAAACAGGAAGTGTCCTGCACAGGGGAGAAACAGGAAGTGAGTTTGTCTCAAGAGAGAAACAGGAAGTGTCCTGCATAGGGGACACTGTGCAGCCCCCATAGAGACGGAAGCTGAGTTGCGTGGGTCAGCCAACCCAGCACATCTCCACACCCCCCTACCCTGCCACCAAGAATGGCCCCCACCTGCTCTGTCTGAGTTCTTTTCCACCTCTCAGTTCCTGTCTGTGCCGCCCCTGCCTGAGGGCTTCAGGCTTCTCCCTGTGCCTCAGCCTCATCTCAGAGCCGCCTCAAGAAGCCTCCAGGCCCTCAGCCACCCTGGTCACCCTTGGACCCGCCACCACGTTGCTTGATGTGCTGTTTTCTTAACCCTGCTGCTTCATCCGTCCCCCAGGGAGTGCCGGACCCATCTCACCCATGTCCCATGTCGTCTGCATTTCTGGGCACACAGGGGCTGCCTATGTAGACTGCATGGCCTGGGGCTGGCTCTGTCCATGGGGCCAGGAATATGTGCAGCTGAGCCCTGGAGCAGCTCCCAGCCACTGGCAGCTGGGCTCAGAGGATGCCACAGAAACTCTTAAGCCTGGTTCTTTCGCAACGTGCAGGACTTAGTAAACTGCCACCCCAAGCTGACCATCGTGTCACACTCCCATGTGGGCCCCGTGACCCCAGTCCTGCCTCCCCGGGCCCTAGGTCTATGCTTTCCAATATGGTATCTGCGACCACATGTGGACGCTGAGCCCTAAGTGTGGCCATTGGCCTCGGGAAGTGCTCAAAGTGCGAAATACACTCTGGATTTCAAAGACTTGTTTTCAAAAAAAGAATGTCAAATGATTCAATCAATTTTTCATATTGAATTCTTATTGCAATGATGGTATTTTGGATCTATTGTATTTAATGAACTATATTATTAAAAATTAATTTCACTCAAAGGGTACAAAGTTTTAGTTAAGCAGAAGTAAGTTCTGGAGACCTATTGTACAGTGTGGTGACCGTAGTTAACAATAATGAACATTTGATGTTTGCCCAGGGAGTAGATTTTAAATGTTATCACTACAGAAAAAAAAAAAAACATATGAGGGGATGGATATGTTAATTAGCTTGATTTATCCATTCAAAAGTGTGTAAATATATCAAAGCATCATGTTGCACACCATAAATATTAATATTATGATTTTTAGTTGTCAATTAAAAAATTAATTAAAAATTGATTTCACTTTTTTTTACTTTTTAAAAATGTGGCTACTATAAAATCTAAAATTGCATATGGGGCTCATATTTTTGCCTTGCTATGTGTGTACCAGGCAGCAGAGCTCCTGAGCCAGACGCTGGGTTTGTGGCCGTGCTCTGACATGCGTCAGCTGTGAGGCCTTCAGAATATCCTTAACCTTCCCGTGCCTCGGTTTCCTCCTCTGCACAGTGGGGAGAAGGATGTTAAGCACAGGGCTGAAACATCATCAAAGTACTCAAGTAACATTAGCTATTAGTACTATTTGTTTCATTTGTGCATTTTAATTACCTTGGCTTTATTTTCTTTCATCACACTTGCCAGCCTATGAGATGATCTTGTTTAATCATTCCTGTGCTTATTCACGCGTGGTCTGGCCTCTAGTGTCAGCTCTGGGAAAGCAGGGACTTGTCTGTTTTGCTCATGGTGTGTCCTCAGCCTGGTCCTGGGCCCAGCACACAGTAGGAGCACAGGCAATGCATGCCGAATGAATGAACGGATGATGAAGCCCAGCTGTGGTCCCTTGTGCCTTTCCATCCTGTCTGGACACTTCCACCCTGTCTGCTGAAAAGAGGCCATTAGCATGTGGCATAAGCACACGTTTGTGACATGAATGGGTGCATAAGCAAAGTAGGTGGGGGGAGGGCAGGAAGAATGGATGCTGTTCTGCAACGCAGAGAGGAGAGGAGTGTTCCCCCACTCCCTTGCTTCCTGCGAGTGTGGGATCCCAGGGACAGGGGTGGGGCTGCTGGGGGCTTGGGGCATGAGAACATCAGGGCACGAATGACCTTTGTCTTCAAGCTGACCCACACCTCTTCCATTCCCGCTCCTCCCCTGCCACTCAGTGACTTGGGCAGTCTCTACCGGCTCCCTCTGACCTCTGCTGCTCAACTCCTTCCTGAGGGCCTGCTCAGCCCTTGTGATGGTTAATTTTACGCAGCATCTTGACTGGGCCACAGGGCGCCCAGATGTTTGGTTCAACATTACCTCTGGTTGTGTCTGTGAGAGTGTTTCCAGAAGAGATTAGCATTAGGACTGATGGACAGAGTGAAGCGGATGCCCTGAGAGGGGTGGACCACATCTGACTCGGGGGAGGCCTGGGCAGGACAGGAAGGTGGCGTAAGGAGGTCGTGCCCCTCTGGCCGAGGCTCAGGCTGGGGCACTGGTCTTCACCCTCGGAGGGGACTTACACCATTGTCTCCCTGGTTCTCGGGCCTTTGGACTCAGTCTGGAGCTTACACCACCGGCATCCCTGGGTCTCCAGCCTGCAGACAGCAGATTGTGGGACTTCTCAGCCCCCATAATCACGGGAGCCAATTCCTTATAATAACTCTCATTCTGGATATGTACATATATATCCTATTGGTTCTGTTTCTCTAGCAGCCCTGATGATACAGACCTCCAGTAGGGTGCACCCCACACAGAACCCCCAGGAGCATGGAATCCAATCTCACCCTTCATTTTACAGAGGACCGAGTGGAGACCCGGGAGAGAAAGGTGTCTTGGAAAGCGAGACAGCAGAACAGTCAGGAAGGCGAGAGCAAGCGTGCTGACCATGGCAACAGGGAATGAACCTGCCTTGGCTCTGCCCGGGGGAGGTCACTGTCCTGCAGAGACAGGGATGAGGAGCACGGTGGCTGCTGACCAAACCGTGGTCAGGCTCCTCTCAGCCTCTCCTGGACCGGGACTTGAGCTTTCCCTGCCTAGTGCACTTTCAGCAAAGATCGCTCGGCCAGTTTACTGAGAACGCGCCGCCCTGATATCTAATCAGCTACTCTCTCCCTTCCTTGGTGTCTGCTCACCCTGGCCTGTCTCTAGCAAGAGTCCTGTCACCGTTTAGCGCAAATCCCCTGCCCTTGATATCTGATCCAGTCCCTCCCAGGAACCTCCTGTCTACCCGCCCCTGCTGGCTCCCCAGCAGGAAAGCCCAGCTGTTGGCTCAGTCTCTCTCCTCTAGTGCAGAAGGCTTCACTAAAGTTTGTCTTGCCATTTTTAACAGATCTGATGAATAATTTTTCTGTTACAATGTGAAGGGGACAACGGACAATGGTGGGGACAGGCAGGGGCAGGAAGAAGCCTTTGTAAGGCAGAGCTAGTGGCACTTTTTTTAAAGACTATAGTGTGCCTGGCCCCGAGTTAAACACATAGAAGTTTCTGGAAGAAGAAAAATCTAGGGCTTTCTTCTGTGGACCTGAGGAACCACCTGCCTGGTTTGGGGAGAGCCCTGTTGGGTCCAAATGTTCCCCTAAACTCTCCCCATCTGTGTCTGCCTGGGCCTCAGTTTCCCCAGGTGTGAAGTGGACCGGCGAGGGGGGCAGCACTCAGGTGCCATGAAACATCACCGGTGCTCGACTGCGAGGCGTGGCAGGTGTAGCTCTGGGGGTGCCCTCCCCTGATGCGGCGAGCGTCCAGCAGCGGCTGCCATCATTTATAGACCAGGGCCGGGGCTCAGAGAGGCAGAGGGCCCTGCTCAAGGTCACAAAACCACTTAGTGGCGGGGGCCTGGCCGGGCTGCAGCCGCATCCCCCGGGAGCTGGCTTTCTTATCAGCCGCCCGGCAGATGTGCGCGGAGCCCCTGGCTCTGCTCTCGAGCCAGGCCGGCGTCTGACCCTCCAAACGCAGCCGCTTCTCTCAGCAACCGCATCAGAATCCTTTATCCCTTCTGAGCTCTGACCCAGAAAAACCCCATTTGTGGAGCACAAAGCTTGCCGCCTGCTTGGAATTCACGAGTACATAATCGCTCCCTTCGGACACCCAGCACTTCGGGTGGAGAAGGGGGAGGCCCAGCCGCAGGAAACAGCCCAAATGGGTTGGCGGGGCAGGAGCGCAGGGGCCATCCCTCTGCACCTGAATTCTGCCTGGCCCTGCACCAGGCAGGATTGGTTTTCCTGCTCTGAATAAACAAAACACCTAGCCTTAGAAGAGAAACAGCCTGGGCAGAGGAGGCAGCCCCATGCGGGGACATGGCTTGGAGCTAAGCCCTTCTGGGCATGGCCTGGTGGCTGGGCAGGGACTCAGGGCAGAGGGCTCCAGGGGAAGGGCCAGTATCAGAAATTCCGAGGGATCCATAGAGGCAGTTTGGGGCTCCAGCCCCAGCTGTTAGAGACCGTCTGGAAATCAGGTGCAAACCCTGTGCCTAGGACTGGGGCTCCCCCGCCACTGAGGACATGCAGAGTCTTCACGAACATCAAACAGGTGCTGTGGGGCGGTGGGCCAGCACTCTCTGGACAGGAGGACAAGTGCATGTCCTTATTGTCCCCGCACTTTGGGAATCCTTGCTCCTGCATGCTACTTACAGAGCACCAGGCCCATTGCTGGGCACCGAGTGAGAAGTCCAGCAGGACAGATCTGTGCCAGGAGCTGTCACACCGAAGACCAACCTGGGCCTTTTCATTAGGGCTTCCCAGTCCCAGGAAGGGGACAGACTGGAACCCAAAGTGGTCAGGGGTAAGGTGCACACTGGCCTGGGACTCAAGAGTGATTTCACCAAGTTTCCAAAGTGGAAAGAACATTTCAGACCAAAGGAGCAACATCTGCAAAGGCATAGGGGTGAGGGGCTAGTGTGGGAGTCTCCAAATACAAGTGCTTCTTTTGTACGGCACAATCCCATTCGTAAGAGCTCCACCCTCAGGAGCTGACCACCACCTAAAGGCAGTGATTAGCTTAATCCTGCTGCACTGGGAATTAAGTTTCAACATAAACTTTGGAGCGTCACTGTCATTCAAACCACAGCAGAATACACATCCCAGGCAGGATGCACGGAGCAGCTGTATGAGGCTGCTGGCAGCAGACGGGCGGAGTGGAAAGGAAGCTGAAGGAGCATCAAGCTGGTGGTGAGGTTGTTGCTTTATTTTCCTCTGGTATTGTCCAGACTGCACTGGATGGCAGCGTGACATATGGAGGAGGCACCGGTGACAGAAAAAGGACCTCAACAAGAGCCTTTGGTTTCTGTCCTGAGAAACAGAAACGTGTACTCCAAAGGTTGAGAGATGAGGGGGAAATCCATTGTTTTATTATTTTTTCTTGTTATCCATTTTCTCTTGCCCTAGGCCCCTAGGCAATCTCCCTAGGGTGCAACAGAAGTGTGGGCAATTCTTCCCTCTGACCAGAGGTGGTCCTAAGATCAAGAGAGTGAATTCCTGTTGCTCTTTGCCCTCTCTCTTCCTGTTGTTTGACCCAGACACAATGGAAAATAAATGGCAGAGCAGAAAAATGGCAGGTTTCTAGCTCAAGGACTGCAAAAGAGAGCTCCAGGGAACCTAACACTCTTGGGGAAATCAAGAAGAAGGAAATCCAGGAGCTATCCTATAAAATGGTTCAACCTCACGCTGTGCATGAATGGATCTGGCCTTAAATAGCACACCAGAGACTTTGAGAGTGATTGTCCAAGTCCCAGGTGGCACACACTGGACAGATCTTAATAGCACTGCAAAGGCTTTGAAAACTGCTCTGACCCTGAGACCACGAGCTGCAGAAGGAGGTTCAGTTCAGAACTTTGCTCTAAACATAACCAGACTGATTATTTATGAAACAAAAACATCAACATTATCCATAGAATTTAAACAAGACTTGGAGAGTCTTCTAATATAATATCTAAAATGTGTAAGATACAATCCAAAATTAATTGGTATACAAAGAATCACACTAGGGCAACTTGTAAGGTAAAAGTCAATCAACGGACACCAACACCAAGAGGACACATATTGGAATTATTAGAAAAACACTAAATTAGCTATTAAAACCATGCTCTAAGAAGTAAGGGCAAAATCTCTGGAAACAAACACAGAGATAGAACTGTGTAAAGAAGAACCAAATGGAAGTTTTAGAGCTGAAGAATATAATGATTGAGTTTTTAAAATTTTTCAAATGGACCTAATAGCAAATTGGAAATAAAAACAGAAAGAGTAAACTGGAAGATAAGTCAATAGAAATGATCCATTCTGAATACCAGGGAGAAAACATCTTGAAAAAATGAATGGAATCCCAGGGACCTGTGAGAAAATAACAAAAGGACTAACATTTATGTCATCAGAGTCCCAGAAAGAGAAGAAAGAACATGACACAGAAAAAACATTTGAAAAAATACTGCCTTGAAACTTTCCAAATTTGGGGAAAGACATAAACTTATAGATTCAAGGACCCCAAACAAGGTAAACTCAAAGAAGTCTTTCCTAGAAAAATAATAATGAAACTGCTGAAAACTAAAGAAAAAATAAAAGGCATCCAGAGGAAGACTCTGAATAGCACATAAGGAGGTAATAATTCAAATTACTGCAGATTTCTCACAAGAAATCAGGAAGGCCAGAAGGAACGGATAGCACATTTATAAAGTACTGGGGAAAGAAGAGCTATTGAGCTGGAATTCTATATTTGGCAAAAAATTTCTTTCAGGAGTAAAGGTGAAAAAGATAGATGAAGAAAACTTAAGAACATTTGTTGCCAGCAGACCTGCTCTAATGGAAGTGCTGAAGGCAGCTTTTCAGAAGTGAGAGAAATTATGCCAGATGGAAATTTGGAACATTGGGATGAAGGAAGAGCAAAGGAAACATTGGATATCTAGATAAATATAATAGACTATTCTTCTCTTAAGTTCTTTAAAATAAGTATGACCATTGTAAGAAAAATTATAACATTGTTTGATGGAATTTTCAATGATTATAAAAGTGCTACATATGAATGCTACAACTTAAAAGGAATGACAGTGGAACTGTATGATGCTTAGGTTTCTACATTATACTTGAAGTGGTAAAATATTAATTCAACTATGAAAAGTTAAGTATGTACATTATAATTTCTAGGCCAATCACTAAAGCAAATCTACATAAAAGATATAGTAAAAGACTCAGTAGATAAAATGAAATGATATATTAAAAACATTAAAATCCAATCAGAAAATGGGAAACAGAAAAAATAGAATGTAAATAGTTTAAATATGCATAACAATTAATTGGCAGTAAGTCAAAATAGTATGATTCCATTTGTGTGGAATGTCTAGAATAGGTAAATTCATAGAGACAGAAAGTAAATGAGTGATTGCCTGGGGCTGGGTCAGGGAAAAGTTGAATGACAGATAATGAGTAGGGAGTTTCTTTTTGGGGTGTTGAAAATATTCTAAAATTAGATTGTGGTGACGGTTGCACAAGTCTGTGACTACACTGAAAACCAAGCAACTGTATACTTTAAATGAGTAAGTTTTATGGTATTTGAAACATACCTCAATAAAGCTGTAAAACTGATGAATTAGAAAATAAAAAAATAGTGTAATTAAATTATATTTTTAAAAGATAGATTATCAAAATTGATAAAAAAGATGCAATGATATGCTGTTTAAAAAAGGTATTATATGTAACCAAAATGTTTGTATCCCCATAACATTCTGAAATCAAAACAAAAATGAAGAAAAAATCCACTTTTAGTGTAATGACATGGGTAAGTTAACAGTAAAACAATAAAGACATGTCATGTACGCTAATCCAAGGAATACTGGAATGGTTGTATTAATACCAGGCTACATATACTTCAGAGCAAAGAAAATTATCAGGGACAAAAGGGGGCATTTCAGAATAATAAAATGGCCAATTTACCAAGAATATATAACAATCCTAAATTGGTTTGCATGTAAAAATACAACTTCAAAATAAATGAAGCAAAAACTGATAGAGTTAACTGAAAGAAGAAATAGACAAATTTGCAATTATATTTGGAGACTTCAATACTTCTTTGTCAGTAGTCAATGGAACAAATAGAAACCTGCAAGGATCTAGAAGACTGAGCAACACCATAATTTCCATCAGCTAAATGGATATAAATGACATTTATATAATACTTCAACCAATGACAGGAGAATGTGCATCTTTTCAGGTGTACATGCTCATGCCCAAACTACCTTGACAGTAAAACCAGGCAAAGAGAGTACAAGAAAAGGATGCTACTGAAGATCAATATCTTTCACAGATAGACACTCAAGAAAATTTAGCAAATTGAGTCCAAGAATATTAAAAAGTCCAAAAACAATAGATGCTGGCATGGATGAAGAGAGAAAGGAAAACTTATACACTGTTGGTGGGACTGCAAATTAAAACAACCCCTATGGAAAACAGTATGGAGATTTCTCAAAGAACTAAAAGGAGACCTACCATTCCATCCAGCAATCCCACTACTGGGTATCTCTACCCAAAGGAAAAGAAGTCATTTTATCAAAAAGACACCTGCACTCAAATGTTTATTGCAGCATGATTCATAATCTCAGAGATGTGGAATCAACCCAAGTGCCCATGAATTCATGAGTGGACTAGCAAAATTTGGTATTTGTATACCATGGAGTACTCCTCAGCCATAAAATGGATGAATTAATGCCTTTTACAGCAATCTGGGAGGAATTGGAGGCCATTATTCTAAGCAAAGTATCTCAAAAATGGAAAAACAAACACCACATGTACTCTCTAATAAATTATAACTAACTGATTGGCACACACATGCACAGAGGGAAGTAAAATTCACAGGAAATCCAGCAGGGGGAGGAGGGGAGGGAAAAACCCCACCTAACAGGTACAATGAACCCTATTTGGGTGATGGCTACATTACAGCCCTGGCTCAAGCCATGTAGCAGAAACATTTGTACCCCCTTAATATTTTGGAAAAAAAAAATCAATAAATTAAATCCACCCTATTAAAAGACTAAAAAAACCCCAAATGATAAAATTAATTTTTGCAGAAAAATGTTTGAAAGCATTCAACTCTATTCATGACAAACACTGTCAGGAAGCTAGGAGAAGTCACAAATTTTCTTCATGTGATAAAGGGCATCCTCCAAAACCCTACAGCTGACATCATGCTTAATGGTGAAATCTCAGTGCTTTGTTCCTGAGATCAGGAACAAGGCAGCTTGTACATTTTCACCACTCCTATTCAACATGGCCTAGAGGTCCTATGAAGTGCATTAAAATAAATAAAAGGCACACACATTGGAATGGAAGAAATAAAATCGTCACTATTCAAACCGATGTGATTGTATACATGAAGTCTCAAGAAATCTTAAAAAACGTTGGTAAATAAGTGAATTTAGCAAGGATGCTGGATACAAAGTGAACACACAAAAATTAGTTGTGTTTTTATGTACTAGCAATGAGCCATTGGAGACCAAAATTAATAGAAATAATACTATTTAAAATAGTTTCATACAAAATGAAACACTGGGCTGTAAATCTAATAAACACATACAGGATTAATACGTTGGAAACAACAAAATGTGTGTGTTAGAAATCAAGACAGACCTATGTAAATTGAGAGATATACTATATTCATGGATAGGAAAACTCAATATAGCTAATATACAAATTCTTCCCAAATGGACCTATAGATTTAATACAATTTCAACAAAAATTACAGCTGTTTTTTTGAGACATAAACTAATTAAAAATGTTTATGAAAAACCAAAGAAAGAAAGAAAGTGGAATAACCCAAATAACTTTTACAGCGAAGCATCAATTTGGAGGATTCTCATCACCTGATTTTATAAAGCTACAGTACACAAGACAAGATATGGTGAAGGGATAGATGTATGAATCAAAGAAGCAGAATGGAAAGTATGGAAATGGATTCACATAAATATATTGAAGGTGCACTGGAGAAAGGATCATCTTTTCAATGAATCATGCTGGAACAAATGGGCATTCATATGCATAAAAGAGTCTGGGTTTAAACTTTACACTCAGACAAAAATTAACTCACAAACAGTTGTAGATCTAAATGTAGAAGTTCAACTATAAAAATTTTAAGAGGAAAAAATAGAGGTAAATATTTGTGACCTGGTAGACAAAGAATTCCAAAAGCATGACTCATAAAAGAAAAAAAAAAAAGATAAGTAAGACTTCATCAAAACAAAAAATGTTTGGTTTGTGAAAGACCTTTGTTAAGAAGATGAAAAGACAAGCTACAGACCAGGAGAAAGCATTTGTAAATCACATATTTGATAAAAGAGTTCTGTTCAGAATATAGTAAAAAACTTTCAAACTCAACAGTTAGAAACAAACAACCCAGTGGAGAGAAAAAATGAGCAAGCTATGAACAGATGCTCCACCAAACCAGATGTACGGATGCAAATAAGCACATGAAAGGATGCGCAACACTGTCAGCCGTTAGGGAAATGCAAATTAAAACCGCTATTCAGGCCGGTGCGGTGGCTCACGCCTGTAATCCTAGCACTCTGGGAGGCAGAGATGGGCAGATCGTTTGAGCTCAGGAGTTCGAGACCAGCCTGAGCAAGAGCGAGACCCCACCTCTACTAAAAATAGAAAGAAATTATATGGACAGCTAAATATATATATAGAAAAAATTAGCCGGGCATGGTAGTGCATGCCTGTAGTCCCAGCTACTCGGGAGGCTGAGACAGGAGGATCCCTTGAGCTCAGGAGTTTGAGGTTGCTGTGAGTTAGGCTGACGCCACGGCACTCACTCTAGCCTGGGCAACAGAGTGAGACTCTGTCTCAAACAAACAAACAAAAAAAACCCTGCTATTCAAGGTCTGTACACACCTACTATAAATGCTAAAATTAAAAATCTGACAATGTTGAGTGCTGGTGAGGATGTTGAGCAACTGGAACGCACATACGTTGTGGATGGGATTGTGCAATGGTGCATACAGCTACTCTGGAAAACAGTTTGGCGGTTTCTCACAAAGTCAAACATACACTTACCGGGTGACCCAGCAATCCATCCCTAGGTGTTTACTGTAGAGAAATGAGAGCTCCACACAACATGTATGTTTACAGCAGCTTTATTTATAATCCCGAAAAAAACAGAAAGAGCCCAGGGGTCCTTTAGCTGGTGAATGGGCGGACTGCGGTACCTTTGTGCAAGGAAACACTATCCGGCAATGGGAAATGGATCAGTATTGTCGCATGCAACAACATGGACGAGTCACAAGGCGTCCTGCTGCGGGAAGGAAGCCAGTCTCCTGTGACTCCACTTACGTCATCTCCAGAAAGGCGACACTAGAATGACAAAGGGTAGCTCAGTGGTTGCGGGGCTGGGGGGTGCGGAGGGAGTGGGGGGGGTGACGGGACCATTCTCCACCTTGATTAGGATGCTGGTTACGTGAATCCACACCTGTGTTAAATCTCATAGACTCGTAAACCAAAAAGGTCCATTTATTGCATGTTAATTTTTAAAATAAAAATTTAAAAATGATATAATGTTATAAAAATGCCTGACTCATAGGTACACATCATACTTGGTTTCGTCTATCTTTTCATTGATTTAAAAAAAGTGTTCAGAAGTTCCCACTGTATTGTTGTGGCACGAATCATGTTTGTGACCAGCATGCAAAGTGGAGGCCACCCTCATCTGTAGGCAGCAGCCCCCTCCCCCACTGTCACGCAGCAGTCAGAGGGGCTTCCACAGCTCACCGTACCCCACTGTGTCCCGGACTCTGAGGGCCCTGCTCCAGCCAGCTCATTTCACCAGGCTCTAGTGGCTGATGACGGTCATCACTCACTCAGGTTGACTCTGGAGAGACAGGGTCAAGAGTGACCTGACCACCCCCCACTGCCAGCTCTCTGTCTCACTACCTTTAACCTTTCTGGCTTTCTCTGTCCCCTGACTTATCTGCCCAACCTCCCCCACACCCCAGCTGGGAGCCCTGAGGGGAGGGCAGTGTCTGTGCCCGAGTCACCTCTGTGTCCTGGGGCCTGGCATAGACAGGACTGGGGATGATGCAGAATGGTGCTCAGCAGAAGACGAGCCCTGCAGGTGCCAGCACTGTCCTCAGACCCCAACGGAGAGATGCTTGGGGTCGGGACTATGTCTTCTCTGGCTTTATAAGCCCCAGTGGGCTCTGTCCGGACTTGGAGATGGTGTGTGTGAGGCGCTGTCTGGGTTTGCTCTGCTGTGGCCGAGGATGGGGCTGTCTCCCCCTGCCACCAGCGTGGGGAAGGGCTCCTGGGTGGTGTTCAAGAAAAAATTATTCCATGACACTTGGTAGAGCATGGTGAGGTGGACTTTATTCAGAACCATGGCGACAGGTATAGGCACCATGGCAATGGGATTTTGCAGCGCGGGGGAGACCAGGCTCACCCCCGAATACAGAGTGGGAAATATGGGGATTGTGGCCCGGGAGCAGGGTGGGGGTCAGGAAATGGAAAATGACTACAAGGAAACATCAGGCTGAGGGGATTCTGGCTAAACTGACCTACAGGATCTGGCTGCGGACAGGCGGGGGTGACCACCCTCACCTGGGGGAGCTGGAGGACCGGGAACCTGTCAGGCGGTGAGGGCGATCGGGTACGGAGGGAGGGGGTTAATAATGAACTGACTCAGCAGGGCTCTTGCTACACCCGGATTCTACAAGGAAGTGCACAGATGGTTCTGGGAGAAGGTTCGGGAGCCTGGCTAAAGTCTGGTCAGGCGGAGACTCTCTGTTGGGGCAACATGTCCATGCTGGACCCAAGCCTGCTCTTCCTCTCGCCCTGCTAATGAAGTGCCCTTGTGCAGCCTGGTGACTCTTCATGAAGCAGGAGTTAGAGAACAAATCAACATGAAATAATATTTTTACTAAATTTCTGCTCTCCAGCCTGTGCAGTTGTATCAACTTGTTAGAGGGCCTTTGGGAGCGCCACGGTGCATACTGATGTCGGTTCATGCCAATTATGAGGCTGAGTGATGAAATAGCCTGGTATCATTTCGCCAGTGCATGGGAACAGCAGGTGAATGCTATAGTTTATGATTTTCAATTATAAATCAAATAGACTGAGCTCTCGCTTCTCTTAATAAAGGCTGTAAAAGCGCTGAAGTGTGGACAGGCTTCTGCCTGGGAAAGAAAAACAGGTTGAGTCTGTAAGCGATCACTTGTATTGTGTTTTTGTTTTTGCCACCATTAGGTATGTTCAGTGCTTGGAAGGACATTTTGGAATATGTGCTCCCGCAGGAGCCGGCGGCAGAGGGTCTTGTTAGTTACCTTGGATGTGCCTGGGCAACACATCCAGCAGACAGGGTGGTCCCATGTCTTGTCCCCCTAGCTCATCCTGGCGTGACTGCAGCCCCACCCATGGGAGGTCCCTCAGCAGGGAGGTCAGGACATTTCCAGCAGACCTCTGGGGACAGCGTTCCCACTGGACCAGGAGATGATGTGGTGTCTTGTGTTTGTCATTGGCTCGGGAGGGGATGGGAGACCCGTGGGAATGGGGGACAGTGACAATTCTGTCCATATTGAGAGAATTTGATATTTCCTTTGAGCATCCTCACTCTGCCTGGACAAGCCGATTAATCTTGGGCAATGCCATGGTTTCAACTCCCTCCAAGACTGCTGTTGAAATGTAATTGGCACTGTAACAGGGTTGAGCAGTGGGACCTTTATGAGGTGGTTAGGTCACAGGGGCTCTGCCCTCACTAATGGATTGATGGGCGAGTTACCGCAGGAGCAGGCTCCGGATACAGGGGTGAGGTTAGCTCCTGTTTTCTCTCTGCCTCTCCTGATAGCTTTTTATGTGATGCCTTCTGCCTTGGAACCACCCTGGCCAGAGGCTGGCGCCGTGATCTTGGACTCCCAACCTCTGGAACCATGAGCCAAATAAACCTCTGTTGTTTATAAGCTATCCGGCTTGTGGTATTTTGCTATAGCATCAGAAATGACTAAGATAGGCACCTAAATTCTCTCTTCCCAACTTGCTGCGTGTACAGATAATGACAATAATGCACACCTTGATATAAACCACGCATGTAGCAAACTGCCCCTGGGCAGCTGCTTGTCCCTGTTAGTGTGGGAAGGGGAAGAACAGGACGGTGCCCGTGACGAGAGCACAGGGGACGTGGTGCACGGACGATGGGGAACCAGCGCGTGGGCAGTTAGTGTCTGGCTGAAAAACCTGAAGACACAAAATTGATGCAAAGAGTGGAAGACAGGGAAGATGAGTTTCCTCCCTTAAAGAAACAGCTCACCTATCAGGTAGAAAAGGTTTACTGTATTCAATTCAAAATGAGACATATCCAGTGAAAAATTTAAATTATAAGGATAAAAAATTTTTCATAAGTATCTGGGTAGCAGTGAGAAGTTATGCCAAAATGAACAAAGATCCTGTTGGCCTCACGTTTCTTCTCAGCCACGTTTAACGCCCAAAGACAAAGGGGCCATCACTGCCAGACACTTACCGAGCGTGTTAGTGGGTTTTTATTGTAATGAGCCGAGGGCCTACGAATTTCCAGGTCCTACAGCCAGTCCTGCCCTGCACAGGGTCCCATTAGGGTGGTGTGTGCGAGAAACAGTCGCTGCAAGAGGACAAGTGGCAGTCCCCAGGGCAAGTGTCTCTGAGAGCTGGGTCAGGGCAGCCCCCACTTCCTGTCTCCCTCATCCCCTGGTCTGCTGAGAAGGAGCTGGAACAACGTAGAAGGCGGAGACCTGGACAGCGCCGTGCTGAGGAGTCGGCTCAGCTCAGGGGGTCACTGCAGAAATACTAGTGACGATGAGGTCACGCTGGGGTAGAGTGGGCCCCTAATCCAGTATGACTGGTGTCCTTATAGAAGGGGGAGAGTTGGACACAAACATGCACACGGGGAAGATCCCATGAGAAGACAGAGGCAGAGACTGACACCCACAGCCCAGGGCTGCTCAAGACCAGCAGCCCCCAGCGGCTGGGAGAGGCTTTGAGCAGATGCTCCTCAGAGCCTCGGAGGGAGCCCTGGACCTCAGACTCGCCTCTAGAACTGCGAGGAACTGCGCATTTCTGTGGAGTAAGCCACTCAGAGTGGGGTGCTTTGTTGTGGCTGCCCCAGGAAATGACATAGTGACCGTTACAGATGTGGTTCAGCGAATGTCCTGGACTCTGGCCGATCCCAGCGAGAGCCTCACCCACAAAGGGATATAAGGTGCTATGGACTGAATTCTGCGTCCCCCCAAATTCATATGTTGAAATCCTAACCCTGAAGATTATAGTAGTAGGAGGAACAGAAAAAATCTTGGTTTCAGACTCACCAAGACAGTCAGTCTCTTCCAGTTGTCTGAACTCCAGGACTCGTGAACTCAATCCAGTTGGGAAACAGCTTCCACCAGGAAGTGGATTAAGCTGCCATGTGATTTTCTTGGGAATCTAGGGTTTATATATATATTTATAATTATATATATAATTTACATACATTAATATTATATATATTATACACACATACATAGAAAAAGAGAGGGGGGGATATTAAAGGAATGAGGACGTGGGCTGTGAGGAGTGGGAAGAGGTGAGGACCCCAATTCTTGTCCGGGGTTGTGGCTGCTCTGTGGCATCCTGACACTAACTGCGTGGGTCGATTGGGGTTGGGTGTGGACGCTGCCACGCGTGCCTGGTGTTGGGTTCAGCACATAAAGGGTCGCTTTTGTCCTATGACATAAGTTCAGATGTCGGCCCCCTGGGGATGGTTGTGGCTGCTGGAGACTAGATCTGCTTCTCTGTCTCTGCTCCGTGATCACTGGGTGGTCACTCATGACTCGTGGAGGGCTCAGCGTCTGAGACGACTGTGGGAACTGCCGGGCAGCAGGGGGAAGAAACAGGACACGATGACCCCTGGCAGTGTGTCCCCTTCCTCAAGTCCCACCCAACAACTTCCCCTTCCATTTCCCTGGCCAGCACTTAGTCATCTGACTCTCCCTGCTCCAGGGGAAAAGGGACTCTTTAGCTGGGCACAATGACGCCTTAGATAAGGGTGGTTTGTTGTTTTCATCAAGGATAAAAAAGGATATCAGTGGCCGCCTGCCCAGCTCTGCCCTGGAGGGGTACTAACAGATCAGGCAAAGGATTCTCAGAAATTCCAATATTAATAACAGACAAAGAACAATTCACGGCAAAACACATCACAAAACAAGGCTTATGACTTTATAGAGAGAAAAGCTAAACCCACAGATATCGAAAACCTTAAGACTAACAGATCATTATATAGCAATAGTTAAAGAAAAGAGAATTAGGCTATACCTGGAGACATCGACGATAGCCCAATGGTGGCAAAATCACTAACACGCCCATCCCACTTCTCAGCGTGCTAGTAAGATGAATCATCCTAGCAAATTATAAATAATGACTCGTGATAAGGCAATGGAGGATCTAAGTGGTGTTATTAATTGGAATAATTTGTTCATTCACTCAGCAACTAAATGCTAATGGCGTCCCTACTATGTGCCAGGCAATGCTTGTGCTGGGGCACGGCCGTCTCCTGTCCCTGCGGAGCGAGCGTTCCGGCGAAGGTTGATTGAAGAGACATTGAAATACGAATCCTGCAGAGAATCTCTCTCCTTTTCCGGAGCCGTTCGAGCATTTATAAAAATCTGATGAACTCTTAAGCCGTGAAGAAAACAGCAATCTATTATAAAAAGCATAAATTTTTCAGGTTACTTTTGCAAATGACGATGTCATAAAGCTGGAAAATAATAAGATGATTTTAGAAAGATGGAATGTAAACATTCTCTTAACTCACTGTTAGAACCACAAAAAAAAAAAAAAGTAAGAAAAGAAAAGAGGCAAGAAAGGCAAGAAAACAATATTTCAATTGTAGACCATGTTGAACACTATGTACCCAAACTCAGGGCATTCAGCCAGAACAAGCCTCAAAGAAAAAATCATAACCAGAAATTACTTTATTATCTAAAAACAGAAAATGATATCATAAATATAACAATTAGATTTGTTAGCTTTGGGTGCATAACAAACCACCCCTAAAACTCAGTAGATTAAAACTCCCACCGTGTGGAGCTCTGCGGTGCGGCTGGGTTGTTGCTCTGATCCGGGCTGGCATGGCTGGTTTCTGCCAGGCTCTTCCATGTGTCCGCGGTCAGCTGGCGGGGAGGGCGGCTGACCTGGAATTGCCTCATTGAAAGGTCTGGTGGTTGGCAGGCTGTGGGCTGGGGCACACTAGTTCTCCAGCATGTGGCCTTTCTTTAGCAGGCCAGCCTGGGCCTATTCTTACAATGGTCTCAGGGTTCCCAGGGCAGCAAGAGAAAGCAAACCTCATTACAGAAGCGCTTTTAAGACTGTGTCACATTTGCTATTAACCTGTGAGCCAAAGCAAGTCACATGGCAGAGCCCAGAGCGAGCGTGGGAAGGGACCGCCCAGGGCAGAGATACAGACAGGGCAGCTGCTGAAGCCCTGCTTCTTGCTAACGATCTGTTGCAACTTTTAATTAAAACACATAGAAAAACCACAGAAAAACAATGTTACAAAAGCAGGAAAATTATTAAATGACAAAGATACAAGCAGAAACAAGTGATGTAGAAAGTAGAAAAGCGGCAGAGTTGGTAAATACATTTAACAACTTATTCTTTGTAACAAAAACAAGGGAATCGATAAACATCAGCAAATATAAACAACAAAACAGAATGAAACACAGAACAGAAAAGGCAGAACTACAGTGACGGACAGCAGACCGGTGGCCGCCAGAGGTTGGCGCTGAGCGGGCGGGGCCGGTGCAGAGGCACATGGGGACACGCTGGGGCCGTGGAACCAGCCCGTACTTTGAGAGCAGTGGTGGTTCCCTGACTGTAGATTTATCACGTTAAATTGTATCTTTAATATTGGAAAAACTTTCATTTCCGTTTATGGAGGACTAATTTGTTTCAGACCATCCCTTCCACCGATAACAAAGGTAAAAGCCGAGGAAAATAGAAAGTTAATCTATTTGAAAATATTGGAGAACTAGCGAGGCTGCCAGGATCGGGGTGGCTAAAATTCCAGAGACAATTTCTAGACAGAAACAGAGAGAGCTGAGGCTAACGTTGGCGACGCTTGTTCCCTTCCAGTATTTGCTGATTCGCTGGGTGTGGCTGAAGCCTGAAAGGCTGACCAGGGATGTCACAGACCCATGGAGCTTTGGGGACAAAAATGGAAGTTCATGGCTTGTTAAAAATGAGGCACTTGGTAAAAATCCAGGATTTTAGTAGAGAACCCCAATATTCTATGCTCTGGAGCAGGGGTAAACTAGGAAAAAAGGCCCTCACAAAGACTGAAGGACGACTTTCACTGGTCTTGATCTTGGAGATCTGCTCCTACCTGAGTTGCCTGCAAAACTAACAAGTAATAATTACACCCACCAGCGGCTCAGACAACCTCTACAGTATTCCATGTGCGAGGCCCAGCATTAATAAAGATAAACAGACATTGATGGAATACTAAGTAAAACAAACAAACAAACAAACAAACAGCAGCAATGGAAACAGATTCACAAGAAATTCAGTTATTGGATGTGTCAGAGCAAGTATTAAAATAACTGTTTTGGATGTGTTTCACAAATTAAAGTACAAAGATAATATCAGTAGGAAACATGAAATTATGAAAAAGGCTAAAAATAAAAATTCAAGAACTGCAAAAAAAAAAAAAGGAAAATGAAGAGTTCAAAAGACATTATCAGCAATTTAGAAGCAGCTTAAGAGAAAATTAATAATGTGGAAGATAGGTTAGAATAAACATCCCCTACATTGAGAAAACTATGAAAAATGTTAAGTAGATGGTAAGACATTTATGGGACACCACAGAAAGGTCTGCCATGCATGTGATTATAGTCCCCAAACCAGAGGCAACTGAGAATGGGACGGGTGCGACTTTTGAAGCTGAAAAATTTTCAGAATTGGCCAAAGACATTAAGCCACAGGAGGAATGAATAAAAAGAAAAGCACACAAGGCCCGTCTTGGGAAAACTGCTGAAAGTAAAAAATGAGAGATACTTCCCGGTTTATCTCAGGGGGCCAGTACAACCTTAATATCCAAACCTGATTGTAAAAGCAAATAAAATTACGGGACAGTTTCTTTCATGAACATAAACACAAACATACTGAACAAAATATCAGCAAAATGAACCTAGCAGTATAGAGAGATAAGTCACGGCCATGTTGGTGCTCTTCCAAGAATTTTAGGAGGATTTAACATTTGAAAACCATTCCTTGTAATATACTTAAAAACCAGAATAAAAGAGAAAAACTACATGATGTAGTCAGTAAAGCAAAAATATTTGATAAAATTAAAAACAAAAATAATACAAAAAGTTTAGAAGACTAGAAACAGAAGCATACTAATTACTTAATATGTAAAAGGATGTATACCAACACAAACAAACAAACAAAAACCCTACAGAAAACATCATACTTATCAAAAACTTTCCCCTTGAGATCTGGAAGGAGACAAGAGTACCTATTACTAACACTTGTGGTCAATATTTTGCTTCAAGTTTTAACTAGGCAATAAAGAAACTGAATGTAGAATAGTTGGAAAGCAAGAAATAAAACTGTCATTATTTGAAGACAAAATGATTATATACACAAAGAATCCCAAAGAAAATACAAATAACTATCAGACTTAAGGAGTGAATTTGGCAAGGTTTTTGGAATCAATATGTAAAAGGATTTTGGAATCAATATATAAAAATGAATTATATTTCTTTCAGATGGTCTCAAAGTCTGGAAACATGGATAATATTATTTTCTCCTGTGTTGTAATGTGATATTAATAGATCACTTATTATATATGTGTCTATCTTTCCATACTTGGTGATCTCATATATATGCCACACAAATTAGAAAAGAAAATTTAAAATACCGCTTGAAATAATGTTTGCAGGGGCATCGAAAAACTCAGACAGACAGGCATCTCTCCACATAAAAAAGGACAAAACATTATTGAGAGAGATCAAAGAAGACCTCAATAAATGAAGGGCTGTATTCACTCATGGGTTCATAATTTCCCATAAAGCCAAAGAATTTATGATTAAGACCCTAGTGGCAATTGTAGCAGCAACAAAAATAAACAAATGGGGCTTGATTAAATTCAAAAGCTTCTTCACAGCCAAGGAAATGATCAATAGAGCAAATAGACAACCTACAGATGGGAGAAAATATTTGTAATCTATACTGCTGACACAGAGCAGAAAACTAGAATCTACAAAGAACTCAAACAAATCAGCAAGAAAAAACTAACAACCCCATTTTTAAAAAGTGGACAAAAGACATGAACAGAAGTTTTTCAAAAGAAGATAGACAAACAGCCAACAAACATATGAAAAAATGCTCAACATCAGTACTCATCAGGGGAATGTAAATTAAAGCCACAATGATATCACATTACTCCTGTTAGAATGGCTTTTATTAAAAAGTCCCAAAACAATAGATGCTGGCATGGATGCAGGTAAAGCCGGGTGGAAGGGAGAGGCAAAACCCCACCTGACGGGTACAGTGAACACTACTCGGGTGCTGGGCACACTTACAGCCCTGACTCAAGCCATGTATCAAAAACATCTGTACCCCCTTAATATTTTGAAATAATAATTTTAGAAAGCCAGTTGTCTGCATTTCTTCCCAAGTGCCTGTCCAGTAATGTCCACATTGGTAGCTTGACATTGGCCGCAGTGATAGTACTTACATCACAGTAATCAGCAAATGTGTCAAGACACATATTTTCCCATAGAGAAACTACTAACCAGCTTGTTGGCCATTAACCAGCACAGAAATGGCAATGTCATGTTCATGAATTGAAAAGCTAAGTATTGTAAAGACATCCACTTTATATACTTTCATCTATAGCTCAAATGCAATCACTGTAAAAGTTTCCACACATTTTCTGAGCACATTTATAAACAGTTTAAGCATTTTATATGAAAACCCAAAGGACCAAGAATAAGCAAGGCAATATTGAATAAGAACAGTGGTAGAAGACTTAAACAACTTATTAAAGGTTATTATTAAGCCGTAGTAATAAAAGTAAAGCAGCAGTAATTAAAACAATTGGGTATTAGTACAAAAATAGATGAATGGACAAGGGAACAGAATAAAGAGCCCAGAAACAGGTGCACACATTTGTTGGCATCTGATTTATGGCACTGTAGAACAGTGCCGGAAAGGACATTAAACAGCCACACGGAAAAAGATTAATCGTGCCCTGTGTGCAAGTCTATCGTGCATAAAAACCTATTGTAAGTCCAAATGTGAATGATAAAACAATAACGCTTAAAGACGAAAATGTAGAAGAATATCCTCACAGCCTTTGGACAGGCAAAGTCTTAAACTAAACCCAAAAAGTGCTCGTTACAAAAGAAAAAGACTGAGCTGCTGACCTACATTAAAATTAGGAAGCTCTGGCCATGAGAAGATAAAATTCAGAGAGTGAAAGACAAGCCTGCACCGACAGCACATGTGCCCGACAGATGCTCAGGTCCCTATCACACAAATATCTGTTTCAGATAAGTAAGAAAACAACCCAATGGAAAAATGGACAAAAGCCTTGAGAAAAAACTTTCACTGTCATTAATTATCAAGGAAATACACCTGAAAACTACAATAACACTCCAGACCCACCACCATGGTTAAAATGGTAAAAGGTGAAAATTATTAAGTATTGGCAAGGATTTGGAGGAACTGGAACTCTTGTACATTGTTCGCAGACGTGTACTTGGAACAAGGTATTTTAGAAAACTGTTTGGTATAACATATACTAGTCTATGCCCACAATTCCTGCTCTTAGATAGATAGTCTATAGAAATACACATATATGTGTACCAAAATATATGTAAACAATCCAAATGTTCATTGATTATAAAACGGAAGAAAAGTCGTGGTATAAACAAATAAGAGAAAATGATACAGCCGTGAAAATATGTATTGTCACATTCATCCAGAAAGGGGAATCTCGCATACATAACGACCAGTGAAAACACCCAGACCCAGGAGTATGTGCTGCCCCATCCCATTCCTGCAAAGTTCAAAGGTGGTCACACCTAATCTATGGGATTAGCAGTCGGCTAATCGTCACCTTCTGAGCGGAGGTTACGTACCTGTGATGGGGGCTGAGAGGCCTTAGCGGGAAGTCCTAGTGTTCTACATCTTTAGTGGAGTGATGGTGACTTTGTAATCATGCATTGAGCTGTAAACCATTTATTTGATACACTTTTCTATATAAATGCTATGATTAAATGAAAAATCCACATACACTGCCAAATAACGCATGGATAAAAGACAAGATAGTGGTAGAATTAAACGTATTTACAATTAAGTGATAACAAAGCATTACATGTTTCTTTCTGTGAACTATAAGCCTTTTCTTATACTGGAGAAGAAGAAAGCCTCTAAAATAGTGAACTGTGTACCCATTTTAAAGTAAGAAAAAGAACAGAATAAATGCAAAGAACTAGAAAGAGATAAGAGAGTAAATTAACAAAATACAAAATAAAGATACAGTAGAGAAAAATCCACATACATAGCTACTTCTTGAGAAAAAAATAACTTGTCAAATTCATGTATGACTTACTAGGGGAAGGAAGAAGATACAAATAAACCATACTATGATGAAAAGGGAGCAATAAACACAGATAAATAGAGATTACAAACACGAAAAGAGAGTTCTCTCAGTATCTACAATGCCCATAGCTTTCATAATTTCAAAGAAATGAACAAATTCTTAGAAAAATGTAACTTACCAGAACTGACTCAATAATAAAAGCATTAAATAGTACTATTTATAACTATTAAAGAAACTGAAGCACTTAAAAAATCTTTCTACAAAAATAAAATAAATAAATAGGCCCAAATGAATTTATAGTTGAGGGAAAAAAAAAGAGAGAATATTTCCTCAACTGTTCTATGACACCAACATAACTCTAGAACCAGACAAAGACCTTCCAAGAAAATACAATCAACAGGCTAGCCTCACTCATGAGTATGATTTTAAAAATCTCAAATAAAATATTAGAGTAGCAAATCCACTAATGTATAAAGGAAAAAAAAAAAAAAATCCACAACATACCCCGACCATGCTGGGTTTATGCCAGGAGTGCACAGACGGTTTAATAAGGGAATTTACTTATTAAATTAACAGATTCAATAAAACATGCCTTCTCAATAGATACAGAAAATGCATTTGATAAAATTCAACAATGATTTATTTTAAACACTTCTGGTAAATTAGAAATAGAAATTTTCATAAGCTACGAAAGAATGTAGCAAACCTAGGGTAAACATCATCCCACAGTGGCAAATGTTGGGACACTCTTCAGCTCAGGGCAGAGGGATACCCAGTCCCGCCACTACTCTGTAACATCGCAGGGAAGGGCTTCGCAACACATTAGCATGTGGAAGAGATACGGGGCAAAGGATTGGAAAGAGCAAATAGAGCTGTCAGCCTTTGCAGATGACATGATTACTTAGAGATTCCCAGAGAATCCATGCCCTGTGAGTGTTTAGCAAAGTGACCGAATATGAGATTAATATAAATAATCCCCAACATAAAGAGAAGATGTCACCTATAAGAGTATTCAACCATCAAGCATTCATGAATAAACATGACAGAATATGTTCAAGACCTTTACAGGGAAAGTTATAAAACTGCAGTAAGAGGTATTAACAAGGAGTAAATAAATAGAAGGAAAATGCGTGGATAGGCAGGAACACAATACAGTGAAGATGTAAACTCTTCCCAGTTTGATGGAAAGATTCAGTGCAGTTCCAATTACATTCCCCCTGGCTATTTTTAATGACTTTTTAAAAAATCTAATATATATATATATTTTCTTTTTTATTATCTGACTCCCCACTAGAATATAACCTCCTATTTAAAAAAAAAAAAAGAAAAGAAAGAAATAAGAAGGCAGTATTACTAAGGTGTGCCTAAAAAATTAAACTCTCAAGATGTGGAGACTTTATTGGATAAAAATAACTGGATTAAATGAATTTGAAAAAAGCAAGTTCATTCAACACCTATTTATTTAGGTCCTTCTGTGTGCCTAACACTGACCTAATCCCTAAGTAATAAACATTAAGGACATTTTAAAGATGATTCTAAACATCACATGAAAGAGTAAATTGCCAGGAATGACCAGGCCACTCTGAGCTGGGAGAACCTGCCCGGGCAGATGAATCAGGTGCTTCTGTAATAGCTTAGCCTTTGTAATGCGGGCAGAGAGAGACAGACGCCTTTGCCACAGAATGGACCAGAACGCCTGGAGGCAGACCTAAGGCTATGGAGCTTTGAGGATATGAGAGAGATGGCGAGTAGGATCAGTGAGCCAAGGAGGAATTGTTACGTTAATAGGCTTATGTAAACACGGAGGACACTCAGAAAAAGGCAGAGTTGCAGCCCTGTATTATATGTTATGCAAAAGTCAAATCCAGATGGATTAAGTACTTAAATGTCACAAATAAATCCTTAAAACTCTTAGTATAAGACACAAATAAATTTTTTTTTTTTTTAGAACTCTGGGTAAAGAACGATTTCTTACACAATTTGAAAACCTTTGATTATAATGGAAAAGATTGATAAATTTGGCCATATTAACATCAAGGACTTTGTCTGTCAAAAGACCCATTTAAAAAAGTGAAAGGGCAATTTACAAATTGAGAGATATTTCCAGTAAACAAAATTTATAAAAGAGTAGTGTGAAGTATATGCATATAAGACATATGCGTATAAAGAAAGTATACACCTAGAATGAATATTCGCATACCCACAGCCCAGGATTTGACTCCTGGGCATTTGCAAGAGAAGTTTCACTACAGTGTACTAGGAGGAATGCCTGAGACTACTCATATCGTCTCGATAGGAAAAGCTGGACACAACCCAGATTCGCATCCACTGGAAAGTGGATTAACAAACTGTGATCCACTCAGACGTGGGAATTGCAGCACACAGAAGGAGGGGTGAGTCTTAATCAACGCAAAAATGAAAAAAATTTAAAAATATTTTGTATAGCATATCACTCTTTTATAAATGTAAACGTAACTGAAAGGAAAACACACACCCGTTGTGGACAGCTACCACGCAACACAGCCACGGGGAACCGGCGTGGCGGATGGGGGACCCACGTCCACGGCTACCTGGGTGGGAGGACCCGGGTGGGTCACCGTGCGGCCACACAGACGCCAGGTACATCAAGATCCTATCCCAGAGTTTGTTCTGGAAGGTGACCATTACATCTTTACAAACAACCGATTTCAGATAACTAAGTAGCAGAAGGCCACAGTGGACGGTTGATGAGAATGTTCCAGGTGCCGGTTCAGTGCTGGTGGCTGCCTCACGACTTGCACCAGAGGTTGGCGGCACAAACAACAAATTACAAAGTGCAGGGATTCTGTGGGCCAGGAATTCAGACAGGATGCGGCGGGATGGTTGGTCTCTATTCCTCAGTGTTCGTAGCCTCGTCTGGGAGACAACTGGCACTGGCCCGGCTGGGACCCCTCCCACGACACCGGTGTGGCTCCCCGGGTGGCTCTCCAGGGAGGTGGTGCAGTCTGGGCTCCTGAGGAGCACGCAAGACGGCAAGAGCCAGCCTGCGAGGACACGACACCCCCCTGCCGATACCTGTCGGTGGAGGCAGCTGGGAGGTGCCGGGTGCCAGGGCCGTGAGCAAAGGCCCCCCTGTGTGTGGGCGCTCCGGGGGCGGGGCCCACACCGGCGTGGCCGTCTTTGGGAAACGGACCCTGCCGCAGTCGAGAACCGAGGCTAATGATGAATCCAATTCTGTGCACCCGGGGTCCAACGTGCAAAAATAAAAACAAAATAAATGGGTAAAAATAAATCCGTAAATTTAACTATCGACAGTAAAATTACTATACTTTTTGTGTGCTAAGGAAAGAAGAAAGTGAGGCACTCGCTATAGTAACGAGGAGAGGGTGCAGGGTGGCCGGGAGGGTATTCGGAGGTAAAGTGAGATCAACTCTGTGCGTGGGAGGAGGTCAGAGACACACAGAGTCCTTGGTCATTATTAGGAAAACATATTCAATGATGAAGATTAACATTATGGCATTTCTTTTAAATAATGTAATATATGGTGTTTAAAGCAACTGTTAAAGGAAAAATGATTCCGTAATGCCAGTTCAAGCGCGGTGAGGGAGACTTCGCTCAGGACCATGACGGCAGGTGCGGGGGCCGCTCGCTTCACGGGGTCTCGCAGGTGGGGACAGACAGGGCTCAACTCCGACTACAGCGTGGGACGGTGGGGTTTACGGCCAGGGAGCAGGTGGGGGCCGGCGGTGGGTGACTAAAGGGAGCGTCAGAGGTGAGGGGACTCTGGCTAAACCCACCTAACAGGACCTTGCTGGGGACAGGCCAGGCGACCAGCCCTCACCTGGGGTGGTGGTGGCTGAGGGACCTGGCCAGGTGGTGCCCAGATACGGGAGTGGCAGCTGCTCGCTAGACTGACGCAGTGGGGCTCGTTGCCGAGACTGGATCTCACAGGGACGTGCGCAGATGGACCCAGCAGAGGCTCGGGGGCCTGGCTGCAGTTTGGCCCTGAAGAGAATCCTTGTCAGTCGCCCCTTGTTCAGGGAAAGAGGAGACCTCCTTCTCTGAGACTTTCTTCTTTCCTTGAACATTATGAGCCCATTTTCTCACTCGGCTGCTTTTTGTTCCTTAAGGACCAGCCGCGTCACCTGTGGGCCTTGGCAGCAGAGGACGTCAGCTGAGTGGTGTGAGCCAGTGGCCTTTAGTGAAGGGAGTTTAGATTCTGTGGAAATGAAAGAAAAACAAAGAATGACAATTGGAAACTCCATTTCCAAGTGCAGAGCGGCCCGTCAAGATTCCTGGGTGCTGGAATCGAAGCATCTCCACCCGCAGTGAGGACAGGCGGCGGCCATCCGTCTAACAGACCTTCCCGGTTTGCAGCTCGAGTGTCCTGACGTTGCCCACACGTGCGCCGTTGTGGTGGTTTCTCCGTCGAGCCATCCGGCTCCAGCTTGCAGGGCTTCAGGAAAAGAGCAGTTTTGATTTCAGTGATTCCAAGCCAGAAGGGTAGGAGAAAATTGGAAATCTTAGCTTGGAGAGTTGTAGCCAGACATTGGAAGGAACCAGAAGAATTCAGGATCCAGTCCAAGTTGCCAGCAGACGCCGGAACCTCAAGGGAAACGAAACAGGGCTAGAATCTGGTATTGGGTGCACGGCAGTTTTCTAAGGAAACATGATTTTTCTCTCTAGAGTCACAGCCGTTTCTACAAAGATAATCAAAGTAATACTGATTTGTTTGCAAAAATAGGTTTATTCTCATTAAACTTGGCCTGATTATTTACACAAGTGCAGCAAGAACAGTGACAGTTCACGCAGGCTCTTTGCAGGTTGCTGGGCTGGAGCTTTGATGAGGAATCCCAGGCTGGGCCGGTAGAAGCCTCTGGAACCTTGGCATCCAAGCTGGAACTTGCCATCACGCTTCGTCCTGGCACCTGTAGAACTGGGTGAATTCCTCTTTTCCTGAGGTCCCCGAATACCCCGAGGTTCCTGGGCCCTGCAGGAAGTGACGCGTGCACGGCCGGAACCCCCAGGGCGGTTTCTCCAAGGGGAGCTTTCTTGGCTCCATGAAGTCAGCCTTAGCGCCTCACAGCTGTCTGGTCGTGTCTGAAAACACGACGCTGCGGTCGAAGCCTTGGTCATGACCAGTGTTTCCAGTTGTGCCCTGTCACAAGGAGCACCGATTCTTACCGAACTTACGCAAATAACTATATTGCCATCAAAGTAAGAATATCCACGAATAGTTTCCTAATTCTAGAGGGATCAAGTAGACAGAAAAAAGTAAATGTCTTAACGTTTGTTCACGAAGGTATCCTTTGCCAAATTGCTATGAGCTATAGATAGTTTAAAATAAAAAAAAACCTTTTCTTTAGTAATAGAAAACAAAACATTTACAAATTAGCAATATTTTAAACACACATTCATTAGAAATGTGCCCTCATCGGTTCACTTGGTCCCAGGTACTGGGCTCCGTCTCGGGCTGACGGGGGAGAGCTGTTTCCTGAACCCAGCAGTTTCCTTAAAGTTCTGGAAAGTCTTATTCTGTTCAATGGTACGATCACGACGTTTTCAGAAACCTGCACCTGTCAGAGTCTTTTTCACGAATCTCCTTGAAGAGGCAGCGATTGTGGATTGTAGCTGACTGCAGGCTCTGCTAGAGCAGAATTAAATAAAACAACAACAGTCTGTGATGAAAGACTTAACACGACTATGGTTAAAAATCTGATGAGAGTTCCCTGTAATAGTGACACCACTGACAGGAAAATTTGGTTATTTCTGCAACATAGGACATTTTAATATAACTAAAATTATGACTGATAACATCAGATTTACAGAAATTTAATATGATTTCTGGAATGCCTATTAATAATATATCCACATGAATTGAGCTCTAGAAAGGTTAAATATTTCTTATTTCAAAATGCTTCCCATATAATTTAACATAGCCAAATAAGCCTAACTAGCTTATTGCTTTTTGTGTGTTTTTTACAGACCCTTTCAGACCTTCCAGGGGCCCTCTGGAATGTCCCAAATTCAGTTCAAGGTTGAAAAGAACTTAATTTAGAATTTAATTTTGGGAAGTTTGTAAAAAATGTCAAGAAGTTTAAAACACTCAATTAAATATGACCTTAGCTATCTATTTAATCAAAGTGACACTAAAAGATTTTCAAGGCAAATACAGAAGATTTCATAATGTGAACAAAAACTAAGCTCTTTTAATACTGAGAAGACTCCATTTGCTTAAGTAATCAAAGACCTAATAAAAGACAACATAAAATATAAGAAATTATCTTGATAAAATACAAAATCTTTGCTTCCGAGGCCAATTACTTAAAAGATTAAAAAAAATCACTTTACATTCTCAGGTCAATACTCCAAGAAAACTTCGTTATTTTAACAGAAAATACCAAATTCTACTTTGTATAAATGTACTACTGAAACTAATTCTTAATAAAACTTTATAAATAAATGGATCCAATCTCAGTGAGCTTTGACTATGCAAGGTAAGATTTTTCACAACCCTTTTATAATCTCTCTCTTAAAAAAAAATTTTTTTTTTTTTGCTTCTGCAACTCACAGGCATCAGGCGATTCCTTTCTGCCGTGTGTTCTGCTGCGAGGTTGAATTCACACTTTTACTGTTTAAACATCTATCAGACACAGCACCCACGTGGCCTGCAAACCCAGGCAAACACGTATGTCTGCATTATAGTTAACGCTGAGAGCTCTGAAGACATCCTTAATTTTACCAACAATTTTAAAACTAGTTTTTATTTACCAAAGATTATGCCATAGCGCATGAACTTGAAAAAATAAAAACATTTGGGTCAGTTTCTATTTTTCCAAGAGTTTTATGAAAACTTAATTTATTTGAGCATCGATTTATCCCTAAGCCAATTTGAGTGTTTTGGTCTGGTGATACCATCAGGGGTGAAAAAATATCGCATATACATAACATGCAGGCAAACGTGTACACACACACACACACACACACACACACCACACACACGAACACACAGCTGCAACCAGATCTTACGGCTTTTCATTTCAAAAACTTCAGTCCTGAGGCAGTAAATCACAGCAACACAAACTCACTCCGCTTTACATTTCTATCTAAATCGTGTTTCTGATGAAAATGGGACTGAGAGCTCAAGCTCTTTACCCACATGGCGGATGAGGCTTTTCAAGTTTTCCTTCACCCGGTTTCCAAGAAGTTCCCTATTTCCTCTTTTCAGCCTCGAGCGGTTACTTGCAGGGCCCCGGAGTCTCCCGAGCCAGCGGAGGGTTCCCTGAGAGCCTGAGCTCAGTGACTGTGGGTGGGGTGGGGGGACAGGGTCTGGCAGGTGGGCAGAGGGCAGGAGGCGGTGGGCGTGCAGGGGCAGGTCAGAGGGTTCCAGGGCAGAGCCGGCGGGGCACGTGGCCAGCAGGTTTGAGGAGAGGGAAGAGAGCAGAGAGAAGGGGAATCGGGGGAAGTGGGGTCCAGCAGAGGGAACTCAGACAGCAGACAGGCCTCACGGAGACTTCAGCCCAGGAGTCGGGGAACAGTCCCACTCGGGACAGGGAGCCCCGAAGACCTTCCAGCTGGGGCTGCCCTGCGGCAAAAGCCTGGCACGCTCACCTGCTTCAGGGAGGGCGCCAGACATCAAGAACCCACATCTGTCCTTACCAGCTTCAGGGGACAGTTGTCCAGGCGATGTTTCAGGACCCCTGGTCACTTAGGAGTGAAGACGAAGGCTTTGAAGCCCTGCGCTTTGGGTTCTAGCGAGAAGCAGAGGGGCCTTGGGGGTTCAGTGATGAGTCTGATCCTGTGCAAGTTGCGGCACCAGAACTGTCAGAGAAGAAATTATTTGGTGACGCTTGTGAAAGCAGGACAGGAAGATTTTATTCAGGACATTATCGTAGGTGCAGGGACCGCTGCAAAGGGTCTCGCAGCGGGGAGAGAGATTGGGCTCAATCCCGAACACAGGGTGGGCAAGCGGCATGTTCCGCCAGGGAGCAGGTGGGGGCCGGGGTGGAAAATGACCAAGGGGAACATCCGGGGTGAGGCGGACGCTGGCTAAACCCACCCAAGCAGGATTCTAGCTGTGGACAGGCAGGAGTGACCGGCCCTCACCTGGGGGCGGTGGAGGATGAGGGAGCTGTCAGGTAGCGAGGGCGGTCGGATATGGGGCGATTCCTGCCACACTGACCCCACAGGGCTCTTTTGCTAAAACTGCATTTCACAAGGACGTGCCCAGCTGGGCCTAGGCGAGTGCCTGGCTACAGTCTAACCATGCAGCGGTCTTAGTCACAGCAGAGAAAAATGAGAGAGAGTAGGAAAAGAGATTAAAGAAGGAAATAAATGCGATGGACAAAACAAAACAAAAATAGGGTGGCAGAAATAACTCTAAGTCTTCGAGTAATCACAGTGCACGTGGTTGGCCTCGTCTCCCGTGGCTGGGATGTCAAGGCAGGTTTTTAAGAATGCGCCTGTTGGTGGCGGCGCCTGGAAGAAAGTGAATTAGACTCACTGTTTATTTCTCCTGTTGTTCTCCCTGAGCCTGGAGACCTGTGTGCGTCCGCAGCCTGCTTGAGTGAGCTGTGGGGGGTCCCGGGTGGCGCTGGGGCCTGAGGATTATCTCTCGGGGACGTTACTTTGGCCCATGTATATCCATGAACCGAGCGAGAGAGCTGGAAGGGCAGGACCCTGGGGACGTGGCCGGGCCCTGGGCCACTGACCTGTCTACACCTGGAGACTGTTCAGTGATGATCTTGGAGGGACTGGATTTTGGTTTTTCTTGCAGAAGGTGGAGTTCCGTTGGTCCTCGTTTGTGACAAGGAGACTGCACCAGCACTTACTGTGGGGACCGGGTGGGACGAAGGGGGTGGACGTGACCCGAGAAGAAGCCCTCAGGGGCTGCGCCGGCAGGAGGGTGTCTCATTCTGTCGGGCAGCACGGGCTGGGCCGTGCTCAGTTGGGGAGGCGGAGTTCTCCCTCCTCCTTCGCGTGAGCACATCTCCAGGGTCTCCGTCAGCTCTGCCCTGTTGACAAGCAAGCGCTCCCGCAGAGACACCTCCCCTGGGTGGGGACTGGTATTGCCACCCAGCCTATTTTTAGCAGGTGACAGTTGCACTGACTGGGAGGCTGCATTTGAATTCAACACTCAGCACTGGCAGGAGCAAGACACTCACTCACCTCTCCCTGGGTGAGCGTGTGCTGCGTTCCTGGGAGCCGGCGCTTTCTACGCTGTCCTTTCTTCATTGCTAAGAGTGGCGCATTCTAATGAGGTCCCCAGACAGCACCTCCCGGCACAAGCGGAGGCGTAGGTGGCCTCGTTATTCCTCATGCGTGACGTCTTGTGCGGTGCGGGAGGTGGGTGCTGGTGGGAGGGAAGGGAGGGAAACAATCTAAGTAGGACTGTGCCGCTTGGGTCCTCCTCTGCGTTGGCAGCGGCGGGTGGAATAAGAAAGTCGGCTGATGTCCAGGCTGAAGCCTGTGGGCCGGGAACACCCAGGAGTACCAAGGATCTTGAAACACAGACGAGCCCTGCGTGGCGCCCGGGGCTCTCGGCTTGCTGGACTTTGTACACCGCAGGCCGCAGCAGGGTTGCAGGTGTCTGCACGTGCATCGCCGCCTGGCACGGCTCTCCGTCCTGGGAGGAACCGGCTTCAGCGCTCCGTGGGCAAGAGCAGCCTGTTGGGGACGAGCCATGTTCACGTCTGGGGCCCAGAAGGCTGCTCCCTGGGGCCCCTGCCCTGAGTGTGAGGGTCCCTGCGGGAGCCCACGAGTGGGAGGGAGGCACGTGGTCTCCGAGGTCCGCTGGGGCTCGTCTCCTCGGATCCAGCCCGGGAAACTGGCCCTGCTTTCCTAGCACCGAGCGTCTCTGTGCTGACAAGACCCGGTTTTCTCTTCCCATCAATTCCCCGGCTGCACAACAAAGCACCACAAACCAAGTGGCTTAAACAGCAAAAATATGTCGTCTCACAGTCTGGAGGCCAGAAGTCTGAGATCAGGGTGTCGGCAGGGCGGGTCCCTTCTGGGGCTAAGACGTGCTCCAGGCCTCGCCCCCAGCTCCTCCTGGTTTGCGGGGGAACTTTGGGGTTCCTTGGCTTGTAGAGCATCACCCACTTCCTTCTCCATCTCCACGTGGCGTTCTCCCTGTGTGCCTGCGTGTGTGTCTGAACCCCACGTCGTGCAAGGACACTGGTCATATTGCATTAGGGGGACAGGCTACTCCACTGCGACCTCATCTAAACTTGAATGTACCTGCAGCACCCCCCTCCCATTTCCAAATCAGATCTCATTCTGAGGGACTGGGGGCTACGACGTCAGCATGTGAATTTCAGAGGGGGCACAGCCCAACCCGTAACACCGTCATTTCCGTCTCAGGCAGGAGACGCCCCGCAGGCCCTTACGCGGCGGGGCAGATGCTGTGCTCCAGGCCAGCCCCCCTCTGGGGACGTAGAGGTGCCCGACTGCTCTCTGCCCACGGCCACGTTGACAGTGGCCTCCTGGGCACCGGGAGCTGCCGGGAGGATGGCCCAGAGAGAACGTCCTCGGGGTTCTGGGGCCAGGCTTCCTGCAGGGCGCTGCGGGGGGGTCTTGGGGACCCAGGTGGGGCAGCTGTCTTTGTGCGTGGGGTTAGCCTGGCCCTGATAGCTACCTCTTCCTCCTCTATTGCTACTTTCTGCTTTTTCTTATACATATATGTGTGTGTGTGTATATATTTTTACATATATACATATATAAAAGTTGAGCCAGTACAGGAACTGATGAAGAAAATAAAAGCAAAACATACTCCCAGTTCTGTGGCTCCAAAGGCAAGATTAACATAGTAGCAACTCTTCCTCCTCATCATTTTCTGTGCAGAAACACATATTTTTAAAAAGTGGAATATTCTTTATATACTATTAAGTAACCTACTATTTTGGGTCTCTTTTTTTTGAAATAGCTTTTCCCCCCTAATTCTCAAAGTATTATATGTTATCCTAAAATACATAAAATATAGAAACATCTAACGTAGAAAGCAAGGATGAACCAAAACTCTTTGAACTCCAAGGACTGGGCTCTGGTTGTGATACATCCTATTAGAGTTTTTTGATGTATATGACTATTCAGATGAGTGAATAGATGGGTGGGTAGGATTTTTTAAACAACTTGTTAAGCTAGAATGGGGGCGCCCAGACCGTTTGGTGAGGAGGTTTGAAAGCCCTTTGTGATGTGTCACAGTCGTCCCTCACAGGACAGTTCGTGTGCACAGTGTCATCTTGCATGGCAGATCTAGAAAAAGTAGATTTAACAAACCTGCATGTAGATAATTTTAACTCGTTATTGCAGGGAGCGCTTTGGCAAACGTTCTCGTACGCAGACCTCTGCCCACGGCCGGCTCATTTCCTGAGGGTGAGCCCTGGAGGGGAGGCAGTGGTGGCCCAGAGGTGGTGCCCCCTGCAGTGACGTTGGCGCCCGTGGCTCCGTGGCTCGGAGGAGGTGTGGTTCACCTCCGTGCATGCCGGCACCTGGGCCCCGCACCCACACAGGTACCGGAGGTGATAATGCTTTAAAATCTTGGCCAATTCAGTGGACATACGTGTCTTTTTCTGTTTTAGCCTATAATTATTTACCTTCTAGTGAGGCTGAGCATATTTTTATATATTCTGTGGCCTGTTTTCTTTCTATAGGGGCTTCTTTTGATAGGTAAATGATCTGATTTCTAAATCATTTGTAAAATCTCTTTAAATACTGAGACAATCAGGCCGTTGTCTCCCAGTCTATGTGCCCGTTAGGTTTGTTCCTGGTCTTTTCCTTACGCGGTTTTTATCATCACTGCTGTGTCACTTTACGGATGTGTTAGTGGAGACCAGAGCAGAAGAGCCTTCCTCATCCAGTGGTTATGAAAACACGATTGCTTCCCAGATGAAAACAGTAAATAAGACCTCACAGATTAAGCATCTAAAAATATTTCAGATCTTCTGTTCCTCTGGGATTGATTTGGGTCTAAGTGGAAAAGACAGACCTGTCCCAGTGTCTCCCCAAACGGCTAATTGCGCTAATTACACTGGTTGGAAAGATTCCTGCTTTCTCCTCTGATGTGAGACGTCACCCCGTCCTCACCTCTGTCCTCCCCTGCTCTTTCTCTCTTGTCCTCTTTTTCTTTTATATGTTGATGTTAATGGCCATATTCTTTTAATCATTGTAGCTTTGCAATTGGCTTTAATATCCAGAGTGGATGGAATTTTGTTAAATCTATTGAAATCATAATTCCATGTCCACTTGGGCCCTGCCTTTCTCCCTAAAGTCTGTGCTTTGTAGAAATAAAAATCTACCTTTCGATTTAATTTGAGGTGCTCTTCCCTCTGTCCCTCTGTCCCTCTGTCTTCTGCTGCACAGCGGTGGGGGAGGCCTCCGCCCCTGGCCCCCTGCTCTGGGGGCCTCGCACCTGTGCTGGGTTCTCACTTCAGCCTCAGGAAGCCCCCCCCCATCCCCCAAGCCGATTGAGGCCCAGAGAACCTGCTTCTTTTCCTTCCTGTCACTTACCCAATTCATAATCCCATGTGTACTTGCATGACCATGACACGTCCTTAACACACAGTCCCTCCCCTCGCAGCTGGGCTCTAAGCCCCACGAGGCAGAAACCACGTTCACCGCAGTTTACCTGCATCTGCACAACGTGAGCGTCTAGGACATGTTTTGGAAGGAGTGAGTGAGGTCTGACATCCGAGTGACACCCAGAGCTGACACTGACTGTCCACCCCCTTCCTTTCCACGCCACTTCTCACGCTCTGCAGGACCTTGCCAAGCCAGCCTTCGCTCACGCTGCCCCGTCTGCTTGGAACTCCTCCCCGCGTCCTCCTCCTGTGGGCACTTAGGCATCTTTGCAAGTCAAGGCCAGTCGTAGCCTCCTTGTTGAGACCTTCCAGGGAGCTGTGGGTGGAGCTGAGCCGCTCCCCACTGCAAGGGTCTGATGTCTGTGTCCCCTAACATTCGTGTGCTCGGATCCTAACCCCAAGGTGGTGGTGTAAGGAGGGACCTTCGGGAAGGGATTAGTTCACGAGGGCGGGGTCCTCAGGAACGGAATCAGTGCCCTGGTAGGAGGTGCCAGGAGCCCCCACCTCTCAAGGGCACAGCAAGAAGGCCCCGTTCGTGAACAGCAGAGCCACCTCTCCAGACGTCAAACCTGTGTCACCTCGATCCTGCACTTCCAGCCTGCAGAACCGTGAGGAACAAATTTCTCTTGTTTTAGGCCGCCTGGTCTGTGGTGTTTCACTGCAGCCCAAGTGGCCAAGACAACCTCACGTTCCTGCGAGGTCTGACGCTCTCTGATCAGCTGTGGAGCCTCCAGACAGACCCCCCCACCCCCCACCCCCCACCCAGGAGTCCCTGCGTCTGTCGAGCTGCTCGAACATCAAAAGGCATAAAATGAACTTCTCTCCAACAAAATAAAGTGGGAAATCTATCCAATCGATTCAGATACCAAGGGGCCTTTCTAATTCAGAGTCTGCAATCACTGCTTCCTCTATTTGTGTCTTTTCCTTCTGGCTGAGGCTCCAAAGTATATTGTACCTTAAAAAAAAAAAAAAAAACCCAAACCCCTAGAATTTGCTCTTCTCTGGATCAATCTATGCTTTAGTCCTGTTGTTGCAAATGTGCACCCAAATCAAACTGCTTGATTGGTACTTAATTTTCCTCTCCCGATTTCTCTTCGGTGTGTTGTCACCAGGCCGCACCTGTTGGTGGATGAGTTCTCACACCTGTTGGTGGATGAGTTCTCACACCTGTTTGTGGATGGGTGTGCTCTTTAGAACAAAGATTGAAAGCCGCCCGCCACGGCTGCCCGCCCCGCGAAGTCCCGGCCACTGGGCCTCCTCCCTGCAGCTTCCTTTCCAACCCCCTCCAGTGCCGGCCTTGAGTCTTAGCTCCCGGGGTGGGAGAGGCTCTGTTTACGTTCAGAGGTAGCGCTGCCACGCAGAGGAGGGAGCGTGGGGTGCCCGTTCTGGCGGCCTGGTGGGTGCGGGCGTGAGTCGGAGCAGGACAGGCTCTGATCGGACAGCAGCGAGCTGGGCAGGGCAGAGAGAAGGGGCCACTGGGAGTGAGGACCACGCTCTGCCCTCCCGCCGGCCATCCAAGGGCCTGCTGTGTTTGGGGTGGGGACGGCGGGGAGGGGACCAGGATCTGGTGTGTGCTGGGGGAACTTGGAGTCTGGGCGTCCTCAGCTGTAGAATGGGGGCGATCGCGGCCCCCACCCTAGGGCTATGGGAAGACTTTGCTCCCGTGGGCAGAGCAGGCCGGGCTCTGTGCTGGCCCTGCGGGCTCCTCCCCGGGCTGCCGGCTCCTCTGACCCGGCTGTGCAGGGGGGGCTCCGGCCTGCGCCCAGCCTTGGGGGGTTCTAAGTGGGTGCAGAATGCTCTGTCCTCTGTGGGTCTCACTGTGCCAGGCCTCGGGGCACCCTGGGGCCCCGCCCCTCACATCCCGTTTCAGGCAATGGGAACAGGACTGGAAGAGGTTTTGCCAAAGGCCATGATGTGTTTGATGGTGGCAGAAAAACCTCGGCGGGGGGGGGTGGGCGAGGGAAGAAAGTGCTCATGGACCCCTGAGGGTGGGCTCCTGGCTGAGGGAGCCTCACGTCTCCAGAATCCTGGAGGTGTGAATGGAGCCCTGACAGCACAGCTTACACCCCGAAAAGGATCAAGGCCGTGGTCCCCGGAGCATCTGAAATCATGCCGGGCCTGGATCGGGTGCCAGGCAGCCCAAGCTCCCTGGGCAGCTGGCCTCACGGGCTTCCTCGCTGCTGGGCCGGGTCCCCCTGCCTGTCCTGGCTGCCCGGGTCTCCTGCCCCTCGCGGCAGGCTGGCACCTCTCCGTGACTTCTCCGCCCCCCCCCACCCCCCCCACCCCCGTCCCCCAGCTTCTCCGCCGAAGACCAAGCAGCAAACACAGGCTGGGCTGGTTTCCAGGCCTGGTGCCTGTCCCTCAAGTCGGGAGTGGGGAGGACGGGCTACGTGGGGGTCAAGGCCTAAAACCTGGGATTGAAACACGTTTCCCAGGAAGCCCCTACCCCAGGGACCAGGGGTCTCAACACGAGGCTCCAGCCGCTGCTCGTGACCTCTCGGGCCGGGCGAGGGCTGGCCTGGCTGCACATTGCTTTGCTGGATGCAGACTGACCCTGTTTCTCCATTTTCACTCTGTCTCCTGAACCTCTGGGCCTTTGCTGACACCAGCTCCTCTCCGGACACACCGCCACTGTTCCTGCACCGTGTCTGCGAGACAAGCCCCGGAACACTGAGCGGCGTGTGCCTCAGTCTCCCTCATCGCAGGGCCACCTGCTGCTTGTGACCACACCTGTGCCTTGGGCCAGGTCAGCCAGCAGCAGCAGCAGCAGCAGCAGCGGGAGGGCAGGGAGGGGCCGTCGTGCATGTCCCTGTTCCACCAGGGTCAGTGCTGTGCCTGGGACTCAGAGGGAACGTACTGCCCCACACGGAGGGCGATCTTGGCCACCTTCCTGCTGGACTGTGACCTCCTCCAGGGCACAGGCTGTGACGCCTTCATGCCGTACCTGGCAAGCACACGGTGCTCTGTGCTTTGATTCTGGTTAAGTCAATGCTGAAAGAATGATGTGGGTCGGCCCAGCCCCCTTTCTATCCGGCCATGACTGGCCCACCGGGCCCCATCCGTTCATTTGTTCACCCACACGTGTTTATGAAACGTGTGTCATACATATATGTCAGGTGCAGACTGGGAGCACACAGTGAGCGCGTCTGCCGATTGCTGGGTGGCTCCACTTGCGCAGGCCGCTGCCCTGGGAGAAGTTCCGCCGGCCCCCGCGTGGCTCTCGGTGGCTAATCAAGTGCACGTCACAACCCTGGAAGAGCCCGATGCCCCCACGCGCTCCCTTTTAATCGAGTCAGTCTTCCACTGCGGGCTTTAATACCGTTAGCAGCAAATCAAAATTAATGAGATTACCTCCTTTGAAATGTTATATATAATTAACCTCAAATTAAGGACAATATGCGTTTGAATTTGCCAATCAGTAACACCTTGTGACTGCCGAAGTACAAGCAGCAAATAGGAGACATTGACACTCACCTGCCGATTGAAGTTGCTCATGAACGTCTCGAGGAAGGTAGCTGCGGGGACCCACGGTGGAGTCCTCGGCCACGGCCAGGGAGAGTGAAGAGGAGGGGTCCAGGCAGGGACTTGCCCCCATGGCCAACGCCCCAGAGCCCCCTGGGGCTCCAGCTCTGACTGTGGCCCGGACAACCTCCCCCATCACCTCCCGCCTCCCGGGAGCTTCTCACTTCCCGGCCGCGCAGGACCGAGGCTGCGCTGGGCTCCTGCCAGCAGCACCGGCAGCACCTTCCCTGTGGCTCCTCCAGCTCCGCCAAGGTACCATTTAGCCTGCGCGGTTCCTGCAACCCCGCGGGTTAATGCTTCTCGTTGCAAGGGAGTAAAGCGACTTTCCCGAACCACATTAACTGGTTATAATTTAACACAGCTCCCTGCCTGGGAACGGCATGGCAAGATGGACAAATGGGCAACGGTGACACAGGTAAGAATAAAGACCAATCACGATGACGGAGCCTCCAGGTCTGCTCAGTGATGTGTGTTCCACAAGCCTTCCAACGCTGCACGGTTCAAGTCTCACAAGAGCCTCCAAGTCTTGTAAGATTGTTTCGTGTTTATTTTATAATTGGGGAAACTGAGGCCCAGAGGACGGAAATGCCTCCCCCCGGGCTGCACCACTGTGAAGGGGCAGTGCCCAGGTGCCCCCTGGAGGCAGGTGACCCGGGGCCTCCTGCTGGGCTGGAGACCTCTGTGGGCGGAGCCTCCCTGCCCACCCGCATCTGCACCCGCCCTGGGCCGCTCCTCACGGAGTCACTTTGCGTGTATGACCCACGTGTTCCTTCCACTTTGTGTGCCTGATCCACCTTCTCAGATCAGCACACGTAGATCTCCCTCATTGTTTTTTGCGTTTTGTATTCTGGAAGTTTCCAAGCATGTGTGAGAGTGCCAGGTGTGGTGCAATGAACCTCGTGTGTCCATCTCCCGCCTCTTCACCGCCCTGCCCTGTCTCGCCTGCTGCTCACCCGAGGGGACGTGACGAAGCCAAGGCCAGACCACATGGCACTCCGTCCATAAGCACGTCAGCGTCTGTCTGGAAAACAGTGCTATGGTAACAGCACTCACTGTTGCTGCTGTTATACCTGGACATGTAGCAATAACGCCTTAGCATGATAAAGTATCAGGGTTCGGATTTTTCTAACTGTATTTTATTTGTTTTAGTCTTTCTATGACCCCTGAAATGAACCAGGTTCACTGCATTTGCTGCGGTGTCTTCTAACTTCCTGGAATCTATGTGTTTTCCCTCCTCTTTTTCCCTTACCCTTTCCTCGGTTTCTTGTCCTGGAAACTTTCCCCTATTTTGAATCTTGCTGAATTCTTTCCTATGGTGTATTTACCATGTTCTTTGGACGTACGTAGTGGGCTTTTTCTGAAATACTTGAGGGTAATTTTAGATCGAGGCCCCTTCACTTGCAAATACGTCAGTGCATATTTCCTGACAACAGCGACCTTCTGTTTCGGGTCTGCAGGGATAAAAGTCAGAGAGTGAGCAGTGAAACGACGTTATTATCTTTTTGCAGACCTTACTCAGCTTCCACCAAATGTCCCAACAAGGTTCTTACAGCGATAGGACACCCCAGGCATGTGTCGTGTTCCATGGGCTACTCCAGTCGGGAAGGGTGTCTCAGGCCACCTGTGTCTTCCAAAGCCTTGCACTTTGGAATGGTGATTTTGTAGAATGTCCCCTTTTTTGTTTGTTTGATGTTTCCTCAAGATTCTATTCAGCTTGTGCACTTTTGACAGAAATAGGCAAAAGTGATGCTGTATTTCCTCAGTGCGCCCTGCCAGGTGGCATGTGGCCCTGGCGTGTTCGTTTGTGAGGTCGACACTGATCGCTCTCCGGAGGGGTGTCGGCCGGTGTTCTCCACCGGAGAGCTATGGTTTCCCTTTGTCATTAGCAAGTATCAGGCGAAAGGGTCGTTTGAGTGTATGAGAATGTTCTGTTATTCCCCAAACGTTTACCCTTTAGTTGTAGCATTTTCCATGACTCTTGCCCGAATCAATTATTAGAAAAATGGCTGCCACAGCGTGATTTTGTAATTCCATGTACGTTCCTTCCACATTCGTTAGTTGGCTTTCCACTGCCGGGAGCCTTCTCACATGTGTGTGTGCATGTGCGTGTGTGTGTGTGTGTGTGTGTGTGTGCATGTATGTTTCCATCCATCCATCCGCCCACTCACTCGCATGAGCACGGACTTAGGTCTCTGCTTTCTTCAGTGATTTACAATCCTTTAATCTTTTACTGTGACTAAGTTTATGCTGGATTCAGCCCAGATTTGGCCAGAGGAGCTCAGTTGTGATGTCGGGACTGTGTGTGGCGGGTGGGGACAGAGACGGGAAAGGGCTGTCCTTGGAGCTGAGGGCGCAGGTGGGTCCCAGTGGCCGGGACCTGCTGGTTAATAGGTCTCAGGGATCCCCCCAGCGGCCCCCACCCAGATTAGGGGAACTATGGATTATGCAGGGGGGGTTCCAAAGATCCAGGAGAAGTCTAAATTGTTACTTTTTAAAGTGAGAACCTTATGATTATCAGATACCAGCATTGTGAATCAACTGGTGTCTAGCACAGTAGCTTCGTGAAGAGGTCTGACTAGGGAAGGATCATCTGCGGGCAGCCTGTTACCTTTAAACGATTGCTTTTATGGATTGGATATCAATGGCACTAACTTGGGTTTTGTACCTGGATGAAGGAGAGTGCCTGCCATCCTGTTTAGATCCAGGCTTCATTCACCGTCAGCTTTGTCCAACACGCGCTGAGTGAGTTATGGGGCCACCTCTGAATTAACTTAAATACGAAATTAGTAGAGTCAAAAAATTGCAATTTACATCCTACAGCAATTTGACTTGTTAAAGGTACTACTCAGCTCATCTTCCAAGTGACCGTTGAGACCAGCACAGAGTAGCCTTGTCTATACCCTGGAGGTGAGACCCTGAGCTTGGGGGCCTGAGATGCTGCTGGGGAGTCGGGCCAGACACTGAGTACACAGCCAGGGGAACAGGCACACAAAGCTGGGCCCTACCAAAGGTGGGTAATGTTTTAAGCAATGGTTTATTATGATTTAGGAGGCAGAGAATTGCTTAGCATATGGTCAATAGAAGCTATTTGCTGCTTTCATAAGCCATTTTTCATATCATTAATTTTTTGTATGTTTCATTAATTTTCAGGGTAATCCATATTCCCCTTCCCTGTGAAATATATCGCTGCAGACTTAGATGTCTTCTCCAGGTAGCCAGGAAAGCCCGAGCCATGTATTATTTTTGGTCTGACTGGTTGTCCAGGAATTGCAGGCACACAACGCTGACCGAGCTGCCCATCAGCTCCGTCCACACTGCCCACCAGAACTCAGCTGCCCCCTCGGTCCACTTCCCCTCCGGCCCCCAAAGCACACGGTGCAGGGGTCACCCTGTGTTGTCGTGGTGAGAGGTGGATTCGCTTCTCCCCAGCAGGCTGACGAGCTGCTCGGGGTGGGCCTGGCCTCCTCCTCCAGTCCCCAGTGTCTGGCCCCAGAGTGGGCAGGTGGCCAGCAGGTGTCGGTGCCGTCGGGACTGATGCGGGAGGCGCATGGCAGGGCTGGTCCAGGCCCCTGACCTGGGTGGGCGTGGAGGGGTGCTGAGGGGTGTGTGTCCGTCTCTGCACAGGCAGGGCATACCCAAGGCCAGCATGTCACTGACCAGTGGGACAGGTGAGCAATCCGGGGCTGACGTCGTGGCAAGGGTGAGGAACTATCCAAGCTCACACAGCCCAGAGAGCCCCGCTGTGTGGGGGAGAAGGGACTCCAGGTGGTGGACGACCTATTTGGAAGACAAACATCTCAAAATTTTGCCAGAAGCCAGCCCCACTGTGTGTCTTCGCCACAGTCGTTGGTCTCAGCAGGAGGAAGGCGCAGTCCCCTGCCGTCTGCCGTGAATCCTGACGTCTGCGAGCGGGTGCGTTCCGCGATGGAGGAGAAACAGACTGTTTTCCATTGTTTACTTGACAAATATGACTAAGTCGTCAATAAGTTATCTTTCAAATTATCCTGTCAAAATAATCATGACACAGGGTAATGATGAAACAGCTCGTAGAAGGAGGGATGGATGTTTGCACGGAACAGCGGCAACTGGCCTCTGGGGTGTCGCTGATCGATGCGGCGATTCTGGGGGAGGGAGGAAAGTGCATTCTGTCGCGGGTGTGAACGCGGCTTGTGTGCAGACACGCGCCGGCCCCTGCAGCGAGCCCGTGCCCGGCACACACGGAGCAGGCTCGGCCGCCTGTGTGCACTTCAGACCGTGCACTTCAGACCAGGAGAGCGCGGAAACCGGCCACACGCAGACCCTGTCCAAGTCTGGTGTCTTGGGTAGCAACAAAAATTGCAGGATCCTCTGCCTACGGCGGGCGAGAGAGAGAGAGTGTGGGTATCCACGTTAATTAGCCTGATTGCAGGGGGGCGACCTCAACCCGGAGCCAGCCAATTAAGTTCCCATCTACCAGCATTTCAAAGCTGGGCCTGTTCACTTGACCCTGTGTTGGGTGCTGAGGGGTCGGAGGAGGCAGAAAATAGAAACTGTCATAATGAGCATGAACTGTGAAGTCAGAGAGCGGTTTCGTCCGCCCTCCCTTGGTGTCGTGCTGCACCGCCCTGAGGAACCGACTTTTGCCTCCTGATCTGTGACATGCAGAAGACATCCCCAGCCCAGTGTCCGGGGCTGGAGGCCAGCGGGGAGTGAGGGCACCTGCCAGGCCCTTCCCCGTGCCCAGCTGCAGGGAACGAGCGCTCTGCCCTGTGCCCGCCATGTTGTCCTCTGCAGGGAGCTGTGGGCCAGTTCCAAGCGCTCACCTGGGAAGACAAATCCGCTTATTAGATTTAATGTTCAAAAAGGACGTGACAAAACGAGAGTATCCAGGGTGTGAGCTGCAAAGGTGACGTTTCCTTATTAGCTGTTCTCCCCACTCCAAATGGCCGTCCTTGTCCTTGTCCACCCAGTGCCCTCTCGGAATGCGGCCAGAGGGGGAGGGAGGCCAGGTCTCTGCAGATTGTGGACTAAGCACACCCGGGAGAGACTTGTGAGACTTAACTGTGGAGCTTCTCAATGTGTGGGGCGTGGGGGGTCTTGTCACCGGCTGGGTCGTGGTCAGTGTGAGAGGAGGACAGCTTCCCTGCTGGCTGTCGGAGGAGCCAGACCACAGACGTGTTTCCCTTTGGGGAAGAGCCAGGGGAGCCGTGGAGGCTGAGTGGGCCAGGTGGGCAAGGAGAGAGGATGGTTGACTCTGGGTTGACACTGGCTGAGTTGACGTTGGCTTTCCAAGGGTGGCTGTCACAGGGTCCGGGATGGATAGGGGGTGGATGCATGAATTTAGTGCTGCCAGGCTCATCCGCATTGTGCTGGAGGCTTCCTGGGAGCCACGGCCGGGTGCGGGCTCTGGGAGTTCAGTGAGAAAGGACACGACCCGCCCCGACCCCGAGCTTGCCCTCAGAAGCCTCAGGCCACGGGGAAGGAAGGTGACTGGTGGTGGGTGGAGGTTCCCATCAGAGCTTCCTGAGCAAGGCGTCTGGGCTGTCCTAGCTGGTTGTGAGGTGTGTGCTTGCAACGAAGGAAACACGCACTCGCGTGCAAGCCCCACGTCCTGCTGGTTTCCTTCCGCTCAAATGGGATTCTGTGCACGAGACCATGTTGGTGAACAGCCCACCACTTGCTTTGTGCACTCACCTATGTGCTTTTGAGACGTCCACGTCAGTGGGTCCGTCTGCTGGTGCACTAGGGCTGGCCCCATGGGCTGGTGAGAGCCGACTGCTACATTTTTAGTTTTATGAGCTGATGGGCACCGTAGCTTGGGGTACGCTTGGGGTCTGTCGTGGCAGAAGTACTGCGTTAACACAACAGAAGTCACCAAACACTGCGAGTCGCCTCCCTGGCCTCCCCGGGAGAGCCGGTCATTACGGTTCCCCAGCAGGTCCCCGAGCTGAGCCCATTCTGTGTCACAGCCGTGGAGCACTGACCACACCACAGAACAGAGCCACGTATTCACTTCTCTCTCTTATTTATTATTTAATTTTTAGCACCAGGGTCTCACTCTGCCACCAGGGCTGGAGCGCAGGGGCCCAGTCACAGCTCACTGCAGCCTCGGACTCCTGGGCTCAAATGATCCTCCTGCCTCAGCCTCCCGAGTGGCTGGGACTCCGGGCCCGGCCACCACACCCTCCCTCCTCTCTTCACGGGCGTTTCAACTGCTCCCAGGGGCTTGGAGACTGAATGAACATCCCCGCGTGTGGGTCTGTGCGTGGTGGTGCACATGTGAGCTCGTTGCCACTAGCACAGATTCCCGGCGTGGCGGTGGCTGGCGTGCTAAACGGCAGCTGAGAGTGGGCGGGAAGCAGGCCATGCTCAGGCTGCGTAAACGCTCGGGTAACGCCGGACAGTGAACTTCCAGGGGCAGGAGCTGAGCCGGGGCATCCACGGAGGGGCCCGGCCACCAGGGAGGGAGAGTGACGAGGTCTTGTGACGAGTATTGTTACCAAACCTGACATTTGTTGGTTACTGCCTCTGCCGGTCACGGTTCCGAGTAGTTTTACGTGAATTAACTAACCTGCCCTCCAAATGTCCGTGAGGGAGACCCTGTTATTAGTCTTCATTTCCCAGATGAGGAAACTGAGGTTAGGGGACTTGCCCAGGTCCTGTGGCTTGGAAGGGGTAGGCCCAGGAAGTCTACACTCGCCTGTAGCCAGGGGCATTTTAGAAAGGTGTCTCTGACGTGAGTCTGGAGCGTGGCCAGCGTGGCCGTAGCTGAAGGTCAGTCCAGGCAGAGACAGTGAGTCGGGTCAGGGCCCTGGGTCTGCAGCTCCAGCCTCGTCCTCCTGGCAGGCAGGGCTGTCCCTGGCCCTCCGCCACGGCTCACGGGGGTCCCAGGTACGTGTCCTTCAGACCGACTCAGGCACCTGCCCTCTGCGAAGCTGTTCCCCAGCCGTGATCAGAGTGGTCTGTGTGTCCCGCTGTTTGTATGTGACTCCACTCCGGTCTGTCGTCGACACAGCCACTCCCTGCCACTCTGGACCCTGTCCCCAGGGCCAGGAGCTCCTGAAGGTCGGTGGGTGTTATTCACCCCCGGGGGCCTCAGGGGACACCGTGGAGCTGACCTTGCTCTGCTGCTCTGAACACACAGGGCCAGGCCGCGGCGGAGACCCGGCAAGCCTGGGCCGACACGAGCGGCATTTTCCAGATATTTGTGATGCAAATTCACGCAGGCCATCGATAACAGCTATGGGATGGCGCCTTCCATCAAAGCGCATCATAGCAATAAACAGTGTGATAGAAGACACATCCAGAAAGCTCGGCACAGGCCCGGCCCAGGGGTGGCCGTGCCAGCCGGGTGCCCGGTCCAGGCGCTTGTCTTTGTCGGTGACGGGAGGAACACAGGGGGGAGAGTGGCCCTGGGGGGTTGTCAGAATCAGAGTGAAGTCACTTACGTTGTTTTAAAAAAAAAGGCAAATAAAAATAAAGCCAGGGTGGCCTGAAGGGAGGGTTCTCATGTCTAAACGCCCGATAACAGAAACTGTCACAAATGACGGCAAAACCCACAGCCTTGCACAATGGCCATCGCAACCTCGTACACACAAACGCCGGCCCTGCCTGGGACTGACGTCACCTTGCTATGCTCTTTCTCAAAACAATTCTGTAATCCTCATTTTTTTCTTTGGAAACCTTTGTCTTCCTCTTCCTCCCTGGACATGCCTGAGGCACGTGCGTTCCCTCTTCCTGAACGAGCACTGTCCTTCCGGAGCCTCCTGTGCCGCCAGGTGGGCAGCCCGGCTGCCGTCCCCTCCCTCCGCCTCGGGCGTGCCGCGTTTTCCTGCGATGCCTTCTTCCGGCCCGACCTCCTCCCCGCTGTCTGCTGTAGCCGAGGAAGCCAGGCCAGGAAAAATATCTGAGTAGTCACCTCTCCCCGCTCAGGCTCAGCCCCCCGTGGAGCCCAGACCCCCAGGGTGAGCAGGGCTGCCCCCCCTGGCCTGGCCCTCGGTGGTTCCAGACGCCACCCTGGGGCATCAGCGAGGTCACTGTTGCACGCGTCCCTCCTGTGCGGAGGCTGGGGGCCGGGTCCTGGCCGGGCTCTCTCCCTGCTGGGGTCGGTGGTCCGCTGCGAGGACAGTCACCCACCGTCCTCTGTGTGGGGTGGGAGGGACTCTCTTCCATTGGCGATTCCCAGCTGACCACGACCCCACTAATGTTTTCCTCTTGCGTTACTTTGTTTTCACTCTAAGGCTCTTGCGTTGGTTGTCCCCCAGGGCCTAGTGTCACGGGAGGGAGGCAGTGAGCCTTCAGTGACTGGTCTGTAGGGGGACGACCAGGGACGGTGGCTGCATGGTCACTGCTGGCTCTGCCCACTCAGGCCACTGGGGTGGGGGCTGTGTGACCCAGGGGCGGCTGGGCTGGCCTTTCCTGATTCCAGCTTGGGGTCCCCTGGAGTGTCCTGTGCTGGTTCTGGGCACCTCTTGCCGTCGGCGCTGGTTCACCACAGGCGGGAGCCATCGCTGCCCCTGGCCCTGTCCTGTCGCTGGTGGGCCGCAGGCGGGAGCACCGGCCCCTGCTGCCCGAGCTGAGCAGCCTCGTGTCTCGTGGTGTCAGCACTTCACGTCCAAGTCGCTGTTGCTCACGCTCATGGCACGCGGGCAGGGCGGGATCTGACACTCTGAGGGCCGCCCTTGCTGTGCCCTTGTCTGGGGCACTGAGTGGCCCGAGGGCAGGTCACCGCCTCTCGTCTCTCCAAAGGTGCCTGCTCTGCAGTGGCTGGTGTGTCCCCACAGCACCCTCCACCCTTGGGGGCCACCGTGCGATGTGTGCGGCAGTTTGTTACTGTAATTACGGGTGTCCGGTTATCCGACATGCACCCGAGTCCCCTCCCGCCTTCCAACGAGCAGCAGGCCCAGGGGACACTCACGACCCGCCCGAGCTGGCGCAGTGGCAGGAGGAGCCAGGAAGCGCAGGCGCCTGCAGGCTCGGACCCTGGGCTTCCTTTGTGCCCTTGGTGGGGCTGGAGTCTTCCCTCTGCCGGCCCCGCCTCCTGTTTGCTCCCCGGGTCTGTCCACCTCGACCTTTCTGCTGTGTGTCACCTGTTCCCACCTGCAGGTGCCGGACTAGATGTGTCCGGGAACTCAGCGGTTCCTCTTCACGCAGCTCTCGGCACGTAGATGAGACAACGTTCCCCCGCCCGCGTCTGTGAGGGCGGCCAGGCTGCATTCTCGCTGCCTCTCACGGATCCTCGGTCCAGCTCCTGCTCTCTCTGAACCTCGACGGACATGCCTCAGTTTCCCCTCTGGGAGCTGAGGATGGCCTTTTGAAAGAGTTAGGTTTAGAATCAGAGGATTTGGTTCACACTGAGGTTCTGTAGCTCCGTGGCTTGAAGGCATTATCCAGCCACTCTGAACCTCAGTGTCTTCCTTGGAAAACTGACAGATCCTGAGTAGTGGATGCATCCTTACAGGGAGGTTTTAGCAGTAACTGCAAGTCCCTGGACCAGAGCAGGTTCTTGACACAGTTGTCAAATTTTGTCTGCACCTCTCCCCATCGCAGGTCAAAACCAGGCCCGTCTGCTCCTGCCGTCCTGGTCTCGTCTGCCTCCTCCACGTCTTTAATACTGAACCTGGGGCTTCCCTGGGGCCCAGGGGAGAGGGGTTGTCACAGCAGGGCCCTGCTCTCTGGGTGACTTGGTTGCTAGCCACCTGGCACCAGAGGCTCCCCCTCCCCCAGCGAGAGGGACAGACTGCCCGCAGTGCAGTCTCACAGGTCTCTGGTGCCGCCGGGCTGCAGGGCTCAGTGGCCACCGGGCTGCAGGGCTCGTCCGCACGGCCAGGCCCCACTGCCACTAGGACACGTCTGCCCGTGCCTGGCCTCAGCGGGGACAGCAAGAGACAGAGCAGGGAGCACACGCCGCTGCCCACTGGCCTCGGCCTCTGAATCCCTCAAGTGTCTGCTCCGCCTCCTCCTGCCGTCACCCCGGCCCGAGCCTGTCCCCTGCCACCGGCCCCCGTCCGCTCAGCACATGGGAAGAGCCCAGTTGTCAGCGTCGCAGGGAGCGCCGATCCCAGCTCGGCCCACCTCCGCGCCGCCACCAGCAGCACGTAATGAGATGTGATGAAAAGTCCATTTCACTACTGTGCTTCCAGTTCGTTTCCCTAATTGTTTGACGAGAAAATAATTGTTTACGTGGCCTGCAATATGCTCCTCTCCCTGCCCTTGGGAGGCCAGCACAGCCCACTCACAGGTCGCCACACCGGCCCGCGCCGTCCACTCTCCCGTGTGCTGGGGAGCCCCGATCGTGGAAACGGTTTGATTAAGTCTTTAATGAACTGAGAATTTAGTCCTCTCACTCCCGAGGCTCCGAGGGTCTCAAGTGCCCCAGGACTGTCACCGCACAGACCACCCCGTCCCCACACGGAGTCCCAGAAGCCGGCTGGTGGCTGCTGAGCACCTGCCCGGTGTGGGGCGTTTCCCCGGCCCTGGCGCTGGGTCAGGCCACGGGCTGGTGAGCAGTGTTGCGCACTCGTCGGGAGCGAACCCTGACCCGAGACCTGTGGCCACGCTTACCCCAGTGGCACCCAGCTCTGCTCTTCCCGGGGGGGTTCTGGGCCGGCGCTCTGCACGGGAAGAGGTCGCGCAGACCGCCCGGTGGGACATCCGTGTCATCTGGGGCCGCGGCTCTGACTCCCCGACAGCGCCGGACACTAATGGCGGGTAGCTGGGGGGGCAGGAGGGATTCGGGTTTCAGCGCCACAACATGAGATTTCTAAACAGACGTTTTATAAATTTGAGAATGGCTTGTCCATAATAGGTTATCTTTCCAAAACAGAACAGCAAAGAACGTCAGGTAACGCTTGTGATTAATTGTGGAATATTTCCTCAACCAGGGAGGACCGAATGTCTCTCTCCCGTGTGTGCCGCACATGTTTCTTCTGTCTTTAAAATCTCCGGGGCTGTTCCTTTCGGTTTGCCCAGCACCCCACCCACCCCTGTGCCAGCCCCTGTGCCCGCCCTGCCCCGGGAGCTGTCCCCGGGGCTCCCCACCGCCCTCTCTGCGCTGCCTGGGGGCCACTTTGATGCCTCCAGTGAACACGAAGTGGGTGAAATATTTTTACTTCCTGGCTCTCTTTTCCGTACGTGTCTTTATTTAAGTCCCAGAATGTGTTATGTTGTGTGTGTTCTCAGCTTATGTTTTTACATTTAGAATAGTTTCGCCTGTTTCCTGCAGGGATGAGACACTTTGGGCCAACTTCAATCTCCCAATTCCGAGTTTGGAAATGGAATTTGGACTAAAAGCGGAGCTTGTCTGCGCACTGCCCGTGCCCTTGGTGGCCGGAAAAGGGGTCCTGAGCCCAGTACAGAGAAGGGGTCACGTGCACTCCCGCTCCCTGCGTGTTCTGGGTGCATTTAACACGTTGGGCAGCGTGGACTGGAGGGAGTTGGGGAGGTGGCCGCTTTGCCGGGGGCTGTGCATGTGCGTGTGCTTGTGCGTGTCTGTGTGTGGCGTGTGCGTGCACGTAGCGTGTGTCCATCTGTCTTTCCTGGGTGGCGTGTCATGATGAAGTGCTTACGGTGGGGGGAGGAAGGAAACAGTTGAGCAGTGATTGATGCTTGACAGCCGGAAACCTACGACACCCCCTTCGCAGCCCCACCCCTCTGAGCCCACCCTCTAGTGCTCTCACATGTTAACTGAAGAAGAAAACACGTGTTGTCCCCAATCATTCTCTCGGAGAGTTTGCAGTGGCCGGGCGGGCAGGTGCCCTGTGCTGGGGTGTAGCCCCCGGAGAGGGCCCTCCTGTTCAGCGGCTTCTCCTCCCAAATGGAAGGACATGGGGACGGGGCAGCAGGACACGCCCACCGCCTTCTGGGACCCTGACGGCGTCCCCTGTGGCGCCACTTCACCTCCAGGCCCAGCCTTTCCTCCGGGGTCCCCGCCAGCAACTGCTGCTGGCCTGCGAGTCCTGTCCCGGCAGGTGCGGGTGGCGGGGATGAAGGTCTGCGGGGCCACCTGGCGGGAGGCTGCTGGGAAGCCCCTGTGAATACCGAGCGTTCCCCGCGGGCTCGCAGGCGTCTCCAGAACCTGCGGCGACTCCTCCATGGCCGCGTGTCGGTGAGAAGGCAGCTCCAGGCGGAGCCACCGTGAAGCTGCTCTGCAGTTTGCAGGGGCTGGCGGGTGGGGGTGGCCGGGACAGCAGGTCTCTCCGAGGACACGGGCAGGTCCGCAGGACACCTCCCTCCTCTCAAACTCTGGGCAGGAGGGTGTGGAGAACTTGGAGCTGGGAAGGTCCCAGAGGGTTCAGGGACAACATTTGCCTGGGGCAGGCAATGAGGACCGACCCCTAAAGGGCTGGCTTCATCCTGCTCACAGTTCAATGTCACAAGTGTGCCAGGGCTGTTGTCATTTTAGTCTTTCCCAAATTTGGCAAACCATTTCCAGGAACAGGGCTCACCCTTCCTCCAGACAGCTCGATTCATTTGAGGCTGCTCCAATGTGACACTCATCCCCCCCACCATACTCACTTGACATGTGTCCCCTACAAAGCCCTGCCACGTGGGCCTGCATGCCGCCTTCCGCGTCCTCCGGGGCTCATAGCTGGCAGGTCCTCTACCTCCCGCGTGTCAGCATCGGCCTTCACCATGACACCCCAACGGACGCAGAGCCAGGTGGGCTCTGGTCAGCCTGGCAAACGGCAGCCCTGTCCCTGGGGAGAGCAGCCAGGGGCTCGTCACTGCTGGGTTTGTCAGGCTGTGTTATCACCACTTACTTTCATTTTTACAATTGTTTCAGTGTGTGATTCCTTTCTGACACCAACCAATTCTCCAACTCTCTAGACACCAGCGGGGTGTTTTATAATTCAATCTATTAATAATTCCGACACACGCTCTCCGAGTGAACACAGACCCCACTGAGACTGAGGCCTCAGTCCCACCGGACGGCCCCCACTTCTCACCCCGGCTGTGGCAGGGGTCCCAGGACGCCTGCACTTCTTCCTGGATAACTGCGAATTCAAGGGTCTCCACGCCCCCTTCTCAGGTTCCATAATTTGCTAGAATGACTCACAAAGCTCACAGGATAGGGAGCGAGGTAGTAGCTTCACTTACTATTACTATGACCAGTTTATTGTAGAGGGTACAACTAGGCAGAGCCAGATGGAAGAGTTGCCTGGGACCGGGCCTGGGTGGGCCTGGGACTGGGCCTGGAGCTCCCAGGCTCCCCCAGCACACGAGCCCCTCAGTCCGAGAATCTGCTTGTTCGAGAGTTTTTAAGCACAGATGCTCCTGGACTTACCCTGGGTTGTGTCCTGATAAACCCGTCATAAGTTGAAAACATCCTAAACTGAAAATGCATTCAGTGCTCCTCACCTACTGAGCACCATGGCTCAGCCCGGCACCTTAAACGTGCTTGGAACACTTACGGCAGCCCACACTCGGGCAAAAGCATCTAACACAAAACCCATTTTGTCATGAAGTGTTGAATAGCCGTGTAATTTATTGACTACTGTACTGAGAGTTCAAAACACAGTGGTTGCCTGGGTGTTGGAAGTTTGGTTTCTACTGAGTGGGTATCAGTTTTGCACCTTCGTAAAGTTGAAGCTTCCTAAGTCGACCCTTGTAAGCTGGGGACAGTCTCTAAGCAATACGTTGTTATTAACTATAGACGCCACGCTGTACAATGACTTCTTGAACTTATTCCTCTTGTTTAACTAAAACCTTTATCCTTTACTCAACATCTCCTTCCCCTGCCCCCACGCAGCTCCTGGCAACCACCATGCTCCTCTCTGCACTCGTGAGTTCAGCCTTATTAGATCCACGTGTGAGTGAGACGTTTGTCTTTCTGTGCCTGGCTTGCTTCACTGGACATAATGTTCTCCAGGTTCATTCACGTTGTCCCAAATAGTGAAACTTCTTCCTTTTCGAGGCTGCAGAGTATTCCACGGCATGCACATGCCACGTTCTGTTTCACTCCTCTGTGCACAGACACTTACGTTGATTCCCTGTCTCGATTTGTGTGAACAGTGCTGCCGTGAACACAGGGTGCAGCTACCTCTTCAACAGGCGGATTTCACGTCCCGGGTATATACGCCCAAGTGGGACTGCGGGGTCACACGATATTCTGCTGTAGGTTTTCTGAGGCGTCTCCGCACGCGTTTCCAGGTGGCCACGCCGACTCGCATTCTCGCCGCAGGGCGCAGGGGCTCCTTCCCGCTCTCGCTCCCCAGCGCTGACTTTTCGTCTTTGTGATCATGGTCGTTCTAACGGGTGACGGTGGCATCTCATAGCCATCCCATAACATACATATTTCAAACATCATGTTGTACATTGTTAATTTATACCATTTTTTTCAATTAAAAATAAATTAAGAAAATAAAGAAAAAAACAGTTTGTATAGAGCTCAATCTCCAGCCCTGGGCAGTGAGGGGGTGGAGGGATGGAGCCAGCCTCTGGCCATGTGGTCTTTCTAGTGACCAGCCCCATCCCAGCCTACCTGGGGGCCTCACCTGAGTGCCCTCATTAGCATAAACTCAGCTGTAATTAAAAAATGGTCTCATTGAGAACAATGAAAGATGCTCCTGTCACTCAGGAAATCCCAAGGGCTTACTCTGCCAGGAACCAGGGACAACGACCACATACCTATTTTTACTGCACCACAGTTAAGTAAGATATTCCTAAAATGCTCCCGTGAGTTATGCACTGGTTGTACAACGAGGCACCTACCTGGATTGAGTGCTCATCTACACGAAGGAGAAAACATCCATCTGGACACGTCTTCCCCATCTCCCTTCCAGGAATAGACATTTCAGCTCCTGAATCAACACCAGACCTGAGATTCCCTTCGATTCCCCATGATCCTCGTGTCAAATGGCCCCATTAGTCAAGGAGTTGCAAAAAAATCAATAGCGAAAATGCTTGGCGAGATCTCCGGGCCGTTGCCAACTCTCTCCTCCCTTCCTCGAATGAAGAATGGTCATCGGGGAATATCGAACTGCAAATAAGTCACATTGATAGGGCAAGAATCGTTTGCCCAAGCAATTTTTTTTTAAAAAAAAGTTTCTCAACCACCCACCCTCAGCTGGCGGGCCCTGATGTTTTGCTTGCTTGGCAAAATTGCTTTGAGTGGTGACACTGCAGGTGATCCCAGAGCCTGCTCTTCTCCCCCGAGTTTTTCTCTGGGTTGTTCTCCTTAAGTTATCATTAGGGGTGGAAGGGAGGGAGGAAGACAGCCCGCCCTGCTCTGAGCCCCCCCGTGGCACAAGAAGTGCTGTCTGGTTTTGCTTCTCATTTTGTGTGTGGGAAAGTCGGAGCTCCACGTAGACTGAGCAGTTGTACCAGAAATGAGCCCGGACACGCCTTCTTCAAGTTCCACCTTCTTTGCTATTTCCTTTCTCCTGGGCAGACTGTAAATGTGGCTTTGGGGGTCTCCAATGCAGGGGCTTCATCGCCATTCCCACGGTGAGGCAGGTGGGCGGCGGCGATGCCCACATAGGCAGGTAGGTACACCCTGTCACTCTGTCCTCTCTTGCTGGCTGTCCTGGAGCCCAATTCTTCCCTCTCTGGGGAAAGGCAAGCCCTGCCTGACCCATGAGAGTTGTATTTTAGGCCTAGAAGACCCCTGAAAGTGCCCCCAGCTTGTGTGCACCAGGACATTTATCCATGAGGCTGTTGTATGCGGGGCCATCAGCTGCGATTACAGGCATTGCAGAGAACACTCCGGCTTTAAACCCATCACTGCACCCCTGGCCATCCACACCAGGATGTGGAATGTCCTAGGGTCTGGGAGAAGCAGGGAAAACAGTTGCCTCACTGGCTGTCAGCGGGGGAACTGGTAGCCCCTCTGGTATGCTGATCTCACACGTGGGGTGTTGGAATGTCCACCTGCCCCCCGGCCCCTGTGCCTCACAGTTCCCCTACACCTTGCCCTCCAGGTCACTCACAGAAAGACCCCCACCCCAGTGGAGGGATGGCACAGAGCCCGGGGCAGCACCTGAGCATCACCCAAGACAGGGCTCCTCAGCGTCCTGGACTGTCCACTCAGGACTCCTTGTTATGACCAGTCAAAAAAATGCCCATGGGAACATTTGTCCTAGGAGATCCCTCTGTAAACTTCAAGGGTTATTGCTCAAATGTTTCCAAAATAATGAAGGGACTCAGAGGAAACCCAGCCTTCCTTTCACTCAAAGCAGCTGGGTGAAAGTCGGGAAATTCAATTACACTCTGCTCACATATAGAGGGGCAGGTGAAAACATAATTTATTTTACCATTTCATATGGTTTCTGCAATGTTCCTCTTGGCACCAGAGGAAGAAATATAATAATAAAAGGGGTTTTGCAGTTAACAAAAGAATTTTGCCTCCTGCTGTGTTGTGAATTCTGCCACTAGCCTTGGAGGGTGAGTCCTACAGATGAGCATAGGTGGGGAGAGGAGATGACTTCCCACAGCCACCCAGGCCCAGGCCAATCTGGGGCTTTTGTCATGATTGCTGATTCTTCTCTCTCCTCGGTCCTAATAGCATTAAGATCCAAGATAATGAGGCTTTTTTGATCTGAGAAGCCAAAATAGACACCCCTTTACCAACTAAGATGGACCCTAAGGTTAAGGAAACAAAAGTTACCCATGGATTGAGGCTTCAGGGTCCGGCGGGCATGGCAGATTTCTAAATTCCTATGGCTACAATAAGAGCCACACTCTTGCTACACTCCCTAACAATAGGAACTGCCAGGCAAGTTCTAAGACTTCTCCTAACTCTGATTTATAACCCAGACCACAGAAATTCTGACTGGAGAGAGGACCAGCCTTGCAAATACTCTTTCCTGATAAGGAACTGCAGACCTGAAGTCAGTTTTTCCAGCTTATAGAGGCCACACACAAACTGTCTCTGCATCCTATGGTTCACCTTTTGACATAAGCAGCCAAATACCACCTCATTTTAATGCTAAAACCCCACCCCAGAGTGAACATGGGATGTATATATGTTTACTTAATGCGCATGTGCTTGGCCCCCCTCATAAATATGTACAGCTTTTTCCCCAAACATGCTGCCTATGTGACTCTGGTGTATAATACAGACCCCATGAGACATAAAACCCAACCTGCCCCTTTCCTCTTTGAAGAGAGAACACCTCAGGTACACGCAGGAGACTGCCTCTTCCTGGTTTGGAAACTGATATTGCCAATAAAGCTCTCTTTTCTACTACTTAGCCATATTGGGGGTCTTTTGGATGATGGAGGCCACTCTTGAGTGATTTAGAAGCCTGTGCATTAGGAGCCGTCGGGCCCTGTTCATATCAGAACTAAAGTGATGCCAGTAGGAAACTCACACCTAATTGCCCATCGGAACTAACATTCCACTGTGTGGCACTGAATCCACAAAAGTGACGAACGAGCCGTCATCTGGAGGAAACAGATCTTGGTTGAGCCCCTTGGGCATCTCCCAGGAAGGAGCATTTTGGGATGGACCGCAGTGGAGACAGGGCCCCCACCGGCCCCGTGTCCCTTTGTGGCATGCCCTTCCTTCTTCCCTCCCTTCATCGAACAGCTCTGGCCTGACCGCGTGCTGTGGGCAAGGTGCAAGGTGTAAGGAAGGAAAACTAATTTCCCGCCTACTCTCTTTCCTCCACCCTCTGAGTTTTCGACTGGGACACGTTTCATAAGATTAAAAACAGATTAACAAGAGAAAAGCAAACAGAAGTCTCAGCATACATGATACCGAGGGAACGGGTAATTCTCAAAGAGACGGCCTAGAACCCCAGCTCGTGGAGATGTTCCTCAAAGAACAGCACATTTTTAGAGACTTGATGAGACAAGGGAAAGGGCTTTGCGTTTCTGCGGACACCAAGTTGTGGGGAGGTAAACACGTGGGAAATTGTGGTAGATGGAGTTTGCTGTGTGGATTCCTCTGCTGCCGTCTCCGGGCTAAGGCCCGAAAGTCATCTTGGGTGATTTGTCCTTCCTGACACTTCCTGGCAGAGAGGGGAGGAGGGACAGTGTGTGATTGGTGTTCTGCCTTCAGGGCAGCAAGGGAGGCCAGAGAGCTTTTCTGTATCTGCTTCTCCTCAGCGGCCGTCAGCTCAGAGTAACCCCTGTGCCAGCGAGGCGCACTTTGGGCTGGCGTGTCCTGCTGCCGTCCAGAGCGCCCAGAGACAGCTGCTGCCTGGGAGCACAGACGGAGCGCGGCTCTGTGGGTGGCCTGCGCATCCTAGGTGTGTCCCTCCACCCTGCCCCTCCACCCCGCCTCCTTGCTCCGTTTCCAGGCCTGGAGCCCCTGGGGGCCTTTCTGACCCCCTGGAGAGAACTGCCGTTTACCACTAAGTGTCCCTGGCCTGCTCTGTGCCCTCAGACGTTTGTGGTACCGTGTCTCCTGCCTGGCCTCTGCAGGGACCTGGAGCCCCTGAGGACGAGACTGGCCTTCCTTAGCTCTGACGGCGAGGGGCTCCTGCTTCTGAGGTTCCAAGAGGGCCGTGGTACCCTTCTTTCCCCTTGCCCTCGCCCCCCAGGCCTGTAGCAGGTGGAGCTCCCCTTGGCTCCTGTGGAGACAGAGCCCCAGGCAGTGGCCAGGTGCCTGTCTGGAGGACAGGTGAGGGGCACCTCAGCAGGCCAGGGCCCCTGAGAGCCCTCAGGAACGCGTCATCCCTCCGAGGGAGGCGTTACTAGCCCCGGAGGACGCGAGCTCGCTGGGTCAGGAGACGGCCCCGGGGCTGCCGCACTGAGCGGGCTCAGCAGGTGTCAGCCGGGTGGACGGTCTGACAGCCCAGGACACTGAGGCCAAGGGACGTTAGCTAACTAGAGATGTGGCCTTGGAGCAGGAGTCCATGAAGGCCGTTCCCTCACCTGTAAATTCAGAATCATAAACCCACCTCTCTGGGCTGGGCCGTGCCCTCCAGAGTTCACATGCTCAAGTCCTGGCCCCCAGGACCTCGGGACGCGACTGCGTCCGGAGACAGGGTCTTTACAGGGGTGAGTAAGGCTAAATGAGGTCATGTGGGTGGGCCCTAACCCAATGGGCCTGGCGCCCTATAAGAAGAGATTAGGACACACAGACAAAAGACCCCGTGAGGACACAGGGAGAAAATGGCATCTCCGATGAGCCACGGACAGAGGCCTCAGGGGAAACCTCCCTTGGTCTCAGACCACGGCCGCCACGACGGTGAGACAGCAAAGCCCTGTCGTGCAAACTGCGGGGTGTGGTGACAATAGTGATGCCACATTGCAAACTGCTGAGCACGGGCGGCCCTCCGAGGGGCAGTGGAGAGCTGTGTCCTGAGCCAGCACCTCGGCCCCCCACCGCCAGGGTCATCCTGCTGGAGGCAGCTCAGAGCGCCCTGGGGACAGAGCCGTGGGCACCCGCGACTGGCACAGTGCGTCTCACCCTCCCCACCAGTGCAATCCGAGCCATGTGATCCGTCTTTGGACCATCTGCGATTGAGCTTCCAAAGTGCTGTGTTGGGGCCCCTGGTGGGGAGGGGTCAGCTGCTGTGCTTTGGTGCCCATTAAAGTAATTGGAAATTGGCAATAATGATGCTGGTACATTAGTCAACGCTGACATCTACCATTTCTGCTGTACACCAAGCCCTGGCCTGGGCACTTTGCGTCCTTTCTTGCAATGACCTTGAAAGAGATACTATATTCCCATCTTACAGGTGGAGACAGTATCTTCCAAGGTGACATGATCTGCCCCAGGTCAGAGTGAAGTACTTGCCCCAGGTCAAGGGGAAGTACCTGCCCAAGGTCAAGGTGAATGACCCACCCACAGTCACACAGCTTGGCGGCTCTCGCAGCACCAAGAGCAGCAACGAAGCTCACGCTTCCTCACGGCGCCGCCAAGTGCCGGCTGATTATTAATTTGCCAGTTAAACTCCCCCTTGCTGAGTTCTCGAGCTGCCTCTCGCTGCCGGATGACGGGATCCAGACAGTTCACGCCATCTGCTCCTTAAATCTGTCGCTTTCATTTTCTATTAATTCTCTGCATTCGTTTCCTGTTCACTTGACAGGAGCAGCAGGGAGGGCTCATCTGTCGTCCCCAACCACCGGCCCCCCTGCTCACGGACCCTCTGGGGACAGTTGTCTAAACACGCCAGGCCGGGGCCCCCTGCACGAGCCCGGCCTTGCTGGTCGTAAGTGACAGAAAGCACAAGAGTGTCGTGCAGTGGACGGGAGCCCAGGGTGTCGGGGTCAGGACGGGTGTACCCTCCTGGTGGGCTCTTTCCTCCTCCATGGGGGCCTCTGCCCACCTGCAACCCTGACCTTGTGACCTCTACCTGTAGCCAGGGAGACACGCCTAGGCACGTCATAATGTCAACCCCTGAGACTGCTCCTGCATTTCCCCCGCAAGACGCTTCCTTGTCCCCTTGAGCAAAGCCGGGGAGTCCCACGAATCTCATCTCTGCCTGGGCCGTGGCTCTCAGCTGGGTGGTTTTGCCCCCAGGGCACACTGGCACTGCCTGAAGACGTTTCTGATGGCCAAGGCCAGGGGAGGCGCCCCTGACCTCCGGTGTGCAGACCACGGATGTGGTTCAGAGTCCTGCGATTCCGGGACAGCTGCCTCGGCAAAGCCTGTGGCCCCACCTGTCTGCAGTGCTGAGGAGCAGACCCCGGGGAGCTTGCCCAGGGCTCTCGGCACAGACCACACAGCAGCAGCGATCGGTGCTGGGTGCTAGACGTGTGCTCTTACCTGGACTTGCGTGCATTTCTATTTGCCATACTAAAAATGTATTACCTTTATGAAGAAAAATATATCTTAAAAATTAGGGGAAAATGAGACACCTTTTATTGCCCTAGGAAGTGGGATTCTTCCTCCTCCATCTCCTCTTCCTCCTCCTCCTCCTCCTCGTCACAGCAGCAGGCCTTCCTCGGCAGGGACATTCCGACTGGCTTGGCGCCTGCTCTGTGGTCAGGGCTGTTGTCCCCTCTGTCCAACTGCCTGGGCAGTTGTTAGTTCTGGGACTAAAGTGCATTTAGGTTTGACACTGAGACTACACCTCAGCGCTCCCTCCCCGGTGGTCACACCTGGAGACCCTGGGCCGCAGACGTGTGACCTGGTCCTAGGCCTGACACTAACCCCGGCCACCTCCCATCGTGCGGGGTCCTGCAGCCCTGGTGGCCTGCGGGAGAGCCTGGCCCGTGCCGCCCTGCCCGGCACTGCCCTGGGCTGGCTGCAGAGGACTGGGCGGCTGAGTGCGCACCTGGCCTCATTCCCGGGTCCCATGTGGGCGGGACAGCAGCCGGATGCAGGGGTCTGGACCCCCTCCCCACCCCCCGGCCTACACGTCTGCACTAAACAGGAGGCTCCCCTCGGGCTACAGAGTGTCCTGTGCTTCAGGAAACAGGATATCAGGTGGGAAATGCTCTTAACCCAAATGGCTCATATCAATAATTCTCGGGGTTCTTGAAGGCAAAATTTTGCTTTGCTGAGACTCACCCAGCTGGCGAGGCTGCAGAAGTTGGAGTCGGGACAGAAGACGAGTCCTTGGTCCCCTCCGTCCTCTCCGGCGAGGCTCTTGGCAGCCAGATTTGCTTCCCGTGGCGATTTTATGACGGACTGGCTGATATGAGCATAAAACACTTCAAAACCCACATTGGCGGCAGCCCCAGGGTGTAAAATGCCTCAGAAACTCCCTGTCCTTTAACAAGGTGTATTTTACCTCACTGCGGCTGAGCACGCCCGGGAAATGGCATCCGAGACAGAAAGGGTCGTTTGTCTTCTGGGCGGGTGAGGAGAGAGTTTGACTGTGAGGGCTAAGAAACGCTGCTCCCACCCCACACTCCAGCCCTTTCCAGAAGGATTCCTCCTCCTCCTCTGCACAGCAGCTGGCCTTCCTCGGCAGGGACATTCCCACTGGCTTGGTGCCTGCTCTGTGGTCATGGCCGTCGTCCACCCTGTCCCAGCCACAGAAGGGACCGGCCACTCTGTCTCAGAGGAACTGAGGCCCCTCCTGGGTCCTCCGTGCATCCGACCGCCCGATGCCAACGCATCTGCTAGCTGTGCGCCAGGCACGCACCTGGGACGCAGGGAGAGGCAGAGGTCCAGGGACGTGTGACAGAGTCAGCGGCTGAGAAGGTCCCTGCCTGGAAACGAGTGCATTGCACACACTTTGCCGCCCTGTGCCTCACTCGTCTTTTTTTTTTAAGACTTGATTTTTTAGAGCAGTTTTAGGTTCAGCAAAACTGAGGTGAAGAAACAGACGCTTCCGGTTCCTTCCCTGCCCCCATACAGACACAGCCCCCTCCCCCGACACCCCCGCGGTGGTGCATTCGTCATAACTGCTGGACCCGCATGGGGACGTCACTGTCACCGGAGTCCGCAGTGTGCCCCACGGTTCGCTCCAGGAGCTGTGCTTCTGTGGGCTTGGCGAATGTGTGAGGGCACGAGTCACCCCCACAGCGTCGGGCACAGGGGCTGCCCCCCCCAATGTCCCCACCTTTGTCTCCTCCATCCCTCCCTCCCCCCACCCTGACAGTCGTGACGCTGTCTCTGTCTCTGTGGTTCCGCCTTGTCCAGATTGTCACCCGGGTGGAATCCCGCAGCATGCAGCTTCTTCACACGCACCTCTTTCACTCAGCGAAGGTCCCCCGTGTCTTTTGTGACCGAAAAGCTCATTTCTGTGCAGTGTTAAATAACGTCCCATCGACAGGATCGACCACGGTTTGCTGGTCCAGGTGCCCAGACAGCCCTGGGCTGCGTCCAAGTTTGGAAACTATGACTGCAGCTGCTGGAAACATCCGTGTGCAAGTGTCTGTGCAGACGTAGTTTTCAACTAACGTGGGGGAACACCTGGCGTGTGAGTGCTGGGTCGTGTGGCCAGACTGAGTCTGACTTTGGAGGAAACGGCCCGACTGGTTTCCCAAGCGGCTGCACCGGTTTTCGTTCCCGCCAGCAACGAACGAGAGTTCCTGTTGCTCCGCGTCCTGGCTGCACTTGATGTCGTCAGCGTTCGGGGCCTTGGCGGTTCTAGCGTGGGTGCTGCACGTGTCATTCAGATCAGATGACAGTGGTCCGCCAGCTGTTGATGGCCAACACAGGAGACAGAAAGGCACAGAAGGCGACGGTTTGCTAAACTTTGTCACGTGGAATTACACAGCGACCCAGGACTCTGCAGGGACGTGTGGGCGCCTCGGGAGGGGCCCCAGCCTGGCCTGCTGGGTCTCGGAGGATATGGGGTCGGCCTCTGCTCTGGTTTCTCTTTGGTTTGCAGAGACCCCTCCTCTAGTTGCGCTGGGATTTCAGTCTTTCGGGCCAGCTTTTGGGATGGCCCGGTTCTGCTCAGTGGCCGAGATTGGCCCCCGTGCCCAGCCCGACAGCTGTGCTGCACCCCCAGCTGTCTGTGGTTCCCTTTCTTTCTTCATCTTCACGGCTCTCGCTTTCTGGGTCTGAGCTGCAACGGGGGCGGCGCCCACGGCCCAGCGGGACACGGACACGGCTCGGCCTGGACGGGCTCCGGCCAGTTGTCGGCCCCAGAGAACAGGCTCGTGGCCGGCCTGCGGCGGGCGGTGGCGATCTGGGTGGGGGCGGGAGGCTGGGGGAGGGCAGCAGGGCCCTGCCTGGTCCCGGTGCGGCGGGCGGTGGGAGGGGACACTGTCGTGTTTCCCCATCTTGTTAATGGAGTCTGTGCTTGTCAGATCCCAAGTTATCTGTCAACTGTAAGTTATCATTTTTTCCCTTGAGAAACTGGAGAATGTGCTTTTGCCTACAATTGAAAATAGTACATTTTTGTGTTTTTAATGTTAACTGGAAATTTTTTCTTAAAATGACAGTACCAACAAGGAAACCTCCCTCAGCAGAAATGAGGACGGCACGGCCGGGGCGGCTCAGGGAGAGGGGGACGTGGGCAGCCCCGTGGCCTCTGCTCGGCCTCCCTGCCCTGAGCTCCCGCCCTCATCTGTCTTTGCGCTTGGAGTCCCTGCTCCTCCGCAAACCTCTCCCTCCTCGCTGCCCCGGGCCTCTGTCATCCCTCAGCCGGGCCCTGCGGCCTCCTGCCGGCTCTGCCCGAGGCCTGGCTTGCTCCGCGCTGCCCCGGCCGCCTCCCGTGCACCGAGGGCTCCCAGCCACGTCTTCGTGCCCAGGTCCCTGCTCTGGGCCACGTTTGTGCAGCAAATCGCCCACTGGCCAACTCTGCCCTGTGCGTTTCCGTTGTAATTAATGGGATTATCCTTCCAGAAGCTGCCAGGGCTAGAGCGTTTGGAACCATCTCGATGCCTCTATTAACCTCACAGACAACACCCAGTGCGGGTTCGTTTTTGCTGATTCTGCCTTCAATTATCTCTCCGAATCTCTCCATCTCCCGCTTAAACTGAGGGTCTCCTGGTCTCTCACTGGGGCCATTGCTGTGTCTCCCTGAATGTTCCCCTTCCCGGGAGCAGCTTGCCCTCCTCATCCCCGTGCACTCTGGGCCCGGCTGACCCAGACGAGAAGACTCTCTGCAGGCTCCCCGTGGGGTGTGGGAGGGACTCGGTCCAGATTCCCAGCCTGACCTGCCTCTTCTGGAAGTGCCCGGGGTCGTCTTGGGGGCGCTCCTGGTCTTCCCTCTCCCGCAGCTCTCCTCACCAAAAATAAACCAAAAGCAAAGCTGACACAAAAACCCCACACCCAACCAACAGAACCAACCCCTCGCCCCGGCCCTGTGTTCTCAGCCCTCCTGTTAGAACGTGCACTTGCCCTGCCTGGGCTCCCCGAGACACTCCCCCCACCCCAAGCACAGTTCAAGTTCACGGGCTCCACTTGCTGCCGGGGCAGTGGAACAACTCGGAGAATCTGGTTTGATCAGCAGCAAATGCAAAAAGCCCTGTGTTGTTTGGCAGAGAAATTCACATCTCAATCAGCTGAACCATGGTCTTGACCACGGGTCCTTGTGGGACTTTTGTAGCTACAATGTTCAAGGGCATTTCCTAACTTTCCTTTCCTTCCCTTAACTCTGTACTTTGTCTATAAAACAAAACCAACCCTGATTGGACATCAGTATTTGTAATTCTAAAACCCTGGAGTATAGGAGGTAGTTTATAACCTGGACAAGTTAAGGATATTTCTCATTGTCAGCAAAACATTTATACATTGAAAAAAAAAAAAAAATCCTTCCTGGGGACACTTGATCATAAGAGTCGATACAGAGGCCTGGGAGGGGAATGCACAATTTATTTTCATAAAAAGTTTCTCAGTAAAAAGTTCTTAAAAGCTGTAGAATTTATCATGTAGAGACAGATCTTTAAGACTGTATAATTGATCTCACAAGGAGGAAATGTTTATATATATACATATATAGGTACACATATGTGTGTATATATATTCATAGAAAATGTAAAATATCTGTAAAATGTAAATATATAAAAAATATATATATTTTTTTCTACCAGTGAACCGTATTTAGATTCTAACTGAGTATGTTCCACTAGTTGTGGGAGAAGCTGTCATCTGCCTGCCGGATATCCGTGTCCTGTTCTGTCTTACTGTTACTAGCAGAGCTTCGCACGGCACGGGGGAGGCAGGAGCCCGCTGGGGTGGCGATAGGTCCTGATTCCCTCCGCAGGTGGGGGTGACCTTGTGACATATCTGGCCAATGAGAAGTAAACAGACATCTTTGGGGGATTCCAGGGAATCTCTCTGCCCTGTCACTTTTCTCTTTCGTGCCTGTTGGAGTGTAGACGGGAGGGCTGGAGCAACCGCCGCTGACTTGAGGCCGGGAGGGAAAAGCACAGACGTCTCTGAGATGCAGGGTCAGTGCCAGACACCACCCGTCTGGGAACATCTCCTTAGGTGAGAAAAATAAACCACTGTTGGTTCCATCACTGCTTGTTTCTGTTGCCATTGTTGCTGCTCATAACTGAACAAAAATACCTCGCCAATGGTCTTGGCTGTCTTGGGCTGCTATAACAAAACTGCCATAGATGGGCGGCTTAAACAATAGGCATTTGTTTTTCACAGTTCTGGAGGCTGGAAGTCCAAGATCAAGGTCTGGCAGGGTTTGGTTTCTGGTGAGGTCCCTCCTCCTGCTTTGCAGATGGCCACCCTCTTGCTATGTCCTCACGTGGGGAGAGAGAGAGAGAGGGAGAGAGAGAGAAAGCATGAGCTCTCTGGTGCGTCTTCCCGTAAGGGTATGAATCCCACTGTGGGGGCCCCACCCGCATGTCCTAAGTAACCTCGCTCACCTCCCACGGGCCCCACCTCCAAAGATCGCACGTTGGTTAGGACTTTCACATGTGACTTTTTTGTGGGGGACAAACACACTCTGTTCATGATGCCCATGCACAAGGGCCCCGTGGGATTGGACAGAGATGGCAACAGGGGCTTTATTCAAGGTCGGATACTCTTGGGCAGAGCTTTTATGCTAAATATTGTTGTTGAAATTCAAATACTTTTGAAAACACTAAACATTCTGAGAATTCTGTGGGACTAACAACAATACGAAAATTTAATTATATCACTCCCTTTTCCTCAATCCCCAAAACGAAGCTCTCAGGTGACACCTTTCCACGCCTGCCGCCAAATCTCGCTGCTCTTGGTTTGGACGGGAGGTGAAAAGTCCGTCTGGGCCTTTCTCTGAAAAGGCCCCTCAGGAAGTTGCTGTCTGTGGCCGTCACAAGGGGAGCAGAAATAAATGAAGAGCTCTCCCCTGTTTGGGAATTAGGTAAAAACAGCAGATTACCCGCTCGGGAATAGGGCGGCTTCTGTTGTACTTACTGCAGGTGTGACCAGTGTTGTTCCCTGCACTCGAGGACCTGCCCGGTGGTGACCGCCACAGGCAGGTCTGTTCCCATCCCCCGTCCTCTGTCCCCCACAGGCCTGCTCCGACGCAGGGTCCCGGAGTCCCGGATGAACAGGGAGACCTGTCTCGAGGGTGCCCTCGCTAGTGGGGCTGACGCGTGCGTCTCCTCACAGCTCCCGGAGGACTGTGGGGTCTCAGAGAAGAGGGGTTGTCTCTGGGGGCAGGGATTGCCCACGGCTTCCCGGAGGGGGTGCCCTGGGCTGAAGCGTAAAGGAAGCGTGTCGGTTGAAAGCAAACCTCTCCGCCTTGGAAACATACCAACTTCCTGCTCCCTGTGACCTGTGAGGGCCGCTTTACACGGCAAAGGGCTCTGCCGTGTGATCGGGTGAAGGATCCTGGGATGAGGCGGTGACCCCGGGTTATCGGGGTGGGGGCCAGATGCAACCCCAGGTGTCCTACAAGGAGGCAGGGGGGTGGGGCACAGAGGAGGTGGCGGTGACGTGAGGACAGGGGAGGGATGGAGGGCACGTCCCAGCAGAGGGCTTCCTCCTTTAGGGCTACAAGGGACTGAAAATAACGGGGAGTGGCCGCGCAGGACACCGTGGGCCCGGGTAAGAGCCGAGTGGTCCTGAGGGCCCGGAGGGAGCTCCGTGGTCCTGCTGCTGCCGGGACACGCTCACCTGGTGGCCAGAAGGAGCGTGACCCGGGCGGGGCAGGCAGACGTCTGCAGAGACCGGGTTTCCCACGCCTCGGCTGGTCCCGCCTCAACCCCCCGTCCTGCTTTGTCGCCTGTCGGGAAGTTATGTGTTTTCTGCCCCACTGAGAAGGGAGCCGGCAAGACGCGGCCGTGGGCGCGCTGGCGGGAGGCAGAGCCATCGGCTGTGTAGCTGGCCTGACGGTGTCTTCCCCACGCCCGCCTGACACGGCGTCGAGGCTAATTAAATACCGGTTGTGTTGTAAACACTCTCAGGATCGTTCTGACTTTAAGTCTTTATCAGGTCTTTTTAGACCTCTCTGAGTGGCACTAAAATGAATAAGTTGCCCACGAGAGCACCATTCTGTTGGTTTCTATGTGCAGCCCCAGCTCCTTGTTAGTGGCTTTTAAATAGCTTTCCGGGAGCTGCCAGCAGTCACCTGTCTGGAATTGGTGACGCCGGGAAGGACGAAGCCCCGGTTCTGCTGCAGTTTTCTGCGGCGAACAGGGCAGGGCGGCGGGAGCGGCCCGGGCTCCGGGGTGCCTGTTCACGGGGCTCTCGGAAGGGCTGGGGCTTGCATGCGATCAGGGCGGAAAAGCGCCATAAATACGCCTATTTTGTGGCAGAGGCCTTGAAAAATCAGACTGGAGCACAGATGGAATGTGGCTTGGCCCCCGCTGACGCCGACATATGGACCCGCTCATTGCCAGCCTACATTTCTGGGAGAATATTTAATAGTTTAGAGGAAACGTATTGCTTTCCTATGACTCGCCTCCGGAAAACCACCCCGTGGAGAAGGAAAGTGCTCATCTCTCCCCGGTCCCCGTCTCCCCACTGCTGTGGTCCTGGGCAGGGTGTCTCCCAGGTGGCCTGTGGGGCTGCGACCTGGAAGGCAGCTCATCCATCTCCCGCAGCCTGGCTGTGCGCTGCCGGCTCCCCGTGCGCCGCCGTGGCTTCCTGACGGTGGCGGAGCCAGCGCGGGTCTGGCGGATGAGAGGCGAGACCAGAGGAGTGGGGCGGGCGCTGCTGTCAGACCGTCGCCCTGCGGAGGGGCATCCGGTGGGTCCCGCTGTCTGCGCCACCCGCCCTCAGCCGCCCAGTAGGCCTCCGGGTCGTCAGACTGAGTGTCGGGGTTTCGTGGTGCTTGTGCTCACGCAGCCCTTACTCTACCTGGTGACGGCCCCAAAGCGACGGCGATGGGCAAGAAAGCGCTTCTTTGAACAAAAAGGTGAACGTTCTCAACTCAATAGGAAAAGAGGAAGATCGTTTGCTGAGGTTGCCGAGGTCTAGGGTAAGAGTGAATCGTCTGCTCCCAAAATTGTGAAGCAGGAAAAAGAAGTTCACGCCAGCTTCACTGTCGCACCTCACGCTGCAGCAGGTACGGGCACAGTGAGCGCTAAGCGTGTAGAAAGGAGGGAAAAGGCTTCAGTCCGTGGGCGGAAGATGTGAACAGAATCGTGTTCCGATTGACAGCGTCGGGCTCGGTGCTCTCCGCTGCGGTTTCTGGCATCCTCTGGGGGTCCCGGGAGGCCCCCTCGGATACGGGGGGTACTGTACTCACAGGGTGCGTCTCGTGTGGCAGCTGATCGGTGAAAAGCAGAGGGTTTTCTTGTCTAATGTCTTTTCTTTGCAGCTGCGATGTTCAGGCTAAGCTGACGTGTTCTTCCTGGGGACGGGCCATAGGACAGTGTGATGTGTGTGTCCCTGGGTCTGTGCTTTGTCCCCAGGGTCTGTGTGCTCCTGAGAGCACGGTGGCCCCTTTGCCTGCCCACTGAGGCTCTGGCTGAGGAGGCCACGCTGCTGTCCAGATGGCCAGTGCCCTGCACGAGGGAACCGAGGCAGTGCGGTTCCAGGTCTGGGTTCAGGGTGAAACAGCCAGTTAGGACAACCAGGTGAGCAAGCCCCTGGTGCTTGGCCTAACGTGCTGTGTGGTGTCAAACACGGAGCCCCTCCTCGGAAGGTACGTGGGTTTTCTGTGGCTGCTGCAAGAAAGTGTCACAAACTGGTGGCTTCAAGTAACAGAAAGTTACTGCCTCACAGTCTTGGAGGCCAGAAGTCCAAGATCGAGCGTTGGGAGGGCTGTGCTCCTTCCGGGACCCGGGGGGGAGGACCCCTTCTGGTGGTGGCATTGCTTGGCTTGTAGCTGTAACAGCTCAGTCTCTGCCTCTGTTGTCACCTGGCTTCTCCTAGGACTGCCTTCAAATGGCCCTTCTCGCAAAGACGCCTGTCACCCTGGGTTAGGGCCACCCTACCCTAGTGTCTGAACTAATCACTCTGCAATGACCCTATTTCCAAGTAGGGGCACATTCTGGGGTGCTGGAGGTTAGAACCCCAGCAAATCCTCTTAGGGGAGACAGAAGTCACCCCATAACAGAATGGACGAGAGTTTCCTTAGGGCTGAGGACCTGCATGTTCCTTATGAAACTAATGCATGTTCTCAAACTATTTTTTCAAAGATGGAGAAAAAGATAAATATTCTTAACGTTTCCCAGATACTATATTACATATATTACATATATGATATTGGGATCCTACTTTACATATACTTCTGTTCATTTTTTCCATGAAAAAATTCTGTGAAAAAATTCCATGCTAAGAATTTCTCCGTGCTATCAAGTATTCTCCAAAAGCAGCCTTTGTTTGTGGGTAAATTATACCTTTGGAGCAGGAGCAGAGGCGCCTGCCACGGTTCGCCTTTGCTTGGTGGTCGGACACATGTGGGCAGCATTTTCTGGCTGGGTGGGCAGCAGGCCGGACCCTCGCATCCCTGGCTTTGCCATCGGAGAGAAAATGTCCTTCTCTGGCTCCCGTACAAAAAGCCCCTGCAGGGATCCAGGCTCTCCCTGGTCACTCCGCTGCAGCCGGGCCGGGTTCTGTGCTGGCCACACCCTGAGTGGGGAGAAGCCGTTTCCCTCAGTCGGAGGAGCCGGCTCTGCTGCAGGCGGGGAGAGAGCCGGGACCCCCAGAGCAGACGCCGCTCTGGACCGGAGGGGCTGAGCTGACTCCTACAGAATGAGGAGGCGTCTCCCGGGCAGACACATTGCAGCAGGTGCCACAGGGAGTGAGGGCCACGTGTGACCCTGTGGGCCACTTGGTCACGGGGCACGGGCACTCCTGCCCACCGTGCAGAAAGGCAGAGCTTACGGGACGGGCCTGGCCAGCAAGTCGGGACAGACATCCGAGAGGCCTGCAGGTCGCGCCGCAGGGTCTACAACCCACGGGCCGTGTGGGATGGCAGGATCCAGGCCCGCGCACCGACAGCAGCCCCGACACCTGGTTAAGGAACGGCCCTGTCCCACTGATGTTCCTGCAAACGTCTGCGTCCCCCTGAGGAGGCTGCTTGGGTGCTTGGGCTCAGGGTGTCTCTAGAACACGGGCTCAGCCATCTCCCAGGTGCTTCCCTCTTCCTCAGAACGTCGTCCGGCAGGCGCGCGCTGGACACATCGGAGCCCAGGGGGCAGGTAGGTGCGATCAGGACCCTGGTGCTGGAGGTTTGCGTGTCTGTCTTTGTTCCCGGCCCCTGCATTCCCGCGGGTGGATCCGCGGCTCCCGGCTCTGAGTCCCAACCACCCAGCAAGGGGCCCAGCCTGGACGGTGCCAGTCGAGGCTGCAGGAGGGACGGACAGGGACTCGGTGGGGGGCAACCTGGGCCTCGCTCCGTGGCGGGGCTCCCCCTCCCTGGAGCCCGGCTGCTCCGTGCGAGGCGCCAGGCTGCTGGCACTGCGGGGGGGCCGCGGCGCTCTGCTGAGGCAGATGGGGCTGGGGGTGTTGGTTTGACCTAACAAGCTGCAGAGATTGCCCCAAAACATGGTCTTCTCTTTCTGACATAAACACAATCTGTCTCCCCAGAAGTGCCGCCATACACAGACACCAGGCATCCCCAGCCCGGGCAACGATGCGCTCCAAATACTGCGCCACTCCCAAGCTCGTTCCTCGGGTTCCTGGAAACGTGGCCGCGGGGCCGGGGTGACCTCGACTGGCTGTCCCGCGATGTCCAGCTCTGCCCCCCACGCCTCCCTGTCCCCGTGTCCTGCCCCTGCTCCCTCAGAACTGCAGGTGACGCACGCCCAGTCTGTGTCCTACAGGACTCTGCTTCTCTCAGCCTGTGTCCTCTGGACACAGCATCACAAGCCAAGCTCCTTCCAACAGAAGCAGAAGCTCAGAGAGGTCAAGTCACTGCCCAAAGCTCACACAGCAAGAAAGTGGTGGAGAAAGGCTCAAACCAGCAGTTTCTGGGCCCTCGAGACCTTGGTGTGGGTGAACGAGGCCATAGAGTCAGGGCCTTTCTGCACTGAGGACGCGTCCGGATCTTCCCGAGGAGAGCACAGACGCGGGTGCACGTGTCTTTGCCTGTTCACTGTGCGCCCTTACCCATTTTCCTCATTAAGTTTTAGCCTATTAATAACCAGCCATTTGTCTTAATTCAATAAAAAGATGATTGATCATATTTGCAACAGTTTCATCGAACCCCTGAAGGTGATGAATGGGCCCTGCGGCGAGGAAGCCTCGAGAAAAACTGCGTCCTTGTGCTGCTTTGGGAGCGGTTGTTTTTCTCTGTCTCACCCAACTCTGAGACGGGTTTTTCCTAAATATGCAGCTGCCATCCGCAAGGAGCGACGCAAAGCAGCGCCTGCCTTGGCTGCGGTCCTGAGTCTGCCATCGCAGAGTCGGAGGCTGCACTTGGGTCGACGTCTGTGGACGGGCACCTCAGTTCACCTTTCTCTGCATTTAGGTGTGAGCCAGGCAACCACGTGCTCGTGTGTCCGTGGACGATCCGGGCGGTGTTTCTGTCTCGGACGAGAGGAAGTGAGGCCTCTCAGACCCACGCTGAGTCCAAAGGCCGTGCCCGCCAGGCGGGGCTGATCACACCGAGTTTGTTTTAGCAGCGGACACACCTGCAACACACCTGCCCCGCCCAAGGGGAGGCTCCCCGCTCGTGTGTGGCCGGCACTGCTGTGCGCACAGGTCCCCAGCACCTGTGACCAGGGAGGACCCCGGCCGGGCAGCTCCAGCCTCCCCGCCCCGCGCCCGGCTCTGCCCACACAGCCCCTCTGGCTCCACCTGCACCCTGCGCCCCGCTGGCCCTATCTGCCCTTCCAGAACCCTCCATGCCACTCCTCAGTGTCACCTCATGGGCGTGCTCTGTGGTCTGAATGTCTGTGTTCACCCCAGATTGATGAATTGAGACCTAATCCGCAGTTCGATGGTGTTAGGGTGTCAGGAGGCGGCACCTCCAGGGGCCCTTAGGGCCCGCACAGAAGAGACCCCGGGCAGCCCTGGCCCCCACGGCGTCAGGACGCGACGAGACGGCACCGTCTGGGAACAAGGAAGTGGCCACACCAGACACCCAAGCTGCTGGAGCCCTGACCTTGGACGCGCAGCCTCCAGGACTGTGGGAAATACGTTTCTGCTGTTCACCAGCCCCTGGTCAGTGGCACTTTGTCACGGAAGCCCAAAGGGCCTACGGCAGCAGGCAGTGATCGTTCCGTCCCCCTTAGGTCCTGCCTGGAAGTCCCAGGTAGCCATCCACAGCAGCCCCTCAGCTGAGGGACACACACCTGCCGTCCGCCCCTCCTGGCCCTCCCCTCCCTCGGCTGCCCCCTGGTCCTGCCCCGGGTCCTGCCCGCCCAGCCCACCGGGTCCCACCGTTGCCATGCCAACGCCAGGATGGTGGGAGGCAGGAGGAGAGGACAGCAGACAGGCTGCGTCTTCCAGGCTCCTGCGCGGCTTCTCGCCGGGCCTCACGCTGAGAACACGCCTCCTCTGAAACATCACCTGAACACCGAATCATTGTGTCCCTATTTCAGGCAATATCTTAAAACCCCGGAAAAGAGTTCTAATCAATAGGCTGTGAGGATGATGAAAACCTATTACCAGGAAAGAAACACATTATTAGGAAGATCAAAGGATAATAAGACTCCCAGGAAAGGGGGGCTCCGGAGCCCCTCCGTCGATGTGTGCGCAGGCGGGCTGGCTTTCTTCCTTTGAGTGCGTCACGTGTCTAAGTGGCTTCTCTTTTATGTGCCTTCTCTTCCATTTATGTTGCAAAGATGAAATCAACAATTTTCATTAGAGTTTATGTATGTATGCAGGATGCTAGAACCCATAAGAGCATCTGGGTGTGAGGATGTCTTCCTGCCTTCCAGAGCTGAGGACTCGGGGGCGGACAGCACTGGTCTCCACCATCGTGAGCTCTGGGTCCCCAGCGCGGGGAGGAGGCGGAGGGAGCAGGCCAGCCGTGACCCCTGCACGCAGAGCACCTGGCCGCAGGTCCTCCCAGCCCCTGTGCAGCTCCACCCTGCAGCCTCGAAACCAGGCATTCTCTGAGGCCCCCCAGGGCCTTGAGACAAGCCGGCCTGTGTCCTCCTCGCTCCCCAAGCAGGGGTGCAGAAGTCACATGAGACCTGGGCTGTGAGTCAGCCCATCACCCACCTGGGCCACCAGTGGAAGCTTCCAGACCCTGGACTTCCTCTGGGTGTTTCTCTGTAAGGAGGGCTCTCCCACGTCCTGGGGGATGGGGGGTGGGACATTCAATTAATGGAGGGCACGGAGAGGAGGGAACCCCCCACACCCCTGGGAGATTGGACGGTGAGTTTCTACAAGGGAAGAGGATGCACTCCAGAAAACCGGGTGGGAGACAGAGTTCTGGACAGAGCAGTGAGGTCCCCATGTCACCATCAGGGCACAGCTGGACCCACGCTCAGAAGTACCACATTTGACAGATGAAAACACTGGGTGTCGTTAAATTTGAGTTTCAGATAAGAAATTATTTCCGTACATCTCAGATGTTACCAGAAGCACAATGACACTGAAATGTTTCCCTGTCTATCACAGTTCAGCTGTGACCGAGCATGCTGCTTCTTACCTGGCAGTCCCCACGCGGGTCCCTGCCCTGGCGCTGAGTGGCGAGATGGCCGTCTCATTAGCTGTGTGTTTGCTGACAGATCAGCTCATTTGCTCGCTGAGGTTCTGCTGTGGGCCAGGCACAGGGCCAGATGTGTGGGGAGCACGGGCCGTCTCTGGGGAGCCTCCATTCTGGTATTAACAACACACTGGGGGCCTGTGTCTCAGTGGGGGCCACACGTCACATCACATGGGGGTCTTGTGTGGTCCACAGAACACTGGGCTTCCAAAAATGTCCCCGTCCTAATCCCTGGAAGCTGCGAATGTGAGACCTGGCGTGGCATGGGCCTCTGCAGGGGTGACTGAGTTCAGGACTTGGAGATGGGAGATTGCCCGGTGCCCTCCCTAACCACGTGGGTCCGAGGACGACATGACAGTGGAGCGAGATCAAGGCTGCCGGGGCTGCCGGCTCGGAGGTGGAGGAAGAAAACGAGCCCAGGAAGCCGGAAAATGCAAGACAATGTACTTTCCCTGCAGCTGCCGGGAAGAGAGGCAGCCCTGCCAACACCTGGAGTTGAGCCCAGCGGGACCCGGGTCAGACTGCTGGCCTCCAAGACTGTCTTATAATAAATGTGTGTTGCTTCCTGTCACTACGGTGGTGGGACTTGTTCCAGGAGCTACAGAAAATGAACACGGCTGGTTCCAACATTCCTGGGCCCCTCCCAGGTTTGGATTCCAGGTCTGGGGGGCCAGAGCACCTATAGTTCTGACAAGCTCCCCGGGGAAGCCGAGCTGCTGGCCTGGGGGCAAGACGCTCGCTCTAGAGGAGAGGTGGCTAGAAAGGAGAAGTCATGCTCTGTTTGTGGGGGACAGAAGGGGTTAGGATCCTCTCTTGGCTGGCAGGGGCCCCTCTAATGCTGGGAGGGGGTGTCGGGGTCCACAGCGTGCACAGCGTGGCCCAGCTGCTGCAGGACCCTCCGGGCGCCAGGCAGCCTCGAATGCCAGGTCTAGCACGAGAGCCTGGACTCCTGATTCCAGGGGCTTGGTCAGGGCCATCAGCACAAGACAATGAAGCTCCAGGTGTCCCAGGAGAGAGAACAGAGAAGTTCTGAGGACCCTGTAGTCTCGGATGTCTGGGCCAAATGCCAGGCCGAAAGCTTGCTGTGGTTGGAGTGAAGGCTCTCATCATCCCTTGGGCTCCCTGGCAACTCTGGCAGGGTCACCCTGTAACTAGGGGACCACTCAGCCTCGGATCCCGGACCTACCCAGGGGGTGATGATGGTCGAGACCAAGATGCAGCGTCATTACGGGAAGTAAGGATGCCTGAGAGGGGCTGAGGCTGGCAGAGGGAGGGAGTTCCCCACGGCCGAGCAGCCACACGTGGGGAGCTGGGGTGTCCCTCTGTGGCCACCTTCCCCATCCCAGCAGCCTTCAGACAGCGACGGAAAGGGTGGGCTTGGCTGCGGACTCGCCCACTTGGTTCTTGTCTCCCGCGGGCCTCGGCCCCTCCCCTGCCGGGCGCTTCTGGCAGCAGATTTATATATAACAGGGGGCCCACCCCCTCCCAGCCCATTCCAGGAGAAGCCTCTTTGAAGGCAGAATAGATTCCAGAATGATCGTTCACTAAGAGACATTCATCAGTGAGATGTCCCCCATAAAACTGAAATATCATGAGATCGCACACACGTGGGCTGGGAGCCGGACAGGCGCTATATTTCAGCGGGGAACACGGGCCGCGCGGAATGCAAGCGACTGTTTTTGATAAATTAGACTCCAGTTTACACTGTTACTTGCTTGTTGGAGAGAGGGGAATGGCCGTTCAATCAACATTCCGGCTCCCAGGAAGGCAGGGACGCAGCCTCACGCCCAATCAGTCACCTGCATGGCCGTGGGCCTGCTCTGGACACCCCGGAGAGCCGGGCTGGGAGCAGCGTGTCCAGGAGACAGATGACACCCGGGAAGTTGCAGTGATGAGAGCCGGGCTGGGGTCCGGGGGCTCAGCCTTCACCTGCCCCACCCCCCGCTGTTCTGCTGGCTGTCCTTGGAGGTTCTCCTGGCGGGGACAAGGGCCTGGTGCAGGCGGCCCAGCCACACCTGTATTCTGTAGGAGGCACCTGCGTCCATGAGGCCATGGGCTGCTCAGGTGCCGGCGAGGGGACAGAGGGTGGACAAGCAGGGCCGCTGTAACCTTCACCTCCTGAGAACCCAGGGTGACGGCCTTGACCTCCACTCGTGCTCTCCATAAGCCTGCAAGTCTGGACTCTCCACCCCCACCCCTACAGAAGAGGAAACAGCACCTGAGGCTGGCAGCACCTGCCCAAAGCCACACCTGTGTCAGGTGTCAACTTTGGGATCCAAACCAGCCTTCTGGAGTCCAGTCCAGCCGGGGACTCCGGGCCCGGCCAGTCTGCACTGCAGTTGTGATCTAAGTCACAAACGTGGCCAAATGACTAGATCTAACGACAGCAGGCACAACAGCCGGTACTGCGGGTCACGTCCTCACGCGACTGCTGGGCACGTCACGGAGCTCACCCTACTGGGTCCTTTCGAGAGAGGTGCTGTGATCAGGGTCCGCTCTGCAGGCCGTCGCAGACGGGCGCTGACCGAGGCTGAGGACCTTGTCTCATGACAGAACATCTGCGCATTTGGCCACTGCCCCTGCCACTGCCAGGCCACGGTGGGCCACGGACCCCCAGGGTGCGGGTCAGCCCTCCCCCCAGGGCTGGAATTTCCTTCTGCGGTGGGGGAGAGCTGCGAGGACCCCCCGCTGGCCGGCGAGCTCCCCGGGAACGCGGGCGTCCACACCCACGTGCGCTGGGGCTGCTCGTGGACGGGGCGGCTCCAGCCACAGTGTCGCCCCGCGAGCCGCTCTCACCTCCGGCTCTGAATGTGCTTTATAGACATCAATTAAGTATTGATTGATAAACGAATGTATTAAGATCCTGAGAAATGACTCCGGGCACAGAAGTAATGACTTGTTACCGTGAAAAATAGGCGCTGGAGGCGCGATGATTTCTCACCCCTGATGGCACCAATTCCGCGCTCGCTCCGGGCAGGAAATAAAAACAGGCAGCGGCAGGATGAGGCTGGACCTGGAGAAATTGGATTGTGAGTTCTGAAGAGGAGAGACGGCTCCCCACACCGCCCGCCCGCGTCGCCGCGGAGCCTGCCCTGCCTTCCGCCCGCCGCGAGCCCTTCTCCTGGCACCTGCTCTGCCCCTTCCAGCACTTGTGCCAGGGAGCCTGGCCCAGCTGCCAGCCCTGCCCTCGTCCCCCCACCAGCCAGCTCGCTGCCCCGCCTTGCGTCTCCCAGCAGTGGGGAGGCCCAGGCCTGGCGTCCTGCCCTTCACGTGCCAGACTGCCCACTGGCCGGCCTGCAGTGGGAGCACCTCCCCCAGCCCCTGTCGTGCTCCCTGTGGCCCCCTGAGGTCCTCTCCGCCCAGCACTCGGTGACACCTGCCCTGGCATCCTGTGCTTCCGTCTCCAGGCGAGAGCCCAGGAGCCGTCTGTGGAGTTCCGCCTCCCTTGGTCGGGCACCATCCGGTGACGTCAGCTCGATACTGGCTGTGCCCTACGTGTCCCGAGCTTTCCAGGCCTCGATTTTACAGGTGGCAAAATGACCTCATCACAGGACGGTGTGGCCGTCCACAGGAGACTCCCTGACAGATGCAGTCGCAGCCACTGACGGTGGGCGGCCCTGAATGAGGACACATGACTTGATCACCACACCCCTTGGAGTCCCCCACAGGGGACAGGAGCAGGCTGAGCTTCTGGGAGGGAAAGGAGCCACTGTCACCCCAGCCACTGCCTCCCTCAGTCCTGCCTCTCCAGCCATAGAGAGATGGACATGAGGACTAGGTACAATGAGGGGACGCATTGAGACGTTGGTGATGGCTGGGACCGGCCCTGGCTTTCCCTCTGAGCTTGTTATTGAGAGGACTGAGGCCCAGGCTGTGGGGACCGTGATATGAGAGCTGGAGAGACACCCTGTGCACCTCCATCGAGCCAGACCTGAAGGCTGATCTGCACTTGGACTTTTCACTTCTGCAAATCTGCAGATTCCCCTTTGCCTCAGCGAGTTGTCACTTGCACCTGTGCGAGAATCAGCTGGCACAGCTCAGCTAACTACCGGCTTGCAGGCTGGGAGGCAGCGTTACCTCCTCCGCACGGCCTCAGAGGCACCTGCCCTGCTGATGCCGGTTCCAGGGAGGGACCATGAGAATGGACCTCAGGTCAGGACGGCCGTGGGGCAGGACTGACCTGGGGACCCTGGGTTCCGGCTGCGGCCCCTGTGCCCTGTGGAGAAACACCTCCCCGTGCAGGCTGCAGGGAGCATCCCCCAGAGGTGGGGCTGGCCCAGGCACTGGGCAATGAACGCCAGCCGGGCTCCTTTCTGGTCCGAGAGGTGACGGGAATTGTGCACCGGATTTCGGCAGCTGAAGGTGCTGATTACCCAGCCCGATTATAACGAGTACGAGCACAAGTGTTCTGGAATATTTCTGTGTGTGAGCTGCCAAGTGCGGTGAGTCACCACATTCCCAACTTTTAGGCAGGTTCCAGTGCCAGAGTACGTGACCCTCAAATCAAAGAGAAGAAGCCTGGCTTCCGCGGGGCTGCGGGGAGGGCGCCGCGGAGCTGTTGGCTGGGGGGCATTTCTATCTGTCAGAGAACGCTTGAGCCGCGAGAAAGATGGGGCTTGTTATTCCTGCAAAACCCGCGATGGGCCTGACAAACCGTCTGTGATAAAATGTTCTCTGAGGAACGTGATTGGGGAAGGCAGGTAGAATCCCGGCAGCTCCGTGGGGCTGGCAGGGGACTGGGGACAGAGGCACACGCCCTCCCGCAGGGAGCCAGGCAGGTGTGTGTGAGCGTGAACGCACCTGTGAGTATGCGTGAGTGTGAGCGTGTGTACGTGCATGCATGTGCCTGAGCACCGTGTGTGTTAGCCCGTGTGTGTGAGAACGCGTGTGTGTGCACGTGTGAGTGTGAGTCGGCTTGTGCAGCCCTGCACAGTCACCTGCGTGTGTTTACCTGTGCAAGCTTGTCTGTGGGTGCCGCGTGTGTGCGCGTGTGTGTGCACGTGTGTGGGTGCGTGTGTGGGTGCATGTCTAGCGTGGGGGAGACTCCACACCACCGACCCCTCTGGGCGCTTCTGCACAGCAGCCTGGGCTCCGGGGGTGCCTGGATGGGCGAGGGTGGCCCTGTGGAACCTGGGCCCTCGTCTGTGCCTGGATGGTGGGAATGGCCGGCAGAGGCCTCTGTCCCCTTCTCCACTCACGCTGTGTCCCGTCAGACCGCTCCACCTGCCCCTGCCCCGGGAAAGCTGCCCCTTCCCACGCGCCTCCGTTCGTCAGCCTGCGTCTTCCCCACTCCGACCTGGCGGAGCCTGCAAGGCCGTGGGAGACACCTGCTCCACGGAGCCTCCTGCACAGCCGGGGGCCTCCCTGGAGCCAGGAGCAGCTCTGCCTCCTCCCCGGGGACCCCCTCCTCGTTCTCGCGGTAGGATCCCCGCTTGCGTGGCTGGCCCTCTGTGCCCGTCTCCAAGCCCCTCAAGGGCAGGGCCGGCTGGAGCCTCCTGTCCCTCTGGTGCCTGGCTCAGGGCGGTGCTCACTGAGATGTCCCCCGGTGCCTGGGGGCAGACCTGGCTCTCACACCCTCAAGAAGGCGACGTGTGTTTGAGAACTTGGACCTTGGCTGTCTCTGGGATGGGAGGAGCTTTGTCACTCCGACTTGTCACTCTGGAAATCTCTCCCTCCTCCTGCCCCAGTGACCTTGGGCAAGTCCCCTCTGGGTCACCTCTGCAGGATTGAGCCGGATCACCCTGAGTTCCCTCCCGGCTGGAAAGTCCCTTCAGCTTTCCCTGGAGCTTTCTCTGCAAATTGAGAGCCCCTGGTCACACCGGTGTCACACCCAACGGTGGCCAGAAGGTGGGTTGAAGTCTGGCCGTTGTAGTTGGATGCAGATTTCAGGAAGGTCCTGGGCAAACCCAACAGCATCCGCCGAATCCCCTCCAGCCGGCCCAGACCCCTGCGCCTGTCCCAGACCCCTGCGCCTGTCCCAGACCCCTGCGCCTGTCCCAGACCAGGACGGGAAGGCAGCTCCGGGGGGAGACGGAGATGGGGGAACCAGAAGGGAGGGGAGGGGAGGAAGCTCCGGGACCCCTGGCAGGGGGTGGTCAGGAGTCCATCTGGGACACTGCGGGGACTGCCAGGTGTGACCCCACGTCCCTCCTCCCCTCTTCCTCAGCACGCCACACCCAAGGGCCACGTTGCTCCTCTCAGAAGGTGGGGGCTAAAGAGAAATCGCAGAGCCGTGGGCGGGAGGGGCCTCCAGGCCCAGCCCTCAGGGCCTAAGCGGGACCTGGCCCTCCGCCCTTTGGTCCCTCCTCCTTCCTGCGTCCCGGAACAGGGGGTGTGACCACTGCCGCTGGTGGCCAGAGGTGACTTGGATGATGGACCCGTGTGAAAGGGGTCAGAGCAGAAGGACAGATGCAGCCTGGCCCTGGTGAGCAAGGAGCAGCCGAGCCAGCCTCCGCCTGCTAATTCCAGGCTTTTCTACAGAAAGGAAAATTCAAGCAATTTAAGCCCTTGGTTTGCAACCTAATCTAGCCCCACCCGGTGCAGACCTGCCATGACGGAGTGTCTGGGGGTCCCGGGATTCACGCAGCGGGTCTGTCCGTAGACAGGACCACCCAGACGAGAGGCTGACGACGGGCGGGTGGGGGACTCAGGAAAGGGGTGTTTGAGGAAAAGCTGTCAAATGCCGTGTGTCACTGGAGGCAGGAGCGCCCACTGGGTTTGGAGGCACTGGGGCGGGGGCGGGGCTCGAGCGGGTCATCGTGGGCCGTGGGGCGAGGAGCCGGGCGCAGGGCCTGGCCAGCAAGAGGTGGCTGAGGAGCCTGCAGAAGTCCCTGTGAGAGACGGGAGCAAGCAGTTCCGGCGTAACAGGGGTAGAGAGAACCCTGGACTCTGATGGGAAAGGGCCCCCGTCCAGAAAGCAAAAATGGAGTGATGGAGAGGACAGGACAGGCAGGCCACCGTGGGGAGCTGTGTGGGCAGCGACTGGGGCCGGCCCTGGGGAGCCTCCCGGCCACCGTGGGGCTTAAACGTGCAAAGACACTTGTGCTGGCAAAGCTGGGGAGAGACGGGGCAGGTGGGGGCAAGTGGAAAACGAGAGGGCGGAGAATGCAGGGCCCTTTTTTCATCGCCTAGGCTGGAGAGCAGCGGCGCCATCACGGCTCACCGCAGCCTCAGTCTCCAGGGCTCAGGAGATCCTCCTGTCTCAGCCTCCCGGGTGGCGGGGACTGCAGGAGTGCGCCGCTGTGCCCGGCCTAAGGACCCGTTTGGAAAGAACAGAAACAAGTTCAGTTTTGAGATTTTACATTCTTTACTTGGGGGGAAAAAAAGAAGCTATAAAAATTGCAGGCAGGTGTGCATTATGTCTTGGTAATTTCCAAAGGATTGCTTTTAATATGATAGGCACATAAAAGACTGTAAAAGCAGCTACTTTACATATACATTATCGGCTGCTCGCGGAGCCTTATGGTGCCGGGGGGAGATTCACCATTAGCCACAGCTCTGCGGCGGCGGGTTGTGCCTGCAGGTCACAAAGGGGCCATGGGCACGTCTGGCGCTGGGGGTCACGGGAGGGGACCCTGCAGCTGCCTGTTGGAGGCCCCGGACCTCCCGCAGCCACCCCCGCTATCCAGGATGTCGCGGCCAGTGAGGCACAGACCTGGTCCCAGACCCCCCAGGCCTGTGGGAGGCAGACACGCAAACACGGGAAACACGCTCCAGCCGTGCCAGGCACCGCGGCGCCGCGGCAGGAGAAGCACCTAGATCCGCCGGGGCGTCTGCTGAAACGAGGTAGAGAAATTTTCTTCCGCACAATCCCCGAATTCTTTCCGGTGGAGGTGAGGAAGGGGTGGTGCTGCTGTGGCTCGGAAGCTTCTTGAACGCTGAGTGGGGCGGAACGTGGGACTCCGAAGGGCCCAGGTCAGAGCAGGATCAATCCGTAGTTTACTGCGTGAGGTGGAGAGAAAGGGACTCGCCACCTTTCCAGAGGCGGGGATACAGGGCGGGAGAAGGCGCCACACTCCACACTTCCCCGACTGGTCACCGCCGATGTCCTCAAGGTTGCAGGATTCCCAGCCTGCTCAGCCGAGAGCGGGTCTGTGCAGGAACGGGCGGACGCTCGCGCCTTTGGGTGCGGCTGGTGGCTTGCAGGTCACGCCAGGCACGCGAGTGTGAGTGCAGGGAGGCAGCGGGAAAACGGGGGCTTGGAGAAAGTCTCCCCAAATCCGGGAGGCAGACAGACCCTGGCTGGCGTCTGAGCTTCTCACGTGACCTCATGTGTTGACGCCGTGATGATGCAGGAATCAGAAACATCTCCGGAAAAATCAGGAGGACAATGAGAGATCATTGCTCATGTTTTCCATTCACTGAAGTCCCGTTTCATCCTTTTGCAAATCTGCCCATTTACTGCAGGCGAGCCTTTGGATCTCCACCTCAGTCTTTGATTCCCCCATATTTTTTCCTCTACACGTGCTTTGTTTTACATTTTGTGCAGGATAAGTAACTGTGCCTGGATAACTGAAGTCTGACTTTGCTCTTCTCTCCTTGCTGGTTTTTGTTTCTGTGGAGCTTTGCTCTGGCTGGCTGGCGTGTTTCCACGGTCTTGTGAATTTTAGTTTGAGCTCGTTTCGGCTTGATCTCTGCCGTGGGGCTCTGGCGAAGGGCTGTGTGAGGACAGGAAGGGCCTCGGGTATCCAGGTGGGGTTTTCTCCTTGCACCGGCGCTGAGGACACTGCATGCTGCCTTCTGCTTCTGTAGGAAAATTCCCGCGTCATCAGCTCACCTTTCCCTCCCTGTGACCCCTCCCAAGCTCCGGCTTCACGTGGGCGGTTTCCTGCCCAGCTGCCGATGACCGGGCGGGCGCATCAGTGTCTCCTGGTCCACCGCAGATGTGTTAGTCTCTCCTTGCTTAGTGTCGGCGATTGCTTTATATATTTTCAGCTCGATTATTATGAGCATACGAATCGATGATTTTTTTTAATCTCCCTGGTAAAACACTTACTCTTTTCATCTTTTTTTACTTTTTAAGGACTTTAAAAGTTTTTATTTTTAATTGAGAAACAATAATTGTATACATTTATGGGGAACAATGGGATGTTTTGATACATGTATACCTTGTAGGAGGATTAAATCAAGCTAATTAGCATGTCTGTCACTTTGGCCACTTGTCAGTTTCTCACTTTTCGCCCGTTGAGGTGGCGTAGGTAGCTCACGTCCACTGGGAGACAAGGAGAAGGAGCCCTTGTTCCGAGGACACTGCCTGCCAGGCCCAGGCGTGTGCGCCGCCTGCAGGGCCCGCTGGTGTTCCTGGCCCTGGGGACAGGCGGACGCCCCGAGGGCTCGGTGACCCACACAGCTGCACCTGCGAGCTGCATGTTTACAAACGGCCTGTCTCCTGGAAATAAATCTTTGCACTTTCCCCAGGAAATATAGTCTATAAATCACCGTGACATTTAAGATGGGTATCACCTTCTCCCGCTCCTCTGCCTCTGAGTGTGGGCCCCCCACGCTGGCCACAGAGCCTGGGAGGAGGCCAGCCCAGCGCAGTGTGGCTGGGGCAGGGGCGGTCAGTTAACAATAAAATCTCTGACGTCTTCAAATGTCAGCTCCGTCACCACAGAAATGACCTGGAACTGCATTGGGGAAAAGATGACTTTGTGAAATGTTAAACAGGGGAGCTGCCCCCCCACCCCAACATCGTATGCGTCCTGGTCTTAGAATGCCCCTGTGATCACAGATCACACGCCTTGTTGATGCTGTGACGATTGGTATTATGTGTCCGCTTGGCTGGGCTGCGACGCCCAGCGGTGTGGTCACGCCGGGGTCTGCATGCTGCTGGGAAGGCATTTTGTAGGTGTGACTCACATTTAAATCAGTGGACTTTGAGTAAAGCAGTTCACCCTCCACGTGCGGGTGGGCCTCGTCCAATCAGTTGAAGGCCATAAGAGAAAAGACTGAGGTCCCCCAGGAGGAGGGAGTTCAGCCTGCAGACTGCCCTGGACCCCGGACGGCAGCGCTGATCACTGCTGAGAGCCCCATGCTGCTGGGCGGCTCTGCGCAGCCACACTTGCCGGACCCCATTCGCATGAGCCAGGTCCTTAAAATCAATCTCTCTCTCTCTCTCTACACACACACACACACACACACACACACACACACATGCACCCCATATTGGGAAGGTTTCCCTGGGGACCCCTGACCAGCAGGAATGCAGATGACATGGTGTGCAGCATTTGAGCGCACACACTAAAGCTACCGCCTTCCCCCAGTAATGGCTTTGGATTAACACACTCACTCAGTCATACCTGCAAACATGAATGAGAAAATTGCTGGTGCCAAGTTCAGAGCTTTGGAACGAGACAGCTTGAAGGAACAACATCTTACTACTTCACTCAAGGCCACAGGACGCAAAGCAGCTCTCCTGCACCCTCTGCCCTGGCACCCCCACCCCGGCCCCGATGGCTCGGGATGCGCACACTGGGGCACCTGCAGCCCCAGCTCCTGCCTCGTGTTTCTGGAATGTTCTCCTCACTGTCTAACACATGCTAACTTGCTTTTCTGTGTTTTTCTAAGTGTCGGCTCCCAGGACCTTGTGCCTGGCACACAGTAGGTGCTCACTCAGTTTCTGCTGAAATTGATACAAATAGGTGAGTTATTATCACGATCTAGAGTGAGCTGCAGGTCCGGGGTCAGAGTGCGTCAGAGAGTGAGTCTGGGGGTCGGGTGGGCGGAGCTCCAGATCCCAGCTCAGTCACGCGTGTGGCCGCAGAGCCTCTCTGTGCCTTGTGCTCCACGTGTGGCACCTGCTGTCACACTGCATGGGGGTCAGGACTCAACCAGGTGACGCTGATGAGCACGTGGCGCAGGCCTGGTGCCTCCTGGGTGCTCCGTGTGAAGGGCTCGTGTTATCATCATGGGACCCCACAGCCTCTGCCCGCGCCTGTCTGCAGTGCCTGCCCCGTCTTGGAGCTGTTTATTTCACAGATGCTTTTGTCCATGGTTACCATTTGCAATCACACTGTAAGCTTTCCTGTTTGTCCTTGCGGCCTGCCGTGGGGCCACGTCCAGGCCCAGGCACAGCGAGTGCTCGGTGGGTGCTCGCCCAGCGCCTGTGCCGGTCACGGGTGGGTCAGCAGACGGCAGGCGCGGCCTTCTCCATCAGCTCTGCAGCTGCGGGTCGCCCTGAGCGGCCGTCCCCATGGCAGACCTTAGGCAAAGCGGCACCTACAGAGGCCCCAGGGTCAAATCCAAACCACAGCTGTGCCTGGGCACCAGCGGGAAGTGACTCAGGCCGAGCAGCATGTCACACGTCACACAATTTCAAAGTCATCGTGCAGTTTAATCCACCCACACCCCTGGGAGCGAGATCTGGTTACTGTTTCCCGGTGGTGGGGCCGAGACCTGGGGCTGTGTGGGCGTGGACTGGGGTCCCGGGCGTGCTTGGGCAGTGGACTGGGGTCCCCAGTATGCTTGGGCAGTGGCTTTGGGTGGCACCTGCTACCGCGCATCAGACTGAAGGAGGGAGGAATTCCATTGGCTGTGGTCCTTCTTGCCCAGATCCAAGGGTGGCTCCACCAGGTGGAAACCGCTGGGCGGGGTGCTTGTCCTGAAGGTTGTGTCCCCCCAAATTCATATGTAGAAATCCTAGTCCCCGAAGTGAAGGAATTGGGGGTGAGGTCTTTGGAGGTGATTAAGTCATGAGGGTGGAGCCTCACACAGGGGATTAGTGTCGTCGTAAAGAGACCCTAGAGAGCTCCGTGATCCTCTTCCAGCCACGTGGAGAGGCAGCATGAAGACGGCCATGTGTCAACCGGGAGGTGGGCCCTGCGGGACACTGAATCTTCCGGCACTTTGATCTCAGACATCCCGGCTTTCAGAACGGGGAGAAATCAGTGGTGGTTGTTCAGGCCACCAGTCTGTGGTGTTTGTTACGCACCCAGAGCGGACTAGGACAGACGGGAGTGTGGACTGGGCAGGAAGGGGACTGGCTGTGAGCTGCAGGGCTGTGCCCCCAAAGGCGCATGCTGGAGCCCGAATTCCCAGTGTGACAGTGTTTCGGGAGGAGCCTCTGACAGGTGACCGGATTCAGATGGCGTCACCAAGGTGGAGTCCCCATAGCGGGACCAGTGTCCTTGTGAAGAGATGGCAAGGCCAGCGTTCCCCACCCCCACGGGAGGACACGGCAGGAAGGCGGCCACCTGGGGCCAGGAAGGGGACCCGAGGCAGACACAGGCTCTGACAGCAGCCTGATCTCCAGGACTGTGAGAAATGAATTTCTGCGGTTGAGCCGCCCGGTTTACGTGTCACGTTACAGCAGCTGAGCTCACTGACACGGGCCAGGGGACACGAAAGCGGAGGTGCAGGTGAGCGCGGGGAAGCAGGAAGGGAAGGCAGGTCTCGGGGAGCGAGGAGCGAGGCCGTGGTTCTGAGCACTGGTGTTGCCGTCAGAAGGGGCGCTGGGCGGTCGGAAGCTGCTCTGGTCCGCTCCTGCCTTCTTACGGAAAACCACCTCCTTCCACGTGGCCAGCAAAAAAAAAAAAACGACTGTGGTTGAAGTACCTGCAAAGTTAGTATAGGAACAAAAAAAGAGAGCAATTAGCATAACAATATCGCTACAGGCAACAGAAAGACAGCCACAAAAATGGAAAACTTCAGTATTTCAAAACAATCTAATTTTGTTTTTCACAACAAGAGAACTTGTTAAAAAAAAAAAGGGTACATCGGCATTAAAATACACATAAATGAGATGATTGGATAAATAGAAGATAAATAGAGCTCACGGAACTTAGTAAATAATTAAAAATAAAAGGAAAAGCATCATTTTATAAAAAAGATGCAATTAGAAGGAATGTAGGAGTAAACAACTTATCGATAATGTCACCACAGAAATATAAAATATAAAGGAATATTTTAAAAAGAATGAAAATTTGTGAAGACATTAAAATAGTTGAAAGCAACACTACAGACACCTGGAAAAGAAGACACGTCTTGCCACTGAGCATCTTAAACGCGTTTCTCTGTTTCTCCTGGTGCAGAGGCTTGTTAGACAGTTTGGGTCCCGGGCTCCTTCCCTGTGAGATTCCTGGTCTTTTTACATTAATGCCCAGAGAATTGCATTTTAATCTGAAGCCCAGTCGTTTTGCTAGAGTACGCTTTTACGTTGATCAGTCTGGCTGGATTTCCCCAAACGTGGATTGTAACCTTCCTCAATATTTGTCTTCTCTTAATTGAAGAAATTTTATTTTGTTTTGTTTTAAATGTTGGTTTTAGTATTCATTCTGCCCGATGCAAACCAAATCTGTCATTCAGTTGTGAATATTTATAGTTATTAATATATATTCATATATTGTTATTAATCTATATTAACATGTATCCGAGTCACTTTCAAAGAGTGGAAACTGCAGGAGATTTGAGGGGAAATAGGTAGAAACACACACTGGTAACGGAATTCACCGCACCACTCCAGTCCGAGACAAGCCATTAATAAGGAGATAGGAGACTTCAGGGACAGGACCGATGAGGGGCATCCTAGCGACGTATACTGAACTCTGAACTCTGATAATTAGGAATGCGTCTTCTTTTTAAAAGTACATCAAACATCCTCCAAACTGACCATATTTTATGCCACAAAGAGAATCTTATTAAATCCAAAGCATACGAATAACACAATCAGCATTCTCTTACCACAAGCAATAAAACTGGAAGTTAATTATAGCATTCACAAAACAGAAAGGCTTGCCCACAAAACATGGTATTAAACAACTCTTGGAACAAAAGCAAAATAAAGAATGAAATTACAGAATTCCATAAAAATAATAGTGCAAACTAACAGTGTAAGAATCTATAGAATATGTTTAAAGCCATTATAAAAGAGTAATTTTAGCCTTAAATAAAAATGAATACCATTAAAAATGAAAAAAGAAAAATAAATGAATTAATGTCCAATACAAAAAGCTAGAAAGGAAATAACAAAGCAAACTCAAGGAAAGTAGAAAAAGGCAGTAATGAAAGTACTAATGCGTTCTAATGAGTTAGAACAAAAAGCAATAGAACCAACTAGTAAACATGTCCAAAGTCTGGTTCACAGGCAAACTGGGAGGCCATCTAAAAACAAGCTCTGGCGTGGGCTTGGGAAAGGGAAGCACGGATACACGAAAGTGGAAGTGACAAAGGGAAAATAGGCATCAAATCCAGAAGAATTTATGTTTAAAATCACATTATTACATTATAAAATCGTATGCAAATAAAATTATATGCCAAGATAGAATAATTTTTTAGACTAGTACAAAGTACTAAAATTGACTCCATTAAAGAGAGAAAACTCTACACAGACCAGTTACCATTAAAGAAGTAGAGGAAGTCGTCGGAGAGCACTAACTTCTTCCAGACCCCATCGCCACGGGGGAAACACACCAAGTTTCAATTAGAGCAATTAATACCAATGTTACCGAACTAATTCTGCAATGGAATATAGGGAAAGATGGAAAACTCCCAAATTCTTTCTAGGAAGCAAATAAAACCCCTGTAATGTGACAGAGCTTTTACTCAAAATCAAAAGTAACTGACCAACTTCAGTTATGAACATAGAGGCACAAAAATCTTAGATAAAACATAACAGAAGCAAACAGAGTGTAACAAAATAATGCATCATGACCAAGTGTTCATTTTACCAGGAACAGGAAGGGGGTTCAATATTAGAATATATATTAATATAATCCATCAAATGAATATAGCTGAGCAGAAACATCATCTGATCATTTCAAAAACAGAAGAGGTAGTTTACATAATTAAACACATTCATGTTAAAAGCACTTGATTAAAACCAGCAATTGATGTATCTAGAAGTTATTATACCACTTATGGGTAGATACAAACTACAAACGTCCTTTTGGCTAAAGGCAGGAGGAAAACAATACCTCCGTCCCTCCTGCTGTGGGAGGTATCAGGCAATGCGATTAGACAAGAGGGAGGAGTCAGAAGCACAGGCTGGGAAAGCAGAGGAAAAAATAAAACCATCACTGTTTGGCAAATGGTAAAATTACATATCTTGAAAATTTCCAAAAATGAAAGGAAAAGCTATTATCTCACCCCCCAGAGAGTGAGACTGAGAATTTATGAAAATTTGTGAATTTTATGAATATGATAAAAATCAACATTTAAAAATCAGTAGGAACTTATGCTTCCAGGAAGATGGAATACATTTCCCTGTTCCTCCCGCTGAGTCCAGCGAATGCACCAGCACGTGACACAGAACGAACGCAGGAAGGCTCTGAGGCAGAGGAGAAGGTGAGCTGATCTTAGCAACCAAGAAATGGCACGGGCTGATTCCCGGGGTTTTCTGACAGCTTCATCGTCCCAGACTTGGAGCTGAAGAAGCCAGCACCTTGGAAAGGCCAGTGGATGCAAAACGCACACAAAACACCCCCAAGGCCTGCTCTTTCTGGGCAAAGGAAAGTGGCAGCTCATCAGGACAGAAACTTTTTAGATAATAACCACTCTACTCCAGCAATGCCATAGAAACACCTGTGACATCAGCTAGACAACCCTCCCCCGCAGTAAGGAGGTCTCCCTCCCCGTCCCCACTGGGCTGCCGTCTGAAGAGGCCTGGGCCAGCAGAGTAAGGACTTTCACCTCCACCCACCACGGTGTCAACACATACCCAGTGGGAGCTGGAATCACCGTCCACACCCGACAGTAGCAGGAGCCCTTCCCATTTTGGCTATCAAGGGAGGACTTCACTTGGCTGTAGTAAAAAGAAACAAACAAACAAACAAGTTGGGAAGAATGGCGTCCCTTCCCTTTCCCTCCCAGAGCAGTGTCAAAAAGAAAATTAAAATAATTTGTTACCAGCCGACCTACCCTACATCGAAAGCAGAAGGCTTAAGTGAGACCCAGAGTCTCATACCATAATACAAGAATGTCCGGGATTGGGTATTATATCCCTCATCAAACCAGGAGTTGGCAAGATCACGTACTGATGAAAAGGCAATCACTAGATACCGATGCTGAGATGACAGAGGGGTTGGAATTATCTGGCAGAGGTTCCAAAGCAGCCGTGATGAAAGTGCTTCAGTGAGCAATTATGAACAGGCTTAAACAAATGAAAAAATAGAAAGCCTCAGCAAAGAAATAGAGAAATAAAAGAACAAATAGGCATTTTAGAACTGAAAAATACAATGGAAATAAAAGAGCGCAGTGAATGGGCTCTATAGCAGAATGACAAGGACACAGGGTAGAAGAACCCGTGGACTGGAAGATGGAACAATTGAAACGACCCAATCAGAGCAACACAGAGAGAGTAGACTAAGAAAACAAAGAAATGAACAGAGCCTCAGGGACGTGTGGGATTATAACAAAAGACTAAATTTGTGTCATTTTGTCCCTGAAGGAGAGGTGAAAGAGGGAGAGGCTGAAAAGCACTTGAAGTAATAATGGCTGAAAACTACAGAAATTGGCAAGATACATAAACCCGAAGATGCAAGAAGCTGCAAGACTCTCAAACAATATGAACCTATGGAAATCCATGCCAACATACATCATAATTAAACTCCTGAAAGGTAAAAAAAAAAAAAAAAAAAAGGGAAAATTTTTGAAAGCAGCCAGAGAAAAAGGCCACCCAACCTAGCAGGGAAAAGCAATGTGAATGACACTGGATTTGTCATCGGAAACCACGGAGGACAGAAAGAAATGACACAGTGTTTTCCAGCTACTAAAAGAAAAGCACTGCCAACCCCAAATCCTATACACACGAAAATATCCTTCAGGAGTGAAGGGGAAATGAAGACATCGTCAGATGAAGGAAATCTAAGAGAATCTGTCCCCAGCAGACTCCTCTAACAGAATCACTAAAGGCAGTTCTCCAAACAGAAAGGAAATGATAAAAATGAGCTGAAAACATCAAGAAGGAAGAAAGAGGAACACAGTAAATAAAAATGTGGGTAAATACTGTTGTATTTTCTTTTTCCTCTTGAGTCTTATGAATTACATTTGATGGTTGAAGCAAAAATGATGAGACTGTTCGATGTGGATCAGAGGAAATATTTAAGACAATTACAAACTGGGGAGATGAAGGGTCTTAAAGAGGGGTAACGTTTCTGTACTTCACTCCAGCTAGTAAAAGGACAACACCAACAGTCTGTGTTGTTATGTATATGTAGTACAGTGCCTAGAGCAATCACTGAAAATCCCATACAGAAAGGGACACTTAAAAAAACTACAAATAAATCAAAATAGAATTCCAAAAATTGCTCAAGTTACCCACAGGAAAGCAGGAAAAAGTATTCCCCCATACCCTGAGAAAGTGGGGGGAGAAGGAGGGAGAGAGAGAGAGAGAGAGAGAGAGAGAGAAAATAAACAGAAAACAAGAATTAAAATGGCAGACTTAGGCCCTAAAATATTACTATCAATAATTACACTAATGTGTAAATGATCTAAATGCACTAAAGATACAGACAGTGGAGAGTGGATTAAGAAGCATGACCCAACCATATGCTGTCTGTAACAAACTCGCTGCAAACACAATGCTACAGGCAGGTTGAGAGTAAAAGGATGGAAGAAGACATGTCATGCAAACATTAGAGTAGGAGCAGCTAAATTAATATTAAGTAAAGTAGACTTCAGACCCAGGAAAGTTACCAGAGACAGACAGCGACATTATATAGTGATGATAGGATCCATATACCAGGAAGACAGAAATACTAATGCTGCATATACCAAACAATGCAGGTACAAAATGTGTGAGACAAAAACTGCTAGGAAAAAAAGGAGAAATAGATAAATCCACAACTAAAAAGTTGGAAAATTCAATTCCCCTGTCTTGAAAATTGATAGAACTAGACAGAAAATAAACAATGTAGAGAAAAACCTAACAATCCATCGGCAAGCATGATGCAGGTGATACCTGCGGAAGACTCCACTGGCCGGAAGCAGAGTGCGCACCCTTTTCAAGTGTCCGTGGAAATAACCAAGACAGGACACATCCCCAGCCATGAAACAAACCTCAACACATTTAAAAAGGACTGAATTTATACCATGTGTTCTCTGACCACAATGGAGTCACTCTAGGGACCAGTAACAGAACAGTAACAGGAAAATATCCAAACACTAGGAAACAAAACCACATGCTCCCAAATAATCCATGTGTTAAAGAGGAAATCTTAAGGTAAATAAAAGAAAAATACTGTGAACTGAATGAACGTGAAAATATAATTTATTGGACACAGCTAAAGCCGTGATGAGAGGGAAATTTGTAACGTGAAATGCAAATGTTAGAAACCAGTAAATGTCTCAAATCAATAATCCAAACTTCCACCTTGAGAACTTAAAAATAGAAGAGCAAAATGAACCCATAGCAAACAGAATGAAGGAAATTATAAGATAATAGCAGAAATTAAAAAAAAAAATGGAATGTAGTAAAGATGTCAGTTTTACCCAAAGTGATATGCAGGTTTAATGTAATGCCTATCAATCTTGGCAGGGTTTTTTGTAGCTATAGACAGAGTATTCTAAAATAAAATAGTTAAAATAGTTAAAATAGTTAAAATAATTTTGGAAAAAAAGAATAAAGTGGGAGAAATAAGTCTACCCAATTTTCTTTTCATTTTTAATTGTGGTAAAATACACATAATATACAATTTATCATCTTATCCTTTTTTAAGTGTACAGTTCAGTAGTGCTAAGTATATTGACATTGTTGTACAACAAGAATTCTTTTTATCTTGCAAAGACTAAAAACTCTTTATGCTCATTAATCACCTCCTCATTCTCCTTCCCCCAGCCCCTGGCAACCACCATTCCTCTTTCTTTCTTTCCTCCTTCCTTCCTTTGCTCCCTCCCTCCTTCCCTTCCTTCCTCTCCCTCCCTTCCTTCCTTCCTTTCTTTTTTAGACAGTCTTGCTCTGTCACCTGGGCTAGAGTGCCATGGCGTCAGCCTAGCTCACAGCAACCTCAAACTCCTGGTCTCATGCGATCCTCCTGCCTCAGCCTCCTGAGCAGCTGGGACTACAGGCATGCACCACCACGCCCGGCTAATTTTTCTATTTTTAGTAGAGACGGGGTCTTGCTCTTGCTCAGGCTGGTCTCCAACTCCTAAGCTCGAGTGATCCTCCCACCTCAGCCTCCCAGAGTGCTAGGATTACAGGCGTGAGCCACCGCGCCCAGCCTACCATTCTACTTTCTATCTATGAATTTGACTACAGTAGTCCCAATTATCTGAGGAGGATATGTTCTGAGATCCCCAGTGAATGCCTAAAACTGCAGATAGTACTGAACCATATGTGTATGGTTAATATAGATAATAAACATGTATATTTGTTTATCTGGTAACAGGTGGCATGAAGCCACTGACAGGCGCACAGCACGTGCTCGCAGATACGCCAGGCAAAGTGAGGTTCACATTCCGGGTGGGACAGCGTGAGATTTCCTCACTCTACTCAAAACGGCACAATTTAAAACTTACAAAGTGTTTATTTCTGGAACTTTCCATATAATATGTTCAGATTGAGGCTGAGCGCTGGTAACTGACACCGTGGAAGGAGAAGCGTGGATGAGGGGACTGCTGTGTCCTCGGTAGCTCCCACACACGGACTCACATGGTGTTTGTCTTTGCTGTGACTGGCTGGCCTCCCTCTGCGTGGAGGTCACAGGTCTCACCCACGCGGCAGCAGGTGTCACAACTGCCTGCTCCTTAAAGGCTGAATGATACTACATGTCACAGTTTGTTTATCTGCTCATCTGACCATAGCTGCTTCCAGTTTTAGCTGTTGGCAGAAGTGCTGCTGTGAACATGGCCACACAGATAGCTCTTTTTTTTTTTTTTTTTTTTCCAGTTTGGGAGGATATGTACCCAGAAGTCGAATCCCTGGATCATATGGTGATTTAGTTTTTTGAGGACCTGCCATATGGGCCCCATTTCGCATTCCCGCCAGGAGTACACGAAGGTGCCGCGTCCCCACAGCCTTGCCAGCACTGGCTGTTTCCCGGGTTTTGGGCAGTAGCCGCCCTACTGGGTGCAAGTTAGCACCGCACTGGGGTGTTGATTTGCGTTTCCCTGATCGTTGATGTTGAGCATCTCTTGATTTGATGATTGTCTGTTTGTATATCTTCTTTGAAAAAATATCTGTTAAAGTTCTTTGCCCATTTTTTTGTTGTTGCTGTGTTGTAGGAGTTTTTAAAATAGATTCTGGATATTAAACTTTATGAGACATATGATGTGCAAATATTTTCTCCCATTCCATGGGTGGCCTTTCACCCTACGGATTGTGTCCTTTGCTGTGCTTGCCCTGATTTTGAGAATTGTCCGATAGCTGCTGTCATCAAGACTGTGTGGTGGGCAGGGACCTAGATCAACGGAACAGAGCAGATTGCGTGAGGAGACCCACACAAATACGTCAAGCTCATTTTTGACAAAAGTGTAAAAGTAATTTAATGGAAGAAAGATACCCTTTTCAACAAATGGTACCAGAGCAATTATACATCCACATGCAGAAACAAAAACATAACAAAACAGAACACTTTGATCCATTTCTCACTTTTTATACAAAATTTAACTTGAAAAGGGTAACAGACTTAAGTATAAAATGTGAAACTATAAAACTTTTAGAAAAAAATATGGGGGAAAATCTTCAGGGCCTATGGCTCGGCAAAGAGATCATAGACTTGACATTAAAAGCACAATTCACAGGAGAAAAAATTGATGAAATGAACGTCACCCAAATTAAAAACCTGTCCTTTGTCAAAGACCCGATTAAGAGGATGTGTGAAGAAAAGCTACAAAGTGGGAGAAAATATTTGCAAATTACAGATCTGACAAAGGACTAACATGTAGAATATATAAAGAAATCTTGAAATTTATCGTTAAAAAATCCAAAATGGGCAAATGGCATGAAGAGACAGTTCACAAAAGAGGACGTATAGATGACAAACAAACACAGGGAAGGATGTCACATCAGTCACCATTAGGAAAATGCAAATTAAAACCACATGGATGTATCAATACACACCGACCAGAACCGCTCGAATACGCAACAGGAACACCACCAAACGCTGGTGACGGCGCAGGGAAAGGGGACCCCTCGCTCACACGCCGCCGGCGGAGTGCGCAGTGGGACAGCCTCTCTGCAAAACTGAGACCTGAGCGTGCAACCGCCGTCCGGCCCGGCCACTGAACTGCGGTGCGTTCCTGCTCACGCAGACACCTGTGCACGGACGTCTAAGCTGCTTTATTCACGCCGGCCCAACACTGCAGACAAGCCACACGGCCTTCGTGGGTGGATTATTAGTCACCTGTGGCACACCCGCACCACGCCACGGAATACCACTCAGCTCTAACGGGGAACAAACTGTTGACGTGCGCAACGGCCTGGAGGAACTTCCAGAGGACTGTGCGAGTGAAAAAAGCTGCTCTGCAAAGGTTGCACACGGAACGATTCGATTTATACGACGTTATTGAACCGGCAAAGTCACAAAAACGGAGAGCAGGTCCGTGGCTGACAGCGGCCAGTGGCCGAGGAAGGCACAGAAGCTGGGGTGACTGCGTGCGGCTGTCACGGGCAGTGGGAGGGTCCTCGCAGGAAGGGGCTCTGCTGTATTTTGACTCTACAGGTCTCGACATCCTGATTGTTCTATTTGACTGCACACATCTCACGCTGCGCGGGTTGTTTACGTGGCTTTGCTGGCTATTCCCACCGAGGCGGAACTTGGTACAGTGTACACAGGTCACTCAACGCTGTCTCCTGCAACCTCATGTGAATCTGTTTTTATCTCAGAGTGAAAAGTTTAGTTAAAAACACAAAGGGACGGTGTCAGTAATGACCACAGCTATACACCGAACCCTGTCAGAGTATCTGTCACTGAGTAGACAAATTACCCGCAGACGTACCAGCTTAGGACGGCGAGCGTTGATCAGTCACAGCTAAAGGGTGAAGAACCCGGTGCCCTGGCCCAGGGCGGACGCTCAAGGCCATCTCCACGGTGAGCTCTGCGGTGCGATGGGGCCGGAGCCTTGGTGAGCCGGGTGAGAAATGCGCGGATCGGGGACGTGGATTCAGGGAGGCCAGGCGGGCACAGGAGGTGGGGTGTCACAGCACACAGGGCCCAGAGCTGGTGGCTTGTGTGCTGGTGTGTGGATGTGTGGGCCTGTGTGTCTGTCTGTCCTGCTGTCTGTCATCCACCTCTGCTTACCTGTGTCACCACTATCACCTGTCTGTCTGTCTGTCTCTCAGCTGTGTGTCATCCATCCATCTCTGTCACCGTCCAGAAGTGATAGTGCTGGAAGATGATCCTCCCACCTTTCGGGGGGAGGCCCCCTGTGCCACAAGCCCGTGGCCCGTGGGTGGCAGAAGAGCTGGAGTTGAGAAAAATCAGTGGCCGGCCATCCTCCTCTGGGCGAGGCCGGGCGGTGCGGGATGGCAGTGCTCTGCGCGTGGCTGCGTCCCGGCCCCCGCTGCCCGCAGCGCCAAGGCAGGACCTGCTCCCCAGCCGGCTGGCGGGAGGGGCCTGGGGCCCGTGTGCGCAGCTCGGAGGGCGTCTCGGAGTGTTTAGCGGCAGGGGCATCGGGGAGAGCTCTGCTGCAGCCCTGGCCGTGTCAGCGGAGCAGGGCCCGTGCCAGGGCCAGGACTGCAACTCAGCATTTGTGGGGTCGCTGCTCTATGTCCACCCTCCTGTCACCACCGTCAGCAAATGTGCATGGACACCCTCTTCCATGGTAGGGACCAGTGTTGTTGGAAATGAATTCGTATTGCTTTATTCTACACCATTATATGCTTCTGACATTATTGTATTTTAAATTCTTAGCCTCTGAGGAGACACAGCCTTTGCAAATGCTTCCATGACGGTGTCCCTCGGGTCTACGACGTTCTAACGAGTCTGAAGAGGAGAAGAAGGGAAGAGAGGCAGCTCCCCGGAGACAAGTGCTCGCATCCCGAATCCCAGCTCTGCTCACGATGGGGCTCCGGGTGCATCTTAAACCTCGCGGGGACCCAGCGTCTTCCCCCTCAAGGACAGAACATTCGTAGCTAACGCGTATTGTGTCCTCCCTCTGTGACCAGCTCGGTCTCAGCGTTTTGTGAGCTGTCTGTGCCGTCTGCACGGCATCCTGGGAGGCAGGTGCTCGCGACATCGCTACTCACAACGTGGGAGCAGAGCCCGGAGTGTGATGTCCTCACTGCCGTCATCATCATCATCATCATCATCATCACCCTTGTCCAGGGTTGCACGGCAGGGTTCCAGTTCAAGTGCTCACGCTCCAGAGCCCACGCCTGGAGAATTAAAATGCTTCCGTGCATCGGCATGCGACGGCGCGAGCGTAACTCGCAGCACCCGTGACACTCTCGCTCCCTAACGTGCACTGCTGAGAAGACGGAATCAGCTCCCGCATCCGAAGCCGCTGAGTGCCCAACCCAAAGGCCTCACAGAAGCATAGGTGAGATGCACGTAAGTAGACCGCGCTCGTTGTCATTCTGGGCAAGTGGCAGGGTCCCCGAGACCCTTGGCTTCCTCCTCCAGCCACGGTCCTGCTCTGCACTCAGGGCTGCCTCTGTGGAGAGGGCAGGACTGACCAGGCCTGTCTGTCACTACTCCCAGGGCCTCTTGGGACCACCTGTCTCCCGTCTTTCCAAGGGAGCCGACTGCAAACTGTCCAACACGGCGGCGTCTGCGGCCTGGATGGTAGAGTGTGGGCTGCTCCTGCAGGGTGGACCAGCAGGCCCAGGATGGAACTGGGGGAAGATGCTGGAAGCTTCTCAGGCAGAACCTGTGAGCTGTGGCAGTGCAGAGGCCCAGTGAGTGTGCAGGAGGCCCTGCCCTTGACGGGGGCGGGGGAGGCTGCAAGGCCGCAGTGGGGTCCAGTGAAGCTGCCTGGGGGTGCACTCGCTGTCAGCGGGAAGCTCCTGGGAATAGGGTGGCTTGGCAGGGCTGTGCACAGCCTTTCTCCTGGTGTCCACGGGGACAGTTTGGGAAGGAGACGGGGCGAACTGAATAGGGCTGGGGGAGGGGGTGGGCGGGACTTCAGGCTGAACCTGCTGTGAGTCCTGGTTCTTTACTTTCCTACTGGATGTCACCTTGAACAAATTGTCACCGTAGCCTCAGTCTTCCATCTGTACATTGCAAAAATAAGTGCCACCTTGGATGCTGTTGGAAACATTAAACGAGGCAACTGACTGCAATGTGTGGTGTGTTTTAGGTTCTTTTCTTTCTGACCGGCCAGGCAGCTGTGCGCTCGCGTGGGTGTCTGGCTCCAGGTTTTGAGGCAATTTAGTGTATTAAGGAAGAAGCTGGTGTCATGCAAAGGACTAGGGAGCTCCAGTCCTACCATTGACAGCTACTCAGTTTCAAAAACTCACCTTAAGTTCTCTAAGCCTTATTTGAAAGCTAAATAATTAAAAAGGATCTAGTGCTTATGATGCAAGGTTGCTGTGAGGATTAGAGATAATGTGTGGAACACGCTGAGCATAGAACTGGGCACACAGGTGCTGATTAACACAATTACAGAGCAGAATGACAATGTTATGGTGACCTGATGGCAGCCTTGGTGACAGTGATGGTGATGATGGTGTCAATGGTGGTAATGATGGTGATGGAGATGATGATGGTGATGGAGATGATGATGGTGATGATGGTGGTGACGGTGACCATGGTAACGGTGATCATGGTAACGGTGATGATGGTGGTGATGGAGATGATGATGGTGATGGTAATGGTGACAGTGATGGTGATGATGGTGATGATGATGGTGGTGGTGGTGATTGTGGAGATGATGATGATGGTGTTCATATATTGATGATGATGGTGACCATGGTGGTCATAGTGATGATGGTGATGATGGTGATGAAGGTGATGGTATTTATGATGGTGATGATGATAATGGTGACAATCATGATGATGGTGATGGTGATGATGGTGACATTAATGATGGTGAAAGTGATAAAGGTGATGAAGTTAACAAAAATGAACATTTGCTGGCAAGTGTATCTTATCCCCAGAAAAATTGCACATTGGTTCCAACATTTCAAAAGTGCCAGTGCTTTTTACTTTATAAAGTAAAGAGCTTTTGCACTTACCCATGTTAATGTTATTTTGGGTGTGAATATTCCACTTGATGCCAAACATCTCAGTGAAAACTGAAAGTGCAGTCAGACATCCAGATGTAGTGATATTCTAACTATGCCCACAAAGTTAAGTACACATGATGGTTATTTTTCCAGCTTTCATTCTGTCGTTCGGCATTGGACTTCTCGGGCACTGTAATAATAGCTATCAAGAGGTATGAATGTGTACCAGACACTTGAAAGGAATTCAAAGAGAATGGCACATTGTTGCTGGAATCTGATACATTAAGGAAAAATGCAGGCGGGCTGCTACTTCTGCACCAGGCTAAGTGGTTGCTGGAGAAAGGAATAGCGTGTCTGCTTGGCACAGTGTCTTTTCTGCACAGACTCTTAGGTGTGATACAGTCTAAAAATAGCGGTGCTGTGTGCTGGGCTGTCTGGGGAATAGCTGTTGGGCTCTCAGCTGCCGCAGCTACAAAAGACAATATGCTTTTTGGAAAGGTATTAGGCTGGGGTTTTGTTCCGCCAGTTGCTTCAGACTGTCTCTCCTGGAACAAACAGAGACTGCCATTCCCTCTTCCCAGCCAGGCCCAGGAAGAGAAAAGGGGGGCGGGGGAGGAGCTGTCAGGCAGATCTGGACTCCGGGCAACACCCCAGCAAGGGGCACAGTCACGTGCACCAGAGTGCAGACGGGCACAGCTGGGCACTCACCCCAGGGAGCCTGCACCACACACGCATGCACATACACACATGTGCACACACACACACACACACACACATGCACACACCCCTGGACAGTGAAAATACTGCCTGTAAGAGCCTCACACATCTGTTCAAAATACCCAGGGAATTGGGGAAAATTTATGATAGGCCTAAGGTGATTTCTGCTTTTCAAAGAATGTTTTAAACTGTCATAAAAGTATATTCATTCTTTTTCAGTATAATGTTTTTTCCCAAAGAGAACCCCTTTAAACCCTTGAAAGTAAAAATCAAATTTATGTACTTCAATAAGATATTGTAAGTAGAGCTCTAAGCACCTAATGAAAACTCAATAAATGTTAATTATCATCATCATCGTCCTCATCCTCATCTATCTAACACAACCCAGTTGTTCAAAGGGTGAGTGGACAATGCAGCCTGGATGTGTAGACACAGGCGACCCCATCACGCCCGCTCAGGAGCGCAACTTGCTGCCTCGGGAGCTCAGAGTGCGAGAGCAGGGCACTGGCAGGGCCGACCACGGCCAGGACCCTGGAAGCCCCGCGTGGGCTGCCACCTCCAGACTGGGGAGCAAGGTGGGCTCACTGGCTGGCTGTGGAGGTCCAGGTGGGGGCCCTTGACCCCCCTGGAGCTGGGAGACAGCCCGCGTAGATGGGTAGGAGGCTGCCTCTGTGAATCACTTAGAGCTCTGCCCCCCTAGCGCAAAACAAAGAGTTTCTCTGACTTTGTGTTTTCCTTACTTAATTGTTGAGCTGCGATGGGCCACTCTCTCACTGCTGTGTGGACAGATGCAGACGGAGCTGTGCTCCCCCGGGGGCTCTAGGGGACGGCCCTCCTGTGTTGTCCAGCCTGGTGGCTCCACGGGGTCTTTCACTTGTGACCACATTGCTCCGACCTCTGCTTTCGTCCTGTCCTGGCCACGGCCCCCTCTGCTGCCTCAGACCCGTCTCTGCCACAGGACACCTGCGACCGTGTGTGGGGCCCACCGGGACCTGGATGATCCAAGACGGTTTCTTCATCTCAACATCCTTAGGTGAATTACATTGCAAAACCCTTTTTCCAAATAAAGTCACATTCACAGGTTCTGAGGTATGGGGGCTGGGTGTATCTTTTAAGGGCCGCCATCCAGCCCACTGCACCCCCAATGACCCAGGGAGGCCTGACTATTTCCATGCCTGTGTTAGAGACAAGGACACCGAGGCACAGGCAAGCCCAAGAACTTGCCCAAGCTACACAGCATGTAAGTGACAAACGGTGTCACCTGCAATAGGGGCTTCAGCCTGTGACCCCCTCAGGGACATCGAGGATAGGACCTCTATTATCAGGGAGGAGGTGACAGAGTGTCCAGAAGGACTCGTGGTAAACAGACACGACTTACGCAGATGTGACCCGTGAAGTTGCAGAAATGTGTAGCAGGCACAGCCGCTGCTCAGAGTGAGTGATGCTGCTCCTGGCGGGGTCAGGGAAGACAGGAGGAAGCCAAGAACGCGGATGCTCAGGAGAAGTGGCAGGCCCGCCCCACGGGGGCCTTGGATGCTGTGCCAGGGCTGGCGTCGAGGCCTGGGACCCACAACCGACTGCTGAGGTTTGGGGTACTCGCCCCGGCCCCTGTGTGGATCTCTAGTAGGGGCAAGACTGTGGGCTGGATATCAACCTGGGGAAGCTTGCAGGGGAGGCACAGCACCGGCCAGGTAGGGACGGGGTGGAGGCCACCTGGCTGGGTGCAGATGAGGATGGAGGGCACCTGGCCAGGTGGGGATGAGGATGGAGGGCACTTGGCTGGGTGGGGATGGAGATGAAGGGTACCAGGCCGGGCAGGGATGAGGATGGAGGGCACCTGGCCAGGCAGGGATGAGGATGGAGGGCACCTGGCTGGGTGGGGATGGAGATGGAGGGTACCAGGCCGGGCAGGGATGAGGATGGAGGGCACCTGGCCAGGTGGGGATGAGGATGGAGGGCACCTGGCCAGGCAGGGATGAGGATAGAGGGCACCTGGCCAGGTGGGGATGAGGATGGAGGGCACCTGGCCAGGCGAGGATGAGGATGGAGGGCACCTGGCTGGGTGGGGATGGAGATGGAGGGCACCTGTCCGCATGCCTGGCACACGGCCCCTGCTATCTCCCACCCCTCACGCGGATGAGGGGCTGCGGGGAAGGGGACAGTCTACCTGAGGCGCTGGGAGGGAAACGTGCAGAAAGTCTGGACTGCGCCCTGCGGGAAACCTCTGCTCCTGGCTTGGACAAGAGCTGGGGCATTTCTGTGCGTGCTGGGCCCTTTCTGTCCTCTTCCTGCCTCACGGGCTTCCTCTGGCCTGGCACTGGGACAGGACGCAGAGCCCGCCCTGAGCGGGGTAAGCCGTGCTGGGGCACCAGGCTGCACGGGGGGCCTGCCTGGAGAACGGCCCGTGGAGGACGTGCAGGCGGCCGAGCGAGCTGGACTGACTCACCGAGGCGGGAGCTTGGTCTACTCAGCCCGGCTCAGGTGGACGATGCGACCGGCACTGCCACGGAGTCCCCAAGCGTCAGAGCCAGAGCTGGATTCGGGCGTCCGGGCCACTCCCCACTTCCACAGTCTAGGGGACCCCAAGGTCTGGGGGTTTGGGCGGCAAAGCAATAACAGAGCAGCGCAGGGGCCCCTTGAGTTTGCATCTGGCTTTTAAAGATACCTTATGGGCAATGTCGCCTTTTGTCCCCAGAAACTGAGCAACAGATGCCGGTTCCAGGAAATGGGGCTCGGACGGATTTAGCACTTTGCTGGGCTCTCAGGGACCTGGACGCCCCGTGCTCTGCCCAGCACCTCGAGTTCGTGCACCGGACTGTTCCCCGAGTTGGTTCCAGAAACACGGGTAGAAGGAGTGCCAAGCTACCGCAGGACAACACAGCCCGTCCCGGGAAGAGGATGGCAGGGGCGATGCCAGCACAGGGCACCCCAGCCAGGCAGGCTGCCTGCCCCGCTCTGTACCTGGAGCTCTGTACACCTCCCCTCTGTGAGAGCCAGGTGAGTGGCACCTCCAGCCAAGTATTGTTTGGGAACAGACTCACCCCTGCCCCCTCCTGGGCCCCCTCCCTCCTGCCGACGACATCATTCCTGTGCGCCAGGGAGTGGGCGTGGGGTTCTACGCCCGACAAAGGCAGGTGAGGACAGGAGACGCTTCCTGGAAACGGTTGTTAATTTAATGCACGCGCATGGAATATCCTCTCCGCGCCAGGCCCCGGGCAGAGAGGGGCGGCGGGGACTTGCCTTCCAGTGGAGATTTCCCCGTCCACGTAGCTGGCAGTTGTTGGGGGGTTGCCACACGCCCCACCCTGTGCTGGGGGCCTCGGGGAAGCCCCGGCTTTCAGAAACAAGCTCCACCTGCGCGAACCGCGCTGCTAGTCTAGCTTCACCTTTCCGCTTCTTTCTGGTTCTCTCGTTCTTTCCTTTAGTAAATAGTTCGCCTGCTAATAGCAGTCGAGAACGTCATGTGCATTTACCGGGTTATATTTAAAGAACGCGTCTACCCGTAGATGGACGATGGCTGCTAACTTAAGCACAGCATTCTGGAGAGGAAACTAATTTATCCCCAGGAATCCCGCTGCAATTTCCTCTCCGCTCTCCTACGGATAATGTATATTATTATTTATGAACTGATGTTTGGTATTAGGATGATGATGTTGAGGGTGTTGCTAACAATAATAATAATGCAGGTTTGCATTTGTGCCTCTCTCGGCCTTCGGAGGGTTTCTCTATGCTTTGGTTGTTCCTTTCCCATCCTGGGCAGCTGCCAACGCAGTGTCACTGATGCACAACTCTGGTTACCGAGCACCTGCCGCCCGTTGTAGCTGCTGGTAGGTTCTTTGTGGGCATCACTTCTGCCCCTCGAGCTGCACGGTAGATATTACGACCCCCACTTTACAAGGAGGAGATGAAGGCTCAGGGAGGGTGGCGGGAATCTGAGTCCCGGCCAGCTGGCCCGGAGCCACGTGATGGCTCAGGAAGGAAGGACGTGGCCCTAGATCCCGAGATGAACTTTTGGAGCCAGAGCGTGTGCTCAGGCTGCAGGGGTACCTCCCACACCCCCAAGCCTTGGTGGGAGCTGCTCCCTCCACCAGGAATGCCCTCACCCCTGTGGACATGGCCAAGGTCATTGGTGTGTGAAGGTCCATCCCAGCCCCCACGTCCACTGCATCTGTCTTACCTCTGCCCACGTCATGTTAGGGACACGCTGCTGTCCCCATCCCAGCATCTGCATCCCTCTCCTGGAGTTGTTAGGGCTCCGTGGGGTGACAGGCAGGGGAACATCTAGACCCTGAGTGCCAGCGGATGGTGATGGCATCGCTAACGACGGTCACTGTTCCTGATAAGCCTGTAGAGGTCCCATTCTTAAATCCCAGCTCCTGAGTCCTCTGAGCCACGGCAAAGGAACCTCCCAGGTGAATAAAACTTACAGCTTCTCCAACCATAACACCCTCCCTCTGTGCCCCAGGACTGCGGTCCCCAGCTCCCGGGCCGCAGAGCAGTGCAGGTCAGTGGCCTGTTGGGGGCTGGGCCTCGGGGCAGGAGGTGACAGCGAGGCTTCGTCTGTGTCTGTGGCCGCTCCCGTCTCTCCTGTCATCACACGAGCTCCACCTCCTGTCGGAGCAGCGGCAGCGGCAGATTCTCAGAGGATCGGGACCCCCCCCCCCCCCCCCCCCCCGCTGTGGACTGCGCATGCGTGCGAGGGATCCGGGTCGCACGCTCCTGGGCGAGTCTGGTGCCTGACGGTCGGGCTGGAGCAGGGGCCCTGGTGCTGGCGCCGGGGAGCGGCTGCGAGTGCAGGTTGTCACCAGCAGAGAGGTTGACTGCACCGTGCATGTGCTGCGCTTGGGTCACCCTGGGACCTTCCCCCACCTCCTGTCTTCCGTGAAGCCGGTGGCTGGTGCCAGGAAGGCTGGGGGCCACTGCCCTAGGAGACGCCTCCCCCACCCCGTGTTCCCCGACCTCAGAGCTCCTGGGCGCTTGGTGGCAGACAGGTGCACCCCGCCGTCACCTCTGCCGTGGAGGGGAGACCTCACAGCTCTGTGTCCTTGGGTCCCCTCCTCCTGGGACTGAGTCAGCAGCAGGCCGGCACCCTGGGGAGCCGATTGTCACATGCTCTAGAGAGGAGAAAAGCACAGGGTCCCTTTGACAGCAGCGTGTCAGGAGAACACTATTGTCCTCTCCTTTAGGGGGTGACCGCCCGCAGTCAAGTGTCTGCTAATTGACTGCTCCGTGAGCGACGTCTGCCACTGTCACACGGAGTCCACTCCACTCTGGTCTGCGCCAGGGCTTCCGGCTAAATGCACACTTAGCCCGTCCGTCCACACGTGTAGATAATGTGCATTTATCTGACAAAAGCTCAGCATAAGCTCATTTTCCCGCTGGCTCTGCCGGCCAGAGTCGCCTCCCTCCAGGGCCCAGCTGATCTCCAAGCGGGCACGGCTGGGCTCCAGGGGGCTGGCGGACAGGGTCTCCCCATTCCCTGAGTGGACCACAGAGTCCCCGCCGGCAAGCGCCTCTCCGGTGCCCACCGAGTGTGTGGCAGCTGCCCCCGCCCCCAGGTTAGCACAGGTTGTGGGCAGTTGGAGCTGTCGCAGAAGCGGTGGTTGGGATGGACCTTCCTCTTCTGCTAATTCTTCCCCATCATCACCTTCCTCTCTCCCCGTCAGTGTGTTATTTCTCTCCTCGTCTTCCTCATCCTCCTCCTTCTCATCCTCCTCCTTCATTTTCATCTTCCTCATCGCCTTCATTTCCTCCTCCTCTTCATTCCCCCTGGCAGTGCACAATAGAATATTTCAATAAGATACTTTTTAATCACTCGATTAAATTGGCAAGATCAGTATTGTGAGGAAGGTGCTGGATCTGGTGGCGGTTGTAGACAGAGGTGACGGCACAGTCACAAAGGGGACTCTTTCCAGGGTGACATTGGCTTGAGATGCCAGAGACTCCGGATGCCAAGTCCTGGGAGACATGTGGTTCTCAGGAGAGGTTCATGGTCCTGCCACGGCCCCCCTTCGCATGGCCTTAGCCACGGAGCCCCCTCGATTTCAGCCTCCTCTGGAGCCACATACGGCCGCAAGGCCTGGTTTTGACTCACATGCCCCGACCTCAGCTTGTGCTCTGGGTCCGAGCTCCACACGCCTGTCCAGTCCCAGCTCCGTCCTCGGCTGCACCACCATTCTGGGAAGTTTTTCCACCTGCCTGACGCCGTCTCCCTGTGCAGGGTGGAAGGAGTCTGTCGGCTCCTGCTCTTCAAGGGCAAACCACTGAAAGGGACGCAGGTTAGAAGGAGGGGGCTGGGGGTCAAAGGCCAGGAAGGGGTGTGACCTTTGAAAGTAGATGGAGCTGTCAGGTGGCAGACGGATGGGTCTTGTGTGGCTGGGGCTGCCGTGGGTCCCCCAGCCCGGGGGCAGCACACGCAGGGCCTGGGCGACCATTCTGGAGGAAGCTACATGGTTCAGACTCGAGTCTGGGGTTCAGACCGCGTGACCTCTAGGTCCACATTAAGGTTGAAACTTTATGATGCTGAATTAAAACGGAAGAGCGACTCGAGCCCAAATGCGTGCTCAGAGATTCCGCACGCGGCTTCATCACCAAATCACTCCCTTTCTAATCTCACTCTCGCAATGCAAATGGGCTCACTAAATCTGGTTATCGGGAAACCTAATTTAATTTCACTGTCTGATGAAGATGACGTCTAGATGGGCTCTGTATTCTCCGCCAGCTTTATTGAACGTATTTTAATGTTAAGCGTCTTTGCATATTACATTTTCAGGTACTTCCAGGGGCTGCTCTCAGCTGAGAGTTTCATGTCTGAATGTGAACTCTGCAGTCCACCTCGAGGTCACCAGGGGAGCTCTGAGACCCCAGGAAAGTCATGTTAGCTGCCCAGGTGCAGGTTCCTCACTTGGAAACATCAGGCAGAGAAGACTGGTCTGCCTTGTGGGCTTGCTTCAAAGCCACAGACGGCAGAAAACTCCCAAACATAGATAAGGGAGGGTTACCATCCAATTGTTATGTCTAAGGAAGTTGCGCTCATATCCCTGACATTGGTGCAAAAACATTGCTGCGCTATGGTGACAAATCAATGCTTCTGCGGACCGAGACTTCTGCACCTGAAAATTATTTACTCCTGTATCTTGACACCCAGGAATATGGAAAATCACCTGGGGGCTTAAAGACCCTTAAAAAAACATTATGCACTTGTTTGATGAGTGCAAACCTACGTCTAGGCCACCTATTACCAACCAGAACCTGAGCTCCTCCATCTCGGACTTTTTTTATTTTCCATTTGAAAGCAATCGCTGTTTATTAACTGAGCAGATTACACAATAATCGTGGTAGGCACCGTCGTTCATCCTCCTAATTAGCCTGTTAATCTGGTCTTCCCTGTGCCGGCGTCGCCACCTTCCACAGAATGGGTGATTTTGTCTTCGTTCCGCCTCCCGGAGAAGGTGATCTGAAGGGCCATGCAGTGTTTGCTTCCTCGGAGCATTTTCCAGCAGTCGCTCTCCTGAACCAGACCGCTGCAGCCGGTGCACAGTCACCCAGGGGTCGGGCAGGCAGAGCTGCTGCCAAGGAACGCTCCTGCTGGCTTTGCGTGACCACGCCTGTGCGCCAGCTCACGGACTGGCCTCGGGGGCGGGCCCCGTGCACCACAGGGCGCACAGTCTGCAGCGCACCTGAGACCGTGCTGAGCTTCGCAAGGGCACCATCAATGATCTGGCGCAGGCAAAGAAGCTGCAGCTCCTTCAGACCGCCGGGCTCACGCCCCCAACGCTCCCATCAGGTGCAAGGCCAGGCTGGGGTCTGGGGCACAGACCAGCCGCTGGCTTTTCTTGCCGTCCCGGCCATTCAGATGGCAGCCCCGTGCTCTGCCTGTGATCTGCGGTAGGGCATAGCTCTCCCGAACCTCGGCGTCCTCCCTGCCTCTCGCAGCATGTGTTGGGGCACACTTCTTTCTCAGGCTGCTGGCCTCAGTTCTGCAAACCCCTTGCTCTCTCTTAAGGGTTTCCACACAGCACGAGCCTCCCTTTTCTCTCTTCCACACCCCCATGGCTCCAGCCAGAAAAGAGTCTCTTCCATCTCAATTCTAGAAGAAGGAGGGGAGCATTCATCTTGCTGGGCCCTGCTCAGGTGCGCTCCACGGCCAGGAACCCCAGGGCAGAACCAGCTGTGCCATGTGCGTGCGGGGTGGAGGGAGGGGGACAGGGCGGGCCTGGTGGTCCTCGGCGTCAGGACAGGGAGGCCGGAGGCTGAGAGGAGGAGCTGGACTTCGCGTGGGGTGCTGGGGAGCCAGTGAAGATGCTTCTCTCCCTGGGCCCCGGCGTGCTCCTGCCACGTTCCAGGACAGTCAGCGCCGTGTGCCAAGCTTGAACCGTGACTCACCGAAGGGTCTGAGGTCATTTGAAGGGGCTGTGACCACCATTTCCCAGACACAGCCGTTCAGTAGAATGGCAGGCGTGAGAGTTAATGTGTAGTAAAGGGAAGTATTAGCTCATAAATGGCTGCATATTATATAACATACACACACACAGGCGCACATCGTTTTATTGTGCGTTGCTTTATCGCACTTTGCAGATACTGCACTTTTCACAAATGGAAGGTTTGTGGCGACCCGAGTCTATTGCACCATCTCTCCGACAGCATGTGCTCACTGTGCGTCTCCCCGTCAGCACTTTTTGGCAATAAAGTACTTTTTAATGAAGTTTTGTACATGGTTTTTTAGATACAGTGCCATTGCACACTTAATAGACGGCAGTACAGTGTAAACGTAACCTTTATATTAACTGGGAAATCAAACAATTTGCGTGACTCACTTTACTGCAATGTTGGCCTTGTGGTGGTGGTCTGGGACTGGACCGCAACATGTCCAAGGCGTGCCTGTGTGTGTGTATGTACATGCACATGTGATTTGCATGTTCACTGACAAACACAGGGTATGAAATGTATTTTGTGTGCGAGTGACAGGCAGTAAACTCGATGACTTGCTGTAGCGGCTCTTGTCCAAGCCGAGGTCACTAGGGCCTGGAGGTGCCCCGTGTGCCCCGCCTGCCTAGTCTGCATACGTCCTCTGTGGCCTCCGCACCTGCTCCCGACTCCCTGCCGCCTCTGTCTTATCACCGAAATGCACGTTGAAAGTCTCTGTTTACTTGTCACCTCTCCCAGGCGGTGGGCGGTGAGTTCCCAGGGCAGGGCTCTGACGGGTCCAGCTTCCTGGCCATCCCCTGGGTGTCACGTCACTTAATTTTCACAGCGTGGCCTCACAGCCAGAGGAGAGAAGAGTGAAGCTTTGTGTGGGGAATGATTTGCCCAAGGTCAAACAGCTAATGAATGACAGAAGATACTTTAGATTTTCTGATTTAAGTTCTATCCACTCTGGCTGCCTCCCAGTTACCTCTACGGTAGAAATTGTCACTCTACAACAGAGTGTCTCGGCTTCAGCAACAGTGACATCGGGGCCAAATACATCTTGCTGTGGGTGGCTGTCCCTGGCTTTGGGATGTTACGTAGCATCACTGACTTCTACCTGCCACCTCCACCTCCCACCTCCGAGGTGTGACAACCGGCAGCATCTCCAGACATTGCAAAATGTCCCCCAGCAACAAAAGCCACTGCTCTATAATAACAGTTTTGCAAAATTGTTCTTAATGAAACTATGCTTGTTATGAAAGTTCTAATAGAATATAGGAAAAAAGTCGTGCTTTTATCCCTCTTCCCCAGCTCTGCCCCCAAAGGCTCCCAGTGACACCTGATTCTTGTGTATATTTTCAGAGATGGGTCACCCACACACAGCGACACACACTCTCCGTGTCTCTCCTGCGAAACCCAAGCTCTTCTGTTTCTATTTGTATCAAATCATTTGTCTTGGAGATTTTTTTTCACATCAGTATATATATAAAGGAACAAAACCAGGGCAAAGAATATTCATAACATCTGTGTTATTAAGAATTTAACCTATCACAAATGAAATTAAATACACTTAAATGACTTTTCAGCATCTTTGGAATTAATCATATGATTTTTCACTTTTGATCAATTAATATGGCAAGTTATGTTATTTGATTCTCCAAATATTGAACCATTGCTGAATTCCCCAAATAAGCTCTACTTTGTCATGTTGTGGGCTCTTTTATTTCATTGTTGGAGTCTGTTTTCTGATACTCGGGGTGTTTCCAGTACCTTCTACATGGATGTTCATAAGTGAGGTCAGTATCTTGTTTCTTGTGTTTTCTTTGTAGTGCTTTGGTTTCACTCTAATCCTGTCCTCATAAAAATAATCTGGAAGCTTCCTTCCTTTTCTCTGTTCTTGGGGGCTGTTCGAGCAGTACTGCAGTGCCTACTCTCAAGCATTCCCCAGATCCCGTCTCTGAAACTGCCCGGACCTCGTGCTTCTGGAGGGTTGTTCTTTCACTTGATAGTTTAATTATTTACTTTTGGTTGATTTGTCAGCTTAGATGGTATCTTTTGAGTCCAGTAATATGGAGACATTAGACTGTACTTTTTCCAATTTCTAGCTCCTCTCTCTTACCCTGTCACCCGTATTGGTTATATTATTTCTATGTTGTGATTCACAATATTTACCGTCTATTATATGGACATAATTCCCACGCTCATTTAGGACCTGAAACTGCAGTGAAGCACATTCAATCCTCACACCCATCCCTTTGTTGCAAATTATCTCCCTACTCGCCAGAATTATATTCCTAGAATCTTGATTGTTCTAAAATATCCGTCTCTTGCTCTGGTATCTGAATGCTTTCAGCTGAGAAAATAAAAAGTTATTTGAAGATTTCATAGCCGTGTTTTTTTTTTTTTTCTCCTGGAATTAAAGAATTCTTTGGAGAAAGCCGAGGCCAGTTAGGTTCTTATTTTTCCCTCTGCAAGTATCTTGGTGCGTCCTCCTGCGCGCTCCGAGCACTCGTTCGCGACTGTCGAACTCCAGTGGGTTTTTAGGCTACATCTTGGTACCGGTTGTTCTTTATCTTGCTCTTCCTTGGAATATGGTGGGGCTTTTTGGCTTAGATTCAAGTTTTATTTTATTTCAGAAAAAGTTTCTTGAATTTCATCTGTATCCTATAGTTTTCTCCTGTTCTTTAGGGACACAATTAGGGGCCTGTCAGATTTTTTTTTTTTTTTCCAGGTCTATTATTTCCTCTCTAGTCGTCTTAAACTCTCTGCTCGGTTCCATTTACTTTGTGTTGCTCTCTCCGTCATCTCTGCGTGCGCCTCCCGCCTTTCCCAGAGCGTTTGTCGGCTGTCGTGGTGCTTGCGAAGCGTGTTCATCTCGGTGAACATTTTCTCGGCTACGTCCCTGGTTCCGCCTCCGGTGCTCCTGCGCCGCACATGTCACAAGCTCTCTGCACTCGGATTCAGGTCTTTGCCCTTTCACCACGTCCTCTGAGTTCACGGGGACAGGACTCTCGAGCCTCTAGTGACACTTTTCCGACAACCCTTCATGGCCGTTTGCTTTCCTCGTTCCTTCCTTCCTTCCCTCCTGCGCTCCTGCCGTCTGCACCTGCCCTGCTCCCCTTGTGGGAACCAGTCACCTTGTTCGAGGTGAGCACTGTCGTAGGGTGACCCGCTCATCCGGGCTGCACGAGACTTTCCTGGGCATAGCAGGAAAATGTCCCATGACCCGGGAAGCCCCTCACTCCCGCAGATGGGAAGGCGGGTCCCAGGCACCATATGAGCCGCTCTGGGCCAGAGATTCTTTAGGGAGGGTCCAGGTGTGAGGCTGTGAGGCCATGTGTGATTGGGGAACAGGCAGAGGAGATGGGGTGCCTTAGGGCCCATTTCTTCTCTTTTTGTCTCTCCTCCCTCTCATAACTTGGACTTTTTCTCTTTTTTTTTTTTGATAGGAAAATTAGTTTTTATAGCATCAGTCTCCCTTCCTAAATTAAGAGCATCCATATGTTTTTTAATTTTTTTTTTTTTTTGGTACTTAAAATATGCCTGTTCTTACAACTCCCAAAGGCCTTTTTTTAAGGTTTTGATATTTACTATGGTTTTTATTTTTCTTTTTAACTTAAGCTATAAAAATCCCTACGATTCCCCCAGTGAATTGGGTGCCTCTGACGGAACACGGGGAGAGGTCAGGCTAAAGGGACTTGGCGTGTTTGGAAATCTTGGTTAAGAGCTCAGCATTCTGGCCCTCTGTCCTGCTTGCTCTAGTGTTTTAAGACCCAAGTGGAGATGACTTTAACCTTCTGCTTTTTCATAAGCAAGGAGGGGCCAGGGAAGGGGAAGTGGCCGGATGGGAGCGTGAGTGGAAGCCACGCCTTTGCTCCCGGGGGGAGAGGTGGGGCTCATGGTTGGTGGCCATATGGTGGAGGCCAAGTTATGGCAGAGAGGGTGACATTTAGATGGTGGCAATGATGCTAGTTACCCTGGTGTTGGGCGTGTTGAGGGTGAGAACAGTCAAATGGTAACATGCACCCCAGTGAAAACTGCTGCAATGTGCAAAGTGTTTCTGAGAATGTCAACAGTTGCCTGATTAAAAATCTTCACTAGGCCGGGCGTGGTGGCTCACGCCTGTAATCCTAGCACTCTGGGAGGCCGAGGTGGGCGGATCGTTTGAGCTCAGAAGTTCGAGACCAGCCTGAGCAAGAGCGAGACCCCACCTCTACTAAAAATAGAAAGAAATTATATGGACAGCTAAAAATATATATAGAAAAAATTAGCCGGGCATGGTGGCGCATGCCTGTAGTCCCAGCTACTCGGGAGGCTGAGACAGGAGGATCGCTTGAGCTCAGGAGTTTGAGGTTGCTGTGAGCTAGGCTGACGCCACGGCACTCACTCTAGCCTGGGCAACAAAGTGAGACTCTGTCTCAAAAAAAAAAAAAAAAAAAAAAAATCTTCACTGGTGGCTAATAAAGTCAAACAACTCAGGAAAAGCCTGGCTGTGGTTTGAATATTGTTTGTTGCAACCAAAACTCACGTGAGTTTCGTGGTGTTGTTGGGAGGTAGTGCATTTAGGAGGTCATTGTATTGTTAAGAGGATTAATTCCTTTCTCAAGAGAGCGAGCTCTCACTCTCCCAGGACTGGATCAGTTAGCACGAGAGCAGGCTGTTGTACAGTGAGGCCCCTGTCACGCTCCGTCCGTGTGGAGCCACCCACCGTGTCATGATGCACCGTGGGGCCCTTGCCAGGTGTGTCTGCTCGGTCTTGGACTTCCCAGCCTCCAGAACTGTGAGCCCAATAAACTTCTTTTCTTTATGAATTACCCGATCTCAGGAATTGTGTTATAGCAGCAATGAGTGGACTAAGACAGCCACCTCCGATGAAACCCCGTGACTGCGCAGGAGAGGATGAAGTGAAAGCAGCCGTCTGCCAAGGGCCCAAGCTGCAAGCAGCCCTCAGTGCATCACAGGACACCGAGGGCGCTGCGGGCGCTTGGGATGCCCTGATGCAGTTTAATTAGGAAAAGGGATTAACCTCCAGCGGGAATCCTGCCTTACACTGCTAATGAGCAGGTGGCCACAGCCATCCTTTATAAATCCTGTGCGAGGAATTAAGTGTGACTGCCTGGTTGAGTTGGCCCCATAGCTAATGAAACCGTAAAATATGTGATTGATTAGAGGAATGTTTGCAAAAGGTTAATTAGTTTGTTTTCTTTTCTAATCAACTATGGAGATCATAGAGTTGAGGAGAAAGCACCAGGCATGCGGCATCATTTCCCAGAGACTCTTGCTCAGGAAGACGCCACCTCAGAGAGCCCCAGATGCAGGTCCAGGTGGTCTCTCTGCTGTCTCCAGGGTGGGCCGCCATCAAGAATGGATGGGCTCCTAAAACCGGTGCATCTTACTATGTGTGGGGTTTTGTGAGGAATGATGGTGGGGCCCGTGTGATGTGTAGCTATTGCCCTCAGGGAACTCTCTAGAAGGTTCAGGGTCAATAGTGCAACTATGTGGAAAACAGACAATGCCTGCTCCCAGTGTTGGCCTAAGGATTCGTGATGACAAAACCCAAGGCCATGACAGTGCCATTGATCAAATGTTCATTTCGTGCCGGGAATGATGTCAAGAGCTTTGTACAGTAAGCAGCTCGCTCTGTCTGCACTTGCTCTGTGGTGAGTTCTGTTGTGGGTCCCGTTCTCTGGATGAGGACACTGCAGCGTCGAGAGGTTAGTGAGTTTACTGGAGTCAGCCTGAATCGGGTCCAGCGGGTCCGATGCGTGACCCACAGCGCAGGGGGCGCGACGTCTCCAGCCGTGCTGAAGGGAGGAACGGCTCGGAACACGCTGCTGCAGAGGGCCGCGCTGGGGGAAGCCAGGCGCTGGTGGGGGAACCACCCTCCCAGTCCCATGTGCTGCCCGTCCTCAGGTGTGGGTGGCGCAGGCGAGCCACGCTGCAACACAGGTCAGGGCAGCGCGGGGACGAGGGACCTCCTAGGTCAGCTTCTGCCCCTCAGAGAGAGCAGGAGCCACTCGGTTTCCATGCTGCCTTTCGGGGTGTCAGGGAGGGAGCGACACGGGACGATCCAGACAGCGGCACTGCAGCCGGTGTGTCCGAGGGGAGAAAGTCGGGGAGATTGAGGCACGAGCTGACCAAGCCCTGGGCTGGGAGTTCAAATCCTTTGTGGGACACAGCAGAGTGTCCACATAAAGACAAAAGCAAACACACAAACGGATGCATAGATGACATAGGAAAGACAGAAACACAGAGGAAATTATAAAAGGAAAGTCCACACGGCGCTGGCGGCTGGTTCTAGGTGGAGAGCAGTGGGTAGTGGCTCTGACCCGCGAGGTCCGAGAGGAGAACAGGTTACGATGACTCCTGTCCTTAATACGTGGGTCATCTGGCCACCGCAAGCTCTCCAGGAAGGACACAGGATGCCGGAAGGCAGAATAATTCAAGGGGGAAATAGTGATGATTCCGGCCCTGCTGGGGGTGACAGTGGGGTCTAACTAAATGCACCCCGGAGCTCCCGTGCAGGGGAGGGTCCCGCAGTCAGGAGGTCTCTGACCTAGGAGGCAGTTGAAATAATCAGGTCAAGAAGAGTGGCAGGTACAGACGGGCTGGTGGCGCCTGGTTCCACACTGCCCTGTCTCCTGTCCCCCCTTTTGCACATGTGACTGGTGACACAGAGAACGGTGAGAACCAAAGATTAGGATTATGCCAGAGACAGGGGGCTGAGGTCCCTGGAGGAATTAGAGTAGCCGCCAAAGCATCTCTCCACCCGAGAACAACAGGGACCTATTCCCACAGGTCTTGAGAGACAGTCCCCTGCAGTAGCCCAGACCTCGAATTCTGAGACCCCGTCGTCCACTGTCCAGGAGCAGAGCGGGGCTTTGCCAGGGCTGCTATGTCTGTGCATGTAACAGCCCCGGATCGCACCGGCCCGTGGGCGTGGAGGCTGCAGGGCGGTGCTGGGCGTGTTGTCCACAGAGAGCCTGGGCACAGCCCACAGCCCCTCTCACTCTCCACTCTCGTGACTCCTTCACTCTGCGCCACCCACAGACCACCGAGTCTCACACCCATCCCGGGCAGTGTCCTGCTCTACTTAAAGGGTGGGCTTTTTGTCCACACTTTTCTGTTACACATCTTACGATTCCCTGGATTTTAAGTTATCGGGAGTCTCACACGGCAGCACCCCGTGCAACACAACCATGGCTCCGTCAGTGTCCTTAGACCACGTCTTTGTGCACCTCACGCAGTTTGGGGGCTGTGCCGTGGAGTGTTTGGCGCCTGCATGAGGCAGGTCCTGCTGCCTGGATGCCCGTGCCAGGCCTGCCACGGGGCCCGTGGAGACGATGCTGTCTTGTTGAGAACCCATCTTTGTTCCTGTCCTTGGCGTGGAATGGGGTCACTTACACAAAGTGGCCACTTGTAGGGATGAGCAGCAGAAGTGGCCTTCACGGCTACACTGCAGCTTGCCAGAGAGGAGCATCCCCACGTGGCTAGGACGTCCCCTCTGTGGTTAGAACGTCCCCTCCATGGTCAGCACATCCCCTACGTGGCCAGCACATCCCCTCCGTGTCAGCATGCCAGGCCCTGGGAACGACCCAAAGGATGCCTGGGAACGACCCAAAGGATGCCTGGGCTCCCAGCTGCTCAGTGATATTCCAAAGTGTCACAACGATGTGGCTCTGGGGACCTGCTGTGTCTTCCAAGCCAGATCGTGATACACACGCTGGCCGAGGGCTTCCTTTCTCTGCACAGCCCAGGGCACGCCAGTTAAGGGGGTCTGCCCAGGCAGTGAGTTTGCCCGTCCGTGTCACAGCAGACGTGAGCTGGGGCCGTGACTGGCTCCGTGGGCGTGGTCTTGGCAGCCCTGTGTTCCAGCCCCCGTAACAGCCGGGTCCAGGTGGAGCACGTTCTCTTCGCGTGGCCGTGTTCAGAAGGGACAGGCTTGCAGCAGCTGGAGTCGCCATCGTAGACTGTGACACGTGTAATATGATGATATAATCGCTGTTTTCTGAATTCTAAAAGGGTTTTTCTCTCCGAGAAACCCTGCTGGGGTCTGATCCTCAGGTTACCACGCTGAGGGCCACGTCTGCCTTAGTGGGACACGGCAGGGGAGGTGGGACCCCTGGGCGCAGCGCCAGACACCCTGGAAGGCACCTTTGGCCACACATTCCAGCATCCCAGTAGCTCGTCTGGCTGAAGATTCTTAATTTACAATCCCTTTTAAATGTCATCATAGCTTCTGGGATGGGGAGGAGTGTCCGGAGCTGGATCTGTCAGGGTTCAGTAAGGAAAACAGAAACTGCTCGAGGATTTTCGAGAAGGACGTTTCACTCAGGAAATCAGATGTTTTCCAAACCCTCGGCCGTCGTTGCTGTGGATAATAACACAGCCTGGGCTTGACGTGAATGTCTTTTTCCCGCTATTCTCCCTTTCCACAATATTTATTGGCTATTCCTGGCTATTTATTTTTCCAGGTAGATTTGAGCATCTTTTTGTTAGGTTGCGGAAATGTTCTAATGATACTTTGATTGCAATGACATCAAACGGACACATTAACCTGGGGGAAGGTGGGCAGGGTTGGGCGGCAAGTTTGCGGGGGTCTGTAGACGACCCACAGGCGGCCAGCGCCGCGTACACCCCCGCTTCGCACCCCTGGGCCAGCCTGGGTCCCACTCCCAGCAGGTCCCTCTGCGCCAGCGTGAGCAGGTGCGAGCTCAGCCTGCAGAGCCTGGGACCTTGTGCAGTCCCTTTCCGGGGGCAGGTGCCACCCTGCAGGCCCCTCCCCCACGGCCTTCTTTTGTTTCCTGGACCTGGGGCGTGATAAGGAGGTTGGCCTGGGGTTCGTCTTATTTCGTGAAGGTCGTGGGGCACTCCTGAATGCTTTATGAGTGTCTCAGAAGCCAATGCCGGCAGCAGCCATGGCGACCGATGAAAAAGCTGGGAGCAGAGTCAGGTAAGCCGGGAGGTCCCCTGGCTGGTGGCTGGTAGACCCGGGACGTGGGCCTGGCCTGTGCGTTTCTGAGAACGCCGCCTGCTCCCTGCAGGAGAGCTTTGCACGGATTGCAGGGCCGCCGGGCGCTCAGCCTGGCTCTGTGGCGCACTCTGCCTGCACAGCCTCCCGCAGCGCCCGCCGCGGTCTCAGACTGAACCGCCGGAGTCCCCGCTTCCTCTGACGCTCGGCTGACATCCAGAAAGGGTCCACACCTCAGGGGCAGTGTCTGCTCAGCACATTAACACCCTGGCAAGGTTTACACCGGGAAACACCTCCCCACCCTGCCTCAGTTTCTTCTCCCAGAGCCGGTGAGGGCTGGGGCCCAGCAGTCGGCAGTGCTGGCCTTCTGGGACCTTCCGTCACGGAAGGTAACCGGGAAGCTGCCCTTTCCGAGGGAACTCCTTAGAGCTTTGGAGGGCACTTTTCTGTCTCTCCAGAAGAGAATTATTCACACATCTTCAAAACCCAATTTCCATCTCCTACCGATTTCTCCTCTTTCTCCAGGAGACTTTGATACGCCAGAGCTTTGAAGAAGAAAGCCGCCTGTTTCTCAGGGACAGGCTTTCTTAATCTGAGCTCTGTGTATATCTTCCGCGAGATATTCTTACACATTTTTGATCACTGCAGTGATGCTAAGTGTTCTGTCTAGCGAGCCTTCAGATTTTTATTAACTTTTCTTCTTTTCATTTTGAAGTAGGTATCAGATTGGGCGTGGGGAAGGAGGAGGGTGCTTTTCCTGGGACAAGATGAAGTTAACTTTGAGCAGACTCCTGCATTGATAAGCTCACAGCTAAAAAATTGGCTCCCAGTCCCCTGCAGTCTCCAATCATTGCCATGCAAATTCGAAAGGCGAGAGCCACGGGAGCCCAGCAGCTGGAGTCGGTCTGCATGGAAATGGGAACAGAAGCCACATTCCCGCACGTTAGACAGCCAGGTTCCCAGGCAGAGCAAAAGGGAAAATTCCCTTCCCTGTCAAAACTGTCAAATGACTCACCCAAGGGGGGATGGCAGCCTCTTAGCTCCTCTCTCTCCAATTACCTGCAGGGGCAGGAGGTCGGTTGTTCTGGACGCTGCCCACCTGTTCACTGCACACAGGGCTGACCCTGCCAGGGACAGATGCCCAGGCTGGCACAGGCCACCTCACCCCTTTCTGGGAAGGAGAAGGTGGAAGGGCAGAGTTCTGCACAGGTCTCCTCCGAGTTTCCCCTTCCCTGGCCCTTCTGGGAGCTTTGGGAGAGAGGAGGCTTCCGGGTTGCAGGATCTCGCCCCACGAAGACACGTGAGCTTTGGCTGATGTCATCCCATCAGCTCTGGCTTCTGCAGCCTCTTGACAGATGTAGCTCTGAGTTTGCTTTGTTTTTGAATTTCACATCATTAATATTTTTTCTTTCCAAACTTCCTGTCATCGAGAGTGTCTGGAGGTTCAGAGATTTGTCCCTGAGTCAATTTCTGGCATACGCACTATGATAGAGACTCTGAGAGTGGGGAGAGGCATTTGGTGTCACCTCATCCACTCCCTCAGCTCATAGGTCAGGACACCGAGAGCTGCAGAGAACATGGTCACGCCAAGGTCACCTGGGGACTCAGAGGCTAAGTTGCAGCTTTGTGGCAGGGCACGGAGAAGGGCCAGGCCGGTCCTTCTGATCTGCTCTCATCCATCCATCCAACAGCCTGGAGAGAGGTGCGGGCCCTGTGATGGGATATGGGCCAGGCGGAAGGCGCCAAACTGTATTCTTCCCTTTGGGGGTGCAAGAGCTTCAGGAGTGGGGATGAGTGAGGGTCACCACATTGGAAGCCACTGTTTGCTAGTGGGGTGAGCAGGGCTGTGCATGTGCTATAGGCACACACTGGTGGAGATGGGGTGCACACACTGGTGGAGATGGGGTGCACACACAGCTGATGGGGATGGGGTGTACACACACCTGGTGGAGATGGGGTGCACACACTGGTGGAGATGGGGTGCACACACAGCTGATGGGGATAGGGTGTACACACAGCTGATGGAGATGGGGTGTACACATAGCTGATGGGCATGGGGTGCACACACAGCTGATGGAGATGGGGTGCACACGCCTGATGGAGGTGGGGTGTACACACAGCTGATGGAGGTGGGGTGTACACACAGCTGATGGGGATGGGGTGTACACACAGCTGATGGGGACGGGGTGTACACACCTGATGGAGACGGGGTGCACACGCCTGATGGAGACGGGGTGCGCACACCTGATGGAGACGGGGTGCACACGCCTGATGGAGACGGGGTGTACACACAGCTGATGGAGATGGGGTGCACACGCCTGATGGAGGTGGGGTGCAATTAGAGATAAGTGCCATGTGGGTGGAATGGCCTAAGGGTGAAGGCTGGGCTGAGAAAAGTTAAAGAGGAGATGCCTTTGAGCTGGACCTCCGAGCAGGAGCGGACGTCCCGGCAGTGGCTAAGAGCAACCTAAACATCATTCTTACAAGTTAAAAATAGGGCTGATCTACAAACACAGAGTGGACGCTGTCAAAGATTGACTTACCTCACTGAATAGGGAGCCTGCAGGATAGGGAAACTACTCCAAGGAGAGTTTGGGGAACGGTGCTTAGATGGTGACGCGTGAGCTGAAATGAGCCTGTTCCGCGAGAGACAAAGCTGGTCGGTGTCCTCCAGGGCAGGGGAGTCTCAGCTGTGGGTTTCCTTCCTCGCCAGAGAGAGCAGCCTTTTGCATCTCTGCTCGGCCAAAATCCACAATCTGATGTGTAATTTCGGAGTCTGAGTCCTAATAAATAGCAAAGAGCGAGGCAAACAGGTGCACCCTCAAAGAACGAATGGCGCGTGTGTGGGCTGTGAGGAACGTACCCCAGGGTGGGGCCGAAAGTCATCCTTTGCATGTTTCCAAGGTTTGGATCATTTTTTTTTTAAATATAGGCAGCTCCGGAGTCAGGAGTCCTGTTCACATTCCGCCTTTGCCTCTGGCCTTGTGCGCCTGGGAACGTCCCTCCTCCCTGCGGGGGGCTTGGGCTCCTCCTCCAAGGGGATGGGGACAGTCACCCTGCACAGAGCACAGGTGTGCCCTGAAGACTGAATGAAGTCCACATATCAAGTGCCTGGTGCAGCCACAACTCAATAAGTGTCACCGATAACTATAACAGCATTTGAATATCAATGTAGGAAAGTCCCCAGCTCACAAAGACTAAATGGCTGCTGGGTTGGAGCCAAAGCTCCAGAGAAGACAATGACGGGAGAAGGGCCATCAAAGGCATCGATCCCCCTTTGTAGGATGAATCAATGAAAACTCCGGGCTGGCCGGGGAAGCCGCCCGAATCTCCACTTCAGAGGCTTGGACCTTGAGCCGGCCTGTGGGTGGCCTTCCTGCCACCCTGTCCCTCCTGGGCTTCTGCTCTGAGGGGGTCTTCATCCCGGGACACGTGGCTGCTCCTGCGTCCAGGGCATGAGAGCCCCCAGGGTGGGGCGTGTGGGACATTCTGGACTCAGAGGTGGCAGTCAGGTCCCGCGAGCGTTCCCTCGCCACCCTCCATGTTCCCACCTCCCCACGTGGCACTCGGGCCCCGATGTTCTCATCCCAGCCCCCGAGTCTCCGAGATGGGGAAGGCAGCGCCTGTCACAAGCAGCCCAGTGCCTCCCTGGATCCTGCCGCACCCCTGTGTGGGACTCACCTGAGGCCCTCAGGCTTGGGGACGCTGAGGTGGCTGCTGTGACGGCCGTGGCACCAGGCAGGGCTCTGCTCTCACCCTCGTGAGGAAACTCGCCTGTCCCCACCCGGCAGGGCCTCATCCCTTCAAGGTGGTGAAACTGTCCCCACAGGATTAACAAGAGTGACCCGCCAGGTTGCACGTGGATCGTGCTGCACTCTGGCCCCTTCCCTACGGCCGCCTGCTAACCCAGAGTCGCACAGCCTGACGGGGTCGCCCCTGCAGACAGGATCTCGGACGTCAGAATCGTAAGACTTTTGCTTTTAAAGTTTCTTAAGAAGTTTTTCAGCCCTTGAGTTCCAGTGGACGGCATGGCGGCTTCCCCCGGAGCTCAGGCTGCGTGGGAGTGTGAGGCAGGGCCTGCGCCTGGGGAGGGACAGCCAGAGAGCTCCCGCGTTTTCTGTATCTTTGAAAAAAAGAAATGAAGCAAACGTGGTTACACTGTGATCTAACAAGTTGCTGTGTGGCGGGTGCACGATTGCCTGCTCTATTATTGCTTTTCAATATTCTGAGGGTGAAGTATTTCATAGTCAAACATACAGATGGCAGGAAGCCCTTCCCCGGGACTGCAGTGAGGCCGCAGGTGAACAGGGTGAGGGACCAGCGCCTGGAAGGGAGTCGTGGCCACCTCCTGGAAGCCCTCACTGTCTCTGAAGCTCACGTCCTCATCTGCAGAGGGCGCGGGGGCACCGGCCGCTCTCTCTCGTGGGCTCGTTGAGATCGTGGACGCGTCCACTGACGATTGCACCTGGGGTCCGCCAGCGTCTGTGCTCTGTGCCGGGGCACTGAGTGGTGACCACGCATGCTCGCGCTGGTGGGGACAGAAGCACAGAGTGACCCGGAAGGGTGCACCAGCGCGTGGGCCAGCACTTTGCACGCTCTCAGAACACGTGCATCTGCCGGGTCTTCACTCTGAATTCAGGCCAGCGCTGCTTGTTCCGCTTCCCACTTTTTCCCGAGCCCCTCTGAGTGCTGACTTCTGCGGTTCCAATGTCCTCTTACGTAAAATAGGCTCTTTCTCTCCCCAAGCTTTCTTCTTTATGAATTTTTTAAAGTACATGGAGATCATCAAACAGTGGCTGCCCCTCCGGGCGGACAGATACAGAGCCTTGGACGTGCAGGCCCGGGCCTGGTTCTCCTGTTCCCTGGGCCCCAGGTCCCCCTGTGGAGTGAGGGGCACCAGGCGGTCCTGGTGTCTGCGGTCGGCTCCCGCCCTCGACAGCGTCAGTGTCAATCGTGGCACTAGCTGCTGATGCGTGACGGGGGCCCCCGGGGCCCTCTAAGGCAGAAGGCTCTTCTTCCCTGGACTGAACCTCCTCCAAGGAATCTTCTGGGCGTAAAGGTCTCTGAGCCAACCACGTGGATTCCAACTATGGCCAGATAAGCATCTAGAGAGTGTTCTGATCCTTCCTTCCTCCCTGATAAGGTTTTGGAAGTAATGAAGAAAGGCCCCCTAGAAAACGAGATAACAGTATTAAAGTGAGACGGGGAAGAACGGCCAGGCCTGCCTGGAGATGCTGGGGTGATCTGCAGGCAAATCCCTGCTTTTAATTGTCACTAAAGGGATTATGCGGTTCCCTCCCCGGCCGTGGAGAGCTGCGACTAGCAGGGCGTAATTAAAGTGCGTTCCAAAGCGAGACACCGCGGGCGCGGGTGGGCCTGGAGGACCGTCCTGGGATGCATCCCATTTGCGCTTTCTCCCGTGTCCTTATCAGAAGGCCAGAGACCAGGCTGGGACTCGGAGTAAGGAGTAATTAAAATACCTTTAATTGGAAGATTCCATAATGCAGCCGCGTAATTACCAGTCTGCTCCGCGGCCCTCCTGGCGGAGCCGTGGGAGAGAGGAGAGCGGCTCTTTGTTGGGAGAGGCTGTGGGAGATGGAAATGGAGCTCGGCTGTGGCTGTGTCCACACGCGAGGGCTCCAGGGGGCTGTCCCTGCATGGCGGGGGCAGGACGGCAGCCCGGGCACCCGCTCGGGCAGGACGCTAAGCCCAGGAAAGGAGAGGTGGCACCCAGGTGAGGAGCGGCGGCCAGTGATGGTAGGGACCAAGGCTGTGGGACGACTGTGTTAATTTCCCATCACTGCTGCAGGAAATTACCACACACGTCGTGGTTTGGAGCAACATAGATTCATTAACTTACAGTTTCGGAAGTCAAAGTGCAAAGTGGGTCTTCAGGGCTGCGATGCTTTAGTGGCTCTGGGGAGGGGGTCTCTTTTCCTGCCTTGTCCAGCTTCCAGAGGCCATCGAGTCCCGTGGTGGCAACCCCTGTGTCTCCAAAGCCGGCAGCCGCGCCCTCGCATCTCTCTGGCTGATTCTGCCTCCAGGGACACGTCTCCCCCTCACTTCCCTCCTGTGGGGACCCCACTTACCTCGGACCCACCCAGATGACCCAGGGTCACCTCCCCATCTCTAATTCCTTCTAACTTGTGCAGAGTTCTCTTTGCCATGCAAGGTGACACGTTCACAGGTTCTGGGGATTAGGACACGGAGATCTTTCCACGGCCACTCTTCTGCCCACCATGAGGACCAAGGAGGGGCCGGGAGTTACCATGTCACAGGGCCTGTGTTTAATGGGAGGAACAGAATCACCAGAGTTAGCTTGCTTCCTCCTTTTCTTCCTCCCTTCCCCCCTTCTTCCCTTCCCCTTCCCCTTCCCCTTCCCCCCTTCTTCCCTTCCCCTTCCCCTCCCTCCCTTTCTCCCTTCCTTCTTTCCTTCTTTCTTGATGAGGGTAAAATACTGTTAAAATATAAACTTAGGCACATTGAAATCCTAAAGCGTTCCTTTGAGAGGACAGCTGCTGGTGAAGCGGGTAGCCCCCGGCCCCAGGAGTTAGGGGGTCTCCGCAGGTGCCGGCAGGGAGAGCTTTTATGGGGTGGATGTGGAAGCAAAGAAAGCGTACGGTTGTTGAAGTGGAGCAGTGATTTTTATGGGAATTCTCCTGGGGTGGAAAGTTCCCGGTAGTATTAATAGAACTGATGCTTATTTGGCCACCTGCAGTTGGCTGAGCTTCAATTTTGTTTTGCTTATGTAAAAATCTGGAGTATTAGGGCAGCCTTAGTCTAACAGCTTCCTTTTTAATTATTTTAACAGTATATTACATATAACATAAAACTTATGATATTAGTCGTTTTAAAGTGGCTCAGTATAGAGACGTTAAGCTGTCACACATTCGCAAGGCCGTGCAGCCAGCAGCAGTGCCTGGGCTCAGAGCCTTTCGTGTCCCCGCTACGAGAAACGAGAAACCCACAGCCATCAGCAGTGGCTCCTCACTCCCCTTCCCAGCCTCGGGCACCGGCCGTCTGCCGCCGTCTCCGTGGACTTGCTCCTTCTGGATAGTTCACACAAACGGGTGGGACAACACGTGACCTCTCGTGCCGTCCGCCTCATGCCACTCAGCATGGTGTCCTCCAGGCTCGTCCACACGTAGCGAGTGTTAGGACTTCGTTCCTTTTCATGGGGGGAAATACCGTGTTCCACTGTCCACTGCACTGGGTGGCGAGCCACCGGGGCTGTGTCCGCGTTCAGGCCACTGTGAGTGACGCAGGGTGAACACCCCATTCGGGATCTGCTCACACAGCTGCTCTCACCTCTCCTGGGCACGTGCCTGGGCGTGGATAGTTGGTCACATGGTCGCTCTGCGGTTACAACACTGAGGCATCCTTGTCACACTGTCCAAATTGTCACACTGTCCACTGAGGGCCTGCTGCTGGGAACGTGGGCTGGAGTCCCTGCCGGCGTGCAGGGTTTCGGCCACGTGGTGCAGCTTGTGCTGACACCGCTGAGGGCACGAGCAGTTGCATCTCTGCAAAGCACATGGTCCAGCGAAGTGGCGCAGGAGCTCACCGGTCCCCACGCCATGCCCTGGTGGCCCGGCGCGCTGGGCCCCGGGAACCCCGTCTGCATAAGGAACTCAAACCTCGCCTGGCAGTGGCTTTCCAGCGACCGCCTGGCTCACTGGGTCCCATTTTGTCCTCAGTTTCTACATATTCTATCAGAGGTGACATGGCACAAATGACAGCATAGCAAAAACAAATCCTGCTCCTTTGGTACAAATTTAAAAAACAAAAACAAACAAACAAGAAAAAGGAAAAGCAAATACTACATCAGAATTTCCATCCTGAGAGATTAATTCTGAGGGAAAAACGCTCTGTTCCCCGGCTGCCAGTGGCTCCAAATAAAGACGGTGATTGAACTTATTCAAAGCAGTGAGAGGAGCGGCGGACCTGCCCACAAGACACCCAGAAAGACAGACAGACCGAGGACGCCTGGGCTCTGTAACCGAGAGGAAATCTGGTTGGGAGCGAGGAGTTGGCCTTAAGGGTCCTGACCACAGATCTACACCCCAGGAGGCACAGCGACGGCTCGGGGGGTGTCTGTGCTGCAGGGCTGCAGCGGGAGGGTCAGGAGGCCGAGAGACCCCACCGACAGAAGGGAACCTGTGATGCAGGCGTGTTGACACGTGATGCATTTGGACGTTTGTCTCCCCAAACCTCATGTTGAAATGTGACCCCCAGTGTTGGAGGTGGGGCCTGGCGGTGGTGTCTGGGTCATGGGGGCGGATCCCGCACGCATGGCGGTGCCTTGAGCGGTCATGAGTGAGAGTCCTCCCTCTGTTAGTTCTCGAGAGAGCCGGTTGTTAAAAAGAGCCTGGCACCTGCCACCACCACCCCCCACCCCCACCTTGCTTGCACTCTCACCTGTGACACCTGCGCCCCCTCCCCTCCCACCTGGATCGGAAGCTCCCCGAGACCCTCCCCGGGAGCAGAGGCTGGCGCCGCGCTTCCTGTCCAGCTACAGAACCCTGAGCCAAGTAAACTTCTCTGCATGAATCACCCAGCCTCAGGTGCTCCTTCATGGCAACCCCAAATGGACTGACACACGGCATGACAAATGACAATAGTCATAACGTCATCACAAGGGCAAGCATAATTAGAATCACAATGATGATGCTCTCTGACAGTCCTTGTTTATTTTATTCCAGGGGCTGTGTTGACGTGTCACGTGGTGATAACACGACATTTGCAAAATCCTGGAGAACAGCTTTTGTCCACCGAAAAGAGGATTCAGGAGCCACTTAGGAACTTACATTTTTAAAATTATTATTTGATTTATTAAAATCACACGTTAAAAAATAACTTCTTTATCCCTTTGGATTCAACTTTGATTAATGTTTGATCCCAATTATAAACTTAGATCATTAAATTCCCTTAAGTATTTTAAATGAAATTAATATATGTAATATATTTGATTTTCTTTTTTTTTTTGTATTTCAATTGTCTGACTAGCAAACAAAGCTGCCAAGCATTTAAACAGTGCTTGTGAATCCAATAAGTTAAGCTAACAAATACGGAATATCTTTAATTCTCTGGGTTTTAATATACTTTGTGAACTTGTAACATTTTCTCATTCCTTTTAAGATAATCTTTTTTTTTAAGACTGGAGAATAATATTAAAGAGCACAATCAAAAGTGCAGGGCCTGCTGGCCAGGTGTGGTGGCTCACGCCTGTAATCCCAGCACTCTGGGAGGCTGAGGCGGGAGGATCACTTGAGGTCAGGAGTTCAAGACCAGCCTGAGCAAGAGCAAGACCCCGTCTCTACAAAAACTAGAAAAATTAGCTGGGCATGGTGGCGCATACCTGCAGTCCCAGCTACTCAGGAGGCTGAGGCAGGAGGTTCTCTTGAGCCCAGGAGTTTGAGGTTGCTGTGAGCTGTGATGACGCCACTGCACTACAGCCTGGGTGACAGAGTGAGACTGTCTCACACACACACAAAAGTAATAATGATAATGAATAAAATAAAGTGTAGGGCTCGGATGAATGAATGAGTGATTTGTAAAGAAAACACACTCATGTTACCAACACCAAGATCAAAATAACGCAGGAGCCTCCCTCACGGATGTCCCAGCCACTGTACCCCAGTCACTGCTGTCTTCACTTGTACCACCACAGACTCTTTCCCTAAATTTATGGAAATAGTGTCATTCAGCCAGTACTCTTCCAAGTCTGGCTTCTTTCAGGTAATAGCGTTGTGGACTGCAAGAGGCCAATCATGGCTGTAGGACTGATGACAGCCACAGGCCCCCTCAGACAGCTCTCGGGGCTGCCACTTTGTCACGAGGCAGTGCGATGTAATTTGGTCTCCCTTCAGCCTCACAAAGGGGGAAGCAAGGGCTGTCCTGGCAGGGGTTGAGAGGCTGCTCCCAGGTCGCTGGGATAAGACACCAGGGAGGGGCTGAAGTGGCCCCACCCAGCCAAAACGTCTGCTATGGGGGAGGGGCCACCTGCATTAACAGCCTGGCTGTTGGAGTGGGTTTCACTCTTCTCCCCCTCCCCCTGCCAGAGGTCTCCTTCCAGTGTCTGACACAGGCAGTAGCCCGGACTAGATGAGCTCACCAGCAATGGAGCCATGGGCTGGGAGCTTCCCGTGAATTCTGTTCCGTGAATGCACTGGGACTTGGATGTACACTGTACTCCCCTCTCTGTGCTGCCCACGAGGGCTCCGTCACCTCCCAAGATGAGTTCACGTGTCTGCCCTTGTGCCCCCAGGCAGCACGATCCAGTCCTGGGGATATGGGATCCAGCCTTTGGGCCTGTCCTCTGATCCCCCAGGTTCAATCCCCGACCCTGTCAGAGAGAAGCATGCTGTTCCCGAGGTGCACGTGGCGTACTTATGTCCCTCCACTTTGGGGTCGCTCTGCTGGGGCAGCCAGGCAGCAGCACCAGGGCAGGCTGGCAGGCAGGGAGCTCACAGTGCAAGCACCTCTTGGTCCACCGCAGGTCTTTCAGAGGAAAGCTGTGTGCCTGCTCTCTGTGCCAGCTTGTGTAGTGGATGTGTCAACACAGGGGAAGCAGCCACTCCCAGGGCCCCCGCTCAGTCACCCTGGGGTGCCCGTGCCGACGCACGTGGGAACTGCCCTGGCTGTGTTGGCAGCTGTGGGCAAAGGAGGGGAGGAGGAGGAGAAGAGTCTGAATGGAAGAGAGCTGGCACTCTGGTCCTTCTCACAATTTTAAATGTAATCTATATGTGTATTTATCTTTAAGGTGTCTTTATTTGGTAGCACATATCTGAGTTTTGTTTTATCATTCAATCTGACACTTTGTCCTTTTTGTTTGACATAACTGATGAAATATTTTAAAATTTAACTAATTTAGCTATATACTACTTAGTTTTCCATTTGTTCTTTGTTTCTTATTTTTACTTTTCACATTCTTTTCAATGTGTGATAATGATAAGTCATCATCGTTGTTCCTACCTCTATTTACTTTTAGCTGCCCATTCTTTATCATTCTTTCATGGGTTACACCGGGGTTTAATGCATTCGAGAGGCTGTCTCAAATGTGTGTTTCTACCATTTCCACATCAATGCAAAGACCTAACATGACAGGCTGGAGACAAACACATACATGTATGTGAACAGTTTGCTCCATGATCAAACATTTTTCTCAGCGTCTCCTTTCCTGTCTGTGGTTCACAGATGAGGCTTCAGGCGTGAGCGGCTGCCGGCTACCAGAGGCACTCCTGCTCATGAGTTCTTAACGAATGGCTCATCTGATCCTCTCATTATTATGTCTAGAAGACGGGCTTAATTGTCCTTGTTAAACCGAGAGGGCACCACTCAAACAACATGCTGAAACCAAAACAGCTGAATGTATTTCTTGCTAACTATGGAAGAGATGTGCTTCTAGGAGACTGTCTCCCTGAAAGCAACAAACTGCTCGTGGATTTCAGACTTGTGGCAGAGGGCGTCTTCAGGGACTGGTGACCTTGGCCCTGGATGCTTGCTTAGTGGAATGGCTGTCACTCAGAAGTGTGGTTACTGATAGAAATTGAACTCAAGTGATCAGGACAGGTTCAAATTCAGTTTTGGTGATTACTCATTGCCATGGCTAAAGAGCAATCAGTCCTCTCTTTTCTTGGATTTGTTCTTGAATTTTGGAAAAAATAGAGGAATTTTTGTTCTCATTTTCATTACATGCTTGAGAAAACTGAGGTTCAGACAGGTGAGTAACTGTCCTAGGATCACACGTTTGCTGAGAGGCATATTAAGGTTCAACCTCAGGTCTATGCAAAGGCCATGCTTTTGTTGATATACTACTGTTACAATGAGCAGTAGTGTTAGCATTAATAGTGATAGTCATAGTAATGGTGGTAGTATTTTGGTTCACGAGTTCATAAAGAGTTGTTAATCATCCTCCTCAGTTCTCAGTCCATTGTCACCGTTATTCCCTACAAGAACTCTCTCACTGTTTTATTTTGTTTTTCCTTTTTCAGGAGTCCTGACTCCCATTCTCCCCCTTCCCATATGACAGAGTTGCTCTTTTTAGTGTATTTTTATCTGTCCTTAAGTATTTGTGCAAAGAAAAACTCTAATTTTTCAAGGGATATGTGTTCATCTTAAATTTCCACACGTTATTGTGCCACAGATCTCATTTGTTTCCTATTTTTTTTCCCACCCAACACTATTTTAAAAATGCACTGACATTTCTGCATGACCCTCTAAGCTTTCCTTCGCAGCAGGCATCTGCCACAGCTTACCTGTTCCACTCCTCTTGGCGTGGACACCTGGGTAGCCTCTGGCTCCTTCTCCACAGACACACTGCAAAGTCCTCACACTTGGAGTGTCACCCGCGAGTGGGACTGCTGGGCCATAGGAGACCCCACAGTTCGCTTCACTTGGTACAGGCAATTCACTCTCCATGCTAGCGTGGCAACTCGATTGCCATCAGCAGCGCATGAGGGTTTCACTTCGCCACACCCCCACCATGTTTATACTCTTGCAAGTGTTGCCAATCACACAGATGGGTGCAAAATGCAGTCTCATTGGGGGAAGCTGCACCTCTGCGGCCCCAGTGAAGTGGTGCATCTCGGGTCACTCAGCAGCCGTTTAAGTTTCCTCTCCTGTGAATGCCTATGACTATACCTCGCCCGGTTGTAAGGTCCATTGTCTTTATCTTGTTGGCTTTCAAAAATTCCTTGCATATTCTGGATGTCAATTTCTTGTTGGTTTTTTTTAAGATGCAGACTCTCCCCCGCCCCTGCCTGCTCCCTGCCTCTGGAATCTGCCTCTCATCTGTTTATTTAATGACGCTCCTCTACCTCAAACCCAAATTATTAATGTTCTTATGCAGAAATCCATGTTTTTCCACCTTAGACTTTGCACGTTTTGGGCATTATATAAGAAGCACATATTCAATTCAAGATTAAAAGTTTTCTCCAACAATGTATTCTATTAACTTTATTGTTATTCCTTTTGCATTTAGGTTTTCAAGCAATCTAGAGATCATTTGCTTAGCTGTGAGGGAGAGTTCCAATTTTCTTTTCACCCACGAGGTGAGCCAGTCGTACTCAACCCCATCTATTAAGAAGCCTGTTCCTGTCTCACTGAAGTGTGCTGTCGTGGCTCTCAGAAAGCAGGTCCCTAAATATGCATGGGTCTGGTGTTGAGCTTTCTGTCTTCTTCCACTTATGAATTTAATATTTCTACACCCAAATTACTCTTTGTTTTAAGAAGTAGTATTTTGTGGAACATTTTCATACCTTATAAGCCAGGTCCCCTTTCATCCTCCCGTTTTCTGAAATTATTTTTTGCACAAACCTTTATTCTTTCATAGATGTCAGAATAAGATTGTTGGAGTCTTAAAAAAATTACTCCTGAAAAATTTTATTGGAATCTTATAAAAGTATCACTTTTGGGGAAAATTGCCATCTCTTCAAATGTTAAGCTATCCCGTTATTGGATATGGTATGTTTTCCCTTTATGCTAATCTTTCTTTATACCCTTTAATGAATTTTAAAGCTTTCTCTATAAAGGTCTCATGAATTCTTTGTTAGATTTACTCTTAGATACATTGTATTTTGTCTTGCTATTGTAAATGGCATATTGTTTTATTTTTATATGCGTTAGTTCAAAATCACCAGTGTGGAGAAACACCATTGTATGGTTGGTACCACACCTCCCAATTTTTGTAGAGCTCTTTTTAAGGCAAAAATTTTGTCTATTGATTCTGGTGAGTTTTCTCTTTAGGTGATCATATCATCTGCCAGCAAGGACAGGCTTGACTCTTCTTGAATACTTCCACCCGGTGTTGGCCCTTCTCTCTTCTTGTGTAGCTATTTCCCTGTTTGGATTCTGTGTTTTGCAAATTTGCATCTTCTCCTCATTTCATTGATTAGATTTGCCAGAGGTTTGTATACTTTGCTAATCTTTTAAGGAAATAGCTTTTAGTTCTGCTAGTCTTTCCTATTTCATTGATTTCTGTCCTTATCTATTTTATTTCCTTATTTTTCTCCCTTCGGGTTGCTTTTGTTTCTCCTTTTGCTTTCTGCTTGAATTGAATGCTTTGCTCAATTTTTTTCATTTTTCTTACTTTCTGATAAATATATTTAAACACACACAGCCAACACCGTGGCATGGTCCCATTATTTTCTAATCTTCTTATGCTTTACTCTCTGTCCTGAAGTCTTTTCAGCAGGGTGATATTTCAGTTTTTGCACACATGGTATTTTGTTTATGTTAATCATTTTTTGTTATTGATTTCTGATTTTATCGCACCATGCGGGGGGAGTACATGACCCCGGATGGCCTGGGCCGGATGCGTCGACCCAGGGCTCACTGCCTGTCTCGGCGGCGGTGAAAGCTCCCTCCACGCACACGTATAAGGGATTTTTATTAATCTTGTCAATCAAATTTTATATGTATTTATGCTTTTTTGTTTTTGACTTTTTTTTTGTCCCTCTAATCTGCCAGTTTCTAATAGGGCTTTGTGAAGATCTCGGGCAATAAATTTTGTTGTCTTTATTTTGTCTCATAATTCTGTCAGCGGCTACGTTATATATTGTGACGGGATATTTGAAAGGGCATGTATATTCATAGCCGCTACGTCTTCCTGATCTAGCGTTCTGTTTGTTGGTGTGTAACACTGCTCTATGTCATTAAGATGTTTTTCACCTTAAAATCTGGTTAGTCCAATAATGAAAAGTCTAACCTTGTATTTGAAAGAAATTTCTTACGGAAACAACCTTTGCAAACTATCTACATGCCTTCCTTTTAATGATTTCATTCATGAATTTACATAAATTTCCATATCCAATTTTATTTCTCATTATAAATCAATACATCAGAATTCTGGAGATTCTGCTCTTTGTGTGCCCAGAGTTAGTGTTCAGGGACCCAGGTCTGACCCACGACGAGGGCTCAACTCAGGCACACCTGTCTGGCACACCTGGCTGTCCTCTCCCAGTGCTACGTGACGCAGGTCTCTTCTTCAACCTGCCTGCCTGCCTTCATTTTTACCTTTGTTCCTTCTCTGAATTGTAACATGGATGCACAGTAAAGTCACAAACATGTGTACAGGTTGATACACAAGTAAGCAGGGTCTCAGACCAGCACCCAGGCCATGAAGTGTCACAGAATGTCACCAGCCGCCTCGTCCCCCAGGCACCTTCTACAGTCAGTCCTCTCACCCCCTCCAGGTAGCAACCACCTTGACCTTCGTGAAACCCATTTCTTTGCTTTGCTTGATGGTTTTACCACTTGTTCAGTTCAGTTTATGCTGCTTCATACACTGAAATCATACGTGAATTTCACAGGACCGGCGTCATACCTATCCAGTTGTACTTACAGTTATGTTTTGGAGTTTCATCCATACTTTGGGACTTACTTGTACTTCACCAATTTCAAGCACATCTAGCAGTTCCTTGTGTGGCTGTAGCACAGCTCACTTCTCCATCGTTCAGTGGATGGGCTCTGTGGACTGTTGCGTGTTCTGGGCAAGGATAGGCCGGGCTGCCATGAACAGTCCCACACGTGTGTCTTGGTAGGTGTGCCAACAAGGTTTTCTAGAGTTCGTACTTAGTAGCGGGATTGCTGGCTTACAGACTATGCTCTAGGGACCTGCAACTTGACTAGGTAAAAGTCAATGTGTCCCAGGGTTGACATTGCAATTGTGTCTCCCACCACTCGGGTTTGTGAGCTGTCGTTGTTCCACCATTGTGATGACATTGGTATTGCCAGGTGTTTATTACAGGATCGATCAGCTTACTCACGCATTTGCATACTTATTTCTCAATCTAGTGCATAGGTGTTGGCATGGCTTTATTTTGCATTTCCCTGATTAGTTTGTCAGTCATTTTGATCCTGTCTTTCAAAATAGATATTCCTGTATTTTGTCCACATTTTGAGGGGATGTTTCTCTTTTTGTTGATTTTTATGAGGTTTTTTTTAATGCTTTGGATATGAGCTTTATGTTTTGGCTATAGGTACTGGAAATACTTTCTCCTACTCTGTGTCTTGTTTTTCACTCTTGTGTACTGTCTTTTGATGACTGTAGTCAAATGCATCAACTTTTTTTTGTGCCTAAGAAAATCTTATCTTACCCTAGCATTAAATAATAGATTAGCTTGATATGACAGTCTGGGCATAATTTTTCCCTTAATGTTAAAAGGCCAACAAGCCTCCTCTCCGGGTCGGGCGTGGCTGTGTGTGTGCTGGGACCAGGGAGCAGCAGGAAGGACGCTGGTGCCGCCTGCGGGAGAAGCCGTGGTGCGCAGGGGCCTCCCCTCCGAGTCGGGGAGCAGCCGTTGGGCAGGCTCCCTGGAAGCCAGTTTTGCATCGTCTGCACTCTGCTCTCTGTGTGCGCATGCACACACACACACAGGCACACACACACACACAGGCACACACACACACAGGTACATCCAACCCCGCTTATCACTGCATTTTTTACTTAAAACAGCCCCAGGCCCCATGTCTAGAAGAGAGCCTCTAACCTGGGTACCCTCTGCCCTCTGACGGCCCCCCTCTGTGCTCCAGCACTCCAAGCTGCACACGTGTGCCCACGTGCCATGCCCTTTCACACATCTTTGTCTTTGTCCAGGCTGTCCACTCAGCCCGCACTTCCTCTCCAGCTGTGCACACCCGGCAAACTCCTATTCACGTCACAGAACCCAGTTCCCACGCTCCCTCCTTGGGAGTCTTCTTGGACCCAGAGAGGCAGAGTTCATAAGTCCCTCCCCGGCCCCGGGGGAAGCCTGATTCCACATTGCCCCACTGAGGCCCCACGGCCCTCCCGCCAGCGCCACGCTGTTCCGCCCGGAACCCCGGAGCCATCGGTGAGGGCCGGCTGGTGCCGGGGGCGCAAAGCAAGGACGCTTCACTCTGAGACCGAGCCTGACATTTATTTTTCTCCAAGAGACTCCCCAGTCTTGACTTTGCGGAGAGGAAAAGCAAATAGTGAGGCAGGGAGGATTTGCTACATATTTATTTATCCCCCTTTAAATCTCAACACTGCAAAAGAAGGTGTTTATTTTAAAATTTAAATTGTCGTTGGCAGAGCCTTGCAGTGACTCACTTAATCACCGGCCCGAAGACCGCCTGGTTTCCCGTGTGTCCGCAGCCCGGGTCACGTGCCCCGATAGTTGAGATTTCCCGCCGGTGACTGGTGATGGTCTGGCTGTGGGGACACCACGGCCACATACCTGCGTCTGGGCGGTTGCAAAATAACTAAAACTTCCCCCAAATGCACAAAATAAAAAGGAACTCCTTTCTCACTTCCTGCCTGTGTGGGTGGCCCTGTTACAAATCCACGGCCCCTGCAGCCCGTCGTCTCCCCAGCAAAGAAATCCCACAGCCCCGGGGTCTGGGCTGGGCAAGACTGTGCCCAGAAGGGACTCCAGGGCTCTCGGAAAATGTCACTGATGTCTCCTGGTTCCACGTCTGCCCGGCTTCCCTCCTTCCACGCCATCCTTCGTGTAACTACCAGAACTATCCGGAAGGCCGGTCTGTAGCGTCCACCCTGCTGGACACCCGGGTGTGGCCCCTCCGGCCTGCAGGAGAAGCTCAGACCTCCATGCCCAGTCCCTCCCGGCCATCCCTGCCCCCTGCCCCCCGTGCCCTCAGCCAGATGGAACTGCTTGGCGCATCTCTAATCGTCTGCGGTGGTGGAATAGTTTTTTCTGTCCATTACGGACAGTATTTTGAAAATTACAGCAAAAACTAAATTACTCCAAAAATGAAATCAAAAGGCCTACAAAATACAGAATCCACTTTTTTATTATTAATTTCAACAGACATGAAATTACTCTGTCAATTTTCTAAAAACAATTCTGAACACTTGCTCTCAATTTTCGCTCTCATCTCAGCACGGGCTGCAGCAGCCGGTGTGGGTGCCGGCGCAGCCCGCGGCCCTCGGGAGAAGCTCTGACCCCGAGCTCCCCGAAGGCCCCTGCGCTCCTGCTGCGCCCTCTGCGGAGCCCCCCACCCCACCGAGGCAGCTCCCACTCCCTTCCCTGACTCCACGTAGGAGCTCCGCTCCCCCAAACACCTCCCTGCACCCCCTTGTCCAAGGCAGCGTCCTCTTTGCTTGTCCCACGATTGCTGGGCCTCTGCCCGACCCTCGCACTGCCGGGTCGCCGGCTGCGCCAGCGTGCTTCTCAAGGGACGGGCGTGTGCAATCCGATGTGGGAATGTCACGATGCTGCTCCTGCGAGTGTGGGCCTCGCGTTCCAGGTGAGTTCGACCAGCTGGGTTTAAAGCGCACTCTGCAGGTGAGTTCTTCCACGGCGTGGCCTGGGGAAGAACACAGCTCTGGCGCCACAGGATCCACGAGGCGATTCACAAAGACACGGGCACAGCATCCTTGCAGGCCAGCGGCTGGTGTCCGTTTGCCGACTCTGATGAGGAGCATTAATGCAATGTCCCTGGCAGTGGTGGCTGTTTGCAGGTGGATAACTGTGATCCACTGCGGAGAATGTAGGTGGACGTGTAGAAGACGTCAGAAAGGCCCAGGTTAAACGTATAGAGATGAAAACTGCAACGTGTGAGATCAACATCACACTGGGGGGGATGAAGGGCAGGTTGGGCGTCGCGGGAGAGTGCGGCAGTCAGCGCGAAGGCTGCGGTAGAAATGGCCCGCATGAAACACGGGGAGAACCGAGTGGACTTTGGGCACCCGTGGAGGTCGAGTGGTTCGCTGCTCGGTAGGTAGACGGCGCTTTGTTCACCCACCCAGCAGCTGGCGGACGTTTGGGCCGTTTCCAGCGCCGGCTGGGACAGAGAAAGCAGCTGGCAGGGTTCTGGCTCATCTCTGCGCAGACATGTGTCTGCGCTTCTCGGAGTGGATGCCGAGGTGTGGAATTGCCGGGTTTATTGCGAACTTATGTTTAACGTCTTAAGAAATTGCTGGAACTATTTCCCCACCGGTAATACCTGAGGGTCCCAGCTTCTCCCTCCTTACCCACACCTGTTATTGCCTCTCTTTGTGATTGAAGCCATTCTAGTGGGTGTGAAATGGCATCTCGCTGGGGTTTTAATTTGCATTTTTAAAATGCGTAATGATTATGAACCTCCTTTCATGTGCTTAAAGCCATGTGCATGTCTTCATGGGCGTGGTGTCCATCCAAATGTTTGCTTTAGGTTTTTATTTTTTCTTTCTTTGTTTCTTTCCCTCTCTCTCTCTCTCTCTCTCTCTCTCTTTCCTTCTTTTTGTTCTTTTTATAGATTGGGTTGCTTGTCCTCTTATTTTTGAGTTGTAAAAATTCTTTGTATACTCCTGATACAAATCCATTGCCAAATATATGATTTGCATATATTCTCTCCAGTCTTTGTTTTGTCTTCATTTTCTTAGTGGTCTCTTTTGAAGAACAACATTCTTAATTTTGAAGGAACCCAATTTATCAAATTCTTTTTTGGAGCATGCTTTGGGTATCATATTTAAGAAATTTTGTCCTAATCAGAGATCAAAAAGATTTTCTCCTATGTTTTATTCCAGAAGTTTTAAAGTTGCAATGACTACTTCTAGACCTTTATCACATTGTGAGTTAATTTTTGCATGTGGTGTGAGGCAAAGGCCTGAGTCCTCCTCCCCTTCTCCATCCTCTTCCTCTTTCTCCATCTCTTCTTCCTCATCGACTTCCTCCTCTTCCTCCTCCTTCATATGGATCTCCTATTGTTTCAGCATCATTTATTGGGAAAAAAACTATCCTTTTTCCATTCAATTGTCTTGGCAGCTTTGTTGAACATCAATTGAGCGTAAGTGTCAGGATTTATTTCCAGACTCTCCATTCTGTCCTGTTGGTCCGTGTGGCTGTCCTGATGCTAGAGTCACATGTTCTTGGTTACAGTAGCCTTAAAGTAGTTTTGAAATTGGGAAGTGTGAGTCTTCCAACCTTGTTCTTCTTTTTCATAATACTCTTGCTATTCTGTGACCTTTCCATTGGGATCTACATATTGAGATCAAGGCATCATAGTAGTAAAAAAGCCGCTGGCATTGTGAGTTTGCATTGGGTCTACGAATCCATGTGGGGGAGAATGACCATCTTAACAATGTTGAGTCTCCTAATCCATGAATATGGATTGTCTTTTTATTTATTAAGATCTTTAATTTACCTCAGCAGTGCTTTATAATTTTGTGTAATTTTATATAATTTATATTTATATATAATTTTATATAATTTATAAGTACTAGACTACAAGTCTAGTACTTTTTTATTACATTTATTCCTAGGTATTTTATTCTTTTTGATGCTATTTTGAATGGAATTTATTTTTTAAAATTTTAGTTTTAGTTAGCTCATTAGTCATGTAGAAATGCAGTAATTTCTGTGTAAGGAAATTGTATCCTGTGACCTTGCAGAACCAATTTACTCTATTGGATTTTTGATGTTCCTTAGGATTCTCTCCTATACAGAGAATCATATTGTCTATGAATTAAATGCATAAAGCAAAAATTGGCAAAACTAAAGGGAGATATATACTCAAAATCATACGTGGAGATGTTCACACTCATCTTTCAGTGTGATAGAACCAACAGACACAAAATCATTAAGGATACAGGAGATCCAAAAACACTCTATCAATTGATAGATCTAATTGACATTTATAAAGCTCTATGTTCAACAACTGCAGAATTCGCATTCTTTTCCTGTGCATGTGGAAAGCTCAGCATGACAGAATGATCATACGCTATGGCACAAAATAAGTTTCAGTAAATTCTGTGTCATTGAAATTATAAGTAGTATGTTCCCTGGCCACAGTAAAATGTGACAGAAAGGAAGACTTTACACATTTTATTATGCCAGCAAAACCTGATAAAGACACCACAATTAAATTAGAAACAAATAATAACAAAATACCCACATAGTTAGCAATTAAAGTCACACTTGTAAATAACCCTTGAGTTAAAGAAGATGTCATAATGAAAATTAGAAAATATTTTGAACTGAATGAAAATGAAAGCACAACATATCAAAATCCATGAGCTTAAACAATGTTCAGGAAAAAATTTATAAATTTAAGTGCATAATTAGGAGGGGAGAAAGTTTTATTTTATTTATTTTAATTTTTTTACTTAACTCTAATTCCATAACAGATTAGAAAGAAAGTTTTAAAGTTAATGGTCTACCTTAAGAAGCTAGAAAAAGGAGAGCCCATTAATCCCAAAGAAAGCAGAATAATAAAAATAATAAACATTGGAGCAGAATTAAATGAAATAGAAAACCTGCAATTAATAAATTAATGAAGTAAACAAAGGTTCTCTGAAAAGGCTAATAAAATTGGTCAAGGCTGAGCAAGACAGATAATGAAGAACACACAGGCACAAGCGCACACACACAAGCACACACACAAGCACACATACAAGCACGCACACAAGCACACACACAAGCACACACACAAGCACACACACAAGCACGCATACACGCACAGACACACATACCCCCCACCCACACACACATGGAGCGTGGGGTGCAGGAGGGAAAATCCACAAATAGCCACCATCAGCATGAAAGAGAGGACATTACTAAAGGCTCTGCACATCTTAAATGGATATTATAAAAATCTTCATGCCAGGACTTTTTACAACTTAGCTTTAATGGACAAATTTCTCAAAAAATCATAACTTACCAAAACATGAAGAAATAGAAAATCAGAACAGTGCTATATCTATTAATACACTGAATTGATAATTAAATACCCTTTACAACAAAAATTGGAGGCCCTGGCAGCTTAAGTGATGAATTGAACATTAAAGTAAGAAGCATTACTAATCTCACATGCTCTATTTCAAAAAATAGAGGGAAAGGGAATATTTATTTTCAGATCATTTCATGATGCTGGCATATGAAAATAAGGAAAATAAAATTACAGCCCAATATCCCTTATCAACATAGACACAAAGATCCAAAGCAGGGCGTTAGCAAGTAGAATGCAGTGATATTAAAAAGTATAATATGCATTGCTAAACAGGTTTATTTCTGGGGCTGCAAAGTTTGCTTAACATTCTGAAATCAATCGGCGTGATCCATCACTGTGGGGCCCTCAGTCCCCTCCTCTTTCTTCCTGTGTCCTGACCCAAAATCTCAGAGGGCCTCGGCTGCTCCGTGACCCAGCCACGTGCAGGTTTTCCCAGCAGGCGTGAACTCACTCAAACCTTGAACATTCCCAGCACCGACAGAGACATCTAGGTTGTCGTCCAAGGCACTGAAAGAAACACAGCCCTGAACCCAACTCCTTAGACCCTCACAAGAGCCCCATTTGCTGTCTGGCAGGAGGATGCTGAGTAAGTCCCCTCCTAAGTGCTTTGGACCGATCACCCTGGCTTTCGTCTTTCCTTGGAATCCCAACCAGCCCTGCTTTGGGACAGTTTGAGGCACTTTCTTGTGGCAACTACCCTGCCACCGCTTTTGGGGTGACTCCAGCAGTGGGTTAGGCAGGACAAAACCATCACATTGATAATGATGGATGTGCCTGGAAAACCTACAGCCGGCCTCACGTACCTCGAAACACGGATGCCTTTGCTCCGAGATCGGGAACGGTGCAAAGACTGTTTCGATGGCCTCTGTGTAACGTTATGCTGGAACTCCCAGCTAGGGCTAGAAAGCAGGACGAATACAAATGGCGTGAATAAATAAATATTTGAAAGGAAAAAGTAAAACTGTCCATGTTCACATATAGCATTACCGTTTACATAGAAATTTCTTAAGCAATCTAAAACAACAAGAAAAAAAGAGTAAATTGTCAAGCAAATTTAGCATTGTCACATAAAACAAATCAACATAAAATTTGTTTTTTGTATTAATAGTGGCAAACAATTAGAAATAGTAATACAACAAATTAATTTATAAAACACATAAAATATATAAAGATAACTTTAACAAATGACATATGAGCTTTTTGTTTGAAAAATATGAATATGGCTTGTAAAGTTAAAGAAGACTTACATAAATGGAGAGCTATACCATGTTCAGAGACTGGGAAAATCAATATTATTAACATGTCAATTCTCTGCAAATAGATCTATAGATTAAATGCAATTCCATTCAAAATCCAAATTTTGTTTTTTGATAAATAATAAAAATTTGGCTCTAAAATTCATATTAGCATGCAAACCACCTAGCATAAATAAAGTATGTTTTTAAAAGTTGGAAGACTCACAACTGATATTAATGCTTACGGTAACTAGCACAGTGTGTTGCTGGCATACATCTAGGTGCACGGATCAATGGAAAATAGAGGAGTTCAGGTTGACTCATGCATATAAAGTCAATTGATTTTTGACAAAGATGTCAAGGTAATTCAATAGAGGAACAAAAGTCGTTTTAACAAATAGCACTCTGACAATTGGATATCCACTTAGAAAAAAAGAAACAACCCGTATTTTACACTTTTCACAAAAATTAATAGAGATTATAGGCTTACATGTAAAAATCTATAACTATAAAGCTTTAAGAAGAAAATCAAAGGCTCCAACTGCAATTCTGGCGCAGGGCAATGTTTATGGCAGGATGCAAAGAGCAATAACCATAAAAGAAAATAAATTGATGATTTGAACTTCCTCAAAATTAAAAGCTTCTTCGCATCAGAAAATACCATTAAGAAAATGAAAAGGCCAGCCACAGACTGGGAGAGAATACTGGCCGCACAGGGTGGCAGGCACTGCAGTCTTTGTCCTGAGACCGGTGCTCCTTTGAGAGATTGCGTAGGAATATCCCGTAAGTCAGTTATGGAGGGTTAGGAAACTGTAGAAAAATGATAAATTGCTTAAATAGCTACTTCAGAAACGAAGGTATGTGGCCAGTAAGCATGTGAGAGGTGTTAAAAACTTCAGTGTTAAGGAAATGCAAATTAAAACCACAATGAAACATCACCTCACACCCAGTAGAGGACTGTATTAAAGACTAACAGCATCAAATGTTGGCAAGAGTGTAGAGAAACGAAACGCCCCGCATGTTGCTGGTGGGAGTGAAAAGGGTGTCATCGTTTTGGATATGTGCTGGTCAGTTTCTTATAAATTTTAATTCACATCTGCCCTGTGATCTGGCAAGGAGAGGGTACCTGCTCCAAGAGGAATAAAAACATCCTTTCTCAGAAAACTTGTAAATGATGCTATGCTAGCTTTACTCATAGTAGCCTGAAATTGCAAACAACCTAAGCGTTCATCAACTGCAGATGTACATGCCATCTGTGGAATACTAATTAATACAAGAGAACACTACTCAGGAATAAAATAATAAACTGCTGATGCACGGGGCAGTGTGGAGGAATCTCAGACACGTGACGGTAAGAGAAAGCCCAGAGCACGTGCTCTCTGCTCACATTTACCCGAAGCCCAAGCACAGGCAGAACTAACCCGGGACGACGGACATTTGAGCGACGATTGCCCATGGGGCCCGGGAGACTGCAGGGATGCACTAAGGAGCTCTCCGAGGTGCTGACAGTGTTCAAATTCTCGGTAGGTGCGTGTACGTCAAAGTTTGTCCGAGGGTACCGTCAAGATCTGTGCATTTCATTGCATGGAAATTTTGCCTCAAATTTTTGAAAAAAGAAATGTAGCTAGTCTGATATAATTTATTCATAGCCAACACTTTTTTTTGTTTTTCATAAATGAAATTTCATTTATAATTTTCATTATAAATTTCCCTTTAAATCTACAGCCAACCATAAACCGCTGCCCTGTCTCAACTCAGTAAAAATCTCAGTATTTCGAGCGCTGCAAAATATTAATACTGTGAGAGGATTTGGCCCTCCCCGCTCCTCCCCCCACAGCCTCTGGTTGTACTTGTGGTGTGAGGGGGCTGCTCTCCCGGATCCGTCCCCAGGGGCCCCCAAATCACCCACGCAGCACAGTGGCAGTCCCTTCACTTCCGCCCCCGCTGCCCTCAGTGCTCCTGCGCCGTGGGAGGAAGAAATGCGAAAATAAACACCTTGTTTTGCTCCAGCGTTTGAGATAGAATCAAGGGATCCTCATTTGAAAGTGATGCTAATGCTTTGAAAATAAAATTTTTTTAAAATGCAAATGCCATTCTTTTCTCCATAGAGCAGAAGGGGCCCAGCCCTCCCAGCTCAGCTGAGGGGCTCTGCCCTAGCAGGGGCCGCTCCGTGGGAAACTCCACTTGTGTGGGTGGACTGCGTTCTCTAACATTAGTATTGGGAAACCAGAACCTGCCAACAGTGCTCCTTTTGTACAAGGATAAACTTTTATACAAAGGTATAAATATTAAATCATGTTTTAAAAACACAAATTGAATGAAAAAAGCACACATTTGTGATTCTTCTTCCATCAGCTCTTTCCACTTTAGTATAAATTACTTTTCCTGCTCCTTTTCTCTGCAGCAGTCATAACAATAGGCCACTCAGATCCACTGCCGGGGGATCGCAATTGATGCATGGCCCCCGGATGGGGTCCCCCAGATGCACCACCATTCGTGACCCCAGGTTTTCTCTCAGGCTGTTCCCACAGTGGCTGAGCATGGCAGGGGCCCTAATTCCAGTCCCTGCCTCGCACAGGCAACTTTGGCTTCAGGACTCTGCATCAGCTTAACTAAAATGTTCCCAGGACTGTGCTGCAGCCTGAGCCTGTCTCCAGCCCTTCCTCCCTCCTGCGGCCTCCCCTGCACGGGTGTTTGACTTATGTGTGTCTGAAGGCTGTCCTTGCCTCCTCCTCTCTGTCCCCTTGGTCCCTTGAGGCATTGGCTCAGCAGCTCTCTTGCACGGCCAGTCCCGTCTTGAGTCTGGTTCTCAACAGACACACCCAGCTCAGTCCTCTGTGTGTGTGTCTTTCTCTCCTTCACTTACGCTCGTCTTCCTTCTCTCTTCTCTCTCTGCCTTCTGTCCCCTCCTGCTGCTTCTCTCCTTTAGTTTTTCTTTTGTCTTCTGGCTTTTTTTCCCTCGCCGTGTTTTACCCCTACGTGGCTGTGCAGTGTGCTTCCCAGAGATATTGGAAATCAGCCTGCCCGTGGGACAGAACGTGGCCCGAGTACAGAGCAGAGCCGACAGTCCTGCCTCTTCGAGCCACAGTCAATAAACATGTGTTTAATCAGGAGTCCAGCAACCACGAAGACCGAAGACCTGGCGCAGGTTAGCCCAGGGACAGGAAGCACCTGGGTGGAGCTTGGAAGAGCAGGTTTGTGAGCGTGCACACAGCTCCGGAGCAATGGAAATTGTAGGAAGCGCATTTGGCTCAAGGCAATGAGGGCAAGTGTACCAAAGGGAAGAGCTTTACACCGACAAAATATTGCCTTAGAACGCTGTCATTTCCTCATGAACACAAGTTTTCACATTTAGAATTGATTAGGATATTTAAAATAGAAAATATTTTTAATTACCAACGAGTTTTAAGAGGAAAATCTGGACTCAAAAGCCTCAAATCAGAAACATTCTTTCCCTGTCATCTGCTGGAAATACAAGCCCATAACCCGCAAGAGACTAAGATATTTCCCAAATTGACATCACAAATCAGTAAATGGTTCTGGCAAAATATCCTTGACCAGGTTGGTTTGAGTTTTAGAAACAGCAACAGTCATGGTAGTAACAACAGACTTTCTAAGTTCACAGTCTGGTGCCAGAAATACGACGGCTCGATTTGGCCTGCTACAGGAAACGTGGTACACAGCCCACAAAATGGTGACGATTTAGAGTCTTTAATGGGAAATGTTTACATGCATCAGATACGGTGCTATTCAACGTTTCTCTGACTGCCCTGCTGAATACAGTGCGGCATGAAAAGAAGGAATATGTAATAAGGAAGAAACAAACTGTTGTTTTTTGTTTGTTTGTTTGTTTGTTTTTTTTTTTACAGATGTTTGTCGAATTCCAAGTACCAAACGAAAGAAAATAACAGCACGCCTGAACTATGCTCAGTAACAAGAGGGCTCAGTAAAGGGGCTGGAGAAAGATCAACACTAAGAAGATTTCCTCGGGTACGAATCCGCAGCCCAGCTCCTCCCTTGGAGTCTAGACTCGTGTATGTTACACATGCGCACATGGTGCCCATTACCACCAATTCAGTCTTTCCCTTTCTTCTCTCCTTCCTGTCTCCCCCGGGTATTCATCCGGCCGCTGTTCTGTGCTGGGCCTTCTGTGAGCCCCTGGGGAACACGTACAACACAAGGGAGAAGGGAATCCTGGCCCTGTGGACGTTCTCGGGGAAACCAAATGGAAGTGAGCATCGCGTGTGTTAGGTAGTGACACCTGCCGACACAGAGATGAAGCAGGAGAAGAGGGGGCGTGGACGGGGAGGGGTCAGCCTTTCAGATAGGCTGCCTGGGGGGCGCCTCATGGGGTCACAGAGGTCTGAACACACACAGCTGCGGAAGGACATCCGCACAGAAGGCCCAGGAGCGCCAGAGCTGGGAGCTGGCCGCCTGCCCGGGGGGCTCCCACGGTGTGGCGGGCCAGGCGCCTGGAGCAGGGTGAGCGGATGGGCGGGGCAGCAGGGGGGAGGTCATTGGGAGTCCCAGGCCACCTGCAGGACGTTGTCTTGTCGTGAGAGAGACGGGATGCCACCGCAAGACTGAGCAGACAAGTGACGCCATTTCCTTTGACACTGAAGGCAGACTTCCCACCACGCTCGGAAACGTGCTGCCCCCACGATCGCCACGTAACACGGGGTTCTCCCTGCGCGGTCACTCAGGCCGCGATCCCTGGCGCCTCTCTTCTCGCCTCTCTTCTCCTGCAGCTACACACGGTATCCACCGCCCAGCCCCGCTGGCCTTACCTGGTGCACTGCTTGGAGCTATAAGCAGCTCTCCGGGCCTGGGCAGGCACCTCCCGACCGCTCTCCTCGCTCTGTCCTTGCCCCGCTGCCCTCTGCCTGCCACGGTGCACTCACAGTGACTCTTGAAATGTAAAACTCAAGCCATGTCTCTTGCACGCTCAGAATTCTCCAGATGCTTCCCATTGCAGTTAGAGTGGCCTTAAAGTGATAGAGGATGTGGCTCTTTGTGATCTAAAGATGCCCAGTTGCCGGCCACCTGGCTGTCTCGCCAGGATCCCAGCACACGCCCTCTCTGAAGCCTTTGCGCCTTCTCTTCCCTCTGCACAGAATGTTCTTCCTGACTCACCAGCTCTCTTACTTCCTGTCTCTGCTCAGACTTCACCTCCCACGGGAAGACACCCCTCGTGAGCATAGTAAGTGGACTTCCCTTGTCATCATATTGCAAATATGTACATTCTCCATAAAGTCATCTATAGAGTCAGTGAAATATGCCCCCAAATCCAACAAAATTGGTGTGTCACTCGACAAACTAATTTTAAAGTTTGTGAGGAAGAAAATTTGCAAAAAAAAAAAAAAATCCAACATCTTCTGTTTTGTTTTGAAAAAGCAAAAGTAGAGTTGTCCTACAAGACACGACATAATACAGTGCTGAAGTAATTAAATCAGCATAATATTAAATCATAATAGATTTAGTGAGTAATAGAGGAGAAACACACTCAGGTAAATATCAGATTTCAGCTTATAGTAAATTTATAAAGGAGACATGTCAGATCCACAGAAAGGGTGGACTTAAACAAATGCCATTGGAACAAATATCTAAACATATCAGGAAAGATAACATCACAAGTAACAGGTGCCATCAAACACTAAATGCTAAATATGAAAACAAATCATGAAATAGTAGAAGAAAAGATAAGAGTTCATGGCAATCACTTGGTACAGAAAAGCTTTTCCAAAACTAAGTACGGAGTTCGGAAGCCGTGAGAAAATGAGCAATGGGAAATGCAGAAAGGTTTAACCAAATTAAGAAAAAAAGTATCTGAATAATAGAAAGCAAAACATAAACAAAATCAAAAGGAATGTTTCAAGCTTTGAGAGAAAGAGGATCCGTGGGCGGTAAAAGAGCGGCCTGTTAACTCTCGAGGACCCGGCCTGCAAGGGGGGGATGGGCAAAGCCTTCGCTAGCTCACGTCCCTCTGAAGAAATAGGAAATGAAATCGAATAACATAAAAGATCAATTCATGAATAGTTATGGCAATGAAAATTTAAATACTAATAATGAAACATTTTTGCTAAAAACAATTGGAATTTTTAAATCAACAACATCAAGCAGTGGTGACCTCGTCGGTACGTGAATTTGCGCCAGTGCAGTTGTGGGCTTATCAGGCGTGGCGGCGAGAGAAGCTTCTCCTCCCTCCACTCCTGGGTTCCAGAGCTGCGGATTGTTACGGCCAAGCGGGGGGAAGCCCCTCGCAGCCAAGGCCTCGACTGCACCCATGAGACACCCAGCCTTTCCCCCACTGTGTCCCCCTTAGGCTGTCACTGCGTCTTCAGTGAGCATCCCACCCTTCCCCAGGCCGTCTGCCTCTGGTGACGAGGGTGAGACCGGTTACGTCACTGCCTGGACAGGAGCCCCTGCTGTGCTCCCTTGGCTGTGAAATGGTCCCTGGGCCGGATGCCAGGCTGTGAGGAGTGCCACTTGGAGCACAGTGCACTCCCTGAACCCAGGGTGTGGGAGACGGCAGAAGCCGACAGGAGAAGGCCTGTGTCATCGACCTGCCACCAGGTGACCGGCTGCTCCCCCAGGGATCCTGCCATGTCGGGGGCTCAGTGTTGGTCTCTGCTGCGTGCTCACTGGGCACTCAGCGGTGGCCGTAGTCAGGTTGGCTTTGGTGTGGGACGACAGCTGAGCAGACAGGGCACAGCCTCCGTCCCTGCCACTGTGGCCACCCTGTCCATGAGCCCATGGAACAAGCCCTGGGTGGCTGAGGAAAGAGAATATATCACCTCGTCCCCGTGAGTGTTAAGAGTTGCTTCCAGGGGGCTGCCCGCTGGTGGGTGCCGGCGCAGGACGCAGGAGACCACCGTCTGTTTCCGTTCTGAGAGTCTGTCCGCAGGCCTGGCCACAGTCGGTGATCTTTCCATCTGGCTCTTTCCAAACCATTAGCCAATGCCCACGTTCGAGTGTGGGCCCACACTTCTCACCATCACTCACCCTGACACAGTGAAACCAAATACAGCGCTCGGGGTCTGCCCGCCGGGCTGGTTTCCCTCCACCGCGTGCCCCGGGCTCACGCCGAGGCCGGCTGCTGTGCTGCAGCTGTTCCCTCCCAGGCGCGGCCTGACAGCGCACACCCACCTGTGGGTCGGGCTGCAGTCTGTCCTTCCGCAGGCGCACGGCCTCAGGGGAGAGGAGCCCGTGGGGGGAGTCTGGGGCCCCTGCTCACACTACTGTTCCTTACAGACTGGCCCGGGCTCGGTCTCCAGGAGACGCGGGGTTTCCGGGTGGGCACACCAGGAGGGAACGCCGGGCTGGGGCACAGGCACGTTGCAGCAGGACGGGGCAGGCCAGTCTGGCGACGCTTCAGTTTCTCCCGAGCCCTGGCTGCAAAGTCGGGATGATGGGGGCGGGAGGCGGACGGCCCATTAAGATCCACCAGGCTGGCATCGCGATCTGGATGAGCTGGACACGAGTGTGATTTGCAGCGAGATTTGGCAGAGAATCAGTTCAAATCCATTCAGACATTTTGGCTATCCCTCAGGTTGCTGGAAAGGGACGTGCATAATCATTAAACCGAAGTTTGCCTGTGGTCCTGTCTGGGGATGAGACGCGGACAGCACAGGCGAAGCTGGGCAGGGAAGCCCTGGGCCCTTCCTCCTGGCTCTGGCTCTCAGTAGCCCGTCGGAGAAATGGGACGTAGTGCCCGACGACAGCGTCAGCCGCCCCTCCTGCGCCAGTAAATCTGAAGCCAGGTGTTCCAGGCAGGCCAGGAGGTGAGCATTTGAGGTGTTGACAGAAAAACATCCACACTTGCTGCTCCTTCATGGAGCCAAAGAAAATGGAATATTCCATTTGGAGTCAATAAAAAGACTTCCCGACGTGACTGTTCTCATCCTACCTCGCCCCACTCGAGACCCTCCGGAGAGCAGACTGAGCGAGCCGCCGGCCCTCGTTGTGAGCAGGGATGATGGTGAGCGCGTGAGTACAGGTACAGGACTAAGGACGACACGCTCTTGCCCGCGGCTCCCACTGCCCGGCGATTTGCTTTAAACAGGATCCCGGCCTCCTGTCAGAAGGAGCGCGATTTCACGGAATTTGCTCAGTTTATCCCCCAGTCAGGCCCCGGCCCTGCGTGGGCGCTGAGCCCTGTCCTCCTCCTCCCAGCCGCGTCAGAGCCCGGTGGAGAGGTGGGTGAGTCACTTTCCCCGCTGGAGTGAGGAGGGTCCCTGAGCTCCGCAGTTTAACTCTGGGTGAGTCAGGAGACATTGAGGGCACCTCCCTGTGTAAGGTGAGCTCAATTTGTTGCTGGCATGAGTCACACTTAGCTTGCATTTATGCAAAAAACCCCAAAACTGGCTGGTGAAAATCAAATTGCTAGACGGTTCAGGTAAAACAAGGATGTGTGGGAGGGGTCGGGGGAGTGCCGAGTGGGGTGGTGAGGCGGGGCTTTGCCATGGGCAGAGCGTAGGCCTCTGAGCAGGACAGCAAGGGGACAGGTGGGCGGCGAGCATCCACGGTGCCCAGCGTCACCCACCAGCTCCTGAACGCGGCCTTGCCAGGCAGAGGAGGCTGGGAGTCTGCAGGGGTCTGCGGGGGTCTGCGGGGCTCTGCGGGGGTCTGCGGGGGTCTGCGGGGGTCCTGCCTCCAGGCCGTCTGCTGTGTTCCAGGCCCTTGCTAGACAGTTCCACACGTGATAGGCCATCTTTGCTGCTGTGCTTCAACTGCTTCCATTTAGGTGTTATTAATCTCTCTTTGGAGACAAGAAAACTCAGAGAAAGAGAGAAAACCCCTCACCTGTGGCTACCCAGGTCTTACTGAAGAAGGCAAGATCAGTATCCAGGCGTGTTTGGCCCCAGAAACAGCTCTTTGCACACCCCCAGGTGGTGCATTCTCTCTCTCTCTCTCGCTGTTAGTGTGCCCCACCATTTATGTACCTGGACACCTCTGTAAAGTCTTTTCCCATCTGTCCCTCAGAATGGCATCTCCTGGACGTAACTCTTCCTCCTCTGCGTGTTGTCCTAGAACCTGTCACCGGGCTTAGGTCCCCCCTGTGGTCAGTGTGGCAGAAACACAAGCTTCTGACAGTTTTCTGTACGTGGATCTCTGCTTTTGCTCTGTTGAATGGACTGTCACCCTGAGTTACCTGCCTAGAGTTGGGTGACGGGGCGCAGGTGTGTTCTGGACCACTACCTTTTGGTGGATGGCCAGTACCTCTGAACGCAACGTGGAGGACACCACAACCTCTCTCGTTAGCTGCGGTTCTGGGAGGGGCGATGTCCCGTTTAGTACAGGTTACACGCATGTTTGCACCAAGCCTCCCCGAAGAGCAGACTCCTCCGGGCTGGAGGGCAGCGTTAACTCATGTTGGTTTCTAGCCCTGTCCCCGTTCAGAGCTGGTCCTTGCCAAGTGGGGCGTAGGAGACAGGTCGATGCCCACACCTAAGCCGTCTAAGTCAAGACGCAGGTGATGGCTCTGTCCCCTGAGCCCGGTGTTCAGACAGCGCAGGTACAGTCGCTCCATAGCCCAGCGTGGAGAGTGTTTTTATATGTATTGGGTGAGGAGTACAATTGTTATTCAGAAACAGTCTATTTTCCCCCTTCAAACCCTGCCTTCTAACACGGAGTTATTTTCCTGCTCTTTTTCAGTAAATCAAAGGTCTCGCCATCATGTAAACCCTTGGGCGACAGAGCCTCACCCGTCCCGGTATTGTTCTCCGAGACTCCGATGCTATCCAGCTGCTGCAGACCACAGAGGTGCCGCAGATGGTCGGCCTCCCAGGTGAGATTAGATTGAACCCTGTTTATCTCTCCATTGTCGGTTTATCACTTTCAGGGAAGCTCTGTTGTGAGACTGTCTATTGTTGCTGTTCTTAAAGGGAACACTCCCTGTGTTGTGACAATGTGACAGCAGAGGCAGCTCCCTGAGTCGCGGCCCAGTCCCCAGAAGCAGGAGTGGCCTGGCCTCTGCCCAGTGGGGACACGGCCCATGGTGAGGACAGGTGTGCTCTCCAGCCAGTCCCTGTTCCCAGCCTCTTGTGCGGACATGTGCGAGGTTGGACAGGGCGGGGAGGACGCGGGAACTCCCAGCTGTGTCCCTGCCACCTCCTGACCCGGCTTATGGGGAAACAGCAGAGTCCAGTGGAAACCAGCGAGGTCTGGGTTCTGAGGGGCTCTGGAGCTCGTCCCCGTTCGCCACCCGCAAGGCTCAGGCTTGGTGAGGGCGGAACTTCTCTGAGCCCCAGTTGCCTCATCTATGAAACAGCGATGGCAGTAAAATAAGGACACTGTGCGCCCAACACAGGCTTAAGAGCTTTTGCGTCATCTAACCCAACGTTCCAGGAGAGTAAGTTAATATCATCCCATTTTACCGCTGAAGCAACGGAGGTCCAGGGAGACCGTGATTCGTCCGAGTTCCCACGGCTAACGAGCTGGGGGTCTGAGTGGACCTCAGGGCCTCCAGTGCTGAAGCCACCACCGGCCGGAGCATTTGCCCAGTGCTGCCTCTGCTGGGGGCACCACCCCCCAGGGCCTGGAGAGTTTAAGGGGCGCCGAGTGGGGATGGCGGGGTGTGGCTGTGAGAGCTGCTCCGTGTGTGTGTAGGGGGGGGAGTAACGTAACAGATGCTCACAGAGACGCCCCCCAAGGCACGTGTCAGACTTAACTGCGAATCGCCCGGAGCGGCAGCCACGCTCCGTGTGGGGCTTCCTGTGAGGAATAAATACACCCCGTATTTATTTCTCTAACTCTTGAAGACATCCTCAGGATTGAGGTCACCGGAAGTGAGGGACAATCTTCCGTGCGCGGCCTTCGTGGCGAATCTGCTGCCGCCGATTCTCCGCCTTGTTCGGAGGCCGCGTCCCCGGAAGTGGCGCCCGGCGCCTCGGGACTTCCGTGGAGCGGGGCCCTGGGGGCGGCTCCCAGGGGGACCGGCGGCCCAGCCCCCTCCTGCGCCCAGGGGCTGCCCCAGGCCCAGATTTCCGTCTGGGCTCAGGAAGGGGGCCCAGAGAGGCTGGTGTGTGTTTCGTAACCCGCAGGGCCCCGCCGGGGCCGCCGACACCCGAGCTTCTGCACAGCTGAGCTGCTCCGCCGAGGCCGCCCTGTTGGACTGAGGGCCACACGCAGCCTGAGGGCTCCCCGCGGGACAGCGGGCAAGGCCACGTCCCCCCACCCCCACCTACTCCTCTGCGGCCCCCTGTGTCCCTGCACTCCCGTCCTTGGTCCTCGGCGCCTGGGGTGTTTCTGAATTACGACTCTGAGGACGCCACTGTCCTGCTTAACCCCTTTGGTGGCTCCTGGACATGACACAAGAGTTGAACCGCCCGCTGGTGCACTCAGGCCTCCCACCCCAGCTGCGCCCCACGCAGGGCATCTGCCACGGCTCCCGACGCCCCGGACCTGCGCCTTCCGCCTCGCCGGCCCCCTGCTTCCGCACCGGGCCCACTCCTCCTCCTCCTCCTCCTCCTCCTCCACGTCACCTGAGGAACAACTATCCACCAGGCGCTCACCATGTGCCAGGCCTGGGCGGTGGCTGGGACCCACGGGAGCAGCAGCCAGCCCCTCACCCCAGCCAGGGCCGGCTCATCTCCCAGCCCCGCAGAGGAGCCCTCCGGGAGGACGTGGGGTTGAGGGGGTTGGTCCTCGGCCCTGCTCCTGAGAAGCTTCACCGTGCCCTGACTGCTGTCCAGGCCTAGAAGGATGGCCCGGACGTCCTGGACGCCCAGCAGGCCCAAGGGGACGTGGGGCTGGGCCGGGGCAGCTTTGCCTTGTGGAGCTCCTGCCTGGTGCTGCAGAGAAGCCAGGAAGCTCACCTGCCCCATCCGGCCTCTGCCGCTTTTCCTCGCGGACCCTGGTGTGCACGTGCTGTGCGTGAGTACACACGCGTGAGAGCGCTCTCCTGGCGCACCTGTGCTGAGAAGGTAGGAAATCTCTGAGTTCACAAGTGTCTGTCTTCAGCTGCCGCTCTGCCACCGCGCTGCGATCCATACCCCGTCCAGATAGAGACGCGCTTTCCCTCCCTCCCTCCCACCTCTCTCTCTCTCTCTTTCTCTCCCCCTCCTCCTCCTTCCTTCTGTGTTTATTAGGCTGGTGGTTTACTTATTGCAACGGCGTTTTTTTCCTAACCCAAATAAATTTTCTTTGCTTTTCTCCATTCCCATTAATTATGATTTATATGAACTTAAAAGTCTTCTGCAGCAGCATTCCTATTTGGAAGCTGTAAATCTCAGGAACTAACTTTCTCCCAGGTCTCACTCACTCTCTCACACATGCACACACACACACACACACACACACAGCACTTGACCTGGAACAGCACTTTAGAGGTTACAAAGCTTTTACATAGCGGCTGCCATGCTTGGTCTTCGTCGGCCTCGGGAGGGGCAGGGTGCGTGGACATCTTACTTTCTGGGTGAGGACAGGGAGATCTGGCACCTGCAGGGGCACAGCTGAGGCTGGACCGACGGTGGGCTGCACAGCTGCTAGCTGGCAGAGAGGAGCCCACCTTCTTCCCTGCGAGCGCCTTCAGCACACTCGGTGGAACTTCTGGGGGCAGAATAGGTTTGTGTGCAGTTCAGCAAGCAGGGCTGGGCGTCCGTTGTACGGAAGATTTGAGGAAACAGCTACTGCTCTCTCCGAGAATTTGCAGATACAGCAAGACCAGCAACAGGCCCAGCCCACAGCAACTGGCCTCGTGCCATGTCCTCGGGTGGCCAAACACCTTTAAGGACTGTCACCAAGCGTCAAGTGTTTTCTCCAAGGTCGCACAGCTGATGCGTGTCAGCTCAGGGTTAGGACTGGGTCTGTCGTGCCCCGGGGCCTTGCTCTTAGGGCGTGTCTTTGTAACCCACAGTGCAGGGATTGATGTGCCACCTCCACCCCCCACCCCTACCCAGCTCCCGCCTGGGCCGTTTTTCTGCCCGCAGCTGCCTTCCTGCTGCTCCCTGCTCCACGCGGAGCCTGGGCCACTTGCTGCTCTCACGGAGACCCTCTGGGCAGCCCTGGAAGATGGACAGCTCCTCCAGAGGGCCTTCTCTCTGCTGTCCTGACACTGTCATTGCCGAGTGTGCAATTATTAGCCCCCACTGTCTGTGCTGTGAGCTCCCAGGGCCTGCGCCGACCATGACTTGTCTGCCTTTGTGGGGCTGTTTCCTACATTAATGAGTTCATGTATGTGTGTTCCTCACAGTTCTCCAGGAGAACAACTGATGGGAGATATCTGTCTATGTATCTATCTATCTATCTAGAGAGATCTGTCTATCTAGATTTACTTGAAGGAACTGGCTCGCACGGCTGAGTGAGATTGGCAGTTCTGGAATCTGCAGGGCAGGCCACGGGGCTGGGAACTCGGGGGAGAGCTGCTATTGCAGCCTTGAGTCTGAGCTCCGCAGGCTGGAAACGCAGGCAGGGTTTCCTGTTGCAGTCTTGAGGCAGAATTGCCTTTTCTTCAGGAACCCCAGTTTTTGCTTTTCTGCCTTTAAACTGATTGGATGAGGCCCACGTGACGGAAGGGCATCCGAGCTGCTCAAGGCCAGCTGACCATAAACAGTAACCATGTCCCCAGAATGCCTTCCCGGCAACAGCCAGACGGTGTTTGGCCGAGGAACTGGGCACAGTGGCCTGGCCAAGATGCCATATAAAATTAACCATCCAATGTGTGGAGGCCTTAGAATAATAACACCTGGTGAATAGAGCACATTTGATAATTTTAGCTGTTATTAGCTATTAACAGATGAATACTCAGTCTCTACTGAATTGTTACATAGAGTTAATAGATTTTTAAAGTGTTCAGGGAATTAGTTTATTGACATTGAAAACCTCACACAAGCTGCACACAGTGTCGTATAGTATTTCAGAACAGTCAGAGACTTGTTGAATGGGCAGGATTTTATCTGGGTTAAGAACTGATTAAGGTTCCCCTGGTTTTAATTTCTATGATTTCATTATTAGGCTTTTTAGGCCAAAAAAATGTGTTTTTTGGTTTTTTTTTTTTCCTGTAATAAAGTAATTTCGGTAATAAAGAAAGGTATGGGATTATAAATATATTTGAGGGTTTCTATTTGGAATCACTTTATATTCGTGTGCTTTAATTGGAAAGCACAGTTACCTGGCTGCAGGTTCATCTCACAGCCAGTTTGATACATTCTCTGTGATTACGAGCAGAGAAAGTTGCCTAGAGAAATCTTATTTTTACATAATGTGGTTCTTCACGGAGTCTGTGTTTTCACAAAGGTAAAATAATTGCCAGTGAAATGGATGGGGAGATTCGTGACTTTCCTTTTCCTTTTTCAGACTTGTTTAGAGTAGACTCTTAAAAATGTCAAAAATCACCAATGTTGATATATTTATTATACTTTTCTCTTGTATTTATAGAGGGAAAACATTTTTTTTTTTTTACCTGAATAACTGCATAGGTAAATTTCCACAGCAGACTTTTACTAAGCAAGTATGGTGCTGATATATTCTAAAATAACTGAGTTTTTCTGCATGAGTCATTGACAGTATTTGAAAGTCGGTGAAACCGGACAATTCTAACCAGTCGGCTGGTCCTTCAGAATATACCAAACCATTGGGAAATTATTTTTTTTTTTTTTTTTTTGAGACAGAGTCTCACTCTGTTACCCAGGCTAGAGTGAGTGCCGTGGCATCAGCCTAGCTCACAGCAACCTCAAACTCCTGAGCTCAAGGGATCCTCCTGTCTCAGCCTCCCGAGTAGCTGGGACTACAGGCATGCACCACCATGCCCGGCTAATTTTTTCTATATATATTTTTAGCTGTCCATATAATTTCTTTCTATTTTTAGTAGAGATGGGGTCTCGCTCTTGCTCAGGCTGGTCTCGAACTCCTGAGCTCAAACGATCCGCCCACCTCGGCCTCCCAGAGTGCTAGGATTACAGGCGTGAGCCACCGCGCCCGGCCTTAGGGAAATTATTTGTTAATATTATTTTTGGAACCATTGTGTACGCTTAGAATAAACAAATGCTTGCTTAATTGGACAAAATTTAATTCTTTTACCAGTCATTTGTGTAAATGTCATAAACATATCTCACACAGTTGAATAGCTTCCCCATTCAGATTCCTTGACTCAAGGGGAGGTATTTGCCTGACTCTGATTTCTCTTTTGAAATGGATGGAAATACAGCATCACTCTTTGGAAACTTCCGCAGGTCCCAGTGTTTGTGCAGGAAGGGGCGGGCGTCTGCATCCGTTTGGATCCCAAGGCTGAGTGGAAGGAAACGGAGAGGAATTTCAGTGGTGGGGCTCGGACCAAACAGGTTTGAAATCTCTAAAATATATATATATATATATGTATATTTGTATTGCAGAATAGTTGAATTTTATGTTGTATACATTGTATATTTTGTAAATAATTATGTCTTTTTTGCAATTTTCTGCAATAGCTCTAACAGCTGCAAAGGATACATGGGCTATAATCTGATGTACTGAGCAATGGTGTGATTTCCCCGTTAGTTAACTTTATTATGCACTAGTATATGCACACTTATGAGAAATCTCAAATCATTTTTATAAAGGTTGATATTGCCTGAAGAATACAAGTGTAAGATATGCACATGCACATTTCTATACAAAGTCTTAACATGAATGCCAGGAGAAACAAGATGGTATGACACAAAATACCTCTCCCATTTGCACACAGTAAGTGCCTAATACTCACTGGGAAAAGCTGAAGATGCCAGTTGAATATTTGAGAATTGAAGGATGTATCCGTGTGGTAAAATGAGCCGTGTGTAATTTCTCGTGTCGTGTCTTTCCGTCCCAGGTGGATGGCCCAGACTCCGGCTCCCTGGGGCGGGGTGGGAGGGGAGCGCTTCCTTGGGCTCTTGGGTGGGACAGGAGGGGCTGGGATGAAATGGCTGGTGGGACTGTCTCACCACCGTCACCTTTGCTTCTTTATGGGATCAAACCCAATTCTCCGACTCCTCCTCCTGCTAGGGACAGGGTCACTGACAGTGCTGGGTGGCACAGTGCCGCTCATGATCAGAGGACGAGACACACCTGTCTCTCCAGTCACCTGTGTCTCCAGTGTGTCACACATGGGACATCATGGGAAACTCTATGTCCTTGGGTGGCGTGTCCAGGAGGAACGTGGTGTCGTGGTTGGCCCAGCCTGGGTCCCCTGCCCATGTCTATGGGCCATTAGGTGGGAAGGGGACATGAGGAATTTTACAGTCCTGGTAGAGCGACTAACCAGGGAAGCACAAGCACACCCAGAAAAGCAGCTCCTCTTAGGAGAAAGGCGGGAGGCTCTCAGGCAGATAAACTACATGCATCCACTCCCCTGCATGTCCTGGGGCCCTGGCAGCTGCTCCATGGCAAGCTGTGGGTTAAAAACTGGAGATCTCTGAGGGCAGAACTGAAGACAGTACATGCCTGTCATTTGGGGTTTTGTGTTCTACAGGGAGAGACAGAAAAAAATGATCAAATAATGTGTTGGATGTTACTTAAAATACTCCATGAACAAAGAGGAGCAAGGAAGAGAGGCACGAGAAACCTGAGGGCTGGGGGGGTTTGTTCTTAATAGGGCTGTGGTTCCTTGGGATTGTTCCTTGGGATTTGCAGGATGAATGGGCTTGGAAGGTGGACACCAGGTGTGTTGTCAGGGTGCATGGGCTGTGCCATGGTGACAAACCCATGATGAACCCTTGGACTTGTGACCCAAGAAAAATTGATCCACTCACATCAAATCCCCAAGTAGTAGGGGGATGGGAGGCCACAGGTGGCTTCTCTGTGCAGCCACCGAGGGGCCTGGGCTCTCTCCTCCCAGGATGGAGCCGTTCTCAACACGTGGCCTCAAGGCCACCGTGGAAGGGGCCGAGAGAGGGGGGTGGACCTGGGGTCGTGTCAGCGGGCAGGCGGGAGTATTGTGTTACCTCCGTCCTGTGGTTGGAGGTAGTCACACGCCCACATAGATGCCATGGGGCATGAAGTGTGGCCTTTCTATGTGCCCAGTGGGTGGGGGCGGATGGAAGCATGTGGTGAACACGCGGCACTGTCTCTGGGAAATAGAGCACTGCAAGCGCCGGGAACTAGGAGGCAAGAAACCAATGAGCCGGGTGCGCGGGTGCCGTCCGCTGTGGCAGGAGGGTCGCTGCTGCACGAGAAGGGAAGGGCAGGGCTGACGGAGGATGCAGGTGCGAAAGTGTGCGGAATGCAGCGGGTGAACCGCCTTGGCATTGCCTTTAGGAATGGCCACAGCAGAGGTGCTGGGGCGGAGCGGGGCTTGGCATGTTTTGGTCCAGGGATGGCGTCCCTGGCAGCCGTGTGGTGAGCGTCAGGTTGGAGTGGGGAGATCATTATGCGCCTACTACAGACGTCCTCGCAGGGCAAAGGTGTCTGGGTACAAAGCCAGGATATAGGCAGTTGTAAATACTTCCAGTCTGGGAGCCAGATGGGAGGATGGGACCTGGTGGGAAGGGCCCCTGCGGAGGTGAGGAAGAGCATATCCAGGAACGTGCCCGAGTCCTGCACCCCCAAAAAGTGCCTAGTAAAATCCAGAGGAAAGATCTCCGGAGGTGTGGCTACTGGAAGCAAAGACTGTCAGTCCCAGACTGAGGAACGTGTGTGGCGTCTCGGGCTGCGGGCATGGGCTCTCCTCCGTCTGCTCCTGCTCACGCTGAGCTGTTCCATCTTCGCCGTTGTCTAAATTACGGTCCGTGTACCACTGACTGCCGGATGTCAGTGTTTGGATCAGATATCTCCCAGGAGCTCCAAACAGGTGTTTGCAACTGCCTACTAGAAAATTCCACCTGGAAATCTTCCAAGTAGCATCAACTCAATCTGTCAAAAACTTATCTCCGGAACTTTCAAACCTGTGTTCTCCTTCCCAGGGAAATGTTTCCCCGTCTACCCAGTTACTCATGCCGGGAACTTGACAGTGTTTTTCACGTCAACCTCCCGCTAAACCTCGGAGCCAGTCGCTGTATCCTGCCAGCTCCTCCTGTCCTCGTCGTTCTTCCATCCTTCCTTATTTACCACCACGGCCAACACCTGGCTGGAGACACCATGACCTGGGCACCTACTGCCCCCCCCTTTCTGCTGCAACCTTTGGTCTCGTCCAGTGTACTTTCTACAATACAGCCAGAGTGATCTTTTAGAAAGTGTAATTCAACAATTCTGATCATGTCATTCTTGTCTCATAAGCCCTTAAGGGCTCCCATCATTCCTCAGTTAAAGCTAAAATTTGTAACCTGGTCAGGAATGTCTTGCACAACCGGCCCCAGCTAAATCCTCCACCACTTTGCTCCCTGTTTTCCTCCCACACCCGACAATGGGCTGAACTCCTTCCTCTCCCCTGAAGGTGTGAGGCTCCTTCGGCCTCGGATCCCTTGCTCACGCCTGTTCAGCTGCTTGGGTCACTCCTGAGCACGGTCTCTGCTCACTTTCTAACAGGGCTGACTGCAGTGTCACTGCCTTTAGAAGGACCCTAGCAATGCTCTTTCTTAGCTGCCTCTACTTAAGACAACTGCGATGGAAAGCCACAGGTCTGAGTTTTGATTGAAGTCTCTCCATTGATGATAAACTCAGGGAAGGGATCATATTTAACGTTTGCTGCCATTGAATTCTATATTTTAATTGTACATAAATGTGCTTAGTAAGTAGCTTTATTTTATATTTTTGGACTTAAAACAGAACGATATAGAGATACCATCTTGGCTAGAAAATCTATTGCATGAACTTGCCAGTGTATCCAAGACCATATTTCAGATCTGAAGCTTTGCGGTGCCTCGTGAGGTGTCAGTCTGTTGGGGCTCTCATATGACTCTGGGGGGCAGCAAAGCCAGTGGCTGAGAACGTGGAATCAGAGTCTGGTTAGCTCACTCCAAATCCTTGACCTGTTATTTACTAACTGTGTGACCTTAAGAAATGTCTAACCTCTCTGTGCCTCATTTACTCCGTGTGTAAAATGGGGATAATAATAGTATTGACGCCACAGGGTTGCTATGAGGAGGAAATGAAATAATAGATGGAAAATATTTAAAACCGTATTTGTAATATATTAATTGGTTAATAGATGTAAGCTGTTACTGTCATCATAATTATCATTAATGTTACTATGATATGTAGCAAACTTACCAATAACTATTGCATAGATCAAAAATATAACTATCAAGTAAGCTGGAAAAAATCAATATCTGCTGTCTATATAAAGCTAAATTATAATGATAAAACCTAATATAAAGTTTTGATTTTGAAATATTGTCATTAACAATTAATAGAAATAATCATCACAGAAACGATTTTTTATTATTGTGATCCTCATAGCCTCATGCTGGTTATGTTCTGAATACCTTCTCTGCAACACTCTGTAATCAAATCACTTTCATGTTTCTGACTTCAGCACCACAGAGACAGTGGCAGGGAAGAACTCCAGTCATGACGGAGTGGCCCCAATAGGCAATCCCTTCCTGTGAAGAAAACTCATAAATATGGTTGAAATAAAACAAAAAGTACTTGGCAGCATTGGAGCAACCCAGAAGTAGACAGGTTTGAGGGGCTGGGGTCCCAGAGGGACAGGGTGCAGGGAAACAAACCTAACCCTGCAGCAGTTTCCAGAGCTGTTGCCAGGTCTCCAATGGCTGCACGTGGGCACAGCAGGAAGGACTGAGGAGCTAGGCTGAGGTCTCAGTGGCCATGCAGCATGGGCGGCCACAGGTGGGTGTTCAGGACGTGCCAAGAAGGAACGGCCCTGAAAGACACCCCAGGCCGCCCGCTGAAGGTTAAAGGGCTATGACTTGAGGTTGGAGAAGCACAGGAGGTGGTCTGGGCTGTAAAACATCTGAACCGCAGCCTTGAGCCAGTTCCCAGCCTGATGGAATCTACACGCCCTGCACAAATCGCCTGTGAGGGGACACGGGAAGCTGCTCTGGAGGAAGGAGACATCATGCAGAGCCTCTGCAGTCTTCGGGCACATGGCAGGGACTCAACGACAAAATCAGCAGACATATGAGGAAATAGGAACAAGAGATCAAACTGACAACAGAATCAGACTGACAGGTGACCCATGATATATTGGAGGTATCAGACGTGGATTTAAAATAAGAAAAAACAGAATGAAATAACACAAAGTAACAAGAAGATAGGTGACAGCTAGAAAAGTTCATCAGAGAACTGCAACATATAAAAACTGAAATGTAAATTCTAGACATGAAAAAATAAAATAACTAAAATTAAGGATGCAATACATGGGTTCACAGTTGCATAAGCTGGCAGAGGAAGGGACTGAGGAAATGAATGATAGAATATTAGAAAATGCTCAACATGGAGCATGAAGAGAAAACAGGAAAGTAGAGGAAAGAACATGAGAAATGCCTGAAAGAAGTGACGAGTCAAACATAGACGTAAATTTGCTCAGAGGAGAGAATGGGGGAGAATCAGTATTTAAAGAAATGATAGCCAACAATTTTCAAAACTGCTGAAAAATACCATACCTCAGATTCAGCAAGTGCTTTGAAAACCACCCAGGACAACACATACACATACGCACACACTACCCTGTGCACATTATACTGAAATTATTGAAACCAAAACTGAGATGAAAATGTTAAGAGCATGAAAAGAGAGAGGAAAAAATACCATTTCCTTCAAAAGAACCACAATGTGATTGACAGCTAAGTTTTCAATAGACAGAATATGTCAGAAGACATTGGATTGGTAATTTTAAAGTTGCAAAAGAAAATACATGCTAACTTAGTTTTATATACTCTGGAAAAACAGTACTTAAGAGTGCAGGAAAAATGAAAACATTTCTAGGTGAGAAAAACCTGAGAGAACCCATTGCCAGCAGACCTACTCTGAAAGAAAGCTAAATAGATGTGTGCAAGACGAAAACAAAAGACAGGATAAAGCACAGTGGGATGGTTTGATATGTGAGTAAATTTAAGTGAACATTGGTTGAGCAATACAATAATGATATTAATGATATTATTACCTTGTGGGGACACACACACACACACACACAATATTCAGATATTTGTAAACAACAAAACATGAGGCAGAAGAAAACTGCATGCAATTAAAGGGTGATAAATTTCTAGCATTTTCTCTTAAGTGTTAAAGTATTAATTTAAATTTGACTCTAGTAAGTAAATAAAGCATGCTGAAATTAAATTAAAAGAATAGGAAAAGACCTAAAGAGGGGGAAACATAGGACGATAGCATATATTTAACCAACTTAAGAGAAAGCAAGAGGATAGTTAGCAAGGTAATAGAATGTGTGGAACAAATAGGAAAATAGTAGACACAAAATAAAATACATCCACAAGTACATTTCATTGAGAGAGACTAAATATGCCAATTAAAATACAAACATTGTCAGATAGGATGAAAAACAAACAAAATAAAACTTAAATGTATAATGTTTACAAAATTTATACATTAAATATGAAAGGCTAGAAAGGTTGAAGATATAAAATGATGGGAAAAGGTACATATCTCACAATAATAACTAAAAGAAAGCTGGTATAGGGAAACAAATATTAGCTGAAGTAGGGTTTCAGGCAAGAAAATTTATTAGAAATATAAAGGAATTGTTTTTATAACAGTCAAAGACTTAATCCACAAGGAAGTTATTATAGTATTATATTGATATTGCCTGATAATATAGCTTCAAGGTAAATGAAGCAAAATTTAAAAATAAAAAAGTGAAGTAGACAGCTCAAAAATCACAGTGGAAGATTTAACAGAGTTATTCCAACAATGGATGAGATAAGCAGAACAAATAGCAAGAATATGGAGGATTTGAATAAGGTTAACAAGTGTGGCCTAATGGGAATGTATAAAATACTGCATCTAATAATGACATGTAATTTTCAGATGCACACAAATCATTTACAAAAATTGACTTCAGCTGGGATAGAAAGCAAACCCAGTATTTTTCAAAGAATAGAGATAATTTTGGTATGAACTTTGACCACAGTTGTGTTAAGGGAGCAGCTCATAACAAAAAGATGGTAAGAAAATCCTAAATATTTGGAATTTAAACAATACACTTTGAAACAGCCATGAATAAAAGAAAAAAGAAAATTGAAAATGAAACAAAAATGTGTGGAATTAAATGATAAAAATACAAGATACTGAAATGAGTGAAATGCAGCTAAATTTGTGCTTAGAAATTTATGTCTCATATATCTGGATCATCATATTTATATGATGTATATCTAGATATAGATATTTATATTAGATATAGATATTTATTACATATTCATATCTATATTTAGAAGTAGAGATAGATATGGATATTTAAAACAACTGTTTTGATGTCTAAATATAGATACCTATATCTAGATGTAGAAGGTCTGAACAGGATTAATAAACTGTCTAAATGGAACATATAGCATACTGCATACAGGAAAAGACAGTATTCACAGTTTTTCTTCTATCTATTTCTCTGAAGAATACTGATTAAAAATTAAAGTTAGGAAAAGAACAACAGATTAATCTCAAACAAATAGAGGGGAAAAACTAATAATGATAAGAGGATTAAAGTTATGAAATTAAAAATTTCAAATATGCAATAGAGAAAAATCTAGGAAGATGAAGTTACTATTCTTAAAATAATTGTTAAGCACTTTGTAAAACTAAATAAAGGTGAGAAGGCACAAATTACTAATATCAGAAAAAAAAATAATCACTACAGATCCTAGATCTCACAAAGTGATAGGGGATATTATAAATGACTTTTTGGCATAAATATTAAAATTTAGATAAATGGACATAGTTCTACAAAACACAAAATTTATAAAAACTGACAAAAAATAGAATATAAGTTATACATCTATTAAATTAATTAAACTTAAATCCTTTCCAAATAAATATCCAAGCACTCATAATTTCACCATGGAATGTGCCAAATATAAATAAATAACAAAATACTTTCACAGACTTATCTTGGGAATAGAAAGTGAGGAGACACTGCCTAGCTCATTCATTAAACCAGCATAACCACATTTCAAAAACCCAACAAAAGCTTTACAGGAATGGAAAATTACAGGCAAATTATTCGTAAACTTAGATAATAAATTCTAAGCAAAATAGTAGTATTACAAATATAGCAATATATAAACAGAATAATAAAACATGATCAAGTTGGGTTTTTCCAGGAATGCTACTTTGGTTTAATATTAAGAAGTCAACTCATGTAGTTCACCACAGTAATAATATAAAGAGAACATCATATATTTGATCATTCTGATAGATGTATTGAAACCATTGGTAAAGTTTTAGACTCATTAAAATACAAAGTAAAATGTTATACATGGAAGGATTTTTAAGCTAATAAATTGAATCCACCTGAAATATACGCCAAAACTTCTGCTTCCTGATGATGGAGTATCAAGGATTAGAAGCTTCTCACTATAAAAATAAATAGAAGCTTGAAAATGTAACAAAACATTTGAAATAACTCTTTTCAAATATCGGACAGCAGGCATCACAACACTGTGACTCCAAAGAGAAGGGAAATAAATGAGGCGAGCCCCACGGTTGCCCCATAATTCTTCCTGAAGACACTTTCTGGCATGTGAGTATAGTAATGAGAAATGCAAACAGAGTCTGGTGTCTGTCGAAATTAAGTAGAAGGAGACTGGAATTTAGAAGTCTGAGGCACCTAAACTTTCCAGGAACGTGCTCTAGAAAGAGCACAAAAAGAGTTTCAGGAATCTCCATTAGCCACCTGGTGTCTTGATTGAGCATTAGACATGCATGCATAGAGTGAAACCTCCTAAAGCCAGGCAGAGGATTCCTGAGGAGCCATAAGTTGAACAGTTCTGAGAGCTCACACAGGGCTGGAAGACATTCAGGTTCTAATCAGCTAGACAGGAGGGCCCTTAGAAGTCACCTGGGTATTCAGTGGCAAAGTCTGTGGAGTCACACCTTAGCAGTCAGTTTAAACTATCCCCGGAGTGAGGGTTCCTCTACACCTTCTTCGGAAAAGCTTAGAACAGAACTTGAAGGGATCAGACTGGACTGCAAGTGACTTGACTCCCTGCAAACGAGGTCCAGCATTCCCTGAAGGAAGATAACACACACAACATCCCAGCATTCAGTCAAAGTGACTAAACATGCCAAGGAGTAGAAAAATGTGACACATAATCAGGAAAAAAATCAGTCAATAAAAACAGTCCCAGAAATAAAAGTGATGAAAGTAGGAAAAGAGCACATTAAAACAGCTACCATAAATATGCCCAATTAGGTAAAGAAAACATGGGATATTCTAAAAAGAAACACATGAATCTTCTAGACATTAGTCATATAATATATGAGCATTTCACTGGATTGGATTAACAGCAGGTTTTAGACTGTGCTAGAAAACACCAGGCACTTGAAGACAGCCATAGAATATATCCAAAATCAGGCAACATGAGAAAAAAGATGAGAAAATGAGCCTAATTGACCTGTGGACATATCAAGCCGTCTACCGTATGTATAGTTTGTGGTGGAGAAGCGATGGAAGTTCAGAAAAAATATTTGAGGTGAAAAAGGCAAAAAATTGAATTTGATGAAAACTACACTTACAGCTGTAAGAGAGACTCAGTGGACCCTCAGAGTGCACGCGCACACACACCACAGCACATCAGAATAAAATTGTTGAAAAATCAGTTATAAAGAGAAAAATCTTAAAAGCAACCAGACAAAAATGACCAATAAAATACAGAGAAATGAACATAAGAACATTACAGATTTCTCACATGAAACTATGCAAGCTAGAAGACAATGGAACAGCAGGTTTACTATGCAGAAAGAGAAATGTAATCTAGAATTCAATCTACACACAGCAAAAGTATCCTTCAAAATGAAAGCAAAACACAAAGAAAAGCTGACCTGCACTGCAAGAATTTTATAGGCAATTCTTCAGAAGAAAGGGAACTGGTACTAGATGGAAACTTACGTGGACAATTTCTGTATTGATTGAAACGACCTAGAGAGGAACAGCCATAGCATAGCCCCAGAGTGAAGAACAATCACTGTGGTTTACAGTCATGGAGATTTTGTGGTTTGTTACAAAGCGTTGTCGAGGAAAAAGCTGACTGATACAGAGTTTACAATAACGAAGTGCAGTGCCACTGTAAAGAACCCTGAAATACAGTGTTTCTTGGTATTGTTCTGGGGCTGGGCAGCAGGTAGTACGGGGACCATGAAAGGAAACTGAAAAATGGCAACTTACATTGTGCAACAGTAAAGGTTTGACAAAATCCCAGCCTGCTGTGAGTATGAGGCAGAAAATGTACTGGCTGAATTTGTGACTCTGGGGAGAGACGTTTCAGGACAGACTGACTGGAGGCAGTGTGGCATCATTAGTTGCATTATACAGGATTCTACGAGAAAGCTAAGAAAATAACTGGTGGTTTTACAAGCAGAAATGAAAGAGCAGAGAACGCGGAGAAGTTCCTGGACTTTGCCAGTTTAGAAGATGTGTTTGTTTCTAACCACATCAGGAGTGGCCATTAAACTATCAAGCCCATGGGTTTTATGTCTTTTTGAGATACTTGGTTGGTTAAATTGGCCCCTACCAAATCCTTACGGTTAGAGTAAGTATTTCAAGAGCACAGTTCCTGAGATGCCAGATCAGTTCAAAGTGCCCCCCCTAAGATTTGAGGTGTTTTAAAATGACCTCTGAGACCCATATTTCTGTTTAGCCACCGGGGAGGGTGTAGTTTCCAACACCTTCAGCCGGGGGCTGGAACGACACTGGTGGGAGAAGGAACTCCCTGAGGGAGCAGCCAGGGGCCCTGGGGAACAGTGGAACAGAGCCCGGCTGAATCCGGCAACGTGCTTTACCAACGTCACCAGCCCCTGGATTCCAGAACCGCTGTGGGCCAGTGGCTGCCGGGTGCCTCCTGTTCTCCCCATACCCAACTCGAGCAGGACCTCGAGAGGCAGTTGTGCCGCTCTGAGCACTGTTGCTTTTTGGCTCCGCGGGAGGAAGGTAACTTTGAAAAAAATTCCTAAGTCTCCAGGCCGAGAAGAGTCCCATCCAAACCTGATGAAAAGACAGTTCCACCGTCTGGGCTTTCAAGCACTGCACCCTGAATGGGCGATCCTTGGGGGATGTCTCCCCAGGGAGGCAGGGAGATGCATACTTACGATGAATAGGGGAGCTTCGGCGATGGCACTACTGTTCCGGAAATACGTACTCCCCTTTTCCTGTACTTCCCAAGAGGAGTACACTCTCCCATCATTAGTATTGAACGTGGTTATTTGATTGCCTTTGGCCACTAGAATGTGGGCGGCCATGACAGCATGACAGTTCCAAACAAAGGTTTTAAGAGACTTCGCCATGAGAATACCACAGCCCCAAGAGTGTGGGATCCTTCAGCCTGGTCCTGGACGCACACTCGGTGGGGAGCGCACCTGAACTTCACCTCTGCCTGGGGCTGGGCTGCCTGCAGCTGAGATCTGCCAGTTTGTCGTTTAAGGTACTGGGATTTTGGAGGATTGTTTGTTAAGCAACATTATTGCAAGAAAATCTGAGTACAGAGCCCTCCGTATCCCTGGGGGATGATCCGAGACCCCCAGTGGATGTCTGAAGCCATGAATGGAACCAAACCCTACATATACTGTGTTTTTCCTGTACGATGATAAAGTTTAATTTATAAATTAGGTACAGTAAGAGATTAACAGTAACCGATAAAACAGAACAATTATAACACACAGTACTACAAGTTACATGAATGTGGTCGCTCTCTCTCCCTCAAAATATCTTACTGAACCGTACTCCCCTTCTTCTGTGCTGCTGTGAGCTGGTGCGCCTGCGTGATGAGAGAGGTGGGGAGAGCGACACAGACAACGCCACACAGCGCTGGGCGTCGGCACAGGGAAATCATCGCCACGCGGGACCCTGGATCACTGAGCCATGACGGTGTCGTCGGTTGGGTGTCGGAGCAGACCCTGTGGATGACTGACAGGTGGCAGTGCACGCAGCGTGGACACCATGCACAAAGGATGGCTCTCGTCCCGGGAGGATGGAGCGGGTGGTGCGAGATCCCATCACGATACTCAGGACAGCACGAGACTTAAAACGTACAAACTGTGCATTTCTGAAATTTCACAGTTAATATTTTCAGACTGCAACTGACCGCAGGTCACTGAAGTTGTGGCTAAGGAAGGACGACTGTGACAAGGACAAACAAGTGGCGCTGGAAAGAACGGCTGGTTGGAAGGAGAAGCTTCACTACACTGTGCAGCAAAACTCACACGTGTACTCAAAAAGGAACATGTTCAAAGTAAACAGAAACGAGTAAAATATGGGTGCAAATAATCAACTGGTATCAGAATAGGCGAGGCCCTTGACCTTGAAAGGAATAAATTAATGGAGGAAATCATAGAGAAACTTAAAATAGATTTGCCCCAAAATATTTAAACTTGGAAGGATCTGAAAAATTAATAAAATTAAAGTAGAAAATATCTCTGAAATGAGTATGGTTCAGCCCCCACTTTACAGAAGGGAGCATGAGGATTGGAGAGGTGGAACCACCTGCAGACTTACGTGCACAGGGTAGGTGGAACCTCAGACCGAAGCCCGTGTTCCGCCCTCACATATTGTGATGACGACATAGGAGCAGACGCCTGGTACCTGGAGACCAGCCCCCGTCTCGCCGGCCTTTGGGTCTAGTGCAGGTTCCTGTGAGCTCCTGCTGTGCTGGGCACGTGTCCCTCTTTGTGACAAGGAGCGAGAGTTACTGTGTGTTAAATCCTACATATGCGATGACTGCCCAGCACAAATTACACCTTTCAGAAATGTCACTCTGTTGAATAGTGAAAAGCTATTCCCAGGGCGAAAGATACCCAAGATTTGCGATTACAGACAAACCGAGACTGGAAAACAAAATATTGTGAACTTAAGTGTAAGCCCTGCATTGTTTAAGCCCAACAAAGACCACCCTGGACATCTCAGTCATTGTCACCCAAAGCTTCTTTTTCAACAGCATCAGACAACAGCTACTATCAGATAAAAGCTCGAGTCACCTTCGACTTGAAGTAAATGGAAAATTCTGAACAATGAACCCATGAGAGCTATTTGTGAAGTATTTGAGAACATTTCATATTGTGTTTGATAACTGTGGAAAACAGTTGATGCAGCCAGCACGGCTTTATTTTGTTTAGGTCAAGCCAGAGATTTGCGCCGTGCGTTTGAGCATGTGGCTCCCCCTGCACCCTGACCCGGGCCCGGGGGTTTGCGCGTTTACCTGCAGCAGGTGTCTCAGGGCCGGGGGCAGGAGTCCATGGGATGAGGCGAGGTGAGAGGCTATGGCAGACCCACTCTGGGGTGGCCCAGGATCCCGCTTCCTGGTGTTCATGCCCTTGCACGACCCCCTCCTCTGACTGCGAAGCAATGGAATGTGCTAGAATGTCGCAAAGGCGGGGGATATCATTCCCACAATTACGAAATGTTCTGTAAGGCGCCACCTTGCCAGTGGACCGGACACTCCCTTTGCTGGCTGGCTGGTCTTGGCGATCTTGTTGGGGAACCGTGGGTTTGGGGGAGCTGAGACGGCCTTCCGCGTACAGCAGGCGCGAAGCCAGGCCTTCGTCCTCCGTCACAAGAAACGAACTGCCAGGGAGCTGAGGGGGCTTGAGAGCAGACCCCTCCTCGTCCCGGCCTCCAGAGGGGTCCCCAGCTCTGGCGGGTACGCTGCCAGCAGCATTCTGAGACCGGGGACCTGGGAGAGGATAAGTGTGCGTGTCTGAAGCCATGAGGCTGCGGTAATCTGTGACACAGCAGCAATGGCTAACACTGGGAGAGGGGAAGCCGGACAGCCCTTGAGTACGGGTGGGGGGCGGGGCTGTGCTCACTTTAGACTTTCCTGTGAGAGAGGGGGAGCTGGGGCAGAGGCGTGACATGACCTGATAACCTGACTTCCATGTGGCTCCGTGACAGTGGCCGGCTGAGGCAGCAGAGGCTGAGTTACAGAGGATTCTGGATCCGTCACGAAGGGAGAGCTGACGGTGTTTGAGGATGGCTTGGTCTTGGGTGTGAGAAAGGAAAGTTACGCACGACTCCAGGGGTCCCAGCACGAGCCGCAGGGTGCACAGGCGGCTTTGCCTTCTGCTGTGGCTGAGCAGTTTGGGGATAAGGGCTTGGGAGCCTCGTGTGAGGCACAATGGCCATCAGTCATCCACCAGCGATGGCAGCAGGTAGACCCCCTGTCATAGGAGTCCCGAGTTCAGGGCAGAGGTCTTGATCTGGGGTTCCCAGTGTTGGGGTGCTGTTCAAACGCAAGGTGAGCTCAAGCAAAGGGAAAACGTGGGCATGAGCATGAAAGTTGGTTCAGAGCTTCGTGGATGACCTTGAAGAAGGTGGGACGTGCTGGACAAATCACAGAGCTGGGGAAGGGAGTTTCATTGTGCCTTGCACGTGTCGTACTCGGTCTCTGTCCCCACGGTGGGCTGTAGGGTGCTCTCTGTGGCCTGCAGTCTTTGACGGTCTCTGACCTCGGTTTTGCTTACCAGTCACCACCCCGCTCCCCACGTGACGCCCGTCCTGGGAGCTCATGGCTTGCTGATAAAGGCAGGGTATCACTCCTGGGCTGATGAAGGGAAAACAGAAGAGAGTCTCTGCTCGCCAAATGCTTTGAATGCATTGAATCCAAGGAGACATGTGTCTTTAAATCTGGATCCTCACATCAATCACTCGCTGCCAACATGCTTCTGCATTCCAAGTCGGTTACCGTCAGATGCTTCCGAAAATAGACCTGTGCTGACCAATCATGACTCTTATATAAGATTTAGTGCCGACTTCAGGCCGCACCTGTCAGGAATGTGATGCGACAGGCTGGGCTGGAGCGACTCCTGGTGATGGATTTGCAGCCCAGCGAGAGCTGACTGGCTGCGCAGGGAGCACGCTGCGGTGGGCGGGGCCCTGCTCTGGGGGGACTTGGTGGCATGGCGTGGCGTGGACGCACAGGCCCTGTGGCTCACAGGGTCCTCACGGGCAGCACCAGGAAGTCTGCGTATTGCATGACAGCTGTCAAGTGGGCTTGTGACCAGTCAGACACAAGGCCAGCAGCAAGGACCAGGAGGGGACAGAAGTCCCCTACCTGAGTCCAGCATGGAGGACGACTGGCCAAGCAATGGCTCTCCCCAGCCACATCCTGCCAGGCCTGTGCAGGGCTGTGGGGGCCTCGCTCCTTCCAGGCATTGGAGACACAGGTGTGGCCAGGAAGGCAGTTGTCCATGTTCCTTGCTGACCAGGAGAAGAGATGTAGAACTTTCTCCAACCCAAACATGGTGGGAAACCGGAGCAGGGCACCCACCAGCCCTGCCAGCCTCCTGGGGGCCTTCCCCGTCCTGCTGCCTGTTTGGCAGTGACGCAGGTGGGCGGCAAGACCACCTCCCACAAACACACCAGCACTTCCTGCCTCTCCACTTAGGGCTTACAGTTCCCTCGCCTGGGAGGGGAATCTCCGCAACTGGTGTCTGCCTTGTGAACTCAGGGACGTTTTCCATTTTCCCTCCAGCTCTTTCCTTTGTCGCAGGGGGTGGGCGGGGGGGGGGGGGTGCTTTAAGAAAAACAATGATAACTGAAATACCACAAAATTCACCATCTTAAAGTGTGAAATTCAGTGGATTTTCGTATATGCACAGGTTATACAACTGTCACCGCTCTCTAATTCTGGAACATTTTCGTCACCCCAAAAAGTAGCCCTGGACGCGTTAGCAGTCACTGCCCAGCTTCCTCTTCCCCGCGACCCTGGCAGCCGCGAACCTGCTTTTTGTCTCTGTGGGTTTTCCTCTTGTCGACGTTCCTGCTGAGTGGGTCTGGCTCCCTCCCCTCAGCGAGAGTCTCGGGGCTCAGCCGTGCGGCAGCACATGTGTTCCCCAGCACGGAGGGGCCACACTTTGTTTATCCGTTCATCTGGTGATGGACACGTGGGTGGTTCTCACTTTTGGGCTATCATGAATAAAGCTGGTATCATTGTTCGTATGTAAGTTTTGATATGAACGTAGGTTTCCAATCATCCTGGTGTACGCAGTGGTGTGAACCCTGGGTTGTATGGTAACTCCGTTTAACTCTCCCATGAACTCTCCAGAGCGGCGACACCACTTTACATCCCCACCAGCAGTGCGTGAGAGCTGTTTTCTCCATGGCCCTGCCCACCCCCGTTATCTTCTGAGTGTATGTATTTGCTTATTTGTGAGTTACGGCCATCCTAGTGGGTGTGGAGTGGAATCTCATCGTGGTTTTGATGATGTCCCACATTAAATGGCAAACTCTCCCTAACCCCCTTCCCAGGTGTCTTCCTTCTCCAAGGCGCTGCTCACCCCCTGACTCTGTGGCTCTGTCTACACACACGCACGTGCTAGAGATGTGAGCCAGGACCTGCCAGGCCCGTCTTCCTCTACCCCCACACTCAGGCCCTCCTCCACTCGACCACCGCACCCCAGCTGCCTCCATACCCCAGCCCTGAGGGTGGCTCTGCCCCACCCACCCTTGAAATCTGGTGGCCCAGCTCTGCTTGGCGCATCCCTGCCCCCCTTCAGCCTGTGAAACTCTGGCCTCTCCGTTAGGGAGCATCCGCCCCTGTGCCTGGATGAGGCGGGAACCGAGGAGGAAGGTGGGGCTGTTACCACTGTCTGTGTCTGGCCCGTGCCCACGGGGATGAAGGGTGAGCTGGGGGTACAGCAGGCCCCCTGATCACACCTTGAGCCCTAGTATCCTGCAGGTGAAAGAGGTCAGCGTGTGCCCACCAGGTAGGGTAGGTGCTCTGGAGTGGGCAGGTGGGCCTGGTTGGGAATGATGGGTGTGTCTGGCAGAAACCAAAAGGCACCTGTGTGAAGGAAGCCTGAGAAAGGCTGGTGCCTCCCACATCCTGGATGTGTGTCCTGGGTTCAGCCTGCGTCCTCGCCCCAGGCGCCCGTCTCGCAACCGGCACCTCCCTGTTCCAGCGTTCTAATAGGCAGACACTTTCATTTCTCTCTTTTTTTTATTAACTCCATCTCTTGTTATTTATTGATTTTCTTTAAAAAAAAAAAAAAAAAGAAAGAAAAAGGCCGTTTTTTATGTTTTGCAGCTTGCTACCAGACACTTGGGTCTGGGACACATGCAGTGAGAATTCTGTTAAAAGTGTTTAAAAATGTTTCCGAATCAGGTCTATAAAACTACATGGGTATATTTTTTAATGTTACAAAGAACAAATGCGGGAAATTTCATCAAAACATGCTACTTGACACCACCAGGTGGAACGGCACAGCTCTGGTTCGGACAGACGTTATAAACCACGAGAATTGTGCAAGGAAGCCTAAAAAATAAGAACAAATGTTTCTTATGCGAAAACAAGCAGACCGGGTTCGGATCTGGGTGAGTCGGATTAAACATAGTCCTTCACTCTCCATCCGGCCACACCTGGACAGGCTGGGCGGGGTCCACGGGGCGGCGGAGTCCACGGGGCGGCCGTTTGAAGACCCTGGAAAGTCAACAGCAGCAGGTGGACTGTGATGAACTCCAACATCCAACGTCCTTCCAGATCAGTGGAGAGTGTGCTGTTCCTCCCCCAGCCTGGCCTGCTCAGGCCTGAAGCCAGCGCTCGGGGAACCCAGCAACGGGCACTGCGGTGCGGGTGGGAGAGTTCCAGGGGAAACTCCCTAGTTCTGGCGCAGGAAGTGGGAAAAGGCACTCCTGACACAGAAAGTTCAGAAATCCACATTCTCTTTTCTGTTGTTTCCCTCTGTTTGCTCATGCCACAGCTGCTCACTCAATCGCATGGAGACAAGGCGGCACCCAGGCCGTGAGCCCGCGGGAGGCAGGGTGGGCGTCCTCTCCATGCTGCAGATCTGGTGTCCCGGGAGGGGGCGCTGCAGCGAGCACTTCCTTCCCCCGCCCCCATGTCTGTGCCGCTGGACCGCGGGTGGGGACGAGGCTGCAGAAGTGCCCAGCAGAGCAGGGTGACCGGCATCCCGGTTGTAGCCAGAGGAACTTGGGACGGTAGTTCCGAACTCCTGGGCTCACACAGAAGCTGTGCACACGTGGATGTCCCCTTATAGAGCGTTCCCAATGTTTGAAGATTAAACTAACAGAGAGCTCACAGACCAGGTCCTAGATTCTGGGTGACACACGCGGGACAGATCTGAGCAGAACTGCAAGGGTTGCAAAACTAAGCCAACCGCAGAGCCGCAGCCAGTCCAGAGAAGGCACTGGGAACTTGCGGCCCGAATGTAAGCAGGTCGGCTGCCGGCACCGACAGACACCCGCCTGCCGTCTCCCGGGGCCGCACAGCGTGGCACTCTCTGCATGCCGAGGATACAGTCTAATTACTTGGCATGTGAAGAACCAGAACCGTCCCAATTCTTGTGGGAAAAGATGGTCAACAGACCTTGATGCTGAGACAGCACAGCCGTTGGAATTATCTGACAAAGGCCTTAAACTAGCTGTTATTAAAATATTCCAACAAGTTGTCACAAACACATTTGAAATCAATCAAAGATTAGTAGATAGAAATTTTAAATGGAAAAGAGTCCACAAAATGAAAAACAAAAACCTCAGAGCAGAAATGATCCGATCTGAACAAAGAAAACGCTGGAAACAAAGATGAACTAAGCCTCAGGGACCTGGGAGAGGACAAAAAAGGTTGAGCATTTGTGTCATCAGAATCAAATTGAGGAGAAAGAGTTCGATGCTGAAAAAATATTTCAAGAAATATTTGCTGAAAACTCTCCAAATTTGGAAAATCACATAAGCCAACAGAATCAAAAATCTCAAACCCCAAAGAACCCCAGGCCCAGACACATCACACTGAGCACAGAATTCTGAACGCAGCTGTAAAAAGATGATGCAGCTTCCCCACCCCCCCCCACCATCCCCCAGGGGAAGCAATTCACATGCTGTGGATTCCGCGATTGAGACCATGGGGGCAGGACAGAAGTGCACGACATTTTTAAAGTGCTGAAAGAAAAGAACTGTCGCTCCAGAAATACATATCCAGAGAAAATGCCTGCAGGGATGGAGATGAGACGAAGACATTCCCACCTGAAGGAAAACCAACAGGCCCTACTGCCAGCGGGGCTGCTCTGGGAGAATCCTGGGGGTGTTCACACAGGTGGGGCAGACAGCAGAAGGAAACTCAGAACATCAGCAGTGAAGGAGGCGGCAGAAATGAGACCTATGTGAGTAAATAGAACAGACTGTTCTTTGTTTCAATTCTTTAAAATTTGCAGGTCGAGAGTAAAAACTTGTACAGTTGTCTGATGAGATTTTTCAATGTGTGTATTATAGTAGAATATTATACCTAAGACAATTATCACGTAAAGAGAGGGTGGGATCCGTGTGGAAGTAAGTTTTCTACGTTCTACTTGAAGGGATCACATAGTATTCCTAAGAAGACTGTAAAAGGTTAGGTATGTACGTCACAGTCCTTAGTTAGTTTAAAAACTAATCCATACGAAGAGATGTAGTGAAGAACATAGCAGATGACACTAAAGGTGTTCAAACAACCCAAAAGAAGGCAGGAAAGGGGAACAGAAAAATGTTAAATAGGCAAACAAACAGAAACAAACAGCAAAATGGTAGAACTAGACCCAAATATATCAGTCATCATAGCAAATAAAAATATTATTTACACTCACTGCTAAAAGACGGGGGTTATCACAATGGATGAGGCAAGAATTTTTCCTACGCTGTCCATGAGAAACTCACTTCAAATACAATGGTTACGGATATTAAAAGAAAAGGATGGAAAATTTATCCATGTGAACACTAATAGAAAACCTGGGCTGACGACTTTAATATCAGACAAAATGGACTTCAAAGCAAATAAATTTACCAGGAATAAAGTAGAACATTGCATAATGGTAAAGGAGTCAATTCATCAAGAAGACGTAACAATACTAAATTCAAAACAAAGAATAGTCTGTTCTATTTACTCACGTAGTTATCATTTCCGCCGCCTTCTTCACTGGTGATGTTCTAAGTTTCCTTTCTATTAGTAAATCGAGTCTGACCATATTTAGAAAGATTAGCACATGGCCATCATCTTGGGGTTCACTGCAGGAATTCAAAACTGGTCAATATTAAAAAAACAAATCACTGTTATCAGCTATCTTAACTGTCTAGGAAGTAATGCCACGTGATCATATCTATTGGCAGAAAAAAGGTATTTAACAGAATTCAGAATCCATTCATAACAAAATTCAAAGCAAAGTAGGAATAAAACTGAAATTCCTCAACCTGGTAAAAGCATTTATAAAAAACTGATAGCTAACATCGTACTTAATGGTGAAAATGTAATAATTTCTCCTGAAAACTGGGAAAAAGGCTAGGGAGTCCCCTCTCAGCAGTCCGGTTTAGCGTTACAATGAAGGTTCTAACCTGTATATAAGGCAGGACAAACAGATAAAAGCACAAAGGTTGAGAGAAAAAGATCAAACTGTCCTATTCATAGACAACACGGTTGTCTGTAAAATCCCCAGAGTGTAGCAAACCCGCTTAGAACTAACAGGGGAGTTTAGCAAAGTTTTAGGAAACAAGGTCGACAGACAGGCACACGTGCATGTGCACACACACATACATGTACGCACACATGCACATGTACACACACGCACATCTGCACACATACATGTACACACGTGCACACGTTAGCAATAGAAGATTTGAAAATCAAAATATAAAAAAAACACCATTCAAAATAGGGTGTGGGTCAGGTAGGGGGTGGGGGGGCAAATTCACAACTGTGGATCGGTGCGCAGCGTATGGGGGAAGGGCACGCCTCTAGCCCTGGCTTGGGTGAGGCGAAGTCATTACTTGTAACCAAAATGTTTGTATCCCCCATAATATCCTGAAAAAAAAATAGTTCAAAACAGTGAAATATGTAAGCATAAATAAAGCAAAACACACACAGAATTTGAATGCTGAAAAGTACACAATGTTGGTGAGAGTTCTGGAGAAGACATAAATAAATGAAGGGGCTCACTGTGCTCAAAATTTCTATCCACTGAGGACGTTGATTCTTCCCAGACTGATCCGTGGATTCAAAGTGAGTCCAGTAAAAATTCCAGCATGATTTTTGTAGATAAAGACAAGATAATTCCAAACTTTACATGTAATGTCAAATGAATTAGAATAGATAAAAATTTTTTTGAAAAAGAATTAAACTGGGGATTACATTCCTTGATTTTAAGACTTACTCCTAAGCCACTGCTATCAAGACAGCATGGTGTCCACAATGGGACAGACACGTGGATAAATGCAAGGTTCTGGAGTCTAAGGATGGACCTACACAAATACGGACACTTGAATTTTTTATAGCAGTGCAAAACCAATTCAATATATAAAGAATAGTCTTTTAAACAAATGGTTGATATCAGAAAAATAGGTCATTCATATGCCAAGAGTAAGAACTTCAACCTAAGGATCACACCACATACAAAAATTAACTTGGGATGCATTGTTGATCCAAATGTCAAATGCAAAACTGGAAAATCTTTAGGAGGAAAGAGGAGAAAATCTTTGGGCCCTGGGGGTTCGGGGAAGTGTCATTAGCTCTGGCTTAACATCAAAACACAATTCATAAAGGAAAACATCGATGTATTGGACTTTATCAAAATTGAAAGCTTTTGCTATAAAAGGCATTGCTAAGCGAATGAAAAGGCAAACGTTATAGGGTGAATTGTGTCTCTCCCACCCACAACATTTACATGCTGAAGTTCCACCCTAGGACCTCAAAGAGTGATGTACAGAGGTACAGTTATGGTGAGGTCATTGGGGTGGGCCCTAATCCAACAGGACTGGTGTCCTTCTAAGAGGAGGAGATTAGGACACAGACACGCAGAGGGACGACCCCGTGAAGACACGGGGAAGACGGCCGTGTCTACACAGGAGAGAGAGGACAGATGCTTCCCCGGAACCTCAGGAGGAACCAGCCCTGCTGACACCTTGATTCGGACTTCCGGCCTCCAGGACTGTGAGGCAATAAACTGCCTTTGTGTGGCCGCTGCTGTGTGGGACTTTGTTAACAGCAGCTGTAACAAACTAATATAGCAAGTTGTCGACGGGGCTGAAATATTTGCAAACCACATATTCAACAAAACACTCATATCCAGAATTTATTTTAAAAACTCTTCAAACTTAACAGTAAGAAAATAAATGCACCAATTAAGAAATAGGAAAAAAGATTCAGAAAGACGTTTCACTGAAGCAAGAGCACAAGGATGGAAAATAATCACATGAAAAGATTTTTGCATCATTTGCCATTAACAAAGTGCAAAGTGAAACTGTAATGAGACACCATTACATATCTATTAGGACGGCCAAAATAAAAAATACTGACAATGCCAAGTGCTGGCAAGATTGTGGAACAACTGGGTCTTTCGTTTATTGCTGGCGAGGATGCAAAATGATACAGCCATTCTGAAACACAGTTGGCAGCTTCCTATATAATTAAACAGACACTTACCATATGGCTCCGTTATCCAACTTCTAGGGAAGGAAAACTTGTTTACGTGTGGAAGTGATTTTCACAGCAACTTTATTAATGATCACCCCAAAGCAGAATTAATCCACACGTCCTTTCAGCAGGTGGACGGATAAGCGAAGTAGGATATATTCGTACAATAGAATATTACTGTAAAAGGGAATAAACTATTGATGTGTGCAACAGTGTGAGTGAATTTCAAAGACATTATGTGGAAGAAAGTCAATCTGAAAACTCCCTGTGTGCTGTGATTCCGTGTGAAACCCTCACACAGCGATCCGGGACTGGCGTCCTCCCCGCTGCGCAATGTCCCTGGAATCCGTCCACGCTGTCGCCTGCACCAACAGAAGGGTGTGTTTTGGGTGACGGATCTGTTCTGTATCTTAATGGTCTTGGTATTAAAATTCATAGAACTGCATTCCAGAAAAAGTTATTTGCACGCTGTGATGATTTTTAGAAATGGATAACACCAAATAAAGAACCGTGAGACTCTTGCAGTGCAGCTGGGGACCGAGGGGTCGGGCTGTTTGGGTGTGTGCGTCAGAGCCCTGCGGAAGGCCTGGAGAGGGTGTGCCAGAGTGTGGCGGTGCCAGGAACCGCCGTCCCTCGCAGGGCATGAGGCCACGGGTCAGGCCAGGTGGCCTCCCAGGAACTCAGCTCCCGTCTCCAGGCTGACCAGGCACCTGTCACCTGAGCCCGGCCCTCTGCGGGCTGCCTGCCTTCCCTCCCCTCCAACCCGCCTCCTGCCCCGCAGCGGGTGGGCTTCTTCTTAACTGTGCATCTGACCCACCGCATCTCACCTGTCGAGTCTTCAGGGCCGTCTCTTCTAACTGTGGTTCACACTTCACTTGCTTAACGTGCAGACCACTCGGCCCAGGCCACATGCCCACAGCTGTCCATGAACCCTGTCCCTCCACTCACCTGCTGTGTGATCACGGACAAGCCACCAGACACCCCCACTGCACTCATCGTCCCTGCCCTCAAACACACAGTGGGGACTAATGTGACAGCCACATCCCAGAGTTATGGTAGCGATCACAGTGATTCAGTACTTAGCACAGTGCCTGGCACAGAGAAAGTCCCCACCTGAGGGGTCCTTGCCACTGTTTTCACACTGGGCTAATCCTATGGCTGTTGCTATTATTGGAAACAGGCTCAGACGCTGAGCACATACTCTGCCGAAGTCCCCACGATTGTGAAATCTGGGTTTGCATTCTGATCCTACCACGGTGTGGGTTGGGACTCTTCCTTTGCAAGAAAGGGCCTAGAATTTAAATTGCCTTAAACAAGAACAATAACAACAGAATGAGTTCGTTCATGGAACTGAATGGTTTGGCTTCAGGCATGGCTTGATCCAGGATCTCTGATGACATTGTCAGGATTCTTGTTTTTGTCTCTCCCATTGGTGCTGCGTGGCTGTGTTTGGCCTCATCCTCAAAATTGCTGTCTCCACACTGGAGCAAGGCAGGTACTGGTGGCTCCGAAGTCCATCTGCCGGCTGTAAAAGGGACATGCTTTTCCAGGAGTCAGTCTAGACCATCGCAGGAAGGCCCTGTGTGGGTCACAGGCCCCTGCTGGACCCGGTTCATATCCTCAGGAATGTCAGGTTCTTGTCCACGGCCAGGCTGAGGTCAAGTAGCTGCCTCTGTGACCTGATGTCAAAGTGGGGGACAGGGAGGGCTTGGGTCAGCATCGGCTAAATGAATGGAACAGGGAAAGGGCAGAGCCAGGGGGCGGGCCCAGTCATGGGCCACCACACTGTGCGACCTGGTACCGGCCACCACATCTCCCTCGGAATACGTTATTTTCTCCTCAAAGAAACAAGAATACTAAAAGAAGCAAGCAATACCGTTTCCCATTGCTATTGACAAGAACGGACAGAGAGGCACATTCCACTCAATTATCTGGAGAAAACTGTGCCCTCCGAGACGGGGTGACACCCCATCCTGTGTCCCACAAGACACAGGGCAGCAAGCGGCGAACCTGCCCCTGTGGGATCTGCAGGGACTGAGCCTGGGGTTTGTGACTTGCAGAGGAGCCAGGCTTCCTATCCCCGGAAGGAGCCAGGCTCGGACGAGCAGTGTGCGGGAGAGAAAAAGGCTGCCGTCTTCCCACGGAGGAACTTCAAGGGCCCCTGCAGATCGGAGTGATAAGGAGCTTGGGCAGAGACGCCGTTTGATGGAGTTGCCGTCTGCGGGATTTGCAGACTTTGAGCAGGACTCGGGGGTATCTCTGTGTCACAGCCAGGCGGGACTGTGCGGACGCACTTTATCTGATCCGCGGGGAAATCACTTTCTGAGTGAGCCAAGCCGTGATGGCTTCGAGAGACTGCAACTCCCCACCGCGGAAAGGTCAATGAATCTTCCACCAAAAGGAAGTAATTGTAGGAGGGACTCTGCACATTAAACACCGCTTCTGAGTTCCAAAGGATGTTCACAAAATTGCACGGCAAATTGGAAACAGACTTGTAGACAGAGTTTGGCACGATGGGGGACACAGTTCATGACAGCAGAAGCTCTTTGGAGCCGAAATTAGTTCCATGCACAGCTCCATCCCCATGCCAAGAACAGTGTCTGGCGTCTGTGATGTCCACTAAGTGCTTGTCTGGTGGTGGTGGCACTCGAGCTGTGTCACCAGGCGCCATTGTCTTGGTGACTTTGCTATCAAGGTATGGCTGTGGCCCCCCAGGCCCAGGGGCTCTTTTATCTGAGCTCAGACCGTACCAGACCCAGGTGTGCAGCCATGGGAGAAGCGTGGGCGTGTTGATTCTCCATGCCACGGGGGCCGGGAGGTGGCGCTTCCTGGCCGCTCCCTACAGAGATGGGCATTGTTGGCGATGTGTGTTTGGTTCACTCCTACTGTCACGGCGTAGTTTAGAGCATCACCGACTGTTCTAAAACCGTGGTGACAGCCGCCTAATTCCCAGACCTCCCATTGAGACCAGCCTCTGCAGGGCCAGCGAGCCTAGCCCATGTGGGACATGGCCCACTGACAAGGAAGGTGTTTTATTTCCTCAACCGCATGAGCTTCTGGCTCTGGACTGCACCAGAGGGGTGCGGCTGAGCCTGGCCCTGGCTCGGCAAGAAGAACCCCTCGCCCCGTAGAAAGACGACGTGGGCCTCTTCACCTGTGAGGGCAGGGCCGGGCCACACTGTGGGTTCTGAATGGTGGACGGTTTCATGATGCTGGGAAGACCTGAGCATTCGGGCTGTGCAGGGAGTGGCCGTCTGGACGTCCGGCCGGGGCAGCAGCCCCGCGTGGCTGCACCCCATGCGTGCCTCAGTTGCCGACAGCAGCACGGAGGCCTCCATACATAGCAAGCGCTGTGGGGTCACTCTGTGTGGTAGTCGCCATTCCACGTGGCCAAGGGCCTCAGTCCAGACGATTACTAGTGTTAATTCAGTTGGACGGATGGACGGATGGACGGACGGAGGGACGGAGGGACGGAGGGACGGCACTAACCAGCATTTATTGAGTGCTGACTTTATGCCAGGGGTGCCCTGGGCTCGGCAGATGCAGTGAGCAGTGGGAGAGCCTCCGTCTCCCTTGCTCCCGTGTTCCGTGACAGTGAGCGATGGTCCCGCCTCCTGCGTGCAAGCCTCTGGTGGCTTCTGGGCTACCAGGGAGGACGGAGGGACAATCAGAAGATATGACTCTGCCCTCACGGAGCTCACCATGCACAGAAGCCGGCGTAGACCCGGCCACAATGCACGGCTGTTGGGGACACTCCTGGGGAACAGGGTCTCTCCTCCAAGGTCCCCTCTTCCCACCTCCTTAGTGGCCAACCTGGAGCAGCTGTCGTTTGCCCTGCGCAGTTTTCAGCCTGCGGAGGGTCAGTACGGCGGTGGTACGTCTGTGCTCCAAAGTGGCACAGGGCTTGGGGTGACAGCGCTTCCCAGCTGTGCTCCCCGGCAGAGGCAGAGATGGTTGGTATTTCTGGCTTTGTTGCCATGTCAACCCTGGGCTGAGCCTCCCGTCTTGCGTCAGGGCTGCAGGCAGCCCCCCCCAACCCCTAGCTCTCCCTGCTCCCTGGCTGCACTGGGGGCTACATGCCCCGAGCAGAGCCAGTGACGTGGGCCACATCACACGCGAGCTCCTGTGCTTGGGTGTCCGACCACAGTGCATGAAGTGCCCACGCGTAGGCCACAGGGTCAGTCTGGGCAGTGGCTGCGGGAACCAGTCGGGCAAGTCTTGTCCCCACTGGGTTCTCCTCGAGGGGAGAGACGTGCACATGACATGAACAGTGCAGATAAAATGGGAGGGAGCCTGTGAGAGAGGCATTCGTGACGGGCAGACAGTGTCTGCCACGGGACAGGTGACGACGGCTAGTTACTGAATGAACGAGTGGCTGAGCCAGTGGGCAGGTGAATGAATGGTACATGAAGAGCTGGCTCAGGCCCGCACAGGATGGGGCAGGGAGCCAGGGAGCCTTAAACTGCAGTGACAGCAGAGTGGTGTAACAGAGCAACAGCGTATGACACGTACCGGCCGCCATCCTGAGCATTTCACACGCATGAGCTTGTCCAGGCCCACAGCAAACACAGTGCGGGTGTGTCCTGTCCTCACACTGCACACGAGGAGGGACACACGGAGAGGCCAGGGTCACGTAGACCGTAGGTTGAGATCTACCCACTGTGCCATGTCCAAAGCCAGTGGGGACTACGTTCTAGGCAGAGGAACCACCGGGGCGGTGTATGGGTCCCTGCTGCGGGAGCAACTGGAGGCTGGTGTGAGCGGTTGGGGCCACAGGCATGGGGCCCAGTAGCAGGGATGAGTCATCCGGGGTGGAAGTGGCAGTGTATGGGGACAGTGTAGGCAGCAGGGGAGGCGGGAGGAGGATCCTCGTGGGACACGGCCCGAGCTGGGCAGGAAGGTGGTTCTGAGTCCGGCAGCACCTCCGGGGCCAGGACGAGGACGATGCCCGGGAAGTGTGCAGAGAAGAGGGAGGGGCCCCGGCGAGTCCTGGGAACATACCCCCACCTTGAGAATGGGAGCACAGGCGGCGAGAACCCTGGGACAGCAGAGAGTAGAGACCAGGAGAAGCTGCCGACAGGCTCGGACTCAGCTTGGGATTGAGCCGAATGAATCTCCGTGGCTTAGTGACAGGCCCGGGTGGCCACTGAGGAAAGGGGCGCTAAACACAGGTGCTGTTTCTGGAAGTTTAGCGTGAAACAGAGAAGAGAGCACTATTGATACGGGGAAGGGGTCCTCGTCTGCAGGGCTGCTGGCAGCGAGAGCCCCTGCTGTGACGGGAGGACAGCGTGTGGGTGGGGGCTCCATGGCCCAGGGGCTGCGGAAAGCTGGGGCGGCTGTCTCCACTGGCCCCCTTTGGGGTGAGGCTCCCAGGGTGGTCTTGGCACCATGTAAAGGCTGCCAGGATGTCTCGTGGGGCAGGGAGGGCCTGGCTCCCAATGGCAGACCCCTGAGGTGCACAAAGCGCCTCTACTGAGGCAAATTGGCTGTCAGACCCTTGCTTTGCGCCTGCAGTCGGAGCCCCGCCCCACGTCCAGACCCTTCCTGCTCCCGGCCCAGTCCTCGCTCAGCCTTGGGTCTGGTGTTCTCGGTGCCACCCGAGCCCCGTGTGTGCTCCTGGGACGAAGCCCTCCATGCAGGGTGGGGTCTCAGGGCACCAGGCACGTCCTCCCTGGGGGGGGCGGGGGTCCCTCATTTGCATCTTTCCATATGCATTGGTGATATCTCCACGCCTGCTTTAATTTGACGTAGTGGAAAGAAAAGGAAATCCTCACCTGAATAACTTACACTCGCACCTCGGGCCACCGTGAGGTTTATTTTGTGACATCGCCTGCAGAGTAAGTGGAGAAGGTGGCATTTCCTGGGTCTGCAGGCACCTGGCAGGACAGCATGGGGACGCCCAGGTGCACAGAGGGCGTTGGGGAAACATGGTGTCTGCCCTGGGCCTGGCTGCAGGCACCGCTGGCCTGGGTACAGTTTGCTGGGGCCCCACACACAGGCCTCCACCAAGCCCGGCTCTGCTCACCAGGTGAGGGCACCTTACCTGCGTGGGGCGCTGGCACCTGGAGGAGTCCCCAGTCGCCCTCAAAAGCCCTCCATCCTCTGGGTTCCCGATGTCCCTGTCTGCCCCTTGGGCCCCGGAACCTTCCAGTTCTCCCCAGGCAAGTTCAATACAGCAGAGGAGGCTTCCTGCAGGGCGGAGGGGAGGAGACACAGCCCCCGCCCAAGCTCTCGCTTCCAGCGGGGACACAGCAGAGCGTGCAGGAGGGGTGCCCTGGCAGGTGCCCCGAGAGCACTGAGCTGTCTGGGCAGCCCCTGGGGCTGGCCGCTCCCCACACCGGCCCAGTGGGGCTGCGCCAGATGCACCCAGGTGCCCCGGCAGCCTGCGAGGCCCCAGGCGCAGGCCCGCAGCACCTTCCTTCACCCCGGGGCAGGCGAAGGGGCCTCAGGACCAGCGCGGAGCTGCCGGGCAGAGCAGACGCCCCTTGGGCTGAGGGTGGGGTGGGTGAGAGGGTGCAGGGGGACTGCTGTGCCCTGGCCTCGAGCTCTTAAGGAGAGGGGTCCTGGGCAAAGGGTCTGGTGCTGTGGGGTGGGGGCTCTGTGACCACTGCAGGGCGGCTGTCCTCTGACTCTAGCTGTGACCCTTCCGGATTTCAGTAGAGAAGTTATTCCTTGTGGTTCCTGCACTGAGCCGGGGGCTGGTCGCTCTCCAGGAGGGGCTGGGGCCCAGGGAGGGCTGTCAGGGACAGCAGCAGGCCAGGCCTTGCTGGGGATGCCAGAGGCCCGTCCCATCTGCTCGTCCTCCATGATGCGTCTCTGTGTGCGCCAGGAAACCAGGCAGGCAGCTGAGGACACGAGGCTGAGGCTGGGCCCACCCAGGGCCACGGGTGGAAGGGGACTTGAAGCCAGGTTCCAGGTGATTCCAAAGGACAGACAGACACCCTGCTGCTCCGATGCTACAGAGGCAGAGTGACCCCTGCAGCCACCTCCCTGGACACTGAGGCTGGCAGACAGCCAGCCGCCCAGGGAGGTGCCGGTCCCAGGAAACCCCGAAAGCCCCCAGAGAAAGGAAGGCAGCAGGGAAGGGAAATCCACTCGGGCACCGGCCAGCGTGGAGGGCCCAGCAGGTAGGGCCCGAGCTTTGGCATCTGGGGCTTCCTGAGGAGGCCCCATTTCTGCTGTAATGCATGAGCACACGGGGACCCCACACCCTGCATCCTCGTCACATCAGCACCCTCTGCGGGTGCTGCCTTCCCAGCCCAGGGAGCCCCTCTTGCTGTGGGCTCCAGCCAGGAGGCAACGGGGAAAATGTGAGACTCCGCAGGAGGGACCTGCCCAGTGGTGCCACTGTCACGTGGGGCCCTTGACTCTGATGAGGGAGCTCTTCGCCAGGAGCTTCTGTCACCTGCAGAGCCAGAGTCTCAGGGTCTGACGGGCCCAGCGTGACCGGGATGCCAGGAAGGCCTGGGGTGAGCGTGGGGGCGGCTCCGGCTCTGCGCAGCTTGGGACGGACGCTGCAGGGGGGGCTCCGAGTGGCAGGGCCGTCATTATTCCAGGACAGTTCAACACACCCTCCTCTTGAGTGGCCCTTATGTCACTTAAACACGCCGTGGCTTCCCTTGAGTGGAGAAGCAGCCAGTGCAGACCTCCCGGGCGTCTGCGACCCTCCCTCCTCGAGCGTCCTCACGGAGCTCCCACCCTGCCCTGGGGAGGCACCGCCGGTCTTTCCTGAGCACGGCCTTTCCCACGTGGGGAGGGGGGACATGTGCCTCCAGCTCCCGTCCCCTGACGATGTCCACGTGACATGTCTGTAACAGAGCACCACAGCACAGCCTGGGCGTCCTAAACAACAGACATTCACTGCGTCCCAGTCCCGGAGGCTGAAGTCCAAGACCAGGGTGTCGCAGGGCTGGTTCCTCCTTGACTGTGGATGCCTGGGTCTCGCTCCCTGTGTCCGCACGTGTGCGTGTCTGTGTCCTAATCCTCTTCTCGTAAGGACACTGATCACAGTGGATTAGGGTCCACCCACATGACCTCAGCTAACTTAGTCGCCTCTTTAAGGACCCGTCTCCAGCCACACGCTGTCTCCTACAGGGGTTAGGGCCTCGGCGTGGGGAGTGTTTGGAGGGCACGGTTTGACCTGTCACAGCCCCTCCTCAGCGTGCGGTGGGGTCACCTCCTCAGGTTCTGCCCCTCTTCCTCTTGGCTGCCCCGTGAGTGCCGGGACCCCTCCCGGGATGGGATTTGAGGACGAACACGAGGCCCTGGTGCAGATCAGTGCAGTGGAGGGTGCGTCTCCCTTCTAGTCCTGTTTCCACGGAAAACCTACTTACCCTTCAGCGTGTGCAGACCGAGATTTCCTGTGGGAAGACTGTGGGGAGCCCTGCTCAGAGACCGTTTCCAGCCCTGTGTCCTACATCCCAGATCGGTGGCCGGGAGGGGACAGGGGAGCGAGCTGCAGCCCTGAGGGCGCTTCTCCGAAAGGGGCCTTGGGTTTTTAATCTTTAATTTGCATATCGGTGGCTTCAGTCATCTAGCCAGACACATGGGTTTCTCACACAAGAGGGTAATTCTGTTTCCATCACAGGAGAAAGACGCATCCTGGGCTTGAGACAGTGTTTTTACAGTATCTTTTTAGATGCTTTTGAGTATTAAACTTTTATAGTGTTTTAAAAAATTCAAGAAGGAACTTGGAAACTCCACGCGTTCTGTGGCCCTCGCTGGTCCCAGAGGCAGCGTGGCCGGGGCGGAGAGGGCGGGGCTGGAAGTCCCAGAGGCAGCGTGGCGCGGGGCGGAGAGGGCGGGGCTGGAAGTCCCAGAGGCAGCGTGGCGCGGGGCGGAGAGGGCGGGGCTGGAAGTCCCAGAGGCAGCGTGGCCGGGGCGGAGAGGGCGGGGCTGGAAGTCCCAGAGGCAGCGTGGCGCGGGGCGGAGAGGGCGGGGCTGGAAGTCCCAGAGGCAGCGTGGCGCGGGGCGGAGAGGGCGGGGCTGGAAGTCCCAGAGGCAGCGTGGCCGGGGCGGAGAGGGCGGGGCTGGAAGTCCCAGAGGCAGCGTGGCTGGGGCGGAGAGGGCGGGGCTGGAAGTCAACAGCTCTGGATGCAGATGCAGCCGGACCTCTGACCACCCCTCCCACTCGCGAGCCTCCAATTCCACATCAGCGAAAGGGGGCAGTGGGGTTTGCGGGGCTCCCCGTGAGCACCGCGCCCCGTGGCAGCTGCTCTGCACGCGCTGCCGGCCTTCGGAGCTCCGGGACGTGCCAAGGGGCGGCGGGGAGACGGATGTGAAAGTTCACCGCTCGGTTCACGCTAACTGCAACAGCTTGATTTTTCGCTCAGCAGACACAAATGCCTGCAGAGTGCCAGGCTGACCGGCGTTGGGAGGTAAATGTGGCGCCCTCTGCGCCCTCTGGGAGTCCCCATGACGGACGTGAAACACAATGAAACAGACGCGTGGTGACCACTGCACGCAGGGCTTCTCAGAATCGCTCTAACGGGAGAGAAGTGCCAGGCAGCCCAAGACCAGCCATGTGCCTGTCGAGCAGAAAGCCGGCTCCGCTCCCTACAACCCAACTTACTGTGTATTTCACACCAGCTAGAAGGAAAGGATTGTAGTGCTCCAAACACAAACAGAAGACAAATGCCTGGGGCGATGGACGCCGGTTACCCCGACGTGCTCAGTGCACACTGTGTACGTGTACCAGGATGTCACGTGTGCCCCCAAGTGTACAGCTATGATATGTCGCAAAAAAAATAAAAAAAAACAAAACTGGAAGGAAACGGAAGGAGACACGTGTCCTCCACTGAATCTTCAGGAAGGCCCCTGAACTGGGCTTCTATGCAGGGCCATTCCCAGATAACGTCCTAAGAGTTAGGAAGAAAAAATCATGAGGAGTAAGAATCATCAGAGATGTTGGAAACGTGATGGAATTTAACCTGGGGTACGGCTGAGCAGCAGAACAGCCGAATACCGAATGACTCATCTAGGTGACTGGGCGACGGAGTTTTACCAAAAGCGCCTGGAAAAGTGGAGAAAAGAGGTCAGAGGAAAGGGAATGCTCCGGTGGAAAAGAGGACGCCTCCTCGCCTTGGGGGGAGGCGTTAACTTTTAGATTAAAGCGTCTGTTGCGAGGCAACGCAGATTAAGAGAAAATGCCGCACTTGGCTACGTTCCGATCGCGGCCAGAACTCCAAACATGGAGCCACCAGCCAAAGGCCTCTTACGGCGTAACAGCAGCAGGGAGGGGTTCCTCCATGGAACAAGAGTCACGTTGGTGGCAAATTTCTAATAACAGCACCACACCTCCAGAGAAAATGACGTTAAGGATCTGAAAGAATTCTGAGTCTAATAATTGTAAGCCCAGAAAAACTATTATTCAAGTAGGAGAGCAAAATAAAGCGATTTTCATGCATAACAAAACTCAGAAAATCGAATTACCTTCTATGGGCTCTTTTTGAAAAATAACTTGAAAATAAACCTAAGCAAAACGAGAGTAAACAAACAAAAATCATGAGTCCAAAAAGAAAGGAGACATGGGATCAAGAATAATGGTAGGAAAGAGACAAGTGACTCTCGCAGTTAATTTTAAGTTGATTTCCAGGTATAATATTTAAAAATGAGAGCATAATATTTTAAATATTAAGAAAGAGATCTTTACATGGTAGTAGTGGAATCAGGCAGAAGAGGAGAGAAGGTAAAGTTGGAGCATGATAAGTGTCTTATTTTCTTCAGTAGAGGCTGTACCTATTTTTTATGACGTTTAGAGAAATGTTAGACTGAACACGTGAATACGCATGCTAGAAAATTAGTGGTTTCTGACCAGCTCTTGGTTAATTGTATGTCTGCATTTAAAAAAAAATCTTGAGAACCACTTTTCACCATACTAAAAAATCAGTTTCAGGTAGAATGAGAATATAGATCTAATTTTCAAAGTTAAAAATATAAATCTTTTAGAAGAAGCATAGGAAAACATCTTTAAAAACTTTGAGTAGACAGAATTAAGGGTAATTATTGCAATCATATAAAAAGTATTTAAAGAAGCATATTTATAACAAAATGATACAAACAGAATATTCCAATGGAAAGACACATCCAGGCAAATGTACACATTTTCAGAGTGTAAAGCAGGTGTGTCAATATCAGTGTCACACAGAGAAGGATTCAAGGACAGATCATAAAACACTAGTTTAGCAGTGGAGTTTTATTTCTTTTATTGAGAATAGGAAGGTGGCAGCCGGGCGCGGTGGCTCACGCCTGTAATCCCAGCACTCTGGGAGGCCAAGGCAGGAGGATCGCTTGAGATCAGGAGTATGAGGTTGCTGTGAGCTGGGCTGATGCCACGGCACTCTAGCCCAGGTGACAGAGCGAGACTCTTGTCTCCAAAAAAAAAAAGGATGGGGGAGGCGGAGCTGGAAAATATCATAAATGTTCGACTCAGTAGAACAAACACTCTGAACATACACACACCCCTAAACCCCAAACCAAAAACAAAACAAGATCTAGAAGAAAGGAAATTACAACATTAAAAACAGAAATTGACAAAATATTAAAAATAATAGAGACAAAACCAAAAAAAGTTTGTTTGAAGGAATTAATTAAAAAGATAAAACTCTGGGAAAAGTGATGAATACAATGGAGAGAGATCACAAAACCAGTGAGAATAAAACCTCATCGATATGGTGGAGTTTCAGAATGTAAGAGGATGCTGTCTCATAACCAGTTTTGTGCCCATAAGTTTAATATCTATGATGTATCTGTGATGGAATGGAAATTTCACAGAAAACTATAAAATACCAAGATTTACTAGAGGCAAAACAGAATTCCAGATGGACCTATCAGCTGCAGCGATGCTCAGCGATCCTGCCATCCCCTTCCTCCCCGCCGAGCACCAGCAATGCACCCCGAGGGGCAGGCTGAGGGCAAGCTTCCCAGGGTCTTGGAAGAACAAAGAATTCCTTTCCAATACGGAGGGAAAAGGAAGTCAGAAAGCTTCCCAGTTCTTTGTATAAGACTGAAATGTCCTTGATACCAAAGCTGGACAAGGACAATACCAAAAATAAAATGATAGGTTAATTTCTGTCTTGAGCATGGATGCAAAAGTTCTAAATAAAAATATAGTCCATTGAATTAGCAGCATACAAAAATAATATATATTTATTATATATGTTATATTCATATATGTTAGGTAGTATTTGTCCCAAGTTTATTTCAGGCACGCGATAATTTTATCACATTAGAATATCATGTCCAGGGTGAAACTACAGGTCCACTCTTTTCAAAGGACGGAGTAAGAGAAACATTTTCCGTCCCTACCCGCCCGAAAAGTAGGGGGGAGGTGAAGAGGGTGAGCTGTGAGCACTGGAAGGAAGAAGCCAAGTTGTCGTTCTTTGCAGGTTATATGGACGTTTATACGAGTAGGCACCTGGGACCCTGCAGGGTACACTCTTGGTGATGGGAGGGCTGTCGAGATTGCTGGATGCCAGATCTAGCAACAGGCGTAAATCGATGTTGTTTGTGTACAACAGCTTAAACACGTAGAAATTGTCATAACAATCATAAAAGGGACGATAACTGTGTTACTTAGTACTGAATCTACCAAAATTATTATAGTAAGCCCTTTTTAAAGAAAATAATGAACTTCCACTGAAAAACTTGAACTTAAAGAAATTATAGACATGTGCCCCATTCCTGGGTAATTATTCTGAATGTTTTAAAGATGACAATTCTCCTCAAATAGAAATATCAATTCAGTGACAGTTATAATTCAAAATTGTTACAGAATTGTAACAAAATTGTAACATCAGAGAACAAATTGATTCTAATATCTGAACAGAAGAAGAAGTGACTAAAAAAAATCCAGGCAATATTAAAAAGGAAAATAAGAAAGATTTGTCCTACGATGACGAATGTTTGGTAAGAAGTTGTAGGGAATGAGCATCGTGCCGTCGACGCAGGGTGGACAAATGGACGGAGGGGTCCCCTGGTCTCAGACCCACACATGCAGGGCCACATGGCATATGGCAAGCTGGCATTAGCAGTTGGCTTTCCATATGGAAAAAAAGAAATTTCTCTGGCAGGAAAAGCTGCTCTCAAATGCCGTGGAGTCATAAATAGCCTCCATTTGTCCCGTGTTGGGAACATGATGCATTTTGCTGCAGGTGCAAAATGCTGGCAGAGTGGGGGCTTCAACCCCGACCCAGCTGAGGACTTCATGTGGCAAATGCACCCTGTTCCCTTTCCCAGGAGACTCTGGCTCTGACGTGCACCTGGCCCGAGGGTTCAAGTGGGAGACTGTAGCTGGTACGAGGGGCTTCAGCGCTGGCAGAAGGAATGCTGATTCTTCTGGTTATGCGCCCTGGAAAAGGAGTCACAGCCAGCGCATTTTTCCTGTTTTCTGTTTTTAAAAACCAGCCTTGGGAAAACAGTTCACCTGTAAGACATCGGAGTACAGCCAGGGTTTGGGTCCTCTCGGAGGGGAGACGCAAAGTGGGTTTTATTTATTTATTTTTTTTTTTGAGACAGAGTCTCACTCTGTTGCCCAGGCTAGAGTGAGTGCCGTGGCGTCAGCCTAGCTCACAGCAACCTCAAACTCCTGAACTCAAGCGATCCTCCTGTCTCAGCCTCCCGAGTAGCTGGGACTACAGGCATGTGCCACCATGCCCGGCTAATTTTTTCTATATATATTTTTAGCTGTCCATATAATTTCTTTCTATTTTTAGTAGAGATGGGGTCTCGCTCTTGCTCAGGCTGGTCTCGAACTCCTGAGCTCAAACGATCCGCCCACCTCGGCCTCCCAGAGTGCTAGGATTACAGGCGTGAGCCACCGCGCCCGGCCAACAAAGTGGGTTTTAAATACACCCATAAAGGGAATTTCTGGAGTTCCCACTGCTTGTGATAGTCTCTGTCCCGCACACTCAGATCTGGGGCATGAAGCGCCTTGGCCTGAGGGGAACGTGGCTTCTGCATCTTTGCCATGTTGCTGTTGCTTAGGAAACCACCGTGGGGAGCCACTGATCTCACGCAGGTCCCTTGGATAAAGGCATGTTGAGTCTGTGATTTACACTTGCGGTGTCTTTCCAACCTGCAAGGGGGCCAGGGAAGACCCTTGCCTGGAGGTGCCCCTTCTGGAAGGGTAAGAATTCCATCTTCAGGGAAAGCAGGAAGCCCCACAGAGCGGCGAGTCGGGGCTGAGCATCGGGGGTGGCACCTTCTCTAGGGCTCTGGGGTTGGAAAGAACCTGCCCGATGTTGGTCCCGTGCCCCTTGCCCCATCCCGCCATCGGCACCTGTGCTGTGCCTGCCGGGCTCCCACTTCCTGTCCCCAGCTGGCACCTTCCCTCCTGCCTCCCTTGACACCCGGGCTGATGCTCCCCAGGTTCTTTCTTTTTTGGAGACAGGGTCTCACTCTGTCACCCGGGCTGGAGTGCAGTGGCATCATCATATCTCACTGCAGCCTCAGACTCCTGGGATCCAGCGATCCTCCTGCCTCAGCCTCCCCAGTAGCTGGGACTACAGGCATGCGCCACCACACTCAACTAATTTTTATAAATATTTTGTAGAGACAGGGTATCGCTGTGTTGCTGAGGCTGGTCTCTTGGCCTCCCAGAGTGCTGGGGTCACAAGCGTGAGCCACTGCACCCGGCCACTTGCTCCTTCTTTACTGTGAAATTCACAGTTGTCATCCTTGGTCTTAGTTCATCAGACATGCTGGCAGGGTCTAATCCCTGGCTTCTGCCACCTGTGCAGAAATCAGGACACGAGTCTCACCTATGCTTCCGAGATAGCCAGACTCACAACCCCTGGATGCAAAATTGTCCTAGTGGTCTGGGTCTCACCAGTGATAGTAAACCACAACTAATGTTCATTGAACTCCTGCTATGCTTGGCACATTTATTTTAATGTTTATTTCACTAATCCCCACATCACGAAAGGACAGAGAATTCTAGAGCCGCAGGGACTTATCTAAGTCATACATATCTCGAGCAGCAAAGCCAGCACTTGAGCCAGAGCATGAGCTCGGAAGCTGTAAACTCTCGGCCGAGGAGAAGTCTTGTTCTTGCTGTGCCCTGTCTGGGAAGTGGCGTCCTGCTCTGACCTCTCACCCTGGGCCATGCTCCTTCCACTTCCTGACCTGCTGGGCCTCCTGCGGCCCCTCCCTCAAGCTGCCTGCCGGCCTGGACTCTAATCACCAGTCACCACGGCCGCTGCTCAGGGCCACCCCTGCCTGGCTGGCCTCCGCCCCACCAAGAAGCCACCGAGGACCCACTGCATCCTGGGGGCGGCTGGACTCCCCGCCAGGGTCTTTTTCATCTGCCTGGACTCAAGGCTTTTGAGCTTGCAGGTGGGGAGCGTGCTAGGTAGGGCAGCAGTAACCAGCTTTTACTGAACGCTAACCGCACACCGGGCGTGGTCTGGGAGGCCTGTTCACCGTCCGTTTGATGAGCTTTGTTTCTGAGATGGTGCCAAGCACAGCTGGCAAACACCATGTGGCTCATGGAGACATCTGGATGTTTCTGTTGCTTCCAAACACAAGGTGTCCTCTGAGCAATGCACAGTGGTGGGGGGGGGGGTTGGACCAATCAGAGCTGACTTCATCTCCAACTCTGCTATCCACGGGCCCCGTGTCCTCTCTGAGTGGGGCTTCCTCTGTCTAGAGGGTGATAACGGGGTCCTAGAAACTCCTGCACAGGGTGGTGAGAACCGACGAGGCTCTCCACGTGAAGCCGCGGGAATGCAGGGTTCCTGCGAGCAAGGCCTCATGGGTGTGCTCGCTGGTGCCTGGCACGCAGGGGGCTGAGCAAGGATGTGTGCTGAGTGCGTGATGATGGCAGGTGAGGCTGAGGTGAGGGTGTGGATGGGGCTGCCGTTTCACAGAGGTTGAGGGCTAACGAGGACTCGCAGGGCTATCTCCTAGGCAGCCAGGTCCAATGTGTCCCTTGGTGCTCCTGTCCATAGGGTCACAGCTTTGAGCAGTGTCTCCACCCCCTGGGGGCTTTCCCCTGAGAGCCATTCATAGCCCCTGGGTGGCCCACTGGCCGCCCCCAGCAACACAGTCCCCTGCTTCATGAACACAAAGTCCAGGCAGTGACCGAGACTGTGCAGACCACACCAGAAGAAGCCCGGGGTCCCGCCAGCTGAGGGGCAGTTAACGGGGGTCCACTCCACAGGTGCAGCCTGGAGGTTCCCTCTTGCCTGCCTGGGGCCAGGTTGACAGTGCTGGGAAAGGTTGGCTGTGGACAGGTGGCGGGGTGTGGGCTCAGGCACTGTCCGCAGGGCTCGTGGTGTCAGTGGGGTCCTGAGGACAGGCTGGCTTTGGAGACCTGACAGGGAGGGATGGACATTCCTCCCAGAGGGAGAGCGAGGCGGCCGTGGCCCCCTCCCTGCTGAAAGTCTTACTTAGTTGGGATTTCACCCTCCTGTGCATCCAGGGAGGGCTCCTCACAACCTGGGGAGGTGAGAGGGTCGGAGCAGTTCTGACCAGCGTTGATGGGGACGCGTGGCGTGGCCGCCCGTGGGCTGCTGAAGGCAGAGGCTGTTGTGCAAAGGCGCAGGTGGGAGAAGAGGTGTCTCTCTTTATTTTCTGGGCCGAGTCTCCTTGGTCTCTTGGCACTGCTGGGCCCTCTGGAGACCACCCAGAAAGCCACCATGGGTGTGCGGAGGTGAGCAGGGCTGGGCATACCGGGCCCTTGATGACGCTGTGGGGTGGCTCAGATAATCCACCTGGCCACCCCGCACCCCCAGACTTTCCTCTCTTTGCTGGGGCAGGGGTGGCGCTGGAGGGGGGGAGCTGCCAGGACTTGGGGCCATCAGTGCCAAGCTGAAGGGGGGCAGTGAGCTCATGCAGAAAGCACTGGAAAGCCAGGGTCTGTGTCACCAGAGGCGTGGCCATGTAGGCTGTGTGTCCCAGGCACAGAAAAGGCCTAGGGGGTGGTTGGAGCTGGGGCCCCACTTCTTCCCCTCGCGGACCCCAGAGGCCTGTCCGTCAGGAAGCAGCCACGCCCATTCACCGGCCACACCCTCTGTGACTGCTGCTGTGGGTGGTTCAGGTGTCCAGGACAAATATGGCTTGGTGTCCGAGGCAACCTGCAGGACACCCTCCGGGCCGTGGGGGGAATGGCGGTGTCTACGCCGTGAGAGCCACAGACGTATGTGCAGGTGGGTTGGTGTTCAGACCACAGAGCCGCAAGGAAGGTGGGCCGAGTCCTGGATCAGCGAATGGCTTCCTGCAGGAGGCAAATGGGACAGCGGCAGAACCCGGTGGAAGTGTCCCCGTTGGTGCCGGTGGAGGATAAACCGGAGGAAGGACCACTCTGTAAAAATGTCCCTGCAGCAGAAAGTGGTCCAAAGCGTCAGGTGTCTGTCCAGGGAAGCATCCCCGAGCAAGGAGGTGGTGCAGTCTGCCAGGGCAGTGGAGGGAATTTGGCAAGAAGCACAGCTCAGGATGATCCAGGGGCAGCCGCCGGGGGCCCATCGCTCCTCCCTGCAAACAGCCTCTGCCTGCTGGGTGAACGATGCAGAGGAAGCGTTTTACCGTTTCCCCAGCCCTGTAATGCACTGCTTCCCGTCAGCCTAGCAGGGAGAGGAGAGCAGCCAGGATCACATTGAGCTCAGCTCCCAGGATGCAGGATATTAAATCAATCAAACTAAATTAAAAGCTTTGGACATCTCTTGAACTCAGGGTTGAGAGGTAGCCCTTTCTTCTCATTCCGACTGCTTCCCGGGAGGACGCCCAGCCTGCAGGGATCTGCAAGGGCTCAGTGCTTTGAATTATTTACAGATGGAGCAGGGCTGGGATGGGGAAAGGCATCTTGCTGCAGAAAGGGCTGTGCTGGCTTTCCCTGCAGAGAGCCGCGGGGGCACCCTGCCGGTGTGAAGACAAAATGGAGGGGTGTGGTGGTGTCCAGATGGGCTTGGCTGTCGCCAGAGTGGGGCCCAGCTAGAGACACTCCACTTGGTAGCAAAGGGCCACTGCCTTTCACCTCCCGAGCTGGGAAGTTCTCCTTCCACTCGGGCTCCGGGGCAGCTCTGCTCCTTTCATGGAGGTGCAAGACGTGGTCAGAAGCCGTGGGTTTGAATCCCAGCTTCACTCCCAGAGGCTGGGCAGCACTGGTGGAGCTGGCTGAACCTCTGAGATCCCTCCACTGTGAATGATGCTCATACTTACCAGCTCTGATGGGTCTGAGTCATCCCAGGCAGCGTCATGGGCGCTGTCCTCCCACTCATGCGTTTGTCCAAAGCACATTCACTGAGGGTCTGCTGTGTTACCAGGGCAGCATGGAAGCAGAGCAGATGGCGTCTCTGCTCTCAGGGTAATTGCAATCTAATGACCAATCTGTCTCAGCTGTTTGGTTTCTCTGAAGGAAACAGCAGGGGTGTGCAATAAGAAGTGAGATGGGATCATCAGGTAGGACTGCTTGGAGGAGGTGGCATGGAAGCTCAGGCCATAAAACCAGGAGTTGGCCAGGCACTGAGCAGAAGGAACTGCACCCCTGCAGGGGGAAGGGCATGTGCAGGCCCTGAGACAGCCACCAGCTCACTGAATCAGAGGAAGAGGGAGCAGGCCAGGGTGGCTGGAGCTTAGGGAAGGTGGGTAAGCATCGTGAGGAGATGACAGCTGGGCCTAGATCCCGCAGGATTTGTGGGTCAGGCTTGGATCGGCTTGTTCTAGGGCCAGTGCAAATCTGGGGGTGACGTTTCAGCTGGAGGTGGCAGGATCTGAGCTGCCACCTTTGTCACAGGACCTTTGGCTGCTTCTGGTGCAGCGGGTGTCAGCCTTCACCCTTGCCCAGTCAGCTTCGCCAGCAGATGTCCGGTCAGCTTCCCTGACAGGCCTTTTCTAACCGGCCCACTTACAGCTGCAGCCCCCATTCCATAAGGATGAAGGGGTCTGTTCTCCAAGAAGACATAGCATTCCCTAACGTGCATGCACCTAACAACAGAACATCAGAATGCCTGAGGGAAAGTGGCAGTCATCTGAGGAGAAACAGATGAATCTACTGCTGTGGTTGGAAACTTTAGTACCCCTCAATCCATTAATATAACCTGTCACCTCGGTAGACCAAGGAAAGGGACACCCGTAGCAGGCAGGAAATCCGTATGGATACAGTTGAACTCAACAGCACCATCAGCCAACCGGATATAATAGGCATCTGTGGCTGTTTCATCTAACAACAGTAGAACGTGCATTCCTCTGAAGGTCACATGGGACATCCAACAACACAGAATACAGTCTTGGACATAGAACACGCCTTCACACATTGAAAAGAACAGAAATTTTATAGCGCGTGCTGTCTGACCACAATAAAGTTAAAGCAGAAATGTATAGCAGAAAGATGACTGGAAAATCCCAAAGCACTTGGAGATTAAACAGCACACCTCTAAATAACACATGGGTCAAAAAAGAAATTTCAAGAGAAATTTTAAAATATTTTGAACTAGATAACAATAAAAATAAAACTCATCAAAATTTGTGGTTGCGGCAAAAGCAATGCTTAGAGGGAAATTTATAGTATTGAATGTGTATATTAGAGAAGAAGAAAGAGCTAAAATCTATCACCTAAGAAGCTAGAAAAAAAGAGCAAATTAAATCCAAAACAGAGAAAAAGGAATAATAAAAATTAGAACAGAAATTGAGGACATTAAAAATTGGGAAGCAACAAACCCAAAATCTGGCTCTTTGAAAAAATCAACAAGATTGATAAACCTCTAGCCAGGCTAACTAGGAAAAAAAGAGAGAGGACACAAAATACTTTAATTGGAAAGAAATAGGGGCCTATAAATCTCATTGACATTAAAAGGATAGTAGGGGAATACTACAAACAACTCTGTGCCCCCAAATTTAACAACCTAAATAAAATGAACCAATTCTTTAAAAGACACAATGTTGCAAAACTCACACAGGATGAAAGAAATGATCTGAAACTTCTGTATCTATTAAAGAAAGTGAATCAGTAATAACCTTCAATAACAGAAAGTACCAGGCCCAGATGGCTTCATTGGTGAAATTTACTGAGTCTTTAAACAAAACATTATGCCAATTATCTGCAATCTCTTACAGAGGATAGAAGCAGCAGGAATACTTCCTCTGATTCTGAGGCCAGCCTTACCCTAATACCAAAACCAGCCAAAGGTATTACAAGAAAAAAGAAAACTACAGACCAATATCTCTCATGAACATAGATGCAAAACTCCTCAACAAAATACTAGCAAATTGAGTCATGTATAAAGTAATGTATAAAAAAGATGTAGAAGAACAATTATATACCATAACCAAGTAGGATTTATTCCAAGTATGCAAGGCTGGTTCAACACTTGAAAATCGATTAAGATAATCCATCACTTCAGTAGGCTAAAGAAGAAAAATCAAGTGATCATATCAAAAATTGCAGGAAAAACATTTGATGAAACTCAACATCCATTAATTATAAAAACTCTCAGCAAACTAGAGGTAGAGGGTAACTTCCTCAGGTAGATAAAGCACATCTACAAAGAACCTACAGCCAACATGATGCTTAATAGTAAGAAACTGGGAGCTTTTCTGCCAAGATTAGGAACAAGGAAAAGATGACACCTCTCAACACTCCTTTTCAACATTGTGGTGTTCTAGCTAATGCAATAAGACAATACAAGAAAATAATAGGTATATGGATTGGAAAGGAAGAAATAAAACTGTCTTTGTTCACAGATGACATAATTGTCTATGTAGCAAATCCAAAAAAATGAACTGAAATAAAAATTCTGGAATTAATATGCCATTATAGCAAGGTTGCTGGTTAATAAGGTTAATATACAAAAGTCTGTCACTTTTCTATTTATCTGCATCAAACAAGTGAAATTTGAAATTAAGAGAAAAATACCATTTTTATATTAGTCTCTCAAAAATGAATTACATGTAAATCTAACAAAGTATGTACACAATCTATATGAGGAAAACTGTAAAACCCTGATAAAAGAAAACAAAGAACTAAATAAATGAGAAACATTCAGTGTTTATGATTAGGGAGAGTCAGTATTGTCAAATTGTCAGTTCTTCCCAACTTGATCTGTAGATTCAGTGCAATCTCAATCAAAGTTCCAGCAACTTATTTTGTAGATATCAACAAATTAATGCTAAAGTTTATACGGAGAGGCAAAAGACCCAGAATAGCCAACTCAGTATTGAAGGAGAAGAACAGAGTTGGAGGACTGACTCCATCTGACTTCAGGTCTTATGATTAAGCTGCAGTAATCAATACAGTGCGGCATTAGTGAAAGAACAGACAGATAAATCAATGGGATAGAGCAGAAAGCCCATAAATCGACCTACGTAAGTATAGTCAGCTGCTCTTTAACAAAGGATTAAAGACAACACGATGGAGCCAAGATAGTCTTTCCAACAAATGGTGCTGAAACAACTGGGCATATACATGTAAAAACACGAATGTAGACACAGACCTTACACCCTTCACAAAAACTAAAATGCGTTGTAGGCTTAAGTGTAAAATGCAAAACTATAAAACTCCTAGACAATAACATAAGAAAAAATCTAGATGACCGTGGGCATGGTGATGACTTTTTAGATACAATAGCCAAAAGCACAGTCCATGAAAGAAAAAATTGATAAACTGGACTTCATTAAAATTAAAAACTCTTCTCTGTGAAAGTCACTGTTAAGAGAATTAAAAGGCACAGACAGGGAGAAAATATTCCAGAAGGCTTATCTGATAAAAGGACCATTATCCAAAATATACAAACAACTCTTAAAACTCAACAATAAAAAAGAACACCCCAGTTAAAAATGTACAAAACATCTGAACAGACACATTACCAAAGAAGACACACAGATGACGAAAAAGCATATGAAAGGATGCTCCCTGTCACATGTTACCAGGGAAATACAGATTAAAATGATAAGATGCCACCACACCACTATTAGAATGGCAAAATCCACAGCGCTGGTGGCACCAGATGCTGACTAGGATGTGGAGTGTCAGGAACTCTCATTCATTGCTGGTGAGAATGTAAAATGTACAGCCACTTTGGAGGAGAGTTTGGTGTTTTTTATAAAACTAAACATACTCCTACCATATGATTGAACAACCACACTCCTTTGTATTTACCCAAATGAGTTGAAAACTTATATCCACGTAAAAGCCTGCACACCCATGTTTATGTTTGTTCATAACTGGCAAAACTTGGAGCAACCAAAACGTCCTGCCGGAGGTGAATGGATTAGTGCACTGTGGTGCACCCAGAGAATGGGATAATATTCAGCACCAAACAGAAATGCTCTATTTAGCCACAGAAGACATGGAGGAACCTTAAACGCATACTGCTAAGTGACAGAAGCCCATCTGAAAGGGCTACCTCCTGCATGACTCCAACTGCATGACATTCTGGAGAAGGCAACACCAGGAGACAGTGAAGAGATCAGTGGTTGCCGGGAGGTGGGGGGATCGGGGATGAAGAGATGGAGCACAGAGGACTTTTAGGGCAGGATTTTTATCCGTTTGATACTCTGATGGTGAGTCCACGTCATCACACACTTGTCCAAACCCGTGGAGTGCCCAGCACCAAGAGTGATGACTAATGGAACCCACGGACGCTAAGTGGCAATGACGCTCGATACTGGTCCACCCATTGCAACAGACACAGGACTGCTGGGAGAAGTCGATGCTGGGGAGGCTGTGTGTGGGGCAGAGGATGTCTGGGAAACCTCTACACTTTCTGCTCAGTTTTTCTGTGACTCTAAAACCACTGTAAAAACTAAAGTCCATTTAAAAGATAAAACAAAATTGCAGCCCCTTCCTTCCTATTCACCACAGCACTTATGACCTCTTCCACTGTACGTACATATGTATATTTTTTCTTTTTCTGATTTATTTTATCTATTTGGTGCACGTTCTCCTCCCAGTGTGTTTTGGGAGTGAGCTGGGCTCATCCAAGTTCAGGGCCAACCTCAGGGCTGGCGGTGGCCTGGCTCTTTGCCCTTGGGAGCTGAGGGCCGGGTGAGCCGCGGGCCTTCATCCAGGTGCACGGCCTGTCCGGCGCAGCTGCGCGGGGTCCAGATGGGCTTTTCCAGCGCAGCGCCCTGACTGGGAGGGCCTTGCAGGGAGGGCTGGATAGACTGGGTCACCATGACAGTCTCTTTGTCCCTGTGTGTGTGTCCGGACAGGCCACACAGGGGCCTCTGCCATGAGAGTTAGAGCTGCAGGTGGTGGTCGCAGGTGGGTGGGAGGATTTTAAAAATGGATGGTTCAGCAAGGAGAAGGGTCTCCTCCAGGGTCAAAGCCTACAGAAATATGAACCACCGTCCTGCTCACCCAGCCCAGGCCCAGTGCTGCCCGGCTGCCCCGCTCTGGAACGAGTGCTGATCAAGTCCAGTTTGGGGTGCAATGTTCCACCCCTGCAGCTACCAGCTCACCTTTGCTCCCAGACCTCCCCTACACCTGCCACATGCCCCTCACCAGGTCTGGGCTCTCCTATCTTTCCTTCCTGTCTTCGTGCCAGTCTGCCCTAGGCCTTGGCACATAGCCAGTGCTCACAGCTCAGATGGGCGCCCCAGGCCCTCTTCCTGGGAGGGCTCACTCTGAGCTTCCGCTGTGGTCTCTGGCTCCTGGTCAGGCCCCAGGCCCTGCTCGTGCTTGTGCTGCAGAAGGTCGCGCTCTGCCTGGCCCCACCTCTCATCTCCCGCTCCTGGCCGACCTCAGCCTCCAGCAGCAGGCAGCATGGCCAGCTGCCCTGTCATTAGCCACAGCAGGCCCTTCACTGAAAACCAGGGCTTCCTCCTTCCAGGCTGGTGCCCCTGTTTCCCCTGGGTGGTCTCTCTTGATTGGCAGTGCCTGGCTCCTGGGACAGGGAGTGCTGGGGCCCAGGCTTGAGTGTGTGGACCACTGAGTCATCTGCTTCCCTCAGACCCTTCCAGGCAGGGCACGGAGCTCACCCTCCTCCCGTCTCCTGGGTCTCCCGCCACCCTGCACAGCACACATGGGCCCTTCCCTGCCTCCCGCCATGACGCTAGGCTCAGCCGCCTCTTCTTTGGGATGCAGCACCAGAGAGACCCCTGCACCTGCCCCTCGGGTCTGAGGTCTTCCAGACAGACACTCAGCCTTCTCCATGGAAACCTGTCCAGTCCGGAGATCTCAGACCAGCGAGGGCACGTTTTCAGCTCCTCCGACAACTGGCGCCTCCGGGCACAATTGTCTCTGCCGCATGAGACCCCAGTGGGCTGGTGGGCTCTCCAGCTCCACTCGGCGCAGCACGCCAGGCCGGTGTCGGCCTCTCAGGAAGACGAAGAGACCTCTAGAGAACAGTGGGCTCTTTCTGCTTCCCTTGATGCCTGAGCCGCAGAACAGAACGTTTGTCAAAAAGAGAAGAGGCATCAGCAAGGACGTCCAAACGCCGGGGCTAAAGCAGCGGGTGCTGGGAGACGAGAACCTTACCCTGGTCTCACCTTGTCGGCTTGGCCCTGGGCCAGGGGTCAGCTCCGGAGCTGCCGTCTCCTGAGGTTGGGAGCAAAGCTGGATGGGGGGTGCCACCTGTGTCTCCTGCAGCAACATGTGTGGCCATTTGTGACTTGTGGGCGCGGCCATTTGCTGGCCTCTGGCTGGGTCTTCCCTGTGCTCCCTCTATGCCAGTCACTGCGGACAGAGACCTGCCTGGCTTTTGGGGGGTCTGCTGTGGAGACGGTCACAAACTTCCTGGGACAAGGAGGTCACGCTGACCCTCCAGCCCGGCCTTTCCTTCACGCGTGTTTCCTGTGCCCTCCTGCAGGTGGACGGGCCCGTCTGTTCCAGTTCCCGTGTCACCAGCGGGCAGCACTGTCTCTGACATGGAGTGGGGACCCCAAAAGTGCTTGGGGTTGTTGGGGTGCTTCGGTCCTGACCCTAGAGAGGCAGTGTGGCCTGGGAGAGATGCGTCCGGCCCCGGGCAGGAGCATCTGAGCCCCAAGCCCTGCCCACCATGTCCACACCTGAGCCGGCGCCGCTGCCTTCAACTTCCCCATCTTCGTTTTGTTTTTCACGAATAAACCCAGGATAATAATAATTCTGGGCAGAGTGAGTGGACATTACAGATGTTTGCAAAGTGCCTCGTACACACCGATGCGCCCTAACAGCTGTCCTATCAGTGTTTGTTTGGCACTTTCTGGCTGATTTTTATTCCAAAAAATTTCTAACTGCTAATTATTTTTATATTAAAAAACTGAAAGCACAATATAAAAAAAACAGCGATGTTCTGACTTGGTATGGACATGCGCTGACTAAAGACAATAGATATATTTTCTTGCTTTCAAAAGGAGTTGTGTGCCTTAATTAAGGAAAAAGGAAAGTTTCTCTTAGCATATTAATTATGTTGCTTGTCATAGGAGGCATTTTTCCAGGATGACAGCCCATAATTAGTGCATGGAACAGACTGAAGTTCCCAACGAGAAGACGGGTGTCTCTGGGGGGCCCAGACTGAGGGTGTGCGCTGGGGTCTCACCAGGGGAGGGGCGTGGCCTGGTGAGGCCCCGGTGGGGTCAGGCGTAGGGAAGAGAAAGCGATTTGTTGGTGCCTCTCTGGGGGCTTCCGAGACACCGCGCCGCCTCCTCAGCCCGCCCCCCCCCAGGGCCAGCTGTTCTCTCCCACAGCTCCGAGCTGGCGCCGTGGGAAGAACAGTGGGAAAAGCAGGCACTTTGGTTCCATTCCCAGACCGGCCAACCCCTCCGGCGAACTTGGGCAAGTTACTCAGGAGCGCTGTGTCCCTCCCGCCACAGCGCGGAGTGCTGAGCGGGACAGTGACACAGGATGCCTAAGCCCGGCTTTCTCCGCCACTTACTCATTCTGTGAGAATTATTTGTTTTGTTAATTCACCCGTGCAGAGACCCGGAAGTCCCTCCGAGCACCTTCTCTGTGCTGGCGGCAGGGCGGAGCTATGGGGTGCGGAGATCTGTCCGTGGAGACACATCTGTCCGTGGAGACACATGGGGGCAGGGAGAGGGCTCTGGTCCGCGGAGCCCCTTCATCTTCCTCCTGGGTGTGCCTTCCCCGGGCTCCTTCACAGGGAGGTGGGCCGAGCGTCTGGCTCTGGCCTAGAGACACGAGCAACTGTGGGGTTCGCACTTCCAGACCTGCTCCCGGCAAGGCCCCTGTGTCTTCCAGCTCCTTCTCTTTCTCCACTTGTCAACTGGCTGCAGAGGTGCGGTGGAGTCCCCCACAGCCGTGGGAGGATGTGGAACCACCAGATAAAAGGGGCCTGCGTCCCTGAGTTCCCGCAAGGGGCAGAGCACTCCCCTGGCCCTCGCGGGCACTGTGACTTCAGGGTTCAGGGTCAGGCTGTTGGGCGGGGCCACTTTGATGGGAGTCGTGTGTTACGTGTACTGACCTGTGCGATCCATGTGCACGAGGCCGTGTGGTGAGAGCCAGCGAGGGGCGAGGAGGCAGGAGCCAGGGCCCCTGCTCAGGGGAGGCTGGGCCTTCCTCTCTGCCACCGTGGGCACCCCCACCACAAGCAGGCCTGGGCCCTGGGGGATCTCAGCTCATCAACACCTGTGTCCCCCTAGCACGGGCCTGTCCCAGGTAGGCCCACCCTGTGCTCAGCGCTGAGCACAGCGGCTTTTGGAAGGTGGGAAGGGAGCCAGGTGGAGACTGAAACCGCAGGAAGGTTCCTGCCTCCCCACGCCCAGGACTCGCTTCCAGCACCTGAGAGGGGAAGCGGGTTACCTGGGGGAGGTGCGCCCGTGTCATCCCTGCCGTCATGTGAGGACCGTTGTCTGATCTTACTGTCACAACTGGCATATTACAGCACTTACAGGCACTTACGTTAGACAAATGTTAAATACACTGTTGAGTTTGAAACGTTATTGCGGTAATGGGGCACCTCCATTTCATCGCAGTTCACCTGAAAAGGTTTCCGTGCTTGAGAATATTTCTACTTCAAGGTTAATTAATAGACAGTCGCGCTGATTCGCCTTGGAGAGATCTCAGCGCACTCAGGCCACCGTGAGTGTCAGTTTTTATTACCTACAAACCTCATTGCCAACACTCCCTTCCCCCAGGGCCTCCCGCCCCAAACACTCAGCAAAGCTCCTCCACGCGCAGAAGAGGTTTTGACAGGACACAGGTTCCGGCAAATTTCATACCGTTCCTAATGCAGAGAAATCGCTGCTTCAGAAAACATGTTTTAAATATTACAGTGCCAAAGAATACATTCACAACGTACAAGAACACATGAAATAATGATCTCCTCGAGGTAACACTGGCGCTAGGTAGGCCAGAAATCGTACCAGCGAGAAGTCGGCAGCGCCGTCCTGGCTACGTCAGCCGGTGGCCCAGGGCCGGTTGGAGCAAAGGTTCTTCTCCCTCCGGGCCAGGACTGGCTTCTGGATCGCAGAGTGCTGGTTCTACCCTCTGACTAACAGGCTACTGACCAATTAAACCCAGACTGAAACAAAGAACTGCTAAGGTTTAATTTTTCCTGGTAGGAATTCAGTGTGGGGCACTCGCTGGAGACAAAGTCAATTACCTGCTGGCATCAGCCGCCTGGGTGCAGCAGCCACGGCCTGTCAGTGGACTGATTTACCCAGTAAAACACTGAGTGACCATTTACTTAAGTGAGATCCTTGTCCAAAGATCAATCGGACCGGTGCCCAGCGCTCTGTGCCTGGAGCCATTAGCACCCTCACGATGGCAGTTTTTGGAAGCGATCTCTTCTGATCCCAAAATAGTGACATTAATAACCTCTTGGTAAGAATGCAGGGAAACTCTACAACTTCTGTTCTGAGAGAACATGAACCTTCCGAGCCTCGGTTCCTGCCTGGTCCCCACCCCCGGCATGCCACCCACACCCTGCATGGCACTGGCATTTTCCCAGTGCCTGCCCGGGGCCAGGTCCTCTGTTAGGTGTGTCCCATGTGTTCTGTCATTCCTCCTCCCCTCAGGGCACGGCTCAGTGGAGGGACGGAGGTGGCTCATGGAAATGTCCAGCATTGCATCTCCAAAATGTCCCTAGGCTCTGTGACATCACTGTCCTCTGCTCTCTTCCCCTGGCAGCACGCTTTATAAGTGACAGTTGTTGACAACTAAGACTGAGGAAGGAGCAAAGAAACAGGGCTACGCACACACAATGAGTTGAGCGTTCTTCGCAGGAGGAGGTGCCCGTTTTGGCTGTGAGGTGCTGGGAGGCCTTCCTGAAGGAGGTCATCCCAGGAGGACGAGGAGGGGGAGGACCCCAAAAGACAGGTGGTGTCTGGATGACAGGGCTGCTCGGGAACCAGCGTGTAAAGGCTCCGAGGGGGGCTGAAGGCGCGAGTGCTGTGGAATCCGTGGCGGGGGCTGCCGTGGCGGGAGGAGGCCGGCTGGTGGGTCTTTGCACAGAGCACGCAGAGCAGCTGCCTGCTTCTGTCTGAGGCTCCTTGTTCCGAGGGGCACAGAAGCAGTTGCTGCCTCTTACCACTCACTGCTTTTGAACACTGCTGCTGCTTTAGCATAACATTAAATTAAATGTGCTTTTTGTTGTCTTTTAAAATAAACTCCCTAAAGCATTAGGTTGTTTTTTTTTTCCCCCAAGTTAACTCCCATTTATCTGAAATCCTGTTTGTGACAACTCAGGACCTGCGGTACTTCCTGCGCTGACACTTCCCATCCAGTAGCCGGGCGAGTTCGGGGGAAGGTCTATTAATGTTCCTCCTTCCTGCCACCCACCCCGTCAAGCGCTGTCAGCCCGGCACTTACCCAGCCTGCGCCAGGCGGGGGTGCGGAGCGGGGCCGTGCCAGCGGGCGGGCTGCGTCCCCTGGGCCCTGCCCGGCGGCCCTCGGGCCACGTCCTGCCGCCCACTCTGCTCGCTCTTCCCGGAGCAGGTGGGGGCTGCTCCTGCCAACAGTTTCTCAGAACACGCTCTGCCACACGCGAGCCTTGCTTTTGACTGTTTCTATGGCGATGGGTCTTAATTATATTAACAGTCTGGACAGCAATGTCACTGGGAACATTGGCCAGCGGCCGCTGCCTAGGCTTGGCAAATGCCTGTGGGTCCCGGCCCCATTCCGTGTTCCGTGAGCGAGTGTCTACCAGCATCTGATCACGCCTCTCCCTGCCCACAAGCTCACGGCAGCCCCTCTGCCAGCCTGTCCAGCCCGTGGTGGAGACTCTGTTTGCTGGAACAGGGAACATCACACTTGCACTTGGGGATGTCCCTCCGCCTGCTCGTGCAGCCAGAGAAAACGCCTCTTCGTCCGGGAAGCCTCACCAGGTTTGGTGTGGTTCTCTCCCAGCTGTGTGGTTTCGTCGTCCTGGGTGGGGCATTCTGAGGCTGTCATCCCCCTGGGCGTGGCAGCGTGACCATCGATTCAAGTGTTTCAGATGTAGGTCTGTGCCGGCTCTCAGGGCCACAGGGTGCGTCTCAGACTTGGGTGTTGACCATGACTCGTACTTGACTTCGGTGCCCGTGAGGGTTTGCCTCACGGACGCTGCTCTGGTCAGAGCCAAATCAGAATCAGTGGAGTCGACCCACGATGCACAATGATCTTACCTGGATTCCAGATTGGCCACTCAGGCCTGCTGGCCAGCAGGGGCACATGTGTGCCAAGCTAGGTACGGTGACTAAGTTGTTAAGGGCATCAGCCTGTCCCCAGATGTTTGCAGTTCATGCGAGGCTTGCAAAAGTCAAAACAGCTCGAAGACAGAGCTCCCCACGCAGCCTGCTGCACATGCGGCCCCTGCCAGTGTAGACGCCTCCCCAGGGGCCGCTGCCCACGGCCAGATCCTGGGTGCTGCCCACCAGGACTTCTCACACCTGACCAGTCCTCAAACCCTGGCCCCACCTCACATGTACGGAATCCCAGGGTTTTTAGCGTGGTGGGCGGGGCCATATTCTGTCTTTTTTTTTTTTTTTTTCCGTTTTAAATGAAGCTCCTGCGTTGATAAAGGTGACCAGCCGGTTTGGGGCCCTCCGTGTTATAACTACCGCAGACGCTGGTGTCCCGCCTGTGCCAGACTGAGAGTCCCAACCGTGCAGCCGCTTCCCTGCTCCCCGGACTCTAGAGGGTGCCCGTCCTCTGCAGAGAGAGATGGGACGCCCACGCCTGGCACAGGCGTCTGTCCGCGTCCCCGTCGTGTTCTCACCTGCACGTCTCCAAGGGCCCCCTTGGTCTGCCCAACACCCACTGAAACCGTCCCCACGGCTGCCGAGGCACTGCCCAGGTGAGCCACCAGCTGGAAGCCTCACCGTCCTTTCAGGATCGTGACTGTCCTCTGAAGCCTGCTCTGACCCCTCTTGCCTCTGTGGTCCTCCCTTCCCTGGGCTCTGTGCCCTGGCTGCACCCCAGTGTCCCGTTACCACGTGCTTGCGGACTGCCAGGCCCTCAGGGTGCAGCTGGGTGCCTGTCACCCGCCCGGCCTGCGGCCTCAGCTCGGGGAGGCTACTCGCTACACTTGGTCATAGCAAGAACCAAAATGACTCACGGATGACTTTCTCCTCGCTGGTTGTCATGGAGACGTTGCTAAACACGTATGCTCTGTGTCTACGCATTGGACATCATTAGCCGCCAACGAGGGGTTATTTACAGATTTAGAAAAAAATTAATACAGAAGGAAATAAGGCACCAGGGAGAAGACACATCAAGGAGGGGGCTGGGAGTCCAGGCTGAGACCCCGTCGCTGTGCTGTTCGCCCCTCTGGGCCTGGTGAGCTGTGTGATCTGAAAAACAAGGAAAAAAATAATGCCTCACAGAGTTGCGAGTAATTAGTAAAATAATGTAGAGAAAAGCCCACCACCGTTCCTGGCACAGAGCAGATCCATGCCTGGCACTGTGCTCATACCTGAGAGAGCAACACTGGTGGGTTAGCGGGCTGGTGGGTTAGGAGCCTAGTGGATTAGGAGCTTGGTGGGTTTGGAGACTGGTGAGTTTGGAGCCTGGTGGACTAGGAGTCCTGGTGGACTAGGAGTCCTGGTGGGTTAGGAATCCTAATGGATTAGAAGTCTGGTGTGCGAGGAGCTTGGGTTTGAAGCGTCATGAGGGCTTTGACTTTGCCTTAATCCCGTTTCATCCCCAGTAGCTGCACTTGGGCCCAGGGTTGGTGCTCGGTTCATACTTGTGGACTGAGTGAGTGGTCTGCATGGGGCCTGGTCAGCAGAAAGTAGTGGGAGAGGAGACGGGGTGCCCGATGGAACTCAGACTTCCCCGGGGTGCGATGGTGAGATTTCAGGGGCTCTCAGGTCAGGGCAGCTTCTGCAAACTCACCCCCCGGAGGGCTTCCTGGCCCTGGCAGCACCTCCTCCTTGGCCCTGGAGAGCACAGTGACTCTCCCCTGGGGACTCTCCATCTGCAAGCCCTGCCCCCTCCACCCCAGAGGCCCCCGGCACCGGCACCTCTGCAGGGCCAGGACCCTCCTCCACCTTTCCCTCCAAGGCACCACCTGTGGTCTCCAGCTGGGCCTGTGATCTCTGTCCCCTCCTCCCCCTAGGCTCTGCCACGTCTCAGTCAGCCGAGTCAGGCCGCCCTGATCCAAATGATCCGTGTGCGTGTCTGTCACCACGTAGGCTGCGCTCCCCACGGGCGGGGATCAGGCCTGATGCGTGCTGGCATCTCCCTGCATCCGGCCACTTCGTGCAGTAAGTGATTGCTGGAGTGAATCCCCATGGATGGCTTCCATATGCGAATCCTGCAAACAGCCCGACATCCCCAGCCCCCTGTCAAACCCAACTTTCCCCTGAAATAGCTGCCTCTAATTACACGTAGCGCACACCAGCGCAGCTGAACCGTGTTCCTGTAGCTGTGGAAATTCAGAGGGAACATTTCCCCTTATCCCGAATTATAAGAGTGTGGTAGGTTGAATTGTGTCTCCCCAAAAGATCTGCCCAAATCCTACCCAGCACCGGCGGGTATGAGCGTGTTTGGACGTTGGGTCTATGCGGATGAGACTGAATGAAGCATCTGGAGGTGAGGCCGCCCTGAGTCAGTTTAGGCCTTAAATCTGGTAACAAGTCCTTGCTGGGAAGAGAACAGGGGGTAACTCAGACACGGAGGAGAAGTCCTCATGTCTTTGGAGGCAGAGACTGGGGTGACGTGACCACAAGCCAAGGGACATGTAAAACCACCAGGGCTGGAGAGTCAGGAAGGAGCTGTGCGGGGAGCACAGCCCTGCCCGCATCTTGGCTTCAGACTTCTGGCCTCTGAACTGGGGGAGGACAAATTCCTGTTGTTTTAAATCACCAGTCTGTGACAGCGGTGGCATCACCAGGAAACTGACTCAAAGAGCACATAAGTGCTTCAGAGGGAGCGGGAGGAGGGCGTGACACCAGCTGTGTTGCGTGGTCCTCTCCTGGATTGAGGTTTATTGAACAGCTAGTGGGTCCGTTAGTCCCAAGAAATGGCAACACTTAGGATACGAGCTTGTGTTCTGAGTGTGAGTGTGGACCCCAGAATACACTGAGGGAAGTTTAACACACAAAGATGGTCACCAGCTCCACCCACACGAGCACCAGGCGAGCTCCGAGCTCGACTTGCGTTGATGCACTTGTCTACACAGCAGTCCCGAGGTGCAGGTCATCGCCCTGTGAGCAAACTGAGCCCAGAGCATTTCAGTAGCTCCACGTAGGATCACAAAGCAATGGCAATTTAAAGAAGGAGAGTTTACGTCAGATTTGGGGGACAGGGAAGACCTCTTGGGCTAGGTGGGCCTAGACCTGCATCTTAATGAATGGGCAGAAGGCAGCCAGACACGGTGGTGTGGACAGGCCACCTGGCCAGGCGCGGGTGAGCAGGCTGGGGCCTGGGTGCAGGGGGCATGTGAGGGGGCCGCGTGCCGGGCACCGCGTGTGTGGGGGACCAGGGGAAGAGACCACAGACAGGGCCACAGGCCAGGACACCCAGGATGACGCTGTGCTGAGAATAAGCTTCTTCCCTAAGGGGGAGCCCTGTGCCGGGTTGGGCCGGGCTGCCTGGGGCTGCGTTCCACATCAGAGAGGGCACACTGCAGGCAGGCTGAAGGGGGAGGAAGAGGCTGGGGAGGAGGCTCTTGTCCACTCAGGAAGGCGAGGGCCTGCCCCGTGTGTGTCCTGAGTGGCTCTGGATGGCTCTGTGGGGTCAGGCTCCTGGGGGCGCCTGTGTGGCCCAGTGGAATCCCAGAGACGCAGCCTCAGCCATCGGGAAGCTTCATGGACAAGGTGGGACGCATCTGAGTCCTGAGAGCTGTGCAGGACGTGGGTCCTTTGTCAACTACGACCAAAGAAGAATTAACTTTCAGGATGCAAATGTTCTGTGCCAGACGCACGTGGCTCTCCCTGGGGTCCTGCACTGCCCAAACTGCCTGACCGCGGGGTGGTGGCTGGAGGTGGTGCTCCCTGTTTCCCATGTCACTTCCCGCTGCCTGGCTCAAGACGAGTCTGGGGAATAAGCTGGTCGGCGAGGCTCACCTTGGAGACAGGACGGGGCGTGTGGGGAAGAGGACTCACCCCAGTCCCAGTGGGCAGGTCACTCTGGGGACGTGGCCCTTAGAAGGATTCACGTCTGGGGTTTGAAGCCGTCACCTGCTCCCAGTTGGCATTGCCAGAAAGTGCGGCGTCGGGTGGGCATAGTGAAGTGGCATGAAGTGCTCGCCCACGGGATCTGTCGTTATCTGCCTGGGTCCGTCCCTCTAAAAGCTCATCAGGAGGAAGAATGACGTGGCCACAGTAGGATCTGGGCACTACGGGCGCCCTGGACATAATATCACCCTAATACCAGTTTGAGCCGTGGGAAACTGCTAATATTCAGCTGTCATTATCTGCTGAAATAGCAATTTCTGTGGCCCGAGCTTTACCAGCCAGTAATGTGCCAAGTCTCACAAATAGTTCAGACGAGCTGGACATAGAGGACGCAGGAGGCTCAGGCACGAAAGGATGCCCGGGTGAGACCATGTATGTGCACGTGTATGTGTGTGCATGTGTGTGTGTGCGTGCACATGCGTGTGCATGTGTGTGGTGGGGCAGGGCATGTGACTTTCCCACGTCCCTCCGAGAGGAAAGCACAGCCACCTGCACTCTCGGGGGGTGGCAGGAGCTGCAGGCAGGAGCCAGCGTGAAGGCGCCTATCTGGGATCCTGGGCGCTGGGCCCGCCGGAGCTGCCCTGGGTGCAGGACAGAGCTGGCTCAGCCCTTGCGCCTGCTGCCCGGCACTCCCTGATGCGCCGCGTGTGTACCTGCACGTTGCACCTGCTGTTTCTTTGCTGACTCCTTCATCTAGAGCGTCAGTCCCTGTGTGCAAGACGCTCTTCCGTGCAGGCCACCGACGTTGCCCCGCAACGAGAACAGCGCCTGCTGTGTTGAAGCTCGGGGTCCTTGCGGAGTGGTGGGCGGAGCTGAGGCTGTGGGTGTCCAGAGCACCTGGGCATCTCTTCACCTTCTTCACCTTAGAGAACTGCGCCCCCCAGGGAATTTTTCCTTAAACCTGGTTAACTTCTAGATGCACCGCAGCGGTTTTAACTGATTTTTCTCTGTGTGCTATTTAAATCGCATGTGCATGACATTCATTCTATGCCATTTTCTTCTCATGGTCTAAAACAGTGTCTGGCACGTAGTGGGTGCGAAGAAGTGGTTTTTGATTGAATATGTGAAATAATAGGAAGAAATGCATATCACGCTGCATTCTTCCTAGGATAGAGTTGCAGATTTAAGAAATGACAATGCAGGGTGTGCAGCTCAATTTGACTTTCAGATAATACATAAATTTTTAGTATAAATATGTCCCAAGAACTATGTGGGATACAGTCAGACTGGAAAAAATATTTGTTGTTAATCTGAAATTTAAATTTAACTGGAGATCCTGTATTTTATCTGGCAACGCTACTCTAAGACTGTGCAAAGCGAATAAATTTATCATTATTTCAGGAAACTAAGCTTAAAAGTTTGTACAGCAGGTCTGAGATTGCAGAGCTGCCCTGAGGCGGGTCCTCCAGCTGATGTCCCCTTCCTGTTCCCCTTCGAGGGACAGTCCTTGCCCCTCCCTTCATTTCAGGCCGGAGCCCCAGGTGCAGAGAGGCAGGAGGCTGCTCAGAGCACAGGCCCTGGTGAAGCAGGTCTGGGCCAAACCCTGTTCTCCTGCCCCCAGCCGGGGGCTGGTGCTCTTATCACTTCTGTCCACCCCAATTTCTTCGTCGCCCCGTTTATTTAGTCTCTGAGGCACTGTTGGAGGAAAACACTGCGCTCACGCCTCGGTCTGAGGTCCTCCTGGACACGGAAGGCCCAGGCTCCCGTGGGCCATATGACCCTGTCCCTTGCCCTCCGAGCAATCTTCCTGCAGCAGAGCCCTTTGCAGCTGGCCCCCTGGGAGTCACTGCGCATGCTCGGGCCACATCTGCCAGGGACAGGCTGCAAGCCGAGTGAAACCTGCCTGTCGGCTCGAGCTGCTCCGGATGATCTAATGAGAGAAACAGGTTGATTAATCCCGATACTCTGCTGGCATCTAATCTCGGTGAATGTTAGACAACAGTCTCATTATGTGTTTATGTCTTCAACATGATAGGCAAGGAATGAAATCAAGCCATAAAATCAATTATTTCTGCAGAAATTGTCATATAAGACAAAACATCATCAGGAGACAAAAGCAGTTATGATTAGGGCTTAATTCTCCCTGTGCTGATTGTGGAGCCGGGATCGCGCTTGGCGACGCTCACCGAGAGTTCACCAGGTACAGGCAGAGGGCGCGGGATGGGACCTGGAGAAACGTTCTCAGCCAGCTCCTCTCCCCCCTCTGCTCCTCTCTCCTCTTCCTTCCCCTCTCTGTCTGTCTCTGAACATATGGGTGGATTGTCAGTGGGTGCTGCTGGACTAGGGGAATCACGTGACCCATAGGTGGGGCTGTCCTGTCCTGCCACGTTGCCACGTCTCAAGGGTCTAAAGACGGACTGAGGAGAACACGACTGTATAATTGATTATTGTTTGCGGCACCAGGTAGAGTGGTGAAAACAAAACAAAACATTGACTTTGACTCAGAAACCAGAAAATGGGCAGCCTAACTCTGAATTCTGCCACTTTCCACTGCTTGGGTTTTTGGGAACTGTCAGTTTCCCTGTCTGACACATGTGGGGACCGTGAGATGCAGTTTCCAGGCCTGGTGTGACATTCAGTAGAACCGATGCTGAGGCTGGGAGCTGGGCACATCTCTGCACGGAAATCAGGTCACCAGCTAGCCCTGCGACGGGGAGTTTGTCATCCTAACAGCCTGTGTGCTCCGTGACAGTCACCCAGAGGACAGCAGCATGGAGATGGATAGGCCGGAGCCGCCTGCACCTGACCCGACTAGGGAGAAGGGCGGTGTTAATCAGAGAATTGCAACCCGCTCCTGCCTGCTTGCTGGGCCTCCACAATTCAAAAAGTAATTTCCCAACACCTCCCGCCCTGGCACGTGAGTTACCTCCGTGTGGGGGGGATTCAGGGGATGAGGAGCATCTCTGTGGCCTTCGTCATAGGAATTGTTGACAACAAAGATTCTTTTTTACTTTTTTGATTCAAAAATAAATGTCAGTATTGAAGACAAGGTGATGTTGGGTCGTTGTCTTCAATGATCCATGAGGGGCCGTGAGTGAGGACTATGGGTGCGAGACCCTTGTGCTGGGTATAAAACATGGGTATAAAAATGGCGGCTGCAAAGGAATGAGGAGGTGCTGCTCCGCATGGAGAGCTGTGCCACGCATCTTGCATAAGTTACATCTTTTATTCTCACCACCACCTGCGCAGCAGGCATCATTACATCCTTTCCACAGAAGCAGGAACTGAGGCCCAGGACGGCGAAGTGACTTTGCAGGCTGCACAGGTGAGAATGGGAGAGCTGGGGTGCGGGCCCAGTGTGAGAGACCAAAGCTGGGACTTTCCTCTCACTCTAGACACTGCTGCACGTGCCTCTTCTGTTCCTTCAGGACTGGAAGGGTGTGGGAAGATCGGGCCTGGAGATTTCCCCGGAGGCCCTTCCCTGTCTGCCTGGGTGGAAGTTCGCGTCCACCTGGGGAAGGGCTTCCACACCAGGTGCCCCACTCATGCCCTCCTCTCCCTTCCAGCCAGGCAGCCAGGGCGGGGTCACCGGTCACCCCCAGGAACCTCACCCCAGATCAAGACGGCCAGGGCTGGGTCTTCTCCTGCTCCCTCCTGCCAGGGGACCTGCCCTCGTCCCCTCTGGAGCTGTCCATCCCCACAGTGATTTGAAGTTATTATTGATTAAAATTTTAGGGTTTGTACAAAAGGAATCATGGTTGTCCCCACAACAGCAGGGCCCACAGGGCGTGATCATCGTCTGAACATAGGACAATTTCATCTTTGAGCCAGCTTGGAGCTAGGACAGGCATCGTTCCCCTTTTGCTTGTTTTTTGGATGGAGCACACCCCACCCTTTTAAACAAACAACGCTGAGAATAAAATAAAAATTTTTCTTGACACCTGAAGAAGAAAGAAGACCTGTGGCCACGAGGCACATCCGAGGCAGCCCAGATGGTGGCGTCATCCAGTAGGCCCTTTGCAAGGCCTGTGACAGCTGTTCTAAAGGACTTGGAGGGAGATGGAAGCCAACGGGGACTTTCACCAGGCAGGTGAACACTATGGAAAGACCAGGTGGAAACGTCAGAAATGAAGAATGGGAGATCACAAGGAAGCTCAGTGGAGCCGGCTCACCAGCAGACAGGCACAGCTGGGCGCCGCTGGCTCGCTCTGGCCCCACGCTGTTAATTAGGGTCTTCTCTGCTTGTCAGTTCTCCATGGCCTCCGTGGGTGGCGGGAGCATGTCCCACAGTAGACAGGACTTGGGCTCCCATGAGGGGCTGCGTCGGCCTTGGTCCTGTCCGTCCAGACACTCCACAGCAAGTCACAGGCCCATCCAAATGTTGTGTTCTGGGGATTATGCCACCCCACTCGGGTGGGAAGGATTACAAAGTCACATGGCAGATGGCATGAATTGGAATCCTATTACAGGAAGGACTGAGGACTTAGGGAAGAATTAGGAGTGATAATCTATGCTAAAGCCGTACGGGGCAGGCGGGTGAATACACCGAAAGTGCTGTAGGATCCTGCATTTTCCAGGGTGCAGTGAAACTACTAATTTAGGCAGGTTGTGCTCTATCAACCCACTTAGCAACTTATTATGACCATTGTTTAGGCAATAAGATAAGGATGTATAATAAGCTAATAAGAAAATGGAATAATATAATAAAACATACTGTATTAATAAATTCAAGAAGGAAAAAGGAAAAAACACGAGACACATAGGAAAAAAAGATAAGATTATAGATTTTGAACCAAATGCACAGTAATTACCAGGTTGAATCTTATGAAATTGTCTTTGTGTTGGTCAAAAACATTGAATATTGGCAATTCTATGTGGTTCAATTTAATGCATTAAATGAAAATTAACTACATACTCGAAATAAGAGGCAAAGATGATGATATAGGATTGTTTTTAAAAACCTCAGATTAAAACAGAAATTATACTGAAAAGGAGCAAAGAAAGGCTGAAAATGAAATGAAATGAACAAGTACACCACGCAAATGCCAGGGGAAGGAGGCTGGCACGGCTGGACTGACGCCAGGCACTGCAGACGTGAGCAGGAAGTGATATTGGAGGAAGACGGACAGTTCATGGTGGCCAAAGGCCAGTTTGACAGTTGGTCCAATTCTCAATAGCACAGAAATCCACCTAATATAGCCTCAGAATACACAAGCCCACAGTTACAGAACTAAAAGAAGAAACATATTTATTTACCCACAAGCACAGGTCCCAGGGATACCCTGAAGTGACATCCTCCTTCCGTGTGTGTACTCAGCAGAGGTGGAAACTTATGCACACCAAGGAAGGGGAAGAAAGCTTTGGATGTAAAAGCTTAAAATTAACAATGACCCAAAATTACACTAACAGTCGAGTGTATACATGAATTGTGGCATACTCGTTCATCGAAATACACAGCAACAAAATGAACAAACTACTGCCACACACAGCAGACAGATGAACCTTACACAAGTAAAGTTGAGGATGTACATAGACTTTATAGAAAGTTCAGTGGTCTTGACCCTGACAGGGTCCACTTAGGGACCCCAGGCATGCTGAGCCGCCTCACACCCGCAGCCTCCGTGCCGCTGTCCTTCTGCGAGGCTGCGCACTCCGAGGCACATCCGTTTGAAACCCAGCTTGTCCTTCCAGGGTAAACTTCCACGCCCATCCTGTGCTAAATCAGCCGGCTCCACGGGGGCGTATCTGATCGTATCTGCTCCCGTGCCAACACTGTTCCTCAAACACGGCTGTTGCTAAATGCCAGGCACACGGAACCGTGGTTGTTATCTCTGCCGTCCTGACGCGGAGCTGCGTGAGGGCGACGGCGCCTCCGGTCTCCAGGCACCCACCAGAGACCCCGGCAGAGTCAGTTCTGTGTAGCCAAGGACGGAGTCCAGACAACTTGCATCCAGCCTCGTCTGTGAACACGAGTTGGAAAGGGCCAGTCCCCTTCCTCCACGCGTATAGACAGAAATCGAGGTGCAGAGATACCACTGCGGACATGTCAAGGCCACTTTTAGTTTTATTCATTAAAAGTTATGCTGTTAAGTACAGAAGAATGACAGAATCTTTGGAAATCTCTGATTTGCCAACTCAAAGGCATTCACTGATTTGGGCAATGGTTACCACTGGACGCATCCATCAGGTGAACGGCGGATGGAGAATGTGACACACCCATCAGGTGAACGGCGGATGGAGAATGTGACACACCCATCAGGTGAACGGCGGATGGAGAATGTGACAGTGCAGAGGCGAAGCTGCCACCACCTAACCCCGCTGGATCTCGGCACCCTAAGGGCAGGCGTGTCCCCGACGTGGTGCCGTGTGGATCACACCAAGTTCTACTTACAAAAGTTCTTGCCAAGAACACTGCATTTGAAACTACTACAGTTTCTACCTTCCATTTACCAAAAAATTGAGAATAGAAGATCAACTTAAATGACCCCACAAGGAACGGACAGACGAATCCTGTATAGAGGCATTTACAGGAAAATTGATCTAATTTCTGGAAAAGTTAATGCACAAAATAGAAGAGGGGCCAGGGACTTCTGAGCAGTAAAGACACTTGAGAGACTTAACCTGAATCAATGCACCAACCTTATTTGGATTCTGACTGAAGCTAACCAGCTGTAGGAACACATGCGTGAGCACTCAGATATCCATGACTACGGACTCGGCACTGAATCAGTGCAAGAAATTATTGCTAATTGTGTCAGATGTGACAGTGGCATTTTGGCTATAAATGAAAATTTCTATTTTCCAGAGATACATGCTGAAACCTTTAGGAATGAAATGATATAATATCTGACATTTGCAAAAATAAATGAAAAAAAAATATCAATAAATAGATAACTATTTATTGAAGCAATTATGAAACATTAAACCTCTCTACCTTTATGTATAACATTTTATACAAATTTTTAAAAAATGTATAAGTTAGTGATTATACATAGAATGTTATTAAGTTAGTGAATAAAGTAGTTTTCTCCCAATTATGTAGCAAATACTTTCACCAATAAATGGGGAAGTCAGGTCTGAAAAAGGAGGAAAATGTTCTGACCCAGCTCTGTGGCGATGCCTCCTTGGACGTGCATAATCGCCTGGTGCCTTTCTTGTTTTACACCTGAGAGCTTACGAGGCTGCACAACCTTCGTGCGTGCTGCAAACTCTGTTTCTGGTCTCTCCAGGCAGCGGACGAGCTTCCCTTCCTCCCCTGTCCTCCCAGATGCCTGGCGTGTTCCTCTGCACACAATAGATATTCCACCCACCTCGGAGTGAACAGGGCATGCATGGTTGCATCTTTGCACAGTTGCGACACCGTAGCTTATGCATGAATGGATGAGGCTAATAAAAAAGACCATGTTTTGCACTGAAATTGCTTCATGGTCCTTCTGGGTCCAGAGGGTCTTTATCTATGGACATTGTGTCTATAAATCCATATCTACTGGGCCAGGCTCTTGAGTGAATGACTTACCAACTTCCCTCTGCAGCCCCCGGGATTCTGAAAGACTCAGAGACCATCCAAAGACAAAGGGAATATTATTTGCCCACTGAGAGTGGTAGACACTGAAAAATAGGGAGGTGGAGGTAAAAAAATAAAATAAAATAAAATAAAATCACTACTAGACCTGGTGTAGTTCAAATTCATGCATCTCCGCACTGATCTCTCCGCCCGTTTTCTGCATAAATAAAACAGAGGCCCTGGTTTGCATCAGAATCTCATAATGTGCTATAAAACCCATGCCAGCGCCAGGCATCTAATTTAAGAATTATTTCTCAATTTTATGTCTCGCACCCTGCTTCTGCCTCTTTCTACTTATTGGATCCCTCCCTCCCTCTCCCTAACCTGCTCCGCGCCCCTCTCCCCCTACCCCTGCCCCCTCCCCTCCTGCCTTCTTCCTCTTTCCATGATAAACACAGTGACCTGGCCTGTCAGACCTCTGGGGGGTGGCAGAAAAGGCAGGTCACATGCTGAACGCTGTCTCCACCACCTCTGGGGCACGAGGTAGTGAAGCCACTGTGTCTGGGTGGGGCTTGGAACACGGGTGGAGCCCGGGCCCAGCTGGGGCAGGGCCTCCAGAAACCCTGGCGCCGGCGCAGCCTCTGGGACTGACGGAGAACTGAGCAAAGTCTGTTCCTTCCAAGCCCGGTCTCCCCTCGGGGACCGCACTCTGCCCAGCAAGTTTGTCTCTCTGTCCACCTGCTAGAGCAGGTGGCCCTGAGGCTGGACGAAGGGCTCCTGGTTGAGTCAAGAGGAAGCAGAACAGTGGGGGATGCCGCTGCCTCTGCTCACACCCCTCACGTGGCTCCTTGAGGTCTGTCCCCACGCGGGATGGGCTGAGCGAGTTCCCATTAATTGTGGTTCCTCTCCAGCCACTGCTACACGCGCTCCTGCTCTCAGGGAGGCCACCTGTGGGGTCTTGGGACTCCGGGTGGGCAGTACCGCAGGGTCCTGTTCCCCAAGAGGATGAGTTGTTCTGAGGGACGATGGATAACGAACACATTAAATAAGTAAATAAGTAAGTGGACGTCACGCGAGTGCTGTGCTCTGGGAGGACAGCGTCTCAGAGAATGTCCCGCCGCAGGGAAGGAGGAGACGATGCTCGAGGCTGCGCGTCTGCAGGAGGAAGTGGCGGTTGGCTGTGCTGAGTGGGGAGCAGCCACGTGGAGATCTGGGAGGGAACTTTCCGAGCAGGAAGGGCAGGGGGTGGTGGCTGGGATCGGGAGGGAGTCCTGTGGGTTCCGGGGCCAGAGGTACGGCCAGTGTGGTGCCCACCGTGGGTGGGGAGAGGCGGAGGGTGAGGGCGCCGTGGGTCAGGCTCCATCCTGAGAGCCATGGAAGCTGTGAGAATGTTCTAGGCAGCGGCATGACTCGATGCTCCACGCTTCCACATCGCACTGGGCTGGAAGAAAAGTGAGAGAGGAGCGGGAGAGCAGGGCCGTCCTGCTGCTGTGACAAGGGGACCCTGGCTCGCACTAGGGTCACGGCTGTGCAAGGGGACAGAGGTGACGGGATGTGCCAGTGCGTTATACGTGGGCTGCAAAGAAAGCAGCACGCAGAGACCACTCCTCCCTTCTGGTCATGGTGGGGGTGTGCGGTTTCCTAAGATGGAGGGAGCTGGAGGTGCCAGGATGCAGGGAAGAAAACCGGCGCTGCTTCCCCGGGCCGGGCTGTGATGTTATGAAACATCCACGTGGAAGCGCTGCGTAGTGGCTCCACACACGTGCGAGTCTGGAGCCCAAGGCGAGGCCCCGGCTGCAGAGAGTCACACATACACACGCACACACACACACACACGCACGGGCCAGAGATGTGGCTGAGGCAGCCGCCCCAGGAGAACCTGCCGCGGGCAGGGGAGAGAGGTGGCGGGGCTGGAGGCAGGTTCCCTGGGGATCCAGGGAGCAGGTGCGGCCTGGAAGAGGTGGTAGGACTTGGGGCCAGACAGGATGGTGCCTCCTTGCCAAGAGCAGCCAGGAACCCTCCAGACTCGGGGGACTCGGGGAGTGGTGAAAGGACGGCAAACTGGCTGGGAACCCAGGACAGGAGGAATAGCAGAGCTAGGACCCTGCTCTGCCTCCGCCCAGCAGAGTCAAGACTCCTGGCATTTCCTGCCCCAGGCTAGCAATCAACGGGAAGCTGGCCCAGGTGGATTCATGCCTCCCTTGCACCCCAAACAAGTTGCTCCTACAATAACACGTGAGTCCAAAACCACCACCAAGAGGGATCATCTGGGAGCTTTGCCAAATGTAAGTGGGCAGAGGAGACACTCTCCTTCCCCGCCAGGCCTGAGACTCCCCTCCCCAGTCTGGAGACACAGGCACAGCCGGGGCGGGGACAATGGGGACCTGCCAAAGTGAACATGCAGCCTGGAATCCCCTCTGTCCCTGCAAGCCCGAGACTCCCCTCCCCCACCCAGGGACAGTGGGGAGCCTGGGGTGGCCCAGCAGGGGGGGGGTCCCACAATGATTGCCCCCAGCCAAGGAAGCCAGAGACACTCCTCCCACATGAAGAGATGCTGGTCTGGTCTGCAGAAACCCCTCTGCCCTCAGGTGGCTCCGGCAGGGACCAATGGGCCCCCCGCAGCACCAGGTAAAGCAAGCAGAGCAAAATAATAGCACAAAGACTCTGAAAGTCAAACTGTCATTAGAACCACAGCCCACAAAAGTAGGCCAGGGCCTGTGCACTAAAATAAACAGGTGACCAATTGCTACAATAAAAGATGTAGGCGGGACCCAGAGTCTCCTGACATATCAGACAAAATGTCCACGATATAATTGAAAAGTCACCTGTCATGCTGAGAACCAGGAAAAATCACCCTTTGCATGAGAAAAGGCAATTAACAGATGCCAGCAACAAGATGAATTCTGATGTTGGAATTATCCGATGAGATTTTAAAGCAGTCGTCATAAAAATGTTTCAGCAATCAATGACTGAGTCTCTTCAAACAAACACACATACACACACACACACAAAGGGAAAAATCTCAGCAGGGAAATTGAAGTTGTAAAAAGAGAATCAGACAGAAATTACAGAACTGAAAAATACAGCAACAGGAATTTCTGACGCTTGCTGGAGAGGTGCGGCAGGGGTGTGGAGGGGTGCGGCAGGGGCATGGAGGTGACGGGCAGACTGGAATGATCACCTGTCTGAACGGCAGAGAACAAAGAGCACCTCGAGGACCTCTGGGACGACCACCAGATCCCCAGCACTCCTGTCCCCGACATCCTGAGACGGGAGAGAGAGACCAGCGCCTTAGGAGTATTCAAAGGAATAATTGCTGAAAAATCTCCCAATTTGGTTAGAGACATAAACCTACAGATTCAAGAAGATAAGCAAAGCCCAAACCAGACAGACACAAAGAAATTTACGCTTTGGGCACATCCTATAAGAACTTTGGGAAACTAACCACCAAGGAAATACTTTGAAAGCAGAGAGAAGTGTCCCGTGACCTGCGGTGAACACCCGGCTATGTGGCCGCGGAGGGACAGGAAGTGAGGAGGGGAAGGAGCCGCCGGCCCAGAGCCCTGTGTCCCTGAGACCGTCCTGCAGGACGAGGACAACGGGGACATTGCAGCTGAAGGGACATGAGACAGGCTTGCTGCTGGCAGACCTGCTTTCACGGACTGGGCCAGGGAAGCGTCTGACAGCAAAGGGATGACGCCTGGAGGAACGGTGACGCGTCAGGCAGAACAGGGGAAGGACAGGGACGCGGGTGCGGAGCAGACTGTTCTTTCCTCTGCAAATTATGTAAATCGCGTCTGACGATGGAGACAAAAGCTGCGTTGCCACATGATGCTCTAGACAGGTGAACGCAGGGGCTCCTGGATGGAAGCGAGGCGTCCACGCTGCACGTGAGTGACGAAATGCCGGCGCTGGTAGAAAAAGGTGCTGACGCAATTGGGACGCTGTCTCTTCAACCACAGGGCTGGGAGATTGTTTATCCTCAGGCAAAGTGAGTGAATCTCAGCCTAAGCCTCAGACCATATGCAAAAATTAACTGGAAATGGTTCATAAACTTACCTGTAACTAGTAAATCTAGAAAACTTTTAGGAAAAAAAATACAATAAAGTCTTGGGGACTTAGGGCTGCAAAAGAGTACTGCACCACCAACCCCGCATCCACGAAAGGGAGACACGCCAGCGCACCTCGCCAGGGTTGTCATCCCGCGTGAGCAGGTGAAGGTCGAGCTGCAGACGGGAAAGTGACTGCCAGTCTCACGTCTGACAAAGGATTAATATCCGGAATCGATGAAGTGCTCGGAATTCAACAGCGAAGCACACGCTTCCCAGCGATGAGAGGGACAGACGCACTTAGAGACGCCGGCCAGGCAGGGTGCGCAGATGGCGAACGCGCCATAAAAGACGCCCGGCGTCATTAGCCGTCAGAGGAATGCAGATGCAAACCGTGACGAGCCATCACGGCACACCTACTAGATTGCCTGAAATAAAAAATGGTGACAACACCAAATGTTGGCTGAGGTGCGGAGGAACCGGCGCACTCACACATTACGGCCACGCTGGAAAGCAACCCGGCGGTTTCTTATGAAGCTAACACCCAGTTGCATTCTCGGGCGTTTGTCCCTGACAAGGAAAGCTCACATTCACACACAGGCGTCTGCATGAGTTCGCAGAAGCTTCGTTCGTAACAGCCACATCTGCACACACCCCACAGGCCGCGCAGCGTTGGGGAGAGTGCTGTTCCCGCGCCATGGAGACCGTTCAGCATACACAGGGAACCTCGAGGTGACAGGACCACTCTGTGTCCCGACTGCTGTGCAGGCAGCGCACCTGTGCACGTGATAAAACCGTATAGAACCGCACATGCACACACATGTGCACACACGCACACGCACATGTGTAAGTGCACGTGGCGCTGTGCACGTCCAAGTGAGATGGGTGGATTGTCTCAGCGCCAGCGCTGGCCTGCGAGGGTGCACTAAGGTTGTGTGGGACGTCGTCTTTGTTGGAAACCGGTTAAAGGTCACACGGGATCTTTCTGTGTCATTTTTTATAACTGCCTGTAAATCTACAATTGCCTCAATACAAATATGAAAAAAATGAAAAAAAAAAAAAAAAAAGGAGAGAGGAGAGAGCAGGAAGCCAGGTGAGCACCGAGTAGCACAAATGAGAAAAACAAACTCATATGTACTGAGCTCTCACAGGTGTGTTCTGACTCATCTAACTTCACAGCATCCTGCGAGGCTGGTAGTACTGTTACTCCCATTTTGCAGGGAGTGACTGTGAGACGCAGAGACTAAATAATGTCCCCATAGTCACACAGCTGGTGAGTGCTGCCTTGGTGGGATGTGCCAGGTGGGAGGGCAGAGAAACATCCGATAGTCCACAGAGTGACTTATAACTGTAAGTGCGAGAAAGTCAGGTTCCTCCAGTTGGCTCACGTTGTACGCTGAGCACTTGGACGGGGCCTGGCAAGTCGCAGGTGCCAGGAAAGGCCCCAGGGCTAGGGATGGATGGATCCCAGGATACTGATGGAATAGATGTTTTGGCCAATGGTATTTAGGTAGAAATCGGGGTGATGAGTGGGAGTTGGCCAGGTCAGAGCCCTCATTGCAAACATTCCAGTGGGATGCCAGTGTGATATGGCTGCAGGGATAGACACATGGAGAAGTGGGACAAGGAGGGGGCCCAGCACAGGTCCGTGAATGCGCTGGTATCACATAGAGTTGGTCCTACAGCTCGGCAGGTGAAGAATGAGCTATTCAATAGGTAGCATTGGGACCATAGGTTTTCTACATGCAATAAAAATACTCACATCACATGTAAATTCCAGGTCAATGAAAGACTGGACCAAGAAAAGCAGAGCCCTAAAACTTTCAGCATTCAGTGTAATAGCTGTGTGATCTCTGGTTAGAATTTAATATCTTAAATACACACATCATAAAGGAAAACTGAAGTATCAAAACTTGTATCCCGACATCTAAGTCTCAAAAACATCCTATTAATCAGAAACATGAACTTCAAAGTATACATGTAATATGATACAGGATATAAATGACTCTTCAAAACTAAAAAACATGCAGAACAATCAGCTGCATGGCTTCTGGGTGAGCGTGTGCAACAATGTTGCCCGGCCATGAGCGGGAACAGCAGCAGCGACCGCCATGGTAGCTGCTTCTGGAGACGGGGCGGGGCAGGTGTTGAGGTTAGAGAGGAGTCCATGGGTGCTTCAAGTCTCTCATTAACATTTCATTTTTAAAAGAAAAGCATCTAAACCGTATACAGCTAAATATTATATTTTTAGAACACCTAGTGGTAGGTATGAAAATATTCATTGTTCCCTGTAGTTTTATCTGAAATATCACACATAAAAAAGGAGGAAAGTTTTAAACATGCGCAGAAGGATGTTGGCGTTGTAACCGTGGATCCTGGGGCACCTGGAATCACCTTGTCTCTCAATTCCTGTGGTTTATTGTCTGTCTCTTCTAGAAAATGCCTATGTCAGTTGACGTTTTTTTTTTTTTTTTCCTTACTGAGCTTCAAGGTTGCTTTCAACCAAGTGAGCCCTGCCCGATAGAGTCCAGCACCGGCGCTCAGGGCTCAGTGAATCACTGACATCACTGACCTGATTTCTGGGCAGGACTCAGCCCATCGGACTCCCTTCCTTGACGGATCACGGGCTTTCTAAATCCACCCCTCTGAGCCCGCGCACAGCCCGGACCCCCCAGCGGTTCCCTGGGAGCCAGTGCACCTGTTCCAGCGTTCCTGACCCTGGTCCAAGGGGCTTTGCCAGCACCGAGCAATCGACACCCCTGGTGCTGGACTCGGCCCCTCCCCTCGGCCGCCTTAATCTCCTCCTGTAGGACAGGGTGGGAGCCCTGGGTACTTAGCACTTATTTATTACCATGTACTGCTGGGACTTAATGATACATAAATCTCAAATTATGAAGTCACAGCTCTCCGTAGTCCTGGCTCAAAATGATCCTTGGGATAAAATTACCAGGGAAGCAAGCGGGGGGCGGGGGGGGCTTCCCAGTGTTTGCTTGCACTGGATGTCTTGAGGAAGGGGGTCTTGCCCACCAGCACCACACTCAAATGCGTGAGAGTTATTTGTTCTTGAATAAAAGCATGAACGAGTGAGAGAAGACGTCCGCAAGAGCACATGTTATTATTGGCCGTGTTTGCAGGAGGAGACAGAGGCTGAGAGAAGCACTGTTTACCGGCCTGAGGGCTGCGCTAACCGGTGACCTGTGGTGAACCCATCCATCCTCCCTGAGGACACTGCAGCACAGACAAGCGTGTGAGGACCCGCTCACTCTGGACACCGCCACCTCCTGCTGCGGGCTCCACGAGTCTGGCAGATGTCCCGACTGTCCCTGTGGAGTTGCCTGCCCTCTCCTAGTTTCCCTAAGTCCACCTGCGTCTTTCTTCCCTTCTCTGCCAGGTCCTCGGCTGAGCTCTGTCTTCTGCCATAGCCTCATTTATCCTCGCTCTGCCCTTGTAGCATTGCCTTCGCCGTCCCTCCCTCATCCTGGCTGGAATGCGGCTGTGTAGCCTTCACCCCTTCTCTCCGGGCCCTTCCCCTCCTAGACGCTCGTGCTGGGTAGATATTCTGAGGTCCTCCGAGGCATGTGCTCTTGTAGGCTGGGTACAGTTGTCTGGGGTGCAGATGGCTGGGTGCAGTTGTCTAGGGTACAGATGGCTGGGGTGCAGCTGTCTGGGTGCCGCTGTCCAAGTGCAGCTGGTTGGGGTGCAGTTGGCTGGGTGCAGTGGGCTGGGGTGCAGCTGTCTGGGGTGCAGTGGGTTGGGTGCAGCTGTCTTCGGTGCAGCTTGGGTGCAGCTGGCTGGGGTACAGCTGGCTGGGTGCAGCTGGCTGGGTGCAGTGGGCTGGGTGCAGCTCCCTGCCTCCCATGCAGTCCCACCCTCTCAAGGTCCCAGGGTGGCCCCTGGGTTTCTGGCTCCACTGCCTGGAGGCTCCTTGACCCTTGCAGACGTGATGGTCTCCTGTCCTGGGCCACTCCCGTTCTCTGTCCAGGGCAGCATGGGATGGCTGGAGGCCTCGTGGAACATCTCTGTGGCCAAAGCACTAAGGGACCGTCCTGCAGCCTCTGGCTGTCTGGGGAGCTCTGCACCTGAGCTCCTGTGGGCCTCCCCGAGGCGCATCTCCAGGATCAGCGGCGGCTTTCCTCGACCTCCAGCTTGTGCCCAGCGTGAGCGGTTGAGGATGTGGTTGCTGGGTTCAATCCAGTCACAGTCGTGCCACAGCCACCATCAGAGTCCTGGCCAGGAAGAACCCTGGTCTCTTGATTCCCACTGCGTCCTTCATCCCATCACATGCAAACCACGGAAGGGTGCGGCTCAAGAAGAGCCATGTCCCTGCTCAGGCCCCTGTCTGGTCCACGACGCTCCAAGGTGAGAGGGCAACGTGTCAGGAGCGGGTGTTTGGAAAATAGCCTCTTGCAGCAGATCTGGGGTTGGATCTCCTCGTGGCCCCGCTCAGAACTGTCCCACCCCACCTGCCAGCCACCACCCCGTGGCCCACCATACACACTCCCAGGACAAACGTCCTGGTTCCTTTTCCACTGTCCACCCTGGCTCTCGGCCTCTGGACGCCAAGGGCTGCCCCTAGGGAATGCTGGGGCCTGGGCCTTCTCCAGTGCAGGAGAGGCTGCCCCGCTGCCATGCAAGTGCCCGCTGCCATGCAAGTGCCCGCTGCCATGCAAGTGCCCAGCAGCCATGCAAGTGCCCGCTGCCATGCAAGTGCCCAGCAGCCATGCAAGTGCCCGCTGCCATGCAAGTGCCCAGCAGCCATGCAAGTGCCCGCTGCCATGCAAGTGCCCAGCAGCCATGCAAGTGCCCGCAGCCATGCAAGTGCCCAGCAGCCATGCAAGTGCCCAGCAGCCATGCAAGTGCCCAGCAGCCATGCAAGTGCCCGCTGCCATGCAAGTGCCCAGCAGCCATGCAAGTGCCCGCTGCCATGCAAGTGCCCAGCAGCCATGCAAGTGCCCGCTGCCATGCAAGTGCCCAGCAGCCATGCAAGTGCCCGCTGCCATGCAAGTGCCCAGCAGCCATGCAAGTGCCCGCAGCCATGCAAGTGCCCAGCAGCCATGCAAGTGCCCGCTGCCATGCAAGTGCCCGCTGCCATGCAAGTGCCCGCTGCCATGCAAGTGCCCAGCAGCCATGCAAGTGCCCGCAGCCATGCAAGTGCCCAGCAGCCATGCAAGTGCCCGCTGCCATGCAAGTGCCCAGCAGCCATGCAAGTGCCCGCTGCCATGCAAGTGCCCAGCAGCCATGCAAGTGCCCGCAGCCATGCAAGTGCCCAGCAGCCATGCAAGTGCCCGCTGCCATGCAAGTGCCCAGCAGCCATGCAAGTGCCCAGCAGCCATGCAAGTGCCCGCTGCCATGCAAGTGCCCACTGCCATGCAAGTGCCCAGCAGCCCGGGTGCTTATACAGGATCACACACGGCCGCTGACCATGATGATTACGGCAAGAACTGTGGCAGCCACTGCGAGACCGGGGACCGCAGGTGTCACAGATGCACACCCAAGGCCACAGGGCTGGATCGGCCAGGACGTTGCACCCAAGGACGGGGTGGATAGACTCCTCCCTGCCCCCCAAAGAACAGACAGATGTATTGATAGTGGGACTTGTGCCCTGGGATCTGATTCCAGCTCCCAGCTGCCCTCACTCTCACCACCAGCCTGCAACAGGCAGACACCGCTCACCTGCACGTCCATTATTTTCCAGCTTTTAAATGCATCTTCTGCTTTCCAACTCTGAATAATCCTGCAGGGTGTGTAAGGTGGCCATCACTGTCCCCATTTTACAGACGAGGAAGCTGAGGGCTCAGGAAGACAAGTGGTTTTCCTGAAGTTACACAGCCCCTGGGCAGGGCCCAGCTTCAGCCCATCTCCTGTCTGTGACTTTGTCCTCTTTTAAGTTGCTCCTTTGCAGAGACTTCACCTCAATCCCTGCCCGGGGGACTTGGCGTCCGGGTGCGGCATGTGCTGCTGCAAGTCTCCCTGGGGAGGCCAGGGAGGAGGGGAGGGGCAGAGCCACCGGCCTCAGAGCCTCCCTGGAGCCCCAGGTGAGGACGGGGCGGGGGCCGGAGTTAGCAGCACCAGGGACCAAGGACACGTTCCCCTCAGGGTGCGCAGGGCGAGGCGGCTCCTCAGGGCCTCACTCTCGCAAAGGCCCCTGCGGTGTGAGTGACTCAGCTCCAAGTGGGTCAGAGTGAGTTCCGGAGACTTCATCTCTCCTCTCTCGCAGACGCACAGCACATAAATTAGGCTCCCAGCGACCTCCAGGAGAGAGAGATCACAGAGAGAGAATTGCCGGATGCGCCCGCGGTTGTTAGCGGTGCGAGGACGGCGCCCGCAGCGAGCGGGGAGGGCGCCAGGATGCCTATTGTGCCGGCAGAGCCTTTAAGAAGGTGCCGCTTCCTTCTTTTACCTTTCAAGTTCACAAAGTTTTGTTCTTCTAAGTTGTGAGAGAAAGGGAATTCGTGATTTATTTGAGGAGGTTTTCTGAAAAATCTTTTTCACGGGTAGCTGAGAGCTGACCTGTTGGAAAGATAGATGAACAGCTCGAGTCATAAAGATTCCTAAGTGACATTTCTGTGCGGGTTATTTTCAGGGGGGTCATTGCCGCTGAATTGCAACTGCAAACTCGTGCTTGGCACCTGGCTCCGTTAGGGAAAAAAAAAACAGCTGCGGGAGACCCAGCCAGGGCCACGAACAATGAAGATTTTCATTTCTGCAGGTCGCCGGAACGTAGACACATCATCTGGCCTCTCAAACTCCTAACCAGCCCCGGAGTCCAGTGCAGGAAGGACAGGGCACCAGATGCCCTGCAGGGACTGAGCACAGCCAGCACAGCCCTTCCCTTCTGCGGGGACAGCCAGGAGGGGCCCCACATCCTTCAGGTCGTGTGGCCGAGGTTCTTGGTCCCCAGCTCCCTGCCAGGTCTGAGCTCCAAAGTCAGTATTTTCCTCGGAGATCTGGGCGCAGCCACTCAGGCCGGAAGGGTGTAGCGGGGCAGACGTGGGCTTGGGAGTGAGCCTGTCATAGTCCTGGGGGTTCAAACATGGGCATTTTGGGGGGGCATCATTCTGCCTAACAATCACAGTATTGGTAAAGTTTTAAAAAATATATTTACAGCCTGATTCTCTGGAACTTTCTGATTAAGCGTTGCCTGTATTTCTGTTTTCCACGCAGCAGCATCCTCCGTGCCAACAGCGCACGGATGCAGCGCGCCTTAACGGAGTGCTCCCTGGGTTCCCAGGCCACTGCACCTGTCCTGCAGGCCCCGTGTGCGCACCTGGCAGTCGCCACTGCGGAAACACCACCACCCGGCACACGGGCATGACAGGTACGCACAGATTTCAGAGGATTTAAAATGTGAAAAAAGATTTCTCCTAGAATGATGAAATATGGGTTTTAAAAATATTACAGACAATGAATGTCAGAAAGTACTTGGCACTTAATTAGCCCTCAAATGTAATGCAAGTTCGTACTTCCATTGTGTGTAACTATTATATGTAAGCTTACCTGGTGCACAGAAACATGACTTGCTGTATGGTTCGACGCTGTAGCTCCTGTTCCTTGAAGAGTATCAGGAACAAAGTCGGTGCTTGGGAAGCATTTGTTGAATGAATAAAGCATATTTGTTGAGTGAATGGGATAATGGGTGGATGAATGAATATATACACTCAGTGAAACATATGTATTATTATTATTTTATTCAGATGAGAACCACTAAGAGTCGTTACATGTATTACGTGATATGATGCTGGCATGTCATCTGCGTAAAGGAAGCCCCTGAAAAATACATAATTCTCTTCTCTTCTTGCCCCTGCGGTCAGACTGCAGGACAGGGTGGCCCACAGGAGCAGGGCGGCCAGGGGTTCCTGGCCCCCGCGCAGAGCTGGTGCTCAGCGAGAAACGTCTGCGTGCTCGGGAGGTGGACGGTTGGGAGCAGCTGCACGGAGGGAGGGGCAGTTGGTCTTTATAAAAAAATGGCAGTTACTGGGGCTCTGGTGCTTCTGAAGGTCCTCTAATAGGAAGATGACAGATGACCCGTTGTGCTTGCCTAGGACTCTTGGAGGCTTAAAATATGTTCTTGGAAACAAAGACTTGCTGATACCATCACGAGACAGCCCAGAAAGTCAGGACTGTGCAGGGATGAGGCTGCGAAGCACTGAAGCTCCCCGAGGCTACGGAGCCTTCTTCCCTCGGTGAAGGTGTCGGCCGCCTTTACTCACGGGCACCACGTGTCGAGGAGACAGCGCCTCCGCCAGCCGTCTGACTCGGCGTGTGTCAGAGCCGACCCAGGACACACCACACGCGAGTGAGGACGTGCAACATCTCGGTGTGTGGGTGCAGCAGCTGCGGGGAGAACACGTCTGAAGGGCTTCGCACAGCGCTGGGTGGCAGGTCAGCGTTTCAATAGCTACACACGTGACTGATGCTCAGATCAGCCTCAGCTCTCAGTGTGAGAGTCCCTGCCTCCTGCAGAGCCCTGCTTTGGGCCTCCCTGTCCTGTGATGGTGTTGACTGACCCTCGGAAACCCGGGTGCCGCGAAGGCCGCTGTGGAGGTGGAGAACCGTGTTCTGAGTCTCGGGCCGGCCACGCTGCTACATCGTGTCTCTGCGAGTCCTGTGGGAGGGAGTCTGGCTGGACACCTGGGGAGAGGCACCTGATATCCACTGGCCTGTCACTTCTTTTTGGTCCATTCTTTTTGGCACAGCCGAAGAAATGCCCTTCCTGGAAAGTGGCCACTTGGGCCCCAGGCGGTCATCGTGCCCAGTGCATTTGCCAGCTTGTCCTCATCCGAAACCTTGACTCCGGGGGCAGAGAGAAAACTCCGAGTCCCGGAAAGATGGCTGGAAATAAACGAGATGCCGAGACTTAATTTCAGGACGACGTATTAAATGCGGCATCTTTTATTTTTAGAATTTCATTTTGGGGCCAGAAACCTTGAGCACCCATGGAAGGAACCACTTGCATTTCCAAAAGGGTGGTGACCTTCAAAGTTCTTTTTCCAGGGGGAAGGAATTTAATTTAATCTTGTCTTCCCGTATTTGCTCCTGTTAGATTACATTAAATGAGTTATTTTTAATCATTGTTCATAAATCACAGCAAGGGTACGCCCCGAGGCACAAAACATTTGCATAAAAATATTAATCGCCACTGTCTCTCCCTTTGGGTCCATGGGAAATTAGATGGATGTGTAGTGGGGTTGTGCAGGAGCCCAGAGCGGGTGCAGGGCATGCCTAGAGGACGGGGTGAGGACAGGGCCAAGGAAACAGGCCCACTCAGGTTTCTGTCCTCCCCTGACAAGTCTCCTTAGTTCAAAATGTGCCACTCAGAACTTCAGGATTGTCCTCAGGTATCTCCTCCTCCATGAAGCCCACCCAGATTCCTCCTCTGTCGCCTGTGAGCCATGACTGAAGCTCTCTTAGGAAAATTAAATTGGACATTCCTCCGAGTTCACATACCTATGGACATGTCCTGAAGTAGATCTGGAGCCCCTCTCCATCACACCCATACACGTGGTGTGTGCCTATGGACGGAGTGACCCGCAGAAGCAGGGAGGTGTGGTTCCCGCTTCCCGCACAGGCTTCCCAGGGTCTGTGCTCCAGGACACAGGCTGGCTGCACCAGCATGGGGCGAAACGCCGCATGCTCTGAAAATACGCTCTTCCTCTGAAATCTCCTCTGGTATTCGTGTTTGAGCCTCTCATTTGAAGCCACACCCCGGACCACGCCCACTGCTCCCCTCATCCCTGACCACACCCCTGCTCTGTGGTCCTGCAACCCGAGCACAGTTGGTTTTGTGAGCGTTCATTGAAGTCCGAATCCTCACAGGGGAGCACTTCTGCACTCTGCCCCTCCAGCCGCACGCCAGACCCACGAGGCGGAGGGCCCACGTCCCCTCTCCCCCCTCACTGGATCTCAGCTGCCCCTCACCCCAGTTCTGGCATGGCCCCTTCTCCCCCATCTCTGTCCTACCCTCTCCCCCATCTCTGTGTCTGAGCCGAGCCTCTGCACGAGCGAGCCCCGAACTCTCGGAGACAGCCGTCTGCACGAAGGCTCTGCACCTGCACACCCTCCTTCCGGCTCCCTCTGCAGCCTCCACCTCACCCAGCCTTGACGTAGCCGCGCGGAGCCGCCTCTGAGGGCCTCCCTCCAGGGACACACTTCCGCTTAGCGTCCTTTCATCCCCATCCCCCATCAGCACCATCAGCACCACGTCACGTGCCAGGGACTGTGCCAGCCGCGGACCAGACAGACGCGCAAGCGGACGTCGCCGCGCCGTGGGGCCAGCGCTGCGATGGGGGACGCACAGGAGGCCAGGAAGGCCGCACGCGGCTCTCACCTGCTCGCCCACCCGTCCTCCTCAGGGGATAGTCATCTTCCTGTTGACAGGGACACGTTGAAAAGCTCTGAGTTAAACCAGTCCCGCTCCCGAGGGGTCCCCAGCGTCACTGCACCCCGTGCTGCACGGCGGACACGCAGGGCGACAGTGTCTGCGACATTCCCAGGCACTTTTCACAGGGTAACAGTCCGCAGGGTTGGGGTGACGTGACAATGGCAAGGACAAATGGAACAGCAGCCACAGCTGGCACTGCTGGGGAAGGTACAGAAACTCGCTGTGATGTCGGTGACGGCAAGAGCTGAGCTCAAAGAGGTGGGGTCCCCAGGCCTGGTCCCTCTCCCAGCCCCGCGCCCCTGGGCCTCTGTCCTGCTTAGTGCAGCCTAACTCACAGGGACCTTCTGTCAACAGAGAAATGAACACGTTTGCTGGAATCCGTTGATGTTTCCTCAGAATTAACCCCTTTAATTAAAAATGCGGGTCACTACACCAGTGCATAGGCTGAGCCCAAGACGCCTGTTCCACACCAGAAGGAGATCCCCGTGTGTTACTGCTGTGAACCACCACGCTGGCCTTCGTTCCCCTGCACTGCGGGTCTAGACCCGTGCACAGCGTGGAAAGCGTGGCGGACGTCCACCCAGGCCGGGCGTTCTGTAGAAAACATGTCTATCTGGGAGGCAGAACCGGCAGAGAAGGAAAGGCAGAGGTAGGTGGGGCTCGTGGGTGCTGTGCTGGCTCACGCGCCGTCCAGAAATTCAGAGCCTTGATTCTGCATTTCCCATTGTCCCGTCCCCGTGGTGTAAATCCTCCCTCTGTGATTGATCTGAAGTGGCCAGCGAGGCCCCGTTAGACATTGTCATCAGCCACCCTGAGCTTGCACAAGCCAGCTTTCATGCACCACCAAGATGTAAATGCTAGCTGCTTGTTTCTTTCCTTTTATGTTCTTTATTCATTTATATATTTCTGCACAAGGAGCGGCACACTCTGAAGTGACAGCGATCTTGTTGCAACTGAGATTCCAGTGCCAAGTTAAAGGCAACTTCAAAATACAAGTATTGTTACGTGTCTATTTCAGGTCTAGCAAAACAGCTTGACAGTTTGACCCACATCACAGACGCTTTTGTGTATGTGAGTGAGCGATGTTATTGACAGTGAATTTAATGCATCTCACTAGAAGGGCTTTGGTGAGAGAGTGTGGGCGGCATCACCGTGAGACGCTGTGCGGGAGACAGGGCCCGGCTGAACCCGGCCACCCCGCGAGGGGGCAAAGCAGCAGGTACCCCGCCGTCCTCCTTTCCTGCTTTGTTGCTCTGTCACGTGTCCCTTCATTTATCCATCCGTCGGGGGTTGTCTTCCGCCATCCACCAGCCGTGGTGCTCGCTGTGACTCTTAGGGGAAGAAAGAGACGCGGTCCCTTCTGCCACCGAGCTTGTCATCTAATGGATCTTGGAGCTTGGTCTTACCCCGGGGAACACCCCATAATGAACTTTCCATAATTAGAACCCCCGAGATGGGACGTGATCGTGGGTGAGTGTGAGTGGGGGGGGGGTGCCATGACAACTGAGGCAGCTTGAGATCGCTGTACTGGCTTCACCATAAATCATGTCAAACCTTCTTTGTTCACAGTCCTATCACAAAATTAGACTATGCCTGGCTGGCATTTGATGCGACAAGATCCCTTGGTTTGATGTCAGCAACCTGTCCAGTTTCCCGGAGGTGGACTGTCAGGGCTGGCCTCTGACTTCCGTGCGGTCGGACTGACCGGGAAGTCTCAGCCCTTCCCAGACTGCGGGGCTGCTCTAGCCCGTCTGGGCCAGCGCACGGGCGGAAGCAGGCTGGTCCTCGAGGGCTGCGCCGAGACGGAGACAGCAAAGGCTTCAGAGGGACGGCCCCAGCCCAGCGAGAAGATCCTGTTTCTACAGCAGCAGTAGAAAGGGACAGGAAGGAAAAATCCCGGAACACGTGCCGATCTCCGAGAGTAGGACGCATGGGGCTCACCGGGAACATGATCCCATTTCTGGAAGAAGCTGTGACAAGACAGTGGCCATAGCCAGCCGGCTGTCCTGGGCACAGCACGGAGCTTCCCAAGGACCCAGGGGACAGGAAAGTCACGGATGCTGAGAAGCGCATTCAGAAAGGGGCCACGTGGACAGACATGTTCTGAAGTGGAACCTTTGTTTCATTCTAAGGCTCTGGGCCAGAAGAATGACAGTGTTGGTCCCTCCTGATCGTGTATGGACAGGAGCTGCTGACTTCCTGCCCAGCTGGGCCACCCTGCGCCCCGTGGGTGGGGCAGCGTCTGTCTCCACGCCAGGCAGGGCTGCCCTAGGTGAACACTGACCACAGCCTGAATCCACGTCCCCAAGCCTGTGGGGTCCAAATGATGCTGTTCCTCTGGTGACTGTTTTAGGCAGAGCGAGAGACGGCGACTTCGTGTAGTTAACAGAAAACAGGCTTGGCACTGGGGTGGAGCTGTGTTCAAATCCTGGCTAGAAGCCTGGGTGACGCCGTGGCTTAGAAAACCAACCACAGTTTCCACATATCGACATCTGCCTTGGTAGCAGCGAGGCCCTGAGCTCCCCACGGAGCCGTGGCAGGGACTGGGCTGGGTGTGCAGAGAGCTTCCCAGCCCAGACGCTTCTCGGACCACTGACGTTAGCACCTGCGCACTAGCTTGGCTGAAGGAACACAAAATTAAGGCCATTTTCTCTGATCTTCTGACCCAAACTCTGTAATACCTGCAATACTCAAAAAAATGAATACTGCAAGTGTAGGAGGAGGACCAGGGCACAGGGGTTGCCTTTGAATCATCTGGAAAAACAAAAGGCTTCCCTGGCTGTCTTTGCTTGGCGAAGGAGCCTGGATCAAAGGTCCCCGCTCTCCCCGCAGGGCCGTTCTCCCGGGACATCATTACCAGGGACGCAGCCATTCGTTGCCTCGGTTCTGTGTGTGTGTTATTTCGCCTTCTCCTCTGGCCCCAGGAAATGTCATTGTTTCACCAGGCAGAGCAACAAAATCCTATGATGAAATAATCATCATGATAATGAACTTCTTTCTTCGGGAGAGCTCAGAGCACACATTGAAGGGCCACATATTAATAGCGATAATATTTAGAATGGGGGGAAATGATTTTCCTTGCTGTGGCCAGGCCTGAGGGTTAGGCCGTTCCTGTGACGAAGCTCCGCGGGGCTTGCGTGTGCGTGGCGGGCGGCGCACATGCACTAACACGCGCTAATTGGGCTGCGCCTGGGCAGACACCCGCTCCCGGAAACTCAAGTCTCGTCCCAAATTGCAGCTCTCAGTCCCGCTTTCTTCCTGGTAGTCATTATTGCATTTATGGTGATTCAAATAGATTTTCTGCAGCCATTAAATTCCTAGTAAACAGACCCAAATTAACAGCTATTTATGACATTTTACTCCAGGGATCAAATCAAAAAGCACTCATTTCATATATAAATACCTCTTCTTCCCTGCTTTTAATGAGAGGGTATTTTTGTGGCTGTCGTTGTTGTTGAAAGCAAAATTAGACATACGCCTCTGTCCTCGGGGCTCCCGGGTCACACGAGCTGTGTCCCTCCAATTGAGGGAGTATTATCACCGTTAGGAAGTGAAGATGGAATGCGTTAATTTTCCATAATTCAGTGAAACAAAGCATAGATCTGAAATCTCCCTCCGCGGAGCTGCTCTCCCATCCACCGTAATGGGCTGCATTTTAATGAAAACAATTCAGCCCGTTCTAATGTCACCATCAGGCAACATCGGCCGCACCGAGTGCGATTTGGGAAGATGGTCTTTTCCTTGTTCTCGGTGTAGTACGGGCCAGAACGGAACCCGAGTGTCTCCGGGTGACCTTGCTGGTGGCAGCGTTGCGTTTAGCGCTAATGAGGATGGCTTCACGGTTCAGGGACGAAAGGGCCGGGGGAGGGGTGTGGGCAGCTGTGCGCGGACGTCCGCTTCCCACACTGGAGGGATGTGCTCACAGCTTACTCACTGCAGAGATGAAGTACCGTCCTACCCGGGCACAGCTAACCACCCATTGGCACGGAGACCAACTTTTGGACTCCAGTAAATTCTGAAGAATCGCAGATGACAGGTCAGAATTGCATTTTTCCCCTTGAAGGGGAGAAATTATAAGTTTTCATTCCCGTGTTGGGGCATTCATTCATGTCTTTATGAATGGACAGGCGACCGGGCAAGGTGCTGTGTGATGATTGAGAAAAGTCTTCCGGCTCAATATGGCAAATATGACACGCTCATCTAGCTGTTTCCCTCCCAAAACCTCGTTAGAGTCGCAATGAGGGACTGTCAGCAGGCTGAAGCCCGCACAGCAGAGGTAGCAGATAGGGCAACACAGATTGCAAGTGGAGCAGGAAAGGCTGGAAAAGCAGGAAAGGTGGAAGTGACGCAGCGCACAGTGTCTTGGTTTGGGACCCGTCCGGGTGAGGGTTCCAGGGCAGCCAGCCCACTTAGGAGAAGGGGACACCTCCAGGGCAATCTGCTCTCTCCCGTGTTGGGGAATCTACTGGTGTCAAACTTCTCAACAGCAAACTTCTCCAAAGCAGGAAGGGTCATCAGGCCCCAGACTTCCAGGGCACGATCTTCCTTGCACAGCATCTTACCCTCAGCCCAGCTTCCATTCACCTGCGAGGGAAGATTAAAAGCATGTTCGGACATTCAGACTGGAAGCAGAAACTACTCACACTCCTCTTTTGGGGGGAAATCCTGTAATACGTGATTTAACAGAACACAGCCATAGACCAAGTTGCTCCGAGCAACAGTGACTTCGAGCAGGAAGGAACCAAGCGGCTCTCCGGGACGACAGGACGACTGTGCGTCTGCAGTACGAGGTGACACCCTTCCAGGGAGAGCTGTGCGTCTGCAGGGGGGGTTGGGGCATACAAGGCACATTAAAAACGTTAAAAAGATTTAACACGTTGACTGCCACGCTAGAAAATTTTTTCCCCCCTGGGGTCACCGTATTTTATTATGAAAATAGAATAAAAACTTTTTGAAAACAAAATGATCCTTTCTAATTTAATGAAAAGTTTGTTTTTATTGTTTTCTGTGTTTTCTTCAATAAAAAGTCAACATAAGAACTTGAAAATTAGTAATATAAAAAGTAATGCAAAAATTGAAAAATAGTTCATAAAGGTAAAGTTTTTCTTTGACTTATCAGGCTTACGTGTAATTTAAAGGTAAAGATAAATAGAAAAATGAAATTTATTGATGTCTACTCAATCCACATTTTTAGAATTAAATTCTCAATATTAATTGTAACAATAAGAACATCAACAAATAAGATTTTCACGAACCAACTGCAGGGTTTTGCCCAGGTTTTGCTTCACGAGGCCCCAGGCTCAAAACCAGCATGAGTTAAATACAACTCACATGGCAGTTAATGTGTTAAACAAGACAACGATGACCCCTGAAGAAAACAAGCAAACACGAGTTCATGGAAGTAAATGGAATCATAGTGTATTATGTGTCCCAGCCATGAGCACTATTTCACATAGTCGCCGTGATGTAACCGCATAATAATCATCTGCTGCAAAATGAGGCCTAACCAGTTCGGAACGGGGGTGGGCAGGGCACTCGAGTGGGCGTGTGACGAGAAGCTGCGACCACAGGCTGAAGCCCCATCTTCAAACGTAAGGTCGAAACCTACAAATTCAAGGGACAGAATGAACGCATTCTATTTAAAAACATGGAATTAAATATCAGAAAGGCATCATTGCATCTGGGGAGCAAGAATTAAAGATGAATGAGAAGGAACACGAAACTGCTGTTTTTAATTATAAGCCTGGTAATAGCCTTGTTTTTTCAAACTTTCTGCATGTAAATATATGCGTGTGTGTGTGTGTGTGTGTGTGTGTGTACATCTTAGACAAAATTAAACTTTTTTTTAACGAGGCACACTTTTCTTGAGGGATTCACAGTCTGGCGGGGAGAGACCTGTCTCCCCACTGCGCACAGGACAAGTAGTTTTCTTCGGCCTCCTCCTTGCCAATGCGCCACCGTCCGCTGGCCGCCTGGGGTCTCCTTGCTGCCCCACATCCCCTCAACATCACGCGTCCCCCCAAATCTCCGCATCTCTACCTCCTTCTTGTCCTTCACATTCCGGCCACACATTTCTCCTCGTCCCTCATGAGAAGATCTTTCTGTCTGTCCCTCTTGTCCTTAAACTGCCATTGTTTCCACTTCGGGCCTCATAGGGACTTTGCCGTTTTCTAGATACGACTAGAACTGTTTGTGGCTGTGGCTTCTGGTCAGGAAGTTCTTCAAAGTTGGTTTGAGTCCAGAGTATATCCACACAGAAAAACACTATTGTAGGAGTATTTTTAGATCCACTCTTTTTTTTTTCTGATACTCCTATTCAATGTCTGTTTTATTAACTTTTGTTCTCATCATGATATATCCTTACCCCTGTTTTGCATTATTCTTCTCTACTTCCTGTCACCACTTAATTCCAGCTACTTAGATCATTAGCTTTTATGCTTCCTTATTTTCTAAATTAAGCATTTCAGGCTATAAATTTTCCTCCCAGAGTTGCTTTTGCTGGGTTATACTAGTATTTTATGTAGTATTTTTATTATCATTTACTTTTAAATATTTTAATTTCCCTGATTTCTTATTGACTTCTAAGTTATTAATATATTTTAAAATGTATGAATATTGCTATAAACTTAAAATTTTACTGTGGGCTAAAAGCATGACAGCAACTCATTGCAGCTTCCCAGACCCAGCACTTGGCCTATTTTGATTTATGCTGCCCATGAGCTTGAGAATATATTTTCTCTAACAAATGGCAACATTGATCTACTAAACAAAGTGTGCTCTAATTCCATTGTTCAAATAATTTCAATGTTTGATAATTTTTATTTGATGTGTTGATAATTAAGAGAAGAGTGTTAAAAACTCACATTATGGTTTTGTATATATTGATTTCTCCTGTAGTTTTGAATTCTTTTCATGTATTTTAGGTGTTAAGTACAAATAAATTTAGAAATGCTATATTATTCTGGTAAATTATAACTTTATTTTGTATAAATGTTTACCCCTAACAATTCTTTTGACTCAATGTAGACTTACCTTCTGCATTTAGTAAAGCTATGTATGTCCTCTTCCTTTCGGTTTGTCTTGGTTGGTGTATCTTTTCCTGATTGCACTAGTTATCTATAGCTGCATGATAGATACCCTGACATTCTGTGGCTTTAGAATAACAAACCTTTGCTGTCTCACAGTTTCTCTGGGCCAGGAACCTGGGTGTGGCTTAGCTGGGTGTCTCTGGCTCCTGGTGTCCCAAGCCTGCGCCCAAAGCAGCGGCCAAGGCTGCTGTGTCATCAGAAGGCGTGACGGAGGGAGGCCTTCTTCGCAGTCACCCACGCGGTTGTCCACAGACTCAGCATCTTGTAGGCTCTCGGCCAGCGGCTTCCCTCCACTGCGCGAGGCTGAGCCTTTGTTACAGAACAACTTATAATGCAACCAGCTTCAACCAGAGCGAGCACGTCAGAGAGCAAGAATGTGAGCAAGGCAGTAACCCAATCTCGGGAGCTACATCCCCGACTTTGCTGGATTCTGCTCTTTACGATCGAGGCACGAGGCCTCGCCCACATGCAGGGAGGGTGTGAGGAAGGTCGGGTCTCTGGGGGCCGCCCCCACCTGCGAGACCTCACTATCGCTTCACCCCCAAACTTTCCATCGCTGAACACTTTCTGCAGGTCTCTTACATAAACAAAACACAGCTGGATGTTGTTTCTGTAGCTTTTTAAAACTGTTAATACAAACTATATCTGTCGATTTTTGAGTTTTGTCCTTTTGCATTTATTTTCATTATAGAAAATTTTAGGACTTTGAAATCACCTTCGTTTTCTTGCTTCCCCTTGCCTGGCTGACATATCCTTAGGTAAGAAAGCAAACGTGCTTTATTTATCTTTCTTAATTGAAATTAGGGGAATTTTCCCCAGGTGAAGAGGAGCACCTAGGATCAAATCTCCGCCGACGTGCTCAGTTAAGTTCCTACGCCTAGAACAGCACCCGCCCTTAGCGACAGCCCTGTGTGGTCCTTGTGCGTAGTCGGGCTTCTGGCCAAACAGTGGGTTAAATGGCTGCGAGAGACAGTGTACGGCCCTGCATCCCTGCAGTCCTCCCAGTGTATGGTGTTGTGTTTGGTTTACTGTTTTCTTCATGGGAGAGAACAGCTCCAGGCTTACACTTGGCCTGTCCTGCCATAAAGACGCCCTTGAGGGTCAGGGAAGCGGCTGTGGGACGATGCCCCTTGCTGGGACATCTGTTACAGCTCTGTGTTCAGCAAGTGGAAAAATGATCACAGGGTGCTCCTGCTGGCCTGCTGCACCCAGACTGAGACCGGCTCAAGTCAGGTTTCATGGATCATCTGACCTCCATGACCCCCGGCACAGCCCGGCTGGCCAGTGTGGGGTCTTGGCTCTCCGGGGATTGGCATCAACTCTGAATAGTGTCTAGTAATCCCAGAAAGGTCGACGTATTTCTCTTCCTGAACAGCCACCCTGGCAAATGAGCACATTTCCCTCCAGGGAGGGCTTGGAGGAAGGTTGGAAGCAGCACATACAACTTCACTGCAAGATTATTCCCCAAAGGACAGGACCTTCCTCCAAAAATGGTCTGAAATGTGTAAACTGGCATAAGTTACAGGAAAATTATGATCAAAAAGCCACCCCATTGTTCCCCAGAGATCAAACACACTGAAACAACTCTGTGCCTTCCTGTTCCTAATGACCGCTGGGACCCAATGACAGAATCTGCTGCCACAACCCTCCCGGGGATTCCTTAATGCTTTGGTGAGAAAAGTGCCGTCTGCTCTCGCTCAGTGTGGGTAGGGGTAGTTGAATAAGTTCACACAAAAGAACCACGTCAATGTTACAGTCTTCTAGAGCTTTCAGACCAGGGTGACCAATTGTCACAGTTTACCCAGAACTGAAAGTCTCCCAGGATGCAGGACTTTCACTTTTATGACGGAGGATGTTCCTGGCACACTGGCCAAGTTGGTCACCTTCCTTCATACTCTCGACTCTAAAATGCAGCAAGAAACACTCGGCATCTTAACTTCAATGCATGGTTATCACAGCTAAATCCAAACAAAGCAAATGCCCAGAACTTCTTCCAGCTCTCAGGTGAAGACTTTCAGACTGTTAGGAGCTCTGTCCCAGCAAGGGAGCCACCAATATATTCATCAGATATTTGAGAAACCCAGTCCCCAAATTAGGGGTCTAGCTTCCAATGTCAACATGGTATCTGTGAAATCCATACATGTGGTATTAGTCAGGGTTCTCCAGAGAGACAGAACCAATGGGATGGATAGATATTTAGACAGATAGATGGATGGATAGATAGATGGATGGATGGATAGATAGATATTTAGATGGATAGATAGATATTTAGATAGATAAATAGATGGATGGATGGATGGATGGATAGATAGATAGACAGATATAGATCAATGAGAAGGGGCTTATTACAGGAATTTGCTCACATGATTACAGTGTCTGGGAAGTCCCACGGCAGGCCATCTGCAGGCTGGAGGCCCAGGGTAGCTGGGAGTGTGGCTCAGTCTGAGTCCAAAAGCCTCACGACCAGGAAGCTTGTGGTGTAACTCTCAGACCAAGGTTGAGGCCTGAGAACCTGGGGGCTGCCGTTGCAAGTCCTGGAGTCCAAAGACCAGAGAGCCTGGAGTTCTAATGTCCAAGGATAGGGGATGGGTGTCCAAGCTCCGTAAGAGAAAGAGCAAGTGAGCAAACTTGCCTTTCTCCTGCCTTTTTGTTCTTAAAATTTATTGCTCTTTATGTCTGCTCTAAGATATCATTGCTTATCCAAGATCTAGAAAATTTTTGATTTAGCTTTTCTCAATTTCTACAAAGTCTTTAAAAAGTTTGACTAAGCTTACATTGAACTTATTCATTAAATTGGGAATAATAAATGTCATGTGAATATTGGGTTTTCCAATCCATGAAGAACATACATATCTCTCCAACATTATATCTTCTTAAATTAATCTCAAAGGTGTTTTGTAGTTTTGAGTATACTAATTTTGCACATTTTGTTTGATTTATTTCTAAATATATTTTATACTATTAAAATGTAATTATTTCATTTCATTTTCCATTTTCTTGCTGCTAATCTAAAGATATATAATCAATTTTTGCATATTGACCTTGTATTCTGCGTCTCTGCTGAAATCACTTATCAGTGTTAGAAGCTGTTTTTTGTTCTGATAGATTTCTTGTCTTATATAATAATCATGTCTGAAAATGAAGTTAGTTTCCATTTTCCTTTCCAATTGTTATGCATTTACTCCTTACCCTTGTCTTACTGTACCGGATAGAACCTCTGCACAATATTCAGTCTAAGTGGTAAGAGCAGATGTTCTTACTTTGTTCTCAAGCATTAGGAAGGAAGCACACAGTAGCTCACCATTAAATATGACGTTAGCTGTATGTAATTTTTGTAGATACTCTTTAACAGACTGAGTAACTTTCCTTCATTTATTAGTTGGCTGATAATTTGCATTGTGAATGGATGTTGAATTTAAACAATTTTTTCTGCATTTATTGAGATAAGATTTTCTCCTTTATTCTGTTTTGTTAATTGATTAATGTCTGAATGTTAAACCAACCTTGCATTCCTGTAATGTTTCACTTGTTTCTAGTATATTTTATATTTATGTATTGCTAGGCCCAATTTACTGATAGTTTATTAAGAATTTTCTTTTATTTATTTTTGTGAAGGACATTGCCTATAATATTCTGTTTTTGCCTTTGTTTTGTAATGTCTGACAATTTTATTAAGTCATATTTTCCATAGGATTCATGTCCTTGATCTAAGTTGTCACTGACATAAAGTTTTGGTCACAAATTGTTTACAACCTTTGACTGTAAAATATGTAGCAACATCTATTCTTTCATTCTTCACGTTGATATAATTTATATTTTCTTTATTCCTTGATCAGTCTTGCTGGGTGCTTTAAAATTTTATTAATCTTTTCAAGAAAACAAATTTAACTCTTTATTTTCTTTATTTTTGTTTTCTAGTTAATTAGTTCTGCTTCTAATTTTTTATTTACTTCCTTCTATCTACTTTGGATTTAGTTTTCTCTTAATTTTGTAGCTTCTTAAGGCAAAATTTAGATAATAAACTTTTGTTGTTTTTAATGTAAGGATTTAAAACTAAATTTTCCAAAAAGCACTGCATTTTTCCACATTTCACAAACTTTTGATTTGTTGCATTTTCATTATGACTAAGTTTAAAAATAGTTTCTAATTTTCTTTATAATGTCTTTTTCTGTCATGTTTTAATATTTAGAAGTTCAGAGGATACAACTCAACATACAAAAATCAATTGTATTTTTATTAATAGCAACAAATAATCCAAAAATAAAATTAACCAAAAAATTTTATTCACAATAACATCAAAAAGAATAAACACTTAAAAATAAATTGAACCAAAGGACACATGAATTGTACAATGGCATTTATAAAACTTTGCTGAGAGAAACAAAACATTTAAAATAAATTGAAAGGTATTTCATGTTGATAGTTCTGAAGAGTCAATAGTCTCAAGATGGAAATTCTCCTCAAATCCATCCATAAATTCAACACAATCCCTCTCAAATCCCAGTAGGTTTTGTGTGTGTGTGTGTGTGTGTGTGTGTGTGTGTAGAAATGGACAGATAGATCCTAAAATGTATATGGGAATAGAACAAAAATTCAAAAGTAAGAATAAGGTTGGAGGGCACACACTGCTACATTTTAAAACTTAGTTTAAGCCACAATAATTGAGACAATGTGGCTTTCATTCAAAGAAGGATATACGGATAATGGAACACATTTTAGAGTCAAGCAACAGAGCCTTACATTTATGATCAATTGATTTTTGACAAAGGTGTCAAGATAATGGGGGAAAAACAGCCTTTTCAACAAATAGCACTGGGACAACTTGGGACCTACATACATAAAAGAAATGCACCTAGACTCCCATCTCATATCACAAAAAAAATTAATTCAAAATTTATTATAGTCTTTATAATCTAAAACTAAAAATCTTCTAGAAGAAAAAACAGGTGTAAAATCTTGTAACTTTGGGTTGGGCAAAGAGTTCTTAGAAATGACAGCAAAAGCATGATCCATAGAATTTTTAAGAAATGGTAAAATGGACTTCATCAAATTAAAAACTTTGCCACTTTAAAAGACTCTGTTGAAAAAATGAGAATAACAGCCACAGACTGTGAAAAAATATTTGCAAATCATATGTCTGGTAAGGGATTTGTGTCCAGAATATATACAGAGCTCCTACAACTCGGTAGTAAGAAGATTAATAGCCCAATTAAACAGTGGACAAAAGCTTTGAATAGACACTCAAAATATTGCCAAGGAAGATATACACATGGCCAAAAAGCACGTGAAAAAATGTTCACCATCATTAGTCATTGGGGCAATGGGAATTAAAACCACAGTGAGATGCCACTATGCTCCTAGGAGAGGGCACAAAGGCCAGTGATGCCAAGGGCAGCTAAGGATGCGAGAGACTGGACTCCTTCCTCACCAACAACTCGCGGGGACATAACAGGGGACAGTCACTTTGGAAAACGGTTGCACGGTCTCTTAAAAAGTTAAATATATAACCCAGCAACTTCACTGCTCAGAATCTGTCCAGGAGAGTTGAAAACATATGTCCCCACACAGATGATCTCAGCAGCATTATCCATAAACCCCTCGGTGGAAACAACTTCAACGTCCACCAATTAGTGAACGTATAAACAAACGTATCCACACAATGAGACATTATTCAGTGATTAAAGGAACAAACCACTGATACATGGGACAGTGTGGACGGATGACACGATTCCATGTGAGGAAGCCAGGTGCAGTAGACTACCTATTGCCTAACTCCCTTTATATGAAATACCCAGAAAAGGCGAATTCGTGAAAACAGTGGATTGGTGTTTGCCTGAGGCAGGTGGTGGGAGTGGGAATCATTGTGAAAAGCCACAAGGAAAATTTTGGGGGCAGTGTTTTAACGTGGATTGTGTTAATGTTTGTACAGCTCTAGAAATGAAGGAAAAGAGGAATGCATTGCTTAATTCCCAAATATTTGGGGATTTTTAAAAGATGTATTATTCTCATTAAATTCTAATTTCATTGTCTTGTAGTCAGGTAGCATACGAGGTAAGATTTTTATCTTACACATAATAATCTATTGAGACATTTTCCAGCCCACCAAATGAGCTGTGTTGGTGACCATTTCCCGTGCACTTGACCAGGATGTGTAGCGTCTGGCGTAGTTTCCCATAAGTGCCGGTTAGATCAATGTGGTTGGTAGAGCTCTTCAGATTTTTTGTCTTTACTGGTCTTTTTAAATGTGTTTTAATTTGTTTCTGTTATGTATTCTATTGATTACTGAGAGAGAGATTTTTAAATTCCCAACTCTAAGTGTGGATTTTTCTATTTCCGTAAGTTTTTGCAAGACTGTTTCTAACGGCACTCATATATTACTGGTACGCCTTTGTGGCACATTGACTATTTCACCATGATGGAATTTCCTTTTTATCTCAGTTATAATCCTTATTTTAGATTGAGCATTGTCTTACATTATTATCACCATGCCAGAATTCTTATGTTTACTGTTTTCAGGATATAATCTTTCCTCAATTTTTTTTACTTTTAAATTGTCTGCCTTTATGTTTAAAATGTTTCTCTTGTGAATGGCATGTAGCTGAGTCTTGCTTCTTTATGCACTATGACATTCTCTCTGTCCTTTAATTAGAGTATTATTTTCCATTTATATATCATGTAATCATCAATATGGTTATGTTTATTGTATCCTTTTTGCTATTTGTTCAATATGGGTTTTGTTCTTTTATTTCTGCCTTCCTTAATCAAACATGTTTTGGAACTTCATTTTTATTTCCCCTATTGACATTTTAGTTTTACTTTTGTGTTTGCATGTGTTTAAGTGCTTGGGGATTACAAAATGCAATCTTAATTTACCGCAGCCTCTGAGAGTTAATATTAAACTATTTCGCATAAAATTTATGAACCCTACAGTATATCCTTCTGTTTAAGCATCTTCCCGTACTATGGGCTATTGTTGCCACGTATTTCATACCTGCATGCATTATAAATCCCACGGCGCCATGTACGTACAACATTACTTCCTTTAACAATCACTCACCTGATGCACTTTAATCTTTTCTGTAAACCTGAATTTTCATTCCGTATTGTGTTTCTCCAGCTTGAAGAACTTCCTTTAGCATTCTTTTAGTTTTGGTTCATCAGTGACCAATTCTTTCACCTTTCTTTTATCAAATATTGTCTTTATTTCACACTTACTTTGGAGCATGTTTTCCTGGTTATATAATTCTGGCTTAAGAATTTCTCCTTTGTTTTCTGAGCACTTTAAAGAAACTGCTCAGTTTTCTCCTGGTCTCCAGCTTCTCTGACGAGAGGTCATGTCATGGCTCCTCTGTGGGTGAATAATCTACCTTTTTTCTCTGGTTACTTTGAAGATTTCCTTTTTCTCTTAAACTTTGATTTTATAGGCCAGGGTTGTCAATAGAGGTTAAAAAAATTAAACTTTGATTTTTATCTGCTTCTTTGTGATGTACATAAACACGGCATTGTCTGAATGCATCCTGAGTGGGAGTCATTGATCTTGAATTTAATTTCTATCAAATTCAGGAAAAAAATGACAATTATTTTTTCAGAGATCTGTTTCTACTGCATTTTCTCTTTCCTCTCCCCAAGAGACTTCAAATGTACGTTGGATCACTTGATGTTATCTCACAGTCACACAAGCTCTCTTCATTATTTTTTCAATCTTTTTCATCTGTGTTCTTCAATCAGGTAATTTCCATCGATGTGTCCTCAAGCTCACACTTCCTTCTGCAGTGTGCAATCTCTCTTAATCTCTTCTGGTGAATTTTAACAATTGTGCTTTTAAGTTATAGAATCCCCATCTGGTTACTTTTTGTAGGCTCCGTCTCCCGGTTGACACCACTGTCCGTGCGCTCGCGGTGGCCATCCGTCACCGTGAATCACGGCGTAGACTGAAACAGCCCTTTGGAAGCCCTCGTTCTCCACCCAGTATCTAAACCCCTCAGCCTCGGTTTCTCTTGATGGGTTTTCTGTTGCCCGTGGGTGATTCTTTGCTGTTTCTGCTCCTGGTTCACAATATGTTTATTGTACTCTGGACACGGTGGTGGTAGATTTTAGGGGGACAGAGTACGTCCTTTCAAGGGCGTGGAGTTTGCTGGTTTTGTTTTTACTGGGAGGTAGATGGGTTTTTTTGTCAGGCTTTCTTTGAGCTTTGTGACAGCGAGCCAGCTCCCGCACGGTCCCTCACCCCAACCTGCGGCTCTCACGCTCAGGGCTGTCCTGACTCTGGGCTGGGGTCTCTCTGGGCTCTCTGCTGAGTGCCCAGGTGAGGTTCTGCCCTGGCCCCAGCAGACCCCAAGCTCTCCAGCAGGAAGCCCCTGAAGTCTCCGTTCCCTCCCACCCCCCCAGCAGCTGCTGTGAGTTCTGTGGACTCTCGAGTGGCGTGGCCAGCCCGGCCCTGGGCGCCTGCCGCCTTATCACGGCCGGGCCGGGCTCGGTGTGGGCACCGTCTCGAGGTTCCGTGGCCAGAATCCCACCCTGGGTGGAAGCCAGGCCCGCAGCACGCCCGAGGCACCTGTTTGCTTTTCCTGCTTTTCCCAGCTCTGTCGTGCGTCAGTCCGGGGTCTGGGACCTGGTCTGCGGTTGTCCCAGGTGGAGGGGCTACTCCTTCGCCAGTGCTCTACGGCGGCCACAGCAAGGGCTGGGTGTTGACTCTTGTCTTCTTAGTTGGTACCTTTTAAAGAAAAGAAGCTGGGCTTTTAGAAATTGAGTCCGGTTAGTCTTTTATTATGTAGTTAGAGCCCTTGTTTGCATCTCAGCATCTAAATCCCTCAGCATCAGTTTCCCCTGACGGCTTTTCCCACTGGCTGTTGGCCAAGGGGCACGTTCTCCTGTTCCTTCTTAGGACTAATCTTTTTTTTATTATTATTATTATTGGCTAATAATAGTTTCATTGTACTGTGTACATTGTGGTGATACATTTTAGGAAGAGTAAGCATATTTTTGTCTGGTTTAAAAGATATTTTTGTGTCCCAAATTCAGGAGGACATTTTCTTCTAGAAGCCTTTTTTTTTTTTTTTTTTTCCCCCCTAGCTTCAGAAGTCTGTGATGCACATAGAAATATTTGTCGAATTGACAGGGGTCCGATTTCATTGTTGTTTTTCCTGTGGGTCTCGGGTTGAAAGTCCCCCTCTCCCCCAGGAGCGGGGTGGCACTATTGTGTAATTCCGACAGATGTGAAGATCTATTTCTGGACTTGCTATTCTGCGCGGGTTTCTGCTCCTCCAAACTCGCACCGGAGCCATAACCGTGGCTTTATAACACGCCTTGATATCTCCCAGTGTAAGTTTTCCAGTTTTGTTCATCCTCTTTGAGATTTCCTTGGCTATTTGGGCCTTTTTGTATTTTCACATACACTTTAGAAGAATCATGTCAATTTCCACAGAAAATCCTGCAGGGGATTGTTTTTGGGAATTGCGTTGCATTTATACATCAGTTTGGGGAGAATTGAATTTTACAGTGAGTCACCCAGTGCATGGAATATCTTTCTATTTATGTGATCTTCTTTAATTTCTCTGAGTAACATTGTATAAATTTTATATAGAGGTCTTCCACAACTTTCACTAGGTTCATTTCTACTTGTTTGATTTTTGATGCTATTTTATCTTTTTACAAGTTCATTTTCTATTTGATTGTAGCTGTAGAGAAAATGCAGTACTTTTTGTTCCTGTTTGTACAGATTATTTATCAAATGACTTTGCCAAATTCATGTATTATTTCTAATTTCTTTGTAGATATTTGGACTTTTTATATCTACAATGACAATTTTTCTTCTTTTTCTGTCTTTATCATCTTTATTTCTTTTTCTTGCCTCATTTCACTGAATAAAGTCTCCAGCACAGTGTTGAATGAAAGTGGGAATAGCAGATACAATGCTCTTTTCAATTTACACATACATGTTTTAATAATTCACCTTTAACACATTAACTGCCCTGTGAGTTGTATTTAACTCATGCTGGTTTGGAGCCCGTGGCCCTGGGAAGCATGTGTGACTCACAGGTCTCTCCACCCTTGAGAGGCGTGTGAAATATTATTCAAGTTGCACATAACTCACGAACAGAAAACAATAAAAAATAACAAATTTTTCATTAAATTAGAAAGGATCGTTTTGTTTCAAAGTTTTAATTCTATTTTCATGAGAAAACACCATGGCCTCAAGGAAAAACAATTTTTTTCTAGTGTGGGAATCAATGTGTTAAATGTGAACTTTGATCAAAACAATGAAGTACCCATCTCACCCTGCTGCTCAGCGTGTTTAGACTGAACGTTTGCGTTGAAGTTTCGCTATGGCGTGTGTGTGTCATACAATTTCAAACGATTAATAATTTGCCCATTTTTATTTCATTCAGTGAGGTACATGATTTATTTTCAAATATTTATTGCCTTTGCATTGTTGGCATATTTGCCACTTGGTCCTAAGGTATTAACCTTTTATTTACTACTGAAGCTCATATTCCAACGATTGGTTTATTATCTTTGCACCCATGTCAATGAGAGAGATAGGTTCCGAATTTTTTTCTTCTAATGTATTTTGTTAGATTTTGTGTAAAAATAACAAATTGGAATCACTATGGGTATTGGGCATCTTTTCCTCTTTTCCTATTTTTGGAAGACCTCGAATAATATTGGTTTTACTCTTTCAATGCTTGGAAGAATTCACTCATGAATCATCTTGAACTTTAAGATTTTTATTTTGTTTTCTTTTGTTTACATAGGTGGGCACGGGGGGTTGTTAAGTGATGGGAGGGAGCGATTTCTTCACTGAATGTGGGTCTGCTAAGATTTTTAAATTTGGAGGAGGTGGCAGGGGCTGGATGATGAGGAATTAGTTACCCGGTGCCATGTACACTGTTTGGGTGATTGACACCCTGAAAGTCCTGACTTGACCACTACACAATCTATGCATGTAACAAAATCACACATGTGCCCCATAGATTTGTACAGATAAAAACGTTTTTTAAAGATTTTAAAATTTGTTCTTGTGACATATTTAGAAGGCATATTTTGAAAACATTTCCTATTTCATTTAAATTATCTAATTTATTGTCATGAAGTGGTACCTAATATCCTTTCTTTCTTCTAATACCTGTAGGGTCTGCAATGAATTTCCTTTTATCATTCCAGGTATTGGTAATGTTTTATTTGATCAGTCTCGCTTAGTTTAACATTTGAGAATCTTTTTTAAAAAAAAAAAAAATGAGCCATCTTTTGGCTTTGTTGCTTTTCCTTGTTGTTTACTTCTATTTGATATATATATGTTTTTTACTTTTGTCCTTATTTGCTTCTTGCTCTCTGTGTTGACTTTGGTTTGCTGTTCTCTTTTGCAAGATTCTTGAAATGCAAGAATTAGGTCATTGATTTTATTTACTCTTTATATATGTATTTAAGGCTACTAATTTCCCTCTCTTAGCTTGATAATGATACATTTTGTAACAATTCTTAAGGGGACTAACTTGGAGATTGTAACGAATATCTTAGAACTTTCCAGCCCAACAAAAACTCTCTCTTACGCTGAGGTGGTTAAAGGCACCCAGGGAAAGCGGACCGTGGTCATCGAAGCGGCGATGGTAGGACTGGAGGTGGCCGTGGGACGTCCGAGGCGGAAGCAAGGAGGCGCTGCACTTCCAGGCTGTGTGCACAGCTCTGCGAAAGGCCCAGGGTACGGCTTATACCAAGTTACGGCATCATCGTGAATGAAGACAAAGACGTCCCAATAACGTTTGAGCTCCCAAGATCATTTCAATATCAATCACTCACCTCCAGACATTTGCATTATAATTGGTGTACATTTTAATTATGTATATACACAAAAACTCTAGAGGGAATTATTACTATTATTTTGTATAATTAAATTCATAGAATTGTAGCCGCATTTCATCCTTTGCTTTTCGTTTCTTTCTGTATTTGTTTTCATTTTCATTGTCCTTTTTGGCAATTATTTCAATCTGTCAAAAGAATTCTGTTGAGTATTTATTTTCACTCTGGTCTATAGGCTCAAAACTGTTAGTTTCCAATTGACTAAAATGCCCTTATTTTATCTTTACTAATGACACGGCTACATGTAACTCTGTGTAAGGCTCTCCCGTGGGGTTCACAGAGAGCGTTGACTACATCTGCAACGCGGGCGCCTTCCTGCTTCTGCCCCTCACGCCGCACGGCTTTTTCAGCCTTGCACTGCTGCTGGGAGACCACGCGCCCATTTTCTCTGGGTGTTTTAAGCCTTTTCCTTTGTCTTTTTCCTCCCGCTAGTTTTGCGCAATATGCCCACCGGTCACATCTTCTCTGGGTTTCTCCATCCTGGATGAACAGATCTTCTCGAGTCTGTGGCGCTATGTGAACCTTCAGTTTTGGAAAACTTTTGGCCCGTGTCACATCCAATTTTCCCCAATGCCTCTCTCTAGATGTCACCTCTCCCCCACTGCCGTCATTCCAAGCTTCGTGCCACTGGTACGCATCTCCCACCCATTCTCCCATTTCTATCCCCTCTGTCACCAACAGGTCCAGGCCACCGTCCTCGCTGCCTGGGTCTCTGCAGAGGCCTCCTAACTGGTCTGACTCTGTCACTGTTCCCAAATAACCCACTCTCCACAAAGAAGCCACCGGAATTATACATGTCACAGTGGGCTGCGTTATTCTCCTGCCTGAAACATTTCACTGGTTTCCGTCACACTGAGAGCTAAACCCACCTCTGCACAGTGTGTGCCGGCCGTGCGTTAGGGGTTAGGGTTAGGTCCCTCTGGCTCCAGAATGCTCAGCACCTGCCTTTTCTCTTGCTCCTTGTCCTCCAACCACATGGATCCGTGTTTGCGCACACACGTGCACAGTGTGCACATAGGTGCACATGCGTATGTGTTAATATTTAGACGTGTATATACACACACTTATATGCTTGCAAACACAAACATGTATATATGAATGTGTGCATACACATGTGCATGTGTGAGCAAGTTTCCTCAATTATTCCAAGGTGCTTGGCCCCACGCCCTCTTCCCCGAGACCCTGCTCTCCTTCCTGCAGGCACTCTGAGTGCTCCCACACGCTCCCCAGAGGAGGGCAGGGGCCTCCATTTTGCTGCCACTTCCTCCAGCCTCAGCCCAGAGCCTCCTGCAGCCTCTGGGTTCTTTCCTCTAAGGTGAGTTTGACCTTCCTGAGCATGAGGTCTGGGAGGACCCCGTTCTGCCTGTCTCTCCTCTCTGCCCACATCTACCCACAGCAAACCCTGCGCCCTTTGCACCACAGCTCCTGGGCAAGCAGAGCTTATCTGGATCTGACATCTTAAGGGGCTCCTTGGTGACTCGGCTGTGTTTCCTGGCTGAGGAGCAACGTGCCCACATCCCACCCGCTCCAAGCTTAGGGCCCATGGGAAAGGTGTGAGGCTTACGTGGGGGCCGAGGAGTCGGCAAGGAGCAGAGGAGGCTGCCCGGGCTGCTTTAATTTTAGGTTTTCCTTGCCTAGGCAAAAGGCATTCCCTGGACCCCAGCCCAGCTCACCAGAGCCTTTTAGTGGGCGCGGAAAGTCCAGTGTAATAAAGTGCATTCATTTGCAGGCCATCAGCTCCCGGGCAGATAGTTCCCCCGAGGGCAGTGAGGGAGGGGCCGGCGCTGGCTCTCCAGGGTGTGCCAGCTGCGTCTCGCTCCGGCGTCACCGGCCGCAGCGAGGACCACTCAGTAGGCCTGTGCTCAGGGAGGTGCCGCTGACGCAGACAGCCGGGTTGTCACTGTGGAAAGAGCCCCGGCTCAGTAGCCCACCTTCTGCGTGTTCTGGATGAAAGAGCTCATCTAACTATAGGCTGATTTTTAGAAAATAAACCATTTTTTAGAACAGGTATAGATTTGCAGAACAATTGTAGAGATAATGTGGAAAGTTTTGTGCATATCATGCCCAGTTTTCCTATTAATATCTTACGTCAGCATGGTACATTCGTCATAATTAATCAACCAATGTAGCTGTGCCTTTATTAGCTAAATTTCATAATTCATTTAGATTCCTCTAGGAATTTGTTTTTGTTTTTAATGGCTTTTTTTTCCTGCTCCAGGATGTCATGTGACGTTTAGTCCTCCTGTCTCCCAGGCTCCTCCTGGCTTTCCGGTTCCCCAGCCCTCCCTCCTGTGTGATGGCCTGGACAGCGTTGAGGAGCACGGGCCAGGTATGTCGTGGGATGTCCCTCACATAGGATGTGTCCCATGTGTGGCTCACGGTTGGACCGGGTGGGGGCGTGGGAGGGGACGCAGAGGCGAGGTGCCCTCTCGTCACACCTGGCAGGGCACCTGCTGTCCACCTGCCTCCCCACTGCGGTGCTGCCCGGGTCCCCCCGCCGAGCTGTGTGTGTCCGTCTGCACTGAAGGTGCCCGCCCCTCCTCTCCGGGCCGTACTCTCTGGGAGGAAGACACCTCGCACGGCCCAAATTAAAGGGGGAAGTGTCTACATAAATACTTTGGAACTCTGCTATATGAGATACTTGTCTCTTCTCCCGTTTATTTATTCAATGATTTATTTATATCGGCATAGATTCATGGATACTTTGAGTTATAATCCAATATTACATTAGTTTGTTGCTCAATTGTTGCAGCTTGGGCCATGGGGTCCCTTTGACACCCCCCACCGTGGGTGACCTGAGCCCGTCCTGACCCTCTGACTCCAGGACGCTCGGGGCTCACCTTGCGCAGTCCCTGCCCCGGCCCTGGATCCAGCCCCTTCTCTGGAGAGCCTGGGTTCCTTTCGTTGGAGAATGTTTTGGGAACCAAGATAGACTTTTAGTGAAGGGACGATATGAGACTGTAGAGAACAGAGCAAGAGGTGAAGGCACCGGGGCAGGAGCCGTCCCTCCTCCTCGACAGCCGGCACAGACAGCACCCCGCCCACCGCGCAGGCGCCGGAGCGCACCGTCTCGCCCCCAGCAAACCAGTCCTGAAAAACGGGCCGGAGCGGTGAGACGGAGCAGAAGGAGATGCCCCTCTGTGAGGACGGAAGCATGAGGGACGGCGCTCGGGAGGCATGGAGGAGGGCGAGGGGCACCGTGGGGCACGGACACACCGGGACACAGCAGGAGTCACAGCCGTGGAGAGTCTCAGAAAGTCTGGCTCGCTGGCCGTCACTTCCGGCTCCAAGCCTCTTCCCAAAGTCCCCCAGGGCTGGGATTAGGCACAAGCAGGCCTCACCTGCAGGTGGCTCCTCCCCCCATAAGTGCTGCCAGGTGGATTACCTCACTGGAGCCTAAGGTAGCTTTTACTGCTTGCAGGGTCAGGGGAGGAAACTGAGTCCTGGGGAAGTTAAGCACGTTGTCAAAGGCCACGTAACTCTTCTGTGGCAGGTCCAGGACGTGGGGCGTGTTCGTGGGGGCTGCAGAGCTTGGAAGACCTGTTCCTGCGTCACCACGTCACATGGGGCGAGAGGCTCAACGTCACGCAGCTGGTAAGGAAGGGGGCAGCTCCCCGTTGCTGGCGACTGTGCACCCTAAGTGTGTTGATGTAGTAAGGTGTAATTGTGGGGAGTCTGCAAAGCTCTTTCATTGAGGCCGTGATGGCATCGGCTCCAAGGTGCCGCATGAACAGGGAACCGGCCTCCCAAGCAGTGGGGAATTCTGCCTCCGTCTCGGCCCCAGGAAAACCTTCTCCTGGAGGCGGATGGTGGGATTTGGGGCTCGAAGCCTCCTCCCCCTGGAGCGCCCCACCTGCGTCTGATCGATATCTCCTGGGCTTCCCTCCAGCAGAGCACTTAGAACCTTCCGCGGCAGCCTGGGGCGAGGCCCTGGGCCCGTCCTTCCAAATTTTGACACCTGCCAAGGACCCCTGGCTGCTGCTAATGGAAGAACAGCAAAGGTTAATGGCAGGAGGTTAATGGCAGGGCCTAGCGCTTTGGGGCTGAAAGCCAAGTCTCAGATGAGGGTGGGGTGAGAGAGACCTTCTAGAAGCTTCCTTTAATCATCTTGGGTATCTGTTGGTTCACCTACAGGTGGGGAGGGAGACGACTTACTTCAGCTGGTGAGCTGTGAACTGGCTTCCCCGTGGCCACTGCGCGATAGTGCGAGGCATCCCGCGGGGGCTGCTCTGGACACTCACACCTCCGCATGCATTGCTCCTCCCCCAGAACCAGGACGGGCAGGTGTCCCAGCAGGTGTGGGATGACGGGAATTCTGGCTGCGGCAGGGCCAGCAGCTTGCCCAAGGCTGCGTCTAAAGCCCCGGTTCTGTGTTTATCCATCGCAGCCGTCCTAACGCGCGGCTAGTGCCTGGGGTCCCGAATCCTGGCCGTTTGCCTGCTCCTGGATTTCTCGTGATTTGGGGATTCTGGGAGATTCAAAGCCTGGCTTTGCTCCCTGCACGCACCTGCAGCCCAAGGCCAGCGACAGCAGCTGCCGGGGTGGCATTGCAAAGCAGCAGCCAGAGTGCCAGCCCCGTGGCCAGACTCCGGGGACCATCCCCAGCCCCCCAGCACCCCCATCTCCCTGCAGCACCCCAGCCTCTGTGCAGGCGTCTTTCCGTTCTCTGGGCCCTCGCGGGTGCTGAGGGTCCCTCTGGCTGAGGCACTGTGGCTGGGCCCTCACCACCTGGCTCCTCCCACCTGCTGCACCTGCTGGGCTTGTCTGCCCCAGCACCCCCTGGCCTCCCGGCCCTGCAGCCCCCGCACCGCAGCACCTCCGGGCTGCTTGCTGTCTCTCTCAAAGCCCCCGGCCCTTTCCACAACCCCCGGTGTCCCCAACCCCACAGTCTGCTGAACTGACAGGGCCCCACCGGTGTTGTCTCTCCTCTCCTCAACAACCTAGGTCCTAGGAGAGGTCCCGTCGAGTTCTGGGGCCCAGTGATCATCCGCCGACGAAACGAGGGGGGATGGATGGTGTGGATGTGGTGGTCTGGGCCTCCCGGCTCCATCTCGGGGCGGCGGGGCTCAGAGCAGCCCACAGAACAGACAGAGTGTGCGGATGCCAGGCAGCCCCAGCCTCTGTGCCGTCCTGGCCAGGCTGAAAGCCAAGTGGGACCTCCATGCAGGGACCCGTGGGTACGGGGTGGAATTTCTTCCTTAAATCTGTGTCTTGGGAATACTTGTCTCAATGGCGTGTGAGAGAGAGAGAGAGAGACAGAGACAGAGAGACATGAAGAATTAAAAGTCCTACATATTAGGTGATGAAAATTGCTATGAGGAAAAGGCGGCAGACCCAGGAGTAGTGATGAGGTGCTGTTTTGGATTTCCTGGAAAGTGACACTTTATCCCAGGTCAGATGAAGAGGCCACCTGAGGGCATCTTGGAGACTGGCGTGCAAAGGCCCGGAGGCAGCCATGGGGTGCGGGGGCTGCAGGTGTCTGAGCGGGAGAGGGCACCTTCGGAGGGCCCTGGCGTCAGCAAGGACTCGGGACCCGTTCTGAGTGAGGTGACGGCGCTGTGTGGGGTGGCAGTGGCGTGTGCTCTAACGGAGGCGGCCTGAGCAGATACGCACACATTTCACCTTTTCTGAGTCAAGGTGTTAATCTACATTTTCCTAGTAAACTGTCGAATCACACGGCTTCTAGAAAAACGTGTATCTTATGTGCTTCTTATGTCCCTCTTCTTCTATTGCAAAACCCCTTTCTGGGACACCTTCTACTTTTCTGAGTTAGGCTGGGAGTTGTCGATTTAAAAATATCAATCCGCATATTTATTTCATTTCAGTGTTATCCTTTTGCTGTTATCTAATTTACTTAGTTTTGCTCTGACCTGTGTTTATTTTTTTTTGTTTATATTACATTTTGTTTTTCCTTTTATTAATTTGTTGAATTGAATCCATAGTATTCTTTGTTTTACTTTTTATTTATTCCCAGAATGCAGTCGTTTCTCAGAGCCGTAGCGATGTTTGTACGTTGTCTGGGGTATGAGGTTCCTTTCCATTGCTAGGGTCGGGCAGACTCTCTTTACAGAGCACTTGTGTGTGGCTTCTGCTGCGGTTGACATCCTGTCTCTTCACCGCGGTCAGTTCCCTGCCCTGAGGTCCCCTCCGTGTCTGCATCTTTCCCCCGGGTCGCTCTTCATTTTGCCCTCGGCTCCTCACCCTGTGAATGCTCTTGGGTCTGCTTTCTGTAGGGTCAGCTCTGAGCTTCCTAAACCTAAATGGATGTTGTATCTGTGAGTGGGCTTTTTCCCCCTAATGTCTTAACCACTAATTTATCTCAGAATATCCTCTGACCATCGTAACACTTGTCATATTTGATAGACGTTGTGTTTTCTCCCGTATCTCAGGACGGCAAGCGCGGTGGCTGTTCACAACCTGGGCTCACACCCAGATCACATGTGTGCATTCGCTCACACCCAGATCACATGTGTGCATTCGCTCACACCCAGATCACATGTGTGCATTCGCTCACACCCAGATCACATGTGTGCATGCCCCAGTCGACAGCAGTAGGTTCAGGGCCCCCCATGGGATTGGGGAACACAGCAGGGGAAGGGGAGGCTGGCCCTGCCCTCCTGAGCCCCCTCTCAGGAAGAGGCAGACACTCATGCTCAGCACTCGTGCTGTGTCCTCACGTGATGGAAGGGGGAAGCATCTCTCGGGGGTCTTTTATAAGGGTGCTGATCCCACTCCTGAGGGCACAGCACCTGTGATGCAATCACCCCCAAGGCCTCACCTCCTAATACAGTCACCTGGGGGGATGCAAACATTCAGACCACAGCACTGTGATCATAGAACTTCCACGGTGGTCATGTTGGAGGGGGCTGTGACCAGAGGTAGCAGAGCCCACCCTCCCTGAGTGGCATCTGATGTGCTCCCATGAACGAGGGGACAAGGCCTGCCTTGGCGTGGGGGTCCACACAGATGACTGTAGAGGGTGGGTGACTATTCCAACCTTCCTGGGAAATGATGCTCTAAAAACGTTTCCATGTCACCATTATTCTGGGCTGCAGGGAGTGATTTGCATGTCACCCTCACTGTTGGAGCAAGACAATTGCTAATCGCTGCCAAGCCCACCCCCCTCCCCGGGCCGGGCTGGGAGGGGGCAGCCAGGTGAGTTCTTACAGCTGATCTTTCAGGCAGAAATGAAACAGAATAATATGCATCAGCCCTTGTCTCTGATTCTACGTAAGGCCTTTCTGAGAGTCCGTAGACACTGTCTCTCCAGCCTCCCTGCGCCCAGGTGAGAGTTAACCACAAACAGGATGGTCGACACTGTTGGTTCCATTCAGGGGACAAGGGAAGTGGACGAAAATGTCTTAAAAACAGGCTTCCAAGGAAATATTTCACCTGCAGAAGGTTCCCTGTGACAACCCTGCAGACGTGTGAAGGAAACGCCTCTTTCCGGCTGCCAGCGTGTTACTCGCTCTCGCTGCAGGCAGGGCAGGAACACGCACGGTGGCCTCGCCAGGGTCCCGCAGCCCAGGACAGAAAGGACCCCCGCGGCCTGTCCCCTTCGCGCCCGACCTCCTGCCCTCCAGGGTTGGATGCCGTCCGCCACTCACCGCCCACCCACCGTGTCACAAGGCAGAGCACGCGGGACTGAGGGCCAGGCTGACACCACGTGCTCTGTGCAGTGGCCGGGCTGGCTCTGCGGGACGTCATTCCCTCAGTTTCCCCACTTGGAAAATGGGAAATAATGCATTGCTCACACATTTCCCATCAGAACCAGACGTGATGTGAAATGTAAATGCACCTGCCGCAACATGCAGGGCCCCATACGCAGTGTATGCAGCTGTCACTACACAAAATGCTGCTGTCACAGGCGTCCCTCGTTTTAGCCTGTGTCATTGTTTTTTTGTCCTAATCCGGTCACCCACCCATTCATTCAGTGGCTGTTTAATCAGATGCTCCCCACGCTCCAACACCGCACTCTCCCGCTGCCGGCCAGACACATGCTCCTCACTGCCAGCTGTGAGCCTCTCCACGGCCCGGGGAGCCTGGAGCACCCCTCTCAGCCTGTCGCCCAAGAGCACTCACAGGAGAACAAACAGCAGAATTAACAGGTCTTCTTCCCGGGACGCAGAGACGAGAGGCTGGATCCGCCCTGACAACCGCCGTTGCCGTGCCTCCACTGCCCGGCTGTTCTTACTGGACACTGAGCCCCGGCTCCCCAAATATCTACTCACCTGGTTTTGTGTGCCACGCTGGATAGAAGCGCTCGCTCAAAGGCAGCTCCTTGCAGGGTAGCTGTCACTCCTAGTGACCCCTGGCTCTCCCGGCCTGCCCTGCGCGGAGCAGGGAGCTGTCGCTGGGGTCTAGAGCTACACGTTGGAGAGATTACGGGGAGAATCCCTTACCAGATTGCTTTCTCAAAGTCACACAGATAATAACCACTCTACATCTCTTTGCCTTCCCAGGAAATAATGACTGTGATACCTACTTTAGGGTCAATGTGAGAATTGAATGTGGTGACATTGGTCACATGAGTACACAGGGCTTCTGCTCAAGACAGAAGACAGAACAGATGATGAGACTCCTCTAATTCTGCTTCAAACATAAAAATTTTGGATTAAATATATGCTGAATATAAAAAAAAATATATAGGCCAGATTGAAAATAAGAAGGAGCAGCCACAGCACGGTTGAAATATAGATACACTTTGGAGCCAAAAATTAAGACAGAGTTGGAGATGCCACTTAGGACTGACATCAGGGTCTGGAGTTGAGTGAGCTAAAGGGCCCATACGGGGAACGGCTTTCTGCGTAAACTACTGCATCCTTTGTGACGAGGACACTGAAGTTTACAGTTGCTGTTTCAAATCTCTCAGCTCAGAAGTGAGCCAACGTCCCCAGGCCATGACTGGATACAAAGCACCTTGGATAAAACAAAACCTGAACCTGTACTGGTAGTGGGTGTGGGACATGAATGTCCTGTTGAACGGGATGCAGAAACCCTGAACGTGCTAATGCACACACACACGGAACACACATGGAACACACACACATGGAACACACACACATGGAACACACAGGGAACACACACACACAGAACACACACACGGAACGCACACACGCAAATTATCCCAGAGCCGTGGGACCAACAGGGCACCAATACAAGCAAATTCGAAGCTCTAAGCAACACGCAGCTTCCACTGAGAACAAAAAAATATAGACCAGCTTCAGAAATCTACCCGAGAAAATGAATAAACAGGGTCATCTCAAATAGGATTTGAAATGAGGGCATTTAACATGACCAAATAGACAACAGAAAGAGTAGCTTACATCAAAAAATGAATAGAACATTAAAAACAGTAAAGAGTTTTACTTCTGGTTATAATGGATCAAATAATGTGGACTGACATTTCTATTGAAAAGAGCTAGAAAGACAGGACAAAACTTTCTTTAAAAAGTTGATTGGAAGGCATCCGAGAGCTACCGGCGGGGGAGGAATCACGGGCAGGATGTGGCAGGAGAAGGCCCGAGGGAGACCCCTCTCCACACCAGCACCAGCCTGGGAGTCGTTCCCGGAAGAGGAAGGTGCTCTGCGTCTCCTCTGCTCAGCGTGGCAGCCACGAGCCGCACGTGGGTGTGGAACACCTGATATGTGGCCACTTTGGCTGAGAATCTGAATTTTAGGTTTTATTTAATTTTAATTGATTTAAATTTAAATAGCTCCATGTGACTAGTGGCTTCTATATAGGACAGCACAACTCTGAAAGCATTTGCCAAATTTGGGCAAAGTCCCCGAGAGACTGAGAGGCTGATAGGAGCTTTTGCCTGACCATTAGAGCAAGAGGGGCAGAATCCAGATATCAGAGCCTCGGTCTGCTCAGGATGGGGATATTAGATCTAGATATGAGACCCCGTTATGAGACACTCAGCTCCCCTCATAACATTACAGTCTTGTGCTGTCCATTTGAGGCTGGGGGTCGGCAAACAGTGGCCCACGAGCCACATATGGCTCCCGCCTGTTTGTGCAGACGAGGTTGGAGTGGAATGCAGTCGTCCCCACTTGTCCTTTGTGGTCTGTGGCTGCTTCCACACTACACCAGCAAAGCTGAGTGGCTGTGACAGACCGTAGGGGCTGCAAAGCCTTCAACAGGTGCTATCTGGCCCTTGACAGGAAAAGCACCCCTCCCCCAGCTTCCAGGAGTGCTGGCTGGTGACAGGTCACAGATGACTTGCTCTGAGCTGAAGGGGCTACTTTGCCCCCAGCTACCTTCTGCCTGGGGCAGTGCGGATCCACGGCTTGGCTGATGCAGGGAAAGACTTGGCCCCTCACCTAAAGTGAGGACACCCACCGAGGCCACTGCAGCTCCTGAGCTCTCAGTGGGATCAGCCGAGGCTGCAGCTACCACGGCGTCCCGGTCCAGTTTCTCCCTTGCCTGGTCCAGCCGCCTGAGCTCTCTCACAGCACCATTCCCCAGAATGCCCCCAAACAGAACTTCAGCACACAAACCTCTGTCTCCAAGTCAGTTTCCTGAGGATCTCTGCCTACGAAAAGGGTCTGGAAACTCTCCCTGAAACTTTGGGTTGGTGTCTCGAAGGAATATATCCTAGGAGCAAGAGTAAACTGGAATGAGAGGGCCCTTAAAAGGAATGAAGCCTAGTTCACACTGGGCTCACCTTGGCTAAGATCCCTGAGATTGCTGGTGTTCCTGGCCTAACCCTGGCCAGAAACAAATACACTCCCTCTCTAGAAGAAGACAACATTGTCTGGAACATTAAGTAACCTCTTCAACTTTTCAAATTCAATGTCCAGCATTTACTAAAATTAACCAGGCATATGAGGAGTCAACAACATGACCCAAAACCCAAAAGAAACAATAGATATTAACAGCATATTCATTGTGGTCTCAGATAATAAATTGTGAAATAATTTTTCAAATAAATAAATTTGATATTTCCAAGGAAAGAAAAGATAAGACTGAAAACTTATACAGAAGATAAGCAACTAGTAAAAAAAAGCTGATGGGAAATCTAGAATTACAAAGCAAAGGAAATAGATCCTTTAATGGAAAGGTTTCATTCAAGATTAGACACGGCTTAACAGAAAATTAGAAAACTGGAAGACAGATCAGAAGAAAATACTCAGACATGTAGTTAGTAATAAAAGGACTTAAAAATATATTAAAAGTAGTAAGAGACATATGGAGCTTGGTGTAAAAATTTAATATCTGTATGATGAAAGTCCCATAAATAGAGGAAAAGGAGTATGGTATGGGACCAATATTTGAAAGCAGTAAGGATGAGGATTTTCCAGAAGTTGCCATAAATATCATCATACTAACCATGAAATGTAGGCAGAACAAATAAAAAGAAAAGCACACTTAATCACAATATAGAAAATTCTGAAAACCAAAGACAAAAAGAAAAGCTTAAAGTTGATGAAAATAAAAATAAAAAATATTTCCCTCAAAGGAGCAAGATAAACTGACAGCTAAAATTTCAGAAGAGAAAGACAAAAGCCAGAAGATAATGGTCAAATTATCAAAATGCTGAAATGAGAAATTAATAACAATAAAATAACTAGGAAATCCTCATATATGTGAAAATTAAACAACACACCCTTAATTCCTTGGTCAGAAACATCAATATGAGAATTGGAAAATGTTTTGCACTGGATGCTAACAAAAATAATACATAGCAGAAATCGTAAGACAAGGCTAAACTAATGCTTAAGTGGAAATTTATTTTATTAAGTGGAAATGTGAGAAAAGTGTGTATTTGGGCCGGGCGCGGTGGCTCACGCCTGTAATCCTAGCACTCTGGGAGGCCGAGGTGGGCGGATCATTTGAGCTCAGGAGTTCGAGACCAGCCTGAGCAAGAGCGAGACCCCACCTCTACTAAAAATAGAAAGAAATTATATGGACAGCTAAAAATATATATAGAAAAAATTAGCCGGGCATGGTGGCGCATGCCTGTAGTCCCAGCTACTCGGGAGGCTGAGACAGGAGGATCGCTTGAGCTCGGGAGTTTGAGGTTGCTATGAGCTAGGCTGACGCCACGGCACTCACTCTAGCCTGGGCAACAGAGTGAGACTCTGTCTCAAAAAAAAAAAAAAAAAAAAAAAAAAAAGAAAAGTGTGTATTTGTCAATGTAAGATGATGGAATATATCTTATGTAATAATTTGTTGCCTTGACTTATAATATGTAAATATTTATATCTATGCTTTGAGAGCCTTCATCTACACTTTTAACCCAGACCTTAAAAATGTTCTGGATGGTCTGATTTTGGGGGGGAAAAAAAGCATTGCACTAGAGTATAAAGAATATCTTTTAAATGAGAGGTCATTGGTCATTGGATTCCCACAGGAAAAACAAATTTGATTTATTTCCTATCACATAAAAAAATAAGTTCAGATATATGTTAGATCTAGATATCAATGATAGATGATTACAACTTACAGAATGTATCACAGGCAATTTTTTAATGAACTTGATTATCAGGAAGATTTCTTAATCCAGACACAAAGAACTAACTGTAATGGAAAATAATGATTTGTTAGAAGACTTAGAAATATTAGAACTTCTCTTCTTCAAGAGATTAAAAGGTGAGCCAGTGAATGGGAGGAAAATATCTGCTATCTGATGTCCAGAATAGGCAGGTATTTCTTAAATAAGATGCAAACATCATTAACAAAACATTATAAGACAGAAAGTTAGATTCAATTAAGAATATAACTTCATAAAAATTAAAAGAGGAAAATGCAAGCCTCAGATACTTCACGAGAAAGAATTTCCAAAGAACCAATAAACAGAAGGAAAAATGCCCAACTCATTACTCATCAGGGAAATATAAACCAAAACTACAAGGCAAACTAGTATATACCTAACAGAATGGCTAAAATTTAAAAAGCTAGGAAGTGCCACATGTTGGTGAGGATACCAGTAGGAACTCTATTACAGTAATGGTGAGAGTTTAAATACCTTAAATTTAATGATTGCCCTCTTAGGTATAAAACCCCAAAGAAACGTGTACATATATAATCGCCAATAAGCTTGCATAATATATTCTAATAGCATTATTTTTGCCAATCGGCAGCTGGAAGTGTCCCAAATGCCCATCAATAGTAAAATGGATTAGTGTATTGTGGGAAATTTAAACAACCATATATCAGAGCAATTATAAAATAACAAACTGCAGTTACATGAAATAATATGAATTGCTCCCACAGACATTACTTTGAGTGTGTGTGTGTGTGTGTGTGTGTGTGTATTTTATAAACAGGCAAAAGCAATCTGTAGTGTCAGAAGTCAAGATACTGGTTAAACGGGGAGAACGCGTAGTCATGGGATGAAGGGATGAGAGATTTTTTGGACCCTGGTAATGTCCTGTTTCTTGGCCTGAGGTGTGGTGCATGGACGTGGGTGTGTCTGCTTTGTGATAACTTATTAAGTGGTTACCTTCTGACCTATACGTACGTGTGTGTATGTATAATTCCCTAGATAAAGCCTTGAATAACTGGAATGCATGGAGGGGACCCAGATCTGGTGGTGAATTTGGCACAAATTATTTTAGATAATTATTAACTTCAGAAAAAATTTTTTAGAAGTATTATAATATAGTAAGCGCCTTTTTGTACATGACTTATATATGTTTACCATAGTCAAGGTTACCTAAATATTATGTAAATATCGGCTACAAACCAACTCTGAAATTATTATATGTATGCAATGAAGGGAAAGTGTGTTTGTGGGTTTTAGAATGATCATAAGAAAATCAAATCCCCCACTTCTTTGGTAGGAAGATAGTAGTTAATATTTGATGATGAAGAATCAGAAATTGTTGTAAAAGTGCATTGCTTGGACATGTGAAATATCAAAACAAACAGCTAAAACAGAGTAAGTTATTATTTCTGGGCAATAGGCAGAGATGGGCAAAGCTGCAAGGGGCTGCTTTGTAAAAAGAAATTTGTAGAACTTCATAGCTTTTAAAATTATATAAAGTTTGATAATAAATATTTAAAAAATGATATTTCTAACTTTATATATTAATATACAGTATAAATGAAATCTATAACAGTAATAGCTAAAAGAGACATTCACATCAGTAAATGCCCACAAACATTTAGTAACTCACGAGTTGTATAAATTTTCAGAGAACAGGAAAGGAGAGAGAGAGAGAGAGAGAGAGAGAGACATCTCATAGCAATATCTGATGTAATCATTCACCACCACCAGACAAGCAAGGACAAGGGGAAATCTATATTCAAGTCCACTTTAAACAGATAAGCAAATCCTGAATAATATTCAGTATTAAGATCAACAAGGTATTAAAAGAAAAGGACACCACAATCACACGGGGTTAACCACAGAAGTATGAGAATGGTTTAAAAAATTTGTCAATGGGCTCATTACACCGAGAGAATAAAGGGAAAACTTTAATTATCTCACTGGACGCCAAAAAAGCATTTGATAAAAGACAATGCTCATTCCTGATAAAAACCACTTAGAAAACAAAGGCAGTAATGAAATGCTCTTATCTTGATAAAAAGTACTTACCGGAACCCTGAAGCAAGCGTCATTCTTACTAGTGAAACATCAGTGATATTTTCTAAAATTAGCTCGGCGAGGACGCCCACTGTATACCACCAGTGAATATTGTGCTGAAGGTTCTTACCAATGTAAAAATGAAAAAAATAACACGAGAAGTATGACATTATGTATATGAGAATATTTTTTCCTATAAAAATGCAAAAGCATAAACTGATGAATTGCTAGAACCAGCCATGAGAGTTCAGCAACCTGGGCTGAATATATCAACCTACGAAAATCAATAGCTTTTCTATAACCAGCAACAGCCAAATAGAAAATGTAACAGGAAAAAAAAAAAAGATTCCATTCATGGCCAAAATAATAATACGAAAGAACTCCAGGCGGTTCCTACCTACTGAGAAAGTGAAAGTTGGCCGGAACAGATGAGGAGCTGCTCGCTGCTGGTCAGGTGGGCCAACACTGGAGCCAGCAGTGCGGAATTCTCGGCGGCTTAGCAAAGCGTCTGTCCATTTCTTCCTCAAATAACAGTTCGGTGTGGGTTTCTGGGACGTGACCTTCCGCGTGGCTGTGCAGGGACTCAGGCCACTTCCATCTTGTGGGCCTGGCATCTTCTGTGGCCTCGGGTCCCCGGCCGGGTCCCTGCACCCTGGAGGAAGACAAGGAAAGGGAGAGGGGGAGGGACAGTGTACACAGCCACCCGGGGCCAGGCCTGGAGGTGGCTCCATCAGTTTTGCCCACTTTAAATCATCCGGAATTTGATCCCACCCAAAGTGGGGGACAATGAGAAATATCACCTGTTGTGTGTCCAGGAAGAAAAATAAAGTGGTTTGGGAAACACTTCCAGATGCCTGCCACCCAGGCTCAGCTCCATAAGGTGTCCCTTCACCCCGAGAATGCACGCACTCCACCTGTATCTCGAGCAGATTCCAGTAGGCTTTATGATGGACACTGATAAGCTTTCTCATGTTTGTATGGGCGATAAATGTATGGAAATCGCCAGTAGGTAACAGTTTTGTAAAGATGCACCATGGGCATGAATGCGGGTGTGGGTTTGCCCTATTCGACATGCCATAAGGTAAGACAATGAACACAACCTGGTATTGGTGCAATGTAGGTGGGTGATGGGAGAGAACAGGCAATCTGAGAACAAATGGACACACCAGGGAATTTGTAACATAAGAAGATTAAATTAATAGACAATAAAAGTGGCATTTCAAGTCAATGAGGACTGAAAATCTATCTAATAAATGATGTTGGGATATTTGACTAGCCACTTGCTAAAAAGAAGCATATATGAGTCATAAGTTAAAGCATATGTAAATAAATTTCAGTTTTATTAAAGATATAAACCTAAAAATATCTATATAATCTGAGTCAGGAGAAAACTTAGTGGTATGAAAGAATTAGAAACCATACGGAGAAAGATTGACAAATTCCCTGTGATAAATGACAAAATACACAAAGTTAATTGACATCTGGCAGAATGACAAAAATATTTCAATAGAAACAGGCATAGGTTTAATATTCAGAATTTACGAACCATTCACACAAATCAGCGAGAAAAAGACAACCCGGTAGATAACAGTCAAAGGATATGGACTGTTGATTCATTAAACGTGAAAAAAAAATGACCAGTAAGCACATAATTATCAAATGCAAGCTAAAGATTTTTTTTTTGTCTCGCATATTAAGGAAACAACAGAAAAAAATTATAATGTGAAATGTTGGAGAATATGCTCTGCTTTCGCATTTTGGTGGAAACACACATTGGCAGAGACTTTGAAAAGGGCAGTTTATCAGTCGGTCAAATACAAAATGCAGAGGCTCTTTGACCCAGTGTTACATTTTAGGAATCTATGTAAAAGAAGAACCAACCCATGTGTGTGGGACATGGACGCACGTATGTCAAAATTTTTTTTTTCTTCAAGGCATTATCTGTAATATCAAAAACATCAAAAAAAATAAATAAATAATCAAGATAGGCCTCCTTCACTGTAAAATCTCTAGTCCATACAGTAATCTTGGTTGGGTGAAAATTATACTGACTTTAGATATGAGCAAAATATATGCAAATCCTATTTCTCAATTTTCACTAGAAGTATGGCCTCAAGAAAATTACTTAAAGCTTTTTAACTCCATTTTTAAAAATTTATTTTCATTTATTAGGTTTTTTGTTTTTTTATTTGGGGGGACAGGGCCTTGCTCTGTTGCCCAGGCTGGAGTACAGTGGTGCAATCATAGCTCACTGCAGCCTCAAACTCCTGGGCACAAGTGATCCTCCTGCCTCAGCCTCCCAAGTAGCTGGGACTATAGGCATGTGCCACCGTGCCCGGCTCTAAGTCTTTTAGTTTCAGTTTAGAGTTTAGAGACCATAGATCTTTGGAATTTGACCACGTTAACAAGTACTTACTGAGCAAATATTATGTGCCCAGTACTGTGCTGGGCAGCATGTACCGGACAGAGGTGGTCCAAAGGGACAGTCTCCTGTCTCCAATTATTCAGAGACTATCAGCGAATTGAGAGCACCCAAAGTAAAGAAATAAAATCCTATAAACATATCTTAAGTACCAATGCCTTGATGGACATGGTGGTAAGTAAGGAAGACGTTGAGATTTGTTTAAAAAATCACAGTGATTCCCAGAAACAGCAATTGGTTTGCCATCAGGTTCTGTGAATTTTCTACAGTGAGAATTAGGGCAAGTTTTTCAATCGTATCAACCTTGTCAAAAAAGGGATAAGATACCTCTACTGACTTCATCCACTTAATAGTTTCAGTGATTCGCAAATAAAGCAGGCAGCTTGACAATATGTCATCTCACGTCACAATCATAGATATATGGGATAAAATATAACAGCGATCCTTTGTATGCAGAGGATCCGTGTGGCATGAAGGGAAATCCGCAAGGGAACAAACTTAGAGACAGCCCAGAAGAAGCACAGTTTGCTAACAGTGAAGCCAGTGTTTCCCTGGGAGTGTTTCCCAACTTAAAAACTAAAATGCTTTTTTTTTAAATTTTTTAACAAACAGATAAGTTTTTGGGTCCATGCAAGGAAGGGAGACGTCAAAGTGCTGCGCCCTCCCCCGCCTCCATAATTACTGGGAATTGAGAAACTGCATATTCAGTAAAAACCCACCAGAAACAAAAACTCTCTTGCCAACAAACATAAAAACAGCAGTCTCAAGCAGGACTCTAGGCAAAAAAAGAAAAAAATGTATTGAATAAAAATGGAACAAAGAACCAGTAACATGTGGTTTAAAGAAATCTGTCTACTATGCACAGAATGGGAGTAGGAGAAGGAGAGGAACGAATGAGGCAGTAAAATATTTAAAGGCATACTTGTCGAACGTCTTTCCAACATGAAAACATGGAAAAGCAATCCACAGCAGCAGGGAGCTCCGCGAGGTTGGGGGAGCGAGCACGGTGCACCCAGGGCCATCAGAGTCCAAGGGCTGAAACCCTCGGACAAAGAGAAAGTGACAAAAGTGCCTTGCAGGGGAGGCTGCTGCGTCACATAAAGCAAAACAATTATAAGAACGAGAGCTGACTTCCTTTTAAAACTGGTAGTAGCCAGGGGAGGGGAGCACACTGGCATCTTTAAAATGCTTGAAGAACAAAAAATACTGCTAACCTAGGATTCTGTATCCAGTGAGATCATTCAAAATAAGGGTTGAAAACTCCGTAAATGCAAACATAGAGACATCTTAGTCCACACTGCCAGAAACATGAAAGAAATGCCAAGTTGAAGAAACATTTTACCAGATGCAAGCTCAGATCAACAGGAAGGCATAAACAATGCCAGAAATGATAAATACTGGGTGAATTTAAAAGACTGTATGTTTTGTTCTCTTGTCTTAAATATATAAAAGACAGTTGGCAGCTTGGAGCAAACATTTTAGGAAATATGTATGGTGGAGTTTATAACATACAGTCAAACGCGTGAAAGTGAAACACAAAGAAAGGGGGAGAAACAGAACTGCACTTTTAAGGTTTTTATATGAAAGAAAATGCAAAATATTAGTTCATGGCAGATGTGTATAAATTAAGAATGCCTGTTGTCATGCCTAAAGAAATCACGAAAACAAAAGGTATGTAGCTAAAAACCAATTAGAAGAGATAAGGTGAAATATAAAGCCACTTTATAAATAAAAAGGAAAGCAGGAATAAAGAATATATAGCATAACTCAGCAGCATGGTGGACTTAAACCCAACTATATTGATAATTACATTAAATGTAAATGGTCTAGAACTTCTCTTTCCACTCTCCAAAGCAGTGATTTCTGTAGTACTTGCCTTCCCACCATAAGAAAACAAATAACAATAAAAATAACAAGAAAACAAAAAAAAAAAGTGCAATACAACTGTTTTACGATAGATATCAGGCAGCTCACGGCTACAGTCGATGAGACGAGAGACAAGATGAGCCTGTGAGTGCTCCGATTCCTGCCTGGAGGCAAACGGTCCAGGGAAGGGGATCCCGACAAAACCCAGGAGTCCTGAGTAGGGGAGACGGAATGGGGTCAGGTGAGGCCAAGGCGGCCAGGATTTGCAGGGCAGAGCATGAACGAGGAGGCAGCTACTTAGAGAAAAAGCTCCAGACATCTGCATAAAAGTGTTCTTGAGACACTGGCTGGGTATCACTTTGCAGGTAAAAGAGAAGGTAGGACTCCACGAGGCCAAAGAAGAAATTCCAGGGGAAGAAATAGGCAGGCCAAGGAGATAAATGTTGTAAGAATTTTAAAAGGAAGGAAGAAAAATCTCTTTATTCACAGAAAATATTATGAGTTACATAGGTAGCCTAAGTAATCTACAGACACATTAGTAAAATTAATGAGAAAGTATAAGATGTAAGAGCAATGGCAAGATACCAATTACCTTTTTGTATACTGAAAAGAACAACAAAAATACCTATTAGAAAAACAACAAGACCTACATAGCTTTTGTAGGGATAAATTTATCGAAAGAAGTTCAAGACTTTTTAAAAAAAAATACATAAATCTTCGTCATAAGAGCTAGATAAAAGGAGTGATAATATTAATGTGGGCATAGACAGGTTCCATATTATAAATATCTCTTTTCCCAGACTGCTCCAGAAAGTTAAAGGAAGCCCATTCAAAATCATGTTGGGGTCTTCATAGAATATGTCAAATTAATTTTAACTTTATTTGGAACAGCAAAGGGTGCAGCACATCCGGGAGAGTTTTGCTGCAACAGACAGGGGGATTTATCATGAAGGTGGCCTGGGCAAGACCAGGTGCTGGCCCGGGACAGAGGCGGCTGCGAGGGCCCCAGAAACACGTCTCATACGTGGAAACTTAGCAAGTGACAGAGACAGAACGTCTCACGTTTGAAAAAAAATATTTTTTTAAAAAATCTGTATTTTATGGTGAATAATGCATTTTTACCTTAGTCTCAAACTGCACAAATCATGAAGGAAAATAAGAATACATTGAATGGCATTAAAATTAAAATCTTTTTTTTTTTTTTTTTAAAAAAAGACACTATAAACAAAGTTAAAACCCAGGCTATGCCCTGGAAGAATATATTTACAACGTGTGTAATTGGCAAAGGATTAGAACCAGACTACACATCCGTGAGGAAAATAAACACAGCAGAAAAACGGTCAGAGGATATGAAAAAGTAGTTCAGAGAAAAGAAACCCAAACTTTGAATGAGAATATGGAGATACATGCGAACTCCTGCCTCGGGGGACAGATGCCGCTGTCTCAGGGCACTGCAGGCAGACGGAAGGGCACGCACTCTCCGCGCTGCGTGGGTGTGAAGAGGGACAGGTGTGTGCAGAAAGACTGTGAGTTTGTACAACTACTTTGCTGCTAAATTATCATTAACTGGTAAATCTGAGACGCGTACGGCCCACGAGCAGCAATTTCACTCATACTCTCAGCCTTTGGACAAGTGACAAGGACCCCGTATGGGGTTGGTCACTGCAGTTCAAATCAGTCCGATACAAGAAAACATCAGAAACAGCAGAAATCCATCAAGAGGAAAATGGGTAAATAAATTGTAATCTATTCACACAGTAAAATGCTATATGGAGAAAACAGATGAGCTAGGATTTGGGTAACAAGGTATATAATTCTCATGAACGTAATGCTGGGAAAATGAGCTGGTTGCAGGAAGATTCATACATTTTAATTTCACGTGGACAGCTTTATAAACAGAGAAATAAAACACAAAGCTCAGGAATGCTCACGGACATGGCGAAGGTAGATGGAGTGCGTGGAATCAAATAAGCAGCCAATTCGGGATCGGGCACCTCCAGGAGGAGGCAGGGAAGGGCGGGACAGGGAACAGGGGCTGCACCGGTATCTGAGATTTTTTGGCTGAAGGTGGCTAATCTTAATTCCTATTTTTCATATCTTCACTTATTTTTCGTGTGACCCACCTGACGCTGTCCCACGTGCCCACCGTGTTGCTGCCGCTGCACTGCCCTCCTGTCCGTGCCCCCACCCCAGGGCCTCTGCCTCAGCTGTTCCTGCCGTCCCTTCGTCCTTATCTCAGCCCCCTGCCCCATCTCGGCGGCGTCCTGCCCTCAGCACGCTGGCGCAGCATCCTGCTTTAATTCTCTGCTCCTCATTAGCCGGGAGTTTCCCCGTATTGCCTTTGTGTCCGCCTGGCCTCAGTCTGCATTTGTCTCGTCTCTAGGAGATAAGCCCTGCAAAAAGGCACAGCCGCCTGGTGTTGAGCAGGGCCTCGGGGTACAGAGCGGCGCCCCGAGCACAGGAGACGTTCCCAGCAGGCTTCATGGGACGAATGAGTGAATGAGTTAGCGAGGGAAATGATGTGAGAACGGTAATCATACCGTGGACGCCCCAATAAGTTCCCATCAGTGTTTTTATTAGAAAGAGGGGCAGAGACAAAAGTGCAGAGCTAGAGGACTCCCAAGAATGAGGGGTCACCCTCAGGCCCAGGGGAGGGGAGAGGAAGGAAAGGCTCCTTGTAGCAGATGCGTCTGCGTGGAGCCGGGTGCATTTGAGGGGCACAGGAGGGCACAGGAGGGGCGCGCTAAGTGACAGCGCAGGGGTGCATGCTGTGCCCACAAGTGCAAAGCCATCCAGCCCTCTGGGTGGGGACGTCGGATGCCAGAGAGGTGCTCAGAGTCCCCCTGGCTTAGGGCCTGCGCTGGGTGAACAGGTGCTGGGTAAAGAGAAGAGTTTGTCTCTCAGCTGGTGTTTGGGGGGTTCATGCATGATGCCAACCGCACGTATTTACCACGCGTGTGACGTGTGACAGCCCACACTTAGCACTTCACGTGCAGTGACTCATTTCATCCTCCAGACAACCAGGGGAGGTAGGTGATATCATCACCCCTGATTCTCAGGTGATAAAACCGAGGCTCAGGAAGGTTAATCCAGGTGCCAAGGTCACCCAGGTGGTTGGAAATGGAAGCTGACCTCTGCCCCCTTCGCCTGTGACCCCAGAGACCGTGGCCAGGCCTGGTGCTGCCGCGGGGTGGAGGAGGTTCGGGCAGGGTCACACTGGAACCGGGTTGAGGGCCAGCCCTCAGACATGCGCAGAACCCTCGGACAGTCGCCGGGGGCAGGACGTGGACCGGCCTGTGAGCCGCCTGGCAGCCGGAGCAGCATTGCTGTGTAAAAGTCTTCAGGAGCCGGCTGAGCCTGCCCGCTGCGGCCGGGCCCTCGCACAGAGAGCGCCGGCAACTGGCTATTTTCCCAGCGGTGCGCCACGTGCCAGCCCTAACAGTAATGTCTATATTGTAACCCACATATATTTTTCTTATAATTTCCCACCTTGTGATTGTTACATTCCCTTCCCCGCCCGCTGTAGGTGTGGCATGCTTGGGAGTGTATATATATATGCTCAGAAAAAGTTGATTTGACAAGCAGGGCCTCCGGAAATGTGAGCAACACACGGTGACACAGGTGTAGCCTGGGACCAAAAGGAGCTCAAAACAAGCTTCCTTCCGCAGAGATCTTAGAGACAGCACAGCTTCCCTGCAAGGACGAGTCCCAGAGTCCTCGGTTCCCACCGGTGCCCCCCCCCCCCCCGCCCCACGAGCAGCCTGAGCTCTCGCAGCGCAAACGGGGAGGGGCCGCGTGGCCCGGGGTCTGTGACCCTTCCCTGTGTCCTTGGTGTCTAATGCCATCTGGCTTCTCGGACATTTGCTTTTATTCACAGCCCCTGCAGAATCTGAGTTGAATCAGATATTTTGATATCCTGTGCTAAACCCTCGGGAATCCTGAGTATGTGCGCAGCCGGGCGGAAGGATACAGCCCGCTCACGTCACAGCCAGGGGCAGGCCCGGCCCGGAGGCAGCGCTGGGAGGGCCCAGGTCGCTGGGACTGAAAAGAACAGAGGACCTTACGCAGATGCGCGGCCCCTCCCTCAGCACGTGCCCTTTCCAGGTGCCGTCACACACCGGGCACTGGCATGGGGGCGGGCACAACAGAAAACAAGGCAAACCCTCTGCTGTCGCGAGCTCATATTCCTATTGGAGAAAACAGGCACCAGTTCGAAACGTTTTCAGGGGACAAAGTCTTAACACCACACGTAAAGAGCGGGACGAGGGCAGGGAGCGGAGGCTGTAGGTAAGAAGCCCCCCTGGAACGGTTACCTTGAGCAGGCACCTGCGGGACGCGAGGGAGGGCGTTGCAAGGCCCCAGGCTGGGGGACAGTGCGAGCAGAGGGTGGCACTTCACGCCGGGGCCTCGGGAGCGGGCGGAGACGGGCAGGAGGCTGCGCAGGCCGGTGCGGTCGTGCGGCGGGGAGCGGTGGCGCGAGGCGGAGCGGAGGGAGTGCGGGGAGCAGGACGCGCGCAGGTGGACCTTTGGTGGCTACTGCAGAAGCCGGGCTGCAGCTGAAGAGCATTCAGATTATTTATCACGGATTTAGAGATAATTAGAAGCTTAGCCTCTTCTACCTTCTCAGCTCTGCTCAGATTGGTGATCTGTGGGCAAAGAAAAAATGTTGTTATTTGGACTCACTACATTTGGGGTGCCGTTCTATGCAGCCATAGTAACCGGAATGAATTTTGGCACCAGAAGCGGGGTGCTGTCACAACATAAACCTAAAAATATGGCCGTTGCTTTGGTGCCGGGCTGTGGGCAGCAGTTGGACGGCCTTGAATACGCTGTGGGGCTCGGAGGGCAGGGGACACGCCGTGGACAGCAGAGCTCCGGGCACGAAGCCGGGGAAAGTCTCAGGATTATCCCCAAGAAGGACGTGAATCTCTGGGGGCCACGGGCAGGCACCAGCTCAGGTGGTGGTGACGGGGGTGACCCTGCCTCCCAGTTCGCGTCCTGGAGTGAGGCCCGCCCACACGCAGTCAGGGCCGATGACCAGCTCATGAGTCGTTTCAGCTTCCTCTGGGACCTCTGGGCTTGTGAGCTGTCAGGGAAGTTAGCCTGGGTGCCATGGAGACCCTCAGGGAGCCCGTCGGGAGCTCCACAGGAGAGGAGTTGAGGCCCAGCCAGCACCCAATGCCGCCCCTGTGGGCGCACCCTTGGAAGTGGATCCCGCAGCCCGGCCAGCGTCTGGCTGCAAGCACGGGAGAGACCGCACATTTCTAGCTCACAGAGTCTGTGTGCACAGTAAATGTCCAGGGCATGCCACGAGCTGTGGGGGTGACGCATCGTGCAACGTTAGGAAGCTGCAGCAGACACTTGGCGCAGTGGCTGGTCACCACCAACACTGAGACCGTCGGTGGTGACTGCTGCCTCTGTCAAATAGGGCCGCGCCATCTCCTGACCGATGTCCTAGGTTATCTGAGGAAGTTGCTCCTCTCCAGGCTCGATCTGCACCCACGTGCCCCTGAGGACGCTGTGCCCCTCAGGTGGTGACTGGGTCCATCAGCCCCTCTCTGATCGATTGAACCTGGGTCCTAGCGGGAAGGCACGGGAAGCAGACGGCCCCTGCACCGTTGCAGGACACGGCGGGGCACCTCGGCCAGAGTGCTGCGACCTTGGGTGTCCTTCAGAAGCTCCTGCCTCCGAGCCGGCTCTGCAGCTGCCCCTCCTCCCGAAGCTTATAATGGAATTCCCTCTCTGGGAATGTCTTTGTTCTCTGAGCATTGCTTTGTTTCCTGCAGCCTAAAAGAGCCTGTGTCAAACCACAAGGGTCTGGTCTGAGGAAGGGTTAAGGACATCTTATTTAGGCTTAAAGAGCCCAATCAGGCTTGCGCCTGAATGGAATGATTTGTGCAGTTTCCCAGGAAGACAAGAAGCTGCTTCTCTGCTCTGCCTGCTCAGGAGGCCGGGATTTCCATACATAAGTAGATAAACACAACGTGCTGAAGGCAGACAGGGGAAGCAAGAAAGAACACACTATTCATTAACTTCCCCGCTCCCTAATAGGATCACAATGGGCCGAGCAGCATTTCTGCTTGAGTACCCCGGCACAAAGCCAGGCTGGGCCGCAGCCACCTGCTAATTCCAGATTAGGCTCCGGGCTGCGCTGGTGCGGCTGTCTGCTCCCGCAGGTAGAAGCTATTCAGGAAGGGGCCCCGCCGTGTGCCCGCGATCACGCTGCCCTGCTTGCGCGGGGCCGGGCCGCTCTGGGAAAGGGGCGGCTTCTCTGCACTTGACCCTTTCATCATGAAGCTCGCAGGTCCCTGGGTGGGGGCCATGGAGCCGGGAGCCAGCACAGATATCTGAGTTACCCAGCGCCGCAGGCGGCCGGCATCCTATGGCGCGTAGGAGCACACCGGCCTCACAGGAATGGACCGATGGATGCAGGTTTGCACAAGGACCTTGAGCGAGCACGTATGTAACGTTGAGAATGTAGCATCTGAACCGGCAGCGTGTGCCCAGGGTAGCACAGAGCTGCCGAGGAGCAGAGGCAGTGCAGGCCGCAGCCTGGAGGCCCGCGGTCCCTTCTGCCGTCACACAGCCTTTGTGTCTCGCTGAAGGCGCTGGAAATCGGTCTGAGGCCACCGAGGGGACCCGGCCCACGTGCTGTAGCGTGGCTCAGACTGAGCAGCGCCGGGGAGCCCTGCAGCGCTCTGAGTTAGCGACTCCTCCGTGCACCCAGGTGGATGCCATGACCCTGGGGACAGGGAGGTGGTGCGCACAGTCCAGGGCCCAGCCCCACCCGTGAATTCCCTTCTACCCATGCTTATTGCTGCCTGGATGCAGAACGCGACGACACAGTGAAGCTCGCCCGGGGCTCTCCTGCCCCAACACACACCCCTCAGTGCCCTGCCAGTCACCCCGAGAGGTTTGGATCCTGCCCCACGTGGCTTCCCATCCTCAGCGTGGACCACATGTCCCCAGTCCTCAGCCTTCTGCAAAGCCATCTCTGGACTGACTGCCCAGGACTGCACCTGCGACCCTTCAGCATCCTCATCTGTGAGCCCCATGTCCCTTGACTCCCCCCTGATGCTCACATGTGCCCAGGGCCAGGGGCACAGTCAATACCTGTGGGTGGCAGGAGCCAGCGGTCCCCGGATGCTAACTGCAGGCCAGGCCCTTTCAGCATGTTAAGTAAAGGAAAATCTTAAGCCCCCCAGCAACTGAATGGACCCCCTATTGGCAAGGGGAACCCCCCCAACCACCCAAAATAACCTTAGAGCTGAGTTGCCAGCCATGAGGGGGAGGGAGGGCAGGCACGCCTAGTTATGCCCTGTCCCTTTTGGACTCACTCTCTGTAACAATAATGTAGAAAATCATTAACAGGCCAAGGCCGTGCGAGACAGGGTTAAACCACACCTGCAGATCATCGATTCGCTTAACAGATCACTCGAGTCTCAGTGGGTGGTTGGTGGCTTGTCTCTGATTAAGGGACTCCCTTATCCTAATGTAAAACATTTCAAGCCTTTAGACAAAGCTTCATTTCTATAACCAGTTACAAAGCAAAGAATCTTTAAACCCACCTACACCCTGCAATCCCCTGCTTGGAGATGTCCTGCTTTTTCGGGCCAAAGCAATGTCCACCTTCCATGTATTGATTTATGACTTTACGTGTAATTCTTGTCTTCCCAGAATGTACGAAACCAAACTGTAACCCAGGCAGGGCAGGGCCACTTGCTCAAGGCTTCTTGGGTGTGGCTCTACGGGCCCGGTCTCACATACTGGGCTCAGAGTAAACCTCTTTAAATTACTTTTCCGAGTTTGGGTTCTTTTCCATTGACAAGCAGTAGACAATCAACGGGGTTCTCGCTGCAGCCCGAGGAGGTAGATGCTCTCATGATCCTCACTCATACGTGAGGAGACTGAGGCGCAAAGGGGTTTGATGGTTCACTCTAAGTCACAGGGCTCAGAAGCGATGGAGCCCGGATTCGACCCAAGGCCCAGGGCCCTGGGCACTCTGTGATCTCTCCTGGGTGCCGTGGCCAGGTCCGGGGCCGGGAGGGCTGGCTCCGCGGCAGGAGGGAGCTGCAGGCTCCGTGCTGGTCTGGGCAGAGACGGAGGCCACGCAGGCACAGGGCATCAGTGGAGAAGGCAGTCGGGACTGACCGGCAGGCAGCAGAGGAGTTAGGACCCACAGGAGTTAGTGACCAGCTGCCCGGGCAGCCGTGGTGATTGCCCTGGGCACAGCAGGTGACCTTCCGCACCACTCAGATGACAGCCGGTGATGAGAGGGACGGCGTCTGTCAGAGGCTGGGCCACCACCTGCGTTCCCAATGCCCTGATCACACCATCTGCGGTCAAACGGTCAACTCAGCATTTGCTTTTGAAAACACTGTGACACCAAAATTGTACAAATGACAGGGCCAGGGAGGGTGGTCCTTGTGTTTCTGTCATGTGGACACAAAAGGTGGGAAACACAGAAGATGTGGTGGCATGGGAGGGACTCGCGGTTTAGAGCAACGGGGAGAAGCCAGAGTGGCTGGCACGGGGGGAGCAGGGACGGGTGGGCGGGGCCGAGGTGGGGACATGGCGCCCGGGGCTTGTCACAGGGAGACCAGCCGAGTGCTGTGGAAACAGGTGGGATCCGTCCCCCGTGTGCATCCAGGTGGCTCCTCACCTTCCCAACCACGTGGTCCCCACCGAGGCCGGGCGGTGACTGTCACCTCCATCCTGGATGAAGACTCCTGCGGTTGCCTCATCTGCTTTTGCAAAAAATAAGAACCCACTGGTCCTGCTCGCACGCCACTGTTTCCCCAGGACGGTCTGGTTCTCAGCAGAACATCCCCGTCTGCCCTTTCAAGGGGGCTCCCCAGCACCCAGAGCTGTGGGCTTGATGTCCCTGAGGAGCCGAGGAGCCCTCTGGCCCCTCTCTGTCTGCCTTGCCCTTGGGGCCTGTGACGCTCTGCTAAAATGCTTCAGAGCTCAGGGAGGAGGCCGGTTCCCTCCCCAGCCCCGCCAGTAGCTGTGGTTCAGAAGCACAGATGCATCCGTGGGTGCACGAACCAACGTCCACCGCACCCTGCCCAAAGCACAGCGTCAGGGACACAGTAGGGGCTAAAGAGATATGATTAAGGGAAAAATATAATTTACAGGTTCTCAAAATGGTTTGAAGTTCAGAAAGAAAGAGAGGGGAAAAATAAAAGCCGCAGCAGCACTAATTTTACCAGCCCTTCTATGGTCTGAATTTTTAAAACTTGCATTTCAAAGGGACTTGGAACTTCTTCAGAGTTGGTTGAGCTGCTACTTTGCAAACTCCACTTGATTCCTGAGCTTATGATGAATTTTATGAATTTGGCATTTTTACACCAGGGCTCTTTGAAGTTGTACCTTTAAAAAGCAAAAACAGAACCAAAGTGACACTTACTTTTTTTTTTTTTTTTAATAGAACAGTGTATGCAGCTGCAACCAAGTTCACATTCAACAGCTCTTGCAGGGTTGAAACATGAACTTGCCAGTGAAAAGCTTGTGCAGATTCCTGTTGCGGAGCATCCTGCCCTCATTCAGGTGAGCAAATCCCAGCCCTACCAGGTGGTGGGCAGCGTTTTGATAAGGCGTTGCTGAGCTCAAAAAGCAAGATGCTAGAAGGTGCGTTTAAAGAAATTTACTTTTGCAAAACCATGACAACCTATAAAGCTTGCATATTTATGTAGGGCTTTTATATGCGTGTGTGTATTTACATACACATGCACTGTGCATCTGTGCGTGTACACACAAACAGACGTATGGCGTGTGTGCACGCCGTGTGCGTGTGGAGATACACAGGTGCACACACACACACACACACACACACACGAGTAGAAATAAGAAGTGGGCAGAATGCTAGCGTGTATTTCCTGGTAGTGGAGTTGAGAGGGTGGTGAGGTTGTGGAGGGAAGAGTGTGTGTGCTGGGGGGAGGCAACAAAGAAAACAAAATAAAAATATGCATTAGGAAAAACAAACAGTGTGCTTCTATGCATTGCTGGAAAGCTTGCATATGAGTATATAAGCATGTAGACAATAAGTCAAATTTTTTAAAAATGAGGGCTGGGCAATGCTCATTGGATGAAATGAAATGAAATAATGTCTAAGAAAGTGCTTCCTCGTGGTAAAGTGACATTCTGAGTGAAATGATTACCACTGTTGTCAAAATAGCTGTCACTATCACCAGCGGCGCTGCTCAGGCGGAGCGTGGGCTACTCTGGCCTCTGGCCAACCCCAGACACGTGTCCACACTGCTGTCCCTGCTCTGACTGCACGTGGATCGGGCTGCCTGGTCAAGCCAGGCCTCGGGGCCGGAGTCAGCAGAGTGTGTTCTACCTAAACGGCCCAGCACTCACTGGGCAGGCCCTGCCCCGGGGGTGCCCCAGCCCCATTCACTCAGCCCCTCGCAGTCCAGTCCACTTTCTCCCTCTCCCCCGAAGCCTCCTCTAGGGTGATCCAGGGGTGACCCTAGCTGTGGCCTGAGGTCTCCTCTCAGAGGAAAGTGTCCTCTTACCTGTAGGGCCGTCAGCAGGCCGTGGGCGGGGTGAGCTGGGACAGGCAGGGGTGACTTCCTGTCTCGCTCTGAGCTCCCAGCTCACTGATCAGCCCAGCGTGCCCACGACCCGGAACTGGATATGGGTCTGGGCTTCCTAGCCCGGCATCGGGTTTGCTGTCGTTCTCAGCGTGTGCAAAGCTGGGGCGGCCACTGCAAATCCGTGCTCCGGTAGCCGTGCGGCATGCCATGGAGGTTAGGGGAGGCCATCCTGCCTGGGGAGTTCAGAGGACCTCAGCAAGGAAGACAGGTGACAAAATTAGCTATGCTTTCCCCAAGGCCAGGAATAAAGAAGTCCCAAGGGAGTTGGAGAAAGCATTTGCAGATGACAATGGAAAGGTAGATTGAGAAGGACGTTAAAGGCCAGAACTAAGATCAGAATCATGTTTGGGGGCAACAGGAACCGCCAAATGTTTCACAGCAGCGAGGATCAAAGAGCTGTCCCTTCAGTGGCATTGTGAAGAGGGCTCGGAGGATCAAAGCTACGGAAGACGATGAAACACCGAGATATTCACGTGGACCCCAGTGTTCTTGTCCCTATGGTAACAGGATTTCTCCCAGAAACTTCTATCCTGGAGCTTTCTCTGAGATTCCAGGTTATCCTATTGTCACTGTCAATGGGCAGAACGTTGCAAGCTCGATTAGGCAAAAGCCAGACCCTCACTCTGCCTCAGGGAGGTGGGTTCTATGCCACCACCGCACGCCCACCCCATTTCCACTGCATCTCTTTGAAAATGAGTCTCAAAAGTGGGTTTCCCTGAGCTTCTCAGTGAAGAATTACTAAGTCGCAAGGCCAACAGACTCTAGGTTTGCTTCCTTTGATTGCCTGGGCGGAGCGGGGCCAGGGTGGGGCTCAGAGCATGGTATAAACCCAACACTGAGGAGGGGCTTCTGGCTGTGCGTGGATGGGGGAACAGGGGCCACATTAACCTTCCCACACAGGAGAAGAAAACCCCACACTGGGTAAAACAATGGTTTTCAAGGCATCAAGCATCGGGCAGCGTAGGACAGTGATGCGGAGGCAGAGAACCAACAAGGGAGGCCTGTGATCACCAAAGCCACTTACCCAGAGTGTTCAGGCTGAGCACAGCCCGGCCAGCACCCGGAACCAAAGAGACGGGCCGGTTGTACGGAGGGCCCAGGCCGGAGGGCGCAGAGAACTATGGAGGGAAGGGAAGAGGCTCCCCCTCCAGACGGGGACTGTGTGCAGGTCGGCACACGCGTGTGGGGAGACTTTGCAAAACTGGGGGAATAAACTCTCAGTGAGAACAACCACAGAAGTTCCCACGGGCTGAGACAGTTGCCACCAGGCAGAGCAGAACACGGCGTGACGTATGGACCGTTCAGTACAGAATCCAGAAGCGTTTAACTTACCAGCAGAAGAAACATCAATCAATAAAAACAGACCAGAACTGACAAAGATGGTAGAATTCGTGAGCACGAATATTAAAGCAGTCATTATAACTGTGGTCCGTGTGTCCAGGGAGCCAGAGGAAAGACAGCACATCACGTAGAGACAGAGAAGATAGTGAAACACGCCAAATCCAACCTACAGGGATAAAAACTTGACTGTCTGACATGCAAGTATTCCACGGAGGATTAACTGCAGAGCAGACCACACGGGAGAAACGGTTAGGACGTTTGAAGACAGAGCCACAGAAACGCTCTAAAATAAAGCAAAGCGCCGGCAAGCTGAGGCACACCTACAGGAAACCTGACCCGTGTTCGGTTGGAGTGTCCCATGGGGAGAAAACAGAGGAGCGACAGAAAAAATATTTAAAGAAATGACAGCTGGAAAAAATGTAAATTTGATGAAAACCATAAACGCACAGATCCAAGAATCTCAAAGAACCCTAAGTGCAAGAAACGTGAAGGAAATTACACGGGTGGCATGGAAATCAAATCGATGCAAGGCAGAGATTAGGATAAAAAGTACCTATAGAAGGGGACTTAAAAGTAGCTGTATAAGGGGACTTTGCTCTGGAAACGTGGACTAGATATAATTTTCCCTATTCCTCTGCCACGTACCCCTAAGATCCTGTGCATTACAGGTGAAGCAGCATAATGTGATTCTTATGCCATGGCGTATTACACAGCCATAAAAAGGATGAGTTAATGCCTTTGCAGCAATTTGGGAGGAACTGGAGACCATTATCCTAAGTGAAGTATCTTAAGAATAGAAAAACAAACACTACATGTGCTCTCTAATAAATTGGAACTAACCAATGAGCGCACATGTGCACAGAGGGAAGTAACAGTCACAGGAAATCAAGCAGGTGGCGGGGGGCAGAGGGGAGGGGCAAAACTCCACCTAACGGGTACAGTGAACACTATTCGGGTGATGGGCACATTTACAGCCCTGACTCAAGCCATATGTCAAAAACATTTGTACCCCCTTAATATGGGGGTACACACATATGTGTTTTCCAAAATAAATAAATAGATAAAAGGTGAAGAGAATAAAGACTGGCGGGGACCTCAGGATGCACAGAACAACTGCACAGTGAGCTCGAGGTTTGCTTGTTGCCTCATGGACCCCAGACCGAGCACCTGAGAAGCCAGCAGCCCAAAGCACCAACAGGCAGGGACAGAACTGTCTGCGAGAGCCACTCTCCTTAAGCAAATCGCCGGGAAGAGGCGCCCGGCAATGCAGAAAACCTTCGGACAGCAGCTGCCCTGCTCCAGCAGACACTGGGGAGAGCTGGTCCCAGCGCACTCCTGCTGGCGAGGCGGGAGTGGAGGGCTGAGACCGCCGCTCCTGCTGGCAGTGATAAGTACTTGTAGGTGTCCACTTGACTGGATTAAGAAATACCGAGAGAGCTGGTGAAGCATTATTTCTGGACGTGTCTGTCTTTGAAAGTGTTTCTAGAAGAGATTAGCATCTGAATCAGTGGCCTGAGTGAGGCGGACCCAGCGTGGGCAAGCACCGTGCAACTGGCGGAGGGCCTGGACAGAACAAAGAGGCTCTCTCTCTTCCGGAGCTGCGACGCCCGTCTTCTCCTGTCCTTGGCCGTGAGAACTCCAGGCTCTCCAGCTTTTGAACACCAGGACTTGCACCACAGGCCTGCAGGTTCTTGGGTCTTTAGCCTTGGAGTAAGAATTACACGGTTGGCTTTACTGGTTCCGAGGCCCTTGGACTTGGACCAAGCCACACTACTGGCATCCTAGGGTCTCCAGCTTGCAGATGGCCTGTCATGGGGCTTCTCAGACACCATAATCATGTGAGCCAATTCTGCCAGTAAATCCCGTCTCGTATGTACCTATCTCTGTCAATCAATCTATATCTATTAATCTATCAATCTCTCTATCCTATTGATCTCTCTCTCTGGAGAACCATAACACAGCAGATGATAACAAGATTCCCTAATATCTCCCTCTACCCCCACTGGCAGAAGGTGTCAGGGAAGGCTGAGTAGGGAAACCTCTGCCGCCCCACTCACTAGTGTCAGGGAGAACCTCACCCACCCAGCAGTAATGAGAACTCCCTCCCAAAGGGGTAGTATCAGGGAAGGCCTAGTCTAGAGTGAGGACTTTCACCCCCACTTGGTGGAATTGAGGGCACTGTCCACACCTTCCACTACTAACTAGGGTGGTATGAGCAGAGTCTAAGCAGGAGCCTGAACCCCCACCCCAACCAGCAGTAGTGAGGAGCCCTCCAGCTGGGCTTCGGTGGAGGGCAAGTGGGGATCCTGGACTCCCCCCAGTGATGAGGCAGTGCCCACCCTCCCCCGCCTGAGACATTTTAGAGAAAGCCTACTAAAACATGAGATTTAAATGAGATTCAGAATCCCATAACATAATATCCAAAATGTCCAGTTTTCAACAGAATATCACTCCTTAAACCAAGGCCCATTAAGATCTCAACTTGAATGAGACAAAAATCATTGACAGCTGCCAACATTAAGATATCACAGATGGTAGAGTTATCTGAAAAGAATTTTAAAGAAGCCATCCTAAAAATGTTTCAAAGAGCAATTTAGAACATCTGAGACACAAATGAAAAAATATATAAAGTCTCTGCAAAGAAACAGAAAAGCTCAGGACTGAAAATTTTAGGACAGAAAATGGAAATTTTAAAACTGAAAGTAAAATAATTGAAATACAAATCCTTAATAGGTTCAACAGCAGAATAAAAGGATGGGAAAGAATCTGTGACTTGGCATCAAACAATAGAAATTACCCAATCGGAACAACAGAGAAAATAGACTTAAAAAAAAAAATAAAGAACAGAGCCTTAGGGACATAGGGACTATAACATAGGATTTAACGTTTGTGTCATTGGTAGCCTGGAAGGAGCAAAGAAAGAGGTTGAGGCTGAAAGTATTCAAAGAAACAATGGCTGGAAATTTCCCATATTTGGTAAAACACACAAACATTCAGATTTAATAAGCTGAGCAAAGCACAGCAAGGTAGATCCATAGAACTCTACACCAACACACATCAGAGTCAAACTTCTGAAAATCAAAGACAAAGAAAAGAACTTTGAAAAGCAGACAAAGAAATAAAAGTAAATTACCTATGTGGGAAAATAATTCTAATGACAGAAAACTTCGCATCAGAAACCATGGTGGCCAGAAGGAATTCACATTACAGTTTGCAAGTGCAGAAAGAAAAGGGCTGTCAGCACGAAATTCTATGTCCAGGGAACATATCCTTCAGGGATAAAGGGGGTATCAAGGAATTCCCAAATGAAAGAAGCTTAAGAGCATTTGTCGCTTGTAGGCCCATCCTACAAGCATGGCTACAGGAAAGTCTCCAAACACAAAGGGAAGGAATCACGGAACATCAGGAAAAAAGGAAGAACAAAAGAAAGAGTAAATATATGGGAAAGTGCAACAGATTTGCCTTTTCCTCTTGAGTTTACTAAATTATGATTGATGGTTGAAGCAAAAATCATAATGCTATATAATGTGGTTCTCAATGCATGTACAGGAAATAACTAAGACAATTATATTAAAAATAAGGATGAGTAAAGGAAAATATGGTTTAGAATTCTTAACAAAATTCAATGATATATATAAGAATTATATATCATGACAAAATGGAATTTATTCCAGGGATTAAGATTGGGTCAATATTTTAACATCAATAAATGCAACACACCTATTAACAGACTAAAGGAAAAAAAATCACAACCATATCAACTGATGCAGAAAAAGCATTTAACAAAATGCAATACTCATTCATAATGAAAACTCCCAGAAATCTAGGACTGGAAGGGAGCTTCCTCTATAAAAAACAAACAGAAAAAACCCCTCTACAGATAACACTATATTTAATGGTGAAAGTCAAAATGTTTTTCTGCTAAGAATGGGAACAAGGCCAGGATACTCTCTTTCATCACTCCTATTCAACATAGTGTGGAAGTGCTAGCCAGTGCAAAATGAGGCAATAAAATGTTGGAGAAAATATATAAATGGTTGCTATTTGCAGATGACGTGGTTGCTTACATAGAAACTCCATAGGAATATACAAAAATATAAATCTCCTACATTTAATAATTGAGGTTATCAATGTCACAGAATACAAGGTCAACATGAAAAGATCAGTTGTATTTCTATACACTAGCAATACGCATGTGAAAACTAAAGGTTTAAAAAGGACAATGTCATTTATAATTATTCCCAAATGAAATATTGAGGTATAAATGTAATAAAACATGTATGGGACTTGTACACTGAAATCTATAAAATACTGATGAAGAAAATCAAAGAAAATTTAAATACGTAGGAAGACATACTATGTTCATGGATTGAAGAGTCAACTTTGTGAAGAAGTCAACTTTCCCTTCAATTGATATAGTGGCTCAATCCAATTTCTGTCAAAATCTCAGCAAGACATTTTTGTGTGTGTATGTATATATATATATATATATATGTGCGTGTGTGTGTATATATATATATATATATAAGTTTACTCTAAAATTTATATGGAGAGGCAAAGGAACTAGAAAATAGGATAATTTTGGAAAAGAAGAATAAAAATGGTGAATCTCTTTACCTGATTTCAAGACTTATATAGCTACTGCGATTGAGACTGTGTGGTATTGGCAGGAGGAAAGAAACATTAATGAAGAGAAGAGAGAACCTAGGAACAGCTCCATACAAGTGTAGCTAATTAGTACCTGGCAAAGGTTAAATGGTGCTGGAAAAATTGAACATTCATATGTGAAAGAAAAAACTCACAACCTAAACCTCACAGCTTGTATAAAATTTAATTCAGAATGGACCACAGATTTAAATGTAAAATATAGAACTGTAAAACTTTTAGAAGATTACATGGGATAAAAACTTTGTGACCTAGGGCTTAGTAAAGAGTTCTTAGAAATGAGTCATGAGCAAACACATGACTCAAAAAGAAGAAAAAAATGTCAAATTGGTTTTCATCAACATTGAAAACTTTGGCTCTGCAAAAGACCCTGTCTTACCTGAATTCACAGCACTGGTCCTTACACACGGTAGGTTCCCTCCAGAAAGACTTTCTACTTTGGTAGATTACAAATTTATTACTTACAAGAAATTGGATTTGGAGCAATTATTCTATTTCTAATTATTTCTAATTGCAAGTCCCTATTTGGAAATTAATTTATAGTTTTAGTGTTTGCACTTGGCTCCAAATTTAACCCACACTGGTTGAAACAAGTCAGAAGCAAGGACAAGCTAGAAGGAGGGAGTGTGTGTGCCTGTGTGAGGGGGTTGAGAGATACGTGTGGGTGTGGGTATGTAGTATCCACACATGCGTGTATATATGTATGCATGTATTGTGTTCAAATGTATACAGGCTGTGTGTGCACATGTGTGTGTATGTGTGGGTTTATGTGTGCTGTGTATGGTGCTGTGTGCATGTATGTATACATGTGCATGTGTGTGTGCTTATTTATGTGTGTTGTGTATGGTGCTGTGTGCATTGTGTGTGTGTGTGTATATGTTGTGTGTAGGCATGCACATGTGTGCAGGGAGGTAGCATTCGTGTGCTTCTGCCCAACAGTCCTGGTGCAGGTTGCTAAGAAATTTCATCTTGGGAAATTTTCGGGGAAGCTATTATATATTCCAGAATTTATGCCCCTACATAGATAAAAATGCCGAGGGTGTCAGAGCCGGCACTTCCGCCTTGTGGGCCTGGGGAGAGCTACTCGGAACTTTCCTTCTCCACAGTCTAGAAGGACGATTCTGCTCCCAACGTCTCTGCTGACAGCCCAGCACAGACTACAGGGTGTCACCCTCAAAGCTCCCCCGGGGCTCTCTGTCCACCAGCCCAGACACTGTGGCTCTCAAAAACTTTAAATAAGTAGTAGATGAATTGATTTGATTATCAGACTGATTTTATTCTCTGTGCTCTAATGAAGAGCCCACATTATGCAAATGCGTATGATTATGACAGCAAGTTTTTTAATTGCAAATTCATTCTCCAAGCCCAAAATAAACTTTTGCCATGCCAGGGGGCCTGCTATGACATGAAGAAGACAGGAAAACTCATTTTAGAGAGAATGCATCCAGGAAAAAAAAATAATTATGCTGCTTAGAATTAATGTGAAGCCTTTCCTAGTTATCTTTCCCGACTCATTATTGAAAGTTAGAAGACCCAATCAACCCTATTCCTTTCATTCTGTCAAATTAAGAAAAGAAAAGAAACTGTAGCCCGATGGGACTGAAGAGTCCTGTTTGCATTCAGAGTTCTTTGGAGACGGCAGATTCGGGTGCGCGGGGGGCCAGGCTTCCGGCTCGGGACCACCCTGTTCACCAGCCTCAGCCAGAAACCGCAGCGAGGGCAGGTCCCCGCCTGCTGGGGGCAGGTTCCTGAGGGCTTTCGCCCCGGGTGGAGAAGGGAGGAGGAAGCCCCTGCCCTTCCCCCACCCACGAGGGACGAGGAGGCACAGTGAAGTCCCTGTGTTACTTTTGAGGCCCATTTTGACATCTCAGTGCTCATTTTCTCTCCCACGGAGGACGGAGGACTAGGCAGAGCTGGGGCATGAATGTCACCCCCCGCTGTCCTGTGCTGGGAGGGGCTGGATGCAAGGCCAGGGGGGCGTGGCTCCCTCGCAGCAGCGTCCTGGGGCTCCCCTGAAATGCCACCCTGCCCTGCAAGCACCTTCCCCACCTGCGCCTGTCACACAAATCACCGTTTGACTTAGTCACTGCTAAACTGGGGCAGGGCCTCCCCTTCCTAGGGGACGTCATGATGATTCTTTGCGGGGCAGTAGGACCTCTGCACTCCCCGAGACAGAAACAGGCTGAGCTCCTACCCGCCCAGCGGCGGTGGCTCTCTTCCACAGACCCCGAGCACCACACGCCTCTCTGGAACGCACCTGCACTGGGCATGTGCTCACCAGGCCCTCGGTGCAGCCGTGTCCTGGGACCCTGCTTTGTCGGTGGCAATGACTCAACCCAGACTGACCCCAGGCTAAAGGACAGAAAGAAAGATGTGTTGGTTCAGCTACTAAAACATCCAGTGGTCACACAGGGCTCAGAGTGGAGACTCTGTCTCTGCCCGTTTCTCGTTTCTGTGGAAAGGACAGGTGGGTTCGAGGACCGTGGTGGGAAATCCCTTCCCTCTGTGGGCTCTGGCCGTGTCTGCGGGAGACTCCCCATGCCTCCTGTGAGTCCAGCCCCATTGCCGATGGCATGGCCATTGTCCGTGTCTACAGTTACATTTTTATTTTTAACCCACTGTGACTCTCCGTGCAAGACTACAACAGTGGCATTAATTCTGTGGGTACAACTCCAGCTGTTGCGTGGATGCAATTGTGCCCTTGGTGGGTTGTTGCTCACGGCTCATCATGTGGCACCAGCCTTCCTGCATACGGACACATGGCTTTGGTTCACTCTGGGTTGGTGGCGTTGTTTCAGAAGGATCATACCAGGGTGATATAGTCTCTCTCCTTGTCTCCCTCTGGGAGCTTGGACAAGGGAACAGTGGCGTGCTGGGGTGGACACGGGACATTCAGATAGAACCGCTGGCTTCCCGCTTGTGCAAGTCCCCCAGCACCCAGAAGCTGGAAGTCAGCCTGACTTCGCATCTGCTCAGCATCTTCTGTCCTTAGATAAGAAGGTTATTATAATATTTTAACCGCCCCACGGCATGGCATGTACCTGGCTGGGTGCTGTCCTTTCATCACGTCTGCCTGATAATGAGTGCTTTGATGTGCAGATTCGGATAGCTCTCGAGCTCCAGAGCATGTTCTATTTATGTCTTTGAAGATGCTTATTTCCCCTTAAAACCGTCAGTGGTTCCTTCCTGTTTGCAACCAAATGGACTCAGCACTGCTCACGGCCGTCATGCCCCCTCGGGGGGCCCTCCCTCTGGCCACCGCCCTGACACCCCTTACCCCGCCACATGGGCCTCCTCACTGCACCCCAAACACCCCAAACACTGTGCGGCCGGCCCCTGGCGTCTGCAGTGCCCTCTGTGGGGAACACCGTTCCCCCTCCTCGCTCAAGTGCTGCCAACTTTCCAGCACATCCTGGCGAAAGGGTTCTGCACTGTTCCACACCGTGTCATTCTCCAGCACGCGGGGCTCGGGCCGCATCCCCCGGAAGCCTGGGGCTGTGAGCGGGAAGCCGCCTGCCGCGTGAAGATAAAGCAGCTCGGCACTGACCACGCCGCTGCCTCAGCCCCAGGGCTGGCTATCCCTGCGCCTAGATCCGCCCATCCACAGGGACCCCAGACGATCCCCTCCTCTGCCCCCTGGCCCTCCCTCCAAGCCCCCATTTCCCCAGCCTCGGGTGCCTGGGGTACAGGCTCTCCTCCAAACATTCATGCTTTTAAAGGGATTACTGTTGGTCGTATTTTGCAAAATTTTGCCAAAAACTCCTCATATTTTCAGCTGTTTAGATTACACAGGTTTTCACGTACGCGCATATTTTCTAGACAACATTTTTCTCCCCACAATTGGACAGAGGAGGAAAGGATCAAATATGTGTTTTCAAGCATTTTTCCAGAACTTTAGAAAATCTATACGGTGTGTAGTCTGCTAACAGAGAGAGAAATTTTCTGTTATTCTCCGAAATTAAAGACCTAAAGAAACAGGCTCGGAACTGCCATCCACTGAAAGTGGGCAGACCCAAACGTTCTGTTATTAATTCCATCATTATTTGCATATCCAGTGGGGAAGACAGTTATGCAAATCATTATCTTACCGCCATCATCACTGTTTTGAACAGCACTCATTGATCATTCTCTATATGGCAGACTTGCTACAGGAATAGACAGATCAGAGGATTGATTTTTTTTTCAGTCCCTGCAACAATTTGGCCCAATTCTGTAAATACACACTTTACAGACTTCCTGAAATTGCCCGGCCGCGGGCTGGGCCCCCGTGGATTTATCGCTCAGCCCTGACCTAGTCGCCCCTCGGGGCTCGGAGCAAGCGCCACCTGCCACACGGCCGGCCACGAGGAAGAGGCTTGTCCCTCCCTCGGAACAGGCCCCAGACTTATCGATCTCAGAACCAAACGTCAAATACCCCACTTTCCAAAATAAATGTCTCTCTTGAAACTCCCATGTACACTGGATTTTTATAAATCAAACCGCATTGTGAAGCCGGCGAGGAGAGGTGCTGTCTATGGGAAGCTTGTTCCCCTCCTTTATAAATGGAAGAAACTACACTGTGAGGACGGACTTTAGTTAACTTTGCTCCTAAGGCCTTTTTAAAATGCTTTGCTCTTTTACGATATTGGTTTTTTGGAAGGGCAGTTACTGGTTCTGAGATCTTATGTTTGCAACATTAATGAAGGGTGAACTTGAGCGTATCCAGAGTCAGAATCAGGCCGTCCCACCCCAGGGAAGGGTCCGCACTCGAGGGCAAAGCCTGGCTTCTAGAATCCTGTCAGCCACCCGTCCTGGGCACACAGTCCGTGCCGGCCCCATGCCAGGCCCTGGGTGCTCCCTACTGGGTCCCCTGAGCCTGGGAATCGCCCGGAGGTTGGTTCCAGCTCAGATCCTGGCGCCCCCACCCCAGAGTCGCTGATGTCGTGAAATGTCCTGAACGCAGGTGCAGCCAGAGAAGGTGCGTTGCTGGCGAGTCCCCAGCAGACGCGCAGGCTCCGTCCACACCTTGGGAATCCTTGCGTGGGTCACCAAGTTCAAGTCCTTCGCTGGAACCGGACTCGCCGTGGCCGGACGGGCCGACTCACGAAGAGCGGATGAGACACCTTCCCCAGGGCGCCGTGCGCAGGCTTGGTCCTTAGCGCGCAGGTTTCTCAGTAACAGACTTCCCAACTCCTTTGATTTGGGAAAGATGATTGGCAGAAATTCAATGTGTCTTGCTGGAAAAACGCCGAGTGAGAACGTGCGGATGTGGGTCCGAGTTCTGATTCTGCGCGGTCCGTCTCTGTGACCTCGGTGATCACTGCCCCTACTTGCGCATTTATTTCTTTTACTTACAAAATTCACCTGTTTGTTCACTGATCTCGGGAGATACTGACGAGCACCTGCTCCGCACAGGGCGCCGCGCACGGCTGGGACTGCGGAGGACACGGAGGCGGCACCGCTGGCTTCCCGGGGTCAGAACTGGGCCGTAGATGGGAAGCAGCCGACCCCCCAGCCAGTGCTCACGGTGGCCGACGCTGGCGCTGGGCGCCCCAGTCGCTGAAGGCTTGATTCTGTGGGGTCAGAGCACAGCTGACTTAGTCTCACCGCCCCTTCATCCGTGTCGGGGCCACGCTCCCACCTCCGCCTCAGGGGAACTCAGCAGGCCCCAGGGCTTCCCGCTCAAGGCTCCCTTTAAGCCATAAAGCATAATCTTCTTTAGAAATTGAAATTACCCGTCTCTTGTTATTCCACACTTTACTCCAAGGTAACTTCTCCCTCCCTGCACCCACCCCACGCTCAGGCGGCTAGCGGTGGGCCGCAGCCCTTGCAAGCAGGGGCATTAAGTAGGCTCCAGTCAAAACCAGAGCCGTTCCAGGTGTTTCAAGCAGAGGCCAATTAAGCCAGGGGATGGTGTCAGGTACAGGGGCCGTGGGAGCTGCACCAGCGAAGGTACCACGTCTGGAAGAGAAGCTGTGATTGCATTTGCCTGCTGTGCAGTTTGGGATAATTCGACCATCTTTCTCCGGGATTCATCGACCTTCCACACAGACAAGCCGGTGAGTTGCGCGGGGACGTGGCGCCGTCTCCACACCTGCATTTGCCCCTTTTTGTCCGTGGCGCTTCTCCTCGTTCCCCGGGAGCCGTGGAATTGCTTCGTCGCTCTTGCAGTGCAGAGGAGGAACCCAGGGCCCTCCCCGCGGTTCCTCCCACCACAGACGCCCCCACCCAGGGTCCAGCTTCTGCCCACTGTCAGGAACGTCCACTGTCTCCGACACTAAGGAACTGGGAAATAACTGTAGGGCCAACTGGACCAGCTGGGCCCTTTCATCTTTGACCACCATTGCTGGGGTTTCCGTGGCCTTTGGGTTCCAAGAAATTAGCATCGGTTCAGAGACGGGGTCCAGTGAACAGGGAAGACTAAGGTCGTTTCTCTTTGCCCGGGCACCTCCCTCCGGCCGGTAGCTGCAGGGCCCTTTGAGAAAGGCCCGGAGGCCCATCAACCGTGCACACCTGTGAGTCCCCTTCACTACACACCTGTGAGTGTGTGTCGGGGCCCCTCGGCACAGGGACTGCACCTCCCCGTCCATCAAGGAGCTGAGTCTGAGCACAGCATCCGCCGTGGGAGCTGGGCGAGGAAGCGTGGCTCGCCACCGCGGTCTCTGAGGTTGGGGTTCTGCCCGCCAGAGCGTGGCGTTCTTTTGTGTTTTATATGTTAAGTAACACTCAGTGAGCTTGTCCACGCACTGCGTTCCTGGGGCGCCATGATCCACAGTCCCTGCTGAAGATGCCTGTGGACAGCAGTGATCTGCACAGTGTCCCTGCGTCTCTGTCACGTGGACGTTGCCTTCCAGTGTCTCCTTCCCAGGATTCTATCGTCCCCATCCATGGGGTGCCCCGAGCCTCATTCCAAGCCTTTCACGCGCGCTGCTTGCTCCTCCGCAAATGCATTTCTCAGGGCGGGGGGTGGGGAAGGTTGTGCGGGCACATGCTGCAGATCCACTGCAACGCTGTGGGATTCTCAGCCTTCGCGCTCCTTCTCTGCACTGTGCCAGGGAAGATGTGGCATTTCCAGTGGATTCAGGTCATCAGCGAGTCCAGGTTTTAATCAATCAGTCAAGGAAACTGTCAGAAGCTCTTTCAGCTTCCTAAGCTGACACGTTAAATCAGGCTCTCTGGTGAGTGCACCGCTGCCGGCGAATTTGGCCTGATCTCGATTTGTCTTCCATCCTCTCTGGTCTGACACCCTTCAAATTCATTTCCACACGTATCCTCACATTTCTGCTGGTGAAAATTAGCAAAATCTCATGATTCTTTCATAGTCTTAATATAAATTGCCTCTTCCCAGGATGGACATTATGTACTTACCTCCCCACTGCCCGCCCCCCCAGCTACAGAAAGCTCTGACTTCAGTTACAGGTAAAGGGGGTGAGGAGGGTGAATTTGGGGAACATAGACATCCCTTTGCGGTCACTTCTCTCAGGTGAACATGTTACAAAGTCTTTAAAGAGGCTCACTTAGCTGGACTCCTCAGGGACAGAGGCCACAGGAGCTGGCAGGGGACCCTCAGAGAGATTCAGGGGCTCAAGGTTCTCAGCTTGATCTAAATCCACCCAGATGTACCAATTTCGAGTCTCAAAATTCCACTTCTTCCAATCAGTTCTCTAACTTTCATGTAAGACAGTCAGTAGATATGCAAATTCAACTTAAAATTCTACAGCCTGTGCAGATATATTTCGGTTCTGATTTGCAACAAGTTCCTCACTGTAGCTACAAGAAAAAAAAAAAGAGATGATTTTAAGGCTGCTCAGAAATTTCTTGATTCTCTGACCATGGCTTAAACCGAGCCTCCATAGCCTTGAGTTTGTCCTTTTTTCCATAAACTCTCCAGCGTAGTAAAAAGAGAACTATAAGCCCACAATCCTTGCAGTCACGGGATAAAACTATCATAATAGTCAAGTGAGCCAGCCACTCGGTGCCCTGCAGTCCAGCCTCCCAAAGGCACTGTGTCACGGTTTAGCCGTGACGCCGTTACATGCCATGGACTTAATGGCTTCTGAGCTCAGCGTTGCATTCAAGGGCAAGGATGTGACCATGCCAGTCCCAGAATCCTGTTTGTGAGGGTCCATTTCCTGGGCTGAAACTACTTCCGGCACTAAATGTTCTAACAGCCAGGATTCAATCAGAGAAACAAAACCGACTCAGGCATTCAACAGGTGGACCTTGAATGGGGAACTGGCCACACAGGTGTTGAGGGATGAAAGCCCAAGACGGGACCCGGGAGCCATGGTAATAACTCACCCCCAGAGTAGAAAACCCGCATCTGGCAACCCGGTTCCTGGACCGTTTCTGTGTGTGGCACTTGTCTGAGGATTCGAGAGAACAGGACGGTAGAAGCCAGAGTGAGTCTCCAAGAAGGCGAAGTTCGCTCTCCAAAGAGAAGAAAGACAAGAGCTCAGAGAATCAGGGCGATTTAGAGGTTGGGAGGTGAGGGTGAGAGAGGAAGAGGGTTTTGAAGCTAACAATCCCTTTTGAAAAGGATATCGAGAACAGCAGAAGTGAGGAAAAACATTTTGAAGGCTTTTGGCAGGGAATTAAGCACGTATTATACTTGCATCTCTCTGACGCCCTTTGAGAGAAACACCAGCAAGGCTTCGAGCTGGACTGAGACTGGTGTTCTTGTTCATTTTCTCCCTGGGACGCAGGTGCGGAGGGGGCTCCTGCATCCTGAGTTGTCGCTGGCGCATCTCCGCCCGCGGCTCAGACGACCCGTCTCCCCATTTCACCCCCACGTTTTTCTCGTCCGCGACTGCGCGTCGCGGCCGCCCGTGCCCCTCGCCCTGACGTCTGCGCGGATGTGTTTGATATATGGAATTAGACAGACACGCAACTTTGAAAAATAGGCAGTGTTGTGTATGTATGCATGCATATATAAATTTATTAAAATTTATGTAAAATAATGTACTATAAATCTCATCTGGTTTCCTACACTTTACACTAAAGCACCATATATTTCAGACTTTTCTTCGTTGCTCCGTAGCTCATAATCACAGCTTCTGGGGCCCGCACAGAGTGTCAGGGGACGTGTCCTCCAGCGTTTGTTAGCTGAGTCCCAGTCACAGGCACCGGTGCTGCCCGAGAAGCCCTGGCACCGCCGTGCGCCCAAATCTGTTGGTGAATGTCTCTAGCGTATGCATCCAGGAGGGTAATAGAACATAGTGTTTCTTTCCCGTTATTAAATTGAGGTATAATTTACGTGCCATAAAATTTACCTTTATAAAGTGTACAATTCAGTGGTTTTTAGTATTTTCACAAATACATTCACCCCACCACAGTGTAATTCCAGACAATTTTTATTGCCCTATAAAGAAACCCTGTACCCATTAGCAGTGACTCCCCGTTCTCCCACCAGCCACTGGCTACGACTGACCTAGTTTCTTCATGAATTTGTCCATATTCCTTTCCTTTAAAAATGTTGTTTATTAACTTATTGACTATCAGATGAAAAAAAGTTAAATTAATTATACATCTCAGACCAAAAACATGAGCCTGATTCTTTTTTTTTTTTTTTAATGATCTAATTCTTCTCTGATCTCCACTCCTCCACTCCTCTTTCTTGGTACTGGCTCTGATGTTTTAGATAACTGTGATGTTAACTATAATAACTAATTGCACTCGCAAAATACAGAGTATTCTTTTTTGTACATAATTATGCACACAATGTATCGTACGGTGGCCTCTTACTTTTTTGCTCAACTCTGCAGTCTGGGACGCAGAAGGAAGGGATACTGTGGTGAGGTCAAGCAGCTGGTCTAAACGCCGGTGCCCACACAACGGAGCCAGGGCCCCTGGAGAAACTGCTGAGTCCCAGTCTGGGGAGAAAACGTTTGGAAAGATCCTAGAATACCTCTTCATACCTCCGGCAGGAAAGCTATCAAAGGCGACCAGGGACGTGTGAAACATCCTCAGAAAACAAATCTGAGATCAATAATAACATGAACTGCCATGCATTGGAAAACATCAACTAGATTTAAATCTGTGAGTTCATAATAATACTGAAAAAATAACTCATTTATCAACTTTGGAGGGCAGTAGGGAGCAGAGGCATTAACCTGACACGGGGAAGCACTAGGAGAGCGGCAGGGTCTGTTCTGCGTTTCCTGCTGAATTTATTCCTGCTGATCGAGCAGTAGATGAGGGGACATGTGTTTCCCCTGCAAAATGATTCCAGCTATGGATAAATAAGAAATTATAAAGTTTCACTATTATGATTTTAAAACCTTAATGCATAAATGGAGGTAGGCAATGATCATCACTAGCTGTTGACATAAAATTAGAAACAAGACACTGTGTAACTTACACGAGAAATAAAAATATCGTCTATGAAATACTTTGCCAAAAAAAAAACAAAAAAACAAACAAACTAAAGCGATAACAATAAAAAACCTGATCTGATTAAGCTTCTAGACCTTTCAATTTCCAGGAAGTGCAGGGGACATATGAACATCCTAAATTATCTAATGGGGACATGGTCAGCAAAACCCAGACTGTGGGAAACACTACCCAACAAACACCCTGGTTTCTTCAACAAATGAAGTTCACAGAGAGAAAAAAAAATGTGAGGGAGAACCGTTAAAAGATTAAGAGACGTAATAGATAAATGAATTACAATGTACAGCTGCACCTGTACATACACATACATACAAATACACATAAGCAAACAAATACATAGTTAGCAATCATTTAAGGCCGCTCAGGGCAATGTGAGCACTAGCAGTGTGTTTAACGACAGCAAAAATTGATTGTTGAAAACTGTGGAGTGGGGTTATAATATGATGACGGTATTCACAGGGGATTCTACTCAAAGAGGAAAGAAATTATATTTCTGAATGACATACTTAATGAGGAAATGATATTCTCTTTGGAATTTTCTTCCAAAATAAAATGAAACGGGCTGGGGAGTGGGCAGAGGCGGAGAGGAGACAAGGTTGGCCATATGTGTGTGCTGATTACCTAAGAGCTGAGGCGTGACCACAGGGCTTTGTGATACAGTTCTTTTTATTTCTTGCTTATGTTTGAAGTTTTCTATAATAAAGTGCAAAGCAAAAAGAGCATGGCTCCAAAGGAAAAAAGCCCTGGTCCCCATGCAGCCCAGCCTCTCCCTTGCTGTAAGTTGTGGGCAGCCACTTAAAGTCTCAGCCCTTCAGGTTCCTGATCCGTGATGGGAAGGTCCACAGCTATCAGTCTCACAGGCTGGTCAGAGTATTTAATCAAGACGCATAAAGCACCTGGAGCACTGCCTGTCTGTAGATTCTAATTCCTGCAGTCTCAAGCACGTCTCCAGCGAGCCTAATCCCTCCACGCTCCACAGCCACACTACAGCCGTGACCAGCCAACGTCCTCACGTGTGCGAGGGTTCCTGGGGGCAAACTCAGAGGAACGAGGCTGCTGAGTCACATCCGCCACTGTCTGTGTCTCCACGGAAAATCCTGCCTCCCCACGTGCTAGCTATGGGCTGGAAGCACCTTCCTTTCCACATTTGCCATGACGGGGTCTTATTTTTAGGTAATTTCAGTATCTCTTTACCCACGTCTTAGCCCTTCAGTTTTGCCTTTCTAGGAATCACCTGCCATATTCTTTGCTAATGCATCCATTAGTTTTCTTGGCTTTTTCCTGATGGATGTGCAGAAGTGCCTGGTACCTTCCAGGTGATAGTCCACCCTCAGTTTCAGCTGCCGTAAATACCTTCTCCTGGTCTTTCATTTGTCTGCATTCTTTGTCCAGAGTGTGTTTTTAAAGAAAATCTAATTTTGATGTAATCTCCATTTATCACTTCTTACCTTTATTACAAATATAGTCCCACCATATTTTTCTGTCAGTTATATATTTTATATTTAGTGTCTTTTAAAAATCTATTTGGAGTCTCACTTGTGAATATAATAGAAGGTAGACATAAAACCGTGTTTTTGTCCATACTATAAGCCATTGGTTTTAAAACACAATTTATAAAACAATCCCTCATTCCCCACTGGTTTGCAAACGTGGATACACCATGAGAATGGTTCCCCCAGGCATACAAAGTTGCAAAATGTGTGCTTTTATCCTATCCCTGACTCCCATAGATACTGACAGGTAACTTGTGAGTTCTGTCATTCCCTTTGCCTGTCCCCACGGCTATGCCACGATCGCCGTGCTGGTGGTGTTTGTACATTGGCTTCAGAGACTGTCGCACGTCGACAGGGAATAACCCTACCTTTGTTTCTTTTTCAAGTTCTACTTAGCTATTTGTAGACTTTCATTCGATATAGATTTTAAAAATAATTGACTTAATAAAAAACATAATTTTGATTGGAATTGCATTGAAGTTTTATGTAAGATAGGAAAAAATTAAGCTTTATAGTGGTAAACTACCCCATCCTGGAACAAGATTTTTCTCCCTATTTATTAAATTCTTATGTTACATTACCTGATTGAGTTTAAATTGTTTCTCATAAAAATCTTGTCCATTCCTTTTAGAATAATTTCATTTCTTTATTAAAATGATAATTGATACTATGAATGGAATCCCTTTTTCTTTTATATTATTAGGTAATTATTTCTGATGTAGAAGAATCTAATTTATGTAAATAAATTGACCTGCAAATTTGTCAAATTCTCTTAATAATGTTAGTTTTGATTCCGTATTTCTAATAGAGGATCATTTTATGATCCTTTTCCAATTCCCTTTTTTGGTATGAGTTTATAACATAAATTAGGGTTGAAGTTTAGTAAATTGTTTTTGTGTATTTACTGATGGAACAATGTGCTCTTTTTCTCTGTTAATTAGTGTGGTGTATTACCTTAGTACATTTCAATTTTACTAGGATAAACCATATTCATTATGTTGTATTAGTTTTAATATGTACAGTTGACTAGCTAATATATGTACATGTGTCTAAAATGTATTACTAAACCTCATTAATCTACTTATGAAAATATTCTGTTTTATTTTATCTCAGTTTCTAAAAGAGAGGTATTAAAAATATTTAGGTATAACTATTGACCAATTGATTTTTCCAAATTCTTTCATTGTTTTTGTATATTTTAAAACATTATTATTAAAACTATATACATTGATAATTATTTTAAAGTTGTAATCAATTGTTATCATTATCAATATACAACATTTTTTTCCCTTAGAATATCCTTAATCTTAAATATACATTACCTCTTATTACCCTGGCTTTTTTTTAAGTTCAAAAATTTCTGTATTATTTGGTTTTCAGTGTATTTCTGGTAGACACATATTGTTAGATCACATTTATTCTCCGCATCATGATAGCTTCTTGTTTTCTAGAAATTTTAGTACATTTACATTTATTTTAGTAACAATTATATTTGCACTTAGTAATATTATTTGATATTTTTAAAATATATTTTTAGTCAGGTTTTTCTACTTTCTTTTTTTTTTATTGTTGAGAACTTTATATTGTGTATGTATCAATTACTGTCTATCCCTTCATTGAGGCTGGACATTTGTGCTCTTTCTAGTTCATAGCTGTTATCAATAAGGCTGCTATAACAGTCACCAATCTTTATGCAGAAAAACGTACTTTTTCCCTCTTGATTAAGTGCCTGCAGGTGGGACTGATGCCGGGCTTATTCCAAGGGGCCGCACGGTTTGTGTTCTCACCGTCGGCGTGCGGGGGTTTCGGCTGCAGCAGATCCTTGCCAGTTTTTGTCTGTTTTCTTGATTTTATACATCCCACTTAGGTTCTCAGTTTCACGCTCTTGTGGTTTACTGTGCATGTTCTTCATCACGAAGGACATCCGCCATTTTTCACATGTATGTTCACCACACTTACCTCTTCTCTGGTAAGATGTCCGTATCTTTCGCATGTTTCTACGTTAATTTTCCCATTTCTTATTTTTGAGTTGCAAATGTCCTCATACATTATGAGTGCAGGTTCTTACTCAGATATGTGTTTAATAAGTATAAACTCCCAGTCTGTGGCTTGTTTTTTAATTCTCTCAACAGGAATTTTTCAGGGAAAAACATTTTTCATTATTATGAAATCCAATTTTTCAATATTTGATTTTGTGGTTTATGGTTTTGTGTCTTATATAAAAATATAAAAGCTAAAACAAAAACCCTATACCTTGTCTAAATGTACAAGTGTTCTCTATGTTTTCTCCTAGAAATTTTCTCTTGAGTTTTAATTTATTCTATTTTTAGAGTTGTTTTGGCTATGCTTTCTCATTTATATTTTCATAAATTTTAGAGTCATCTTGTTGCTTTTTAAAAGAAAAAAAAATTGATTTTGATTGGGATTGTGTTGAATGTATACATCAATTTGGGGGGAATTTGGGAGTCCTCAGATCCAGCTAAAAAAAGTTGGGATAATTTACATCTTTGTTTTAAAGCGTAGGTTTCATTATTTATTCGTGTATAGTGAGGCCAGCAGATCAGGAGACAATTGCTATTGAACAGATGGCTCATTCGCAGTTCCCAAGAGGAGGGGCCGTGCCACCGCAGGTGGGGTCACGGCGGAGCAGGGCCAGGTGGGTCAGGAGCAGAGCCAGCCACGGAAAAGCATGGACAGGAGCCTTGTGCATTTCCGTGGGAAGAGCAAGGCGAGGCAGAGAGAGCAGGCAGAGGACTGGCTGGTGAATGGTCCAGCAGGCTTTGGGGTCTGGGAGCTTCGACTAGCGCTCTGGTACCTGGCGCTGGGATGAATAGGGTAGGGGACCGTTTCCTCCTGGATGAAAGAACCAGATAGAAGAGGCGGTTCCAAGTGTGGGCTCTGGATTTATTAATTTTCACGTGAAAGGCTCACTCCTGGGTGAGTTGTTTGCTATCCCTAAGGAATGGCTGGCCCTGGCAGGGACAGTGGCTCCCCAGTGAGTCCGCATAAGCCAGAGTATCAGGAGTATAGAAGGTAAAAACATTTATTAATACAATCTTTAAAATATTTAAGTTTTCAGTCCATTAACATAGGAAGGATTTCATCATTTATTTAGATGTTATATTTTTTATTTTATTTTATTTTTTATTTATTTATTTATTTATTTTTTTGAGACAGAGTCTTGCTCTGTTGCCCAGGCTAGAGTGAGTGCCGTGGCATCAGCCTAGCAGACAGCAACCTCAAACTCCTGGACTCAAGCAATCCTCCTGCCTCAGCCTCCCAAGTAGCTGGGACTACAGGTATGTGTCACCATGCCCGGCTAATTTTTTCTCTACATATATATTTTTAGCTGTCCAAATCATTTCTTTCTATTTTTAGTAGAGACGGGGTCTCGCTCTTGCTCAGGCTGGTCTCGAACTCCTGACTTCGAGCAATCCACCAGCCTTGGCCTCCCAGAGTGCTAAGATTACAGGCGTGAGCCACCGCGCCCGGCTATTTTTTATTTTTTAGAGACAGAGTCTCACTATGTTGCCCAGGCTGGAGTGCAATGCTCTTTGGTTATTCACAGATGTGCTCATAGCTCACTGCAGCCTCGAACTGCTGGCCTCAAGTGGCCCTCCAGGATTAGGCTCCTGAGTAGCTGAGGCGACAGGCTCATGCCACCATGCCTGGCTCTACTTAGGTTTTAAAACATTTCTTTCATCAATGCTTTGTTGCTTATAGCACACATATCTTGCACATATTTTGTTAGATTTATTCCTAAATAGTTCATGTGATTTGGTACTGAGACGGTAATTTTACATTTTTAATGTTCAATTTTTGTCGATACTATATAAAATAAGATGGATTTTGTACATTAAGTTTGTATCCTGAAAACTCTCTGTGTATTATTAGAGTGTTAGAGTAGCTTTTGTTTTAAGACTATTCATATTTTCCTTTACGTTTGTGCATATATGGCATGCACTGATAATAGTTGTTTTAATATCCTAGATTATTGATTCTATTATGTGTGTGATTCCTGGTTCTGTGTCCATTGGCTTATATTTTTCTGTGCTTGGGCTGATAGTTTTCTCCTTCCTTGCACGGCTGGCAACTTTTAGTGGATTATGGACGTTTTGTGATTTAACGTTATTGGTTGCTAGATTTCGTGATGCTTCTTTAAGTATTGTTGTGCTTTGTTCTGGGATACAGTTAAGCTCCTTGATAGTTTGATTTGTTTTCTTCCTTTTATGCTTGATTTTAAGTTTTATTAGGGTATGGATAAGTAAATTATAGGATAGTACTCCGAATAATTATGTTTTTATGGAAGTCTCAAACTCAAACACTATCAAATAGATTGGGAACACACTCATTGTATCATATTATGTGGGGAAAAAAAGCGAAGGCTGCATAACTATATGAGGACAGTCCTAATATTCCTGTTCTTAAATTGGTATCAAGTGTCATAGATAATAAAATAGAGAAAAACATGCTCAAAATACAGGTTTGGTTTCTTTCCCCCAAGTGTTGGTCATTAAATATCTTTAACATTATTTTTATATATTTTTCCTCAATGCATGAGTATTATTTTTTGTTAGAGAAAAAGTTAATACTATTAATAATAAAAAATACTTGGTTATACTGTAATGGCTAAAATGAAAATGACAGACAACACTGAGTGTTGGCGAGAACACGGAACAACTGGAGCTCACACATGGTGTGAGTGGGAATATAAGTTGGTATAAACGTTTTTGAACCTTTTAGGAGTATTCACTTAAACCACAAAGGGGCACACCTGTGAGCTGCAGTTACATGCTTAGGAAGACGCCCAAAAGAAATACACGCAGCCACGCACCAAAGCCAAGGCTGTTCGTGGCAGCACTCTGCGCGGTAGCCCCAAGCTGCTAACGCTCCAAAGGTTCATCCGTGGTAGAACAGATAAATCACTGCAGTGCACCATGCAATGGAACACAACATAGAAACAGGGGTAAGTGACCTGCCATACATGAAACCACAGGGGTGACTCTCACACCTAAATGCAAATGAGTGCGTATAAAGTACAAAGTCAGGACAAAACACATCTATCACGTTTAAAGCCAGGATAATGACTAGGTCGGCTGAGAGGAGCCGGTGCAGTGTGGGTAAAGCTGCTTCTGGGCTTGGGTAGTGGTCTCACGAGAGTGTATGCTTAGCGATCACGAGCCATGTCCTTATCGACATGCTTGTCATATTTAATTTTTAAAAGTATTATCTCAAATCAAATACATTAAGGCATTTACATGTACCAACTCTCTGGGAGGGGGTCTTGTTCTGCAAACATACCTGTGGCATCCCCAGATAGTCATAAACTCAGGGAAACAAGGACCTTTTTGGCACTAGAATGCTTGATTTAGTTATCAGACATCTACCAAATAAAAAGTACCCTGAAGTTCTCTATAATACAATAATATCCAGTTCATGTATTTATCATTTCTGCGTACCAATATCCAAGCCTAGTAAAACATGAAAGAGTATTTAAATATTTGTTAAACTAGTGGTTAGATTTGGATGTATGGATGGGTGGATGGATGGATGAATGGATGAGTGGATGGATGGATGAGTGGATGGATGGATGGATGAGTGGATGAGTGGATGGATGGATAGATGGATGGATGAGTGGATGGATGGATGAGTGGATGGATGGATGGATGGATGGATGAATGGATGAGTGGATGGATGGATAGATGGATGGATGAGTGGATGGATGGATGAGTGGATGGATGGATGGATGAATGGATGGATGGATGAGTGGATGGATGGATGAGTGGATGGATGGATGGATGGATAGATGGATGGATGAGTGGATGGATGGATGGATGAATGGATGGATGGATGAGTGGATGGATGGATGGATGGATGAGTGGATGGATGGATAGATGGATGGATGAGTGGATGGGTGACATGGCCTCATTGCTCAAAATTTCATAACAGTTCTCTGCTTCTCCGATTTACTCTCTGCCTTTGCCACTAAGATCATATCAGGATTTCTATCCCCCCTTGGCTTTATTAAAATAACAGTACAAAATAACAGTATTACAATTGAAGCCAACCTGATACAACCATCCTCCCCGTCTTATACCAGCTTGGACTCAGGAATAAACTCCTAAAATAGCCCTAGTAATAATCATCTATTCTTCTATGTTTGAGGTTTTACTGTTTCTTCTATTTTTATGTAAGATATGCCAAGACAAAACACCAAACAAATGAGTTACCATGGAAAGTAACTAGGAAGACAAGAGTCTTCTGAACAGTGGGACGTGAACTAGGAAAAGGTGGCCAAGGGCACGCAGGCTGTGCTTGAGCTCACCCGAGAGCAAAGGCGTTTTGCTTGTCAGCGTTCAGCAGAGCCAGGGGCCAGCGCAGCTCTGGGCTGGCCCAGCAGGCAATGCAGAGGCGTTGGTGCCTAAAAGGGCGGATTTCATCTGCAGAGAGGACTTGAGCACACGTGGGATTGGGAAGGGCATTCAGAGGAAGCCCCAAAGCAAACAGACAAGGGCAGTGGACGTGGACGAGCATCCTCAACCCAGCAGGGCCACATCCGAGCAGTCGGCCACCAGGAAGGGGGTGGGAGCAGGGGGAGAACCCAGCTACTTACCTCCCACCAAGCCCTCAAACAAAAGTCACAAGAAGTGGAATGACAGGGTGTTAGAGCCGCAAAGCTAAGTCTTGGTGTCATTTTGCAGAGTGGGAAACCAAGGCTGAGGAATCCCGACCCTGAGGCCAGCGCTCGCTGCCCCATGAAGACCGCAAAGTCTCCCAAGCACAACAACGGTACGACTCGGTCACCTTTCCTTGGGCAAGGCCCCGGGGAAGGGCATTTTCACTGGGGCTCTGTCTAGACTCCTACTGCTCGGAGGGTTCATACCCCTTTGAAATCTCAGAGAGCCACACAAGGATGAAGCCTGTCCACAGCTCTCCTGGACGTCGAGAATGGACCAAAGTCTGCCCCGTGTTTTTGGCACAGAACCGCGCCCCTCACTGGACACACCCTGCGGCATGCGCCACTCCCGGGCGCACCTGCAGAGAGTCCGGGAGGACCGGGAGGAGCACAGACGCAGGAGTGGGGATTCTGGGGCTTTCCTCCAGGTCCATGCAGCCCCAGGTGTGCTCCGGCCTCACTGCGCGCTGTCCACCTGCAGGCGAGGCACCGGCTGCCGGGCCTCTTACCCCATCCTGCTCTGACCGTCCGCTCCTCTGCGACCGTCAGGAACCCGCTACGCCTCATCTGCAGGCACGCGGAGTCGGCTGGAACCTTCTGAGTGACATCACCGTAGCCTCACAGAGAAGGAGAAATGTCAGGTGGCAAAGAGGCAATTAAGTTCCAAGACAACTTCAGTGATTTGTGTTTTAGACTTTCGATTTATCTACACCTCAATTCGAGTCCATTTCCACGCACTCCAACAATTGCCTGACCCAAAGCAACTGAAGAAAAACCTCCAGGAGCCCGTGCTGGGAACAGATGGCCGGCGCGGGCGAGCACGGCCCACATTCGTTCCATCCAGTTGTTCCCAACGATGGCAAAAAGTCATTAAAAATGCACTTAAGGATGCAGCTTAATGCTGATCAATGGCAGGGTGATGGGAGATGCCGGATCACGGGAGAGAGAGAGCCGCACCACGGACCAAACGATTTTTCCTGATGGATTATTAGAGAAAGCACTGTCATAATACAATTTTCCAGACAGCCAGATCAATGATGTCAACTATTACCCCAAGTTTTGAAGGATGACTCGGGTTTGGGAGTCCTGGATTGATGGGCGGGGGACGGTCACGTTCTCTGAAATGGACAGGACGAAACTCCCAACGTGCCCCCAAGGAAATCACTCACCAGACGATTCCCGGAGACAAAAGCAACGGTCCACCTTCCCGACTTAGAATCTCACTTTTTTTACGGGCGAGTGCAGCATCACAAATGTATTTTACGCTATGAAAGGCAGCTGCGCCGAGGTCATCTGAGAAATGCTTTTCTGTCCGAGGAGCTGTCAGTGATGGAGAAGTCCCGTGAGGCTGCGAAGATGTGTGTGTGTCAGATGCTCCCCAGGGAGGGACAGCCTGCAGGAAGGTCTCTTCCGTCGCGTTCTCTTCCCTCCCCAGCACCACAGCCATCGGCCCCGAGTCGGACGGTTGCCGGAGCCCCGTGACCAATCTCACCCCAGTGGTGCCCTCTGAGCCTCTGACTGGAGACGGAAAGCCTCCCAGCTCTGAAACCTGCCCTTAACCTTGGGGTCCCTTCCTGCAGCCACCCCCAGCATCTGACAGTCTCCTGGCTCGGGGTCGGGCTCCAGACGTGCTTACTGAGTACACAGTTGGAGCGCATCCTCCGCAAGCACAGGGTGAGAGCTCCTCAGCACAGCCACCACACTGTGCTCTGTCCCCTTCCCGCTGGTGTCTCTGTTCCCTGAGGTGTCCACCGCGCCTGCGTGCCCAGCCTGGCATGTCCTTTCCGGCGTCTGCTTGGCAGGCTGGGGTCCCACCAGGCTTCGCAGACTCCCTGGAAAGGGTCCCGTTGTGTGAGGTCAGGCGATGTCCTGCTCTGCCACCCACGTGGTCTTACCACCCACGTGTTCTGGGAATGCTTTAAGGCGGTTTGCAGTCAGCACGAGGGAGTAACGGACGCATCTGTGTGTCCAGGGACTCTGCCGCCAGAGCTAAGATTCCGAAAACGTGGGCTCTGCTCCCTGCAGTTACACACACTCTTGCAGCTTTCAATGGGACTTCCGACCCCCTCCAACCTCCCGGACATGCGTCTCACCCTCCGGCCACTGACGGCCCCGCCAGCCACCCAAACCCCACGCGGGGCCTGGAGTAGGGTGTAGGGTCAAAATGCGCACTCGCAACATGGACGACCAGGCGAGAACGCCGTCCTCATTCCCGTGTCCGACCGTGCCTGGCTCCTGAGCCCTGTCCAGGGGGCCGGGGAGGGGTGGCCAGGCGGGAAGGGGGACCTGGGCAGTGAAAGAGATCTGTCTCTCTTGGTTTAACAACGTGGACTTTGGTCAACTCAGTTTCTTTGGAGTTGATATGAAATTGAAAATTCAAACTTCTTATTAAGGTTTTTCCCTTGGTTTATCTCTTCTGTCTCTGACCCTCCGTCCCCCTCCCTGGTGAAGGGGCAGGTGCGGCAGGTGCCACCTCCTACGGGTCAGAGTGTTCCCTGATCCCATGCAGCCTGCGCTGAGGTCTCTCACCTTGCTTTGCCCTGGTGCCCACCAATCTGACGAGTTGACAAAGACTGTTGCCCAGACTTTGGTCACCCTCCCAAGCCTTCTCCGAGGCCAGCCTGCGCCCTCCTTGTAAAATCCAGGCTTGGCCAGATCCCTGCTGAGTCATCGGATCGGGGTCCGCCCTCCACACCCCATCGCCCTCCATAGCCAGTCAGGTTCCTCACCCCACACCCCACAGGTGAGGCTGGTCACCTGGCCTGTCCGCAGCTGGAATCCTGCTGAGGTCGGTTTTGCCGGAATCCTCCTCACCCCTGAGGTTCCCTCTTGGTGATTGTCCCTCCACCACCTGCTCCCAGCTGGAAACCCCCTCTCCCGCGCTGTATCCGGGGTCGAGCCCAGTCTGCCTCCCACCCGCAGAATCCCATCGTGCTGGTCCCCGCACCTGCTGGGGGGGTCTGATTAGGGCTTCCTCACTGTGCTGTAGCAAGTGCCACTGAGTAACTTCCTTCCACAGAGTGGCCACAGCTGCCACCACCTTGACTGGTGGTCTTGGCAAGGGCGATACGGAGAGAGGCCCCCACTCCATCTCACCGTGCACAGGTCCCTGGGGTCTGGCTCAGACCTGCATCCCGGCTCGGGCCCCACCCTGCAACCTGTGGCTGCCGGGTCACCACGCCCCTCACCTTGGCTGGAGACCACCTGCCAGGCCGCCTTCCTTCTCCTCTGCAGCAACACAGGACATCTGGATGTGGTGTTTGCTGCCGGTGATACTGGGACGTCACTTACCCTGCTCACACCTCTGCTTCCTATGGGGCAGATAAGGAGAGTGCTGTCCCCTGTCGCGTGGGCTGTGCTGGTGCTGCAGTGAGTAAGTGCCCAAATCCCAAGAGCAGTGCCAGACTCACAGCACGTGCTCAAGGCCGTCCTGTCATCTCCCTAGTGCTGTCACTGAGTCCCCGCGGGGCTGTGCTCACCTCTGGAGGAACAGAAGGGGGCGGTGCAGTGAGGTGAGAAGTAGACACACACGCCCACGTGCACGCATGCACACACATGCACGTATGCACATGTGCACGCCTGTACGCACACATGCACAGAGTTGTGGGTTGAATTGTGTCCCCCCAAAATTTGAATGTTGAAGTCCTACCTCCCTGTTCCCAGAATGTGACCTTATTTGGACATAAATAAGGCCACTGCAGATGCTATTAGCTAAGATGAGGTCATACTCGAGTAGGGGCCCTAATCCAGCGTGACTGGGGCCTTGTCAGAAGGTGAGATCGGGACACAGGCCCAGGCAGGGCGAGTGCGGGGCCTGGGCGTGCGTTTGCGAGCCGGGGAGTGCAGAGACGGCCAGCAGCCGGCAGGGGCTGGCGAGGGGCTGGAACGGAGGCTCCTCCAGCCTCGCAAGGAGCCACCCTGCCCACAGCTGGAGCTCAGACTCCTGGCCTCAGAACCACGGACAGTAAATTTCTGTTGTTCAAGCAGCCCACGCTGTGGTGCCTTGTTACGGCAGCCGTAGCAAAGTAGCGCGCGCACACACACACACACACACACACGCACACACACCCCATTATTCTGATGTCACTGGCATGTGAACACATTCAGTAACTGTAGGCTTCTATTAACTTTAGTCCCCAGACCCCCTCTTCCTGCGCTGTCACTTGTGTCGTGACACTGCCTACGAACACACAACCTCCTTCTGCTCGTGCACCGCTGACATCTTAACACGCCATTCATCCACGGCATCCGGTCCCTGCATCTTTATGACCTGCCTGCCCGGAGCTCAGCGCGGGACCTGGTGCTGGGGCTCCGACGCAAAGCTCCTTCCCGCCGTCCAGAGACTCCAGGCCACTCCCAAGCCGGACTCCAGGTCTGCTCTCTCCTGCCTTCCCTGCCACCGCCCAGGCACCCCCATCCCAGCCCTCGCCGAGCTCCGTGGGCCCCTCCTCGTGGCCATCTCTCCCACAAGACCATCCTTCCCGGGGTGGCAGCCCTGTGTCACTCGGTCATTCCTCCCCACTGTCCCTCATAACGCAGAGATGCGGCTCGATGAATGTCCAGTGGCTTGACCAGCATTTCCGCTGGAATCCTGTTTCTTGACTAATGAATAGTCTGAACAATATTCCTAAAGAGCAGCCGCACATCAAAGTGACAGGCAGGCACAGGCACTCGGTGGCCATTCACGACAGTTAATGGAATTGAATTTCCTAAGAGCCAAACATTTCCTCTGCCAAACGTCCAACACATCCTGGCCATCACTATAGATGACGCAGCGTCCATCTCGTTGAGTCTGTGGCCAAAAACGGGCACGGTTTGTCAACGAACAAAGGCACATTGGGAGAGGGTTTCCATGAGAACAAATCTGGATGTTTTAATTAACACGGCACGTTGGCAGAGGATCCTGCTGCATATGACGGCCTCCGACCACACTCAGAACGTGCTCACCGAGGCCTTCGCGCTGGGTGCAAGGTCACGCCTGTTCCCGCTCTCCTTGCTCAAAGCATAGTTCTCGGTGGTTGGCACTGAAGACCAAAACGGTGAGGAGCCACCCATTAGACACAAGCGCTGAGGTTAAGCGAGGGTCAGCATCTACACTGCCGCCTCTGTGTCTCCTCAAGTGCTTCCCGCGTGGGGAGAGTTCTTGACAGCACAGAGCACTCATGTCGGGCGTGGGGCCCCCGCACGGCGGTGCCACGAGTGAAACGACGCCTTTTGCTGGGCCGCCCTGCGCTCCGTCCTGGTGCTGTAGAAGCCGCTGCTGCAGGCGACTGTTTCAGTGCTAGAGAGAAGGTGACCTGCAGGTCCGGGTCGATTCGCATATGCTGAACGTCTCTCAGGTGTCTTCTTAAAGTCGGCTTGCCAGGTAAGATACAAGGTATCCAGTTAAATTTGAGTTTCAGATAAGCAACGAATAGCTTTTCAGTATGAGGAGGTCCCAAATACTGTATTTTTATTTGCTGATCCGGCCACCCCACTAGGCACGATGTGCTGTATGGAACAGAACGCAGCCTGCTGGCACCGGCGATGGTCTTAGGCAAGTGACCGGGCAGCCATGGAGCCCTGCTCAGTGTGCCGGACAAGCTTGTCCCTTTGCACCAGAAAAAGTGACAAAATCTCAGCCCCTACCCGCAGCGCTGCTGTGGAACTAACAGGGGAGGCAGAGGTTGGAAACGCCTTCCAGGGGCCGGTGTGCCAGTGCGCTCTGGCCCCCGCGTGCACCCGCTGTGTGCGGTTGGACACCAACAAGCCACAGGCAGCATCGCAGGCACTGAGTGTGACTCACAACTGTGCGCCACTGCCCGGCTGTGCGGAAGGCACACGCTAGCTCACACAGCGCCGGCAGAGATGAAGAACAACTGCCGGGTGTTGCTGGTGTCCTGCCCAGATCCACCACACCGGCTGGTCCCGACCCCCAGGTGGCTGCTTGTCCAGAGACTTGCCTTCCTAACAGAACGGGAGCTGCTTCCCACTCCCCCCGCCCCACCCCGGGAACCCCGCACGGCTCGCCGCTCCCCGAACCCTCAGCACCCGCCCTGGAAGGGGACGCGCCAGGGTCGCCTCTGGGACCAGCACCTGTGACAGATCAATTCCTTAACTTCCAAAGTGTCACCGTTTCTTCTATCCTGTTTTTCCACCTATCACATTCAAGAAGTAGCAAGAGAGATCTATTTTGCTCTGGTTATACAGGCGAGAAAGCTGAACTCAAAGGAGGTGAGGAATTTGCACAAGCGCCGCTGCAGGTCGGCTGGAGCCGGAACAAGCCTCTGATCCTCCAACCCCAGGGCAGTGTTTCTCTTTCCTTGAGTGACTAATTCTCAACTCGGGCAACGTGACAGTTAAACCTTCTCTCCGTGTCTGCCACACTCTGACCTTGAGCTTAATGCATGAATTCCACTCCAGTAGCGCCAATGCCTCATTGCAAAGACCGGCTCAGCACCTCTCCCTGGGCCTGGGTGGCCTCCGAGCTAGACAATGGCCGAGGTGCCACAGCACTCAGCGCACAGAGCTATTGAAATAGGAGGCTTTATTCTGCTAATGTGTTTCAGACATAAATTGTTCTTATCTCAAAGCATTCTCCCAAAGATTAAAAATCTGCATTTCTCTGTGGAACAAAGGACAAGAGCTCAGAGGTGGGGTTTAGACACACACAGTGGGTGCGGGCAAGCAAAAGAGTCCACACCCGGCCACGTCCAGGGCAGGAGAGTGATCCCACCGTGGCCCCTGGAGGAGTCCCTGTGTCCCTGAGGGGGATCGTGGGGGAGCTGAGTGAAGAGGACTTTGGACTGTGGTTCTGTCCCTGCTGGACACTGGTTTGATGACTCTCAGATGAATCTCTGGGCTCAGCATCATGGATTTAAGCAACCCCAGGTTGAAAATACTCAGAAAAAAATCCACACAATTCCTAAAAGCAAAACTTGAATTTGCCATGCACCGAGTACCGAGTTGGATCAACTCGAATAGTGTGTGGATCTTGTGTTGGGCGTTATAGATGATCCAGGGGTGCTGTGAAGTTTGCGGGTGCGTGTGCGAGGGCTGTGTGCACACACCGCTCCATTTCATAGGAAGGACTAGAACATCCCCGGCTTTTAGCATCACGGGGAGTCCTGGAACCAGCCCCCACAAATCCTAAGCCCTCAGCCAGCTAAACAGACCCTCTGTTGGCCAAGAGCAGCCCAGAGAAACCTTAAAACTAGTTCCTGCCATGACTGACAAGAGGCCAGACACGTCTCCTTCTACCCCTCCCTTCAGAGCTTAGATAGAGTAACGGACCAGCACTCGAGTTAAAGCAGAGACTGTAAGACTCACAAAACAGACGCTTTGTGACAACAAGATACCAGATTATAAACAGGACCTAAGGCCATGCAAGGCAAGGGGTAGGTCACCCCTGCAGGCCGTCAATCTTGCTAAAGAGGTCACGTGGACCAGGATATACAGTGGCTTACTTTCTGACTTAGCATGGCAGCACATGGCAGATGACAGGCCCCCTGACTTTAACTTCAACATTCTTTCCTACTGACTCCAAGATTTTAGACAAAGCTTAACTCTGCCAACCAACTGAAGACCCCTTAAACCCACCCATGCTGTAAGGCCGCACTTCAAGACGTCCCGCCTACTCAGGCCAAACCCGTGTGCACCCCCACGCGGAGATTTACAATTTTCCCTGCAAGTCGTATCTGCCTAGAATGTGCGAACCGAACCGTAACCACCCCCACCCCCCACCTCGGGTGCACTTTCTCAGGACCTCTTGAGACTGTTTCCCTGGGCCGCGGTTACTCATATTGGCTCAGAATAAACCTCTTTGAAATATTTTACAGAGTTTTTCTGTTGTCCCCTGCAGACGTTGGAGGGTGAGTGGGACAGAGTCCGCGGCGGGGACAGCAGCAGAGCCGGCTCCAGGAGGGCCCCGCCCGCAGCGCACCCGAGCCCCCTCTGCCGTGCTGGGAAGCCGGGGTCACGGAACCCCCCTCCTGGGGCCTCAGTTCCCTCCTCTAAACTTGTGCTCTGCCAAAAGGGAGCCACTAGTCACATGTGGCTGCTTGAATTTAAAGTATGATAAAACAGAACAGAGCTCCACAGTGTACCCGTCACATTGCAATTTAACACGGCTGCTGGCGTCCACCTTGTCAGATGGTGCAGGTTACAGAACATCCTATCCCGGGAGAAAGTCCCTTCGGACGGTGCTTTCTGCAGATGGTAACGAGAGCTCCTCCCTTTCCAGTTTGCCGTGGGGGAGAGCCCGGGACAGTCCTCGGCCCAGAGCAGACCCCCCACAGGCAGACGCGCTGCATTTTCCCCACTCACCAGCTGCAGTTTGCAGTCGGGCTATTTCTGCTCATGTAAAGGTTCCCGAAATCCTGCCATGAGATCTAAATCCACTGTGACACCGACCCCTAGGCTCGGCCTTTCTCCTGTGTCACTTATTCAGAACAGACTAGCGCCAAAGCCCACAGGGTGAATCTGCAGGGGTCCCGGAGTCATCTGTTCGTGTCTAGCCGGTCATCCCCCACGGCCACGGGTCCCTCCTCCCATGCCCATCCCGTCCTCCCCACCGGCTGGCCCAGGGCCTCGCCGTCACATCCGCCACCCCCGCAGGTCTGTGCTCCACACTGCGACCAACACCGCTGGGCCTGAGCGAGGGGAACCCGGTGTGGGTCTGTGGGCTCCTCCCAGCACAGAGGACTTGCCCAGAGACAGAGCTGAGACCTGAGCGATCTTCCATCTGCACCAGTCTGTGCCCTAAAGGCGACCCCAGGCCTGTGCTGAGTCTTTGTTCAAGCAAACGGCACCCTGAGCACTGTGTGCCAGGCCCACGCCGCCGGGCCCACCCTGCCAAGCCCACGCCGCCGGGCCCACCCTGCCAAGCCGTTTTGGTGTTTCCCGCTCACCCACCGTCGTCCATCCAGGCTGCTGCAAGGAAATGCTGCAGACGGGGGGGACAGGGGGGACTTATAAGCCACAGAGGTTTATGTCTCACAGTTCTGGAGGCTGGAAGTCCAAGATCAGGGTGCCGGCAGTCTCAGGGTCTGGCGAGGGCCCCTGGTTCAGACAGGGGCGCTCTGGGTCCCCACACAGTGGAAGAGCTGAAGGAGCCCCTTGGTGTCTTTTATAAAGACACTGATCCTGCTCCTAAGGGCTCCACCCTTGTGACTGAATCACCTGCTCAAAGCTCCTCCTCTTAATACCATCGCATTGGGGGTTAGGTTCCAACATGGGGATTTTGGGGGGCGCCAACATGCAGACCGCAGTGTACCCCTCTGTGGTTTCCCATTTCCCTGTGGTCCCTCAGTCTCTTCTCCCTTTTCCCGGCCCCTATAGCCTCTTTATTTTCCCCTCCCTATTCTCCCTTTAAAAGCCGCGATCGCCTTTGTCTTGGCTGCAGCTGAGCTTGGTTTACCCTGGGCCTCTTCCCCGCTGCAGAAACCCAGGTAACGCCTGACTCGCCTGACTACCCTCCGGGCACAGACATCTCATGCTGCTTCCTTTGACAGCTCGGGTGTCATTCTCTTTGCAGAGACGCCTCCCCAGACCTGCACCGGGTTCCCAAAGCCTCTCCTTTTCCTCTGGCACTGCTGCCCGGTGTTGCCACCATACCATCGCGCCCAAACACCGGACGTGAAAGGACGCCACTCCTTACTCATGCCTGCGTCCAGCACTGCAGCTCAGGGCGGCGTGCGCTGTGTGCCCATAAACAGCTGCTGAAAGGACTCTCCGGCGTCGGGGGCGGGGGTAGCAGGACGCCCACTGCAATCTGCACCCAGTGCTTTCAGGGTCTTCCCGGCCTGGATCTAGGATGCCCCTCGGTGGGATGCTGAGTGGGTTTGTGCTCACGAGATGCAAACTTTCCAAAGCAACAGTCCTGACCTAACGCTGAGCTGGTTTCGTGCTGCTTGTTTTGTTGGTTAGTTGGTTTGGCAGAGGGTGGGGCAGTGGGTGGAAGGTCGTGATGCCGTCCGCTGACTCCTGTGCAATGCGATGCCCCCAGCAGGACACTTCTGTCTCGGCTGCCAGCTTGCCCTGCTCCCCCAGGGAAACCCCTGCCCCTAAGCCACCTGCCGACCAACTCCACTCACCAAGGAGCAGCGTCTGCCTTCCTCTGGAAGACAGCGCTATGGGGCGTCACATACGTCACTAAGGGAGTGACGGAGTGACCCCCGTGCACGGCGCTCCCACCCCAGCCGCCTCCCGTGCACGGCACGGCATCTGCCCCAGCCCCTCCCAGGCACGGCACCTGCCCCAGCCACCTCCCGTGCACGGCACCTGCCCCAGCCCCCTCCCGTGCACGGCACCTGCCCCAGCCCCCTCCCGGGCACGGCACCTGCCCCAGCTCCCTCTGGGGCATCCTAATGCAGCGTTGGAGGCAGATGTCAGACAGTTGTGATCAGCTCCTCATTCTTTCATTGTTCCCCTAATTCCACTCCGGGAAATGACTGATGGGGAGAAAGACACAAAGCAGAGACTCATTCACAGCTAATTCTTCACAACAGTCATGATTGGCTAAGCAAAATGTGGTGGATGCTTTTCACTTAATTTCCAAATTTGCAATTAAAGCCGAGAGCAGCAGTAGGCTCTCTCCTGGTCTCTGATTTGTGCAGTGACTCAACACAGCGCAGGATGGCGTGTAGAAAACCCGATAGACATGGAAGACGCGCCAAGAGTCGGCTGGTGGGAAGGACGCGGACACACCAATGACACGCCATGTTGTCCTCAAGTGCTGCCATCTCCCCTGTGTCAGGACACAGAGTGCACTGATGAGGCTGCAGCGACCAGAGACGCGGAGCTCTGGACCGAGGGAAACGTTCTCCGCAGCCCTGAAGCTGTGGCTGCCGGGCTCGCCTGCTTAGGGGCAGCTTGGTGCAGGTCACGTCCGCTCCCTCGTGAAGGGGACACGGCAGGAAACAAGACACGCCAGGCGGAACATCTCTCTCTCTCTCACACACACACACACTCAGTATCCTACTGGTTCTGTTCCTCGGGGACCCGCGTCTGATGCTGAGACTGTGCCGGAAGCCGCGTGTCATCTTTCTCCAGCTGCTCTCAGCACGGCGTTGGCGGATGTCGTCCACACGCGGTTTCAGCTGCGCAGATATGTTGAAGCTTCTGAATTTTCTCTCCTGACTCCATGGCCGAAAACCCAAGAGCCCGCTGGACACTGGACCGACTGAATGCTCCCGTGTGTCTCAAACTTAACACGTCCCCGTGAAACAAGGACATCTGCCCTCATTCTAAGTTCTCTTCATTCTTTTTTTTAAATCTTCACTAACTTTTACCTCTAACGTAACACACACAACCAGGAAAGTGCGTGAAGCGCGAGTGTGCCGTGTGCCGTGCGCTGCGCTCCGTGAATTTTCACAAAGGGAAAGCACCATGATGTCACTCCCCTGACACAGACGATGACAGCACCAGCCCCCCAAACGCCCCCGGGCTCCTTTCCAGCTGTGACCACCTTCTCTGCAAAGTGAACCACCTCTGATCACTGGCCTCTAAATTGGTTTTGCTTGTTTTGAATTTTATGGAAATTGAATCATATAGCGTGTATTCTGTTTCTTTCATTCAATATTCTGTGTGTGAGATTTATCGATGGGGTTTTGTGTACTAATAATTTGTCTGGGTTTTTTTTTTTTTTTTTTTTTTTTTTTTTTTTATCATTGCAGAGTACTCTACCGTGTAATTACACCACAATGTGTTTAAACGTTCTACTCTTGGTGGACAGGGGGCCGTCTCCGGCTTGCCGCTGTCTGGTACGATGCCCTGTGGTTATTCCGTCCCTGGCTTTGCCTCATCCACACTCGCGGCTTTGCTGGATATAAGTCTAAGGATGGAGTAGCTGGATTCTACCTTCCGCGTGTGTTCACCTTTAGCAGGTGCTGACCAACAGTTTCCAAACCAGCTGTACACGTTGACACTCTCGACGTCATCATTTGAGTGTTCCAGTTGCTCCGTACACCTGCCTATGCTTCACATTGTCGCACACTTTTAATTTCACCCTTCAAGGGGTACGTAACGGCATCTCCCCGTAATTTTAACTTGCACTGTCTTGATTACCGGTGAGTGTGAGTGCCGTTTCACAGTTCCTGGCCTCCGGGACATCTCCTGTGAAGTGCCCATTCAGTCTTTTGCCAATATTTTTATGGAATTGTTGTATGTTTTGAAATAGTCTCCCATTCACAGGTTTGTGAATTTCCTGTTTTTGGTGTCCTGATGAGCACAAAGCTCCTAACTTTATGCAGAAATGTATCCGTCTTCTCCTGTATGGTCAATGCATTCTGCGTCTTGTTGAAGAAATCTTTGCCAACTAAACATCACTGAGATGTTCTCCTAAATTGTCCTTGTTTCACATTGAGATTTACAGTATCTCTGGAAATTAATTTTGTGTGTGACGTGAAGAGGGCAAGATTTATTCTTTCCATAAGCATATCCAATTGACTCAGCATCATTTATTGAAAAGACATCATTCCCCTCCTGCCCGGGAGCCCATTATCATAAATCATTTGTCTGCAGAGCGCGTGTCTGTTTCTGGACTCTTCTCTTCGGCTGGTACCCTTGTCTGTCCTCGCGTTGCACCTTGTCTTACTCACTACAGCTGTGCAATAAATCTCCATTTCTGGGAGTGTGATTCCTCAGACTGCATTCTTCTTTAAGATTATCTCATCTGTTGTTGGTCCTTTGCACTTTCATGTAAATTGTAGAATCAGTGTGAAAATTTCCAAGAAAAAATGAATGGCAGAGATTTTCTTTAGGATTGCATTAAATCTATAGGAGAATTTGTTAAGAATTTATGTTTAAATATTATGCACTTTTATCCATTACCTTTATTTGTTTAATTTCTCCAAATAATATCTTACAGTTTTCCGTTTAGAGAATTTTGCATGTATTTCGTTATTCTTAGGAATTGAGATTTTTCAAAAATCACTGTTAATGGTGCTTTTTAAATTTTATTTTATTTTTAATTGTTCTTGGTATGTAGAAATAAAATCGAGCTTTGTTTATCAACCTTGTATTCAGTGAACTTGTTAAATTTATTTATTAATTGTGCACCTGTCTGTAGACATCTTAGAATTTTCTACATACAGTACACAATCCTGTCATCAGAGAATAATGACAATTATATTACTTTTACTCAGTCCTACAACCGTAATTTCTTTTTCTTGCTTTATTGCACCGGCTAACATTTTCAGTACATTTCTGAATAGAAGTAGCAGAAGCTTGTCTTGCTCCCAATATCAGGTAAAATGCCATCAATGTTTCACCGTTAGCTGTGACGCTCCCTGTGGTTATTTTGGAGATGCTTTTTTATCAGATTAAGAAAATTTCCTTCTATGCCAACTTTGCTAAGAATATTTTTTACCGTGAATGGGTGTTGAGTTTTATTATTAATAGATGCTTTTTACGTATCTATTGAGATGATTGTATGAATCCCCTTCTGGTTTTGGTTATTATGGTGATTTACGGTGACGATTTCCGAATGTTACCTTTGCATCCCTGCACATCTTGTATTCTTGCAAAAACTCAACTTGATTTTAATGTTTTGTCTACTTTTCCATGTCATGGATTTGATTTTCTCATATTTACTTTGAGAATTTTTGCATCCGTATTCATGAGAAACCTTGGTCTCTGTGTCAGATTCCTATTGCTGCTGTGCCAGATTTCCATAGACACTGTGGTTTAAAAAGCTGCAAGTTTGTTATTTTACAAGTTCTGGAGATCAGAAGTCTAATATCAAGATGTCATCAGAGCTGGATCTTTCTGGAGGCTACAGGGAAGAGTCATTTCTTTGCTATCTCGGCTTCTAGGGGCCGCCTGCATTCGTTAGCTCGTAGCCCCTTCCTTCATCACCCCACGGCTGGTCTTGGTCACAACTCCTGCCACTGACGGATTCTCAGGGCTCCGTTGTACACTGAGCACCAGGGTCGTCCAGGGTAATCTCCACGTCGCAGATGCGTAACTCAGCAACACCCGCAAACCCCCTCTCACCATGTCAGATAACAGCTACGGGGCCCAGGGACAAAGGTGTGGACATCTCTTTCTGGGGAGTGGGCGTGATTCCGCCTGTCAGTCTCCAGACGGCCTTTCTCTGTAAATGGCCCGCAGAGTTTGTTATCAAGATGGCTCTGAGCTCACGAAGACAGTGGGTTCCTCTCCTTCTGTACTTTGGAAGAGTATCTTGTGCATAAGAGTTTTGTCTATTTTGTTATTCTGTAACTATTTAGAAGAATGTAAAGCCATGTAGACTTGGAAGACTTTTTTGGCATGGGAAATTTTAATTATAGATTTAATTATCATATGCTTTAATAAATACAAAAATTTAGATTTTTCTATTTCTTCTTGAGTCAGTTTTGGTCAATTGTGTTTTTAATACTCACAAATTTTGCTTTTTCTCTCTTTTACTATTTAAACTTTATTGTCAGAGGTTTGTCTAACATGTTAATATTATTCTTTCTAAAGAAGCAACATTTGCTATTGTTAATTTAATCCATATAATAGTGTGCTTCTCTTTCTTTAATTTCTGATTTTATCTTTAGTTTGTACTTAACTACTGTTTTAAATTTAATTTACTCTTCTTTCCCCTAACTACCTGAAATGGATATTTGCACTGATTTTAAGCCTCTAATCTTTTTGACTATATGAATTAATAAATTTCTCTCTAAGCATAGCTGGAGTTATAGCCCACATAACTTTCCCAGTAGTTTTATCATCATACATGACAAAATATTTTCTAATTTTCTTTGTGAATTTTTTTTCTTTGATTCATGGGTTATTTAGAAATGTGTTGTTTGTTTTTAGATATTTTGGAATTATGTACTTAATGACGATTCTTTTTTTTATTATTGGCTTCTAGCTCAACTCTTCTGTGGTCAGAGAATACGTCGTGTGTAAGTTCAGTCATTCGCTGGGACTTGCCTTATGGTTCGATGTACGGTAACTTCAGTAAATGATCCGTGTTAACATACACAAATGCCTGGTGTGCGTCTGCTGGGCACAGTGGTCTACATACCTCAGTTGCAGTAAATTTGTCATCATGCTGTCCAAATCCTCAATAATTGATCATTTCGTCTGCTTTGTTTTCAGTTATGAGGTGACATGAGTTAGGGTCTCCATTATGATGATTTCTTTGTCAGTTTCTGTTCTCAGTTCTAGTAGTTTTGGTTGTATTATATATATTTGAAGGCCATGTCCATAGGTGTTGGTCTATTTAGAATTATTCATTTCCCCAGAGAAGCTCCCCTTTAATTGCTATGAAATATTTCAATTTTAACTAGAAATCCTTGGTGCCTCGTGTCTACTTTGACATGTGGTGGCCACATCACTTCCTCACTGCGATGAGCATCAAGATTCCTGTTGTCACCAACATTTACGTGGTATGTCATTTTCCATCTTTTACTATCAGCCTTGCTTTATTTCTAAGATGTGACTCTTGTAAGCTGTGTGTATATATTTGTACATTTTTTCTTTACTATGAAAATCTTTGCATTTTAACCAGTGTATTTAGTCCATTTACATCAATATAAACATCGGTATTTTGGGATTTTCATTTCCTGCGTTAGTACTTCCATCATCACACTTGATCTGTGATTTAATTTCTCTCTCTTCTTAATTTCTCTTGTTTTTCCCCAGTATTTTTGTTATTCTTTCTCTCAGTCTCCTGCTTTTACCATAAATGCGTTGGTTCCCCTGGGGATCGTTACGCGTGTCCTGGGTTTGCCGGTTTCAGTGGTGTCTCGCCCCCCCCCCCCCCCCCCCCCCGCACCCCCGAACACGGACGCTCACAGTGCTCCACCTCCTCCCTAACTGTGTGCTGCGGACTCACAGCTTAAATTTATATATGTTTATTTCCCACAACATAATTGCATATACATTAATAATTACAACTGTATATATAATTTAAACATTTTACTTTCTTAAATATTTTTTTCTTCCACTGGGATTCACTTTCTATCAGAACAATTTCTGTAATATTTTTTTAGTGAACGTTCTAGCAGTATCTAATTACTTCAGTAATTCATTTTGACTTCACCTTTGAAAAATATCCTTTTAGCATATTGAATTCTAGATTGGCTGCTATTTTCTTAAGCACTGTGACAAAGACATGTCATTATTTTTGGATTCTAATACTTCTGTTGAGCCATTTTTCTTATTATTGCTCTTTTACAGGCCATGCATGTCATTTTCCCTGACTGCTTTTAAGGTTTTTCTCTGTCTTTGATGTTTAGAAGTTTGACTAGAATATCTGTGTGTGTGTGTGTGTGTGTGTGTGTGTGATTTTTGTGGTTAATTTGGAAAAATATAAGATAAATATTTCTTCTGCTCCATATTTTCTTTTCTCTTTGTCTGATTCTCCACTTACTTATGCACTGGACGTTTTCATCATGTTCTAAATGTCTTCTGTCCCCTTTTAAGATACTCTCCATTCTTTTGTCTTTTCTACTGAATTATCTTCTCACTTACTCTTCTTTAGTTTACCTATAATTTTTATTAACTCGGTCATCCAGACATATTTATGGTCGCATGTGAAATACCTAGAAATACCTAGGAATACTGCTTTTAAGCCTCCCAGGACTCTACTTCACATACACACAATTTATTTAAACTCTGTTTCCCTTTGACATCTGTCTTTGTCATAACTCAAGGAACATTTTGAGTCATGAAAGATAGTTTTCCAAAGCAAAGTACGGTTCTTATTTCCAGCTAAGTTGCTTTGAGATTTTTAAAAAATTCTTATAATATGCTATTAATGAAAATTTACTCTAAGCCTCCTATACCCGCTTGCATAATATTTAGTAGAGTTGGGTTTTTATCCATCATCTAGATGTATCTTTGTGATCTCTACAAAATAACTCCGTGATTTTGATTTTTGTTATTATTATTTTTTCTTTTTTAAAATTGAGATAATTTACATACCATAAAACTCACCATTTTGAAGTGTACAATTCAGTGGTTTTTAGGGTATCCACAAAGTCTTGTAACCATCACCTCTGTCTAATGCCAAACGATTTTCATCAGCTGCAGGGAAGCGCCGTGAACATCTGCTGTCACTACCCGTGACCCTGCCCAGCTCCCAGCCCCTGGTCACCACTGGCCACTCCCTGTCTCTGTGGATTTGCCTTTCTGGACATTTCATACAAAAAGAATCATACGATAGGCTTGATGTATTCTGTGGATTTCTTGTGAGGCTCATGCGTGTTTGTAATTGTTCTGTCTTCCTTATGAATTGACCCCTTGGTCATTTAACATGTCCTTACGTGTCTCTAGTGATAATTTCTGTTTTAGAGTTTACTTTGTCTGATACTGGTATAGCCAGTCTAGTTCTGTTTTGATTATTATTAGTGTGCTACATCTTTTTCCGTCCTTTACTTTCAACTGATTTGTGTCTTTGACTCTAAGGTGTGTTTTTTTGTAGCTGGCGTAACAGTTGGACTGTTTTTTATCCATTTCGCCAATTTATGACTTTTAATTAAAAAATTAGTTCATTTATTCATTTGCATTTAATGTAATTTCTAACAATATAAGATTTACCTTGATTACTTTGCTGTTTTTTATATGTTTTATGTGATTTTGTTTCTCTACTCCCCCGTTACTTTCTTATTTGTGTTTAAAGGATGTTTCCTAGTAACCATTTTTCATTCCTGTCTTGTTTCTTACACTATCTATGTTCTAGGCATTTTCTTAGTGGTTTCTCTGGATATTATAATTGGCATCTTAATTTATAATAATCTATCTCAGAATAATACCAACTTAATTTAAATGGTATATAAAAATCTTGCTCCCATGTGACATCCTTTCCCCCTTTTTATGTTTTAGTGTCACTGATTACATCGTTCTATACTGTGTGCAAACCAGCATAGATGTACAAGTATTTCTTCCATTTCAATCTGAATGACTGACTCGTTTAGCATTTTTTTAGGGAGGTCTACCAGTCGCTTACAGTGGCCGACACCCTGTTCCCCAACATATACTGCTGGTTGCCACCCTCTCTTCTCTCTGCCTGGCACTGCCACGCCCACACTCTGACTCCTGACAGCGAGGCAGCCCCGAGGGTCCCCATTCAGGCAGATCCCTTGCTGGTGCTCTTTTGTCTGGACTTACAGTGGCTTCCGGGGACAGTGGCTACCAGCTGAATTGATAGAGAAACTCCAAGAGTTTTATTCAAAACATTTTCCTAGGCTACTATTCGTTGCCTTAGGCAGCTACAAAGTTAAAATCCTTATTTGTAATTGTTTTCAAAAAAGGACCTCTTGAGAAGGAGGCAAGCTCCAAGTTCTAACCACCTGACATGTCAAATAATGCCAGTTCCTTGAGAATGAGGCTTTGACTAAAACTCCAGCTTTGTATCATTCTTTCATATACCGGGAATATTTGCTGTTATTTTTCAAGGCTATTTCTGAGCTGGAGAGCAGAGGATGGGACTAGCACAAGTTAATCTGTGAACAAAGGTCACTGTTCTTAACAATATTCAATCATTTTTCTTAAATAAATACTCTCAAGATTACTGCAAGCTTTTGATGCATTTTTAGAGCTCTGAAAAAGTTGATTTTGCCAATTTTTGCCAGTTTTTTCTTTTATTGCTTTTATGGAAGGGTGAGTTTTGGGATGTCCTTACTCTGCTATTTTCACCGACATCATTCTAATTCTCTTTCAATCTCTATTTTAATGAAAATGGTATCTTTGGAGTTCTTAATTTCTATTACTACTGCATTTTCACTTATTTTATTTTTATGGATTTAGGTTCTTTCATGGAATTCTCCAAATTATCATCTGTATTCTTACATAAATTTCAGTAATTTTAAAGTTTATATGGAATAACTTCTCTATCTGGAAATCCTGTGGATCTCTTTCTAATGTTGGTTATTTCTCTTGGTCTTTATTTCCTTGGTTGTATGTGCCTCAGCTCTGCAGCCCAGGTGGTCTGCCTGACACATTTTTTGTTGAATGGTAGGCAGTGTATCTGACAATTACACACATAATTTGATGGTATTATCTTACTCCAAAAAGGATTTAGTACTTCATCTTGTAGGCTTTTATTCTGGGGCTAGTTTCAAGTTATAAATTTATTTATTTGAAGCTACATTTGTAAGTTTGTAAGTTCTTGTTGAATTTTGGTTTGCTCCTACTCTTCTGTAGCCTTCCAGATTTCCAAATGAACATTTGGATCATTTTCTAGGGCTTCTTCTCCTTAAAGAGTCCAAATAAACATTTTTGTCTCCTGGCCACATAAGAGTTCCATAATGTCTGTTGACTGTCTTAGACCCTCAGCTGCCACTTAAAAATCCAACACGCAGGCAAAGCCAAGAGCAGCCCAGGCCTGGCTGGATCAGCCTCACGTCTCTTAATCCCACCCAACCTGCCCACCTCTGAGTGAGAAACAAATACCATCGGGGTAGATTGTGACACAGAATGAGTGTGGGGCTGGTGGCCTGATGGAGAGCTCCTGGTGTCCCCACACCTGTGACTTTGTGAGCACCTCATACACAGGACAAGTCTGTCATTGTGAGCTGCTTGTCCCTTCAGTGGGAAGCATGGAGTTTCCCATCCACACTCGTTTTCTGGCTGGTGAACTCCTGTTTCGAGACTCAGCTCCAGGAAAGCTCGTCTGGATTCCTCAAACTGTCCCCTCACGGGCTTAGTGCACAAATCTCTTAGGACAATTTCCCGCTGTAATCACCATCAATGTGCACGCCTCCGTATTGAACACACAAGCCGATGACCCGTTATTTTTGGATCCCCACACGATACCTGGCATTTGTTATTTGTTGAAGACATCATTGTAGAATGACAGGTAACCAGGACAACGTCTCCCAGCTGTGAGATATTTACGGTAAATGAAATACTTTTACGAACATTATTTTATTTTGAGTTTCACATCAGGCTACAAAAGCTACTTACCACATCACATCAGGAAGAAACTATCTTTGCTACAAGCTTTCTGACCGCTTCATAAATGAAGAACTGACACCTCAATGAAGCGAAGCAACTGTTCTGAGATCAAAAGGCTCCTAAGTGGGCGAGCCGCGATTAGCGTCCCTGTTCCTTCCATTGTACCATATGGCACCAAGGCCATCTGGCTTCCGTGGATACGCTGACGGTGGCTTTCACAAGGCCACTGGCACCAGGTCTGGCATCGGCCAGCACCGGCAACGCCCGTCACTTTCACAGTCGGGGCCCAGAACTACAAACGCCTTTGAAATTCGGAATTTGTCCACTGGATATCTGAGTTTACAGATACTCGTACTTGTACTCACTTCAACCCCAAGCGTTCACACAGCAGAGCAAAGTTGCAAGCTGTTTTCGCTGCTTTCATGTGAGAGGAACGCTTGTGTCTGTGCAGAATTATGCCAGGAGGCCGCTGGCAGCTTTTGTCAGATGACACAGAAACATCTGTTCCAATAAATATCCTCCTCACAGACTCATTTGCAGGGAACACAGAGCTCCTCTGGCAATATGAGAGCAGACCTGGCTAGGTGGCCTTCGAAGCAATTGGGTTATTTTCTGGGTCCCCCCAGCTAGGCACTGGGGCCTAGAATTGCAGGTGACTCATGATCAGGAAGATGTCGGTGTGGCTGGGAGTCCAGGTGTCTGGCCATGCCCAGGGGGGCCTGTCCCGCAGGGCCCTGCCCTGACGAGGGGGCAGGCAGAGGTCTCCAGGTTGAGGGTTGGGTGCAGTGTCTACGCTGCCCTCCCCGCACCACATCCTGAGAGATGGACAGTCTTGGATTATAGTAGGAAAGGGTTAGAACACGGAGAGGAAGAGGCTCCCAGTGATGGGAGGAGTCTCGGTGAAAAACGTTCCCCTTTGGAACAGGTGCCAGGGTGTGGGCGCATCCGTCTGCCTCGTGACTCAGGCTGGCATGAGGACCCACACTGCTGCGAGTGTGTGGGACTCCGTCCACACTGAGGGGACCCATACGGCCACACTGCAGGGAGGCACCTGGTAGCTCCTGGCACAGCCCGTGTGTTCCCGGTTGCGAATGTCGTGCGGTGGGGTCCCCGTCTCCATGTTGAGCTTTGACAGAGAGCACAGCCCTTTCTTTCCTCTCTCCTCTGTTTTTGTCACCTCCATCGAAATACCCATGACATTATTTGTGACAGAAAGAGTGATGGCAGGAAAGCAAGGAGTGTCATTGTCAAAGTATCAGGGCGAGGTCGGCTGGCTTGGTGCCCACCCAGGGCAGAGGACAGCGGTCCACGAAGGAACACACGTGTGCTCTCACGTCAGGGCCCGTGTCTCTCAGCCACTCACAGCGTGAGGACAGTCATCCCCCTGACTGGGCACCATCGCTCGCGTATGACCGGACCCTGGCTCCATCCTGGAGAGTCCCGCGCCGGGCAAGAGCGTGCTCTAGGGTGCCACGTGCCGGGCCAGTCAGGGTGTCCAGACGGCCCCGCCCCGCGGTGGTCCCAGGTACGTTTCTCCCCCGTCAGGCGGCAACCCCATCCCAAGTTGAGGAGCATCTGAACGCACAGTGGTTCAACCTAAGATTTTCCAACTTTATGGTGGGTTATCAGGGTATTGAATGCATTTTCAATTTACGGTATTTTTGACTTATGATAAGTGTATTGGTGCGTAACTCCACTGTGAGCTGAGGAGCGCGCGTGTGTGTGCACGTGTGTGTGTGCGCGCGCGCACGTGTGTGTGTGTGTGTGTGTGTGTAATATGACAAGGAAGTGGCTCATGTGACAGTGGAGGCTGAGAGGCCCCACCGTGTGCCATCTGCTCTCTGGAGACCCAGGAGAGCTGGTCCTTGCAAGCCGAGAACCAGGAGCACTGATGGCATGAGTTCAAGTCCAAGTTCAGAAGGAGGATGTCCCGGCTCAAACACTGGCGGGCAGGGGGCGCACTCTCCCTGACACCTCCCTTCCGTTCTACGCAGGCCTCCAAGAGGATGTGCCGCCACCCTGGGAGGGCCACCTGCCTCGCCCCGTCCACCAATCCAAACGTTAACCTCCTCCAGAAACAGCCTCGCAGACGCCTCCGCAGGATGGTCTGGGCCCCGACGGCCCAGCCAAGGTGGCAGGTAAATGAACTGTCACGGGAGACGGCCCGTCCGAGTTCCAATCCCGACTCCACCACTCCCAGCTGTGTGACGTGGGGGAGCCGGGGGCCCCTCTGCTCTGCGGTGGACTCAGCTTCGACATGGGCACAGAGGAGCAGCCACCGCCCGGGGCCGTGATGAGGCCTAAGCGCAGAACTACCTGTGAGGGCTCGGAACGCACCTGGTGCACGTTCTCCTCGCTGCCGGCCTGGGGGGGCCTGAGACTGCAGGCTCTGCCGTCCTCACGCCCCGCAGGGCCACGCGGCACTGTCCCTTCCCCTCTTGCCTAGACTCCCACGTTGGGACACTGTTTACATTAATGAAAGACGTCTCCGAGAGCAAGGTTTCCTCACCTCCCTCACTAGCTGTCAAGCAAGGCCAGCGACAGCAAATGAAAAAACATTTTTTCTTATTTGGGGTGAACTACAAACAGGCCTTAATTTAAAAAAAAAAAATGTAAAGTTTTAAAACAGCCAAACTGGAAATACATAAGCTTTCTCCAGAAAGCACTTACTTAACAGCAACTATTAAACATGTTAACACAAACGGGCATCGTGACAGATCTTCCTTCTGCGCAAACCAGAGGGAAGAGGCAGCAGGTCCCGCACCGTCGGGGGCAGTGGGGAGCGCAGGGGAGCTCCGCGGTCCAGGAGATACACACACACTGACCCTCTTTCCGCCGCTACTTTGGAAGATTAGGATCACAAATGAAATAACTGTTAATGGACTCTATAAATTTTACATATGAAAAGAAGCATTTGCTTAATGAGTGCAAGTTTGTACTTTAGCTGTGTTTTAATAATGGCTTAGAAAATTAAAAACAAACAAACACATGACTGTTTCAAAGCCAGACCTCATGACGTGGACCGCCTCGGCCTGGCCTGCCCTCGCGTGGCGCCCCATGCAGGGGGAGCGGCTTCCGGCCGGCGGAGGGACAGGCAGCCCTCGCCACGGGTGCCCATGGCCCCGGCCTCTCACCATGCTGCATATTGTTGGTGCTCAATAACCGTCCAAGGAATGAGAGAATCAAATAACTATTGATACATCAGCTATTTGCAAAACCAAAGCGATTGAAGATTGTCTGCCCTGTGATCCCCCGACCCCACCCCATCCTCAACCCAGGCCCCAAAATACAAACTAAACTTCAAGCTCATGTCTCACTCGAAAGAAAACGTCACCCAAATGCTGCAGCATGAAGCTGCCTTTTCTCCTCGCAGAGAACAAAGCGGCCCCAACTCATGGCAGGACACGGTGGAATTTCTGCCACCGAGCTAAGCTGGACCTGGTGCTCCCTGGAAGAGACCCTGCTCGGGTCCTCGGCTCCAGGGCCCCAGCCCCCGGACACCGTAGTCCCTGCTCTCTGTGCGCGGATCCGCTGCCCGTCTTCCAGGAGGAACCATTCTCCAGGCCTGAAATCCTCCTCTGAAGCCCGCGGGGAGATCACCAGGGCTCCCTGCCGCGTCGAAGTCTCTCCTGGATGTCAAAATGTTGACTTCGTCCCTGCTAAAATGCAGCTCTGAAAAAAATCACATCTTTTCAAATTTTCTGCAATCCCTGTCATTTGCAGCATATGTTCGTGCATAATGATGTTCATAAGTGAAGTGACATTTCAGAGTAATGAGGCTTCAGTGACAACGTGTGAGAGATGTGACAAGTTTTCTCTAATATAAAAAGGAGTGTAGACAAACCATAACCACGGCCAAGACCTTCCAGCTGCCGTGCTCGTGGCTGGGCCTCCTCGCCCTGCGCGTGCGCGGCAGGTGAGCTCGTGGGGCACCCGTGTGCGCTCCCACGCGTGCTGGTCCCCAGGGAGTCCCACTCGCCGTGACGACCCGCGGGGTCTTCGAGAAGAAGGGAGGGGCGTGGAAGACGGGCCGCCCGTGGCGCTAGAATCCCAGCCAGCGCCTCCACTCTGGCCCAGCGACTTCCCTTCCCTAAATCCTCAGCTTCTCTTCCAAACGGGACGGTGACAACCACCGCCAGGAATAGACCAGACAAACTGCAAAAGAAACTCCTCGCGGGGCTGGCACACGGGGTCTGCACGCCAGAAATGGAAACCACTGTTTTTATTTTAAAGTGTGTCCTACTTTTAGTGGCAGCTCAAGGACCCTCGAAGTGGAGGGTTTGGGCGACAGAGACCTCCTTGCTTCGTCTACTTAGAGGAAGGGCGCTGTGGCCTTCGTCTGCCACTGGGCTGTCCCAGGACGTGCACGGAGGGTCACCCAGGGAGCTGCTGCTCTGCAGGGCACCCACGAGGGACCCCCAGTGACCTGCCCAGCGCTGCTGGCTCCACCCTGTGAGAGCCAAGAGGACACAGCTGCCCTGGGAGCGGGTGCTCCATGTGGCCCTGGGCTCTGCTCTGGGAGACCTGGTCCTCCTCCCCCACCAAAGGTGTGGCCCTGTGTCCTGGGGGCGGGGACCCCAACCTGGGCCTCAGCCCAGCCAGAGGGCAGAGGTGGACTTGAGGGCTGGGTGTGCTTGTCCCGGGGCTGCAGACCTGCTCTGCGCCCCCAGCCGCTCACCAGGGCTCATGAAAAGCGTCTGGAACCCCCATGAGCTCTCCAGGCAGGCCTGCTGGACTTGGGTGGCTAAAGGGGACGCTTGCTCCTCCGAATGTCCCTTCATTGCATTCTCCCCATGGACTGGAGTCAGGGGCTGGAGACACAGTCTCCTCTCACACGACCTGTGTGCCCTCTTGGGGTTGTCCCAGGGTGGGGGACACCAGGCTCCTCCGTCTGAATCTCACTTCTAAGCCAAAAGCTCACTGAGAAACTGAGGCTGGCCCTGTCATTTCCCGGCCCCCAGGAAGACTTTGTGGGTCAGCAGTCCTTCCGTGTCACTTGACAGAGCCTGCGTTGTCACTGCAGCTGCACCTCCCCAGGCTCAAGCACAAGTTCACTGGGCTGTGGCTTCACTGCCACCTGGGGGTCCTTGTGGGGGTCCGGACCCCTCAGCCCTGGAGAGCTTCACTGCCTGCAGCCCCTGAGTCCTGCCTGGAAGTGACTCATTGTCCTCTGTCCGTGGGGACCCACCCAGGGCCAGGACACACTGAGGGAGGAGCACTGATGGCAGGCGTAGGCAAAAGCAGAAACATAAACCAGCAAAGAAGCCGTGGCTGGGGGAAGGAGCAGGGGTGCTGGTGGGGAGGGCGCGGTGCGGCGCGGCTGCAGGGCACCTGCCATCGCTGCACCCTCCCAGTTTGAGAAAGTTTCTGAGAGTTTGGTGGAGGAATCTTCCTGTCCCTAACCTAGGGGAGGTAGCCGTGGCAACCCACCCACAACTGCCAAGGCCCTGTCTTCCCCACGCCCGGCGCCTGCCACACCATGGAGGGGGCAGCTGCCTGCCACTGGGCAGACGGGTCCAGGTGACTCCAGCCCCAGAGGGCTGCCAGGAGAGAGGTGTGGGCCACCTTGAGCTCTGGGGGATGACAGGGCTGACCCAGGAGTGGCTGAGGCCCCGCGGCTCCCCGGCCCTCTCTGGACCTGCTTCCTCATCAGCAGTGTGGAAAGGTGACCCCAGGGAGCTCTGACGCCCCCTGACCCGAAACCCCAGGGTTTTTTTTGCAGGATCAGCTATACAATTCATAGGGCCCGGTGCAAGAATTCCGAGATCACGGTGAGTGGGCCCAGTGCAGCTGCACAGGTTCTGGGCATGACTCCGGGCTGGTTTAGGGACCGCGCGTCTCAGGGGAGCGGGGTGCGGGGCCCCGGGGGGAGGCAGCAGAGCAGCGGCCTCAGCAGGACTGAGGAGGAGCCCCTGGGAGGACGGCGGGAGCCCCCGGCCACTGCTGCCCCCTCCCCTCCTGGAGAAGCCCCAAGCCTCGGCAGGTCCTTGCGCAGAAAGAGCCCGGAAGTCCTCACGGAAACTGCACAGGTGCCGCTGCCGCTGCAGGCCCTGGGCACGGCTTTGCGTGCACTGACCACCACGCACCAGGGAACTCTGCCTTCTCCCCCTGGCCCTGGGCACTGTTGTCACCCTGGATCCCCAGCGGCAGCAGTCGCCGCGTGTGGGGCGCCTTCTAGGGGCCGGTGCTGTCTCGGCTCCCGTCGGTGGCATCACCCCGTTTAACTAACTCTCAGCGTCTCGGGTCTGTGGACTGGAGACCAGAGTCTCGGGGGCGACTTCCCTGGCCGCGGAGAATCTGGTCGTGGTGAGGCCACAATTTGAACTCGTGTCGCCACTTCCAAGGGCCCAGCGTTTTGTGACTTTGGGACAATACACAGCTTTTCCGAATCCCGCCTCTCTCTGTGCTGTCGGAGGAACACCTGAGAGGAGGCTTGCTGGGAAGAGGGAGGCTGAACGCAGCTCTCCGAGCGCAGACCCGGGTCAGGGAGGGGCTACCCCGACACAGTGGCTGGCACTGGCTCCTCCTCTGATTTTTCTCAACCTCGTCTCATCAGAGATGGTGTGGCCCCTGCATCCTGTCCACCTTCCTCTCCCCTTCTCCCTCCAGGGTCCCCCAACACCAGTTATTTTTATCCCACAGACACTCTGTGGGCACACCGAGCTTTTGCTTAAGTTATTTTTGGCTTGTGATGTCTTAAAAAGCATTACAGAAGGGAAGAGTCTGGCTCCCTGCAGCCACTGGCAGACTCTCCTTTCCCCCAAACTCAGCCCCTCCATCCACCGGGAAGGATCCTGGCGTCCTGGCCCGTGGCAAGCACTCTGCGTGTCCACGCAGGCTCCCTGTGGGGGTTTTGTTGGAGATCTGATTGCTGTGCGCTGAAAAATGGGGGCCGGGGAAGGATTGTATTTTCCTCCTTTCTGCAAGCATGAAACAGACAAAGAAAATCTCAAGGCATCATCAACAACCCGCGCGGGTCCTGCAGAGGTCAGGGCTCTAGTCTCCCTCCCAGCGCGGCCGCAGTTCTGTTTTTACAGCTTTTACCCCGGCTGCCCGGCTGCTTCAACAGCTGATGCACTTTAAGAAAAGGTCTACTAGGGAGAAAATCATTTCCCCAATTCTAGCAAAGTGAAGGTTTATTAGCAGCAATTCCCACAGCTGATCTTCACACTGACACGCTTCTCTCGCGAGGGCAAAGCCTATAAGGGGAGAAACAAGAAACGCCCTGAGCAGCGAGTCACTGCTGAGCGCGCTGGCCTTGCACGGAGTGAGCTCGGCTCTGGCTCTGCTCTGGCTCTGCTCAGCCCAGGGACTCGCTCCCTGCCACAGCTGGCTTCTCCACACACCTGTCACCTCTGACCCTCGCGGGCAGCTGCAGGGAGGCGCTGTCCTCCTCGTGTTTGCAGCGGGGACACCGCGGGCCTGGCGGGAATGAAGGGGCGCAGTGGAGAGCGGTGAGTGCCCTGAGCGCACCGGATCCGCCCACGCGTGCGCTCCGACTTGCACCTGCCCGGCCCACACGCGGCCCCCATGCAGCCCGTCCTCGGCACCGCCGCCCCGGCCGCCCGCGCTCGCTCCCCGTCCCTCTCTTTTCGCCGGCAGAGTCTCGACCTCGCTCTTAGCGCATCGTCCTGTCTTTTCCGACTCACGCCCAGGGCAGGGGGCCCAGCTCCTCAGCGGCCCGGCCTGCAGCGCCGGGTGGGCAGTTGTGCGTCTGGGAAGGGGCACAGGCAGCCTTTCCGTAAGGACTTTCATCTCCTGTGAACTTACTCTTCAATGACGTAGCGTCTGCTCTAGATCGCAGAGCAAATTTGACCTTCAGGACAATTTCCAGTCACCTGTATAAGCTGTGGACTGTGCAAGTCACAAAAAGGGTCCTGGTAATCGTCGCACCTCTGAAGCTAAAGACCACAGCTGTGTCAGCGTCTGCAGCCGTTTTACGGTAAAAACATGCTGGGATATAGTAACGTTTAGTATAAAAATAAAATAGATGAATATAATTTGTTTATTTGGGGGATAAGCGATTCAACATGAAATTTAAAAGCACCCGTGGAACTATCTGAGCCGGAAGCCGTGATTGAATACACGTGAGAACACAGGTTCACCTGCGTTTCCTGCGTGTGCTCGGCCAACGCGGCTGCACAGTCCCGCCCACTCCGCGCTCGACACGCACCGTCCGCGCGGGAACCCCAGCCTCGCCTGCAAACAGACGCAAAGGAAGGAGCATTTTACCCAAAGCAGCGTGAAAGTCTAAGTCAGTCAAATTGACTATTAACCTCTAAAATAATGGCAAGAAGTCTCCGATTCCCCATTTTCCGGTGACTGGAAAATATGCATTTCCTAAAACTCCTTACTTATTCCTAATTTTGTTAGATTTGAATGATTTTCTTTTCACAGAATTCAGTTTGTCCCTTATTTGTTTTTCTTATTTCACTTTTTCCTGGAATTATTGCCATCTCGTGTTTTTAAAAAAAAAAAATTGATAGATTTAGGGATCATTTTTAATATAAACTTTTTATTTAGAACAGTTTTAGATTTACAGAAATATTGTAGAAATAGTATAAAAGGTCTCCTACACCCCGCATTCAATTCCCTGTGTTGCTAAGTCCTACGTAGCAGGGTACACTTGTCACAGGTAATGAACCAGCGTTGGTGGGTTGTTACTCTCCTACGTCCATGCTTCATCCAGATGCTGATCTTTCCCCGACGTTCTTTTTCCATTCCAGGATCCCGAGGCTCCGCTGGGCTGCCACCGTTTCCGGGACCTTCCTTCTTTTCGTCCGCTCGACAGCTGTGAGGGGTACGATCTGGCTAGTGTGCCGCAGAGGCTCCCCGTCAGGACGGGTCTGCTCCTCTGCCTCGGTTCCACTGAGGACGCGGGCTTGAGAAGAAAGACTGAACAGGTGAGCGCCGTTTTCATCACATCCTATTGGGGCTGCAGGAATGCTACCAGCGTGACTTATCACAGGTGACACTGATCTTGGTCGCCTGGGTGAGGCGTGTGCGTCAGGTTTCTCCTATTTTCAGGTTGCAATCATCGGTAGGAGGTCACTGCGTGCAGCCTGCACTTAAGGAGAATGGAGTTAGGCATGTACACATAAATTATGGAGCATCTACATAAATTATTTGAAATTCTTCTGCATGGGAGAGTCCCCTCTTCCCTGTGTGTTAATTTATTCAATCATTTATTTATAGCAGTATGGACTCATGAATATTTATTTATATGTCGGATTTTAATTCAAGACTACTTTATTAATTTTGTGGCTAAAAATACTCCAGTTTTGGCTACGGGAGCTCTTTCTGTTGACCCTTGTGTCCCTTTGACATACCACTGTCACTGTGGCATGTGTGTGCATGTGTGTACATGTGTGTACATGTGCATGTGTGTGTTCAGCGCTTTCTTACTTTCTGCCACTACAGAAGCTCCGAGCACATCTCCCACACACATCCCACCCCAGTCCCGGAATCAGACATTTCTCCAAGAAGCCCTGTTGTTTTTTGTTTTGTTTTGTTTTGTTTGTTTTTTAGTGGAGAATGGTATTAGAAACCAAGATCTACATGCCAGGTACCCTACGCTACTGGAATGCTGTTGCTTCCAATAGAGCAAGGAAATACATGTGCATATACCAATCCATGTTTATACACGTATCTGTACACTCCTGTGTGTAACCATCTGCATCCACGGGAAGCTAAACAAGAGTTCACACTGACCATTTCGACTCAGTCTGACTCGCATGGGTCATTCTGGCCGCCCCCTCTGCTCATCTCTAACCTCCTGCTCCAACAGTGAAAAACCATTGACTTAATTGCTCAATTTCAGTACACAGGTACAGTGGCTTCAGAATTGCTCATTAACGTTCTGTGGGGAACGACTGTATCAGCCAAAGCATAGTGCTTGTCTACAGCTGCTTTTTCTTAGTGCTACAGATTACTCTTTCCAAAGTTCAGTAAGCCTCTTTCTCTCCCACTCTCTCCCATGAGATGCCACTGTACATTCATAGCACAATTAGATTCTTTTTCCACATTCTTCATCCCATCCTGAAATTACCTTGATCTCCTAAATGATTTTTTAAACTTATGTATATTAAGGTCAATCTTTGTGTTGTAAAGGTCTATGGGTTTTGAAAAATGCATAGTCATAGATCTACCACTACTGTGTCATACATAATTGTTTATCATAAAAGATTATCATATGTTTCACCTGTTCAGTCCTCACCCCAACTGCCCGAGCCCATGGCAACCACAGATGTATTTACTCTCTCTATGGTTTTGTCCTTTCCAGAATGCCATATAATTGGAATCGTACAGCATGGAGCCTTTTCAAACGGACCTCTTTCACTTACCAATACACATTTGAGATTTTTCCATGTCTTTTTGTGGCTTAATAGTTAATCTTTTTTTTATTGCCAATAATATGATACTGACTAGATGAACCACATTTTGTTCATCACTTTACCTATTGAAGGCCATCTTGTTTGCTTCTAGTTTTTGGTGATTTTGAATAAAGCTGCTGTGAACATTTGCATGAGAATTTTTTTTAGCTTATTTATAGACATAAATTTTCAAGTCAGTTGGGTAAATACCAGGAGCATGTTTTCTGGGTCATATGACAAAACTGTGTTTAGTTTTGTAAGAAGCTTCCAAACTGTCTTCCAAAGTAGTAACTATGACACATACATCCTGACCAGTAATTAATGTACGTTTATGTTGCTCCAATCTTTGCCGCAATTGGTATTGTCATATTTTTATTTCAGCCATTGTAGTATAAGCATGTAGTGCTTCACATTGTTGTTTTAATTTACAGTTCCCTAATGACAAATGGTGCAGAGCATCTTTTTCTATGCTTACATGCCGTGTGTACATCTTCTTTCAGGAGATGACTAGATGTTATACCCACTTCTTAATTGTTTTCTTATTGTTGCATTGTTTTTTACAAAATTTAGGTACACATATTTTATCAAATTTATGTTTTGTAAATATTTTCTCTCAGTTTGTGGCTTCCCTTAACATTGTCTTTTACAGAGTAGAATTTTTAATTTTAAAAAGATCCAACTTATCACTTTTTTTCTAGATTGCATTTTTGGTATTGTATCTAAAAGGACATCACCAAACCCAGGATCACATATAATTTTTTTAGGCCTTCTTCTCCCTCTTCTACTATTCCTTCTCTTCCTCTTCCTCTTCTTCTACGCTTTTCTATGTATTTTTCTTCTTCCTATGTCTACAGTTTTGAACTTTACATTTAGATCTATCATGTCTTTTGAGTTAATTTTTGTGAAAATTTTCAGGACTGTGTCTAGGTTCATTTTATTTTAATATGCACATCCAATTTCTACAGCACAATTTGTTGAAAAGACTTTCTTTTCTGTACTAAATTGCCTTTGCTCCTTTGTCAAAGATCAATTGACTATATTTCTGTGAGCTCTCTCTTCTAGTCCATTGATCTGTGTCTATTCTTTTCCCAATAAAACACTTTCTTGATTATTGTAGCTTTAAAGTAAGTCTTGAAATCAGGTAGAAATCCTCCATCTTTGTTCTTCTTTTCCTTAAGTATTGTGTTGGCTATTCTATATCTTTCGCCTTTCCAGATACACTTTAGAATCCGTTTGTCAATATCTACAAAATAGCTTGCTAGAAATTTGATAGGGATTATGTAGAATCTGTAGGTCAATGTGAAAAGAATTAACATCTTAACAACATTGAATCTTGCAATCCACGAACACAAAACTTTCTTCATTTACCTGAATATTTGATTCATTCATCAGGATTTTGTAGTTTTCTTCATATAAATCCTAAACATATTTTGTGAGATTTATATCTAAGTATTACTATATACCTGTGTTTTGGTGCTATTATAGGTGATACTGCTTTTAAATTTCAAATTACAATCGTTTATTATTGACATATAGGAAAGCAATTGACTTTTGTATATTAGTCCTCTATCCTTGCTATAATTGGTTATTAGTTCTAGGATTTTTGTTGATTCTTTGGGATGTTCCACATAGATAATGTCATGTCATCTGTGAATAAAGACAGTTTTATGTTTTCCTTTCAAATATATATTTTTGCTTTTTATTTCATTTTCTCACCATCTTGCACCAGCGAGGATTTTCAGTATGGAAAGAGCATAAAGAGAAGACACTCTCTTGTTTTTGCCAATGCCCAGTCCTATGTAGAAAGGGTCCCATCTCTTCCCAGTAAGTGTTACACTAGCTGTAGCTTCTTAAAGATGTTCTTTATCAAGTCGAGGAAGTTTCCCTCTATTCGTAGTTTTTATCACGAATGGGTGTTGGATTTTTTCAAATGCTTTTTTAGCATTAATGAATATCATAAGTTTCCTTCTGTAGACAGTTGACACGACGGGTTACATCGACTGATTCTTGAATGTTGAACCAGTCTTGTGTACCCAGAATACATCTCACTTGCTCACGTTGTATAATTATTGTATACATTGTTGGATTTGGTTTGCTATAATTTTGTTGAGAATTTTTGTTGTGAGAAATTTTGCTCTGTGGTCTTCTTTTATAACACCTTTTTCTGGTTTTGGTATTGTCGTAAGACTGGCCTCAGAGTTAAGAACTCTTCCCTGTGTTCTGGAGGAGGAAGCTTTTGTAGATAATTGGTACCAATTCTTCATTAAATCTTTGCTAGAATTCACGAATGAAGTCATCTGGGCTTTGTTTTTGTCATTGTTGTTGAAAGGTTGTTAACTATTGATTTAATTTTTTGAATAGATACAGGCCTATTCAAGCCTATTCAAAAGACCTGTTTCTCATTGTGTGAGTTTTGGTGGTTTATATCTCTAAAGAAATTGTTCCATTTTATCCAAAATATCAAATATATGGGCTTGGAGTTGTTTATATATTCTTTTATTTTCATTTTAATGTCCCCGAGTTCAGTAAGGATGACCCTATTTCATTTATGACACTGGAAATTTCTGTCTTCTCTTTTTCTTGATTAGCCTGATTAGAGGTTTATCAATTTTATGAAACTTTTCAAAGAACAGGCTTTTAATTTTGTAGATTTTCTTTATTGTTTCTCGGGTTCAACTTCATTTACTTCTGCTCTGTTTTTATTATTATTTCTTTTCTTTTTAGTGCTTCAGGCTTAAATTGCACTCCTTTCTCTAGCTTGCTTCTTAATAATCTTAAAATTATTGATTTTAGATCTTTCTTAATTTCTGTGATATGCATTTAATCCTATAAATTTCCCTTTAATCACTGATTTTATTGTACCACATCTCACAAGTTTTGGTAAGGTATTATTTTTACTTAGTTCAAAATTGTTTTAAATTTCTCTTGCATTTTTTCTTTGACCCATGTGTTATTTAGAAGTGTATTGTTCAATCATTAAATGTCTCAGGGTCTTTCAGCTGTCATTCTCTTGGAGATCTCTGGTCTGAGTCCATTGTTTCCTTAGAACAGAGCTTGTGTGATTTCTAGTCTTTTTTAGGTGTGTATGGCCTTAAATGTGGCCTATCTTTGTGAATGATCAGTGTGAACTTGAGGAATGTGTATTCTGCTATTGCTGGATCAAGTGCTCTGTAAATGTCAATGAGATCCCATCGATTGTGCTGTTCCGTTACACTATGCCTGTAGTGATTATCTGCCTGCCGGCTCTGTCATTTGCTGACAAAGGGGTGTTGAAGTTTTCCAGTGAAATAGAGGGTTTGCCCATGCCTTCTTTCACTTTTCCCCGAAGTATTATGACACTCTGTTGTTAGGTACGTACACTTTTAAGATTGTTATGTCTTTTTGAAGAATTGATCTTTTTATTATTATGCAATTATTATTTACCCCTGATATTTTGTTTGTTTGTTTAGATGTCTGCTTTGTCTGAAATGAATACAGCTACTCCAGCTTTCTTTTGGCATTAACGGGGTATATCTTTCTCTGTCCCTTTGCTTTTAACCCCTCTGAATCTTTACCCGTAAAGTGGGTCTCCTGCAGGTAACACGTAACTGGGGTCTTGTTTTCTTGCCCACCCTGACGGTCTCTGTATTTCAGTTGCTATAGTTAGACCATTCGCATTTAGAGTGACTTTTATGTAATTTAATTAATGTCTCCAATGTTTGTGCTTTAATTCCACTTTTTCTTTGTTTCTTTTCATCATTCCTTCTTTTTTCTGCTTCTTGGTTCCAACTGAACATTTTATAAAATTCTATTTTATCTCCTCTCTTACTGTACCTATGATGCTCCTCTAATTTTTTTTTTAATTTGGCTGCCCTAGCTTATCCAATATTCATTTTTAACTAATCTAAGTCCACCTTCAAAGAACACTACACTGCCTCATGCACAGTGCAGGTGTTTGTGAAAGACTGTTCTCGATTCCTCCCCATTCCTTTGCCATTTTATAATCCCTATACTACAGTTATGCACCAAATTGCTACTATTATTCCTTTGAACAGTTGTCTTTTGAATCAATTAAGAATAAGACAAATAAAAGATTCCATTTTGCCTTAATATATTCCTTCTCCGGTGCTCCTCCTGTCCCTGTGGGTCTGAGTTTCTGGTCTATATTATTTCCCTTTCCCTGAAGAACTACTTCTTTTAACGCTTGTTGTGGGGCAGGTCTTCTGGCGATGAAATCTCTCAGCTTTTGTTTGTTTGAAAAAGTCATTATTTTAGCCTCACTTTTGAAGGATAATTCCATTAAATATAAAATTATCGAGTTGATTTTTTTTAAATCACTTTAATATTGGAACTATTTCACTCCACTGTCCTCCTGCCTGCACGGTTTCTGATGAGAAGTCTGCCGAACTCTTTTCCTTGTTCTTATGTAAGTAAGATGTGATGTTGTTCTTTGGCTTCTTTCACGTTTTTCTCTGTCCTTGGTTTCCTGAATTTTGAATATAATTTAAATGCGATATGCTTGGATGTAATTTGTTTAATCCTGCCTGCTGTTCACTGAGCTGTCTGGATGTGTGATTTTGTGTACGTCCTCACTTTTGGAGAGTTCTGAGCTGTTACTACTTCAGATACATTTTTTTCTGCTCTGTTATCTCCTCTCCTTCTGATTTTCCAATCACACACATCTGTCACCTTGCTATGGTCCAAATTTTTATGCTTCCCACCCCCAAATTCACATGTTGAAAGCTAATCCCAATGTGATTTTATTTGAAGGTGGGTCCTTTGGGAGAAGATTAGGTCATGAGGGTGGAGCCCTGCTGAGGGCATTACCTAGTGACCCTATAAAAAAGGCCCCAGCGAGCTGCCTTGTCCCCTCCCCCGTACGAGGGCACAGCCAGAAGGCGCCACCTGTGAACCAGGAATCTGCCGGTGCCTTGATCCTGGACCTCCCCGCCTCCAGATCTCTAAGAAATAAATCTCTGTTATCTGTAATCTACCCAGTCTACGGTATTTTGTTATAGCAGCCCAAACAGGCTAAGGCACACCTTTTGAAATTGTCACACAATTCTTAGATGTTCTTTTTTTTTTTCTCACTGTTTCTCCTTTTTGCACATCAGTTTGGGGAGTTTCTGTTCATCCCCCTCAGGCTCGCCGGCTCTTTTCCGCTCGTGCCCGGTCTGCTGACGAGCTCATTGCAGCTGCTCTTCGTTCCGGGTCCGAGCGAGTGGTTTCTGGCCTTTCCCTCTGGTCCCCACAGTGTCCGTCTCTCTGCTCACACCACCCACCTGCACTCTCACGGCTGTGTTTTTCATTAGAGCCCTTCCGTGTTAATCACGGTGGCGCTACCGTTCCTGTCTTAGAGTCCCCAAATCTGTGTCCTGTCTGACTCTGGTTCTGACATTTGATTTGTCTCCAGACTATTTTCTGAAATAGGGAAAAGAATTTTGTGACTTCTCGTTGCATGCTGGGTGCGTTGCATTGACTAACAGGAACTGATACAACCAGGACTTTGGCGAACATGGGTTGTTACGTCGAAGCGGCAAGGGGTCAGCTGTGTCACGTTCCCTGTACCTGCAGGCGCTGGAGTCGCGGGTCCTCCTAGCACCCTGTTTTGTCTCCCCTCCCCCTCTTGTGTTCGGGCTTCTTAGGGTCCCTCCTCAGGGACAGCCTCTGTCTCGAAGCTCTGTTAGCTGCGACACCTGCCACTGTCCCGGAGCCGCATCCGTGTGGCAGTGAGGTGCGGAAAAGGGAAAACATTCTGTAACTTTATGTGGATTCTCAGGCTTTTAGCGGATCTGTTTCTCTGGGACGTGACCTTGACAGGTATTTCTGAGGCTGGAGGGGGCTGGGACGGGGGAACTTTCCTTCCTCACATGGGCAGAGGCTCTGAGAGGGTCTTCTGCCCCGCGTTACAGACCCGGGCTACCGAGGGTGCTCTGGGCACGTTTTACAAGTTCTCTTCCCTTCCCCACCAGGGCCACGTGGGGTCCTGCGTGGGTCTTCACTCCAAGAACCTGGTGGGCTTCCCGGGCCTGATGCCCGTGGAAGTGTGAGGGCCCCTTAAGTTCGTTGCCTCCTTGTGTGGGTTGCTGTAGCAGAACACACCCACTCCCACCCGCACGCGAGCACCCACTCTGGGTGTGCAGAGAATCGCTGCGGACCCCGTCCCTGGTCTGGGTCAAACTTCTCCCAAAGTCCAAGCAAGGGTGGCATGTTTGCACTGATGAAATCTGTACAGATCCCTTCTGTCCGGATGTAGGACGGCTGCCCCAGCTTCCTTTGGTGTCATGTCCACAGTCCTCTTGCCCATTTCGTTCCAGACATGCAAGTTACCCCTCTGGCTGCCACACAAGTACATCGGGGGGTGGGGAGGCGGGGGGGGGCGAGGGGAGAGGCTGGAAGAGGACACATAGGGGCCACCCCACAGCCAAACAGGTTTGGGAAATGGTAGGTTAAGTAAAGGTGAACAGATTCAATTTTCTTTTTCAATTGCTAAAAGTCTCAGCTGCTTTATTCTAGTAACTTTGTTCTAATAACCAATAACGAGGCCTGGATCTTCCGATGAAGACGTGTATCATGTTGCCGAGACACAAAGCTTTCTCTTTCTCTGTTTCCTCGCTTTGTAATAACCTTTCCTGCTCTCTGTCAGCTCTTACTGCAGGAACAATGCCTGCTGTGTGGGATCCACTCTGAAAAATACAATTCCTGGAAGTCCATGGCAAAGCTCAAACTCTTCCCTGCAGGGTTCTCCCCCAGGGGGGCTGGAGCTCTGCAGCCCAGAGGCTCAGGGCTGGTGCCAACACCTGCGCTCACCTGCCCTTGGCTTTGTAACAAGCCGTCTCATGCACCTGCAGCCTGACATGGGAATCACAGAGACCCAGGGCTGGTCAGGGACGAGGTGGCAGTGCTGTCCTCACAGAGGACACACTCTGGAGTTGGTGCAAGAGGGAGCCCTGGGCAGCAGGACCCCCTAAGATATTCTCAGACTAGTATTTCCTGAAGCACATGGGCACAGAGTCTTCTATTCTTGTCCGCACGCATCTAATGCATCTTTGTTTTCCCAAGTACCTTGCACGGTGCCCATTGCAGTATAAGCATTGAGCACATGTTTGCTCAATGAAGGAATAGAAATTATATCTTGGAATTTTGAGAAATACTGTCTTGGGGATGATAGTGAACAGATAGCATCATTAAAACCAGATGCCAAGGAGATTTTTAAATGTCTCAGGGGATGACATTCCCATCATTTATTTGGTAAAAATTGCTCTCTGCTCCATCTTGAAGCCAGCTCTTTCCTGGCACTGGAAACAAAATCTAAATAGCATTTAATTCCAGTGAAGCTGTTCTCACTTCCTGCTCATGATCCAACTTGACTTTAGGCCAATCCAGATTGGCCCAATTTGCTGCAAGCCTGTTTCATCTCAGGTTGGCCTGGCTGGGTAGCCGGGCTGTTTCTTGCCCTCACAAGACACAGCGGGGACAAGGAATAGGTGACCTCAGAGCACCATTCTGATGTGACCTGCTGGTGGCAGGACAGCCTCCTTCTTTGTTCTTGCTGTGCCTATAGATCTACCTCCAAGAGTGGAGGATGGTAGCACCTCGGAAGGTGGTGGCACTTGTCCGTCTGGGAGATGGTGGTGGCTCGGGCCAGAGGATGGCAGTTGAGCTGGAGAGAAGGAAACTGACTTCAGGTATTTTGGGGGAAAAGGCACCAAGACCTGCTGGTATTGGATGTGATGGTGAGGGGGGTGGAGAAAGTGGAAGGAGGTGAGAAGTCAGGATTTGCATGTCGGGCCGGGCCACCTGGGTGGCCGTGCCTCCCGCAGAGGCAGGGAGAACCCCAGGGGCACTGGGCCTTGGGGAGGGGAACCCAGAGTTCAGTGTTGAACATGATATGTCTGACGTGACATTAGACACTCTGTGTCAGCAAAGCGGTGGATTACTAATTGTGGAGCCCAGTGGCCAAGGGCAGGGTTCAGAGGTCACCAGCAGGTAGGTGGTATTTGAAGCCATGGGACTGCCTGGGGTCCCCACAGCATGTCCAGAGAGATGGGCCAGGCTGAGTCCTTGGCCTCAGCACAAGGAAGGAAGAGATGAGCCCCTGGAGCGTGGACGCCCCCAAACCACGAGCACACGTGCTGCGAGAAGTGGGATAGTCAACTCAGTTAAAATTTGCTCAGAAATAAAGTCGCCTATATTTTAAAGAGACAGGAGACCTCGTACACGGCAACAGGGGAGTCATTGGTGATCTTAGGAAAGAGCAGAGTCCAGAGAGCAGCAGCCGGAAACCAGTGCAAGGCACGTTCAGGAGGGACCTGAGCTGCAGACATGAGGACGGTGACACCGTGACGCTTCTGAGAGGTTCTGAGGAGATGAAAAGATGGGAAATGAGGCAATAGCTAGGGGAGACAGAAAGTCAAGGGAAGCTGTGTTCATTTTTTACTTTTGCAAGACGGTGTACATGCTGGGGCCTCTTTGCAGGGGAGACACCGTGGTTTCAAAGCAGAGGCCTTTGCACGTGTGCAGTTTATCCCGGAGCGCGAGGCTGGCGCGGGAAGGTCCTGTTTTCCCAGTGGAGCGCGAGGGGCTCACGCGCACTTCAGACGAGGAGGCAGAGGAGGGCGTGGCATAGTCGTCGTGCACAAACAGGGACACGGTGTGCGCCCGCGTTAGGACTGGGCGCCGCCCGCCTGTCTGCTGGGAACGGAGCGTGAGCCGGGCCGTCTGGCCGAGCCTGCACGAGCACACCCGGCAGCCCCGCGGGGCGCACAGCGGGGGGAAGGGGTGTTGGAGGGCCGGGGGGCCCTAACGATGGGCCGTGGGACCTCACAGAGCCAAGGGTGAGGCCAGGACACGGGGCAGTGGCGGGGCTCGAAGCGGTGTTTGCAGTCAGCTGATTCCACACCAGGACGCAGACTCTTGGTCCGGGCCGTGGGGCTCTGTGCGCTCTGCGGAGAGAGGAGGTGACCCGAGGGCCCGAGGCTCTTGCAGTTCTGAGGACGGGGCTGCCTGAGATGGGACGTGGGAGGGGACCCGCTGAGGAAGACCAAGCAAGCGGGAGGGCGGGGGGCGCGTCCCGTGGATGCTGAAATCACGGACGATGGTGACAGGCAGGCGTGGAGGCCGAGGCTGCGTCTTTAGTAAACATCTACGGCGACGCGGACCTCAGACGGGCCGCGGACAGAGCGACGCATGCTCAGAGGAGCTGGGGTTTTGAATAAGGGAGAAGATAGCAGCACAAGTGTCAAAGGACACGGGCCTGGGTTCCAGCGTGTGAGTCGAGTTGTCCCCAGGGTGACGGGGACACAGGGACGGCGGTGTTCTCCACTGGATCTCAAGCCAGGAGAAAGTGAAAATGCCAGAGATGCAGCTGGAGATGTGGGGGGCACAGGGAAGGGGTTCTGCGGAGTCAGGGGCCCTGGGGGACGGTGTCTGGCCAGGAGACACGCAGGGCTGTGTGCAGTCAGGTCTGGTGACGCAGGACCTATCGTCACAGCATGGCCGTTTCTTGCCACCACGTTCATGGAAGCCAAGCCCCCTGGCTTCTCACACACCTCCCGCACGACGCCCTGCGTCCACCTGCCTGTGTTTTACACGAGCGTCCACACGGCCGCCAGAAAGGTGCTTTAAAAGACTGAGTCCGTCGGCACAACGCCCTGCCCAAAGCCCTCCGAGGGCCCCTGTCTCACTCAGAGTGGAGGTGGGAGCCCCTGTAGTGGCAGCGAGGCCCTGCACTCTCGGGCCTGTGCCCACTGCCAGGTCCTCACTGTGCCACCCACGCCCCACGCTCCTGCCCCACTGGCCTTCTGGCCATTCCTGTGTGGCACAGGCTGGCCCCACCCAAGGCTTTGCTGGCCCTGCACCCTCTGCAGGAGAAACCTTCCCTCCTCCAGGAGGTCCATGGGCTGCTCCTCCCTCACTGGGGCGTCTGTGCAGATAGCAGATTTGCAGCAAGGTCTTCCCTGCCCACCTTGCCCAGGTGTAGCCCATCCCCGGCTCTCTCTGCCACACCTCCCTGCCTCATCTTCCCCACTGGTCTGGTCTTCTTTGCCTTTTTTGCCTCTACCCATCTACCTTTACTAAAATGCAAACATTTGGACAAGATTTTATAGCGATTTTTTTATCCTTAGTGTTTTGAACACAGCCAAGAACATAGAAGGCACTTTATAAATATTTATTTAATAAATGTGGGATGTATTAATATAAACGTTGCTATTTATGACAATCTTGATGATCACAAAATGTGCACTCTATATAATTTCTACTTTTCTTTAACTCGGAGAGGTTTACTTTGAGTTTTAAATGTGGTCTAATTTTATATCACATTATATACACCATATTAGTTAAAATAATTAGACCCTCTGTATCCTTATTTATTTCTTGCCTATTTGATCTGTCAAAGAATGAAGATGAATAAAAGATGAAGCTGATCTGTTAGTAAATCAACTTCCCCAAAGAACAAAGTCCTAAACTCTTTAAAAGAAGACAACAAAATCTAGCACACGACATAAAATCACAACGTCTAGCACCCAATTAAAAACTAGTAAACACACAAAATGCAGAAAATTGCTCTGACCCACAAGGTGGAGAGAACTCATGTGGTGTATGCGTGTGTGTGTGTGTGTGTGTGTGTGTATGATTGTCCTTTGGTGTCTGGGGGGGGTTAGCTCCAGGACCCCCTGCAGATACCGATGTGCACTGGTGCTCCAGTCCCTGGTGTAAAATGGCACAGTGTTTGCACGGGACCTGTGCACCTCCTCTCGTATTTTAACTTATCTCTGGATTACTTACAATACCTAATACAATGGAAATGCTATGTCAGAAGTTGTTACGCTGCATTTTTATTATTTTTATTGTTGTATTGTTACCTTTATTAATATTGTTTTTCTCTGAATATTTTTGATCCGTGTTCGGTTGAATATGCGGAGGTGGAAGCTGCGGATAAAAAGGGCCGACTGTATGTATCAGTCCACTTACATGAAATACTACTAACAAAGAGACAAATCTTATCTGAAACGACAGAAATGAAGCAGGGGCTGCTTGGAGCCAGAGGTGGCAGGGCGATTAGCTGGGAGCATGAGGGATTTGGGGGAGTGATAGGAACCTTTTATATCCATTGTGTGGTGATTGCTATATGGGTGCATAAGCTAGTGAAAACTCAAGAACTTTGGACTCGAAAAGGATGCATTTTACTGTATGTAAAACATACATCATGCTGTTTTTATTTAAAAGATATATAAAAAAATGTGTAAAAGTTTCTAGTAAAGAAAGGTTGATAGTGATGGATTTGCTTGTAGCAGGCCAGTACTACACAGTAGCAATAGGGAATCTACATACTACATGTATGGAGATGCCCAGGACTGTTGAGGCATGAGGATAGGGGGAAGGTGGCCGGGATGAGGCAAGCCAGCACTCTGCGTGCTTTTCCATTGTGGTATATGCCAATTCTTATCTTTGAGAAGGCTGAGGATGCTTGAAGAGGAATCTTATCTATCTGAAAAAAGTTTTGCCAAGATTACTGGGGCACAGAGACAAAAATCAAAGTTTAAAACTCCCAGAACTTTCAGAACTTGTAGGCCCACGGTCCTGGGGAGAAGAGGGGCACAGGGAGTCAGTCCTGCGGCTCAGCAGTGTTGGCTGCGAAGCAGGTTCTGCATCGTTATCCTGCAGAAGGGACAACCTAAAAGCTGCGATCTGACGAAGGCTGAGCAGTTTCCTGCATCTCGCAGGACTCGAGAGACAAAACAGAACGTTATTTATAGATCCCACCAGCCATAAGAGATACTAACAACCTCCCTCCCATCTCAGTGGGGATCTCTAGCTTGCTACATTCTAAGCGTGGGGCAAAGCAGATGCAGACTGAGCTGCGCAGAGATGCCAACTCATTCTTTAAGCATCTCAACCCATGTTTGAGTTAAAGTGATTCCCCCACTCCATTTATCTAAAAGAGGACAGAAGACCTCTCCACAGAGGAAGGTAGCATCATTCAGAGTCTCAGAAACTTCGGTACACAGTCAAGCTTTAAACAAAAAGCAGCCATGCGTGCAAAGACAGGCCAAAGAGAACAAATAGAAATCAAAATCAGACCCACAGATGACCCAGATATTGAAGATGTTTGACACTGTCTTTAAAATGATTGCAATTAGCATGCTATTTTCTATGGAAAGGAATCAAAGGGTGGGCAGAATAATGACTCCTCGGTGGTACCCATGTCCTCATACTCAGAACGTGTGGACATGCTATGTTACACGGCAAGAAGTGACTAAGATTGCAGGTGGAGTTAAAATCGCTGATCAAGGACATTATCCTGGGTTATTTAGGCAAGTTCCTTAGATGTGGAAGAGGAAGAAGGAAGAGTTAGTGTCAGAGTGACGTGATATAAGAACTACTCAGGCTGCTATTATTGGCTTTGCAGGTAGAATTGGTGCATGAGCCAGATGATACAGGCAGGATATAGAAGCTGGAAAACACAACAAAACCAGTTCTCCCCCAAGACTGCAGAGAGGAACACATCCCTGCCCGTACCTTGATTTTAGCTCAGTGAGACCCATTTGGATTACCGAGTGCTGTACGATAATACGTTTGTGCTGTTTTAAGCCAGTAAGTTTGTGGTAATTTGGAACAATAATGATAAAAAAGAAATACAGATTTTGGTACTCAAAAGTGCAGTGCTGCTGTAACTACTGACTAAAGAGGTGCAATGGCTTGGAATTGGGGAGTGTGGAGGGGCTGAAAGGATATTTATGATAGAAAAAGTCTAGTTGTCCCTGAGCAAACCGTCGGTAGGAATGTTGCCATTAGTGAAGGCTCAGAATGAGGAGTAGGCATCGTAGAGAAACCTGTGTCATCGTAGAAAATGCCGGAGTGGCTGTGCATGCAGAGTGGGTAGATACGTGAACACTGAAGCCTGCCTGGTGAGAATGCACAAGGAAACCAGGAACACGTGATCAGAAATTAGAGGAAAGGCAATCTTTGCTACATAGTAGCAGAAAGGTTAACGAATTGTCTTCCGCAGTTACTTGGAAATCAAAATCGCAAACAATGAGGGGGAAGGGAGTAGGGCTACATTCACACCGAATGGGAGCGGTGTGCACCGTCTGGGGATGGACACGCTTGAAGCTCTGACTCTGGCAGGGCAAAGACAATATATGTAACCTAAACGTTTGTACCCATGTAGTATGCTGAAATTAAAAAGTAAAAAAAATGTAAACAATGAACATGGGTATTTAGCTGAGGGGATTCCAAGCAAAGTGTTGATGGTGCAGTTTTTTGTTACATATAATAAAATGTGAGAGAAAAAAGAAGAGATTGAAGCAAGAACTATTAAACAAAAAGGAACCAGGACTTGATGATTTGGGGAATTCTCAGGATATTAAGATTGCAAACGATGCTTCAATTAGGAGATACACTGTCAGGACAGCATTTTCTGGAGAGAGCGCCAAAGGCGTGGCTCGATAACCTTTTTGTGAGTGCCTTCAAAGGACCAAAGGATCAATATTTAGTTACAGCGAAGGTTCCTTGACGAGATTAGGGATGTGACTCATGGATTCCCCTCAGTCATCTCAGCGGAGACAGAAATGGAGATGGGATTATCTAGGGAGATATATGGAGGACCCTCTTGTCTTATGGAATTAATTCCCATCATATACATGGAAGACCCACAAGGTTCTTGAAAATGTCATATCAGCATAAAAACTGCCTGCCGGTTTGTGCTAAAAAGGACAGAGAATGAAAAGAAAGAAGGCTATTGGACTCCCAAAATTACGCAGGCAAAAGTAAGCTCCTAAAACTACCCAGCTGCAAATATAGGCCATGTTTTATTTAAAAGGAAGGGTGGCTTTTGGGGGTGAAGCTGCAGGCCCCGAGGACAAAGTTCTGAGACACAGAACATCCTCCCTACATCATTTGAAATTCAAATGGATTTCCTAGACTGCAAAATTGCTCAGTAGCAGGGACTTCTGTTTTCCTTCCATTTTTCCCTTTTTGAACGGGATATCTATAAATGTTATTCTATGCTTGTTCTACAATTTTATTTTGGGCACAGAGAACTTGTTTCTTGACATTCACAGATCAAGAATAGTTTTGTCACAAGATGGGTATAGGCAGATCCTTTTCCTAAATTTCATATTATTTAGATGATGAGATTTAGGACTTTTGAGCTGATGAGATTTAGATAAAATTTTGAACTTTGAGCTAATGCTGCAATGGGATGAGACTTTTGGGGATCCCTGAACAAGGTGAATGCATTTTCCATGTGGAACAGAAGGGAACTTTTAGAGGCCAGAGGGCAGATTGTATTAGGCAGAAAATTAACGCCCCTCCCGAAAATGCCCTCATCTTAATCCTTGGGTATGTTATGTTACATAGAAAAATTCTGTGATAATAAATTTGTGTTGTCTTAAGCCATTGAGTTTTTATAATTTATTACAATAGCAATAGGAAACTATAATATTAAAAATGTAAATTATTGAATTAAAAAATTAACAACTGAAATTAAGAACTCAATAAATGAGTGTAACAGCCAATTCTTCTCAGTCAAAGAAAGGGTTAGTGAGCTAGATCATAGCTCGGTAGAAAATATCTGGGCTAAAGCACAGAAAGCAAGAAAAATGAAAAGCACAGAAGAGCATTGCTGCCAGATATTAAAAGGTAAGAAAAAGGACATTATTAATTATTTTATAATAAAAATGATAAATTAGGTGGTATGGATATTTTTTAGAAAAATATGAATTACCAATTAACGCAAGAAAAAACCATTATGGAATTTGAAGCAGTAATTTTAAATCTCTATAAAGATTCCTCAAGGCCCAATCAATTTTAAAGAAGTATTTCAACCATTTTAGAGGGAGAAAAATTCATTTTTTTCTCAACCTCTTCCAGATTATAGGGAAAAAGGCATGTGCGTGGTATTTCTTTTTTGTGATTATTATAACATTGTTACCAAGTTGCAAAACAGATAGTGCCAGAAATAAAATTACAGGTTAATCTCCATGATGTATCAAATGCAAATATCTTAAATTATTAGTAAACTCAATCCTACGACACATAAAACATATAAATTATTACAACAAAATGGAGTTATTTCAAGAGCACAATTTTGGTACAACATTAAAATGAAACCAACTCACTAAATTAACCAATTAAAGTTGAAAAACCACAGGATCATGAAATGGATAATAGTGAAATAATTTTATAAAATCAGTATCTTTTCATGAGAACAAAGAAACTCTTGGCAAACTGAGAATAAGAGAGAGCTGCTTTCGCCAGAAAAATAGCAGCTATTGGAAAAAAATACCCCCATTAACCATCATACAAAATACTGAAGTATGGGAAGCATTATCTTTGAAGCTGGAAAAAAGAAAAGTGTGCTTCCTGTCACCGCTGGTCTTCCGCTGGGCTGGAGTCCCCCTGTGCAGTGGGTCAGGAGAGAGGGATAATATGTACCAACACATGAAAGAAGGAGATTCCCAATTAATCGTTCATAGAGAACAGGATTACTTGACTAGACGTCACCAGAAACTATATACAAAGTATACTAATGAAACATTGGCAAGTTGGTAGACTATATAACCAACATACAAAAATAACTACATAAATAACAAGCACTTAGGAAAAAAATCAGTTAAAATTATGCCAATTTATACCAAAATGTACAGAGGTTCTCTGTGCACCTTCAGGCGTGAGAAGCTTGCTGAGGAAACTACCGAGTCGCCAGCAGGACCGTGGCCGGCATCTCTGGCTGCTCCTCCCCACGAGCGCTCCGGGTCCCCGGCCACGCCGGGCGCCACCTGCCAACTAAGGCTGCGCAGCGTAGAGACAAGCTGTTTGCCGATAGCTTTCAAAATCGCAATTTCCTGTGCAAAATAGATTATGGCTGTTATTTTAAAATACTGAGACTTGATGTGTTTGTTACTCAGTAATAAATAACTGGGATATGTTGAAATAGACACACTCAGGAACTGAATGAATTATCAGCCCCAGAAACACAATAATGTAAATGGGGAAGGTTGAAATATGACAGTGATGACATTATACATCCACGGGAAAAAGAATTGCGGGGGCAACCGGCCATCCATATGGTGAGGGATCTGACATAAAAGCAAAATTCACAACGTCTGAGACAAATAGAGTCCAACGGCGTTATGAGTATGAGGAGTCCTCAAATAAGCAGTGACATAAATCATATTATAAAATGAGAAGCTGATTATGTCAAATACATTAAATTTTAGATCTTCTCTGTATCCAAAGACCACAAGAAGAAAGGGAACATACAATCTACAAGCTGAAGGTGGTATTTGGAATGGCTGTAACCGACAAACTTGGTCGTGCAGTTGACGCTAGTTGGTCAGTGATCAAACCATACAAAGAATTCCTCTAAATCTACAAGACAAAGACGCAATAGAAAAATGCTCAAAAGAAAACATTCTAAGAAATTAATGCAGAAGCAAAACCAAAACAGGAACGGGCAATAAAAGTATGACAAGATATATATCTTAGTTATCAGGAAACCGAAAATTATTACCACAACGAGGAGTGTTTTCGTGGCAGTCAGGGTGACAGAAACTGAAGGCTCTGACAATGCCACGGTGGCACCGCTGCAGAGCAAGGAGGACGTTATGCACGGTTGGGTGGAACGTAAATTGATGGGATGACTTGGAGAACGTTTGTCATTCTCTAGCCAATTTGAAAATGTGCGTATCCTATGATCCAGTAATTCCCCCCTCGTTTTATATATTACTTATATATGGTTGGAGAGACGAATGCAATCATAAAAATAATAAAACCGCTCTACACACATCAACGAGGAAAGGTCTCAGGAAAGGTAACGCTGGTTGACAAACATGGGTGACAACAGCAGACCTTTCCGTGGTGCGTAGCGTGTGTCAGACTTTACGTGCGTGACGTGTCGACCCACTTGATCCTCACGGAGCCCTGTGAGGTTTACACGACTGTTGTTATTATTCTACAAAGGAGAAAACTGAGGGGCATGACCTTATTAAATGTCCTGCCCAACCGCCACAGAGGCTGCGAGTGGGAGTGGTGGGATTCCAGCCGGACCCTGAGGTCCAGAGAACAGGCTCACCCGCTACACCGTCCGGGCTCAGACCTATACCGCGAGTTCTTATGTTTTTAGAGCTTTCAAAACAGGTACAATCTGGCCGGGCGCGGTGGCTCACGCCTGTAATCCTAGCTCACTGGGAGGCCGAGGCGGGTGGATCGCTCGAGGTCAGGAGTTCGAGACCAGCCTGAGCAAGAGCAAGACCCCGTCTCTACTAAAAATAGAAAGAAATTATCTGGCCAACTAAATATATATAGAGAGAAAAAATTAGCCGGGCATGGTGGTGCATGCCTGCAGTCCCAGCTACTCGGGAGGCTGAGGCAGGAGGATCGCTTAAGCCCAGGAGTTTCAGGTTGCTGTGAGCTAGGCTGACGCCACGGCACTCACTCTAGCCCAGGCAACAGAGCGAGACTCTGTCTTTAAAAAAATAAAAAAAAAAGAAAAAGAAAGGTAAAATCAGACGATACTGTTTAAATTATATATGACAAACTCATTAAGAGAAGCAAAGGAATTTATGTGCACAAAATTAAAGTTAGCAATTATCTCTGGAGGACAATGGGAGCTGTACACTTTATTAATATATAACACTGATCATGTTACACTTTTAAACTGAGTGGTCAGCCCAGGGGTGTCCCTTTTATTAATTGAAAGCTATTCTTTAAATTGGGCATGCATTGTTGCTGTGGTCTGGATCTTTGTGTCTTCCCAACATTTGTATGTTGAAGCCTCATCATCAAGTGATAGTATTAGGAGGTGGGGACATGGGGTGATTAGATCATAAAGGCAGAGCCCTCGTGGGTGGAATTGGCGTCCTCGCAAGAGGCCTCGGGAGCTGCCCTGTCCCTTGCACCCTGTGAGGACCCGGTGGGAACAGGAATCGGGCCCTCACCAGACACCGGGCCAGCCGGCACCTTGAGCTTGGCCTTCCAGCCCCCGGAACTGTGAGAGACACATTTCCGTCATGTGAGTGACCCAGTTTATGGTATTTTGTGATAGGAACCCAAACCGACTAAGACAACCATAGATGCACTCTCCCCTGTATTTGTATCAAACTTAAATGGAAAGGTTTAATGTTTTTTTTTTAAAGAAAAAGCCTAAATGTGGCCTTTTTGCTGGTAATGTAGCCACTTCCCAGTGGCTCCCCAGCAGTGGGGAATCCACGGATCACAGTGTAGAACTTTTTCCCTTTCCTGCAGCATTTATCACAATGCGACTTGACATTTGGTTCCTCACGAGAACGGCTCTTCTCTCTCTCTTTGATCTCTCGATCTGCTCAGCCCCTCGGGCAGGGCCGCCTGCGAAGTTGGCCTTTGATTATTTACTGTTGCAAAAACCAATCCTTCCCCTTCTAGGAACCCCTTTGGTGGAGGTTTCAGTTACGTGACAGTGTCGCTCTAGATACCAAGTGTGTGTCGAGATTTAGACTAAGAGATGGTTCCGGTGAAGACCCTTGAACAGCTACTCAGAGAAGAACCTCTTGAAGTCACAGCTCAGCTGCCAGCTTGGCCAAATTTTTACAATCAGGAAAATCCTTTTCCAGCTTGGAGTCCGAGGGTGAGCCTCACTTCTCCTGTTAAGAGAAGCTTAATTTAAGTGTAACTTTGCGAGGGAGTGCCCGGCGTGTGTGGGAGCAGCGAGGCGGGGCACAGCGGAAAAGGGGGTGGAGGACGGCTCCTTTCTGCATCTGAGTTTCCCTGCGTGTGCAAATGTGGGGTGATGCCGTCTAGCGCATGTGCCGGCTGGTGAGAATTTAGCAGTATTTATGTAGGGAGTGAGGTTTATTTTTTTCCTAAATACGTCTTGTCCCAGCACCATTTATGAAGCAACTTTTCCTTGCACATTGTATCACTTTGGTGCTAATTTTCAAAAATGAACGGGCTGTGATTTGGGGATCTCTGGTCTATTTCAGTAATCAATCTTTCTGTTCTTACATCAGTATCTTAATTATTGTGGATTTATAGTAAGTTTTGAAGTCAGGCAGCTTGCTAACTTTGTTCTTTTTTAAAGATTTATTTTACTATTCTAGGTATTTCCATTTCTTTGTGACGTTTCAAGCCAACTTGTCAACTTCTACAAAAGTGCTTTGTGGAATTGTTTTGAGATTTGCATGGAATCCAAAAACCCAACTTGGGGAGAAGTGGTGCCCTAACAAGAGGACTGAGCCTTCATTCCAGGACCAGGGTGCATCTCCCAGGTATCACGGATTTGGGCTACTCGGACTTGCTACTTCATCTTGAGTTAACTATGTTGGTGTCATTTTGTGTCAATAAATTGGCACGAAGGTCTTCACGATATGTCCTTACTCCCCGTCCCTGTCTGTGGGACCTGTGCTGACGTCCTCCCTTCTGTTCGTGTCCTGTGTGGCTTGTCCTCTCCCCCTTTTTACTCATGAATCGTACCAGAAGCTTATCAATTTTTTTATCTTCAAAAACCCAAATTTTGGGTTCATTAATTTCTCTTATTTTCTCTATATCATTGATTTCAATTCTTATCTTTGTTATTTTCTTATTGTTACTTATTTTGGGTTCACTTTTTTCCTATTTCCAGCTTCTAAAGATAAAACTTTATATCGTTGAATTTGTAGCACTATTCTTTTCTTTTTTATTTTATTTTTATTTCAGTTGATTTAAGGGGTACAAGTGGCTTTTTCATTACATGGATGAATCGTGTGGTGTGAAGTCAGGGCTTTTGGTGAACCCAGTGTCTGTGTCTCCACCCCCCCCCCCCGTGACCGTGTGCACCCAGCTAGCTGCCACTTGTAAGTGAGAACACGCGGTAATTTGTTTTGCTGTTCCTGAGATACTTCACGTAGGATAATGCTCTATCCAAGTTGCTGCCCAAAACATTATTTTATTCCTTCTTATGGCTGAATAGTATTCCATGGCATAGATGTGCTACATTTTCTGTAACTGCTCCTAAGTTGATGGGCACTTAGGTTGATTCCACATCTTTGCGATTGTGCATTGTGCTGTGGTAAACCTATGGGTGCAGGTGCATTTTTTATATAGTGACTTCTTTTCCTTTGCGTAGACACCCGGTAGTGGAACTGCTGGATCAAATGGGAGGTCCACTTGCAGCTCTTGGGGGAAGCTCCACGCTGCCTTCCATAGAGGGTGTGCAATTTGCAGTCCCCAAAACAATGTTTAAGTTTTGCCTTTTCACCACATCCACTCCAACATCTGTTGTTTTGGACTTTTTAATAACGGTCATCCTGACAGGGCTAAGGTGGCATCTCATTGTGGTTTAAACCTGCATTTCCCTGATAATTAGTGATGCTGAGCATTTTTCATATGTTTGTGGACCATTTGTGTATCTTTTTTCAAAAAATGTCTGTTCACTTAATGCAGTAAATGAAAATACTGTTTCAACTACATTCTGCAGATTTTTAATTAAAGTTCTGCAGACCTTTAATGCATTGTCATTAACATTCTGGTCAAAATAATTTTCTTATTTCCTTGTTATTTTTTTGTCCATAATTATTTAGGAGTATATTAATTTCCATACATGTGTTTTTTTTTCCAGATATTATAGTGTTGATTTCGAACTTACTTCCATTGTAGTCAGAGAACATACTGGGTATCCTTACAGTCATTTTAACTCCGTGGACACTGTCAAGGCCCCGATCTGGTCTATGCTGGTGATTACAACATGCGTGTGCGTGTACTTGAGAGAGACGGATTTTGAAGTCACGTGTATAATGAGTGCTCTGTAAGTATCAATTGGTGAAGTTGATTAATAGTGTTTTCCAGGTCTCCCAGGACAATATTGATTTTTTTGTGGTTTCTCTAGAGACCGTTATACATACCATTAATTTTTAGTAGTGTATTTAGTGTTGAAGTTGAGCCGCTGTCTGTAAAGGAGCTTTATAAAGCTGAGGGGTCTGTGTGCCCCCACCTGGCGTTTTGTGCCATCGTCATTGTACGTAGCACATCTTCACACGTTATAAATCACACAACACAGCACTCCAAGTTATGTGTTCAAAGAAATAAAGAGGAAAAGGGAATCTTTTCTATTTATCTACATATTTTCTCTTTAGTTTTTCCTGAAGATGTAGGTTCCATTCCATAGCATTTCTGTTTGGCCTAAAAGATTTAAATAGAGTACATCTTTGAAAATCTACAGGTTGGCATATTTATATATTTCAGTAAGATGTTGCATATGAGAATATTCACATTTAGCAGAAATGGATAGAGAAAATATTCTCTCAGCTGAAAATATCAAGGTATAAAGAGGAGGATCGTTTGCATTTGTTACCATGTTCAAGGGCATTGTCTATGAAATTCAATTTTGAAAAAGTTATAGTCACTATTTTGAAAATTTTAAAATTAAAACCATGTTAGAAATACAACCTTCAGAAAAATACTAGTGACGTGCACTGGATGTGGGTGTGGCCAGGTGCCAAAACAAAGTAGTAAAGGCCTGTTTTAAAATTAGGATAATCACTATAAGAATTTTTTGTAAATCATGCCTTAATGAACATGAAAAAATTTATTCCAAAAAATAAAGTATAATTTTTGAAAATTATTTTTGAATTGAATTATTTTCTTGGCCTGCCAATATAAACACACACCGGTCTGTGTGGATACATGTAGCAGGCCAGCCCTGCAGGGCGGGCGGGAAACCTGGGGCCCGCTCCGCGGGGGGAGCCTGGGCAGTGCCACCGCCAGTTACGAGAAGGCCTCCGTTAATTAATCCCAGACACCGACTTTGGAAACCTGTCACCGTTACCTGGGCAGAAGATATAAACCTTCATGCTTCTCAATACGATGACGGGAGACATGTTCCGGAGAAAGACGACAGAGGTAAAATAAAAAGTGTAAAGTTTAGAAAATGTGGTATTTAAAAGGCAGTTTGTCCTCAGTCAGAAAATTTGACATTTTAAAGCCACCTTCGATTTCTCTAAAAGAAAGAAAGGAAGAAAGAAAGGTCTATTCCTGCCTAGAGAGAAAATGTATAAAACTGCTAGAGTTCTGCTGAGAGAAAATCACATTTTCATTTTTTCTCCCCGAGACGCCGAACTGCAAGAGGAAAGGCGGGATGCTGCCAGGGCCGCGGGGGGCGCGGGGGGCGCGGGGGGCGCGGGGGGCGCGGGGGGCGCGGGGGGCGCGGGGGGCGCGGGGCTGGAGGGGGAGGTCGGGCCTGGAAAGGCCGTTTCCCTGAAATGAGATATTGAACAGTCCGGGAATCGGCACCCGCTGCTGGAAATTTTCACGCAAGGCTCTGGCCAGGAGAGGCGCTGGAGCGACGCACAGATCTCGCGGTTGGTTTTGTTTCCGTCTTAGCATCTGTAGGGCCCCGCGTAGCGACAGCCCCAGGTCTCAGGAACACGCATGGCGCCAAAGAGCCAGCCAGAGCCTGCACCCAGAGACCTGGACCCGGACAGTTTAGGAGAGCACGTGACGGCGTTTCTCGTGGTTCCCTGTGGATGGGAGGAAGGGCCTGGAAGTCACCACCCAGCACGTGCGGGAGCCGGGAGGTGCACAGGTGCGTGTGTGGGTTTCGCCATTGACAGATCGGCTTTGGGTTTAAGAATTCAGTGGCGCGACCTTGAGCCTCACTGAGCTTCCTCTGTGGAAAATGACACAGCCCTGCTGGAGTCACTGTCGGGTTAGACGACGTCCACACATCCCCTTACAGCACCCGGGCACCAGGAAGTGGCCCTGTGTCCTATCACAGGGCTGGGCTTGACGGCCCCGCCCGCCGCGGGTGCACGCCAGGGGCGGGTAAGTGCCCTCAGCTTTGAACTCTCTGATCCGGTGTGTGCCCGTGGGCAGGAGAGGCGCAGGCATCGCCCTGGGGCGTGTCCAGTGAGAGGTGAGGGGAGAACATTCCGGGTTGGGCGAGGCTGAAAGCGCAGACCCGGAGGAGGAATCAGCGCCGACACCCGGCTACACAGGAGAGGGCATCGGAGAAATCGCTGTTTCTGTTCCACGTCTGCTTCAAGGACTTGCACGAGAGCAGCGAGGGGACCCTGGAGCAGCGGTAGATACCAGTGAGCCTACAAAAGAGGGAGACCTGCCAGGTGTCACAGCACCAGTGGGTCTGGGGACGTGGCTAAGTGAGATAAGCCGGCTTTTTACCCACGGCCACACTCGCATGTGGGATCTGGGAAAGTCAGCAGAGGGTGGAACGGCGGTTGCGGGGCTGGCGGTGGGCAGCTGGGGGAAGGGGGTGCCAGACAGAGGGCGCGGGTTTCGGCTGGACGGGAGGAACGGTTTCCCTTTAGTAGTTCCAATGATCTCACCACAGAGGAACAGTCCGTATGCGAGGGGACGGCTACGCTAATCAGCCTGATTTGATCATCCACAACATGCACCTGCACGGAAACACCACGTTGTGCCTCATTATTAATGTTATACACAGTTACTACTTGTCAATTTAAAATAACGTGTGTACAAGAGGCTGCACAGGATGTATCAGAAGCTGTGCGATTGGACCTGGCTTATCGATGCTCTTACCTGACATTAGACAGGTGCACTCTGAGAAGACGGCCGGGAAGCAAAGGGACAGAGTGGCCCAGGTGTGGAGGAGCTGCCCAGCCTCACAGCCGGGGTCCCCAGGCCCCTTCCTCAGCCTCTGCACCACAGTGCTCCCGCCCACGCGTGCATGCTGCCCCTTCCCCTCTCTGGGGAGGTGGGGGGATGAAATGAGTTGACCCACGTGACATCCTTAGAACAGAACCCGTTACCTGGTAAGGGTTCCACAGCCTGGATGTTGAAAGCAAGCTCTGCACCTGGACCTGAAGGTGGCTCCAGCGTGGGAGGGAGAAAGCTGGGGTTTCCCGGGTGCCTGTCCTGGGGTCCAGCAGGTGCCCAGGTGGCTGGGCCGCAGGCACTTCCTGCAGGAGGAGGTGGTGACTGACTGTGCCCTGGCCAGCTTGTCCTGTAGCTCCATGGTGGTTCCTGGGCTCGAGTTAAATGACAGACACGCCCAGACTCAGCACTCACAGGGGAGCCGCCAACCCAGAGAGAGTCAAGAAACCAGGTCAGGCGCGGAGGGCGGAGGGCCCCGATAGGAAAGCCTGGGGCAGGCTCCCCGCGCTCAAAGGATGGAGGACGTCCTCGTGGTTCTGTGGGGCTCCGAGAGCAAAGCTGGGGCCTCTGGGTGAAACTTTGGGGGGGACCAGGCCGTACACACCAAGGAAGAGCTTTGACCTGTGCTGCCCCAAACCTCACATTCCTGCCCTCGGGCCTGGCACATCTGTCAAGAGTGCAGGGTCTGGAACCAGACCCCCGAGATCCGATCCTGCTCCACCACGTGTCATCAGCGAGACCTTGAGCAGTCTAGCCGAAGTCTCCGAACCTCAGTTTCCCCAGCTCAAATGGGGCTGTTGGGAAGATTTCATGAAGTAACCACCGCAAAGCCACTGTCATGGTGCCTGGTGCCTTTAAGCCATGGCAGCTGCTTTGCACACAGGTGGAGACCGCTGGCCGCCACCAGGGACCTTGGCAGGTGGCTCCTGAGCAGAGCGGGAGGGTCAGACTGTGAGACCGCCCAGCACTGACGTTCCCAGAATCTGCAGCCCCCGAGGGCGGCCTCCCAGCATGTTCCCACATCTCCCTCCCTAAACATGGATGGAGGAGTCGCCCTTAAGGGTTTTCTGGGGAAAATCGACACGGATGATTCAGCCTCGCATGGTGACGATGCACTGCGGACATGGCTCAAAGTGGCCCGTGCCACGTGGGCTCACCTGGCAAATGTGCGCCGAGTCCCCTCCAGATGCACCTGTCTCTGGAAGGAGTCCTGGCTCTGCCCCACCTGCTCACTCAGGCTCCTACCTGGGCTCTTGTCACTTTCTCCTTCAGTGGCTTCTAGAAAGATCTCAACAAATCTCAACTCTTATCCAGCCAGTCCCTCAGTCAGCGGGACCTGCTTGGTCTCTGCCACCTGCACAGGAAGGTCCCCAGCCCTCTGCCAGGGAGTCGAGTCCCCATGCGTCTGTTCCCACCTTTTCAGCCTCAGCCCCGAGCCTCTTCCTCGTGCTCCAGCCAACACCACCTGCCTGTCCCAACGCCCAGACACACAGCGCTTTCTAGAACCCCGGCTTCTGCACACGGAGTTGCCCCCACTTTTCAAAGTTCAGCGTATGGATCAACGTTTCCCATAAACATCTTGGGATCCAAACCTCCCTGTCACAGCTTACATTTGAAGCTTGACAATTGTGTCTGCTGTTTCTCCCATATTCCCCGACATGTTTCTGGGCCAGAGGCAGCTCGTAAACCACAGCTATTGATCAGTAATTACCGTTACCAAGCACCCGAGGGCTTCCCGTACGCTAGCTCTGGTTACTCCACCGGCCAGTGGGGCAGGGATGAGGGTTCCCGTTTTACAGCTGGGAGAACTGAGTGGCCACCTGGCTCCACTACTTACCCCTGATCAAGTAGCCCATGAACACTAGTGGATCCTCGGCGGCAAGTCCAGGTCGGCTTGGCCTCAAGTCCTGCGTTCTTGCCTGCTTGTGATCAGCACTCATACCAGAACCAGGCCCCGCCACTGCCCTGGGTCTCTGCCAGGTGCGGAGTACGATTCCATCCCCAGGATAACAGGGCTCACATCTAGTTGGCTCACGGCTGCGTCCCCACGGTCCGGCCCAGGCTTGGCACAGAGCATGTCCTTAGTAAATATTTTACAATGAGCAAATAAATAGGCAGTTGGGAGCGCAAGCCCGGGCAAGCAGGACTGGCGTGGTTAGCAGTGAGGAATGGAATAAAACCCCCATGAGTCTGAACTGCAGAGATTTTAATATGCGCAGCCCTCGATGGGAGGCACTGACTCATCACACAAGTGCAGAAATCTTGGCAATGCCAGGGCAGGAGGAACCATTTAGCATGGAGTAGGCAGGGAGGGGAAAGCAGGAGCAGGCTGGAGTCGCACAGACATGAGAGAAGGGGTAAATTTATAGGAAACTCAAGTTCGTTATCCTGAGGTTTCAGAAATGGGGAGGGCGCTTCCATTCTGGCTACTTACGGAGGGTGCGGGGGAGCGTCGCACACGCAGGACATCAGGAACGAGATTGCGCTGACGCCGGGGGGGAGAGGAGGTGGCACGTGCCACACTGTGCCCTCTGTCACTTCAGCTACCTCGAGGATGCCAGAGCGAGCACTTGCTGCAGCCGCAAATCCTCCCAGCAGTTGCACGACAAACAGAGATAACTGCCCCACCATGCCCTTCCCTACACCGTTCTGCACCACACCCAGGGGCACCCGGAGCGTCCTCTTGCCACTGGGGAGGGCGCAGCTTCCAGGTGCTCTGGGACGTGCAGGCCCTTCCTGAGCAGAGCAGAGCGGGGCTCTATTTCCCGAGCTGGCTCCAGACCAGCACCTCTGTTTTTGTGCTATATTTCTATTCCCTGATTTCACTCCTTTGCCTCTAAACCTGCCGTAAGACAGCAAGCTCAGCGTCCAGAGGTGGCTGCTTGACGCATCACGGTTTCCACCTGATACTAGGTGTGTGAGTGTCTGTGTGTGTGCACGCATGTGCGTGTGCGTGGACAGCCCACGGACACTGCACTCTCCTGGAAGAGCATCAGTGACACCGCTGGGGGGCGTCATCCCGCTCAGGGAACAGCCACTGCTGTCACGGGAGGGGACCCTCCCCTCCGTCAGGCACCAGCTGCAGCTGCGGCCGCCTCTGTCCTTTGGCAACATGCAAAGAAGCTCCTTGTCAGAGGCGTGGCTGGGCCACACTTTGGGAGAGGGGCCAGGCCTGGGCTAGACTTATTTCTTTTCTCGGTAAGGAGCTCGAGGTCTCCCCGTGACGCAATGAGAATGACTGTTTGGAGGCCTGGAGCGAGAACGTCCAGTTACCAGCTCAGTCCTTCCAAGGCCAACATTGTTTCTAAAAATAAATACTGAAAATGACTTCAGATGCAGGCAGAGACAGGTCGTGGCCCTTTCACTCTGGCTTACCGGTTAATAAATGAATACAATGTACTCTGACTAAATTGTGGAATCATTTTCAGATTTTGCCCTAGAAAGTAGTATTCCATTGATCTCAATCAGGACATAGAATTTTGTCATGAACGTAGGGTGGCTTTGCGAATACAGAAGGCGAAACGAAACCAATGCTCTCCCCCCTTCCATGAGGACAGTGACACCAGAGAGGGGAAGAGCAGGCATCTGTCCCCACTTACAGATGGACGCGTGGGTGTGGGGTGCCGGCCCGGTGCCGGAGAGAGGTGCTCTGTAACCCACGCATGTGTTGAGCCTGATGGAGGCTCAGCCTTAGGTGGGTGACCTCCATGTTTCGTCTCACTCATTTCTCACAACTATGCTAGAAAGTGCACATTAACACCCCAACGTCACTGCTAAAGGAATTGAAGTTGAGAGGGACACACCTAAGCTCACATACTTCGTGTCAAAGCCAGAATCTGAGCTCAGGTCATTAGACTCCAAGTCTGGGATTCTCCTGAGACAACACAGCCCCTCCTGACAGAGGCACAGCCGTTGCTAGAAAAACAAGCAGCGGATGCGATGTGAAATCACTCAGCATTCTCCAGCGTCAGCAGAGACCCGCGGTGCCGGAGTATCGGCATGGCGCTGGGAACACGCGCATGAATGAGTCCCAGCCCCTGGCCCAAGTATGCACAGCTGAGGGGGAACACGGGTGGAGACCGATGTATCCCATCATAGCATTAACACCATCATAAAAATGAGTGGAATCGTGTGTCCTGCACACGGCAAGGACAGAGACATTCATACCTGACAGTTGCAGGGAAGCTCCTCAAATGATAAGCCGCTCTTGCAGGCGGGGTGGCGAAGGACTGGAATCTAACAGGAGTGGAGAGAGAGGCAGATGGCAACAGGGGCCTGGACCAGCGGCAGGAAGGTCTGGGGGCCATAAGGGGCCACGCCCATCACCAGGGTCGGCCACGGGTCATGTGTGTCAGGACTCTCGGCCACAGACCCGGAGAGCTGCACCCGGGCCGCTCGCCCTCTGACAGCACTTGCCCAGTGCCTGCGGGAGCCAGCGCCAGCCTGGATAGGAGGCTCTTTCTCTAGGGAGTCCATCAGGTGAGGATGGCACAGGGGAGCTGCACACAGGAGCCCTGAGGGCCCAGAGACACCTGAGCTGGGAGCCCAAGGACAAGCAACAGGCAGGGACAGAAGGAGCGGCCGGGCAGAGGAGCAGAGGAGTGAGAGGGAGCAGCCCGGGCGGCTGAGCACAGGTGGGACCCAGCCCGGCAGGAGGTGGAGGAGAGGGTTGAGGTTCCCCAAGGCAGGCAGCAGGGGTGGCCCCGACACCCACAGTCACATGTGTGTCAGAGAAAGTGGCCACCCGGGCAGGACGGCAGGTGCGGGGGGGCGGGGGGGATCCACCTGGGCCGCGGTGCTGGGCCGACCTCAGGCTGTCAAGGAGATGACGTGTTTAAGAGCGAGAAGGTCACACCGCAGAGCTGCGACTCAGCACCCTGGAGGCTGAGTGGCGAGGAGGAGCCGTGGGGGTGACTCCCGGGCTCTCCTGACCCCGAAATGGCAGCGCCACTCCCAGGACAGGGCGGGGAGTTGGACAGGGAGTGGGAGGCGGGGAGTGGAGTTTGGGGCTGGCTGGGCCAGGACCGGAGCCAAGTGACGACACCATGGGAAGGAGACAGATGGCCTGTGGGGTTGGGGAATCCCGGAGCACGGGGACGCGGTCTGGAGCCAGCGCCACCTGGCTGCGAAACCCACCCAGGAATAGCACGTCCCGTCTGGCCCAGCCCTGCCGGGAGGAGGAAGCAGCAGCCAGAGGGGTGCAAAGACCCACGGCGCTATCGGATAACCAGCTGATGAAAATTTCATGAGCTGAGAGATCGTTTAAGGATTTCTGGAAAAAATGAAGCAGATGGAGTCAGATCAGTGCAGAAGCCTAATCAGAGAGAAGCAGAGCCTCAGAAACGTGAAGAAGGAGGCCGTTTTCTTCCCAGGAAGAAATTACAAAGTCAGAGACAACCAAAATGAGGGTTTGGAGGAGAGGGGCGGAGGGGCCTGGCGGGAGGTCTGCTGTGCAAACATCAGGGTGCGAAGGTCTCCTGGGCCTGGGGACCCTCCTCCCCGCCCACCAGGCACCTCTGCAGAGCTGCGGGACCCTCACCACAGGGTGCAGCCTCAGGAAGTTCTTTGTGGACAAAGCAAGTCACCTGTCTGGAGAGGATCTGCAGGGCGTGGGGAGGAGTGGGCCAGGCGGGAGCAGCTCCTGCTCTGCGAGATCACAGCAGGGAGCACCCCCAAAGGCAGGGAGCACCCCCAAAGGCAGGCAGCAGCCGACCTTGAGTGAGGCTCAGGCTAAAGCCACTGGCATGCACGGTTCTCTGAGCCTCAGGTCCAAGGCGCTCCCGGGGTGGGCTCTAGGGCCCGGGGGCAGCCCGGCCTCCTCCCCAGCGTGTGTCACAGCTGGGGCATCCAAGCTCCGGCGCCCCCACCCTCTCAAGCCCTGTGCATGTCCAGGCTGGGAAGTCCTGCTGGCCTGGCGGTGGTCGGCTGAAGTCGTTCATGGGAAGCAGCCTTGTAGAAGGACTGGGGGTCCCCTGGCTGGGGCTAGAACCCCCACTCTCCTCTCGTAGGTCATGTGGGCTCAGGAAAGCCTCATGACCCTTCAGAGGGCCCAGTCCCTACTCTGGAGAAGTGCGGACGATCGCGTTACCTTCCTCAGGGGCCGGCTGGGGAATTACGTGGACAGTCCCTGCAAAGGAGCAGCGTAGCGGCAGTTTAGCAGGCGCTGACGGGCGTTACCGGTGGTACCAGCTGCTGACACCTCCACCTGCCCATCCTCACCCAGGCCTGCGCCTTCCTGGACACACAGGACCGCTGGCCTGCGACAGTGACAAACACCGTTAGGTCTGGAGGTGCCTTGCACGTGGTGCGGGGACAGCCGCAGTGTGACAAACAGAAATCAGGATATGCAGCCACCCCACACCCTGCGTCCCAGGGGTCTCTTGGCCACCACCCCAGACCATCCGGCCCCACCGTCACCTGCCCCAGCCCTGCCAGAGCATCCGGCTGGGAAAGCTCGAGCCACGTTCTCTGCGTTGAGCAGAGCCCGGCCACGCCAGACCTCACGCCCGCATCCCCGTGTCTCGGCTGCCGCCCGGGCGTGGCTGTCTGCACGGATCTGGCATTCCCAGGGCCACGCCCAGTGCCGAGAGGGCGTGACAGACCGTGGAAGCCGGGGCACTGGTGCCCTGTGCAGGGACACGGACAGTGGGAGACGCTCTAGGGGACTCTCCTCCCTGCCTCCCGTGGACACGTCCCAGGATCCTCAGCTGCTGGCACTGGCAGCTCCCACGTCCAGCCAGGTGTCCGGCTAGGAGCATCGTCACCCACTGAATCCGGCCCAAGCCAGCTGCCCAAGCAAAGACCTGTGAGAAACAAAGTCCCACTGTCACGTGACACTGGCCACTCCTGTTGCGACCCCCTCCTCCTCGCCTCGCCCCCACCCCAGGCCCTCACTCCTGCCATCTGGGACGGCACCCCTCCTCAGGTGGCAGGCCTTGCTCTCGGGCTCTTGGTGTTGGGGAGTCCAGGCTGAAGTCCGTGGTAGCAGGAGGGCTCGGGAGGATCTGGAAGCCGGGCTGCCCTCTCGTCTGCGGGCGGGGGTAGGAAGGGAGCCGACCCTCCCGGCATCCGGGGAGTCAGACGTAGCAAAGGTTCCTGCTCCACAACACGTCATTACCACTGCCCCGAACACCACGTCCACCAGCTGAGTTATAGGAATTTTGCTGGGAGCTCTGAAAAAAGAAAATATATTTACAACAGACGTCTGCTAACCCGAAGCGTGCGGAAAAGCTTGCACACGTGGGGCAGGTCTGAGAGCTTTCAGCTACAGCAGCCGCAGGGCAGGCTTGGCTGGAAGTCAAAGCCAGGATCTGACAGTGACGGTGGTGCTGCCAAGGTGACTCTCACACAGCCTCAGCACACCGCTCTTGACGGGGTGTGGGTCCTGGTAAAAGGGGGTGCGACCCTGGGACATGGCATGGGGACGTTTATGAAGGGGCCCAAGAATCTTCATTCCCAAAGACCCCCAAACCACTAGGGGTTGGCAAAGGAAGCCCTTCCCCTTCCCCTGTCTGTGTCCCGTCTGGTGCACCCACCTGCCCTCGTTGCCTCCGGGCCCACGGCCAGGTCCCGCTCTCAGGCCAGCCCAGGGAAACAAGGCCAGAGCCCTCCCTGGGAGGAACGCGGGCCCGGCTCATGCGTACGCCAGAACCCAGAGCATGCATGGCGTGAGAGTGAGCGGGTAGGAGTGAGCCTGGGGCCCGGGAGGCAGAAGGGGAAGCTGGTGGAGGAGACGGTATGGACGTGGCAAGCTAACCTGTGGCGTGGAATGCAGTGTTTGCAGCAGAGACCTCTGGAGCTGGTCAGGGCCTAGAAGCTCAGATGGGGACGGACAGTTGGCACGTGTGGAGACTCCAGAACTCCGCTGTTAAAGTGGGGGACAGAGCCAGATGGCCAAGGCAGGTGTGGATGGGAGACCAGTGGGTAGTAGGTACTCTAAGGAGCTTGGTGACGCCTGTCCCCACAGGCCAGGGTTGGCAGCTGGATCTCTGCCGTGGTGCAGAGCAAGAGGATGGGATTGGAGCAGGACAAGCTAACGGGGCAATGACCCCTGGAGGGGAGGTAGACACAGTCACCATCACGGGCACCCGGTGTCTGACCACAGGGAACTCTGGAGCTGGCCAGTGGGTCACCGTGCTCCCGGGATGAGGTAGAGGCAGCTGACGAGGACACTGCCCTGGAGCTCCCACAGTTAACACAAGCAAGAGTTGCAGCCAGCAGCCTGATGCAGCTGCCACACGGAAGTGACGGTCCTACCCCGACTTCCACACGGGAGTCAGTTCACAGCCCCAGAGTGCGTTGCTGAATTTCCAACATGACTGAGAAAGGTTTGAAGTTAGAAAGAGCAGGAAGAAACAACGGCCTGGGGGTGATGAAGGGCTGCGAGTGGATTCTGACGCCAGACGAGGGCGCCTCACACAGTGGGCGCCGAGTCATCCAACAGCCTAGGAGGTGGGTCCTGCTACCATCCCCTTTCTGCAGGTGGGGAAGGCAGAGACACCGACAGGTGACAGTGGGCAGCCCGAGACCAGCTGTGCCCAGGTGCCATGTTCCCGTCACCCACGCTCTGGATGTGTGAGGTGCACGTAGCTGGGGTGGAGAAAAGCTCCCTGGGTGGACGGCAAGGAAGAGTCACAGAAGGTCAGGGGAGAGGAGGTTGTGGGCTTCGTGGTAGACAGCAGGAGCTGACGCTGAGAGACACGGCGGCTCGGCTGGCGTGGCCGTGGCTGGAGCAGACCCGAGCCACGGTGGCCGAGAAGGAAGCCCCGCGCCCGAGCCTGGTTCCTGCGTCCCAGCTTCTGGGGACAAAGACAGACCGTGCTGGAGTCTCCTTGACATTTGGAAGTCTCTGGGCCACGATGTCTCCCGGAGTCGTCAGTGCCGCCCCGTGATTTAGCGAGCACAGGGTCAGCCAGCCCTCCGGCATCTCTGACGAAACCGGGGCCTTTGCAAAATGAGGGCATTACCCCATCGCCAAGGAGAAGAGCAAGGAACAAAGAGGTTAATTAATTTTTTCTCAGTCTCAGCGAGAGTCAACTGCATTAAGTGGATAAGAAACTGTAACTCTAATGATTTCAGGAAGGGCGTGCTCCACGTGCATCCCCAAGCTCCCCGTCCCCTGTGGCTCACCTGCCATGTTCTCGTCGGCCTCCACCCTGCACCGGTGGAGGTGACTGGGCCGTGAGGGGAAGGTCATGGCCCAGACGAGAGAGGGTGGCGGAGGGGGCAGGGGGAAGTTCCAGAGATATTTAGAAGACAAAGCAGACCGAATGTGCACCCTGCACTTTTGGCAAACAGATCTACTGGGGCTCTGGGAGGGAAACACATCTCACCCCCGGTGCTGCTGGGAGCTGCACCCACCTGCTCCCCTTGGCCTGGCCAACTCCAGCTCGACCAGGACGTCTCCTGTCTCCTGTCCCTGCCTCCTGAAGTGCCCCGTCCAGTAAGAGCCCAGAAGGCTGGTGGGAGCCGTTCTCGTGCACCTAGACTGTCTGCACAGTGGCCCCCTGCTGCCCTGTCCCTGTCGGTCTCTGGTCCCTGGGCAGCAGGGCTCCCCCTACCCCGTCCCCAGAGTACTCTCGTGGCATCCAGGTTGCTGGGAACGAGCATCCCTCAGCGGTACCCACTGAGCAGGGACGTTTGGGCGAGTGAGGGGGGCATCCCCGCTGTAGCTCATGGCTGGCACACACGGTGCTTGGCCAACACTCCCTCAGCATGTGCCGAGCGGCTCGGCTGTGCGACTCTGAGCCTGTGGCTGCTTCTTTAGCAGGGGAGGAAGCTCGCGTCCATGTGGGCAATGGACATGGCCCTGTGACCTCAGGCCCCCGTCAGACCCCAAAGGGGACGCAAGGCCCTCATCCCAGGCACCTGGGCACCTTACCTGACGTGGCAGGAAGGACTCTGCAGGTGTGATTAAGGGAAGGGTCTTCCTGGGCTGCCCAGACGTGCCCTAAACGACATGGCAAGGTCCTCGTAGGAGGCGGCGGGAGGAGACTCGCGCACAGGACAGGAGACGGTGACGGGACGCTGGAGCGGGACGCTGCGCTGCTGGCTGCCGTCGAGGAAGGGCCCTGAGACAAGGAACCTGGATCTGGAAGCAGGAAAAGGCCAGAGACAGAGTCTCCCCTGGAGCTCCAGAGAGCAGTCAGCCCTGCCGACACCTCCCCGAAGCAGGTCCCAGACATCGACCCCCAGGCTGCAGGAGAGTAGGTGCCTGTTGCTTTAAGGCAGCATTTTGTCTCAGCAGCCAGAGCCTGGGGCCACACCCTGCAGGCTGGGGTCACAGGCTGGGCCCACACCCTGCAGGCTGGGCCACCTCTCCTCCAGTGGGAAAAGCCAACAAGGACACCGGTGCCCCCTCTGGGCCGTGGTCACACACTCGGAGCAGCCCTCCTGCCCAGCTCAGGTCTCCCGCCCTCCCCAGGCCCTGCCTCCCAAGGTCCTCCCATGTCCACCAGCCGAGTCCTCGAGAGCTCCAAGGGCAGCACCGGACTCTTCCCAGGCTCGGAGGCTGAACTCACATGGCGCCCAGGGGGGAGATAGGTGGCCCCGTCCCAGGCTGCGTGGCCTCGGCAGGTGCAGCGTGTGTCCGGCGTCACGACCAGCAACAGAAGCTACGTGTTCCTTCAAGAAGGAAGTCACAGAGAGCTCGCATTGGTGTCATATGATTAACCTTGCAGTGTTCTCCTTGTCACCATGAAACTTCCCCTTCCCCAGATCACTCTCGATCTGTCACCACAACGCAGATCAGGGCACCTAGACACACGCCAAGATGCGTCCGGTGTTTATTTCCATAGAGCCTTGTCTGCGAGAGGAGGCCCCACGGAGCGGGGCTGACCTTCCTTCGGGAATATCATACCTGGATCTCTGCTCCCAGACCGGCGTAGGACCACCCTGACGTCGTTTGGCTTGATGTCACCTGACTGTTAACAGAAGTTTGGCTGTGTGTCCACGTGTCTGGGCAGACTGACCCTGCCGGGGATGCTGGCTCGGCTCCTGCGAGGGCTGCAAGGCCGTGGGAAGGGGGTCTGGATGCCTGAGGGGTGGGTGTCACGGCCAACATCACAAACGGCTGTCCCCACACTTGGAGCACCGGTTCCTCTGCTAGATCCCTTCCCTCTCCTCTCCGCTGCCAGCTGGGCCTGTCCACTGTTAAAACCGCAGCAGACGGAACGTAAAACATGAAGCCAATTCCCAAAACGCATAAACTCCGACTCTGAGAGGCAAATAAAGCCTGATTAATCACCTGGAACAGAAGCTTCCACCTCCAGCTCATTGAAAACGTGATTATTCCTGTTCATGTTTGAATCTTTCCTGGACTAGCAAAGAACAGGCTCACCTGGGAGGTGACAACTCCCGGCTGAGTGAGGACAGAGCACCCGCCCCTCGCCGGCCCCTCTCGGGGCTGCCCTGGCCCCCCACCTTCTTCCTCATCTCTGCCCATTTCGTGACCGCCTGCCAGGGCCGTGGTGGGGTCTGTCCGCTCCTCGGGAAGAGCGCACGACCCTCAGCTCCGGGTTCGCCAGGTCCCTGAGGCTGCGGCAACAAACCGCCAAGTGCTTCGTGGCCCCAGACAACAGACCTTTGTCCTCTCACAGACGCCGCGGCCAGACGCCTGCGCCCCCTCCCAAGGCGCTGGGGAGGGTCCTTCTGTCTCTTCCAGCTCCTGGCCAGGCTGGGCGTCCTGGGCTGTGGCCACATCACTCCAGTCTCCGCCTCGTCTCCAGGTGGCCCTCCCTTCTCTCTCTCTTCATACAGGACACTTGTCCCTGAACTGAGGGTCACCTGGTCTCACCTTGAGATCCTGAATCCCATCTGCGGAGACGCCATTTCCACATGAGAGCACGTCCTAGAGCCTGCGAGGGCCAGCGTGGAGCCCGTGCACCCGCCACGCCGGCGGCCCGGCCGCTGCTAGCCCAGGTGCGCTGACTTTGGGGGAAAGCACCGTCTTGTTATAAGGTGAACACACCTGCCCTGAGTGAACGTAAAGACCAGAAAGTCAGAATCTCAGACACCTGGGCCGACGCCTCCAGGGGCTGCCTGTTTATCCAGTTCCTGGCCGTCAATTCTCCAATCAGCGTCCTGGGGTGGCCGTAACAAGATGCCACACACCGGGTGGCCCACACAGCAGAACCTCATTCTCGCTCAGTGCTGGAGGCTGGCAGTGTGAGATCAAGGTGGCAGCGGGGTTGACTTCCGGCTTGTAGACTCCGTCTTCCCCCTGTGTCTTCGCGGGTCGTCCCTCTGTGCCTGTGTCCTAATCTCTTCTTATAAGGACACTGATCATATTGGATTGGGACCCACCCTAATGGCCTCATTTTACCTATTTAATTATCTTGCCAGAAGCTCTATCTCCAAACACGGTCGCATTGTGCGGGGCGGGGGGTTGGGACTTCAAACACACAAACTACAGCGGGCACCGTGAACCCATCCCACCCTCTCAAGCCGGTTGGCAATGCTGCAAGCTCAGGTCTTTGGTTCAAACTCACCTGTCAAGTGGGGAGGTCCCACTGTGTGCCTGGCTTCTGCTGGGGCTGAAGGGAGAGGGACTGAGCACTCGGTGGCCTTGCTGGAGCACACCGTGGTTGGAGTGTAGATGTTGTCACCTTTCCTGTGAATCCCAGTGAGGGGCCAAGACAGAGATGGCCATCCCCGGGAGGCCAGGTGTGGCCCTCTGGACGCAGGAGGGGACGGGGCCACAGCATGGTGGTCGTGCCGGCCAGGTGACGACTGCTGCCCCGCAGGAGGACAGCAGCCCTCGGACGTCACCCACTCTCCCCAGACCCACTCTGCAGCTGGACAAGGGCTGTCGGATCTAGAAACAGCAACAATGAAAAGAGAAACAGAACGTACAACGCGCCTGGTTAGATTTCAAGTTCAGATTTTAAAGGAAGAGTGATAGAAGTAAGTCCGTGTTAGTCCGCACGGGCTGCCCTAACAAATGTCATAGACTGGGAGGCTTAAAAACCAGGGATTTCCTTCTCGCAGTTCTGGAGGCGGGAGTCCAAGAGCAAGGTGCCGGCGAGGCAGGTTCCCTTCTGAGGACTCTTCCCCTGGCTGGCGTCTCCCCGTGGGCTCCCGAGACCTCTCCTCTGTGGGAGAAACACAGCGCTCTCTGGTGCCTTCTTACAAGGACACCAGTCCCGTGGGGTCAGGGCCCCGCCTTTATGTCCTCATTTAACCTTCCTTACTCCCGCCTTGGCTCTGTCTCCAATGTGGTCACAAATGTTGCATGGGACAAAATTACACTAAAAATATTCATTGTTCATCTGGAATTCAAATTTAACTGATCATCCTGTATTTTATCTGGCAACCCAAGCTTAAATCCTGCCTTCCTTCAAAATGTCAGGCGGGAGTTGGTGGCCCGAGACTCAGACCTCCTTGGGGTTCCACACGCCCCGAAAGTGGCCCCCACTTGGCACACAGAACCCCCGCCCGAGGCACCGGGCAGCTCTCTGGAGAAAAACCCCTCGAACACCCGCTGATTCTGGCGGCCGGGTGGACGTGCACTTCTGCCCACGTACAGGCCTGGACGCCATGCCCTGGGCGTGTCCCTGGCACAAGTCCCAGCTCGGTGTGTGGGGAGGACTCACCTGTGGGTGTGGTGAGAGCTGTGGGTCTGTCCACACAGCTCCTGACACGGAGCTGGGCTGCCACACGCACCTGCCGATGCAGCAGCCTGTCCTCGCACACAGCCCCACCTCGGGACAAGGCCAGTGCGCCGGGCGCCTGACAGGCCGACACTGGTGCGGATCACGTGAGCAGCCCCCTCCTCCAAAAATAGACTCCAAAATCATTTTCATAATATTGACCCGTTATTCTTTAGTCCTAGAACCATTAAAATTTTAAGGAACAAATTTCAATTTTAAAAATATCAGAACTCATTGTAAGAGTTCATGTGTGAGATAAAATTTGCATGTCCCAAATAAAAACATCACATCACACAGTTTGCAGGCTACTTCCCTGTTTTAACTGTTAAGTGCAGATAAAAACCTGGAGTGGTCACGTAGGACAGAAAGGGGGTGGCCCGTGTTCTCAGTCTCCTCTCTGCAGCTGTCACTGCGGACGGCCTCGGAGACACAGGCGGCGTGGGGACGCCGAGGTGGCTGCCCACTGCGGGCCGAGGCCACGGGGCAGCCCCACACGGTGTGAACTTCGCTCAGAGCAAACCCACAGAGCTGAGTCCCGCGGCACTGGCTCCACTGTATAACCGAGAGTTTTAAAAGTCCAACTTCAGGTAGAAAATGATGCTCGTTAAAGGTTGAATAATGAAAATAAGCTAATTTGAAGTTGTATTTGTCAGGGTTCGCCAAAGAAACAGAACCAATAGGATATGTGTGTGTGTGTGTGTGTACATAGTTATATAAACATCAATCATCACAGAAGTATACATCTATATGCATATATATGCACACACATGAGTATACAGCACATATATGTGAGTGCATGTGCGTGTACGAGTGTGTGCACACACATAATTAAAACTCAGTAGTAAATACAGAAATTGTTTATAACCTGGAGTAAGGAAAGGCTTGTTCACAGGTGGGGATATTTTATCACTGGTAGTGTTCTGAATTGCCAATAAAAAGTGGCAATAAAAAACCCACTGACTTTTCCTTGGTTTTATTCTGGTTTTTAAATTCTCTACAGACAACATTCTGCTTTGATGTCTGCACTGAGGCCAGCTGTCCCACCACTGTGCCCTTGGGTGACGCTTTTATCACCCACCCCTGGGCAAGTCTCTGCTGCTTCTGGGTCTCGGGCTGGGAGGGTCTAATGTGTTAAGGGTGACCCCAAAAGCCAACTCTTACAGTAAACCTAGGGCTCCAGCTCCCAGTACCAATGTGCTGGAGTGTTCTTTTTCTATGTGCCAAATATTCTGCTTAGATTATTGCCTAATCCGGTGTGTCCTACTCTTTGGGGGAAGTGTGATCAACCCCACTTTACAGATGTGGAAACTGAGGCTTAGATGGGTGATGTTTGCTGCCGAGCAGTGGAGCCCGGCGTGGTGCCCAGGCCTGCTGCCTCTGGGGTCCAGCCCCTGTCCCCGTCACCAGGCCACCCCTCCCCTGGGGCAGAGCCAGGTCCACTCCTGGAACCAGCGACCCGCCCACCATCTGCGGGGGCTTCTTGCTCTTCCATTTTCCCAGGGCAGGCAAAGAGCCGGCTCTGAAAAACCTCCAGCCTTCGCGCCCGGCCTGCGCTGACCGCAGCAAACAGGCTGCAGAGAAGTTCCTCTCGTCCTTATTACGGTCTGCAAAGCCTCTTCCTCTCCCGAGGGCCACAGGTGATGAAAAATGCATTTAATTCCGTCCAGGCCGTGCATTCATTTCCGCCTCGCTGGGGCGGCCGGGGGAGATCACCGTGCAGGCGGCGTCTGCCATCTATCAGGGAAAGCCCTGGTCTCTGTACCTTTGAACTCCAGGAGGAAAATTAACCGCCGTCCCAAGGACGTACACTTGCACGTCTGCATTCAGCAAGGTAATCACGCTGCATCGATCCCGTGACGGCCCAGCTTTAATTAGCGCCCAGCGCAGGCCATGTGTCGCCAGGCACCGTGGACCTGGGCTCTTGCTTTTTAATCTCCAGCGACGATCGGGGGATTATGAGAGTGTCCGTGCTACATATTTACACTGATTGCTTTTTCATTTACTCCACTTTTCATTATGAAACACAAATGGAGAGGTGTCCTAGAACCAGCCTAATTGAGTTCAAGTTGTGTGGCCGGACATCAGGCGATGCTAAAAGCACGTTCTGTTTCAGCTAAGTTATTATTTGGCCCTAAACCAAATGGATCTCAATTTTTCAAAGAGAATGCATCAAATAAATACACGTGGGGGATAATTCAAAACAAACCATCTCTGTCATGTTGATTTTCTCCACGCTGAAACACACGGCACCGGAGTTCGACACAAACAACTTTCCGACATAATGCGGGATACATTTTAAAACTCATCTTCAAATGAGAACACTTTGAAATATAAATAGTGGTAATCTAACCAGTGTCTAAATAGACCAGAGATTCTGCTCTGCGGTGCCGACATTACCCCGCGGCGGCCCTCCGAGGGGAGCAGCAGCGTTTGCACATCTAGGACGGGGACGTGGGTGGCTGCGCTGAGAACCCACCGTAACCCCAAACCCACACCCTTTCCCCATCTCCCCAGGCCCCCGGCCCCCGGGTCTGACAGGCCAAGCTGCTTGTCGGTGGTTGTCCACAGAGACTCCAGAGTTGCACATCTCAAGTGTCCTGGGACCCCAGAGCTGAACGTTGCCACCCCCAGGTCAAGAACCGAGTGGCGTCATTTGAACTGGAGGGAAGTGCGGAGCCTGCAGGCCGAGTCTGAGACCCGACCGCGAGGCAGGAACCAGAGTTCACTGCGTTTGACTCGCTGGGAAATGACAAAGGCTGGACAGTTCCTCCTCCAGTGGGAGCTCCGGCCGCAGCCACCGTGAGTCCCGGGCTCCGAGAGAGCTCTGCTGACAACACTCCGCCCCGGGCCGCTCAGCACCTGCTCTGGGGAGCCTCTTCCAAATGGAGAAGAGTCCGAGTTCCAGGAAACGGCCTCAAGCAGCCACTCAAGACCATTATCTGAAGATAAAAGTGCCGGGAAAGTGTCGTCTTTTCAACTTAGCTCATTTCTTGATTAGACAGCGGCTCCAGGGTGGAGCACTTGATGAGCAGGACAGCGGAGGCCAAATACCGAAACACCAGCTTCCTGGTGGCCCAGCTCCCGGCTGGCCATGTGCTCTGCAATGGGCGGGTCCCTGCAAACCCACCCCGAGATCCAGGGAAGCTGACAGGCCAGATACATAAGGTGGCAGATCCAGTTTCTCAGAGGGAAACATCCAACGGGAATCACAGACTGAGACCGTGTCCCGGCGGCCGCGAGGCAAGCGGTGGGTCCCTGCCCTGCAGCCCGGCCCCGCTGACACGCCGCAGGGAGGAACATGCAGCGCAGGTGTGTCGGGAAAAGGCAAGGACGCCGCGTGAATCTGCGCAGGGGTGGACGTGCGGTACAGGAGAGAAAGTGGAGATTCCACAGGGGTTCCCAGAACGGGGCTTAACCCTAAGCTGACGCAGTTGCTCTTTGCGCCACACTCCCTGCGGGTTTTATGACATATTTTATTTGGGAAGTGTTGAGTCATGGAGCTTTCTCCCCGTGAGACTGTGAGCATCTCAAAGGCTTCACCCTGGATTGACCTTCTCTGTGCCCCTGAGGGTGATTCCCAGCCCTGCATGGGAGCGGGAGCTCCAGAAATAAACGTGCAATCAAGAACACGGATGGGAGGGGTTTCCATGAAAGAGGAGCAGGGAGAACAGAGAGCCCTGGGTGGGGCACGTGGATACTGGTCTGGGCACGGCTGCACTGCAGAGACGCCCGCACGGTGGTGTGGCGAGTGTCCTCGCTCGGGGGTGAGCCCCGGGTCTGGAGTGGTTGGGACAGGTGGGAACCTGGCCTTCCCAAGAGAATAAACAAGGCAAAACAAGAAATAGAAACCAAGGAAAGAAGGACTGTCCTGGTTGCTGAGACTGTGGCTCTTGCTGGCCGGGTACTGGCCACAGAGATCAGGGTTCCAGAATAACACCGGTCACATGGCTGATGCTCATGCCCCTTTTTGTGTCGTTCAAGACAGGGGTCGTCAAACTGTATTCTGTGCACCCCTGGGAGTGTCAGAGAAAATTTCAGGGTGAGCACAAGGTCAAAACCATTGTCATAATCGTACTAAGAAGTCACTTGCGTTTTTCACTGTGTTGACATCTGCACTGACAAAGCCTTGCCAAACGATAGCAACAGGTGAAACTTACGATGCCTGGATGTGAATTAAAGCAGTGACTCCAAAATGTGCCGCTGCCATCGTCGTCTCCACCACCACACACGTGCAGTAAGGTCAGAAGACGGTTGATAGACGATAGACAGACAAGGAGACAGAAATAAGGCAGGAAAATGCCAGTTTCGCTCAACAGTGTCCTTGATGAAGCAGCAAAAATATTAATTTCGTTAAATCTTGACCTTGGGGTACGTATCTTTTTAATATTCTGTGTGATGAAATGGAAAGCACACATAAAAAGTTTCTGCTGTGCACGGAAGTAACCAGGTTGTCCCACGGAAAAGCACTTGCATGATTGTTTGAGTTACAAGCTAAACTAGCCGCTTTCTTCATAGAACCACACTTTCACCTGAAAGAATGTTTGTAATAACACAAATTATGGTTATTTTGATACAGACATTTGGCAGATATTTTCTGAAAAAATGAAAAAAGTGAGCCTATTACTTCAAGGAAAACAACTGACAGTATTTGTGAACAATAATAAAATTAAAGATATTAAGCAAAAATTGGAATTTTGGAGAACTTTCATCTGCCATTAAGAGATTGACAGTTCCCCAGTATTTAAATTTTTTTGTGATAAGTAGTGACATTAAGCAATGTGATTTTTATATAAACAATGTACTATATAAATATTTGGAAGATCTTCATAACTCAGTGAGTTATTATAATATTTTCAGATAACCAATGCATGATGTTACAAAACCACACATTTATAAAAACTCTATTCAATGATAGACCGATGTTTAGCTTTTTTAAAGAATGCAGTTGAATTTGAAAGATCAGTGATATAGTTTCAGATTCCATATTGCAAATAACCTTTAAAAAATTATCACTTGTTAAGTTTTAATGTAGCATCAAAAGATCTCTGTAATTATCTGAAAAGTCTATTAAAATGCTCTTCCATTTTTAACTATATGTCTGTGTAAGGCTGAATTGTTTTTGTACACTTCACCCGAAATAATATATGGCAACAGTTGGAATGCACAAGGGAACATGAGAATCCATCTGTCTTATATTAAACCAGACACTAAGAAGATTTGCAGAACTATAAAACAATGCCACTCTTCTCACTAACTTTTGCTTTATTTCAGAAAATATTTAATTTTCATTAAAACTAGGGTTATGTTTACATATCATGGGCTTATTGAAATTTTTATTTTAATAAATAAAGAAACATTTTAAACATTTTCTAGTGTTAATTGCCCACATGGTAAATACCAATAGACGTAACCTACGTGGACGGAAGTTTTTCGGTCCTCAATAATTTCCAAGAGTGCACAGTGTTCCTAAGAATAAAACTTCGAGAACCACTGGCCCTGGTCGGCAGAGTCCTGGCCAGTCACTCCTCTGCCTCGGGGCCTCTGCCGGATTGTTCTGGGTCTTATCTGTCCCATATCCCTGCCTTGTCTCCTCCCACCCCCAGCAGCTTTATTGACATAGTTGACAAATAAAAAATTCATATATATATATATATATATATATATATATATTTTCCCCCCCCAAGGTGTTGAAACAAGCCTCTGGAAGAGACTTCCGCACTCCCGGCTCATGCAGCACTGTCACAGTAGCCGAGATGGGGAGACGACCTAAGTGTCTGTCGAAAGGGGAGAGGACAAAGAACTGTGACGAGTACACGATGGACAACTGCTCCCCCACGCAAAGCAGGAGATCCTCCATTCACATCAGCACGGATGAACCTGGAGACGTTGTGCTCGGTGAGAGACGCCAGGCACAGAGGGACCACGTGGTGTCCCTCACACGCCTCCTTCCTTGTGGGTGGTGACTCTGGGGACCCCGGCCTGCCCTGCTCTCTCTGCCCTCCCAGCTGGGGCCGCCGCAGGCCCCTCACTGGCTGTGCGACTTGGCCACCTGCCTCCAGACCTCGTGTACCTGGGAAACGGCCCCTTCCCTTCCTGCCCCCAGGGCTGCTGGAGGCGCAAACCATGTCTGTGCATGTCCAGCCGCTTCAGAAACGTGGGGACCCAGGCACAGCCACACCCGGGGCCGCCTGGAGGGCTGGGGCCGGCGTCGTGGAGCAGCCGGGCTCCCAGGGCTGCGTGGAGCCGAGAGAAGAGCCTGTGTGGACAAGGAGGAAGGCAGGGCAGGGAGTTGGTGGGTGGGGAGGGAGGGGGGAGGTGGGGGCCGGGGGGCTGGGCAGGCAGGGGCAGGGGCCGGCGCTGCAGGGGTGTCGCCCTCAGAGGCGGTCTCAGCACGTGCGTCCCACGCAGAGCTACAGAGCACCTGAGCTCCACACACCCAGCTCCTTGGCACGTCCGCCAGGGAGCGTGGCCCGTGGGCGAGTGGCCGGCTTCCCGGGCCTGGGCTCCTCCCCAGACACCCAGGTGGTTTCCCATCCTCTGCACTGTCCCTGGAGCTGTCCTCTGTCCCCATGCTGGCTGATCACAGCCCTCCAGAGTGCTGAGGCCCGGGGCCGGCTGTCGTGGCCTCTGGCTCCAGCCTCGGCCATGGCCACTGCCCGGCTGCGTCCAAGGACACCTGCAGGGTCAGAGCTGGGGCCTCCTGCGTGGTCCTGGGCACGGCCCTCTGGGAGGGGCGGAGCGTGCGGGGCTGGTGGCGCCCTGGGGAGGGGCAGCTCTGGCACAGAACCGCCACGGCCAGGCACTGCCCGAGAGCCTGTGCTGCCACTTCTTTCCTGAGCTCCTAAATCATCTGCAAAGACACTTAATTAAACCACAAATCAGATAATCTAAGGGCTCGGGTTTGTTTTGTTTTGTTTTATCACATGTCAGGCGCTGGCGCGGCGAGCAGCAAAGTCCTCCCACTCCGACGCGGCCGGGCTGACTCACAGTCCTCCCCGACTGGCCGGGTGCCTGCGGCGGGATGCCAGCCAGAGCCGACGCCGGTCATCCCCAGGCCTGGGCAAGTCGCACAGCTGCTCCTGCCTCAGTTTCCTCTTCTGTAAAAAGGGATGAAAATGACTCGACCTCTCAGGGCTGCTAAACACAGGCCCAGTAAACACCCCGTAAGTGAGAACCGCTGGGATTTTCCTCTGCACCCCGCGCAGCAGGGGTTTCTGTGCACTGTGTCCACGGAGACCTCGAACGGACCCGCAGCCTCACCACCATGACCAGGGCAGGTCACTCAGTCTCTCTGGCTCAGTCCTCTCACGGCAAACTAGGGATCCCGCCTTCCCGGGGCCCCTGGCCCACACCTCCTGGGGCTGGGTATCAGAACGGGAGAGTAATCTAAGCCCCGCACGCCCCCAGCAGACTCACGTGGCTCAGGGAGAAGGGACCACAGCATGTCCTGGTCCATAGTTCCTTTGGGGCACAGCTGCAAGAAGAGGTGACATGAAGTGGACAAGCAGGCTTGGGATTCATGGGCTACACAGCCTTGGTCACAGCGAGTGGGCAGGAGCGAGCCAGGCTGCGGTCCCCGGCGCCATCCCGGGCAGTGCGGAAACCCCCTTCTACCGTGGGGCGTGAGGCAAACACCCTGCAAAGCCACCAGGCCCTGCCTTCACAGGTGCCCACGGCACCTGCCTGTCTGTCTCTGAGCTCTGCTCCTGTCCTGAGACCCCATCGGGCCTGCGTTGCCAGGTGCTCCCACTGTCGGGAGCTGGACGTTTCCTTCTCGGGGTGAGGACTGGCCCTGCCTGCACTGGGTAGATCTGTTTTCTCATCTCCCTTTAGCTCTGGATTCTGCTTTTATCTGGCAGGAGCCTGTTTTTCTTATATCCATTTTTATTTATATCTGCATATTTAAAAAGTGATTTATGAAAATTCTTTTATTCTAATGAGTCATCCCTCATCTTCATTAGCACTTGTTTTATCTGCAGCAACTGCACCCTGGTGCTGAACGCCCAGAAGTGACAGCCTCCCTGCCCTGGAGGCGTGCATCTGCTGGTGGGGACAGAGCCGCCAGGCAGACAGTTTGCAGGTTGCTGGGCCGGGGAGCCTGGTGCAGTTTGGCCACACAGAAACAGTGGTTCTCAAAATGCCGGGAGTTTCAGGCTGGACTTGCTGTGCTGACGAGCACTTTCTGTATCAGGAAGAGCGACGCGGGCTGACCTAAGGGATAAGCCCCAAGCACCAGTGGCGCAGTGACACGGAGGTTCCTGTTGCATGTGACAGCCCTTCACGCGGTGACTCAGGGACCCGGGCTGCTGCACCCGAGGCTGTGCGACCCTCTGGGCCTGGGTCGCCTCTGGTTTCGGTGTGCAGGGAAGTAAGGGAGCGAGGCGCACGCTCAGCCCAGAAGAGACACATCCCACCTCCCAAAATACGTTGTTGATAACTTGTCACATGGCCTCAGCTCGTTGTAAGGGCAGTTGGGGATGGCGTTTCTGGCTGCATGCTGGACACGGGGAAGGGTGCACGCAGCTCAGTGGACGGCTGGCCGCAGCCGTCTCTGCAGTGGGCAGACGTCGGCCCTTTGCTCTGGGGGCAACTTTGTCTCTCAGGGGACGTGGGCAAGTGCCCACCCAGCCCTGCTCCCGGGGAACCACTGTGCCAGGCGATGAGCCCGACGCAGCTGCTTCAGGCTGGGGCGTTAAGGTTTTGTTTAACAATACAGAGGAACCCACTGCTGGGGCAAAGGACATCTCTGCGTTTGGCCCCTCTGGGCCTTCTCTGGCTGGGACCAGCCAAGGGGGAGATGCGGGGCCTGGGCTCAGACCAGAGAAGGCTTCTGCCCGCCTTGCCTGAGCTCGGGGCCTAGGTGTAGCTCCAAGAACAAACTGAGGGTCTCTCTCTCCATGGTCATCCCGTTACCTTATTGTTGAGCTGGTTGGTCCTTCCTCGTAAACTGACGGAAATCTAGACAGAGTGTTCCATCTCCCCGGCCACTACCCTGCTTCAACCCACCACCCTGCTTCAACCCACCACGGACTCCTCTTGCCTGGAGCCAAGCAGTGGCTCCCCAGAGGGATTCTAATCTGCCCCAGTGTGGAAGTCACATAGTAAGCAAAGTAATCGTTTGAACTAAAAGTTAGGTCATGCCATTCTCTTACAAAAACCTTCTGTACCTTCTGACGGCCGTTCAATGAGATATTAGTAACACTAATAGTAGCAAAATGCGGGATCAGCCCAGATTCCCATCAGGAGGGAATTACTGCATTCCCTGCACCCCTGCACCCTTGCACCCCTGCACCCCTGCACACATGTACACCCGCACACCTGCATCCTGTGCACCCCTGCACCCCTGCACACATGTACACCCGCACACCTGCATCCTGTGCACCCCTGCACACATGTACACCCGCACACCTGCATCCTGTGCACACCTGCACCCCTGCACACATGTACACCCGCACACCTGCATCCTGTGCACACCTGCACCCCTGCACACATGTACACCCGCACACCTGCATCCTGTGCACCCCTGCACCCCTGCACACATGTACACCCGCACACCTGCATCCTGTGCACCCCTGCACCCCTGCACTCCTATACCCCTGCACACATGTACACCTGCACACCTGCACCCCTGCACTCCTACACCCCTGCACACATGTACACCTGCACACCTGCACCCCTGCACCCCTACACACCTGCACCCTGGCACACCTCACCCCTGCACCCCTGCACCCCTGCACACAGCCAGGGCAATATGAGGCAGGGAGGTGGTATCAGAACAAAAAGAGAATTCTGTATTCTCCCTAGTAGGAGAGGTTGCCAGGATATATTATTAAATTAAAATAAAATCACAAGGAATAGAATAGTGCTCTGAAAGTATTTCTTTTTTTGGTAGAAATGGAAAAATGGAAGAAAACAAATGAAACAATAAATCAAAAATGAATTAAAATGGGGGACAGAGAATGCAGAAGGAAGAAGAGAGAAACTCTCCAAATAACACTTTATTTTATAGATTAAATTTTGAAACCATATAAATTTTTAAATAATCCTTAAAGATTGAATTAAAAAAAACATGAAAATTTGAAAACACCTTGAAATAGACTATATTTCAAGTCGATGTCATCTACCCACAGGAAGAAATAATTACTACATTTGACTTTAAATTCAGTATCTCAGCTCTGTCCTCCAAAAGGTGCAAAAGGCCTGCACTCAGATGTTGTGATATCGCTATTTTAAAATTTTCTTGTGTATTCATTGTATTGATGTCACTGATGTCAAGATTCCCAGCATCATAGAAAACAGATGCAAATTTAACACCCAAGAAGTTAAGAAAACACCCAGTAGTCTTAAATCTGAATTGGAAATATCAGTATAAAATAATGATTTATTTCTCTTTTTTAAAAAATGTCTCATCTGTATTTCCTAACTCCGTCCAGTAAAAACGCCCAGAAACTTGGCAGTCCAGAGCAGTGAGCACCCCACGCCTGGATCATGTTCTCTACACACAATTTTCCTGTAAGAAGAATAAGGGTTTTCAGAGAAATGGCCAAGTCCAGGTTTCGGGCAGGACCCACGCGGGACAGGCCTGGGGGGTCGGCTCACCACAGACTGACAAGTGACCAGCAGTCGCTGTGGCCGCGCCCGCAGACACAGGGCAAAGTGGACAATCTGAGCATCGGCAGGAGTCCGACTGGCATTGACTGGAAGGCCCCTGTGATCTCATGGGACACTCCAAAATAAAACAAAACTCGACCGTCATTGGCGGTTGCTAAGGTAACCACTCATTCCTCTGAAAATTAAAGGCAGAGGGAAGAATCAAAATGTACTTTCCTTCTCCTGTACAGATATCCTTCAGGATTACTAAATAGTTGACTAAGAAGTTTTTTATAGAATACACCAGCTTATAAATCAGAAAGGATGATACAATTACAAAATCGTCGTTTTGCACCCACCAGTGAGCTCGTGGACCCGGGACACACTGGTCAGTGTCCCCACACCCAGGGAGGCGTTGGCAGAGGAGGGTGCAGAGGACAGTCGGGCTGACCACACATGCCCCTCCGTGTTGACCCAGCTATGACGGCCACACCCACCTTCACAGGCTCCTGACAGGCGGGAGGGAAAGTGCACACCCACAAAACCAACCGCCATCCCACTGGGTCTCTAGAACTAACATCCGTTTATCGGAAATCGGCAGATACAACACAGACAGAAAGTGACCAGCCACACTGAGATATTCGCAGGTGAAATGAGCTGGTACATCAACAATAAGCTTCGAAAGTCTCTGTGCAAAGAAACACAGAAACGGACTGTCACAGATTAAACGGAATTCAAGAGATACCACTACCAAATGCACATTCCAACCGATCTTAAGTCAAACGAATCAAATATAAAAAGGCACTTTTGCAAAAATTGAGGACATTTGGATATGGTCAAGTGAACTTAATCAGTCGCCTGAAGTCATTATTGCAGCAAATGACGGAGTCAGGACTCAAACCTGGGCAGCGAAGCCCCGGTCATTTGTTTAATGACACCATGACTTTCTCCTTGGGTGCAAAGTAGGTTTAATGTGGAAAAGCTACTCTGAAGCAGCCGCTGCGGACAGGGACTGATGTGGCCGCCTGCAGCACCGTGTGATGAATGGTCACAGGACCTGCACGTTTTGGACAGGAGAAGCCATGTCACTCGAGATTGGTGGCCAATCTTCCCGTCGGACCCGCCCTACGGGTTCATTTGAAGCTTACAGAGACTCCAAGAGCCCCAGACCTGGAGACATCGCTCTGGGACGCAGAAGCCACGCAGGGCTGACTTTTCCTCTGGACGCGGAATGATCCTCATAATAAGGATGGAAACACAGAGCTCATTTCCACGGTTAATTAGGAGCAGCCACCTCTCGTGGCCAGCGGGCACTGTCTGGTTTCTCTCGAAGGGCTCCTCCTTCTGCTCTGTGTCTCCACAACGTCCCCTCTGGGGCGTGGCGGGCGGAGGAGGGACCCCCAGGAGAGCAGAGAGTGAGGGCGGGGCGGAGTCTTCTCACCCGCAAGGCGCAGCTCACGTGCTCTCGCCTGGGGTTCCCCGGGGAGTGGGAGGCGGGTGCTGTGCGTAGGTGCCCCCGGCACTCCTGCAGCAATTGACGGAAAGGCCCTTTCTGGAGCGCAGCTAAGAGCTGAACGCAGCGCTTGCACAGGCGGGATAGCGCCGGCACGCTGCAGTCAAAAGGACGCTTGTTTTTTTTTTTTATCATGGAGGCAAATATTTCCTATTCAATGGCAACACGAGCACAGGCCCAGACGGCCAGGTGGGAATTTAATATTTGGTGAGGATTCCTTTCTCCCCCCTCCTGAAACGAAGGTGGGCTCTCTGGGCTATCTCACAGCTCTGGTCCGGGAACAACGGGAGGCTGGTTACGCAACGGGGACAGGGAGCTGGGGCTGGGCCCCTCTGCTGGCTTCTCATGTTGGGTGGCCACCACCCTCCCCCCACCCCAGGGGATGCCCTCGGTCCAAGGATCGGGCCTAGCAGGGGAGCATCTGTTCTGCAGTGATGCAGAGAGCAGCCAGTGATGGGGGTTCGGTGCGGGACAGGGAGGGGACCCAGAGGACAGACCCAGGCCTGAGAATCTCCCCCAGGGTTGGAGAATGACCCAGCCTCGGACCTGCCTCCTCAGCCTGCATCTCCCAGACCGCCTGCTGCCCCAGGGTGCTGTCTGCAGCCAGCCCGCCACTCAGCTGTGAGCCTTCATCTGCTTTTATCTAATATTTGTGCAGGGAAGAGGGGTGGAGAGCTCCAGCTCTCTCCTCCCAGGACTGGAAGGATGAGAGAAGCCCACAGCCCGTGCCCTGCAGTTGTGGGAGGGGCCGTCCCTCCGGGGGACCAGATGGTGTCCCAGCTGCAGCCTGGCCTGGAGGGGTCACCCCCACCTCCCATCTGGAGCTGCAGACCGGGCTCCTGGGCCCCCCTCACACCTCTGCTGAGACCCCCGCCTGCAGATCACACGGAGCTGCAGTCAGAGGGACACCTCTCCTGCCCCTCCATGCCTGAGGCCACATGGCAGTGGCACCGTCTCCCCGGCAGCCGGCTTCACACCAGGTGGCCGCCCTACTCGCCTGCCCTGCCCAGCTTTGTCTGGAAGAGTCAGCTTTCTTCCTCCAGGTCTCATGTCCCCTCGGATTTCACTAAGTCAGGGCTACGGGCCAGGCTTGTCCCAGAGCCCAGGGACGGGGCCTCAGGCGTCTTCCTAGTGAGTCCCCACGTGTCTGGGAAAGGGCCCCCCCATAGTCCCCACAGCTATTTCAGGTGAGACCCAACAGGCCTGCCATTTCCATCCGCCAGTCCCTTCCACATCCCCACACTGGCCTGGGCATCAGGGACCGTGAAGATGGACAGCCAGTCTGCAGAGAACAAGGTGCAGAAAGGTGCGGGTGATGTCATGGGGGCAAAGGCTGGTGGCAGGGCGGGGTCCCTGCACTCTCAGAAGGTCAGAAGGGCTCCGGGGAGAGGTCACCCTCGAGCAGAGCTGCAGAGCTATTTGGAGCACATCAGGTGGAAGGTGTGGAGGACATGTGGCCTCCGGACACCCTGAGTTCAAACCCTGACAGTCTCTGGAAAGAGCAGCCTCCCCCGGGCCCCTGTGCAACCTGCTTCCTTTAGGGCGACTGTCATAACAAAGAAAAGTTCAGGGAGAAGGTCCTACTCTTTGAAATCATCGCAGCCGCCAGCCACCACACAGCACAACTGCTGGCGTGTGCCACGCACCAGGGTGCGGAGCCAAGCGCCCTCCCAGGCCCCGTGTCCCCGGCAGAGTGTCCCTGCAGGAGCCTGTGAGCAGCCCCCCACACCGCCCTGAACACACGCAAAGCTCATGTCTCAGATGCCTGGATCTGACACATCTTTTATCCCTTGTAAGTCACTCGGGAAAACAAAAATGCACTAATTCAACCTCACCGTTAACAAATCTGAGCAAATTAAATAGGATTTTAATCTATCACGAGGGCAAAGAACTAAAATGTTGATAATATCAAAAGGGCCGTGGGTTATTGGGACTGTCATTTCTGGGTGGGAGCACACACTGGAGCATGTCTTTGGAGAGCAATTTGGTGGCGAACACCAACCTGTACGCAGGGTGAGACGTTTCATCCTGAAGACTCCGTCCTATAGCAACACACAGTGCTCAGAGATTAATGCAGACGCATGTTTGCAGCAATGCTGTTTTTAACAGAAAAAAAAATGGCAACAGAAAAATGGATTATGAAAACGGCTGCATGTGGAAGTGGTATATGGGGCCGTGAAGGAGAAGGAAGTGCTGTGTTTGCGACGGGCTGTGGGCAGGTCTGGCTCCTGCAGACAACGAAAGCCAGGCGGCGGAATGCTTCTGTGTGGCTGCCACTTTGTGTTTTTCAAAGCGTGTGTGCTCGAGCACTCGTGTTAATATGTGAATAGAAGAAAAGTCGCGTGCCTACTTGTTAACAATAATTACTCCAGGAATGTATGCGGAGAAGAGTGTGAATTCTGTATTTTCTGCATGTTTTTAAATCAAGTGTTACTTCTTTTATGACTAAAAAAGTCCTGAAAAAAAATCCATGCCGAGGTAAACACTGTCAGCTGGTTTGGAAAATCAAGTAAATGAGTAGTTTGTCTTTATCTAATTTGCTTAAAATGTGAGCAACTTGAGAAATAGCTCACACTTCCATTGCACATTCTACGGGCTGGGAACTGCCGAAAGCGCTTTTCACATATTAAATCACTTAATCCTCGGAGCCGCTGTATGAGGTACGTGGTGTCATGGTCCCCACTTTAAAAATGGGAAAATGGAGGTGCAGAAAGGGCAAGAAGCTTCCTCAAAGCTCAGAAGAGGCACAGCGGGGATTGGAAATCGGCAGTGGGCTCTAGAGGCGAGCTCCGAAACCCCACCCCACAGGGCAGTTCGCACAGCTCCTGGGCCCTCCCCAGGACACCTGTGCCCGGCCTCCCTCCCGGGTGGAACGGGCCTCCTCTGCCAACGGGTCTCCCCCTCTCAGAACTCGCTACTGATACCCTTGGAGGGCTGGGGAGCCCAGGACCCCCCACACTCTGGGGGCCGAGCAGAAGGGCGGGGCAGGCTGAGCCCCTCGACACGGCCCAGTGACTGCAGTGCAGGCTCGGCCACTCGTGCTGGTGGACAAGCTGCGGCCCTGTGGCCGGCTGTCTTGGACCTTCCATGAAGACAGCCAGCCCCAAGATGGGCCCTGGGGACCCTCCCACGCAGCTGCAGGACCGCAGCAGCACAGCCCCCAGCCAGGGCCCCAAGAGCCCTGCGGACAGGGTGCCCTCCCGGCAAGGCTGGGCAGAAACCCACCGTCCTCGGGTGAGTCTGCTGGAGCCCACACCTGCCAGCTCAGCTCTGTGTCCAGGAGCCCCAAAATGGGCCCCAAAGGGGTGTCACAGAGCTGAACTGCATGGCTCTGCTGTAGCCAGGCAGGGCGTGCCCCGAGCCCACTGCCAGCCCTGCTGCCTGGGGTCCAGGGACCATTCGATGAGCTCTGGTGACAAGGTGAATCGCGCCTTCCTTGGAACAGCGAGAGCCTTTCCATGACTAGGTTTCCAGAGAAAACCGAAAGTCCAAATTGAAATCTTCTTTCTCTTGTAATTACAGCCCGGCTTCTCATTCTGCCCTCGCAGCCCAGGGGCTCGCTGGGCACCGGCTTCCTTCCGCCCAGAAGGGCATGGCTCTGTGGCACCACGCGGGCCCACCTGTCCTGTTTCAGGGCACCAGTCACACAGGCTGGGGACATCACCAGAGCCAGCCGCTGGAGCAGCAGTGAGTCCAAGAGGCATGAGGTCCCCAGGTCCCCACCCCCGGCCAGAGCCCAGAGCCGCTGCTGTGGCCGGGGATCTTCGCTCCTCAGGGCCCGCTGGACCCGGGGAGGGGCTGCTCACCCCAGCGGCCCAGGGCCCAGCGAAGGCCTCTCTGCAAAGGGGCTGCTGTGCCGCGAAGCCTGACGGCCAAGCCTTCCTCTGTCCTCCCTCCCTCCAGTGGGGCAGCGTCCCCCAGGCCACCGTCCCTCCTGACACCTCCCTCCCTGGAGCTGACCCAGTTATGGCCTTGAAAACATTAATCTTCTTCTCAGGGTGACTCCAATCTCTCTTCACTGTAGGTCAGGTGCTCTGAGCGTTGGATCCCATGCCCTCCTCCTCCTCTTCCTCCTCCCCCTCCTCTTCTCACCCTCCTCCTCTTCACCTTCCTCTTACTCACCCTCTGCTTCCTCCTCACCCTCCTCCTCTTCCATGCTGCTCTCCCATCCAGCTGTTGGGTTTTCTAACACGCGCGCCTGGTTCTGCCTCGTGGCTGAGCGTTAGGACGCCCGAGGCTCTGGGCTGGCCACACTCCTTTCCTGCAGCTCTGCTCACCTTCCCCACGAGGACAGCAGGTGCACCTGGAGGTCCGTCCTGATCACTGAGCCCCCACATTGCCCAAGCGTGCTCTGTCGCTCGGGGGACACTGCTCCTGCTCCCTGAGACAGAGGCTGGAAGGTCACCCGGTGGAGGCCGGGGTACAATAGGTGGATCTCAAAACCACCACGTCCTCAGTGACTGGCAGGTGTCACGGTCACCCGAGGGCTCCAGCCTCATCAGCGAATTCCTGCATGGGCGCCGTGTCCCTGTCTGCTGCGTGCTTGTTCCCCGGGACGCTGTGACCCAGGACGCAGGCTGCCGTCTGCAGTCACCAGGCTGCTCTGGGCCGGCCGTGTTGCCTCTGACCCTTACGCGGCGCCTCGCCCGCGGGTGCTGGAGCCCTGGCTCTGCCTCACTCCCCTCCGCCTTGTGCCTAGTCCAGTCCATGGAACGGCAAACGTCCTCCTTAGGAAGCCTCTCTTCTCCCAGAGCCGTTCGCGTGTTTTAATTTTTCTTTTACTTTCTCACTATTGGTCCTCCCACTGAAAGGAGTAAACTGTCACTTGGGGGGAGCACACGTGTGAGAAGGGGGAGGGGAGGGATGGAAGAGGGGAGGAGAGGGGATAGGATGGGAGGGGATGGGAGGGCAGGGGAGGGGAGGGGTGGAGCAGCAGGCTGGCGAAGGCACCCCCCACCACAGCTGGGGCTCCCGGCTCTGGGCCCTTCCGGACTGGCCTCCCCGGGGCCCTCTGTGCCCGGCTCCGTGGAGCACACTCTGCCCCTGGACAAGAGACCCCACCCTGCCTTTTCCCAGATGGTCCCCTTATTTGGATAAAGTAATGACAAGACACACGTCCTTGGTCCCACTTGAGGACTCACCAGTTCAGGGTACTGTGTTTATGTTGTGATTCTGGGCTGCGGCTTCTGTTTCTCATTTGGATTTTAGCTCAGAGGGGAGAGGGGTGTGCTTAATCCCCCCTTCTCCCCCAGACCCCAACACACACGGCCCCCTCTGTGCGTCTCACGTTTTGGCCTCAAGGGGAGAGCTCCCACAGCGCAGTTCCAAAGTCTCCGAGAGCCTGGGGCCCCGCCAGGGTCCTGCTGGCCGCTGACAACACGGGGTGTTCTTGGGCACGTCCCATCCCCTCGGGCCTCAGCCTCCCCTTCTGTAAAGCGAAGGTTTGGACCAGGGCTCGCTGAGGCTCCATCTGCTGGGGAGGGGTCCCCTGGGTGGCGACAGATGGCGGCCCAGCCTCTGCCCGTCCCTGCCAGCACCGGGGCTCACCTCCCCAGGAGGCCACTTGATCCGTGGTTAACAGCTCTTGTCAGCAAAGCTGTGCTCAGATCCAGCCACAAGTCTGCCTCCCTGGCACTGCCCAGTGGCTCTGGAGCTGCCCGCCGGCGCGCGGGAGGGAGTCCCCTCTTGCCCAGGAGAGGAGCCTAGAAGAGGGGTGGGGGGCAGCCCGTGGTGCACGTTCTAGCTAGGAGCCATCAGGCTGAGGACTCAAGAAAATGCGATTTTTCTGTTCAAGTCCAAATGCAGGAAAAGACCAAGGCCCCGGCTCAGCAGCCCAGCGGGAAGAGTCCCTGTTCCTCAGGCTTTCTGCTCCACTCAGGTCTTTGGTGGCCTGGACGAGCCCCCACGTTGGGGAGGGCATCTGCTGCACTCAGGCCACCGATGCAATGTGACTTGCCCCAGGGACACCCTCACCGTCACACCCTGGATGACGATTGACCAGTGTCAGCCACCCTGTGGCACAGTCACGTGGACAATGAGCTTAGTCACCCCACATGGTAAAATGAGCAGGCTCGGAGCCACGGTGGGTGTGGACCCGGCCTCCACACAGCCACGAGAGAGAACAGAATGAGCTCGGAGCTGCCAGGGGGCCCCAAGCCTGGAGAACTTCCACCATTTGTCCTGCCTGGCAGTTAACCAGAAACCCCCAAAGGACTCGCCCTTATCTGACCTGAAAAACAAGCCACAGGCCCAGTTTGTCTGTCAGAAACAGCCGTCAGCAATTGTTTAACATCCCTGAGTCACCGTCACCAGCGTAAGGAAACAAGAGACTGGTGAAACGTCTTACAAGGAGAATTGGGGGGCTGAGACATCCAAAGGCAGCTTTGAAAACATTTGAAATATTCGTGGGACCTAGAAGCCCACACGCGTGTGCAGGGCTGGGCACGCGTTCGGGGCCTGACAAGAGCCCAGTCTCTCACCTTGACTGACGTTGGGCTCTGTGCAAGTGAGAAGCAAAGGCCAGAAGGTGACGTCACACCCCAAGGACACCCAGAGCCCCCGCAGAGGCCGGGAGAGGTGGGGGATGAAAGCCCGTGGGGAGATCTGTGCCCAGGTGCAAGCTGACAACAGCGTAACCGACAGAGACCTCCCCGGCCACACACGGCAGAGAACACGGACCCCACGGGACCAGTCCAGGTCACTAGACAGACAGACAGTGGCACAGAAGCCAGCACTGGGGGCTGAGGGGTCCTCTGGCTTCCCGAGTTGTTACCTTGTATTATTTACAATGTATCGTTTTAAGCAAAAAATTATGAGACACACAGAGAAGCAGGAAAGTGTGGTGACTACTGGGGAGAAGGCAGAGAATAGCAGCTGTCCCCGTGGGCCCAACACCGCACTTGCTAGTCCGAGACTTTACACCGGCTGCCGTGATAAACCAGACGTGGACCAAATCGTCATGAGCGTAGGCGCAGAAACCCTCAACCAGTACGGGCGACACACAAAATCCAGCAGCACGTGAAAAGGATTGCTTACCACGGCCACGTGGGGCTTCACTGCTGGGAAACACCTGAGAGTCAATCAAGGTACTAGACACGGCATCAACAGAGAAAGGACAAAACAACACCACATCTCAGGAGACGAAGAGAAAGCATTTCACAAATGCCAACGCGTTTTCACAATAAAAACCTTCAAGACACTGTGGGTGGAGGAAGTGTCCTCATCCCGATAAAAGATGTCTACGAAAATCTCCCAGCCGACACCACACCTAGTGCGCTGCCTCTTCCCCTTAACATCGGACGAGCCCAGGCTGTCCGCTGCCACCGCTCCCAGGTGACACTTCACTGGAGGATCCAGCGATGGCAAGTAGGCAAGAAAACGCCACCAAAGCATCCGGATTGGCATGGAAGAAGGAAAACCACCTCTATCCCCGGATAACATGATCTTGCACATGGAAAATCCTGCAGAACCCACATGACACACACACAACTATTAAAACTGATAAACAAGTTCAGCAAAGTGGCAGGGTAGATGATAAATATACAAAAGTAAATTGTCTTCTATATGCTTGAAATAAAACAAGGTTTTAAAAAGTAAGTCCATTTACATACAATAGCATCAGGAAGAATAAAATACTTAAGAATATACCTAACAAAGAAAGTACAAAACTTGCGTACTGAGAACCACAAACATTACTGGAAAAAAATTAAGGAAGATTTACATAAATGGAAAAATACCCCATGGCTGTGGATCAAAAGATTCAATATTGTTAAGATATTAAACACTCCCCAGCACTCCCCAAACTGATATACAGGTTTTTAATAATCCCTATCAAAAGCCCAAATGCCTTTTTGCAGAAACTTACAAGATGTTCCTAAGATTCTTATGGATATGCAAGGAGTTATAATCGTCAGAACAGTCCTGAAAAAGACGAACAAAGTTGGAGGACTCGCATTCCCCACATTTGGAAGTTCCTACACTGCTACAGAAAGCCACGTCGTAGCCCTAGCATCGGGATAGACTTAGAGACCAGGGGAATCTGCAGACACATAGATACACTAGAATTTGATTTTGGACAAGTGCGCCAAGATCGCTCGCCAGGGAAACTCATAGTCATTTCAATAAACGATGCTAGAACAACTGCTGTTCATACACTGAAGAGCAACGTTGGATGCACTACCTCACACCACACACAGATGCTAATTCAGAACAGATCCTAGATCACGACTCTTGTAAGGAAGGTCATTAATTCTTACTAGAGCTGAAACATAGGAGTAAAACTTTGTGATCCTGGTTAGGCAATTGTTTCTGCTATCACAGCGAGTTGAACTTCATTAACATTAAAAACTTATTGTTCAAAAGACACCGTCAGGTAAGTGAAAAGACACATGGAGAATGGGAGAAAATGTTTGCAGATCATGTATATAATAAGGTACTTGTATTCAGAAAATATAAACAGTTCTTACAACTGAACAATGAAATTACAAATAAATCAATTTAAAAATGAGCAAAAGATGTAAGTAGATATTTTCCCACAGAAGATACACAGGTAAACCGTGGCTAAGCATGTGAAAAGATGCTCAGCGTCATTGGTCTTCACTGGAGAAATGCAGACCCCGACCGTGATGAGATCTCCCTTTGGGTACACTGAGTTGGCCCAAATTAATAAAAGGACAAACAAATAGCAAGTGTTGGCAAGGATGTGAAGAAATCAAAATTCTTGTGCGTTGTAGGTGGGATTTTAAGATGGTGAAGTCACTTTAGGAAAGAGTTTGGATATTTGTGAAAATGTCAAGCACAGAGTTACCATAAGACTCAGCAATTCCACTCCCAGGTAAATACCCAAGAGAAATGAAAATACACGTTCACACAGTTCTGAAGCGATGGGCTTTGCTAAGAAACAAGCCAACCAAAAGGAAAATATATATTCACACAAAAACTTGCATATGAACGATCATGGCTATTCATAATGGCAAAAAACGTGGAAACAATCGAATGTCCATCAACCGGGTAGCAGATAAATAAATGTGACATGTCCATATAACGCCGTATTCTTCAGCCACGAGGAAGGATGAACCACCAACACGTGCTCTAATGTGTGTGAACGATGCTGATTGAAAGAAGCCCGTCAGAGCAGATCACCGCTGTACAAGTCTACTGACACAGAACGTCTAGAACAGGCCAGCTCAGACACAGAAAGTATCATAGGTCAGCGCGTCCCAGGAGTTGAGGGGAGGGACAGCTGCAGTGGGTACGGGATTCCTTTCCCGGGTGACAAAAATGCCGTCAGGTTATATGGGGTGACGGCCACAACTCTGCGAATACGCTCAGACCCGCTGAATGACGCACTCAAAGGAGTGATTTCCTATAGCCTGTGAGTTCTGAATTATGTTATAAATTACGTTATGAAACTGAGACTATTCATAGATCATCATGATATAAATTACGTAAATGAAGTGTTGCAGGTATGGACGGGGAACTAGAAAGGAAATGTCACTTTGTCACAGTGAGGCTGTCCAGGGCCACCTGCTGCAATACCTGTGACCTCCTGGCGTGCCATGTGCAGCAACCCCCCCCTCCCCCGCGCTGGGATCCAGCAACTCCAGCTGTGGGAGCTGTGGGGTCTGCTGAGCCCGGGGTGGGGGGGGGGGGGGCAGCCATCTTGGTGTCCAGGACGCCAACTGCACAACTCTCTTCCCGCCCAGACCCCGCCAAAGCGTGGCGCCACCTGGTGGTGCCTGCCAGTTGTGGCTTGAATTTCAGAGGGGATGGTTCCGGACTCCGAGGTGTTCGGTCAGGGCTCTCCAGAGAGACAAAAGCATCAGGGTGGGTGTGTGTATGGAGGGTGATGTGTGAGATTTATTATAACAAGATTTAGTGTAAAGGACTGTCTCACACAATTATGGAGGTGGGACAGTTCCAAGTCCTGCAGGGCCAGTTGGCAAAGGACCCAGGAGACAGAGTGCAGTTTCGGCCTGAAGCTGGCAGGCTCGAGTCCCGGGAAGAGCCAGTGTTTCCGTCCCAGGGTGAAGGCAGGAAAGGACCACGTCCCAGTCCGAAGGCAGCCGGGCAGGTTTCCCTCTTACCAGGTGAGGTCGGCCATGCCTTCTGATAAGGTCTTCCACTGATTAGACGGGGCTCACCCACCCGTGGCCGTACCACCCTGGGAGCATCCACTCTTGTCTGGAGGGGCTCACCCGCTGGGAGGGCACTGTGCTTTACTCAGCCCGCCGATTCCAGTGCTAATCTCATCCAAAAGCACCCCCAGAAACACTGGAATAGCGACGGGCCACATATCTGGGCACCCCTTGGCACAGCCAAGCCGACACATAAAATTAACCACACGTGGTTCCCCGGCTGGCACTTCCCCCGCACTGGCAGCATTCCGGAAATATCCTGGCTAGTGGGTGCGCATCTCAGCTACTCAACCCAGGGAGATCAGACCCAGAGAACCCTGGGGGTGTGCGGGGCCACCCCCTGCCCCCTCCCGGATGGGCTGCCAATCATTTTCCCACCTGGCTTGTGCATGTCTGCATTTTTCTGGAAGCCAAGGAATTCAGTGCGCTTCCGCTTGACAGTGGGGTCTGGGTGGGGGACCACAGCCAGTTTCCAGTCCCATTTGTCTTGTGCTGTTATTGGATTTGCTGTTGCGGAGTTTTACATATTTATTTGCACATTTGTTTATCTCTCTCTTCTCCCAGCGCTTCAGTTCCGTGGGGGCATGCTGCCATCCGCCCCACCCCCACGCTAGTACATCTCCTCTGCCCGGGGTCATGCATGATATCAGTAGGTGCTTAAAATGTTTCTCAGCAAATACAATAAACCAAATTATATATGGATAATTTGCCTATAAATCATGTAAACGGCTTAGCTACAGTTGAGGTTTTGATTCCTGTTGTAATCTGTATATTAGCCATGCCCTTCCTGCTACACCACGCTCCCGACAGCAAGCCAGCCTTGGCGCAGAGCCCGGCCCACAAAGGCCACGGAGCCCCAGGCCTGCCCACAACGCCTGTGCCTTCCAGGGCTTGCTCCCTCCTGGTCCGCCCTCTTCTTGGTTCTTAAATCCAAGAGAGTTCTCTGTTTTGACTCTCCCGAACCCAGCCTCAGCGGACCCACTCTCACCGGGCACCTAAGAACCTCCTGTCTGCAGGGGAAGACTGGCGAGGGCAGCGAGCTGGGGTGGCTTCACTCTTCCTGCTGCCCCTCCCCTCCCTCTGCCCCTCCCCTCTCCCCCTCCCTGCTCCTGTGTGAACCTGGGGATTCTCCCTCCGCACCCAGAGCAGCACAGGTCGTCCCACTGCTGTCCCCAGCCTCGCATAGCCCAGCCTAGCGACCTCTCAGCAGAGAAAGAGCAATTTATTTGACAGGACCCATTTCTTTAGGAGATATTTAAGGTTATGATTAGTATTTTTCCTACCACACTTCTTGGGGGTCCATTTCTATATTTCCCAATTTATTGACAATATTAGGTTTATTTAGGAAACAATGAGCACTATTTTTAAAATCAACAAAAGCCTCTCTGCTGCTTCAGAAACTTTGGAAAACCAATTCACAGGAGGCTGCTGGCTCCACGGCCCTTGGTCCCTACAGCGCTCGGACCTGACTTCTCCACAGCCAGGAATGGCCCCTCGTCGCCGGCCCCTTGGTGGGCGAGCACCTCCCCGCCAGCCTCTGCCGCGCTCAAGAGGACACAGCAGCGTCAGCCCTGCTGCTCACACCCGGGGTCTCTCCGGACAGCCCCTCAGTGACGCCCCCTGCGCTGGAACGTTCCTGCTTCTCATCTCTGCCCAGTGCCCTCTCCCGCCTCCCTCTCCCCTGCACGTTTCTGCCAAAGACCTGTCTTCTCCAAAACCCCCCATTGATCCTTTTTCCATGACATAAACTCCAAAGCCCCGCATCGCCCGAGGGCTCTGGATTTGGCCAGGACACCTGTCCACCTCTTCTCTACCTGGTCCTTTGACCCAAATCCTCGGACCGTCCATCGAGGTCACGCACACCCTGGTGCCCAGGAGACCCTGCAGGCGGGGTCTCTGCCTGGAACGCTCCTCCTGTACTTTCCTGCCTCTGGATACATTAGCTGTTTTTTAAGACCAAGCGGAAGGATGGCGTCTTCCACAAATATCTCTCATCCTCCTACCCAGACGCAATCCATGTGCACGCTATGTTTTTGTCTGGCGTAATGGGCCTTCCGCTGGCCCCTGAGTGGCTATTGCTGGGCTTGTCATGCTGGTGGCCCGGAGAGCACAGTCCCCTCTGGGCCCTCACGGCGTCTGGCCCAGGCCTGGCACGCACCCATTTGGGCATCTCGGGGTGGCGGGCAGTCAAAGGCTGCCGGTCACCAGGCTCACGGGCAGGTGGCCATGCGATCCTGCGCACCCTGCCTTCTTTCCTGCTACCCAAGGGCAAAGCAGGAGCCACGACCTCTGTGTGCATCGCCAGCGGGCAGCCGCCCTCCCTCCCGTGAAGCTTTCTAAGCCCCCGGTCCAGGCCCCGCTCCAGTGTCCGGCACTCCAGGCCGCGTGGCCTCTGCGACTTGCTCAGAGGTTCCAACCCGACTTCCTCATCCGGCGCAGTGCACTTCTGGGACCTGCAGAGGTGCTTCGAAGACGCCACCGATACAAAGGATTCGTAATTTATGGCCGAAGATGGAGAATAATTGCCAATGAGAATTACATACTAATAACGCAAGTAGCTCCGAGTTCACTGTCAAGTTTCTCTCTTGACCTGATTCTCAACAAGGGGGACATAACATCAAAGGTTGGCCTATTTAGCCAGACGGTGCTGAACCGAGAAACTTCAACTGGCAGCCAGGGAGGGCTGATTACATAGATTAGAAATGCGTTTCCATCAGCCCGTCTGCCCCACAGCGCCGGTGGGGGGAAGTGGAGTCGTGAACCCTTTGACATCACGTGTCTTTGAGTTTTTCTCCCGTGTTCCTCCACCCGTGTGGGTGGCTGTCCTTCCTTCTCACGGAAGTTCAGTCTCCGTATTTTAACGTGGGCTTTTCCCTCTTTGGACGGAGAATCCAGACGTCCCCATTTAACGGTGGCCATCGAGACCCTCCGATGAGCTGGGACGGCTGGTGTCATTTCCTACGTGGTGTTGAGTGCACGTGTCACCCCTGCTACGTGGTCAGAAAATTTTCCAGGGAAGGCCAAGGCTGCGAGTTGGGTCTGTCTCCAGACAGGACGAAGAGGCCATGGACACGCGGTTGACCACATCCTTCCCCAAGCAGTGGCTGTGTCTCTTCCACTCATTCACATGCCGATCCCCATCTTCCCCGTCCCCTTCCCGTGACCACCTCCCCACCGCGGTGTGAGAGCCCCCACCAGGCTGGGATCCCAACACCCGCTCAGTCCCCACACACTCTAGGCCCATTCACTGTGACAAGTAGTGATGCATGTTTGGTGCCAGAATAAGCCACAAATTCATGAAAAGGAACAATATACAGGGAACTGATCTCTCCCCTCCAGCTGCCCGGGGGTGGGGGGGTGGGGGGCGCCTGCAGAGCGGGGTGTCTGGGAGCCATTTCAGTGTCTGAGCACTTAACCCAGTCTGGGGCACCATTGCCACTCAGTGAAGTTTGCTCTGGAAGGAAAGGGAAGGCAAGGAGGGAGATGGGAGGGAGGAGGGCGGAGAGAAAGCCCCCCCCACCTCCTCAACTCCCAAAGCAGACTGCCCTCAAACCGCTGTCCTCCTGGTGCGTGGACAGGGAGGTGGGCACGCAGAATGGTCTAAGTCCCTGGAAATGATCCTGCGCCACCCTCCACTTGCACGGAGTGACGTCTCCTGGCCGAGGGGTCCCCCACAGGCAGAAAGGACGTGGGGTGCCAGGCTGGACGGACGAGATCGAGATGGCCCGGGGAGAGGGCCCCTGCCTGCCTCGGGGCTTCTGCCTGGCCCCACCCTGTCGTTGGCTGGAACGAGAGGGACAGTCCTGGCATCGCTGAGCGGCTGAGGCTCTGTAGGTGGGCACTGCTTTTGCGCTAAGTGCAGCCCGGGAGAAACACTGACAGATGCTGGTTCTGGGGGAAGGGTGTCCACACGCCTGGCCGGATGCACAGCAGTGTCACGGAGCAGCAGGGACAGTCCCCTTTGCCCCGCCCTGCCTGCTTGGACAGCGACGCTCCCTTCCTCCAGGTTCGGATCTCATCGGATCTGCTCTCTCCCTGTCCAAGGTGACCTTCCCTCCCCACTGGCTTCCTCCCCACTGGCTTCCTCCCCACCTGTCCCCACATCCAAGATGCCATTTAGAAACAAACAAAGGGAAACAAACCAAAACACGTCCCCCTGTCCCTACCTGGACACTGCCCCATCTCGCTGCTTCCAGTCACTGGAAGCTTCTGGAAAGCACAGTCTCTGCCTGACGTCCTGCTCCCCCCTCCCACCCCACTCACCTCCGTGCTCAGTCCAGCACCTGCCCCACTGGGGGGCACAGCGGTGCCCCCCTTCCTCCCTCCCAGGCCACCAGGCAGGGCACCAGGTCCCTGTGGCCTCCTCGGTGGCTGCTTCCTCGAGCAGCCTCCTAAATGTCGACACCGCCTAAAATCTACTCTCGACCGTCCTCTTTTTCTGCTTGAAGGACTCGTCCCCAGGGCCGTCACAGACCCCCTTCCCGGTGTGCACGTCGGGGGCCCCAGCTGGGCTCACTCCCCAGCCCTCGCAGCCCCTCCTGCGAGCAGCACCCCGTCCCCAGGCCGGGCCCTGTGCTGTCCCCCACACGCCCCGCGTCCCTCTCGGATCCGCCTTCCTGTTCCGACACTGCCAGTGGCTCCTGTCCCCATTCTGGGAACAACTTCACTATTTCTGCCACATCCACAGCTATCACTTACTTAATAACTGTCTTTAAATCATTTTTAAATCAACTCATATTTTATTTTTTTTAATTTTTTTTATTTATTTATTTTTTTTTGAGACAGAGTCTCACTCTGTTGCCCAGGCTAGAGTGAATGCCGTGGCGTCAGCCTAGCTCACAGCAACCTCAAACTCCTGGGCTCAAGCGATCCTCCTGTCTCAGCCTCCCGAGTAGCTGGGACTACAGGCATGCACCACCACGCCCGGCTAATTTTTTCTATATATATATATTTTTTTTAGCTGTCCATATAATTTCTTTCTATTTTTAGTAGAGATGGGGTCTCGCTCTTGCTCAGGCTGGTCTCGAACTCCTGAGCTCAAACGATCCACCCACCTCGGCCTCCCAGAGTGCTAGGATTACAGGCGTGAGCCACCGAGCCCGGCCAACTCATATTTTATAATTTAAACTTGTCCAAGAAATAAACACAGATTTAAGAGGTTACTTTTTCTCTAACATTCATGAAAATAAATTAAAACCACGTGACAAGCCCTCGCACTCCTGCCGAGGGGAGCGGCCGCCGTGCTCGCGTCACAGCCGGGCGAGGCTGGCGGTGCCCGGGGAGCCGCGGCCTGGTGCTCCCTACTGCATCCGGCCCTGGTGAGGACGTCGAGCGAGCGCTCCAGCCAGCGGACTGTCACACGCAGCTGCTTCCTGCTGGGCCTGCGCCACACCCTGAGGGACGCGCCAGCAAACCCCCTGCCTGTGGGGACAAGCACTGAAATGACTCCAGAATGATCTCCTGCCTCAGAAACCCGACGCGAACAACTTTGCTGTGGGAGGCGCAGTCCTGAGCACTCGGCACTCGGCACTCGGCACTCGGCACACACTGACCGTGAGGTCGGAGGCTGCACCGGCGTCGTGCACTGCCCTGTCCTGGGTCTGGAGCAGAGCCCAGCAAGCGGAAGATGGTCAGTTTCTGTAGAATGAATGAATTGTATCTCTTTTCTGCCATTTATTCCTTAACTGCCATGAATTCTAGATATTTCTGGGCCTCAGTAACCTCATCTGGTTGTGCTGCAGTGTTCCAAGCCCGTGGCGTCTGTCACCCGGGCAGACCCTCGGGGCTGGCTCATCTGTTCACGCCCGCGAGCAGCCGCCCCACGAGCGCCCGGCGGGTGGGGGGGACTGACTGATTCCTGGGTTTTACGCGCCATTTGGAAAGGCCTGGCCCTTTATTATAGAAAATCAATATTTGTACAGTTGGTAGGTTGTAAAATTTTATAGTTGTGAAGTGACACGTTTTCCTAACTGGCCCTCAAAGAGATATAAAACCCAACAGCAAAAGTTACGTGACGATTGCTGGCAATAGATGGCAATACAGGGTGCGTAGGATGCGCAGGCCCATTCCACCCCTCGTCTCAGAGTCCCCAGACAGCCCTGCGGGACGGTGACGGTCACTGCACCCATTTTACAGAGGAGGACAGTGAGGCTCAGGGGGTCGAGGACGTAGCTCGCAGCCCAGTCCCTGCCGACCGATTCCTGTTCTGTGCGCTTGGGGCACTAGAGCCGTGGTCTGACCACCTCCTCACCCCCATGGCGATTATCGGGGTCTCCCTCGGACATCCTGGAAAGATATTCTCTAGAAACCAAAGGTTCTTCCCACCCCTGGTGGGTTTTGTGTATATAGTGGGCATTGATAGGATTTAACATTATAATTTGCACCCCAAAACTTCACTTTATATGCACATTGACCCATGTCCTGGGGCAGGAAGGATGGATTCCCCACCGCCGACCTGGGCAGGGGCACAGCGGGTGCTAGAACCATGACCGTGGACCCCAGCTGGTCTCAGCGCTCAGCCTGGTCCTGCCTCCAGGCCTCTGCGGGCACCTCCCCTCCTCCCGCTGGGCAGGTGCGCCCTGAGCTAGGCTGGGCTCCCGTGCTCAAGGCAGAAGTCACTTTTTATTTCTGCTTTTAAAAGGGCTCATTTTATCCTAATTTTATAGTGATCTTTATCCAAAATAATGAGAAAGGGGAGGCAAAGCACAAGACGAGGAGACGTACGTAACCCCAAGCCCAGACCCGAGACAGGGCAGGCGATGCAGAGGGGACACCTGCGGGCCGGAATGCAGGTGAGACCAGCTCCAACCTGGCGGGAAGGGGAGGGCCCAGGTCTGGGTGAGGCCCCTGCAGCAGCCAGCAGGGTCCCTCCAGCTCCGACACCTGTTCCCACTCCCGGCTCCATCCGCAGAGCAGCCGCAGGAGAGCACAGGGACCCAGGGAGCCAGGGAGCCAGGGAGCCAAGGCCCAGGCCACCGGCTGGCTGGGCTGGGCCTGGTCCTGGAGAACTGGTCAGGGCTCCAGGTGGTGGCACCGGCTGCTGCAGTGTTGGCTTGGGACACAGGGAAGCCCTGGGCCGGGTGCCCGGGAAGATAGTCAGGGAAGCACAGAAGCGTGTTCCTGTGAGAAGCCGAGAAGAGTCAGTAGAGGCCAGTGAGCTCACGGGGGCTGTGGAACGACAATGTGCAGGCATCCCCCACGGGCCGCCCCGCCCTGGGGCACCTGACTGAGGAGCTCCCAGTGGACAGGTCCTCCCTGGGGTGCCCCACCTTGGGGTCCGCCACCACCCACCCTCTGAGACACGTGGAGCCGGCAGGGCCTGGGCCTGGCATCCCCCCAGGGGAAAGGAGCTGAAGTAACAGGCTTTGAGGAGCTTGATAATTTCACATGGAAAGAAGGGAAGGAAGGAAGGAAGGAAAAGAAAGCAAGCTAACAACTTAATGGGTTATAGATGCCCTTAGAAATAAAAACATGAGAACATATAAAGAAATTGAAATTTACTTAATAAGTATATTTCTTGCGTCCTGAGTTACTGCTGAAAATCTATCAGTGCCATTCTTGTTTTCTTATAAGTAACACATTCTTCATTTTTGTAGGCTTTAGAATTTTCCTGTTTGTTGTTTTTATATTTTAATTGTACTATAATATGTAGATATATAAGGAGATGATGGGGTAGTGTTCTCAAAGGTTGGAAAGAAACAACTTCAAATTTAGAAAATGGAATTTTTATGCCAACAGGCGGTCATTTAACTATCAGGCGGTGATAAGATTCTCTCAGGGATGCAAGGCCTCAGGCGCTTCGCCGTGCAGAGAATCACAGCCAAAATAATTTTGGTCAAAATGTTTAAATAAGAGAAGGAGATGTTAAAAGAGGTATCTAAAATAAAGAAAATAAAATATCTTGGGAAATTTTGTTGTGCTTAAAAAAATAAGAGAGAACTGATTCCAAGTAAAAAGTGAAAATATCTCCATAATAACCCAGACTTAAAGGTTTATATATTATTAACATTATACAGATTCAGCACAGTCCCAATATTGGATTTGAGAGCTTGCCAAAGTTTGTATGTTATTGAGAAATGATAAATATATTAATTTTAAGAAGACGAAGAAAGAAAAAATATAGTGGACAAACTTAAATAACTGTCATCATTGAAAACAATCCAATATATCAACAAGTGTAATAAATGTAACTCAATTAATCTCACCAATTAAATCACACAGATTATATATTCACTAAAAAGCAAAAACCCATATATGAGTCATTTATATTAAGAGTACAAGTAAGGGCTGGAAATGAAGAGAGGAAAGCTTTTCTGGCAAACATAAAACAGATAAATTTGTGCAACAACATTAATGTATAATAAAATAATCTATAATGAAAATGTGATACTGGGAATGTTCTAACTACGTAAATTTGGAAAGGTTTATTCCACCAAGAAAAGTCTTATGTTGTTCTTAATAGATGCAGGAAAAGTTTCAACATTCGTTCATGTTAAAGAAAAAAAGGAAAGGAAAACAAAACAAAGCAAAAAACTCTTAGTAAAACTAGGGATGGAAGGGAACATCTCTGATTAAATAAAGAGTATCTGCAAAAATAACTCAGTAACCAGCATACACAAGCTTTCCCACTGAAATTTAAATTAGGAATGAGGCCAGGATCATGCTATCACAGCATCTATGTAACATTGTAACAGTGGTCATAGCCAGTGCAATATGGCAAGAAAAAAGTAATAAAATCCATACAAGTTGAAAAAATATATAAAATTGTTATCCCAGATAATGTAATTGTGTATGTGGAAATTCAAAAGACTCCAAACTATTAGAATAAATAAATAAATATTTTAAGGATGCTGGATTTAAGATAAATAATAAAATTCAGTATATGTCTGCATATCAGAAACAAAGAAATATAAAATAAATTTTTAAAAATCTTTTAAAATAGCATGAACAAAAATCAAATACATAGAAATTAATCTAACCAAAGATGTTCAAAACCTTCATCAGTGCTACACAAAACACAGGTGGTGAAATATTTGTTACCAGTGTATGACCAGAAAAATTGTAGTATAGGTGTGTAGAAATGTTGGGGACAATTTTGACATTATCACAAATGGTTTATTTTAAAAACAAATTAGAAATTTAAAAAAAAAACATACAAAATAAATCACTGGTCCTTCACCACAGACAGTTCTCCAACTGTTGCATATAACACATAGAATTTTTTGAGAAAAAGAAAAAGTTTACATAAATAGAGAGATACCCCTGTTTGTTAAATGAGAGACTCAATAAAGATGACAATTCTTCACAAAGGAAGCAGTAGATTTAACGCAATTTCAATAAAAATTCCAAAACAATATTTGCATGCATGTAGAAATTGACAAGTTGAGTCTGAAGTTTATATGGAAATGCACAAGGCTAATCATAGCCATGGCAATTTGAAGGAAAGAACCACAGCTGAATTGTTTGCGATACTACAAGCCATGTTTCATTGTAAAGCTACAGCAATTGAGACGTTGGTGTGGTGTTGGTGCACGGACAGACAGACCAATGAAACCAAACTGAGAGTGGAGAAACAGACCCACACGTTCACAGTCACCCGACCCAGACCCAGAGTGACACTGTGATGTGCGAGGAAAAGGATGCTGTTCTCACGGAACGCTGCTTGGTCAGGTGGATATCCGCAAGGAACTGAGAGTCGAGGTGTTATCTCACCATGTGCAAATCCAAAGATGGATTTTGGCATTGAATACAAAAAGTGAAACAAAGTTTTGCAGAAAACCATAGGAGGACATCTGTCTCATCTTGGAGCAGGTGACATCTTAAATTTAATATCTGAATTGCTAAGCCTAAAGGAAAAAGCATGCCTATGTGTGATCAGGTTCGTCTGAAGACACATCACTACAGGCAAAAAGCAAGAAGCAGTGGGGAACATAGAACATATAATACAAAACACAAATGGGCTTGTATCTGAAGCATATTAAAAACACATATAAATTATACAAAGGCAGGCAATTCAAAGCAAAGTAGCCCAAAGACTTGAGGAGAAGCTTGCTAAAAATAAATGTTCAAATGGTCAATAAAACACATGAAAATCTTCTGACCCTCATTAGCCGTCACGGCAGAGCAAGTGAGAGCGATACTTCCGTGCCAGTCCGTACCCAGCGCCGTGGCCAAGATGCAAAAGACAGGCAGCTGCAGTCATGACAAAGATGAGCAGTGCGTGCCGCTCACACTGCCAGTGGGGGTGCAACTGGCGCAGCCGCTTCAGGAAAGCACTTGGGAGAATGCTCTGCAGCTCAACAAATCCATATCTCGTGCACGGCAATTCCATTCCCAGGGGCAGAACCTCACAGAAATACACATAGGTTCTTCAAAAGACGTATACAAAGTTTATAAAAGTGCTGTTCATTATGGTCTACCTAGAAATTTCCCAGAGTCCCATCAATAGTGGATAGATACATCAACCTTAGTACATCCAGACCGTGAAACACTTACATCAGGAGACTCGATAATCTGCAATGCCCGAAAGCGCGATGCTCCTGTTACTGAGTTAAAATGAGCGTGTGCAGCATGAAGCCATTCAGACAAAGGGCAAAAGCCGGCAAACTAGCCCGTGGGGTCGGAAGTGGGGACAGTGGCTTCCCCTGGGGATGGGGTTGTAACTGGCAGGGGGACGGGGCAGTTTGTTCTGTCCGTGGACCTGGGTGCTGGTTACACGGATGTGCTCGCCTTGGGACAGTCCTCGAGCCATGCACCTGCGGGGCGCCCCTCTCTGCGCGATGTCTTACTCTCGGCAAGCAGTTTACTTTGACATATTAACCCTTGTTTATGACAAAAATGTTTTCTAAATTAAGAAAATAACTAGACATCTTTACTTGAAAAAGAAACACTTAGGAAAAAAATAATTATTCTAAAGGGGGGACCTTAGAATAAGTCCCTTTAAAACCAAGAGTGGGAGGTAGAAGTCGGCTCTCAACATGCCTATCCAATGTTATATTGAAAGTGCGAATCAGCACAAACATAAATGAACAACAACCAAAAAATAAAGACATAGGATTGAAAGGGGGACACTAAAACTATTTTCAGAATAAATAAAAATCAATTTAATCTATAAAAGGATTATTGGAAATAACAGGAAAATTTAGCAAGAAACATGACATAAAAACTACAGAAATCTGAGTATGTGGACTTCAGTGAACAAAATATCAACATTTGTTTACTAATTGTAACAAAGTACTCACTAAGGTAAGATGTTAACAATAGGGAAAACTGTATATGCGTATACAGTAACTCTCCCTGCTAGCGTCACAATTTTTCTATAAATCTAAAACTGCTCTTAAATAAAGAGATCGTTTTTAATGAAGATATGCCACGTTTGTGGAGAGGAAAGTCTAGCAGTATAAAGATGTCGATCACTCCTAACATGTTGTGGGTAGACTCAAATCAGTTTCCCAAAATTCCTGAAAAAGGATACTCACAAGACTTATGACTTAATAAGATGATTCTAAAATTTACATGAAAAAGTAAAAGTACAAGGAAATCCAAGACAATTCCAAAGGAAAAAGGCCAGGAAGAGGCACAGAGCCTGTTTTTTCCTCAGAATCATAGTTTTACAGCAAGTCCTGATACTATGGTAAGAGGAGGAAGGAAAGCCAAATTGACCAGGGAGACAAAATAGAGAGCCTGGAATCCAACCCTCGGCACGAGTGAAGCTTAGATTTGCGATGGGAAAGGTACGGCAGGTCTGGGAGAAGACGAGATTGCTGTATCAGCGGAGTGGGGAAAAAGTGAACTACTACTTCATACCACATACAAAAATCAACTCTAGGTATGTTATTTAAAGATGTCAAAAGCAAAACTTTTAAACTTCTTATAGAAAATATAAATGAACATCTTTTAGACCTTGATATAGGGAAATGATTTGTTAAAAGAACAATTAATTAACTAAAAATTAAAAATAAATAGATGTGTGTATATTTAAATTTAAAACTTTTGTCCGTCAAAAAACCTTATAGAAAGTCAGAAAATAGGTTACAAATTGGGAGAAGAAATTTGGAAAACAGAAACAAGAACTAATCCATATAAAGAATGCATACAGAAGTCCTTTATCTCCATAGCAAATGCAAAACAGACCAGCGTAACATGACCCAAATACATGAACAGATACTGTCTACAAAAGGAGACACACAAAGCCAACAGCTATGCAAAGAGACGTTCAGGCTCATTAGGAGATGGTGGAGTGCAACTGAAGACCACAGAGGGTCCGTGCTACACACATTTGATTGACAAATTGAACTCTGAAATAACATATCGGAAGATGTGGATACACAGAATTTTTTTATATATTTCTGGTGGGAGGGTAAATTGCTACAGTCATTTGTGGAAACAGTTTGGCATTATTTTTTGAAGGTGAGCATTTATACAATCTCTGACTGCCCTATGTTATTTCTGTACACTCGAGTTTAATTCCTGCACGCCCATAATAGGAAGCACACACAGAAACTTCACGCAAACACGGTCCATGCCGGCAACAGCCCGGTGCACGCTAATGACCATTGCCAGGAGGTGGATGGATAACCCATGTGTAGCCCCACAGTGAAATATCTTGCAGTTGCCAAAATGAATGAATTACAGTCACACGAGAAATACTAATGATGTTGAGAATGTAACAAGCACAGCATTTAGGCCACGGTGACTACACATGGAATGAAGCCCTTTTAGGTGAAGTTAGACACAACAACTGAACATATGTACTTATTGGGAATATTAAAAACAAAATGATGGAACTTTTCTGTAAATAAAAAACTATCCTAAAATTTTAAAAGTTTATTTTTAAAATATGGCCCACACGGCTTGAAGGACAAACCAATAATTTCCAGAAAAGTGCTAGGCTGATGGCCGGAGCCTCCGTGGCCCGGTGGCCTTCGTGACGCAGGCGGAAGATGCCAACCGGGAGGGGCCCTGGCGGGCCGTGTTCTCGGGTCCCACGAGCCTGGGGGAGGGAAGAGAGAAGTGGAAGGTCTAGAGAAAGGGGCAGGGAGACGAACAGGCTCAGGAACCGTGGCTCCTGCACACAGCCCCGTCTTTAGGCGAAGCTGCCGCAGCCAGGGACGTTTCCTGCCAGCGCGGGACACGGCGCTGACCTCCTCTCACCCTTCCAGGAAAAACTCGCTCATTAAAAATGAGAAATGACCGCAAAGCAACCAGCATCAGCTCTATACACAGACTGAAAAATAAAAGCAGTCAAGACTCGGGAAAAGAAGCGGCAAACTCCAGTATTCACCAAAAAATATTTGCACAGGGGGAGGCCACACGTGCTCAGCAACTCAATCCCCAGGAACGGGAGAGAGGAAGACAACAGGGACGGAGACGAAATAGGGGCTGGCAGAGCTCCGAACAGAAGTTGAAGGAAAAATAGAAACATGACAAAAATGAAGCGCACATCAGGGCCACCCCACAGAGTCCTGCGTCCCTGACTCTCTCCCTGGTCTCCGCCCTTGCCCGCCGGGCAGAGACATCCGCTTTAGAACGAGGCTCCACCCTGCCCCCCTCTCCTGCTGCCTGGCGGCCCAGCAGCCCCCACCGCGGACCCAGCCCTGCCCTCCCCAGGCCGGCACTGGCGGGATGAGTGTGCTGACCGTTCCCGTGAATTGATGCTCGGGACCTTCCTCTGCCCAGCCAGACTCTCTTGTCCCGGGAGGCGCCGGACCCTCAGCTCTGCCCACGGGCCAGCCACGCCCCGTCCGTCCACCCTCCCAGTCGCAGACAGTCGGCCCTTCCATGATTTCTTTGCCCTTAAATACCCAATATTATCCAAACACCCCACTTCGTCTCCTTAGAGTCCCTCATTTCCTATTTCACACACAAAACCCAGAGCCTATCATAACACACCTTCTCCTGCCCCCGGAAGTCACGCGCCCGCCTCCCTGTGTGGCCACGTGCTCCCCATGCCCCCATCAGTCACTCTGCGTCACCGTCCTCACCCCCACCCGCGGCCAGCCCCTGCCTCCACCTGTCCACCCAGATCTGACCCTAATCATCCTCCGAGGTCTTTGCTCCCACGGTGTCTTCTCTCCCTTCCGGGTCATTCGGCACGCGGGCAAATGCATCGTAAAGCCGCTCGTCTGAAACAAATGGCTCCATGTCACAGCCCCTCCGGTCACTGCCCATTTCTCGGCTCCTCCCTGCAACAGAATTCCTTGGGAGTGTTGTCTCTGCACCTTCTCTCCTAGCGGTCTCTTCTGAACGCCTCCATTCAGTGGCAGTCTGAGAGACGACAGCACACCTGTGTCACCACACCCGAGCGTCAGTTTGGAGCCTGACTGTCCTTGGCCCCTCAGACGGCATCAGCCGCATCTCTCCCCGGACCCCAAGTGCGTCCTGCCCCGCCCCCCAGGGCACCCCGGCCGTCCGGGCTCCTCCTGCCTCACTGGCCACTTTGCTGTCCCCTCCAGGGCACCCTCCTCCTCATCACTGCCTCTGGCTTTGGTCTCCCCAGACCCCTTCCTTGGGCCTGTCACCTTCTGTGGAGACTTTCCAAGAGATCTCTGTCCTGTGGCGACGCTGAGTTGATATCACCGTCCCCACCTTTCCTTGAGCTCGGGAATCCTGCGTGCGATGCTCACATGTCCTCACTTGTCTGTGAGAGAGATTTCTTGAATTCAGCACACCCACAACCCAAATCCCTGTGTATGTCCCACTTCAATCCTCCCAGGACTGAACTCGGATCTTTTCCTTTGCCCAAAAACTTCCTTTCTAAGGGGGCCTGGGGAGTCACACCTACAAATGATAAAATCTCAGTAAACAGGTTTTTATGATGTGGTTCACTTCCCACCCTGATTCCACTATAGCATCACATAAAAGACAGAAGACCCTTGTCTCAACTCAAGCGTTCCTTGCTGCTGATTCCTGGTCTTCGGACAAAGCCTAACTCTCTCAGCCAGTTGTCAACTAAAGAATCCTGAATCCACCTATGATGTGTAAGCCCCTGCTTTGAGATGTCCCAACTTTTTGGGCCAAACCAATATATATTGATTTATGACTTTACCTATAATTCCTGTCTTTCCAAAATGCATAAAACCAAACTGTCACCCAGCCACAGCGAGTCCACTTGCTCAAGGCTTTTTGGGCACAGCTCTGGGTCATGGCCCTCAAGTTTGGCTCAGAATAAACCTCTTTAAATTATTTCATGGAGTTTGTCTTTGACCCCTCTCCCATTCTGTCTCATCTTGGTAAGCTCCCTCCAAAGTTCACCCTCTTGCTAAGGCAAAACCCTCAAACCACCCACTGCCATCCCCCATTGCTCACTCCACGTCTGGTCCGTACCCAGCTGTCACCGGAGGGTGACTCGGGATGTGCCTGTGCCTGGGAAAAGGTCACCCACCACAGTGGCCGCCTGCCCCTCATCTGTAACCAGCCTGAATCTGTTCTCTCTGTGTGTAAATATATCCAGTTCCCCCACCCCACCTGAAACCTAACCAGGACCTCCTCACTCTTAGAACAAAGTCCTAGGTCATTCTCCGGCCAGGGCCCTCCAAGGTCCCACTTCCCCATCCCTCTGAGACCCGCCTTGCGTTACGCAGGACGCTTTTAGTTATCAAAATGCAGCAGTTGCTTGGGTGAACCGGGACACCAGTGTTTCCATATGAACAACAAGACCTGTAAGTTGAACGGTTTATGTCTTGAGATCAAGAGCAAGGATTTGATTGTTCGGTGTAGGCAGAAAGGTCGAACACAGCCACAGCCTCCACGTCTGGGCAGGGTGGGCCCGCACGTATCGCAGGCCGCACAACTAATCTTTTGTTTGAATACAGGTTCTTATCGGAGTTCAGAGGATTTCTGAAGGAAGGGAATATGAACATGACAGAAGTGAAATAAATATGGGTAACTGTGGAGAATCTCCATCTGTACATGACAGAAGCAGGCAGATAACGGGAGGCTGGAAACACCAGGCCATCGATAACAGACACCAGTCCCTGAAAAACATAGCCCATTGAAAAAGCTGAGAATTATAAAGTGAGGTGTGGGGCTGTCTGAAGGTGAACGAGTCAAGATGAAAAAATTTAAAAAAACAGAGTTAACTTATAACTATCTCCTAAATATTATCCTGAGTCAGAAGGAGATTTCCAACAGATATTTGCACAAGAAATGAACTCAGAGTGAAGAGAGGTTGGTTAATTGGTGCAACAATGCAATTAGGTAGGAGCAATGAGCTCCAGTGCTGCACGGCACAGGAGGGTGGCTACAGTGAACCGTGATTTCTTGTATGTTTCCAAACAGCCAGGAGAGAAGATCTGGATTGTGCCCAACATAAAGGAATCATAAATATTTGAGATGATGAATACTCTAATTGCCCTGATTTGATAATTACACAATTGCATGCGTGCATTAAATATCACATATACCCAGACATATGTACGATCATTATGTGTCAATAAAACAAAGAAAATTAACTCCAGATTCAACCATGAAACCAATGATAAAAATTGTTTTTGATGATGACATTTTAAAGAAATGGATACATTTTAAAATGGATTTTATGATATGCAGTATTTATTTGTAAATACTTTAATTTTATTATTTTTCTGCTGACGATTTATGGAACAGTGATGTTTGTTTAATTTCCTGTATGTTAAAAAAATTTATATTTCAGTTGATTTTTTTTAACATGTTTACCATTTTGTTATTTAAAATGTATCATTTGGTTTCTGGTTTTGATGGATTTTGAATACTTACAATAGGACACCTGCATTTGGGTCTCACATAAAATCAAGGCTCCCACATCAGCGTCACCAAGTCACTGCAGCCTCCGTGCCCTCTGCCCCATGTGGGTCCCCGGGGCTTCCGGCGGGGCCACCTCACGGTGGGTCACCCGCCTCAGCCCCCTCCGTGGGGCCCGGCATCCCCCACCCAGACAGTGCCCGTCCGCAGGCCTGTGCTCCACGCTGGCCCCGGAGGAGCTGCACCTGCCCGTCCTGCCTGCGGGGACGTCCTGTCACCCTCTCTGCCCGTATTCTGCCTCATCTGTCCCAACAGAAGAGACCCGAGTTCACATCATTTACTGTGTTGGTCACTGTCCCCCTCATGAACACGAGTCCCTGCAACAGCGGGGGCTGGTGGGTCAGGGTGGCTCACACCTCCCTCTGTGAAGGGCAGGACCCGGCACGGAGCACGACCACGTCAGCATCCCGGGGCCAAGGCGTGGGCTCCCCCGCAGAGCAGTCGGGACACGGAGAAGAGGCAAAACACAATGGAAAATCCAAAGGCTGTAGAACAGAGAGAACCACGGTGCGGAGGGCACAAAACGCTAACTCCAACCTACAGAGAAGTGGTCCCCTAACAAAAGGAGATCCAGATGACGCCCTAGAAAACTCATGTAAAATAATAATTCTAAATGTGTTTCTAGACACTAACAGAGAATTTTATCTATGTATTAAAAGGGTACCTTTTATTCCAGGAAACATTGAAAACAAATGGATATCAAACCATCAGCATCGAAACATTTCATAAATTCCACTGAATTTTTAAATAAACAATTTTTGAAAATGCACAGGAAAAGATCATCATCTGTAAAGGGAAAGAAATTTTCTTGTCTAAGACTTCTCAACTGTAAAATTCAACACAACGCAAACAAATTCCTCAAAGAAAGAGAACAAGAGCAAGAATTTAATATCCAGCTACACTCTATCAATATGGAAACAACAGACACACATTTTTAACACAAGACCATGGCCATTTGATACACAGCAGAATAGGTTTACACACTGCCGGGTGAAGTATGTACTGTTCAATGAATTGTGCTCGGTCAACCAATAGCTAAGGAAAAAAATACAGTTGGCAAATCTAAGTACACAGGTGGTTTAAACACTAAAAGGCAAATGACAAACTTTAAACATTTTAGAAGAAAATACCAGAGAATGTTTTAGAAACTTTTTTTAAAAAATAAAATAACAGTACAGGCTGGGTGCTGTAGCTCACGCCTGTAATCCTAGCACTATGGGAAGCCAGGAATTTGAGACCAGCCTGAGCAAGAGTGAGACCCTGTCTCTACATAAGATAGAAAAATTAGCTGGGCATGGTGGCGTGCACCTGTCGTCCCAGCTACTCGGGAGGCCGGGGCAGGAGGATCACTTGAGCCTGGGAGTTTGAGGTTGCAGTGAGCTATGGTGACACTATTGAACTCTTGCTGGGGCAACAGAGCAAGACTCTTGTCTCAAAAAAAAAAAAAAAAAGTACAAACCATAAAAGAAGTTTTTTTCATCAAAAGTCATGGTAAAAATGGCACATTGAATCCACAAAACATATCTGCAATCCCAACAGGCACAATGTATGAATAAGCATTTCACAGAAGTGGAAATTGAAAGGACAATTAACACATGAATAAATAAATAACAAATCTGATTAATAATCAGGAAAATAAGAATTAAAAATAAAATATATATTTTAAGCCAAAATGACTGATACAGTTTTTAAAAATTTGGCATTTGTAGACAAATATATGAAACAATAAATATTATTTATTCCAAACATTTTGGTAGTTGAAAATAATTAGACTTCATCTTCTAAAAACTAAACATATTCCTGACCTATGACCCATGTGATTATATAGCCCTGAACCAGGAAAAACACAAGCAACAGTCAATAACCAAAGCAACGTGTGTGCACAGCAGGAAATACGGACGGCGTGTTCACAGAGGCATATTTGTAGCACTGCAAGACTGGGGACCCGCCCAGGTGTCCTCAGGGCAGCGAATGAACCCTGTGATGAGAAGAGCCTACACCAGGGGACAGGGACCCCGCTGTAACTGCGGCCACGGCCGTGTGAGTGGGGGCCTCATCCACCCTCCCGGGTGAGTGACGACGGCACATCACAGGAGACTGTAGAAAGACGGAGCCCTGTGTGTAAAGTAAACCAGCAGGAAAAGCTGAACAATCCACAGCTGCGGGATATATTCCAGCTTGGCAAAATGATCGAGAAGGTCAGAGAATGGGGAGGCACAGTCAGATTAGCGGGCTGCAGTGGGTGCAGCCAGGTGGGAAGGGGACGCAGGGCGTGTTGACGCTCACGTTGCTCCCCGAGAAGGGAGGGGAGGGCACAGGTGCTGGTTTTATTGTAAGTAAAATATAGCATTTTGGGGGAGTCAAAAATTTGCATTTAAAGAGTATGGAAAGATAAAATTAATGAAAGTATCCTATTTATGTTAGGAACATTAAGCTATTAAAGTATACAAGAATAAACCAAAATAGAGATGTGCGGTATCATGCGAAGGAGAGAACTAAAGGAATTCACCCTCGAGATACCTGAGCAAATGGGAACCCTTGTACCGTCTTGGAGAGGCAGCGGCCTCCATGCAGAAGGGAGCACTTCCCTGAGTGACACGCGTGTGCAGAGTCATCGTACCCGTGTGTGCCACCCCGTCACGTGTGCATATTCACGTACACCCCCGCGTGTGACTCTCACGCTGAACTCTACACACAGGCTAGCAAGCATAGCCAAGAGCGATACGTTGTACAAAAGTGTGGAGTGGAACTGGTGCTACGTACAGGATGCTGAGCGTGTACCTGCACCGACTGAAACCGTGTAGTACTGGAATGGAAATCAATCCATCAGATAAAGTGCCAATACCGAAGTGGACCCAAGAGCACACAGCAAGTTAGTGTGCAGAGAAGCATCAGCTCAGGACAGCAGGGAGGGGCAGATGGCAAATCCGACACACGTGTGGCGTGAGCACCACAGCTATTTGTAAAATAATAATAACAACATTAGATTGTTACCTTAGTATTCACAGGTCAGTATAAACCCCAGAGGGTTGATTAAAGATAAAAAGAAATAAAGAAAGAGGAAAGGAAAATACAGCAGTCCGGCGGCAGAGACTGTTGGTGGCCGTCCCTGCTCCCCTCCCCCAGGGCCAGGGCGGAGGGCGCACACCGCCCTCTTCCCGCAGGGCCACCCTTGCGGAGGTGCCTGCAAGGACCCGCAGCCAGAGGTTTGTGGAGGCAGGAAGCAGTGCGGCCCCCTTGCCACTGGGTGCGCGGAACGGGCTGCCACCCACATCCAGAGCTCCCCTCGGGCTGGCAGAGCCTCGATGGCTCCTGAAGCCCCGTCCCGCCCCCCCTGCTCCCCTCGGCCCCAGCGCGAGCCCCGATTCCCGCCTCCACGTCAAGTTCTGCCTCTCAGTGACCTGACGTAACGCAAGCGATGAAAAACAGCAGGGGAAAACTTTAGACAAAATCACAGCATAAGGAAGGGTTTTTAAAGAGACTAACATTAAAACCAAAAATTAAAAGAAAAAGATGGTAAATTATACTAAAACTGTAAGCAACATGGCAATAAACATAACCTAAGGAAAGCCGATAGACAAAAATAAAACTATAAAAGTCTGTCCATATGCTATACGTCTCTGTATAGGTAGAGATAAGACACCTGTTCATAGAGGAATAATTTGCTTACAATTTAAATATAGTTATTAAATCATTAAAAATATTAACAACTCAATGGGAAGATAAACATATGAATGAAGATTCCACCACAAAAGGAAATACAAATGCCACTTAATGAAAAGGGTCTTAGTCCTCTGATAAGAACTATAAAAATCAAACCACAATAACATATTGCTTCAAGCTAATCAGACTGGAAAGCCCAAAAAACAGAAACAAAAACAAAAGCAACAAACAGCACTGGCATCTCAGTAAGTTGGCAAGGCTGTAGGTAAACAGTTACTCTTACAAATTGCAGCAGAGAGTGTAAAATTTTACAACCAGTTTGAAGGACAATTTGGCAACACTTTCAAAATTACTAAGGTGTCTAACCTTTGACTCAGCAATTCTGATTCTAGGAATTTATTCTGCAAACATTTACATTTGTGCCAAATAATGTATGATTAGTGACATTCATTGCCGCAGAGTTTACAGTAGCAAAAATTGGGAAAAAACCAAACGTTCATGCACAGGGAGAGGACCGGTTATGTAAATTACAAGATAGTCCCACAATGAAATGCTATGTAGCCATTAACTTTTTACAAAAGAGCACCTTTTTTACCGAGAAGGAAAATATCTCCAATAAATTCTAAGTGCCAAGAGCAGAGCCACGCGCATACCATGCTGGTGTCTGAGTTAAAATTAAAGGACCGCGCGTGGCGGTGCGTGTGCATGTGCGTGTGCGTGTACGTGTGCTCACACGAGCGAGGGAGGTCCCAGGAGCCGGCGAGATGGCGTCTGCGGGGGGATGAACTGGGAGGCTGGGCTGAGGCAGAGGAGGGAGGCTAGAACTTGCTGCGGTGAATCCCTCTGTGTGCGGATGTTTGTCCAGAGTGATCCAGCCCTGTCCTCCCTCCCCTCCCGCAGAGCCCCCGTCTGTGTCCCCGCCCTCTCTGCAAACTCCTCTCCGTGGCTCTCGGAGGCCACGAGGGCCGGCGTCCTGCAGTCCACTGCTCATCTGATGGTAATGGTAACTCACGTTTAGTGACACTTACCACGGCCAGGCCCTTCCGTGTTTATCTGCAGGTTTCATCCTCTCCACTTAATACAGCGCCGCTGACCGCGTCCCACAGACCAGGGAAGTACAGCTGAGGGAAGGTAACTGACCAGCCCGCAGTCACCAGGCGTCAGCCTCGTGGAGCAGGGTCCCATCCCAGCCTCCCGGGGCTTGGGTGGAGCCGTCGGCCAGTCGGCCAGCCCAGCCCACTGGCACGGTCCCGGGAACTGCGGGACGGCACCCGGCACACCCGGCCGAGGCTGGCCTGCACACTCCGGTCTTGCTGGAGGAGGCTGCGGCCACGGCCACGATTTCCCAGTCGGTCCCTCCCCTGGTTTCCAGGCTGGAGGGCTCCGAGGGCTGGCGGGGAACAGACCGCACCATCCTGGATCAGGAGTGAAAGCCACCAGCCCGGAGAGCAACCGGGGCCAGCCTGTGGAGGCCAGGGTCGGTCACCCAGCCTGAAGCGGGAGGGGACGCTGAGGGTCCGGCCCTGGGACTGGGCGGAACCCGCTTCTCGGAGGGTGGAGGTGGGCAGGGGAGCACAGAGCCGCGCTGAGGGTGCGGAGGTGTGTGCAGGAGCCATCCCCAGCCTCTGCTGCCCCTGGCCCTGTGGCCCCGGTGGCTGGAAGGAGCCAGGAGGAGGTGGGGGCAGCAGCCCAGGCCTCTGAGGCCCCCCAGGAGCTGGACCTGGGCTCTGGGCGCTCCCATGCTGGGTAAAGGCCAAGGAAGCCATGGTGCCCAGTGATCGGGCTAAACCAGATGCTTTGTCGGGGTGCCGTGGTCCCCCACGTATATCCTGGACACTTCAGCACAGGAGTGCACATTCTATCCTGGCCCCCGCTGCTGCTCTCGGGCCGAGTGGCGCTGGCATAACCCTCTGCTGTGGGGACACACTGGAGGATGTCAACCCCCACCTCCACCCCAGCCTGGTCCTGCGCTGACCCATTAATGCTCCTCCCCCCATGTCTGCAGAACTGCCCTACTCGAGGCCCGGCAGGTGCCCAGGGACCCGGTAACATCGTCAGCACCCACCACACCCGTCTGCCTCTCCCCTGTGGCTGGAGCCCCCAGCCCTGCCCAGCTCAGCGGCCTTGGGCAGGGGCAGGGTGGGGGGTGGTCTGAGAGCCCCCGGTGCCCGGGCTCATCACCCCTCAGGGCAGCTTCCTCCATGACAACCTCAGCAAGCAGTGGCAGGCTTTCCTCCTGGAACTGATCTCCAGGCAATTATAAGGATAAAAGTCTGCTTTTACCTTATTAGGTTACTTCTATTTTCAGCATGTACCCAAAAAGGCACCACGGTGCTGTCAGGCGTGGGTTGTCCCTGACGGGGAGCCTGTGGGGACCATGAACCCTGGCAGAACGTGCCCTCACCCCCGATGCCCACGCACACGCCCCCAGCCAGCTGGAGACGCCTCCCCTTCCCACCTCCCTCCCGTCTCCTTCCCGGGGTGTGCCTTAGCGTCCCTGAGTCCCCGTGGATTGCCAGCAGCCCTGCCATGGCACTCAAGGGGCCTCGGGGGGCAGAGATCTGATGCGAGGCCAGAGGACCGGGCGGGAAGCCGGGCTCCAGTCACACCGTATACAAGATTCAGAGTCAGGACTGTGGGCAGGGAGGGGAGAGGAAGCCAGAAAGTCGGGACCAGGTCTGGAGGCGCTTCAGGCCGCTCTAAGAGCAGGTGCGGACTCCACCCTTGGGAGCCCCCGACACCGTCACTGTCCTCTTAGAAATTCACCTTTCTGTGACAAATTTCTGACAACCGTGCCTAGCAGGTCTAACCCCTGACTCCAGAATGACTGGATCCACGAGCACACTCTACAGAGCAAGCGTCTGTGGGCTGAGCACCCCCAACACGCACAGCGCGTGGCCCCCTGCCCAGCCGTCCCATTACACAGACCCCCAGGGCTGCCTCTCTGCCCGCAGGCTCTGCACGACCCAAGATGGCTTTCCACGCAGCTCGTCCCGACACAGCACATCCGCAAACACGCCAGCACCAAGAGCCATCATCATCATCATCATCATCGTGCTATTTGATGATCTTTAAATACCGATGCCAAGTGGGTAAGTAGAATGATGTTTCCGCTTCTCATTAGGAAGCAGAGCCTCATCGAGCATACGACTGAGTGGGATGTCACAGCCAAAGGACAGACCCAGCATCCCAGCTCAAAAGTGCCCAGTTAAAAACCCACTTCCTGTCCAGGGAGGTCCCAGCCCCATCAGAACTACTTGAAGGAGATTAAAAAATAGCAATAACAATTCTTCCTGCCTAACCTGGAGCCACTAAATCAAAATGCCCAAGGACAGCGGCCTGGATGTTCGTAGTTCAGTGTCCCCAGGGGACTTTTCTGCAGCCGGGGCAGCATAAACGCCCTCTGTCCAGCCCCATGAGCCCTGCCCAGGGACCCCAGCTCTCCTGCTGTCTCTCTGTATTTGTCCACTGGGGAAGGGGGCAAACGCCCCCCAGCTTAGAAACCAGAGCTATGAAGCAGCCCGAGAGCAGATTGAGGAGAGTCGTCTCTGCCTGTGTCCTGGGAGGAAGACGGTGGGCATCCACAGTCGGGGTTTGGCTGGGGATGCGGGTGCCTAAACCCGGCCCCTACATTTCTTCTTTTCCAAGGTACTTAAGAATCCAGCAGTAGCACGTGAACACAGTGCTCGCCAGCTGTCAGGGGGAAGGAAAACCCCGCCCTCCCCAGCCTAGCACAGGGCTGATTGGGAAAAGCAGGCAGGGGGCGGGGCCTCACCAGGGGGGAGAGGCCTGTGGGCCTCCACCTGCAGGGCTGAGGTCAAGGTCCTCTCTCCACCTGCCTGACAGTCATGAAGATGAAAGTGGATGCTCCGCTCACTCCCTGCAGGGACCTGGGCCACAGGGAGGGCAGGAGAAGGCCCTGACCATCCTCTGTTGCAGGGAGCAGCGAGAAGAACTCTCAGGAGCAAACACTCCCCCCTGGGTACCACTCACTCGTGAACGGTGGCCCAGGGAATCCAGATTTGACCACTCAGATTAGCAGCATCTTCTCCCTGGAGGACAACTGGGGAAGAGGCCAGAGATAAGGGTGGGACGCCCGCCCCTGGGGATGACCTCGGAAAGATGGAGTGAGGGCGGAATGGAATGCCCCCGTCCTGCCAAGGCCACAGTTCTGGGCTCCAGCCGGAGTGGTGTCAGTGTGCGGAGAGTGGGCGGAGATGCCAGCCACGGCTCAGCAGTCGCTTCACTGCTCTGTGTGGAATCGAATAATTCAGACTCAAAGCTGTTGGAACTTTAAATTATTTTGATCCTTGAGAGGAATGTGGCTATGTGGCCTGCGTCAGGTGCAGACAGCGGCAACGTGTTTCCTGCACCTGCTTAGCAAAGGCCTCGTGGCACCAGAGATAAGACAACCCGCCCAAGACTGTCACCCTCCTCGCGGGAGGTTCTAGCACCTCCTTGGAACGTAGTGAGCTGCAACCAGTCGAATCTTGTAACGCGTGTACTGGCCTTGCGTGGAGAACGCCGCAGTCCCGTCCATTGCCTGCGTAATGAAGCCCTAACCTCTCCACTTTGGAAAGCTGACCATGTGTTTGGAGTCTGTGTTTCCCAGGTGGTCGTCCTCCAGCTTTGTGCTCGAATAAACTCTATACCGAATCATATTTTAGAATCTCACTTTTTAAGGTTAACATCTAGAACCCAGAACTGTTCCGCTGTGATTCATTTTTTTGGTCCTCAACATGTGTCTGAAATGAGTTACAGCTTATAGAATGGTCTAGAAGGTTGGGTGCTGGTCATTTTAATTTTCAACACAAGTGCCCCTGATGTGGCAGAAGTGGGAATGGAAAGGGGCCTTTCTGGCGTGTCCAGGGCCGTTCCCAAGCAGGGTTCCTGATGCCAGTGTCACCTGGTGACCTCCCTGTCCTCACTGAGGGAGCCCCAGCAACAAGCCCACTAACCTTCCCGTCCACGGCTGCTCCTGACGTGGGACGGACTCCCGGCTGCTCCTCAAGGGCGTCTCAGGTGGGAGTCACCCCTGGAGTGGCCGCGGCTCTGGCTGCTGTCGGCTGCACGGTCACCGTCACGTAACAGCATTTGCATGTGTGTCTCCTCCAGTCTCCCCAGCAACCCTCCGAGGAAGGAGAATTGTTTCTGTTTGTCAGATAAACAAACTAAACCTCGATAAGATGGGGAGATGTGGATCAAAGGCCAGACATCTTCAGTTTTGCAGGAGAATAAGTTCCTGAGATCTAATACACGGTGCGGTGACGAAAGTCAACAAATCCGTATTGTATGTGTGAAATTTGCCGAAGGAGGATCCTAGGTGTTCTCAACACACAAAAAGATGCCCATGTGAGGTGATGGATATACTAATTAGCTTGATGGAGGCAATCATTTTACCACGTATACAAATATCAAAACATCACGTTGTATACCTTAAATATATATAATTTTTATTTTTCAATCATAACTCAATAAAGCTGGGAGGAAAAGAAGATGGCATTGGATGATGCATGCAAAATGCTTCTGTTGTCTAGCACAATCATCATCATCATCTTCACCAACCCCAAGTCCTGCCATTCTTGAATGTCTGATTGAACGTCCAAAGCAACGCTCTTGGATCACAAAACCTAAGCTCTTTCCTGCTTCTCAGGGTAAGATTTGCACGACACATTGGTTCTTCTGGAGGGAACACGCCCTCAGTGGGTGCAGGTGGCAGACGCCAGGCTTGGCCACCCCTGGCCCTCAGGGTCTGAGCCCTTTCCATTCCCCGGCAGGTGTGTCCCGAGGCTGCATGGTCCCTTCCATGCATTTATTTTCCGTCCCTAGGGAAAGCTCATGCTTACCTTTGCTGAAAATGACATTTATTTTTATCTGTTATTTATTCTCCTGACTCATGAAATTGCACCCTTCAGGATGCCAGTACAAAATGTTTTAAAAAAAAAATTAGTAAAAATGCATAAAGTGGATGAAAGATGTTAGGCTTCTTTTATCTCCTGAAATATGAATTTAAATACTTTTAATAAAAGAAATAAAAAGTAAGCACAAAAAAATGATCAAACTCTCACTCTTTCAAACTGAAATTTAAAATAGCAGAAAAACAAAAAGACCTCGGCCTGGCACGACAGCCCTGAGTTCTCTACAGGAGGTGAGAGGAGGCCCAGCTGGTCCCTGGGTGATGACCACGTGACCTGTAGCCCCCACGCAGGTGCCTCCCGTGTGCAGGTGGTGCCCACGAGACGGTCTGCCCCGGCCATGGGGCTGCCCAGGACCGACGAGTCCCAGGCCTGCTGGAATGGAGGTGGGCGTGTCCGTGGTCTGGGGCTGGCACTGGGCCCTGTTCGGCGAGGACCTGTGGGTTGATGGGCCACTTGCCCAGGACCAGGTGCGTGGGCACGGGAACACGGGGCCTGCGGGGACAGGTGAACCAGTGCCCCTGCATCTGGGCACACAGGGAGGTCAAAACGGGTTCATGGAGACCACACAGGAAGGGGGCTCCCAGCCACCTAGAGTCCCCCACCCTAACCCCGTCTTCCCCCCAGGCCTCTCAGGCCCGAAGCCATGGTGGGGACCAGGCAGCTGGGGTCTCCTTCAGCTGGGCTTGGCCTCTGCAGGTCATGGGAATGAGGGGGCTGGAGGAGGAACTGGAGGAGCAAAGACGCCCTGGAGAGAGCCTGGGACCAGCCGGGGAGGGGGGCCCCTGCCCGAGCGCAGACCACCATCATCAGGGCATCCTTTCTTCCCAGAAACAGCCCCCAGGCGCTGCCTCCATGCACAGAGAAGGGTGGAGGGGAGAGATGAGAGTCGGGGGGCCCGAGAGGAGAGGGGGCTGGATCCCAGTGAGTTATGGCTGTGCCAGGGCTGGGCGGGGGACGGGGGCTGGGCAGCAGGCGGTGGAGAACTCGGAGAACCACAGCCTCCTGGGGTCGACCCCCAAGCCCGGCCCCGCACATGGCAGCGAGGCGCCCGATTTGCTGAAGAAAAGATGGACAGGGGAGTCTTTGCCTTCAGGTCACGTCGTTAGAAGTGGCTCAGGGGACCCAAGCGGAGAAGCCCTGGAGGGGGTCTCGGGCTGTCCCTCAACGGAAGGGGGGAAGGCAGGAGGGTCTTGGGACGTCAGAATTAGGAGTCTCGCAAACCCCACATGTAGCCACTACCAAATTGGAACTATTTGATCCACACCCACATGCTCATATGGAGTAAAACTCAACGGAAATCAAGCAGGCGGGGGGAGGCTGGGTAAATTCACACCTGACGGGACAGTGCCCACTAGCTGGGTGACGGACACACAACTCTGACTCAGACTGTGCGAAAGCAATTCATGTAACCAAAATGTTTGTCCCCCGAAATATTCTGCAATAAAAATAAAAAATAGAAAGAATTAGGCATCTCTGAGGTCTTCGTCCAAAGCCCAGAGTCACGGAGCTGAGCTGACCCATCCGGGGTCCCAGGGTGCCGGTGGCAGAGCCGGGGTGTCCTGCACCTTCACGATGGGCCGTCACAGGCCCTGACCAGGGCGGGGCGTTTCAGCTCCATGAAGTGACTCAGGACACGTGTTCCGACTGCGCGAGGACAGAGAGGAAGAGACGCGAGCGTGGTGTCTGAATGACAAGGCAAAAGCAGACTGAGCGTAACCCAGTGAAACTGGGGTGAGCAGGTGTGGGGGGGCCATGCCTCTTTCTCCCCCTGAAACCCCTTGTCCTGGAGCTGCCCGGCGTGCCCTGGAAGGCAGCTCCCGACCGATCTCTCTCCGAGTGGTTTCAGAAAGGTCCTGTCGGAAGCCCAGGCATCACCGTGGAGACCTGGTCGCCAGGCAGCTCCGGAAAGGAGCCAGGGCTCTGCCAGGGGCGGACTCAGCGCGGAGACAGACAAGGCAGCCCTTCTACCAGGGAGTCGCTGCCTGAAAGGCCAGACGGAGGCGAGTCCTACCCTCCAGGCACCGGCTCTACACGTGAGGGCCACGTGCCCGTGTTGGGGCTTCACGGGGCACAATGCCTTGATCCAGGGGAAGAGGTGCCTCCGGCAGAGGGGGCTTTCAAAGGGACCACTGGCCGTGCTCCTCACTGCCTTAGAGTGACCCGTGTTTTTCGGTGGCTTTAGCGTGAACACCCACACTTACTAGCTGGCGTCGAAGCCTGCGGACTGGCCGGAGCCTCCTGTGCGGAACACACACCTCTCCCCCACCCTAATGCACCATGTGCATTTCCAGTCCAAGCTCTCCGGGGACCCCACCTGCCCCGCAAACCCCAAATCAGCCCTGATTTTCACCAGGGCAACGTGAGGGATTTGGAGGTCCTCCCCGGCTCTGTGGACACAGGTGCCGCCCATGGTGGCCGAGGGGAGATGACTCTGAAGGAAGCGTGAGTGGGGGGTGCTGGCAATGAAGAAACCCTATGGGAGGGGCCAGGTCGTGTCCCCGGGGTGGGACCTGCTGGGGCGGCAGCACAGGGGTGGGACACAGGGATAACGATGCAGGTGCCCATGAAGCCGTGTCACTCTCCTGTCTAAGGCGTCTGGGAAAGAGACTGCCCACTGGGGGTGCGGAGAGGCTGGGAAGCCCCGGCCATGTCAGCTGGGTCTCCTTGCGACACTGAGGACAAGGAGGGGCCAGCTGGGGTGGGCTGAGCGTCACTGGACATGTGATGAGACCCAGCCTGGCTGGGAGCAGGAGGAAGCTGGGGAGTCCCTGGCCCCAACCCTGACCCTTTGTGTAGATACGGACGAAGGGCCTAGAATGGGGAGACCGGGGACCCCAGCTCCTCCGACCCCTGGGCAGTTTCTGCCAGTGGGAAGCAGACAGTAGGGACCCGTTGTGTGGCCCCCACACGTCCTGGCCTGGGAGGGGACAGCAGGTCGTGTCAAGGGACTCACGCTGGCTCTGAGCCACACGAGGACGGGAGCTCTAAGGAGGGCAGAGCAGACCGGGGTCCCTCGGGCAGCAGCCACATGTGGGACACTATCGGATGCGCCCTCGTCTCATTCCAGACCCCGGGAACGGGCGGGACGCTGCACCCCGAGGGCTTGAGTGACCGGACGCAGGTGCCGTGGCCAGCGCGGCTCAGCAGAAAGCAGGCCCGGCCGCCGCGCCCCGGGCAGGACGCAGAGCGGCTGCGGCGGGAAGATGCGGAGGAGCCTTGCAAGATGAACAGCGGTAATTAGAACTCCTGCATTATTCAGAGCAGACGCCGCTGCTGGCTGCATTTCTTAGAGACTTTCCGTCAGAGGACAGCCTTCCGCGTTCTTGTCTCAGGACAACAGGAGACACGTATTTCAGAAAGGATGGGTGTTGTCCTGAGATTGTCACTTGGGGAGACCTTCCCCGCGGGGTCACCCAGCACTCCGGGGACCAAGACCCAGCCTAAAGCAGGTGGCTGCTTGGCAGCGGGGGAGGGGCGTCTGGAGCAGGAGCCCAGGGAGCATCGGTGGGTGGCTGGGCCCGAGGCCTCTGATGATGGACGCGGGGGTCACTGCTCCAGATAACACTTGTCTCGCTTTAAAAATCACTGAGCCGGCTGAAGCAGGATTGAAAGGTCAGCCCTTCCTCCCTGCTAGGACTCCCTAAGTTTCCGATGAACTGAGATCCATTTCAGCAAAGCTTCCCTCACAGCAGATGGTGCTGGCCGGAGGGTGGGGGATGGAGCGGTCAGTGGCGGGGGGGGGGGGGTGCGGGGAGCAGGCGCCTGGGGGCTTCCTTCGTGGGGGACTCAGGACAGGGCTGGGACCAGGACCATTGTCTTTACAGAAACACCGGCTGCCTGCGTTGGCCAGGAGAGCCCCCTGGCAGCCCCCTGGTGCAGTGGGGTCAGAGGTTGGGGACCCAGGCAGACCGGGGACCTTGGAACCCAGGGGGTAGAGACCAGCTTTTCCCAGAGGACTAGGGAGGTTCCAGAGGAGTAGGGGGTCTCACCCTCAGGTAGGGTGAGAAGGTGAGGTCGGCTGACCCTAGCAAGGCGGGCGGGAAGAGATTGTAAATTTGGAAGGTCTCCATTTCCACTATCAGACTCTTAGAATTTACTGGGGGAGGAAAAGAGGAGGCAGGCAGAACAGTTTAGCAGAGAGAGGCCTCTCCCGATCTCAGCTCCGCGTGTGCACGGCTGTGCCAGACTCACCTGTGCCCATCGGTCCCTGCGGGATTTCCACTCCGAAGCCCAGAGGACAGAGGATGGGGGGCACCGACACCCACTTCTTGCAAAGTGAACGTTTGGGTGCAGCCATGGCAGGGGATGCTGGTGTCTTCGCTCTGACACTCTCCACGAAGAGAAGCTCCTCTGTGAGGGGCTCGGCACAGGGTGGCAACTTCAGAGCCACAGTCCTTGTTCTCTGAGGACGACCCCAGCCCCGGTGCGAGGGAGAAATCATGTGGACTCTGCTATTTCCATCGCAGACCAGGGCCTATCTGAAAAGAGATAAAGTATGATAAACTGTGTGCCTTTGTGTTCTGCTGAGACTGTTACCGTCCCCTGAAGTGGGCCCATGTTCTCAGGGGTGGGGAGACAGGTGGTTCCCCCCACCCCCATCTCGCTTTCCCTGCCCTGCAGGCCTGCTCCCCCTTTGGGGATCAGCGTGGTCTCATCATCTCAGCCTGCACTGGCCGGCTCACCCCAAGTGCGGAGGGCTAGCAGGTGACACGTCCATGTGCAAACAGCTGCTCCATTTCCGTGGGGCCGCAGCCCCCACCTGCAGGCCCAAGGCTGGAGCAGACCCTTAGCAAGGATGGAGCAGCCCAACGTTGAACTTGAAAATCACTACAGAACTTGGGCTTCCAATGCCTCCCTGGGGACTGAAGGGTGTCTTTGCTGTTCTCCTAGTAAGGAACATTCTTCCAAATTAGTTTTTGCATTTCAAAAAAACCTAGAAGCAACCCCTACAAACTGCGTGACTCCCCTGCAAGGTGACAGATATGAAAGTATTTTGTTAGTTGTGTGATCAAGTGTGATCTATGGAGAAGCCAACACAGGGACGTGCACTTAACGGTGTTTATCGGAAGATGGCAGGTGGTTTGTGCCAAATTGGCAAAGGGCACACGTCTGTAAACCAGCAAAAGGTGAAGGCCAGATGAGGAAATTCATATCAAGACACTGGAAACCGAAGGAAAGGTCATTGCTCTGAGTGGGGTCCGAGAAGAGAGGAAAATGTTTTCTTCAGGGGTGTGCAGAGCAGAATGTTTTTAAATGAACAACTTAGAAGGAATTTTCTAGACTGAAGCTGTGCATGCTTGGCTTTCCTGGTGACAGGTGTAACCGAGGACACGCCCCAAAGTGCTCCACGTCCACTTAGTGTCCAGCAACTCTGAGATGTCAGCTGTGCCCTCTGACAGGCGGGAGAGGCCGTGTCTGACATGCTGTGTGCGGCTGATGAACGAGTGAATGAGTGGGCGGGGAGGGGCCCTGCCGTGGGAGCCTTATTGCTACTTGTCTCAAGCCAGAGTGGATTTGATGAATGGCTTTGAAAATATACAGAGTTTCCTGCATGAGTCAGAAGGCTTATGCTTGAAATATTGGTTTTTATCTTATTTGAAAATAATTATTTGGATAAATATTAATCTTGGATGCCAGCGAAGCCAAGGAGCACAAAGAATGGGAATGAGAAGAGAGATGATGTTGAACACGTGAGAGGCTTTGTAGCATGATCAGGAGCACACACATGTCCTGTCACCGAGCAGACAACCCGATCTCTGCGCCCCACCGGACCCCTCCAGACGCTTTGCTGACTATGGGGGTCTTTTCTTCACTCTATAAATCTTTTCTGTGCACCAAGGCCACTTTGCTCTTGTCACCCTGAGTGGTGCAGAAAATATAGTCAAAGAACACAACTCTTACCCTCAGACCCACTGTCGGACATGGAGAGGACACATGAGTAGCTGGAAAGTGACACGCAGAGCAATGGTGTGTGGGTGGTCTGGGCAAAGGACATTGCCAGGGCGCTTCTGCCGGCACACAGCTGAACTAGTTGGCCAGGCGGCTGTGACCACCGCAGGCTGGGCAGCTGAAGCAGCAGAAGTGTTTTCCTTACAGGTCTGGAGGCCAGAAGTCCATGATCAAGGTCAGCAGGTTGGTGTGTGGTGAAGGGTCTCCCCTGGGCTCGCAGACGTCCCCCTGATTGCTGCGTGCTCACACGGCTTCTCTTTGGGGCTTGTACCTGCAGTGAGCGAGGGGAAGGGTGAGGTTTCTGGTGTCTCTTCCTATGACAGCACTGAGCCTATCCCTAAGGTGTTCCTAATCCCTCGTTACTTTCCTAGAGGTTCTCTCTCCAAGTGCAGCCACATTGGAGGTCAGGGCTCGAACACACGGATTCTGGAGGACACACATGTGCAGTCCATAGCAACAAGCCCGGCAGGCCAGGGGGAAAGACATGTGTGGAAGGTTTTGAGTGCGAGAGTATCTGCAGGGCAAAAGGCCACACGCTGGGACCGGAGTGGTGGACAGCAGGTCAGTGGTAGAAAATGCACACGTGTGTGAGGAGGGCATGCCTGTGCTCACACCCATGATTGTATGTGTGCAAGTGTGCACGCACAGGTGCTTGTGTGGCAGAAAGAGCTGCGCTGGGGGCCGATCCCAGAGGGGGAAGCTGCAGTCAGAACGAGCAGAGCCAGAACCAGGGGCTACAGCGCCAGACAAGGGGCTGGGAGTCCGTCTGGAAGGTGGTGGCCTCGCTGGAGTGATTTTCTTAGAGAAGCAGATCAGAGACGTGTACTTGAGTGAGAGGCTGTGGTGTGGGGAGCTTGGTGGGAGGGGGCGAGGCTGCAGCCAGGGAAAGGTGCGTGGTCATCCCCCCAGGGTGCAGCTCACATTGGGACAATGCGATGAAGCCCAGAGACACCAAACACCAGAAAGTGCACATGTCGGTATGGTCATCTGCCTGTAGGTCCCTTGAGTCCGTGGCGCTCTGGGTCCCTCCAGGGCAAGGGGGTACCTGTTCTTCTTGGAACCGCCTGTGCTCAGTGGAGTGTCTGGCACAAGGGAAGCACCCAACTTTCAGATCAAGAACCGTTACATGTGTGTGGAAAATTGTGCCTGTATTCATGGGTGATGTTCTGAAATTTGTTGTGCTGATTAATTAGCAGTACTGTACGTCTCTAGGCTCCAGAAATTAGACATTCATTGTTATCCTACACAATCGATGTTTTGTTTAGGCTTAGCAACATGGCTATCACTTTCTTTGACATCAGTCTTTTTAGCATCATTTTCCTTCTCTCTGAGGTAAATATGTTAGAAATTTCCTTTCTTTAGTTAGATAAACTCTATCAGGTTTAAGTATCCAAAATGTCTTTTCCTTCCATTGCGGGATGATAGCTTCCCAGTTGGAAACGCCAGCTCAGCTCTTCCAAGACGTGATTCCACTTTCTCCCAAGTTCCATTGTTGCTGTTTGTGTGTATGCTGTCGTCCTATATCATCTCCCTGTGGGTCATCTGGAGCCTTTTACAATTTTCCTCTTTTCTTCCAAATTTTATGATTCTTTATTGATGTATCTTGATATTAACTTACTTATATTTATTCCAATTGGGACTTATCAGGATGATTCATGGTTTTAGTTAATCTTGTTAAGTGCTTTGCCATTATGTTTAATATTGTCCTTTTACACTTTTTTCTCTCTCTTTCTCCCTCCCTTTTTTCCTTCTTTCCTTCCATCCTTTTTCCGCCGTTGGAAGTCATATTTGGATGTGGATAGCCTTTCGCACTCTGTCCATTCCTCTTACCCTTTCTCTCCTGTTTCCCATCTCTGAGCCTCTATGTGCTGCATTTTGGGCAATTAATGGAGATCCACCTCCCACTCTACTTGTCCTCTGTTTATGTATTAATATATCCAAACTTTAATTGATCCCATCCATTTAAAATTAAATTTAATTAATAAGATGTTTCATTTTGGAAGTTCTATATTAAATATGGCTGATCTTTTTGATAGTCTCATTTTTTTATATATTTACTCAAAGAAATTTATTTTTAATTTAATAAACATCTATTTTGTATTCTTTCAAAATATAATGTCACTAGGTATATGATTCTTCTCTTTGTTTTCGCTTGAAAACATTTGCTCAGGGTGTCTTGTTTGAGTCTACTGTTTCTATTTATTAAATTGAGAGTTTGTGTTCTTTGGAATTCTATGGAAGTCACAGGACACAGTTGTTGAGGAGTGATGCACTCAGGAGCATGTGTGTTTGTCTCAGCGGTGTACCTGGGAGTGGTGCCAACTGAGACCGGTGTCAGCAGTTGTGTTCGCTTGGGATAGAGCTTCCCATTCCCAGTGGCTCCTCATGTTTTATTCCCAGGATCTCCAGTGAAGTAATTCCTGGGATCCTGGATGCAGGATATTTTCTTCCCTGTCCACTTTTATCATGAGGATGCAGCATTCATGTAAGGGTCCCAGTTGCAGGGCCCCACCCGGGGCCATTCCCAGGTACCCACACCACTCGGGATCTCTGAGGTATAAGATACCTTTAAGGAAGCACAGACATGAGCATCCACTCACTGGGTTTGTGCTGTGAGGGTTTCCTGGATTTTTGTTTAATCATCATGATACACTTAAAAGGTTCATTTAAAATCGATTTCAGCTTTTTAAACTGTATACAGTGGGAAGTTTTCCAGAGTCAGTAACCCATCATATGACGAAAGTGGAAGCCCATTTTTTGCACTTCAGAGACATCCTTGCCGTGATTCTTCCATGTTCACCCTTTGTGTCTTCAGCAGTTCAAGTACAGAGACCATGACACTTGCAGCTGGGACTCTCCTGCACCCAGCCCAGGGCCCTCTCTGGGGAATGATTTCAGAATACGAGCATTTTCTCATTCCTTATTCCTTTGCACCTCACAGCTACTCTACCCGCCAGCCATAGCAGATGTCATCCTACTTCATCATGCTGAAAACCTGAAACTCAGAGTTTTAAGTGACTTACCTGTGATCACACAGCTCATAACTGGCTTGCTGACATCTGGAATTTTGGGGGGCGGGGGAGACAGCGGCAGCTTTCCACGGGCCCTGCTTTACTGTGCAGAGCTTTGCCTGTGTCCGGGCAATGGGGTGTATTTATTTTACTACCTAAGATGGGTACATGGTGAATTGCAGGCATCAGGTTTACAGCCCAAAGGGCTGTTCATCCCTCAGCACTTTTAAAGCAGAGCTGCTATTGCATTTGCTTCAGAGGGAAAGTTCTTTGAAACTTCTTGAAAAGTTTTGCAGGCTTTGACTGCGGAATAAAATTTGATGAGCAGTACAGGGGAGTTAAAATAGGCCATCATATTCAATGGCTTTGACCAGAGGAGGGGAGACTGCTGCTTCTTCCTGTCCTCTGGGCCTCCTCTCGAACACACCGTCTCAGCCACACCTGCCCTGACGTCCTGTCTGAAACAGCGATCCCGCCCAGCCCGGCTCCCCACACCGTCTACCACCGTTATCCCATCCGCAGCTCGCACCGGCACTGCCATGCCGTGTACCCCCCGGTCCGCGCTGGAATGCCAGCGCCTTCGTGTCAGAGACGTCAGCAGGTGGCTGCTCCACGTTCTGCCAACGCTAAGACTGACACCCAGACAGGAGCAAGTATGTAATAAAGAGTTTAATGGACAAATGACGGTGGTACAGTTTACAAGCATGTGGCCTGTTGTTGTCAGTGTTTCAGTTGAGATTTGTCTTGACCTTGGGCAAACCAGGAAGGAGTCAGTGACAGGTGTGCACACTCAGCCAGGAAGTGGCAGAGCAAGTTCCTGGTTCCGCGGCAGCCACGCGTCTCTGATGCCCAGCGTGAGGGTGAGGTGACGCTCCTGGTGCACACTCCTGACGGTCTCCGACTCTGCGCCGCTGGGAAACTGTCTGAGGTGCGGGTGTCCAGGCCAGTGTTTGGCGCCTAGGAGCGCCAGGCTTCACCAGCAAAATGGCGGCCACACTAATGGGGACAGTTGACCTGCTGTGTAGGGGGGGTGGTCTGTGGTGCACGGACAGCTGTGTGTTCAGGCAGGATTTTCCTCGTGGTTCTTCCAGTTCATTATGGCATGGCCTTGAGTGACAAGCCAAGTGTCCTTACCTAAAGTGTCCTCTCCGTAATCTCCCAGGCGGTTTTCAAACTGAGTTACTGTGAGTGAGGTAGGGGCCGTGACACGTTTTAATCCACTCCTGAGCATACTCCTCCATGTTTTCTTCTGTGTGTCACGTGGTCATTCTCTCACTGCCTGTCACTGTCTTCTAGCCACGACTTACACCCCACAGTGTTATTCTTTGTCTCCATGTCACATGCACATGTATGTATAAGTGTGCACGCACACACAGGCACACACAGGCAATGGTCATAGGAAGCCACCTTGTAAGATGTCCCGGATTCACTCTGCCCCTACCTGACACAGTTAAAAATAACGGCCACCACGTGCCGAGGGGTGACTGGTTCTAGAGAGCACATTGAACACTTCACGTTAATTATCCAGCTGAGCACCACAAGGACATTAAGAGGTCAATATTATTTTATTCTCATTCAAAGGAAGAGGAAACCCAGTGTGCCCCAAATGCTGTGAAAGGACCATCACTGGTCAAGGCCCTCTTTCACGTCCGGAGGTTCAGCAAACACAGTCGGTGACGGGCGTCAGCCACACACCGCACTGCCAGCTCCCCGGTCAGGATGGCCTTGGTCGCCCACGGGCCTGAGCAAAGCACCACACAATGAACACGCAAAAGGATTTCTCAGGTTGGTTATTCATCCTGGGCAATGGAACAGAATAAACATTTTTGCAAGATTTGGTTTTCAGAGTACTGTGGGAATTCAAATCTGTCAAAATAATAAACCAAAATGTATCAGTATTCCTCACTTGTTCTCACTCTTGAAAATCCACATTTAACCTTATAGGTTTTCTCACAAGTCGTTTAAAATTCCCAGCTGGAGAAGGAACTGAGAAATGTGTCTGAAGATGAGTGGCAGGCACACACGCTCACACACATGTGCACACACACATGCACACATGCTCACACACGTGTGCACACGTGTGCACACCAGCACACGTACACACACATGTACACACACACATATGCTCCATGGGGTTTTGGTTTGGAGCCATGTGGCGTGTGACAACAGATCAGCAAGAATTATGGGTTGCAGTCTGTGGGGGGCGACCGCTGTCTTACGCATCCCAGCATTTGTCACGAGGACGTCCTTATGGTGGGTTTGCACACCCCGCTGGGCCTCACGTCCTCGGTATTTGAGTATCATTCACCAGTGTATGAAACTGTCTGGAAATGCTCATCTCCCTGGTCGTTCTGAAGATTTATTCCTCCCTTTTATCCACCTAGCTAAGTCCTGGAGCTGGGGCTGGAGCGGTGCTGTGCTGTGTTTGGGGCGGGCAGGACTGCCGCGGAAGCAGGTGGTCTCCGTGGCGATCTCCCACGTGCGGAAGCACCTGGCCAGACCAGGAGACGCTAAACCAGTGGTTTGCAAATATGTCACACCGAGTACAGCGCTTGTCATTTCTTTCCTAGTAATCCTATGTTTTAAAATAAAATGGGCCTGACAGAATCTGAATTTATTGAGTGTGATCTGACAAGTCCCCTGTGTTGGTCTAAGTCATCGTCCTCCCGGCAGAGCCCTGTGCCTCCAACACTCCATATGCTCGTCCTTTGTTCTGACCATCGGGGAAATGTCAGCTGCCTTGACCTTCTGTGGCCCATATTTCACTGTGGCGTCCTCAGTGCCTACGGGCACCGGGCCTGGCTTCTGTGTGTTCAAACACAGGCACCAAACCGGAGTCCAGCACAGACTGGAAGTCAACAAACCTGTGAGATCAGCAAGGTGGCCACCTTTCGCTGACAACCTTCAGCTACAGTAAATAACAGCAATGATGTGATTAGAAGACATCACTATTTCTTACAGAAACACATGATTGCAGTTAGACACCCTAAAATCCTTAAATGTGGGTGTTTACATCCTTCCTCCCTTTGCACGCCTGATGTTCGGGCGAGAACCCAGCGTGGTGAGCCCGCGCCCGGCACTGAGGCCACAGAGGGATCGTCCTCTGTCTGAACGACCCCTCGTATCATGTCCCTCTGTCCTTGCAGCCCTTCGAGTTCAGGTCAGGACGAATGCGGCTGGATTTCAGATGGGCTAGGGTAAGATGTGCTCCCTCAGTTTGTGTGTCTGGGGGACACACGGGAAGAAAATTGGAAGAAGAGGCCAGAAACAAGTGTTTTCCAGCTGAGTCAGAGATGCTCATGGGGCAGAGGCTCCAGTCCACTGAGGTTGTCCCAAGGCAGGGAGATGCCGTACGAATCCAGAACATCGTCCATAAACATCCATGGAAAAGTGGACGGGCTCAGTCATCCCTTCATTGGGCAAATAAGACTGTCTGAATGGTGTTGGGATTCTATTATTTATAGGTTTGCCCCTGGAGAAAGGTTTCATCTTCCCTGAAACACACCATCTCTGACGCCTGTGTTGCTCTGCGTCAAGTATTAATGTGAGATGCTTTATTCACTCACATAAGATTCCTAAGAAACCATTTTATAGAAAATTCCAATCAATACGTATTTGGAGGGTACAGACAACAGCTTTCCTTGGCATCATGGAAACACGGTGTTAGTTGGCAGCAGAGACCTTTGGGGTCTGGCCCACTCTGGGCAGGCAGCTGTTGTAGGGATGAGCCTGTACCGATGGTGGTCCTGGGGAGGGGCTGCACCGGCAATTGTTGAGAACGGGGAAAGGTGGCCCAAGCGGAGGGTGGAGACCCAGATGGAAGAGTGGAAGATGGGGCCTGTTCTCTGCCTGCCAGGTACTGAAACACATATTTTGTTACTTGAGTCTATAGTGCAGAAATAGCTCCAATGTTGTATTTCACTGATTGGTGTGCAGGGACTGAATATAATACTCGTGTGGTGTGTGTGTGTGTGTGTGTGTGCACACTGATGTGTCTGCATGCTTGAAATTTAGCATTGCTATTCACAGGCACACACACACACATACCCAAAGCAAAAACTCGTGTGGGTCAAATGATTTGTGTTGTTTACAGCCGTGTTTACAATGCGCAGGATTTATGCCTGAGGTCTGTTTGCTTTGCCGCAGCATCCGTCCCTGGGGTTGCTGAGGAAACAAGCTTACTCAAGGAAACAGACAGGGAGGAAGGCGGAGGGACAGAATGGATGGCGGGGACCCACGGAGGGAAGGGCTCAGGCAGGGCTGCGCGAGCTCCAGCCCGGAGGCCCAGGCAGTGCCTTTTCCGTGGCTGCACCCCAGGGCCCAGGTCCCAGGCGGGGACCCCGAAGCAGAGCACCCCTCCCAGCGCGCAGAGGCTGTCGTCTCCCCAACGACTAAGGAGCACGTGCTTCCAGGTGCCCTTTGTCAGGCTGTCAAGGGGTGAGCGGGAAAGCAGTGTGGGGATCGAGCCCCCCACCAGCCCCTGTCTGTGTCACACACCCAATCGTTCCTACTCTTGTCCAAAACCCTGGCACAGGTGACAGCTGGTGGTCACTGCGGCAGGGCAGCCCAGGGGTGTGGGAGGGATGAGCTGGGACAGGCAGGGTCAGCTGTGAGGGGCAGCGTTCACTCACTCACCCAGTCACCCAGCTGACACTTACTTGGCATCCACTGTTTACCAAGAAGACATTGTTACTTGTTAGGGTTTCCAAAAAATAGGTAAAGGGACCCCCCGATCTCCGTGTCTTAAAGGAGGTAGGGAAGCTTCCCGTGGAGGAGCAGAGCTGCTCCCTGCTACAGTGGGGAGCCGGCTCTCTCCTTGGTGGTGGTTGTTTGAAAACCCACTCTGGCATAAAATTCATATAGTTGATCTAAGTGAGAGGGAACGTTTCTTTCTTTCTTTGTAAAATGGGAAGTGAGAGCTGATGGGCCTAGAAGTCTCTTCCACATCTAAGATATGTGACCCCACAGCTCTGTGGTCTGCACTTTGGATCATTTCCTTTGTGACTGCCTCCCCTGGATGGTGCCAAGGGCGGCCAGTTGGCTCCCCTAGTTCATTCATCCTTCCATTTGTCCATCCATGTGTCCATCCACCTATTGATCATCCATCCATCCACTCATTTACCCATCCATCCATCCACGCATCCATCCACTCATCCATCCGTCCATCCGCCCATCCATCCATCCATGCATCCATCCACGCATCCATCCACCCATCCACCCATCCATCCATCCATTCATCCATCCGTCCATTCATCCATCTGTCCTTCCATTCACCCATCCAAACATTCATTCATCCAGCCATTCATCCACTCATCCACCCACTCACCCATCCATCCATCCATCCATCCATCCATTCACCCATCTACCCAACCATGCATCCATCCATTCATCCATCCATTCACCCATCCAAACATTCATTCATCCAGCCATTCATCCACTCATCCATCCACTCACCCATCCATCCACTCATCCATCCATCCAACCATCCAACCATCCACACATCCATCCATCCATTCATCCATCTACCCATCCACCCATCCATCCAACCATCCACACATCCATCCATCCATTCATCCATCTACCCATCCACCCATCCACCCATCCACCACACCACTCCATACACTCACTCACCCATTCATCCTTCTGTCCATCCCTTCATTCACCCACCCAGCCTTCTCTCATACTTCCCTCCTTCTCTACCTTCTTTTTCACACTGAGCACACTTATTCCCCAACCCAGGAAGGTGCTGGGGTTGGAGTGAGGAGAAGCATGTGTCCTTGGCTTTGCCTCTATACACCAGCAGTTTATTTTGAAGACAAATGTGATTTAATGCCAGTTCATCAGATAGATCCTGATGCATGCTGCTCCCCAGCCAAGTTACATGTGGTCAGGGGTGCAGGGGGCTGAGATCTTGGTTTGCAGGAGGGTCCTTGAGCTATGTTAGCATGGGCCATTGGTAGAGATGCCTGCATCTGTCTGGAGTTGCCCCAGATCCCAGAAGAGGACTCATTGCCTGTCCAGGGTGCTCATAGGAAGGGAGAATGTTCTCCTCAAGCCCGCTGGCACCCTCCCCACCCCAGCTCCTGTGTTTATGTGGCCTTGCAGAGGAAGAGCTCACCGTGCTGCTCTGCTGGCTTTGCACATGTCCACACTGGCCAAGCAGGCAAGGGCTTAACCACAGCCCACCTGGGTCTAGTCAGAACATCTCGTGACCCTCCTAGAACACCCACCCATCCTTCCATTGCACGAGGGTGCGAGCCTCGTGAGGAGCTGACCCTGGGTCCCCCACTCATTGCCCTGTGTCCTGTGGGGACTGTAAGGCACCGGCTCTGGGATCTGGGGCAACGCCAGGCAGCTGCAGGCATCTTTACTGATGGCCCGTGCTAACACAGCTCACGGACCCTCCTGCAAACCAGGGTCTCAGAGCCCTGCGCCCCGACCACATGTAACTTGGCTGAGAAGCATCATGCGTCAGGGTCTATGTGATGCACTGGCATTAAATCACATTTGTCTTCAAAATAAACGGCTGGTGTGCAGAGGGCAAAGCCAAGGACACATGCTTCTCCTCACTCCGTCCCCAGCACCTTCCCGGTGGGGGATAAGCGAGCGCCCAGTGCCCAGCCATGCACAGGGCTCCCTGCCGTGGTGCCTTAGGGACAGAGCTGCAGACTGTGCGTGGGCTTAGCTGTGGCCAGATCTGTCCTGGGTGGCAGGCCAGCCCAGCCGTGGGGCAGTCGTCCTGTCCTCTGCTGCCCTTTCTGACGTGTGGGGCAGGGACACCGCTGGCACCTTGGGCTCCTCCTCCTCTCGCTGTCTCCGTCAGCAATAAGCTCTCTGGACCTAAAGGTGGCTTGTTGTGTCTTCACTGGCTGACTCAATCAAGCCCTGGCCTCGCCTTGTCCCCTGTGTGCGTGTCAGAAATTCTAGAATTTTCTACTCCATGCCCTCTTCATTAAAGGTAGTTTTTTATTTCCAGTTCTCAAAGCCTCTTCCCTGACCACTGCAACCTTTCATTAATTTCACTCAATCTAGTCACTTTAACGTTAAATCAATGCTTAATGATCGAGTCAATTATTTAATCTTTCTGGGCTTTAGGAATCGTTTACAGCTGATCCTCTGCCTTTGTAACGAGAAGACAACCCCCTCCCTCCTTCCGTAATGGCTCTCTCTGACTATTTTACATAGAGACGTCTTATCCAAATATCAATCTCCGTTAGGTTATGAGTGATCCCTTTGTTTCTTTATCTTCCACAAACCCTAGCACAGCTTTAGGCAAACAGTAAAGGCTTAAGTTGCTAGTTTAATTAGAGTCCCCAGAGCCCCTTTAGATGTCCCCACAGCCCGGCTGTGCTGCTCCCTGGAGGCCGGAGCTCCCGTGCTGTGTGCTGTGGCCTCGCACCTTGAGCAGCACGTGCCTGATGCAGCCCCAGAGTCCAGCAAAATGCAGGCAGCCTCTCAGCACAGAGCAGGGACCCAGGCCTGTGTCTTCAGGTCTTCAGGTCTCCTCCCCCCGGCCTTGGGAAGCCTCCACTGCCAGCCCACCTGGCACCGATCCCTTTCCATTAGGTACGTTTCATTCCTTTTCATTCCAAATTTTACTCTGACCACAGACACAGTTTCTATATTAAAGGAAAAAAATAGCAGATACAACCTTTCAGAACGGGTCACCGGGTTGATAGTCTCAGACGTTCAGTACACAAGGGAGGTGCCAGTTAGGCTCAGACAACAGGACAAGGACACCTGTGTGACCTGCTGGGAGAGGGCAGCTGCGGGGAGGGGAGGGGTGGTGCTCAGCATTTGTAGGTGACACTGCGGATGCCAACGAGGGTCACGCGGGGCACTGGGAGCCCAGCTGCCAACCTTCAGTGAACATATCACGGACTAAAAGCGCCTGCAATGATATGTGCTGTAAATCATTTTCTGTGTGTGAGAATCCCAAACTCCTTATGTCAAGAGCAAACAAAACCAACAAAAACCAGTAATGCCACAGGAGACGTTAAGCAACAATAGAAGCCTAGGACATGCTCACAGGGTGTCAGCTGGAGGCTGGGTCACTTCTCAGAACATGCGAGGTTTGCTGTCCCTGCGTCTGGGCTGAGGAGTCCAGAAAAGATGGGCACCGTGAGGGGCACGTCCTCCCGCACAGACTCGGGAGGTGGTGCCGGGACTGCACCTCGGTGCCCAGAGTCCCAGGGCCTTGAGTGCCAGGCTCAGCCCCGGAGCCTGGGAGTCTGGGGCTGCACCATCAGGTCAAAGCCCGCGGCTGCCGTGCGGTAGCGCAAGCGAGCTTGGTGTCTGCAGAGGATGTCTCCGTCGGGGAGGCTGAGTTTCGCCGAGTTCTCGCTTTCTGTGGAAGATCTGTTTTTTGTTTCCTTTGGAAGACGGACTCAGCTCATACTGCAGCGTCGCTCTATCATTTTAAATTAAATTGTTCCTGTTGTGGTTTCATCCCAGTGTGTGCCTTAATTCATGTGAATCCAATTGCACGTCCCTCAGGAGGTTGCTTAATGTGGTGTCAAAGTTGAATAAATAATAAACAGGGAGCATCTGCGTTCCCACATCTGCAGCCCGTGAGGCAGTGATGGTGGCATCCTGTCCTGGAGCGCCCTCGACCCCAGGGAGGTGGGTGTGACATGCCCCAGCCGGGCTCCTGCCCTGGACGGACGCTGCAGGGCTGTCACTGCCAGGTGGGAGGGAAGCCCCCTCAGGGCAGCGCTTGTCTGCACGTTTCAACTTGACGCCCGGGCCCCTCCTCCCTGCTCTCTGGGCACGGGGGGCGGGGGGGGGGGGGCAGGGGTCTGCGGTGGAGCTACTGCAGGCCTGTGGCTGCCAAGCGTGTGGCGTCCGTCACGCAAACACAGGCTGTGGGACCGACGTGACTTGGTGGCACAGGAGGAAGAGTGAGGCTGGACATCAGCTCTGAAATGGCTAAAAAGACTTCTCCGGGCTTTCGTGACCCTGCCTGTCCCACGCAGAGGCGAACCCTTCGGGCTGCCCCTGCCGTGCCCGAGGAGGGAGAGTGCAGGCGCCAGTCATATGGGCAGCGCCTGCCGGGGTGGGGCACTGCACGCTCCTAATTCTAGGGATTAAGGGGCGAGGGGCAGCTGGAAAAGACACTGGAGAGGCGGGGCTGAGGGTGGGCACCCACGTCAGGATGCCGTGGTCCCAAATCTGCTGTTACTGGTGGCTGAGACCAGGGTATCATTTTTAAATTTTTAATTATAGAGAGAGATAGAGCCTGTTCCCCCAACCCTAGGGAGCTGCCTGGCAGAGCAGGGCTCTGTGCTCCGGGTGTATAACCAGCATCTTCCCCCAAACTTTAACCCGGGCCAGGAGTCATCGCTGTCCCTGAGCCATAGCAAAGAGCCCTGAGAAAGAAGTTTGGATTTTTATGCCACTTTTTGCTCCAAAGGAGGAATTCTTGTCCTGGGAGCCCAGCATGAGCTCCAGGGGCAGGGGCCGTGGGGACTCTGAATGTCACACGTAACTTTAGGCGTCTGCACATGTGCATTTCCCTGGGAGAGGCCCCACCAGTCCTCAGATGCTTGGAGGGGCAGATGGGGTCTCCACAGCGGAGCCCAGGCTGCCCCCGGGCCTCTGGCAGCCCCGCCGGAGAAGCTCACAGCTGGTGCAAGGAGTGGTTCTCTGCAAGGAGCACCCGCTCAGCCAGCACTCTATTCTGCCGGCATTTCTAGAAGGCAGCCAGAGCTGAATTATTCCATAGCAACGGGAGTCTGAGACAGTTATTGTCCAGCTTCTCTAGCTGTGGCGTGGCAGCTCCTAAACCCAGAAGACGGAAAGCCAGGGCAGTGAAAGACGGTAAAGAGTGTCGAACCACAGGAGCACGGCTGTCCCTTGCCCAGGAGGCTGCCTCATCTTGGAGGGCAGGGCCGGGGGCTCTCCACAGGGCGCTGAGCAGGGAGGCTGCTCCTGCCTCCGCGTGTCACGTCACCCAAGGTCTAAGCCAGTGTGCAGCCGCCAAATGTGTGACCCCCCGGGGTGGCTGCAGGGACTGTGTCTGGGGGGATCTGTACTCCACTTCCTTTTCTTCCCTCCTCTGTAGATGAGCCCTCTGCAGACCCGGGTTCCCTCAGTGTCTGAGTCAGTCTCCTTGGCAAGGACAGTGAGGACCACTGAGCCCTGGCCAGTGGTCAGGGCTGCGTCCTACCAGACCACAGACAGGAGCAAAGGATGGTGGGAAAGAAAGTGGGAGAAACCAAGTAAAACGGTAAAAGCACAAATGCACATTGTTAAAAACTGAAGGCAAAATGACATAACCTAGAGCTGCAGCCCCCAACCCCCAGGCTGAGGGCCAGTGCTGGGCCGTGGCCTGTTAGGAACCAGCCGCACAGCAGGAGGTGAGCAGCGGGGGAGGGAGCGAAGCTTCATCTGCATTTACAGCCGCTCCCCATCCCGCACATCACGGCCTGAGCTCCGCCTCCTGTCAGAGCAGTGGTGGCGTTAGATTCTCACAGGACCACGAACCCAGCTGTAGACTGCACAGGTGAGGGGTCTAGGCTGCAGCTCCTTATGAGAATCCAATGCCTGCTGGTCTGCGGTGGAGCTGAGGTGGTGATGCTAGTGCTGGGGAGCAGCTGCAAATACAGATCATCATTAGCAGGGAGGTTTGACCGCACAGCAAACGTGTTGTGCCTGAATCATCCCGAAACCGTCCCTCTGCTCCCCTCAGTCTGTGGGAAAATTGTCTTCCGTGAAACCAGTCCCTGGTGCCAAAAATGATGGGGACTGCTGCCCTGGAGGACGAGTAAAGCTGAAGTCAGAACTTCGTGAAGGTCACAGTATCAGACAAGAGCAGGGGACACAGGCAGAGCCACCATAAGCAGCGTCTGGAACGACCTTAAGGAAGTGGACAGTTTCACTGAAAATGGGATCTTAAGACTGAAGAGTGAGAAATGCATAAGAGTTGGGCAGCCAGACAGGGCATCCGACGAGTAGCTCAAAGTGTGTGACCCCACCCCGCTGACCTCCAGATCCACACGCCCCGCCCACCTCCAGATCCGCACGCCCCGCCCACCTCCAGATCCGCACGCCCCGCCCACCTCCAGATCCGCACGCCCCGCCCACCTCCAGATCCGCACGCCCCACTGGACGCTCTCCCCGGTGACTCGCAAGGATGCTGAGCTGACCCCGGAGCCATGTGCAACGCCTACGCCCAGTCCTCACCCAGCCCACCCCAGCGTTGCTTTAATGAGCATAATGGCCTTCTGTCCCACATCCCACAGCCCTGACACCGCACAGGGACCACTCACAACAGAGCAGCCCAGCAGGCTGAGGACAGAGGACACCGCCGAGCGCCCCGTATCGCAGGGACATCCTGGCGGGAGGAGCGCCCCTGCCTCCGCACCCCCGTGAACAGCACCTGTGCAGTGAGCAGAACCCAGGCTGCCAACACAGGGGCTTTGATGAGGTTCTGACAGCCCCAGAGAGCCACAAACATCCAGCGCTGTGACTATTTATAACTTTGTGCTTCTTGTCACCCAGAAGCAGCGGCAAGAAAACAAAGCCATTTGGTAAGGGATTCGGGCAGCCGCGGTGCCGTGGCTGCGTCCTCGGGGAGGGCGGGGGGAGGCTCGTCCGTGTGGGCAGCAGGGGCCGTGGTCTCTCCGTGGACAGAAAGCCGCCGGTGCCTTCATCCCGGAGCTAAGACAGCAGGGACTCCCGGAGTCCCAGCTGCAGGAGACGGCGCCAAGCTCCGGGGGGTCAGGGGCTGGGCTCGCCTGCCGACTTCATCCAGAAAGATCCAAGACACTCAGACGCCTGGGTCCCCCCAGAGGGTCTGACGGATTGGTCTGGGTGTGGCCTGGGCACCGGGATTAAGTTCCCTGAGTGACTCTAACAGCAGCACACTGAGCCAATCACTGGGGCAGGCGGCCTGGCAACAAACCGCGTGACTGGGGCAAGTTACCCCTCCTCTGAGCCTCAGTTTCCCTCCCTATAAAATAAGGACTCCAGACTAAGGAATCGGCACGTTTATCTCTATCTTAGTTTCTGCATGATTTAAGATGCCACAGTCCTCACATACGACACCCTGTAAACTCTCAGTTCCCGGCACCCGCTGCTCAGGGGACCGTTTCTCGGGCTGGTGAGGGAAATACCCAGTGAGGAAGACGAGCAGTGGGAGATCAGCGCTCAGGTCGGCCAGGCCAGGCAGGGTCCCCGGATGGAGCGACTGGCCCAGCTGCCCACCAGCGCGGGGGACGTGGCGGGCAGCGTGTTCCGAGCACTCGGGTGCGGTGCTTTGCCGCCACAGCACTGGGCCACCGCTGCAGGGGTGAGGTCGTGTGAGGCACGGCCGTGGGCAAGGCACGCTGCACGTCTGCAGAGGGCTGCCAGGACGGGGGCAGGAGAGGCAACCTGTGTCCCGAGTGACCGCTTGGAACCGACAGCCTTTGGGCCACTCGGCAATGGGGTGGGGCAGCAGGCCCCAGTGCGGGGTTTGCTCCATGCCTGAGACGTGGTGGCCCCATCCTCAGTGGCCGGAGGGACGGATGTGACGGTTTGTCCATCCCCCTGGAGGGGATAGTCTGACACATGGAAGACCACTGAGCCCCTAGAAACTTCAGCAGGGTGGCGGCTTCTGGCAAGTTCAGGAAACACAGTTCCTGGCGTCTGCCCTGCTCAGACAGTGGGGGTGGGGTGGGGGGGTGGGGCTGATCCTGAGTTTGTGACACTCAGTCTCCCAGGGGCTGACCCAGCCGTGGGGAGAGAGGTGTGGGGTTCAGCGAGGAAAAGACAGAGCGAAGCAGCTTGTAGGGCACAGAGAGCAGCCAAAGTCTGAAACCACCTGCCCCAGCCCAGGTGAGCGGTAACACCTGGGTGTGGGGTGGGGGTGTGGGGACCAGGCTGCGGTGCTCTATAGAGTTTGACAAGGAGGGTGAGGCAGCTGCCGGGGACGGTCCAGCTGCCGGGGACGGTCCAGCTGCTGCAGCGCTTGCCCCAGTTTCCGGCTTGGATCGTGCTTGAAGCCTCCTCCCGACTTTGAAGATTCCCGGAGAGGGGAGCCCCGCGCCTCCCACACTCGGTGCCGGGCAGCTGCCCCCCGACTTCTCCCCTCTTTCAAGTCCTCGCTAACGAGGAGCAGGCGCCCCCCGTCACGTTTCCCATTTTACACAAGTAAACATCTTTTAATTGAAACTCCTGGGCATTTAGCATTATTTATAACTCCAAAAATTAAAAGCCTCGTGGAACTCTGGTTACATCTCCCAACCGCACTTCCTGGGCTGCTGCCTAATTATTTGGGAGACGTTGTGCAGCATCAATAATTACAGGGCTAATTTAATACCGAGCGATCGGAGTTGCCATTTCAAAGGGAGCTGAGCAGCCGACGCGTACGTGGACATCAAAGGCTCCTCGCAGAGAACCATCCGGGAAGCTTCAGAAGCCAAACTTCTAAGTTCCCACTTAATCGACAAGAGTCATCGCGCTGGAATTCTGCCACGTCTCGCCTTGTTACCGAATCTGGTGTTGTCTCCACCGTTTAACCTCGGCAGGTCACGTGCGTTTGTTCAGACGGCTCTTCCCCCACCCGGCAACCGTCTCCCTGTTTGGAATTTGATGACAGTGGCAGCTCTCAAGATAAGAACCGTGTAGACATGCCTGGCAGAATCCTTACCCCGGGCCCTGCCTAGAACCGTCGGGGGGTCTGGGGAAGCAGCACAGGCGATCCGACGTGGCCCCCAACCCCAGACTAGATCCTCGCCGGGAAACGCCGGCTTAAATATCGCCGATGCGTCTCTGCCTTGTCTCTGCTGAGATGGCGAGCTCAGCCGGGTGGCTGGGCACAGCCCTGGAACTGCGGGCACTTCCAAACGGCCACCTGGGGCTCTCGAGAGAGGCGGCAGGCGAGGACTGAACTGTCTGGAGTCAGAAGGGCCTGGGCCTGTGGGCCGGAAGCCCTGCTTTGTCTGTGCTGGCTGCAGAGACCTGTCTCCCTGGCAGCGCTATTTTAGTCCCTATAAACACATCCAACAGGGAACAAAAAGCCATCAGAGCCCTCGCCCTGGCCCCTGTGGACACACTCCATGAGCTTCTGCAGGCTCACTCTGCTCACAGCTCTGCAGCCCGCCCCTGCCCCCGCCCCCTCCTGTGCTGCCATCTCTGTTCATTGGCTTCTGCCCTGTTCAGCACCTTGGAGAGGTGACCGGGGTTTGGAGACTGCGCACGGCTCTGGCCTCAGCGCTCCGTCTCAACGCCGGAGGCCACTGGCGCTAACCTGCGCGCTTGGCCCACAGCAAGCACAGGTGAGAAGCATCGCTGCAAACACCGGGATGCCGTGGCAGCCTGTGCCCTGCCTGGAGGGGCGGTTCACAGCACATCCGCCCCACACGGCTGGCTTCAGTGTGCAACCGAACATCATACAACTTTTAGAAACACATTTGAGAGAAAATCTTTGGGATCCTGGGCTAGGCAAAGAGCTCTTAGATTTGATCTCAAAAGCATAATCTCCAAAAAGAAAAAATGATAAATTAGACCTCATCAAAATTAAAACCTTTAGTTCCATGAATACAACTGTTACAAGGATAAAAAGACAAGCTAAATCCTGGCAGGAAATATTTGCAAACCACATGTCCAACAGAGGACTAGAATCCAGAATATATCTTAGCAGGAGGTCCCTCTGTTGGTGGCTGGCACAGTGCCAGGCTGATGTGTACGGGCAGCTTCCTGCTGGGCCCTGAGTCACCGTCCCAGCTCAGGTGGGGCCCTGACCCTGCCTCATTGCAGGTAGGTGCAGGTGACATCAGCTGCTGCCTCCACTTCGCTGGTAACTCGCTCCCTCTGTCTCACTGGGTCCACGTGGCACCACTGCCGTCACAGAGCGGGTACACTGAGGGCCCACTCACACCATTTTGGGGGGGTTCGTCGGAGCAGGAGCCCAGCTCCCCACTGGGCCTTGCTGATGCAGGGGTGGGGAAAATGAAGTGCTCATGAACCCCAAGTTGTCCTACCTATTCATTGTCACTGACGTGGGGCGGGGCTCAGGCCCTCTGACACTGTCCCTGTAGGGAACTCTGACCCCCACCAAGTCACATAGGTACAAGGAGGGAAGATGACCACTACACTGAGCCCCACAGAACCTGGAATGGGGGCATGGGGGCATTGCTAGGAGTTTTTATGTTAAATTATGTCAATTGCCCTTTTTCTTCCAATGATGTAATCAAATAATTTTTTCATTATTAGACTGATCACATGGTGCACTTTCACAATGTTGTTTCCCTTCCCCTGGAATCCATATTTTTTATGAGAAATATACAGTTGATCCAATTGTTGTTACCCCATAAATAATACATGCATTTTCTTTGGATGCTATCAATATTTTGTCTCATTCTTACATTGTGGCATTTTTACTATAATATGTTTTGTTGTAGGTTTCATTTTTTTCTAATCTTTTGTTTTCTCTCTCCTTTTCACATTGGATAATTTCTATTACTTGTTTCTCAGTTATCTCCAGTCACTATTGAGCCTATTTGGTGGGTATTTAACTTTGGTTATATTTTTAAGTCGTACAATTATTATCTGGCTCTGCTTTCTGTCCTCTAATTCTTTTCCAAGGTTGGCTCTCTTCCCATTTGTTTCAAGAATGTTTACCTTTACTTGTTGGAGCATATTGATCACAGCTATTTTACTGTCCTTGTTAGATATTTCCAACATCTGCTTCATGTTGATGTCACCACCTGTTGTTTATTCCCATGCAAATTGTTATTTTCTTGGTTCTTTGTATACCAAGTAATTTTGGGTTATATCTTACATGTTTTGCATGTTTCATTATTATATCCTGGGTCTTGCTTAAATCCCATGAAACATGTTGATATTTTTGTTTTTGTAAGCAATCAGCCCAGCTGAGTTCAGGCCTGCAGTTCCAACAGGCCTTTTGTTGTTGTGGCTCAAGAATTAGCTTAGTTTTCAAAACTTTTGCAAAGCTAGTCAATCTATTAATATTTCATATGTGCAATATTCGGTGGCAAGTCTGACATTTGGAATGTGGACTATTTTGTAGTTCAGTTCTCAGTATTTATTTGTACTGCTTAAGCTCAGATACATACACGCACATCCCAAGGGTGAGCCCAGGAGTTCACACACAGCCCTAAGCGGCTGCTTTCCAGAGCTTTCTCTGCCCCACAAGCTCCCTGGTACTTTCTGGTTTCCCTTTTGTCCCGAGACTGGCATCCCACACTGTCACACATCCCTGCAACCGCACCCAGGTATTATGCCAATCGGGAGGGGAGATAGAGAGAAAGAAAACTGAATTTTTTCTCTGCCCTCTTGAGACCCAGCTCCTCTGGCAAAAGAATAAGGTGCCGTCCCCTCTCCCTTCCACCTCTGTAGCTTTGGTTCCTTCAGGCTCCTGCTGTGACTGCCGTACTGCCACAGCAGGCTGCCTGGGTGCTGGGCACGAGAGAACAGAGAAAAGATAAAAAGGGAAAACGTAGCACTGAGTTTTAACAGGCATCTTGTCTATTTCTTAAGCCAAAACTAGAGAGTTCTCTGGGTTCTCTCTGCACTCAGTGGCACTTATGGGTCCAGGCTGGACTGGGTCAGGGCTTGAGAGTCCAGGGCTGGGAGCTCACTGCTGTAGGTGACACTTTGAATACTGATTTTTTCCCCTCCCAATCTGCCTGCCACTATTTATTTTTCTGAATCATCAAGTGGCTGTTCCACACACTCTTCCCAGGCTCCGTTAGCTTCCTTCAGGAGAGACAGGGTGGAGTAAGCCTACTGCATCTTACTGAAACCAGGGCTGCTGCAATTTGTTTTTGTTTGAATTTGTACCATTGCTCTACAGTGATGTGATGGAGGGTGTGCACACGGACACATGTGTGTGCACACAGACACAGACACACGTGTGTGCACAAAGACACACTAACTTCAAAGCTTCAGTCCAGTCTGCTAAAGACACTAGTACTTGACAGGAATGATATGAAGGTGGATCAGGAAATATGTCTATGTCCTTTGGGCAGCTCTGGTGAAATGCCGAGACATCCCAAAGCTAAAGCATCTTCTTGCCAGAGTTAGAATATAAACCCAAAAGTGCCTGACCGTAGAGTCTATGGCCAAATCCAGGCACACGGGACTCGCAGTGGTGATGGATGGACTGGAAGGTCCTTTTGCTGCAATGCAGAGCTGAACAGGCCCAAGTTGTGAGTCTTATTTTCTCTCCTTATCAATTCCATTCGCCAAAACTGTATTGAATAAAAGAACATTGTGAGACACTCCTTGAATTGGATGTTTTTGACCAGCTGACTTTGAAGTGCCACCTTTCCACGCGTCAAGGCGTATCTGGGTTGGGAGGTGCCACCCAAGCTGTCGGGGTTTAACTGTGAGGAGAGAAGGCAGCGCTGCGCTGGGCACCCTGTCCGCAGAGCCCCCTTTGAAGCCGCGGCCAATCAAGGCTGCTTTGCGTCCGCGGCGCCAGCCTTTCATGTCCAGGACCTGCGTCCACCTCGGTCTAATGCAGCAGTTAAAAAAGCCTGTCAGGTGAAATCTGGACTCGTTTCAAATCAGTTTACATCATGTTCAGGTGACATGACAAGTTTTGTAATTAACTTTCCATGCCCGCGACTAGGTCAGGTGTGTGGCACACACGGTCCGCAGACATGTTTTCACACGCGGCAGCGACGCGGTGCCGACGCCAGCGCCTCTTTGGATGAGTGCGTGATGTTTACACAGAGAATAATCTGACGTTCTAATTTGTCAGTACAGGCTAAATGGGAGACAGAAACCAATAACGTGTGAGTGTTTATCTCATTCGTTTGTTTGTCAAACACGCACTGACCGTCTCAGTGGCCTGAGGCCGCGCCGGGCCCTGGGGCTGCCGGCAGCAGAGGGCGTTTCCATCCGTGACACTCAGAGGAGCCCAACCCCAGCCTTCCTTGTCTTTCTTTACTCTACCACGCTGAAATAGAAGTCTTTTTTTTTTTTTTTTTGAGACAGTCTTGCTCTGTCACCTGGGCTACACTGCCGTGGTGTCAGCCTTGTTCACTGCGACCTCCAACTCCTGGGCTCAAGCAATCCTCCTGTCTCAGCCTCCTGAGTAGCTGGGACTACAGGCCCTCACCACCACACCCACCTAAGTTTTTATATTTTTAGTAGAGACGGGGATCTCACTCTTGTTCAGGCTGGTCTCGAACTCCTGACCTCAAGCGATCCTCCTGTCTCGGCCTCCCAGAGTGCTGGGATTACAGGCGTGAGCCATCGTGCCCAGCCTGAAATAGAACTCTTAATCTTGGCCAACTTAGGGTATCCTCCATCAGATTAGCATTTCTCATTAATTTCAGTCAGAAGCCAAGGCTGCTGGGATTGTGGTCCCTCCCTCCGTCTCCTGCTGGTACCTGCTACGAGCGGGAGGGACTTGCTGATACTGTGATTTGAGGCGGGGGAGGGGCACCAAATCTCCAGTGTCCTTTGTCTGCCCACTGGCGTTCAGCGAGTCGTGAGTGAGTCGGGTCGCTGGTGCTGGGTGAACACGTCTCCTCCCTCTGCGTGGCTGGCGGTGGCGACCGCCCTCCCGGCCGACAGCCTGCACGTGTGCCCACCGACAGCACCTCTTCCATCCACAGTGAGCTTTTCACTTCCCCGTTTTTCCTCCATCTTGGCCGGTTCTGCAGGAAACGGTCCCCTCTGCCTAGACGCGTCTGGCCGTAAATCACGCGCGGCAGCTGCCCGAGCCCCTTCACAGCTTCTCTCCTTCGTAAGGCTTGTTCTTGCATCCCTTCCATGTCAGAGCCTCTGACGGGGTTTCTGTCGTCCCCTCGCCTCTCCCTGGCTTCTCGGAGATGTCTCCCGGAGACCCACACTGGTGGCCGACACTGTGGCTCGACTGCTGCACCTCACAGGTGGCCCATCTTCCAAAGTTGCGGTTTATCACACACACGAGGCTTAAGAGGCTGAGACCTTTCCAGCCCCAAGACTGCGGGGCCCACACACCTTGCCTCAGTTTTAAAGCTCTTCTCTTGCTTGTTCATGGCACTGCCGATGGGGACCGGCATATGTTACGCGTCTCAAGAACTTACTGTGGGGAGAAGAACGTCGAGTATCAGACTCTGCTTCACACACAGGCCCCCTCGGGAGCAGCGGCTATAGGGGCAGAAGGGCCGTTGGAGTGAAAATAGAAACGCTCAGGAGGAAAACCCATTGGCAGCTGTTTCAAGATAAGACAGAGGCAAATCCTCAAGAACATCACGGTCCATGGGGAAGCATGTTCACTGGGGCAGGCCGAGCCATAGTTACAACAGACCCTCCAAATATCAGCAGCTTAGAGATGAAAGAAGAGTTTTCTACAATCGCTGACGGTTCTGGACCTGTGAGGGGTCCTGGCTGGAGGCTGCTCCCCAGATGTAGCTCGAGACCCCCAAGCCAGGAAGGGGGAGGGAGGTGAGCACACATGGAGGCGTCCTGGGCAGAGCGATTCCCGTGGCCGTGAGCCAGGCACGCGGCGGCTCCTCCCTGCCGGGGGATCGGGAAACGCAGGGCGTCGCCGTGTGCAGGAAGAGGAGCAAATGGATCGTGGTGAACCTCGTTGTCCTGCTTTGACTTTCTGGTCACCACATACCCACTTGTCACTTTCATCTGTCACACACAGAACACACTCGGTCACCCCGCCAAGCGGACAGCCGACATCCCATCTAGCTCGTGCCTCCAGCTTGACGTCTAGAGTTCTAGAAGATGCCTGGTTCTCCCCTTCAGGTCCAGTGACCTAGAGAGTGAAAAGTCACGTGATCTGCCTCCCCGGCCCCGCCCCCGCCCCACATACACCTGACATGAAGCAACGGGCCGGGCGAGGACACCGTGCAAGTAGGCTCTGGCCTTGGTGACAAGCATCGGCTGGGGAGGTTGAGCCAAGCTCCCTGCCCAAGGTGGGGAGTCGCCCACCCGGTGCTCTCTGGGAGGGAGTCCTTGTCCCCCATTCCCCATGCCCTGCCCTCGCCCTCTGCAAGCTGCCGTGTTGTCCCCCGCCACGTGGCCACACCGAGCTGGCCCAGCACGCATGACCCCCTGGGGACTGCACAGCCGTCCCACCATCCCCTACTGCTGCATCTGGTGCTCCGAGATCATGTTAATGCTCACACAGCAGAAGCCTCCCGTAGCCCAGGTGTGTGGCTGCTTCAGCAATAAAACTTAGTGGGCTTAGTGGAATTGAGAAAAATCATTTCCCTGTGCCAGGAACTACACCAAAAGTTGTTATCTTTTTCCTAGACATAGTTTGTAAATCTCCATTATTTCCTGGTTTCTCTGTTTCCACCCCTTTCTCTCCTTCTGTCATTAATGGCAGCTTCCTTGAGGCTATTGGAAGGGAGAAAAAGAGGCTTTAGTAAATAGTTTCCTTAATCTGTTCTTTGCTGCCTGGTTAACTTCCTCTGTTTAATTGAGAAGCCTTAATTTGAAGCTCAATGCCTTTTCTGTCTTATTTTCTGCTGTTTGGGATCCAGAAGTGCTTTTCCAACCCAAATTTTTGGATTCTCTCTAACCCCCTTAGTTTTTATTTGCAGACTATTTAATTATGTCCTGAGCTTGTCTCTTTTGTGCACAGCCTTGGTGTGACAGGGTGCAAACAACGCACACTCACACTCTGGCTCTTCCCGGGATGCTACAGGTGCTCGGGCTTTGGGCCCGCGCTCCGAGGCTGCAGTGCCTGGGCTCCATGTGTTTCCGGTGCTTATTACCTGGCACGGAGCCAAAGCTACATATTTTAGATTTTTTATGCTGTAGCATCATACTTCAATATGCCAATTTCTATAATATTAGCGTGTACTAGGAAGAGAGAAGAAATAGACCCCCAAAATTTAATGCCTTACAAAAACAAGAAAATTATTTCCTCCTCAGTTAACCCTTCTTGACAGGTGTCCAGGGTAGCAAGTCCGCTTTCCCCCACGCGGGCCCAGCAACCAGAATCCGTTAGCGCAGTTGCGCCAGACAGAGGAGAAGGTCGGAGCGTCTGGCTGCACCTCTCCGTCCTGGGCTCAGCCAGCTCCGCGGGGAGACGCCGCATCGCCTCGTGAGAAGAGTCCTGTTCACGGGGATATTTGCTCTTCTCTGATCCCTGCTGCCTTTGAAAGGCCAGATCTTGTCAGTGAAGAGGGATATTGTCGGTAAAGATATCGCCAGTAAAGAGGGACTTCAAAGTAGAAACAGTACAAAAATCGGACAGAAACATGATTTCGTAAAACAAAAATAGGATTTACTAGACTAAGCCTCAAATCACGGGAGACACAGATGACTGAAGGGGTGCTCACGGCTGTGAGGGGACCCCTCTGCTTGTCGCAAGCCCACACGTACCCCCTGCCCCGGTGGCCTTTCCGTTAGGCCCCCTCTGCGCCCAAGCCGGGCGGGCTCCTACACCCCTCCTGGGCTGCCTCAGAGCCCAGGGCCGGAGAGCACCACAGCGCTGGGCAGAGTGGACTCTGGGCATCTTCATAAAGGTCTTTTCTGTCCTTGACCGTGAGTTTTGCAGGCGGGGTGGGGGGAGGAACAAACATAAGCAGAAGACAGATCGAGGGGCTCCCTCTGGGATAATTCACCCCTTGAGGAATCATAAGATTCTATAACGCAATAAAAGTCTTTTCATGTCAAAGACATCAGGGATAACCTGATCTATCTTTAAAACAATTCCTGAAATAGAATAAAACTATTTAAAAGAGAGATTATGAGACAGTAAGAGAAAACAGTGGAAAACAAAAATGAAAACCTTCCAGAAATAAAAGCTATATTAGAAGGGGTAAAATTGGGGGTAGGGGTGGGAACTGACTGCACTCAGTTGGAAGTTACGTAACATGGACAAAGACAAAGGAAATACAATACACAATTGGTGTTTTTGACGCACTAAACAAAAAAACATATGCAGACATATAACAAAAGGAAGCTTTCCTGCAGTAATGGAATACTTGCATCTGAGATCAAACAGCTGCCATAGTTCAAGAGGGAAATACTAGGAAAAAAAATCAACACTGCCCGTGAAGAAGGTGTGAATATGCAGGAAAGTCACAGAAGATCTGCAAGGGGGGTGGGGCATGGCATTGAGGTTGCCTCAGATCCCCTCACAAAACGCCAAAGAAAAAACACCCCAAACACAGCAGGGCAATGTCTACGAGAAGGAAGGAAGGCAAATTGTCCTTCCTATATAAAGATAAGATACAGACATTCTAATTTGCAAAATCCAGAGACCATAGTACCCAAAAGTCCTTCTTGGGGGAAAAAATCCATGTCACAAATAGGCGAACCTAAATAAACACATATGAAGATGCCAACGTCCAAGAACTGAGGCTGGACACCGAAACTATTAAAGATTAAACTAAATTTAAATAACTGTGGGAGCTGTGCACTGGGTAGATCCCAAGCAGGAGGTACAGCATCAATACAAACAAAATACAACTTTGAGCAAAGTAGAAATAGGGCAAAGTATGATTGTGCTAATTCTTCACGCTCGTGGGAGAGTCAATTACTGCTATGTACATTTTAAACGAATATGTAAAAATACATGATGATTTTTTTCAACAATGATGCCAAGACAATTCGACAGGGAGAGAATAGTCTTTCAACAAATCTTTCTGGGCCAAATGGATATGCCAAAGAAGGAAGTTGAACTCCAAATTCATACCATGTACAAAAAATAACTGAAATGGATCATGGATATAAATGTAAGACCTAAAACTGTAAAATTCTTAGAAGATGACTTAGGAATAAGTCTTTGTGATGTAGGCTTTGGCAGTAGTTTATTGGATAGGACACCAAAATCACAAGCAACCAAAAAATACATAAAGTGGACTTCATCAAAATTAAAACTTTTATGCTTTAAATGATGCCATAAAGAAAGCAAAAGGACCCACAAAATAAGACAAAATATTTGCAAATCATGTATCTGAGAAAAGACTTTTATCCAGAATATATAAAGAACTTTCACAAGTCAATAATGAAATAGATAGGTCTATTCAAAAATAGGCAAAAAATTTGAATAGTCATTCTCCAAAGAAGATATAAAAATAATCAGTAAGTACAAGAAAAGATGCTCAACATAGTCAGACATTAGGGAAATGCAAATCAAAACCACAGTGACATTATCAAAAGAGACAAAAAATAACAAGTGAGAACGTGGAGAAATTGGAACTCTCATGCACCACAGGTCAGAATGCAAAATGGTGCCACTGCCACAAAAAAGTTTGGCTGTTCCTCAAAATGTAAACATGGCCTTATGTGATTCAGCAGTTCCCCTCCAAGAGCAGTGAGAACACATGTTCACACAGAAACTTGTACACAAATGTTCACAGCAGCATTATTCACAATAACCAAAAAGTGGAAATGCCCCAAATGTCTGACAACTGGTGAGCGGATAAACAAAATGCAGTGTTTTCACACAATGGAGTATTATTTGGACAGAGCAAAGAATGAAACCGACACAGGCTGCATGTATGAACCTTGAACATGTCATGCTAGGTGGAGGGAGCCCGGCGCAGAAAACCACATATTTTATTGGTTTTATTCAGGCGAAAGGTCCATGACAAGCAAATCTATAGAGACAGAAGGTAGGTCTGTGCCCACCAAGGGCTGGGGGTTGGAGGAAAGGTAGAGTTAGTGGGCATGAGGTTTCTCTGTGAGCCGATGAGAATATTCTAGCATTAAACCGTGGCCATGGCTGCCCTACTGTGTGGACGTACAAAACCACTGAACTGTAGGCTTTCAATGAGTGATTTTATGGTGTGCCAATTATATCTCCATAGAGTTGTCATAAAATACACAATAACGCCAATATCTTAATACATTTCATAATCATCTTATACTAAACATGTACACATTTTTGAAACTAGTAACTTTTGGGAAGAAATCTTTATTTGAAACTCATTAATTTCATTAACTTCCTGCCCTTTAGTTGATATCTAGTACGTATACTGCTCACCATGTGCTTGGCACTGTTCAAAGCATCCTATGTGTGTTAATTATTTTACTCCCCACGACTGTGAGGAATACACCGCTATTATTATCGCCACTTTTCAGGGTGGGAAACTGAGGCTCGGTTAGCTTAATTTGCTCGTCTGGGGCTACACAGCTACTAACAGCAACATCTGGGTCTGAGCACGAGACTCTCAGCCCAGATCTCTCCGGCCCTACTCTCAATTGCTTCTCCAAGTAAAACCACGTCAAATTCTTTTATTAAAAACTAGATAGGCTGCAGCCCATTTTCATTTTATGAGCCCATTTTATGTGGGTTCCACATTTATCTGCCAGTCTGTCGAGGTATCCTTCAATTTGCATGTATCGGTGGAGGTAAGTCTGGGACAAGCTTCTGCAAATATTAGCTGTGGGTATTTCTGGGTTCTGAGGATTGTGAAATCCTTCCTTTTTCCTTTGTCAGCACTGAGTCGCTCGACTCTCTGATATTATAGCAATAAGCCTGCGCCGTTTTTATGAGTAATAAAAATCATTGTTCCTTTAAAATGGAGAGACCAATGAAAAGGTGGACACGTGTATAAACAGATACGCGGTGGGTGCATATTTTATACGGACAGGTGACAGGAACGGAGAGATGACATCAATAGATGGACAGAAGAGATAAGAAGAAAGGATGGAGGAGGGAAGAAGGTGGAGTCCGGTTCAGGTGGGTCTGGCCTGACCGCAGATCCGACCCAGAGTCTGGGCCGAGAGCTGGGTGCTCACAGAGCTCTCCCCGAAGATTCCAGCCCTGCAGCCGGCTGACGGCTACTTGGGAACCCCTGATGCATAAGATCGTGTTGGAAACCAGATGTCTGGAGACCTGGGTGTCAAGTTCAAGCCCACCAGCCCGTCCTGTCTAAGGTAAGACGCTTCGCCTCACGGACTTTAGTTTCTGACCAGGATGAACCCTGTGTCAGTATGTGTGAATCCTTCCCTCTTCAGAGTGGCGTGACAACCGCAGCTGCATGTGACAGCAGGTTCTGAGATGCTAATCCGCGTTTGTCTCTGGCTTTGTTTTTAGTGACTCCTTAGTTAGTGCTCCACTCCTAAACCACCCGAGTGCGTCATCTGCGTTGCTTCACCGAGGACTCCGTGCTCACCACCCATCTCGCCACGATTTCTCTTGACATTTGATCAAAGCATTTCCTTCTGCGGTTGTGCACATGTAGTTCCATTTGCTTTCCTTTGTCAGCCCTCCCCTTCCTCCAAGAACCCCAGCCTTAAAACGAACTCTTTCCTTTAGCTACTCATCCGTTGACTGATCCATTCTTCAGTAATTCCAGGCACACCGCGGGCCAGTCGTGGTTCAAAGGCTGGAAGCACGAAGCGTCGAGGCACAGCCCGATTCCCGGCCGTCTGTGAGGTGCCGTGAATGGGGAAGTGTCAAAGCTGCAACACACGAGGCCGTGGGTCCCTAGTTCACACCGTCCTCCATTCGGGGGACACGATGCCCGTGGAAGCGTGCAGTCGTTTCCTAAGAATCTCCCAGGAAAGGTAAAATTAACAAACCGTGGAAGGAAAACAAAACTTACTGCATTTAGAGGGGCTGGGCTGGGTGTCAGAAGACAGAGTCAGGGGAGCATGTCCCTGCTCTCCACCTCGGGGACAGCTGTGAAAACAGTCACACACACACACACACACACACACGGAATAGGGAGGAGGGGAACCGCCAACCAGCAGGGTCAGGCAGGGCTGAGTTAGGTCTGGACAGATAATTAGGTGTAATTAGGAATCTCCGCTGAGCCATCAGGGCGGCATGGGTGGCACAATGGGGGTCTGAATTGTAGGGCAAGCTGGGGGTTGGAGCTAGTCCAACAGGATGTGGGTCGGCAGGTGAGGGCGGGGTGGACCTGGAGGCCGGGGAGGGGGGCGGGGCAGGGACAGGCCCTGGTTTCACACCGAGGAGCTGTGATGCCCAGGCAGTGGCTGTCGGGAGACCTGTGAGATCAGACCTCTCTGGCCTGCCGGAGGCCACGCCAGGGCCAGGGAGTCCCAGAGCTAGCAATGTTCCAGTCACAAAGTGAGCCAGAGCCGTGGCCCCGGGGTTGGGGGGAGGGGAGCACAGAGCCCAGACAGCAGGAGGTGGGCCGTGCAGGCAGCGGTCGCACAAGGCGGCTGGTGAGCTGGAGGGTGCAGCGGGGTCTTCAGAGTCACCGCTTGCGGGGCCAGAAGCTCGGAGACTCCACAGACTGAACCAGGGCACGGGGACAGGAGCAGCCTTGGCAGCCTGGGCGGGGTGGGGTGGGGCACTGGGGAGGAGTTTCCACGATGTCAGCGGGCGACGGCCACACGTCACTGGGATGCAAAGGGGGAGGACAGGGCACAGTCAAGGGGCCGGGAAGCCCCCGCGGAGAAGACGACGTCGCTCTCAGAACTTAGGAAACGTCACCGTGCACGGAAGACGGAGTGGGAGCTCCGAGGTGTCTCCCACAGCAGGACCAGGAACCAAGGGTGTCAATGTTTGCAAAATAATGTTTAGGAGACATTCTCCTGGATTGTGAACTCTTGTTTGTTTGCTTGCTTGTTTGTTTAAATAAACTCTTTCCTTACTAAAAAACAAACAGCCTACACAACAAAACCTGGACTCATCGTCCTTAACTCAGAAACTGGTTGTTGAAACAATCAAACGAGAGCACACAAAGCTCCCGCACAGGGACCACACCCAGGGGCCCCTCCTCCGCTCCCACCTCAGATGTCAGGACGGTGGAACAGAAAGTGACTTTGCGCAGACGGCTGGGCCTTCGCGGCTGCTGGGGCTGGGGCGTCCCTGAGGGCTGCAGCGGCTGCTGGCTCCCACCTCCCCTGCGGTGTCCTGGCTCCAGCCGCCCACATTTTACCCTGCAGTTGAAATGTATGGCAGAAATAACCATATCTGTGAGAAAGCACCGTGCTACGCCATAAAGGCAGATAAATACGAGATTAAATTAAAAGTTGAGCACTTGCTTTGGTCTTTATGGCTAATGTATGGGCCCGGCCTCCCCGGCCCCTTGGAGCCCAAGGGCTGTGATCGATGGGTCCGTCCCCGAGGGGCCCGTCCGCCTCGGCTGCCCCGCTCAGTCACTGCGTGGCCCTGCCACCGAGGACACCTTGACATATCGCAGCACTGCCGCACGGTCCCCGTGCGTGTCCACACCGTATAACTCAGCCCGTAAAGACGCCTTCCTCGCAGGGCCAGGCTCAGCCTCTTCTGAGATTAAGCAACTACAAGCAAAAGAGGTTTTATGACTTGGAAACTTCTATTGTCACGGTTCTCCCAGGGCCCCGCTCAGTCCCGGGGACATCAGGACTGAGTGGCCCAGCACGGCAGTGGCCAGGGGAGGTGTCAGCCCGCGTCACACCTGCCTCCCAGGGCCGGCGCTGGTGTCCCCGCAGCACCGGGGCTGCAAGTCCACAGTGACGCCGTCCGGGCGATCTCGGTTCTGTGACACCTTCAGGTTTTCAGCGTCCTGGCCCGTGTCCACCCTGCTGGATGGGAGGGTGTGCTTTCTAGAAGTGATTCTGTGAACAACAACAACAGCGAAAGTAACCGTAACGCACGCTCGCCAGCAGGCACCGCGCGCCTCACACGGACGGCTCTATGCCCTCGGCTATGGGGTCCACAGCACGCCTGCTCTAGACCCCGGCGGAGCTGTGGCAGGAAGGGGAGTTTCGCTGGCTGGGGAGCGGGGCAGAAACGGAGGTCATCACAGCGGGATGCAGGTGACGGTGCAGGAGGACGCCCGGCCGGGGCAGAGTGGCCCTTCCCTAACCCACCGAGGAGAGAGATGGGGCCTGGCGGGGTGGGGGGACCTGCAGGAAGAACACCCCAGTGCCCGGGGCTCCCGGCTGCTGAAGTCCCCTCTGGAACCCAGGAGGCTGAGCTTGCCAAGGAAAACAGCTCTGTGAAGACTCGCACACTGTCCTTAATTTGCATCTCTGCAGAGCGTTTCATCCCGACATCAAAGTTCCGGCTGGACAGCTCTGCTGCGGGTTCAGATGGGGAATGTCACATCACAGCTGCCGTCACATCTGATTACGGGAGCGGGATGTGGGGTTGCCTGGCCTGAAAGCAAACAGGCCCTTCTCCTCCCACCTGCTCCTGGGGGCTCACATCCGTGAGGCAAAGGAAGGTCTCAGCCAGGTACGGGTGGAGCACCAGGGGCCTGCACGTCACATTAGGACTGCGGGAAGCCACCCGGGGAGGAGGTTCGCTTCCCACGACTGTCCTGCGGGATGGGAGGCGTGTTGTGCTGTGTCATCAGTCCTAGAGCCACGCAGCCAAGGAGCCAGAGCCACCCCTGCTGCAGCGCCCAGCTGCACCCCGCGGGGACAAGTGGGGGGGCGGTGCTGCCTGAGCCGCCTGTTCCTACTGGGGGAGTCGCCTCTGTTCAAAAGCCAACACCCTCTAGGGCTGGCTAGATAAGTCCCGTCACCTAGATGAGTCACCGGAGGCTTGAGGAGTTGAGTCACTTGATGAAGGTGACACAGCTGGCTTGGAACCACGGTGTGTGTCTGTCCTCACAGCCGGCTTCTCCCACCACCCCAGACCCAAGAGGACCCTGTCGACCGGTCAGCCTGCCTGGCCAGTACGTGGGTGTCTGGCCGCAGGGGACCCACGGCTGTGCTTCCCAGTGCTCCCGTGGGCTGACCCCAGAAGGGGAGGGAATGAGAGCTCCCCGGGGTGACCACTGGGTCCCTGGGAGGAGCTGGGGAGACCATTTGCTGAAGTTTCATGGGTGACTGTGCTGCCTGGGGGAGAGGAAAGGGGAGTAGAGCCTGGCTCACCCCAGACTGCAGGGGCTGTGAGGACAGCCTGGTGACTGTCCTCTGGCTAGTGTGGCCTCGTCTGCCAGTGTTGAGGGACAGCCACTGTAGGGGGGCAGCAGCAGGAAGTCCCCAACCCTGCCGAGTGGGCAAATGCAGAATAGACTCCCACCAGGCAGGCAGGCTTCTCCCTGTGGTGAACGGGGGCCACGAGAGCCCCCATTTTCACGAGGGTCAGGGTGCCGGGCTCTGCGAGAGCCTCCTGCTTGCCTGGTGACAGGCTTGTGGCCCAACTGCCGTGCTGTGTCCGAGCACAGCTGCCATCACCTGTGCTAGTGCGTCGGGGCTGCTCGAACAAAGCTCCAAACACTGGTGTCTTACAAACAGCAGAAACTTGTTTCTCACCGTGATGGAGTTCTGGAGGCCGGAAGCCCGAGATCAGGTGCCAGTGTGGCACCTCGCACGGTCCCTCTCCTAACACCGTCACCTTAGAGGGCACAATTTCAACATCTGCATTCCAGGGACACAAACATGCAGTCCCCTGCACTGTCCCTCCAGAAGGAGGACGCCTGGGCCTCGAACGGCCCTGCCTGGGGAGCGCAGTCCACGGGGTCCACTTTGCCCGCGACGCCCACATTGAAAGGACTGGAGAGTCTCTGGCCACTGCCACCAAACTAATCCTGGACACGTGACCTCTATGGTGCATGACCTAAGGAGGATGAGGAAGGGGAAGTGTCAGATTGCGAGTGCCGGTGTCTCCCAAAAGAACTCGGAAGGAGAGAGCTGACCTCAGAGTAGTGGAAGCCACCAGTGACATGGTGACACTACCCGATGGCAGGTCACACTACATCATGGTGACACTACCCGATGGCAGGAGACTGCCCAATCAACTTTCAAAAATGGCTTATTAAAGACGTTGGTCCTTAGCTGAGTCGGTCTCAGGGTCCTTGTAAAACGCAGTGAACACAGACACAGCAAGTGTGATGAAGGTCCTCAGTACTGATGTCACGTGACACAGGAAGGGACGGAAGTGACAGCCGTCTGACACTCACGTGCTTACGCGAGGAGGGAGACATGCTACCTGATGCTGGATTTTGCTAAGCCTAAAAATGACAAGAAATTAAGGGTAACTACTAAAAAATAAAAAAATACAACTTTCAAATCATAAACAAAAAGTAGGAAAATAAGGCAATACAATAAGAAAAGGAAAAAAGAAAATGAAAAAAATAAACAAAAAAAAAGCCAAACAGAAAGCATACAATAGAAAGATAAAAGTGAATCTAATATTTCCATAATCTAAATTCATTCAAAACAAAATAAAACAAAAAACACCCCAAAATAGGCATGCACTTGTGCTGTTCTCAAGTATCTGAAAGTCACCTGGGACGTAGCGACAGGAAAAAGTTGGCAGAGTAGGGAGAGAGGTCATTTATACGAGGCCAAAAGTAGGGAATAAAGCTCGGAACACACTAGTGCAAATAAGCTGATATCACATAAGACAAAACCTAAGGCAAAGGCATTTTTAGGAACACAGAGGGCTAGTTTAGAACGATGGAAAGACTAATTCATGAGGCTAGAACAGCCATAACGAATAGGCTGCACTTACTGATATACTCTTGAAATAGAGCAGATCTATATGAAGTTATAAGAAAATTCTGGAACACATGTGTATGCACACACATACGCACACGTCCCATCATGGTAGGTTTTAATGCACACTAAGTGACCGGTGGACCAAGTGGACTAAAAATTCACATGGACGGGGAACAGGGACCAGCTCCTGCCTGATTTTGTAAATAAAGTTTTATTGGGACACAGACGCACTGGCTTGTCTATTCCTTCACTGCCTGTGGCTGTCGTCAAGCTACCGTGCAAGAGCAGAGCGGTTGTAACAGAGAGCACACGGCCTGCAGAGCAAACTTAACGTACTGTCTGACCCTTTACAGGAAAAGGTTGCCAGGCCTGATGTGGAGGACTCGAAGAGCACGACGCACGTGCCTGGACAGACACACACATTATACGCAGAACTTCAGTCACGCGTTGCTTAATGACGGGGATGCATTCTGAGAAGCGCATCCCTGGGCGATTTTGTCAGTGTGTGAACAGCATAGAGTTACTCACACAGACCCAGATGGCGTCGCCGGCTACACACCTGGGTCACGTGGTCCAGCCGATGGCTCCCGGGCTACCCACTGCACCGCACCCACTGCGCTGCACACTGCAGGCAACTGTCACGCAAAGGTGAGTATTCGTGCACCCAAACATAGCCACGCATAGAAACAGCACGGTAAAAATACGGTTTTCTAATCTCGCGGGGCCACCGCTGCAGGTGCAGCCTGTCACAGACTGAGGTGCCATTTACGCGGCACAAGCCTGTACGTCCACTGCGGTTAAATGGAATATCCTTTTCTCAAGAACACACGGGGCAGCCGCAGAACTCGAGCACATTCCAACTCACAAAGATGTCTCAGAACTAGTAAGAAAATCAATATCGCACAGATCATTTCTCTGACTGTAACTCAATGAAAAGTCATTTCTAAATGATTTGTGGGAAAGAGGAGATAAGCGAATGGAAAAGAGAACAGATTTGAAACCAAAAATTAATGAAAACACTACTTATCAACACCTGCTCGTGCCGCGAAAGCCATGCTTGAAAGAAGATTTATACCTTCAAAGTGACTGTGTTTGATGAGGAAAAAATGATAAAATTAATGATTGAAGTGTCCTACTCAAAAAATTAGAGAACGAGTAAGATAAAGCCACAGAAAGTAGAGGGGAAAGTAACTTAGATAAATAGGCAGACGGGGTGGAAAGCAGGCCTTGGGCGGCAGCCAGGTGGGCACAGGAGCCAACTGCCGGCTCCGCGTCTCCCCAGGCAGGAATGTGTCCCGGGTCACGGAAACCTCTTAGGTTCTGTGAAGGGGACTTCCTGTCGTTTGACATAAGCCATGACTCCAAACTTGAAAAGGAGCCGAGCTCTGCATGCCCTATAAAACCCTACTGTTACCGGCTAAACTTTGTCTCCCAAAAATGATGTGTTCAAGTCCCAACTGCAGAATGTCTGCTTGTGTGGAAATAGGGCCTTTTATACAGGGAATCAAGTTCAAATGAGGTCATCAGGGTGGGCCCTCACCCAAGATGACCGCGGTCTTTACGAAGAGATGAAACTAGGACGCAGGACAGACACGCACAGAGGGAAGACTGCCAAGCAAAGACGCGGGATCAGAGTGATGCGTCTACGCCGGGCAGTGCCAAGCATCGCCGCAAACCCTCAGAGACTAGGGAGGCCAGGAGGACCCTCCCCTTGCAGGTCCCAGCAGGAGCCTGGCCCCAGGGGCACCGGGATTCCCCATTTCTCGCCTGCGGAACTGTGAGGCCGTCAGCTTTTGTTGTTCTCAGCTACCCGGTGTGTGGTACTTGCTTGCAGCAGCCCTAGAAAACCAGCTCACCCACGAGGGATGGGGCTTGTTTATTCCCAGCTGGGCAGGCGGTGCCGGGGCTGCCACCCCGAGAAGCCTTCTTCATGCTGCTTTGGACTTACCCAGGGCCTAGCCAGGAACTGCGGGGGGCAAACCCGTCCCCGCATTCCTCATCCCTGCTTGTGTCTCCCTGCTCTGCTCCCCACGTTCTGACCCCTGACCCCTTGGTGAGCTCCCAAGTCACCCCGGGGGAGCACTGGCGGCTCTTGGTGCCCCGACTGCAGCGCTGTGCGTAGCCTGGGCTCGTGCCGCCTCTGCCCAGCAGAAACACGGCTCGTCCCGCACTAGTGCCACACCAGAGTCTGAGCACGCAGCCTTCCTGGTGTCTCTGAGAAGTGTGAGGATTTACTTATAATTAGCTCAACTCCTCTTCCTTTTTAGGGAGAAAATATTGGCAGTTCTACGAATCAATATCTTTTCCTTTCTAGATTGTGTTGATCAGCACCAAATTATCTCGGTTTAGTGACACACACTTTGATAGAGGACACTTACCACCCCAGCCCCGGGCAAGTCAATACGACCTTAGCTTTGATTTTTCCGACGGAAGAAGACCAGCGACGTTCTGCAGAATAAATTTGCCGTGTCTAATCCCATAAATTCCTTTACTCCCCTCATCCTTCAGGGAGCCGTATGAGCATGAACAGAATTTTCAAATTATGTTAACACTATTAAATGGGATACTTCTTAATGTCCTTGTAATCTTTTCTTTCTATAAAGTCCCCTAAAATAACTTCAGTAAAAAAGGTTTCCGTCATATAAACAACCACAGTAAGTAATGATACACAAACCCCAAAACCCACCTCTCAGTCAAACAATAACTACTTCACGCTGGGAAGTGGGGTCCTGCTGAACACACCCCTCGATCTCCACCGTCACTAAGTCGGAGAGAGATCCGGGGTTCGGACGGCTAGAACCGAAGTAGCAGGTCTCTCACACTCTCCGGCTGGGTGGCAGGACGCTGCTACAGCAGGTGGTGCGAGCAGGTCCACTAGTGCTGCAGGGATCGGTAACATTGAGTATCATCTGGCCATAAAAATGAATGAACTACTGAAACTTGATACAATGTGCATAAGTCTTGAACACATTGCACTGTACTAAGTGGCAGAAGCCGATCACAGAAGGTTTGGTTCTGTTCGTATGAAACATCCAGGGCATGCAAACCTGTGCAGACAGACCGTCTGAGTGGTTGCCGGGGACTGGCTTTCCAGGTAAGGATGGGGGCGGGGGGTGACTGCCACCCGGTACGAGCTTTCTCTCTGCAGTGGTGAAAATGCTCTAAAGTTAGGCAGTGGGTGGTGACACAGCTCTGCAAATACACCAAAATCCACTAGATTATACACTTTACAGTGATGATTTTTTTTTGTTATGTGAATTGTGTTTTAATAAAGCCAATAGAAAAAGGGCTGTGGCTAAATTGTTCAGGCAGCTCAGGTGCCATTGAGAAGCAGAAACGTCTACACACACAGCAATTAAAATGCCCACACAAATGCGCGCAGATATTTAAAGGCGATTCATACTAGAGTAGACGTGGATTATATGACTTCTGGCTCCTGCTGAGGGTAAAGTAGCTTATACTGAACTAATCTTCCCTTCACTGGAACTGCACACTCCAGGTCAGCTGTGCAGACAAGTATCTGGATAATTAGGAAGACAACCGCCTGAAGGCGCCGGAACGTGCAAAGCAGGCAGAAATCGGACATACCCGACGCCAAAGGGGAAACAGCACTACGGGGTGACGACCAAATGCAACTGCATGGGTAGAAAATAGTTTTCTTTCTTTTCATAGGTTAAGGAAATGTACAAAGCAAAAATAATGACCTATTTTGATGTTTATACCAATATAGAAGAATGTGTAACAGCAAGAGGACAGCGGCAGCCGGGGTGACCGGAAGGCTCCTGCAGCACATGTCAAAGGCAGCTGTTTACTCCAGATGGACCGCGATGAGCTTAGGGGAGTGGCGCACTCTCTAGAGCACGCAGTAAAAGAAAAACAGAACAGGTACGGGCAAAAAGCAAATTGAGAGTATAGGATGGAATACAAAAAAAAAAAAAAAAAAACAACTTGACTACACCAAAGGAAACCAGGAAAGGAAGAACAAAGAACCGAAGAGCAGGGGAGGCAAGTAGCCAGCGAACCGCAGTGTGGTGCACGCGAGCCCAACTTACCTGCGATTACATTAAATGTAAATGGATCAGACACTCCAATAATAAATAAAGTCTGTCCAGCTGGATTGAAAGTGTGCGACGCAGCTACATCCCGTCTATGAGAGACACGTTTTAAGTGGAAAGGCACGGGCAAGGTGACAGCGGAAGGAGGGAAACAGACACGGCTTGCAAGGAGGAGCAAAAGGAACCGTGGGGCTGCGTTCACGTCAGACACGGCAGAGATCAAAGAGACAGGTGTCATGGAGATAAGAGAGCCACTTCCTGGTGAAAATTGGAAAAATTCATCAAGAAGTTAAGAAACGCAAATCAAAATTTAACGTATCTGCATCTAATGATAGAACTTCAAAATAAATGGAGTAACAATTGACAGAATGAAAGGGAAAAAGGTAACTCCCCAATAATACTAAATAGTTGGAAACTGTAACAACCCTCTATCAGCAAGTGATAAAAGAACGAGACAAAACAAAGACACAGTGAAGATGTGCAAGTTCTGAACAACACGGTGACCACGTGGCCTTTGCCGACAGAATGTACACTCAGCAAGTGCAGAACACACCCTCTTTCCAGGTGTGTACAGCACGTTCTCCCAGAGAGGTCCTACGCCGGCCCGAGAAACAAGTCATAATAAACTTTAACAGAATCAGATCATACAGAGTATTTACTTGAAGAAAACTGAATTACGTCAAAATCTGCAATGATGCTACACCTAGAAAAATGAGCAACAATTGTTGAGAGGACAATTCCCCCAACTGATCTATAAATTGAAAGTAATCTCAGTCAAAATCCCAGGAAGTTTAATTGAAATCCACAAGTCAAAGCCAAAATATATGCAGAAATGTAAAAGTGTGAGTACAGCTGGTGCAGTTTTAAAAAAGAACAAGTTTGGAGCATTTATGCTACCTTATTTCAAAATGTAACACACAGCTGCAGTCATCGAGACGGGCTGTGCAGTCTCGCGTCGAGGCCGAGAGATGCACGTGACAGAGAGAAACCAGAAACAGACAGACAAACATCCGTCTGTTAATTGATCTTTGGCAAAGGTGCTATCTTAAATTTTTATTTTCATCATTAATTCTAACATAGCTGGAATTCATTTTGGTGTTTATTGAGAGGCAAGATCACTACTTTTTCCTGCAATATACTAGCCAACTGTCCCTGAGCACTTCAATGTAAAAATCCGACCTTCCACAAAAATGTGTGTATTTAATTTCAGTACATTGGTTCTTCTAATTAAAGAAATATGTGCATTTAAAACTGTAAAATTGTGATGATGATAATGAGACTACTGGTGTCATCAGTATCAGTGAGTGATATCACACCTCACAGCGCAGGTTTATGGTCCACTCCTGAGCCCACCTGCTGGGTGTGGGTGGGGCTGGGTGGAGAGTGCTCTGCTCCATGGAGACACCCAGGGACCCAGGCTCCTTTAGGCGACTCTGTCATCCCAGGGCCTTGCTGTTCTCTGCTGGCTTCTCTTCACCTGGCTGGCAAAGGGGACAAGAGAGAATAGCACCAGATCCCAAGAGTGGATGTGCAGGGTCAGACCTAAAAGGGTCAGGCCTCTCCCCTCGGCCAGAGCTCAGTCCCCTGCCCTGCTCATGGCAGGAGTGGCTGGAAAGTGCAGGCCAACCGCAGCCAGGGGGACAGGAATGAGTGGACACGTGGCCTGTGCCCTCACCCTGGGCCCTGCGGGAGAACTTCTCTGTGCCAGCTCTGCTCGTGCTGTCCTTGCAAGAGCCCCCTGAGATGGGAGCCACCTCCATCCCCATCACACAGAAATGCAAAACTCTGGCAGCAATGAGCCGGGGTCAGGGCAGTGGGGACGGGGTGAGGGGACTTAGGAGACACCCGGCAGAGCATGGCGATTAAGTAGACGGGGCGGGAGGGGCACAGGAGGAAGAAGACCGCCCCAGAGAGAATTCCAAGTTTCCAACTCGAAGGCCTGGGCTGGAGGTCAGGCACAGATTGAGGTGAGGCCACGTGGGGCCACCTGGGGCCACCCAGACAGGGGACCTGACGCTGGCAGCCAGGTCACTCTGCCACCGGCCCTCAGGGAGAGCTGGAGAAGGGCGCTCGGCGGTGGGACCACCCCACTTGGGCAGCGGTGCCTGCTCTGCTCCTGGGAGCTGGGGCTGTGCCTGGCGTGTTGCATAATGTCTGGCTCCGGTTCCCCTTTAGTAACACGGTTTCAGTGTGACGAGCAGCTTGAGCTGGAGGCAGATGAGCAGCGAGGGCGAGGAGGACCCTGTGGCTCTCAGGCTTGTCCCAGCGCCCACGCCTGACTCAGAGCCCTCAGCACCCGCCTGGGCTGCCGGCTTCCCGGCCCGACGCAAGGACGAGGCCGGCGCAGTGGAAAACTACCAGGCTGCTGCTGTCCCGCCGGCACGGAGAGGCAGCGCTTCCAAGTGTTCCCAGGCACACTTGGCTTGTTTCTCCCCGCGAGAGTGAGTTAAAGACAGGACACGTTGTCCTGGGAGACTGATTTGCAATTTATCTGAATGTAAAAATAACTGGACAATCACAATTTCTCTCTTGAATCTCTCTCATCCTGCAGGAAATGAAATTGTTATGCGTTGTAATAAAGATTGTGTTTTTGCATCTGTGGCTTTTACGGAGCACTGACACTGTTGTGGGCGACTTCTTTGAGAAATCAAAAGATAAATCATGGGAAAAAATAGCTAGCGGCTCTTAGAACAGACCTGAGATTAAAACTTTGTTCGATTGCTAAGTCCGGGCTCTGGCTCCTGCTTCCATCTCTGTGCATGTTTATACTAATACTTTGCCTTGTTTCAAAGAGGACCAAAGGTGGGACACACAGAACAGGAGGGTCCCCACCGCGAGGACAGCCTCATCCTTGGTGCTGGGACAGCCCCTGTGGATTCCCGAGGGGACACGTGACCTGGACCGGGCTGGGTGGGGTGAAACCCAGGTCACTCCTCACGGCCTCTGCCGTCAGCCGGTAGTCACGGCCACTCCGGCCAAGGGCACGTGAGGGGGACTCCCCGAGCTCCTGGCTCAGGCCCCCCACCCCACAGGGCAGAGTCAGAGGAGCCCCTGAGGGATCCCTGGACCGTTCTCCTGCCGCCAGGAGGTTTCTAGCCAAACCGTCCGGGAACAAGGCTCAGCCCCTTCGTGGACTCAACTTCCTTCCACAAAACAAAACGCCCCCGTTTCCCTGAACACGAAGTCCGCACGCACTGGCTCCGCATCTTCACGCGGGTCCGCTGGGCCTCTGCGAACCTGCTTCTCACAGATCTCAGCTCCAGCGAGACGAGTCTATGCAATGGACGGGGCGGGGGAGAGGGAGCGAGGGCGTGCATGCGTGCGCGCCGTCTTCAGCAAACAGTCTGGTGTTCATTCCAAATTCAAGCACAGCTAACTGGGCTGCCGTGCTAAGCCAAGTGGCATTCGTGGGCACACACGTCCCACGTGGATGACAAGCTGTGAGTTCCGGTGCAGGGTCCCTGCCCCATCCCTCTCCGCTCAGCACCTCACACTGCAGCTTGCACGTGGCAGACGCTAAAGGAATGTTAATTAACCGATGACTTCTAGGAAAAGACCCAGTACAGTGAAAAGCTGTCATTTCCTTTAAATTTATAACTTGTTGTACACACACTTACACGCCAAGGGGGAAAAAGCAACGAACAAACAAATAGAAAATGCCAAAGAATTGCGTTGAAACGATGGCTTCACTCTGGTCAGTCCTCAACGCACGCAGGGGACACGGAGGAGAGCCTCCTCCGCTCTTTACATGCAGAGGTGACTGTGCCCGTCAGATGAGAGACCACACACAGGCTCACGGGTCTCTGCACCAAGCCAGTCACGGGAAGGAAACGCACGTCTGTGTTGACAAGTGGCTGCCTCAGTGCTTCTAGATTTGAGCCTCCGCCTGAGCTGAGCCGGGCAGCCCTGGTCTGGGTGTGAAAGAGGCGGAGCCCGAGACAGCACAGTCTGAGTGTCCCAGGTCAGCACCCGGCTGTAGCACAAGCATTTTTCTCAGAAAATGGCTTTTCCTTGGTGGAAGGAACAGAGAACCGGGACATGGAAGGCTCTCGCCCCGTCGTGGCGTTTGAGAGCGAGGTGCTTGCTGGGAGCTCGCATATTTTAGCACACACATGTTCACTTAATCATCAACAACAGGCTTGCAGACGGGGAGTGGCTGGTGTCTCCCTCCCATAGCCGAGGAACCTGCCGTGGCAGGTGGCATGTCCAGGCTCCGTTTTGTTTCCTGCTCCCCCCGACTCTGCCACGACGGTCTCAGCTCCCCACCCAGGGTCTGAAGAGCCATGTGACTCCCACACGCAGTGGGCAGAGGCTGGGGGGCGTGCGTGCTTGTCACGCTGCCGGGATCCTGGCGATGCCATGAGAAAGCCCCTGGGTACCAGCTGGAGGAGCAGTCACATGGAGCAGAGCCGGGGTCCGAGCCGGGGCCACCCTGGAACGCCCACCGTCAGCCAGACCACGAGGTGACCAACCACACCTGCACCATCAGCCCAGACAGGCCCAGAGTGGCGGAAGGCGTGAGCAACACATACACCATGAGAACATTATTAACAAATGTCTGTTCCTCTGAGACCGAGTTTCTCAACCTCAGCATCTCTGGCAGACGCTACTTTGCACGGAGGCTGCGCAGAGCCCAGCGGGGTGTCGTGCTGAGACCCGGCCTCTACCCAGCCGGTGCCAGGAGCCCTCCCCCGAGTCAGGGCAGCTAAGTGTCTCCAGATGCTTCCATGCATCCCGTGAGGGGCAAACTCAGCCGGGGCTGAGGACCACGGCTCCGTAAGCTGGGGGGCAGCTTGTTAATGCGACAGGAGCCGACTCCCACACGGAACACGGGAAGAGTTAACCCCCAAGACCATGCAGCCGAGGGCAGATGCTCTAACGCCCTGTGGGCTCCTCCCAGTCCCGTGCTGTCCCTGCCCCAGGTGAGGGGTGCCGGCCCCGCCTCGGAGCACAGGACCTTCCCCCGCCACCTGCTGTGAGCGTCACACGGGCTTTCCCAGCCCAGACAGCCGGCCACGCCCGGGAGCTCCCCTCACCTCCCCTGCTCAACCCGGCTCTTCCCAGGGCTGAGACAGTTGGGGGACGTCTACAATGCTCCTGTGATGCAGGTCGGAGCCCAGCGTGGGGACAGCAAACCCAGACATGAGGAAGGTGACGCCCTGTCCAGAAGCAGCAGGCCAGTGCTGGGTCCACCGCGCCCCCCCCCCCCAGGTCTCTGATCCCTTTGCCCATGGGCACAACCCCTGGGGCCCTCCCCCAGCCACGGGGACGCCGTGGGACGCCGTGGGACTCCGCGGGACTGCGAGCTCCCCGTGTGTGTGCAGTGGCCGTTACTGTGCCACAGTCTCTCCCCACAAGCCCTGGGAAGTGCCCCAGGCCTCCCTTTCATGCTGGTCAAGAGTTAGGCGTAGACCACCCCACACGGGCTGGGGAGAAGGTCCCCTCTGCCCCGTTCCTCTGCCTTGGGGGTCGCCAAGCTGTTCTGGTAGACCCCCATGTGGGGAGCGCCTTTTGGAAGCCACGGAGCTGCCTGCCGGTGCCTCTCCATCTCCTGGGGCCCACGGTCCTCCTCGTGCCCGTGGGGGGCCGCGGCCCTGCCAGCCCCTGATTTCAGACTCTGGCATCCGGAACTGCGAGGGAATGAGCTTCCACTGTTTTGAGCCGCCCAGTTTGCGGTAATTTGTTACGGTGGCTCTAGGAAACTAATATTAATACAATAGGCATCATTTAAAGTTATGCCATATAAATTTATTTAATACAATTAAATACATTAAAATAAGAGCCATGCGTACTTAAATCTCAGTGCTTTCTAATTGCTTTGCTTCAGTACCTCTCCCTGTTATCTTTGCTCTTGAGGTTTCATTTGCACCTATTTTTCCTGCACAGCAACAATGTCGTGCGATGTTCTGCTGCTGCCCTCCCCGGCCCGGCCCCGCGTTTGGGGCAGTTTGTAGCTCGAACTCAGCCGGGGGGAGTATTTACACCACGGGAATCGGCAAACACCACAAACCAGGGCTCCATGCACTGCTTTGTGGATTATCGGGAGGTAAAGCGGTAGAGAAACTGCTCCTCATGTAGGGTGAATGTACACGCATGTCGTGTCTACGGTTGCTACATTTTGTACGGCACAAAACAATGAAGAAATGTTCATCTAGTCCTCGGGAACTATTACCCGGCTCAGAAAGCCTCACACGGGTCCCTGGCCAGTGAGTGACCTGCTAGCACGTGTCTTCGTTGCTTTACTCGTACTGTTTTAGATGTTATGTGTGAGGTGTGTAAATGTGTACATTTTATGCATGAAATATAATTTTTTTTTATTTTTATAAACAAAAATATCAACCAACGTTCATGTAGGAGCTATACTCATTCATCAGCTGCAACTTTAGGTTGTCTACAAATACATGACTTCAGCAAAAATCAGTGACAACGTCAATTGGCTACGTGGAATTTACAATAAAGAGCATGGCACAGTTTATTATCATTTGCAAATTACATGCCAAACGTCCTTTATGTTAGTAAGACTTACAATAAACATAGACTCTGGAGGTAGAGACACCTGCACCAGGTTCCGCCCACCTTACCAGGAGCCGAAGACCTCCCTTGGGACTGGGTAGGTAGAGCAACTTTAGAACTCAGCTAATCACCACGTAAGTGTGTCAGTCCTGCCCGTGTCCCCCCAAGGCGTTCCCGCTGTGTCCCCTTGCTGGCCTGGACAGCTCGCTCTTCACCCTTGGTTGACAAATAAATTGGAGGGAGCAGCAGAGCCATCTCCTAAGGCCTAGAGAGCTGCTCCTTGCGGCCACAGGAGGGACGGACCCCTGGGTTCTGGCACCAGCACGTCTTCCGCTTGGTCACCTGCCCATCCCAGACACCTGTATCTCCACCTGCACGGTCACTGCTACTGTAGCAGGTGACTCTCACCTTTAAAGGAACTGTGAGTTGATGGATGCTTGAGCGTTTTTCTTAAAACTTTAGCAATTAGTGTGACGCACAGAGGCCGGGGCAGCGGACAGACTGAAAGGATGAGCAGTCAGAACAGGTGAAGTCGCTGGAGTGGCTGGAGTGGCTGGAGATGCGCTCGAGCACCTGCTTCCTCCCAGTGGGGTCTGGGAGCAGTGAACGCGCCGTGGCTCTGAGCGCAGAGGCAGGGGTCCCGGCCGTGGTGCCTGGGCAGTGGCCCTGCCTGATCTGAGTGGAGGGACGAGGAGGAGATGCCAGGACCACACAGCTCAGCACACCGGGGCCAAGGATGCCGGACTGAGGTGCGTCCCCCACACAGAGCCACACCCGCCAGGCTGCCTGGGCCCCCCCGGCGCACACCTGTGGCGTCTCTTTCACCCCCAAGCACCTTCTGACAGGAAGGGCACCTGTCGTGGTTGCTGTTGACGGTGGCACCTTCTTCATGGCGTTCCTCCTCCGCTGTTCTCTTCCTCCTGTCTGCGCCTTATTCCTGTTCACCCTCCATGCCTTAATGTTGACATTATTTTCTCTAGGAAGTCCCCATAGATACGCCCAACTGCACCGACCACTTCTGTGTCCCCACAGTGCCCCAGGACATGCCAATCAAAATAGTCACCTGCCTGTCCCTGTCCCCGCAGACCGAGAGCTCCCAGGGACCTGCACCTCCGGTACCCAGGGCACCCGGCACGGGGCCGGCTGCACAACGGGTGCCCTGCTCATCGCTGCTGGAATCGTAGGAACAAGCCGACACGTAGAAATAAACCTTGAAAACAAGGTACCTACAGGACCCAGATACATTTCAAGGGGGTATAAATCAAAGTAACAGGAACCTCAGATGTGTGAGTTAACCTCACAGGACTTAGGAGCGGCAATAGCTTTTTATCTGCATTAAACATAACTGGTTTGAGGAGACTTTGCTTCCAGAGAGGACACTGGGGACAAATTTGTCTACAATTTTGGTTTCCGAAAAATAAATTGAGACAATTATTACCTTGAGATTGGCCCTTGGTATCCACCCGTCTTCTTTAAATTCCACATGAATACAACCTGCTCTGAGGGTATTTAAAAAAATCACTAAAAGCAGCACTTTTTCGCCTGATTGGAGCTACGTCTGCTGCACATAACCTGAGGTCAGAGTTCACATCTCCGTGAAGGAGCAGATGGTTGGTCGGCGAGCTTGCTCAGGTGTCACGCCCTGAGCCAGACGAGAAGCTCTCAGGTTAGACCCCAAGCCGGAGGGTCTCCAGCCCCAGCTGGGGGCCTCCCCCCGCTGTGTGGCTGTGCTGAGCAGGAGCTGGGAGGGGAGGGGACGGGAGGGGAGCCGTCCTTCCCGTCAGCTCAAAGTTTCTGTCCCCAGCCAAGCACACGGGCTGCCGCCTAGACAGTCTTCGGGAGGGCGTGCGTGCCACCCATCCACAGTCATCCAGCGCCTGCTACTCACTGAATTTAACTCAGCAAATGATCACGTATTCTTGCAAATCTCAGAACGGTTGCAGAACTTTGTGCGCTCTCTCTTTCACACGCTTATTTCTGCAAGCGCCTCTCGTTAAGCGGCCACCCTGTTCCGGGCTGGGGAGGAGGGACAAAGAACTATTCAGAAACAGGTAAATAAGTGCAAAATGACGACGCAGGACACTTACTGCAATTGTGAGCGGAAAGAACCAAAGTATTCTCGGTCAACAGTGGAGGTGCTGATCCAGTCAGGAGGAGGAGGAGAGACCTAAAGCCGGGTTTTCAGTGGCGGCAACACTTAGACCGTCCCTCACTTGAGGCATTTACTGAGGACGAGATGCTCTTCCTGACACTGTACATAGATTATCCCGACCACCCTCACGACAGTCTTCCAGAGAAGTTACCACCCCATCTTAAAAAGGAAGATGCAGAAGATGAGGAAGTTCAGTGTCAGACCCGGGTCCCCCCATCAGCAAATAGCGCTGCTGAGATACTTTCCCAGCACCGACGACCAGACCCTGTCCACGAGCCACGTGGCCGCTCCTCATCTCTAAGTGCAAAACATCTTAATAGCAGCTCGGTGCACTGGGTCTTTTCAAAATATCTCAGACACAAAAAACTCCCAGATCCTGAGTAAATTTTAAGATATGTAATTGAAAATGCTTGGATACATTCAATAGAAAACATTGCCATTACCTACAGAGAGCAAATAAATGGAGAATATCCTCAATTCATAAAAGCTGGCTCTGCTGTGGAGGAAAAGCCAATTCTGAGAACCCAGGATTTGGGGAATTCGTGGCAGTTTGGGGGGCTTTGCCCCTTTTTTAATGCAGGAGCTGAGCGGTGGTTTCCGCACTCCGCCAAGTGTCCCGAGAAGCCACGTCCTCTGATGGAGGGTGGGGTGAGCATCTGCCCAACGCAGGGGGAGGGAGAGGAAGCCCCTTATCATGCCTGCCACTGTCTCGCAGGACATCAACGCATAAAGATCATTGTCTCTGTTGATAATTTCTAAGTCATAACTAAGAAGCCATAATCCCTATCGCACCTTTTTTATATGAGAGGTTTAGACAGCATGATAAAATAAAATATGCATATATATAAATGGTCATCATTTGGAGGTATAATAATTATTTAAATAGAACCCCTGATACCTTCTTTAAAAAGTACTAAAATTAGTATGCATTTAGCAAGGGACAAGATAGAAGATCAATAAACATAAAAACAAATACAGTTTCTTTTCTATAAATCAGCAATCCTAAAATGTAACTGGTAAAGGTATTTATAACAACAAGGTAAGGCACACAGCAAGAAGTCTAACACAATAGGTGCAAAACCTCACGTGAAGAAATAATCCATCTTTATTGAAAAAGCAGCAACATTGAAAGATAGTCCATATTTATGGCGAGGAAGATTGCATAGTTAGTGATGTCAAATCTCCCTAAATGCAAAGATTCAATGGAAATCCCAATTTGGGTCTTTGTGGAAACTGGGGGATGATTCTACCATGTACATGGAAAGGAAAGGACCAAGAGCGGCCACGACACCCCAGAAGAGAACCGCTGAACTCGCCAATCTACGTCCAGGGACGGAGGGAGGGCGGGGCAAGGACAGGAAGGACAGGGTAGGTGGCATCGCAGCTCCGCAGGGAGGAGGAACCTCCCCTGTGTGGTTCAGGACATCTATTAATTCTTGTCCAAGTGGACCAAAACAGAAGCAAACAAGGAAAAAAGCAAAGTAGTAGGATGCCTACTTTACAATGGTAAACACGTCAACTGTATTTCATTTCATTTAATCTATATTTAAATTTAAAGAATTGAAAAAAGCAACATTATAAATATTTTAAAATAAAACACAGGAATCCCTGAATTGCTTAAAGAGACAAAAGCACTAACTATAAAGCATTTTAGAAGCAAAAACCTTTTGTTTATGAAATGACACCACGAAAAAATAAGAGAAACGCCACAAAATTCACTAAGATATTTATAATACGTCTAAGAAGAATGAGTATCCAGAACAGCAATCTCCTATAAATCCGCAAGAAAAAGACACGCCGACCAATGAGAAATGGAGACAACGGGTAGAAACACACCTTCCTCCTAACGCAACTGCTTTGGGGAACCCAGAGCTTCCTTCACACCTCAGCGTGGGTCACGAGAAACGTCCATCCCGAAATGCCACTGCCGACCTCGCTGTGCAGCCTCCCTGTGGGGGGCTCAGCCCAGTGCCAGACCCTTTCCGGAGCCCCCTCCCAGGAGAAAGCCCAGCTGCTACACGATAGACCCACCCATGGGGGCTGCGAGGGGACCTGGGCCAGCCCGGGGACGGCTGATCGAAGCCGTGATCACATAATTGAGCTCAATTTGGTGCTTAATCCCCCGTCTCATCCATCTCTCTCTAACTCGTTTATGAGTCTTCCAGATCAGATCCTGAACTCTTTCGGAGAGAGCTGCGTTTCCGGCTTGTATCCCAGGCACCATTTCGCTCAGGGTCAGTGCAATGCGTGTCTAAAGACAAGCAGCCCAGGGATGGAGGAAGCCTTTCCGGTCCAGCCCTCCCACGGCCCTGCACAGTGACCCCTGCCCTCTCACCTTCACCCCTGCATCATAAGTCAAGTGGGGGCGCATGCAACCTGGAGGACCCCCTCCACTCTAACGTGGGTGGACCCCACATGTTGGGCCGGTCACAGTTAAAGCCGGGTCCCCTCTTCCCCAAGGTGAGGTCCCCAGACCCGCAGCAGGGCCTCACCTGCGAGCTTGTCAGACAGCCCAGGCCTGTGAGTCAGATCTGCATGTCGGCCACACCCACAGGCCATGCGTGTGCGCGGCAAAGCACGGGGAGCTCCGGCCATGTCCTGGGACGGTGCCCACGTGGCTCCGTAAGGGTCAGGGAAGGGCCTGTTGAGCAGGGGTCTAGGACGCCCACGTGGTGTTTCTGACTCTGGGACGGGGTCTGTATGAGTCCCCTCGGCTGCTGTGACAAAACACCGCAGACTGGGCGGCTTTACAGCCTCACAGTTCCGGAGCCTGGAGGTCCAAGCGCAAGGTGTCCACAGGGCTGGTTCCTCCCGGAGACTCAGGAGCCTCTGCCCAGGCCTCTAAGGAGCTCCTTGGCTCGAGGGCGGCCGCTTCTCCCGTGTCTCTTCACATTGTCTCCTCCGTGCACGTCCCTTCCTTGTAAGGACACCAGTCACCTGGTACCAGGGGCCCAGCCTGCTCCCCTGTGACTCCACTGCCACTAATTGTGTCTGCAACGACCCTGATTCCCAGTCAGCGTGAGTTCTGGGGTGTTGGGGTCGGCATCCAACACATCAAATTCACCCCAAAACAGGACCTCTGAGTCTGTGCTCTCAGTTAATGCCACGGCCGGGCATGGGAGCAGCTGGATCTGACAGCTAAAGCGCCAGAGCCCCGGGTGCAGGGGTGGGGTGGGGTGTGGGTGGAGGGGCCCCTCTGTCCGCCCCTGAGGCTCAGATCTGCAGCTCCTTCCATGGTGGCCACTGGGCTGGTGGCAGGACACGTCGTGTATGTGGGCAGCTCCCCCAGGGCCTAGTAAGTATGTTCTCGTCCTTCCCTGCTGCTCTGTTCCCAGAACGTGAAGTTAGTTCCCAGAGGCGCTCCGGGTGGCCTTTGCCTCGTCCACGCTGTGGCAGGAGCGCAGAACTGCACGCAGCACACCAGCAGGCTCCGGGGGCGGGGGGCAGGGGGAGGGGGCGAGTTCCCCTACGTCAGGGGCCTCCTTGGCTGCTGTGGCCTTTGCCCACAAGTGGGTCTGTGACCTGCCCTCTCAGTTATCTGCCTTCTTGTTCAGATACTGTTATATTTCTTAAACCGGGACTGGTCTAGAAGCTCAGCTGCCCCTTTATGGAGAAGTTTATGGAAGAAGCGGCCTCCTCTGTCAAGGATGAGTCTCCTTGGCGCAGTGAGGCCAGCTGGGGCAGGGGAAGGGCAGGACCCCAGGGCCTGTGCACACATCCACGGGCCTGGGACAGTCCATCCGCCCCCGTCATCGAGAATCTGGTGCCGGCCCCATGGGAGGGGCTCGCCCAGTTGAAGGTGGCCTCACTGTCTGGGTGGGAGGACCCCACGAGGGTCTAACGAGCCTCTGCGCACCTACAAAAACCCTCAGGAAAAAACGCATCTGCCATTCCCTTCCCGCCAGCTCCCCTGCCACGTGGTCCTTGTCACCTAATCTCCCAGGCTGTGTCTGAGTCTGTGTTGCTATACAGGAACACCTGAGGCACAGTGATGTATGAAGGAGAGAGGTTTGTTTGGCTCATGGTTCTGCAGGCTGTACGGGAAGGGTGGCACCAACACCTGCTTCTGGTGAGGGTCCCGGGGAGCTTCCACTCAAGGCAGGAGGTGGGGGGGCGCAGGGGAGCTGGCGTGTGCGGAGATCACGTGGGGAGACAGGAAACCGGAGGGCAGGGAAGTGGGGCTGGGCCCCCAGCAGCCAGCCCTCCAGGGAGCTGACAGAGCGACAGCTCACTCATTTCCATGAGGACACACCAAGGCAGCCACCCCCACGACCCGAACACCTGCCCCGGGCCCCACCTCCCACAATGGGGGTCAAATTTCAACATGAGGTTTGGGGGACACACATCCGAACCACAGTAGATTTATTAAGCCGAACCTGGCTTTATTCTCCTGGGCTCCCTGAACACCATCGGGGGCCTAACCCAGTGGGTTCTCTGAACCAGAATGTGTTGTCATCACTTAGGCAACACACGGTTCAGCAACCCCTGGAGGCTTGTGCAGGGCACGAGGGTGCTCCAGGCAAGGCCCCCGAGGGTGAGGAAGTCACGCTCCCAAACCGCCGTGATTCAAACCTTTAGAATCCCGGCTGCCTGGCCCGGCTCCCCCGCACCGCCCGGGAGAAGAGCCGCCCAGCAATGCCCGGCTGTGGGGAGAAGACAAGGGGGCTCCCTGCCTGGGAAAGTCGGCTGTAAAATCATTTTCTAGAACAAAGAACGACAGGGCTGATGACAAAAGATCCTTATCTAATCACAGCAGCAGCCCTGCAGGCCCCGCCTGATAACATGCCAGCTTTTCATCCACGGCAGAGCTGTGCGCAGAGGGGACGGCCTCGTTTCGGGGATAATAGTCCGTAATTGAGACCTCCCGTTAGGACAGGCAGCCCTCCCTCCTTTACAGGGGAGCCCTGGAGTCGGGGCTCCGCTGGGGGCTCCCTGGGGGAGGCGGACGCCGCAAACACCGCCGGGATCACCTCTGCTGTGTCTTAACTAAGCGGTGTTTACTCCTCCCGGACACGTCTAATCTCGGCAGGAACATCTGGAGGAGCCGGTTGTCAAGTCAGTGCTTCAGGGCGTGGGTCAAGGTTCAGCCACGTTGTCACGCGGGTCAGAGTTCATTCCTCTTCGTGACGGAACAATGTTCCCTCGCGTGGATAGACCACGTTTGGTTACCCGTCCCTCCCCGAAGGACATTCGGGCCGTGTCCACCCCGGGGCTGCTGTGAGTGATGCTGCCGTGAACGTCTACAGGCAGGTCTCTGTGTGAACGTCCCTCGTCCTTTCTCCTGGGTGACGCCTAGGAGGGAACCGTGGGTGACACGGTAACTACACGCACACGAGTCTCCACACGCCTTGTCCTGAAGGGGGGACGACCGGCATGAGGAGGACTGGAAAGGGCACAGCCGCTGCCGGCACGAGGAGGCGCTGGGAAGGGGTTTTTGGCATCTGTGTTTTGCGAGCGACCTTCTCTGTGCTTAGACATAACTCTGGAATCGTCCTGTTTTTGGTCTAACTTTGTCACGATCCCAAAATGACCTCACCAGCCCTTGGTCTGTGTGAGGTTGGTTCTGAGTCCAGCAGGGAGGCACCGTGGCCTCGCTGGGGGGCCAGGCCAGCTCCTGGGTGGGGCGCCGAGCTCGCTGCTGTCATCCTGTCCCCAGGTGACACCCTGTGTGAGGGAAGGGCCCTGGTCTGCCTGTTGGCCCCAAGGGTCTTTCCCAAGGAGGAGGCCTGGAGCTCTCGGACGCTGGTGGTGTCCTTGTGGCCGTTCCTTACCCCTGGGGTGGGCATAGCTAGCGCTCGCCAGTGCCCAGCCCTCTTCCCTGCCAGGATCCGGGGAAGACCGTGTCCCCAGCCCTCTGCAGGGAGGGGACACAGAGGCTAGATTTCACCGGTGGGCTGTACCTGGAGGTCAGAGGTTATTGCCAAGATGGCAGACTCTAAATTCCTTCCCCACCGTGGCTATAGAGAAGTCTGTGTTCCAGGGGGTCCAGCCTCAAGCAGGCAGAGCCTCCGTCCGCCTGGGGTGCGAGAGGCGGGTGGAACAAAGCCCTGGCAAGGTGTGCGGGTCCCGCAGCGCGAGCACACAGCGATCTCTACCTGTGTGTGTTCAAGCCATGGAGACTGACGGCTGTGGGCTAATGCGGCCATTTCCCTTATTCCGGCTCCTACAGCCCTCACCACGCGCCACCCGTACCTGCCGGGCGGGAAGACAGTCTCTGCTCCTGCTGTATGCAGGGAGCCAGACCAGAGAGAGGGATTGGGGATGCTGGTCACGTGGGTCGGGGTTGCTTTTATGGGGTGGCTAAGACTTTGGTCCTATAAGGATGTGGGATTCGGTCAACCTTATTGTAGCAGCCGCGCTGGAGACAGATTCCGCACCACCTTGCGAGCGGACACGGCGGCCTGGCTTGTACTGTCTGAACTTGTCCCTGGTGCTTTTAAACATGTTTGTGAAGGAGACAGGCCAGTTATTTCATAAGATGTTTGCGGTTCGTTTGACACTTCTAATGATTAGATTCAGTTGGCACACCTTTGGCTGGGATACCGCGTAAGCGATGCTTTGTGTTTCTGGGAGGCACCTGCAGGCACTGGACGCTGTTTCGCCCTTAATTGGTCGTGTTAATTCTGAGCACTTGGGTAAAACGCTGCCTGGTTTCTCCGCTGTATGGCCACTATTTTTCATTTTGAAATTAGTAAATAATTTGTAGGCAAATTCTTAGGCTATATAAATATCCTCTTCCTCAACCGACATTCCCAGATTGAGCATCATTTGACAGTTCTTGCCTGAATCAATTAATTACTGTGATGATTGCAAATGACGGCTTTCCAGATTCTTTCTTTTGGTGTTTATTAGTGGCCGTTCCCTCTGAGGAAAAGCCTCCCGTTCCCTCTGGGGAGTCATTTGCTTATCTGTGTGTTTGTATGTGCATTGGTGTGGACTTACGGGTTCTAACTTCATGCAGCGGTAACCACTGATAGTTTAAGATTCACTTTGGGCTGTGGTGGCTCTGGCCGATGGTGCTCTTTGGAGCTGGCTTCGCTGTCCCCGTGGCCGGCCCCCGTCATTTCTGATCATGTCCTTAGCCTCTGGCACAAGGAGATGTTTAAGGCCTGGTTTACACCTTCCTGCCTCAGGTCCCGGATCAGCCGTTTCCCGCAAGGAGCCCTGGTTCCTTGTGAGGAAAATCAGCACATTAAAGGCAAAGACAAGCTGAGGCACGTGTCAGATTACAGGAGACACGAGAGATGGAAAAGAACATGCAACGCGGGTCCTGGGTTGGAGCCTGAGCGCGAGTCACATTAGGATACGGGCTACACCGGAGACTAGTGTCTGCCATCAGCGATGCCGTTTTTAATGTGACACCTACCGCGGCCATCGACGAGAACGTCCTCATCTTCAGAAGCACACGCGGGTCACAGGCAGCCGCGCCGAACCGTGCCAGAGGCCGGGCAGCCGGTGGGCTCCGAGGGCCAAGACGGGCCCACCAGGTCCTCAGATTGGATCTCACGGCGCTGCGGCTGTGTCTGCCCCGTGGGGGGAAGAGCAAAACAGGTGGGATTTTTAAACGTCCTTCACGGATAGGTGAGGAGGTCAAAATAATCATGAAGACGTCAAAGTGAGGTCGTCGCTCCCTCCCCATTTCCTTCCTTCTTCCTTTTTTTTCCTTTCTTTTCCTTTTCTTTATTGACTGTACTGAGCTGTGTGGTCGAGTGTACAAGGAAACTCGTGGCGGCAGGTGTGCAGCGCTGTGGCCTCGCTCCCTGAGCCTCCCCATCCCGCGGCCAAGGTGGGGACAGCGAGGGCCCGGTGGGGCGCAGAGAGCCGGGACTGAGATGAGGCACAGAAAACCCCGCCCAGCGCCCCTAGCCCGAGACCGTTACCTCTCCCGTAGCCCACACACTGCAGGCCGACAGGCAGGTGTCCTGAGGGGTCCCCACCCCAGGACGGGGCCACCGCGCCCTGGGCAGGGAGGCGAGGACGCAGGCGCAGGGCTGGCGCTTCCTGCCGGGCGGAGGCTCGGCTGGTCTTTCATAACATTGTGCCTTTCAGCAGCATAAACTTTTCCACAAAATGTGCTTATATTTGCAAAATGTATCAAATAGAATAAAACCACTAAACAAGCGTGACTCAAAGGCTTGCTTCTGACGCGAGCAAATGGATTTCAGTTTGCAGTTTGCAAATTCTTCCCTGGAGTTAAATTTTGGAGTCGCTTTGCACAATCTCACTCTTAGAGTGTTTTCAAAGAGAGAAAACGCCTAGAGCAGAAATTCTCAATTCGACAGTCGCTTCCTTCCTCACCCTCAGCCTGGCTCCCCAGGCAGGAGGGAGGGGAACATCCCACCCACCGACCCTTCCGAGGACGTGTCCCCCGGGGGCTGTGACAGCAAGAGGCTCCCGGGCTCCGCCTGGGCCGGAAGGCAGCACTGGGAGGGCCCGGGCTGCACGGCGTGGCCAGCGCTGCTGAGCGTGTGTGTCCAGCTGCGGTTTACACACGAGCAAATCTGCCCTCAAAAAGCCACCGCCACAGATGCAGAAGGCTCACCGTGGACCTGGGCTGGGAAAATTCGCTCATAATTTTAAATGCAAATCTTTAGCTGCTCCTGGAAAAGATCTGAGTAAACCCAGGGCTGTGGGTCCCAGCGAGCTGTGCGGCTGAAATCGAGGTGAGGCCACCCTGGAGGAGGCTCCCTGTGGCTTTTCCCCTGGTGCCCGCCCCCCCCCCCCCCCCGGCCACAGATGCTGCAGGGCAGGTGGGTGCTGGGCACTCTCTGTTTGGCAGCATCTGGCTTAGGGCCACTGGTCTATGCCTCCTGCGTCCCCTGGCGGGTGGATGGAGACCACGGGGACAGGTGTGGCAGCTCTTCCTGTTCCACGCCCGTGAGCTGGCATCTGCGGATCGGACAAGCCCTCACGGCCCACCTGTGCCCGCTGCCCACCCTGCTCCGCGGCCCACCCTGCTCCGCGGCCCACCTGTGCCCGCTGCCCACCCTGCTCCGCGGCCCACCCTGCTCCGCGGCCCACCCTGCTCCGCAGCCCACCTGTGCCCGCTGCCCACCCTGCTCCGCAGCCCACCCTGCTCCGCTGCCCAACCTGCTCCGCAGCCCTCCCCCTGGCCAGTCTCAGCTCCCTGTCCCTCCACCCACGCGTGCTCACTGGGCCCACGGGCCACCCAGAGCAGGAGGGGCCCTCCCACCGCAGTCTGGGCCTCTGTCGTCGTGGGCCGTGGCCGGGGGGGACACCCCCTTAATCAAGCACACCCTCGTGCGTTTTCTGAGAATGCAAATATCTGCCAAGCGTCCACTGAGCCCAAGTGACTGGAAGAGGCGTGGGCACCGACCCCGCACCCAGGGGGAAGGCGCGTCTCCTTCCAAGCTTGGGGTAACTCACGCGGCGGCTGGGCCTGGGCGCGTCTTGCTCCCTCTCTCTGCACGTGGCACGGTTGTCCCTTCTCGAAATTGTCCTCTTGGCTCCCAGTAGCCTCGCTTCCCCCCGTCCCCTCCTCACCCCCACTCCTCCTCGGGATCCCATCCAGTTTGTCTCCCGCTCAGGGAGCCCCACCCGCAGGCACACCCAGCCCGGCCGGCCCGCACCTCCTCTTCCCTGTCTGTGCTGGGCCCCCATCCTGTCGCATGGTTCTAACCACGGTGCTGTCTGTCTGCAGAGACTCCCACGTTGTATCTCCAGGCCACACGTCGTCCCTCCCTCCCTCCCTTCCCTCCTGTCCCTCCTGCCTGTGCCCACAGCTGGACACCCCACAAAGGCTGCCGCAGAACAAACAGCTCCGACGTGTCAGGTGACCCTGAGCTCTCAGCTCCCCTCCAGACCTGTCCTCCCCGGCGACGCCCTCTGTAGATGGGAGACTTGTTCTCTCTGTTTCCGAGGCCAAAGTCCCCGGCAAGGTCATCACCTCCCTGTCACTTTCGTCTTAGATCCAGGGGACACTCACTGCACACCCCGGACCCGGCCCTGGCGGGGACCTCAGCCCCACCACGCGGCTCCCGCCTGCTCCTGTCTGTCCTCCGTGGAGACGCCAAGGGAGCTCTAGGGTCTGATCTGTGCCTCTGTTGTGGATGATCCCCCAGGTTGCTGGGCTCCGCCCGCGAGGGCAGAGACTCTGCTCCACCCGCTGCCCGTCCTCCCCGCTGGGAGCAGGGCCTGGCACCTGCGGGACACACGCTGAGCAGGTGAGCGGTGCAGGGAGCCGCTGTGCCCAGTGCAGGGCCAGTGCGTGTCAGCGTGTACCACGCGTGTCTCACAGGGCCCTGTTGTGTGCACACACGCGAGAGTGGAGGATGTGGGGTGGCCCTGAAGAAGTACACAGATATTCAGTCTTGGTCTCCGCTCCTGGCACCCAGCTCCCCGGAGCCTGGCAATCTCCCAGTGGTAGGAGTGACACCTGCAGGCCCGCAGACGGCTGCTGCCAGGGCCCCGATAGCTGCAGGGTGGGGACTAGAGCCGGGACTTCCAGCCCCTCCCTCCCTCCCTGACCCCAGAGAGGCTGGAACGAGCTAATCCCCAATGCCCGTGATTTACTCAACCCTGCCTAGACGGGGGGCACCCACAGCCACTCCTGCTTGGGGGAGTCTGGAGAGATCCGCGTGGAGCCTGCACCAAGGAGCGGGAGGCGGCTCGCCCAGAGGCTGCGTGGCGGCCCCGCACCCTCCTCCATACTGTGCGCCTCTTCCCCCTGGTGGTTCTTGAGCTGAGAGTCCTAGAAGAACCTGGCGATCGGAAGGGAAGGGTTTCCCTGAGTCTCATGCCCCGTCTGCCACGTGGTCAAACCCGAGTGGTGGGGACCCCGATTTATAGCCAGTGAGTCGGCGCACAGAGGCCAACTGGGACTAGACACTGAGGTCTGAAGTGGGGCATCTCGTGGGACAGAGCCCTTTGCCTGTGGGTCTGTGCTACTTAACACGTGGTTGTCAGGGTCAGAGCCGTGGGGCAGTCGGCGACGGAGCTGTGGGGTGGTCGGCGTCGGGGCTGCAGGGCACCCAGTTGGCGTCCGGAGACCTGGAGAACTGGTTGTTGGTGTCAGAAAACACACCACACATTTGGTGTCAGCACTGTTGTGAGTAACGGTGTGCAAAGACTGGTTCTCAAGGTGGCCACGCCCATCTGGGAAAGGTGGAGCCGAAAGAGTGAGGGGGGAGGGTTTCCTCCAGGAGGACCCGTGTGTGCATCTCTCGCCCTGTGGTGTGGCCACCCCTGCAAGCTGGAGACTGCTGAACCTGTGGGGGGTGGCGGCAGGCAGGGAGGGGGAGAGAGGGGTCCTTGTTCTTGCCTTTCCTCCTCCTACCAGCCCAACCCACACTTGGACACCCCTGCGGAATAATGGTTGAGCTGTCTAACCTTGCCAACGAGATCTCAACCTTTTTTGGAGCAGTGGCTCTTGGGCATGTGTTTAATTGAATAATTGCCTGTCTCTTTGCTTGTCAACCTCTCCCCCGTGGGAAGCACAAGTGAACACCTTCCGCCGGCGCCTGGGAGATTTCCGAACAGTAACCCCAAGTAGCCTCTGTTGGAAACCCCCTGTGCCCCCGGCCACTGGCGTTTGTATCTCCTGCCGCTCTGGGGCGGTGGCTGCTGACTGTTCCTAAGTAAACAAGGGTGTGTGTTTAGTGCTGCGGTGCCTCTGGGACTCTGGGGCAGAAACAGTGTTAGAACTGGCGATTTGGGAACTGTGACTTTCTCTCCGCCAGGGTGGGGCTGACAAGAGCCCCTGGTTCACGGCCTCGAGGGGCCCAGCCAGTTCCCTGAAAAGCAGGACAGCCGAGGCCCGGCGAGGCGAGTGGTGTGTTCCTGAGTAACCCGCGAGTCTGCTTTCACTGTGGTTGGGATAAAAAAATCGACTTGTAAATAAGCCAATGTAAAAACAAATATATAATAAATAAATTCCTAAATAACAATAGATAGGAATATAAGTACAGGTAACACCAGTGAGCACCAGCCCTGCCTGGCGGTGGCCGCGCCCGGGCAACGCTCTCCGCTCCCAGCCTCAGGAGGTTCCTCACCGGAATAATCCAGACAATGTTCCCGCTCCCGGAGCTGTCGGGGGTCAGTGTCCCCAACACGGGAGAGGTGGCTCCCGTGGGCAGCGGCAGAGGGGGCCTGGTCGCCTAGGCCAAGTGACCGCTTGTGGAAAGAGCCAGGGCCTGCTTTAGGGAAAGTCACGGGACACGTTCAACCACTCCGGGAAGATGATTTCTTCACAGGTTTGGATGGAGACAAGGAGAAGGAGATCTGGGGGTGCCATCGCGGCAGGGTGTCCTCGGCCTTCCTGGGGCGCGTGTCCCTGCAGGGGCCTGACCTGGACGGCACCTGCTTGAGGACCACCCTCCGCACACTGCGCCAGTCACCTTGCAGAAGGCGAAACGTCTTCACATAAACCAGCCAGTCAGCTTGACCAAGGAGCATCTCGGTGGATCTGACCTCCTGGATTTGCTGATTTTCTCTCTGCCGCAAACCGTGGGTGTCTCGGTGCCCTGGGCAGGGGACGCAGGTGTCTGTGGTCGTGGTGGTGAAGGGCGAGGCCGTTTCCACCCTGGCCAGGCACATGGTCTGTGTGAACAAAGGCCACAGCTCTCCTGGGCGTCTCCACGCTGCTTCCCAGCAGCAGCCGATCGGGGAAATTGGAGACAAATGGTCCCCAGGCTTCGTGTGACACTGCGCTTTGTCACAGCAGGTTTCGTTTCAGTCGCTTCCCACCCCGAGTCCCTCTTAACCTTCCCAAGGCAGAGCCGCTCTCCAGCTGCCTTTGGCCTGCCGGGTGGGCGGCCCACTGGGGGACCATGAGCCTGCTCCCTGGGGAGCCACGAAGCTGCCGGAACGCTGCGGAGACTCAAGACAAGGAGAAAAGCAGAAAATTCATCCGAGCTCAAGGCTTCCCTTGCAGGCTGAAGCAGGCGGGCGCTGCATCGGGCACTGGGGCGAAGGCTTCTTGAGCGAATGGATTCCAGACTACGGACGCCTCCCAGAAGACGGACGTTGGAATCTGCAAGCGTGGCGAGTGGCAGCTGGGAGCACGAGTGGCGGTAAGAGCTGGACTGCAGACTTCCAGGCGTTTCCCGACGGCACAGGGGCTGGAGGCCAGCGGGAGCCGGGGCAGGTGCTGCTGCAGGCTCCTGCCCGGCACAGGGGCTGTAACGCCGAGGACGTTGGCACAGTCGTCCCTGCTGGGCATGGCTTCTCCATTTCTCCCCGACGCTGCCGTTTCTCAGGGAAGCAGCATCTCGCGGTTCACCTTCTCCTGGCCTCCCGGCTCCACCGCTGCTCTCGTGCAATTACGGCCTCTCAGAGCCGGTCCCCTCCTTAGCGCTGACCTGGAGGAGGTCATTGCCAGCAGCTCTTAGCGCCAGCTTCTTCCTCCTTGTCGTACCGCGATCCTTTAATGCACCGTGACATTCACATCTGCGTAACCCGGCTGGGTCTGTCTGTCGGCGGGTAGGGTTCTCCCAGAACCATTAACGCCCACGTATCCCAAACCCAGCGTCGCACCGATCTGACTCCTATTAGGGATGTTGTGTGCTGTCGCCATGGAAACATTCTCCCCCGCCCCACCCCCACGGCCACTCCCTGGTTTTAAGCTTAATTTTGTAAAAACATGCAATTCAGCTGGCAGGAGCTCTCAGATTTAAATATAGAGATTGGATTAAGTGAGTGTTGACATGGTGTTTGAATCCAGAGTGCAAAAAAATGAATAAAATCTGATAATGCTAAGGAATGTGGAGGAAAGCTGAGATGGGGGGCAGAACGGCATCAGACGCTCTCTTCAATGTCAAATAACGCTCAATTTAGCTGTAGTTTCTGGCGTTTCATTAACATGTGTGCTAAGATATCTTTAAAGGAGAAAATTAGTTTGGGTTCTTTTTTAAAGCTGAGCTCTGCCCGCATAACGCGTTCTCCTGTTTCAGTTGGTGACGTAATGCGCAAAGGTGGCCACTTCTGCCCTCCTGCCTCACTCCTGACGCTTGGGTGGCCTTGGGACACACTTTGTGCAGTTAATGGAACAAACAGCGGTGCAAGTCCTGCCCGGGCTCTCGTGAGGCCGCGCACATTGCAGTGCTCGCTTTTGGAAACCTGGGGCCGCCATGATCCCAGAAAGCTCCAGCCGGCCTGCTGGGTGAGAGGTGGAACGGGCCAGTCACCCCGTCACTCTAGCCCGTGGTCACAGGAGGCCGGCCACTGCAGGACACCCCCATCACAGGCGTAAGAGAGCCGGGACTCAGAGATCCACCCAGCTGAGTTTAACCCAAATCATGAGCTCACAGAACCGTGAGCTAGACAAATAATTGTTGTTTTAAGACACTGAGTTTGGGGGTGTTTTAGTGTGCCACGACAGCTTACTGCCACACGGTCCAACAATAAAGTATTAGATTATCCTTGTCGCATGGAAGTAGAGGAAAAAAAGACAGCTGTTAGTTTAGCTGTTTAATGTAGGGCATTGGATGATTTCTCGATAAACGGGGGGAATTTCTGTTTGTGGAACCCTGCGAATTTCAGACCCTTTAATCTTCCCTGTGCTGGCCGCTCTTGTCCCTCTCAGACACAGTTGCCAGATGGTGCCTTCCAGCCAAGCCCTGCTGGGGCCAAGCTGCAAGGGGCTCCGAGCCATGGCCCGCTCCTTTGGTTGGTCTGAACACTAAAAATGGATTGATCGCAGTGGGGCTCAGGAACCCCATCTTCCTAAAGAGTAACGGGGACCATTTTGTGTGGGCTGACATTCCCACCGACACGACGGTCCAAACCACGCCTGGGAAACCACGAAACGGCACCAAAGTGAGCGTCTGCACACACAGAACTTGGCATGCATTACTGGTAGGGACTTGTGTGTGCTGAATGAGTAAATGACAATGTCCTGCCTGTTGGCATGTGTTCCCTGCCAGCAGAGGGACAGCCAGCATGGGACTGAACCCTTCACGAGCTGAGGTCGGGCCATGAATCGTGAGTACACAGATGTTGGTCCGGGCCTCAATTTCAGGGCACGTGTGAAATGGGGTCACAGCACCCGTGCTTTCCGTGGAGTCATCCCAGCACTGTGTAAGTCACTCAGCGCCCAACACGTGAAAGGTATTTTTAAAATACCAATGACGCTTATTATCGTTCACGTCCAGGACTGGAACATGCGCAGAGATCGTCGAGGCCCTCACGGCTCAGTTTTGTGGCACACGCGTGAGTGAGGCATGGGACCTCCTCTCCCCACACTACATGTCACCTTCTCTGTTTCCCTGGGAACCGAGACGCTCCACAGGCCAGCGCGCAGGTGCAGAGCCGGCCTCCGATCCTGCCGTTGGTGCCTCTGTGAAAAGCAGACCTGGACGGACAATCTGGCTCGGCGATTTCCACTGGGTCCGAATGCTGGAGGCATCGGGCGTTTCCTATCTGTGATCTCATCTGATGGCTCCGACAACCCTTCTGACAACCGGGCAGATGGCGGCCTCCTGCGCGGGAGATTAAGATGCAGAGGCTGAGAGGGAGCAGAGCCCTGCGGGGTCAACGCGGGGAGGGAGGAGCTGAGATGGGAACTCACAGGGAGACGGGAGCCCCGCACCCGGCTGGCGGAGGGGTCTCTTTGGCGCTGTGCCTCCTTCCCTAAGGCGCCTGCTCCTTGGACATGTTTCCAAAGTTCCCAGCGGCCCGGAACCAACAGAAGACACATCTCGTTGACATGTTTCTTGAAGAACAACCATGCAGGGTTGTACAAAGTATTCAGAGTCCAAACAGGCATCTCAAAATAACGTGGCAAAGTGCGTTCATGAAAATGCAAAGCGCTTTGTCAGGATGAATGTGCTGGGCCAACGTTCAGGGACAGCCACCGACCATCTGCCGTGGGGGCCCGTGCCAGCTAGTATGCCCAACAGGACTGCGAGTGCCATGGCAAGGAGACACCCGAAATAATTCTGCAGTGTCATCCATACATTGGCCGCTAAAATGTCGAAATGCATTTCTTACCAATTTAGGGGGACGTTCCAGGCTCTCCGAAGCATGTTTAATTCACATGGGCAACTCCTACATTTCAGTCATTCTTATGCGTCTAAGATATTATTACCAAGTGGCAGAACAGCCAGCACTAATTACTGCTGGGCTGGGCTGCCTGCCTTTGTCATTAAGGCAGAAGTAACGTTCCGCTCATTGTGTGTTTAATTCCAAGAGCCCTCCCCTGCTCCCGCTGTCTCCAGGAAGCCTGGCTCCGGGAAGGCGGGCACAGCCTCTGCCTCACCTCCCCAGGCAGGGGACCTACTGTGTGTGTCTGCGGTGAAGGACGCTCCCCCGGCCCATCAGAAACACTTGGCAACGTCCTCGTCCCCACACCTTGCCTGCATTTTCGGGAAAGTTTTCGTACCCAGCAGTGCAGAGAAAAGCAGCCGGAATTCAGGCGGGGCCTTCGCCACCCGAGGACTCACTCGGCGCAACAGGATTTCAGAGCCGCGTGTTGAGTCAGCTCCGCGTGCAGGACCCACCTGCCTCCCGGCCGCGTGTGAAGGTGAAGTTGGCTCACACGAGGGATGCACTTGGAATAGCCACACTGTATCAGCTGTCACCATCACTGCCATCATCATCGTCACCATCGTAACCAAGTGTGCCAGAAACCAAGTGGGCCTGCACGAGCTCGAGGCCTCCTTCCCCCACAGCCGCCTGGGCGTGGCCTTTCCCCTGGAAACCAAACCCGTCGTCTTCTGCACCCACAGGGAGCAAGATGGAACCCGGCACCTGGCCGGAGGGCGCAGGTGGCAAGCAGAGCCCGAGAAACAAGGCGACATCAGGTGACAGGATTCCGGAGCTCACGGGGAGGGAGAAGGGCAACGGCGCCGGCCCCATAATCATAATGTGATAAATGGGTAATTGTTGCTGTAATTAAAACGCTTTTAACAATAACAGACCTTCACGTCTGTCAAAGGCTGAAGTGTGTTTGAGTATTGTCATAAAATGTGGGAAAATTAGGAACACTTGATCGTTCATTAAACTCTAGAACGTTCTAACACCAGATGAGTAATTTTAGGACAAATAAAATCAACCATCCGACCAACAAATATTTCCTACGTAGAGGAAGCAAGTGTCTACGGGGGAGTTCGACCCGACTGAACAGCTGTGCCCAAAGGCACAGACGCCTAATGGAGCCCAGGCCCACCCTGTGAAGACGCCTGTTAATACTGTCTGCGATTTTGCTTAATAAATATGTTTCATAAACAGGATTCAACAGATGAAGAGCTCATGGCTGGGGGGAAGACCACGTGATGCCCACGGATCCAGCCTGCGGGAGAAAGTGCCACGTGCGTCCTGGCACCGCCAAACCAGAACGCCGAGAGCCCCGGCAAGCTGGAGCTGCGGCCCCCGCTGGGGCAGCTCCCCTGGGACAGACAGGGTCACCCTCAGGCCTGAGGCCGAGCGCGGGGCCCTGAGCTCCCACCTCCCGCCAGGGGCCATCGCTGGTCAGCAGCTGCCTGCGCGAGTTCTGGAGAGTTCTGTGACTGGGCCAGCGGCGGCCCACACTGCTGAACACATGCACACACCACACACCCACACCACACACCCACACCCACACCACACACCCACACTCACACCACACACACCATACCCAGCATACTCACACACACTACACACATCATACCCAACACACTCACATGCACACTACACACCACACACACCATACCCAACACACTCACACCACACACTCACACACACACTACACACACTATACCCAACACACTCACACCACACACCCACACTCACACCACACGCACCATACCTAACACGCTCACACCACACACTCACACACACAGCACACACACCATACCCAACACGGTCACATGTACACACACACATCACACACACCATATCCAACACACACACACCCCCCCACACACACCATACCCAACACACACCACACACTCACACCACACACTCACACGCACACCACACACACCGTACCCAACACACTCACACCACACACCCACACTCACACCACACACACCATACCCAACACACACCACACACACACACCACACACATCATACCCAACACTCACACCACACACTCACACGCACACCACACACACCATACCCAACACACTCACATGGACATCACACACACCACACACACCGTACCCAACACACACCACACACCCACACTCACACCACACATCAGTCCATCGAGTGTAACAGAGAGAAACGGCGCCGGTGACTGCTCTCCACTTTAGTTGAAAGCAGGCTCTGGCTCATGAACTAAAATAAAACCTTGAGCCCCCCAGCCGACTGAATGGACCCCCTCTTGGCCAAGGGGACCCCAGAAATACACTGAAACTGAGTTGCCGGACAGCAGGAGGGAGGTGGGATAGCCTCGTCATGCCCCTCCCTTCTTGGAGATGTCCTTGTAACTCGTGACCAGGCCTGAGGCTACACAAGACGAAGCCGGAGCCACACCTGCAGGTCCTCAATTTACCCAACAGATCTTGTGAATCCAACTAGACATCCAGTGGCTTGTCTCTGATTAGCAGACTTGCTTGTCTTAACTTAAAACCTTCCAAGCCTTAAGACAAAGCTTCATTTCTTTAACCAATTACAAATCAAAGAATCTTTAAACCCACCTATAACCTGTAACCCCTGCCCGGAGATGTCCCGCCTTTTTGGGCCAAACCAATGTGCGTCTCCCATGTATTGATTTATGGCTTCAAATGTAATTCCTGTCTCCCTGAAATGTTTAAACCAAACTACACAACCACGGCGAGTCCACTTGCTCAAGGCTTCTTGGGCGTGTCTCGGGACCATGGTCCTCATCACTTGGCTCAGAATAAACCTCTCTAAGTTATTTTACAGAGTTTAGGTTCTTTCCCGTTGACAGGCTGGAGGGGCGGCATTGACGCAGGAGTGGCGGGAGGGAAAGGAGAGCAGAGAAAGGAGCCGGGGGGGGGGGGCAAATGCTGCCCCCGTGCCTAGCCCCGGGGGTCCCAGGGGAGAGGGGCCTGCTCAGAGCCTCAGGGACACAGTGGGGAGGACTGGGCTGGGGGTGGGGTGGTCCACGTCAGAGTTTGTGTCGTGGGAACCGTGTGCTCCCGTGAGGAGGCTGCCGCCAGAGCCCCACAGGTGGCCCGACCCTCAGCCTGTCCCGAGGTCGGGGTGGACATCTAGGTGCGGCCTGGTTGCCATGTCAGCCATCCTCCGAGGGGCGGGGTGAAGGTGCAGAGGCCTGTGCCCCTGGGGCCAGCCCTCTCCGGCTCTGGGCCTGCTCCAGCCTCCCCGCGGCGAATGCTGCTCACGCGCAGGCTCAGCCCCACTGGAAAACCTCCAGGAAGCCAACCTCGGTCCCCCGCAGTCGGTTTAGAATTCATCAAGCCAAGTGAAAGAGGCACGGTTAAGTATCACTCTTGAATCCCAACACGCAATACATTTTCCAGGAAACCTTGATCATAAACACTCGATAAATAGACTGCCATTTAGAAGCCAGAGGAACAGGGCACGGCCATGAATTCTGATGTGGCCGGGGGAGGAATCTTCCCGACCCTGGCGGTGTCTGCTGCTGAGCCGGGGTGGCTCCCACCTGCACGGCGAGGGGTGTCCCGCTCTCCAGCTCCGCAGGGGACTGTCCCCTCCACAGACTCCACAGCCACAGCCTGCCTCACAGGAATTTTAGGATCGGAGCTTACGTAAGCCGGGATGGCGTGTATTAGTTTCAGAAGATGATTGTCTCAGACAGGCAGAGCCTCGGTACGTGGGCACCAGGCTTCTGTAGGGGGGGACTGGCAGGCACCACAGTGGCCCCAAATAGTGATGCTTGGGCTGCCAAGAACCAGTTCCTGGGGCTGCGGTCTCCAAACTGGAGGGGCCAGTATGCAGGGCCACAAAAGATCACCTCCCCAGATCCTGCCCCTCTTCACTAATCTGGAAAAACACCCAGAGAGAGCCAGGAGGGGACGGGGCAGGAGGATTTCTTGCCAATCCACAGGTGCCTGCAATGTCCCCTGCAACACGGTCCCAAGGAGTTTCTGAATTTTCCGTTATGAAAGTCCAGCGAACGCTTTAATGCTTTGGAGAGGAATCTGGAGGGGTCACTGCACGGGAGATGCAGTTTATGGCTGGTCCAGATCCCACAGAGAAAGCCCCCAGCCCACAGACACGGACGAGGCGGCTCAGAAAGAGAGCGAGGATCTCAAGGAGCAGAACAAGACACCTCGGGGCCTTGGGGGAGGAGAAAGGTGTCAGCTCTAGGCTGGCAGGAAAAACCAGGTTAGCACCAGATCTGCCGGGAGAGAGGGATCCCGCGAGGGAAACGCCAGGGTAAGGGCTGTGCCACGTTCAGCCTCGCTCAAAGGCGGGGCCGGAAGGGGTGGGTGCTCAGTTACGAGTGGGGCTGGCCACACGGGGCTCAAGAAACCAGCGGAGGAGGAGGCTGGAGCCCAGAGGGTCACTCCCAGCACACGCCCCAGCGGGGCAGACCCCCAGGACACCACCGAGAGCACAGGCAAAGGCATGGAGAGCCGCTGGCAGGTGTCGGGACCACTGTGACCAATAGTGCCCTGACTAGCGGTGGGTGGGAGGGGTTTCAGGGGGTACAACTGCCACGTGCTCGGGCTGCAGATGTGGCCTGACCCGCGCGCACAGGCCCTGGGAAGTGGGGGCAGGGAGAGAGACACACCGGAGCGGAGCCCTGACGTCCACCCGTGGGGCGAGTGTGGCTGCAGAGGGGTATGAGCGTCCCCTTGTACCATTCGCCTGCTCAGCGAGGGGATAGGGACGGGCCTTGTGGATGCCACACAAATGCTCAGGGAAGACCTCGGGCTCCCCGAGTGCGGATCTGTCAATAGGGTGGAACCAACTGGAAGGCTCTAGAGGAGCCAAAGAAAGCGAATGCTGAGACCCCGGAAAGAGGGAAAGCCCTGCCACCCAACAAGGGGGTCCTGCCAGACGTGGCCTAGAGGAGACGTCCGCAGCAGGTGGAAAATGCCAAAGTGCGGCCACCCCGGAACGTGGGGAACAGAGGGGGAGACAGAGCTCACAGGGCAGGGAGAAGACAGCCCACCGCAGGCACCTCCTGTCCTGGAGGCTGGGGCCCTTCAGAGACAAGGACAGGCGGCCTCTGGGAAGACGCGGTGCCGGCCAGGGCAGCAGCAGCGTCACAGGCAGAGACAAAGGCGGGTGGGAGCGCCAGGGGCCGCAGCAATTCCAGAGCAGGAGGCAGCGACCGGGACCACCGCAGGCCGGACGGCGGAGGCCTGTGCACGAGGAGTAATGAGGGCGGTGCCGGAGCAGCCAGGGACGTGGCAGCCAGAAATGTGAGTGAGCGGGAGGGAAAAGAAAGACTCTTCCAGCAAGGAGTGGCAACCTGGCAACGGAGGAGGTCACATCGCAGGCTTTACCCAGGTGGGCTTGGCCCCCTCCCCAGACAGGGTGACAACCGTGATGTCATTACCACCTTCCTGCAGGAAGATTTATTGAGGGCCTGTGGCCCCCGTGCACCTGGGCCCCCGAGCAGCACCTGGCCAGGATGCAGCCAGCGCACGCTCTCTCCTGCGCTCTCCTGCCAGCCTCGTGCTCGCACGCGCCAGCGAACGCAGCACAGCCGAGCTGTCACCGGCGCCGAGCTCCAGCAGCGCGGATCTGCCAGCAGCAATCGCCCTGGGGGCTGGCGGCTTGCGTGGGGCTTCCTAAAGCCTACGTGTGCGGCTGGCGCTGCCACCTAACAACAGGGGCGTGGGGCAGGCACGGCCGGGCTTAGCTCGGTCAAATGGCCCGAGGAGCCCAGGCCTCAGGGGAGTCCAGCCTCTGCCCGAACACGGAGGGAGACTCCGCTCAGCAGAATTCGAATTGCAAAGGGACAGAATTTGAACTTTCTGTTCTATGCGCTTGAATTTGTAAATTTGGTACTTAACTTGAAAAGACTATTTAATACTTGGACTTAAATTTTCTCCTGAGCTTTTCACAGTGGGAGGCGGTTCATGCGTGTTCCGATTTGACACACTTTCAAGTTGCTGACACTTTGTTATCTGGAACGCGTAAGCCCATCGCACCTTCTCTGGCAATTTGCGTTGATGCGTTAGGCATCGTTTGAGCCAGCAGATAGAAGAGGCAGTAAACCCTCGAGGAAGGCGTGTGCCTGGGTCCAGATGCTACTCTAGAGTGTTCCAACCCTCTGGAGGCAGAAGCCACACTTGCTGCCAGGGACCGTCGGAGGGCACACTAGGAGCAAGGCTTAGGGACGGCCTTCCCGGGCAGGGAGCAGCCCCCCAGGGAGACTGCAGTCTCTCCCCGAGGAAACACCTGCTCCCGGGTTTATCACAGTCAAGGCGTCCAAAGAGCAGAGACAATGAAAAGCGCAGTAGATGTCGGGGATCCTTCCTACCCTCCACCTCCACGAGCTGCAGGGGACACACTTTGAGCCCCCTGACGGCCCCCCAGCCCGGCCTCCCTCCCCAAGGTGTGACGGTGGAGCCAGCACCCAGGGGTCCACAGTTTTCTTTGGCCTGAGCTTAAAGTATTAAAAATCTGGCCCCCGTTTCGTTTGCCCGCCCCCTTCTCTTCCCTGTGCAATGTCACCGTCGGGCCCACTGTTCGAGGAGAGAGCATTAAGTCAGTGGATGCAACAGGAGAAAACTTGGCTAAGACCACAGTGCACTGTTCAGCGACTTCACCTAAAATGAAGCCTCTGTTTTGACCTTCCTGCAGGATTTGTCATGTGCTTCCACACTTGGCAGAGCCAGCGTGTGCCTCGTCACACCCACAGGTGGTGGCATGTGGGGACCGGGACGGTGGAGAAGGAGGCTGGCGCTGACCCTGGAGGAACCCGGGTTCCAGGAGGAAGCCAGCACGTCACCAGGCTGACAGCCACCAAACGGTTTGCAGCAGGGAAGGGGCCTGGCCAGGTAGGTGTCCTGGAAGCGTCATTCCGGTGCCTATGAAAAGGACTCTGGAGGGAACTTTCTGAAATCACGAATCTTCAAAGACTCTCTGGCTCTGCTTTGTGGACTCCCTGATCTCCCCCTGGGAGGGTCGCCAGGCTCGGGGTGGGTTTGGCCGTTTGAAAACAGGCCGTGGGCTGGATCTGGCCTGGGAGCCCCTGGCTGGGTCACAAGTCTTAATAAATTTAAAAGGATCGAAAATTTGTAAAAGGTATGTTCTCTAATCACAACAGGATTAAATTAGAATTCAACAGCAGAAAGAAATCTAGGAAATCCCAAAATATTTCATAAATATACCATATTTCAATATAGAAACCACTAGGGAAAGTGGAGAATATCTTGGATGGAATGAAAATGAAAACACAATATATCAGAATATATTACTTACATCTCAAGCAGTACAGAGAGGGATATTTATAGTATAAGAAAGGACAGACACACAGGTCAGTGGAGCAGGACCCAGAGTCCAGAAATGAACCCAGACGTTTCACTGCCAAGACAATTTAATAAGAGATAATGTCGCCTTTGCAACAAATGGTGCTGGAGCAACTGTGTAACATTTATAAATGTTTGTTTGTTTGTTTGTTATTTTTTTTTTTAGAGACAGAGTCTCTCTATGTTGGCCAAGCTTGTCACAAACACTTGGTCTCAAGCAATTCTCCTGCCTCGGTCTCCCAGACTGCTGGAATGACAGGCGTGAGGCACCACATCCAGCCAAGATTTATAAGTTTTATAAACATTTATAATGTTAGAATGCTTATGTTAAAAATATATAAACTTCCACCTCAATAAGCTAAGAAAGGAGCAAATCAGATTAACAGTAAGTAGAAGGGAAAAAAATCAGGATTAAAAAAAATCAGTGAAATAGAAAACAGAAAAATGATATAGAAAAATTAGTAAAACCAGTAGTTTGTTTTTTTAAAAGAGATAAAATGGATTGGTCAAGATTAAAATAGAGAAGAAACAAAAAGCCAGACTTTGCGGTCAAAGGGAGGCCATCACTGCAGACCCCTCAGAGCAAAGCAGAAACAGGACGCAGAACGGCCGCAGCCGACAGGTCACAGACCCCACGTGACACGCGTGCGCTTCTCGAAAGACAGGATTTGTTGACATTTACTTAAGCAAGATCAGAGAATATGACGAGACTAATAACCAAGGAAAGAAGTTGAATTGGTTAAGTACAAATTTCCCCACAAAGGCAAGATGAGATTTAGATGCTTCCTTGGCCAGTTTCATCAAACACAGGAGGAGGAAAAACTATTAACCACACACCAACCCTTTCAGAAAATGGAAGTGGGAGCATTTTATAATTAATTTCATGAGGCCAGTATTATGATATAAAAATTAAGTTAAAAGTCACAAAAAAATAAAACTAAGGATTAAAATACCTTATGAACATTGAGGGAAAAGTCCCTGACATAATTTTAGCAAAACAAATCACAAAAAATTATGCAACGTGACCAAATGGCTGTTATCCCAGGAAGAGAAAGTTGGTTTGACATTTGCAAAATTGATGAATGTAGCACACCCTATTAATAGGATAAAGGAAAACCACCTCATGGCTGTTTTAATGGATGTGGAAAAATAATGTGTCAAATCCAACACACGATCATGATAAAAACTCAAACAAAAGGCGTCTATTAAAAATGTATTTGACATGCAGCAATAGCAATTAGGAAAAAGAATAAAGGCACATGGATTACAAGGAAAGAAGTAAAACCAGCTTTATTTGAAAATGACCTAATATTGTATATAGAAAATTGTAAGAAATTGAAACAAACAAAAAGCTACTGGTACTAGTAAGTTTAAGAAGATCAGTCTAAAACATCCATTGCATTATACATCAACAACATACGATCAAAAAGTGAAAACCTAAAAATTACATTCACCATAACATGAAACAGAATAGAGCACTAAAATAAATTTACAAGAAGTATAAGACCTTTAAGTTTAAAGCTATAAATTATTTCTAAGAAATGCTTAAGAAGAGCAAATAAATGCAAGTAGATAAGGTTTAATGGATTGGAATGCTCAGTACTATAGGAGGCAACGCTACTCAACTGGATTATAGTCAGTGGAAACTCTTACCATGTTCCCAGTGGCGATTTTGAGGAAACTGGGAAGCAGATCCTGAAATTAATATGGAAATACAAAGGGTCTAGAATGTCTTAAACAATTGTGAAAAAGAAGAGAGTTGGAGGACTCGAATTACCAGATTTTGAAACTTACCCTGAAGTTCGGCAACAAAGACGGGTAGTATTGGAGAAAGGACAGACACACAGGTTGGTGGAGCGGGACTGGCAGACCAGACACAAAGCCACGCGTTTTACGGCCAAGGCAATTTAATGAGAAATAAATGTAGCCTTTTAACAAACGGTGCTGGAGCAATTGTGTATCCAAATGCAAAACAAAAATAAACTTAGATCCTTTTACCTTATACCACAAATGAAAATGAACTCGAAATGAATCATGTTCATATGATAAAAGCTAAAATTATAAATATAACATAGGAGATCTTGGGTTATGCACATTTTTTTAGATATTCCACCAAAAGCATAATCCACTAAAAATTAGTTGTATTTTATCAAAATTAAAAACCTTTGCTCTTCAAAAGATACCTCTAGGAAAATCAAAATACAGGTCACAGACTAGAAGAAAATATTTGCAGATCAAATATCTGATAACGGACTTGTGTCCAGGAGATAGAAAGACCTTCGACAACTCAATAACAACAGTGATATAAACAACCCAGTGAAAAGATGGGTAAAATATTTGATCGCAAGTTTCAGCAAAGAAGATTTACACATGGTTAATAAGTACATGAAAAGACACTTAACATTATTGGTCATCAGGAAAATGCTAATTAAAGCAATGATGATATACCATTTACAATGACTATTTAAAGAGACAAATAACGCTAAGTGTTGGCGCAGGTGCGGAGCAACTAGACCTCTAGCGCGTTGCTGGAGGTGATATAAAATGGTGCTTTAGAAAATAGTTTGACTGTTGAAAAGTTAAACACACACGTTACACGTGACCAAATAGTTCCACTGCTTGGTATGTAGCCAAGGGAAATGAAATATGTCCTCATACAAAAACACGCATACAGAATTCATAGCAGCGTATTCATCACGGTCAAGCGTTGCAGACAGCTCAGCTGCTCATCAGCCGGCGAGCGGGTGAGCAAACGTGTGGGATTGTGCTCCGTCACAACAAGGAGCGAGCTTCTGACACGCGCTGAAACACGATGATCCCTGAAGCACTATTGGGCGTTAGAGAAACTAGATTCAAAAGCCCAAAATGGCATCATTCCTTTATATCACATTTAGGAAAAGACAAAACTATAGGGACAAAAATAGGCTCGGGGTGGGGGGTGCTGGGGGGGTCAGTTTTGCTGCAGCTGCCTCTACACCCCCTGGCCGGGCCGGCGGGGGGCGGGGGGGGGGACAGGGGAGCAGAGGCTTCCACACCCCATGACTGGGAGCCCAGCGCCCCTCCCCCACAAGGAATCCACGCAGAGCGGGAGGCACAGAGGCCACCTGAGAAACCCCGTGGTGACTGCCTGAGTGACAGCTCACAGCCCCTACGAAACCACAGCACAGGAGGGAAAACAAAACGACACGGTGTCATCCTGCAGGCTGAACAGGAACGTGCCCCACACATCAGCACCCACGCTGAACGTGGACGCTCGCGGCGCCCCACTTGAAAGACACGGACCGGCTGAGCGGGTGCAAACACGCATCTCAAGTGTCTGCTGTCTCCAAGAAACACGTCCGCCTCACACGGACTCACACAGGCTCAAGGTAAAGGATGGAAAAAATACGCCACACAAATGGAAACCAAAAATGAGCAAGTATGGCCAGACCCATGTCAGATAAAAGACACTGTAAATCAACAACGGTAAAACAAATATAAAGATGGCCATGTAGTGGTAAAGGGGGATTCAACGAGAAGACATAAATAACAATCTCACATATACAGGCACCTAACGCGGGAGCTCCCAGATTCATAAAGAAAATTCTACTGGATCTAAGCACAGAGGCAAACACTAGCATCGTAATTGCTGGGAATTCAACATCCCACTGTAAAGAAACGTGGCCTTAAATGAGGCTCTAGAACAAAGGGACCTAACAGACATCTACAGAACATTCTACCCTGAACTACTCAGCATACATTCTTCTCATCAGCACATGTGCCGTTTTCCATGATTGAGCATATCTTGGGCCACAAAACATGTCTTAGGGAATTAAAAAAAAAAGGACTCCCAGAATTGATAAATAAATTCAGCAAAGTCTCAGGTTACAAAATCGATACACAAATCAGTAACATTTCTGTATCCTATTAACAGCAGAGCTGACAGTAAAATCAAAGACTCAATACCATTCACAGTAGCTGCAAATAAAATAAAATACCTAGGAAGATACTTAGCCAACGAGGGGAAACATCTCTACAAGGAGAACTACAACACACTGAGGAAAGAAATCACAGGTGACAGAAAAAAATGGAAAAATATCCCATGCTCATGGGTTGGTAGAACAAATATCACTGAAAGGTCCATACTGCCCAAAGTGATTTATGGATTCAACACAATCCCCATCAAAATACTAGTGTCATATTTCACAGATCTAGAAAAAATAATTCTATGCTTCATTTGCAATTAAAAAAACAGCCCAAATAGCCAAAGCCGTCTTAAACAAAAAGAACAAATCTGGAGGCATCACCTTTCCTGACTTCAAATTATACCACAAGGCTACAGTAACCAAAACAGCCTGGTACTGGCATCAAAGCAGAGATGCAGACCAAGGGAAGAGAAATAAAACCGTCCACCCACAACCAGCTGATCTTCGACAAAGCAGACAGCAATGTGCGCCGGGGAAGGAAGCCCTGTTCGATAAATGGCGCTGGGAAAACGAAAGAAACAGGATCCTGTCTCTTCTGTATACACAAATTTATCCAAAATGTCTAAAAGACTTAAATGTAAGGCATGAAACCACAAACATTGTAGAAGTAAACATAGGAAAAACTCTTCTAGACATCTGCCTAGGCAAAGAATTTATGACTGAGACCCCAAAGGCAAATACAGCAATAACAATAATAAATGGGATTTAATTAAATTAACAAGCTTCTGTGCAGCAAAGAGAATAATCAACAGAGTAAACAGACAATCTACAGAATGGGGGAAATATTTGCAAATGGCATGGCCAGTAAAGGGCTACAAAGAACTCAAACAAATCAGCAAGGAAAAAAAAAAAAAAAATCAAAAAGTGGGCAAAAGACAAGAGCAGAAGTTTTTCAAAAGAAGATATAGACAAATGGCCAGCAAACGTATGAAAAAATGCTCAGCACCGCTACTCATCAGGGAAACGCAAAGTAACACCACAGTGAGATACCACCTTACCGCTCTCAGAAAGGCCTTTATTAAAAAGTCAAAAAGCAATGGATGCTGGTGTGGATTCAGATGGAAAGGAACCTTACACAGTGTTGGTGGGACAGCAACTTAGTACAAATTCTATGGAAAACAGTATGGAGATTCCTCAAAGAAATAAATGTAGACCTACCATTCGCTCTAGCAATCCCACTATTGGGTATCTACCCCAAGCAAAACGGTCATTTTATCAAGAGACACCTGCACTTGAATGTTTATTGCAGCACAAGTCACAATTGCAAAGGTGTAGACTCACCCTAAGTGCCCATCAATTCGTGAGTGGATTAGGAAAATGCGGTATACATACCACGGAGCACTACTCAGCCTTAAAACGAAATGAAATAATGTCTCTTACAGCAACGTGGATGGAAATGGAGACCATTATCCTAAGTGAAGTATCTCAGGAATGGAAAAACAAACACCACACACTCTCACTAGTAAGTGGGAGCTAACTGATGGGCACACACAGGCACAAAGGGACATAAAGGACATTGCAAACCAAGAAGAGGGGAGGGTGAAAACTTACTGTCAGGCACAGTGAACACTGTTATAGTGACGGCCACACTAAAGCCCCGACTTAAGCATTATACAAGGTACCGTGCAACAGAAACATTTGTACCTCCTTAATATTTTGAAATTTAAAAAGATAGGTCAGTGGTTGCCACAGGCTCAGGTTTGGACGAGGGACTGACAACAGGACACCTAAGGGAACTGGGGGTGACATAGACAGTTGTCTGTATCTCAACTGGCCTGATGGTGACATGACTATACAGTTTTCCAAAATCCATAAAACCGTATAGAAGGTGAATTTTGCAGTGTGTAAAGTGTGCTCGACAACTCTGGGCAAAGAGCAAACGTGAGCAAACGCCCACCTTGCTGCTCACCTCCCTGCCTGGTCCCAAGCTCCAGGGCCCTGGGCAGCAGCTAGCTTAAGGGGGCAGGAGCCAAAGACTGTGGGCCCCGGGGCCTGGGGACACCAGATTCCCACACGCCCAGCGGAACAGCTCTGGGGCCGCCACGCCAGCCCTGGCCCCTGGAACGGCAGCTCTGTGATGTTTAATTGAATGTTTTCAAAGTTCTTACACGAGCCCAGAGGCAATGTAGTCTCAGAGCTCATGGTTTTACAAATTGGAGAAAAAATAAAATAAAATAAATGAAAACTCTTTTCATTCTCTCCCTCTTCTTGTTATCCTTCCCGACAAGGATAACTGTGTGTTGGAGAAAGCCCGTGAACTGCCTGTAAGGCCCCCACGGTGCCTGGTCCCCTCAAGTCCCAGGGGCCGGGTCACTTCCAGCGAGAGAATCTGGACGCAGCGAGTCGCACAACCTGCCCTGAACCTCAAGGCCCCGCGGGTGCTGTCCCTGCATCCGCCCACCTGTTTCCACGGTTTGTCATTCACGCCCCTTTGGTGATGGGCTGAAACACACAGGAGGCAGGACAGGTCCACAGGCCTGGCCACGCGTGGATGTCACCACATCACAAGCGTCACGCCTCTGCACCCCAGGATGCAAACACACCCATGCACCCCATCCCTCAACTCCATCCCTCGTACTTGCCCCCAGACACCCTGCCCTGTAGCCACCGTGACCCACATGCAGGGCACGAAACTGCCTGCCCTGCTGTCCCCGCGCCTTCGAGACGACTGAGGGAGCCGGGCTGCTGCGGCACCGCAGACCGGGGCTTGCAAACCACAGAACTTTACTGCTCGCTGCTCGGGGGCTGGACGTCCAAGGTCGAGGCGCCGGAAGATTTGGTGTCTGGTGAGCACCCGCTTTCTGGCTCACAGACGTGGCTCCTGGCTGTGCCCTCGCGTGGTGGAAGGGACAAAGGACATTAACCCATTCATTAGGCTCCACCCTCCTGACCTAATCACCCCCAAACATCCGACTTCCTGAATACGTCGGGGATGGGGCTTCAACCTATGGACTTTGAGGGGAACACAGATATTCCGCCTATGGTAATGCGGGAGCCTCCACCCGGTGCGCCCCGCCCCTCCACCCGGTGCGCCCCGCCCCTCCACCCGGTGCGCCCCGCCCCTCCACCCGGTGCGCCCCGCCCCTCCACTGGTGCGCCCCGCCCCTCCACCCGGTGCGCCCCGCCCCTCCACCCGGTGCGCCCCGCCCCTCCACCCGGTGCGCCCCGCCCCTCCACTGGTGCGCCCCGCCCCTCCACCTGGTGCGCCCCACTCCTCTCAAACCCCAGTTTGAACATCCCCAGCGCAGATGCCTCCTGTCCTTCCTCCTCCCAGGAGGGTCGATGGGTCTTGCCCTCTTGCCCCCGCATTCTCCATTACTCCCCAACCGCGGGGACCCTCCCACTAAGCCACGAGCTCCTCCAACACCGGGTGCTGCCCTGTTTGCTGCCACACAGGCGGGTGCGAAGCTCGGTGTCTGCCCCGTGCCATGCTCAGGCGCTGTCTGTGAACGCATGTGCAGCCCTTGCAGAGAATCACTCAACAGCATCGGGCAGGTTGCCCGCACACCCCGTCCTTGCTTAATTAAGGGGCCTCCCTGACATGCTGCATCTCCTGGCGTGGCCGGGAAGAGTCCGGGCCCCCAGGGAACAAGTGTGGAGGTGGATTAGTGAGGCGCGGCTCAGCCGGAGCACAGGGGAGGGGACGCGGTAGATCGTGGACACGCCGTCTGGGTCTAGGCTGAGGCCAGACTTGCTCTGAGGGGCAGCTGATGAGACAGAGGAGGAGGAGGGTCAGCGGTAGCCGGGAGGCTGCCAGGGAGACACCTCTCCAAGTCCCCAAGCCAGTGACCTCATAACCGCTCTAGACCCCTGACCTAGAGGAAGTAGCTCTTCTCTCTGGAGCCGGGGACCACATCTCGGGACACACGGCATCTACCTGAAGTGAGATGGTGTGGCTCATCTCCCAGACTCCCAGAACGCTGATTCTCTGTCCTGGGTGCCAAAACATTTGACGTTCGCCTGCCTTTTCCAAGCCCCCAGGACTCGAGCGAGGAGAGGCCTTACGGCTGAGATGCTGGCGGTTGTGTCGACGGCAGATGTTATCGCAAAGACTGCGGTCAGTCCTTTAAGAGGATCCCAGCCCGTTTGAACTCTTGGTGATGTTGTTCACGGCTTGCGCCTTTCAGCAGCGAGAAGACAAATCCTGGCCTTGGTTTTCTGCATCTCGGTGGAGTTTTGTTTATGTCGCAAGCACCTGACGCTTGTGCATTTGGCAGGGCCCCCTCCTGCTCCGCACGGCACCACTGGAGCTGCCGCTAGCAGGGAGGGGACACCACATGCATGTTTTATCAGGACACGTGTGTGCGTAGGAGAACAAGGCCCTCGCAGGCTCTGACAAAGTGGACTCGATCCTGTACGGAGGACGGGACGCACGGCACCATTGCTCTCCTGTTGGACAGGTAAAGGTGCTGTTGTGAACCCGAATGCTTTGTCAGAGCACAAGGAGAAAATTAGCTCCTTTTCGTCTGTCACGGCCGACAGTGAAGTGCCGCCTCGGGTCTCCTCTGCAAAGTCCCACGACGAGTCTCTGCCTCTAACCACGGTCTCGCGCAGCACGAGGCGAGAACAGACGGGAATTGAAGGAGCAGAAAACGGGGACGGGCGGGAAACGCACGTGCATGCCCGTCACACTGCGAGAGGAGCCACAGCCCCACCGCCACGTCTGGGCTTGTCCCCGGGGGTGGCTTCTTTCTGTGCGCTGTGTGAGAAACTGCAGGCGTGAATCCGATGGGCTCAGAGCTGGTGGGGCAGTTTGCAGGCCTGGAGCAAAACGTGCTTCCCTGTGCTCCTCTGAACACGTTCATGTGACATTTAAATGATAACTACACAAAACCTTGTACACGGCTATTCACGGCAGCGTTATTCCCAATATCCAAAAGGTGGAAACGGCCCAGACGCCCACCAGCTATGGATGGATGGACAGGACACGGTCCATCTGCACAACGGAGCATCACCCAGCCGTGCACAGCGAGGGAGCTGACGCCTGCCGCAGCCTGGACAAATCTGGGAGCCGGGCGCTGTGTGGCAGAAGCCACAAACGGCCACTCGCTGTGCAACTCCATGGACGTGAACAGGCCAGCGAGGCCAGTCGGGGGACAGAAAGGAGCCTAGCGTTGCCGAGGCTGGGGGAGGGGACGGGGGTGATCGCTGACGGTCGGGCTTTCTCTGGGGGAGGGGGAGGATGCTCTGGAGTCAGACAGTGGTCATGGCCGCACAGTGTTGTGAACGCACGAAACGCCACGGATGGTAAATGTTACTCTGTGTGGCTTCTGCCACAGTAAAACATGACAACTAATAATCACTTGTGTACTCTCGGTTCAGTGCTTCACATACGCTGGGCACCACGCGGAGCGCCGTGTATGTTCTCCCTTACTCTGTCTATCCCCGAGGTGACATCAGTAATCTTACCTACCCTCGTTTTATAAATGGAAGAAATGAAGACTCCAAGATGGGGCTCAGTCTGCTGGTAAGAGAAGGACCCCAGATTTTAGCCTCGTTCTGTCTAAGGCCCAGATCCACACTGTTTGGGCCGGGCTGGGCCCAGGCAGCCTAAGGAGTGTCACACGAGGAAGGAGAAGGCTGGGACGGGGCAGTGCACGCAGGAAGGGGCCTCTGCGGCCAGTCCACGACTTCTGGTGGTCAAGGCTGCCATCGGGGGGAACCTGGTCCTGCCGCCCAGAAGCTGCAGGCGTCCTCCCGTGGAGGCAGCCCTCGAGTCCCAGCAGGGCCTACCGGGGGGCGCGGTGCCCTCACACACCAAGCCGCCTCTGCCCCCGAGGCCCGGGCGCGTGGACGACCCTCCCTTAGCCACGGAAACTGCGCAGATGCGCGAAGCCTGGGGGACGTGGTGCCTCCAGCTCCGCCAAGTCTCTGACCAGGGGGCCACGCTTGTCCCTCGCAACTGTGCGTTTCTGAAGGGCCTTTTCCATGGACGGGGGAGCTCTGGGGGCTCCGAGAACCACAAGCCAGGCCTCGTCACCAAGGAGCTCACAGCCCAGTGGGGTCGTCACCGAAGGTCGCATCCATCGCCCAGATTCTCTGGGGACCTGCGTCGATGGCAGTGAGAAATGATGCTTCAGGCTCCACCCAGGAAGCGTCCTCGGGCCAGGCCCGGGCAGCGCTGGGTCAGCGTGTGCCTCCTCCTTGGCACCGCCTGCAACAGGCCCCGTTTCGCTGGGCTGCACCACCCCGGCCTCCCTCCTCAGGCAGCCGAGAGAAGTGGGCCCAGATCTGGGGGGCAGGGGGCTGCCAACACCCCAGCCAAAGGGTAGCAGAACCGGATCCACAGTGAGGCAGGAGATCACCCAGGATCCACCCCCAGGTTGGTCACCAGGGGGAGAGAAAGTGCTAGAACAGGCCAGAGCAATTTCACTCCCGCCGCTGGAGGTGCTGTGGACCGAGCCTCACAGCCGGCTGGTGACCCGGCCTGGCCCGCGGGAGGGTGGGGGGCGCCGGTTCCCAGGCCGGCTGGACGCTGCGCTCCTTCCCCTCGGGCCTCCTGCCCGGGAACGGGCGCCCAGAGATTATCCTGCTTGCAAAAGGCCTCCCGGGGGCTGTGGTTTTGGCAATTACTGAAAGGAAAGCCTGGTTATTATTCATGTCGTGTGTTGAGAAATCTCTATAAAGTTTTACAGCCACAAATGTAAAAGGGGGTTTTATTGGTTTAACATTCTTCCCGGCTCCCCTGCCCCCACGGCGCGGCCCTTTGTCTCCACTGGCCAGGAGCAGGGGTCTCACGGCAGCCGCAGGCCCCGCACCCCGGCCTGGGCTCTTGTGCCCCCTCCGCTCTGGCTGCCGGGGACAGCAGCATCCCAGCTGCCTTCACGCGCCCACAGGTTGTCCCCAGGGCCTGTGCCGGGCAGGACACCGCTCAGGTGTGAGAAGGACGGGGGTGCGTGGCACAGGTGCTCATTTTCAGAAGGAAAAGAGGAAACAAGAAGTGAGAGAACAAGAAATGTGACTACAGGGAACAGGCCGGCCCCACGCTGTGGTCACACAGTCCCCGCCCCGAGAGGGAGCATCCTCACCTTCGTGCCCTCCTGACACTTGTCGTGGATTTGAGCACAATTTCATAATTTCACAGCGTTCGCAGATGAGGTGGGTGGTCCTGACAGGGCCATTTAGCAGGAGAAAGGTAGACAGGCGGGGCTGGTGGGGACTTGGCCCAGGGAGGCAGGAGGTCAGGGCTCCCTGCCCCGCGGAGGGCTGAGAGCAGGGGAAGGGCCAGCCTGGGCTCCTGGGCCAGGCAGGGCTTGGGGTTTATTTGGGGAACGTGGGAAGGGTCTGAGGTCTGCAGGAGGGCGAGCAGCACCACCCCCCTTCTCTCTCTAAGGATCCCCCTGGCTGCTGCCAGGACTGCAAGCAAGCAGGATGACGGGAGCCGCAGGGACAGCCACTCAGAGGCCACTGCAGGGCTGGTTGGGCCCCTGCTGCTCCGGAAGGCAGCAGGGAGGTGGGAGGTGCCCAGGAAGGGGCGGCCGAGGGGCAGGCAGACCGACACTGCCATGCAGGGGCTGGCTGTTGAGATCAACCGCACGACCCTCAGCTCGAGGCTTCCTCTCCTCACGCGCACCTGCAGTACACCTGCCGACCCCATCTGGTGGGCCTTGGAGAGATGTCTTGAACTCAGCTACTTCCCACCATACCCACTAAATCACAGACACACAGTCCAGACAGATCCTGTGGCCTTTAGTTAGGGCTAGGGCTTGGCTCGCTGGGACAGAATCGCACCTAGAGCAAGCTTTAACGGCCACACTGTCATCAGCCAGCGCAGGACACGTGTGCTCGTTATGTCCCAGTGTGTCCTGACCCCTCCGTGGGGCCAGGGAGGAGTGAGGGCGGAAGGCACCGCACCACCGAGGAGCCGGCACTGGTCTTCAGCCGCTCCCTCCTCCTGCCAGAGGGCCGGCGTCATTCCATTCGGTTTCTTTTAAATTATATCGAGAGAATTCTGGTTTCGTCTCCAACACAAAAAGAGCTTCCAGGTCATCATTCCCAAGTTCACAGCAACGAAAAGCACTGAGCACAGTGAAAATCAACAACTTCACTCCGTCCTCGGAGCACTGAGGTCCAAGGCAAACTGTCACCTAGACAGCCACAGAGACAGACAGGCAGACACAGAGAAGCACAGCTGAGATTAGCTCGCAGGGTGCAGAAGCCACTGGAGCCAGGAGCTTGTGGGACACTTAACTGGTGACCGATGCATTGCTGGGGACCAAATGTGGACTCGCTGCAGAGGTCAAAACTCCTGGGTGCCCAGGACTTCTCGGAGTTCACCTCCAGGAGCCCCGCGGGACTCGGGGCAAAGATCGGAAGATGGTGGAAAAATGACTTCACGCATCAGAGAAGCAAAGGAGGAAAGTAACCACTTTGCAGTGTGCCCGGGGGGTTCTGTTCTCAGTAACAGAAGCTGGCCCCATGGGAGACTATTCTACCAGAGCAGAAAACTATTTTATCTGACCTCAAGCCTTGTAGTCTCACTAAGGGAAGAATAAAAAGACTATGCTTAGGACCATGAAAAACTGAAATTTAATCATAATATTATAGAACGCTTCTCCTGCCCACCAACAGGGTTCCAAGATACTAGCAGGATGTTACAACCAAGAGAGCTACAAAATGCCGATTCTGTTTAAGAAGGAGTCTCTAGGTAGGCCCAGAGACAACAGGAGAAGAACAAACAAGGAACCTGAGGCATCTAGCACATCAGCAGACATGAGACACAACCTAGTGCCTTGGCAGATTAACATGAAATTTTATGCTAAAGGCCTAGATACTTCAGTTCCTATTGGCAGATACATCATTTCCAGCTTTAAACAAAAAAAAACTGCAAGGCATGCAACAGGCATGGAGACACAGCACGGAGAGACAAAGCACCAGAACCAACTCAGCATAGCACAGACTGGATTATCAGACGGGGGTTTAAGTAACTATGTTGGACAAGACAAGGGCCCCGTGGCAGAAGTACGAGTGTGCTAGGACAGCCAGGAATACAGGCACAGGTGAAAACTCTAAGAAATAATCAAAAGGAAACGATAAAAATCAAAGGCACTTTTACAGAAGTGAAGAAATGTCTTAGACGGGCTGTTTAAACAGACTGGACCTGGTCGAAGAAAGGATTCACGAGACTGAAGACGTGTCAGTAAACACTTCACAAACCAAAACACACAGAGAAAAACGTGTGACTGAAACAGAATATCCGAGAACCGCGGCACAATCACAGAAGGAGTCGCGTGTATGTGACGGGAATGACAGAAAGACGACAAAGAGAGAGGTTAGAGAATAAGAAAAATTTGAAATAAGTATGGCTGAGAAATTTCCAGAAGTAATGACAGACACACAACCACAGATCCAGGAAGCTCAGGGAACAGTAAGCAGGATAAATGCCAAAAATCTACACCCAGACTTACTACCTTCAAACGGCAGGAAACCAAAGACAAAGTCTTTAAATAAACCCGGGGGACGGGAAAGGACAAACGAACACAGGGAAACCTTGCCCACAGAGGAGCAGGGCAAGCCCTGCATCAGACTCCTCCATCAAGGACGGTGTGAGCAGGACGAGATCGCAGTGTAATAGTTAAAGCCTTGAAAGCAGACCCCACCAGCTCAGATTTCTGTACTTAGCACAAACATCCTTCCAAAGTGAAGGAGAAATATTTTTCAGACAAACAAAAATGAAGGGAGTTTGTCAACGATAGACATACCTTTTAATAAATGTTAGAGACATTTTTTAGGGAGAAAGAAAATTATATAGATCTGAAACTCAGACCTGCATAAAGAAATGAAGAGTATTTGAGAAAGAATAAAGGTAAAATAAAATATTTTGGGTTTTTTTATTCTTAGTCTGTTTCATAGACAACTGTCGACAGTGACCATGGCAGCAGCGTGCCGGCTGATCACAGCGTGCGGGTACACGGGAGGCTGCAGCAGCGTCAAGGGAACGGAGGGAGGGTTGGGACACTCTGTGTCGAGGAGCCTACACTTCACCCATGAAGTGACACCGTGTCCTTTGAAGGTGGACTCAGATTAGTCGTAAATGCATATTGAAAACTTTAGAGAAACCACTCTTTTTTAGAAAAAAAGAAATATAATTGATATGCTAACAAAAGACAGAAAATGAGATAATAGAAAATGCTTAATTAAAATCAGAAAAAGCAGCAAAAGAGGGGAAGATTAAAAACAGAAACAAAGGACAACTGTAATGAATAAAAACGGTCACAAGCATGGTAGATGTTAACGTAGCGATATCAACATTCACTTGAACTGTGAATAGTCTGACTACACTAATTATAAATCAGATACTGTCAGAGTGGATTAAAAAAATAAGACCCAGCTATATGTTCCCTACAAGAAACCAACTTTACCTATAGAGACACAGATCTATGAAAAGCAGAGGGATGGAGAGAACTAGACCATGCCGACACTTATCAAAAGACAGCCTGCGTGGCTACATCAAGTTTGGACAGAGCAGATGTGAGAACAGGAAAAAATACCATGGATAAAGGGAGACATTCTGTAATGATAAAGGGGCCAATTCTCCACAAATACACAAAGATCTTTAATGTGTTTACGCCTAACAACAGAGCATCAAAATACAACAGGCAAAAGCTTATAGAACTGCAAGGAGAAACACGCAAACCCACTCTCAGAGCTGGAGACTTCAGCCCCCGTCTACCGGCCACTGGCAGACTCCGCAGGCACAAATCATAAGGACGTAGCTGAACTAACCAGCACCATCAATCAACTGGAGCTAATTGACATTTATAGAACACTGCACCCAACAACAGCCAAACACACGTTCTCAGGCTCACAGGGGACATTAACCAAAATGGACATTCTGGGCCGTAAAATGCACCTTAGCAAATTTGAAAGAATGTAAATCATAGAAAATATGCTTTTGGACCCCAATGGAATTAAACTCGAAATCAATAACAAAGCTCACTGGAAAATCCCAAATATTTGGAGATTGAACAACACACTGCTAAATAACATGGGCCAAAGAAATCTCAAGAGAAATTTTAAAATATTTTGAAGGAAATGAAAATGCAGCCTATCAAAGTGTGTGAGATGGAACAAAGACAGTGCTTGGAGAGAAATGTACAGCACTGAATGCAATATATTAGAAAAGAAAGTCTCAAACAATAATCTACATTTCTACCTTAGGAAGCTCTAAAAAGAAGAGCAAATTAAAGTAAGCGGAAGAAAAGACTAATAAAATTAGTGCAGAAATCAATAAAATTTCAAATAGAAAATCAATAGAGAAAAAAAATCAATGACACTAAAAGCTGGTTCTTTGAAAAGATCGATAAAAGTGATAAACCTCTAGCCAGGCTAACCAAGAAATAAAGACAGGCAAATTGGCAATATCAGAGAGGAAAGAAAGGGCATTACTGTTGATTCCACGGACGTTATAAAAGCAATGAAGGAATATTCTGAGCGGTTCTGTGCCCATCGCTAGTTGGCAGATCTAGTTCTTCACCACTCCTCTTCAACAGAGTAGAGAAAGTCCTCGTTAGTGCAATAAGACAAGAAAAGAAAGAAAGGTGGCCAGATTGGGAAGGGAAATAAAGTGATCCTTATTTACAGGTAACACTGTTGCCTACACAGAGAATTCTAAACACACACACACACACAGGCACACACACACACTCCTCTCAGAACTTATAAGCCATACAACAAAGTTGCAGGTTGCAAGGTCAATATACAAAAGGCACCTGCTTTCCTGTATATGCTATCTGTGAGCAATGAACAGCTGCAATTTGAAATTAAAAACAGCATTTACATTAGCACCCAAAAATGAAATACTTAGGTATACATCTAACAACATTTGTGTAGGATCTTTGTGAGTAAAAAATCTCTTGTGAAAAACATCCAGGAGACCACAGTAAATGGAGATATGTTCCATCTTCAGGGACAGGAGGTCCCAACACTGTTCACGTGTCACTATTTCTCACCTTCATGTGTAGATTCAATGCAGTGCCCCTCAAAATTCTAGCCTGTTACTTTGTGGATAGCTTCAAAGTGATTCTCAATTTCATATGGGAATTCCAAAACCCAGCCTAGTTAACAGGACACTGAAGAAGAAACACAGCTGGAGGACTGACACACCCGACTCCAAGACACCCTATAAAGCTGCAGTGGCCACGAGAGCGTGGTGGCCTTAAAGAAACCAGAGACAAACAGATCAGTGGAGCAGGATGGCGAGCCCAGAAATACCCCACACAAACACAGGCACTGACCTTTGACAAGGAAGCAAAAGCATTGCAGAGAAGAATGACTGGAGCAACTAGGCACCTATACGCAGAAGAAAGAAAAAAAAATTAGACACAGACCCCACATCAGTCACAAAAACTAACTCAAAGTGGATCATAGATCTAAGCGTAGAGCACAAAACTATAAACCTTCTAGAAGACATGGGAGAAAATCCAGATGACTCTGGGCTTGGAGATGACTTTTCAGATACCATGCCAAAAGTATAATCTATGAAAAAAAATTGGTATGTTGGATTTCATTGAAATTTGAAACTTCTTCTCTGAAGAAGACACTGTTGAGAGAAAGAAAAGTCCAGCCACAGCCTGGGAAACAATTGTTGCAAAACATGTATCTGATAAAGGACTTGTGTTTTAAATATACAAAGAAATTGTTACACTCAATTTCTCAAAACTGTTAGACTCGACAGTAAGAAAACAAACCTAATTTAAAAAATGAACAAAAGATCTGAACAGATGTCTCACCGTGGGAGATATACAAATGGGAAGTAAGTGTATCGCAAAGATGCTCCGTATCCCATGTCATCAGGGAATTGCAGATTAAAACAACAATGAATACTACTACCCACCTATTAGAATGGCTAAAATTCAACTGACAATAGTAAGTGCTGGTGAGGGTGTGGAGTAAGAAGAACTCATTAATTGCTGGTGAAATGCAAACTGGCACAGCCGCTTTGGAGGACAGCTGGCAGCTGGCAGGTCCACATGCACTAAACACACTCTTACCATACAACTAGGAATTGTGCCTTAGAAAAACAAAACCTTCACATGACCGTCTACAGCAGCTTTATACGTAATTGCCCCAAACTGGAAGCACCTACGATGTCTCCAGGTACAGGGACTTTTCTTATGGAGAAACCACACTGAATGAGACAGTGTTGATGGGGACATGTCCTCATGTATTTGTTAAAACCCAGAGACATTTACATGCAGCAGAGAGAGAACCTGAATGTAAACTATGGATTCAGTGAATAATAATTTGTCAATATTGGCTCGTTAATTGTAACAAGCACAGCGCACTAATGCAGGACGTTACGAACAGAGACGTACGCAAGGAGGGGCACAAGTGGAGATGCTGTCCTGTCTGACATTTCTGTAAATCTAAAAAATTAAGTGTATTAATTAAAAATGTATCTACTGAGAAACTGTGTCAGGTTTACACAGATGAAACGATTAGACAGACCCGGCCGCTGCCTGAACGACTCCCCATCCGGGAGGAGAGACGACAGCTACGTCGGCAGCTGCAGGCGGCGCGAGCTCTCCCCGCGGGCGGCGGGCGTGCCGGGGACAGAACACGCAGCACCAGGGAGGAGAGGAGGCCAGAGACAGACTTCTGTGAACTACAAAGTGCTACAAAAATACAAATCAGCTGTCACTGTCGGGGTTGTTACTGCTCCTGTGATGACACCTCGTTTACCGGATTTCGACATTTACGTCACTCAGCTTTGTAGCTTTATTTCTATATCCTCCCTGCCAGAGCTCAGGAAAGCAGGAAGTTTGGATTTTATTTTAAGGGTTGTGCACAGCCATTGGGTAATTATAACCAGGGAACTTTAAGACATCATCTGGCTGCTCTCTGGTCAGATAATTGAGGGAGAAAGAGTGGGGGGAGATTTGAAGGCCAAGTCTGCCGTGAAGTGGGGGTGATGGCGACGGTGCTGAGGTCACAGCCACCGAGACGGAGCGGGCGGGGGACTCAGGTCGTTCTGCAGCAAAGTCAGCTCGCTGCGTCAAAAGACGGCGTGGGCCATGGAGGAATGGACAGCTAGTGACGACTCCTAGATGTTCGGCTTGAGCAGTGGGTAAAAGATTAGATGTTTACTAATCTGAGGAAGACCGGTATTTAAAAAAAGTTAGCATGGGTTAACAAAAATCAAAGTTTTATTTTGTCCACATTAAACTTGAGATGTACATTTTACACGTACGTTATCTCGGCTGCTTGGTACAGAATTATCACACGTGGGCCACTAAGATCCTGACGCTCACCTGCAGGATTATAGAACACCCCGGATAATATCACCAAACCAACAGGGCTCCGAGGTGACACCAGCGGATTGTAGCTGAAAGAGCTGCAAGGCACAGACTCTCCTTAAGAAGGAGTGCGGAGCAAAACCCTAAGACAACAGGGCGGATAAACATACGACGTTCTCTGAAGAGGCCACCTAGGGAAGCCTGAAGCCCAGGGAGGACACGCAGACAGGACGCTAGAGGAACCAGAAACCTCGAACACCTACAGCTAAGCAAGCAGGAAACAGAGTCTAACTCTTAGCCAGTCACATAAATCCTGAAATTAAAGGCTAAATTGCCTCAATTACTATGATTTGATCCAATCTGTCTAACATTCAACAACAAAAAAAAAATTGCAAGGCATGTCAAAGACAATAAAAATACAGTTTGAAGAAACAAAATAATCGTGAGACATAGATTCAGATATGACAAAAAGTTGGAAATATCAGGTAGGGAATTTAGATAACTACAATTAATGTCTTACAGGCTCTAATAAAAACTACACAACATGCAAAAACAAACAGGTAATGTAAGAAGGGAGACAGAAACTCTTAAAAATTAAAAGGAAATGTTGGCAATAAAAAATACAGTGAAGAAATAAAGAATATTTTCAGTGGGCTCATTGGTAGACACAGTTGAAAAAAGCATCATCAAACTTGAACATAGGTCAATAGAAACTTCTCAAACTAAAATGTAAGGATATAGTAAGAATGGGTGGGGGAGAGAGGAATATCAAAAAACTTTGGAACAGTATCCAAAGACACAACCATGTGAATAAGTGGAATACCAGAAAGAGCCAGAAAGAGAGAATGAACCAGAAGAAATATTTGAAGTAACAATGGCTGAGAACATTCCCAAATTCGTGGCGGGCACCAAACCACATGGTGAATTGTGTTTCCCCAATAATTATACGGTGAAGCCATAATTATGGTTATATTCGGAGATGGGGCTTTAAAGAGATGACGAAGACACAAAGAGACTGTTAGGTGGGTCCTAACCCCATCTGACTGGTGTCCCATAAGCAGAGGAAATTTGGGCAGGCAGAGAGAGCCACCACGGGCACATGTGTGCAAAAGGATGGACGCGTGAAGATATGGCAAGACAGTGGCCATCTGCAAGCCTAGGACAGATCTCACGGGAAACCAAGCCTGCCAGCTCCTCTTGAACTTCTAGACACTACAACCGTGAGAAGATGTGCACATGTGGGAATAACACCAATTGGGTGTCGGGCAGATGTGGGGAGGGAGGGGATGGGTGTATACCTACATGATGAGTGCGATGCGCACTGTCTGGGGAATGGACACGCTTGAAGCTCTGACTCAGGGGGTGGGGGGCATAGGAAATATACATAACCTAAACTTTTGTACCCCCATAATATACTGAAATAAAAAAAAAAAAGTCCTGGCTTTCCAGTGGCCCTGTCTGGGGTTGTTCTGTTGTGGCAGCCCAAGCAGACTAAAACAGAACAGAAAGCAGCAAGCAAGACATTTTAAAGAGAACTTAAAAACAAACCAAGAACAACCACAATAAAAAACACCGGCAGAAAAAAGACAATGTTGAAAGCAACGGGGGTGCAGAGCAAGTCAGTTATGGAGGAACAGGTCAAGAATTATAGGAAACTTCTCGTCAGAAACCACGCAGGAAAGAAAAGAGTGGAGTGACATTTTTAAAGTGCTGAAAGAAAAAAAACAACAACAACACAACCACTATCTAGCAAATTTGTACCTCAAAAGTGCATGAGAAAACCTTCCAGAACAAACAGAATGGGGATTCACACTGACAGACTTGCTGTGCAAGGAGGGTTTGAAGAAATAGTTCAGAGAAAAGGAAAGTGGTGTGAGTCAGAGCCTCGGGTCTACATGAAGGACGGAAGTGCCAGGAGAAATAAAGGAAGACTTAATAAAGGCTGATACTTTTTATTCTTAATTTATCTAAAAGGTAACTTTTTGCTTGAAATAATAATAACAATGTATCGGGTGATTGCAGTACAGGGACACGTGGCCACACGTGGTGGGACGCTGGGATTTGGACATAGCCACACCGCAGGGAGGCAGCAGGACGTCACTGGAAGGTGAATTTCAAACATCTGACAGTGTGTTTTCAAACTCTCGGACGACCTTTAGAAACAGCATAATTGATATGCTAAGAAAGGAGATGAAATTAAGTTACATAAAATGCTCAGTTAAAACCAGAAAAAGCAGAGAAAAGACAAATGTAACAAGTAGAGAACATTGCACATGTGGTCGATGTTACTCCAACTCTATGGAAAGACAATTTTCCCATGGACCAGGGCGTCAGCCAGGAGAGATGGTTTCGGGATGATTCAAGTGCATTATATTTATTGTGCAGTCAAACCTCTCTGCTAATGATGATCTGTAGTTGCAGCTGCTCCCCAGCACTGGCATCACCACCTCAGCTCCCCTCAGACCAGCAGGCATTGGATTCTCATTAGGAGCACAGCCTAGGTCCCTCCAATGCACAGTTTACAGTAGGGTTCCCGCTCCTGTGAGAGTCTAAGGCCGTGCTGATCTGACAGGAGGCGGAGCTTATGCCATGATGTGTGTGATGGGCAGCGGCTGTAAACACAGATGAAGCTTCAGCCACTGCCCACTGCTCACCTCCTGCTGTGCAGCCCGGTTCCTAACAGGCCACGGACCAGTACCTGTTCAAAGCCCGGGGGTTGGGGACCGCAGCTCTAAAGACCTGGTCTGTACTCTCCAACACAGTCAAGGTCATTAAACACAAGGAAAGTCTGAAAAACTGTCAGAGCCAAGAGGAACCTACGTGGACGTGTTAACTAAACATAATGTGGGAGCCTAGAACAGAAACAGAACATCAGCTAACAACTGAAACAACCTGAAAACAGTACAGATTTTAGATAATAATGCTGTGTAAACATTTACTCATGAATCAGAATAAGTGCACTACATTAGTGTCAGTTGTCAATAGTAGGGGGGGTGGGATGTGGCGGTATAGCCCATGTACAGGGCGAATGCTCTATGTCTTTGCAATTTTCCTGAGAACCTAAAACTGTTCTAGATTTTTTTTAAAGTGTATTTTATTAAAAAATATAGCATTGCAATTTGTGGGATGCAGTGAAAGTGGTATTTAGAGGGAAATTTATAGCATGGAATGCACACACCGGGAGAGAAGAAAGATCTAATTGGGGTCCATCAGCCATTCAGTCTCACGAAACTAGAGAAAGAAAAGCAAATGGAGCCCAAAACAAGCAGAAAATAAATAAATAACAAAAATTACAGCAGAAATCAATGAATTTTAAAAATTAGAAAACAACAGAGAAAATCAATGAAACCAAAAATAGGTTTTTAAAACAGATCAATAGAATTGAAAACCTCTAACCAGTCCAACTGAGAAAGGAAGGGAGGAGATATAAATTACTAACACCAGAAGTGAGAGAGCAGCGGCCAGGCAGGATCCCACAGGCATCCAAAAGATAATAAAGAACACGACGCACAGCTCACTCTATGCCCATAAGTCGGAAACTTGAATGAAATGGACCGATTCCTCGAAGGCCACAAACTCCCAAAACTCACATAAGGAGAAATAGATAAACTGAACGGCCTCATATCTATTAACAAAATTAAATCAGTAATTAGTAACCTTCCAAGAAACAAAGCACCAGGCCCAACAAACTTTTAAGAAAGAAACGGCCCCAATCCTTCACATTCCTGCTGGAAACAGGAAGCAGAGGGAACAGGTTCTAATTCACCCTTTGAGATCCACATGCCCCTAATAACAAACCATTTAAAGACATTGTAAGAAAGGGAAGTACAGGCGAAAACTTCTCATCAGCAAAGATGCAAATAACCTCGCCAAACACCAGCAAGTTGAATCCAATAATGGATAAAAAAACGAATTAGACACCACAGCCGGGTGGAACTTACTCAGCATGAGTTCTGCTCCTTCTTCCAAATTCCTCACTTCCTTGTTGACTTCTTGAGCTTCTTAATAATTTGTGGTTTCTAATTTACATGGTGGTTGTCTTCAGGGGGTTGTTGGAGCAAATCACTCAGCCTTCCACAACCGGAAGCAGAGCTTTCCATTTCCGGCACGTGATAAAAGTGCTTGGTACTTAGCAGGTGCTCATTAAATTTTCGGTAAATGATTAAGTAAATAAGTAATGAAATATGTTTTTTTAAATGTTTTTGTGGTGGTTGCAATACATAGATAAAAGTTTTCTTACTTGTGAAACGTGGGACGGTTTTTCTCTCGTCACCTCTGGCGGGTGCTGAGCCTTGAGTTTCATCCTGAGTTGAGACAGCTGGAGAGGAGCTGCCTGGAGGACCTGGATTGAGAAAGGCTGTGCTGAGTTGAGTTGGGCTCCTTGTATTCAGATTAGAGGGAGTTGAGCCCCTGGCCAGCTGAGTTGAGTTGGGCTCATTGTATTCAGATTAGAGGGAGTTGAGCCCCCGGCCAGCTGAGTTGAGTTGGGCTCATTTTATTCAGATTAGAGGGAGTTGAGCGGTGATTAAGGGGTGGGGAGAGAAGGGCATTAAATTACAACAAGCTCAGGGAGTTGAAGGCAGACTCCAGGGAGAGTGTTTCGGAGGGAGCAGAGCGTGCCAAGGCCCTGAGGCGGACAGAGCACAGCCTTCCAGAATCGAAAGAAGGCCCGAGAGGCTGGGGGGCGGCCAGGGAGGAGGGGAGGCTGCGTGGGCGCCCAGGCAGGAGAAGCAGGTGGGGGCATCAGGAAGCCATGTGGGGCCTGAAAGCCCCGTTAGTAGACCCAGGGGCTTGTCCAATCACAGGCAAATCACGGAAAGAAACCCAACAGCGGGAAAAGCCGGGTTGGGCCATGACCTACAGAGGTGCCAATCAATGCCTGACGGTGGTTTCCACTGAAGGGTGGCCGTGGGGAGGAACAAGGATAGGGGGTTGGATTTATTTAGGAAATCAACAGGACATGGTGGTTAACTGGATATCGGGGGGCAGGTGGGGAGAGGGAGGTGTTGAGAAAAAGGCCAAGATGTCCAGCCAGAGAACAGGAGGCAGTAAGCGAGCTACAGGCTTGCGGGGAGGTGGCCCGAACGAGGTGAGATTAGGGCCCCAGAGATCAGATGCAGAAAGCCCCGCCATATGGGCGTGGCCTGGGTCCTGGGCGTGGCCTGGGTCCTGGGTGAGCCGCATCCCCCCCCTCCCGCTGCTCCAGGATCTGGGGAGGATCCAAGGGTGGAGCCAGGAGGAGCCCACAGTGGAAGTGGAGGCGTGTCCAGTGGGAGCTGGGTGGGTGCTGCGCTGGGGGGATCCTGGCACATCCTAAAGGAACCCCCCCCCCCCCCCCCGCTCTCACTGGTGGCTACACGTGGATTTCGTGTGGAAGTGACAGTGAGGCCTGGGGCAGAGCCAGCGCCAGTGGTGGGGGTGTTGTCCTGCAGTCAGCGCCAGCCTGGGGAGCTGCAGCCCCGGCCCTGTCCTAGTGGGTGAGGGGGCACCGCCGCTGTTCACGGGGGCAGCCCCCCAGGCCACGTGATGTGAGGGTCTGCAGTATCTGCTCAGCCCCGCCTGGGGCTGACACACACTGGCAACGCGTCAAGGCCGGCGTGCAGCCGCCCCTCCTGGGAGATGGGCCCCTCGGTGCAGCCAGCGGCCAGCTCCCACCTGCCGGCCCGCACTGGGAGCCTGGTGGACAGAGCCGCAAACAGCCCACCTTGGCGTGGGCTCCGTGCCATCGGCAGATGGGCCTGCCGCAGACCGCAGACCGCCAGGAGCCCTGGTGGGCAGCAGGCATGCACGGGCTAGGAGGCCGCTGTCCCACCCAGGCCCAGAGCAGCTGTCTGTCCTGCCATTGGCCATGGGCAGCCTGGCTCCGGTGACCGTCTCTGGTGTTGGCTGATGCTTCTGCCTGGGGGACTCTCCTCGGAAGTGCCAGGGTCCCACGCAGGGCCTTCTGTGACCACTCGGGCTCAGGCCGGAACCAGCAGATCCTCAGACATCTGTGGTCAGGATCACTGCTCCGTCCATCTGCCTGGAAAAGCAGCACTGGACACCCGCCCGGGGTGCCAGGCCCGTGGCAGTCCCTGGGCTACCAGGAAGAATGACACCCATCCCCAGTCCTGCTCCCGCCCACGCAGCATCCGCACTATCGGAACACGTTTGTGAGAATGAAGGGTCTTTGGCTTGAACGGCAGCTCCCTGGGCCACCCAGGGTAGCGCCCAACCCCCTCCAGCCACCCAGGATAGCGCCCAATCCCCTCCGGCCACCCAGGGTAGCGCCCAACCCCCTCCGGCCACCCAGGATAGCGCCCAATCCCCTCCAGCCACCCAGGGTAGCGCCCAACCCCCTCCGGCCACCCAGGGTAGCGCCCAACCCCCTCCAGCCACCCAGTGTAGCGCCCAACCCCCTCCAGCCACCCAGGGTAGCGCCCAATCCCCTCCAGCCACCCAGGGTAGCGCCCAACCCCCTCCAGCCGCCCAGGGTAGTGCCCAACCCCCTCCAGCCACCCAGGGTAGTGCCCAATCCCCTCCAGCCACCCAGCACAGCGCCCAACCCCCTCCAGCCACCCAGGGTAGTGCCCAACCCCCTCCGGCCACCCAGCACAGCGCCCTGGCTTTGCGGTCCCCTCGCACTGACACAGGGCTGGTTTTGTCCCTGCACTTGTCCGCTAGCGTAGTACGGCCTGTGGCTGCACACGCTCCCTGCCATACCCACAGACATGAATGTCACCAACCACGCCGTCCTCTGATGCACCCAGAAGGAAGCCCCTGCTCAGTGACAGGTACACTGTTGTCACTGCTGTCATCTGACCTGGAAAGTGACCTGAGGTGCTGAAAGGACAGATGCCCAAAGTCATTGTCACAGATGTGCTGATCACAGGCAGGATTGCAAAGGGCCAGCAGCCGTGCTGGAGGGACGGCCACCTGCATTTCGGTGCATCCCTGTTAAACACATACTCGTAAAGAGCTGTGCCCGTGTCATAGCAAGTGACACAGCAGAACACGCATCTGTTTAGGGCAGTATCGTAAGGACAGGTGCAGCGGCTTACGTCTTGGGAAAGGCCGGGCTGGGCCACATAGTGTAGCCGCTTAGGGGACAGCTCTGCACACTGGTCTCAGCTGCGCCCTGCGCTCCGCGTGGCGCTGGGCGGCCACGCGACCTTCCTGAGCCTCTGGTTTCCTGCGCGTAGCGTAGTGGCCCTGCCTCGTGGGATTACTCCGGGGGTGAGGGAGTGTGCTCAGAGCTCTCGGGGGGAGCCTGGCCTTTGGCTCAGTTAGCTCTTTTATTTTTTAAGACCAAAGAAAAGGTCTAAAAGGAAATATAGCAAAAGAAAAGTAGTAATAGTTTTTTGCTTGAATGGCTAGATTAGGTATTATCTTCTTTTAACTTCATCCTCTACAGTGTGCCTCTAATACTCTCACAATCCGAGGAAAAAGTACCTCTGAGGACATGCGGCAAAGTCGTTCCAGGACAAGCTCGCTGCAGTGCTCCGGCCGGGCAGCTGGGCCGGGGCGGTTTCGGGGTGGGCGCTGCTCAGAGCCGCCTCCCCGCCGGCTCCTCACGAGAACGCTGCAGGCCTGGGGGCCGGCGGCGGAGCTGGGCGTCCCTTGCTTCAGATAAACCCACTTGGAGTCACTTCACCCCCTCTCTGAGAGCTGACTGCAGACGAGCTCGAGCCCTGAGGACTTGCCAGGATCCTCCAACGCCTTCTAGAACAAACACGCCGCCCGCCTGGCACAGCTGAGCAGCCTGGGCACCGCCACTGCGGCTCTCACGCTCGCTCTGTGCGTCTTTTTCTCTTTCTGTGCACGCCCAGCGGGGGTGCCCTCCCCAGACACTGTTCTAACCATCACTCCTGGGGACTGTCACCGCTCTGCCGGCGTGGAGCAGACGGTCACCTGCTTGGGCCGCCCAGTGTCCGGCACCTTCCCTCCCGCAACCCTCCGTCTTTGCGGATGTGGACGGCGCCTGTGGCCTCTCGAGTCAGATGACCCTGACAGCGCCACACGTGCAGGCCTGAAACCGCCAGTGGACGTCAGCATCCCGCACAAAAGTGGCCCATTGGGAAGATGTCTCGCTGCCTTGTGCTTTTAGATGCCATTTCTGACAAGTCACCAAACAGTTATGCCCCTCCTGTGTGCCAGGCTTAGAGAGGATGCTGTGGCTGGTTTACAGATGCCCAGGCCCCCCTTCCAGGGGTAGGAAATCAGTCCCACCGCACCCCTCGGGCGGGGGCACGGCTGGAGCCGTGTGCTGCCGGTGCCCCGGATGCCCCAGGGCCCCCCGGGGTCTGCTTAGGTCTGAAGGCCACCGCCCACCTCCTGGATCCAGAGAGCACTTCCCGAGGGTGTCCTCACGCCACACTGTGGAGTCCGGCTGAGTCATCTCCCCAAGGATTTGGGGAGGGGTCCCGGAGCGGCACCTGCATGGGCAGGCGGGAGGGACTGGGTGGGGGTAGGAAGGCAGGGGCTGCCTGGGTTTTCCTTCCCTGTCCTGACCACTCTGCCGGGTCACGGTAGCAAGAGGGCGGAGCAAAGGAGGTAGTGTCCTGGCAGGACGGCCCCTGGCCAGCCTCACTGCCCTTCTCTCTGCAGCCTGCAGGCAGCTCTCCTGCCCCACGCTGGGTGCCGGGACCTCCACGGGTGGAGGAGGAGGAGCCGGCACCGCTCAGCACCTTTCAGGAGCTCAGAGCCAGGCAGGAGCCACCCCACTCTTGTCCTCTTGTGGAATGTTCCTGGCAGCACTAGAAGGGAAGCATTTTGTCTCCATTTTACAGAAGGGGAAACTGAGGCCCAGTGAGGCAGATGGGTCCTGATCTTTCCCTCCCTTGTGCATGGATATCCCAGGCAGCTTGGCTCACGAGGCAGGGGGCACTTGCCGGCTGGGCCCCCTGGGAAAGGGGAGGCGGCAGGCGGGTCTCGAGGCTCTGCTTTGCCGTCCGCTCTGGAGGACAGGCGAGGCCGGGTGCCAGCTCTGCACGCCCTCTGCAGGTGTGCCCGCTCCCAGGCCCCTGCCGGGTCCCAGGCTTTCGCTCGGTGCTCGGAGCAGCGTCATGTGCGCCCAACACGCAGATACCGAGTGGGAAAAGCGAAGGTCAAGTGTCTGCCCGGGCCCCAGAGGGAGGAGGGGGTGTGAGCCCCGCGGCGACTGTGTGATTCCCGGAGTGGCTCCGACACCTCTGTGGGTGCCGCGGGGAACCGGAGCGGAGGGGCTTTCAGCCCATTTCACCCTGCCCATGCGGCAGGGACACGCGTGAGCTGAGAGCCATGGCACTACTCGTGCTGGACGCCCCAGCGTGGGGTACTCCCGTCACACGCCCTCTGCCCCCAGGTTCCAAGATGCTTCCAGTCACCTCGGGAGACAGAGGGGCCCATGGGTGGGCTTTGACACAGAGAAGGCACTGCCCCCGGGGGTGTGCATTTTACAGACCGTCCTCTACGGAGAAACCGTCCTGCCGGGATCTTCACAGCCACGGCTCTGGCAGCCCTTTTGTGGCTAAATGGTTAAGAGTTATTTTCCATAAATTAGCAAGAGAGAAAACCCCATGAAATTTGTCAGTAGGCTTCAGAATTGTGCTATTTTCAAACAGCACACATTGGGGCGTGCTTACAGCCATATGGTACCTCCGAGTCGCCGACTCGGGCAGCCCCTGCCACATGGCGCTGCCCACACGGGACTCATGGTCCACTGTTGGCTGCCCGGGCTGGGGTCCCCGGGGGTTTGACCCGCCCTCCTCACGGCGACAGGAAAAGCTAAAATTCATCACATGAGTTTGAATCTGTGCCGTGGCGAAGGTTATCACAGGGGGATGAGGGGCCGGAGGCTCAGGGAGGCCGGGGAACTGGGCCCAGGCCACAGCTCTCAGAACTAGCAGTGACATCGAAGGGACATGGCAGGGCGAGTCTCTGGGACCCCCATCCCCCTGGTGTGGGCAGCGGGTGCGTCCTCACCCACTGGTCAGGTGAGCCTGGAGCCCAGGGAGGGCGACAGCAGAGAGTGACCCTGAAGACCAGGGCACAGAGACCAGGCACTAGACAGCCTTGTGTCTGCACCCAGGAGGGGGGAGAGAAAACCATTTCAGGCATGGGTAAACTGAGGCACAGAGGGGCAGACAATCTGCGAGGAGCCTGGTTCCCACAGAGAGCCTCAATGTTGGGAGTACCATTCCATGTTGCAATGGAGAACTGCTGAGGCTCAGAGAGGTTAGGACACCTGCCCAGGGTCACACAGCAGGCAGGCAGTGACACAGTGGCTGCAAAGCCACTGCATTCCAGCAGGCCAGCCCGGGCCGCACCACAGGTCCCCATGTTCCTGCTTCACAAGAGGGCAGACTCCCATGTCTTGGAGAGTGTGGCTTCCACAGAGCACCCCAAGCTTGTGAAGACGGGCTCAGAGCACAGGGACACAGGGCCAGGGAGGAAGCGCCACACCCGGCACCATGCGGCCTGGAGAGGAGGGTCTGGGAGGTGAGGGGAAGGGAGGAGGGAAGGAGAGGGAGGGGAAAGGGACCGGTTCTTTGGCAGAGGAACCACCAGCCTGCCTGGCTCCCATGGCCGTCTGGAGCCTGGTTGGACCCGCAGCCCACAGGTGGGGCCCAGGCGGCCCAGGATTCCACACCTGGGGCACCGTGCGCCCTCTCTGCAGCCCCCCTGCTTCAGGCCGCGTGGCGCCGGGTCTGCCCGAGGCAGGCTGGAGAAGTGCTGGTTCCCTCCTGAGCGCAGGGCCCATGCCAAGGCCACCAGGCCCACGCCAGGGTGGGTGGGGGTGGGACGGCACAGGCCGAGGGCTGGGGCCGTGCAACCTGGGGGGCTCCCACCGCTCACCAAGCCCCCCTCCTCTCCTGGCCGAGTTCCAGGTCACCCTCACCAGGATGCTGCCCGACGCCTTTCCTCCACCCAGTCACGGCCAGAGCCCCTCTGCCCCCGAGGTGCCAGCTGGCGGGGCCCATTGCAGAGCCCGGGGCCGTGGCCATCTGCGGGTGAAAGAGCAACCCTGGATTAGAACTCGACGGTGGAATTAGAAGCGACGTCTTCCTGCAAATGAATTCTAAAATAAACACTCGGAGCCGGCGCATTTCCTGTGCCCGCTTCTCGGTGCAGCCGCGATTCGCTTACGATCTTGTCGGTTATAAATTGCAGCCTGCGTTTCCCATATCAAAATGCACAGCTAGTGATATTTAACTCTAAAGAAATATATCCTCCGGCAATGAATACAGTCAGAAATTACTCACTGGATTTAAGCAAGGAGAGAACGATGCCTTGTAGATGTGCCGCATAAATTCGCCAATGTGGGACAATGGCCACCATTTATTAGCATTTTATCTCCTCGCGGAGAGGTTTGACCTTGCTTTAGCGGTTTTATTGGGAGCAGGATCTCTGGAAGCTCCCATTCCCCCCTTTTCAAAAGCAACCTGAGCTGCTCAAGGTAGTAAATACCATTCCAGTTGTCATTTTTCTGATGTTCTCTTTAACCCAGGAGTGGGAGAAAAATGTGAGAAAAAAGGTCCCCCTGCAAAGGTGCCTTTTGGACCTGGCGTGGGAATCCAGGTCACTGAAACCCGCTGCGGCTCATAAAGGGACACGAGCAGTTCAATCGTGGGGGCCAAGGTTCCCGACAAGGGCGTTGCGCTCAGGAGCGCCGAGTGTTGGAGAAGGGAGTCCGGGGGCCGGTGCGTGGCCAGAACCAAATTAAACCCATTCGTCCACGCCAGGACCACGCCCTGAGCACCAAGTCTGCCCTAGCCCCGCGCAGGGTGCCACGCTGTCAACCACACGGAGGGGACAACGCCAGCTCCTGGCCTCAGGGGGCCGGCAGTCCAGGGGGAGGCATCTAGATGAACAGCCAGAGACGGCGATAAATACGGCGACTAGCCAGGCGTGCACAGTGCTGCAGGGACAGGAGGGGCACGCCTCCCCCTGTGCTGGCGCCCCGTGGGCTGTGTCCACGGTTTTCACCTCCCCGCTCACGCTGCGGCCCTGCCCAGAGGCTGTAGTCCAGGTAGGCGTGTGAGGACTATGGAGAGAGGAGGCCGGGGGCCAAGGGCCTGGGGCCCAAAATCACAGCTCGTCCGTGAAGCTGGGGACATGAAGAGGAGACACTTGGCCACAGTCGTCTGTCCCCGTGTCCAAAGCTCAGTGGGCACATGTTCTACACAGGACCCCAGATGTCCAGGGGTCACAACCATCGGTCTCCCCGACATGCGCTGGGAGGAAAAGGAAAAAAACAGCCTTCTTCTATTTATGTCACTGCTTTTGCAATAGAATGTATGTTCATGAAAAAGAATTAAAGCTATCCCAAAAGCACAAAGAAGAAAGGAAAAAGTCACCCCAAATCCTACCACCCAGAAATAACATTATTCTGTAGAAAAATATTCCAGATCATTTGATAAGTAGATGAACAGGGAAGAGATGGAGATGAGTGCATGAGAGAAAAACGACAGAAATAATTGTATAAAATGCGACCATGTTGTACATGCTGCCCCGTAACAAAATTTCAAAATTTGTTTTACTCCCATTCAACGAAAGGATAGGACAGGCGCGGTGACTCACGCCTGTGATCCCAGCTACTTGGGAGGCCGAGGCGGGAGGATTGCTTGAGGCCAGGAATTCGAGACCAGCCTGAGCAAGAGTAAGACTCCGTCTCTATTAAAAATATAAAACTTAGCTGGCTCTGGTGGTGCCTGTAGTCCCAGCTACTCAGGAGGCTGAGGCAGGAGGATGGCTTAAGCCCAGGAGTCTGAGGCTGCAGTGAGTGATGATGACACCACGGCACTCTAGCCCGGGTGACAGTGAGACTCTGCCCTCCCCCTTGCCCACAAAAAAATAAATAAATAAATAAAAATAAAAGAAAAATGAAGTGAAATTAGAGGAATTGCTATACATTAGCTGGTTCTTGACCAGCAGCGATACCATTCTAAAAGTTCTCTCTGAAACTATGAAAATAATTACATTAAAAATTAGGCTGGCACGGCTTCTTCAACAAGTTTTTATTTCGTATCACATCTGGCGATCCACCGCAGTGGAAGAGGCAGAATTTAACACTCTTGCTCCTGGACCCCACCCCCTTTCCAGATCTCCAGACTCTAAAACATATTCCTTTCACATCTGCATCAACGGATCTACAAACGTGAATTTTGCTCTGAGCAACGGCTCTCACGGAAGTTTCCATTTAGTCCTAATTTTACAGGACTGGAGTCACCACCTGTCCTTAGAAGTCCCAGTTTTCCCACAACCACGTTGTTCATTATGATTCACTAGGAGTTGTTTTTGTCTGTTTGTTTCATTTTTGTGAAGCGCTCGGAGAGCTGTATTTCCTGAGCCCCTGTGGGCTGGAGGCGTCAGCTGTTGCTTATGTGCTGAAAGGCAATTTATCTGGGTATAAAATTTCTGGTCGATACTTTCTTTCCTCCAAAGTTCAACGGACATTTTTTTCTCCCATCTTGATATGAAGTGCTGTCTTGCTGTGTCTGTTTTTTATAGGGACAGCAGATTATGTATTTTTTGTTATCTCAATTTTCCCAGATTATGTATTTTTTTCAAGAAGCATTTGTGGGTGATCTATTCCCTGCATTTGTTCCGAGTGAAAATGTCTGACTTTTACATTAATATTTAAGTGAAAAGTTAATAATATGAAATTTCATATTTAAATGACAAAACTCTCAGATCACAGTATCTTTCCCTGAAAGAGCAGCAGCTGTTGCTCCACCGTCTGGGCTCGCAGACGCAGACGGGCAGGGGGAGCCCAGAGGAGTGCGGAGATTGTGAACTTTTCTTCTGCAAATTCTGTGCCTCAGGCGCTTGCACGGCACCAGCCCCGGGCCTGTGGGCCAGCGTCCCGGGAAGCCCGGGATCAGCCCGAGATTTCCCTCTTGTGGCTAATCGCAGGTTTTTTCCTGCCTGAGTATCCAAAGAATTATTTTGTTATCTTTAAACCCAATAACTTAATCAAACATGGTGTGGTGCTATTTCTCTGCCAGCTTTTTTCTGCACGTGTGGCTTCGGCTGCAAGGCTGAGGCAGATTCCGATGCCGCTGCGGGGTGGGGGATGTTCCTCTCGGAAGGAGGGAGGCCTGAGTGGGGTGTCCCCCGATGCCCCGACACCTGCCCAGGCCAGCACCCCGGGAAGGGACCGCTGCAGGGAGCCAGTGCATTCACCACCCACTCAGCCCAGGAGCTGCAGCCCCGAGTGTTCCCGCTGACCCGGAAACCTGGCCCCAGAGTCCAGGGAGCGCTGAGGAGGTGAGTGGCCACAGGCAGGACCTGGCGCCTGGCCCCCCGGAGTCAGCAGGCCTTGCTGCATTGAGTTGAGATATTTAAACAGGGGGCAGCGTTCTAGGCAACAAGGCAAGCTGTCTCGCTGTCTCGGGGCCCCACGCTGCCCCACGGCCCGTGCACCCCAACACGCTCCAGCACCAGCTCCCACTGGACACGGCACCTGGAGCCCTTTCTCCAGGAGTCCAGTCAGGGAAGAAGGCGCCCTCCCGGTGGGCGTCAGGAGCCGCCCCTGGCCCACAGCCACCGGGGCACAGATGCCTCTTAGAGAGGACGGTGTAATAAACCAATTTCTTTGTCACCCCCGAGGCAGCTACGACATTTTGCAGAAGGAGCAAAAGCCTTTAAATTGCAGAGAAGCAAGAGGCGGGGAGGAGGAGTTGGAGGCGCAGGAGGCCCCGTGGGGCAGGGAGCCCCGGCCTTGAGGAAGCCACACGGGACTGGGTAGAACCTGGCCTCTGCCCGGAGACCCCAGGAGCTCAGCCTCGCAGGCGGAGACCCTTCCCCCTGGACAGCGCAGCCTGTGCCGCCCCCACTAGCACCTTCTGCCAAACCCCAGACAGACCCGGAACCAGCTGCGCTCAGTGGCTCGCAGGCAGCCTGGGGCCAGGGAATCCAGTCGGGCTCCTTAGCCCACTTTCCAAGCCTGTCCCTCCTACTCTGGTCTCCCTCCAGCCCCTAGTAGCTGCTCTGGGGGGGCCGCAGGGGGCTGGACTGGGGGCTGGTGCACGGGGGAGAAGCCTGCCCATCCCAGGGGTGTCACACGCCCAGCTGGGAGAGCAGCTGTCCAGCCCCTGCAGGCGGACGCGGGGGGCTCCTGGCTCTCCAGGGGGGCCTGGGGTAGGTGGGCCTTGCCGCTCCCCGTGCCGGGCAGGGGCGGAGGGTCCTGGGGTTGGGTGGGCGGCGGGAAGGGCTGGGCAGGTCAGTCTGCACTGAAGCGTCCCCGAGTCTTTGCCTAGTGCCAGGCAGGGTGCAGGAGGATATTTAGGCCACGCCTGCTCCCCCAGCGGTGCGCGGACAGACAGGCAGGGTCTCTGTGCAGGGAGCAGCCCCGTGAGACGGCACAAAGGCTGTGCTCTTGGACCTGTCCAGGCCCAAAGGCGCCCAAACGTCAGTGTGGAGGGTGGCGGGGGGTTGCCATGGAGAAGGCCCCAGACCCCCGCCAGCCCCTCTTGTCCACACGGGCACCCCTGCCAGGCCCCTGCCCCCTGGGTCCTGGTTGAGCAGTTTCCACCACCTGACAGTCGCCCTCGGTGGCCTCCGTGGCCGTCCTCCCCGAGCTCCGCCGCGTGTGCCCCAGGGCGACCCCTGCCAACAACCCCCGAAGAGCTGGGTCCGCGTCCCGGCCCTGCCGCGTGTTACCTGCAAATCGTGAGGGGTCACCCGCCCTCCCTGGGACTCGGGTCCTGCTCCCTGGAATGAAGAGCCGACCCCAAGATGCCTCCCAGCGTCCTGAACCTGAGGCCACCGTCCCCGTGAGCCCCGCCTGCACGTGCGGCTCCTTCTGCGGGTGCCGAATCTCTTCGCGCTTCCCACGTTCTCCACAGTCTCGCACGCGGCAGGTGCCGGATGTTTGAATGAGATCATTGGGCCACACATGATGGGAACGTTTGTAAGCGCCGCATGAGTGGGGACCCTGCAAAGCTCCCGCTGCTACGACAGTCCATGAATCTCAGGGTCAGCAGCGTCAGGCAGGGCTAGGAATTATCTGGGGACAGGTGACAAAACAGATGGGGAATAAACGAAGGAAGGACAGGCAGGGCTGTTTTCCTCAGCAGATAAAACAAGAGCAAACTGTTCCCCCAGTGCAGGGTGTGGGTCCCTGGCGTGACACAAGCGCAGCCCGTCCCGCCATCCTGGGGAGGGAGGCCACGCGGCCACCAGGGCAGGGTCTCTCAGCTGGTCAGGGCGCAGGTGTCCCGGGCGGTGGGGCCCAGTGGGGTTGGGGTCAGCAGACGTTTGATCGCAAGGAGCTGCAACCAGGCCGGCGAATCAACCAGGCGGTGCCACGTGCAGCTAATGACGGAGTTCGGGGGGAAAACCCACCTTGCTGGTGCCCGTCAGGTGGATGTGGGGTGGGAGCAGATGGAGGAATGAAATATTCGTGGATTCCAGCCACCAGCTGGCCACGGCTGATGGCCCATCTGACGGTGGCTATTATTGTTTCTCTGGCATCATTGAGGACGTGTCATTTATCTCGTGCACCGTTTCTGGGTTTGGTGCGGAGACCTTCGGAGATTCCAATCTCTTATCTCCAAGGCCTGTAACCCACGAGCCCCCTTGGTCTCCTCTGCAGTGTCGGTGAGGCCTCTTGGCCGACGGAGCTCTGGGCTCAGCTGGCTGATGAGTTAACCTCCACCTTCCCCTCCCGGCCCTGCAGCCGTGGGCCACGCGGCCGAGTGACCACTGACCACTGCCTTCCTGTCGGTCATGTGTCACTCTGCAAACTTTCTGAGACTCCAATCTCCGTGCTGCACTTAGCAGTGTTTCTGCCAGATTGATACCTGTCCTTTCTACGTCACGTTGTATTGGGGGGGAAAGGACGAATTTTATGTAGCTTACAGCTACTGGCTCTTCGGCTGACACTGTGGTGCGGCCAATGACACGGTTTCTCTTCTGGCTTTAGGGGACCGTCTTCATGGGGAAGGGGCTTCCAGAAAAGGCAGAGTGTGTGTCAAAAAGGGGAGAAGGAAATGCCATCTGTTAAAAGGCATAAACATTGGGCTCGTATGAGAAAGGAAAGCGAATGTGTTATTTTTAAGAAAACTATTCAAGTGTAAAAAATACGTTTTTCCCTAATTGCAGATGAAAACAATTTTAGAGAGAGGGGATTACACGCACAAAGTATCTCTCTCAGTTGCATAATTTCAGTAATAGATGTAGTGTTTAGATGCCTCATTGGATGGCTTTTCTATCATGCGCTGGGAGTCCCAGGTCTGAGCAGGACGCGGGGCTCGTCGTCAAGGGCAGCTCTGACGGATGGAGCAGTTGAGGACGTGGCCACGTCATCCCTGGCTGAAACCAGGGCTGGGGAGTCCCCAGGGTGCCTCTGAGTGTCGTTGTCTTAATTGTGATAAATGATACACATTTTACCATTTTAACCATTTTTAAGCGTACAAATCAGTGGCATTAAGTACATTAGCACATTCACACTATAATGCGACCATCACCCACATCCACCTCCAGAAGTTTTTGCATCTTGCAAGACTGAAACTCTGCCCCTTTAAACAATACCCATCCCCCATGTCCCCTTCCCAGCCCCTGGCAGCCATCATTCGCTTTCTGTCTATGAATTTAGCAACTCTGGGACCGCGTCTAAGTGGACTCCTACGGCATTTGTCCTTTTGTGACTGGCTTATTTCACGAGCACACCGTCTTCCAGGCTCATCTATGTCGTGGCAGGTGTCAGAATCTCCTTCCCTTTTGAAGGGTGACCAGTATTCCGCCGTGCGGATGGACCACGTCTCGTTCGTCCGCCATCCACTGGTGGACCCCTGGGCTGCCTTCACCTCGTGGCTGCTGTGGATAATGAAGCTATGACCACGGATGTACAAATGTCCCTTCCAGTCCCTGCTTTCCATTCTTTTGATTACACACCCGAAGCAGAACTGCTGGATCCTGTGAGGATTCTATGTGATGTTTTGGGGAACCACGTACTGTTTCCACAGCGGCTGCACCGTTTCCCGCTGCATCAGCAACGCACAAGGGCGTCCACTTCTCTGGGTGCATTATTTTACGACTCACTTGAGCAAAGCAGAGTCCAGTGTGGACACGTCAGGAGGGACTGTTCCAGAAGCCACCTGCAAAGTCACCTGGAGCACCCAGTAGCCAAGTCAGTGGGCAAGAGCTGGCAGCCGGCCTCCCGATCACCCGGGAGTGTGGGCTGTGCACACAGCACTGGGCGTCAGCCTTGAGTCCTGCTCTCCCCAAACCTGCGCCCTGTGGCTGTGCTCTGAGCCCCAGTTCTGCAAAAGAGGACGACCTGCCTTGCCCACACACCCCTCCACGGACCATCTGGGGTGCCCTCCCGCCCCCTCCCTGCAGCACGATGCCCTTCCTGACTCCAGCCCTCTGCCCTCTTTGTCTGGGGCCACGCCCTGTCCCGGGACCCAGGTGGAGAAGGGAGCGACCACATCCCCACCCCACCCTGCCCATGCATGGGGACCCCAGCACCTGTGCACCTGCTGGTCACCTCGACTCGGCCAAGCAGATGGGCCCAGCGAGGGCAAGCCCCCCCCCCCCGGCGGGCTGGCTGCGAGCGTGAGGCTCTGTGTGAGAAGCGCACAGACGTGGCTCCAAATGGTCCGTGGCCTTGCAGCGGGCACGAGGCCCACCGGGCTGGTAGGGATTTGTTCCTGTTTCCGGTACATCCTTCCTCTGTGCCCACGGCCGGAGGCGGCCAGCGTTCCGCGGGTTGTAGTTCATTGACTGATTGGCAGGAGCAGACGGGGCCGGGGCAGCGGGGCCTCTGGCAGCGAGCGTCTGTCCAGCCTCGGGTAAGACCACCTTCTGCTCCTCCGCCAAGCCCGCAGAGCCTGCGTTTCTGGCAGGTTCCATATTGTCTGTGCTCCTGGCCCACATGGTGGAGCAGACACGTTCCCCCTTGGCACACTCCGGAACAAGCGGTGGACACGCACCTCTTGGAAGGGGAAGTGGAGCAGGTGGCCCGGGCAGTGGGGCGGCTGCCCAGGGGCTGGGGAGGTGGTCCTGGGGCCTGGGCGGGCCCACGCCCCTCCTCCAGCCAGGCAGCAGGGAGGTGGCGTCCGGCCAGCCAGCAGCAACCTGGGTGGACCCAGCTGTGCCAGACCCGGGTCCTCAGGGACGGGGCCCAGGACTGAGAGGGGACCCGCTGTCTCCGGGAGCCTGGATCCAGCCTTACTCAGTGACTGTCAACGGTCCAAGGTGGGCTTCTGCCGCTGCCAATCAGGCAGGACGAGGGGACTCTTGCCAGCTGGCTGCACGGACTGGCAGCAGCGAGATGAGATGGGTGGGCGGCGGCTGGCCCCCAGCTCTGCACCGGGCACCTGACAGATGCCTGCAAGGCTGAGCTGCCACCCTCGCCGTGGCCTCACAGCACTGCAGCTGCAGAGGGGACTCAGAGGGGTCTTCAGAAGGCAGGGTGGGCCCACTAGACACCGGCCCCGGGAGGTGGGTCCTTGACAGGTGCTTTGAGGAGAGAGGGGAAGGAGGGGGCCACGGCCTGTCAGGAGGCCGCAGTGCTGAGGGAGGGAGGGCTGCAGGGCAGGGCCTGGGAGGAGACGGGGCTCAGGGGCCCATGAGGCAGGGTCTCCTGGGGAGGGGCACAGCGTGCAGCAGCATTGGGTCCCTGCACAGAGAACGGGGTGCGCACAGCCCTCCACACTCCCGGGGTGCGCATCAGCCCCCATCCTGCAGCCTGGCCTCAGCCCCAGGGCCCTGGACCCAGACAGCAGGCGCGGGCACAGGGGGTCAGAGTGGATGGAGTAGTGCCAGGGCTGGCTCCGGGGGCAGACGGGGGGCGGGGGCAGTGCAGGGCCAGCGAAGGGCGAGAGCTCTGCCGACCAACCGGGGCTTCGTCCCTGGGGTCAGACGCCAGGAGGGGACCAGAGCGGAGCGTGCAGAGGCTGCGGCTCCCTGGGCTGTAGGCGCAGAAACAACAAGCCCTGCCCGTCCCCAGTTCCAGGGACAGAGGCAGGTGGGAGGCGGACCCGCCCTGGGGGCCGTGGGGATGGGCAGCCTTGGCGGTGACGCCCGCCCGAGCTCTGCGCCCTGAATGAGCTGCTTGGCCACTCGGTGTGTCATCTGTCCCCGTCAAGTGCAGATGTCCTCCAGCACGATTGTCCTGAGGTGGAACTTGGTGACATGGAGGTGTTAGGAGACCGTGCTGCCCTCTCTGAACGTCAGACGATGTTATTTTTGAATCAGCTTCAAGAGATCACTTGAAGAGAAAGTATCGGGAAATTGACTGTTTTCTCCCTTTGCTTCACCCACACGGCTCCCCTGCCTCGATCTGACTGTGCCATCGTCCTCAGCCTCCGGGGCCGCCTCCCCTCGCTACTGGGGGGTCTGTGTCTGGAGCCCCCACCTGGTCCCGGCAGAGCAGACGTTGCAGATAAATGGTGGGTGAGTGGCAATGAATGCAAGCGGAAGAGAGTCCCAGGGGCAGGAGGTGGCAGGTGTAGGAATGTTCTGGAAGCCTTTGCCCCTTTGCATTACCCCCTACCCCTCCCTGTGCTCCATGAGGCCCATCTCGTACTGATCTGGCCCCGGGCACCTGGGATGGAGCTGTCGGCCCGGAGCCCCACTGGCTTCTCCAAGAGATGAGGAGCTCTTGGAGGTTGTAGAACATTCCAGGGCTGGGAGGGAACTGAGGGTCACCTAAGCCAAGCCCCAGTCTGACAGGGACCCCCTTTTGGAGCACCCTGCGCCCCACGGCCCAGGGCTCCAAGCCTAGCAGGTGCTTCCCACAGCCGGCGGGGTGGGAAGCGCCCACGCCTGGGCCTTGTCCGCCTGAGTGGCCCCTGGAACAGGAGGCTCTGACCGGCCGATCCCTGACACTGCAGAGGCTCCCCGGCCACACTGGGCCCCTTTCCACTCCTGCCCCCTCAGGGGCTCCCCGACTGTGCCTCCACCCTCTGTCTGGGGGGAGCTGGCAGGGGTGCCGGGACAGGGTCCCCAGCCATGCCTGGGCTGCGCTGTCACTGTGTTTAGTGCACACTGGGAGCCCCGCGATGAGCCCAACTGCAGGCGAGCTCGCACGCCTCCCGGTGACAAGGCGGGGATCGATTCGTTTCTAATGTGCTTGCAATGGGGCTTGAAATGAACACAGGCTGGTTACTTATTTTCCTCTCCGGTTTCTGGGCACACAGGGTCGGGCGGCAGGGAGCCCCGATGATGCCCACCGGCCGCCCGCCCTGCCCGGCTCGAGCACGTCTGGGCCCTGCTGGGGGCTCTGCCCACTCACATCTCTGCCCAGGAGGGAGGGAGGGAGCGGGTGCTCCCCGGGGCCGGGTCGCCCTTTGGGACGATGGACACACTCTGGAGGGAGACAGCAATGTGAGTGCCAGTGCACGGAGCTGTACACTCGGTGGTTAAAATGGTAAATTTTAGGTTGCTTATATTTTACCACAATAAAATAATATTTTTTAAAGCCTGCTGTTGACTTCCCAGTGCCACCCCAGCCTGGGAGCAGCTCCGGCCTGGGGACCCGCCGTGGAGCTGTCAGAGATGCCCTCCCCTCCCCCTTCGCCCCTGGGGAGACGTCTGCTGCTCTCCCATGCCCTCCCGACGCCATCTGCTCCCAGCCCTCCTGGGACTCCAGACCACCAGTGACCACGGGGTAGCAAGGGTAGCCCCAGGGGGTCGAAGGTCAGGGCAGGATGGCTCAGAGCTGGTTCCATCTGTACGTGGATCTGGTCCCTACGTGGGTGGAGCTGAGAGGGGAGGGCTAAGGAGGGGCCATCCCCGACCGCCAGCACATGGCGTTCCTGCTCCCCAAGCCCAGACTCGGAGGAAGGTCCAGGAGGGGCCGAGGGGGCAGCGGCGTCAGGTGACTCGCAGACCAGCCGGCCGGAGGGAGCCCGGTGGATGCAGCAGGCCGTCGGGATTGCAAAGCCCCTGCGCCGGCTCCCGCTGCTTCTACGAACTGCGGGCCTGGCGTGGGGCCCTGCAAATGTGTGTTCGCCCAGAGCGAGGTTTAAAGACCTGGGCCTGAAGTCCTCGGCTTCCTTCCCTCTCCTCTCCGCCCCGGGGTGCAGCCTGCAGACAGTTTGATGCCGCACACTCAGTATTAAACAAACATTATTCCTCACGATGGCTTCTCACAGCTGGGCCACTTCGGGCCACGCAGGGTAAGAACTCAGTCTGCAGGTCCTGGAAAGGACGCAGAGCCGTGATTTGTTCTTTTCCTGGACCTCACACAACGAGCTATACATAAATGCAGAAAGCGATGTTCATAAATTCTTTATGCTATTTACTTAGAGCCTGTGTTTATTAAACTGGTTGGCTTCCAAAAACTCCTTGTAGATTTCTCTCTCAAAAAAGTAAGTTTTATTTCTCCAACCCACTATGAATTAAAAATGGGTCTTTGATACACTCAGCAGATTTTACCCCATCCGTTAGGCTTATGTAAGGAGTAGAAATAGCCAATATTCATCAGCACTTGAGACACACACTGTTCACAATTGTATAAGCTGAACGGATTCCTAGGTGGGCCTCCTCCACGTTCTGCTGTGTTTCCTTTCTTTGACACTTTGGACCCTTTTTGGGATTCTTGCACCCTGGGATGACGCTGTCACATGCTCCATGCCCACTCACGCCGAGTTCAGGTCGGTCGCAACGTGCCTCTACAGACCAGCTGAGCAGGTGGGAACACCCACCTGACGGGCAGGGGACAGAGAGGGCGAGCCCAGGGCGGCTGGGACAGCTCAGAGCTGGGCTCCAAGCTCCACCTCCAAAGCACAGAGCAGCCTTCATGGGGGGACAAGGAGACTCGGGCTGGGCGAGTCCCGGGGCTGCAGCCCGGGGGCCTGGGTCCCCACGCTCGGAAGCAAAGCACCCGGGACATGGGGCACCACTCCATGGCATTTCTGCTTTTCCTTCTTTGCTCGTCTGTCGTTATTCTGACCGTCCAGGAATCTTATTTCCAGGGCAATCGCACCGTCAGCGCCAGCTGCGTAACTCGCCAGGATGGGGAAAATGCAGCCGTGGGCCCTTGTTAAAAAGCAGAAGGAAACTGCCGACGAAGACCCTAAACACGAAGCTTTTTCCTTAAAAAATGCTGTGACTCTAGAGTGTCCCGGGGGTGACCGTGACATGTGAGTAACAACTGACACCGATAAATTGCAAAGTAATATTTTGAAGTCATAATTTGATGCAAGGTAATAAATATTGATGCTTTATTAATATAATGTCTTGATTTATCATAATTTTTCCTAACTACAGACTTGTTCATTAGGTCCTCAAAATCTATATTTTCAGCAACTTCCTTTTTCATCAATATAATTGAAAACCATGTCAGTTGCTCTTGGCAAATGCAATAATTTTTTGAAAATTTTCAAAATTTTTAATTTTGAAAGATATTTTCTGCTGACGCAGCAGTACCTGGAGCTGTTTATCGTATTTATAGGACATGATGAAACTGGGATAAATTTCCAATAAGCTATTTTGAAATATAAATTTTAGTATATCTACAGCTTATGGAAGAAGTTTTCCAAAAAGATTTAACTCTTCGGACAAATCGGTTTTATGTGATTCTAAAATTCATTCAAATGTAAACTCCTATTAATAAAATGGCAGGTTAGTGTTTCTTCTGACATTTCCTGCAACCTACGGAGTTATACAAGAAGTCAAAAGCAGCTTCATGTTTTGTATATAATTCAAATACAAATTTTAATTTCTAAATTTGTTTCTATATTTTAATGCTATATGTTCAAGTATGAGGAAAACTTTGATTTGAAAATTATCTTCCTCAATAAATGGATTATCTGAAGCTCTGTATGAAAATAGTGTTTTTTTCCATCAAACACGGTGATTTATAAATTTAATTTCTAAGTGCACATCGGCTTTGCAATGTTGCAGCAGTTTCCAACAGTGGAGACTCTAAACTCTTTGACAAACCCAGACGCCTCTCCCCTCACCTTGCTGCAGGGCGCACGTGCACGCTTGTGTTCTGGAATCACTGGCTGACAGAGTTGACAGCTGGCCATCGGTAGTAACTCCCGTCCCGTCCTCGAGCAGAGACTACGGCTTTGCACGCGGGCTTCAGGGACGGGCAGGCGCTGGCCCCATGCGGACCCCTCCTTCTCTCCCACAGCTGTGGCCGCTGCCCTCACAGCAGCCAATCTGGGCCAGCCCAGCCGCCTTGGGGACCGCAGCGCCCTGGCCACCTGGAGGCACACACGTGCTCAGCGCCCACACGTGTGCACTGCCACCCTGCTGGCTCCGCTGCTCCTGCTCTGCCCTGTTGTCCTGTCGACATCACGGAAGAGCACAGGTCGGGACACCACAGGGGCAGAGCCGGAGGATCCCTGCCCCCTCGGGGCGCGGGGAGAGCCTCGGGGACCGGGGTGCACTGCGGAGCACCCGATCCCACCGAGGCACAGGGGAGGAGACCGGCAACCTCAGAAACTCGGAAAAGCAATTGCCATGTTTCATCCGTGGAACATTCCTCCTCACGTAGAAAGGGCAGAAACCCTTTGGAGAGTATCAGAAGAACCAATCAGTATTTGCTCTAAGTGACAGGCAAAAATTATCGTTTTTCTCTTCCACAGGACAGGAACATACCACCCTTCCCTGACTGAGAAAAGCCACATTTTTCAAGGAAACAGAGACTCGGGGTTGGGGGCGGCGCGTGTGTGGGAAAGCAGCCCCCCGGCGGGAAGCACAGCCCCTGTGCGGGCCGGTGCTGTCGCCAGTGAGGCCTGGCCCCGAACCAGCCCCGGCGTGGCCTCCACCTGCCCGGAAGCCAAGGCAGGGCTCCCGCGGATGCTCCCCTGCGAGCCGGCCCATCCGTCACCCGCGGGCACTGCTGCTCTCTGTCACCTTGCAGGTAACTTCTCTGTTCCCTCCTCGCTGAACTCGGCTCTTTTCCTCCCAGAGATGAAACAGTCTGAGTTTCCTCTTCAGGACTTTGTATTTAGCTGCCGCTCTGTAATTGTGCAGAAGCCTGTCATGCTCCCGGGGGTGGCCGAGGTCGGGTTTAATACAGTGGGACGCGCCTTTGAAAGGAGATGGGATTTGCATCCTCGCGGCACCTGCCAGGGATTTGAAAACAGCTTTCTCCTTGGGTGGTAGTCCGAGTGGACGGAGGGTCGTGAGTGCTAGTCAGAAACGGGTGGCCGGTCCCCAGGCAGAGCTCTTCAGGAGGAGTGGCACCCAGCTCGTGCGAGGTCACGGGCACTTAGTTGGGGGTGTCCAAGAACGGGGCCGCCTGCGGGGCCAGCAGAGCTCGTGCATTTGAATTTTTGTAAACCAAAGCCAGGGAAATGCTGCGGAAACAGCCTCTATTTCAGAACCCTTCTCTGCAACTCCTTTTGCAAAGCAGATAATGACCTCTGCCACACCGCAGTCCCTCCTTACCCACGGGGGACATGTTCCAAGACCCCCAGTGGCTGCCTGAGACTGCAGATACACCAAACCCTACGTGTACTATGTTTTCCCTATACGTGCGTGTCTACGATAAAGTCTAATTTATAAATTAGGCACAGTAAGAGAGCATCAATGACTAATAACGAAATAGAGCAATTATAACAATAGACTATAATAAAAGTTATGTGAATGTGGTCTGTTTCTCTCTCAAAATACCTATTTCGGGGCCACGGTCGACTGTAGGTAGCTAAAACTACGACAAGCGAAATCAGGATGAGGCGGGCACTGCACCTCTGCTGGCAAAACCAGGTTTTAGTCTCCAGTTTGGACGAGGAAGACTCAGCTCTGAGTAAACCACGTGGGGAGGGCGGAGCATGCTAGTCCCACTGTGCTGCCCACGGGGCCACAGCCACGCTGCCCACGGGGGCCACAGCCACGCTGCTGGGAGAATCTTGAGTCAAATCTCACCTTCTCTTTCTCCTCTCACCCTCAATTGGAGAAAATCTCTCTGCTCTTTCTATAATAAGTTCACCCCGTACAGCTGAGCACGCACTTGGCTGAACGTTAGCCTTGGGAACAGACGCTCGGGTCTCCCGGGCCCGCCCCTCTCCCCATCCCGAAGGACCTTGCATTCCTCAAGGCGTCTCCTCCCCACACCAACCCCGGCCTTGCTCCACAAACTCCAGCTGCCGGCCATTCGGACTTTTCCTCTGCTCACCTCCCCAACCCCTTCACTCCACGCCACCAGCACAGCCCTGGGGCTGCTCAGCTCCAGAAGCCTCTCCAGGCACAAGCACAAATTGCAGTTCCCACACCTGCCTCACACCTGGGCAGGTGCGCTCCACTCACGCGCTGGACCAGGGGGTCCTTCCCTGGCTTGGAGTCCTGGAACTTCCAAGTCCTGGAGCAGCCGCAGCCGCCCTCAGTCCTACATACCCGCCAGCGCCCAGCACCAGCGAGTCTGCCCTGCTTACTCCTGAAGCGATCTGACCTCGGTACTCTCTCCTGCTTCTGGAATGTTCTTTCCCGTCCTCCCCTTGGCTGACTCCTGACATTCCGATTTTGGCTCAAGCATCACATCCTTAAAAAGGTCTCTGTGATTACCTTCCCACACACACACATACATGTACTCTCACATGCACAGAGTCACACACGTGCATGCATGTACATGCACGCACACATGCATGCATATGCACACATACATACATGTATGTACACACATACATGCACGTGCACACATGCATGTGCACATGTGCACACACATACATGTATATGTACACATGCACACACATGCACATACTCTCACATACACATAGTCACACACGTGCATGCACACACATTCACACACACGTGTGATGGAACCAGACCTATGCTCCGCTCCTCAGAGTGCTGTCAGGTACGACACATCTGTTTCCTTTCAGGTTCCCTCAGCTGTCACCCATGAAGCAATAAACCCCATCGAAAGAGCCCGTTTCAGCCCTGCCCGGCTCCCAGCTCTGCAGCAGACCCGCCCCCCTCGCTCAGCCCGTGCCCTGGAGGCACAGGAGGGGCTCCCCACGTGACAGAGTCAGCTGGACGCAGGCTTTCCAGCCCCGGTCAAGCCGTCAGCTGACAGCAGCCCCAGCAAACACATAGCTGCAATTCCCTGAGAGAGTCCAGGGGGACCTGCCTGGCCAAGACCTTGCAGGGTCCCTGGCTAGCAGAAACCCCGAGAGAGTAAATCACTGCTGTTGTCGTAAGCCTGTGAGTGCTGGGTAATTTAGCACACGGCATTTGATACCGCAAGAGCCTCTACAGTTTCTCCTCCCAAACTCAACGCCAGAGTCAGCCCCAGAAGGAGCAAGTGGAGAGCAGGAAGGAAGCATCTGGGGGGGGCTCAGCACTGTCCCCGCACCCCCTGCTTTCTAGCCCCTCTGAGTCCCCGGACTGCCATCCGGCACTGGGAGCCGAGGCTGGGCGTGGAGACACCCCTGCACACTGTCACGAGTGCATCCTCCGGCACCAGCGTCTCTCTGCTGACAGCCCTGAAGCCCCTGGCGGAAGGCCCTGAAGTAGCTCAGAAGAGCCTTGAATTAAATCTGCGCAAAATCGTCCCGAAGCTGGCAAGGCCGTCCTCGCTTGATTCCTCGTCTGCAGACAGCGGCTTCTGAGGCGGCGCCCAGCAGCCCTGCGGACGGGCACGCAGGGGGCGGGGTGGCACCTGCGGACTTGATTCCCACCAGCAAAATATGACAGAAGTGAGAGGACGCCACTTTTAGTCCCAGGTTGCAAAAAGACTGTGCCTTCCGTCCTGGGGACTCTCGGCGGCTCTGTCACCTGCTCTGCCTGAGCTGCCGTGACATGAGCTGCCCTGCGGAAAGGCCACACGGCAGGGATGGAGGAGACTTCCACAGACAGCCAGGAAGATCAGGGTCCTCAGCCCAACACCCCACACGGAACTGAACCCTGCCAGCTGCCACACACGTGAGCTCAAAAGCGGGTCCTTTCCCAGTTGAGCCTCCAGATGAGACCGTGGCCACCTTCAGCTCAACTGCAAGGTTATGGGATGTCGCGCTGAGAACCCAGCCCAGCCACACTGGGATTCCCGACTCAGAAACAGCCAACAAAGGCAGTTGTTTAAGCTGCTGAATTGTGGGGTGACGTGTTACGCAGCCGTGGACGGCCAACACACCACCCTAAACTGCGTCCTGCCGTGGCATCCCACACAGCCCGTCCGTGGCTCTGCCACGAAAGCGAAGGTAATGTGGAGACGTTTCTATAGTGTTATAAAATGCGAATCAGAGAATCATAGTAATACTCCATAATAAAATACCAAAAACATAGCAAGACACTTCATATGAATATAAACCCTCCACAATTATGAACATCCTGGGGGGAGAATTAAATTCTAAAGATTAAATCTTCTCACAAGTAAAAGTTCAAAGACATTAAAGCCCAAAGGGATCAGAGTCCCTTTGCCCGTGTTAATAAACATTTAAAAATTCATCATCTCTGAAGTCTTTTTCTGCTAATTCTCAGCCAGGTTCCTTCCTGGTGCCAGGGAGGGCGGGGGCTGCGGCGGCCCCACGGGAGCCTGGGGCTGCGTCTCGCTCAGAAGCGGGCTCAGCGCAGTGAAGTGTCTCCTCAGTGCGACGTTTAAAGGCTCCCGAGTGTTAACGGGCAGACGATATAGCATGGGGTGGCCGAGAACCCGCCAGGCTTAGAGGACAAGCCGGGCTTGGCGGCTGCAGCAGGCGGCCCAGGCAAAAGGATCTTTCCAGACTCGGTGCTGCCGGAGTCTGTGCTGACGTGGGGATCCGAGAGCACGGGGTGGGGGGGCAGGTGGAGAAACCCTTCCCAGCTCTCTCCCAGGGAGACAGCAGCCGGTGCCAGGGGTCCCCTCCGTGACCCGAGCTCACCCGTGCGTGGCTCTGGGCACGGTGTCCGTTCTGACAGTGCCTTCTGCACGCCGGGGGACACACACCCTCCTCCAGAGCTCCCTACTGCCGCATCCTCTCTGCACTTCGGGGACTGAACGGGGCCTCCGTCCAGGGACATGTTCCCCAGACTCCCATGAGCACCCTGTCCCCTCCTGTGTCTCTGGCTGGCTGCATTGTCCCTTGCCGTGGAACTTCTCAGGCCTGAGGACCTGCCTTGCGGGGAAGCCGCCTCCTAGATTTAGCCAACTGGAGACCACACGTTTGTGGGCGGAGCCTGTGGAAATCCGCTGAATGCAGGGAAGACCCCCTGCAGTGCTCCCCTCCCTGCCGGCCCTGCGTGCAAAGTGGAGCCTGAGGAGCAGCCCCCGATGCCCACCAGGCCTGCACTGACGGCACACCCGGGACCCTCAGGGGTTCCCCACACGCACCCCAAACCCAGCTGCCTTGCCTTAAAAGGAGCAAATGCTGTGGTTCTGCCCAGCACTGCGATCCCTAAAAGCCTCTTCCTCTGCAGGGGTCCCTCGCCCCTCTGCCTGCCACGGCCTCCACAGCCCCGGGCACGTGGCTGGGCCACCTCCGACCCCACATGCACCTGGGCGACAGGGCGCCACACATGCCTACACACATACACACTACACACATGCCACACAGCACACACACTACACACACTCACACCACATGCACACACAGCACACACACCTACACACACCTACACACTACACACACAGCACACAGCACACACACACTACACACACACACACCACATGCACACACAGCACACACACCTACACACTACACACACAGCACACAGCACATAGCACACACACACTACACACACCCACACTACATGCAGGCACATACCACCCCCCATGCACACCAAACACACACACACACACACACACACACACAAACACACTTGTTAGAGTTTAAAGAAAGAGCCCAGCCATCCCCCCAGGAGAATCATGTTCTTTCTCAATAGACATTTACTCATTCTGCAAATATTTTTCTTCTACACTCTGAAGTGTAGACGAAAACTAACGCAGGGGAGGAAGGCTCTTCCCTGGCGGAGCTGACGCGCGTGGGAGAGGCGGACACGGCCTGAACCCTCGCAGATGCCCGGCGGCGATGCCCGCAGGAAACCCGGGCTCAGCGGCGGAGGCTGTGGGAACAGGAGGGACGGGGGCGCTGTTCTAAGGAGACCGCTGGGCCCAGGGATGAGCAGAGACTGCAATGTCCTCGTCACTGCTCTGGGGAAGGCGTGGGAGGGTCTCTGTGGGCCTGGAGCCAGTGGTCTGGGCTTCCCTTGCTACCCCATCCCCCGGTGACAGCTCACAGCCCCAGCCCCCGCCGGCAGCCCGGGGGCCTCGGGCCTGGCTGGAGCTTGGCAGACTCTACAGCGTGCGCAGAAGCTGTGGCTTTCGGGGTGCACTGACTTTGTGTCCCCTCCACACTGGCAAGCCCGGGCACACCTCCCTCCCGGCACCTGCTTAGACTCTCTGCCTTCGCATGACACCTCTCCCCCACCCCCAAGGTGGCCCCCGCTGGCCCCAGCCTGCCTCTCCTGCCAGCTCCAGCCCCAGCCTCCTTCCCACCCAGCCGTCCCAGCTCACCCGGGCCTCCCATGGGTGACGGTTGACACAGAGGGCTGAGGTGCCACGTGCACCACACTGCAGCTCTGCGGGGACAGCCTGGCTCTGTCTGCTCAGCCTGGAACCCCGTCGCGTCCACCTCCCTGCCCGTCTAGCTCCGGGCATCCGGGGCCTCTCAGTTCTGTCTCCGTGGGGTGGAGGTGCCCGGGCCTGCACTGCTGGGCCACACTCGGCGCCAGGAGCCGGGCAAAGCTGCAGGTGTGCGGGCCGGGCCAGCGCAGGGCTGGGGCAGGGTGGGACGGGGTCTGCATGCCTCCCTCTGACGCCTGGCTGCCTGGCCGAGCTGTGGCGTGGCCTGAGGCTCCCATACACTCCTTGGGGACTCCAGACAGAGGCCCCCAGGCCCCGAGGTGCCCCCTCTGTCAGAGGGAGGAGGGAGGGCTTGGATTTGAGCTTTTGAGGAGGCAGGTGCGACAGGGCTGGGCCGACACTGGAAGGGGCTGAGACAGCCCACAGGGTCGGGGACGAGGGGACAGTGGCGAGGCCAGCGGTATCCAGGGCCTGCACCAGGCGAGGGATCGTCAGAGAGGCGCAGGAGCGGGGTCCTGTCCGCAGCATGTTCCTGCTCAGCTCTCTCTCCCGACGGTGACGATGCTTCTCCCCAACCTCCCTCATGGTCCCTCACCGGGACGAGGCCGCCCTCCCAGGGCCTCCCCTGCAGCTGCTCCGTCTCTGCTTCCTCTGAGGTGGCCCTGGGCACCGGTGGCTCATCTGTCTCTCCCTCTGACACGTGGCCCCCCAAGCGTCAGGGCAGCATACAGTCGGCGCTCAATCTCTACCTGCGGGTGAGTGACGTGTCCCCAGTGCCCCACTGTCCTCACAGGGAGGTGCAGACACAGGGGAGTGGGGCAGCCCCACTCCCACCTCCCGAGGCCCTGGAGCACCCCCCCCCCGCCCCATCTGACGCATGAGCCCGGCCTTTGGCACCCGCCGTGGACTCCACGGGAAATGCAGCCACTTGCTGGGCATGAAGGAGCCACACGACGCCCCCATTGGTCACATCGCTCAGAGGAGGCAGGTGGGGCTGGAGGGGGGCCTTGTCGTGGCCACCCACGCGTGCTGAGCCCGGCTGAGGGCCCTCACCGTCCACCCTGCGGGGCGGCTGTGAGCAGGGCCTGGCTGAGCTGGGTGGGGAGGAGCCCGGCGGCCCATCCTGTGCACGGCTCCTCGGCGCCGGCTGCTGCCTCCCCTCAGGCCCTGACACCAGGCTCTGTTCTCTCCCTGGAAGTCACCCTCACCAAGCAAAGATGTCCCCAAAATATCGTGGTTGCCCTTGGTAACCAATCATGCATCTGTTACCCATCCATGCATTTAAGCCTTTGCTGAAGGTTGCTGTGTCCCCAGGCAGCACTGCCTTCGGGGCCACGGCTCACGTCCACTTGCCCCTCGTAGGGGCTGGAAGCCCCTCGGCCCTCACTGGAGGCCACCGGGCACCCCACCCGTCATCTCTGGGACCTGAATGTGAAGCACAGAGGAAGGGGCGGAGGGAGCCTTTCCGCACTGGAGCGGCCGGGCCGCCTGGGCAGGAGGACGCTGGATTGCGAGGGTCTCCCACCTGAACAATGTCCCTTAAGAAGAGTCGTCCTGGAAGACCGAACGTGTGGCCGGGAGCCCAGGGCCTGCTCTCTGCTCCTCAGGGGTGTGTTGGCGTCGGGCAAGCCTGCCCCGTCCTGCACGGCCGGAGGTGCTCCCTGGGAGGAGGTGGCCTCCTCCCCCTCAGCCCCGGCCCCGAACCGAGCTGTGGGCCCAGGCGAGGGCCTGCGGGGACCCAGCAAGGGAACACGCAGGAGAGTTGACCAGCAGGCTGGGACGACACCACATGACAGCCCCGGAGCAGACTGCCCCCCACCACTGCCCGGCCCCTGACACACTGACACACAGCTCCCTGGCGGGCAGACGTCTCGGCTGGCCCCGTGGCGAGTAAGCCCCCCGAAGGCAAAGACATGGGGCTCATTCCACACAGACACCTGCACCAACAGGCGCAGGCCCTGTGCTGGGTGGGGGTCCACACAGGCAGCTCCCCGTGGCCGAGTGGGGTGCAAAGGCCTCCGTGTTCCCGCGGCAGTGGGGAGGAGACGTTGCTAGAGATGGTGACATGGGCCGGAGGCTCCGCTGGGGGATCCGCTCCAGACTCCGGGCGCGTCGGTAGCGCAGCAGCCTTAACCAATGCCGGCAGTGGCTACACAGCAGGACTCCACCCTCTCCCGGGCCTGGAGGCCGGAGTGCGAGGTCGGGGCGCCGGCTGGCCGGGCTCCTCCGAGGCCACTCTCCTCGGCTGGCAGATGGGGCCTCCTCCCCACATCCTGGTGGGGCCGTCCCTTTGTTCCCAGGCAGGTGGCACTGTCCCCGCTGACCCCTGGGGCTAGGCAGGCTCCGTCCCAGTCTGCCCTGGCTGGCGGTGGGCCCAGCGGAGCCCCCCGGGTGTGGGTGGGGCAGGGCTGTGTCTGGAGGGAGCACAGGCTCTGCGCTGACCCTGGCCCTCGACTGCCACCCCACCCTCCTCGATGACCCCACAACTCTCCTGGCCCTGAGGAGCCCCCACATCTGTGGTCCGGGGTCAGCAGGCCCCGTGGCTGTGCCCTGCACGGAACAGCTCCCAGTGTGACGTCAGTGCTCAAACACGAGCGCCTGTCCCTGGCGACCTCACCGCCCCTTGCAGCAGCCCAGGGCAGACCCGACTGCAGGAATGACGGTCTCGCTCTGTGGACACATTTGCAGAATGACAATGCCAGTGTCCACGTCCTCCTCGGGACACTGGTCCTAGGTGGAAGCTGCCGGACTGGAGGGTTAAACTCTGAAGCGCATCCCCCCAGTGTGAGGGCACCCCAACTGCAAAGGTGCCCCAGTGTGAGGGTGCCCAGTGTGAGGGTGACCCCAGCGTGAGGGTACCCCAAAGTGTGAGGGTGACCCCCAGTGTGAGGGTGCCCCAAAGTGTGAGGATACCCCAGTGTGAGGGTGACCCCCAGTGTGAGGGTGACCCAATGTGAGGGTGACCCAATGTGAGGGTGACCCCCAGTGTGAGGGTGACCCCAGTGTGAGGGTGACCCCAGTGTGAGGGTTCCCAGTGTGAGGGTGACCCCCAGTGTGAGAGTGACCCCAGTGTGAGGGTGACCCCCAGTGTGAGGGTTCCCAGTGTGAGGGTGACCACAGTGTGAGGGTGACCCAGTATGAGGGTGACCCCAGCGTGAGGGTTCCCAGTGTGAGGGTGACCCCAGCGTGAGGGTGACCCAGTGTGAGGGTGACCCCCAGTGTGAGGGTGTCCCAGCGTGAGGGTGACCCCAGTGTGAGGGTGACCCCAGTGTGAGGGTGCCCCCAGTGTGAGGGTGTCCCAGCGTGAGGGTGACTCCAGTGTGAGGGTGACCCAGTGTGAGGGTGACCCCAGTGTGAGGGTGACCCAGTGTGAGGGTGACCCCCAGTGTGAGGGTGGCCCCAGGAGCACCACAGAGAGACAGAGGCGCTGGGTCCCATGGAGGGCTAGAGGGAAACCCGTGGGGTGTCCCCGTGTTCGTGCTGCCACCCTGGCCGGCCACCCTCATGCCGGGGTCATGTCCTCAGGGCCCGCTGCGTCCCCAGCCGGCCCCACTGCTGCTCTGAGTCCGGGGGTGCAGACGACTTTCCCAGGAACGCGTGGCGGAGCAGGCCAGACCCAGACGCCGGCGGGTCCGTCCTGTTCTCACGCCCACGCTGCTTCCTCTCCAAATGCTGGTGCTAATGACAAAAATTCCCCGATACGACCCATTTGCCAACCACGAATCCCTCCGGCTTAGCCACTCAGTCGTATTCTGAGGCGCCCCGACAGGCATGCACATGCTGGTTCTGTGTAAACCGGCAGAACCATCTAGCTCTTCAAATCCTGCGGAAGTTGTCTCCTCCAAGACCAGGGCTCCTGTCCCTCCGTGGCCCGGGGCTCATGGGTGGCAGCCCCCTCCGGGGACTCTGCAGGGGGCCTGAGTAGGGGCTGAGGCCTCGGGGGGACGGCGACAGTCTGCTCATGAAATAGAGTCTCCGGGAGGGTGTGATGAGGAGGGAACGGCCCAGCACACGATGTCACGGCCCCAAAGTCCCACCCAACCTTCGAGAATGACCCTCCAGCCACCATGGCTGATGGTTTGGAAAAGCGACAAGGGCTGGGGAGGGGCAGAGGGTGGGGACGAGGCAGCAGGTGATCGAGGTGCACCTGCCTGTAGCCTGGACACAGATGCTAGCCCCGGATGTGAGGGGCCAAGGAGGGTGGAGCCAGTTGTGAGGGAGCCCAGGACACTCACACTCGGACCCCGGCATCTGGCCTTCGCCCTGTTCCCTCACTGACCCCTCCGGACACGGCCTGATGTCCCCTCTCTCCTAGACGCCGTGGTTACACACTTGGCTTCTCGGCTCCCATCAGCGGCGGCCCCCTCAGTGGTGGTTTACTGTTATTCAGAGTCCCAGGGCGCCGCAACAGGAGTGCAGGAGCAAGGGAGCGAGAGGGTAAACAACGCCGGCGGGGCAGGGAGCATCGCTGCTTCTATTTCTAATGCGGAAGACAGGACTCAGAGAAGATAACTAATCCGGTCAGGTTACCACATTAATGATTACAGGGCGTCATTAGAAGGCGTCCTTCTCATTGCAAACGGTGCCACGGACACACTGGAAAATCGGCCGAGACTGGGTGGGCTGCCGTCAGACGGGGCTGCCCCGACCCGCAGCGGCAGCGGGAGACGGAGCCTTCCTCCTGGTGGCCCTTGGGTTGGCCGGACCGGCCCAGGAGCGGGGCAGGCTGAGCTTTTCATTCCCTCGCGCAGACCCCGAGAGTCGCTGCCATAAAGCTGGGGTGAGAATCGGTGCTTTCTCTCCAGAAATAGGTCTTTTCTCTTTTGGAGCCATTTTTACCAAAACCATCAGGGCTGACAACAGGCTGGACACATTCACGTGCATTCCCGCGTCACGGCCGCCCTCTCCCCGGCGACGGAGCCACCTCCTCTAAACGGGCAAAGCTTCCCAGGAAGCCTCGCTGCAGAGTCTGGGCCGCTGCGACCTCCCCTCGGGCCTGTCCCCTCCTTCCTGCGCTGGATGCACAGTTCAGAAGATCTGTGGTGGTGGCGGAAACGTTACAGGGGAAGAAAAAGCTGTTGACAATTATATTTTTAAAAGTAACTAAGAATAGGGTGAACCTTGTAAAAATAGCGAGACTGCAGACGAGACTGTGCTCAAGGCCAAGCTCCCCTTCTACAAATCAGCGTTGAGTAAGAACGGGGGTGTGACTTGGTCTCAACTCCCAGGCTCCCCTGGAGGTCTCGGGGACAAGAAGGAAAAACCGCACGTGGGCCCCACGTGGGCCACTGCTGGCCCGGATGTTTGTGCCGTGCTGACTCCACCCCTCCTGCCCCTCGGAGCACAAGGACACCCACCTGATGTGCTGTGTCAGAGCCACATGTCACCTGGTGAAATGCAGGACATTTCCTTTGTGGGAATCGTTCATGACACCCAAGAGCTTACAAGACACAACTGTGGTGGGGGGCCTACTAGACGCCTTTGGAACACCCACATTTGTGACTGAAGGCATTTGGCTGTTTCGGTGACAGAGAAGGCTTTGGGGAGATTTCTGTCCTTGTTTCCTACTTGTGAGCCGTGGTCAGAGATCTTAGCCCAGGGGCCCTGACGCGAGAGACCCGCTGAGAGCAGAGGCCCCGGCCCTGGACGGAACCCAGGGCAGGCTGGAGGGTTCTGCAGGGCCTCGGTGGGAGGCGACCTCCCTTCCTGCCCGGGCCGCCTGGCTCCTCGTGCTCTGGGCATCCTTTGTCCCGGTTCCCGGTTCAGCAGCTCACGTGGCCGGGCCTCCACGAACGAGGGCTGAAGGCAGGTGTGAAAGCCAGGTGACTCCTCCACAGTCCTGCCAACAGCAGGCGGCCCCCAGACACCCAGGGGATCACGAATGAGCCGTGCGGTTCCTACAGAATCAGAAAGGCCCGCACGGGCGGAGTAGAGAATGCGGAAGGTGAGGTTTCCTGTGGCGTCAGGAAAGAAAGCCACAGGCTCGCTTCTCAAACCTTAGGTGAGTTCTTCCCGGAGAGCCGGAAAAGGGAGGTTCTTGTGGTGCCCGCCCTCGGACGGACCACAGAGTGCTGCTGAGGGCGGGCGGGGGCAGTTTACGAAGGGTCTGCCCAGCTCGGCCCGACCCCCTCCCCCAGGAAGGGAGCACAGGCTCCAGAAGGGACACGGAGGCACAAAACAGCTACAGATGGTGCAGATGCCCTGGGTTCTGTGGGCAACCACACCTGTGGCATTCTTTCCCTAAGCATCTAGTGAGCCCCTCCTGTATACCAGGGTCTGGGCTGTGTTCTGAGGCTACAGAGACAAACCTGGAGGAACGAGGGGGAGGAGAGACAGGTGGTCAGTGAGTGGCAGTGCCAGCGGTCAGGGCTCTAACCCAGCGGGCCGCGTGCTCTGTGAAGCCCGTGGGAGACACTGGCTGGGAGGCTCCACAGCGGAGGGTGCAGCCGTCTGATCACAGAGCTCCAGGTCCGGACAGAACTGGAAACCCCGCAGTATGACTCAGTAATCAAGTCCCAGGGGTGAGAGACGACCTGCCCCGGTCCCACCGCCGACGTCCCCAGCATCGGGCTCTGCTGGGTCCTTTACGGTAGACAGAGATGGAGCCGGGGGGCAGGAACTCTGGAGCAGGCCCAGCTCTGAGTCGTTCCTCTGCAAGGGAAGAAGTAATTGATCACGCGCGGGTCTTCGAGATCGTGCTTCTGATGAAGAAGAATTAAAACCAAGGCATTAATTAAACCAAATTCCAGGAAGCAACGAGCATCTCCACACTTCTTGTTCTCTGTCCTTCGGAGGGAGGGCCCCGAGTGCCCCGTCATCAGCCTCCCCTTCCCCACGGTCCTCCGCAGAGCCACTGGGCACCCCACTCAGGACGCCCTGGGCTCCTCTGCGGCAGACCCCGTGGGGGCCACCCCTCCCCTGGGCCTCCCAGCAGCTGGGCAGGATTGCCAGGGACCAGCGTGCTCCCACCGCAGCCGGGGCTGTGGGACGAGGTGTAACATCCCGGCCCTGCCCTTGGCGGGGACAGCTCTGAGGCTGTGTCTTACTCCGCTTCCCAGAGTTCCTGAACCCCAGTTCACGGTGGAGGTGGACCTGCCACCATCCCATCGCCGCCCTGCAGAGACGCCCTCTCTGCCCCGGGCACCTCCCAGCTCCTGCCCCGAAGGCGTTAGCTCAGGGCAGCTCCTGGAGCATCTTCACAATGACACTCGGGACCCAGAGCTCTTTTCCCTGTGTGGCCGCGTCTCCGTCTGTCACTGTAGCAGGTGTGCGGCAGGTGAGCACCCGCTCTCAGTCCATGCGGGGGGGTGCTCTGGACTGCGCCCCCCGCCAACAGCCGGCTTTCTGCACGCGGCCTGGAGCTCGGGACCCGGAAAGAGCAGGCAGACATTCCGGCTTTTTCGTGTGCTGCTTGCGTGACCTTGAGCAAGACACTTAACCCCCAGGCCCAAGCCCTTCCGCGTTAGCATGGGAACAGCTCCACCGACCCACACGGGCTGCCAGGATTGAGTGACATGATATGTGTGCAGCTTGTCAGCCAAGTAATAGTCCCAATAAATAACAGCCATTACCACCCGCAGCTCCGCCCCGTCCTGGTCTGCCGGGAGCTGGGTTTCCTCCAAGCGATTCCTAGAGCCCTGCACCGACGCTCCGTCCTCCATTTGAAAGGCTGGTACTTCACTTACTAATAATAATTACACTCGACCCTGGAGCAGCGGGGTGTGAGCCGCCCTGGTCCACTTCCACGCAGATCTTCTCCCTCCTCTGCCCCCCGAGACAGCAAGACCAGCCCTCCCCTTCCTCCTCCTCCTCCTCCTCCTCCTCCTCCTCCGCCTGCTCAAGGGAGGGCGATGAGGATGAAGGCCTTTATGATGATCCACTTCCACTTAAAGAATGGTAAATGTATTTGCTCTTCCGTATGACCTTCTTAATAACCGTTTCTTTTTTCTCGGTTACTGCGTTGTAGGAATACAGCACACAGTACATAGAACATACAAAATGCGTGTTCGTTGACCAATGGTGAGGCCGCGGTCCACAGCAGGCTATGGGTAGTTAGGTGGACAGCTGGACACACATTGCCAGTAGTGGGGAGTCTGTGCCCCAGCCCTGCGTGTCCTGCGGAAGTGGAGGCAGCTGAAGCATCTCCACGCAGGCTCTGTTTAGGTTCTGCACACAGTGACCCACCTGTGGCCACAGAGCAGCCACTGAGTCACCCTCATGCTACAGACGAGCAGACAGAGGCTGGTCCAGCCAGCGTGGAGATCAGTATGAAAATCCCTCAAAAAATTAAAAATATTGATAGAACCTCTGTGGGACCCAGAATTGCCTTTTCTGGTATACGCTCAAAGGAAATGAAAGCAGAGCCTCGTAGAGAAGCCCACACCCCACATTCGCTGTGACTCCATCCACAACAGCCGAGAGGTGGCAACGACCCAAATGTCCATCTGCGGACGAACGGTGAAGCCATGCGGTGCGTGCACAGGACGGACATCACCAGCGTTTAAGAAGGTCGTACTGCCGTTTGTGGCAACACGCGTGAGCTTGGAGGACGTGGTGTTAAGTGAATAAGCCAAACACAAATGCACAGAAAGAATACAGCAAGAGGAGATCGGGCGCCTTCAGGGCCATGTGGCCATAAATAAATGGGACCTGATCAAATTAAAAAGCTTCTGCACAGCCAAAGAAACAGTCACGAGAGTAAACAGACAACCTACAGAATGGGAAAAAGTTTTCGCATACTACACATCAGATAAAGGACTGATAACAAGAATCTATTTAGAACTCAGGAAAATCAGTAAGAAAAAATCGAACAACCCTATCAAAAAGTGGGCAAAGGACATGAATAGAAAATTTTCAAAAGAAGATATAAAAATGGCTAGCAAGCATATGAAAAAGTGTTCAACATCTCTAATCATCAGGGAAATGCAAATCAAAACCACAATGAGATATCACTTAACTCCAGTGAGAACAGCCTTTATCAAAAAGTCCCAAAACTATACATGTTGGCGTGGGTGTGGAGAGATAGGTACACTCATACACTGCTGGTGGGACTGTAAACTAGTGCAACCCCTGTGGAAAGCAATGTGGAGATACCTTAAACAGATTCAAGTAGACCTACCATTCTATCCAGCAATCCCATTACTGGGCATCTACCCAGAAGAACAAAAGTCATTCTATAAAAAAGACACCTGCACCCGAATGTTTATAGCAGCACAATTCACAATCGCAAAGATGTGGAAACAATCCAAATGCCCATCGATTCATGAATGGATTAGCAAAATGTGGTATATGTATACCATGGAATATTACTCAGCTATTAGAAATGATGGCGATATGGCATCTCTTTGGTTCTCCTGGAGAGAGCTGGAACCCATTCTATTAAGTGAAGTATCCCAAGAATGGAAAAACAAGCACCACATGTACTCACCAGCAAACTGGTTTCCCTGAGTGCACATTTGGGATTAACACCAATTGGGTATCGGACAGAGGTCGGGGCTGGATGGAAGGGATGGGTGTATACCTACTTGATGAGTGCGATGCACACTGCCTGGGGAATGGACACGCTTGAAGTTCTGACTGGGGGGGATGGGGTGGGGGGAGGGGAGGGGTGCACACCTACATGATGATTGCGATGTGCACTGTCTAGGGAATGGACACAATTGAAGCTCAGACTCGGGGGGATGGGGAGGCATGGGCAATGGATATAGCCTGATCTTTTGTACCCCCTTAATGATCTGAAAAACAACAAAAAAAAAAAAAAAGAAAAGAAAAAAAAGAATACAGCAAGATCTCTCTTGTATGTGGATTATTTTTAAAAAGTTGAATACTAGTTGAATAAAGTTGAACACCTAGAAACAGCTGGTAGAACACATTTTACCAGGGGTAGGGGTGGCGGGGGTTGGGGAAACAGGAGACATAGGTCAAAGGTTACGAAGCTGCACTTACTAAGGAGGAAGAAGTCTGGAGACGTAGAGCACAGCACTGGGACTGTAGTTAAGAACGTGGCGTTCTGTACTGGGAATTTTCTAACAAAGATTTTAGATGCTGTCACCACCAAAAATGTAGCTCTGTGAGATGACGTATGGGTTAAATTGCTTCCCTGGACGAATCATTCCCTCTGTGTCTAAGTCCATCCTAACACTACGTTGTACACCTTACGTTTACATAATAAAAACATGTAAAAACCAAGGAACAGAGAGGTTTCATAATCTGCCCGAGGTCACCTCCGTGCACCAGATCGCCTGAGCCCCGCCTGGACGGGTGCCCGCGCCCCACAAGCTCACGAGTTACAGGCGACAGACCGAGATCGATGTGTTAGGATTGACTGCCGTCCACGGCGCACCTTGGGTTCATTCTTGTGTGGTTCCTTCTCGGGTTTTGCCAACTGGGTAATGACACGTACCTGCCATGGCAGTCCCCCACAGCACACGCTCACTGCCCCAAATCCCCCTGTCCACCCCGGCAACCACCGTCCGCACGGTCTTCCCTCCCCCAGAGAGTCATGAAGTTGGAAAGACACAGCAGGCTTCGGACGGGCCTCTTTCACCTCGTAGCACACCTTTCAGTTTTCTGCGTGTCTGTTCATGGCTTGACAGCTCATTTCTTTTTGGCGCTAAATAATATTCCCTTGTCTGGACGTACCACAGGTTATTCATCCACTCACCCGCAGTAGAGCATCTCGGCTGCTCGTGGATCTTGGCGATTGGGAACAAAGCTGCTAGAAACATCTGTGTGCAGGTTTCTGTGTGGATGTATGTTTTCAGTTCCTTTGGGTAAATACCAAGGAGCATAACTGCTCTACCATATGGTTGGAGTGTGTTTAGCTCTGTAGGAAATCACCCAATTGTCTTCCAAAGTGGCTGTGCCGTTTTGCATCCCCCCGGCCGTGCGGGAGGGTCCCTGTTGCTCTGCGTCCTCATGGGCGCTGGTGCTGGCGCTGTGGCTCCATGCCGTTCTCACGCGTGTGCGGTGGTATCTCTCTGTCTAATCTACAGTTCCCCAGCGCCAGGCGCTCACGGCACCTGTCTACCTTGTTTTGTGAGGTGCCCATTTGAATCTTTTGTCGACTTTTTAATTGGACTATTTTCTTATTGTTGAGTTTTAAGAGTTCTTTGTATATTTTGGCTACCAGGCCTTTGCCAGATCTACGTTTTGCAAACATTTCTCCCAGGCAGCAGCCAGCGGCTTGTCTCTTTGTTCTCTTAACAGTGTCTCTCACAGAGTGGTAGTTTTCAATTTTAATGAAGCCCAACTTATCAACTTATCTTTTTTGTTTTTTTTTTTCACTTTCATGAGCCATGCTTTTGGTGTTGTAGCTGCAACCTCATTGCCAAATTCAAGGTCACCCAGGTTTCTCCTATGTTATCTTCTAAAAGTTTTACAATTGTGCCTGCTACATATAGGGCTGGTATCCATTTTGTGTTAATTTTTGTGAAAGGTGTAAGGTCAGTGTCTACATTCATATATTTTTTCACGTGTGGATGTCCTTGTGAATATTTTTGCAATCATTAAACGCTAATTACGAGCGCTACAAAAGGCTGGAAAACGTGAGGCTCTAACGCCAAGTGGAAGGTGGCAGGCAAAGCGCCGACTCAGCAACGTTTCAGACGGTGGGGGGTCGGTCGGGGGGGTGAAAGGAGGGGTGAGGGAGGCGGTGCAGTGGTGGGGAGCAGGGGGTCTGCAGCGGCCACATCCCTGTGTCATGGAGGGGGCCAGGGAGCCCTGCCCGGGCAAGGCCTGGAGGGGCTCCTGCTAAGTCCCCGGGGTACGGAGAGGGCCAAGCACAGCCGGGTAGGGAGGCCGGGAGAACGCAGACGCCCTGCTGGGGACTGGACCAAAGAAACAGCTGAACACAGATGCATCTGCAGGAAGCCAGGGCTGGGTGACAAAGCCTGTCCCCTTAACCAGACTTGAGTCTGCTCACCTTGGGCTCCTGTCTCCGTCTTCCTAGAGCACAGTTTTGGCAAGAATCCTGCCAAGTCGGTTCAGCCAGACCCCCCTCCCTAAACACGGGAAGTGGACCAGCGGGCACAGCCCCCCGGGGCTCCTGTCCTCAGCCTGCACCCCCAGTCCTGTTCCCCAATCCCTGGCCACACGCGCCCTCTGCGGGGCCGGGCAAGGGAGCAGTGAGGAGCTCCAGGGGGGGCAGAGGGCCTGGGCAGGGGCATGGGGCACGGTGGCCACCCCGCTTGTGGTGCTGGCTGTCTCCCGACCACGAGCCGGCACGTGGAGACAGGGCACAGCCCCGCTGGTCGTCCTCCTCCTCCCTGTGCTGTTAGTAATGAGTGACAGAACCTGGCCGGCACCGACGTCTCCTGACTTCCAAGCTCAGGTGCATCCAGGTCGTAGAGGGACAAAATGGCCAAGACGCTGACCCCAGGCTCAGCACTGTTTATCCTCTTTAGGCTGGACCCAAACCCTTGCCTGGCCGGCCCGGTCCTGCTGGATGCAGGTCAGGCCGTGCCAGACGGAGGATCCAAGTGGCCTGAACGGCCCAGACCCACAGCAGGACAGACGCCGCCCACCCTTCCCTCGGGCTGCCTGCCCTCCAGACTGGGTGCAAGGCCGGCGTCAGCTGGCTGAGACCCCACCTGTTCCGGCCGGTCCCTCCACCCTCTCTCCTCCCCCGAGAGGCAGATTTTGTCCCGGGTCCCGACACGAGGCCTCAGAACAGCACGGTGGCGCCCTGACCGCAGCCCCCCGTGGGGTCTCCCACCCAAGGGTCGTCTTTACAGAAAACCTCAAAAGCCGTTAAGAAACGCAAGCAGTCCCCGAGCATGGCTGATGCCTGCGCACCCAACATCTAGGAAACCTAAATGAACGTGTTAAAAATAAAAAGGTGCTGATGGCCGTTTGCTGTGGGTTTGATCCAGTTAGGTGGCTTACTTAAAATGACACTTTGGGGGAGGAAGGCAGAGGTCGGTCGCACAGGCCCAAGGCGGCTGCAGAGCACCTTCGCCCAGCACGCGGTCCCCACCGGGTGCCGAGCCTGACACCTGTCCTGCCATCCACGGGACAAGGGGTCGGGATGTGGTCCTGCCCACATCTCACACGGGTGGCTCGTGGGTCTGTGGGACGGGCTCAGCCTGAGTAACTTGCAGGCCGCTCACGGTGGGGCTCTGGGGAGCCCGCGTGGCCTCGCCTGGAGCGAGGGGGCAGCAGAGTTTGGGGGAAGGAAGTGCAGGGACGGGTCTGCATTGTCTCGGCAGGTGGCTCTGGTGCCAGGGGAAGGAGCAAGGACTTTGGCTCTGGACACACACCACGCGCTCCTGCCACAGACCGCGGCAAGACGCCGTCCCTGACCACCCTCCACCAGCCACAGCATCACAAGTGGCCGGCACCCTCTGCTCCCAGCCTCCCGGGGAGCCCACGGGTCCAGGACGCGCCATCCACGCACAGTGTTCCTTCGTACGTTGAGCAGAACCTGCTGTCCTGAAGCTCCATCTGTGATCGCTGTCTACTCCCTTCAGTCAGTCACAGGGAACAAATCTGTTCCCTTGTCCTCAGAAAAGGGGACAGATCCTTGGATGTTTGAAAATAGCTCCCCTCCCCTCCGCCGCCACCGCCGCCACCCGAGGAGAAGAGCCGCCGCTTCCCAGGCACCCACTGCTCAGCGAGCACAGTGTTTGGGTCAAGACATGTTTGTTTTCATTTGGAGATGAAGAAACGGGGGTCAGGTGAGGTTAAGGGCTTGCCCAGGGTCAGGCGGGGAGGAGGACACGCTGGACGTCGGCTGGGCTCTGAAGGCAGCTTCTCGGGGCCCTGCAGAGCGATGGCCTCGCTGTCACCAGCCGAACGGCCCCAGCCCCAGCACTCCCCAGGGGCAGAGGCCTCCGACCCCCTCTCTACCATCAGCCCTTTCCTGCAAAAGGAGACGCTAAACGCCACCCCCAGCGCGGGGTGCCACCCCACTCCCCCATCTCCCCTCTCCTGCGTCTGTGAGGTCAAAGGCCTGGAGGCCTGGCCTGCAGTGTCTTAACCAAACAGGGCTATGTGAGACCCTGGGGCAGGCAGTCCGGGGCTGGTGCGGGGCTCACAACTGCCATCAAGAGCCCAGGCTCTTTCTGTCCCTGTGTCCCCAAGTACATCGCGTGGGGCTGTGGCCTCGTGTTTGCAGAGTGGCTGCTTTTCTTCCAGGCAGGACGTCCTTCAGGAAGGAGGGGACAGCAAGGCTTCCTCCGCAGGCTGCTCCGTCTCCTGGCTCCGCAGGGAAGCAGTCTCCAGCACACGTCCTCCTGCTTCCTGGCTGGAGCTGGGCCGTGCGCCCTCCCAGGACCTCCCTGTGCGCAGGGGCAAGGCGATGAGTGTGGCTGGCGTGGACCCATCACCTGCTCCCCTGGGCAGGGTGGGCAGTGTCCTACCTGAATCTCACATCCCCACAGCTGCCTGCAGACTGGGGCCTCTGCTGGCGGGGTGAGGCCACGGAGGGGGTCAGCTCCACCCCTCTAAATTTAACTGCCCTGAGGTACAAATCCCTGAAAATCTTTGTTGGAAGCATCTTATTTTAAGAGTAATCAGAACTTTTGGCAAGAGTAACAATATAGTATTAGAATTTCAGTTGCCATTCACCAGTGGACCACAGTGACACCTAACAGGGTAGGTGGGGAGAGGTCACAGAAAGGAAGTCCCGTAAATATGTGGGGAGGGAGGGAGGGAGGGAGGGAGGATGATGATGGATGGATGAGTGGAGGGGTGAATAGATGACATGGGTGGGTGGAGGATGAGGATGGATGGAGGATGAGGATGGAGGATGGATGGAGGATGGAGGATGAGGATGGATGGAGGATGAGGATGGAGGATGGATGGAGGATGGAGGATGAAGATGGATGGAGGATGGAGGATGAGGATGGATGGAGGATGGAGGATGGATGGAGGATGGAGGATGGATGGAGGATGGAGGATGAGGATGGATGGAGGATGGAGGATGGATGGAGGATGGAGGATGGATGGAGGATGGAGGATGATGATAGATGGAGGATGGAGGATGATGATGGATGGAGGATGGATGGAGGATGGAGGATGAGGATGGATGGAGGATGGAGGATGGATGGAGGATGGAGGATGGATGGAGGATGATGATGGATGGAGGATGGAGGATGGATGGAGGATGGAGGATGGATGGAGGATGATGATAGATGGAGGATGGAGGATGATGATGGATGGAGGATGGATGGAGGATGGAGGATGAGGATGGATGGAGGATGAGGATGGATGAAGGATGGAGGATGGAGGATGAGGATGGATGGATCAATACAGGACATGGCTGGGTGGACAGAGGGACAGCTGGGTGGAGGAAGGCAAGCTGTTTCAGGGACTCCTTCTGGAAAATGCTTGTTTTCAGTTCCTACAAAGTTGGCTCTGGTTGAAACCCCCCCCTGGCGGAGTGCAGAGCGCTGCCGCCTTTTAGACTCTTCTGGGGTTGTCTGCACCGTGAGCAAAGCACGGCTCGGGGGACAGAACTAGCGAAGCCCTTGTCCCCATTGTCGCACTGATGCAGGTGGGTGGACAGCGAGGCTCTCGAGGAGGTTTTATTCCCACTGACAATGTCCTTTGACCAGACCGATGAGGCTCCTCCGTGTGGAGCAGGGTTACCTGTTATCTGCCTTGGCAGGCGCCAGGCGAGGCAGCACACAGGGATCCTTGCGGGATAGAGCAGCTCACGCGGGCAGGGAGCTCCTCTGCATGTCCCGGGGAAAAGCGAGTCCCGGCTGGAGGTCGGGGTCACAGGCTGAGGACAGGCCCCTTGGGCAGCATGTGCTCCCAGGAAAATGGTGTCTCTGTCCCAGCTCAGAACCCTTGTCCCTCATCCGGGAATCTGGGAATGGACAAGGGGGTCTTTGCTCCCGGCAGCTGCGCATGGTTGAGCAAGTCAAAGATGTGTGGGGGGCCAGGAGCGGCGGGCGGGGAGACACGGATGAGCAATGCTGGGCGTGCACCCGCCACCCTGCACCCCGGGAGTGTGACACAATGTTGAACAAAGACTGGGCCCTCCCACTGCAGGCTGAAGGGAAGAGCTTTACTCTTGTCTGATAAAAGACAAACCAAAACATCTCAGATCCGGATGAGGCAGAAGGAAGCTGTTTGTGAACACAGTGTAGAACACAGACGTTGGCTGGCTTTCTTCCACTCCCCCTGCCCACTCCTGGGAGGGGCCTCCAAATCCTGGGAACTTCCAAGTGGTGGGAGTGTCTTTGCTACTCACGGTGGGTCCTGCTCCACACCTGAGTTCGTGCTCACGGGGGCCCGGAGATGACCAGGGCTGAGCACCGGCCCTGCTAGGAAGTGCAACCACGGGATGTGACAGTGGTGTCAGCCGTGTGGTGCCAGCCTGTCTCCACCTCCAGGGAGGGCTGGGGCTGCAGAGGGACTTCAGCCTCCTGGCCACGACTCCATCACACCTGCACGACGAAACCCTGGTAAAAGCCCCAGCACGGTGCCCCGCTGAGTGCCCTGCCTGCCAGTGCTGTGTGCACGGTCACAGGTCCTCGTGCAGAAGGGGGACCAAGCCCTGGGGATGACGGCGGCTTTGCATGAGGGACCCTTCCAGACCTTGTGGGCGTCTCCCTCTGTAGCTGGTTCTTATTTGTAATTTTTTTATCATAATGAAACCATAATCCCAAGTACTGCACTTTCCTGAGTTCTGTGAATTGTTTTAGTGATTTATTGAAACCAAGGAAGTCCCTGGGGACCCCAGCTGGTCAGAAATGAGGGTGGCCCGGGGACCCCCGAATGTGCAGCTGGGGTCTTGCAGGGGACAGTTTTCTTCACCGGGGGGTGTGGCCCAACTCGAGACAGTTGGTGTCCAAAGTTACTGCAGAAGAAAGTAACACACACTAGTGTCGAAATGTTCAAATTAAAGCATCATCCTAGAGCTACTGGGGAAAAGACAATAAAAGACAGACTTGACGATTTTAATTTCTAACACTATATTTTAATATAAATGGAATTAAATGGAATAAGTGTCCATGTATGTTGTTAAGATCTTAATTCCACGGCGAGGGTAGGCGGCGACCCTGCAGGGCTGACCAGGCGACAAGGACGTGCACGGCTGAGCCCCGAAAGGAGGAGAGGAGATTGAAAGAGGCGCAGGGGGCGTCTGACAAACGCCTTTCGGATTTCCCGAATCCCTCTCGATCCTCAGGATATGGAACAGAGAACACTGACAAACTCGAAATAATTGAAATGCTATAATTCCCAAGCAAAGTAATGCCAGAGAGAGAAACTCTACATCATTTCCAATAATTGTGAGCACTGAAAAAAATATCTCTCTCAGTCTTTGCCGCAAAAAGCCCAAGGAGTTCCGAAGCAGAAGGGCGCAGAGCACGTCTGTCGCCAAAGCGGGAGCTTAGGACGGAGCCGGCACGCAGCACACGGCGCGCGGCAGAGACTGGGGGCTGGGCCTGCGCGTGCACACGGACGGATTCTGTCTCTTCACGGGAAAGAAGGGAAGGTGGGGAGGCAGGAAGGTGGGGAGGGAGGAGGGTGGGGAGGGAGGAGGCGGCTTTCTATTCCTGGCTCTAGCACCAAGGGCCAGGCAGGGTCACTCAAGGGAGAGGTCCTGCCTGGCCCCCTCCCATCCCGACCTCGCTGCCAGCGGCTCCTCCTCTCTGGGCCCAGCCCCACCCCCCAGAGCACCGCGCGCAGCCTGTGCACCCCGGGCTCTCCCTGCTCCGTGCAGTTGGCACCTTCTGCTGGGGACACCCTGACCTGTGTCTCTACGGAACCTGCGTGTCTATCAGAAGGCAGCTGAGACGCCGTCTGCTGGGGGCCCAGCGCCCCCGGGGTCCCCCGCATGGACACCTTCGTGTCTATCCCGAGCGGCACCACGCGTCCTGCCCTAAAGACAGGCAGATCCCCCGGGCGAGGCCAAGCCTCAATGGCAGCCATCAGCCCACAGTGGGACAAGGCACCTGCCCGCGGGAAGCATTCAGAGAGCATTTGAGTAAAGTAATAGTTAAGCATATAAACTAATCAATTAGAACCATGAAAAATAAAGGAATTGATCTGTTAATTGAGGACCGGTTTCTTAGGGCATTAAAAAAATAAATACACAAAACAGGCCTAAGAGAAAAAGAAAATTAGCACAACTAAAACAAACTAGCCATAAGCGGGACGAGATGACAACCGATGTAAATGTTTTGAAATAAGAGCGGACTACGGACGATGCCACTCCAGTAAGCTTGAGAGCATCCGTGAGACAGAGCAGCGTGCGCGGCAGGAACCACCCACGTGGACCCCGGAAGTGGGAACCGGAGTGTCAGGCACTGGCGGCATCGGGCACGGAAGGCAAAGCTTCCAGAACATCCTCGTGTCAGAGGCCTCAGGAGTCCTGCAAGCGTGGACGGGATGGCGTGTCCCAGGAATCCCCGTGAGTGATAAACTGCCCCGGGACACGAGGGACGGGAGCCAGCCACGTCTGTGGCCCTGGCAAGACCCCAGCACTGGAGCCCGACGGGGGTGTGGGGCTGGAGGAGCACGCGGACCCACCCCCAGTACAGAACCCGATGCCCTCGCAGCTACGGAGGAGACCCGGACACGGGCCCTGAGCCGAACAAGTCTGTCCTTGAAATTTAAACTGTAAAATCAGCACACAGTTAAGTGACGGCTTAATTTCAGAGCGAGGTAGTGAAGGAGCCGGGGCCACGAGCAGTGGGAGGGCAGCCGGCGGCAGGGCAGGGGAGGGACCTGGCAGGAGGGACAGTGTGGCCCCGGCAGGGCGTGGGTCTGCGGGGACAGGGCCCAGGGAGGAGCAGGACGTGCCGTTAGCTGGGCTGAAAACTTGCCCCGGTGCCTGGGACTGAGATCATAGACCCTCTGCCCACCCGCCTGCCGGGGACCTGGGCGCATGGCTTGACCACGCGTGGCCTCGGTTTTCTCGTCTGTGAGATGCAGGTCGGGATACCCCCTGCAGGTTGGAATTGTCATGAGGGTTAAACGAGTCACTGTGTATAACATGTTTAGAACAAGGCTGGACACACTGCGTGTGCATTAGCGTGTTGTCCGTTACCACTTGGGGACAGACAGGTCACACTTCCAGCCTAAGGTCGTCACTGAGTTGGTCAAGCCCCGGCTCCCTCTCTTCTCTTCCCAGCCGCCCCTGACCCCCCAGCAGCCTCCCCGCGTGTCTTGGTCCGTCCAGGCTGCCGCAGCCACATAGCACAGACCGGCGGCTGCGAGACGCCGCGTTCCCCTCTCCCCGCTCTGGAGCCTGCACCGCCAGGGTGTGGGCCCGGCGGGCTGGGTGTCAGTGACCCTGCGTCCTGCCTGCTGCACGGCACCTGCTCCCTGCATCCCTACAGGGTGGAAGGGGGAGGGGTCTCTTTCCGGCCCCTTCTATAAGGGCACTAACCTCGTGCACGAGGGCTCTGCTCTCACGACCCAATCACCTCCCGAAGGCGTCACCTCCGAATACCGTCCTGTTGAGGGTGAGGCTTCCACATAGGAGTTTGGGGGACACATTCAGTCCACAGCAGGCGGCTTCTCCCCACTCCGGTGCCGTCCTAATCCCTCGTTATATTAAAGCCTTGGACATTTGTTGGTGCCCTTCTCAAATCCACGCTTGCCCTTCCCATCCTAAGGGCACAGAGATGTCCCCTAGGGGAATAGCCCTCCCCGCTGTGAAGCCACCTGTGTCGGAGGGCACCATCCCAGACCCAGGTCCCAGGGCGGGTTCTGACTAGTTTGGGCCAATGGGCCTCCTCCCAGCACCCCGGCTCCCGGGCGTGATCCCATCAGCCCCATGGGGCACGTGCGGGCAAGCTCCTTCTGCAGGACGATGCCGGGCCAGCGTCACTCAGGCCAGGCTCCTGCACCAGGCAGCAGGCCGGGGTCAGCACTGGACAGCTGGCCGTGCCCAGCATGGAGCCTGCCCTCCCAGCCTGCTTAGCCCCCGCCACTGGGCAAGGACCTCTGAGGCTCTGTGCTGCCCCTGCCACGGCCCGTGTCCTGGTGAACCAGACGAAGACCAGGAAACCAACATACGGCAAGAGCAATAGGAAACACACACTGATAGGGAACAGGTGACTCCCAAATGAAAGAAAGAGCAAAGCCACGTCGAAAGGAATAAAAGATCATTGGAATAAATGGAGCAAAGTACTTTTGTGGAGTAAGAAGAAAATATTGAACATTAATTCGAATGTTAGATGTCATTCCAATCAAAAACCCCATAAAGATTGTTCTTAAGATGTGATAGAATCACTCCTCAGTTTATTTAGAGACTATGAGCATGCAACAATATTTTTAAAGGTGTCGATGAAGAAGAATAAGGAAGAACCTGTCCGAGCAGATACCAAATGTGCTGCAGAGCCGCAGCAAGTGAGCGTGAGCTGTGGACGCAGGCGAGCACTGAGGGCACAGCCCGGCCCTGACAGCTCCTCAGATGACGGGGCAGCAGGAAGGGCGGGCTGCCCCCCACCAGGAATCGGGAAAATCGGTCTTCAGAGTAAAACTCTGCTAGATTCTGGCTTCGCACCGACTCCCGGATGCCTTCCACATCAACTGAACAGTTAAAGGCATAAGGATCGTTAGAAACAGAGGTCTAGGTGAGCGTTCGGCCGGTTCCAAGGTGGGGCAGAGTCCCAAAGTGCAGAAGGAAAAGAGGGATCATACGAATCCTGTCCCAAAGCAGCACGATCAGGAAGGAGGGTGTGTTGGGGACACGGGGATGTGTCCATCCTGGCGGGGGTGTTGGCTCCTTGTTTTTTGTTTTTAAATTTTTATTCTTCTTGTTAAATGAAAGGACGTTTCCTTTGCCTCATTGTGTGTATCTTGCGTGGATTTGTGATCACTCCTGGGCAGGTGAACGTGGCCTCCCTCAACCCGTGATGCCCCCGAGCTCCGCCGGTGACACATTCTAAGTTGCCAGGCAGAGTCCTGCGGGCTTCCCTGGGCCCCAGGTGGGAAGTCTGGTGGAATCCGAAAATCTGGGAACATGGTCTTGGGATATAACCGGAGGAACATACGGAAATCTATTCCTCTATAATCCCTTCGACTGAAGTCATGTGGTGTTATATTTCAGAGATGGGGCGACTGGAGTTTTACTTTAGACTTTCAACATTACAAAAGGAGAAAAAAATTCTCCCAACCAAAAAAAAAGAAAAGAGAGAGAAATAAAATGTCAGATCTGCAAATGTGCTGCATTCTAAATTATCCCAGCACTTGCTCTAATTAGTATTCCAAACTAGGCAAGAGCAGAAAGTCAAAATCTACATTTAAATGAAGATCTTCCCAGCCCCTGGCCCAGGGCTTCTGTCTGCACCAGGGGCTCCTGGCAGCCCAGGGACCTGGAGTTCAAGGCCCAGGTGACAGTCTCTGGTCCATCTTCCCTCTGCGCCTCGGGAGGAAGGCAGGTGGAACCTCAGGGCAGCCTGTGTCCCCATCACCAGCCTAGGCACAGGTATGAGGGACACAGGTGTCTGGGGCCATGCGGCTGAGATGGCATCTGTGCAGTCAGTAACTGTGGAACTTATTTCGAATGCAGGGAGCTTGGCGTTCATCTAGGATTAGCCAACCGCCATTCATGCTCAGAAAAGGTTACCCTTCCCCAGGGACGCGAGGGCCCCTGCATGTTTATTCTCTCTCTGTGCCCTGCTAGTCAATGGTCCCAGAGACACAGCCAGTCTTCCCATGGGCTGTCACCTGGGAGCCCTGCAAACTTCGCAGACGGTCCACACGGGCTCTCAGGGCCCCGTGGACAGCACCGGGGTCCTGTCCACCGTGGTTCACACACTGCTTAGGCACAGGTGTCAGCACAAGAGGTGACATGAAAAGCAGCATTTGACCGCAAGGAATAGCCAGTTTGGTAAACATTGGAGTCACAGGATCTGGCCCTGGGAGTCTCTGCCCCAGACGCACCGTGGAGCCCCCCACCCTGCATGGCATCGAGTCCCTCCAGGCCCATGTGCCACTCGAGCCCAGAAAGAGCCTTGAGTCCAGGCAGCAGCGTTTCTGCCCTGCAGGGAGCTCAGCAGGGAGGTGACTACCGGGCCCCGGGCACCAGCTGAGCCAAGGTTGCCTAGTTCCTGTGGTCATCTCCCTCCCCCTCGGTGACTGCCAGGAGTGGCAGTAGCAGTCTCAGCTGCCCCTCACCACAAGCCTCCTCTCCAGAGCCCCTGCCAGTACCGCCTCTCGCCTCCACGGCTTCCCAGGGAGCAGCCTGCGGTTCCCCATCTTCCAGCCCCGGCCCCCAGAGCAGCTGAACCAGGAACGCGTCCAAGGTCACACAGCTCAGCCCTGACGACGTCGGGGGTCAGACCCCAGATCCCTGGAGTTGGGGTGCATCCCACACCCCCTCCAGAGCTTCCCAGACCAGCATAGATGTTCTGGAACAGGGTCAATGGCCGTCGGTACCTGGGGTCCCGTCCTCTGTGCACACGCTGGTCTGGGCTGTGCGTTTGCTGAGCTGTCGTCCCACGTGAGGCCTGTGCTAAGGCCTGTGCTGGGTATTCGTGGTGTCCCCTCATCCTCAGGCAAGGATGAGAAAGAAAATTTTTATTTTAAGAATGAGGAAACTGAAGCTCAGCGAAACCAGGCATCTTCCCCAGGTGTGCACGCCCTCACTGGCTCACTCACCTGCTCACTCGCTGCTTCCTCCAGCACCTGCGGGCCACCGAGCACGGCCGGAGCTCAGGCTGAGCAGACTGAGGTCGAGGGGGCGTCCAGCACCAGGACGACGGTGGCACGGGCTCCCCGGAGGCCTCGCCCCTGCGTGCAGAGCGCGTTTGGGACCCGGATGCAACTTCCTCCCCCACCCCCATCAGCCATGGCCCTTTCACCTGCAGGACGCCGGGCTCCACCCCTCCCTGCGAGGGCCTGCGGGTGGGCCAGGAGATTCTCTACGTGTTATCGGAGGAGCCTCAGGCGTCACCCTGAATCCTTCCCAGCCACCACTCCCACATCCATGACAAATCAAATCACTGCTAGTAATTTGTTTCCGCAAGATGGAAGAGTCAATAAGTGAGTTTTTTCCAAGTTTGGAGGCAGGGCTATTTGTCATAAAAAACGGAAGTTCTGTGCCTGTGGTAGAGCTAAGTTTGAACTGCTCCGACAGGAAAAAATCCATGTGGCTAAAGACGTTGTCCAGGCCCTGGTACCTCGGGCTGAGGAAGTGGATTCAGGACGACACACTCTTTAGCTTATCTAGAAATTCCCCAATCTGGCTGTTTACTAACAGACTTAGGACTTGGGGCTCGGGGGTACTATTATGGGGTCTGGGTCTGTGTTTTACAAAGGCAGCTCTTGGCCCCATTGTATCTGTAGGGGTGCCGATCCCTGAACTGTCCCCACCCCACCCTACCGACCCCGTTTAGCGCCCGCCCAGGGCTGGCTTTAGCCGTCCTGATGTCCCAGGGTGGTGGGAGCAGCCGTAGGTCCTGGCAGGACCATGAAGCTAAGTCAGTAGGTCACAAGCTGCTCCCCAAAGCCCAAGCCTGCGAAGAGAGCTTGCATGTGCAGGTCCCTTGTGGAGGTCTCGGCACCCTGCTGTCCCTTGCAAGGCCAGCGGCAGGCTGAGCTGATCCCATGACCAGACAGTGCACGCCTGTATCTGTTCCGCTAAACAAAAGCGTCTTTCTAGCTGAGTGTAGGTGCATCCCGCAGGACAGGTCACCAGGAGCCTCGCCGACTGCAGGCGGCCCTTCCTAACCAGGTGTTTCGATTCCATTCTGAGTGTCCCCCAAACAGTGGGAAGACGGTGAGAAGGACGGACTTCAGGGAGAGAAATGATAGTTGGTGGCTTGTGGCCCCATTTTGCCCAAAGCAGCTCAGCTTCTGGAAGAGAATACCGAACGTGGAGGGAGGCGGAGGCACCTGGGGTTCAGATAGCGGCCAGGCTGTCTTCCGGCCACGGACTCGGGGAGCCTCCTGGAATATTGCAGTCAGTGTTTGGACTGGGAACTGTGTCTCGGATGTCAGCTCTGTGGCCAGGACAGAAAAGGCAGGCAGCTCACTCGCCGAACGCTCTCTCACCGACAGCTCCTTCTGGGAACAGCTCGGAGCTGCGAAAGCCCAGCCACAGCGAGAGGCCGCAGGGAGAGGCCACAGGGAGAGGCCACAGGGAGAGGCCGCAGGGAGAGGCCACAGGGAGAGGCCACAGGTCTCCAGCCCCGGCTGAGCCCAGCCTCCCGTCCCCGCTCTCACATCTCAGTAGAGGCCCCAATGTCACGACGCAGAGATGGGCCGTCCCTGCCCTGCCTGGGACGAGCACAGTGAAATGGCCCACACTGCACACCAGCACAGTGAGTTGGCTTGTCACGCCGCGGTAGGTACCCGGCACGCCCCCCACGGGCCCCTCAGGTCTCCCCTCTGCCGCCCCCTCCTCTGCCCTGGCCCTGGGGCTTCGGTGGGAGTGAGAGGCGTGTCCGGCACTCGCTGCTGGGGAGGCCACCTTGAGCCCCCCCAAGGCACCCGGCCGTCCCCGCCAGCCCCCCCCCCCGTGGCCATTTATGCCCCACCCGATCTTCCTCCAGACCTCCCAACCCCCCGTCAGATCCACTGACCCTGCTTCAGTGATAAAAGTGATATAATTGCTATCATCCTTGTGTTCTAACACTTGACAAGTTAAGAAGTACTTTCAAATATAACAATCCATTAAATAAAGCAAACTTTAAGGTAGAGATTCTTATTCTATTTTTATAGAAGTACCAAGGCTCAGACATACAATGTGGCTTGTTCAAAGTCATTTGGTGTTAAACCGAAAACCAGACTCCCAGAAGACGGCCCTGGTCCAGGCTGTTTCCCCACAGTTTCCCATGTTCCCTGCGTCATTCCAAACGCTCTGACACGGCACTCGGGCACCCGCAGGATCTGGCCCAAATAAACCTGCTTCTCTGCTTCTTTTATAGCATCAGATTCCTTCTGGGAATCGGCAGGGCCATGAATAGAAAGAGAAAATGAGAATCAGGTCTGATATTTTTGCGCAGGGAAAGCATGCCATCTTGTTTCCTCTTTCACTTTTGTGGCCAGGGAGCTCAGCACAGCCCCACATGCAGCTCAGCCTTAATTCTAGTGCAGGACTCCAGGCTCTTCTGCCCGAACTTTGCTCTCTCTCATTCTTTCTACGTTATATTTCCCCATCCCGGCATGGTATTAAAACAGCATGTAAGTTGCGGATTTTTGCCTATTTTGTCCATTGATGAATTCCCGGAGCTCAGGACTGGCGACACTGGGTAGGCAGTCACTGGCCGTGTGAGTGAATCATCCCCTTTGTACCGTAAGCACCCAGGAAAGCCACATCAAAATAGCTAACTCACGAAACACATTGCTGCGTGGTGGACTTCAGTCATTTCACAGTGGAAAATCCCCATGAGGCCCTGCCAAATCAGTTGTAAAAGCAGAGGTTTTAATGTATATGAAAGGGTAAAACAAAATAATCATCATTTGCAAAAGTTAGGACTGTCTACTTAAAAAAAATAGGAAATAATTATTAGCAGTAATAACATAATTTTATATATAATTCAGAATAATATCAATACCCCAAATTGGTAGCTTTCTTATATAACAAAAAGGATTATCTCAAAAAACTCCATTCATAACAGCTACAAAATAAATATAATGAAATACATAGTCATAAGCTGACAAGAAATGTTCTGGCCAGATACCCAGGAAGAAATATGAAGAAATATTTGAATAAATGGGAAGAAATATCGTAGACCCAGACGACAGAGCTCAACTTTTTAAAGATGTCAACCCTCCCTAAATTAAGTGGTAAAAAATTAGAATTCCAATGAACATCCAAGTGGAACGTTACAGAATGTATCTTTGATTTGAAAGTTTTTTCTTGAAAGATAAAATGATGGATAACCAAGAAAAATTTCACTATCAAACAGTCCTACATTAATCAAACAGTGGCTACTTTACAGGAAAAGAGAGATCAGGAGCGAGACGGGGCAGCGGGAACCAGCCCAGCAAGGGGCCAGGGACCGTGAGAAAGAACACAGCGTACGACCAAAGTGGCGTTTCGCGTCATTGATCAGCGACTAGATTGTCCTCTACCTGGTGCTGAAACCACAGCATTTATAAAAAAGATAAGGGTCGTTGCCTACCTCTACAGCAAAATAAATCCCAGATGGATTTAAAATGCACAGTTTATATAAAACATAAAATATTGAAGGTTCAAAAAGATATCATTTCCTGTAAGCTCAGGATGGAAAAACAGTTTTCTAAGCAAAAGCCAAGGGCAAAAGTCATAAGGAGAAAATGCAGACGAGTTTGACTATGGAGCAAGTTGAAGCTTCTCTGTGACAGGAGAGTGTAGCGTGTGTGTGTTCATACGTGTATAACGTGAATGCAGACAATAAATGGGAGGCGTGTTTGAAACATATGGGTCATGACATTTATATTTCACTAAAATACATTCCTAAGAATCAGAATGAGACATGAGGAAGCCCCACTGTCCAGAGAAAGATGGTAAGAAGATGCCAATAAGCAAATATCAAAGAAAAATATGCCCATCCCATAAGCACGTGAACACGTTCGTCTTCACCAGCGGCTGCAGAAATGCAAACACCACATGATGGACATGCGCCTCTTCATGGCCGGGGAGGGCGGCTCGCAGGGCTCTCAGACGAGGCGCCGGCTGGACGGGGTTCGGTGATGATGCTCTGACTCTTGGTTGGGCATTTATTGTAAATATCACGATGCTGTCAGACCAATATAAGTAATAGAATTGTATATACCACATGTTAAAGGGAAACTAAATACAATGTTTATTGGCAGAAAAGACAAGAATGTAGAAGTTTCTGCAGGTTGACTGACAAATACAGATTGTGCCAGTGTGGACCAGCTTGAGAGGCTTCCGTCACCCCTGGAGAGGGCAGGTGGCTGTGGACAAGCAGCACAGGTGAGGGGCGGCAGGACCCTCAGGTCCGCTGGTGGCCATCCCTGGGGACGCTGATGACACAGGACTTTCCGATGCAGGAATCGGCCGCGGGCAGCCCCCACACAGTGATGGGTTAGCGGCCGCCCGGCTTCACGGCAGGTGTTTCTGACAAAAGAAAAGGTGAACTTGGATCTGATGACGTGTTCTGGACACCTCTTCTGTTTCCAGAAAACTTTCAGGACTGAGGAACAAGCTAAATGACACCTGGAAAACGCAGACAGACCCAGATGCAGCATGTGGGAAGTTGCACGGGACAGATGTCCGGGTTCTTCAGCAAGTCAATGTCTGAGAATGAAGAGGAGCCTGAGGGGGCCCAGGGGCCCAGGGGTGAGACAGGATGCCTAGCGCTCCTCGGGGCCTCGCCTAGACCCGCGTCTGGGCAACACCGTCCAGGACATTGATGACCCATTCGGTCGTGGGAACACTAACATGAGGGGACACACAGGCAGTGTCACCGTGTTTTGGGGCACAGTGTTTGGGTGGAAGTCACACTTCTGAGTCCGTACTGTTTGGAGACGAACACTAAGTGGCAGCAGGGGGTGGCACGAAGCCTGCTCTGCTTTACGATATCTCAGCAACAGAACCAAAGAAGGCAAAGGAAAGGGATGGTGCCCACTCGGGTCCTGATGCCAGGACGTGTTAAATGTGCCGGAAATTTATAGGAGAAACGCCTGGGAGAGAAAATGGGAGGGGCAGGAAGGGCCCCGAGGAAGACCAGAGGGGAGGCGGTGTCGGGGTTAGTGGGGCCCCTGCACCTCCAAGGGGAAAGTCGGGGACCATGTGGAGCCCCCGTCTCCAGGGCAGCCTGCAGCGTGTCCCTGCTGCGGTCAGGTGGGTGTGAACGCAGGGAGGGACTCAGAGCAGGCGGGCCCTCGGCACACGGCTCCCGCGGTCAGAGACCGGAGGGCGAGCCCCCCCCTCCCCAGGAGCAGGGCTGGGCGTGAGCACCGTTCACGCACGTGCTGGGGGCCAGGAGCGTTTCACATGTGCAGTTTTTGGATTCTGGGATATTTGCACATACATAATGATATATCTTAAGGATGGGACCCAAGTTTAAACACAGAATTCATTTATTTTTGATATACACCTTACGCACATAGCCTGGGGATAATTTCATACAGTATTTTCAATAATTCTGTGCAAAGTTCACGGTTTGACCATGACCCATCCTATGAGGTCAGGTGTGGAATTTTCCACTTGTGGCGTCATGTTGGTATTCCGAAAGTATTGAATTTTGGAGCATCACAGACTCCGAATTTTCAGATTAGGGATGTTCAGCCTGTATGTACCAGGGTCCTTACACAGTTTTCTCTGCTTTGCCAAATGTTTGAAAACTTTCATAACAACTTGTGCGTGTGTTTTGTTTTAGCCGTTCCCGCCCTTAAGCGCAAGTCGTGATCAGATCCTTAATAAAGTAAAAACCCGCCGTCCGCTCAGCAGTGGCCGAGGCAGTGTGGTCCAGTGGTTAGAAGACCCTCCAGACCCGCTGCCCTATCGGGAGGAGAGCCGGAGGCAGCCTGGCCGGCCCTGCCCGCAGGCCTCCAGGGCTGGCGGAGGCCGGCAGGGGAGGCCCCAGAGTCCCAGGCATGGGAGCCGCACCCTGCTCCCTGCATGAGGCAGGGTCAGCAGGAACGGCCCGGGGGCAACACGGGCACTCGAGGGGCTCAGCCTGGAAGGACCGTGCAGTGGAGCCGTTGAAAACAAAGGGAATTTACCGGAAATGTTAAAAAGAATCAACTGAGAAACCAGAGCAGCATTCTCAATCTCCCCAAACGAACAATCAGGACAGCATCTGTTCCCATTGTTGGAGAAACAGTCATTTAAAAAAGTATTTTGTGAGTATTAAAGTCGCTTACTGTCTGTCTCGGAGACCTAATTGCCGTGATTAAGTCTCCTGCATGAGTCACCTGGGCACAGGCGGGGAGAGCAGCGCCTGCCGCTAGGAGCCTGGCTGGGAGCGGCCCCAACGCCCAGCGCCGGCGTCTGGCGAATGGAACTGGGTGACGAGCAGATGCAGAGACGGGGTTCGGCTTCAGAAACAGCACAGCAGAGCGCGGGCGCAGGAATCTCCCTGCAGGGGTGGGTCCCCGAGGACGCCTCCAGTTTCTGTGCTCCCAGGATGCCATCGGAAAGACAGAGAAACCACCGCCACAAACAGCACCAATGTCCCGAAACAATGGACCCAGGAGGACACGATGGACCCAGGTGCCCTGAGATTCTCGAGTACCCGGAAATCCTGCCATGTTCGTCAAACCATCCCCCAGCAGCAGAGAAACAGGCAGCCACGGCGTCCCCAGAAATAGGACAAATAGCTAACGCAGTGTGACAGCAGGGACAAGAGCTCTGGGGTCACCCTTGGGTTTAAATCCTTAAGCTCAGCAACGTGCATGAACCAACTGTTCCTGAGCCTCATTCTCAATGTTTGGGAGGTGGGGACAGTACTGTCCCCTGCACCAGCTGCGGAAGTGACACACGGCGAGTCCCTGTGTGGCACTGAGGAGCTCCCCCACAGCTGCAGGGCTCCCGCTGGGATGGGTCTGACACGCACCGGATGGCAAAGATGTCAGTGTGCCCGGCAGCCCTCGGGACCTGCGCTGCGACGGCACACGGGTGGTCACCGGCCGGGGCAGCCCCCGAGACTGCACAGCGCAGCTGCCGACGGGCCGGGCTGGAAAGTCAGCGGGTGCCCTTCTCGGAGCCCCTGGAATGTCCCTGAACCCGGAAAGGAGTAAGAGTCTGTCCTGTGAGATCCGCTCCCATTACAGTGGGAACAGCCCACTTCTGACTGGGCGACCCACTTGCGTGACTGATCAGCGGCACCTTAGGGGCAGGTTAACCTCTGCTGCGCTGCTTCCCAGCAGAAGGGACAGTTGCCAGGGCAGCTTTATTACAGACAGAAGCACCAGCATCTTCAAGGAGCAGAGTCGCAGCCTGCACAGGGGAGGGTCGCAGAACCCAGCCCAGGTGATATCCATTTAACCCAGGAATGTCGTGTGGCTTTTCTCGCCTGTCTGGGACTCAGAAGCCGACCCGCGCACTCTACCGCGCAGCAGGCGTGGCCATCGCAGGGCGCCCCGCACCTTTGGAGCGCCGTTGGATCATTTACTCTTTTTTCCATATTTTAAAATTTTCTTATTAATTAAGAAACTGTGACTGAGCGTCTGCCAAGACCCATTTAAAGATCTGGGGACACTTAGCTCTGGCTGAGCACTGCCTCACCAATCGCGACAGCGAGCACCAAGGGAATGAACAGCTTCCAAGTTCCTTAATGACACCCCAAATATTTGGGATATTTACAGGAACACAAATGTAATCCGGCACCCCAAAAGACAGAATGCACAATTTCTAGCATTCAATAAATCACCAGGCACTTAATCAAGACATACAATAATCAAGAAATAAATCAGCCCATTGAAACTGACTCAGAACTAACCCAGATGTTAGAATTTTAAGTTAAAAATATTAAAAACAATTATTTTGACTGTATTTCATATGCTCAAAAGTTAAGTAGAGATGGGAAATATAAACACACACACATAATCACATAAAACTCCTAGAGATGAAAACTACAATGTGTGAGATGAAAAATACCCTGGATGGGATATCAGAGACATTGCAGAAGAAAAATTAGTAAACTTGAAGATACAGCCGTATAAATTGCCAGAAATAAAACACAAGGAGATGAAAGCACTTTACCAAGTGGGAAGAGTGTCAGTGAGCAAAAAACAGACTCAAGTCACCCAATATACATATAATTGAAGTCCCTGAAGGTATGATTGAGGCACGACATTTAAAGAAACAATAGCCCAAATGTTTCCAAATTATATAATAAACGTACAAATCCAAGCAGCTCAGCAAACCCCAAGTGAATGAAACACGAAGGGAATTACACCAACCCACATCGTAATCAATACTTTAAAACTAGTGATAAAGAGAAAGTTCTTAAAAACAGCCGGAAGAAAGAAAGAGTTACAGGCAGAGGAGCATTTAACGTGAAGCTGACGGCAGATTTCTTGCTGTGCTCAAGCAGAAGACGCAGGGCAACAACGTCAAGGTACAAAAGGTGCTTCTGTCTGTAATAAAGCTGCCCTGGCAACTGTCCCTTCCGCTGGGAAGAAGCGCAGCAGAGGTTAACCTGCCCCTAAGGTGCCGCTTATCAGTCACGCAAGTGGGTCGCCCAGTCAGAAGTGGGCTGTTCCCACTGTAATGGGAGCGGATCTCACAGGACAGACACTTACTCCTTTCCGGGTTCAGGGACATTCCAGGGGCTCCGAGAAGGGCACCCGCTGACTTTCCAGCCGGGCCCGTCGGCAGCTGCGCTGAGTCGGCCTCGATAGAAATCCTGGCAAGCAATTTCCTAGACGTGGACAGCTGATGCCAAAGTTCTTCAGGGGCAAAAGACCCGGAAGAGCCCACGTGATGCGGAAGCAGAAGACCCAGTCCGAGGGCTGGCACTGCCAACTGCACGGCTCACTGCCGAGCTGCGGCCATCCACACAGCGCAGTGTCGGTGACGGAGGGACAGAGCAGCGGACCCCGATAGGGACCCGGCTGCGGACCCACACGGGGTCAGCTGGTCTCCAACAAGGGGACAAAGGCAGCACAACAAGGGGACAAAGGCAAGAGTCCTGTTAACAGATGGAAAAACCGGACATCAACGTGTGACCAAACGAGTCTGGACAGACCAGACAGGGCTCACACGCTTCACAGAGCTGAACTCAAAGCGGGCCACACACTTCCATGGAAGATGCAAAATTATAAAAATCCTAGAACATAACTTAGGAGGAAACTTAGATGACCTTGCTACGGCAATGATTTTTAGAGACGAGAGCACACTGCAGGAAGGAAATGATTGGTATATCTCATTAGTATAAAAAAATTCTGCTCTGTGAAAGACAACATCAAGAGATTGCGAAGACAAGCCTCAGACCGGTTAAAGATACTCGCAAAGGACACGTTTGCTCCCCAAAATATACGAAGATCCCTTAACACTCAGCAATAAGAAAACAAACCACCCAACTAAAAGGCCCTTAACAGATGCCTCCCCACAGAAGACATACGGATGGAAACAAGAGTGTGAAAAGACCCTCCAAGTTGTACGTCATCAGGGAAACGCAAATTCAAACAACGTGACACCACTAGGCACCTACTAGCATGGCCAAAATCCAGAACCCTGACAACACGAGCCCTGGCAGGGACGCGGAGCCACAGCGACTGTTCGAGAGGACATCGGCGGGGGGAACGCAGAATGGTGCAGCCACTTTGGAGAAAAGTTCGGTGTTTTTTACAAAACTAAACATACTCTTACCGTGCAATCTAGCAATCACATTCCTTGGTATTTGCCCAAAGGAGTTGAAAGCTATGTCCACACAAAAACCTGCAGGAAAATATTTACAGCACTTTATTCATAGTGGCCGAAACTTGGAAGCAGCCAAGATGTCCTTCAGTAGGTGACCGGACGGACGAGCCGCGGCACATCCAGACAGGGGGTGTCACTCAGCACCGACGCAGTGAGCTGTCCAGCCCTGACGACAGGGAGGAAGCAGAAGTGCGTGCTACGGAGGGAAGGAAGCCAGTCTGGAAGGCCACACCCTGTGCACTTCCAACCGTATGACATTCTGGAAAAGACAAAACTGTGGAGACAATTAAAAGCTGAACAGTGGCCAAGGCTTAACAGGGAGAGAAGGAAGGGCGGGTGGGGCGCAGAGGGTGGGCGTGGACGTGCTCGGCGATGCCACGGGCAAGTCCACGTCCACACACGTGTGCCAGAACCCGCGCGACTGCGCCGCAGCAAGAGTGAAGCTAATGCAAACCGCGGACCTTGGGCGATAATGACGCGTCAGTGTGGGCTCGTCAGTTATAACCTCTGTTCCGTCCTGGTGGGGACATTGATAATGGGGGCTGTGCATGGGTGGGGGCAGGGCGCATATGGGAAATCTCTGTCCTTTCCTCTCAATTGTGCTGTGACCCTGCCCTAAAGGAAAAAGCCTTTTTAAAAAATTCAACGTAGAATTTTATATTCGACAAAAGTACCTTTCAAAAATGAAGACAAAATACTTTTTCTGACAGTCAAAAGCTAAAAGCATTCATTACCAGCAGACCTGCACTACAAGAAATGTTACAGGAAGTCCTTCAAGAACAAGTAAAATGAGACCAGATGTAAAAAATTAATCTACACCAAGAAACAAAGAACAAGCAGAAATGGTAACTATGTGGGCAATTATTTAAAATTTTATTCTTATTATTTAATCATTTTAAAAAATAACTGTTTAAACAAAAACACGTGGCCGGGCCAGGTGGCTCACACCTGAAATTCCAGCACTTTGGGAGGCTGAGGCAAGAGGATCGCTTGAGGCCAAGAGTTTGAGACCAGCCTGGGCAGCACAGTGAGACCCCATCTGTATAAAATATATATTAGAAAAAAAGTTAAATAAAAAAAACCATGTAATGTGGGGTTTGTAACATGTATAGGTAAAACTTACGACACTGAAGTGCACCACTGTAATGTGTTCACACCATGCTGCGCGTGCTGGGCGACACAGTTTGCGGGTGGACTGCGGTGAGCTAGTGACGCACATCACCCCGGGACAGGCGGGTCCCGAGGTGGTGAGCCCCCGCGCACAGCCAGTCCCACGTCCAACCCTGTTCTGCTCTTTCCCTCTCACACAACTGCACTTGACTGGTCTTAAAATACATAAATCAATACATAAACCCCGAAACAACCACTAAAAGAACAATAAAAAAGTTATAGATAATAAGCCAACAGAGGAGATAATCACAAAAAACCCCACAATTTATACTTTTAAAGGTTAGAAAATGATTTTAAAAATGCAACAATGAAAAAATGGTAAAGTTATAACCAGCCAGCCAGGTGATAGACTCCACCAAACGATATAAACAATCGCATTAAATATAAATGGTCTAAAGACGCCCATTAAAAAGATGCCAGGTTTATATTAAAATGACCCAAATATACACTGATTACAATAAACAGACTTTAAACATAACGACAAAATAACTTAACAGCAGAAGGAAGGAAGCAAGGTGCATGGCCTGCGGTGGTCTCCTCGGGCTGCCAGAACAAGCTGCCCTGGGCCGGGGCTCGAGCAACGACAGTCATTTCCCTCAAGTTCTGGAGACCAGACGTCCCAGGTCAAGGTGCTGGGTGGTCAGCTCCTGTGCAGGTGTCTCCCGCCCTGTAGATGGCACTTTCTTACTGTCCCCCCATGGCCTCCCCTCTGCGCACGTGTGGGGAGAGAACACCTACCGTCTCTTCTTCTTTTCCCAGGGACATCGGCCCTATGAGGTTAAAATCCCCCGCTTGTGACCTCACTTAACCTTTATTCCCTTCTCCCAGGGCCTCTCCAGTCACAGCCATGCTGCAGGTTCCAGCATCAACCTCAGAATTTAGGGCCGGGATGAACAAGGCCATTCTGTGCTGCTCGAGCCGTCAGTCAGGAGAACACGGCAATCTCAGATATCTGTGCACCTGGCAAGAAAGATACAGATACACGAAGCAAACACTAAAAGAACTAGAAGGAAGAATTGTAAAATCCACAGTTACAGTTGGATATTTCAATATCCCTCTCTCCATAATTGATGAAACAAATAGAAAATCCGTAAGGGTATGTGAATTCCACCCTGAAACCAACTTGGCCTGGTGGACACTTGCAGAATGTTCCACCCCACAGCGGCGGAGCACACATTCCTCCCACAGGTGTTTACAGAGAGAGGCCGTGCTCTGGGCCGCGAGATGGGTCTCAGTGAGCTGAAAAGCTTTCATCTCATACGGAGTTTGCTCCCGGACCACAATGAAACTAAACCAGAAATCAAATACTGAAAGATATCTGAAACATCACCAAATAATATTAGGAAACTCAATAACACACTCCTGAATAACCCTCAGGTCAAGAAGACATCTGACGGGGCAGTAAGAAAGTGTTTCGAACTGAACGAAAGTGAAAACATGACATATAAAAATCTGAGGATGCCTCGGCAGCTTGGAGAGACATATGAAATACCAAACTCTCAAATCACAGAAGAAGAAAGGTTTCAAATCGATAACTTTGGCTTCTGCATTAAGAAACTTGGGGAAAGAAGATAAATTAAAGCCAGCATAAGCAGAAGAAAGAAACTAATGGGCATCACAGCTGAAATCACCGGAATACGAAACAGGAAAAATACAACAATTCCTGAAACCGAAAGATGCTTCTTTGAGAAAGCTAACACAGGCAGACCCCTGGGGAGACCGATGACAGAATAGAGAGGCGACGTCACCAGGGAGTCTACAGGAAAACGGGGCACCCGGGCAGCAGACTGTGACGTGACAACCCACAGATCTTCCTTCTGGGCACCCAGGACGACTGTTTCCCAGCCCACCCTGCAGTCAGACTGGGGTCGTCATCCGAGTCCGGCCCAGGGAACGTGGGTGGAAGTGACGCAAGACACTTCGCGGCCTGACCCTACAAGCATCCAGCACGGTTTCTTCCCTGCCCCCGCTGTGCAGCTGCAGGTGAAGGAGGGACTGTGGGGCGAGTGTCTGTGTCCCACGGGACCCCCAGGCCGAAGCCTTAACTCCCAGCACGTCTGTATTTGGAGAGGGGGCGTCTGGGGAAGTACTGACAGCTGAGGCTTAGGGAGGCTGTAAGGGGGGGGGCCCTGCTCTGACAGGGTCCTTGCTAGAGGGCACAGCAGGGTGTGTGTGCGTGTTCCCTGTCTGTCTGCCCCCCAGCACCCCATGTGCTGACACAGAGGGAAGGGGGCCATCTGCACAGCAGGAGGCGGGCCCTCACAGGACGTGCATTGATCAGCATTTGAACTTGGACTTTCCAGCCCCCAGAACGGTGAGACAATGAATTTTTGTTGTTTAAGCCGCGCAGTCTGTGGCATTTTGTTGTGGCAGCCGGAGCTGACTAACGTGGAAGGTGTGGATCACTGAGTCACCGTGTGGAGGGCAGTGGCCAGGGAGGCGCCGGCCCCAGGTGGACTTTAACCCACATCAGACTCTGGAACGCGCTGCCCTGTGGCGGGAGGGAGAAGCCAACTTCCTTCCGTCAAGCCCCAGAGGTTGGGAGGGGGGTGTTTGGCAGCAAGAAGCATTTCCCCGACTAATGGAGAAGTTGGTACCTAATTTGGGTGCTTTCACGACACGAGGATGGTGAGATTAGCTTCAGGGTCAGGCAGGTGTCTGGGAAGAACCTGAAAATACGTTCGTGTGGACTAAGCAGAGGACGCATTCTTGAAACTGCCGACCTCTCATCCCGAAGGCAGCCTAGCCAGTCCCCGCTTCCAGAGAAAGAGGTGGGAAAACAACGTTCGTGGTGAGTGTCGGCAGTTTGGCAGCATGCAGCAGGAGATTGCAGGAAAGAGGCGAGCTCGGGAAAGAAATTAATAAAACAGAGACATTCCAGGAGCTCGGGGGTTTGTAGACTTTGAGAACTTGCCTACCTCTAGCGATGGAATTTTCAAAAGCTGAGCTACAAATATCAAGTGAAAGGTTTTGCTCAGTTTAATAAAGTAAGTCGGGGAGAGATCAGATTCTCTCTTCATGATCGGTGTCCTATCCTGGGATCCCTCGGCCTCCTAAATGATTGTTTCAATTTGCATTCTCTGTGCTGTAAAGCTCTAAGGCTTTTGACAATGCATAATGTCATCTGTCCACAGAATCTATTATCGATCGTACACATACATCACACAAACAATTTATCCTGCAATGAGCTGCCATGTAGAATAGCTGTACCACCCCCAGTGTGCCCTGATCTTCACCTGTTCACTGCTCAACCTGCTCTCCCTCAGCCAAACGCTGGCAATCACTGATCTTTTCACTGTCGTGATAATTTTGCCTTTTCCAAAAGTCCTGCAATTGGTATCATAGAGAATGTGGGCATCTCAGACTGGATTTTTATTTTTATTTTGTTTTATTTTACTTTATTTTTATTTTATTTTACTTTATTTTAGACAGAGTCTCACTGTGTCACCTGGGCTAGAGTGCCATAGCGTCATCATAGCTCACTGCAGCCTCGAACTCTTGGGCTCAAGCGATCCTCCTGCCTCAGCCTCCTGAGTAGCTGGGACTACAGGCACACACCACCATGCTTGGCTAGTTTTTCTGTTTTTAGTAGAGACAGGGTCTTGCTCTTGCTCAGGCTGGTCTTGAGCTCCTGGTCTCAAGCGATTCTCCCGCCCCGGCCACAGTGCTAGGATTACAGGCGTGAGCCACCACGCCCAGCCTCAGACTGGATTATTTTGTTTAGCAACATGCATTTAAACTTAATCCCTATCTTTTCCTGCCTTTATACCTCACTTGCTCTTACTGCTCACTGATACCCCCTTGTACAGACGCACCACAGATTGTTCATCCTTTCGCCCATGGAGAGAACCTGATCCCTTACAGTTCTGATGGCTGTGACTGAGGCTGCTGTGCACATGTGTGCAGGTTTTCGTGTAGGCAGAAGTTTTCAAATCAGTTAAGCAAACACCTAGAAGCCTGACTGCTGGATCATGTGATAAAACTATGTTTAGTTTTGTAAAAAAACCGCCAAATTGTCTTCCACAGCGGCTGTGCTGTTTTGCCTCCCACCAGCAGGGAATGGGAGCTCCTGTTGCTCCACATCCTCACCAGCATTTAGTGTTGTCAGTTTTGGGGTTTTTTCTTGTATTTCAGTCATTCTAACACGTGTGTATTGCTATCTCACTATTGTTTTAATTTGCAATTCTCTAATAATGAAAGATGTTGAGCATATTTTTATACGCATATTTGACATTTGTATATCTCTTTTGGTGAGGTGTCTGTTCAGATCTTTTGTCCATTTTTAAATTAAGTTGTTTGTTTTCTTATTGTTGAGTTCTAAGAGTTCTTTGTACATTTTGGGTACAAGTCCTTTCTGAGTTACGTGTTTCTCCCAATCTGTTGCTTATCTTGTCATCCTTTGAAGCTTGTCTTTTGCAGAGCAGAAGATGTAATTTCGAAGCCCAGCTGATCAGCTTCTCCTTCATGAATGGCGCTTTCATGGTTGTATCCAAAATCTCATCACCAAACTCAAAGTCACCTAGATTTTGTTCTGTTTTCTTCTAGAAGGTTTATAGTTTTGCATTTTACATTTAGACCTATGATACATATTTAGCTAACTTTTGTAAAGCGTGCAAGGTGTGTGTCAAGATTTTGTTTAACATTTTCTCCAGCATCACTTGCTGAAAAGACTGTCCTCACTGAATTGCCTCTGCTGCTTGCTTGAGGACTGGTCGACTCGCCGTGTGGGTCCGTTTCTGGGCTCTCTGTGCTGCTCCATTGACACGTGTCTATTCTTTCATTAATGTCGCACTGTCTTGCTTAGTGTTGCTTTATAATAAGTCTTCACATCAGGTGATATGAGTCTTCCAACATTGTTTTCAGTACTGGTTGGGCTACTCTAGGTCTTTTGCCTGTCCGTATAAACTTCAGAATCACTTTGCCAGTGTCTACAAAATAACTCGGAACACGGACTACCTCTCCATTCATTTAGAGCTCCTTTCATCAGTTTCATCATTACTGCTCCTAGATTCTGTAGGTATTTTGTTAGACTTAGAGCTAAGTATTTTGGGGGATTTTTTTGGTTTTGTGATATTATCGAGGTTATTGGCTTTTATTAATTTCAAATTCCAGTTGTTCTTAGTAGGTATATAAGAAATTAACTGGATTTTTTATATTAACCTAGTAATCTGCAGCCTCATACAATCATTTATTTGTTCCAGAAGTATTTTTGTTGCTGTTCTCTTGGAAAATTGATATGTAATGCCCCCATTATCTTTGATAATCTTCCTTGATCTGAAGGCTGCTTTTTTTGAAGTTAATATGGCTACTTCAGTTTTCGTTCGATTAGTGTTACCATGGGATATTTTCCTCCATCCCTTCAATTTTAACCTATCTCTGTCTTTTTATTTAAAGTGATTTTCTTACAGACAACATATAGTTAGATATTTATTTTTCACCCACTGGCAATCTCTGTCTTTGAACTGGGGTATTTAGATCATTTACATGTAAAGTGATTATTTATATAGTTGGATTAATCTCTACTGTGCTTATTGTCTATTTGTTTTACTTGTTCTTTGTTTTACCTCTACCTTTTTTCCTGCCTTTGCTGGTTTTAACTGATCATTTTAAATAATTTCTGTTTTCTCTCCTTTCTTAGCATATTAATCATATTCCCTTTTCAATTTTTGGTGGATTTCCTAGAGTTTGCAATACACGTTTACAGCTAATCTAAGCCCACCGTACAGGTAGCGGGAGCCTCACATCAGGAGAGCAGCAGCGATGGCCCATCCCTTGTAACACTGTTGCCATTTGTTTCCCTCGGCCACGCGCTGCAATCACCGGTACACTGTTACTGTCATTGCTTCAACAGCTCTATTTTAGAGCAATAAAAAATAAGAAAACAATCTTCTAAGTTATTTTACCTCCATTTACTCCTTCTCTGGTGCTCTCTTGTTCTCTGTGCAGCTCTGAGTTCCTGGCCTGTAGCACCTGCCTTCTCTCTAAAGAACTTATTTATTTATTTATTTCAGAGTTTCACAGGGAGCACACGTTTTGGTTACAAAGTTTGCCTGTGTACAGTCTGAGTCAAAGCTATGGGTGTGCCCTTCCCCGGTTAGTGTGCACCGTACCCGGTAGGTGTGAATTTGTCCCCCCCCCACCCCCACTAGCGTTTTACTTCCGTGTGTGCACGCAAGTGCCGGGCGCGTTTCCTCCAGGGTAGGTCTGTCAGCAACGAGTCCCCTGGGCTTCTGTTTGCTGGAGAAAGCCTTCACGTCTGTTCCACTTTTGAAGGATAATTTCACTGAATATAGAATTTTAGGCTGACGATTGGGTCTTTTGCTTTTTCTTTTCCTTTCAGCACTAAACATTCCACTCCCCTCTCTTGCTCTCGTGGCTTCGGCAACCAGTCCGACGCAGCTCCCGCCTTTGCTCCCGTCAAGCTACAGTGTTTCTGTTCTGTGGCTTCTTTCAAGATTCTCTTTTTGTCTTTAATTTTCTCTAGTTTCAATACAATCTACCAAGGTCTGAATTTTTTTTTTGGTGTTTATCCTGGTCAGTGTTCTTTGAACTTCCAGAAACTGTGTTTTGGTGTCTTTCAGTAATTTTACAAAATTGTCAGCCATTAGCAGGTCAGATGTCCCTCTGTCTGGCCTCTGTCCCCTGCACCCTTGAACTCCCCTCGCACGTCTGCGAGTCCCTGCGACCGTCTGCGATTCTTGGGCATTCTGTCCCCTCCGTCTTCTTTTCACTGTTTTCCTCTCCCCTTTGCACTTTGGGTCCGGAGGTTTCCGCCCACTCAGCCTCGAGCCCCCCGATCTTCCCTCAGCCGCGTCCAGCGCGCGGTGAGCCCGTCGGGGGTCCGTCCCCGCACGGTGTCCTGCTCCGCAGGGTTTCCTCCCGCTCCCGGGTTCCAGTTCCCATCTCTGCCTGTGTCCCCAGGGTGCAGGCTCTGGCAGTGGCACCCTCGCCCCTTGCTGGTTTTCCATCTACTGATGTTTCACTGTGGTCAACTCCAGGGCAAGTGCCCCAAGCCAGGGGAATTTCTGAGCCACACTTTTGGAATGTGACATCAGAGAATGGCTGGAGTACAACATCGGGATGGGTGGCCGGCCCACCCTCAGCCCTCAAGCAGAGGTGTCCGTTCAGGGCCTGTCTTGGGGCATTTGGAAGCTCATCACTGAGCTTCTTGCTCCACCAGCATCGCAGATTTGTGCTTTTCCTTTTTATTTTTTACTTTTTCACAAAAAGCATTGTCCCCTTATGAGATAGAAGTCCACCAGGGGGACACAGAGAAGGTGTTGGGGGTGGGGGAGCCGGAGCGGTTTCCTTCTATGCGGTCCTCCGCCTTGCTCAGCTCAAACAATTTTAGCTTGGCACGAAAACTTGGTCTTCCAACTCAGTAAATAACCTGTTTTCTATACTTAGAGTATTTTTATTTTCAGGCTTCAGACAAAAAAGCCTTTTCCATGGCGATTGGGTTTATTCTTACATGTTCACCCCCGTCTCTGTGTTTAGCCTCCTCTGGGGCTGCACACCGTGATGCCTGAAGTTTCACCCGTGCTGCGGCGTCCAAACGCGCACAGCCCCACCCCAGAATGCCACGGGCACCGTTCCCCCTGTCTCTCTGCCATAGCACCACGAGGTCCCCAGCCACCCCGGTGGAGGCACCCTGACAGCCCAGGCAATTGTGGGGAGACCGTTCCCTGCCGCGGCCCTGCACCCGGCTCCTGGCACCAACCTCCCTGGGCGGGTAGACAGGGTCTTTGCAGGCTGCAGAATCTGACTCTGTGACCAACAGAAAGCCCACGTCTTGGGAGCTTCCTGGGGGCTCAGCAGTGACGGGCAGTCCCTCTGGGCCAGGGAGCAAGAAGCCTTGGCTGAGAGTCTCAGCCGTCTCCGTGGCAGAGGGACAGTCACAGCCCTGAGTTCTCCCCTCCGCACTGCTGTGCCAGACCTAAATCCCGGGGAAACGTCCCTGTTACCAGGCATGTTGATTCACAACCCAAACCAAACATGCCCGGGGAGGGAGGAGCCGTTAAAATTAACCTCATGATGTTTCTGGAAGCAGCAGTGTTGCAAACACATTGCCAGAGCTGCCGTCGTGTCCATGAGCCAGGCTGGATCCACCCTGCGGTCCCTGTGCCCACGGCTCCTTGCCTGGCGCGGTGGCCCCAGGAGGACTTTCCCACCAGCCCCCGATGCCTGAGCAAATGGCTCCTTTTCATTCTTTGCTCACCTCTCCTAGGGCTTGTAAACACACAGGCATCACATGTGCACACACACACACACACACACAAGCACATATAGACAGTCTTTCTGCCAGTTACAATCACCACATGCACATGTTTTTACACCATAAACATTTATGGGACCATGTACTTTGCTTCATAATTATAACTTTGAATGCCTACATAATATCCCCTCCAATGATGAGCCGCAATTCACTAAATCAGCCTGCAGATGGGTTTTGCCCGGTGTCTCCCTGCTGGGAAAATGCTTGTGTTGAAAATGCTCCGTCTACCTGCGGCCTCGTCCTTCACGGATGAGCTCTCGGGCCTGCTCCTCAGGCCGATCACTTGACAGATGGCAGAGCCACGCTCGTGTCCTGTGAGACTCAGGAGCATTAAACCCTGTAGCCACTGAGTTCCAGGCACTTCCCGGGCACTGATTCTCCCCTAGACAGTCACTCTTGAGGGCAGGACTTGGGGCTCAATGCTGCACCCGGCCCCCGAGCGTGGGGCTCACAGGACCCCTCGGAGGGTCGCTGAGAAACAGAGAGTGGCTGCCCATCCTCCAGCTCAGGATTCTGGCTCGGAGGGGTCAGGGCCATCCGCCAGCCCAGGTTTGGTAAGTGCTGTGGGCAAGTCTGGCCCCACCCACCTGTCCTCCCGCTGCTCCCCCACCCCTGCCTTCCGGAACACTCGGGGAGCCGGGCCCGCTCACAGCTGTCTGCCTGGTGTGACTGAGGAGTCTCGGGTACCCGTCCCATGCCTAGGGGACCTGGCTTGCGAGGATGTCAGAGTCTGAGCTCACTGGTAACCAGGGAGGCCCAGGGCATGAGACCCCCAACTCCCACCAGCCAGATCCTGTGGGATGCAGCTCTGCCCCCAAGGGCCCCAGAGGTTGAAGAGAAACACAGTTCAGGAGGCATTCTAGAAGGATCTACATGGCTCAGTAGAGTGGCTGACAGTGTAGGGCACCAAGGAGGCCCCTTCCCACAGCCCCCACTCAGGCCGACAGACCTGCAGAGTCCCCAGGACCCCCTAACCTGCAGCCCACGCTCGCCCTCATGGAAGGCAACAGCCCCCCCAGGGCTCTTTGTAAAATAAAAACAACCCAATAAAACAAACGCCTGGATTTTCAAGACATCCAATAATTCATAAGTGTGTTTTCTCCTCCCAACTCTCAAAGGAATGCTGAGTAGCACAGCTAATAAAACCAGTAATTATATTCCGAAGCCGGAATAGCTCACAGACGGCAGAGAAGCGCGTTCTGCAGAAACCATTACCGCGGGGCGCGAGGTGCGGCTCCCAGCCCCGGGGACGCAGGGCCGGCAGGGAGAGGTGGCACTGTCACCAGTGCCAGCATTTGGAAAAGACTGTGCAGCGGAACCACGGGCTCTGATGGACCAGGTGCAGGGAGCCGCACCTCTCCCCAGCGGGGCAGTTTCCCAGGGAAGAGCAGCCCCCGGTACCCATCCTGTCCCCGGTGCTGGCAGCAGGAAGGAAAAGAGCTGCTCACTGGTGTGCACACAGCCGTGCTCAGACTGCGACTTCCTTCTTCCCTGCTGCAAACCCGCAGAGCCGCCCATAAGACACCCACCTACGGGGTGGGGGTGGGGCTCCGCCCAGAGCCACACGTGAGCCTGAGAAAGGGTGGGTTTCTGCCTCTGGGTCCCGCTGCTCCCCTGCTGACTCGAGGGGCAGCCAAGCAAGCGCACCTCAGCTGCTCTGAGCCAAGTGTGACGCAGGTACCAGGCCAGGGCGGGAACTGCCTGCGAGCCGAGCTCATACCACAGCCCTGCCGTGGAGACTGAGGTGCCGGGAGAGGGAGAGGAAGTCAAAGGGACCCTGTGCGTCCACAGGGGACTCAGGTCTGACCTGCCCCTTCTTTCCCCAGAGGGAGGAAGTGCGACCCAGAGAAGTCCCAGCACCACCTGGCAGTGATGTGTGCGGTGACCTGCCCTCTCGCCACCCGGCTGGCTGTGTCCAGGGTTCCAGCCACACGCTGTGCTGGTCTCGGTGTGGTCACCGCCAGGGACGTACCCATGTGCCACCTGATTCCCCACCTCATAAGGGAACTTTCAGTCTTTATAGGACGTGCCTCAGAGCACCATTACTCTCCTGCAGCTTTTATTAAAAACGCCCTAATTAGCGCGGATGATGTTCCAAGCTGTCAGTGTCTAATGAGAGACGCTTTGCTCACCCAGCCACCGAGGGGGTGGCAGAACCCCTGTGTGGCGTCCCTGAGGCTGCCACTGTCCTGGCCAGGGCTGGCCCGGCCAAGCCCGATATTCTGGAGCTCCAGGCAGTCATAGGAGGGACCCTGGGGGGTTTACGCTCAGGAGAACCTGACCTGTTGGACAAAAATAATATATTCTTCCGTGGCTGCCTTTCTTAGAGTGTGGCGAACAGGAGCAAATACACGAATGTTTCTGGATGCGGCAGCAGCAGCCAAAGTCAGGCAGGAGCTGGGAGCTGGGGACAAGAACCAAGTCAGACGCAGGGTGAGCCTGGCAGAGGGGAGCTGGGGGCTGCCCTGCCACGGACCCCGAGCCTGTGGGACACGGACACGTTCCGGGCGAGGGGCATCCAGGCCGCAGTTTTCTGCAGGCGTTTCTGGTAAACCATCTGCAGAGGTCTCAGAAAGCTCCAGTAACATATAACTTTTTTCCCCTGAGTTCTAGAGAAATATGTACTTAGTGCCTAACTCGCCTTTGTAATGCTTAATTCTTTTACTTAAGGAAGGCCACCAAGTAGCATAAGCTTCAGATCTCATAAACCTGGACCCAGCCTGCCTGAGAAGGAAGCATCTGTAACTGACCCTTAAAGGAAATTGGGTAGTACCTTTCAGCTCCTGGCCCCTGGCGAGCTCCTATGCATCCGTCAATACCCTTCAAAGTCCAAGTCAGAAGACACTCCTGGGTAGAGACTCTTGTAAGGCCTCCGTCTTGCCCTTCCGTATTCTCTAAGGCTGCTTCCATGCACGGTCCACTCAGGAGCACATATTATGCTGAATCTGAGTTTTGTGTAGAAGGGCACCTCGGGCTTACAGAGAAGGGGCTTAGTTTAATTTCTCCCACCACTGTCTTCTATCCCACGTGCCTTCCTCCCACCACAAACCTGTCTCCTTCTCCTGGCATGTTCCTCTGCCGACCCCTCTGGGATCCAACCCGTCATCCACAAACTGCTTCGGGTTGCAGTTTGGGCCCCACCTCCAGGTCTCCCAGACTCAGGGCAGGTGTCACCTTGCCCTGAGAACCTTCTCTGTGCGTCTGCTCTGGGCTGACGCAGCACCAGGGTGGGGAGCCCCTGCAGCTTGGCCAGCCGCCAGCCGTCCACTCTGTAAGCCGGTGTCTTGGGGTTCCTGCCTCCACAGGGACAGGGCTGGGGTAGTGAGTTCTTCCCTTTGCACATGGCCTTTCCTGGGTGGCAGGGAGTGACAGGTATGGTCAGGAGACCCACTGGCCGCTCCAACACCACCTCCGGTGCCAGCGTGGGGCTGCCGCAGGCTCAACGTGGGGCAAATGTCAGAGAAAACGTCCAAACCCGCATTCAGAGCACGTCGCCATGGTTAGCACACAGCAGATGTCGGCAATCAGTCTTAGCATGATTATCATGAGATGTCACTTTTGTCCAACGTGCCTGTAATTGCCAGGCACAGTGCCTCATGCATGTAATCCTAGCACTCTGGGAGGCTGAGGCGGGAGGATCACTTGAGGCCTGGAGTTCAAGACCAGCCTGAGCAAGAGTGAGACCTGGTCTCTATGAAACACAGAAAAATTATCTAGGCATGGTGGTGTGCACCTGTAGTCCCACCTATTCAGGAAGCTGAGGCAGGAGGATGGCTTGAGCCCAGGAGTTGGTGGTTGCAGTGAGCTATGATGACACCATTGCCCTCCAGCCTGGGTGACAGGGCAAGACTTCGTCTCAAAAAAAAAAAAAAGTGCCTTTGGTCTCCTGGCTGCTGGGGGCGGGTGACCAATGCTGGCCCCACAGCTGGAGAGTGCTGGGAGCCCCAAAGCTGCAGACACCTGCGCTGTGAGCGCCTGAGAGAGGACGCCCCGTGATGGCGTGAGCTGCTGGTGATAAATGGTGAACCATCTCGAAGGGCAGGAGAGAAGCGGGGCGGCCTCAGCTAGAGAAAGCGAGAGAACTCGCTGGCCCCAGAGCGCCGGAGAGGACTGGGCCTTACATGGGAAGTGCCAGCCACACGGGGCTTGCAGGTCTGCAGGCGGAGAGCCCCGCCAGCCGTTTCCGGGCTCCCGTCGGCACCTGCCCTCATGGCACAGGCCCTGCGGGTACAGGCACGAGGCCTTGGACAGGCGCTTCAGAGACGCCCTGGGACTGCGTGGTGCGGCTCACAGCGGCAGCGCCTGACCCCGCTGTCTTCCATCGTGGACAGCACTCTCTGCCCCTTCCCAAGTCTCTCACCACCCAGCACTGTACGCTGCTCCTCTGCACGCGCACCCCTGCCACTCACAGTGCACACATGTGCACACATGCACGCTCACACACGTGTCTGTGTGTATGCACATCACACACGTACATGCATTTGCACATGCATGTCCACACACTCACAATGTACACGTATGTACACACGTGCATATAAACAGACACAGACACACAGAGCCACAGCTAGACTGTTTCCAAATCTCGTTTCGTTTTCCAGAACTGTCGCCAGCGAGCCTCCCCCTTCTGCCTGCCAGCACCTCCCTGCGTCCTCACCGCTCCTGCCGCGAACGCGTCCTCACCGGCACCGCCGTTCGCTCCAGGATCGTGAGGAAATGAGCGTCTGGCAACGACCGTGGTTCTGCCACAGAGGAGACAGTCAGTAATGGTGACAGCCAGAGTCCGCCCTCGGGGCTTGAAAGCGGCGTTTTCCCGAGCGCGGCCCCACGTCTGCTTGAGAAGGGCCGAGCCTGGAGCACGAGGTCCCCGCCCGTCGCCCTGGCAGGCTGCACCGCGTCCCGACGCCCCGGCTGCTCACGTCGCCTGCTCGCCAAGGCCCCGTCTGGCCGGCCCTCTCCCGGCGCCTCCCGGGCCGCCTCGCGCCCACGAGCCCGCGTCACCTGCGACCGGCCGTCCGCGTCTCCGTCCGAGACAGGCTCTCGCCGAGTCTCGCGAGTGCGCGCGGCTGTGCTCCGGGCTCCCGACTCCGAGCCGGGCTCAGGGTGGCTCTCGGTCATCGCCGGGGAAGCCACGGGGTCCGGCCGCTGCCCGGGGCAGACTGCACGGCCAGCCCCTCGGTCCACCCCTGTCATGTGACTTCAGAGTTCTCTCCCTAAAGATGGGGCTCCTTTCCCCACCCCTAGACTTTGGTCTTCGCCTTCTTTTCCAAGTCCTGAGCTTAGACTTTAACAGACACTGTGAGTTTCTGCCTCTGCCACCCCCAAGAGAAAGCCAGGCCTCGCCGGCCCCTGGTCTGGGAGGAGGAGGGACAGGTGGGGCACGGCCACCTCTCTGCCTGCAGTGGGCCATAGGCCAGCCCAGCCACTGCCACCTGGGGCCAAGGAACCCACAGCCAAGCCCGGCCCACTCACCTGGGCCTTCCTCACGTCACCTCTGGGCAGCATCCATTTCCATATTTCCGTAAGTGCCTACGACCATGTTTCCCTCTAACGAATTTCTCCCCTAGCTTGAAATACATACCGTCCAGGGTGATTTTTTATAATATCTCATAATTAGCAATTCTTAATGAAATGAGTTTCCCAATTATGTCAGCAACATCAATTCTGATATAAAGTGCAACATGTTGATTGCTTTTATTCACACTGATTGTCCTTACCCCCTCCCAAAAAAAAAGAAACCCACAAAATTTAATTTTCTCCGGCAAGTTTATGTCGCCATAACATCCACTGAAATGACGGGAATGGAACAGTTTGTCTTGATGAGGGAAATGTTACGGGGGAACAGAAACCCTCACAGGACCGAGCCCAGCCTGCGCCAGACAGCCTCCTGGCAGCCCCCACAGACACAGAGCTCCACGCGTGGACACACGGGTGTCGGGGCACAAGCACCAGGCTGGTTCTCTGCTCCCCACGCAACAGCTGCGTGAGCACGGAAGGGGCTCCCCTTCTCCCCAAACCGCGGCAGTTCGTTATGGGCGTTACATACTGCAGCTAAATTTCTGGTTCTGGCAATAGGGCAGAATAAATAAACTAAAAAAAATGTCTCCTAAAAACATAATTCACCTAGAAATGCAAGATAAGATATAATAAGCACAAACATTTAATTGCGAGGCAGTGCTCAAAAAGGAAAAAGAAAGGAAGGGAGGATGTGGGGGAGGAGGCAGGGAGGGGACGGACAGGAAAGGTGGGAGGGTGACCTCAGGTGTGGTCAGGAGGGCTGCACCCCTCCTCGGCCAAAAGAGGAGCCTCTGCAAGATGGGGGTGGGGCAGTGACAGAGGCCACCCTCCCTCCATTCAGTGAGGTGGCGGACAGATGCCAAGATGCCTGGCAGGCTCCCGGCACCCCACACTCAGCCCTTCTCCCAACCACCCCCTGCAGACCAGCGGTGGCCCCGCACGGCAGCCGGGAGGCCCCAGAGTGGCAGCTCCCTCAGATCTGTCTCCCATGGCTTCCCCTTCGTGTCCAACGAGGGGGCTGGACGTACCGGGCTCCGGGCTTCAGGATCCCCTCCCTGTTCCAACAACGCCCCTCCCAGACCTGCCTTCCCCGGCTCCAGTGGAAAACGAACGTGCTCCAAACCTCCTCCCCGCAACACTCAGCACCGTGAGCCGGGCCCGTCCACGTGCCACGCGGGCAGTGAAAGGAATCAAGCACGCGGAAGAGCAACTGGGGAACTTCGAGAGAAGATGTCTAGACCGAGTGATCAGCGGTTTCGGAAACAACCTAAAAGCCTCAACAGGCGCCCGCAGAGTTGACGGCGTAGTCGGGTAGGCAACACCATAGACACTTAACACGAAGGAGCTGAACCACACGAGTGTCTACCTGCAACTTCAAACCTGAAACACCGTTGCGCAAACCAGGGCGGGTTGCCAAAGGGGAGACATTGAGTCTTGAACAATGAAAATCCATACATGCATTGTTTATTCATGTACACGTGTGGGGTAAATGTGACCATATAAATGTGAAAAACAGAAACTATTTCAGGAAGGGAAAAGGTAACTGTATCAGAGAAACCAAAAAAGACTCTACTCAGCTAAACTTTAATGTTATCACTTCTCTTTAAAAATACTTTGAAATAAGAAAATATCACTAACAGATTTGGATGCATGTTATCATATCATCTTCCTGTGCTTGAAATATGTTGCTAAACATTCAACACTGTGTCGGGCATTCGTAGCAAAACCACATCTGCCCGTGTCTGGCCCAGAGAGAGCCCGGGGTGGGGGAGATTTCCGTCTGTCACTCAGGGAGCTAATCGCCAGGGGAGCACAGTACCGTGACCCAATATTCTCCCTGCTTTTAATTTTCCTTTGTCGTGAAGTAATTGCATATTTTTAATCTTATCTTTAAATTTTATCATTTTGAGACGGCAGCCTAAGAAATGATTCAGTAGAGGAGGGAAGTTATTCTCAAGATGTTCACCGGTGTGTTATGTACAATAGCCAATAATTACTCAGTGGAACGTAGTTCAGCTGTTACATTTTATAATTTTATTTTAAAAGGTGAGCAGCACAGAAAGTAGTCTGTGAACAAGAAGAATAAAACACCCAACTCTGCAAAACTCCGGTGCGTGTGACCAGGGCAGTCAAAGACGCTGGGAATGGAAAACAGGCAGGCGTGTCACAGTGTTCAGTTAGGCGTGTGGACTTGATTTTATTAAATTTACACATTTTTGCCTATATAATAATTTTTAAAAGATAAAAAATAGTTCGCATTTTTTGTAAATTAAAAACTTGTTTGCTGTTAAAATATGCCAGCCCTTTACAAAACTATTTTACTACACTTTGTTTTGGAAGAGTTTCTGATTTGCAAAAATGTCGCCAAGCTAGCGCAGGGAGTTCCCCTGTGCCCCACACATAGTTCCCTCTGTCATCGACACCTTATATTCACACGGTGCATTTGTCACAAGAAGCAATATTGACATAGTATTGTACACAAATAATGAACCAGTATTGATTCAGTGACCAATAGTGATTCAGTGTCACTAACTCACAGTCCTGCTGTGCTGGGTTTTCCTTATTTCTTACCTAATGTCCCTTTGCTGTCCCAGGACCCTACCTGTGACACCTTGCGACATGTCGTCAGCTCTCCTTGGCCACCTCTCGTCTTTGACAGTCTCTCAGATTTGCTCTATTTTTTGACAAACTTGAGAGTTTTGAGGAGCCCCGGCCAGGTATTTTGTAGAATGTGCCCACTTGGGGGTTGTCCGCTGTTTTCCTCACGACCAGACTGGGGTGAGGGGTTTGGGGAGGAGCCCGAGAGACAAAGTGCCCTCGTCATCGTGTCCCACCACGGACGCACACCATCGCCACGCACCGTCACCGACGCCCACTCTGGGTGTTCGGCTGGAACCGTGTTTCTCAGGGGTCTCCACTGTGGAGGTATCTTTTTCTCTCCCTCCCACGCGGTATTTCGAAGTCACTGGTGCAGCTCACACTTAGAAGTCCAGGAACTCAAAGAGACGGAGCATCTACTTAAATTATTTGGAGTCATTCCGCCCATCTCTGGAGAGATCTGTCTCTTTCACCTTATGTATGTCTGTTTGTCCTTTGGTTTATTTGTTTGATCATTCACTTATATCAGTGTTGACTCATGGATACTTATTTTATAAATATTATAAATAAATACCCATTTTATTGGTCATAGTCCAATGCTACTTTATCTTGCTGCTCGAACTGTTCTAGCTTTGGCCGTGGGGAGCTCTTCCAGCTTGTTCCTGCTTCGCTCTGACACGCTCCTGTGCCGTTTGTCTGGGGCACTCCCTCTTCCCGGGACTGCGAGTGGCTCCAGGCTCATCTAATATATCTCCTGCCCCAGTCTTGGAATCGGCCATTTCTCCAGTTCCTATTTATTAGACGATGCTGTTAAAAACCAAAGCCCAGATGTTGGGGGTAATCCCTGCTGTCAGAGTGTCACGGCTTCTAACATGAGCGTGTGTTCCGACCCGTGTGTGTGCACGTGTCTGTACATATTCTGTGTGTAGCCACCGTATCTCTATTAAGTTAACGTGAGTTCACACTGGTGTCTCCCACTCTCGCCATCGCCGTGGGGATCACTCCGGCCCCTCCCTTGCTCAGCTGTCACCTCCCACCCCGCAGAGACCCTGTGCCCACCGCCAGCCAGCCGTCACTTCACTGCTCAGCTCCAGTGTCGTGGACAGCAGCGTGAGCGGGGTTGGTCTGCATCCCGTGGGGAGCATCTATGTCCACCTGAGTGTGGTTCTTGGGGACAGTTTCTTTTGCCCTTAGTCTGCAGACTCTGTCCCTTTCCAAAGTTACTTAGGACAGCGCTTCACTCAGCAAGTTCTCTCATGCATTGATAATACAATCGAGCTATTTCATCACAGAGTAAATTCCATCCTAACATCCCCTGACCACCTACAATTCCTTTCTATAATTTTTTTATACAATAACATTGTGCTGTAAAGACATATGGCCTTTGACAAAGCACAGTGTCATGCACTTTCCACGACAGCATCGCACCAACCACTTCACCCCACAGACATCTGTGGTTTCCCTATTCCGCACTCCCCACGGAGCCCGACAGCCACTGTGCCCTCGAGTCTCGTCCATAGAGTCACATATCACCCCGGCCATTTACAGCTCCAGGGGCTTCTGCTCAGGTAGCCGGGTCCTCGAGGTTTGGCCTGTGACCCCCATTCTCTGATGGGCTCTGAAAAGCTGTAGCCTGTTAGATTGTCCAGGCTTTCTTGTAAGGATGAGTGACAACCCTCTCCTAGGCCCAGGGGTTCGGAGGTGTCCAGACCTGTGCCCTCACAAAGCTTCCTGCAGGAGGAGGAGGGGAGATAAGGTCAAGAAGGGGCCACTCGCTTGTGTGGTGCGTTGCCCTGACAACGCGTTGCCAAGGTTTCTGCTCCACCGAGGATGAGGTGCCAGGGTCCGGGCCTGGCCTGTGTGCACGGGAAGCTTCCTGGTGGGGTCGAGTTTCAGCTGAAGGTTGAAGTCTCCTAGGCCAAAGACCCGCCTTGTCATCCCAAAATGTAAGAGCAAGGAGGGAGGAGGAGAGGTCACGGTCAGGAGCCTGGTTCTCGTGCTGTGAGATCTGAGACTTGTGCACAGAAGCCCAGTTGGAGGGAGAGAGTCTTTCCCAAGGGAGAAGCTAACCACGTGGGTTCTTTTTCCATCCTCGTTCAAGGCAGGGATGTCCCGGGCACCTCCCACCTGTTCCTGCTGGGCTTGGCATGGTTCTCAGAAGCCCGATTGGCCTTCTCTGCTTATTTGTACGTATCCTGTGATTTGCTTCCAGAGTCATTCTAGGGAGCTGTTGGGATTTTTGTAACTTCACAAGCAATTCACTCTGTGTGAATAGTCTTTAATTTTTAGTTTAATGCATTAGAATTAATTAATATTATTTTTGTGGACTAGCATATAAATCACTATTTTGCAAATGTTTCATAGCAGCTTGAAAGGATATACTAATAATTTTGTGTGATGCAATTTTGATAGAAATGTTTTAATGCAACACTTTTAGTTGAACTGTTCAAATTCATTAGGTCCTTAATTTATACACTGTCTATTTGATCAAAGCCTGAGAGACACACAATGTCCTGTAAATGAGCTTCTGTGCACTTATATCTATATTTCTAAAGTGCTTTGTTAGCATATGTAGGTGCTGCCGTTAACACAAAATGTCCATGACCGATACAGCCTCATTGAATGATATCCTTTTTATCAAAAGAAATGTCTCTCTTTTTCCATTGAATGATTGTCGCATTGAATTTGATGACCTTTGTTTTAAATACACATATCCATCCTTCCTTTGTCTTCCATTGCTTTTCCCAGTAAGTTCCTCCTGCTGTCTCATCTCTAACCTCCAGGCGTTGGCTGCACCCATCCCTGAGAAGGTGGCCTTAGGAAGATCACTTCGCCTCTTAGGGCCTGTTTCTCCACTTGTAATTTAGGGGCCATAATAGCTATTCACATGGCTAAATTCGATGAGATGATGAATTTAGAGGCCACCAGTGAACAGGTACTAATTGAGTGATTCAGTGGTAAACAACGTACACACTGTTTTCCAGAAACCTGCAGTCTAGCTGGACACAGGCATCGAGCCACAGCCGTAAATATTCGTGCAGCATCTCTCATGCCAAATGCCGTCGGTACGAGCTACGAGGTCTTGAGAGAGCTTACGAGAGCAAAGTCTAACCCATACAGGCTTCCCTGGGAAGTATACCATGTTCACACAGTAATTAATGGTCAATACATGGTAGCTTTTTCCTTATCATAACTGTCATTAAATTACCATTTTGTTTTATGTGTGTTTCCTATAAATGGGCTTTACATTTCGTCCTAATCTACTAGTCTTCGTCATGTAATAGGAGAGTTTAGCTCATTAATATTTATTGTCACGAAGTAATGTCTTTGTCTTTTTTGGTCATTAAAAGACAAACAGCATATTAAGAAAAATATTATATTAGTAACAAATATGGCAAAGCCTTAATATCCCCCAAATTGAAGGAGTACTTATCTAACACTAAGGAGACAAATGATTTGAACAGCTAAGTCACACAAAAAGTATTAAACATATGAAAAATGCTCAGCTTCACAGTAATTTTAAATGCAAATGGGAACAATTATGGAGCTTTTTTCATCTTTCAAATTGGCAATTTAGCAAAATAATATTTGATGTGGAGAGGGTGGAGTGAAATGCCTGTATTTCTCCTCACTGGTGGAAATAAAAACTAGCATTGCCTCTCTCAAAAGCAATGTGGTAACCTACGAGAGCAGAGTTGAAGGAGTTTATGCTCTTTAACGCTGTAACCGTGGTTCCGAGAACCCATCCTCAGAGCCGCTCAGAGACGCAGCTGCTCCGGACAAACTCTCCCGCACCCAGAGCCAGGCTGGGACAAACAGCCTGTCTTCCATGGGGATTTCTACCTGAACATCAGTGGCCTCCCTCTTCTAGCAGATATTGCCTCATAAAATGTGTCTCTTTATAGATTTTTGAGTTAAAGTTTCAGAATTCTAACAGAATGTTTTGGAGAGCTTTCTGAGATACTGGTTTCAATTCAGACCGCACTCGGCAATGATCAGCTGTTGGCCCACTGGTTTCCTTCCCGGACAGTGAGCTCGTAGAGACGCACCCGGACCCCGCTCAGCAGGGCTGGGCACTGGAGTTCCTCTGAGGTCAGGCGCCATGGGACCCGCTAGTCCTGGCTGCTGCCCTGGGTGAGATGCTCATCCTTTGTGACAATGATCACTTCTTTCTCTTTTAGGGCAACCAGAGACAGGCTCCGTCCTGCCCTCATGTGAAGCCAGGAACTCCGGGGGGCCCCCTGTGACCCACTCAGCTGCCCTCTCCATGGTCTTGTTCACCTGATTCTGTGGACCCCAACTGCAAGCCCACATCCAGCTGTGCAAGACCCAGAAACCTGCATGGCACCCACACACTTCCATGGCTCACAGGCCACTTCTGTCATTTACATGAGGCCCCTGGAAGTGCAGGGCAGAGACACAGGCAGACAGAGGAGCAGAGTAGGCCAGCACCCAGCTCCCAGCACCCAGCATGCAGTGCCCAGCACCTAGCACACAGTGCCCAGCACCCAACGTGAAACACCCAGCATATAGCACCCATCACCCAGCACCTAGCATGCAGCACCCAGCACCCAACAGCCAGGGCCCCGCACCCAGCATGCAGCACCCAGTACCCAGCACATAGCACCCAGCACAGGGACTACTCCTCCACATGTGGCCACATTGCTGGGCCAGGCTCCAAGCTTTCTGGAAATTCTAAAATCCAACCTCAATTTCCAGGTACTAGGATGGCATATTGTCAAGGCTGGAGGTTAGACTATCATGCACTTCGCAGATTCTTAGCTCAGATGCTCAGACATACAGTATGTGGCCCCTTTTTCCTATTTTTGTCCTATTGCATCAGGTCCCTAAAATGTCAGAGCGCGAGCTGCCCCCCTAATGTGAGATGTGGCATGCGAGTATTCCTTATGACAGCTTCTAAGAGAAAAAGACATAAAAATTAAAGATCCTTTCCTATGTCTTTGTTACAACTACTTTCCAAATTGCCTAAAAGAATATATTGTTTCCATGCTTTATATTTTAGCAAGCAAGTTCTATTTAAATGATGAACGAGAGTACATTCCAGATCTTTTTGTTCATCCAGAAACTTCAGGTAAAATTGAAACATTTAAATTATGCATCCTGGTGGCATTCTCTCAGTTAGCATATTGAGCTGAGATTTTTCTGAGAAGTGAAATGTGAAATTCAAAATACATCTCAAGCCAGAGCGTGATTATTTACCAGATAAGCTGGGAGAAAGATCCACTGCCCTCTGTGGTTAGGCGCTGCCTGAGGAGGACACTGGCTCCAGCAGTGAGGTCCCTTCTGGCTGGAGGCTTTTTGTCCCATCCCCTGGACCAGAGGCTGCGTGGCGAGGAACAGTGTGTGCGAGGTTGGACAGGGGGTGGGAGGATGGTTGCTGGGGGCCTTGAACGCCAGATTAAGCCATTTTAATTCAAGTTTTTCTCCAATCACTTGGGTTACTGTCTCTCAGGAAACTGCAAAGATTTTTAAAATGCAATTCAATATATGAATTTATGTTTTTAACACTATGTGGCTTGATTGCCAAAAAAGCAAAGAATATAGTTTGCATTTTAAAAATATTTTCCTTATGTCCCTTAAAATGAAATTATACATCGGGACTAGAGCCAAGGAACCCTCACAGTTTGCCTCGACTTATCTTCCCACTCTCATACTCTGGGGCACGGTTTATACAACCGGTTGCTGAACTGATTAGGTGTGAGTGCCGAGCTGATAGCTACTCATCACTCAGCATTTCAAAACTGTATCAAAGCCCCGTGTATAAAAGTGCTTTTACACTCCTCTTCATCTTGTTTCATACTTTCTTGCCCCAAGAAAAAGTTTTTATCACCTCTCTAAGGAATTTAATAGCTGTGAATTGCAAACCCAACAGCTCTGCATACCTGTGTTAGCATTTACTAAGGAGCCCGAGTTGATTGCTTTTTCTCCTGTAAATTCGATGTCAAATGTTTACCAAGTTGCATCGTATACCTGAGCAGCTTTGCCTTCAGGAATACCCAGAACACAAGGGGCTTTCAAATGGGTTCATCCTGTGTCTATCAAGACTTGCCTAAAACCCACAGATGCGACAATTGATAAAAACCGGGCCCTTGCCCCTCCTCCTGTAGCCATCTGACTTGTAACTTTGTATCACTTACGGCTACTTTTAGACTAAACGGCATGAATCTGGTCTTCTTCACACCTGCTCACACAGTGCACGTAGGCTGCGCAGACATCAGGGTTTTATCAGGGAACGCTGGAGACAGCGCAGTTGTTTCATCATCTCACCACAGACTTGCCTTAATTCGGAGTTCACGCCAGCTTACACTCTAGACTACTGAGGTGTGGACTTCTGGGCCAGGCACGCTCTCCGTTCACCAGGCCGTTCCCGAGGCAGTGCTTCCGACAGGCTTTGGGAGCATCCTGCAATAAACGTCGGAAACAGCAGCTTCCCAGCAAGGGGAAAGCAGAGTGGGCTCACTGCACTAGTCCACCAGCAGTGAGACGATTACAGTCTGCTACCCGTGCCGCTGTCTGCAACGTGAAGAAGGCCGTGGCTGGGAGCTGCCGCTCTCCCACCGCCTGCCCGGAGCCGCTCTGCTCCCCTGCACGGCCCCAGGGATGAGCACACGATGGACCTCGGGGCACGGGCCAGGACAATGCAGAGACAACGTCCTTGAACTGCGTCTGGCAAAGGGCAGCTCACCCCTGATGGCTGGGTGGGAGAAGGCCGCCAAGGCCCCACAGAAGCTGGAGACCCTGAGGAGCCCCCGCCCAGGCCTGGGGAAGGAAGTGCCAGCGCAGGCTCAGGCTGGCCAGGGACAAACGGGGCTGCGTGTGGTCTCAGCCAAATAAAGGTGGTGTTTTTTGGCTGATTTCCAACTTCAAAAAGAGATAAGAAACAGGTACCACATAAGGGAGGGGCCCTGACGGCGGTCCTTCTGCGGTGTGGGATCTGCGGCCAGTTGTGTCTTGCAGGATGGACGGGCCAACACGTCACGACCCCAGGACACTAGTTTGGGTGGTTAGTAGGTGCTACTTTTTTTTTTTAATGAGTAAATGAGTTCAATAGAGTTAAATGAGTTTTTCAATTGTAGGATTTCTTTTGAGCTTTTGAAAGACTAATCTGCACCGCAATCTCTAAAAAAAGGGGTGTTGCCTGCTCCAACTCACAGGCTTACTGGCCAAGAAGCCCATCTGTGGCGTCTCCTGGTGGGAATGTCGGGCGGGTCTCGCACCCCGCTGGGAGGCGGTGCCATGCACTGGCCGCAGTCCTCGCCACGGGCGCAGAGCGAAAGCCACAAACTCGCGGCCACCGGTTCCTCCTCTGGAGGAAAAGCAAGGCTGAAGTCAGACTTGCGGGTGTGCACACGGCACTAGCAGGTCCTCCAGGGACAGGGCTGTGCCCACAGGTTCATGGCACGCGGGACGGAACCACGCAGTTATTCATCTGAACACAGGTTCCCGCTCAACTCCTAAATTCTGGATAAACACTTTTCACTCATCACCTAGTTCTGCTGTTTTTATTTTAAGACCATTGGGAGCAAGAGCAGAAGCAAATTTACCCACAGACACTGCAGGTCCGTTAGATGAAACGTCGATTATTCCTCAAATGCCGAGAATGACTCCGAGGGCTGCTCTGCCCGGCCCTGGGGGACACTGGCCCGGTCCTGGTGCCGGGGAGCCGGCCTTGGCACAGACATGAGGAGGAGAAGTCGCGCGATTTCCATGGTGCCTCAGAGGATCTTTTTGTAGGAAATAAATCTTCAGAAGTGAGAATTATAATTGAACCAAGTTCAGGATAGCCAAGTGTAATTTTAGCAACAAAAGTAGATGGTTCCAGAAAAAGAAGCCCAGGAACAGTCAAATTAAGCCGCAGTGAGATAATTGGATGGCAGGTTTGGTGAGGCGGCGTGTTGAGTGTGAAGGGGAGAAAACGATGTCTTCTATTGTGAGGACGAGAAAGAGGCAGAACAGGCACATTCGGAAAGTCTGAGGCTCGGGGAATTTTTATCTGCAGTCTGAAAAGTCTCAGGACCAGCCAAGAATTATCCGTGAAAACCTGATCCGTTTCGGCCCGCCAACCGGCGCTGTCCCGACCTTGCGGTTCTGGCTTTGACACACCGTTCCCTGCCCCAGCTCAGGCCCAGGACCGCCGCAGGTCACGGAGACCCCGAGCTGTCCAGAAGGGTCCCGTTCCCCTGACCCCATTCCCCCATGCCCAGCAGCATGCCCGGCACACAGCGAACTTTCTAGACTCTTTGGTAGATGAGGGACATGGTTTCCAGCATGAATTGATTTTTAGTATCAGTTTTTTTTGTCCAAAGTATTGGAAGAGACATTTTATCTCTCTTTACTTAGTTCTGCTGCTCTCATTTTAAGGGAGTTGGGGTTGGGGTAAGAAAACTTGCAGAGAGTCTGTTAGAAAAATATCTCTAGGCTCATGAATTACTTAGAGGCAAGCTGGCATTCTGGATCCAGGGGTATGGACCTTCCATCCGAAGTGATGTGAACTAAACAAATACTTGGCATATGGTGTACTGGTTTCCTAGGGTTGCCATAAAAAATTACCACATCTGGGTAGTTCTGGAAGCCACACGTCCAAACTCGAGGTGCTGGTGGCATTGGTTCCACCAGGAGGTGCTGGGAGAGTTCTGGTCCGGGCCTCTCTCCCTGGATCTGGTGGTGACCTGCAGACAGTCTCCTGCAGACTGCAGACTGTCTGTCTGCAGACAGACTTGTGGACAGTCTCCACCTCCATCCTAGGTGACCTCTTCTCCCTGTGCCTTCTCCCTCTCCTCTTCTGTCTCTTGTGAGGATACTTGTCTGGGTTTAGGGCCCACCTGGATGGGCCAGGGTGACCTTTGACTTCATGACATCTGTGACATCTTCATAGACCCTTTTCCAAGGGAGGCCACATTCCCAGGTTCAGCAGGTGGACGTATCTTGGGGGTCCATCGTGCAGCCCCCTACACCTGGCTGTATTACTCACTCATGAATTGGGCCATTATGTAACAAGACAACTGGGAGAAAGGCCTAGTCTAGCTTCATCTCACTGATTCGCGCTTGTTGGAGTGAGAGCTCTCAGTCACTGGAAAGTCTGAATTATTGCATTTTACAAAGAAATATATTTCATTACTTTGAGCTCCGCAGAGTCGACCCAGCAGGGCCCAGAGACCCTCCTCCCTCCCGACTCGTGGCCTGTCGTCCTGCCTTCCCATGCTGACGGGCGGCGTCATCACCAGCTGCGGAGGAGCCGATGCAGCTGGGCCACGGGGACGCTCTGAAGGAGCCTCTCCTCCGTGCTCACCCCAGTGCAGTGCCACTGATGAGAAGTGCCACTGTCAGCCCTGAAGGCTAAGGAAGGCTTCACTTTTCTTAACATGCTGGTGTTTCCTCCTAATGGACGGGGAGAACCTGTGACTGGCAGGGTCTGCCCTTTCCTGCAAGGGCCTCAGAGCTGAGCATGTGGCTCCAATTTGTTGCTGACCCAGGACTTGAGTGTCTTCTTCCATCTTCCTCCGGTCTGGCCTCCAATTCTGATGATATTTTTCCACATTCTAACATATTATTTTATGTATTACATATTGTCTTCTAAATGATTTCAAATTTTTTGTGGAATGAAGGAAGAATTGGCTAGATGGATCAATGGACGGATACATAGGTGGATGGATGGATGGATGGAAGGACGGATTGATGGGTGGGGGAGGGATGACATGGGTGGGTCAGTGGGTAGATGACAGATGATGACAGGTGGGTGGGTGACGGAGGGCCAGCTTACAGGAAGAAGGTCTTTTGAACCCATGTAAACATCTGGTTCAATTTTAATAAATGTAAATATATATATTAAAAATAGAATTGCAACAATTGATCTAGTTTCATCAAAACAGAACTTTCTAATTCACCATAATTAATTTTTACATGATTCAGATACATAGTTTTATTTTCATTTTTATTTTACTGACATTAATTTTTGGGGAATCAATTACTTAGACTTAAATTTTACAATGAATATTTGACTTAATAATCGGTGTAGCTATGCAAGGATTTACCAAGGATACCAATGATATCACTGCAAGCTTTCTCTTTAAGTGCATTATTTCTACACAGCTCAAATTTTCCCAGTTAAAGTTTGCACACTTAAATTTTGTGAAAATGATAATAATACATTTACAGGGTGGAATTTTATTCCCTGCTATATTTATATTTTGTTATTTCTACCAGTAATATTCATTATAAAATAAATAAACTTCATAGTCCATATGTTTCTCCTATTTCAAAAGAAAATTGTGAGAAATTTCTCTCAGATATTCCAGACTTGCTGTTTGGTTCAGGATCTATTTACATTCTTGCTAGTTTGGCGGTTGTTTGCTTGTTTGTTCATTTCTCGAACATTGTCTCGGGGTTTTCCTGGAAGACCAAAAACCAGATTAGTAGTTAAACGCTGGTGTCCACACAGCAAGGTCTCCCTGGCCGTGACTCCCCGGGGTTTGCGTGTGCAGACCTCGGGGCTGACTGAACGCGAACGCAGTGCTTTTTCCCTGGGGGGGCAGAGTCCTGCAGTCCACGTGGTCTCTGTCACAACGCAGCTCTGCCTTTGTGGCTCCAAAGCAGCTGCAGAGAGATGAGCAGGAGGGCAGTGTGTCAATAAAACTTTATTTACAGAACAGGCAGAGGGCCAGACTCTGCCCACAGGCCACAGGACACCGTTTGCTGACCCTTGCTCTAAAGTGTCCTGGGGCTTATCCGTGGAGCTTGTGAGATGAGGTCACATGTTGCTGTCACTTTCTGAAGAGGAATCAAAGGGCAGACAGAACGCGGGCAGGGTCAATGCGCGTAGCAGTGTATCTGTCTCAGGGAGCAGGAGACAGAAGTGAGAGCTCCAGGAAGGGCAGCGTGCGCCGTGGACGGGCTGCCTTCTGCTCCGTGCGGCCGGGTGGCCTTCATGATTATTAATGACACGCGGACAGCCCTCGCTGCGGAGACGCCGGCCTGGGGCTGGAGCCAGGGACGGCAGAGCGCCTGTGCACTTCAGCTGGAGTGGATAATAGAGCAAGTGAAAAGGATGAAAATTTATCTTCCTCTTATTTCCCAGCCTGTCTGGGATTAGAAAGCATTCGGGTGCGGAGCCCCTGATTCATGGCTGGGCTATTCTTTCGTGGAGTTCCCTAAATATTTTGTAGCCAGCTCTGACTGGGAAACGCAGCTTTTGAAATATCTTTACTTGACCGAGAGGCCCCAAGTGACACTAAAATAATGATTATCACATATTTTGCATTTCGTTGAAAGTGTATTGGAATAATATCGCTCGCATTGGTCTCGCCGATGAAGGTGATTTAGGAGGGAGGCTCCTTCTTGGAACAGATCTCGGCGGGGCCGCCTCCACCTCCCATAAAACGCCCGAGAGGAGGAGGGCCTCGCTGTTACTGCGCGGCTCTTCTGTCTGGAGGGAGCCTTATTTCTGCTTTACGCACTTTCAGAAAGTCTGCCGCCTGCTAAATTTATGGAGTGGAGCGAAGGGGCCCCTGCGTGCCTGGAGCCCTGCGCCCTCGGAGTCCCTCTCTGCTCTGCGGCAGGGCCAGGGAGCGCGGCGCCAACCTCGCCCTAAGTGTCTCCCACGCAGCAGGCAGGCAAGCGTTCGGGTCACAGGCCCAAGCCCATGTGCAGCCGTTGGGATCTTTCTTCGTGGTTCCATCCCTCTGTCCGCCCAAGAATTCAGTGCTGCTCTCAGCAGCCACACTTCCAGGCCCACGGTGCTGGCGCCCAAGCCTCCTCCTGGAGCTGCCGCCCTTGCTGGGGGAGACACACAGGACACAAAGAGACAGATGACCGTGCAGAAGGACAGGAAGTGTGTGCGGGGGTGGCGGGCGGGCAGAGCAGGACAAGGCAGGATGATGGGGGCCAGAAATGCATCTGTGAATAGAACAACCAGGGCCTCCCTGGAAGGTAGCATTTGAGCCCAAACCAGACAGTGGGAGGGGAAGGAAGGCTGGTGGCAGGCAGTGATGGAGCCAGTGCAAAGGTCCTGGGGCAGGCTGGGCACGGCAGTCTGAGGGACTGTGGGAGCTGGGTGCCCTGGAGACAGTAAGGATGAAAACAGAGAGGTCACAGGCTCAGGGAGCAACGTTCCCCAGAGAGGGACGGAGGTTGGGGCGGGCAAGCACGAGACTGGCCTCTCCTGACTGCTGTGCGGAGCAGCCCACCACGGGGACAGAGTCAGAGGAAGCTGGTTCTGCCCACACCCCACCTTTGGAGCTCTGCTCTGGCCAGACCAAGCCAAGTTTCCTGAATATTCTCCCAACCGTAGCCCAGGGCCAGCCCTCTGTTCGCCCAGCTACTCGCCCTTCCAGAGGGAAGAGGAGCCCACACCACGGATAAGCTTGTCGGCAGGGGGCGTCCACTGGACGCTGAGCACAGCGCCAGGCACTTGCCAGGCCTCCCCAAATCCCTGATGATTGCCCACGTGATGCCCCGAAATGTCCCAAAGCCCCGCATGAGCTGAGTCCCTTAATCTTAGCACAATCCTGCAAGGAAGGGACGTTACCCCATCTGCAAAGCCGGAAACTGAGGCACAGGGAAGCAAAGTCCCTTGCCCAGTGACCAGGTGGAGGATCTGAACAGAGATTGCTGAGGCCTGACGCTCTTGACCGCTGGCGCTGGGTGCTCCAGTAGAAGCGCTGGGATGGCGGGTGGGTGCCAGCACCCAGCAGCTGCAGGGGAGCCCCGGCCTGGCCTCTGGGGGCCAGGACTCTGTGCCAGGACTCTGTGCAGAGTCCACAGCAGCGGGTGGGGGGCAGGGTATTTTGAAATGTGTGACTGTTGCAAAGCCCCTCTGGTCCTCGCCCCTCCCTGCCAGGCCCTGCAGTGACAGCTTTTTATTCCGAGACCTGCAGGGAGTGGGTCGATAGCGCCGGGAACAAAGGCATCTACTGATGGGCAGGTGGATTTCTGTAAATCTGCAACCAAAACACAGGCTTTGGAAGCCAGGCTCCTGCACGAAGCCAGCCTCTGTGAGAAAGCGGAGGGCTTGCACACACCAGAACCCGAGCCCTGTGGCCAGAGTCTCTGGGGCGCTGGAATCATGAGGATGTCACCTTCTAAGTCAATGGGCCCCAGGGGGCAGTCCCAAGACCACGGACATCAGCCCAGGAATGGCATAGAAATGCACATTCTTTGGCCCCCAGCCCGGGACCCCACCCGCCTCCCCATCCCTGAGGGAGATCTGGGATACAAGGTATAAGGCTGGCGGCAGGCACCCCTCCCTTCCCTAATGAAGAAAAGCAGCAGCCCCTCCTATTCCTCAATACCCGCCCTAAAGCTGAAACAAAGAAATTCCTCACTCTTCTCGCCAAAACCTTCCTGCCAGAGAAACTCCCATCCCCCAGCCCTAAAAACACATATAAGCCGACTCAGACTTCTGGGCGGCGCAACTTCTCTGGTCCACAGGTGGGACCGTGAAGCTCGCCCGGGGCCCTCTCTTGGGACTCGTTACCCCACCCGGGAGCGCCCCAGTAAAGTCTCTTTTACTTATCCCTTTGAACTCTGCTTGTCTTTCTTTCTCTGGCACCGGCCAAATCCAAAAAACCTTACGTAAGGAAAACGGAGAACACTAAACTCCAGAACCCCGTGCCAGAGACGCCCTTCCAGCGAGAGGAGCACAACCTTCCGGGCTTGCAGGACACCGAGCGGGGACCCACGTGCAGCGCCAAGTGCTGGAGGAAATGCCACCCCCCGTCAGCGAGTCCCGGGCCTAGGGCTCCTGGCCTGGCACCGAGTGGACACAGCGAGCCCCCAAAACAGGGGCAGGAGCAGGTCTGTGGCGCCCACACAGTTGGGCGAACCTAGAGAAGGGAACGCGCCCCTCACAGCCCCAGGCCACCGGCACGGGACATAGCTGTCTGAGAACTTGGGGTGTTGACGTCCCGCACCCTGTAGCATATCAAAGCCTGCACAGTCTTTCAGGCTGCATCCCCGGCAGGAGGAACGCGCACGGGAAGGCGGCTGTCAACGCGGCCAGGTGTCCTGCGCGGCGAGGCCATGGCGTGGCCCAGCGCGGAGCTTGGTGCGCCAAATGCGTGCACAGGGGAGGGGGCGGGTTGGCTTGCGGCCCCGACAGCCCTGCCACCCCTGCCACCCCTGCCACCCTGTCACCTCCCACCCCGGACCCCTCTGGCCACCAAGGCCTCGCCAAGGCCCCCTTCCCTCTCACCCAAATCTCAGTCCCGCCCCATCCCCGAGGGAAGCCGGTTGGGGAGAAGCTGGGAGGAGGAGCCTGCGACGACCTGCCCGGGTCAGCACAGCCCCGCGAGGGCGTCGGCTGCACCGCGGAAGGACAGACGCGAGGAGCAGGCCCGGATCCGCGCGAGGGTAGCGATTCGGATTCATAGGCTCGGAACCACAGCGTGATTCCGCGTAGTGGCTGTTGACCGAGAGCCGGGCGGTTAGTTCTAGGACATTAAACTGACGAGCAGCGAGGTTGGCGGCGGCTCTGATTTGCAGGTGCCTGTCAGGTGTGCGCGCGTCCGCCAGTCGGGAGCGCGGAGGTTTCCAGATAAGGAGCGCGCGCAGAAGGAGCCAGGAGGGACCACGGGTCGCTGATCTGCATTGCAAATGTCCCCACGAAGCCGCGCCACGCTGAGCTAATCCGTGTCGGAAGCCGGGTGGGAAAACTGCCCCCCTTGTTCCCAGAGAGAGCAGGCCGCATTTTTTAAAATTTAATTAAGGCCCGAGATCAGGTTTGCGTAATTAAATTGACTCCTCCGCGAGAGCGGGTGATGGACGGGCTCGCGGGTGGATCCAGCGTGGGGTGAAGACGCGTCCCCCGGCAGCTTCCCCGGAGATCCTGCGACTGAGACTCCGGGCTGCGTGGCAGAGGTGAAAAATGCGCTAACAACATGTATTGTTTTGTTTGGTTTGGTTTTTAATCTCTAAAGAATATCCTCTCGGTGAGCACAAGGAGAGAAGGAAACGTGGACGGTTTCTGCGATCTCATGACACATCCACACCGCCACTCTGGCAGACCCCGCCGCCCACGCCACATGGCCCAGGACGCTTGTCACCTAGAAGGCGGCACTAATGTTGCTGATGAAAAGCCAGACATCTCCCAGAGACCCCAAACGGGCTAGGAAAATGGGTCGTTTGCATGAGAAACCCTCTGTCAGCGAACAGCAGATCCTGAGCGGGGAGGGTGGGGGTGGGAGCCATTGTTCGGATGGTGATTTGCTCTGGGAAGTAAAGGAGGAGGTGAGTCCCTCATCCTGCAGTTGGTCTCGGATAAGAAATAGGAGGCTGGCGGCTGGTTTTCTTAACAGAATAAGACGACAGGCAAGTTCTAGGGGAAAGGAGGAGGAAACAGGAAGGAAGGAGGGCCCAAGAGAGACGGAGGAGGGAGGAGGGGACACAGCAGGTGGGCACAGACCTGCCACAGCAGAGGGTCCCAGCAGGAGTGTCCCAGAGCTCAGGGCAGACCCTCCCTCGGCCCAGAGCCCCCTCCCCACCGCTCTTTGGTGTTGCGGCTCTGGAAAGTCGGCTGGGCACACTTGAGGTGTCAGAGAACAGGCGTGGTCAGCTTCACATGAGCCGCCTGAGCGCCTTCTGGCAGGGAAACGCCTCCCTGAGGAATTTTCAGACCAGGGAGGGTCAGGCCGGGAAACACAGCCCAGGAGGCTCAAGTCCCTCCGTCCCAGTGGGCTTGCGCCCCCCTTCCTGGCTGGGCATGGCCCCCCCCACAGGTGTCTGCCCCAGAGTCCCTCCCATGTTAGCTGCGGCCGACCTGAGCAAAGAGCCCCACAGCCGGGGCTGCCAGAGGGGCCCGCCGGGAAGCGTGGACGGCGCAGGGATGAGGATTCGCGGAAGGGTGTGCTGAGAGCGTCACGGAGGTCGGGAACAGTTACAGACAAGTGACAGCATATTCAGCGTTACTGTCCAAGCCCCACGGAGTCCACCTGCGGAAAGGAACTGCCCCCTGGCGACCCGCTCACCAGGAGCAAACGCCTAGGCGGGGCCGCCCACTCCGAGGCCTCACAGTCTCAGGCTGACGGGAATGTGGCACCGTCTGCGGGGTCGGGCGAGGCAGCACAGATGCGCTAAGCGCTCACTCTGGGTGGCTCTTACACCAGAGAACACTAAAGTTAGACTGAGCTGGTGTCGTGCACCTGGGTCCTCGCTCCCAACTCCCCTGCTGCAGTCGTCCGTCCTCTTCTCTTTCCCCGGCGTCTCTCCCCTGCCTGCTGCGAGCACAGTCCCTCGGGAGCCCTGAGAACAATGCGTTCTCCATGCTTTGGTAGAGGGTTCAGCTGCACACGTCTGTACTTCAGCCACAGACTTACACCCAGCAAAGGAGCCAGTCGAGTGGACCCTTGATCTGTTTGAACAGATGTGGCCCAAGGTCGCCAAAGACCAGGGCGAGAGCTGCCCTCACAGCCGCCTCAGTGAAGACGCAGTTTGCAGGAATTTTCAGCGGCTGGGGCAGAAGCCGGGTCCAGAGCGCGGGCCTGGGCAAAGGGCTTCTCCCACAGGGTGGGAAGGTGGCCAGAGCTGCCAGCCCCGGATGTGGCCTCTGCATCACTGAGCCCCTCGGTCCGGGGCGAGTTATGGCGGTACTGTTCATAAATCTGCTCAAAGATGTAAACAGGGTGATTGTGCCTCCGTCAGATATTAATAACTTAATGAGTCTGTGCTATTTGTTTATGTAATGGATAATGGGATCTCTGCAGGGGCCAGATATAATATTATAATCTGGTAATTCAATGACTGCTATTAAACACACACAGCTAGTATGTTGTTTGAGAAGCTGAGTTCACAGCCCTCATGCAATAATTACCCGCGAAGGTTCCCCTGTGGCTCCTGGGCCCCCCGTGACGACTCCCCCTGCAGAGCGGCGGCTCCCAGGGCCGGGCCGGGCCGCGGGGAGCGAGCTGGACTCGGTTCTCACTTCCTTCCGCCCGGCAGCTCTCTGCCAGGACTCTGGGGCAGACGCTCCAGCCTCTGCGCCACCCTGACCACAGCGCTCAGCCCGCAGGGCCCCCCGATCTTCCACCCCTGGGCCACCCCCCCCCCAGAGACTTCTCTCCCCACTGCCCCCCTCCCCCTTCGCCTCCCGGCCTGCTGTCCCCACCCAGCCCTCTGCTGCCGTCCAGGCCTGTGTGGCCTGAACTGCGTCCCCAAAATTCGCCCACGGGAGTGATACACCCCAGACTGCAACCTTGGCTGGAGGTGGGGACCCCAAATAGGGGATCACGTCCAAGCAGGTCACCAGGCCCTAATTCAGTAGGACCAGCATCCTGTGGGGACAAGACGGGAACAGGGAGGGAAGACAACGTGCAGACGTGGGGAGCAGCATCCACACCAAGGGGCGGGGCCTGGAGCGGGGTCTCCTCAGAGCCTGGGAAGGACCCAGCCCTGTGACACCTCGATCCAGGACTCCCAGCCTCTAGAGCTGCGAGACAGTGAATCCTGCCGTGTGGCCATCTGTGGTGCTTTGTCACAGCAGCCCCAGGACACACGTATGTGGCCCTTTGCCACCTGGTCCCCAGGGTGTCACTCCAGGTACCTGGAGCCCCTCGCCCAGGAGGTCACTCTGAGCCCCAGGGAGGGCCCGGTTGGCCTTGGGGCCACAGTTGTGTCCTCTGTGGACACTGGGACCCTCGGCCAGGACGAGCCCAGCCTGGTGCTGCAGGACTCAGGACCCTCCTTGGGGTCAGACAACGGCATCAGCCAGACAAGGCAGGGCCAGGAAACGGCAAGGCCGTGGTCGGGGCCCGCCCGGGAGGGACAGGCTGGCCGATGGCTCTGACTCGAAATGCGGGCTCCTGGAAGGGCCTGTTAGGGGCTCTGCCGGCTGCTGCGGGAATCCAGGGCACCTTGCCCAGGAAGGTCCGTGCCCTGTGGGGTGTGAGGGCACCCTCTGTCCCCCACCGTCCTACCGGGGAGCCAGCAGGCTGAGTTAAGTGTTCCTGAGGCTTCTTCATTCCCGGGTATGGGACGGTCCCAATGTGTCCCCAGTATCCCTCACCAGCCCACCTTCCTCCCTCTCTGCCACCAAGAGCCACCGAGAGCCACGACTCACCTGTGTGCTCCACCACCAGCCCAGGGGCTTGTCTCCGCACCCCGGAGAAGAATGGTGACCGCTTCCTTCAGTTGTATTCATCTGAAGTTAAAAAGAAAGAAAGAAGAGAAAAAAAAATACCCACTCACCATTAATCTCAGAATGACAGGGCTTCTTGTAATTAAACTCTAAAGACGTGTGACTTTACTGAGAGCCATCCTGTCCCTGCTCAGCCGCACTGCACAGCCTGGGAAGGGGGGCTTGTCACTTGGTGGTGGTGGCAGCCCCTTCAAGGCCACGTCCCCTCCCGCCTCGGGGGTGTGCCCTCTTGCCGGGGTACAGAGGGCTGTGCACCTGGGCACTTCCGACACTCGGGGGTGGCCGTCCTCTGCTGTGGGGGCCTCACCAGACCCCAGTCCCCTAGCAGCACCCGTGCCCCAAGATGTAACCACCAAATGTCCCCAGAAGCTGCCAAGGGCCCCTCGTCCCCTCACCGGCCCTGCCCTGCCATCCTGCCCCAGGTGCTCTGGGCTTCTCGCTGTGAGGCCAGATCTGGCCACGCAACACACACACACACACACCCTTTTCTTCCTGTTGACAGAAGAAAACCACGAGGTTCACAGTTTGGGACGGAGAGCTGCTTTACTTCTCCTGCGGGCTGCAGCCTGCGGTGGCTGCTCCGACAGGTGGGGCAGGGCCCGGCCGCGTCCAGGAAAGTGCTTCGAGGGGGGGCAGTGGGAGCAGGAGTCTGTGCCGCACTTGGTGGGCGGATGCACACACGCAGCTCCAGCAGGGGCCGTGGACATGCATGACAGGAGAACACGCACCTGCCTGGGTGAGCTTTACGCCCTTTACGGGCTCCACGCTCAGAAATGGGCCTCTGGTGCCAAAGGTGCAGCAAGGACCCGAAACCACCCCCCCAGGTGGCTGCCGGTCCGCGGTGCCGGAACCACAGCATGGCGGGGGGATCACCAGGCTGGTCCTGGCTCAGCCTCCAAAGAAGAAAAGCCCTATCTGGTCAGTGAGGGCAGGGGTGGGGTGACGAGGCGTGTCCGACCCCTCCTGCCCGGCTGGGAGCTCAGTTTTAAGGTTTCTCTGGGCCCCCCTGGCTGGGAGGGGGCCACTCAGTCAGTGGGGGGGGGGGGGCACACTTAGAATTTTACTGTAGTTCACATTCCTGCCTCGGTTTCCTCACCTGTCAGTGGGTGCCATGGCGCCCACCTTCAGGACGGAGGCGGAGGGCGGCTCCTGTGGCTGCAGGTGCGGCTGTCGGACTGGTCCCTGCTGGTCGGGAGCCTGGCTCGGGGCCCTGCTGCCTGCCGGACGCACGGAGGACAGAATGTCGGCCCTCAGGAGACCGGAGGACAAGAGGCAGCGTCACTCCCCTTGCCAGGGTCGTCACTGTCCCCTGCCGGGCTGGGAGGACCAGTGGCAGGAGAAGGACAACTGGCCGCAGGTGGGTGACTCTGGCTCCATCGGGGCCGAGCTCGGGTCCTTCCTGTCCCTGGGGGCCTCGTCCTTCCCTAAGACCGGCAGCCGAGGGACGGGACCGGGGCTCCGAGAGCCGCCCTGTGTCCGGAGGCCCAGCCAGTCCCCGCGCCCTCCTGTCTCCTTCCCCGCTGCCCCCGGCCAGCGAACTTCGCCGCTCCTCGGGCGCGTCTGTGGTGTTGCCTCCTTCCTGCTTATTTGTGCGCCGCAGAGCGAAACAGTTACCAATTCAGATTTGTACTGTGGATAAACAAATACAGCAAATTAACAGATGTGTTTTGCAGATGCACTCCACCGAAATAACATCCGTCGTGACGAGACGCATCGGAGGGGGCCGGGGCCGTGAGGAGGTTCCGAGAGAATGCAACGCGCAGGGGAGAGGGCCTGCCCGCGACCACAGCAATGGTGGCAGAGCGTGGCCTGGCGGGTCGGCCCCGTGGACGGGAGGCAGACCTGGGGAGGGACAAGGGTGAGGACGCTGGGCAGAACAGGGCAGGGTCAGGTGGCCACGAGCTCACCTGGAGCCCAGCACAGGGGAGAGGATCCCAGGTGGGAGGCCCAGGAAGACCCCAGCAGAGGAGGTCGGAGCAGAGGCTGCATGTCAAGGTGCATCGGGGAGGCCGAGGGTCTGCAGAGATTTGGACGCCAGGAGCGGACAGGAGACTCGAGCCCTGAAGGCAGCCCATCTCGGGGCACAGCCACCATCCGCCGAGTGTGTGCGTGTCGGGACTTGGCCACGGGGACACCCCAGCACCTACAACGACTGGCCTTGGTCTCTCATCCAATTTTAGCCGCTGTCCTGGCAGCTGGCGCAGAGGAGGCACGGGCCAGTTCCCAGGAAGGGGGAGCAGGAGAGAACGCAGCGGGTGTGCCCCCGCCCGGGCGCCTTCGTCAGCCCCTCACCTTTCACCTGAGCCAGCCTGAGTCTCTTTCAGGTCCTTGCAACCAAAAGGGCTCTGCCCAGAGCTACTTCCCCCGACGCTGTGAGCAGTAGGGGGGTCCCATTCCGCTCCCTCCTCCCAGCTCTGGGGACACCGGGCAGCAGAGGGGCCTGCACTGAGCTCCTGCCACGGCAGCCGCAGGCGTTTGGGGGGCCGGCTGGGACGGAGTCCGGGCCACGCGGGACAGGTGACTCCAGGGACACGCACTCATGCCTGAAGTCACACACAGTCTCTCACATATGTGCATATGCACACACGTAAACAACACAAGCATGGCACACATTCACACGTGCACATCCCTGACACACTCGTGCACACGCACACGGCGTGCAGTCGCGCACGTGCACCCACACACGGGTTTGTCCTGGAGCCTCAGAGCCGCCCAGAAGCCCCCGAGGCGCCTGCAGTGGACGCGCGGAGGCCCTCCCTCCCCGGCATGCGAGTCTGCTCTCGGGGAAACGCTCCTACAGATTCCATTTCTTCTTACGTGAAAGGAGACGCGGCCTCCCAGGAATACTTTAATTGGCCTTTTCTTTCAGAAGTGACTGTCGGACAGAGGGGGCTTTCTTCTTATCTAATTTTACCCAAAAATAAAATAAAAGACTCGAGAATGCGGGAACCAGCGAGGATGTGCTCGGTCTGACCCTGGCGGTCGGTGCCTGGGGAAGGACGCATGGCAGCCATGGGCTGCACGGCCGGGTTCCCGGCTGCCTCCGTCCTGCCCCCTCGGGGCTCCCGGCTGGCCTTGGGGGTCGCCTCCTCGACAGGTGTGGGCCAAGGAGAGGAACAGAGGCCAGAGGCGCCCTCTCCACGCGGGCAGGAGGCTGCAGCTGCGCCCATCAGCGGTGCGTGTGCTCCTGGAGCCGAGACCCCCGCCTGCCCTTCTCTGTGTGGGGGACGCAGTTCTGTGGCTGGGAGAGGCCTGTGCCGCCGGGGTCCCTGCAGGTGTCGGTGTCAGTCGGGGAGCTCCAGAGAGGCAGAGCCAGTGGCTGAGACAGGAGCCCGGGGACCCGGCCAGGACGGCATCGGTGGGCAGGGCCGCCCGTGGGGACCAGAGCAGGTAGGCCAGTCACAGCCCAGGACCCAGCAGCTGGGACCAGCAGGAGAGGCCTCCCCAGCACAGGCCCCAGGGTCCGCCCACAGCCCCCTACAGAGGGGACTTTTATCAAGCTCTGTGCAGAAGAGCCAGCCCTGCAGGCCTGGCTGCTGTCCTGCTTGCAAGACTGGCCTGGGCTGGTGTCTGGGAACTTGTTTCTGGAGGGTTCCCGCCGCTCCCTGCCTAGTCAGAACAGCTCACTGCACCTGTCTGTGCAGTGTGGTCTGTGCTGAGCATGTTTCCCTCCAGGAGGCTGGCGTCCGGTACCTGCCAGGCAGAGGGTGCCTGTGTGAGCAGCCCCCAACAGCACCCTGGGCGCCGGGTCTCTAACAAGCTTCCCCAGCAGCCAACACTGCACATGTGTTGTCACGGCTCCTGCTGGAGGACGCAAGCGTGTCCTGTGTGGCTCCACCGGGAGAGGACTTGGAAGCTTGAACCCAGTTTCCTCTGGACTTCGCCGGGTGCCTTTTCCCCCGGTTGAGTTTGCTGCGAGCACAACTCCACACAGTTCCTGTGAGTCACCAAGCCTGGGGTGTGGTCTGGGGGTCCCCGACACACACTCCCAGGGCCTCAGAGGAAAGGGCCAGGCCTCCTAGAGGGTGAGGTTGTAGGCCAGCAATTTGGGGTACATAACAGCAAATTACGAGTCAGCAACCTTGGCCTGGCTCCGTGCATCCCATGACCTGGTGTGGCTGGGGACAGGAGGACATCACTGTGACCACAGAAATGTGCTGCTCTGGATCTGCTGTTTCCCTTGGCATCCTCTTCCAAACATTCGCACTTTTCCTTTGAAATCCGTCAAGAGCATCACGTTGCATGAGGAGACACAGGGGATGACTGGTTGTTGCTAACGGCCACCGTGCATGTTGCAAGCATTCACTGTTTCCCTCCGTGGCCGTGGGCGGTGGCAGAGGCGAGGGGATTGTGGCTGGCCCAGGACCACCCTCGCTCCCAGAGTGTACATTTCGGGGGGCAGGCACAGGGCACAAGCAGGTGTTCACGCCCCTGCTTTGCGGTGACCCGTCTGCACAGAGGAGCAGACGGGACGGTAAGGCAGAGACAGAGAGGACGCCGGGCCCGGCCACCGCGTCCCACCAAGTACTGACGGATTAACACCTCGCGCGGTCTCGACTGCATCTCAGATTACGTCCCCAAGATGAATCCCCAGACACGATCTTCCCGGCAGAGACGGATGAGCGTCTGCGGTTCTCAGCACTCACGGCCCAGGCAACGCTGGCGATGTTCCACTCTCCGAGACCACGTCGGGCAAAGCGCCGTCCGGCAATCTGCTCTCCCCCTTCACGCCGTCCTGGGCCCCCCGCACTTTGCTTCACTCTGGACCCAAACTATCCACCGCAGACTTCGCAGGGAGAGCCCAAGTCTGCCCACCCTGGGCCCCCGCCCCCGTCAGCGTGGGGGACACGCAGACACCAAACACACCGTCAAGTTGTTTTAAGCTGCTTTACCACGTCCAGACTTTTCACCAGGTGCCGACACACGGAGGAGATGAGCTCTGGCTCTCTGTAAAGCTCAGTTTTCAATAAAACCAACCCCCGGTCAGGGCGTCGCTCTGGCGCGTGACCTGTGTGCCCCTCGCCTATGCCAGGACGGCCTCGCTCGGCAACCCCAGCACCCGGGTCCGGCATCCTGAGCAGCAGCGACATTGCAAACGAGGGCTCCGTCAGAGAAACATCACCAAATAACTGAGGGACAATAAGAAATAGCATTTCTGAGCTAACCAGTGTCAGTACCCAGTGCAGGGAAGACACGTCCCAGCAGAGACGGGCACCGGACGACCACCCGGGGGTTTCCCGAGCAGACAGGCAACCTCTGGCCAGGCAGTTCCGGGCCGTGTGACCCCAGGCCCACGGGTACCGGGAAAGCCGCCGCAGCTCTGTCTGTGACAGCAAAGGCTCCGGCAGCACACGATGTCCACAGTGGCCACCTGGACAAGGTGACGGTCGGGCACCCTGCGATGGGATCCTGAGGCGGCCAAGAGATGCCTCACAACGCACAGCCAATGGCAGGATGGGCAGGGACAGGTGGGGACAGGTGGGGACAGGTGGGGATGGGCAGGACGGGCAGAGAACACAGCTCGGGGAGGAGAAGACATCAAGTCAGAAGAACAGAGTCAGGACGATCCCATCTGAGCAACGTCCCCTGACGTGAATGCTACATGCTTTACAGATAAAAGTCACCATGGCAGGACGACGGGAAAACACAGGAATGTCAAGCTTGGAACTCAGGATGGGCGTGGCCTTGGGTGGGGGCTGGGGGCACAAGGATCCCAGAGGGGTGGGACGGTCACTCTCGCCCTCCGACAGCACGGTGGGTCGGGGTGCTCACTGCCTCATCTCTCCAGACAGCCTGATCCATCCTATGAATATTCCTCGTTACTGACAAAATGTTGAACGAAAATAATGTGAAATAATAGAAGGGGAGGAAGCTGTTCTGTCTGGGAAGAGCCACATCACGCTCAGAACGGGGCAGGGAAACCATCGTGGCTTTGTGGGGAAGAGAGAGGAGGGGAATGGAGCCCCCCCACCAGAGAAAGGAGGGAGGGGGTAGGGGGAGGGGAAATGGCGAGGCTGAGTCACGTGGTGGCAGGAACAGCTGAGGAATCTGGTTCCGGTCGCTGGTGGTGCTGCCATGCAAAGCCCCCCGTTGCTCCCAGCACCTGCCGCGTTCCCAGCGCTCGCTCGCTCCCGGGCATGCTGTGCGGACCGCGGGGCGGGGCTGCCCCCCACCCGAGTGGCGTCCTGTGCTGGACAGCGGTGCACGCAACCCACAGCCTTGCCGACGCCCAGATGCCACCTGCAGGCAGGAGCCCTGGGAAGCTGGAGCTCCCGCAGGTGCGGACGGAGCTGCAGAAACGCAGGTGTTTCAGTTGAAGTCCGGGTGGTAGAATGACCTGGAATTAAACAAGGAAGGAGGCCCACGGGAGGAGGGCGCCTTGCAGGCTCTCCCAGGTGCAAGGGATCCACACATCTGCGTCTCGACTTCAGGGGAGCCCGCTTCCAGCTGCAGAGACCCCGTGGACGGGCCGTCACTGTCAGCCTCGGCTGCCCCCAGAGGTCGTGCCCTCGCAGTGGCCAGGCGGCCAGGGTGTCCACGCACGCACTTCTTGTAAGCCTGGGCAGAGCTGCGGGTCCTGGCTCTGCTGTGGACGTGCCGAGCTGCTGCTGGAGATGACGAGGGATCCCCCTCAAAACCAAGAGGTACCAGCGCAAATCCCAGGACTGGATTTTAAAGACCCTCCCATCCCCCTCCACTCTGCCCCCAGCCCACCGCCTGCCACCTCCTTCCACAGTGACGCCTGTCCCACGCCCAGGGCTGCACATGAGCCAACAGGACACGAAGTTTCCAGACAGCCCGGGGGGTTCCCGAGTGGGCGAGAGCTGGGTCGAGCCCTGATTCACGCCCATGAGCCCTGTGGTCCCAGGGAAGTCGCCGGACCAACCCACCTGGGCACAGCGTCCCCGCGGGGAGCAGAAGATCGGGGCCTCTCTGCTCCAGGAAGCCCTGTGTGCGAGGGTTCCCCATGGCCTGGCTCCCCAGGGCTCTCAGTTAGCAGCTGCAAGAGAACGGTTGGAACTAGAGAGAAAAGAGCAAAGTGACTTCACGTGCAAACCCGCGACGGTGTCATTTATGGGTTTTGATTATCCGTAGAAACAGTCATTTTCAGCCGCCCTGGCAGAGGGCATCTCTTGCAACACCCACCCCCCGCCAGGATCCAGCTGTTGGGCCCGAGGGTCCTTGTCTGTTCTCTCGTCGCCACATCCCCAGCGATAGGTCTCTGGACCACAGTGGACGCCTCCAACCCTCAAGCCAGAGGGCGGCAGACGCTCCTTCGCAGTTGCTGGGCCTGAGGCTGGGAGTCGCCACCCCTTCCACTTTCTTTGAAGGGGCGGGAGATTTCTGGAACATGTGCCGAGCCGGGCTGCCGTCCGTGCTGGGCGGACGGGGGTGTCTCGGTGCCCTGCTGCTGCGGAACAGAGCACCACAGACCGCGTGGCTCAAAGAACGGGCGTCCGGCCTCTCGAAGCTCTGCAGGCTGGAAGCTCAAGGCCACGTATGGGCTGGGCTGGCTCCTCCTCCTCCCTCCGTGGCTGTGGACGCGCCTCTCCGGTCCTGGCAGGAGGGAGGGGAGTGCTTAGACGAGGATGAAGCCCCCTCCTTCAGGCCCTACACTGCCACCGCCGTGGGCTTCACGCTTCTACAACGTGGTGAAATATCCTCCTCCCCGTCTTGTGCCCCCTGCACGAACGCAGGATGGCCGGATCTCACGGAGAGCGAGGGTCCTGAAGAGCAAGCGTGCGGTGGGGCCGATCACGCGCCTACACCCCAAGCAGGTCTCTAGCCGCGGCCGTGCGGCTTTGCCGGGAGAAGCACATAAATCCATCACGCAGCCTCCCAACGCGGCTTTTAAGGGTAAAACAGACACAATTTACGTGGAGTCCCATCTCCCGCTGTCTCACTGACGTTCAGAAACGGCAGCTGCTGTCTCTTTCCCGTGGTGTCTGGAGGATCCTGAGGTGAGTGCATCGTGGGGTCCCTAAGAACACACAGCACGTGGGACCCGACCTCTGCCCCCAGGGCCCGGCAGAGCCCAGCGTCCCAGGCGGTTCCTCCTCCGTGTCTGCCCCGTCTCCCCAGGACAGCACACGCCCTGTGGGCCCTGCTGCAGCCTCCTGGGGGGTCCCTCCTACTTGGGGTCCCTCCTGCTCGGGGCCCCTCTCCTGCTCGGGGGCCCCTTCCTCCCCTGTACCGGCCTCCCTGTCATCGCAGCCCGCGCCGTGCACCCAAGGCACAAATCGGGCCGCTCACGGCCTCCTTGTGCCACCAGGAGTGTGCCGAGCCCCTGGCTTCTCCCGGCCTCGTGGTCAGGTGCAGGAGTCCCCCTATCTTACAGGCCAGGAAGGGAGGAGGGGCGGCTCAGCAGGGTCCCCAGACCTGCTCAGGGCTCTGGGCTGGACGGAGTGGGGTTCAGGCCACATTCCTGTCTCTGTCCCTTCCGCTGTGCCCTGAGTAGAGCCTGTATGGACGGCGCCTCGGGAGCTCCCGGGGCAGGGCGGGGTCCTGCTCTCTGCTGAGTCCTCAGTGAGCAGACGGCCACTGGGGCCGAGGGCAGGGTCCACATCCTCTGGGGCCCACTGCAGCCGGAGCCTGCTCAGCTCGGAGTGTGGGAGTCGTCAGTGAACAAACGTCACACTCGTCACACACTACAGAAGTTAACTGTGACCCTATCTGTCCCTGGCCAGCCACAGCATCTGGATGGAGGGACCACTGGGTTCCTGTTTCCTCAGTACCCGGGGCAACACCTGGCAGGACGTCAACACGGTGGCCAGGGACACTTGGGGGAAGGAGGGAAGGAGGGAGGGAAGACTCAGTCTTTGCCCCAGTGAGCTCCTGCCTGGCTACTCGGAGCTTGTCCACCTGGCTGTCCTCACCTCAGGCTGCCCTTTCCCTGTCCTCTGGGGACTCTGTGTGGACACGACCCCAGCAATCCGTCCAGCACGGCACTGTGGGGCGAGGTGGCTGTTTGTAGCGCAGGCCTTATTTAAACTTTTTCCATGTAAATAACCGATAGTCATAAAAAGGAAAATTGCATTTGCTTTGAGTGGGCAGAAGATACATTTAAGTCAAAATGAGGAATATTCTCCAAGTGTGGCTTCAGCCCATGAATAACAACACTATATTACTTTTTTTTTTTAGCCGTGCAGCGCGACAGAGCTATTCGTCCTTGCATACCAATGCAACAAATTATATTATGTAATGAAAAATGGCCCGGCCCCGGCTTCCGAGGCGCACCCGCGGTGCATCAGTGACATTATCATTGTGCTTCAGACCGTGATCCACCGGGCCCTGGCTTCGCCCACGATGAGAGGGACATTCTCGGAGGCTGGCGCCCAGCAGACGCTGCGCGGACGCCGGGTGCTTGCTGAGGGCAGGTCTTGGGGCCTCGTAAGGGAAACTGGCTGTGGCTGGAGCTGCCCCAGGGCCCCAGGTGACCTAACCGGCATCACCGTTTTAGGACCAGAAGTGGGATTTTGAGCAAAGCTTCTGTCAGACTGTCGGGGTCCCCTTCACTTCAAGGCTTCCTGGGAGGGGTCCCCACTTCTTCCTGCAGCCTCGCTGGCTCCGTCGCTGCGGCCACACGTCCTCAGCCAGCTCAGGCCTCCAGCGCTGGCGTCCACCTACCTGCCGCCGAGTGCCGCGGCCTGCCTGGAGGGGTGCCCAGCGCACAGCCACGCCGCCAGCGCCCGGCTCCCCTGCCTGCCGTGCCAGACCTGCCGCAGCTCCCGAGGCCACAGCGCCCCGTGTCCTGAGGAGCTCGGGGGTCGGCAGGAGAGAAGAACTGTCACGTGCCCGCCTCTCCAACCATGTGGTCAGTGCAGCGAGAGAACCCGAACCAGGCATGTCTCCTGAGCATCCACTCTGCGCTTGGGACGGGTGAGAGGGAAGGAAAGAGAAGACTCAAGACACAAAGACAGACGGTGGCCACCCACAGAGACTCTGCCACCACCTTGCAGCCACGGGTGCTCTCCCCTAGAACCTCAAGACCTGTCTCAAATGCCAGCTGCTTCTTCCAGGGAGCCCTCCAGGATGCCCACTGGCACAGACAGTTTCTCTGTCCTGTGCTGCCCTGCACTTGTACCCTCCTCTGCAGGAGGCAGAATGTTCCACTTTAACTCCTATTCGCACAGCAGGGTTTCGCTCCCATTACATAGATGTGAAGACTGAGGCATGGGGGCTGCAGGGACCCCTGGAAGACTGCAGCCTGGCGGTGGCTGAGCAGGGATGGGAACACGCCTCCTCCGTCTCCAGTCAAGATGGTTTGAGGGTGTCCATTGCAGCCTCCTGTTTTCACACCTGCATTCAGAATAGCGTGGCCAACTGTCCCGGCTGGCTGGGCACTGAGGGGGTGCTCAAGACTCGCGACTCTCCATTTTAACACCAGGAAAACGCCGGAAAACTGGGGCAGGTTGGTCATCCCAACTCAGAACCACTCGAGGCATCGGCAAGGAATCCAGGTGGATGGAAGTTAAACTGAAACAACACGTAAATAAACAAACAAAACACCAGCAACAGAAGACACTCCCGTGCCGCTGGAGCAAGCCTCCTGCCACGCTTAGCCCTGCGCCGCGCCGGCCCCAGCGCCACACCGAAGGTGGCTCCCTCGCCCGGCCAGGTGCTCGGTGGCACCCCTGAGGGAGCTGAGCCGGGGCCTCTGGGACAAGGGCCAGCTCCCCTCCCGCCCCCGGGGAAGATGCCCCACTGCGGCTCGGACAAAGCGCAAGTGTCGGACTCAAGGGAGCACATCTGGGGACCCCTCGTGGGAAGCAACGTGTGAGGGAGGAACTTTCCACCCCGGCGCCCCTGGCTTGCGCTGCTCCGCACGGGCACGGTCAGCGCTGCGGCTAGAGAGCACAGACGCCGCCTGTCCTCCTGACGGTGACTCCTCCAGGGACAGCCGCCTGGAAAGTTCCCACTGACGTTGGGAAGACTCAGGGTCCCCTTCGCCCCTCCTCCACGCGTGCCAGGTCCCAAGCGCGAGGACAGTGGCGCCCTGGGAGTGGCCGGCAGCTAGTGCTGGAGGAGGGGCGGCCGAAGGGTGAGGCCTGGGGGGGCTGTGCTCTCCGAGTCCCTCCTGGGGACGGAGCCTAGCCTGCACGGGCCTCGGCAGCCCAGCACCGGGTGCTAAGAATTCACACGATGCATCATAAATTCCCACCACTGATTTTTTTTTTTTTTTTTAAATAAACATTCAAATTTATGGGTGATCATGAAAATCTCTCATCAGATGTGAGTCACAGCCTCAAAAATGATTAAGCAGGAATTCTAATTTGTAATGAAATAGCTGACCCTGGCTGAGTAATAAAACAATCAGATGCTGTCCCAGCTACGGTCTCATGACGTGCCTGCTACTTCTCACTCTGTGCGTGGGCTCGCTCCTCGCTTCTGCCACCAGCAGCCGTGAGGACTCTGCTTCTCCGTGGAGCCGCCCAGCCCGCCAGCCGAGGCACTGGGAGGGCCCTGGGTCACCGTCTCAGGACATCCCGTGCTGTTCTACCGGATGGAGGGGCTGTGTCCTCCCCTCAGGGACCTCAACGCACCTGGACCTGTCCCTGTAGCCCAGCAGGTCCCAGCCCAGTGGGCTGAGCAGTGTACCTTACTGCCAAGCACAGGACCACTGAGCTGCCGGAGTCCCGAGTCTGTCCGGAGTCCAGTGGTGACGCCTGGGGTGGCGTAGGTCCCCCCCTGGGACGCAGACCAGCACCCGGAGCAGCAGCCTGGGGCGCAGGCCACAGGGAGAGAGGAGGCCGCACGCTCCTGCCGCGGGGCTGAGTCTCAGCAGCCGTCCAGGAGCAGAGGGCTCCGGACGCGGAGGGTGACGGTGCCAGGGCAGATTCAGCAGAGGGAAGCCCTGGCGGGTGGGCCGGGGGGCGCAGAGCAGGGAAGGAGCCCTCTGCCCCACTCTTCCTGGCCACGGGGCTGGGGAAGGACCCGGTGTTGCAGCTGCCCTTGTCGACATTGCAAATCTGCTCTGAAGCTTTCCTGCAGCGCAGAGAGAGGGTAGAGCCAGGGAAAGGGCGGGGACCCCGGTTCAAAATCTGTCTGCAGCGCTGCTCTGTGCATTGCTAGCTGGGGCCCTGGGAAAGGCACCCTGGCACTCTCAGCCTCGGGGGTGCCAGGACCCTCCAGTGGGCGGCCGTGCTCCCCCCACATCTTGGTGCTTCACATGTCACCCTGAGAAGGGACCACTGTTCTAAAAGCACCTCCTGAGTGCCCGTCCTGGGCCTGGTGCTGGGGCGCGCCACCCCACTGGCCGGTCGTGTCTTAATCCCACGCCCACACCTGAGCGATGGTGTCATTGTCCCATTTCACAGGTGCATGAACCGGGCCGGGGCCAGGTGGGACGTGGAGGAGTCAGGACTCAGACTCAGGCGACCTCACCTTCCGACTGGGCCACCCTGCCTCTCGGAGGACCACCCCCCATGGTAGGGGCGCCTGTCGTGTGCAGTGCCTTGATCCTGGAGCTGGGTCCGGAAAGGAAGCAGACCCTTCCCAGGCAGGGGATAAGAGGACGGCAAGGAGTTCCCTCCGCGGGTGGAGAGGGTGTCTGGGGACGGGCCCAGAAGGAAGCACAGTGGAGGAAGCCTTCCTCTCTGCCGGGGCCGGGGACAGGTGGGCCCCGGAAGGCTGACGTTCAGAGGTTGACAAGGGGCTCCCCGTGGACGCATTTGTCTGGGCCAGGGTGGCTTTTGGGGCAGAGACATGAGCAAGAGCAAAGGCAGGAAGCAAGGAGGGCTTGGTGGCCTCAGGGACCACACTGGCTCCACTATCTGGGGGCTGCGGAGAGAGGCCCTCCCCTGGGAGCGTGAAGCTGGCCTGAGGCACGTCCCCAGGGACAGGGAGGGCCGGGCTGGGGACCCTTCCCTGTGTGTGGCCCCAGGAAGACAGTGGGACCAGCCGGCTCCCCTCCCGCAGCCTGTGAGGTTTGCTCAGCACTGTGCGATGAAAGATCATTTTCCACCACTCTTATTTCTGTCTTCTCCGTCTATTCTGGGAAGCAGAGTCTTAGATCAGCAATTAGAAATGTCACTTGCACTTTTGGGAAGGGGGCGTTATTTGCAAGGTCTATAATTGAGAATAGTAATCAAATTCGCTGACAACTTCACTGATACGAAATGGTAATTAATTGTGAATTTTTGATGGAATGTGTAATATTTATCTATTTTTGAACTTTTCAAAGATTAGCAACAAGCGCTGGTTTGTTGCTTCCTCTTTTGTCTGATTTCTATAGTTAGCATCAGTTTTTTTTTTTTTTTCCCCCATTAACTTGGGGAAGGGAGAAGCTACTTAAGAATAAACTCCAGGGTCAATAACCCTCAGCACCTGCCTCACAGGAACGGAAAGCAGGCGCTCTTGGTCTCTTCGGCCCGGGCTTTGCAGAAAGCGTGTGGGGAGGAGAGTCCCTGAGACCTCCGGGGTGAGAAGGGTCCACCCTCTGCCCCTCGGGGGAGGCCGAGCCGGGCAGAGGGCGCCGCCATCCAGATTTGCCTGTGACCGCCCTGGCGTCGGCACGGGAAGCCCTGAATCCTTGACGTGCGTGTGACCTGCTCTGGCCACTACATGCATGTTTTATTCAAGGCAGTTCCCGTGCACGGTGACAAAACCGCATCTGAGAAGGAACATCGGTCCCTCCAGCTGCCTTAACAAATGCGCGCCAACAGCGGCTTGTGCGGCAGACATCCGTTCTCTCAGCCCTGGAGCTGAAGTCCAAAGTCAAGCTGTGGGCAGGGCTGGCTCCCCGAGGCCTCTCTCTGTGGCTTGCAGACAGCGTCCCCTCCCCGCATCTCTGCATCAGCTTCCGCCTCTGTGCATGTCTGTGTCCTTCTCTTACAAGGGACACCAGCCCCGCCGGGTGAGGGCCCGCCCTAAAGATCTCACTTTAACTTCGTTACCTCTGTAAAGCCTCGGTCTCCAAACAAGGTCACAGCTGAGGTCCTGGGCTTGGGCTTACATGTGAATTTGGGGAGATGCAACTCAGCCATGACGAGTGACAAGTGGCTGAGCCCACCCCAGCCAGGACGGCCGTGGGAACCCAGGGGAGGAGGGAGAGACTGTTTCCAAAGGTTGCTGGGTCCACTGCAGGATGTCCCAAGGGGTTGGTGGCAAGGCCCCAGGGTCCAGCTCTGTGACAGCTCTGGGCCGGACCACTTGGTTTTCATCCACTTCCTTCGTCACAGAAACGATGCTTTACAGGGGACACGAGGAAAGAAGGGGACCCATCAGCTGTCTTTGTGCGCTGGGGCGGGATGTGGGCCGGGAGGGCTGAGATGGGGAGTGAGGGTTTCCAAAGTCAGGGCCGGCCCTGCGCTGTGTCGCTGCGGGTCACACCAGAGCAGCCTGTGCCATCCTGTGTGTCACCCCGTCCCACAGCGAGGAACCCAGGGTGCTCCCTGGCCAGCCGTAGGCTGAACTGTTCCACCATGGGAACTAGACGAGATTCGCCCGGCAGAACCTGAGTCTGATCGGCTGTATGTGGCCACACAGCGACGCGTTACCGGGTCGGCCATGGTCACATCCGCACCCGCTCTCTTCTCCCGGCTCCACCCCGGCTGCAGGAGCTGCAGCCTCGGCCGCTCCCGGGGGCACCCGCGCTGTCCCGGATGCTCTGTGTCCAGGGAACGCGCACACCACACTCACGGGGACAGTGAGCTCATCGGCCACAGGCCACGCCGACTCTTACATTCCGTACTGTAAGTTGAGAATGTTTTTTCAATCTAAGTTTTAATTATATCTTTGAGTCTGGTCTTTTGCTTCCAAACAAGTCAACGGCACAAATTTCATCTTTCTTCCACACAGCTCCCAATCTGTTGTCTTCGTCAGCCCAGAGATTACCCACGGCAGTCAACATGCTCCCACAAAGGCATTTGAGGGAGGAATTGACACAGAACGGTGGACGAAGTTTAAGAAATTTGGGATAGCAGAAAAAAAATCCGTTTGCACTTATCAAGACACGCTGTGGCCTCCCCGGGAAGCCCAGCGCCCAGGCCGAAGGGTCCAGTGCGAGGCGGGCAGAGCGGAGGTGCCCCCGCCCGCGTCTGCCAGGCTCACAGCCCACACCGGCAGCCTGAGGCTCCCTTTGAACCCCAGGCTCAGCCGCCCCGGCAGCCACCAGAGACGCACCCGTGGCTCCGTCCTCAGCATTTAGAGGGCAGACCGGGCCGACAGCTGTGCCCCGTGTGGGAAGACGCCCCGTGAGGACTCCCACACACGTGCCGACATGGTATGAGAGGACGGGGACTCTGGGAGAGCAGAAGGGGCAGGATCTGGAGACATGTGGGTCCTTCCTCGTAAGGTGACCCAGTCCCACACCCCCAGGCCAGAGAGAGATGGGGTGTGTGTGCCGAAGTCTGGGCGCCCCTGCTTCTCCAGGCCTAGAAAGCATCTTCTCCACCGTGGTCAGCTCACCCCGGCCTCCCACCCCAAGCCTGGCGCCTTTTATCATGGAAAATTTGTCACTACTGTGACCAAATGCAAGATGGGGCCTGGCAGAAGAGGCCTCGGGTCCAGGCCAGGAAGTCGGGGCCCTATGCTGCAGGTCGCGGGAGCCCGACTGCACCCCCAAGTCCCCACGCATCCCAGGCAGAGGGTAGGGGAGCGGGGTCCCCACTGGCCTTGTCGCTGCTCACCACGGCCAGACCTCACACCCCCGAGGCAGCGCGGACACGTCCCAGACCCAACTGATCAGATGTACAACATGGCCTCCCCCACCTTCCGTGTGCAGCGGGTCAGAAGTCGGTGACGGTCATTGCATTACTCGGCACAAACACGATTTTCATAATTACCGTGGGCCAGACCCGCGCCTGCTCCTGAATAATGAGCCCTGAATTCTATTACGGTTCAGGATTAAATATCTTCCAGCTCAGCTCCTCCGGCGGGCGGCCGAGGCGGCGTCCCTGGCGCAAGCCTCCCTCCGCGCTGCACCGGCCGGGGTGAGAAATCGCTGCCGCTGCGCCGGGTCCCTGTGAACGCGTGGCTGTGCAGCCACGGGGAGCCGCGTGGGAATCCCACTCTGTGCTTTGCGATCAAGGGGATTTGCTTGGATTTGTGAGAGTTTTAGGTAGTTTTCTTGTTCGCTGAAGATAATTATTCTCTACCTGAGGACACATATTAGTCTGATGACAACATCTTCACATTTGGAACGGTTTATTTATAGTTCTTATTTGTGCCGTCAACATTGGGAGGCCTTAGCGTCTGCACGTCCGGTGCGCCGAGCCCAGCGCCCGGGGCAGGGTGGGGGCGCAGAGCCCGTCTCTCACGGCCCCTTCATCTCACAGCCGAGAAGGGGCAGCCCAGAGGGGTGAGTCAACTCTCCAAGGTTACCTGAATAATTGAAGGCCCTTTGGTAACACGTGTTAACTCTGCATTTCAAACGCGACCGGTTAAAGCATGCTTAACGGGCCGGTGTGATTCAGGAGCCCTCAGCAGCGCAGGGAGGGGGAAGTTCCCGGGCAGGGGGGGAGCCACCGGTCAGCGGACGCCCTCAGGGAAAGCAGAGCCCCACCCTGCACGGAGGGACCCCCTCGACACGGGCTTTTAGAAAGCACAGAGTTTACGTTTTCTCCCGAGAAGCTGTAAGGAAGGATTATTACTTGAGACATTCATGAAGTGAAGACTATTCGCACACACACACACGGGAAGTAAAATAACTCCCTGTCCGACAGGACTTTGTGCTATGCTGCAGTCATAAAACCTTAATTTGCAGATTACAAAACAATTTCAACAGAATATCCTATTTGATCCCCTAAAACAAAACCATATGTGTAGGGAGACAGCATGATCACTATTTTCCAACAAAACCCAGAAGCAACGTTGAGATCCATGGAGTTAAAGAACCTGCTTGCAACACCTGCCTCGGCCGCGGGGACCCAGGGTCAGGCCCGCTCCAGCTCCAGCGCTCTTGCCATTGGGTCCTCCCTGCCCCGCACGGTTTCTGGGATTATCCCCGTCCAGACGCCTGGAATCCCACCATCCGGGAATGTCACGTATCTTGTCAATCATGCAGCTGTCTCTGTATTGCACACAGAATTCCTATACCTTGCTGATTAAACGTATCCTTAGCCACTTTATAAAGGTTTTCTATCTTTATAAATGGGTTTTCTGTCCATCTCCACTTGAAATTTGATATTTCTAAAAAAAGTAATTTTTTGCCAATTTACCCTCTACCCAGCTACGTTACCACATTTACAAGTGGCTTCAGTGCAGCCTTTTGGTTTTCGGGGAACACAACCAGATCCTTGGCAAATGGGTGCTGGTCTTTTCCGTGTTAGTTACACATTTAATAGTAGTCCACCCAGATTCTTGGCAGGTACTCCGGCAAACTGGAAGAAGTGATTTTAAATTGCACATAGAAGACACACTGTCCAAGAATTGCCATTTATTTAATCAAGTATAAATAGCTCCTTCAGTCAAGACCGTGTGACGTTTTTGCACATAAGGAAATGGATCAGCGGGACACAATGTCCAGAATTGGCCACTGCAGTGGGGAGTTTCTGTGTGGACGTGGCTAGACCGGAGCACCCAGTCATCCCGTCTAACCCGGGTGCTGTGAGGTGTGCTGTGTTCACACCTGCAGTCAGTCGGCCTTAAAGAGAGTTTGCCCTCAGTGACGTGGGTGGGCCTCATCCGATCCGTTCAGGGTCTTAAGAGCAGAGACCGAGGTTTCCCAGAGAGGCAGGAATTCTGCCGGGGCTGCGACATCAGCTCTGCCCAGGCTTCCAGCCCGCCGGCCTGTCCTGCACACTTCAGACCTGCTAACCCCTCGATCCCATGAGCCAATCCCTTAGCATAAATCTCTCTTTCCGCATGGAAGTTTCCTGACTTGGTCTCTCCTCTGGGCAGATTTGCAGTGCCAATTTGCTATGGCAAAGGGTCTGTGCCGTGGCGTGGCAGTGGAGGTGCCATAGCCGGAGAGCAGAGCTGCCGTAAGGGAAGCACAGTCGAGTATCGTCAGCGCCGTCTGACCTGCGGACACGTGGTACTGGCTGGTGGTCACAGCGTCCACGGAGCAGAAATAGACCGGCAGTCTGTTCAACATGCCCTTGATCTGCATAGGTGGAAAGTTCTAGGCCAGGTGAACAAAGTCTAACTCGAGTCACCCAGTCACAGCCCTCAGTGGGTCCCCAGACTTGAGCCGGTTCACAGACGCAAAGTCCCTTGAACGGAGGGGGGTCTGTTCCACTGTAGGAAGGACCCAGCCACGCTGCCAAAAATTTGTACAGGTGACCTTTCTTCCAGCCTTCCTTCCCAAGGGCTCTCTCTGTCGCCTTTTCCTGGGGTAACTGTGTATCAGGGAAAAGGAAATAATCAGACCACGCCCCACACTGGTCCCTGAGCTGCAGGGTGAGGGCTGGTACGAGAGAAGGTCAAGGGGAAGCCACAGAGCTGCCTCTCCCTGGGGGTCACAGTAAGTCAAGCGCAATCCCACAGCCCTGCGGGAACGTGGGATTAGTGCCACCATCGAGCAGGTGAAGGACGCAGGGGTGGTGGCTCCCTCCACGCCCCCTTCGGTTCTATTTGGCCTGCACAGAGGACAGGTGGACCCTGGAGAGTGACAGTGAATTGTCACCAGCCTGACCAAGCCGTGACTGCAGCGGCCACTGCTGTTGCGGATGCCGTCTCATCGCTTGAGCAAATGAACACATTTGCTGGTACCTGGTGTGCAGCTATTGATCCGGCAAAAGCCTTTTCTCCGCACCCATCGATAAGTTCGATTTTATCTGGCAAGGCCAGCAACACGCCTTCACTGTCCCAGCTCAGGGCACGTCAGCTCTCCAGCCCTGTGTCATGTTAGTCCACAGGATCGCAGTCACTTTTCTCTCCACAAGATACCGCACTGGTCCCTTGCGTGGACGGTTCTTAGCAGAGACTAACCGCTTGACCACGGGCCACTGAGTTACCACGTGACGTGAGCCGCCTGTCAAGAACTGGGTGTTCTCTGACCCACCAAGCCACAAAGCCGGGTGTGCACAGCAGCACCCGGCATCAAACAGACATGGTGCACACGTGGCCGGGCCCGAGCAGACCTGAAGGCCAAGTACGTCACATGAAGAAGTGGCCCAAATGCCCAAGGTCTCCACTCCTCTTTGCTGCCTTCTCTCTCCAGCCGCACCTGTGGCCTCAGGGGAGTCCCCACGACCAGCTGAGGGAGGAAGAGAAGACTCGGGCCTGGTTTGCAGATGGTTCTGCACAGCACGTAGGTGCCACCCAAGCGTGGTCAGCCACAGAGCTGCAGCCCTTTCTGGGACACCCCTGAAGGACAGTGGTGAAGGGACATTCCCCCAGTGGGCAGAACGTGGGGCAACGCGCCTGGTTGCTCATTTTGTTTGGAAGGAGAGAGGGCCAGAGTTGTGTTTACCAACTCACGGGCTGCGGCCGGTAGTTTGCCTGGAGGGTGGGGTGGCCAGTGAATTGGAGAGAACATGACTTGCAAGTTGGTCACCAGCAGGCCTGGGTCTGTGCTGTGGCAAAATTATTCTCTGAATGAGCAAAAATGATGAAGACGTTTGTGTCCCGTGTGCATGTCCACCCAAGGGTGACCTCAGCAGAGGAGGACTTTAATAATCAGGTGGGTAGAATGATCCGTTACGTGGGCACCACTCAGCCACCCTGTCATCGCCCAGTGGGCTCACCAACAGTGTCCATGGTGGCAGGGACAGAGGTCACACCTGGACTCAGCCACACGGATGTCCACTCTCCAAGGCCGACCTGGCTTCAGCCACTACTGAGCGCCCCATTGAAAGCGGCAGAGACCAACACCGAGTCCTCGATGTGGTGCCATTCCCCTCATGGTCACCAGCAACCTGGTGGCAGGTGGATGACGCTGGACCACTGCCACCACAGAAGAGACAGCGTTTTGTCCCCACTGAAACAGACACCCACTCTGGATGGGATTTGCCTTCTCTGCACACCATGCTTCTGCCAAACTGCCACCCACAGACCCACAGGGTGCCTTCCCCGCCATCGTGGTACCCACGCAGCACTGCCTGTGACCAGGAACTCACTGTGCATCACATTCAGTGTGGCAATGAGCTGAGGCTCACCTAATCCCCTGTTCCCACCGTGCTGGAGCAGCGGGCGGCACGGCAGCGTGGCCTTCTGAAGACCCGGCTGCAGGGCCAGCTGGGAGGCAGCACCTTGGCGGCGGAGGACAGGGATCTCCAGGAGGCCGTCCCAGCGTCCAGTGCACGCTGCTCTTTCTCCCACGCCAGGACTAACAGGCCCAAGAATCCAGGGCTGGAAATGGGAGTGGAACTGTCACCATCACCCCTGGTGACCACTAGCACAGTGCTTCCTTCCTGTCCCTCCACCTTGTGCTCTGCTGGTCCAGAGGTCTCGGTTCCAGAGGGCGGGATGCTTCCCCAGGGACACAGCAGTGCTCCACGGAGCCGGAGTGAGGACGGCTGCCCGGCCACCCTGGGCTCCTCCTGCCTCTGCAGCGGCCGACGAGCAGTGACGGCGCTGGCTGGGGTGACTCGTCCTGGTTCCCAAGGGAAGCGGGACTTCTGCTCCACCATGGAGGCAGGAAGAGGATGCCTGGATGCAGGGACCCTGAGGCTGCCTCTATCCTCCCATGCCCGGTTATTATGTGGCTGGGACGCTGCAGCCACCGGGGCCAGGTGGGACTCCCAGGCAGCCTGCAGTGAGAGGAGAGAGAGGGCCTGTGGGCAGGTCGCTGGGTGAAGACGTCTTGGGTAAGGTAGGTGGGGCTGCATAGCCTGCCCACCTTCAGCCAAACGGGGTTTGCTGAGAGAGAACCACGCAGTGTGCTTGGCCTCTGTGCCCTGAACCTGGAGCAAAGGCCTGGAAACTGCCCCCCGCCTCCCCCAGGCGAGTCCAGCAGGAGCGGGCGGCCGGAGAGCACAGCAGTGCTAGCCTCGAGGCCCCGTGTCTGCGGCCGGCGCCCAGCACCGTTCTGAGGGCCGGGTGTGTCTACATCCTCCTGAGAACCGCACAGCGTGGTGCTGCCTTTAGCCTCCGTGGACCAATGAGGAAACTGAGGCACAGAGAGGCTGGAAACTCACCCTGCTCCTGGCAGGTGGGAAGAGGCAGTGCCGGGAGCATCCATGGGGGGCTGGCGCTCACCCCACCAGGCTGCCTCCTTGCCAGGCAGAGAGCGGACCTGCAGAGGGGCTGAGGCCTTTCCAGGGGGGTCAGGGGGTGTCCCGGCTCCTGGCCCAGGCCGGACCTGAGCCACCCCGGGGAAGCTCTGCCCAAGCAGCGCCTGGGCAGTCAGGGCCGGGACCTCCATGCAGGTCCGGGCTGGGGGAGGCTGCAGGAGGCAGGCAGACTAGGGGGCCCCCCACTCCAGGGACCCCACAGGGCGCTCAAGGGACACACAGGTGCCCCACCCAAAAGCGACAGTGAAGCAACCGCACTTACAGCCCTGCACCCTGCAGTCTGTGCTCTTGCTCTCTGACCATGGTAACTCTGGGAGAACCTGGAAGGTTCTAGACGAGCAGCTACGAGATAGGAACAGAAAGCCAAGCCAAGAGGAGGGAAGACAAGAGCGTCCCCTTCCCATCACGTCCAGCAGCCCCGGCTGCGGAGCACCATGGGGCAGGGTCGCAAGGACAAGGATGTGACGTGAGGGTCTCAGGCGGGTGTGTGCTGAGTGTCTGGAAGCAGCCGGAGAGCTGTGACATCCACCCAGGATCCCGTCGGGACGGGGAGGGACGAGCCGGTTGTGCCCGTCCCTTGGTGAGAACGGAGGAACCTGCCCCTGTGGGCTTCCCCGTCCCTGAACGAACCCACTTGTCCGTGACGGATCACCCCGCCAAAGACACCAGGGGTTTGATTTCTTCTTTAAACGTTATGGAAGATTTTTGAATCCAGATTTAGAAATGAAATTAACATATAATTTTTCCTTCCGTGACTATCATTATCCGTCTTTGACATGACACTTTCCATCTTTTTGTGTGATCCGGAATAGTTTGAATATCACAGGAATTCAAGAGTAACTACAATGCAGTTCAGAAACCATTAACTCCGGGAGTCATTTTTATTTGGTCATTTTAAAAATAGTCCCTGGCTCAAATGTTCCACGTTAACATGCCCAGAATCTTCCAGATAAAATAACTTTCCAGACACAAAATCAAGATCAGAAGTTGCCCTACAGGGAGAGGTTGGGAGTGAGGGTTGGGTGGATACAAGGCTAGGAGATTTTCACTTCTCATTTTATATACATATTTATTCTATTTTATTACAATTATTTCAGATATAAGACAAGAATATAGAGGAAAATAACAAACACCCTTGAGCCCTCCCCCCAGCTTTAGCAAATCAAACTATGGTTTACTTTTAACATCCCCCACATCAGCCTTTTATGGCACCATAGTGAACACGGAGCACGGCCAGGCAGCCACACCGGAAACCAAGACGCAGGGTCCGATCGCACCCTGGAAGGCCCTGGCGCTCCCCCTCCCCCAAAAGGTGACCCCCATCCTGCCTCTAACGACGTGGGAAACTCTCACCCCTCATAGTTACCTAAGTGGAATCAGACAGGTGGGCGGTGATGTCTGTGAGATTCCCCCAGGTCCCCGCATGAGAGGTGACTCGCGGTTCCTGCTGCTGGACAGGATGCCACCGCGCAGAAGCCTCAGCATTCTCGCGCCCGTGCCACCGATGGGCACGTGTGCAGGCGCCAGTGGGGGCTGTCAGGAGAAGGGCTTCTGCAACTATTCCAGAGAGTGGCTCTTGGTGACACACATCACATCGTGTTTGCGCTGGATCTGTCCCCAGAATGGAAAGCTCCGCCATGGCACGTGCTTGGTTTCAGCTTTAGCAGGTACCGCCGAGCGGTGTCCCAAAGGGAGTGTCACAAACACCTCGCCAGCAGCAGCAGGAGATGGCGCCACTCCATGTCCTCGCTGACTTTCCTCACTCCCTGGGGAGTCCCTGTCCTGGGAAACGCAGTGGCGACTCCCTGGAGCTGCATGTCACGCAGAGGCCACTGGACGTGACGTTCTGTGAAGTGTCTGGTCAAACGTCGTGCCCCACTTTCTGCTGGGCTGTCTTTTACCCCTTTTGTCATAATTTGAAGCTCTTTACGTATTTTGGCTGCGAGTCCCGTGTTGGATGCGAGCGCTGTCAACATCTCCTCCCACCGTCCGCTGTCAGCTCACCCCGTTAGTACATCTCCTGAAAAACGGGGTTCTTAATTTTAGTATAACCCAATTTACCCATTTACCCAGAGTAGGTCTTGTTTACCAAACCTGCCTACACTGGGAGCACAAAGACGTGCTCCTGTGCTGGCTTCTAGAAGCTTTCCTGTTTCCAAAAAAGGTCTCATTTAGACCCGCAATCCATCTGAAATTGATTTCTACATAAGGTAAAAAGTAGGGTTCAAGATGACTTTTTCCCCACACAGATACTCAATTAATCTCGCCCGGTTTATTGAGGTCTCTCTATTCCTTTCTGGACTGCAGTCTTGGCTTAGTTTCAGATCATTTTTTCCCAAATGAAACTCTAGCTTCATAACGCAGGTTCTCCCGATAATGTCCTCGCTCTCTGTTCTAGGATCTAGTCCAGGATCCTACGTCATTGGTCTTTGTCATGTCTCCATCCCCCTCTGGTCGGCAACGTTTTCTCACTTTTCCCTTGTTTTTCATGACCTTGCAGCCGTGAAGCGAGCTGGCCGTGCATCCGTGGACTGTCCCTGAGCCTGGGCTTGTCTGTCTCTCTCAGGATTAAACTGAGGTTGCTGGTTTGGGGAAGTAGCAGCACAGATGGGAAACATCCTTGTCGTCACCGCGTATCAGGGGCACATGACATCGCCTGACATCACCGCTATGTTGCCTTCCTCCCTTGGCTAAAGTGGTGCATGTGGTTTCTCCACGGCAAAGCCCCCATTTCTCCTTCTGAGCCTGTTCCTGGAAACCAGTCGTGAGTCCACCAGCCCTGGACACCAGGGGAGCAGGTTAGTCCCCACCTCGCGGAGGGAGGCGCATCCGCACACGGTATTCAGATCCTGCTTTAACAAAGACTTGCCTCTTCCACCGCTTTGTTTATTTATTCAGTCATTTATTTATATTCATATGGACTATGCATATTTATTTTCTACGCTGTGAAATCTTTTTTAAAATTCGGTATAAAGATGGAGTTGTTGTTCGCTTCAGACTGAGGTGGAGCAAAAAGGAACCAAACTCAGCCTCTCACCGGCACAAAAATGACACAGACAAAATACGTGAAAAACAGTTTTCAAGGCATCGGGCACCTGGCAGTGGAGGACGGGCCCCTGAGAGGTGGTGACAAGTCGGGTGAGCTCTGACTGCTCCAGCCACTGCCTGGAGAGAGTCTGTAGGCCATAGTCCGTGGAGGGGACCCACACGTGGAGCCCAGCAGACCCCTGGGTTGAGCAGAGGACCTGGGACCCCACGGAGGCCAGGGCAGCCCGAGTGCACTGGACAGAGGACCGCGAGGAGCGGGCAGCAGAGAGAGCCCGGAGCTCTCCAGACCCGCGCCTGGGGCTCAGCAGAACACTGATCAGTGTGTGAACGCGAGAAACCACCCAAAGTCGGAGAGAGACCACCCAAAAGGACTAAAGGGAACGATACCCAAAACACACGGAGGGCCAGGAGCAGTGCTCCCTCACCGGTCCCCTGGAAGACTGCATCCTTCGGGTTGTTCAGAAAGGCCAGGCCTCTCGCACGGGGGAAAATCGGCCCTAAACTAAACGTTGCTCTGGGCCTGTTTCATAAATGTGGAAAACAATTCCAGGAAGGATAAAGCTGTTTCCAAGTAACATGACTGCATATCAAAACAAAGCTCAAAATAATTTACAACTATAAAAAATTTCAACATCAGACAAGGTAAAATTCACAATATTTGGCATCCAATCAAAACTATCAGGCAGCCCAAAATGAGAGGGGAAAAACCAATTGAAATCAACCCAAGACTGACATAGATGTCAGAATTAGCAAAAAAAAGGGACATGAAAATAGTTATTTTAGCTGTATGCTGTATGTTCAAAATACTAATGACAGGACGTGTTAAGTAGAGATACGGAGGTTATTAAAAAGCACCAAATCAAACATGAAAGCTAGAAATGAAAATTACAATGTATGAACTGAAAACCTAACTAATGGGACTAATGGCACGTTAGACATTGTGCGAGAAAATATCAGTGAACTTGAGGAAACTACCTAGAATGAAACCTATAGAGAAAAGAGACTAAAAAAATTAACAGACCAGTGAGCTAGAGAGAAATTTTTTAGCAGCCTAATATATGTACATTTGGAGTTTCCAGAAAGACAGGGTAAAAAGAAAAACATATTTGAAGAAATAATGTCTGATGTTTTTGTGAATTTCATGAAAACTACAAACCTACAAATCCAAGATGCTCAATGAACTCCCAAGATCAGGAAATAAAACTACCAGGTGCATCCTAATAAAATTGCTCAGAACTACTAATAAAGAGAAAATCTTAAAGCAGCAAGATTTTTAAACAGTTATATTACATATAGAAGAATAAAGATAAGCGCGACGACAGATTTATCATCAGAAACCATCCAAGCAAGAAGTCAGTAGAACAACCACCTTTAAAGTAATAAAGTGTCAACCTTGATTTCTATAGCCAGTGAAAATATCTTCAAAAATGAAGACAAAATAAAGACTTCTTTAGACATACAAATCCTGAAAGAATTCATCACTTTTAAGGAAAATATTTATAAAAACGCTCCTTGACTAGTAAATAAGTTTAACAAGGTTGCAGAATACAATATACATTTACAAAATAAATTATATTTCTGTATGCTGTAAATAATTAAAAATTAAAATTTTAAAACACTATTTACATAAGCATCAGAAATATAAAATACTTAGGGATAACAATATGTATGAAATACTGTACACTGAACACTATGAAATAACGATTAAAGCAATCAAAGAAGCTTAAATAAATGGATAAAATACACTCTGTTCATGGAAGGACTCAAGATAGTATAGACCAAAATGGTCTATAGTTCAATATGCAAATTCTATCAAAATGGCAGGGAGATCTTTCGTGTGTCTGATTCCAAAAATCTATATAGTAAAGTAAAAGAACTAGAATACCCATACACACTTTGAAAAAGAAGAATAAAATTAAGGAAATTGCACTACCTAATTTTAAGACTTAAAGATCTCTATAGCTACAGTAGTAAAGGTAGGGCTGTATTAATATAAGCATGTTTAAACAGATACATAGAACAAAGTAGAGGGTGCAGAGTCAGACCCACACTATACGGACTACTGATTCTATGACAAAAATGCAAAGGAGATGCAGTACATAAATAATAGATTTTTGGCCGGGCGTGGTGGCTCACGCCTGTAATCCTATCACTCTGGGAGGCCGAGGTGGGCGGATCGTTTGAGCTCAGGAGTTCGAGACCAGCCTGAGCAAGAGCGAGACCCCATCTCTACTAAAAATAGAAAGAAATTATATGGACAGCTAAAAATATATATAGAAAAAGTTAGCCGGGCATGGTGGCGCATGCCTGTAGTCCCAGCTACTTGGGAGGCTGAGACAGGAGGATCCCTTGAGCTCAGGAGTTTGAGGTTGCTGTGAGCTAGGCTGACGCCACAGCACTCACTCTAGCCTGGGCAACAAAGCGAGACTCTGTCTCAAAAAAAAAAAAAAAAAAAATAGATTTTTATAAAAACTATATAGAATGTAAAACATTTTTTTCAAAATTAAAAATGTCAGAAAAATGGTCAAAACACCGTAATAAGAGCCAAGCTGGGAGTCAAATCAAGAACTCAGTACCAGCGGCTCTGTGGAATCCAAGCAGTCCTCCAACATCACCCTCGTCAGCTTCATCATGTTCTGACTCTTCCAAGAAACTTCATGTGTCACTTCGTATTTGATTTTTATGCTCCTTTCTTTATATCAATCACTAACTTTTCAAACTCTGATATTTCATCTGTCCATTTGGCTTTTAGTTTTAGATATGACATTTTTAATTTCTAGAGATAACTAGTTTTTTCCAACTAAGCTCTCATTTTGAAAATTAATTATTTTGTTTTTATTGATACATATTCGATGTCCACATTTTGGGAGCACATGTGATATGATATCAAATCGGGGTAATCGAGATCTCCATCGCCTTACATTTTTATCTTTTCTTTACTCTGGGAAGATTCAAATTATTCCCTTCTGGCTATTTGAAATGTGCAATCAACAAACGTCAGCTACAGGCACCCCACTGATCTATTGAGCACCGGGTCTTACCCCTCCTGTCTAAGCGTACACCTGTGTCTGTCAATCAGCCTCTTCCCCCCGCCCTGGCCTGGCCTGTGGGACCACCAATCTACCCTCTGCTCGTCGGAAGCTCTCGTTCTAATAGTCTCTTGTCCCCTCCCCATGTCTCAGATTCCCTCTTAAACACGTGCAATGTGCTTGTTTACATCCATATCTGCCAACCCCACGTCTCAGGCCTCCGTGAGGTCCTGGCAGTGCTGTCTGTTTCCCTGCCCCGCCGATCTCTGTGTCCCTGCGAGCCTGTGGCGTGTCCAGACGGTTGTTCTCTGGGGGGCTCTGAGGCCGGGTTGCAGGTGTGTAACTACAGACAATACTGCATTCCTTCAGCCAGGACCCGCTACCTGGGAACCTGGGCCTGTTTTCAAACATGCACCAGCTTCAGTGTTTTGGACTATGCAGAAAATTCGAGCCCTGGACCGTCTGTGGAGCCTTAAGGTGCGGTTTTCAAAGGGATCTCCACCTGCCACCGCCGAGACCAGGGCGGAGTGAGACCAGTGCTCTTGCCGTCTCATCTGCAGGAAAGAGTCCTCTAGCCCCCCCTGCTACCGGGGGTGGCTCTGAGTCCTCCAACCACACACGATGACCGGGACTCATCTCCTCACCGCGGGTCCCACGCCATTGTCAAAAATCCAAACTCCATGTGACTGTAACCAGCAGATGTCTTTACGGGCAACTGATGTCTTTAGAATCCGCTTTTACCTTTCCTATTATTATTTTTTTATTATTTCTGAAGATTTTTCTTACTAGTTTTGAGTAAAGACTAGCATTTAAAAGCACATATTTTATACTTTGTCCACCATTCTGAAGTGTATTATAACAGGCTATCTTGCCCATGATTTTGTTATCAAAAGAGGTCTCTTCTTCTAAAGTATTTTAAACTTTCTTTTTAATATTTAATCCACCTGGATATTATTTTTGAATGATATGAAATAAAATGATGTAATTTTTCTGTACTGATAAGCAATTCTCCATATACCATTTTTTTTGAAAAAAATCCTTATTTTTCTCCCTGAGGTTACAGCACTCTGCCACGTGCTGGTTTCAGACAGCTCGGCTCATCCCGGGCTACTCTGCTCTGTTGGTTTATTTGCACATCCCAGTGCTCAGCACTGGCTCAGTCTGGAGCTTCCCAACACGCAGTGATCTGTGATGGGACACGCCCTCCTCTTTTCCTGCACAAGTAACTCAATTATTCTTTGCCGCTCTCTATTATGTGATGATAAACTTGTCATGCTCCGTGAAAATATTATTGGAATTCTGAATGGAATTACATTAAATTTATAGACGGATTTCGGAAAGTTGACTTGTTCACAGTGCTAAGACTTTGCATTGGTAAATGTATCCAGCATCCAGTCACATCAATACCTACAGTCATCCTGCAGTACCCGTGGGGGGGCTGGTTCCAGGGCCACCCCCAGTGCCAAGATCCCCCCCGAGGCTCCAGTTCCTGGTATAAAATGGTGTAGAAATTGCATATAACCTACGCACATCCCCCAAACACTTTAAAGCATCTTTGCTTTATTACTCGATTATTATAACACCTGATACAATGTAAATGTCATGGCAAAAGTTGCTAGACTACATCTGAAGGGAATAATGACAAGATGTACATGTTCAGTACAGACACAATCAACCCTTTTCTTTCCTGAATATTTTTGACCCATGGTTGGTTGAGTCCTCAGATGTGGATCCCTCCGAGGCAGAGGGCTGACTGTGCGCCCTCTGGAGTTTACAGTGTTATCTGAGAGGGCTGGTACATCTGTGGCACCGTATAGTATTTGGGGGGACAATGAAAATGGAAATTTGTTTCCTGTTGTATTTTCTATTTCTTTTATCATTTGGAATGCTTTTGACATTTTAAAAAATTATATATCCAGAATCTTTCTTCGTAGTTTTGTGTCTTTGATTATTCTTGTATACAATCATATCTTCTGCAAAAAAAATGTGTCTTACTTTTATAATTTCTGAATCCAATTTTTTTCTTGCCTTATTGCATTGGATTGAATCAAGTGAAATTTAAAGAGGAACAGTAGGAGCTGGTGCCTAAGCCTTGTTCCTGACTTCAGTAAGAATGTCTTTGAACTTTGTCTCTAACTCTGGTTCCTGCTTACGTCCTGGTAGAAGCCCTTCCTTGGGCTAAACAACTACTTCCGATCCTCCCTGGCTCGTGCATAGTTTCTGTCCTGAATGGATCTTGACCCTTTTCAGTACCACCTCCTCACTCTGCTGTAATGATCATTTTTTTTTAACATTTAATTTCTTAACAAAGTGCAGTAGTTACAGCGGGAAATTTTAAGACACTCATAGGTCCTTTAAAAATTCTCCTCAAAATTCCTCCTTCAATCTCCACTTCCCTGACCTTATAGACCTCAATATTGGAAATGTTTTTAAGGATTATTCCACCAGTTCTTGACCACCGACTTAAATTTCTACATAATGGTCCCGTGTGGACGTGTAGAGTTTACCATATTTGTATCTGTGCTAAAACTGAAACAGGTTCATTTTGGCATCTGGCTGAAATGATGTTGTATTTTGGACAATTTCCTTTGTACTATCTTCCAGTTCTCTACTTCTCCCTTTGACTGCATTCAGGCAGGCTAGAGTTTCACACACGTACTGATTGTTTAATAAAATTTATTTCAGTGACTCTTTTTAAATTCATCCTTAACATCCTCAATTAGTTCCTTTTCACAAAAGCAAGTTATTGCATTTTGTCCGTTTTTTAATTGTTCATTAAGTTGTAAATATAATTTCACCTTCAATGATTTCTTTGAACACCTTCAACATGCTTATTTTGAAGCCTCTGTCTTCATATAAAGACATGATTGATTTTTGATTTTCACCTAGAGTCAATTTATATTCCAAGAGTTTATTTTGTTGATTATATTTATTATAATCATTATAATATTTGTTTATGCTTTTCTCAGTTTTGGTTTCGAAGCCAAACTGGAGTGGAAGAAGTTTGGGGGTTGTTTCCCCTTTATTTCTGTCTCTCTCTCTTCTTTCTTCCCTCTGCCTCTGACTAAGAACAGCGCCTGCGCCCCACCCTGGGACAGTCCGATCCGAGTCGTATCACAAGATGTGTGACTTCTGGCCGGGACGTTGGAGTCACCTCAGGTCCACCGGAGATGCCAGCAGGGACAGGGCTGGGATCCAGGTCACAGGGTTGTGTCTATTTCCTCCAGCCTCCCCCCGCCCCCCGAAAAGGGCCTCAAACTGTAGCGCCTAGATTTTAGAGCAAGTTGTCTGCATGCCTCTTTCCTGGGGTCCCCTCCCCTCTGGGCCGCAGGCGGTGAGCCCCACTCTCACCCCCAGTCTGAGGCTCCCAGTCACCGTGGCTGGGCAGGAGCAGCGGCCAGCTGGGCCTGACTGTGGACTCACAGGCCACTGGCCCCTGGCACCCACTCTGCCCAGCAGGTGACCTTCCCTCTCCGGGTCCTGGGACAGAGATGTACATGTGTCCTGTTTTCTGAGTCTGATCCGCTGTTCTCCGGGTTTCCTCTGTGCATATGTGAGTCGTCATTTCCACGAGTGTGGAGCAAGGGGGTTTATCACATACAACATGGACTCTCTGTGCTGTCTTTGTAGGAAACCCTTGTAATTGCTTCTAGGTGATAGAATTTTAAATAATAAATATTTTTGTCTTTTATTCAGAAATTTTCAAAGAAGAACAGATCATAAAGATTATATAGCAAAATAAAGAGCACTTATTTTTGTAGAATTAAGCCTGAAAGACTAACACAAAATTAATGTTTAATGTGCAAGAATTGTATGTGTATATGGACAAGGACTAAAATAATTTAAAAAAAAAATGAAGACCTTTAACGCGTGGGTGTTATAGAATTCTGCATAAATTTTTCTTCAGTTCTTATTTTGACTAAAGTTTCAATAATCAAGAGTATATAACAGTTTGGCAGGTTGAAGAGATAGAAGACGAAAGTAACAATTGCATTTAATGATTAGGTGTTTTTTTTTTCCTGCAAGAAATAGGTCAAGTTCAGGTACCAATTTGAAGACTCCTTTGGTTACTATGGGGAAGGGTGAATACAAACATTAACATTGGAAAGAGAATAAAACATCTTTCTGGACAAAATAGCAGGCGAAGCCACAGCGTTTCCCTGAAGGCCTGAAGGGCGTCACACGGAGGCGGCCAGAGGTCACCCTGGAGGAGGTGAGACCAATGCTGAGTCACAGGACAAGCAAAAAGGCAGGGAGGGATCTTCGTCGAGCCAACCAGGGAACAAGGAACTCCACCTTTTACGATAAAAACACTAATAACGAGGGCAGAATCTCAGGACTCCATCCTGTACGTTGGAGATGCCACCGCCAGGAGGCCAGCGTCACACAACACTTAGGCAGAACAGGGTCCTACCGTGGGGCACAGACACAGGGCTCAGGCCCGACACCCCGCTCCCCACGCCCGCCTGCGTGGTTGGCCCGCTCTGCAAATGTCTGTGAGCCTGAGGCCCCAGGGTGCATGTGCGGCAGGGATGGGCTCTCACCTGACCCTCCAGGTGCCGTGAGCATGTCCTCGTGCCCAGCTATTGGATGAGAAAGTTGAGCTGGGGGAACTGAGCTGATTTGCTTGGGACCCCCCGGCTCACAGTAGAAAGGGTTCGGGGTTCGGTCTGACTACAAACCCTGAGTTCCCAGGGAGCCTCGTCATGGGGGAGGGGCACTGCCTGGGAAGGGGACGCAGAGACAGGAGCCTGCACGGCCACAGCCAAGGCCAACCGCCCTTCCAGATGGCACTGCTGGGCATCTGAGGTGGGCAGCGCACCCCCGTCTCTGCCCTGGCCACGGTGCGGAACAGACAGATGGAGAAACCTTTCTCGTCAGAGGAGAGGCACTGTGGAGTGAGTGGAGGCTCCGGAAGACATGACCATGTCCTACCCCAGGACGCAGATGGGACCCTATTTGGAAAAGGGTCTTTGCAGATATAATCAATTAAAGATAGATCATCCTGAGGACAAGGTGGAGGCCGGTGCCCTGCGTCTAAGTCACCTGGAGCTCCGGGGAGCTGGAAGAGGCGAGACAGGACCCTCCCCGGAGCCTCTGGGAGTACGTCCTGCCGACACCTAGATTTCCACCTTCTGGGCTCCAGAACCGTGGGAGGATAAACTTCCGTTGTTTGAAGCTCCCGGTTTGTGGCCACCTGTCATGGGGGCCTCTCCCAGTGGGGTGCAAGGGGCCTCCTCCGCGGGCAGGCTGGCTCAGGGGGCGGCCCCAGTGCAGGCCCCTCCCCGCCGAGCTGGAGAAGGCTTTCCTTGCTCTGCCCCTGGGCCACCCTGGCCGGTGCCCCCCAGCTGGCCTGGGGACGTCACCTGAAGGGCGGAGAGCAAATGGACCTCTCAGGCACCAACCCGGGAGGCCTGTGACCAGAGCCCCGTCGTCACGTGAGATGCTCAGGTCAGATGTCCCAGGTGCTCCCCGGCTTTTCCCACTGTGAACAGTCACGATCATTTTGAAGCCCGGACACCCTGAACCTTGGGCGTCCTGGCGGGGGGGCGTGCAGCACAGAGCCCAAGACCGTGCCGAGGGAAGCTCAGAGGGTCCCCGTGTCTGGCCACCTGGTGGCGGCGTGCGCAGTGCTGCCTTTCCAGGGAGCTGAATGGCCCCATGCCATGACCATGGGGTGGGGGGTGGGGCCACAGCAGCAGCAACATGGGTTTCATCCCGCTCTGCGCACACTTGTCATCAGCTGTGGTTTGTCGCACACAACTGTCCAAAGGCCTTACTGGCGTGTCACGGGCTGCCTGGCCCACAGGGTGGGTTCCGGCCTGGAAGCAGTCAAAGGAAGGGACTTGCAAAGGAGCACGTCTGCTTTGACTGTAACAAAACGTGGCAGCCATTTCAGGCTGCGGCAAAGGAGCGGAGAACGGGACCTGGCTCCCGTCCCAGGCCTGCCAGTGCCTTGCTGGGTCACCTTGGACAGCCTGCTCAGTCTCACTGGCCTCGGCCCCCATCTGGAAAGCGCGCAGGATGGGCTTCCCACGCACAGCCATCAGATCCCTCGGGTCCCGTGGACATGGCCTAGGCCACAGGCCACAGAATGACCTCACTGCGACCCTGGGCAGTGCCCGGAATGCTCTTATGAATGAGGTTTGCAAAGCTGCTTTTTTTTTTTCTTCTGTAAAGACGCTGAGTACGAAGCTGTTCTCTGAGGTCACCCTCCAACGCCCCAGTGAGGAATCAAGGTGTTTATCCTTTTTCACAAAGGAAGTGGGTCGTAAGTAGAAGAATTCCCTACAATTCATTCACACGACAAAAAATTAATGAGCATTAGTAAATTCCTTTTTGGTATAAGGGAAGAAAAGATGCAAACAGTGATTTAATGAAGGGTTTTACTCTCGATGCTATTTTCCACCATAACAAAAGGGACGCTCCTTATTATTCAGAGAGTGGTTGGACGGAGAAGAGAAGCTTCTATAAACAGCCATTAGCATCTTAATTACACGATAATTCAAAAGACAGCTCCCGTGAAAAAAACGTCAGCCCATAAATCTCCCGGCCTCAATGTCCGAGACGTGAAACAGAGTCTCCAGGAACGTGTCCCAGCCCCTGAGCGAGGGGCTGGCGGCGTCTCGCTGGTGCAGGGCCAGGGGTTTGTCTGCCCCGATGGGCGCTGGTCTGCCGGGACACTGCGCAGGTCCGAGGGTCGCTCACCCCCGCGGGAGGCCTCCCGGCTGTGCACGGTTGGGAATGTTGCCACAGGTGGGAATGTCGCCACAGGTGGGAATGTCGCCGTAGCTGGGAATGTCACCGCAGCTGGTCAGCAGCCGGGCAGCACCCTGAGGTCTCTGCACAGCAGCAGGAGGGTCCGCAGGCAAGGGGAGAGGCTGCCATCTCCCCCGTCACAGACGGGCCTCTTGCAGTGTCCTTCAGCAAAGCCCAGGCCAATGACCCTGTCATGGTGGAATGTTTCATTGACATCACTCAAACCCACTTATCCCTAAGGGGAGATGTATATGCACAGTTGCAAAAATGCTAAAAAAAAAAAAAAAGAAAAAAGAAAATAAAACATAAAAGAGGTACATCCTTAAGGGGCAGGTCTGGCCTTAGGGACCCAGGGGTGACTGGTGTCATCTGCGGTCACTCCATTTCCCCCACCTCTGGCTCTGAGGTGGTGCCGCCCTCAGGTGTGGTGCCCTCTGCGCAGGGTGCCCTCTCGGCAGCCCCGGGCTGTGTCCCACACAGTGAGCCAGGGGACACCAGCAACTTCTGCAAATGGCCCAGAACTGGCTCACACTGGGTCTGGTCTCTGGCTGACCTGTGAGTCCCACAAACTCTGGAGTTGGAAGATGGGCTTGCTGCACCCCAAACACTCGGGCAAGGGAAGGGGTGGCAGCTCCCCAGGGGAGGATCCAGTCGGGCCAGAGGTCGGCAGCTGGGCTGGGCAGCAAGATGGCAGACATCCAGGGCAGAGAGCCCCAGGACAGACCCCAGGAGACACCCAGAGAGTCAGCTGTGAACTGTCCTTCAACTGCAACCTCACGGGAGCCAACGCCCAAAGCAGACAGCAGCCCTGGTCGCAGGGAGGGGCCCCGGTTGCCAAGTCACCTCTTCTGCTCTCTAGAGAGGGGGCCGAGGCCCTTCTGCTGACCCCTCAGCGTCCTGCTAAACTGAATGGAAACCTGCAATACCGTCCTCCCCACGAGGGCTCAAGTCCTGGAGACCCTCATCCAAGGACCACACCCAAGAGCAGGGGCGGGGAGAGTGGGCCAGTCCGCGGCCTGACCCAGCCTGCAGGCAGGACCCAGGAGCTGGCGACCAGTTCTGGGGGCTCTTTTCATCGTGTCAAAAAAGAGATCCCAGCGGGAAGTACAATTTCATCTACAGTAGGAGCCCTGACTCTTAGGCACCCAAGGGGCAGTGCTGTCCCCAAGGTTACTGTGACTCAGGCTGTCCTCTGGGTCCTCGCCTGTCACTTCAGCTGCTCTGTTTTGCAGACAGGTGGATGGATGGATAAAAACATAGTTTTAAAACAATAAAACTGAAAAAGGACACCGGGCTGTGACAGGGCCACGTCAAAGGAACAGGGACCCCTGAGAGCACTGCCAAGGGCCAGCCGGGGCCCTTCCAGCCACACAGCACACAGCTCAGTATTAAATTATAACCCTGCGCATATTTCCAGGAATCTATACTAATTTAAATTAATGACTAAATAGGGAGAAGAGACAAATCTCCTAGGCAGAAGAATTCGGAATAATTTGTAGCCACGCTGCCTCCAGAGTTCGGGCTGCCGCTGCCATCCAAAGACTGAGGGCACCTCAGCCGGGGTCGAGGTGGATGCCAGCGGTGACGGGTCATGCTGACCATGCTGCCTCGTTACGCTGTGACAACGGCACTTCCCCGCGGTGGTCTCGCTCCCAAGGACCCGTAAACCCACCAGCCCGTGAGGACAGGAGCAGACGGACCCCGCCCATGGGGTGCCCGCAGACCCCCCACGACGCTGTCCTGAGCGGCTCAGGTGAGCAGGAGCAGGGAAAGTGCGAGAAAGTGTCCCAGCCAGGAGGAGCTGAAGGAGGCAAGATGACTCAACATCAGGTGGTGTCCTGGCCAGGACCCCGGCCAGCGACAGAGACAAGAAAGGAGAGGAAAGAGCATTAGGGCAAAAACTAAGGGAATCTGAAGAAAATCTGGGTTTAGTTTGGAAAACGGTCATATTAATGTAATAGAATAACATAACGACACAACCAATACAACCACAAACGCACCGCACCCACGTAGGACGTTAAGCAGGGACACGATGACGCATCTACCTTCACAATTTCTCTAAAACCGTCCTAAGTAAACGGTGCTTCCAACAAGGACTTCACAAATGCAGCCTGGGCAGAAACCCACAGAGCTGGCTGCCCAGCAGGGGCCCTTCACCTCTGGGCGCCTGGAGGGCCCGTGTCCCGAGGACCCCCAGCGTTCGGAAGGTTCCACATCCCTGGGCGTTGGGGGCATTTCTGGAGGGTGTGAGGGGCCTTGGGGAGAGCCGGACGCAACGGCAGGCAGGAGCCCGGCGCGGAGGGGCCCACTGTGCCGCCGGCTCCTACGTGTGTTCACAATAAGAACCAAAGGAATCCGGAAGGACGGGTGGAAAGCGCTGGGAGGCCTCAGCCCTGGCGCCCCCGGTGCGTCCGGCTGTGCGCGTCACACTCAGGAACCGCGGAGCCGGAGCCAGACCGGGCAGTCGGAGGGTCCAGAGTTGAGTTGGAGAGGTGACACGGCAGGGTGCCAGCCAGAGACGCAGGACTTGGGCACAGCAGGAGGACTCTGGGTGCCCTCACCCCCAGATGTGGGGCTGGACGCAGGACCTCCGAGATGCCAGGGCTGTTGTCTCCGGGCCGAGCCTCGTTGCTCAACCGCCGCAGGGGAACCGCGAGCGCAGCGTCTCGGCTGCGGCGATCGCCGCCCATCCTCGCGGACCTGCAGGTCAGGGGCTCAGCGTGGTGCAGCTGCGCGGCCGTCAGCCTGTCTCCCTCCCTCCCTCCCTCTCTCTCTCTCTCTCTTTCTCTCTTTCTGTCTTCTCTGCCTTCTTTCACTTTTTCTGGACTATTTTATAGTAAACCTCAGACATTCTTGTTAATTTTCCCCTAAGAAATTCAGGAGAGACCTCAGAAATAATGATGTATTTATTATGAAACCAGAATGCCATTATCACACCTAAAAAATTAATTCCTGAAAGTTATCTATTAACCAGTCTAGATTAAGGCTTCCCTAAGTGTCTAAGACCTGCCCGTTGACAGTTATTTTAATGAGTCGGGGTCAAACGAGGTCCACGCGTTGTGGTGGTTCTGTCTCTTAACTCCTTCCCAATCCCTCCAGCGGGCCTCCCCATGCTCAGGGTCTCCGGCCAGGTCGGTTGCTTCCGTGAACGGAGGGAAGCTCTGTTTGTCCTTCACGGCCCCCACCCCCCACCCCACCCCCGCCGCTCCCCTGCAAAGGCGATTCCTCCCTGCTGCAGAGAGAGAGGCAGCTCCGGCATCTCGTCTCTGTGCTGCACCTGCAGACCTCCCCCCTGCGTGCCCCCCGCCGCCCGTCCATGAAAGACCCCTCCTGGAGGTGCCTGCATCTCCTGCACTGGGGGCCCCTTCCCTCCTTCGGGCCCCCACAACCCTTCTCTTTGCAGCATCCTCGCCGCAGTCCCGCCTGGTTCTTCCCGCCAGGCAGGATGCGTCCGCGCCTTCCCATCCTGAACACAGCCCTGCCGTCCTCCACGCGCCAGCAGCGCAGTCTGTACGTGCAACTCGGGTGCAGCCAGGGCTCCCGCGTGGCTCTGGCTACTCCAGTTACTCCGCCACGACCTTCAGTGCACGCCTGTACCGTCCAAGAGACTCTCCGGGCCGTGGCCTGAAAAGCCACCGCCAGGGCCTGCCCCTGGCTTGGAGGAGCTCTGGGCCGTCTCCCCGCAGTCTGGCCTGGCCTTCCCTTGGGACAGCACGGGTTGGCTCCACCTCGTAGCTGTGGGGCAGCGGTAGCCTAGCAAAGGTCACTGGGTCCCGGGGGAACTCCCAGCTCAGGGCAGGACACGTACTTCTCAGTCTCAATCCCTCCGTCCCTTTCCACGCACCAAGCCTGATCTCACCACACCATCTGCCTTTCCCTGGACGCGCCGGCCTCTGTCCCAGGGCCTCTGTGCAGCTGCTTTGCAGCTCGAGGGCCCCACCCAGCACCTCCCCTGCCCAGTGAGCACCTGCCCCTGCGTTCTGCAGCCCACCGGGGTCCCCTGCTCTGGAGCTCCTCCCTGGCTGAGCGGACAATGCCATGTACACTCTGTGTGTTCCCTGTGGGAGCACCTGTCCCACCTATTGTGACTATCCCCAGCACTGTGAAGACCCCCGGGGACAGGGGCTTTGCTGCGTCTTCTCTGATCTGGGCCCAGCACAACAGCGGGCACTTGGTTCTGCCCCATTCCTTGAATTCTGAGTAACTGAAAAGGTGTCACATATTCCACAGGGTAGCATGTTTTTAATTATAAACAAATACAAAAAGGGTGCTTTTGCTTCTACAGACAATGGTACGGCAGTGACTGAATGCGCCCTCCCGCCTGAAACAATCAAAACATGGGCTGAATACATGAAATGATGATTTGCAAGACACTGAGCATCAGGCAGTGCAGGACAGGGGTCCCTGGGGGGTAGAAAACAAGCCCGTGTGCCCCGACTGGCGTGCTAGAAGCTTCCAGGCTGCAGTGCAGGGAGAAGGAAGCCTGGTGGAATCTCTGGGTTGAAGAGACCAAGCTGGACTCCGGGCGGCAAAGGTGGCTGGCGTCCACCGGCAGAGTCCAGAGTGAGGGAGACCTGGCCGGAGGGAGGACTTGGGGACCCGCACGGGCCCCTGCAGCATTGAGCCCAGCGCTAATCAGTGCACGTGAAAAGCTACCCTGGGCCAGAGGAAGAACCACCCAGAAGAACTGGACGTAACAGTCCCGATTGTCCACAGAGGCCCGGGATAGTGTCTGTTCCCAGAACCCGAAGACAAAACTCCAGGCTCAGGCAGCAACGGGCGGAGCCCTCAAAGTCTGGGACTTGCCTCAGGAGTGGGGGCGATTTGCCCTGGATTCATTCTGCTCTGGTTCCACCCAAAACACCTCAACAAGCAAGACTCCAAAGGATCAAACTGCTTCCAAGTAAATGAACTGCAACCTGGAACAAAGCTCAAGAATATTTACAGGAATTCAAGTATATCCAGCATCCAACAAGGAAACGCACCTTGTCAGACGTCCGAGTACAAATCACCAAGGAAGCTGTAAAGCAGGAAACCTCGACACCGGAGGAGATAAATCAATCGACTGAGACCCATCCGGGACTAACACAGATGTTAGAATCAGCAGACAAGACATTTTAAGTTATTAAAACACTAACCTATATGTTCACAAAGCTAAGTAGAGACCTGGAAGATATAAGAAGACCCAAATCGAAATTCTAGAGATAAAAAGTATAATGTGTGAAGTGGAACCTACACTGATGGGATTAATGGCAGAGTGTACACTGCAGAACAGATTAATGAATTCGAAGACAGCAATCTAAACTATTTAAAAGGAAAGAGAGCAGAAAATAATTTTAAAAGTAAACAGCACATCATGACGTTGTGATATAACTGCAAGCCATGCGTAATGGGAGCCCTCAAGGGAGGGACTGAAAAAATATTTGAATAAATAATGGCTGAAATATTTCCACATTTAATGAAAAGTACGAATGCACAGCTCCAAGAAGCTCAAAGAACCCCAAGCACAAAAAAACATGAAGAAAACTACACCAGGACTCATCATAGGCGATGTGCTGAAACCACCAATAAAGTGGACATCTTTCTGTGCCTGATGGACTTCATTTAACATAATGTTCTCCAAGTTCATCCACGTTGTTGCAAATGACAAGAGTTCCCTTTTCTCTATGGCTGAATAGTGTCCCACTGCATATGTATCACGTTTTCTTTGTCCACTCATCCAGCGATGGACACTCAAGTTGAGTCAGTATCTTGACGATCGTGAATGATGCCGCAGCAAGCATGGGCGTGGGCCATCTCTTCATGTGCTGCTTCCATCTGCCTCAGGTATATGCCCAGTAGTGGGATTGCTACGGTCACGACCATGGGGCGGTTCTATTTTTAATTCTTTCAGGAACCTCTAGACTGTCTCCACAATTACCGTACTAATTTACCTTCCCGCCAATAGTGTGTTAAGTGTTCTCTTTTTTCCTACATCTTGGACACTGATTATCTTTCATCTTTTTGATAATAGCCAAAATTTCTAACCAAAATTCTAGGTGCGAAGTGATACCTCATGGTGATTTTAATTTCCATTACCCTGACAATAAGTGATGTTGAACAGTTGTTCATATCTGTGTTGGCCACTGTATATTTTCTTTTGAGGAATATCTATTCAGGTCCTTTGCTCGTTTTTTAATTGTGTTACTTGTTTTCTCATTATTGAGCTGTTTGAATTCCTTCTATATTTTGTATGTTAACCCTTTATCAGATGTATGGTTTGGAAATATTTTCACCTTATTTGTTGATTGTTTTCATATGCTCTCACTCATATGTGGAATCTGAAAAAGTTGAGTGTACAGAAGTAGAGAGTAGAGGGCTGGTTACCAGGGGCTGGGTGGTTGGGGGAGCAGGATACTGGGGAGATATTGGTTAAAGGATATAGAATTTTGGTTAGAAAAAGGAATAAGTTCAAGGTGTCTATTGTATAACATGGTGACTATAGTTAAAAACAACACATTGCATTCTTGAAAAATGCTAAGAGAGTAGATTTTAAGTGTTCTCACCACAAAAATCATAACTATGTGAGGTAAGGTATATGCTGTTAGTTCAACCTATTAGTTCAATTTAGCTATTCCCCAATGTATATATATTTTAAAACATCATGTTGTACAGGATAAATATGCATAATTATATTTGTCAATTAAAAAACAGGAAAAAAGAGAACATCTAAGAAGCAACCACAGAAAAAGGGCATGTTACATACAGAAGAACAAATATAAGAAAGACAGCAGATTTCTTTTTGAAAACCATGCAGGAGAGAAGACAGAGGCACAACGTTTGTAAAGTATGGAAGCAAAACACCTGTCAACCTAGAATTGCACACCTAGCAAAAATATTTTTCAAATATGGAGGTGAAATAAACACTTTTTCATATGTTCCACAGATGAAAGAATTCATTACCAGCTGGCCTACTCTGCAGGAAATGTTAAAGGTAGTACTTCAAGTAAAAGGAAAATATATACCAGACAGAAAAACGGATCTACTCAAAGTAAGAAGGATACAAGGAACAGTAACTATATGGGTTACTGATACTATAAGTAAAGTGATATAATAATGTACTTTCAATATGGTATAATGAAGCTCAATGTGAGAAACAAACATCAATATAATAAAGCAAAGAGTTATAGTTGATAAGCCAAAAAAATCATAAAATTGAATCATAAGAATATTCAATTAATCGGTAGGAAGCCAGAAAAAGTGGAAAAAAGGGAAAAAAGAACAAGTTACACAAATGTAAAACATTTGGCAATGTGGTAGATTTAAATTTAACCAAATAATCACATTAATCGATTGAATACTCTACTAAAATGCAGACATTGTGAGATTGGATAAAAACTCAAGACAACTTGTTACTTCAAAACTCACCTAAAAAATAAGGACACAAATATATTAAAGAAAAAGGATGGAAAAGATATAATATATTAATGGAGTGGATGTATTAATTTCAAACAAAGTAGACTTCATACCAGGCATCAATATAGCCATTTTATAATGATAGAAAGGTCTATTCATCAAGAGGACACAATGTTCCTAAATGGTCATGTACTTAATAACAGAATTTCAAAATATTTGAAGCAAAAATTGATATACTTGCAAGAAGAAATTGACAAATCCATAATTACAATGTTTACAAAGACCTTTTTTCTCAATAATTGACAGACATTGATTGAGGATATAGAAGATTTGAACAACACTATCAACTACCGTGATCTAATAGAAATTTAGGGAACTTCCCATCCACAACAGCCGTGTTCATATTCTTCCCAAGTGCACAAGAAACATTTCCCATACAGACCATATTCTGGTATAAAACAAGTCTCATATTATTTTTAAAGGATTCAAGTCACACAAAGTATGTTCTTTGCCAGCATGGAACTAAATTAGAAATCAGTAACAGGAAATCTCTAGAAAATATTCCAAATGTTTAAAGACTAAACAATATAATTTAAATAACTGTGAGTAAAAAAATGAATCAAAAAGGAAATGATAAACTGAATGGAAATAAAACCACAACTAAAGTAGTAATGGGGAGAAGAGATGATTGTCTCAGTGGACACAAAAAAGACATCTAGAAAATTCAATATCCATTCCTGATAAAAACTCTCCAAAAACTAGGCATGGAAGGGAACTTCCTCAACCCCAAAGGGCAGCTGTGCAAAATCTTCAGCTAAAATCATGCTTAATGGTAAGAGACTGAAAGCTTTCTTTCTAAGATAAAAAGTAAGAAAATGATGTCTGTTCTCACCATTCATATCAACATTAGCTAGCAGTTCTAGCCAATGCAATAAGGCAAGAAAAAGAAATAAAAATCATCCAGATTAGGAAGGAAGAACTGAAACTCTTTATTCACAGATGTCAGGATTGTTTATGTAGAAAATTTGAAGGAATTGACAAAAAATATAATAGATCTAATATGTAAGTTTATCAATGTTGCAGAATACAAGATCAATACAAAAATCAAATGCAGTTCTGTATAGTAAGAATAATAAAAAATTCAAATAATATTATTTAAATAGTACCAAACATTATTTCAAATAATACAGAAAATAATATGATAAATATAAGAAAAGATGAGAAAGACTTATACACTGAATACTATGAAATATTGCTGAGACAAAATAAAGGAGACCTAAGCAAGTGGAGGGAAACAGTGTCCACGGGTCATAAGATTCAATATTGTTGAGATGCCAGTTATCCCCCAAATTTGAGTTTTATATTAAGTGACATCCCAATTAAAATCCCACTAGGCTTATTCATGGAAATCGACAAACGGATTCTAAAATTCATAAGGAGTAAACGCAAATGATCTAGATGAGTCAAGAAAACTTTTTATACATAAAAACAATAAAGGACTAACACTCCCTGATTTTAAGACTTGCTGTAAAGCTCTAGTCATCAAGATAGTGTGTACAAAGTTAGTTAAACAAATCAGTGGTACAGAATAGAGCATCCAGAAAGAGACTCATACAAGTATTGGCAACTAATTTTGACACAGGTGCAGCTGCAATTCAGTGGAGAAAGGATAATCTTTCAAACAAATGGAGCTGGAACAACTGAAAACCCGGATTCCAAAAATTCAGCTTGTATCCATAACTCACAGCATTCGAGAGTTAACTCAGAATAAATCATAGTCTTAATGTAAAACCTAAAAGTATAAAACTTATAAAAGAAAACATACCTTAAGCCTTTATGATCTTGGGCTAAGCACAGATTTCTTAAATATGACACTAAAAGATGTTATCGATAGAAGAAGAAATGATAAACTAGACTTCATTAAAATTAGTAACTTCTATGTTATTAGGAGAATGAAATGACAAGCCACAGACTGGGAGAAAATATTTGTAAATTATATGTCTGATAAAGACTTGTATCTAGAATATATAAAGAATTCTCAAAAATCAAGAAAACTCAATAAAAAAATTGTGGCTACTTCACCATACAAGATGCACATAAACACATGAAACAATTCTTAGTATCACTAGTCACTATGGGAATGCAAGCCGATACATGGGGGATACCACTGCACACCCGCTAGGATGACCATTAACACAATCAGACAGACGGTCCGTGTCAGGCGTGGCAGAGGTGGAGGAGGTAGAACTTTCACACGCTGCTGGCACACACGTAAAATGGAACAGTCATGTTGGAGAAGAGTCTGGCAGTCTCATAAAAAGTTAAATGTATACCTGTCTTATGAACCAGCCATTCCACCCCTTGGTATCACCCACATTTAGTTTACAAAAATGAAAATATGAACTCCTGCAAACCTTGTACATGAATGTTCATAGTGGCTTTCTTTGTAATCATGCAGACTGCAGACAGCCCGGATGTCCATGAACAGGTGGTGCACGCACAAACCAGTATGCCCACACCAAGGGACACTATTGGCAATAAAAAGGAGCTGATACATGCAGTGACATGGCTGACTCTCATAATTACGCTGGGTGAAACAAGCCAGACAAAAGGAATGTGTACTGTATAATCTATTTTTATAAATGTCTAGGAAATTCAACCTAATGTGCAATGATGGAATCTGTAGGTTTCCTGGGATGGGGAGGGAGGGACGGCACAGGGCGAATGGGGACTTTCGGTGGTGGCATGGATATGTCAACTACCTTGACCATGGGGACGTTTCCATGAGTATGCACATATGTCAAAGTCTACCAAATGTCCATTCTAAATACGTGCAGTTTGTTGTGTGCTGTTGACGCCTCCTATGATGGTTAATGTTACGTGCCATTGGGCCAGGCCATGGTACCCAGTTGTCTGGTTAAACATCAGCCTAGATATTGCAGTAAATGTATTTTTTAGATGTGATTAACACTTAAATCAGTAGACTTGGAGTAAAGTAGGTTACTTTCCATAATGTGGGGAGGCCTCATCCAATCAGCTGAAGAGAAAACAGACTGAGGTCCCCGAGGAGGAGGGAGTGCGGCTACTGATGGCCTTCGGCCACGAGCTGCAACACCAGCTCTTTCCTGGGGCTTCTGCTCGTTGGCCTCCCTGCAGATTCCAGACCTGCCAGTCGCCACGATTGTGTGAGCCGGTTCTTTAAAATCCCTCTTTTCCTCTTTGCATGTATAGTCACATGCAGAGTAAAGACATTTTGGTCAACAACAAGCTTCATGCCTGATAGTGGCCCGTGAGACTATAACTGTGCCTTTTCTATGTTTAGATGTTAGACACACAAACACCCTTGTGCTACAGTCGCCCACAGCACTGAGTAGGCCACATGCAGTGCAGGTGTGTAGCCCAGGAGCAATGGGCTCTACCTCATAGCCTTCGTGTGTGGTGGGCTGCAGCATCCGGTCTGTGTCAGTGCACGCTATGAGGTTCATACAACAGTGACATCGCCTAGCGACCCGTGTCTCAGAACATGCCTCGTCAATAAGTGATGCTTGACTGTACACACTTGCACAACACTCTATTGGGCTGTATCTCTGAAGAACCCCTATTAACACACCTCCATAATTCCCCGCCCATATTCCCATCGACAACATATTTAAATCTCCAAGAGGAAAAATTGACACATGATACATTCAACAGAGAGAGTTGAAAAAAAGTATTTGTAACATTTGTGAAAGATTGTATTAACAACCTTTCCTATATTATTATGTTATGATATTGTTTCATGTATGTTTTTCTCTAGCTTTTCAATTCCAAAAAAAAAATTAAAGGAATATATTCCAACAGTTGAAAGGGTTCTTACTAGTCAATGATAAAAAGACAAACCAGGAGAAAACTTGAAAAAAGATATATATAAAGAGTTGATGCACAGAAGATGCTAAAATGACATACATAAAAATTGTTAACCCTTATGAGATCAAATAAATGCAAATGAAAACAACAATAAAATCTGTTCCTGCCCAGGAAACTGTCCCAGATACTCAAGCCAGCGGTACTGGTGGGGATGGGCATAGACTCAAACGGTTACTCTCAAGGAGGGCTGGTCGGAAGGAAAACTAATATTAACAGTTTTGGAAGTTCACGTGGCAACATAGAGCAAGGCCTTAAAGTTGTGTCCTTATTTTGACCTAACAATTCTAGCTCTGTAAATTTTTTCTGTTAGTAACCATAACTATACAGAAAGATTTCAGCACAAACGTGTTCATTGCTAAAGTGTTTAGAAAGTAAAACACTAGAAACCATCTAAATGTCCAAAACTAAAGATTGATTACATAAATGGCAGTATTTATATGTTATAGAATTTCAGACTGCCATAAAACACAATGTTTTGGAAGAACATATAATGCCTTGACATAATTTTCACTATGTACCGAGAAAACCGTTCACAAAATATCTACAGAAAGAATGTTTATATTTTAGAATATGTAGACTATATTAACAAAATGCTAAATGTGGTTAACTCTGAGTGGTAGAATTAAGGGACATTTTACATTCGTTTTGCCTGTCTCCCCATTTTTCAATTTTTTAAGAAAGTGAACGTAGCGCAGTCGTGGAGGCCCCAGAGCGAGTCCCTTCGCGCCCCACCTGGGGCTCCGCACTGCGCGCCTGGTGCCGGCTCCCTGGCGGGGTCGCCACGAAGACCCAGTGAGTGAACGCACGCGCAGCACTTGGAGTGGTGCCTGGCACACGGTACGGAAGATATCAATACTACTCATTGCCATTATCAAAACCGGACCAATGCAATTGATAATCACTGTTTAAACCATGCGTTCATCCCATCCCCTGCCCTCTGCGAGGCACAGCTCTAGGGTCCGGGAACCCAGCAGCGCCGGGGCCTCCGTCCTGGTGCAACGCACGGCCTGCGCCTGCGCAACTCCTCGCTCGCTCCTGCCGCGGGCTGCAGCTCTCCCCCGAGGAAGCGCCTGACCGCCCCCCTGCCGCTGTCTGTCCCCAGCCGCTGGCGAGGGCCTGTCTCAGTAGACATCGCTGCCACTTTCCCGGGTTTCCGGCAAGAAGCCCAGGAGTCACTGTGGGCATCCCTGCTGCGTTCACCGCCCGAGTTCCCGGGACCTGTCAGTTCACTTCCCAAAGAGCTGCTGGGCCCCCAGGTCCCGTCCCCCACCTGCTCCCGAGGAAGCAGCCTCCCCCTCTCCCTGGGCTCCCCCAGCTGCTGCCAACTTCCGCCTGCCTGTCTCCTCCAACCTCAATCCCTCCCGCAGTCGGAGCGATCCTTGGTGAAGTGTACACGGGACAGGAGTGTGGACAGCGCCAGGTCCTCACAGGGGAACCTGCGCTGCTTTCCAGAGGAGGGGCACGCAAGGTCGTCTCCCCGTTAGTGGACGGCCAGTTGGAGACCCACACGTGCCAGTCCATAAAACACACTTCCCTTCCCACTGCGAGCCTGCACGAAGCATCCCAACATCCCTCCTGTTAAAACATCCAGCTCCAAGGTCAGGAAGTCCTTGGTCGGTCGGGCTGAATGGAAACTATAACAGTCAGTGTGGAGGAACGGAGAGTGAGCAGCAAAACCACAGCCCTCGCTGGCGGCAGACGCGCACGTGTACCAAGGATGAGGTGCCCGGACCCGCTGCCCCGCTGGAATGCAGGGCCTTGGGCAGCCACCCTGGTCCACCGGCCCTCCTCTCTGGGAGACCCCCCACGTCAACTGGACGCCGTGGCCACCTTGGGTGACCCGCATGCAGGGTGCCCCTCCTGAGGCACCAGTGACCTAGGGCGTGGTGTGGGGCAAGACCGTTGCCTCAAGGGTTAAACAGGTACCACCTCGTGTTTCCAGGATGGAGTTAGGTGAGGGTGTGAGTCTCTAATAAACTTGTTTAGGTTTCAAAATATGCTGTCCTGTTAATTCTGGCTAGTAATCAAAACCAGCCCATCAACAACAAAAAATCATCAATGGGTGGTACATGCTGGGATCCAGAACCGAGCTTTCTGTTTCCTAGCAACGGAATCCAGCACTCTGCTCATCCCCCATCCTCAATTTCCGCGCCGGCCTCTCTCGCCAGGCTGGGACGGGGCCGCAACAGGCACCGGCCTGTCTCCAGGATGCCTCTGGCCGGCTGCGTCTTTGTAAGTTGACCAAGGTTGCTGTCCTGGTGTCAGGAGGCGCCCGTGGATCTCTGCAACTTTATCTTTGGTCCCACCCTCTGCCCTCTGCTCCCTGTACATGTGCCCTCTGGTACCGAACCGGCCTCTCCCAACCTCAGCAGCTGGAATCTCCACCATGCTGGATTCCAACTCTTCAGCACCCAGAACTCCATTCTCTTTTCTTTCTTGTCAGAATTTTCAGTGCACAACATGAACCAGGCACTAGGTTCCAATATCCTAAAGTTTTCCCGCCATACCGCTAATGTCTCCGCCACAGAAACCTCCGGGTCTCAGCTCTCAGACAGAGCAGACCTCGCAAGGCCCCTGCGCCTTCCCTCTGCTCAGAAGCCTCTCCCTGCCGTCCTACCACCACCACCACGGCCCTCGATCCTTTCCCGGACAGCTCCAGTTCATCCTCCCAAATTCAACATAGACCACACCTCTCCAGGAACAGTGTTTTTCAAACAAAATCACTGTAAACCCAAGTATTGGGTGGGCAACCAGCATTTCAAAAAATGAATTCCCATAGAATAGAAAATATCAGAGTATTGTGAGGGTAACTATTGTTTTGCAAAACTTTCATTTTGCATGTGTGCGTGCGCATGTGTGAGCTTGCCCTAAGGATGACACCGAAACCCACGGTCTCCTGGACGCCTTTCCTGGCACGCTCCTCGCTGCACCCTAGAATGCCATTTGGGTCAGACACACCACCCTGTGCACCCGCAGTGCCCTCCCATCACTGCCCTTGCGACCCGGCCACACTGTATTGCAGTGGTGGCGTCCCAGTCTGCTGCCCAGCCCAGCCCCACTGCAGATTCCTGGGCCGTGGAAAGTGTGTCCTGCCGACATGCCCACCCTCGCTGCCCAGCCCTAGTAGCTCAATAAATAGATGTTGAATGGAGGGGTATCTAGCACAGAATAGTTCAGAATGGACAGGATGAAACAGGACTTGTAACATTTAAAAAAGTGACATCCTTTTTTAACAGGATAAAAGGCTCAAATCAAAGGAGTGCAGTTGTAAAGGTGGAGATTCAGGCTCCAGTGGTCGGCCCCCCAGGATCCCATTGAGGGAGCCCCTCCCCAGGCCGGGACAGGGACCAGCCCCGCACATCCAGAGACAATGGGTGCTGCCTCAGGACCAGCTCAAAGTTGTCAGGACCCCCAGCGTCTGCAGTGTCATCTCCCTGCCAGGAAAGAGCAGGGAGAGGCTACAGTTGAGAAGATCCTAAGTGGGAAAGGCAGAGTGTTTTCATTAAACAGGAATTGAGAATTTATGGGGAAAACGTAGCACGGACACAATCATGTTACAGCAAGGAGACTGCCTGAGTCCATGGCAAAGGCTCTTCACTGCCCACCAACCACTGCAACAGGGGTCAGACGACCTGCAGTGAGAGACTGCCCTTCCTTGCCTCAGTTTCCCTGCAGGGTTCTTTGTGTGTGAGAGAGAGAGAAACAGAAAGAGAGAGAGAGAGATTATGTGCATACGTGTGTGTTTGGCAGTGTGTGCGTGGCATGCATGCTTGCATGCGTGACTGTGTGCATGTGTGTGCAGGGCCTGTGGACAGCTGCCCTCCTCCCCCACCCTTTACCTCCAGCTCCATGGTCCCCTTAAAGGCCTTCCTGGACCAGGGCTCAAGATGAAGGGATGATGCTGGTGACGATCCTGTGTCTCCCTGGCTGCTCAAACCCACTCGCAGGCCCCCTAGTGGCTCCTCAGCTCCAGCAAAACCTCGTGGGTGCTCCAGCTCCCTCTCCCTGTGCAGGGTGGGGAAGATCCTGTGAACCCCAAAGAATGAGTTTCAATCAGCACGTGGACTCACCTGCAGGAGGAAGGGAGCGCTTGGGGTTGGGTGGTGCAGCTGGGTGCCGGCAGGGGCCAGACCCTCCCTGGGCAGCAGGACCACCTGGGTGCACACCTGGAATTCATCTCCTGGGCTGTGGAGGGAGGTGCAGACAGGGAGGGATGGACATGGGGAAAGTGACCTTAAAGGACTCACTTTCTCCATCCTTAGCTTGTTCATAGGAATGAGCATGTTTTGCAAATGATAATTAACTATGCAAATAACATAATCACTGTTATCCTGCTTAGAAAACCCCTTTCAATGGGATCAGCCCCCAAACTGGGAGCCCAGAGACAAGACTGAGACCTTGTCCTCTGGGGACTCCCAGGAGATGAGTGAGGAGATGGCTCTCCAAGGACCAAGGCAGTGGCAGAGGTGGATGTGCCACAGAAGGGATGAGTAGAGCGTTTCTGGGACGGAGAACGGAAGGGACTCGCGTCTCCGTGCCTGGCAGTGCGGGCCTAGGCTAGAGGAACCCCCTGGGCGCCGGGCCTTGGATGACCCCGGGTCCAAAGCTGTGCTCCCCGTGGGCCGAGGAACACCAGCGCACACCCTAGAGCGGGAGTGACAGGGCGTTCCCAGTGCACAGGCCCAAAGCACCCACTGCGTGGAATCAACTCCAGATCCTAGTCCGGAACTCACCCCAGGAGAGGCCTGGGACTCCCAGCCTTACAGGCCATGGCGGCGGCGGATGGGGCCACGGAGGCCTCAAGTCCACAAACTTCACGCGGGCCCAGCACGTCCTCTCCGTGAGGTGCCCAGCCTGCGGGTGCGCTGGGCCGTCTCTGTCGCCATCCAGAGGAGCGGCTCGGGCGCGACGTCCCCCGGCAGCCTCCTCCGCCAGTCCCGGGTCGTCAGGGAGCCCCCGGCGGCATCGGGCGCGCGCGTCGGGCGCGCCTCTCCCTCTGGTGCCGGGGCGCGCTGTGCCGGGGCGCGCAGACGCCCAGAGCGGCGGGGCCGGCGTCCCCGGGCGGGCCGGCGCGGGCTCGTTAGGCGCGGGCGCGGGCGCGAGCGCGGGCGGCGCGGGCGCGGCGCGGGGCGGGCCGGCGCGGGGCGGGCCGGCGCGGGGCGCAGTGGGCCGGGGCCCGGGCGCGGCGGCGGCGGCGGCAGCAGCGGCGGAGGATGGCGCGCGCGGGGCCCGCACGTGGAGGCCGGCGCGGGGGCGCGGGCAGGGCCGGCTGCTGAGACGCGCTGCTGCCCCCCGCGCGGGCGCCGCGGTTTCAATGGCGCCATCGCCCAGGACCGGCATCCGGCAAGATGCGACCACCCTGCCCAGCATGTCCTCAACTTTTTGGGCGTTCATGATCCTGGCCAGCCTGCTCATCGCCTACTGCAGTGAGTACCGCGCGGCCCGGGCCCCCGTACGGCCCTCTCGGCCCGGCCCCCAGTCTCCGGCCCTTGGCGGGCGCCCCGCGGGCCGCCTGGAGTCGGTGCGGAGTTGCAAGCGGGGTCTCACGGTCCTCCAGGTCCCGGTCGGTCCTCCGCTGGGCGAGCAGGACTAGGGTCTGCCCGGGCTCCGGGCGCGCGGCCACTTCGGGATTGGGCGCTTCTGCCCGAGCCTCCTTCCCGACTCCGGGGCAGGGCCCGGGCGCCAGGCCCCGGGTGGCGCGGCCCGTCCCTGCGCGGCGGTGCCCGCGGCTGCCCGGCGTGCTGTAGCTGCTGCCGGCCCAGGCCGACGATCGGAGCCCAGCCAGCAGCTTCCCGGCCGAGCTCTATGCCCGGGAGGCGGCGCGGGTCGGGGCGGCGGGTGCTGCCCGGTGTCCGCGGATCGCCCTGCCCAGCGCTTCCCGCCGGCGCCATCCCGCCCAGGACGAGGGGGGACGCGGCGGCTGAGCCAGGAACGGGGCTCCCGGGCGGGAGCGGGGCTCGGGCTCGGACTCGCGGCTGGAGCTTCTGCCTTCTCGGGAAGCGGGCTCCCCAGGAGCTTTCTTTAAAAAGAGGAGAAGTGAGGGGTGGGAAGCCAGGAGGGGGCCCGCCGCTGCGGGCGTTTCGCGGGTCGTGTCTGGGACGCGAGCTGGTGAACCAGCGGGTCTAGCGTAGGGCTGGGGTAGGGCTGGTTGGTCGGCGCCCCGGGCACAAGCCGGGGCGAGGGTGGATGTGGGGCGGAGGGTGACCTGGTAACAGGCTCCGGTTGCCTGGGTGAGCCGGGGGTGGTCTGTGTCCTGGGCACAGGCTCCGCGCCGGGTGAGTAAGGGCTGGTTGGAGTCGCGGGTACAGACTCAGGACTGGGGTGGGGTGGGTGGCCGGAGTCCCGGGTACATGTTTTCAGCTGATTGGGGTGGTCAGCGTCCGGCAGGGCTCGCCGGGGATGGCGCGGGCTGGCCAGCTCGGTGGTGCCTTTCCATCTCAGCGGGAGGGAAGGACGGCGCTGGGGAACACCTGTCATGGAGAACTGCCATGGGCGAGGGAGGTGATGGAAAAATATGGATTCTTTACAAAAAAAAAAAAAAAAAAAAAAAAAGGCCAGCGCCAAGCCTCCCCCCCAGCCCCCACTTCCAGAGCCAGGGGCCTTGTAGCTCCCAGTCCGATCCTTCCCTTGTCTCCAAAATGAGGTTGCAGCCGGCCAGGGGGACCCAGGCAGCAGCTGGGTCGGTGGCCTGAGTCCTGGGACAGGCGAGCCCACTGAGATCTCGAGGGAAACCTGGTGCCCAGAGCAGGAGCTGCCCTACTTGTTTCAGCCTGGCTGTGCATTTCCCTGTAATTGCTGTGGCACCTCGCAGGGAGGGGTCGCCAAGCTGGAGGCTCCACAGTGAGCAGGGGTTGGAACCTGAGCTGCCAGGCAGGCGGGGCCACCCTGAGTGCACTCTGCACTCGCCCTCAGAACTCGCTTGCTGGCCGGCTGCTGAGCAGCGTCTGGGGGTTTGAGCAACATTTGCACCCTACCCGGAGCAAGCCCCCCGCAGCCATGGCGGGGGCCTGCGGGTGGTATTGGGGCTCTGTAGCACACTCCCAAGCACGCAGCTTCCTTGGCTCTGCAGAAAGGGTCAATGGCAGGTAAGAGGAGCCATTCCAACGTGCTTCCTGGTGGCATCAGGAGAGGGGGCTCATCCAACAGTGTCTGGGGAGACTGTAGTGCCCGGAGCCCTGCTGTGGGCTGCCCATTCTTAGCTGGCTTCTAGAACCCAGGACAACAGGTTGCCTCCACCCATCCAGCAGCTCTGCAGGTGGAGAAAAGAACAACTGCTAATTGTTGTTAAGTACATGACACCCCAGCCCTGTGACTTCAACACTCTGCACACCCCCGTGCCAGTGGGGGAGCGCCCTATACCCACTCTCTCAAAATAGGCACATCTGCCCTCTCCCACCCAGTGCCACATCCTGAATCCCAAGGTGTTATCACTTTGTGCCTCCCGACTGCTCACACCTTCCCGAGACGGTTGCCAGCTCTCCCCAGCCGGGTGTCAGAGTGCAGACATCTGCGGCGGAGCCAGCTGCCCGGGCGCACCAGGGAAGGAGAGGCCGGCTTCGCACACGCACGCATCTCCAGGAGGCCTGCCTAGCGTGCTGCCAACGGCTCTTCCACCACGAAAAGGACATTTGGTGAAAATGTCTCATCCAGAATAGCAGAAATCATTAATAACGGAAGCTTGGCTGAACCACATTTTTATAGTTGTTCCCATCCCCATGTAATGGAATAATTGACAATAAGATAACGTTTCGGGCACACCCCATTACACCAGAAATGCACTTGGAGAAATTAAAACATTTCACTAAAATACGAAATAGACATAATAATAATTTATAGCTTGGAACTGCAGTCCTAGAGAAAAAAATACTTTTTTTTAGAATTGATAAAGCAAATAAAATGCAAATTAAACAGTTCCTAGGATTTCCATTCTAGCTTCCAGTGTATCCAGGATGAAGAAGAATAGTTAGCATCTTCGCCTGTAAATTGTTTTTGTTATCAGTAAGGATTTTTATTACCCAAAATGGTTTTGTGTTATGGAGCAGATATATTTGTCTCCTATTAATTAGGGAATCTGATGAGTATCACACAGGATTCAATTAGCCTCCTGTTAGGTCTGCGTGTTTCTCTGCGACAGGCAAGGTGTTCACTTCCTGGTGCCGCTGCAAGGAGACTGGACTATTCCTGGCCCGGTGTTCTGTTGGGGGTATTCCACGGCTCTCGGCCGGTGACAGTCCTTCCCATGCACCAAGTCCATGTTTAAGGAGCTGGGCTCCACCCTCTGGTTGGAGAAAGACCTGCAGTCCACCAATTAGGCTAGTTGCTATAGTGACACAGCCTTGTCATTTTCTCCTGTTGGGAAAGAATTGCTGGGAAAAGCAGATGGGGAGGGGGCCCGCACGGCTCACTTTGAAGTGCATGCTCCGTCGTCTGTGCCCACGGTGGTGCCCGCAGGCCGGGTTTCTCTGCAGCCGAGCTGCCCAGGAGGGTCGGACGCTTGGCGATGAGTTGACTTGAGTGAGGATGAGTGTTGATGAGAAAGTTGAAACTCTTCCTGGTTCTGGTCTGAGGAAACAGACCTCTGGCTGTGTCTTAAACAGAGCTAATATGGATTGTTTTTCCCCTCGTGTATTTGGAGTAGAGAGGCCTGTCTTGCTTAGACATGGTTCTTGGACAGGGCCTCTCTGCCATGACCAGAGCTGGCTGAGGGAGGGTGTGCAGTGCTCGCTGATGATTGATCTTCCCACCCTGCCCTGCAGCATGCTGGACAGCGTAACAGCCTTGACCTAGTGGGATCCTTCCCACCTGAACCCTGACCTAGCGGGATCCTTGACACCCGAACCCTGACCTAGCGGGATCCTTCCCACCTGAACCCTGACCTAGCGGGATCCTTCCCGCCTGAACCCTGACCTAGCGGGATCCTTCCCGCCTGAACCCTGACCTAGCGGGCTCCTTCCCGCCTGAACCCTGACCTAGCGGGCTCCTTCCCGCCTGAACCCTGACCTAGCGGGCTCCTTCCCGCCTGAACCCTGACCTAGCGGGCTCCTTCCCGCCTGAACCCTGACCTAGCGGGCTCCTTCCCGCCTGAACCCTGACCTAGCGGGCTCCTTCCCGCCTGAACCCTGACCTAGCGGGCTCCTTCCCGCCTGAACCCTGACCTAGTGGGATCCTTCCCACCTGAGCCTGACGTTGTTACTGGCGTGCAGTATGGAGGTCGGAGGTGAGGAATGCTGCGCCTTAGCTCGACTGCATATCTGCTATTCAGAATGGCGTGGTGGACAGACGTCCCAGCAGGTAAACGATGGGGGGACAGTCCTTATTTCCAAGTACCAGGGAGCTGTGAGGAGGAGGGGCAGTTTGACTATGCATTTGACATGGATTTTTTTCCCAAATAAATCCTGTCAAAATTGAATCGTGCCTTTCAGTTAACTCTCATGTCCTCAGCTGCAACTATGAGAAGAAATTACAAACAAGTTTTGAATTGTTTTTAATCCATTAGAATACTAACCGAGCGTAGGCACTGTGATGTTGCATTTCCTTTATAAATGCAATTTATTGCATATTTAGGAGAGATTAGAATATGCTACTTTCCTGCTGTTCAGATTTTATTTCTAGAGTTCTCGAGGAAGTAAAATTGAAAATACTGGAAGCTTAATGAAGTGATACCATTCACAAGTTTTTCATCTTTTCTTTTTAATTTCCTACTGACTCTTTATTTGACGAATTTCTGGCAGGAGAAGACGTGCTGTTTGTTTCTTTCAATTAACATAAAGATAAGTTACCTCTTTTGTGAGATTGTTACGAGCTGACCCTGGTGCCGTAGATCATTGGGAGGTGATTTTGCTCCTCATGGGGCTTTCCCTGCAGAGACCCCGGGAGACGGGACTTCCAGGCAGGTCTCAGAGCAGTGTCCTGGAGGGCAGGACAGCCGACTCCTGGCTGGGAGGTCTGCCCGCCCTGCGGCCCTTCCCCTCGGCCCGCCCCAGCTCTTTCCCTGAGATCCCGCCCGGAGGGTCCACACTGGCGTCTTGTTCCCATCAGCAGCTGTTCGGCCTGGACCTCCCCAAGGCCAGAGTCCACTTGAACCCAAAAAGAGGGCCGGGCGGGACGGGTGTGTTCTGCACCAGGCCTCCCTGCTGAATTCCGCTCCAAAATTCCCCGTTTAGGACCTGCCACTCGACATTCACGGAATAAAATATGTAGATCAACTTTTGTGGCATGAAGTATTTTTCAGGTGACTTTTATGGGCGTAATTATGGGAAAATGTTATGATAATGTGGCACTAGAAAAGGGAAGAAAAGCAAAACATTAAAATCCCCATTTCTTTATATAGCATCGCAGCTGCGCTGATTTAGAAGGGCTCATTTTTGCATTAAAATGTGGTGCTCTGAAGTTAATGACCTCTACAGATTGCCACCTGTCACCCAGAGCACCATCAGTGACGGTTCGGCCCCAGCCATCAGGGGAGGAGGTGGACATGGAGGACCCTGACCGGAATCTGACCCGGTGGCTGGAGTGAGCCCTGGCACAGGGAAAGCCCTGTCCATCTCTTGGCTTTTGTTTGGGGGATGGCGTTGGCGGCTGTCTCGGGGGCCTGTGCTGGCGCAGGTGCCCAGGGCCCGTGCAGTCTGACAGTGTCCCTTTCTAAATGCTGCCTTGCATGCTGTGGTGGAGCTTCCCCATTGGCGAGGACCCCCCGGGCTGCCCCAGTCCCCCCCCCCCCCCGCCAATTTCTTTGAAGGAGCTGCATGAGCAGCGGCTCCAGCCAGGGCTTCTCTTCCCTCCCAGATGTCTCCGCGGTGGAATCCGTGCGGAAACTCTGGGTGGCTGCAGAAGCTGTCCGAGTGCTGGGCTTCCCAGAAACGGGCCCAGCAACTGGCGGCAGATCTGGGAGCCTGTCCTTCACCCCAGCAAACATGGCGGAGGCTCCGGAGGCTTAGTAACTTTTACTTATTCATTACAATGGCTGGCAGGAATCGAGAGTGGAATGACTTTTGTCTCCACCTGGGCGAGCGGGACTCCTGGAATCTCTTGGCCCTCTTGGCTCCGGGGGCCCAGTTCCAACTTTGCCGGCCAGTGGCGTCCTTGAGAAGGGTGGGTCTGGGCCTGTGGGATGGCAGGAGGAGGCCTCCCTGGCTCCCTTGTCCCTGGCACGTCACCTGCCACAGGGTCAGCCTCTCCTCTGCAGGGACTAGGCTCTGGGACGCTCCTTCCATGGCGGCTTGGGTGAGGCGGGAGACCTAGCTCACTTAATTAGTGCCCGGGAGCTCCAGCCACTCGCCAGGCCTTGCGGAGACTTGGGGCTTGCATTCCAGGGGGCAGCCTGGGCCAGGCGCTGTGTTCCGGTGGGTTCGTAGTGCTGTCCTTGTGTGTTGCTGCCCAGCCCCTGCCTCAGCATGCCAGGGACCTGCTAGGGTCTAGCCCTGAATCTGTCCTGGGAGCCGCCTCTTTCCCTGCTCAGCCTCGCAGGGCGGCCCCCAGCACTGACCCTGTGCCCAGCCGGCATGTCCAGTCCTTCTCCAGAACACATCTTGCCTGTCCTCTGTCTGTGCCACCGTCCCCTGAGACCTGAGCGCAGTAGCGTCGTCCTCCGTGGTCACTGCCCTGAGGCCACCCATGGCTTCCTCTAGAATGACCCCTCTGTCTCCGTCCCCTCCTCCCCATCGCTCACCATCTCTGTGGCTCGCGGCACTCAGGGCCTCCCAAAGCCAAGCTCTTTCCTGCCCAGTGGAGTCTCCGTCCCTCTGTCCTAGACTGCTGCTCCCGAGAGTGACGGGCGTGCAGCCTACAGGGCCTTCGGGAAGCCTCCCGGGAACTTGGCGTGTGCTCACTGCTCACTTGCACGCCCCGTGTCTGTCACACTCACTGGTGTGAAGGCCCCGCTCACGGTGACGCTCCATGAGTGCGCTGCAGGCAGAAGGAAGGTGAGCTAGACCGTCTGCGGCCGGCACCCGCAAGCACCGCGTCCCCGCCTTACAGAACCCCCTCCCAGCCCCTCCACTGCTGCCGGTGTTTGTCGTGGTCACTTTCTGCCTTGGTCTTGGGCCCTGAGGCCCGGGACATTTCTCCAGGGGACGCACAGGCTGATTCTCTGGGCAATTTCTGACGGTAGCACCTGCTGGGCCGTGGGCTGTGAAGTGAGACTCTGGGGGCTGAAACTCCAGTGGGTCGCACAGGCATGGAAACGGGTCTCTGCAGACTCCAACCCGGCAGATGGCAAAGGGAGTCAGGGTTGCCTGGCCAGGCTTGGGGGGCAGAGGGGGCTGATGTCCTCTGATGTTGTGGCCCCACCCTGAGCTGAGCTCCGTCCCTGGTCCCTGTTTGGGGATCTGTGTGGTCCTGGCTTGCAGGGTGAGCTGCACGGGGGTTGGGAAGGGCCGGGGAGTGTGATCACCCCTCGGGGCCCCTGGTTTTGTGATCGTAAGGAAAATAGGCCGCCCCAGACAAAGACGCATGTGAGTATCCGTGGGTGTTGGCCTTGCCTGGGCTGCTGCGTCTTAGGGCCTGGTCTGTGTTCTTTGAATGGATAAAGGAAAGCAAATAGAGCCAGCAACCGTGGTCCACCGTAAGGAACTGTTACCTTTGCACTGCACTTTCAGAAAGACGCTGGCCAGCAGCCGGCCTCTCTGCCGCTGGGCCTGGCAGGCACAGCCTGGCCTCGGCCCCCTTTCTTGGGGTGGGGGGTCATTCCCTGGCACAGGCTGGGAGGGGCCTGGGCTCCCTGCGGCCACATCCATACTCTACAGGCCCTGGATCCCCAGCAGGTGGCCCGCCCCAGGTCTCCCACCCCTGGCGCTGTCCTGGACCACTCTGGGAGAGGAGGGCTGGCTGCCCACCACCCACAGGGGCCCTTCTGTCTTGGGGAGGCTGCAGCAGCCTCACTGCTGGTGAACCTTGGGCCAGCCCTTCCCCCGTTTCTGTGCTGATAGAAAACCTCTGGAAAAGGTGGCATTTCTACCACAGCACAGCCAGTAAGGTGGCAAGAAGAAACTGGAGCATCTGATGGTGCAAAGCAGCTAACCTGGCCTGGGGAGGCCTGGCCAGCATTCATCCTTCTGGGGCTGGGACTGGGGGCGTGGCTGGAATACTGGGGGCGGGGCTGGAGGGGCAGGGGAGGGGCTGGAGGACTAGAAAGAGGCGGGGCTGGAGGACTGAAAAGAGGGCGGGGCTGGAGGGCTGGGGGCGGGGCTGGAGGGTAGCGGGCAGGACTGGAGGGCTAGAGTCTAATGAAATCCTCAGGGCTTTTTCTCTGGCTGTGGCACTGTCTGTTCCAGAAGAAAGAACAAAAAGAACACGTGGCATCCCTATGAAAAGCGCAGTATAAGTATTCCTGGGAGGGCTTCTACGTTGCCAGGGCAGAAACCCTTCTGCCCTCCCCGGGCCTGGCCTCCGTGGCTCGGCTCCTGCAGTGAGGGTGCCACGTCCTCGCTCCCCTTAAAGGCCTCTTGTTCCGAGGTCCCCCGAGGGCAGGGCTTCTCGGGGCAGCGCTGTGGTCGTTGGGGCCGGCTCGTTCCCTGCGCCAGGTCTGCTCTGTGCACGGGGCGGGGACGCTGAGCAGCCCCCTCCCACCGTGACTACCAGAGACGTCGCCGCCAGACCTTGCCCCCTCCCTGAGGCAGAATCGCCCCATTGGGACCCTGCTCCAGTCTGCACCTTGCTGTGGGTTCCCGGTAAACACACTTGCGCTGCGGTTTCTTGGTTTGTAGAATCGAGACTCTTTGGTCCTGGAGCTCAGCGCCCGGGCTTTTCTCCCTTCTGTAGCTAAATGGGCCAGCGCAGGGCCTGAGGACGTGCAGCCCTGACCACTGTCCCCTGCAGGCGTCCCTCACCCAGGTATGGCCACTGCTGTGTGCCAAGGCAGCACGTGCAGGTTCTGAGCAGCTGCCTCCCCGGCTGTCGGCAGGGAGGGGAAAACAAACTTGTGTTTTCCAGAGCTTGGAGCGAGCGCAGGGTTCACGAGTCGCTTGCAGTCTCCTCTCCGTGTCTCCATTTCTCAGTGCCCACATGGAGCCGCACTGCTGATGGCGACGAAGCCATTTAGAGGCAATCAAACATTCCCGGACCACCAGCGCGACAGTGGCGCCCATCAGCTCTTCTCTTTATCTGCCCACTTGCCTAATTACACGCGCCTTTCTTGAGTCCCCAAGTGTGATTTCTGAGATTTCTGGGGTGTCTAGAGCTTGTGGGAACACATTTCTTAAGTGCCTTCTTCTCCAGAAAGTTCTGCCGCTGCTGGTGGGACCCTTGCCTGCCTAGAGGCAGCCGATGCCCATCTGTGGGCACTGGGGCTGCTCGGGGACTCCCAGCCCAGCATGGACACACCCTCTCTGTGCCTGCCTGCTCCCCCGGCCCTTGTCGCTGTGCGCCGGCTGCGCTGGGCTCTGGGGCCCTTTCTGGAGAGGTGGCGCCGGGGCCAGGGGCCTGCACGGACAGAGCCCTCAGATCCACCGGGAGCCTGGGTGCCGCCTCCCCGACAGGCTATCTGTCCCTGCCCTGTGGCAGCCTCCTGCTGGGGCCACCTCTGCCCACCCTTGCTGCTGAGTTGGGATTTTGGGTTTCCAGGGCCATCTTACTCCCCTGTTTTGAGGGCACAGACGGAGCTTCCCTCCCTGATCCTTGTGTCCTGCATGGGGCGGGTGCCTGTGTGGGATGTGCTGCTGCTTATATGAGTGCAGCCCCCGGGCCCCAGGAGCCCCGCGAAGGCGCGTGTCCCAGCGTGTCAGGGAGCACCCCCAGCGTGTCAGGGAGCACCCCTAACACACACACATATGCACGTGCACACACACACACACAGCACCCCTAACACACACGCAGCATCCCTAACACACACACATATGCACGTGTACACACACATACACAGCACCCCTAACACACACACTGCACCCCTAACACACAGCCACACACAGCACCCCTAACACACACACATACACACACACGCACACACAGCACTCCTAACACACACACATATGCACGTGCACACACACATACACAGCACCCCTAACACACACACATATGCACGTGCACACACACATACACAGCACCCCTAACACACACACATAGATGCACATGCACACACAGCACTCCTAACACACACACAGCACTCCTGACACACACACACACGCACACACACACAGCACCCCTAATACGCACACATATGCACGTACACATACACAGCACCCCTAACACACACACATATGCACGTGCACACACAGCACTCCTAACACACACACAGCACTCCTGACACACACACACACACACGCACACACACACATAGATGCACATGCACACATAGCACTCCTAACACACACACACAGCACTCCTGACACACACACAGCACCCCTAACACACACACAGCACTCCTGACACACACACACACGCACACACACACATACATGCACATGCACACATAGCACTCCTAACACACACACACAGCACTCCTGACACACACACACATGCACACACGCACAGCACCCCTAACACACACACATATGCACGTACACATACACAGCACCCCTAACACACACACATATGCACGTGCACACACACATACACAGCACCCCTAACACACACACATAGATGCACATGCACACACAGCACTCCTAACACACACACAGCACTCCTGACACACACACACACACGCACACACACATAGATGCACATGCACACATAGCACTCCTAACACACACACAGCACTCCTAACACACACACACAGCACCGCTAACACACACATAGCACTCCTAACACACGCACACACACACACGCACATGCACACACAGCACTCCCAACACACACACACAGCACTCCCGACACACACACACAGCACTCCTGACACACACACAGCACTCCTAACACACAGCCACACACACACACACATGCACACACAGCACTCCTAACACACACACAGCACCCCTAACACACACACAGCACTCCTGACACACACACGCACAGGCACACATAGCACTCCTAACACACACACACACACACACACACGCACATGCACACATAGCACTCCTAACACACACACACACACACGCACATGCACACATAGCACTCCTAACACACACACACACACACGCACATGCGCACATAGCACTCCTAACACACACACACACACACACACACGCACAGGCACACATAGCACTCCTAACACACACACACACGCACACGCACATGCACACATAGCACTCCTAACACACACACACACACACACGCACAGGCACACATAGCACTCCTAACACACACACACACACACACACGTGCAAGTCCACCTGCAGCCCGGGTCTGGTCTGCTGCCGTTGCACCTGGCCTTGCGTTCTCAGACTCAGTGTGTCTCCAACCAAACTACCGTCCCTGCCTGCGCAGCCAGCAATCCCTGAGGACCCGCGGTCTGGCAAGCTGAGGGAGGCTAAGGCCGTGCCTGTCTGGGCCTCTGCCGCTGTTTCCCTGACGGAAGTGGATGGTGCCAGTCACCTTCCAGGCCGAGACTTACGGTGGCGTGGACGGTGGCGGAGAAGGTTCGCACGGTTGCTCACCGGCAATCCCAAGGCAAACTCCGCGGCCGCGCAGCGCGGCCAGCAGGCTCGCTGGGGCCCAGCCCCCCTGCCCGACGCCAGGGTGAAGGAGGGTTGTTTGCTTTTTGCTTCAGCTCATGGGCTAAAGGACCGATGGGGCTTTGCTTGTAGTTCACAGGATGAAGTTGAAACCTCACTCAACAAACACCTCCAGTGTGTTCTCAAACAGGGGCGGGTCAGGGGCCGGCTGTGGTGCAGAGTGAGCTCGTGTGGACTGAGGACCAGCTGTCCCCGAGCGCTGCCCGGGGGTGCGGGAGGCTGCCCACTGTGTGCCCACCTCCCCCCGGCTGGGCTGGGGAGTGGCCCTGTGGCAGCACCGCTCCTGCCCAGCAGGCCACCTCGCCAGAAGTGAGTCATCAGGATCTCGCTCGTCGTAACACCAGGGCACTGGCTGCCATCACAGTGTCCCCAAACCCAGCCTGCCACAGCCACTGGAGGCTCCCTGGGGACAGTTGGGGGGGCCGGTGCCTGGGGTGCTTGCCTTTGCCCTGCAGCGAGCCAGTGGGGAGAGGGCTGGGTGGATGCCTGGGGTCTTGTTGAGGACAGCCCAGAAGGTCACCTCAGGGCCACCTCCCATCGGCTGTGAAGGCCCCTCCCTCAGGTGGCAGTGTCACTCTGTCTGGGTCACCTCCCCTCAGGGAGGCTCCAGCCAGCCAGCCAGGCCATCTCAGGGCGTCTGGCCCTGCCGCCCTCGCGCCCAGCCCCCCAGACACCTGAGCCCTGCTGCTGTGCGGTGGCCTGGGTCTCACTGTCTCCACCCGGTGAGCCCCTCCCTTTCGCCGCCACCACCGCTGCAGGACTCAGTGTTTCAGATCCCCCAGGGGCCGTGGCCTAAAGGCACAGGTTGATTGAAGTGGGGCCTTCTCTGCTGGGCTCCCACTTGCTCTGACACCACCTAGTTGCACTTGCATCTGGACCCACCCCCGTTGGCAGGACATCGGCAACCGGATGGAGCTCAGCGGAGGCTGGTGGCGTGGAGACAGGTCCTGCGCCTGCTTCCCCACTGGAAGCTCTCCTGGTCCAGCCCCATCTCTCCAGGGGAGGGGACACTGGGGGCACTCAGGGTGGGTGGGGGAGAGCTGGGGACACGGGTGGGAATGTCTTAGGGGGTGGAACTCTGCTGGCACCCCAGCATTGCCGCTGGGAGAACCCTCCTGGGGTGCAAGAGGGGTCCAATGGCAGGAGGGTGGTGAGAGGATGGCTGGGCAGCTGCTATCAGGGGCCAGGGCGAGGCTCGGGCGTGGGGCTCTGGCAGGAGGCAGGTAGACACCGTCGGCACTTTGGAGGTGCATGCAAATGTTCAAGGCATGAAGGGGGCCCTCTCTTTCCCCACTGGGAGGGCTCACAGGCCTCCAAAAGTATGCACTTTCTGGTGCTGGGGGCTGAGACAGCCCAAGAACCTACTAGGGCCTCCTTTCTCCATCCCTTTCCTGCCTCAGGTGTGTGACGCAGGGAAGGCTCAGCCAGGCTGGTGGGTGCGGCCATCTTCTCTCACCTCCCTTTTCTGTGCCCCCAGAGGGCGAGTCCATCGTCCCCAACCCAGGCCCCAGCACAGCACCCAGCATCCCCCAGCACAGCACCCAGGCCCCAGCACAGCACCCAGGCCCCAGCACAGCACCCAGGCCCCAGCACAGCATCCAGAACCCAGCAGAGCACCCAGGACCCAGCACAGCACCCAGGACCCAACACAGCACCCAGAACCCAGCACAGCTCCTAGGACCCAGCACAGCATCCAGGCCCCAGCACAGCTCCCAGGACCCAACACAGCACCCAGGACCCAGCACAGCACCCAGGCCCCCAGGGCAGCGCCCAGCAGGCCTACCAAGGCTGCAGTGCTGGTCTGGAAGAATGAGCGGGATGGGGGCTGCAGAGATGGGTGTGCAGTGACTTCTTGGGACACCCGATCCTCCTGCCTTGTCTTCAAGCCTTGAACTTTACCGGGAGGGGCCAGTTAATACCATCTGGGGGCTCCCCCTCCCGCTGTCGCTGCCATCAGCCCCTGACCCCCTGGTTCTCTCTCCCAAGAGAGTTTCCACCTGATGTTTCAGAAAACCCGCACCAGTGTTATGTCAACGGACATATCTGAGTGAACTTACTCATTTTTAAACATCTGTGGGATGACAAGTGTCCTCCTGGCCTGGTCACTCTGGAAACACATCTGCCCGGAGCTGTATTAGGGTCGGTGGTCTGGGATTGAGAATCACCGGAGTCACGCTGGGGAGAAGCTAGTTTGTTGTCTTTCCACTATCTGGTGTGTACTTGATTTTATTAAATCAAACTCCAGCATGCTGTTCTGAAGCATGCCCGTAGCTCGAAGCCTCGGGCTTTCATTTTTGGGGAGGTGTGGGCATTTTCTGGAGTGCTTTCATGCTAGGATTTTTCAGCACTTAGGATGCTAACGACCTCTGAACCTGCCTTAAATGTGCTCGGACTCACCCTAGTGGCCTCTCTTTCAAAAAGTCACTTTTGCTCTCTTTTTAAATTATTTCTATCTTGTAGTATTCCATCACCTGATGGCACTTCCCCGGATATGGTGGATTGTGTGGGAGTCGTGTTAATGGCTGGGTGCTAATTTATGTTCCTCGGTTCCTGCGCCCTGGTGGGCTGGGTGGGCCTGCGCCGTCCGGACGTGTCTCCCGAGAAGGCAGGAGTTCTGGAGAGGAGGCTGTCGCTGCCCTGGGGGCACATCTGGGCCACAGGTGGGATGTGGCTCGCGTGGTCGAACACGTCGGAACTGTGGATACCGTGTGCATACGTGGGGAGGCAGGCGCGGCTGCCCCGCGGCGCTGGCCGGCCCACGCTCCCGCGACTCTGGACGTGAGCTGTCGTCTCTAGGCTGTGGGCTTCGAAACCGCCCCACGTTCATGAACCACGGCTGCTCTGGCCGGGGTCTGCAGAGCACGGACCGTCCAGAGTCGCGGGAGCGAGTAGCACAACGTGTCACCGTAACCTCTGGGACCCCGGCATGGGTAGCCAGAGGCTTCCAAGCCTGTCTTGGCACCTTTTCGTCCTTCGAGACACCGGCCGCCATCCCGTTACAAACCGAAAGCCTCTTTAGAAAGACTGTGCTGTAATTAAAATGAGTGTTTCACTGGCGACAGAAGGTGTGTGCGGAAGGCGGCCGTTCTTGGTCTGCTTTTGCCTCCATCTTCGTTCCAAGGTTCCCAGGTGAATGGGGAGAGGAGCCCTAAAGGCCCCACGTCCTGGGACACTGTCCTCGCAGGGACGGGCTGGCCCTTGGCTCGCACTCCCTGAGCTGCGGGCGGCGAGGCCCCCACCGGCTCAGGGTGGCAGCCGGGCCGGGCAGCTGCTCCACCGGGTGACAGGTGTCTCCTCTGTGCGTCCAGAGCCCCACGTGGCTGGGGCAGCAGGAGGGGCCGCCGAGCGGGCGTGGGGTGGAGAAGGACGGAGGGCGAATGCAGCCAGGGTCGGGGGCTCCCAGCGTCCGTCCGTGCAGCTAGGAGGGCCCGGGAGTGTCCACAGGCCGGGAGCTGCCAAGTGTGCCAAGGTCGTCAGCTTCGCCTTAAACATCCCACCAAGGTGCGTGTTTTCCACAGTGGAGCACGATTCCTTTCTGTGGCGTCCTTACCACTTGGAAGTGGCACCTGTGGCAGTGTCACCCTGTGTTCCCCTGCAGAGCCTGTCCCTGCCTGGCCAAGTATTGGGGACGCAGGTGCTGCGTGCAAGTCCCCTGAGAGACACCCCCATGGAGTTGCTGGGGTGGCTTGAGCCGGGCAGCCAGGATTGGAGGAGCCGGCGGCCGCCAGGGGCTGCGGCCCTGAGCTTGGTGTGGCCAGACCTTCGCAGGGTGGAGATTCCCCCCTGCAGCGGCGCTGGCTCAGTGGGTTCTCTGGTTAGGACCTACCTGCTGGGCCAAGCTTGGGGGTTCCTGGGCAGGCCCGGGGTGGCTCATGCTGGCCGGGGCGGGGGGGCTCTCCCCAGGGACCTCACCAGCCTTGACTCCAGGTCCTTTGGCCCAGCGTTGGGGCAGCAGCCCCGCCTGTCAGGAGGCCCCGCACCTGGGCTCCTCTTGTCCAGCCTCACGAGGAGGGTGTTGCCGTTGTCTGGTCACCAGGAGGGACGGTGAGCTCCTTCAGGAAGCAGGACTGCTGTCCTCCTGTCCCCAGCCGTGGGTGCTGCACCTGCACTCAGCCTTGCCCGTGGCCACAGCCTCTGCATGTGCCAGGTCGGAGGTCTGCGCAGAGTGGACTCAGCGAAGGCGCCAGTCCTTTACACTTGAGTACGAGCGGGGATCTCAGGCTGATTGGCCGACAAGCGGGTGGTGTGAGGAGACCGAGTGTCTTGTCCCGTTCGACCCTGACTTCGAAGACTGGCTATAGGGTTTCCACCCGCATGAGGCTGGGCACGGCAGGCCCTGGGCCTGGCCCAGCTAGCGAGAGGGTGGGGGCCCGGCCGGACCCCAGGGCTGCCTCCCTGAGAGTCTGTGGACCTGGTGTCCAGAGGGTGGGGGGCTCCAGGGACAGACAGCGGTGGGGCGGCGACACTGCTGTCTGAAGAGAGCTTCCGGGTCCTCCTGGGTCCTGGGACTCAGCCCACGGGCTTGCGGGACACCTACCCCTGGCTCTGCCATTGCTTTCCCTTTTGTTTCCCACCGACACACAATAGTTGTATGTATTTATAGGGTGCCATGTGCAGTGCTCAGATCAGAGTAACTAGCGTAACCATCACCTGGAATACGTAACATTTCTTTGTGTTGGGAACATCCAAAATCCTCTCTTCTGGCTTCTTGAACATGTGCAATACATCATTGCTAACCCCGTGCACCCTACAGCGCTGTGGAGCCCCGGTGTGTGCCTCCTGTCCCGCTGTGATTTCCTGTCCCTTAACCACCGTCTCCCTGTCTCCCCTCCCCAGCTCCCCCTCTAGTGGCCACAACCCAGCTCTCTACTGAGGGGCTCCATTATTTTTAGCCCCACATCTGCGTGAGAACACGTGGTGTTTGTCTTTCCGTGCCTGGCTTATTCCACTTAACGCAGCGTCCTGCGGTTCCATCCATGCTGCTGCATGTGGCAGGGTTTCATCCTTTTTCATGGCTGCGTGGTATTCCGCCATGCGCAGGCACTGGGTTTTCTGTGTCTGCTCCCCGACTGACGGACACTGGCTGTTGGGAGCGGTGCTGCCGTGAACACGGAGCCGCAGACGCCCCTTCCACGTGCTGACTTCCCTTCCTTCACATACGTGCCCAGCGTGGGCCTGCTGGTCCATACGGTGCTTCTGCTTCTAGTTTTCTGAGAAACCTCCGTACTGTTCTGCAGCAGCCATCCTGGTTTCCACAGCCACCGACAGCGCACGGGCTCCCTTTTCTCTGACTCCTAACACCGTTTATTTCTTGTCTTTTTGATAATCATCATTCGTCGGAGGTGAGATAATACCTCATTGTGGTTTTGATTTGCATTTCCCTGACGATTGCTGCTGTTGAGCATTTTAAAACCCACCGAGGAAGGACGCCTTCTCCAGTACACGGTGTGGGGAAGACCGGGCCCGTGTGTCCGTGTGCAGAAGAGTGAAACCAGAGCCCTGTCACTCACCGTGCACAGACACCAACTGAGAGTGGACTAAAGACTTAAATGGAAGACCCCACACTATAAACCTGCCAGTGGATAAGGTGGGGAGACACTTCAGGACCCTGGTCTGTGCTGGTATTTTATGGATAACGCTGCAAAACACAGGCAGGAACAACAAAAAGAGGCAAATGGGGCCATATGGGAGTAAAAAGCTGCACAGCGCAGGGAACAGTCCCCACAGAGCAGAGACAACCTGCGGGACAGGAGAAAATACCTGCAAACTCTTCGGCTGACAGGGACCAATATCCGGAGTATACGAGACCCCCAACAGCAGAAAACACACCTGAGCCCACTGAAGCGTGGGCAGGAGTCCGAGCTCACACCTCAAAAGAAGACATACAGGCATCCACCATTGGTATTTTGCTGAAGTTCATGTTCATTGTTTTGGAAAACGAACTTGCCATTATTATAGCTTTAGGCCTCAAACGTGAGAACGAACCTTCATTCTGCAATAATAGATTTCAGATTTGAGAGAAAATGAACAGTGGAGTCTCTAGAGAACTCGTACAGCAGCGCTGTTTTCTGGGGAGGGGACCCAGCTGTGCCTCTGAGTCTTGCCGCAGCCCCTATGAAATCTGGTATGAAGCCTCCTCTTCCAGGAAGCTCCCCGGGGTCCCCTCCCCCATGCTCATGTGTGCTTTGAGCCCCAGGCTGCAGGAGCAACACCGGGGAGAGGTGGATGGTGGTCTGTGTGGACCCCGAGACCCGTGTCCCTGCGCTTTCCTGCCCCTGCCCGAGCAGCAGGCCTGGGCGCTGTGGGCCCTGCTGACTCCCTCCAACGCCCAGGAGCACTTGGGGACTTACAGAAAGGGCTTGGTTGTTCGCAAATGTCACTCCTCTAGGGGTTTCTCACCCCTCCCTGACTGGAGGGAGGGAGGGGCCGTGCACCGGGTGGATCCTGGCCCTCATGGACATTGCTGCCATCTGTTATGGGAACATGCTCGACTGGTGACACCAAGTGATTTTAGGGCTGTCCAGGACAAGGCACCACCCAGAGCTGGTCTCTGCTCCACCGGGAAGTGGAGGTGCAGAGTCTCAAGGGGAGGCGGGGCCGCCCTGGGGAGGCAGCTGGGGGATTCTCAGCCTTCTCCTTCAACCCTGGTCACACGCCCTTGTCACCACCTGCTGGCGGAGAAGCCGACCAGGCCTGGACTGTGCAGTAGTCACCCTGCCGGGCCCTGCTCCCTGGCAGCTGGGGTCAGGTGGCTCACGCCTTGCAGGCGGGTGGGCAGGAGCCTCCCCCATGCTCCCTATCCCCCTCCCCTCTCTCCTGGGCCGCGCCTGCACAGAGAGGTGCCCTGCGGCTCCGCAGGGTGGGAGACGGTTTATAAGGACAGGAGCGAGTTCCTGCTGGAAAACATCCCTCCGTCAGCTCCACAGCCCAGGGCCACAGAAAAGCTACTTCTCAGTGTCCCCTCTACAGACTCCCCTGCCGGGCCCAGTGAAAGCTCCGGGCTCCTTCTAACGGGCAGACCGGCCGCTCCCTGTGCTCTCCTCACGGTCGTCTCTGGGGATCGGAGGTGAGCGTCCTGTGCAGTCCCTGAAGAAGGCTGCTGGTGACAGTTCCTTCCTGCTGGGAGCACTTCGGGGTGACGTGCGGGGGTCAGCCTGTGTCACATGGTGCGTCTCCCTGCTGGAGGCTGATGTCTGGCCCTGAGCACCCGAGTGGCTCCCCCGACTGGGCTGTAGGTGCTGACGGAGCTCAGCGTGGGGGCAGGTGCGCTCACGAGCGTCCCTGCCTGAGGCTGGCGACCAGGACCGAGCCGCAGGGCATAGAGCACCGCAGGCTACATGGAGGTGACCCCAGGGAAGACGGCCATGGTGCAGGCTTGGATTTGGGGAACCTGGCTAGGGGACCCCACAGCCCCAGTTCCCCATGTGCCTGCATCTTGCAGCCCAGAGCAGTCTGGGGAGACAGAGGCAAGGTGACAGGTCCGTGGCAGGGTGCTGTGGGCGGAGGTGGCTGCGAGTGCGGTGCCTGCGTCTGGCCCCCTCTGCTCCGTGTCATTGCCACGGCCACACCACAACAAGGAAACCGTCTCCTGTTCCACTCACGGAGAGGTGGTGATTCTTTAAAAGGATTGTAACAAAAAAACTAAAGGAAAATAACAGTCTGAAATGAGATGGTACCAAAACCTCGATGGCTTGCAGACCAGGGGCCGTGTGCGTGCGCTCGCGTGTGAAAACGTCAGCACAGTGGCTCTCGGTGTGTGCGGCTTCCCGGGTGGAGGGCCGTGCACGCTCGGGGGGCTTCCTGGAGGAGGAAGTGGGTTGAACAATAGGTTCTTGGAACGTCAAATAACGTCATTTCCTTCAATGTTGTTGCCTTGTAACGAAGAGGAAAAGGAAGTTGGTTTGGTGATAGTTCGTCTCACGTGAAGTTGCAGTTGCCGAGCGCCCACCTGTGATGCGGGTGAGGACTTACCGTACGCAGAGTTAGTGCAGGTTCGGGTCACCCTCAGGTAACTCAGCCCACCATGGTGCGTGACTCACCGGAGTGTTTACTGGGTGCCCACCACGTGCCCGCCATGAACCCCAGTTGGCTGGACCCGTTTGGCTCCAGGACACAGAGGCTTCCGGAGCAGGGGTCGGCCGGGGCCCCGAGCAGCGTGCAGACCCGGCCGTGGGGAGTGTGCGGGACCCGGGCTGAGCACTGCTCTCTGGCAGTGGGGCCTGGGGGCAGCTGCCCTGGTCTTGTCGGTGACACGCAGAGAAGGCCACCTCATCTGTCTGCTCCCGTGGACAGCGCCGTTCCCGGGACCCGAGCCGGCAGCCCTGCCAGCCACGCAGGGGACAGTCGAGAGGGGCAGGAGAGAAGGGGAAGGACTGGGCCCTCAGACGGCCTTTCTGCTGAGAGCTCAGCTCCCCGCGAGAAGCCCCCCCCCGCGGCCCCCCCCGCCCCCCGCCTCCGGGGGCTGAGCTCCCCAAGGCACAGAGACAGCAGCCCAGCACCTGGCCAGCGGAGACAGCAGGTGTCGGGGACGGTTTCTGCGCGCCAGGCCCCCAGCCTCGAGTGTGTGCCGGCTCCAGATGAACTGAACACATGCTCGTCTGAAATTCCAAATTGCAAAATTTCATCTCAATTAATGTAGAATAAGTTTTGGGAGCCGGCAGTAGGCTTTGGAAAATTAAATGACACCTTCTTGGCATCTCACATTGGTGAGAAGGCCAACTGATTATTTTTATATTACAATCCTCAGGCGTTGTCAAATTGATTAATAAATTCGCTGAAAACCCGTGACTTCTTAATAAATTTAATTTCAGTAGTTGGGGAATAACTTTGCTATGACCTTTGAGTCTCAGCTCTCTCTGTCTGAGTGTCAACATGGGGTTAACATTCTCCTGGAGGTGGCCACGAGCTCTCATCCCTTTGGAACCTGCTAGGCTTTAGGGAACGTTTCTCTGAGCTACATCTCTGAGGACATGGTCTTAAGTGTCCTGAGGCAATGTGGAGCGGCCCTGTGGGTTCTCCACAAGTGGCTGCTGTGTGGGCAGACTGTAGAGCTTTCAGGGCCAGCCCCCAACCCTGTCAGCCAGGTGATCTGTCCCAGCTGGGAACCGCCAGCCTAGGCTACAGGGAACTACTGAAATTGAGCACAAAACATAGCTCTGAGCTTCCTGGCAGACAAGGCAAAAAGGGAAAATCCACTACTCAGGTGGCTATCTCCGTCCACTCATGACTGGCAGCATCTGAGAATGTTGAAGAAGCACTAACGGTGCTGTCACTCCAGGATGGCACTGGGTGGCACTTTGACAAATCATCTCCAACTTCCAAAACCATGCAGGGTATGCACTATCATTGCCATTTTTTTGGTGAAACCATAGAGAGGTCCAAAACTGGACATGCCACGGGCCTCCCAGCCAGCATGTGGCCGAACCTCAGTTAGGAATCTTTCCACAGTGGGAAACAGAGACCCGGACAAGCCGGAGCGGAGCTGGCTGACACCCGCTGTGCCGCTCAGCAGTGGCAACCTTGATGTCTCCTGCCTGAGCCCTGCGGGGACCTTTCTCCTTGGTCATCCTCCCACTGCTCCTCTCCCTGGGTGCCTTGACCTCAGCCCACGGGAGCCCCACTTCTCCCAGCACCCCAGTCCTCTCCCGCCCTCCCACCTGCTCCTCCACTGTCCCTGGGCCTCCCCTCTCAAGGTGACCCCGGCTGCCATTGCCAGCTCCAGGGTGTCCTGAGGCCTCACTGTGCCTGCGCCCCTCCCGCCCAGCGGCGCCTGCCCCTCTCCTCCCACACTGGTCCTGCTGGGCCCTGACTGGGTCACCCGCTCCCCTCACTGTCCCCAGACGCTGGCTCAGGCAGCTCGATCCCCCCACACGCCTGTTACGTCCACTCTGGCGGACTCAGGGTCTGACGGGCACGGAAGCAGAAGTCCCTGCTCCAGGTGTGGCGGTGTCTCTGCGGGGGATGGGCAGGGCACCCGCAGGGAGGGGTAGTCCAGGGACTTTGGGGTGGGGGGCCGGCTGGAGCCACACCTCGGAGCAGGGGCTGGTGTTTGCAGGGAGGGGTCTCTGCTGGTCCCTCCCGTCAGAGCCTCAGCCGGGGCCACTGGGGGTCCCCGCAGTCTCTGTGGGCAGGTGTCCCTCCTCCAGGCAGGCTGAACACAGAGGCCACCAGCCCGCCCAGCCCCTGTGCCCAGCGAGCGCCCTCAGCCGCCCGCCACCCGCCGCCCTGCGACCTCTGGCCTTGACCTCCCAGTCAGCAGGTAGAGGAGAAACAGATTTGGGCAAATGGGGCCTTGGCTGCCGCTTTCTGATTGGCCCGGTGACGTTCTCGCCATTAACTTTATGGCGCGGTACCCAAGGACTAATTAAAGCAGATGGCGGTGGGACCCGGGTGGGGTGCGGAGACGGTTTTACATTTAAGTTGATCGGAATGAGGTGGAACGGCATATGCTCGTGGAGATTAAGAATTTTTTAACTACATATTAACGGCGTTTCTTAATACCCCTCCCGGTGATCGCAGCGCAATCCGGCCCCCTTGCTCCGTTAATTCTCACTGTTCCCGTTCTCCTGTCACCACATCCTCGGGGCCGCTCGGTTTGGGTGTAATTTAAGCGAGCGTAATATTCATTGCAGACATTGTCACCGTCACCGTGTGACATTAGCAGCCGAACGGAGTGGGGACCGACCCCAGCTCTCATCATGAGCTGGGGGCCTTTTCCCGGCTGGAGCCTGGGACGCCCTGGAAGGCTGTCTCCAGGACCGCACCCTGCGACCTTGTCCCTGGGCGGGGTGAAGACCCTCTGCTCCTGTGGCCTGTAGTGCCCGTGGTCGGGGGACCAGGCTCAGAGGCAGTGGGGACCCTCGTGGGCTCCCCCAGGTTCAGAGGGAGGAGAGGCCACCGCACTGGGGCCGGCGCCTTCCAGGGTTGGCAGCTGCAGCCCCCAGCCAGGGCCACGCCGGCCGACTCCTGGCCGTATCTGAGGCCCCCGAAGCCCTGCCAGGCCCTGCGCTGGGGACGGGGCCTTGGGCCTCCAGGGAAGCACACGCTGCTCTCCGGGCACAAGGGGTCTGGCTGCCCTTACAGCCTGTAAACGTTTAATTTTTTTATTGAGGTGAAATTTGCATAAAATTAACCATTTTAAAGAGCACGCTCCATCCGTACTTAGTACTGTCCCAGTGCGGCTCAACTGCCACCGCTGTGGCATTCGCAGACGTCTTCATTGCCTGCAGGAAAACCTGCACCGCTAAGCAGCCCCCGCCCCCGCCCCTCTCCCGGCCCTGCCTGGGGACGCCTGCTCCTGGCATGTGGACGTCTGCCCGCAGGGAGCAAAGGCTCTGGCCCAGCTGCGGGGCTGCCCACATGGGCAAGACCCCGGACGGATGAGGCCTTTGGCCCCCAGGGCCTCCCGCTCTTCCTCAGAAACGGGCACTGCTGCCTGGTGTCTGCCCAGCGCCAGGAGGCACCCACAGGTCCTGCCCCTGGGCCTGCGTCCCCTGCCCCAGACCCCTCCTGGCTGGGGCTGCCGGGCCAGCCTGGTGTGCCACGTGGCAGACGCTGGAGAGAAGTGGTGCTGAGACCCGCTCCCTGGACGTGTCCCGCCCTGGCTCCGCAGTCCTCCCTGCGGTCCGTGCTGCTGGTGTGACCTGGGCCTGGGGCTGTCCCGGCAGCGCCCTGCAGCCTGGGCCCGGCTGTCTGTGTCCATGCGGTCACACACATCCGGGGCTCTGCCCGCTGGCCTGGCTCGGGGCCACCGAGGGGGGGAGTCGTGTGTGGGTGGAAGTGGCCCCTCGCGTGGGGAGGCAGACCCGCGGGGCCGCCCAGTCCTGCTGCCCCGACACCCCACTCTTAAGTCTGGGGCCACGGTGAGGCCGGCGCGTGACTGTGGGGCCAGGCTGCCGCTCCCTCTCCCCCCTCTCGGTTTGCCCGTCCCTCCCGCCGTCGGCTCCGGGCAGGGGGAGAAGCCCTGGCAAAGCCCACTCTGTTTTCCTGCCCAGTGACGCTCCCACGTGACGGGGCGGGGACAGCCCTCCTGAAAGCCCCTTTGTTTCTTCTCGATAATTAAGAAATAGCAGCAGCCTCCCGGGGCCGGCCCCGCGTCCTCTCTGGATGCCGGACACGGTCATCAGCCTGGACAAGCGGGCCCAGCGGTGGGTTTCCAGGAAGACCCCCGGGCCCACCAGGGTGTCCTGCTGCTTCCCGCTGGGGCTGCCCCCTACAGCCCCCCGTTATCGCACCCCTAGGTCCCGTCCCTCGGGGGAGTAAGTGTGGGACGTGGGCACCCAGGACTCGGGTTCCAGACGAGGCTCTGCCTCCCTGGGGCTCGGTCCTCCAGTCTGTGACATGGGGACAATGACGCCGTCCACCTGCAGAGAGCATGGGCTGCTCCCAGGCGCTGGCCAGGGGAGGCCCGGGGTCCCCAGAGCAGGGCAGGGCGTCGTCTGAGTGGCCCAGGCTCCACGTGTTCATCCGGTGCCCTCTGCTCAGTGGGGTCGAGAGTCTTCCGGAATCTCGGGTTCCCATGGAAGACTCAGAACCGGCAGCTCCACTGCGTCACTGTCACCGCCGGCCCAGCATAAGGACCCCAGGGGGCTCCTGATGAGACACCTGAGCCCTCCAGAGGGAAGCGGGTGCCTGGAGGACACAGGTGCTGAGGGGGGCCCCAGCCCGGGTGGCTCTGGAGCGGGGGGCACGCTCGCCCCTCTCCCTGGAAGCAGGTTTCACCCACGCAGAAGCCGCGTCTCAGCTGGGGGACAGGCAGAGGCGGGAGCAGCCCCTTCCCTGGCCGGCGGGCCGAGGGGCCGGCGTGCCCAGCAGCAGCCCAGCTCTCCCGAGCGCCAGGGGGAGGCCGGGAGGGCGCCGGGGCCTCGCTGGGCCGACCCCCTCGCAATCAACAGCCTGCAGTGCCTGACCCCAAGCAGAGAGCTATGGGCCAGTTTAAATTTGAAAATTAACATGGAATCAAAAGAGACAGAGTAATTTTTCATTCTGCTTGAAAGGTTATTTGCTTTTCCAACTGATGCTTAGTGTACTGATACACGATGTCAAAAGGTAAATGATTTTAAACCAGATTCAATTTAAATTTCATTACATATTTGTAGGAGATGGAGGCTCCAAGAATCCCTCGTCTTCTCTTGGAGGACCTCTCACTTTTAATAACTCTGGAGCCTCACGCCCTAATCTGTTTATTATGCAACCGTGCGGCGGGGGCCGCGCTGCCCGGAGTCAGACCCTGCGTGTGCGTGAAGCTGGGGCACGCCTGGCTCTCGGCCCCAGGTCTGCGTGGCCGTCCCCGGGGGTCATGTGCCGTTTCACGTGGCAGGGGCACCTTCCCCAGGAATGTTGACACGGGTGCAGCGCCCTGTGGCCACCAGACCAGAGGGAGGCTCGGGTGGGTGAGGCAGAGGCAGCCCGGACCCGGGACCGGGAGCATTTGGCCCAGGCCGGTGTGGTGCCGGGCAGGTCCTGTCCACGGGAGTGAAGAGAGAAGAGCCGGGGCCTCCTGCCGTGTTCTGATCATGGCTCGACCACGCAGCGGCTGTGCAACCCTGGACCAGTTACCCACCCTTTCTGTGCCGTGGTTTTCTCATTGGGAAACAAGGGTAATGCCAGCACCACTCTGCTGGGTTGAAAGGTGTAAAATCCACGCCCTCGTGGAGCTCCAGAATGTGACCTTATTTGGAAACTGGGTTGTTGAGGATGTGCTCAGTTAAGGCTGGACACGGTGGCTCAGGCCTGTAATCCTAGCACTTGGGAGGCCGAGGCGGGCGGATCCTTTGAGCTCAGCAGTTCGAGACCAGCCTGAGCAAGAGTGAGACCCCGTCTCTACTAAAAATAGAAAGAAATTAGCTGGACAACTAAAAATATATAGAAAAAATTAGCCGGGCATGGTGGCGCATGCCTGTAGTCCCAGCTACTGGGGAGGCTGAGGCAAAAGGATGGCTTGAGCCCAGGAGTTTGAGGTTGCTGTGAGCGAAGAGGACGCCATGGCACTCTAGCCTGGGCAACAGAGCGAAACTCTGTTTCAAAAAAAAGATGAAGTCCCACGAGAGCAGGGTGGGCCCCAACCCCGTGACTGCTGTCCTTACAAGGCGACATGAGACACAGAGAGACACAGAGGAAAGGCCCCAGGATGATGCAGACAGAGGTGGGAGCGGTGCGTCCCCAAGCCAGGGAGGTCAAGGGGGGCCGGCACAGCAGAGCTGGGGGAGGCAGGACCCTCCCCCGGGGCCCAGGAGGAGCCGGCCCTGCGCACACCTGGCGTTTGGACCGGGCCTCCAGACTGTGCGGAGATCAAGTGCCATCGCGCAAGGGGCCCGGTGTGTGGTGCTGTGTTACAGCAGCCGCAGGACACCCTCGGGGCAGGTGTGGGGGTCTGTGCAGGCCCAAGACCGTGCACAGGTGTGCACAGGTGTGCTGCTTCCCTCCCGGTTCCTGGTGCGCCATCTCGCCCCCCTGCCCCACGTCCACGGGCCACCGAGGCCGGCTGCGGGGAGGGCCGTTTCCTTCTGGCGGGTGAGGTGCAGCTGGGGACAACCTCGGGAGGAGGGACTTAGGAGGTGGCTTCTCACGCCGGCCTTGCTCCGGGGGAGGCAGTAGAGCCGGGTCTACGGCCAGGGGTCGGGAACGACTCCGTGGGGATCCTGAAGCCACTCGAGGGCATTTGGGGGCGAGGCCCCCGTGGGAAGGGTGGGCGGAGGCTTTGGGGCAGAGCTGGGAGCGGCTGGACCGGGCCAGGGGACGACGGGCAGGGTAGGGTGGCGGGAGGGGCCCGGGAGCCCAGGCCGAGCACAGGTGCAGGGGGAGACCTGGGGCCTCAGGTGCTGTGGCGGGAGAAGTGCTAACTCGCCATCTCACCTTGTTCAGGGGTCCTGGTCTGGGGGTCCCCATCAGGGCAAGCCCACGGCCGCTTGCAGACCCCAGGCTTCTGCACAGCCCTCAAGCCTGGGCCTGCGGTGGGGCCCTGGCCCAGGCAGGCGAAGTCCTGGGGGAGGCCGGGCAGGTGGGCTCGGGTGGGCCTGCGCTCAGAAATGTCTGTGTGGGGGGGGGAAGCACGGGGTGGGGGGTGGATGAAATTTTCTTTGGAAATTAATTGCCTGGTGAATTCTGCCCACTGCAGCCGTAACAGGCAGGAGCGGGCGTGCGAGGGGGGCCGTAAATGGGCTTCCCCGGCCCGCGGCACCGATTACCGCCCCGGCATCGTGCCTCTGGCCTTTCTTACCAGCAGGATGTTGCTCTTAAATGCACATCTGGGCACTTTTAAAAAATAACGTCAGTGCATTCGAGGAACGCTTCTCCCGGATTCGGGTTTGTTTTATTTTGCAGCATGGAACAGCAAGGAATGGAAGGGCCCGGATTGCAGCCCGGCTGGGTCTGCAGACTCTCCCGCCAGCCCGCGCCGCGCCCACCTCCGTTCCATTGTCTCCCCTGCAACGCTGATGATATTGTTTGTTCTCGGTGCTACACAAAAAAAGCACAAGATAATCACTCAGGCATTAGTCATCATTAAGCTGGTGATAAAAACAAAAAAACCCTAAAGCGCGGTTTGCAGGATGGGCGTGTGTCTGCGATGAGTGGTGTTTATTACAAATGTGAGGTTTCGGGATCCATCACGGCCGGCGGCGCCGACAGCCCGACCCGTTAGGCGCGAGAGGTAAATACGGCGAAAAGGTTAAATTGCCGCCTGGAATTGCCCATCTTTGTCAGGAAAGCGTCCCATTCATTCCTGGGCGTGTCCGGCGTCTTCAGCGTGGTTCTCCGCCCTCATTTGCATCCATGACTTGGAGTCGGCCTCGGAGGCCCGTGGTCGTGGGACGCTGGGGCGGCTCCGTGGGGCGCAGGGTTCTCTGTCCCCTCCTGGAGCTCGTTTGTTCAGCTCAGCCTGGAGCAGGTCAGGGGAGCAGGGCTGGGCCGCGGGGACCGAGGCCACAGCCAGGATGCCACAGGCGTCTGAGCTGGGAGCTTTGTGGGACAGGGAGCACCAGCCCCAGGCCAGCGCGGACGCCCCAGCTGGGGAGGCTGGGCGTGGAGGGGCCGGCTCCCGTGCTTCTCGATGCCAGGCGGTGGCTGCTGCGTTCACTCTGTGCCTGCAGGGAACAGGACGCCCGGCCAGCATCGGCTCACACGGCAAGGAGGCTCTTCCCAGGAAGAAGCCAGAGGTGGCAGCGCAAGGCTGACTTGGTACCCAAGCCCTGGCCCTTCCACCTCTCCCCATGTCTATCCTGGTGTCAGCGTGTGACATCGTGGCCGCAGGGAGCCTCCGCAGGTCCAGGCACTGTGTCTGCAAGGCAGCCACGGCCACCTCTGTGGCTTTCAGTGGGCTGGCAGAGGGCTTCTGGAACCCCCTCCGTCCCCAGCCCTCTCGCCCTGCCCTCAGGCTGGGAGGCGGCGCAGAGCACCCCTTCCCTGGGTCTGGGGGAGGCCGCGGTGGTCCCCCAGCACCCGCGCCCCGCAGGGCTGGGCTCCATCCTGCACCGTCTCGGAGTCAGCCTCCCTCGGTGGCTGTGCCTGAGGAAGCCCCACACTCCCACCCTCCGTTTCCTGAAACTGAGGCTGCCCAGGGAGCACCGTCAGCGCCCCACCCCGTCGGAGGCTGTCCCCGTGCCTCTGCCCGGGGAGGGAGTGTCATTCCCTCCAAATCCAGGAAAAGGGAGAGGCTCAGAGGAACCTGAGATACCAGCTGGTCTTGCAGTTTTCTTGGGCTTTGTGGCCACAAAGCCAGGAGGCTCACTGGGGCCCATGGGTGGAAGTTCAGGATTAAGGTCAACTGTGAATCAGCCCCGGGACCGAGTGTGGCCTGTGGCAGGAAGTGCCTCTCTGGCCTGTCCCTCTGAGACTCTGGACGGGAAGTCCCTGCAAGGTCCCCAGTGTGGAGGTGCCTGATGTCCACCGTCCACCGTGTCCCAGGCACCGGGGGGGGCGGGGAGACGACGTGGGTGCTGAGCACGGAGGCAAGACGCCTCCTCGGGAAGCGAGGAGCAGCCCAAGGCGCCGCCCGAGCTCCCTAGAGAGGCTGTCCTATGTCGGTTCCTTCCTGGGACAGAGCCGTCCCCCGGCAGGGGATGGTGCCAGGGCTGGATGGGCCACAGCTGGGGAGCCACTGACGCCTGCGCTGAGGGTTCCCGCTCGCTGGTCCCCGTCCCTTCCTCTGAAGCTTGTGCATGGAGCTCCCAGTGCCTGCTGTATCCCAGGCTGAACGCCCTGCCTGACATGGGCCCCGCGGTGTCCTGATGCTCGGAGGCTGCCGGGGAAGTGGGCACGTTGCCACGTGTGGTTTCCACACCTCTGGCTTTGCTGTGTGGAGGCCTCATCCGTGATGGGACAGCCTTGTTCCTGCTCCAGGCCCGACAGCAGGGCTGGGGGTGTGGCAGGGCCTGGTCCACGTGCAGCCCCTCCAGGGGGACCCACGGGGCAGGCTTGGACCAGCCACAGAGCCTGAAGACTCTGTTGGACCCTCCCACGTGGCCAGCTCACGGCACTGGGCTGGGATATGGGGTGACTGAGTTACTTCCTGGCCCTCCCTGCACCCAGAAGCCCCTGGGCTGTCCCCAGTCGAGGATCTGCCCTCACCGAGGTGGGGCCGCATCTCGGTGCTGCTCCTTGGGCCTTGGCGCCGGCGCTCATGTGCCAGCTCAGCCACCTGTGGCTGCCCCCTGCCCCTCCGTGCCCAGCTCGGGCTGGGGGGCCGCAGGCTGCATGGAGGGCTGTGCAGGGGGCCCAGGAAAGAGCCCCCACCAGCTGGCCCTGGCCCTGGGCAGCCCCGATGCTCCGTGGAGCTCTAGTGGGAAGCCTGGCCCTGCAGCTGATAAAGGGCTGGGCTGGGTGTGGACCCCGGGTGGTCCAGGGTGGTCCAGGAAAAGAGTCCTGGGACCCTGGCGGTGGCGCTGGCCTCCAAAGAGGCTGCCCAGATGTGGCACCTGCAGCTCCCGCTGCTCCCAGCCTGTCCCGCGGCCGCCGGAGCCTCTGATGCCAGTCAGAGTGAGCACCAGTAGGAAGATGATGCCACACGGCCTCCACGTTTTGTATTGCCACTGATCTTATTTTAGTCCATTACTGCCGTCTTTCAGAAATTGCTGTGCCCTCATCCAGCCGGCCTTCCTTTCTGCAGCCGACGGTGGGGATCTGAGCTGACCGGGGGGCGTCGGTCCGTGTGTCTCAGGACGTTGTCTCAGAAGCTCATGCGGCTTCAGCCCCGTGGGGGCTGACGGGAGGGTCTGCTGGGCTGCGCCTTTGGCGACGCGAGTGAGGAGAAAGCTCCCCGTCCAGCCCCGTGGGAGCTGGGGTCTGTGCTGACCGCCAGAAGCCACCTGCCCTGCGCTGCCGAGGCCACAGTGGCGAACAGAGCACGTCGGCCTGGAAGCCCAGGCGCGCACGTCTGGACACGGAGTTGAAGCGGGACGTCATCGGCGTCCTCAGAGGTCCCGAGCACTTGCAGCCTGAGACGCCGAAGAGGCGTCGGCTCCCCCAGAACACACCGGGTGGCGGGAAGCTGGCGGCTTTCACCCACACTTCACCCTTCCAGGGCCTTGGTAGTGGTGCTTGGCGAATTCTACATGCAGGATCCGCCCCTGGTGCACAAGCCGCCTTGGCAGGGCTGCCCGGGTGAGTCACTGTCCCTCCCGTGGGTGCCAACCCTGGGACCCAGCTCCCCGGATGCAAGCAAGCGGGCAGCCGGATGCGGTGTTCACGTGCACTGGACTCCCCTCCCTGCCCGCAGGCCTGGGAAAAGCCGCCCTCTCTCTGGAGAGAACCTCTGATCCGAGGGGACTTCTGTGCCCCGGCTCCCTGGGCCCTTCTCAGGCCAGCTCCAGCCCGGCGGGCGCTCCCTGCAGGGGCCGGGCCTGGCCTGTCTGCCGCGGACCTTCCTCCTGCCGTGTCCTGCGCCTTGGCAGCCGGCGGGGAGCCGCCGCGGTCCTCACACCCTCTCCTTCCGACCCTGACCTTCCTGCCTCCCACCTGCAAGGGCCCTCGTGACGACATTTAGGGCCCACCCCGTAACCCAGAGTCGTCTCCGTCTCAAGACTCTCAACTTAGCCACATCTACAGAGTCCCCTTTGCCGGTGCTCCCGGGGGCAGATCTCATTGTTACCTCCTTCCTGGTCCTTACGAGGAGAGACAATGTCCCCTGAATGCATTTGCATGTTGATCACGCTGCCATTATGTGTCGTGGAGTTTTCATCACGAGAAGAATGAGATAATCATGTTGGTATATACTGAATAGACTAAGAGAGATTGCAGGATGGCACTTTCATTGGAAGAGGGGAATTAGTTTAAAAATACGCTGTCAAAATATGTTGTTCTAAATGCTGAGTTGATGGTTCTTTTGTTTTGCTTTGTGTCTTGAATGTGTCATTAGAAAAAATTAACAATGACATCAACTGTGAGATGGGACTGCAGCTCCTCTGAACAGAAGACATCGACTTGTCTTTGTGATTCTTTAAAATGAATTCTTTCCCCTTAAACGTCGTGTCTGTCACTGCGAGGCCCGCCGTCACTTTTCCTTTCCGTTTTGTGGAAGTCAGGTGTGGGCACGTGGAGACGTCAGACGGGAGGTGCTGCAAAGTAGCAGCCCGGCCTCCCTGGGGACCTGGGGACAGACTTGCCGCCACCCTCTGGGGCCGGAGTCCCGGGACGGCAGAGTTAGAGGCCACCCCATGTGGGGTGCGGGGCTGCTCCGCGACCTGCGAGCTCGCTCCCTCTAGCCGGCCGGTGCCTCCTCTGTGAAATGTCGAATCCCACGCGGAGCCCGACCGTGGCCCTGGCCCGGGATGGTTCCCATGGATGCGTCTCTGTCCGATTTCTTCCCGTGCCTCGTGGCACTTCCTGCGTTTTCCGAGTAAATGAGCAGCCAGGGCACGGCCTTTCCCCGCTGGAGCCCCGTCTCCGCCCAGCTCCTGGGAGCAGCTGAGGCCCAGGGGTACCTGTCCACCGGGAGGGGCCGGGCCAGGACGAGACGAAGGGGTGGGGACCCCAGGCAGCGGATGCAGGGGGTGGGTTCCTGAGTGGTCCCAGCTTCCCCTGGCTGCTCACTCTGCGGGAGGCCTCCAGACAGAATGTTCAGGAAAAATGCCTTTGAAAGTCCTTGGGACAGAGAGACAGGGAGGGGATTTACTTTCCAGAGTCCTGCTGTCCCTCCTCTGGCCAGGTCTGCCTGGGAGGGAGGTCGGGCCCCACACCTCACCCCCCCACCTGGCCACGGAGGCCCTCGGGGAGCCGCGTCCCACGCAGGCTGCGATGACAGGAGGCACCTGGGCTGGGCTGGCACTCCCTGGCGCAAACCCCCCGGGGTCAGTCTGACCTGTGGTGGGAGACAGCCCAGACCTGGGGATGGGGCCTGGAGGTCAAAGGGAGGCGCCTGAGACGCTCGGGGTGCTGTGCCCTGTGGGTGGAGACGGGTGAGGCACCATTGCCCGGTGAGTCCTTGGCGGCCACGCTGCTCCTGCCAGCTCTGCGGGGACTCCTGCTGCATGTCTCACCATCTCTGCAATCAGGACTGTCTTATGGCTCAGGTGCCGGCGCCAGGCGGATGCACTCGGTGGGGAGGGGCGGTGGCCAGAGCTGGCACGGTGGCCTGGGCGCCGGGCGCAAGGGGCCCACCTGTGTGCTGTCCTTCTCCTCGCTGTGACCTCGAGATGGGCTCTGATGACGATCGTGACGTCAGTTCTCATACGAGGGCAGAGATGCTCAAAGCCTGTGTGTGGCCAGCCCAATTTCACCCCGGAACCTGACAAGCCACAAGTGGATTTAGATGGGAGCGTGTCTGGGGCTGCAGGGGCTGCTGCAGAGCTCGGTTCTGCTCGGACCAAGGGTAGTCTTCCTCTCTGGGGAGCCCCGGGCTTGCCACCGGGACTCTGGCGTGGGCCTGTGCCCACCTGAGCCACAGCCTGAGGCCAGGCGGCTTATCGGGTAACTGGGCAGTTTGTGTGATGAACTGCTTGGTGCTTTAGGTCGACAGAGATAGCGCGGGGTCTGATGACCGGCCGGCCCGCGGACAGAGCCAGCAGTGCGTCTGAGCAGAGCTGCCCTGGAGTGGGGCCCAGGCCTGGGTGTCCCCCGCTCGGCAGACGGGCCCACGCACGCGGGAAGGGCCGCTCCACACAGGCGCTGGGGCGTCCGGTCCCTGGGACCCCACTCTGGGAGACTCAGTCTCAGGGACATGGGGGGGGGCATTCCAGGAGAAGGCCCAGCCTGGGCAGGGGCTCGGGTGGGCAGGGGCACCGTCCGCAGTGTGGGCTTGCCCTTCGGAGCAGCCGAGTCCCCTGAAGGGTCAGGGCAGCGACTGCCTGAACCATCTTTGTTTCCAAGAGCTCACGCTGGCTCCCGCATGTCTCAGGCCTGAGTGGAGGCAAGGAGAACATGCTGGAGGCTGTTGAGGGTGTGCAGGCAGGAGATGAGGGTGTCTAGGTGGGAGTTGAGGTTGTCCACGCAGGAGGTGAGGATGGCCAGATAGGAACTGAGAGTAAGAGTGTCCATGCAGGAGTTGAGGTTGTCCATGCAGGAGGTGAGGATGGCCAGGCAGGAGTTGAGAGTGTCCATGCAGGAGTTGAGGTTGTCCATGCAGGAGGTGAGGATGGCCAGGCAGGAGTTGAGAGTGTCCATGCAGGAGTTGAGGTTGTCCAGGCAGGAGATGAGATGTCCAGGCAGGAGTTGAGGTTGTCCAGGCAGGAGATGAGATGTCCAGGCAGGAGTTGAGGTTGTCCAGGCAGGAGATGAGATGTCCAGGGAGGAATGGAGGGGTCTTTACCATACTGCGCGTTGGCAGAATCCGGATTTTCCACACAGATGTGGTGGAGGTTGGGTGTGGGCAGGGAAGGCGCGTGGACCCGGCCGTCCTTCTCAGACCTCTGTGCCGGGGACGTGCAAGTGGTGATGGCCTCAGGTCACCCTGAGCCTCACAGCAGCAAGGAAGGCAGAGCTGGCCCATGGGAGCCGGTGCATCCAGGGCCTCCTTCCCCCGAGGGCTGGCGCCTCTCAGACCCAGGCCCCGGAGGACGCTGGCCCCCGCTGTGGCCCAGCCTTTGGCCGCAGGGGCTGTGGGTCCCGGGCTGCCGTCGGTGAGGGAGCCCTGGCTTCTGGAGCCGCACTCCTGCTCTGGTGACCGCACAGCCAGCTCAGTCGCCATGGTGACCCGAGGAGGAGGCAGGGGTTCCGTCTGCATTCTTGCATGCAGGAAGAATTTAGCGCAAGTCCCCCCTGCTCCGCCTGTGGCATCCCAGCACAGCTGTCCCACAAATGTGGCAGCCAGAGTCTTTGTGCCGCCTGTCATTGCCGTGTCTTCCTTAGACAGCCCAGGAGACCGAGGCCCCAGAGTCACCTCGGCCTGGGCATCGGAGCCTGGACCCCAGGGGTCTTGGCTGGCTGGTGGAGACCCAAGCCAGGGGCCTTGGGATGGTCCAGCCCAGCCTGCTGCTGTTTTACAGAGAGAGAAACTGAGGCTCAGAGCTGAAACCAGGGCCAGCAGGGTCCTCCGTCTCCTCCCTGCCCAGGGGTGGGACTGGAAGTCCCGAGGCCCCTGTCTTCCCTGTCAGATGTTCACACACGGGGGGCTGCCCTTGGCCAGCTGCCAGGCCCACCTGTCCAAACCTGCCCCCAGGCCCAATGCTCCAGTGGGGGCCGCGGCAGAGGGAGTTCCTAGGACTCGAGGTTTGGGGCAGGGGAGGTGGGGAGGTGTCCTCAGCACGTGTGGGTACAAGGGCTGACAGACCAGGGCAGAACTGTCCCTTGGGCCCCAAATGAACATGGCTGAGGGGTCATGGTGGCCTGAGTGACTGAGTGCCGTGATAAGGGGACCCTCTCTGCAAGAGGACAGCCCTTCCCTCACTGCCCTCGGCCTTGCTGGGGAACTGGCCACACACAGACTTGGAGTGTGGCCTGGGTAGCCGTGAGCCACCACACAGCACGCCGGCGTGGCCTGGCCCGTGTCCTGCCTGGGAAGGTGGTTCTGCACGGGGCAGCGTCTACCTCGGGGATGTGCTGACCGGCCTCTGGCCGGCCCTGCGGCTTTGTGAGCTCAGATATGTGGCTGCGGGGAGCCAAGAGCAAGCCCAGCTTGTCCTGCTCTGGCCCGGCCTCTGGGGAGCCTGCTCTGGGCTGTGGCCTGGGGTCTGGTGGACGTTGAGGTCCCAGAGGCAACTGTCCTCCTGGCAGGTGCAGGAAGCACGTTGGTTGCCGACCAGTCCGACGCTCATCCGTGGGACATGGTGGCAGCAGGTGTGTGTCCCCGCTGCCCGCAGACCTCAATGGCAGGGGATGCAGGCGGCCCTGACGCTGAGCTGCTGGCTTTGCACTGGAGCCGCATGCACCTGGGGACATTTGGGGATAGAAAGTGATACCCACAGAGGTTGTCTGGGGCAGCCCCAAGGGCTCTGCGCCCCCACCCAGGGAGGCCGGCCTGGGGAGGCTGACCCTGGGGAGGGGGAGACAGCGGTTCCCCTGCCCCGGAAGCGGCTGGCCTGGAGGCAGAGGGTGGACGTCCCGCAGGTGGGAACGACCAGGCACCCGGCCGGACGCCACACCCCAGCACGTGCTGGCAGGGCCGGTGATGCCACCGGGTCTGATGCTGCAGGTCGAGCCCCTGTTTCCTGTCCCCTGAGCTAGTTGCCATTCAGCCCGAGGATAGAGGTGGGTGGCCCTCTCCCAAGCCCCTCCCGGGTCTCCTGGCCCTGGGCCCTGCGGCCCCTTCCGTTCTCTGACGGAGAGCAGGACTCTCCTCCCTCTCCTCCGCCTTTCCCTTCCCGTGGGAGCAGCGCCGAGCTTGGCCTCGGGCATCTCCACGGACACTGTGCAGAGCTCGGGCCTGTGTGCTCACAGCACGCCCTCCTCTCGCCTGCCCCGCACCTCTCAGGCCGAGCCCAGCCTTGCCAAGGGACGGTGCTTGGGAGGGTGTGGTCCGGCTGGCAAAGGCACAGGCCACTTCTGCACCAAGTCCCTTAGCAAGCAGTGAGGCCCGTGGCCCGCTCCCATGGGAAGCTGTGTCCTGTGTCCAGAGCGGCGCGTCTCAGGTGTGCAGAACAGAGACAGACGTCGTCTTGCAACAGGGAGGTGGTATCGTCTCGACTTCCCAGGTGAGGACGCTGAGGCCGAGACACACGGAGACACTGTCCGTGGGGGGCAGAGCTGGAGGTGAGCCCGGGGTGCAGAGTCCCACGGCTGTGCTGAACTCTGCCAGGGAGGATGGTCGCTCACAGGTGGGCACAGACCCAGTCCTGGGCACCTGCTGCCTCGCAGAGGTGCTGGGCATCCTCCGAGGGAGGCCTGCGCCCATGCAACAGTTCCCCGAGTGCCTCCGTCTCCCTGAGGTGTGGGGGGCTGACGTGCGGGGGTCAGACCTCCGGCCTCACCTGGGGCCCAGTCTCCCTCCTCCGTCCCTTCCTCGCTCCACAGGTGTCTGCACCTGTGCCTGGGGAAGGCAGCCTCAGCTCCCTGGCACCCAGGTGGCCGGGCTGGCGGGGCGGAGGCTCCGGGGCAGGCGTGCGTGCGTGAGGCTCCCCTGCTCCATCTGAGGTCCCAGCTGGGGCCTCCACCGAGGCAAGTGCTCACAAGACGTCCTTCAGTCATTTAAACCAAAGCTAGTCCCCCACCCCCACGTGTTCTGAAACGACAGAGAGGGGTCGCGCCCTCAGCACCCTAACTAAGCTGCCAAGTCCGGGTACCCGGCAGTCACTCGGGAGATGCTGACGGAAGGATCTGGAAGGACCTGGGAAAGGACGGACGCCAAGTCCTAGAGGTCCCTTCCCAACACAAGTCTGCCCTCAGGACATCTCGGGCCTGGGCCAGATGGAATTTCATGCTGCACTGTCACCAGGAAGGGGACATTCTCACTTCTCTGTGTTTTATGTTTTCTTTTCCCACCTGTCCTCTGGCGGGGCAGGCAGCCAGCGTCCAGAAATGCGATGAGAAGCTCAGGTCGCAGCCGCCGTGTGGCTGCATCGCAGCTGTCCCTGCGCGTGTGGGGGGAAGAGGGTGGTGCAGGCCGGGGCTGCGCCCTGCTGTGTGGGGACAGGGGCAGCAGTACCCCCAGTTTAGCAAGGATGCCTGAGCAGGCGTGTGTTCTACAGCTGCGCTGATGAGGACACGGGGAAGGCAAAGATGACAGGCCCCGCTGTCTCCCTCCGCTGCCACCCTCACAAGGGCGAGAATGAAATACTGGTGCCAAGTGGCCAGGAGGGTGACATGGAACAGCCAGGGGGCGGGGCCAGGCAGGGGGAGAGGCCAAGCAGGGAGGCGGGGCCAGGTGGGGGAGCCAGGGCCCCCAAGGCAGGCCGGGTGGCTGGGCCAGGGCTGGAGGGCTGGTGACTGGGGCCTGCTGGCCTTGGGGACTGGGGTTGTGGATCTAAGCCGGCCCCTCCCCTCCGCCACCTGCTGGGTGGGGCTGCTCAGCCTGGCCAGGCGGGTGACACTGGGACAGGGGCCAGGCAGGCAGGGCTGGGCTGGAGCTAGGCTGGCGGGCGAGGGGCGAGTGGAGTGACTGCAGGGGTCTGGCCATGCAGGGGAGCGAGGGGACAGGCAGCGTCTGGGGTACCTAAGGCCGAGAAGCAGCCTCAGGGGGCCTCAGCGCCCCTGTGCTCTCGCTTCTTCCCCAGGTCCAGCTGTCACCCCGGCCAGCGAAGTGCCACACAGGCCCTGGGCTCCAGGAGCTCCCTAGGACACCACCCCTGCCGGGGCTGGGAGCCTGGGCCCTCCTGGAATGTTCTGTGTGTGCACATGTGGAACTGGAGAGAAGGCAAAAGTGTTTCATAGGTTTTGGTGAAGGCGATAGTTCCGTTACAGCGTGTTGTGCGTGTGACTCATAAAAGTGGGTCTTGTATACCACACACAGACACAGCACGCGGCCATGCAGTGTGAGCGGTGCCTCTGTGCGTGTGTAAGACACACGTTAGAAATCACACACAATAGTGAGACACAGAGAAACGGGGTGGCCGTTGCTTAGGAGAAAGTCTGATTGCATATTGTGCAGCGTACATATGTCACGGCTGCACCGAACGCACACGCCTGCAAAGCCTGCGTGGATGCGTGCATATGTGTAGGCATGTGCACACCACACACATCATACATGCAGGCATTTATACATGCACACATTACATATGCATGTACATGTGGGCACACATGCGTACACACAGGCATGTACCAAACCACAGGCACACACAGACACGCGTGCACCTGTACGCGTGGTCAAGCCCCGTCACACGGCTGGCCCACTGCTCGCTGCTCTCTGCGCGCTGAGCCGACACGAGCATCGTTCTCCCGCATCCGGTCAGTTTTCTCCTCCTGAGACTGACTTGGCAGAGGCCACCGTGCGTGTGTAGGTGCGGGGCTGTTTCCGCGTGCGTCCCCCGCACCCGCACACACGTACACACGCACCTCAGTCAGCCAGCAGGGACTTGGAAACCTGCAGGCCCTGGCTCGAGGCAGATGCCAGCGCGGCTTTGTGCAGACACAGAGGGAGAATTGTCCGTCCGAGGGCTTTCCCTGCGCCGAGCCAGGAAACAAGTGGATTTCCTTTGTCCGCCAGCAAGTTATACGTCCATGAAAGACGAGCCGGGAGAGGCAGGCCGTCCTTTCAGCTCTGACAGCGTGTCAGCACCGGGGCGCCGGCGCCGGGTAACGAGCGCGCACCGCCCGGCGAGGGACATATGGCTGGGGCGTGTGCCGCCCTTGACGTGTTGTCAGGAATTCGTGGCAGGGCTTGTTTTGCCAAACATTTCACTATGGAAGAACAAGGACTCCAACCTGGTTATCAAAATCTGACATTTCGAAACTGCCTGAGGAATTTTTAACTATTGGGTTTCCATGTCAACAGCGTGCCTGTCTTCCTCTGCGGCCAAGGCTTCCGGCCTCCGTCCCCGGCGCCGCGGGGAGGACAGAGTGCCTTTGTTTGCCCAGCCTGTGGGCACACACACGCACACGGGCCGCGCTTTCCGTCGTCCCGGGCGGCTTCCCCCGTGTGCAGAGAGGCTTCCCCTCCACGCGAGGAGGAATGGCCGAGTCTTCTCCGCAGGCCCGAGGACGCCCCCGACACGACGCCAGGCCTCACGGCTCCGCGGCGGCAGGCCGGCCTGGGCTGGGGGTGGCTGTGCGCCATCGCCCCTGGGCGTCGGACCCGGGGTGGGTGCTCCCCCGGACGTGGCTGGGCTGGCACCTGCTGGAGCGGCTCGGAGGGCGCCGTGGTCCAGGGAAACGCCGCCCGAAAGGGGAAACCCGCGCAGGCTCCGGGTCTGGCGGGAGCGGGAGGCCCTGCTGACTCGAGCCGGTGGCTCGGCTCTGGCGGGGCTGCGATGGCATGGGCTGTCCCACGGCCACCCGTTTCGTCCACCTCTGAGACGCTGGGGGTGCGGAGTGGGGGACACCTGTGCTGCCACCAGAAGGCCCGGCCCCCGGGGACCCGAGGACACCAAGTTCCCGCTCTGCCCTCCCGGCACGTTCCCTTCAGCTGAGCTTGTCTCCAGGCGAGAACGTCCTGGGGAGAGACGGGGTCTGGCTGTGGGGAGCTCAGGAAACGTCCTCCTCGTCAGCCACTCTTCGAGACTTGCCATGGGGACAGCCCGTGCCGGAGCCCAGCGCCGTCCACGTGTGCGAGCCAGGAGGTTCGTGGGACGGAGGAGAGGCCCGGCCTCCCTGAGCCGCAGGCAGCTGGCGGTGCAGGTGCACCTGCTCCCAGGGCTCCCGTGGGGACCTCGGGCTCCCCGCAGGAGCTCCTCACGGGCAGGAAACAAACGGTCACAGCCTCCTTGTCCCAGGAGGAGCACAGCACGAGCTGCCCAGCCACCCTCCCTGCGAGCCGGGGAGCCTCCCTGCCCTCTGTACCTCCCCTGCGGGGGTCCCAGCCTAGAAGGCCCCACCCGCCCAGCTCACCAGGTGTCCCAGGCCCAGCAGGGTGCCTGCCACAGTGAGAGTGTCACGGGGCCTGGAGCAGACTCAGCAGCCCGTCCCCAGCGGCCCCTCAGCCTGAGGGTACTTAGGGGGTTGGGGGAGGGGCACAGAGGCCTGGCGCCTGTCCCTTCCCGGGGCCGTTTAGAGGGTGCCGTGGACATCGCTGTCCCAACACCTGGCCAGCCCCTCGTCCCCCCACTGGAAGCCCTGTGTGGAGGCGCTGTGGGCTGTGGCCTGGGGGCCTGCCTCTGTGTTGCCAGGGAGATGAGCATGATGGATCCCGAGGGGCTGTGGCAGGAAGCGGGTGGGTGACGCAGCAGAGCTGACGTGGGGCCTGTCACACCTGTGATGGCCCCACCTGGCCCTCCCCGGGAAGAGTCAGCGGCGACTGGTTTAAGGGGCCTGGCAGGTCGGCAGGAGTCCCCCGGTCTGCACCCTGCCCTCCCCTCGCGCCGCACCACGCCAGGTTTCAGCTCCGGGTGGCCTGGGGGTTGGACGGTGGCTGGTGCTGCCAGCTGCCCTCCCGAGCCCTTGGGAACCCACGGCGTGGCTGGTGGTGCTGTGCGGGGTGGAGGGGGGACTGGATGTCAGGGCGGCCGTCAGCTCTCGCCGCTCCCCACCTGGACACAGCCCAGCCTTGGTGGCCCAGGCAGCAGCGTCAGCACGCTCGTCCACGGGGCCCCAGGCTGCGGGTGGGTTCACGTCTTCGCCACGTGTCTTCGCGAGTTCTTGCCCAGGGCTGGCTGGCTTGGTCTTGTGGTGGCAAATCCCAGACACACAAGACACCAGACTCCACCATGGGAGCCCGTAAGGGTCCTGCGTGGGCCAGGCCCACGGACATCCCACTGGCCGCATCAGCCACAAGGCCAATCCCCAGGTCAGCGGGCAGGGAAGTCGTGTCCCCCGGGCCCCCACACTAGCGGACACGTGGGGGGCGGTGGCTGTTGACAATCCGGCCACACCCCCTGCACCCTGGGGTGTGGGGCCCGGTCCACAAGGGAGGCGGGGAATCTTGGCGTGATTTTCTCCTCATTCTAGCGTATGTTGTATGACTTGTGCAGTAGGTTTATATTTTCGGGTCGGAATGTGTATCTGGGGGCATGCAGCCGTGTTTGTACGTGCATGGGGGTGGGGGCCGTCACCGCGTCTCCGGCTCCGGTCGGGACGGGCAGGGCTGAATTCACGGAGAGAAGCACCTCGGGGCTTTCTGCTGACCCGCCGAGTAATTGCATTCTCAGCCCTGCTTTCTGGGTAAACAATGACATTTCTGCATCTCTCGGAGGACGCTGCCTGTATGGAAATGAAGACGGGGCCGGCTCAGCCTGGGCCCTGGAGAGGTGACCAGAAAGACCCTGGTGGGCTCCTAAATTGGGTTATTTGCCAGATAATCTGAGACAAAGCAGGCTCCATAATGGGACGTGGCCCCTGCAGACCGCACGTGCCGGGGACATCTCTCTGCGTGGCAGTGTTGTTGGTGCGGTTTCCAGGCAGGAAAAGCGGTTTGATTCCCTCTGGGCACTGGTCTGAGACGGAGAGAATTATCGTGCTGACTTTTCCTAAAGACGAAGTTACATTTAGATGGGTGCAGTTTGTCAACACAACTTTTCTTTGCCCACTTTCTGTATTTGTTTAGAGCAGGCACGGCTGGTGACGGCTGTGAGCCCTGGGTGAAGATTGGGGAGGAGCAGGGAGGAGGGTGCCACCTGGCGGGGCCGGCCCTCGGGCAGCACCTGCTCTGAGGGACGCAGGCCCCAAGCAAATCCACACACGTGCAGCCAGAACCTCCTAGAGCGCCAGGGTCCACCAAAGCGTGACAGTTGAGGGCCTCGTGGTGGCAGGGAGTCCGCAGGGGACCAGCTGGCCGGGAAGGGCCACTCCTAGCAGGAGCAGTCTAGTGAGCGCTGGGTAACAAGGGGCTGGACAGGGAAGCGCCCGCGTCCCAAACTGGCCGCCGGGGTGGCTGCTGGCACAGACGGGTGGGTCCTGGGCAGGGGCGCTGGTTTGATTCTGGGTGTGAGGGAAGCCACTGGAGAGACGAGATGGGGTCCGGCGGCGCTGACTGACCGTAGACTGAGGGGTCGGGCGTGGATCCTGGCCCCACAGGAGGCTGACGGCACAGTCTGGGCAAGGCGGGTGGTGCTGGGCTGTGGCAGGATAGGGGAGCGTGGCACATCCGTGTCCCCCCGTCCCAGCCCTGCCATGTGGGCACTGCGGCCCCCCTTGGAGCTGGACCCGGGAAACTCTAGCATATGGGAGGGGGGTTGCCTGTGGTTGCCTGTGGCAGGGAGCTCAACCCAAACCTGCAAAACAAGGGGCCGTGGGCTGCCGGCAAGGGGAGGGCACCCAGAGCTGGGTGGGCAGCCCCTGGGGTGCTCCTCCCCCAAGCAGCCTCCCTCCGTCCCCCAGGAACCTGCCGCCGCCACCGCGCGAGAGGCTGGGCTTGTCCAGGCCGGAGCAGCGTAGGTCACAGAGGTGTCCTTGCCTAGGAACTGCAGGAGGGAAAGGACGGTGCCCACGGGCTGAAGCCGGGGGGGGGGGGGGGGCGTCCCTGGGCAGGGGCCGCCTGGCGGAGGGGGGTCACCTGGGCACGAACCTGCCAGAGTTCAGGAGGGGCCCGGGGAGTGGATGCTGCCTGGCCCCCAAGACAGTCCCTTTCCGAGGCCGCGTGTCTCGGGGCTGCCTGGAGCCAAGAGCTCACACAGCCCTCGAGAGACAAGCCCGAGCTCCAGCCTCTGCTCCCCAGTTCCCTGCTCCAGTGGGGCGCGTGGGCCTTTGCCTTCCAGGGTCTCCCCAGCTCCTGGCAAAATGGTCCAGTTCCAGCGGGGGTGAGACACCCGGAGTGCAGGCTCGGGCAGGGGTTTGACGTTTGTTTTCTCAAATGCGTCCTTTGTTTTTCATGAATCCAAGCCTCGGTTCCCTTTCTTCTTGCTCTTTCTCAAGTTACTGCGCTAAAATAATCTCATAATTCGCCAATTATTCCTTCTTTACCAAATGCTGCCATTCAGAATTTAGTCACTAATGTACTGTGAAGCATGTGGCCTCGGCCTCAGCTCCGGATGTTTGGAGGAAGATTTGTGGCGCCCGGTGTGATGGGTTTGTTTTTGTGTTTGCATGTTGGGACCGTTTTTCATCCCCAATAAAAAACAAAAAAAACAAAGCCATTTGTGGAAAGCCGGCCAGGTAGCGCCGGGTAGTGCAGTCCCGGCAGGAGCTGTGCGGTGGGTGTGCAGCCCTAGACCTCGGGAGAACCTGCCGAGGGGCCCAGGAGAGGGAACGGGGACCCCAGGCTGAGGGACATGTGGACTGGGAGTCACCCCTGGGCTTCTGGCAGCCACGTGCACCATTCTAGAGGCTCCCTCCTGGGTGTGTGCACGGGGACCCGGCACCGCACAGCCCGGACCCCCTGTGGACTGCGTGCAGGGACCGGCGACCCTTCCCTCTCCCCGCTGCTGCCCGGAGGGAGCGGGAGCCGGGGTCCTGCTTTCTTCAGTCTCCCTGGAGGCTGCGTCTCTCTGGGAAGGCGACTGCAGGTTCAGCCACGACCCCCTCCCGGCCTTCGGTCTCTGGCCCAGGTGTGAGGGCGCAGACACACTCCCAGCGTCACCGGTGTGCCACAGCAGGGCAGGTGATCCCCACCCGTGTTGGTGTTGGAGGATGGAGGAGGGGCAGGGGGAGGGTCCCTGTGGGACCTGTGGTGGGGACTCGGTTTGTCCCCCGCACTGTCACCCCTTCCCCTGGCTCCAGGCTCTGTCCCCCACGGTGGGACAGCAGGGAGGTGTGCTTGGCGGGGCTCCCTGGCGAAGGTCCTGTCTGCGGCCGGTGCTGTCTGCAGCCCCTGAAGAGCCGCACCTGGGCCACCGGGCAGGGCAGGCTCCAGGCCCAGCCGTGTGTGGCTGCGGGTGCCAAGGGCGCTGCTGGGCCCCCAATGGGGAGAGCCGCGGGGGGAGGGGCCGGGCCTGGGTGATCAGGAAGCCTCCCCCAGGGCAGCACCTGTCACTCTGCCCCCTGTCACCAGGGTCCCCATGTGGGAGGGGCAGGGGTCCAGGTGAGTGTATGTGTGTGTGTGTGTGTGTGTGTGTGTGTGTATAGGGCATGTGTCGTGTGTGGTGCGTGTGTATGTTGTGTGCTGTGTGTATGTATGCAGGGGATATGTGGTGTGTGGTGTGTATATGTTGTGTGCTGTGTGTATGTATGCAAGAGATGTGTGGTGTGTGTATGTTGTGTGCTGTGTATATGTATGCAGGGGATGTGTGGTGTGTGTGTTCTGTGTTCTGTGTTATATGTTGTGTGGTGTGTGTATGTTGTGTGGTGTGTGTGTGTGTATGCAGGGGATGTGTGGTGTGTGCGTTCTGTGTTCTGGGTGTATATGTTGTGTGGTGTGTGTATGTTGTGTGGTGGTGTGTATGCAGGAGATGTGTGGTGTGTGGTGTGTGTATGTATGCAGGAGATGTGTGGTGTGTGTGTGTTCTGTGTTCTGTGTGTATATGTTGTGTGGTATGTGTATGTTGTGTGGCATGTGTGTGTATGCAGAGGATGTGTGGTGTGTGGTGTGTGTATGGTGTGTGATGTGTGTACGTATGCAGGAGATGTGTGATGTGTGGTATGTGTATGTTGTATGTTGTGTGTATGCAGGAGATGTGTGGTATGTGTGTGTTGTGTGGTGTGTCCACCCTTTTCCCCACAGCGGGGCTGGGTGGGCAGTGGCTGGCACACTGAGGGGGGGTCCGTGTCCCACGGCCCCTCCCACACTGTCTCCGTGGCCTGTGTCGCCAAAGCGTTTCCTGGAAGCCACGGGGCCACAGCACCGACCTCAGGTCTGTGGACATCGGGGCCGTAGGCGGCGCTGGCTCTTCCTACCAGTCACCCGCCAGCCACGCGGTCCCTTCCCCGGGGCAGAGATTGGGCCCGACTCATTTCTTGCAATAACATTTGTGGAACCTAAAAACAAAAACCTCCATAAAAGGATCATAAACCGTAATCATGGCGATGAAACCGGCCTGAGTGGCGGGGAGGTGACCTTTCCGGCCGCTCTCTGGAGGAAATGTCACCCGGGAGGAGGTTGACCTTCCAGCAGAGCCTCCCTCCCGGTGGGCCCTCACGGGCAGGCCACCCTCCTTCACCGCGGCTGGTGTCACCCAGGGCTGGTGCCCGCTGAGGTCTGAGAGGAGACAGTGGTGTCACTACAGCTGGGAAGGCTGGGGCTGTGCGGGTGTGGCCCCCCGCCTCCCTGCTGCCCACCCAGGCCTGCTGTGCCCTTGCCCTTCTGGGGGGACTGGCCCCTCCTTTGCCGAGCCTGGGCCAGGAAGGGGCTCGGGTGGACCCATGTGGGGGTTGGGCTCCAGGGGGCCGGGCGTCTGGGCCAGGTGGCAGCCCCCCCCCCCCGGAAGTGCGTCCTGGTTTGTAAGATCGCCCCCCAGGAAGCCCCATTGCCCACCTGGAGAGGCTCCAGTGACCCCGGGGGGCTCCAGCAGACCCCAGGGGTTAGGACCGAGCGTCAGGGCTGGAGCTGGTCCCTCATGGGAACGCAAACCCGGGGCTCGGGACGCAGCAGTGGGTGTGTGTCAGTGGCTGTGTGTCTGGCACCGCGGGCACCTGGGCACCCAGTGGGACCAGCACTCCGCGTGCCCTGCGCACCAGGCCTGACAGCTGGCGTGCCATGCGGCGGGTCCCAGGGCTTCGCACACCGTCGGGATGCCCCCTGCTTCCCCGTGGCCACCTCCGTTCACCCGCCGTGATGCTGGCACTTCCTCGTCACGCAGCCGGGCCCGGCTACGAAGCCCCCGGGTGGGCAGAGTGGGGGTCCTGGCCGCTGCACCGCTGTGGCACTTTCCCATTTTACAGGAGGGGGCTGGCACAGGGCAAACTCATGCCACTGGTTCGGGGACAGTTCCAGGCTGGCATCCTCGCTCCAAGGGTGTGCCAGGGGTGCCCTCAAACCGTGCATCGAGGTGGCCTCGGACAGGGCAGCGCCGTATTGAAATGTGCAGGCCTCTGCGCCGAACGCCGCCGTGGGCGCTGTTCGGGGGGGGGGGGGGGCCGGGGAGGGTGGAGACGCAGCGCCAATCCCGTCAGCGCCACGCCAGCTTCCTCCGGGGCTGGGAGAGCAGGCGCCAGCTGTGCCTAGGTGCCTTGCATTTTCACCCACTTTTTAAAGCCCCGATGTGCACTGGGCCCTGACTTTGAGGACGTGCTGCGTCCCTGTGAGCCACCTGCAGATGTGACTGGCCATGGGTCCCGTCACCTGTCTGCGCAAGGGGCGGCCCTCCCTGGGAACTCCCTGCGTTCCGGCTTTCACCGTAACCTGGAACGGCCCTGTGAACCCCAGGCTGGCCGAGGCCGGCAAAGGAGGCAAGGTTTGGGGTGTTCTGCTGCGGTTGAAAGCGACCTGGGGAGGGACCCGGTGGGGGCAGGTCGGGGCTGAGCCTGAATCCACCCCCATCCCTGGCCCTAAAGGGTTTAGATGAAAGGGGGGGCGTGGACCTACTTTCCCATGGGCAGCAGCTGCCCCGCGGTCAGTGTCCCCTCCTGTGGGAGCCGCAGCCTCGCCAGCCCCGGAAGGTGCAGTGGGCAAGAGAAGGAATTCTGGTAGAAATCGCGACCTCGATCCCTGCACGAGGTCCTGAGTCTCAGGTCCTAAGCAGTTGTGCACGTTGTGGAAGGCGCCGTCCCCTCTCTGGCTGTCCCCGCTCCCTGGTCTTTATGGGCTCACGGTCATCAGGACCCCGGCCACGGCCGCCCTGTGGCCTAACACCTGTTGGTCTGGGAAGTCCCTGCATGCTTTTCCGATGACTGCCTCCCTCTCTGCCCACATTTCTGGGTGGCCCTGGGAGACCCTCAGTGACCCATGGGACACTCCCCACCCTCTCAGTGGAGGAGGACGTCCGGTGTGAAGAGTCCAGTGGGGGCCCAGCTTTCCCGGCCCTGTGGCTCCGTGGGAGACAGAGGTGGAGCAGTGGCCAGCAAAGCATGCCGTACCCTGAAAGAAAGGTGGCGGGGGCATGTGAGCCTGGTGGTTCCTCATCCTAACTCTGTGGGTGCAGCTTCCAGGCCCCCCAGCGCCCGGCGTTCGACACCCAGACGTTCTCTGCAGTTCTGCGAAGATCCTGCTGGGTGAGTTCCGAAATCCCTGGCTCCGGTCGCCCTGACGCGGCCCCACCATCTTCCCGCGGCGGCCACGGATGGCAACGGGCCGTTACTACCAACCGCCTTGACTCCGTCCAGCAAGGACTGAACGCAGCCAGTTGGCCAGACTCAATCTCCGTCTTCTTTAAGAGTTTGTTTTTGCAGACTCTGTCCAAGTCCGTTTTAATCTACCAAGCGAGGAGCTGCGTTTGATAAATAAAAGAAGATTAAAAGTGGTAGAGAAAAATGTGTTTCCCCCCCAGCTCCCAAGAGAGGACTGCCAAAATTGAAGCGTAGAAACGAAAATAGAAATGATCAAAATGTCTGATGGTATCTATATTTTCAAATGAAAAGGCAGAGGAAGGCTTCAGCCAAAGCGCTCACGGGAGGCTGGCGGCCCGTGTGCCACCTCGACGCCCACGCCCACCTCCCTCCGCCGGTGCACCGCGTGCCGGGCGGGTCTGAGGCATGCCTGAGTGGTTCACGGGACCATCGGGCCCCTTGGTTGGGAACTGTCTGGAGCTCTTGGGGCCTCAGGGGTGCCCCATAACCCAGCCCTCCCCAGGTATTCCCATGTCTTTGCAGGAGGGAGCCGAGAACCTTTGCCTGTGACGTCCAGCCCTGAACTGGGCCCTGGAGAGAGGCAGGGCGGACACGCTGGGCCTGGCTGCTCGGCCGGGTTGCTGGGCCAGCGCCTGAGTGGTGGGGGCGCCGTTCACCGTGCCGTGACTGCGGTGATCGCGACAGCGGCTCTCACTCCGGCCTCCACCCGCGTGCCGGTGCCTGGTTCCCACCTCACGGACACGTCTGGTTTCACTTCCACAGCAGCCTCTAAGCCAGCGGCTCCCAGAGTGGGGTCCCAGTGACCTGATCAGGCCTGGGGACGTGTTAGAAATGCACATTCTCCAGCCCGCCCAGACCTGCTGAGTCAGAAGCTGTAGGGTGGGCCTCAGTTTCCCCACCGCTCTCCAGGGATCCCGTTTGAAAACTGCTCCTCCAAGGTGCATCCCCCTCGTCTCGTGTTACCAGTGGAGAAGGCTGGAAAATCAGCGTTAACTAGAGAGCCCAGCAGTCCACGGCTAGCGACAGAGCCGGACTCGAACAAGGCAGGCTTCACTAGAGCCTCACGGGAGCCCTGGCCCTGTGCCGCCCTCGCTGCCTGGCCTTCCTGATGTCACAGAAGCAGAGCGGTGACCCTGGAGTCCCCAGCCCTGACAGACATGGCTGCTGCTGCTGCCACAGCTGGGCAGGCCGAGGCCCCGAGAGCCCCTGGTAGGGACGCTGCCCTGGCAGTGGTTGTACAGCCCCTGTGGCCGGCACCGGGCCTGGGGGTCCCCGGTGGAGCTGCTTGTTCTCCCAGGTCAATGCAGTGAGGACGTGGCTGGAAATGCCACGTGTGGCCACGTTTCCAAAAGCTCCCTGACTGTCCTGGCCACCCTCTCCCTGCCCTCCTGCCCTGCGCGCCGTGGGCAGTGGGGATGGCCGCGGCCGCCATGTTCTTCAGCTCGCTGCTTGAATTCCCAACCAGTCTATGCACCTTTGGAATTAAGTGCCTGATTCTATCAGCTATTGCCACAGAATGCCGTCCAACAAACCGAAAACTCAGTGGGTTCACGCCGCCACTGGAAGCTGTCGGGCAGCTGCAGCCGGGCCAGGCACCACTCGGCTCCCGGCCCCAGGGCAGGCGCGGCTTGGCCCCGGCTTTGCTGATCTCGGGCCGGGATCCCGGTTGTGGGTTGGGCTCAGGGTGCCCTCGCGGGGCAGGCCCGACTCAGGTGCTCAAGAGTCTGCACCCACAGGTCATCAAGTCACCCTGGCTGAAGCAGCCGCGGGCAGCCCAGCACCAGCAACGGTAGCAGGGAGTGTTTCCCCAGCAGTCACCCACCCTGGGGATGTGTCCTGCCTGCCTCGGTCCTGCTCCCTCTGGCACCTGGCACACGGCACACGGCAGCGCTGGGTAAATGCTCGGCTCGGTGCTGGCCTGAAATCAGTTGGTTTCACTGAACCCGTTGTCTTCTGGGAGCCATTGCTGCAAAGCACCTTTTGGCCACAGAGAAATTCTTTATAGAAATAAAATTGACCTAAAGAAGAGTTTTCAGACGTAAAATAGAAATTCGTTGGCATAAAATGACACTGTCAGTTTCATTATAAATTTTCTCCTACGTGGAAATATGAAGAGAAACACACATTATCCTTTCTCAGCTGGACGAGTCTCACTCTATGGGCCGAATGCAGGATTCATGGTCCCATTTCTCTGCCGTCCTTCTCCCGAGACAGTCACTGAGGAGCAACTGCCCCGCTGCCTGCAGTTTGCCGACGCCCAGGACTTGCAGGCCAGGCCCTGTATCGATGCCGCACGTCGGCGTGTTTGAGTCACGTGGGCCATCAATGAGTGCTGGGGACAGTGTGCACTTGGGGACGCCGGGTCCCGTCCGGGCACTGGGCAGGTGTGGGCCATGCAGGGCCGGGAGGTGGGTGGCGAGTTCCAGGCCCGTGCTGGTCTGAACCTTGGACAGCACACGATCCCGCGTGCAGTTCAGGAAGTGGCCCTAATTTGAGTTTAAATATCGCTCATCGTTTCCGTGTGGTGGCATTGGGAGAAGGGGACGCAATGGCACTGCCAGGCAAGCCACAGCTCCACAGGGGCAGGCACAGGTGCCTCCCGGGGGTCACTTGCCCTTGTCAGGCCACAGCCGGTCCCATTCATGCTTTTGGAGGTGAGCCCGGTGAGAGTGTGGCCCCTGACAGCGCGGCCACATGGAGGACTGCTCAGCCCGGCCTCCCAGGGGCCTGGGCACCCCCGGCAGGCTGGAGCCGCTGCGCCAGTGGGCCAAGCTCGCCCAGGGCCGTGCATCTCAGCTCTGAGCCCGAGGCCTGGCGTGGCCGTGGCTGGTGCCCGCCCCGTGTCGGCCTCAGCACAGGCCTGTGTCCTCGCCTCACCTCCCGGGGCAGGAGCCAACTGAAGGGCTTGCACGAACGGGGCCAGAGCCCCCGGGCTGTGGACCCCCAACAGCAGGCTCACTAGTTTTCCAAGCACATGCCGAGGGGAGAGCCCAGCCCATCAGGAATTCTGCTCCAGAACTCCTTGATATTTGACTTAAAGTTCAGCTCTAAATATAGACGGGTTGGGCCGTGTCACCGGTGTTTTCTCTGAGGTGTGTGTGTAACTATGCGCGCTTGCCGCAGGGTGGGCGGTGCCCTGGCATCTTTCTCATGGGCCGCGGCATCTCGGAAGGCAGGAGCAGGCAGGGAGACGCCAGCAACATGGGACCCTCGGGCACCCGCTGGCCTCGTCCAGGAGAACCGGCCACCGCGGCCCTGGTGGCCAAGGCCCCACCCGCCATGCCAAGGCCCCCACTGGGAAGCGTGTGAGCGGACACTGTTGGCGGCAGAGCTACGAGATAAACAAGGAGCTTCCCGGGCCGTGGAGGGAGCGGGGTCGCCGTGGAAAACTGATGAAGGACACAAGGCTGGCGTGGGAGGCAGAGCCGGCTCCGTCATCCACAGAGGCTGGAGGTTCTGTCCTGACCGTCTCTCCCTCTGGAAACGCACCCTCCGGTGTCACCCCCCACCCCTGCTGTGTGGCTGGTGCCAGCCCGGTCACCGTGAGCCTCATCTCGTGGTTTCCTGGGACCACCAGGGAGCCCCTCCAGAGGAGGCGCCAGCCAGAGTGCACCTTGCCCGGGTAGGGAGGGGCGTCCCGGACGCAGCGCAGAAGTTCCTCCTTGAGGAGGGAAGGGACGAGTTGGCTTCAAGCCCTCAGGAAACCTGAGTGGCCTCTGGTTCAGGAAACAAACCCTCTGACCACCTGGCTGGGGCTGAACGGGAAGGGCGGGCTGGGCCGCGTGGGCAGCCCCGAGAGCTGGGCCGTTCTTTCTCAGGGTCCCAGCAGGCCCCTGGGGCAGGCGGCTCTCCGCTTTGGTCAGGACCCTGCACCGTCCCAGGCGGGGGCCCCGCAGCCTCGGGCCGGCTCTGCCCGGATCGATCACCGCCGGCCCCGCGGGGCTCCGAGCTGCGGGCAGCATGGGGCATCCCCTCGGAGGCCCCGGCAGATTAACTCGGCTTACTTGATGCATTGATTTTGTCAAGGGTCCGTTTATCACACTGACAATCGGAAAACCTTAAACAAATATTTGTCATCCTCGGAGGGCCCGACCGGGCTCCCAGGGAAGAGGAGCGGCTCAGGTCGTGCCCACTCGGGGCTTCCCGGCTCGCCCAGAGTGGGGACTGAGAGCCAGCCCTGGCCCTGGGCCCTGGGTGGGCATCTCAGGCCGCAGGGCCTGCGGGACGTCCCGAGGCGGAGGCCTGGGGCTGGCCTGGGGGTGCTGAGCCCCGCCCGTCCACCTGCTCACAGCCAGCGCTGGCCTGCCGGGCCCCCATTCATTCAGTCACTCACTCAGTTTTTCACCCTGCAAACCCCCAGTTGATCTCACTAGTCCCTTCCACCCTCCTTGCAGCTCAGGCCCTGCTGCTGCCTTCATCTGGAATGTTCTTTCCTAGATATCTTCATGACTTGTGCAGTCCTGGCTTCCCTCAAATGCCGCCTCCTCCAGGAAGCACCACCCTGGACCACCCTGCCTCGGTAGGCAGCTGCCCCGCACTCTCCTGCTGCTGCATCTCGTGGCGGTTCCCATGCCCTGGTGCTGCATTGCAGACTGAGCAAACTCGGGCCGGCTTAGCCATGTTCCTGGCTACATCCTCATGACCTTGAGCAAGGACAGACCCTCCCGAGGTCCCCAGACACCAGGGAGTAGGATGGAGGGAAGGACGGACGGACGCTCAGGCTTCCCTGGCCCCACACTGGGCACTCAGGAGGAGGTCCGGGTCACAGGCATCCTGAGTCGGCCAGGTGACCAGAGCATCCGGACGCAGCGTGGTAGAAGAGGGCAGGGCAGCCGGGACGAGTCTCGGGGCAGATCACAGGGACCGTGGGCCTGCTCCTCTTCCAGGGAGAGGTGGTGGGAACCACACTCTGGAAGGTTCCTGCCACGTCCCTGACTCACATCCGTGCCCACCAAGGTGCAGGCCGGTCCCCACCCCCAGGGCTCCCATTCTGGCTGGGCGGTGGCCCCTCCCTGGCTGCCGGACTCTGGGTGCAGCCAGGCCCTGCTCTGTGCAGTCTGGGCCGCTCCTCGCTTAGTGGGGCACATCAGGGCCCCGAGTCTGGCTGAGCTTGGCCCCGGAGCACATGTGATGCTCGTAGGTGGACACCCTTGACCTGCCCGGTGTGGACACTTGCGCTTGTCCAGGCCACTGTGCCCCAAGAGTGAGCACCAAAGATGTGGGGATTCCCCCAGAGTGGAAAAGGAGGTGCAGCAGCTTCCTTTCCGTCTGGCTCCCGCTCCCAGGCCCTGTCCTTGGTAGCCGTCAGCAGAGCTCACCTCCCACCGGGGCCTCGCTGTGTCCCTGGAGGGCCGGGCAAAGCGTCTTCAGGGCCGGTGCGAGGGCTCGCGGCCCGGCGGCGTCTCCGGGAAATGCCCGCGGGAGCCCAGGCTGCCCGCTCCGAAGGTGCAGGAGTTTGACGGGCTAGTTCAGCCCGTCATTTTTTCCCATTAATAAAAATTAGGATGGGAAAGAAATTATCATAATCCAACATTGACAATGAAGCTTTCCCATTTACTTCTCTTTCTGTAAGTTTTTTTAATCAAAATGATTTATGATTAATATAGTGCATATTAAAACTTTTAACCTGCTACCTTCATAAAGTAAAAAATGTTCCCAACATATTACATTTTTAATCACATGAGTTAATTACTCTTTAGGGAGGCTTTGGAATTTCTGGAAAGGAGAGTATTACGGATTTCAAAGAATGAGACTGAAACTGTCATTTTAATGAGAATGCAAATGAGAATTGTTAAGGTTCAATGAAGGTCACAGCAGCTTAATCATCAGATTATTATGGCCATTTATTGCCAGTAACAAATGAATATTAAAAGCTATTGTTTTAACAGATTAGACCTCCAAATTATTATTATTTCAAAATTTCCCAGGTGTCTGAAATATAATTTAAAAATTATTAAATGCTGAGATTGTCTTCAAACCTATAATCCTCTCCTGGGAGTGTTAGTTTTACACGGATGTGGGCCTCTCTTTCCCACATGTGGGAGTGTGCGGGTTTGTCCCTGCAGAGACACTGGGACAGACAGTGGGTCCTCCAAGCCCCTCATGGGGTGGCCACTCTGTGTCCTCGGGAGTCCCTGGACAGGCCCCGGGTGGCTGTGTGGCCACTGAGGCCGCCATCCCGAGAGTCCCGGGGCTGTAGGCAGGAGTTGGATACTCCGGTCACTGTCGTCTCAGCAGGAGCAGGAGGACAGCGGACCCTATCTCTGGGTCACAAGCCCCAGGCCCTGACCTGCCTCACCCTCTGCCGTGTCCTCGGCAGGGGACCTGGCACATGGGCCGGGGGGCTGTGAGGGGAAGGTGGGCAGGGGAGCGGATGGACGAAGGGATGGACGCTGGCGGGTGACTCGGGGCTGCTTGTGTGATCTGAGCACCTCCCGGGCAGTGTGGCCGCTTCCAGGCTTCTGGCCCCTTCTCCTCCCTATCCCTTTGACCTCTGAGCGCGCCCCGTCACCCCAGCAGAGCCCGCCGAGCCACCCTGTGCCCCTGGGGCTGGTGGGGCCCAGACCCTCTCCCAAGAGGGACTTGGGGAGAACGTGGTCTCCCAGAGCAACGGGGGTCCTGGGTGCTCCCCTGTGACGTGGGCGTCCTGGAGTCTGAGGCCTCCTGCAGCCAGTGACCCACGTCACCCACAGGGCCCAACGCTGGCCCTGCGCAGGGGCGACCTCGTCCAAGCCCCTCCGGCTGCAGCTGAGGAAGCCGCCGGAAGTCGGCCCCAGGCTGCACGGCCAGCCCTGGGCTCCCCTGGAGCTGCTGCGGGGGTGGGGGGGGGGCTGGCCTGGCCCCTGCTCGGTGCCCTGAGGGGTGAAGGCTCCACCACCTGCACCCACCTCGGCCGCCATTCATCTCCCGGCCTCCCTCCCTCCCTGTGCTGCTTGGGTGGGATCCACAGGTGACCTTGGGAGCCAGGGTCCTGGCTAAGACCCCAGACTCTGACGCCTGCCCCTTGAAGGGACGTTGGATACCGGCGGTTTCCGCGGGCTCCTAGGCTGCCAGTGCTGTCACTGTGGCCTGCAGCTCGGGGCAGGGGGGCTGGGTGTGTCCTGGGAGAAGGGGCGGGTCCCTGGGGACGTGCTCTGGCCCAGCTCCAGCCCCCCTGGGCCCCTGGCCAGCCCCTCCCGCAGAGCAGCCCCCCTGGGCTCGGGGGGCTCCTGGGACCGGTGCGGGTGCTGCTGCGCCTCGATCCTGTGCACCACAGGGAGAGGTAATTAAATGTAATGGATGCTGAGGCTCCGAAATTACATTATTTAGGAGCTGCAGCTTACACACATACACACGCATGCTAAGCTGCGGATAATTAATAGATTTATTTAAATCAGCCTCTGCCATCTGTATTCACCCGGGGAGGGGTGCTTCCCCCGCAGGCCCACGCTGGAACACCTCCGGGCTGGGAACGGAAGCTGGGAACGGCCACCAGGAGCCGGGGCCGCAGGAGCTCGGGGTCCACGGGGTGGGGGTGGGGCTCGGCGCCCAGCAGGTCTGAGCAGGTGTGATGGGGCTGTGGCCACGGACAAGACCAAGCAGTTCCCGCAGACAGACAGACCCCGAGGGGGAGCGAGGCAGGCAGCGACGTTGGTGCCACTGAGGCTGCTCCCAGGGACCCCCCAGGCAGGGAAGCAGGGACCACCAGCCCCCGCCCCTTACCTGGGGTCCTGTGGCCAGACCCCTCCCTGGCCGGCCCTGGCAGCCACGTGCTGCTGAAGGGGACCTCGTTTTAGGGTTTGACCGGGGATACATCACGCTGTGGCTTCAGTCTCTGCCTCCCCCCATCCCACTTCCTCAAAGCCGGAGCCCGGGTTTCCGGCTGTTGGACCCTCCTGAGCCACCAGCGTCCATACCCACAGGGCTGCTGGGCGACATCCGGGAGGCAGGTGGGAGCCCGGCCTCGGCAAGGCCCTTCCCACGCTTCCCCCGACCCTGGCGGCACAGGTCCTGAAGCCAGGGCACCTCCCGCCAGTCCCCCACAGAAGAGTCACCCCCACATTCTCTTAGCGAAGTCCAGTCACCAGGGAGCCCCTTGCCCAACCTGCCCTCAGCAGGGCTCAGGTGCCCTTTGTGGGGAGGGCGGGGGCTGGCCTCCTTCCCTGCCCTGCCGCATTTCCGCTGGATTCCGCACCGGACGAGCCCAGGCTCCTGGGAATGGGGAGGGTGGGGGAACTCCCAGGCGGGTGACAGGCCAGGCCTGCGCCTTTCATCCTGGTTCGTGCCGCCGTGGCGACATCCCAATGTGCTCATTACTGCGCCGTCGCTCCTGCAGCCGCATCGTGATGGGAGCTTATGTGCAATTTGCGGAGCCGGCAAATCACCGTCTGCGCTTCCGGGCACACGCTCGGCGGCCGCTCGCCCTGCGCGTTTCTTAGACGTCTGGCATTTCACTCATGGACACATTAAATCCTGGTTTTGAATGTGTCCCTCCCTGGAAGTGACATGATGTGTTTTCATAGCAGTGGCACATGTTGGGGACTTGAGCCCGCAGTGCCCTGGGCACTTGGAGCAGATCACCCAGGGGCACGTCCTCAGAGCCGGCGAGCAGGTTGCTGAGTGGAGTCGGGTCCCTGCACGCGCTCACCGCTCTCTGCTACTGCGGCCGGCGTGGGGTGGCACTTGGAGTGGGGTGGTCTGGGGCGGAGTCCCCTCTGTTCCTGCCTTTGTGTGTTTGTCAGACAACCGGGAAGCCTGTCCCAGGCGTCTTCCACGTGGGCTGCTGGGAACTTGAACGTGGACATGTTGGAGCTGGCAGCCAGCAAGGTCCCATTGGTGGGGACCCAGGTTGGGGCAGGGACCCAGGTCGGGGGGGGGGAGCGGTGTGACGCAAACACATGCAGGGGGAGGGCTGCGGTGCAGGAGGGTCAGGGAGACACTGCGTGCCGCCCGGCGCCAGGCAAGCAGGGTGTGGGGTGAGCAGGTGCCCAGTTGAAGATTAACTTTGGGTGGGGGCCATGGACTGAACTGTGTCCCCCAAGTTCGAATGGTGAAGCCCTGACCCCCGGTGTGATGGCACCTGGAGGTGAGGCCCTGGGGAGGTGATTTAGGTCGTGCGGCTGAGCCCCGTGATGGAATCAGTGCCCTTCCGGAAGGCACGCGGGCCGCCCGCTTCCTCTCTGGTCCTCGCCCTGGCTCCAGCTCTCCGGCTGCAGGAGGACGCAGCGGGAAGGGGCCGTCCGCACCCGAGGAGAGGGCCTCGGCCAGGAGCGGAATTGCCAGCACCTCGATCTCGCACGTCCGGCCTCCAGGACAGTGAAGAGTAAATGTCGGCCATTTAAGCCGCCCAGGCTGTGGTGTTTTGTCACAGCAGCCGGAGCTGGCAAGACAGTGGACACTCCTGTTGGGCCACCGGGGCTGCCCCTGCAGCAAATCCTCCTGGAGCTGGTGAGGACAGAGAGGCTGCCTAGGCCATGTCCCTGGCAAGAGTGTGGCTCCGGCCCCGGCCCTCAGCGGGCACCGTGGGCACCTGCTCCCGTGTGAAGGTGGCCTTGCTTGGGGTCGGACACCCAGGGTCCCCAGGCAGAGGCCCCTCCCTGAGACGAGCCGGACGACTTGACCAGCCTGCGCCCCGTGACCTGCCAGCAGACCCTCTTGTGGCCATGGCCTTCCTGGAGCTTGGCTTTGAACCACAGCGTGGCTGACGGGAGACGGTGAACCTCGCCTCGGGTCTCCATGTTCTGGGGGTTGCTTCTTGTCCTCACAGGGGAGGGCGTCCTCCTCGCTCCCAGCCAGAGTCCGGTTCTCTGACTGGCCCGTCTGCTCCCTGGGCTGGGGTCTGCAATGGCTCGAGCCTCAGCTCTGGGGACCCTCCCAGGTGGTGCCAGATCGGCCCTGTGCTGTCATTCTTGGCCTCCAGTCACGAGAGGCCCCACGGGGCTGCCCAGGACCCCGGGCTCAGTGGCAGAGCAGCCTAGGCCAGGGCGGCGCCCACAGGTGCCTTGACTCCAGGCCCTTCCACGTTGCCAAAGGCGCATCCTGAGACGCCCACGTCGGCTGTGAAAACCGTGGCTGATTTCAAAGCAGCCTTTGTTTTGCTCCTGGAGTTTGACAGCGAGAGTCCCCAGTGGGTTTCTGGACAGATGCCTGTCGTCCCATGCCATCCTCGGCTCCACATTGTGGGTGACACTGGGGTCTGTGTGCGTGTGGCCACGGCAGGTCCTCCTTCTCACGCTCAGAGCATGGGGGTGAGGGCTGTGGGCGGGACAGCCCGGGGAAGGCAGGCGAGATTATGATGGCGGAAGACACGGGCCAGGCCACCTGGCCCAGGGGCTGCTGGCTGAGGAGGTGACACAGGGCGGATCCACTCTGCTCTGTGGCTCTGGGAAGTTCTCAGTGGCACGTCCACGGTAGACACTCGGGATATCCTTCCTGCTTCTAGGACAGAAACCCAGAGTCTGTGACGGGTGTGACAGGGGCTGGCAGCGTGTCTCATTACCATGCATTTCCTGTGGCCACTTTGCAGGCTCTGAAGTCCTCTGGGCTGCTCCGTGGTGATGGTGCTGCCGGGAATGTGCCAGGGCCACTGGCTTCGGGGAGGACGGGCCAGGCTATCGTCAGCAGGGCTGTGATTCCAGCCACGCTCAGCAGGTGAAAAATAAGCCCAAACTTTGGTGTCTGATCTCTTGGGGCCAGGGCGCATCACAGTGTCTGAAACAAACACCTGCTTTCTTTTCCGCTCCTCGCAGTAGCCCCCAGGTCAGCAGGGCTGAGACCGCTGGCCTTTGCTGTGACTGAGCTGGTGACTGAGCTGGTGACTGCAGCAACGGAAGCCCAGGGCCCTGTGTGGACCGCTGGGCCCAGCAGGTGGTGATGAACTACTCACACCAACAATGCTTCTCCAGGTTTTTAAAAATCGATGAGCCATTTCTGATGCTCTGGACAGAGGTTGAGTGGCTGGCCTGGGCTACAGCGTTATTTAGAAGTGGACACTCTCCATGCCCAGCGTGGCTGCTTGGGCCAGTCCCGTGCCAGGCACGTCGGGAACAGGTGACACACAAAGTCGTGTCTGTCCACATGGCCTCTGACGTCCTGCCCTGCAGCGGGTCCCTGAGTGGTCTGGGCCTTCGTTTCCTCTTCTCAGGGGTCAGTGACAGCTCCTACCTCGTGGCCGGGCTGTGAACTCGCTCCTGGCACAGAGTGAGCCCCAAATTGAGTGGAGGCAGCTCTCAGGCCACCGCCACTGCTACTGTCACCGCTGCTACTGCCATCGTGCTCTCAACAGCTCTATGGCCCAGGCCTTTCTGGATCACATCGCCCGGCACAGGGAGAGGGCAGGGCTGGCTTGGCTCCCACGGGGGCCCCCAGGGCCAAGTGACAGCCCCAGGTTCCCCTGGACCCTGCTGATGCTGCCTTCCAGGATGGCATCCCCCAGCCCTTCGAGGTGTCCTTGACCAACAGACAGGACAGTTGTCCCCCAGGCACTGGTCTCTGGCCAGCAGTGGGGTTAGGGCAGGTCAGGGCCAGGTCCCTGATGCCACTTCTTGTGGACAGTTCTGCCATCCACAGAGAGAAGCCAGCTGCAAGCCTTGGAAACCCCCCCAGACCACACGGGACCTCTGCTCATCTGCTGCCTTCCCCTGGAGGCCCCGGGGGGCCACCTGTGTGGGTGACAGTGCCGGGAGGCCGGGGGGCTGCTGGCCTGCACCCTCAGGCTGCCCCCACACCTAGCGGGGCTGGCTGGAGCCTCCCACGTGCCCCCTGCCGCTGCACAGCCGCCCTTGGCTTCAGCCGTTCCTCTGACATTTAGTGCCCAGCGCCAGCTGCCCCGTCCGCATTCTCAGCCTGGCCTTTGTGTGGCCCCACGAGTCCTGCAGACGAGTAGCCCGTGTCACCCCGGAGGCTCATTACAGCGGTGGGCATTTATGCTAGAAGGAGAAGGGACGGTCCCTGGGCTTTGAATGGGCTGTGTGGCCTCCTGGGCAGCTTGAAGGTTGAGCACTGAATGCCTCGGGGTCAGGACAAGCCAGAGCCAGCACTGGCCGTGCAGGGGGTGCTTGGAGCCAGAGTAGCTGGTGCTCCTGCATGTCCCTGTGGGACGGGGCCCTGGTGCCCAGCGGGAGTCCGCACCCCCTCAGGGGAGGAGCTCTGGATCTGCGCTGCCTCCCCGCCCCCGCCGGGCTTTGCAGGCCATGTGGGCCCAGGTTTGGGACTGGTCCAGGGAACACGGAAAGACCCCACTGTCACGGCCAAGCACCCCATGGGGCTTGGACCCTGAGAAGGCACAGTGGGCGTGGCACTCCCAGTGCTGCTGCAGGGGACAGGAGTGTGGCTCTCCTCGTTGTGGATAGAGGACTAGAAACATAGATGTCCCAGATTCGGTTACTTGGGCTGGACAGAGAGTAAACCCCTTATTACAGCAGCCAGCTGTGGGGTATTGCTCCTGTTCTGGTTTTGGAGGCACATGCTAGTCTATTCCTAGCAACATTTAAAGAAATATTCAACATACATGGGCCACCAACCTGTAACCCTTTCTAGCTCTGCTTAGCTCAGCCTGATTGGCTTATATCTGCTTTGGGAAGGAGCTGGTATTTGGGCCCTCAGCTGGAGGCTTTTAGGCATCCACGCAGAAGCTTTGCTGTTCTCAGATCTCAGCTTCTGACCACCCGTCAGCCATGTTAGAGCTCTGTTTTGCCCTGGTGCCACTGAGAGGATGTCCCGTGCCTTGCCCCCACCCCAACCCTGTGCTTAGCTCTTAGGAGCACACTTGTTGGCCTCAGTCATGGATCTTGCTTTGTGGGGCTGGAATTTCCCTGGAGCAGTGGCTCAGGGTGGCAGGTCTGGGTTTTATTGTCTCCTGGATGTGCCTTACCTGGACCAAAGCCAGAGACAGAGGAATGGCTAGGTGGATGGGTGGATGGATGAATGCACAGAAGGATGGATGGATGGATAGATAGATGGATAGATGGTTGGACAGATTAATGATGGATAGATAAGTAGATGGATATATGGATGGATATATGGATGGGTGTATGGATGGGAGTATTGATGCATGGATAGGTGATGGGTGGGTGGACGGATGGATGGATGGTGGATGGATGGATAATGGATGGATGGTAGATGGATGGATGGTGGATGGTGGGGGATAATGGATGGATGGATGGATGATGAGTGAATGGATGGATGGTGGGTAGATGATGGATCAGTAGTAGATAATGGGTGGATGGATGATGAGTGGATGGATGGATGGTGGGTAGATGATGGATCAGTAGGTAGATAATGGATGGATGGATAACGGATGGATGGATGGATAGGTGGATGGTGGATAGATGGATGGTTCGGTAGGTAGATAATGGATGGATAGATAATGGATGGGTGGATGATGGATGGATTATGGGTGGATGGATAGATGGTGGGTAGATGATTTAGGTAGATAATGGATGGATGGATGATGGATGGGTGGATGGATGGGTGGATGGTGGATAGATGGATGGATGGATGATGGATCAGTAGGTAGATACTGGATGGATGGATGGATGGATGGACGGTAGATGGTAGATGGATGGATAGATGGACGAGTGGGTAAGTGGAGAGGTGAAGGGGGCCTGTGATGATGCTTTGCCTCTCCAGGGAGGTGGCAAGGGTGCCCAGGTGGACCTGGCTCTAGCCCAGCTTCTCCTTGCACTGCTTTAGGCAGTTGCTGAGTTCTCAGAACCTCAGTTTCCACAGCAGTAAATGAGGCATCTGTGCCTCAGAAGGCTATTGTGAGAACTAATGATGAGGCGTGTAAAGCTCGTGGCCCATGACAGGCTTGGCCCTGCTCTTGCCTGCAAAGTCCTTGGTGCCTTTTCTTAATGTCACACATTTCGGCGCTTGCTTCTGTTTTGCTCACCGCTGTGGTTCCAGGATTTGCGCTTGGGGACATCAGGGTCTAGCTCATACTTTCCCTCTGCCACATCCATCCTGTGGATTCGCCACACTGTGTCCCCATTCCCCATCAGAGAGGGTTGGCCTTGTCTCCAGCGTTTGCTGTCACAAAGATGTCTTTGTGGACAGGGCCTTGTCCACCCATTGAGTGCTGCTTCGGGGTATATTCTGAAGAATGTAATGTCCAGATTTAGGGTTGGAATAGCTTCAACTTGATTTCATTTCCTTGGGGATATTTTAACAGGAAATAATTTTTTTAAACAGCAACAAAATTGTTTGTTTCCCTGAGGGGCAGGCTGAGTGCTAACTGGGGGGAGTGTCCCCGGGCCCTGCCTGTGTGGCCCTCTGAGGCCACTGGGAGGCCCTATGTGCGCAGGGCTGTTTCCAGGGACCAGGGGGCACCAGGTGTCCCCCACGGGCCAGGGGGTTCCTCCCAGCTATAGTAGGAAGCGCTTTAAAAAGGCAATCCCCACTTTGAGTGAACGGGATCTATTAAGCCCGGCTAAAGTGTGAGTTAATGTGTGCAGAGAAGAGATAAGAATTTCAAAAAGGAGAGCAAGTAACGGCAGTCGTGGGAGGTAAGAGCCGCTGTCGCTGTGGGGGGTGGCCAGCAGGGCTGGCAGAGCTGGCCGGTGGCCCGAGGGGAGAAGGGGACATGCCTGCTCCGCCCAGACGCCCACTTCCAGCCCCTCCTCCTGTCCCCGTTCATTCAGTTCTCAGCATCGGGTCACACTCGTGCCAGCAGGTGCAGCCAGCACTCACAGTGGCCCTGTTCCTGGGAGCCCAGGCACAGGGGTGACGCTGCAGTGTGGCCCTGGGTGTGGGGTCTCGTGGGATGAGGGTGGAGCAGGGATCCCTGGCCGAGGTTGAGCCCACGCAGGGTGCTGGACGGACGTGGGCACGGCAGAGGTCTGGACGTGAGTGGCTGGTGTGACCCAGAGCAGAGAGACGAGCAGTGGGGGGCCCGGGCTGCCGTGGACAGCCAGGGTGCCAGGCCCAGCTAGTGGAGGATGAGGTCACGACCTCTGTTTTCTGGGGGTGCAGAGGAGGCCACGGAAGAAATGAGAGTGAAACGCCTGAACTCTGAGCCAGCGGGAAGTCCGTGTCCGCCCGTGAGACCGAGGCCAAGGGCCCTGCCCGCACCGCGGCCTGGGCCATCCTGAGGCTGGTTAGCAGTGGGAGCGCCCCCCACCTCCACCCCCGTCTTCCCGCTTCCTCTCCCCGTGGGTGGCTTCCCTCTCCTGTCCCTCCATCTGCCGCCCCTTCTGCCCTACTCCTTCCTCTCCGCTGCTCTAGAGGGTCTGGAACTCGCTCGCCCCGGGGTGTCGAGGGCTGACGACAGCTCAGAGTCAGCCCTGCCAGGGAACTCCCTTGAGCTCAAAGACTCTCCTCTGGGGGTGGCTGGGACAGCTCTTTGGGGTTCCCACAACAATGCGCCCCAGAGATCTTCCTGGGGCAAGATACGGGCTCTTCCGTGCACATGGAAGGGACAGGAGGGAGGGCAGCGTCGGTCGGGGCCCACCGCGTGCGGAGTTCTCGGCCTGTGCGTGCGGCCATCCTTGCAGTGAGTGTGGACGAGGGATCCGGGCCCCGCGAGACTGACCATGGCCCGCGGTCAGGTCACACTGACGGCCGGGGCCCTCCCACCCCGAAGCCCTTGCTCTCGTCTCTGCCCCGGCTCACTGGCTGCCGGCCTCAGCCTCCCGCAGCCCGTCTCCAGAGCCCGAGCGCTCAGCCTCCTCGCGCGGGTCGGGGGCAGATGTGGAGGCACCTGCTGCCCTGAACCCCGAGTCGGCCTAGAGGGAGGGGCAGGGCTGGAGGGGAGCAGACTGGGCGTGGGCCCCGGCCGAGCCCTTATGGACGCGGCACTTGGCAGACGCCTCCACTCTCAGGTGCTCGGTTTTCTGTGTAACGGGGACAGTTGCCGGGGTGTGCCGAGTGCTCGGGTTGTGGCAGTTACTCGAGGAGGGGTCCCAGGGGAACAATGGCACATGGCCACGTGCAGTGGGTGCTCAGACTTCTGCTTCAGGGGGGCGCGGGGAGCGTGCAGTTGTGGCAGTTTCTGGAAGCTGCAAGGCCTGGCCCAGCCCCGACATGAAGTGGCACCTGGGGTGGGGGGAGCAGCTGCCAGCGCCAGGGCGGCCATGGGGAGGGGGCGCTAGGGAGCTCAGTTATCGAGAGGAATAATACCCTAATGCAACCTTTAAAAACTCATTTGGGCAAACTGCAGCCCACAGGCTGTGCCTGTGTGTGTGATACAGTTGGACTGTGGGTCTCGCTGTCGTCTCTCAGTCCAGCTTTTACACTGGGGACCACCAGGGCTTCCCACCGAGGGTAGTGGTGCATCGAAAGTGCTCCCCGGGGCTGGGCGCAGCCACAGTGCCCCTGCCGACGCAGGGCTGGGGGGCTCCCGCTGTCCCTCCTTGGGCAGACACGCAGGTGAGGCAGGGCTGTGCCGGCCGGGCGGGGGTGGGGCACAGGTTCTGATTTGCAGGACTCGGTCTTCTTGGTGGCTGGCCTCACACACCCGTGGGGTGCAGCTAAGGTGGGATTTCCAGCCCTTCCTCCCTGCCATGGTGGCCTTTGGCCTGGAGGGACGGGCACGATGCAGTCCTCGAGGAAGTCCCCACCGAGGACCTGCACTGTGCTGTGTGCTCACGATGATCACTTGCAGGAGAAAGGGAGTCTGTGGGGCCGCGCGTGAGCCCCCCCGTGAGAAGGCCCAGTCTTGCTGGGCACCCCAGGGCAGGCGACCTGTGGGTGAGGCCCGGAGTGCGCCCAGTAAGGCGGGTCCTGTCTTCCTGGGGCTCTCGTCGGACAGGAAGTCTTCTCGTCTGGGTCACGGGTCCTGCTGCCACTGAGGACCTGCCCAGCCTGGAAGCCAACCGACCACAGGAGGCTTCTGGGAAGGAGCGTCTTGAGGGAGCAGCAGGGTGGATGTGACACCCTCCTCCCAGGCCAGGCATCTCCTGACCTGCCTCGGTGGTCCTGGCCCCGGCCCAGCCCTGTCTCTTCCCACCCCACACTGCCCGTCCCCGACAGACACTCCTGTGTTGCCCTCGACCTCCCGACCGTGGCCTTCTGCTCAGACTCACCAGCTGCCCACCCTCGATGCCCCTTAGATTGCAGGAGACGCTGTGTCTCAGCCCCTCTCACACCAGCCCGCCTTCCCGCTGGCCCAACCCCCCCATCCCCCTTGCCTCCCCGTCTCAGGAAGTGGCCCCAACTTTCCAGCCCCCGGCTCTCCTCCTCCCCGGTCCAGGCCCTTCTGCGGATCTCGCTGCAGCTTCAGGTCATGGCGCCGTGGGCCGTCCTCACCAGACAGGCCCGTCCTGACCCAGGTGCACCTCGGAGGCTCCCGTGAAGACTGTTCTGTGTCCCTGTGGGCCAGGCCCTGCCAGGAGGTGACTTAATTAGTTATTCTTGTGGACACGGGACCCAGGTCCCATGACGCTGCCACGGAAGTGCACGTGGCCCATGTGTCTCGTGGGTGTTGCTCCAGCTTAGGTGGTGAGGCTGGGGGATCCGGGGGCCTGGGGCTCTCGCCAGGCCTGTTTCCCAGGACGCTGCTAACCTGCTCTCCTGTTCTCTCCTGGCCCCGGGAGGAGGTGGCTGCTGCGGCCTCCCCTGCAGGTGTCCTCCCCCCCATCTCTGGGCTGGGAGGGGCTAGACTGGCTGAACCCTACTGTCCCCGGCCCAGGCCCCTCCCCACGGAGCTGCCTGTGCCAGAGGCCTGGGGAGGCTGCGTTCTTCCCGCCCGACACCCCCTCTGGGAGTGCGGGCTTCTCTGCTGCCCACGCCGCCCTGGCAGTTCCCCGCCTCACCCCTCCCTCCCAGGACACCGTATCAATGCTCCTTCATGCGGGCTGGACCCCCCCTCCAGGTGAGGTCCACGCCCTGTCACCCCTTCTCCCCTCCTGGCCTTTGCTTCTTAGAGGGGGTGTGTGTGTTCTCACCGATTTGAAACGTGGCTTTGGTGAGGTTTAGTCTTGCCAATACGTGTACCACTTCCTCATCTTCTTCAGAGAGTGCAAAGTACCACACTATGTGAATGTCACACAATTTATCATATTATTTTTAACATACTGGGTCTCCAGTTACAGAACCTCGCATCATGCACACGGTAAACACAGATAACAAAGGAAGGTTCAAAAGGAAAAGCAAATTCTGCCTTCCTCTTCCGGGCCCCCCAGCCTCTCCCCCGGGACAGAACGGTTAATAGCTTCCTTCCTGTCCTGCCTGGCCCGAACCACTGTACTTTTTATTTATTTTTACCGAGCATCGTGACAGCCAGTGCACACTCAAACTTCCCCTTCTTGCTTTGTCACCTCTGGTGAGGACCGTGTCACTTTCCATTCTAGACAGTAAAGAAAGCAGGAGGCCTGACCTCTCCTCGGAAGCTCAACCTTCCTTTTCTCACTCACTCACAGATACATGTAGAAATTAATATTTAGTATTCAGGATCCAAGAATTTATATGTAGCTTTCTACTATTATTAATTTTCTGAGATTTATCAACATGTTGCTTTTAAAACCTGAACAGAAATAAAGGATATTTACGACATGATTCTATGAGCAGAGATTTGTGACGGGGACTGTGGAGAAGGAGATGCAACGTTTTCCTGCAAAGACCTTTTGCCAGTTGAAGCAGATTCTTCCAGGCATCGAGGCCGGACGCACCTGTTTGCCTGCTCTTCACAGCTTATTCCACTTCTAGTGAAACGTGCTGCGTTTTCTTTTATCTCATGTCCCCACATCCAGTCTCTCGAGACCTTTCTCTGCTGGCGTGTCACCCAGGTCAGCGTCCTGCGTAAGGGATGTGACCAGGACACAGGGCTGCTGAGCGCCCGTCAGTGGGACGCACGGCCCCAGTGCGGCTGGTGGGAAACTCGGGGCTGGGTCTGTCCATGTCCCTGTCCCTGTCCCTGTCGAACTCGAAGGTGCCGCTGCACTGTCCTGTGGACGCCAGTGTCGCGAGAGATTTCAGTGACAGGCCGTTTCTGACTCTGTGGAACGTTCTTACCTATTTACTTTTTAATTCTGCAAGGTTTTCCGAGTTTCTTGCATTGCTTGGACCTAGGGGTGGAGCTGCTAGATCTGTTCAGTGTGTGGTAAGTCCCTATGGTCTGAAGATGTGTGCTCATTTATTTGACGATTCCCTCCTTTTTGTTGCCTTTTTTCTCTTTTGGACTGTTTAGCAAATGAAATTTGGACACCAGGATACACCCTGCATGTCTCCCCTTTTCTCTCCTTTCCGTCTCTGGCCCCACGTTCTCTCGCACCCGGCGGAGCTTCTCGACCACGGTCCTGGTCCCGACGCCGGCCCGTGTTAGTCTCCGGCGCTGCCTCTTAGAATTGGTCGATAATGTTAATCTCTGAGAGTTCTTTCTCATACCTGTGTTTCCTTTCTTCACTGGAGCCCGGTTTTCTTTCATTGGGAACTTTTTCTTTCAGAAGATTTTGAGAATGATGCTGTTTAGAGTTACTATGATTATGATTACTTTGTTTTTCCCTGAATTATCTCTGTCCCCTAAAGGTCAAGTGTAGAATAAATACATGTGTAGGAGCCTCCCTCCTCTTTCCTGCTCTTGGCTTTCTGCAAATACGAGTGACCCTGCCCGCCAGCCCCTTTATTTCCAGGCAGGAATGAAGGCTGAGGTGTGTGCAGTAACTGGCCATCGTGGGTCCCCTCTGCCCTGTGCAGCCCAGCCTGTGTCCCACTTGGCCAGGAATGGGCAGGGCGTGTGGCAGACGGGCCTCACTGGCCGTGGGCACAGAGCTAGTGGCCAAGCCAGGGTCCCCACAGTTGCTGGACGCTGGCAGGCCCTACCCTGGCAGGCCCAGCCTGGGGACAGGCTGTCTTTGTGCATTTCGCTCCTGGGGGACTGTGCTGCCTTTGCCTCGCTCGTCCTGTTGGGAGTGGACGGCCAAGCTCCTCGTCCCTGCCCCGCTCACTTCTCTCTTAGGCCCTGACTTTGTCACTGGAGCAGCGGGTTCCTGGCCTTCCGTGGGCCGTGGGCCCCTCTGGGAACCTAGTAAAGCCTATGGAACCCATCTGAGAATAAAACAAAAATATGTGTTTACGAAGAATACCAACTGTGTTAAAATACAGTTACTAAACGTTAAAAAATACTTTGGCAGAGTAATATTTGCTTCTTTATGAAAATATGACACGAAACGTAAGTAGTGGGACGGGGGTGATTCTCAGCAACAGCGTGCATGAGCCGTATAGCGGGGTATCCGCGTGCGCCGTGATGTGATACAAAAATACCTGTGATTTCCTGGCGACAGAGACACAGTTACAGCTGAACTGTTGAGCTTACTGCCCACGTGCCTAACTGAAGGCGGCGTTAGGTTTCTGCTAGAGACTGTTAAGGGAAATGCACGCTCTCCCGTCCAGGGCGGCTGTGCCCGGGCAGAAGGCAGAACCCCCCTCTCTGCTCGGCTTTCTTCCCGTCTGGCCTGGGCCGGACTTGCCTGACAGCGGCAGTTTTGGGGGTTGTGGGGGGTGTGGGAGGTGGGGGGCCAGACCTGCCCGTGCTTCGGGGAGCACAGCCGACCAGCCCAGCGCCCGGACGTGCTTCTTCGTCCATTGGCACCAAGGCGCTGCCTCGGGGGACCTGGGCATCCTTCTGATGGCGTCTCTTTGGTCCAGCACCTGGTTCCCTCACCCTTTGGGCTTTCCTGTCGGTATCCTTGATCCTCAGCACCTCTATGGTTTTATCATATTTTAAGGGTCTTTTATATTGTTTTAATGAGACCCAGGTGTCCTCTCCTGAGGTCTTTGTTGGTTTTCTCCAGCTCCGAGGCTCGTGCTGCCACCTGAACTGGGTTTCCAGTGGCCCTGCGGCCCCTTGGTCTGCACTGGGAACTGACTTTTGGGGGCCAGCATGGATTCTCCCCTTGTCACCTGTGACTTCTGTTCAAGTGCCAGCAAGGCCACGTGCGCTTGGAACACGAGGCCCTGGCGCCTGGGGGCACTGGGCACGAGGTCTTCCTGCCCCACCTGTTAAAAATAAATTAGCGGGCCATGCCTCTCTTTATGAATTATTTTTCTTTTCCTTCCTCCTTTTTAGTACTCTGCACAGAAGGACCCTCCAAATGGTTAGTTCTTAAAAATTTCCCCTGGTGAATTTAGAATACTTTTCTATTTTCAAAATTTCAAATAATACGTACCTGATGGGTGACACAACAAATGTCAGGAGTGGGGTTTCTCTCCCAATTGAGGTCCCTTAGGGGGCAAGGGTGTGCATGTATGGTAAGCACCCCGAAGACCCCTGAGCCCTCTGTCGTGGACAGCCATGTGCCAGGTGGGAAGGGAGGCCGGTGACCTTGGCGGAGGGCAGGCTTTGCGTGTGAGGCAGGCCGGGCTGGTGCGTGTAGAGCCTCACCGGAGAATGTTTAGGGCGTGAAGAGAGGGGGCTGGGTCGGAGCTTGTAGGAAGCGGGGTCTGGAGGGGACTGCATGAAGGGGGAATGCTCAGGCCCTCCCAGGGCAGGTCTGGAGTTGCTTTGTGCTTGGCTGGTGTGAGGCTGGGGCCGCTTATCCAGGTGAGCTGACTTGGGGCCGGCGTTCTTGTCTCTCACAGGTGTTTCCAGGGGTGGGGGCTGAGGTCAGCTGTGGGGAGGATTGCTTGTCTGTTGCCCTGACCAGGTGCTAGGCACAGCGGAGCCGGGTCAGGCTGCCAGCATCCAGCTTGGTGGCTAATCCTGGCTCTTCCCTTGACTTGCTAGTTGATGTGGACCCAGCTTCCATGCCTCTACAGGCCTCAGTTTCCCCAAATGTGCCCTGATGGGCTTGATCCATCTGACCTCTAAGGGCCTTTCAGGGCCTGGCCTCTTCCCCTCCTGGCACATAAATGTCTGTGCAGGGAAGAAACAACCTGTATGTGAACATTGGGCACGGAGGGTGCTGTCTCTGTGCCCCTACCCCACACAGGCCAGGGCAGAGCTTCCGGCAGAAGCATAAGCCCTGAGTCCCGTCCAAAGCTCTTTGCTGGACATTTGCAATGGACTTTGAAATTTAATTCATGCAAAAACGCCTTGAGGCCTACCACACTGGTCCTGGTGCTGGGCTCTAGGGCAACTCCCAGGAAATAGGACACCCGGTGCCCTCCACTCTGGGGTGCAGGGTGGAGAGGAAAATTGGACTGAAAATTGGACATATACCCTCCTTCTGAAAGGCAGGAGGGGGCAGCGGCGGGCAGGTGCCTCCTGCTTGTTCGCTCTGGAGCAGGACGTGGTGTTCACCATGGTCCGCACTTGGGAGTGGGGCAGCCGGCTGGGGGGGGGCACACAGTGGGCTGGGACGAGGTGTGTTCGTGTGTGCTTCCCACAGATGCGTTGTTTTCAGAAGCGACAGGACGGCTCCAAAGCGCAGCTTGTTCTGAGTGCTCCCGGCCGCCGGTCAGCTGCGGGCGCTGGTGGTGCCTGGCCAAGCGCCCCGCCTCTCCGGGCCTGGGGTGCAAGGGACTGGGGGGGGGAGGCCGCAACTCGGCGGCTCTGCAGTGAGGGCCCCGCGCGCCTAGGTGGAGCCCGACCCGCGGTTTTCGGCTGGGCCGGCCCCACCTGACCGCCGGCGCGCCAGGCGGGGGCGCTGCGGGGCGGCGGGGTCCCCGGGGTCCCCTGGGCGGCCCAGTGCGCATCGGCGGCTCGCGGCCGGGCGGAGCGCAGACGGCGGCGGGCGCGGGCCGGACTCCAGGGCGCGCGGGCCTGGCCACCGGGCTGGGCAAGCCGCGCCGCGCTCCCTCCCCCCGCCTCCCGGAGGGGCCGCTGCCGAGCGGGCGGGCGCGCGCAACCAGGCCGGAGCAGCAGCGTCCCGCGGGCGGCCAGGCGCGCAGCGTCGCCGGCCCCACCTGTAGGCGCGGCCGCCCCCGGCAGCAGCACCGGCAGCGCCAGCCCCGCGCGGCCAGCCGCGGGCGCGCCGGGCCCGGACCGCGTTCCGGCCGCAGCGGCGGAGGCGCGGGCTGCAGGGAGCGCGGAGGCCGCCACCGTCCGGGGGGGACCGGCCCGCCAGCCCCGCGCCGCGCAAGTTCGATCGCGGCGGGCTCGGCCGGGCCGCGCGGGCCCCGGCGGCGGCGATGGTGCGGCAGCCCCGCGCCCTGCGCGCAGCCCCGGCCCCGAGCCTGGCCCGGCGCGGCGGCGGTGGCGGCGGCGGCGCGGCGGCCCCCTGAGCCCCGGGCCGGAGCGAGCGCGGGCGGCGGCGGCGGCGGCGGAGGAGGAGGAGGAGGAAGGGGAGAAGGAGGAAGGCGACGCCAAGCAGCGGGCGGGGGGCGACAGGCGGAGGAGGGGCCGCGCCGGACCCCCGGCCGCTGGCCGTTGCGCAATCCGCGGCCCGCCGTCCGGGCCCTGCTGGCGGTGCGGCTCCGGGGGCGGTGGCGGGGCTGATTCATGGGGCCGCGGCGGCCGCCCCCCCGCGCCCGGGCCCCCGGCGCCCCGCAGCCCGCGATGGTGGCCGAGTGGCCGGAGCGGAGGCCGCCGCGGCCCGAGACTTTCTGCTAACCTCCCCGCCCCCGCCCGCCCCCTCCCCGCGCCCCCCCGCGCCCGCTCCCCTCCCCCTGCCCGAAAAGACACAAATCGCCTCCCGGAGTGGCGCCTCCAGTCGCGGCGGAGCGCGGCGTTGGCGGCGGATGGAGGGCGCGAGCGGGCGGCCGCGGCGGCTGCACCCGGTGGGGCGCTGATGCGGCGCCTGGACCTTCGCTGCGCGACTTCGGGGGCGTCGGCCGAGCGGGCACTCCGCGATGCAGCTCCTGAAAGCGCTCTGGGCACTGGCCGGGGCCGCGCTCTGCTGCTTCCTCGTCCTGGTGATCCACGCGCAGTTCCTGAAGGAAGGTAATTGTCCCCGGGCGCCGTCCCCGGCCGTCCCTCGATGCTCCGCCCGGCTCGCGGCGGCCCCTGCGCGCGACCCGCTTCCAGTAGGTTCCGCCGCCACTGCTCCGGGCCGGGATCCTTGGGCGCCGCTGCGGGCTGGAACGGCCACGGCACGACCGTTGCTGACGCCCGACCCCGCGTGCAGCCCGCCCCGCGCCCATCGGGGTCCACAGCGGTCCTCGGGGCGCGGGTGAGGCGCGGGGTCGGGGCGCGCCGCGGCCTCCGTACTCCTCGCTGCCCTGGAGCCCCGGCCCGATCCCCGGCTGCTGTTCCGTCCCTGCCCCACTCGGCTCGGTGGTGGCGGCGCCCGCCCGCACGGCGCGGGCCCTCGGTAGATGGCACCAGCGCTCCACGTTGGCCCGCCTGGCCGGGGCGGGCGTGGGGCTCGGGCAGCGGGTGTCATGCAAGGCCTGGTTGTCTGCACCCCGAGTCCCAGGCCGCCTTCCAGGCTGGGTCAGTGACCCCGCAGGGCCTTAGCCCCAGAGTCGTGCTGTGAGGGCCAGCACCGAGTTCCTCCCCGCCCCCTTGGTCCCTGTTGGAGTGCAGGGTTGTCTGGGACTCTGTCCGTGTGTGCAGGATAATGATTGGGCCCTCCTGGCCTGAGAGGCCCCTCGGACTGAGGATCCTCGCGTGGAGGGGGGCAAAGGCACACCTCCCCCTTTGGTTTGTGGACGCCCTGGCACCCCAGCCACACTCCTGGAAACTTCCTGGTGGGGATTGTGGGGGTGTGGGAGGGAGGGGCAGGTTCCCAGTGCTTGGGGTCTTGGCACACTCTGAGCTCAGCCAGGTGCACCAGCGCCAAGGGGCGGGAACTGCTGCTCTCGCCTCCCCTGGTGGCACCCACTGCCCATGGGTGGCAGCGTCCCTGCACACAGGCCCTGCCCTCGCTGCTGGGGGGCTTCCCTCGCCGCAGGAACACCAACCCCTGGAGGGAGCTGGTGTGGCAGGCAGTGCGCTGCTTCTGCTGCTTCTCGTTAGCTCTGAGCTCTACAAAGGAAGGGTTTGCAACATCCAGCTGCTTCCTGCCTAATTAATGAGCTGTGGGAGCCCTGGGGGAGTCAGGTGGGAGTGGGAGCCTGGCCCCGGGCCCGGGACCTCCCTCGATTTTGGGCCCAGGCAGCCAGACAGCCAGTGCACAGCCGGGGAGGCAGAGGGGCCTGTCCCGGGAGTCAGCTGCAGGCCCGGCCTGCCCAGCCGGGCTCGATGGGACCCTCCTTCCTAACGCCGAGGCCAGTGTTCCCGCTGCCTTACTGCCCTACTTTAAGAGTGGGCAGTCCTCCCCAGGGCAGGGGTCCCTCATGGCTGGGGTGGCCATCCTTCCTGCTGAGGAGTCGTTTCCCCCAGGCAAGTCCCCAGAGGGCTCTGTTCAGCCGGTGTCCTCTGCCAGGTGACTGTGGGACTCACCAAACGGTATGTTCCAGGCACCTGCTGAGGGGCTCCCTGCCCTGCTGGGCCTTGTTTGGGCTGCAAGTTCTCTACTCTTCCTACTGACCTTCCACTCTCTGGGGGATTAATTTTTGGAAAGGGCATGTGTGTTGAACTTCCAGTTCTTCTCTAAGGTGACAGTGCCCAACTGCCCTCATGTGCTGTGACGCAGGGACTTTCCCCTTATTTTTAAGCTATGCTTTAGTGACAGAGTGAGGCCCCTGACCATGGTGACAGCAGTCTGGGAAGGTTCCTTTCTGCCTCACTCAGTGGAGCCTGACCGTCCAGGTGTCTTGCGATGGCGTGTCTGGGCTCTGAGACTTAAGGACTCTGCTGTCCGGCTGAGAGGAGAGAGTTTCTGACTGCGAGGGGGGAGGTGCTGGGCGCCGGGTGGGACGACGTCTCGGTGAATAGCTAGCTGTGTTCCCCGAGTGGAGTGTTTGAGGCTGTGCTATCCGACAGCCCTCACAGAGCCTGCGTGTTTACCTTGAAGCAGACACGTGTGTCAGTGTTGTGGAAGACAGCGCAGTGGCAGGAAGGTAGGATGCGGGGCAGGGGCCAGGTGCACGCTGGGGGGGCACAGGTGTCATTGGAACCAGGGGTGGTGTGTGCCCAAGTGTTAGTGCAGCCCCCCCGGGGAGGTCTCTCCAGCCATCTGAGAAGGTTGCCTGCGCTCCAGTGTGCCCTGGGTCTGAAAGGCTGGGGCTCAGTGGCCTCCCTGTCCTGGCCGAGATGCCCCTTTGGTCCCTGGGGGGAGCGTTGGGGCCCAGTGCTGAGAGGCCTGGGGAGGGTGGCGGCCGACCCCGGCTCCCGGCGGAGGGGCAGGGGCTGCGGGCTCAGGTCCGCTCTCCTCCCCGCGGCGCGCTGTCCAGCAGGAGGGAGGAGCGAGGCAGGCGGTGGACAATTGCGACTTGTTGTCTCGGGACTGGTGGGAAAGAGCTGTTTAAATGGCCATTTCCATGAATCTGTTTTTTTCAGGGGTGAAGAATGGGGGACCCAGGGAGCCGTTTTTCCACACTTCCCCTTTTGTGTGGAGATACAGGCCACCCCGTGGCTAATCCGTCCCCCTCTGGCCGTCTGTCTTCCCGTGTTTGCGAAGATGAATAGCGCTGTGAACCGGGAGGGAGGCGAACTGTGGGCCATAATTGCAGCCTGGCTGTCCGGTCTTTGTGAGAGCAGGTCCTGCCACCGCGCCAGGCCCGACCCGCAGCCGGAGGGCAGGGGAGGGCGCAAGCCCACGGTTCGGGGTCTGCACCCTTGGGACACTGGCCCTCCCCTGGGAGGGGAGAGCCGTCTTTTGCTCCTGAAAGCAGCGTGTACATGCTGTGTGTCTGAGCTCCAGGTAGCGTGGGGATGAGACGGGAGTCTTAGGAACCCGATTTAAGGTCCAGCTGCTTCATGAGGGAGCAGAAGACACATGTCTTGGAGAGGGGAGAGGGGAGGGAGGAGGCCGATCCCTTATCTCCTTCCCTATGTTTGTTCTTGGAACATGGAGTTAAGGAAATAGCTAGAATTATAAAAATTATTTTCCATCTTTCTCTTCTAAAGACTTTAAAATATTTTTCTGAAAGCCTTTGAATCAGCGGACGGCTTTGGTGTGGATGCTAATGTCACAGAAGGTCAGAGCAATACCACAGAGGCCAGGGCTGGAAACCGGGGGAGCCGGGGCAAGATCGGCATCAGAGCGGTTCGGGCTCTGGGACCCACGGGGACTGCGGGGAGGCCAGGAACCATGCGGCCCAGTCCTTTCTGAATTGAGGGAGAACCCAGGGCTTTTCTCCTTTACATGTGGATTTGCCGTTCGACTCTCTGCAAATCCTTTTGGTGGCAGGGGAGTATTCGAAGGGCTGCGCGTGCTGTTTAAAAGCCTCTTTTGCAGGTTAATATTGAGAACTTGTTGGAGGGATTAGCGTCTGCGTCTGGCCGCCCTGGTACAGTGTGCGGGGGCCTCGATTCCCGAGGCACCTCCAGACGCCGCGCTGCCTTCCGCAGCCGCTCCAAGGGCAGGCTGGCGACTGAGCAGGAGGAGTCAGCTCCCGTTCACTCAGTCAGCTAGTCATTCTGCAAACCCACGTGGCCCGTGAGAAGGGCACCCGCCACTCCGTAAAGATGGCTCATGATATTGTATTCATTGTTGTGGCCTTGCACAGTGACCCTTAATTAGTGTAGTCTTCGCAGTACTGGCAGCCCATGCAGAGCTGTGTCTGCTATATCTACCAGTTTAGTTTTTTAAAAATGGACAGAGAACTTATGGTAGATGGCACAGTTCCTGGCCCACAGAAGCCATCAGAAATATGTGTCGAATGCAAAATGAATATTCCGGTTATAAGCACATGCGTGTGTCCCAGAGACGTAAGCATAGGGGCGGCTGTGGGTGCATTATGGGTGCGTAGGCGGCGAGGGCTTGGTAGTCCCTGAGGTTTGCAGAGCAGCCAGGCTGTTCTCGGTGCGGGCCCCAGACAGCACCCGGCTCCCTTCTCAGTCAGTAATGACAGAGCACAGGAGGAGCTAACTGCTCGCGGTGCGTGCGTACCTATAGAGAGGATTTCCGCAGCTCTGGGCTCTCCTAAACTCTCAGGGCAAGTTATGCCTGTGCACCTTCACCCGGGCTTGGCGTGGGGGGCTGTGGGGCTCCGAGCCGGGGGCCTGGCGGCATCTCCGGGCTGCATGGGGGGGGCCAGCTTTGCCCACGGCCCCGGAGCCCTGTGAGGTGTGCCAAGGAAGGACAGGGCTCAGGTGCATCACAGTGCCACATCACCTGGCAGGAGTCTGTGGTCGCCGGCCTCCCCTGCAGACTATTTGCAAGGCCAGGGGAGTGGGGAGGGGTGGAGTCTAGAAGGCCTTAACAATAACCCCTTCTTTGTCGTCCTTACTGTGGTTCCTGTGCGGCGTGGAATCTAAGTAGAGCCCACGTTTTCCCTAGCGGGCTCTCACCCGCCCGGCGCCCCGCACCTGTGACAACTAAAACAGAAAGGGACTGGGATGAGGTGACTTTGCAGATGTGAGGTGGCTCCCTGCAGCCTTGTGGGGGGCAGGAACCCTGCTTCCGGGGCCTCCCAGGAAGGGCCAGGCTGGGGTGTCCACCCACCCCGCACACGTGGCCTGACCTCCCTGCCGGTGTCCCTGATGGCGCTCCCGTCCTGGGCGCCCTGTTGCAGAGCTGGCAGAGCAGAGTGACCCCAGCACCTTGCTGGGGGTCCGGGCGGCGGTGACTTGGGCCGTCCCTGGGCACGCCGCACTGTGCTGGGTGCAGCAGGAGGGGGCTGTCGGGGGCCACGTCCCCTGCCCTGGCAGAGCTGGCTGCAGACTCAGCCCAGTGGCCACGGTCCTAGTGCAGGCAGGGCACAGGGCCTGTCTTCCTGGAAGGGTTCAGTGGTGGCATTTGTCATATGCATGTGCATATTTCTGTGTATCCACATGCGTGACTGTGCGTAATACTGGTAGGTGTTTATGTAGCTGCGAATAACCTACTTTAACATACAAAATCCAGGGACACATATTATGAGCTTGATTTATGATCCAGCCCCTTAGTCAGAGGGAAGAGCCCGCAGGTGACCCTGTGCCGGGAGGGGAGGAGGGGCCGGGCTGACCCCTCGTCTCCTTACTTGCATGGAAACAGCAGGTGCCGAACAAGTGCGGTGAACGCTGGTGAGGACAGGTACAGCCGTGCTCCGCCCGTGACACGGCACAGCCAGCTTGCGGGCAGGAGTGGGCTGGGCTCCCTGGGGTTGCACTGTGGCCAGCCACGGCCCATCCTACCCGGCACGGCGGCCTCGCAAGGGCACCTGTGCCCTCGACCTCTGCCCCAGACTCCACCTGTCAGCCAGCGCCTCTCCCAGGGCCCCGCCACTGCACACGCACACTGCACATCACACACCACTACACACGCACACTGCACACACACCACTACACACACCACACACCACTGCACACACACACCACTATACACCACATACCACTACAGACATCTCACACCACTGTACACACACCACACACCACACACCACTACACACACCGCACACCACACACACCACATACTGCTACACACATACCACTACACACAGATGCACACTGCACACACACCATGTAACCACTACACACCACACACCACTACACACACACACACCACACAGCACTACACACACACCACACACCACTACACACACACTACTACATACCGCTACACACACACCACACACCACTACACACCACTACATACCACTACACACACACACACCACTACACACACACCCCACACCACTACACACCACACACACCACATACCACTGCACACACCCCACACCACTACACACACACTACTACATACCGCTACACACACACCACACACCACTACATACCACTACATACCACTACACACACACGCACCACTACACACACACCCCACACCACTACACACCACACACACCACATACCACTGCACACACCCCACACCACTACACACCACACACACCACATACCACTACACACACACAACACACCAGACACCACTACACACATCCCACACCAATACACACTACACGCACCACTACACACACCACACACCACTACACACACGCACACCACACACACCACTACACACCACTACACACACCCCACACCACTACACACACACATCCAACACATACCACACATACCACACACTCCACTACACCCACACACACTCCACAGTGACATATACACCCCGGATACATACCCACATGCAGAGACACACACATGCACCCCACCACATACCATACACACAAACACACACACAGCACCATGTACTACAGAGACACACAGAGACACACACTACCACATACACACCACTATACACACACACCACCACACACAGAGATACACACACACTCTACACTATGCACACATGGAGACACACACACTACCACACACCAGACGCCCATAAAGACATACACTACCACATACTCACTATACACACATTATATACTATACACACAGAGATACACACACTGCACACCATACATGCACACACCACTGCAGAAACACACACACCAAACACCATACATACATATGTACACCAAGATACACAAACTAAATCCCCCATGCACAGAGACACACACATTACATGCCATATACACACACCATACACACACAAACACAGAGACACACAGAGACACGAGACACACACTATACACCGTACACGCAGAGACACGCAGAGACACACAGAGATACACACACACCACCCCCACACAGAAAGATACACACACACACTATATTCCATATACACACAGATGCACACACACTACACACCATACACTACGTACACCCACACTACACTCACATGCACACAAAACCAGAAAGACACATTATACCACACATATACAACCCCACACACATCCCTACATACCACATACACACATTGCATATCATACACATACATACACTCCCCACACTGTCACACACGTATCCCACACACACCACATACTGCACACATACTCACGTGCAGACACACACGCATCTCACACACACACCACCACACACACACCACACACATCACACAAATACACAAACATCTCACCCACATCACCACACACACACCATACACATCACACAGACACACAAACATCTCACACCCACACCCACATCACCACACATACAAATATTTCACAAACACACCAATACACACAGACGTACACCACACCCCATCCACAGAAGTACACACAGGGACACATAGACCATGCACACCACACAAACACAGACATCACACGGACCGCACACCACACCTAGCACACACAGTGCGCACAGACACCCCACCCCGCATGGGCCGCGGCTGCCCTTCCTGGAGGGGTGGACCCACCCTGCCGGCGCCCGCTGCTGCCGCGGGCCCTGCACAGCTGTGCGACTGCCTCCTGCAAGAGAGGGCAGGTGCCCTCTGGTCACAGGCGGAGCAGGTGTGGCCCAGTGAGGTCAGAGGACGGCCCATGGCCCGAGGACAGCGGGACTCACGCGTACACGCGGGCTCGCTCTGTTTTGTCTGTGTGACCTGAAGCAGGGGCAGCCAGGCGTCACCTGCCCCTCAGGTCACAGGTCACCTACTCCCATCCTGCAGACCTTGTGCCAGGCCCGAGGTCATACCCGCTCTTCGGGGCGCTCTTCGGGGGGCTCCAGCCAGGTCATGTGTTGTCAGCGACGCTCACTAGCTGTTGTCTCCCCTCTGGCCTCGTGGGGTGAAAATCCCTTCCTGTTCCTATATAGGGTGTGAGGGCCTCTTGTCAGGTGAAGCTGCTCCCCGGGTGGGTACCTCTCCCTCCTCCTGAATTCCATGTGACCTTCAGTGTGGACCCAATTGGTGTCAGGGCATCTCAGTGGCGCCTGTTCGGGGGGGTCCAAAGCTGGCTTCATCTCAGAGCCTCTGTGTGGGCAGAGGGTCCCAGACTGGCCAGGTTCTCGTCCCCCCTTGCAGCCCCTGTGCTTTGGTGCCATCCCGTCGGTCACACTGGGGATGCTGTCTCCCATGAAGCAGGGATGGTGGCTTTGTTGGCAGGTTGGTGTGGGCTGCAGGGAGGCGTTTGGGGGAATCATGGTTGCTGTGATGCCAAGGCGGCCGCGGCCCAGGCTGTTCCCTCCCTGAGGTTCTGTGGACTCCTGGTACGTGGAGGGGAGCCTCAGAGGGCCCTCAGGTGGCTGGTGTCACCGGGGGTGGCCCCTGGTCTTCCAGCTTGTGGTGCCTCCATGTGGGTTGGATGGGGCCCAGGTCCCTGGCCTGGGGGTGTTCGGGTACTACAGCGGCCCCAGCCCACCCACCCCCCCAACCCCCTGCCAGGCCCACACTTTCCAGACGGCCTCTGCCCTTCCTTCTCCTTCCTCACTTTTCACAACAAATCTGGGCATTCCGAGGTCTCCAGCTCAGAGGATCCACACGGGCTGCTGTCGAGTCAGGGCCACGTGAGCGTCTCAGAAGGAGCCCCCCCACCCAGGGCCGGCCGTGTCTGGGCCACCGCGGGGGGGACTCGGCACCGCTCCCTGGCAGACTCTACAGCAGCGGACGGGAAGGTCTGGGTGTCCCGTAGGTGCCAGGAGCCTCCTCGGGCCAAGCTCCGTGTGCGCATAACGGGGGCTCCATGGGAATGGGGGTCCCCAGGGGAATGGACGTTCCTGGGGGGGTCAGCTGAGCACAGGGCTCCCGGGTGGAGGCAGGCCTGGCGGGCGACCGCAGTGGCAGCTCTCAGCTGTCACCTGCATTGCTCCTCAGTCCCTCTGCGTGGAGGGTGTGTTGCTTGGTGACCTTACTGTTAAGGAAACTCCAGGACAGAAGGTGCATCGTCCTGGCTGGGGCCCAGGCCCTCCGCTGACCTTGTTGCTGGGAGGGGCTGCAGCTGCACGTCCTGCAGAGCTGCGCCCGGGGTGGGGTGCCCGCAGGAGAGGAGCCTCGGAGAGCTGCAGGAGGGGAACGCCATCCTCAGAACCCTTCACCCTGTCCCCTGCACTGGACCCAAAGTGAGGCCCCATGAACGGAGGCCAGTGACCTCGGGGCGCCAGGGCTGGATTCTGGGCTGGGGTCTCTTGCTCTGACACTGAGGACCTGCAGGGGAGGGTGAGGCTGTGCCCCACCCCCACCTCCTGCCCCTACGGCCTCCCTGGTGGGGCGGGGCATGGCCTGGGGTCCTAGAAGTGCCCTCTGGACACTACCCCAAAGACCTGTCCCCAAGAGCATCCGACTGGCCCGCATGGAGCCCACCCAGGGCCCACGTGATCTTCCCGGGTATATTTAGAAGAGGTCACGCAGCCTCTAAAACACACTCTCTTTTCAAAGCCAGCTTCTGCCTCGGAGAAGGCGGATTTTATTAGCCAATTACCTTTCTTCTCCTCCGATTACAGAGGCAGCCAAGCAGGCCCCACGATTCGCCTCACTGATAGGAGAACCCGGACCTCGCTTATAATTAACTCTGTGCTTTGCAGAACCAGAAAATCCATCTTCAGACCCTCCTGTCTCCAGGGAACACCTGCACGGTGACAGCGCTGGGCTCCTGCCCACTGGTTGCCTTGGGGACAACCTTGACAGACATGTTGGCCTCAGTTTGGAATGCACGCGTTGAGTGCCTGCTGTATGCTGGGCATGGGCTGCACGCTGGGGGCAGGTGGCAAGGGCCGACTGTCTGGGAGCTGGTGGGCTGCTGGGACCACCGCGTGAAGAGGAAGAACAAGAGCTGAGTCTGTGCACCTGTGAGAGATTCTCACCTGTGGGGTCCACCTGACAGCCCAGTGTGTTCCCTCGTTAGGAATGAGGGTCTGGCAGAGGTAATTAAGGTGGAGATTTCAAGATGAGATCATGCTGGATTAGGGTGCACCCTGCATCCCGTGATGAGTCCCTAGGAGAGCAGAGAAGCAGAAACATGGAGACACAGGGTGAGGCCACGTGGAGACGGAGGCAGGGACGGGAGTGACATGGCCCGGCCTGGAGCCTTTGCAGGAGTGTGGCCCTGTCGACACCATGATGTCAGACTCTGCCTTCCAGAGCTGTGAAGGGACACCTCGGCTGCGTTAAGCCTCAGGTTTGTGACCATTTGTCACAGCAGCCTCAGGGACTGAGTGCAGGGTGCACGGACAACAGAGGGAGCTTGCCATGAGGGGTTTCGGCCTGTGCCTGCACATGGGGGTCTCCAGGCGGCGGGGCTGGGCCTGGTGGGTGTCACCATCTCTGGGAGGCCCACCCTGGCAGGTGCTCCGGCAGCAGGAAGTGAAGGTCGCCTTTCCTGGAGGAGAGCCTGGACGCCAGGCAGGGTCAGCCCCTGAGTTGGGGGTTGGGGCAGAAGCTGGTTTTCCCGGGGAGGTCGGGCCGGGGTAGCCTGCCGGAAGTTCTCACGTTCCTCCTCCCGTAAATCAGCGTCTCCCAGAGCGAGGGCACGCATCGCTGTGGGCCTGCAAGATGGTTTTATGTGAGATGCGGATGGGCATTTTTTATCTTAATAGCCGTGTATCTGCTTTTATGGCTACCTTCTATTTATGGCAAAGACACTGGCTTTCCATTTACGGGGTGATGGAAAGTTCCTTTTTAGTAGTAAGGTGGTACGTGGGTATGGTAAAATCCTGGCCGAGTCACAGTTCGGCTGACGCTGTGTCAGTTGAACACAGGTTTCTTGAGCACCTACTAAGCACCTGCAGCCCGGAATAGGTGGAGCCTGGGCCCAGGTGTCCGGCAGGACCATCAGGCCACAGGCCTCGGAGGACGGCACCTCCAGGAGCCCCCTGGCTCATGTACCCTTGAAAGCTGATATTTCGTTTTGTTTTTCCGTTTGCGTTTCCAGGAGGAAATTGTAGGAGTCAGACCACCGTCTGTGCTCAGCCTCCTCTAAGGCATTTCTGATCCCAGTTGGAATAGGCCGTGGCCCACTGAACAGTTTCCTGGCATGGTATTAAAATGTGTTTCGAATATTTATTCTTTTTATTCCTGAGTTACTCCTAGTGCATTAGTTAACCTTAGTTGAAACGCACGTATTTCTCTTTCCTACCAAGTGGGAGGCGTGGCCGGGAGGGCACGGTGCAGGGTTCCGTGTGCTGAGTGATTCTACCCTTGTCTCTGGGACGCTGTGAGCCGGCAGGAGGAGGTGCTCCTGCTTTCCATAATGAATCTTCTAGAATGGAGCCCGGTTCCTCCAAGTGGGACCTGCCCTCAGAGCCAGAGGCCTGGGGAGCAGTCAGGGAGTCCCCACCACGGGGTGCAGGCGGCAGGGTGCCTCTGGAGGGGCCCAGCTGCTCCACTTTGCAGATGGGGAGGTGGAGGCACAGGGCAGGAGAGCGATAGCCAGAGGTCACATGGGTCTCGTGACAGATGCAAAGAGGAGGTGTCTTTCCAGGCATAGACTTTTGTGGGGCCTGCAGCAGGCAGAGGCGTCCCAGCTGGCTGTCTGGGATGGGGGGCCTCGGGGGCCCAGGGCCGTGGACTCATGGGGGTGGCTGGGGCCTGCTAGGGCCGGGGCTGGCCAGGACAGGGTTGCAGGGAAACACCCCATCGGCCCAGTCATTGGGGACCCAAGTGACCATGTTGGTACCAATTGCTCAAAATTGCATCTTCTCTTTCCAGCTAGTATGGGCAGCTTCCCACCGGTCTGTCTCCAGTGTGTTGCTCTGCGAGCTGGGACCGCGCCAGCTCTGGGTGTGGACCAGCTGTGGCCACCCCAGCCCGTCCAGGGCCTGCATGTCCCATCCTGTAAAACAGGGTGAAAGGGACCATGAGATAACGCCCGAGGCGAGTTCCTTTCCTGTCGTGTTGCACTGGCCGAGGCGTCCAGTGTGACAACGAGCAGCCCCTGGGGTCACTGAGAAGGGCCCATGCCCCACGCTGTGGGTGCAGGGCCGCCGTTGGTGGGACTCGGTGCTGGCTGTTACTCTAGTCATTTTGCTTATTTTCTGCATCCGCTCAAGTCCTTTTCTAAATAACTGCGGCTTCCTGGGAGGCTGATTATGATAAGTGGCAGCAAAGAAAAGTCTCTTGCCACGGTGCCAGGGCCTGCAGACCCTCCCAGCCCTCTGAGCTGTGGCTTCTCTGCCCGTGGGGAGAGGCGTGTGGCTGCTCCCTTCCCTGGGGACCGGGATGGCACCACGGAGGCAGGCAGCTGCTCTTGCCGGCAGGGCTGTCCAGGCCGTGCCGGGCACCGAGGCTCGGCCAGGCTCAGGGGCGGCAGAGTGTCCAGCACATCCCGGCAGGGCTCTGCGAGTCTGACCCGCCCAGGGTGGGTGATGAGAGGGACGGACGGTGCCAGCAGGAGGGTCGGGGCACTCACACGCAGGGGAGCCTCTTAGTGTGTTCCCCGCGCTGAGCTCACACGCGTCGGCATGCTCACAGGTGTGCACGCGTGGCCTCTGATGGCCCTCCCACGGGGGTGGCACGGGGCCCTGCCTCTCCGGCAAAAGCTGCGCGCTACGGCTTGGAACTCGGGGCTGAGATCCCAAGGGAGGGGCCCCCCCCCCCCGCTGCAGGGCGGCGTCCATCCGAGAACAAAGTCTGTGCCCCGAACACACGGCTCCCTCCTCAGGGCGGCTCCAGTGTGACTGGTCCCGCTGAGGTGTCTTGTTCCCGTCAGCTCTCTGCACCCTGCCTTTGGGGGGCTGTGCAGCCCCTGTTTGTGGGTGTCTAGAGGGTTCTGCACAGGCCGAGCTGCCACTGGGTGGTCTCCACAGCTCTGGTGTCTACCAGGGACCAGATGCTCCGTCCGAATTTTAGGTGGTGGACAGATGGCAGTGTGCACAGATGGAAGGCCCAGCAGGTGGATGGACAGGTGGACAGAGGGACTGTCAGTGTGTGGCTTCGACCACCGTGTCGGGGTGGTCCGGCGCCTCAGCAAGCCGTGGGGAGAGTTTGCAGGTGCAGCCAAGCCTGCCTCCCGGGCACATCTTGTCTGCTCAGAGGAGCCCTTGCACCCCAGCTGGGTGGCAGTACCTGTGCCCCCGAGGGACTCTGCAGATCAGGGCAGTGTGGGACAGCAGTGTTCCCTGAGCCCGAGACCTGGCGGTGGTGCTGAGCCCTGAGTGTCGGCTGTGGAACCGGGGCCCTGGGCGTCATTGGAGCTGCGCACCCAGCACCGCATCTGCAGCCCTCGGCCCCGATCGGGCCTGCGAGTGGCGGAGCAGTTCCCTTTCCACCTCTCCGGGGACATGCAGCCGTGGGGCCTTGGGAGCAGGTGGCACCACCACCACCAGCCAGCTCCAACTCCTGGGGGGCTGCCCGTCCCCAGAAGCATTGCCCCCTCCATGTTCCTCTCCCGAGGCCCCGGGCTCGGGTCTGATCACACCTGGTGACTCCAGCGGGGGTTCACCAGGAGTGGATGCAGCTGACAACGAAGGGGATGTCCTTGTCCCATGGAAGAGACTGGGGACAGAGCTGCATGCCGTGGCTGGATCAGCACAGGCTGCTGAGAGCTGTGAGATCCTTGCTGCGCAGGGGAGCCTGACTCTGCTCTCTGGACCGAACTGAGCCCAGTGGGTTCTGTGTGGGCCACCGGGAGGCCGTGTGAATGTTCTTGGACAACCCACAATAAGGGAGACGCACACGTCCTCGGATGTGCCCGTGGCACAGCCGTATGGCAGGAGCCTGGCCATCAGACGAGGGTGCCCGGTGCCCATGCTGCAGGGGACAGGGTTCCTCTGGGGACCGGTTCCCACCAGCCTTGCGGGTCCCCGTGAGCGGTTTAATGAGTGTCTGCGCAGGGCCACACTAACGTCACTGTGTGCTCTATAATCCTTTAAGAACCGAGATTGTCTCCAACTACAGCTGAGTTACAAGCTGAATAAATTAAAACTTCTCGTACATGATATCTTGTAGCCTTATTAAGTGGTGAGATTATGCAAAAATCGTTAAGTATGATAATGCAACTTGCGGCGAGGTCGGTAACAGGACGTTCATTATCTCCGATTCTGCTTTATTTAAACTCCATTCCAGGGGAATTAGTGGTATTGCTGTTTAAATCTTAACTTTTGTGTTAAGAAAGCGTGTTCCAAAGCTTTTGAAATATGTCTTGAAAGCAGCGTCTGAATTTAACAGGTTTAACAGGGACCGAACATGAGGAATTTCAAAGCTCAGCTAATCTGTAAAAATTACGGTCACTGTGCGGTCCATTTTCTCCCATCTAATTAAAATGTTGTTTGCTAAAAGTTACCCAGATAAAGTTGTTTCAGAGAAGGGGAGGGAAGTAAAGAGGAGATGCCGCCTTCTGGGGCCCAGGGCGGAGCATTTGGTCGTGGCGATGGCACCGTCCCCGCCCCGCGGGCCACGCGCACCGCCGCGGTCAGACTGGACAGCCCTCCTGGCTCAGCCACCGCCGAGAACACTGAGCAAGGCGCACTCGGCACTGTGGCAGAGGCGAGGGGGGTGCTGCTATACTGTCGTTTCTGAAAATTACCGGCTTTATTTTTTAGGAAAGTTGTAGGGCTGAGGAAGAAGTAGCACCCAGAGGAGTTTCGTTGCCCTAAAACTCGACTGTGCGCGGCATCATTTTCATTTTAGTGACCCTGGCAGGTCCCCGCTAAGGGTCGAAAGCTGCGGTGTCGGTGTGAGCAGGCCCCAGAGTGCCGGCGCGCCGGGGACTCTCCGCGGTGAGCCCCGCCTGCCCGGCCCTGCACGGGGGAGGCGTGCGCCAGCCCGAGCTCTCCAGAGAACAGAACCGACGGGACCTGCAGGGAGGCAGCTTTACTTTTTCAACTATTGGCTCATGCGATTGTGGACGCCGAGTCCGAAGTCTTCGAGGCAGGCGGCAAGCGGAGATGGGGGTGCGGGGGCTGCAGTTGGAGCCCCCGGGCCTTTGCTGGCAGAGTCCGTCTTGCCTGGGGAAGGTCTGTCTGTGTCAGGTGAGGCCGTCAGCGGAGTGGGCACGGCCCACCCACACCCTGGAGGGATTCTGCTCCACTCAGGAACGACCCGTAGAAGGGTTAATCTTATCCAAAAAGCCCCTCAGGAAAATCCAAAATCACATTTTACCAAGTGCGTGGTCACTGGTCCAGCCAGATTGACACATAAATTACCTGTCACAGGGAGGTTATTTGGGGAGCAGCGGGGAGGGGACTGCGGCGTGATGGTACCTGGTGTGGATGGCGTGTGGCTGAGGGACACCAGCAGGTGCTAGCACCCTGGAGACCAGCCGCATCAGGAGCCCGGCGGGGGGCTCGTCCACAGGCAGGGGTGTGGGTGGCCTGGGTGCGGGCCAGCTGGTCCTCGTGGGCCGCCATTGTGTCGTGAGCTGACCTGGCTCCGCGCACACCTCTGACACGGGGTGTGTGGGTTTCCACACCAGCCAGCGCCCCAGCTCTGCAGACACCAGCCGGGGCCTGTGATTTAAGGCGACCCCGGCACTGACTGCCCAGAAGCAGTTCAGACCCCACAAGACTGCCCCGCCTCGCACACCAATCCCGAGTCCCAGGTTGTCACCTGTACTGCTGACCACCTGACCAAATCAGGGGTCCCACCACCCCTCCTGGGGCTCCATCACAGACTGGAACGGCTCACAACACTCAGGAATGCTCTAGACTTACTGTCACAGTTTATTATGAAGGATACAGCTGGGGACCAGCCTAACGGAAAAGATGGCTGGGACAGGTGTGGGGGCGGCGGGTACTGAGCCCCGTCCATTCCTGGGTGAGGTCGCCAGTCCAGAAGCTCTCTGAACCCCACCATTTAGGCGATTTTATGGAGGCGTGATCGATTAACTCATTGGCATTGGTGATCGATCGGTCTCTGGCTCCCTGCCCTTTCTGGGTTCGGGGAGGGGTGAGGCACCAGGCCCAGCTTTCCAGTCCTGCCTTGGTCTTTCTGTAAACCAGCCCCATCCTGAAGCTGCCTGGGCCCTGGCCACCAGCCATGTCCTGGCATACAGAGGACACTGTCACTCCAGAGATCCCAAGGGTTCTAGGAGCTGTGTGCCCGGATAGGGGACAAAGGCCGACTCTATACTAAATACTTTTTGTTGCACCACGAGGGCCCGCAGGTGTCTGTCCTGGGCAGGAAAGCTTGAGGTTCCTGTGAGCCGACCCGACTCCACATGGTGCGCCGAGGGCAGAGCCGAGCCTCCCTCCGAAGCCCAGGCAGTAGGGTCAGCTTGGGGTGAGGTCTCTGACCCCTGCTGCTGGGAGTGTTGTCTTCGCCTGAGGGCCAAGGTCGCTTCCACAGGCCCTGCCTCAGAGAGGCCTCCGGGTCAGGGGTTCCGTGGAGGATTTAGGAGCCCCGGTGGTCTGCCAGCCACAGAGGGACAAGTGCTATTCCTTCCTCCTCTAGAGCAGATTTGCTGAACTTCGACACTGTTGGCACCTGGGGCTGTCCTGTGCTCTGCAGCGGCTGAGCGCCACCCTGGCCCTGCTCACCAGGCGAGATGCCCACAGATGTCTCTAGGTGCTGCCCTGTCCCCCAGGCACTGTCCCCTGGCTGACACCCTCTGCTCGGGAGAGGAGGAGCTGCCACAGCCCAGAACGCAGGCGGGCGCGGCCAGTGCAGCCAGGGCCCTCCTGCCTCGGTTCCCCTCTGTCCTGCAGTGAGGTCCGAGGCCTCCCTCTGCCACCTGGTCTTCCCTGCGCAGGGGGCCCTGTTGTGCCACCTGTTCCTGCAGAACTGGAGCTTCCAGTGAAAACAAAACAGCAGTGGACAGAGGGGCCACGTGTGACACCTCCTGAGGCTCTGGGGCATCGTGCCCAGTGCGCTGCTGCGCCATCACGTTAGGTACATGTGTCATCCCCAAATAACAGTGCAGGGAAGTGAGGGGTGTGGTGAGAGGACGTGGAGGGTGGATGAGGACTGTGCTGCTGCTCTGGAGGTGGGCGTGGGGAGGCCAGGCTGCAGGTGCAGGGCCCACAGGGAGGCCAGGCGGGACCACGGCGGGCAGCGGGGGCTGCGTTCCAGCTCTGGGAGACGAGCGTGTTCAAGGCAGCTACTACGGCCACTTTGTCCGTGGCACGACGAGGCATGTCCACTCTGCTTCCAATCTTTCTAAAGTGCATATATGCATACATATTGTTAGATCCAGAGCCGAGAGAGAGATACGCGGAGACCCGTGTGTAGCAAACTGCTGTTTTGAGCTGGGTGCAGATGGGTGGAGGTGAAAAAGCATCCACACTGAGGGAGGGGAGGCCTTGGTTTTATAGAGGGTTTCTCCAGGGGGAGCGAGCAAGTGGCCAGAACAGCCACTGCAATTAATTCTTTTTCAAACAACCAGCTCCTAGGACCCCTGCCCCAGCCACATCCGTCCCCCAGCCCCGGCATTGTCCTTACAGGAGAGAGGGAGAGGAAGCCTCGTCCGTGCGGGGGTGGAGGGAATGCTGGCTGCAGCTGCCTCTTAGATTTACAACCTCTGAGAACTCTCCAGACTCCCACAGCTATTGGGTTCCCGCCTGGAACAAATCTTACACGTATGTGTATGATTACGTGTGTATGTATGTAAGTCTTTTTACATGTACCTTAGGTATGCATATATCCTTCTTTATATGTGATATACATGTGTGTATCTGTCGTTGTATGTGATGTGTGTGTGCTGTAGTACCCCATATCCAGTTTCATTTTGCCCAGTTTGAGTTAGGTACACCCAACCATGGTCTGAAAATAGCAGATGGAAAATTCTAGAAATAAGCAATTAGTACGTTTTAAGTTATTAAGCTGTTTTGAGGAGTGTGATGAAATCTCACATTGTCCATGTGTCTGGGCCACCTGCTCCTCGGCCGCTTAGTGGCATCTCAGTGGTCAGACTGGTGTCGTGGTGTCCAGGGCTGGTGTCCATGGTCATCAGCGGCCGAGCGCCACCTCCCCGAGGCCGGCCGCTCACTCCCTTTGCTCATCAGGCGGGTGCTGGATCATCTCACATCGCGAGGACAGTGCAGTAAGATACTTCGAGAGAGACACCGCCTTCAATATTTTATTACAGCATATTGTTACAAGTTTTCCATTTTATCATTGTGGTTAATCTCTTACTGTGTCTAAATGACAAGTTAAACTTAATATGAATGTATGTGTATGTAGGAAAAACATCGTATATGTGGGGTTTGATACCACTCAAGGTTTCAGGCATCTTTTGGGGGCCTAGGAATGCACCCCCCAGATGAGGGTGGACTAATATCTTTATACGGGATGCAATATGTGCATATACACGTATGTCTTTAGATGCATACATTTGGCATCAGTGCTGTGTGTGGAACAGGTGACCCCGCACATGGCACACAGTGCAAAAGGTGCAGAGCAGCATGCTGTGACCGCTCCCCGGAACCCAGTTCTCCGTTAGCCACGTTTTACCCGGCACAGGCGCGCACACGCATGCGCACAGGCACACACACGCATGCGCAAAGGCACCCCGCCCCCAACGAGAGCTTGCTGTAACGCCATTCCAAGGTTCCGAGTTTTGCTCTCTTACGTTATTTCCTGACGCTCCCCCAGGACGCAGCGCGGGACTGTCCTCATCCTTCCACACAGCCGTGTGCTGCTCTGCCTCGTGCTCGGCTCGGATTCGTTTAAGGGACTTCGTGTCGCTGGGTGCGCGCACTGCTCTGGGTTGCTGTGAGTTACCATGGAGCGTGCCGGCGTGAGCGGCCTGCACAGCCTGGCGGCCCCGCGAGAGAGCGCACCGTGGGGTGACGTCCTCCGAGAGTCGGTGGCTCCCCCCTGCCTCCACAGAGGGTGACCGGTGCCCTCCAGGGCGCACACGGCTGGCTGCCCAGACCTGGCCCTGAGCACGGGCTGCCTGACGGCGGCGCGGGGGCTTCCGTGCGGCTCTAGGGGAGGCGCGTCTCCACCGGGTGAGCGTCGTTTCTGCCTCCTTTGCGGTTCACCGTCCCCATGTCCAGACCGCAGGGCTCTGTTGTCTTCAGCGTTAGCCGCGTCTCTGTTACAACGCAGATGTCAGGGGTCACTGGTGCAGCGGGCTCAGACACTATCTGCGGGTGTCCAGGTCCCCTGGGCTCTGGTAGTGCTCACGCTGCACACGGGACCCTGGCCCCGAGACGTCCTTGGTGTTACTCAGAGGCCGCTGAGTGTGTGGGGTCAGAGGAGCCTCCCCAAATATGAGGCTGGTGCTCCCGCGGCCCGCGAGGCCCAGGAAGGGAGCCCCCCACATCGACCCGCCGCCTGGGTGTGTTGAGTCCACAGCCCAGCTGAGGTCCTTGGGGACGTCCCAGTGGCCCCATTCTCAGAATGGTTCAGTGACTCCAGAAAAGCCCCACAGCCCTGACCCAGGGACGCTGGAGCCCAGGCCAGGCCCTGCACATCTAGGCCCCTGCGGCCTGGCGTGCTTGGCCAGGCGGGGTCCTGGCAGGTGGTGCCTGCGCCGCTCCTCTCTGGGCCCCTCCCCCTGCCTCTGCCCCCGCATGCCCCGCGGGGCCTGCCTGTCCTCAGTTCCAGGCGGGGAGGACCTGAGAGCTTGGAGGCTGCTCTGCCCATGTGGAGTTGCCCGGGTGTGCCCACTCAGCCGTGAGTCATTGACTCACGTGACGCCCATCTGGTGGAGTGGTCGGAGTGCACCGTGGCACTGGCCTTGCCAGGGGTCAGCAAGGCCAGGGTATCTGTCAGCCTCCCAGGGCACCTGGCCGGAGTCTCTGGCTGCCCACAGAAGGTTGAGGCAGTGCCGCCTCTTCCACTCCTGCCCTGGGAGAAGCCCCTGCAGGGCTTGGGGGGGGGGCGGGGGAGGAAGTGGGGCTGCCAGCTGGGCAGGGCGGCCTCTCAGGGGCTGGCTCAGAGGGGTCCGGGGCACACGTGGACCTGCAGGGTGGGGCTGGCTCGGAGCCAGCAGAAGGGCACACGGGTCTCCCCCAGGCAGCACGCGGAGGCATGGTGCCCTCTGCCTTCTCCTGGAAATTCTGAATTTGGGGGAGGAGGGTTTGTCTCCTTAAAAGGAGCTTTTATGATAACACAGGCATTGCTCTCGCCTGTGGTCCTTGCTCTGGCTGGGTGGCCCCGTCTGAGCAGCAGCAGGCAGAGCCCGGAGGGGACAGGGGCACAGAGGGCCCTGATGCCGGCGTCTCGGGGAAGGGCCCAGGCTGGTGTCCACAGTGCCTCGCTGCTGCGTTCCCCGCACCTGCTGTGATGGGCTGAGCAAGAAGCAGAGATGTCAAAATGCCTCTTTTGGACTTTTTAGGGAACTGCCTTGGGGATGAGCTACGTCTTGAGAAGTTTTGCTCCCTCTGTGGGCGCCCCCCACTATAGGCCGTGCAGGGCCGCAAGAGCCAGGGTTCTCCTGGCCTGAGTGGGGCATGGGGCAGTGGGATCGACTTCCCCCTGGGACATGCCCAGAGGAGCATCGTGTCGGTGGAGCCAGCACCTCCATCTTCTCGCCATTGGTACCCAGGGCTGGCCTAGTGTGACGCTCTGCGCCTGGCCTCACAGATACATCTCCTGGGGACTGTGTCTGTGGAGTGCCCGGCCTGGCCTCAGTCTGCTCCTCCGTGCAGTGGGTACTCCTGGACGGTTGTCATTGAGATGCAGGTGTGGGCGCTCCTGGCCCAGGACAGATGACGTTCAGGACCAAGGTCCCTTCATTTCTGGTCTTATCTGAGTGCTGACCCTGTGCCAGGCATGGCGCTGTGAGCTGGGGACACAGGGAGGAGACACCCACAGCCCAAGGACGGGGAGGCAGAGCGATGGCGCATACAAGCCAGGAAAGGGCACTGTCCATGGGGCTGGAGACCAGCTCTCGTCAGGGCGGGGGCAGGGACATTTCAGGAAGACCCCTGAGAAGGGGCCGGGAGCCGAGCCCTGAGGGAGGAGAGGCCCAGTGGTGCCCCACAGAGCAGGTGCCATGTGGGTGCTGGGGCAGGGTGCTTGGTGTCCTGGAGCACGCACACATGATGGTGTGTCGGGGCCCCACAGCGTGGCTCAGGTGGCAGGTGCTTTTCCCTCGTTAAACAGGGTCTGTCTGGTGGAGGCAAGGGTGGGAGTCTGGTCTGGGGTCAGGCTTCCTTCCTCTTATTAAACTAGAGATTCATCCAATCTCTTGTTTAATAAATAAGAAAATCAAGGCCATTGAAATTGTGAGGTGCTTTATGAAATCAATTTGCTACAAAGATATGGATCTAAGACCACAAACAAGACTTCTTTGCCCAGTGCTCTTTCCACTACACAGTTATGGCACACGGGGGTGCGCCCATGGGTAATCACTGGACTTATGGAACACGGTAAATCATTCAGCAAACATTTGTGTACCTACTGTATCCTGGGCATTAGACTACGAATGGGCAGAAAAAGCTCCACCACCACTTAGTGGCTGTGTGACCTTGGGCAAGACGCTCAACCCCTCTGTGCTGGCATTTACTCTCTGTGAAACAGACTCGCTGTAGCTCCTCCCTCCCAGTGCTATGGGGATTGGGTAGTGGGAAGTGACCAGAGCCCTGCTGCCCACGGAGTATGTTCCCTGTGGTTCACTCTGCTCATTACTCTGGGCATCTCACAGGCTTCTACGACTCCTGTGCCTTTAGTTTTGACAATCTAGGTGCCCGCGTGGATGGGGCTGGACTGTGCAGTTTCATTTGCACCTTGCGACAGGCATGCAAGCTGTCATCTCCCGTGTTATAAATGAAGAAATTGCAGCTCAGAGTGGGGCAGTGACTGGCCAACGCCACACATGCAGGTGTCTGCTCGGCCCCTGTGGGCCATAGAAAGGGTGGCCTTTGAGCAAGTGCTTAAATCTCAGGTACTGCTTTCCTTTATTCTGGGAAATAATGCCCTGACCCTTAATGTGTGTCTGGGGACCTTCTGTGCCTTGAGCCATCTGTGACATGGGCATGCCCCACTCAGATAGTTCCCCTGTATTTTGCTGCGGATCCCATGGTGCTTTCCGTGCTGTTCCGGACTGCTTGTGGCTTTGGAGCTGGGAGGAGATGGCCCCAGCCCCGCAGGGCCCTAGTGGAGGGTCTGGGACTGGCAGCCACTTGATTTCCCAAGGCCACAGTGGGGACACAGGGATGCTTGAGCCTGGAAGTCTACACTCCTGGGTTCCAGTTCTAACTGTCCACTCACTGGGTGACCTTGGGCCAGGTCCTCTGGCTTTGCTGTCTAGATCTCCTTCATGGAAGGAGCACAGCGGGGAGGTGCGACAGCTGCCAGGTGCCTCGTGGTGCCCTTTTGGTGTAGCTGCAGCCCCTAATTATCCCTCCTTCCACTCTTGTCATGTCCTCCAGGGACCTTGGGGAGGACTGAGGGGCCTGGGGAAGGCTCTGAGGGTTTGAGCAGGAAGCAGTTGGAATTGAAGTGGAGGAGCTGTCAGCTTCAGAGCATTTTCAGTTTAGCTCTGGGCATGAGGAGATGGGTGTTACGGTAGCGACGGTGGTGATGGGAGATGATCTTTGTGGTGATTGTGACGAGGGGGATGAGGATGCAGATGGTGATGGAAGTAAGCGGGTGCCAGTGGTGGTGATGGTGGTAATGATGATGGTGATGATGGTAACCATGGTGGTGATGTTGGTGATGGTGGTGATGATGGTGGTGATGGTGGCAGTGGTGGTGGCGATGATGGTGATGATGACAATGATGGCGATGATGATGATGGTAACCATGGTGGTGATGATGGTTATGATGGTGGCAGTGGTGGTGGTGATGGTGGTGATGATGATGATGATGATGGTGATGATGATGATGCTGGTGATAGTGGTGATGATGGTGATGATGGTGGTGGTTGTGATGATGGTAATGATGATGATGGTGACCATGGTGGTGATGATGGTGATGATGATAATGATGATGATGATAGCCATGGTGGTGATGGTGGTGATGGTGGTGATGGTGGTGATGATGGTGGTGGTTGTGATGATGGTGATGATGATGATGATGGTGGTAACCATGGTGGTAATGATGACTGTGGCAGTGGTGGTGGTGATGGTGGTGATTATGGTGGTGGTTGTGATGATGGTGATGATGATAATGATGATGATGATAGCCATGGTGGTGATGATGGTGATGGTGGTGGTGGTTGTGATGATGGTGATGATGATAATGATGATGATGATAGCCATGGTGGTGATGGTGGTGATGGTGGTGGTTGTGATGATGGTGATGATGATGATGATGATGGTAACCATGGTGGTAGTGATGATTGTGGCAGCGGTGGTGGTGATGGTGGTGATTTTGGTGGTGGTTGTGATGATAATGATGATGATGGTAACCATGGTGGTGGTGATGATGGTGGCGGTGGTGAGGGCCTTGCTTTCTATGTCTGAGTACATTACATCCATCATCTTCTTTAATCCTAACAGCCCTGTGAGGACGCCGCAGGCATTGTACACGTGAGATACTTGAGGTGTTGCAAGTAAGATGACTCAGCCCTCTGAGACGACAGCATCAGGCTGGCCTGGGCCACTCAACAAGCACCTGTCCTGCCACGTGCTGGCCGACTTGCCCTCCTGAGGGCCCGTGCGAGAGGCAGGAGCCAGGGCTCTATTCTGCTTCACCTCCTGGAGGGCACTTGAGCCTCTTGTGCCAAACCCTTTGACCCAGAAAGGCCACCTGGAGCAGTTCATCCTGGGCAGTCGGGGGCTGAGATCCCAGGAGAGCTCCCGCGGGCAGTCACGGCAAGAGCTGTTGGGGACAGCACGCTTTCTTCATGGCAGACTGGGGAGATCTCGTGGTTTATCTGGAGAAGAACATTCCCCTCAGCCCGGGGAGCATGCCAGAACCAGGGAAAATTAGTGATATTTTGAGAACTGAAAAAAAGTAGACTTAAGCAGTATGTGGGATGGTCGCAGTGTTACTGTGGGGATTCGTGTTTACGTAAACGTGCGCGTTTATATTTAGACACATAAAGAGATGAAGACTGAGATGAATATTCGCTGAAACATTTGCAGTGGCTACTAGGGTGGTGGGGTTATCAGTGGAATGTTTCCTTTCTTCTCTGATTTTCTTCTTTCTATACAGAAATCGTGGCTACTTTTATATGCAAAAACACCTTCCTGAAAAGCACTCTTGCCGCTGCCCGCTTTGCCGTCAGGTTGGCATCTGCGGTTCAGCCAGGGGGGCAGGGGGCCTGGTTCCCGTGGCCCGTGTTCCTGGGCCCTCCCTGTGGGCCTGAGCACAGGGGACGAGGCAGCTCCCAGAGGGGCAGGACGCGCAGCGCTGTGAGCGGTTAGTGCTCCCGGATAGCGGGGTCGCGCGAAGCCCTTGCCCATGGAGGCCGGTCCTTGGCCTGATGCGCGTGACAGCTCCTGCTGGCAGCGTCCGTCCCGGTGTCACCTCCTGTCCCGGTTCAGGGTGAGCAGTGCCCCAGTCTTCCAACCATCAGAGCCTGTGGTTGTCTGATGCGGTCACTACGCTTCCTCAGGGGTCAGGGGGCAGATCCAGGCCAGGCTCAGGGTGGTGGGGAAGCTGTGACCCTCCGCAGTGGTCCCTGATCTGGGCCTGTGGGTGAGACCCTGTCCCATTCGCCTCAGAGGCAGGCGTGGGCTTGTGCAGGACTCTGATGAGGGCTGGCCCATCCATCCACGCTGTCCTCCAGGCTCTGTCTGGCCCTGACTCTGGGGAGATGCTCAGACCAAGCATGAATGCAGGGGTGAGGGGAGGCCTCCCGGGAGGGGCGTGCAGGAAGGGCCTGCAGGGCCGGCGCTGAACTGGCAAGGCCTCGGAGGAGAACAGTGATTTAGGTAATTAAAAAAAAAAAAAAAATCAAAACCCAAGGCAGCCCCCTGTCTTTGCCTGGTGTGAGTCCTGCCCTTTTTCCCACCACCTTGGCGGCCAGAGGGGCGAGGGAACTGCGACTCGGGGGGAGGGTGGGGTCCTCCCTTTGGAGAAATCCTGCCCCGCCCTGGGCTCTGGGAGCTCCGGGCCCATCGCTGGCTGCGGGCGGGGTTGGCACAGGGGCTCCCACACTGGCCAGCGCAGGCTTGGTGGGAAAGGCAGGGTGACCACGACAGCTGTGCTGCCCACAGGCTGGCAGTGCCCAGGGAGGATGGCTCCTGGGCGGCGGGGCCCCTGCTCCCCGGGGTCTTGCTTCCCTTTGCAAGACCCTCCACCAATGCCAATTTTGTTTTTGCCCACAAGTCAGTAAATCTTTATCACAGTTTCAGAAAACATGAAACACTTCGAGAGACCCTGTCATCCAAGCAGCGTGGTCATCTCGCTGGGCAGGCCCAGCTCCCGTGACTGTCTTCGTGCCGTTTCCTTCCTGTCTTTTTTCCTCTGCACCTGTGTGCAGCTGGAGGCTGCGCCAGACGCGATTCCCGTCCCGCTTCCCCCCTCGTGGCCCTCGAGGCCCTCTCGGAGCTGCGTGTTACACCAGCCCGAGGCAGCAGGGTTGACTCATTCCTCCTCCGCGGGGGCCACTTGGATGGGTTTCAATTTAGGAAGTCTCTTAGCGACAACTAAGTCTGTTTTTTCCCAAACATGCCATGGTTTTCCCAGCCTGGCACACGCCGCTGCCAGCGACGGCAGAGGCATCTTAGAGAATCCTCCTGAGCCTGTCCTGGGGGAGGAAGGGCTTTTCTTCCCGCCTCCGTGTGGGTGTGCATGTGTGGGTGTGCCTGTGTGTGCACGTGTGTGTGTGTGTGTGCGTGTGTGTGCATGTGTGTGTGCATGTTTGTGCGTGCACGTGTGTGCTTGTGCATGCACGTGTGTGTGCACACGTGTGTGCATGTTTGTGCATGCACGTGTGTGCGTGTGTGTGCATGTTTGTGCATGCACGTGTGTGCATGTGTGTGTGTGCATGTTTGTGTGTGCACGTGTGTGCATGCATGTGTGTGTGTGTGCACACACACATGCAAGCGCATGCTGGGTGTTGGTCGGGGCCAGTAGAGCCGTTATCAGTTATCTGAGGAAGAGCGGCCTGGAGTGGATGGTTCGTCCCCAGGAGCCCTCTGGCCTTTGCGTGAAGCCGTGGCCAGGGCCTTCGTGCCAGCAAAGGCAGGCGCCTGTGGCAGGGGGTCTGTGCCACTTCGGGAAGCTTCCCCTGCCTGCCAGTGTCGTGGGCCACACGCTGTGCGTCCAGTGAAGTCGCTGTGTCTGATCATCGCCGTGGGGTGGACGTTCCCTAGGAGTGGCGTTTGGCAGTCACTTACTTTCACCAGTAAAGTGGACGCGGATTCGCTTGAAGACGCTGCGGAGACCTGGGAGTTTCCCGGGCTGCTGTCAGCTGGTGCAGAGCCCTGCGCTTGCCGAGGGGCAGCTCCTTCCCAAGGGAGCCGCTGGGATAGATATGGGGGAAGTGGGTAAACGCCAGTGGGTTACTAGTGATGAACCTGGACTTGGGTGTGAAATATCCACACTTTTTGGGTGAGGACTGCAGAAAGAGATTGTGTTCGGGGAATCTTAAGACCAGTGGAGACCGCATCCAAGTGCCAAGGAAGGAGCCAGGTTTCCAGTTTAAGGGACCTCAGAGGACATGCGCTGGGCAGCTGCTCGGCCCAAGACCCGCTGCATCACTGGGCCCTCGTGGCCTGTGGCGTGGCCGGGGATCAGGGCGGGGGAGGCAGGGACACAGACCGTGCATCTGACCACTGCTGCCCCGAGGTGCCCACGCTGCCTGGCCGTGGTCAGCTCCTGAATCCAGGACACGGCCCGTCACGCTTGCCCTGCACGAGGACCACACAGGACCAGGAGGCTCACAGGGGTGAGGACAGTGTGTGGGTCTCCTGGGCTGTAACCGGATCTCACAGACTGGGCGGCTCACACAGCTGATGTTCAGCCTCTCTCAGCTCAGGACGCCAGAGCGTGAGGTCCCGGCGTGGGCAGGGCTCTTTTGAGGTTGTGGGGAGAACCTGGCTCAGGCCTCTGCCCAGCTTCCGGGGCTCCAGGCATTCTCGGCTTTTGGCAGCATCACTGCGGTCCCTGCCTCCATCTGCACGCAGCTGTGTTCCCTGTGCCCCTCTTCTTATAAGGTCACCAGTCACACTGGATTAAGATCCACTCTGGTGACCTTATCATGACTTGACTGCATAGCAAAACCCTGTTTCCCAATAAGGTCACATTTACAGGTCCTGGGAGTTCAAGTTTAAACATATTTTTGGGGAGACGTAATTCAGTCCATAGCAACGGGCAATGGAGGGGTGTTGGTTGGCTTTGGGTAGAGCCCCAAGGGAGCCCTGAGGTTGGCTCACTGAGGCAGCAAGATCGTCCTGAGATGAGCTGCCCCACGGCCCCCGGGACGGCCTCATAGTGCGGCTTGGGGGAGTGTGCTGCAGGGCAAAGCCCGGGCCTGCGTCTGTCTCAGCTGTTTGCACCTGAACTTGATGAATCGCGGGCTCATCCTTTTCCATTTCTCGTGGTTCCTTGTCCTTCCGGAGCCAGGCTTTTACCCTCCTCACCTTTGCTGAGGTGCGTTGCCAAACAGTCATGAGCTTCTATCCTCACGGCGGGTGCCACTGTGGAAGTTCCCTCACGCACATAGCGAACTTCAGTGCAGTCAGATGAGCTGCCTGCGATGCTCGGGGCGGGCAGAGGCCTGTGCCCAGCGTCTGGCTGCAGGGGGAGCTCAGCACGGGCCCCCTCCCACTGCGGAGCTGCGAGGGTTGGACGCTGTGGTGTCCAGGGCAGGGGCTTTGTCTCAGCCCAGCTGTGCCAGCTCCGCATCTAGCGAAGAACCTTCCTCTAGCAAGTGCTGTGTGAGGACAGAGTGGGGAGGAGGGTGAAGGGACCCCCCCAGCCCCTCTGCCCCTGCCTCGTGGTCAGTGTGCGATTCCTCGGGGGGGACTTGGTCGTGTTCTTCCCGCTCCCCGCACTGCCTGGCTGGATGGATTTTTCTTATCTGTTGTATTCAATAGCTTTGTTTGCCGCAGATGCCTGGAACAATCTCTGTTTTGTTCTTCCTCTCCCCTCTTGTTGACCTGCCATCCTGTGGTGCATTTCTACACCGACGAATTACAGTGCACTTCTACGCCGACGAATTCTACAGTGACGAATTACTATTTATTAGAATTCATTTATTTAGTGGTTATTAGCTGCAGTATTTTGTCTCGGGTTGAGCAGCGCACACCGCAGCTTCTGGAAGTCTCTGTCTTCTTAAGCTCAGAATCTGCTCTTTGGAATTGAGACCAGAAGTGCCTGGCTGACGACTTTCGGGTTTGTGCCATGCTCGGGTTGTGTGGGTTACATGACCAGGGCTCTTGTGAGCCTGTGTTGACTTTGTATCCCTGAGACCTTCTGCGATGCTGTCCCTGTGGCATTCTGATGGTGCCCACATGGGCTGGGCTCTCTTGTGCTCGCTGGAGAAGGTCCTGGAAGCCATTGGCCCCTCCCTCGATCCCCCCATCCTCCTCCTCCTCCTTCCTTATCCCACCTTTCCTGCCTCGCTGCAGTTAAGAGTCTGAGGCATCTCCGTTCCCTGGGCAGACGCTGTTCCCGGCCCTGGGTTCACAGGAACGAGCTGCCAAGGTGGGTCGTGCCTCCGAGTGGGAAACGTCGACCTTGAGCAAGACAGCGTCAGGCAGAGCTGTGACCACGCGCTGGGGCAGGCTGAGGGGCCGGCTGCACCCTGGGGTCACTGGCTCTGGTCCCCTCCTGGAATGCTCAGGTGTCTTTGGGGGACCGTGCGGAGGGGCCCAGCCTTCAGCCTCACCTCACCTGCCGGTGACCATAAGTCAGTCAGGCTGGGGCCACCAGCCCAGTTGAGCCACTCTTGGAGAATTAACCGCATGATCTTACTGCCTGGGCGGAGCAGCGATCGTAGCCTGGGGGAGTGGGAGGGAGGCCGTGGACGGGAGGCAGGCACCTGCGGCCGCGTGCCTGTGCCGTGTGTCCCCAGGCCCTGGTGCAGGAGTTCACCGCGATGTGAGCAGGTGAAACATTGTCTCTTCCGTGTTCCTGCTACTGTAGGGACAGTCGTGATGTGCAGGGGTCAGGGCAGGCGAAGAGGACGGCGGCTGAGTGCCGGTGGCATGTGGCTCTCCCTCCCACCCCGCCTGGCTCCTGTGAGCGCTTCCCACGGGCCTGGTCGGGGAGCCCGAGGGGAGGACGGCCAGGACGTGGCTCTGGGCAGCTCCTGAGCTCATGCAAGGTCCCAAGTCCCTCCGAGTGCAGCGGGGGACCCTGCGCTGCGCCCCCTGACCTCCGTTGTCACTGAAGCGTGAATTACCACCGTGCACAGCGTGACTCACGACGAGCCCGGGATCGTGAAAGGGCTTCTACCTATTAGTGTCTGTGGCTCACAGTCTCTCTAGGACACTGTTCAAAGATCTTTCAAAAACCAACAAAGACATTGTCCGTCTTTGTTTCACGAGCTCCCGCCTGCTCTGGGGGAGGGACAGGCGTAGTTAAAACCCAGCAGGTTGTGTCCGGGAGTCCCATGCGTTGTCCCGAGAGGCAAAGCTCCGGCAGTTCTGCAGGGCTGTGCTGCTTGGGGCCCGCAGGGGAAGGGCCGCAGCAGCTCCAGAGAGTGGAGCGGAGACGCCCGGCTCGGGGGGCAGCCGGCCCGTGGCACTGCTTGAAGCTGTGGCTGAGCGAGGGCTGCCTGTAGGAGGTGGCACCAGTGCCACAGTCACCCCGAGAGACATCAGCTCTGTACAGGCAGGGGCGTGAGCCTCGGCTCCAGGTGGGCGTGAGTCAGGAGCCCATCTCTGCCTGCCAAGCAGTGGGTGAGGCAGACCTGGGCATTGGAAGCTCTGCGGGAACATGGGCCTCTGTTACTGATATGTGCCTCTGTGAGCCTCAGTTTCCCCACTTGTAAGAGAGTAAAAGGATCCCTGTTCCACGAGTGGGTCTCGGATTGGGGCGGAGCAGGCAGCAGCCCAGGGCGCGTGGCGGTGGGCAGGTTCAGGACTCTGGGGCACAGCGGCAGGGGCAGGAGGCGCTGAGCTTCCGAGTGGAGGTGATTCCCTCCGCTGGGGGAGCTGAGCCCGGGGCCAGCTCATCACCAGGCCGCCCGTCCTGCCTCCTGCTTTGTGGTTTGTGTCTTTCTAGCAAGCAGCTCCTCGGGCTGGAGCAGCTGACTTAGAGCACACTTGCGTCTTACTGTGTCAGCAGAAGCAAGTGTGCGGAAGTCACGGCAGGTCCATCACGCCTCACCGTCCACGCAGACCTCGGGAGACTCGAAGGGATCAGATTGCACATTGCACCTCCGCCGGCACTGGAGGCCGTGCGGCCCCGTCCCCTCGATGCCCACCTGCTGCCTTCCTGGGCCATCCTCGGGCCCAGGCAGCGCCGTCTTCCCCCTCCGCAGGGTAGGTGCCCGCATTGAGTGTCAACACCCCCAGCGCCTTTCTCTGGACCCTCCTGTGTGCCGCCGCCCTGAGAAGCTCCCCTGACTCAGCCGCTCCACCCCACGGGGCTCCCTCCCATTCCCAGAGTCTTTAGACGTGTCCTCATGTCCTCTACACACAGCTGCCTCCTCGAGGGAGGTGTCCCCACAGTGGGGGACCCACAGCTGCCCAGTGGTGACAGTGAGGGTATGGGCACAAGGTCCCGGTGAGCTGGGGCCTGACCACCTCCAGGCGGCCTCGGTAGGGGTTTCGGGGTGAGTGAAGCAGCCGTGGGGGCTCCAGGTGGGGCCTGCTCCAGCCTCCCTGGGGGGGCGCCTGCTGCCGTCTCTGGTTTGTTCTCTGTGCTGGCCGCTCCTGGCTCTGTGAGGCTGCCTGTCCCCCGACAGACGGTGCTCAGGAATGCTCCAGCATCAGTGCTGGAATGTTCTCTCACGGCCCGGGCTCAGCTCTAGGGCATGCTTGGCGGCTGTTCCCGTAACTCACGCCCATATTCTTCCTTGCTGTCCTGGAGTTTGGTGGCCCCTTCGTTCCTCATCTGGGGACCTGGATCCAGGCCCCTTAATGTCTCAGCCTGAGCTGTGCCCAGAGCTGGGCCGTCCCTAACAGGGGACCCTGTGGCGCTGTTGTCGCCTCCTTGATGCCGACGCCCTATCTCTGTTAATGTGTCCAGGGACTGCAGAGAGCGTCAGTCAAGCAGCCACTGGTGGTGCCCGAGCCGTCCAGCTCTCAGCCTCTCCAGGGCCCTCTGCCCTTGTCCTGTGCTTGTCCCTCTGACATCATTCCTGTCTCGTAGTTTCATCCTGTGAGCCCTGGTGTGTCTGCAGACTCGACACAGACTCCTGATCCTGTCACCTCGCCGGCCACACGACCCTCCTACATTTGGCCGGAAGGATTTCAGTGCCGACGAGGGCACAGGTCACAGGCCCGGGGCAGCGCCATGTCCGTTCTGCAGCCTGATCCCAGACGCAGTGCTCTGGGGGCCTCTGGTTGTGCCTCGAGGCTGCGTCGCAGCTGACAGCTCCATGACAGTCACTGCCACGGGGCTGGGCTGACGTCCTTCACGCCTGCCCTTCCTGACTCTGGAGTGATAGGATGTGGGCCCCTCCCAGCGCCCAGCAGGTCTTCAAGGATAAGGGGACACGTCACAGAGCCCTTCGGAGTTTGCCCCTCGCAGTTGAGGAGCTCCTGTGCTGAGCCTTGAGAGTTGCCGTGGACGGCGGGTCCGCTTCCCCCCACTCGTGGCTCCCTGGTCCCTTGGGCACCATGTCAGCCCCTGTGGGACGCATCCCAGCTGGAGCCTGTGGTTCCGTGGAAGCGCCAGGCAGCTCACAGGCACTTGTGTGAGCGGGCGCCGTGGTTACTTTTCTCGCTCTGCCTGTGGGAAGTGGCTGTGGCGTGGCGGCTACAGAACGTGGTCTCTGGGCAGCTGGGCCAGGTAGATACAGTTGCCTCCGTGGCCGGGTTGTACCCCTCCCCCAGCACACGGCCCTGGGGGCCTGCGCAGGTCCTTGGGAGTCCGCGCCGTCCCTCGGCCCCAGCTGCTCATTGTGAGGACTTTCCTAGGTGTGGAAACGTCAAGGACGTGGAACACCAGACACCACCTGCCTCACAAGACTGTTTACATGGTGTGCGAATTCCACTGCTATTTAAGAAATTGCTAAATTTGCTTCATTCATAGATACGTTTACACATAGATATATTTATACATGAATGTGTACGTTTATACATTGTTAGGCACATTTATACATTCGTGGATACATTTATACGTGAGTGTATACATTTGTACATTCTTAGATACGTTTATACATGAATGTGTACATTTATACATTGTTAGGTACATTTACACATTCATAGATATGTTTATACATAGATACATTTATACATGAATGTATATATTTATGCACTCTTAGGCACATTCATACACAGATACATTTATGCATGAGTGTATACAGTTGTACATTCATAGATACATTTGTGTATAGATATGTTGATACATGAGTGTATATATTTGTATACTCTTAGGTACATTCATACATTCTTAGGTACATTCATACACAGATACATTTATACTCGAGTATATACATTTGTACATTGTTAGATATGTTTATACATAGATACATTTATACATGAATGTATATATTTATACACTCTTAGGTACATTCATACATTGTTAGATACATGTATACACAGACACATTTATACATGAATGTGTACATTTATACATTCTTAGGTCCATTCATACACAGATAGTTTATGCATGCGTGTATACAGTTGTATGTTCTTAGGAACATTCATACATTCAGATACGTTTATACCAGGGAGACCCACTCCCCCGGGTTTCGCGAGACTTCCTGGTTGCACAGTGGAAAATCCCACTTGCTGCAGCCCCTGCGTCCCCCCGGGCAAGAGAGAAGCCCCCCCATATCCCGCCTGTCTGGTGAAGGGAGGCTGCGGCCCGAGGTCGGAGGCTGGACTCCTGTGCCTTGTGTGTCCACAGAGACCAGCTGGGGGCAGGAAGTATGCTTAGGGTGACCTTTATGAAAATCCCCCCGAGGTCCCACATCACGCATCGAGCTGTGGAAAACCTGGTCTTTGGCCAACGAGCCCTGCTGGGGCACCGTGGCCTGGGGTCACCTGCGAGCTTCCTTTGAACCGTCTGCACCACACACACACAGAGTAGGGCGCAAGGGACCGCTGGGGGCACGGGAGGGCCGTGGGCATCTGGGGGTGGCTCCGGGCTGGATTGATGGGTGCTGGGGCCCTGGGCAGCAGGGCGGGCTTGGCCTTGAGTCCCGGGCGTGAAGGCAGTGGCCACACAGGGTAAGTCGGGCACTACAGAGCCAGCCTCGCCTCAGGAGAACTCGGCATTTTGCTTTTAAATTTCAACGCTTTATTAAAACAACCGCAACTGGATTCTGGAAAGGTTGGGACCAGAGCAGAAACCATACGTATTTTCCCAGGTCTCCCTTCAGGAGCTGCAGTCGAGTCCCTCCCGAGCAGGGCGTGTGGGCTGGGGGTGGACAGGTGTGTGTCTCCCCAGGTGACAGCACTACGGCGGGGAAGATGGGAGCAGCGATTAGAGTTCTCACTTGGCACGAATCTGCAGACCGTGCCTTGGTGCCAGCAGAGCCAGCGGCGATGGCTTCTGCTTGGCTGTGGCAGGCTCAGGCCCGTCTGAAGGACCCGTCTGCAGGTGCGGAGGAAAGATGGCACGAGAATAGAGCCGGTCGCATTTTTAGGTCCTGGGCAGCAGCCGGAGGTGGGAGTGTGGGTAGCAGGCACCGACGGGGTGCGCTGTCTGGTTTTCTGTCGGCCCTTCCCGCACCTCCTGGGCTCCCACCTGGCTTTGAAGGAGTCATTTCCCTTTATGGTCTCCCCCTGCGTGGCCGTAAACAATCCTCTTACATTTACAAGGTGATTTTCCTTCGGTTTACGTGAACATTCCCCACGGCCCCTCCTGGGCCCCTCTCCACATGAAGGGCACCCTCTGAGCTGCTCCTGGCTTCACAGCCCAGCCCCCACCCTGCCTCACCGCCCAGGAGGTGTCCCACGACAAGAAATGCAGATTTGGCGTCCACCTTGCTTGGCGTAAGGCCACGTGATTGTGGGTGGCCGTGGAGGACACGAGCTTCCGTCTGCAGAGGCCCCCCAGCTCCACTCTCTGCACCACACTTCCTGGGGCTGTGCGCAGGCTCGGGGACCCCGCTGCGGGCTGGCCTGAGGGCTTCTGCGCTCCCCCGGCTCTGCCCGCCGGTGCTTCTGTGTGTGCACAAGTGCTCAGGTTGTCTCCACCCCGCGGAGGCTCTGAAAGGTGGTGCTGGGGTATCAAGATGTCACCAGGCATGTCCCCGCTGGTTCCATGGGTGCGGAGGGAGGCCTTCCCTCTGGGAAGCGTTGGCACCGCGTGCTGATTCTCTGGGATTCTAACGGTAGGTCCAGGGCTGTGACGGCACCTGGCCTGGGGTCCCCGTGGACGGAGCCGCCAGCCACAGAGCTGCTCAGGAGGGGCCTGGGCTCTCGGCTGGGAGTGAGTGTCCCGTCGCTGGGAGCAGCCAGGCACAGGTGGGGGAGGAAGCGTCAGGCTTCGAATGGGAAGGGGGATACGTTCACTATAACCTGTGCCAACACTGCCGTCCTGAATTTCTAAAATTCTGTCATTTTCTGGTTGAGTCCTGATTGACCACAAAGTTCAGGTGGTCGATATTGTGGAGAGTGTCCCTGGGTGTTCCGCTGGGCTAAAGCACATCCTGAGGCCCGGGGCCATTTCTAATCCGTGGCTCCCTGGCCTCTGACTCTGGGAATGCACTTACAGCCTGGCCACTAGGGACAGGTCCCCAACGTCCATCTTCCCTACACACACGTCAGAGGACGCGGCAGTGGAGGTGGACGCTGTCTGTGTGTTGAAATCAGGGAAGCAGTGGCCCTGCCGAGGCCCGGTGGGCCGCACCGTGTCCTGCCGGAGTGGCCCCGCTGCAGTCCAGGCCTCCTCCTGCCCGTCCCACCCTGGGTCCGGGGCCTGCAGAAAGCCGGGCGAGGGGTGTGGGCAGCAAGACCTGGGGACAGGGAATCGCCCAGCTGAACAGACGCCCGGCTCCACGTGAGTTGACTGGAGCTCGGGAGGGTCCGGCAGCCCCTGCTGCTGTTTGCGCGGGACCCTCCCTGGGTGCCTGGTCTCTTGTGTGGATGCCTGGATCCTGCCTCCTCCATGGTAAGTTGACTGTTTGATGAAAGACAACAGGAATGTTGTGCTGGGAGCATTGATCACTGTGGCCACTCTGGGTGATGCTTTGTGTGGACCCAGCATGTGGTTGGCTGAATAACGCACCCCCCCAAAAAAAGAGGTGCATCGGTCTTGGTCCCTGGAACCTGGGGACATGTCATCTCACCTGGTGAGAGGGACTTCACGAGTGCGATTGTGCTAGGGATCTTGAGACAGAGCAATGACACTGGATCATGTGGGTCACCACCCCACCCACGCCGGCATTGTCACTGTTCAGGAAGACACCTCAGAGCCCTGGCATGGAGCCCCGGCCCCGCCCCGCCCTGGACGCACACGGCAAGAGTGGGCTGCCACCCGGGACCCTGTTCTGAGCACTTTGTGAGTGGTGACTTTGGTCATTCATTGTGAGCCCTGCCACGTAGGTGCTGTTTTTATGCCAGTTTTTAAGATAGGGAAACTGAGGCAACTGTTAAGTAGCAGAGCCGGGATTCGACCCAGTGATTTTGGTTCCACGGTCCCTGAGTTTAGCCGCCAGGTATGTGGAAACAGCAGCATCGTGGGGAGCACTAGGCTCTCTGGTTACGAGAGGTCGAGTCCCCATCCCTCTCTGCAGCCTCGCGAGGGGACAGGCGGTGGGACGTGGGGCTCTGGGCATCTCTGCGTGGGCCCCCCCCCCAAGCTGCTGGGGCTGTCCCGCCTCCCAGGATGGAAGAGCGCCTGGGCGGGCCGGGCCTCTGGGCGTTGGCACTTGCCGCCTCGGCCTTCCTGTACCTTCGCAGGTAAGACTGGATTAGAAAAGGCCATCCGTGCAGTTTCGAAACAAGAGGCCTCGTAAATACTTTATTGGAACAAGCTCAGGATTTACTGATACCCTGGGCAGCTTTGCCTGGCACTGGGTAATGCATTTGCATGGCCTGGTGCCCATCGTCTGTGATCAGGCAGCCTGACCTCCACCACAGCGCCGCTGGGGAGCCCTCACGGAGCCCGTCCTTGCCGCTCTGCTGGGCAGCCTGGCCTCTCGTGGGTCCTGTGGCCACTGGGCAGCAAGCAGATGGCTTTGTGGCCCATCTCATGTCTTGGGCGGCTGTGGAGGGGGCCTGTGAGCCTCTCTGTGCTTCACAAACTCCTTCACACCTTTCCAGTCTCCCCTGGCCTCCAACCCCCGGGTCCCTCCTGGGCCACCTCCCCTGCACAGACACCCCCCCCCCGGCCCTGTGAGGGTGGCAAGGCCCTGGCTTGCAGGAGACCTCAGCAGACTCAGGCCAGGGTGGACATGGGGGTTGAGTTGTTGGAAGCAAGGACTGCCCAAGCCTGCCGCAGCGTGCAGGGAGATTAGTGGAGCGGATGAACACATCCGCCGCCTGGCTTTCCAAGACCACGATGTTTCCAGCCTCAGCATCCTGAGTTTGAGAATGCAGCAGCCACAATAACTGGCACTAGAGCTTTCTTCCCCTTCTAAGTGTAGCCACGCACGCAGTGTCCCTGCCCACGGACCCTGGCCGGCCGCACATAGCCTGGCCTTCTAGCCTTTGTTGGCGAGGGAGGGTTCTGTGTGTGCAGAGAGGAGCCCGGATCCCACACGCCTGGACCCTGGGAGGGGAGGGCTCGGGTGAGCCCAGCAGACCCGCGCTTTGCAGGGCAGGGACCGGGAATCGCAAGGGAGGGGCCGGCCCCGGCGCCTACCCTGAGTGTCGGGATCAGGAGGGGCCTCAGGCCTCGCTGCACAGTGGGGACCTGGCCGCCTGCTGGCAGAGCCCTTCGCCCGGCCTGCTCTAGGGCGGTCTGTGGTCGCGGCCTTGGGGCTGGAGGACAAAGCAGGAGTGGGAAGTGCCTCCCTGTTGCTCTGACCCACCTGACCAGGCGCCCATTGGGAGTGGTGTCAGGTCCACTGAGCTTGCTGCTGTCCTCGACGTTTGCACATGTCCAAGTCCTGGGGCCTTGGGGCATCCGACCTCATGGCTGCCACGTGTTTCATGTGGGCAGAGTTCTGCACGTGTCTTATTGAAATGGCAGTGGCCAGATCCAGTGGGGAAGGAGAAAAGAAAAGAAAGTGTGAGCTGGGTCCGGGGTGAGAGAGCAGGGTACTGGGGGGGAGGATGGGCTCCCTCTTCCCTGGCCCCGGTTCACGCCTGCCCTCACCCTCACTTGGGCTTTTCTCCTTTCTTGCCCCATTCCTGGACCCAGCATCGGAGACTTCATTTTGTCTTGTAGCAGATAGCCCAGTCTTCCCCAAGAGCCAGCTGTTGGGGCCTGAGGTTCTAGAAGATTCTGACTGAGTAGGTCCAGATCAGGCCCCCAGGACGCACCCCACACACTGCCCTGGTCCACGCCGGACGCTCACCTGCTGCTGCCCAAAGTTCCGCCCTCCTCCGGCCACTGCTGCACAGAGCCCTCGGCCCCACCTCGCCCTGGCAGTGGCCACCCTGGCAGGATGGAGGCTGTCGGTGCCTCTGACGTCCACCCCGGGGACCGAGGGCTCCTCAGGGTCTGGGAAGTGACGGTGCTGGGTAGGAGTCCTAGGAAGGCATCGGGGTCTGGGCCATGGCACATCCCCTCAGTCATCTGCAGATGTCACCTCCTGGGCTTCTCCTCTGTGCCCAGGGCTGGGATGGAAAACGGCTTCTGCTGAGGATGGGCCTTCATGCCTGGATGTTTTCCCCATCCAGCCTCGGTGCCCCCTCGTGGGAAGCTTGCCCCTCTGGGCCAGTGAGCAGTCCAGGGCTGTCAGCAGTGGGCCGGGCAAGACTCGTGCCCGTGCAGGGCTGGTGCCTCCCTGACCAACAGCTGCCGCTGCCCCAGGGGCCCCAGTCGTGAGTCGGCCCCACCCGTCCCCCCATCCATCTACTCATCCAACCATCTCTCCACCCGCCCTGTCCTTGCACTCCCAGGAGGCTCGGGGCCGGGCAACCCTCCTGCCGTGGTGGCCTGCCCCTCCTCCCTCTGTGCCACCCGCAATGTCTCGGGGCCCCTGATCCCCAGGGTGCACCCCCTGCCTCCTCCTTGCGGCTCTGGGAACCTCCTCATTCCGCCAGCAGCCCCCCATCCCTTCCCGGGCGCGTGTAAATGAATTCACACATTTGCCTTCGTCGGTATTTCAAATGGCCCAATTTGGAGTTGGACTTTTCTGACGCTCATAAATCCAGGAGGCAGTTTTTAATCAGTTAGTTCTGCTACGGCTGCCTCCTCAGAGAAGGGAACAGCATCTCTCATTCTTCCATTTTTTTTTTTTTTTTTTTTTTTTTTTTAATTTTTGCTGAGGACAATTTAATTTGGTCTCCACGTACGAGTCACAGAGCCCAGTGCTTTGTGTTCCAGTGGGGCCGCTCGACTCCTGTCTGCGCCCCGGAGCCCACGGCAATGCTGGCTTGAGCCCTCAAGCCCAGGCCTCCACGCCACCGTGGTGTCTCTGTCCTGCAGGGCTTGAGCCCTGGCACTATGTGGTTATTTATCCAGCGTCTATTTCAGGGCCTCCTACACTGTGCCTGCTGCAAGGTTCAGGACACACGGAGATGAACGTGGAGCCCTGCCCTTGAGCACTTGGTGGTCAGCCGTTCCCCTCTCCCATTCATCCATCTATTCATCCGTCTATCTGCCCGTTCATCCAGTATTTCTATCGCTCTACCCTATCCATCCCTCCACTCACCCCCCCATCCATCCATCCTGTCCACCTGTTCACCCATCCACCCATCCAACCATGTTTCCATCCCTCCACCCACTCACCCATGTTTCCATGCCTCCATCCACCCCTCCATCCATCCATCCTGTCCACCTGTTCACCCATCAACCCACCCATCCAAACATGTTTCCATCCCTCCACCCACTCACCCAACCATGTTTCCGTCCCTCCAGCCATGTTTCCATTTACCCATCCAATCGTGTTTCCATCCCTCCATCCACCCATCCGACCGTGTTTCCATCCCTCCATCCACCCATCCAACTGTGTTTCCATCCCTCCATCCACCCATCCAACCGTGTTTCCATCCACCCACCCAACCATGTTTCCATCCCTCCATCCACCCATCCAACCGTGTTTCCATCCACCCACCCAACCGTGTTTCCATCCCTCCACTCACCCATCCAACCGTGTTTCCATCCACCCATCCAACTGTGTTTCCATCCACCCACCCAACCGTGTTTCCATCCCTCCACTCACCCATCCAACCGTGTTTCCATCCACCCATCCAACTGTTTCCATTCCTCCATCCACCCATCCAACCGTGTTTCCATCCCTCCACCCACCCACCCAACCGTGTTTCTATCCCTCCACCCACTTATCCAACCGTGTTTCTATCCCTCCACCCACCCATCCAACCGTGTTTCCATCCACCCACCCAACCGTGTTTCCATCCCTCCACCCACCCACCCACCCAACCGTGTTTCCATCCCTCCACCCACCCACCCACCCAACCGTGTTTCTATCCCTCCACCCACCCACCCACCCAACCGTGTTTCCATCCCTCCACCCACCCACCCACCCAACCGTGTTTCCATCCCTCCACTCACCCATTCAACTGTTTCCATCCCTCCACCCACTCACCCAACCATATTTCCATCCCTCCACCCACTCACCCACCCATCCAGTCCTTCCACTTACCTATCCATCCACCTACCCATCCAATCCTTCCTTCCTCCCACCTGTCCATCCACTTGTTCATTCATCCGTGTTCTGGGAGCCCGTCTGTGCCAGCAGCCATTAGCAGACATACCTGAGGCTGGCACAGGAACCCGGCCCACTGTGCAGGAGCTCATGGTGAACCTGCCACTCTGCCAGCCTGGGGGCCACACCTGGTAAGGGGCTCTGCAGAGGGAGCCAGCGGTGGTATTAGGAGTAGCAGAAGGGGGTGGCATCCCAGGGTGAAAGTTGGGAAGAACAACCTGATAAGACGACTGGTGGGGGACAAGGCAGTGTCACCACAGGGTGGCAGGACAGTGTGTCCTGGGTTGTGGCCAAGGCTGGCCCAGGCCCCGTGACTTCAGTGTCTTGAGTGTTTATGGGAGGCTGGGTGGGAGGTGGCAGTGGTTTTGACTTCAGACCTTGCACACGTGTGTGGACCTGGGCCTGCTGGGCTGCGTGGGTGTGGGGTCACAGCTGAGCACCTGTGGTCCTCGGAGCCCTGCAAGGTCTTGGGCACGTGGCCAGGGTTGACAAGGTGCGTAGAGGAGGGTCCTCGCCCGGAGTGGAGGCGCATCTCTGGGTCTCTAAGGCCAGTTGGGCTCGCGCCTCTGGATGCAGCTGGGTCCCTTCCCTGTTTTCCCTCCTTAGACAGGTGTGGGGCCCTCGCTGGCCGGTGAGGGTGAGCAGGAGCTGCCGTCGGGAGCCGGGCCCAGGCGTTTCCTGAGCCACCCCACCCAGAAAGCCCCCACAGCATCTTTCTTTCACCTCCGTCACGCGTGGGAGAAGCTGACAGATGACTCCCAAAACCACCCAGGCCCGCGGCAGGGGTCGGATCCTGGGTGAATGACACGCTCTGCTGAGCTGGGGGCAGCCTGGAAACCAAGAGATTTCCAAGGCCAGAAACCCCGAAAGTCCCGCTGATTACTGTGTCCCCCAAATACCAATCTGCCATCTTCGTCTTTCAGGGCTCCAGAGGCGAGGGGTCCCTAGGGCAGTGGGCGGCTGCTGTCATCTGCTGACCCTGGGCACCTGCGGGGGCTGGGCTGGGCACCTACACGTGTCACAGGGAAACGTTTGCACCTGACCCTTGTAAAAAACAGCAGGGAAGGAGTTATTAGGGGCTGCTGCAACGGGGGAGAGAGGTTGACCTCAACTCCAACACTGCAGGGTCTTCGGGGGTTGCAGGGTGAGGGAGCGGGTGAAAAATGACTAAGAGGACCCTGGCTTGGGAGCAGGTGCAGGAAGGGAGCTGGACTGGATATGGGGGAGGGGTTCTCAGCAGGCCGAGGATGAGGCCTGGCCAGTTGGAGGCTCAATGGAGCATGACTGAAGTGTGATCGAGGAGATCAGCCTTGAAACCTGCCATGGAATGAGGCTGTGGATGTTTGGAGAATAGTGCAGCCCAGGAGGCTTCCTGGAGGAGGTGGTGTAAATGCAGGACAGGCCTTGCTGCTGGGTCAGCTGTGGGGACAGGCCCCTGCCCTGCTGCGGCCCAGTGGCCATAAGCAGGGTTTGGGGCGACATGTCTTAAGCTGATGGTGGGGAAAGATTCTGAATTGGGGTGTCGGCTGCCTCACCTGAGTCCTGTCCACAGCGGTGAGCAGAGCACCTGTAAGTACTTGGTTATGTGCTCAGGGCCCACCTTCCTGCCCGGGGCTGCCCACAACAGCTGGTCACCCCCAGGCACGTGGACAGGATGCCCACACCCTCCGCGTGGAGACTCACTCTGCTCCTTTCACTGTGTGGCTCTCCCTGGTGGCAGGTCTGAGCTCCAGAATGCGCCCTCCACGCCGCCGTAATTACCCCGCGGAAGGCAGGCCCCGCCCGGTGGAAGCGTGTTGCGTAGGCTGTACAGGTGGCTGAGGTGGGCTCCGACGACAGCTGTTGGCTTTGACCTTGGACGAAGCCCTGACGCTGGTGGAGGTGGGAGGTGAGCACGTTTCCGGCTGCTTCTCCGCAGCCTGTTGCGTGGACCGTGAGCACCGGCAGTTCCCTGTGTGTCAGGATCACCTTTTGAGCAGACGGTGCCGTAGCCAGGTCCCCGCGTGGGCAGGTGAGGGGAAGGAGGCTGTTTATGGCCGAGTGCAGAGCTGGTGTGAAATTCTCGGGGCTCAGCATATTTCCTGGAAAGCCGGCGGACAGGTGTGGGGAGGGGCAGGCGCGGGCCCCGCACACCCCATTTACCCGCATCAGACGCTGGCACGGCCTCCGCAGGGCCCCGCCGGGCGCCTCAGCGTGTGCGGCAGAGTGGTCTGTTGCCCTCCGTGTTTTCTGTAGATGCTTTAATAGACCTTGGCGTTTGCGTTTGGAAAAGTTTTAGATTTATAGGAAAATTGGAGATAGTTCAGAAAGTCCCCATTAGTAATGCCTCGCAACCACTTTCCACTTAATAGTTGATGATAAAACATTGTAACATTAGCGTAGAGCGTGTGTTGCGATGAAAGAACAGTGTTGGTGCCTCGTCGTTAGCTAGAGTTTGTGTGTCACTCAGCATTCTGAGTTCTCATCCAGCGACCTTTCCCTGTTGGGATCCCACTACGACGTCACACGACAGCGAGCTGTCACATCTGCTCGGGCTCCTCTTGGCTGTGACGGTTTCTCAGACTTGCCTTGTTTCTGACCTTGGCGGTACTGGGGAGGACGGGTCGGGGATTTCACTCCACGTCCCCCTACTGAATCGTCCGATGTTCTCCCCATGAGGCTGCGGGGGGAGTGAGGGGGTGACGTGCCCTTGTCGGCACAGCCCCTCGCGGGCACAGACTGTGACCTGCCCCGATGACCTGCCTCAGGTGCGTGTGTCGGGTCCCCTGCGGAGGAGTCGCTCTGTGCTCGCTGGAGTGACGTCACTGCGCACGGGCCACACCTGCGGGGCGGGGAGTCGCGCTGCGCCTTCTTCAGGGTGGAGCATCTGCATACGTGATGTGGAACTCGGGGATTTGTGTGTTCTCCCCGTGTGTTCATTGATCCAACCGTGTATTTACATCAGTGTGGACTTACGGAATCCCGTGTGCCCTGGGCTGTGACCCAACACGGCTATGTCTGTCACTCAGAAGTGTCAGTGCTGGCACGTGGACACTCTTCCGGCGGCTCCCGTGATCCTCCGGCTGCCCGTCCGCAGCCGTGTGTGTTTGCTGAGTGAGCACTTCCCGACTTTCCGGCACAACGGGACACTCTGGCTTGGCTGGTGCCTTTCCCGCCCTGGTCCTGCAAACAGCCCCTGCCCCGGGGCCCCCGGTTCCTTGTGCTGCAGAGTGGCGTTGGGAACCGAGGCGGGAGGGCGTCATGGCCTCTGAGCCCTCTCAACTGGCAGGGCAAGGTACGCACGTGTGTACTGGCCCGGTGTGTGCACAGAGACGTGTACACACCCGAACAGCTGTGTGTAGCCATCTGTGTCCATATTAAGCTACATATTGATGTCTCCACTCTCACCATTGCGGGGTGGATCACTCCGGACCCCTCCCCTTGCTCAGCTGTCACCTCCCGCAGAGACCCTGTGCCAACCGCCTGCCGTCCCCTCGCTTAACTGCTCAGTTCCGGCGTCCGTGGACAGCAGTGTGAGCGTGGTTGGTCTGAGTCCTGTGGGAAGCAGCCATGTCCACCTGAGTGTGGTTCTCGGGGACTTTTCCTTGTGCCTTTAGTCTGCAGACTGCAGCCATTCCCAGAGCCACTCGGGTCACAGCCTGCTCTGCCCAGCCCCCACGGTGAAGCTGCACCGCGTGTTTATGACACGGTCAGATGCTCCTGACACCACCTGGTCCCCTGCCTGGGAGCCCCATAGCTACTGAGTGCCTTTTTAAACCTGTGTGTGTCAAGGCTCATGACTGCTGCTGCACAGTCACCTGGCTCTTGACACACGGGATGCTACGGAGCCACCACGGCAGTGTCACGCAGGGTGGATTCCTGCCCTACAAAGTGCCCTGGGTCCACCGAGCTGTCCCTGCCTCTTTAGCCCTGAATCCTACCAACCGCTGACCCTTCCCTCTCTCTGTAGTTTTGTGTGTTCCCGAAAGCAGCGTGTCACCTTTTCAGACTGGCTTCTGTCACTTAGCAGGGAGCATTTAGGGTTCCTGCAAGTCCCTTTGTGGCTTGTGAGCCCCTCCTCGTCGTGATGGGACAGCGCTGTCCCCCGGTGTGTTTATCCATCAGCTGTTGAAGGACGTTTTGGCTGCGCCCAGGTTTTGGTGATTATGAGTAGAGCAGCTGTGAACATTGACTTGCAGGTCTGTGGGGGGTGTGTGTGTGTGTGTGTGTGTGCATGCGTGTGTGGACAGAAGTTCTCAGATCAGTGGGCTGAACACCCAGGCGTGTGACTTCTGGCTCTTGTGGGAAGACGTGTTCGGCTGTGCAGGAAACCGCCGAGCCGTCCCCAGAGTGGCCGTGGCTTTGCACCCCGCCCGCAGTGAACCAGAGTCCCGTGCTCCACGCTCTTGTCAGCGTTTGGCATGTTTGGGTTTCTGGAATTTCGCTGCCTCGTAGGCGTGTGGAGGTTACCTTGTCACTGTAACTTGGGATTCCCTAATGGCGAGTGGTGCTGGCATTTTCCACGTGCTCCTTTGCCATTTTCTCGGGGAGGTGTCTGTCCAGGTCCCTCGGCCACGTCCTGCGGAGTGGTGCGTCCTCACCATTGGGTTTAGGGTGTTGTGTGTGTGTATCTCAGACGCACATCTCCATCAGATACGCGCTTTGCAAACACCACCTCCCAGTCTGCGTGTTCTTTTCCTTTCTCTTAGCAGTGTCTTCGCACAGCAGATGTTTTTAATGTCAGTAAAATCTCATCCATTTTTTTCTTTCATAGATTATGTGCTTTTGGTGCTTATCTAAAAACTTACACCCTTGGCTGGGCACGGTGGCTCACGCCTGTAATCCTAGCACTCTGGGAGGCCGAAGCGGGAGGATCGCTCGAGGTCAGGAGTTCAAGGCCAGCCTGAGCAAGAGCGAGACCCCATTTCTATTAAAAATAGAAAGAAATTAGCTGAACAACTAAAAATATATACAGAAAAAATTAGCCAGGCATGGTGGCGCATGCCTGTAGTCCCAGCTACTCGGGAGGCTGAGGCAGTAGGATCGCTTGAGCCCAGGAGTGTGAGGTTGCTGTGAGCTAGGCTGACGCCACGGCACTCTAGCCTGGGCAACAGAGCGAGACTCTGTCTCAAAAAAATAAAATAAAATAAAATAAAATAAAAACTTACACCCAATCCAAGGTTACACAGATTTTTCTCCTGTGTTTACTTTTTGAAGTTTTATATTATTATTATTATTTTTGTATTTAGCTCTCTGGTGTGTTTTGAATTAGTGCTTGTGGAAGTGTGAGGCTGGTGCTTAGATTTGTTTTTTCTCTTTTTCCCGTCTGCCCGTGGGGCTCCAGCCATTGCAGCGCCGTGTGGCAGCGTCTGTCCTCCATGGAGTCACCTTTTCTTGCGGCCACTTGGGTCCCACCAATGCTGTAGGGTGGCCGTGGGACGGCTTTGCCGGGCTGGTCCTGCCACCGCAGGATGACACCGTGCTGGGAGGCTCAGCGTCAGCCCCACCCGTGTGTGTGTCTAAACAGCGTTAACCGGAGAGTGTGAAACGGTCGCCTTTTCTGAGCCTCCTACACCTCCCGGGTTTGGGTCCTCCCAGGCCAGGAGTGTTTGCCACGGGACTCCGTCACCAACCCTCTCAGCCGGCACTCGCCGGGCAGCGGCAGGTCCTGCGGGGAGGCAGCTGTGTCTGTGCCAGGATGGAGAAAGGTGTCGGCGCTGTGGGGAAGGGGGCACAGGCCTGGCCCAGGCGCTGAGGCTGCCCGCGGAGCCGGAATTAGCCCGAACGCAGAGCCACATGCCTGGCCCGCCCGGTGCCCAGCAGGGCGGGGAGCTGCCACACCCAACAGGTACTCCCAGGGACCTGGCAGGCAGATGGACGCGCTCACCCTGTCACTCTCACTGTCCGGGCAGGGAAACTGAGGCTCAGAGAGCGTGGCAGAGTGGAGGCCATGGTCCTGGCCAGGCTGGAGCCCGCTGTCCCTGGAGGCCAGGCTAGGATTGGCGCAGGAAGAGGAAGTGGCTCTGTGGCCTCAGCTGGGCCTGGCCTGAAGGCCTTGGTGGGGTCCTCAGGGGTGAGGTCTGTTTGGGGGGGTGACACCCAGTTGGCAGGAGGGTGAAGTGGGGTTTGTCAGCATGTGTCACCACCTTCTTCCTGTGTACCAGCCCAGGGAAGGCTCCTGGGGACATGGGGACACCACCCCATCTGTTGGGGTGTCAGTGGAGCCCCCACCACGGGAGTCCCCACCATGCCGGCCTCAGGACCCCTTTGCCACAGGAGCGTGGCCTCCCCCTCCCCTGCTGGGGGTCCCGTGCCCTGTGGTCAGCCCCGGAGACCACTCCTACTCAGAGCCGCTCCACGACCACGCCTGCCCCGCAGGAGCTTCCGCCACCTGCCCAGGAGAGGGGGCCTGGGACGGTCCCCCAGGTGCACCTGCCAAGCTGGCTCGGAGGAGCAGAGCTGCCGCACCCCGGGTCCTCCCTGGAGCCGAGACGAGGCCGACTGTCCCTGGTGGGCATTTCAGCTGCCTCAGTGGTGTTTCTTTCAAAGACAAATAGCCACTCCCGGAAACAGCTCTGCCACGGCCAGCATTTCTAGGAAACATCAGACACATTTGTGTTCTTGCCAAATGTTACATGTGCTGTGCGTCCCGCAAGGTCGAAAATGCTGAATTAATTAGGAGGCAGAAGCAGACGGCGCTGGGTGCCCGGCAGGGAGGTGGAGGTGCAGGGTGTTGGTGAGCAGCGTCCTCCTGGGACCCAGGCAGAGACAGGGCGCCCCCCAAATCGAGGTGAAGGGAAGAGCGAGACCATCCATGGACGAGGTGTGGGAGCTCCTGCCGGCTCAGCCCACAGGCGGCCCCAGGAGGAGGCACCAGCCAGGCCAGCCCTCGGGCTCCAGGCAGCCCGGCCCCCCTCATGGGCTCAACGCGCGCCGTGCTTGCCAGGGCTGGGCCCACGGCCGTCTTGGGTCAGGCCCTCTAGGGTCCCTTGGGGCCCAGCCCTGGGCAGATCCTGCCCTGCTTGTCCAGCTCAAACCTGGCTCCCAGCCTCCCATCCTGTGGCTCAGGAAGGAGAGACAGAGCCCGGACACCCCAGGGCCTCCTCGCCCGGGTGTTGGCACCCTGGGGCCTCGAGAGGAGCAGCACGTGCAGCACAGTTGGGGTGAGCCTGCCCCACCTGCCCTGGGCCCCTGCCAGGCTCTGCCCCCAGGCAGCACCCCCATCTCCCCTCGGCCCCCAGTCCCCTGGGCCTGGCCCTCGCTGCTGCTAAGCCCACTTGGTTCCTGCATCCCTGGTACCTAGAAATGGTTTGAGAGACAAGCGAGTCCAGCCAAGACTGACACGGCAACCTGTTGTTATAAGCTGGTGGGTCACAGGTTTGGTTACACTGCCTGGGTCTCAACCAGGGCGACCGTGCCCTTGGAGGACATTTGACAACGTGTGCAGACACTGTGGCTGACCAAGCTTAGGGGCTGGGGGCTATGGGCACCTCGTGGGTAGAAGCCTGGGACGCTGCTAACCACCCTACTGTGCGTGGGGCAGCCCCCAACACACAAGGATCAGGCCCCAGACGGCCACGGTGCCACCCGGGCCGCAGCCACCTGCAGGGGAGCGGGCAGGCAGACGCTGGCCACATGGACCTCAGAGCCGGCTGCCATTGTCCGCTCGGGGCACTTTTCAGTGTCAAAGTGGGGTGCAGCCCACAGGGACATTGGGTCTCAGGAGTATGATGGCCTGGACCAGCCCCTGTCACCATGGGGCTCCGCAGAGCAATCTGGCTCCGACACTCGTCCCTGCTTCACCTCCCGCCACCTGCAGCCCCTGGCAGGGCACCGCTCAGCCCGCCTGCTGGTCCCCTGGGGGGTTGTAGAGAGAGCCCCAAGGTCAGCGTGTCAAAGCGTGAGCCCAGGCCCCTGTCTGAGCGCCAGGCGGCTGGAGGCCCTGCCCGCTCCTGAGCCCCTGCCTGGTCTCCGTGAAAAGTGTCCAGCCGTCCGCCTCTCGCGCCACCCCCTGCCCAGTCCGGCCAGCTCTCTCTGAGCCAAGGAGGGGGGGCCGTGTCCCTGGGGAAACCCCACCCTAGAAGTGTACCCCACTTGGCGGCTGGGATAAGCTCACCTTGCTCGCTAAGTGAGCCCGAGCTGTCCGTGCCAAGCATGTAGGCGTGAGGGGCTTCTGCCGGGCCACATGGGAGCGGCAGACCCATCCATGCCCTTCATCGGCATGCGGGGAACGCGGGCGTCCGTGCCTCAGTGCCGCTCAGACACCAGCACGGCGCAGGCCCCGCAGCACGGCCTCCCTTCCGGAAACACAGGGTGGGCGTGTGTCCAGCCGGCCCCTAAGGAGGACACTTGGCTGGATGGGGCTGCCCAGCAGGAACTGCGCACCTGGGCGGGCTCAGCGCCTGGCGGGGCAGAGGGGGCCGGGACCCTGGAGCATCCGCAGGGCTCCCCAGCCTCTCCTGGGGGACACTGGGCCACCCTGACCTGTGGGAGTAGCTGAGACTAAGGGAGCCGCTGACAACCTCCCCCCTGGCCCAGTAGCTCCTCCTGGCGAGGGCAGACCTTCCCCGGAATGTTCCTGAGGGAGGCACCAGACTCCACACTGACAGCGTGGCTTCTGCTGGGGGCTGGTGTCAGAGAGAGGGGTCGGAGGTCAACGCGGGCGGCAACGCCCCAGGAATAGCAGAGCGGCCCGAGCCAACCTGCAGAGCTGGAAATAGCTGGGACGGAGCCCACGAGGCTGCCTGTCCTCAGACCACAGTGGCATGCCCTCCGCTTCAGCCACAGCCTTCACGTGTGCTCGGGGCCTGCACACATGACATGTGTGTCTCACCCACAGCCAGGCCTTTGAAGCATTGGCCACTGTTCTGGGGAGAAGCATCACCTCGTCATCCGGACACTCTTCCCCCCACGGTGTCACGCGTCTGCCTACGGACTTGTTTGTTGAGTCTTGCCTTTTCGTTAGAGCAGCAGACAATATGTAATTTTCATAGCTTGAGTCAGAGTCTGCAGCTGGGGCCTTCAGGGGAGGCAGCCCTGGCTGCGTGTTGGGTGTGGGGGCGGTTCCCAGTCCTGGGAGGCCCTGGCTGTCCCCATGTCCTTCCTATGAACTTGTGAGACCCCCGGGAGAGCCCTGTGCTCTGGCCATGACCGACCCGCTGCTGCAGGCTGGGCTGTGTGCAGCCGGGTCAGCCACCTGGCACGGCCCCTCCCCAGCCCTGCCCTGCCTGCGGGCAGACGGGGCTGGGCTGGACGTGTCCAGGGCCCACTGGCATTGCCCCCTCCCTCCGGGCCACCCAGACACGGGGATCCTCAGGGTCAAGGGTGGCACAGGCAGCATCATGGTGATGGGTGGAGAAGCTGCTCCACCAGCTGCTCCCTGCTGGCCTGTGCGACGCCTGCTTGGCCAGGGCCCCGGGCTGGGCTGGGGGACCTGGGGGTGACAGGTGACAGCAAGTAAGATACAGGCCTGTGTGGTTAGCTGGTTGGTTACCTGGAGGACCCCAGGGCTGCCTGGAGGAGGGGGCGTTGGGGGCGACCTTAGCAGAAGGAGCTGTGTGGACAGGGAAGGATGCCACGGGCTGCAGCAACAGCTGCTGGGGAACCGTGGGTGCACCTGCTGTCTCCTCTGCAGGGTGAGGACGGCCACCCCACACCCCTGTGCCTGCCGCCTCCCTGCGAGCCCCATCTCCCTGCTGGCCCAGGTGGGCTGGGGTCCCCACCCTGGTCCCAGGGCCCTGCACAGAGGGGGGCATGCCATCGGTGCTCACTGTTTGCAGAGTGAAGGAAACCGTGAGGCAGCTGTGAGTGGGACAATGGTCAGGTGGTTCCAGGGAGCGGGTGCCCAGGTGGAGCCGGCCTGGGGGTGCCTTGTGCTCCCCATGCAGGGCACACGCAGGTGGCCTGGCCAGCAGCTGAGGGACGAGTTCCGTCCTCCCCCAGGGTGGCCGGCTCCTCGTCTTTACTGCCTATGACGAGAGCTGGCACCGTCTTTGCTTGTCAGCGTAAACATTTAGGGTGTTTCACAGGCAGGGTGACGTCTTAAGGGGATTTGTGTGCATGTGGAATGTCCTGGCAGTTCCCCTCCCCCTCCCGAGATGCCTGCCCTGCCAGCCCCTCAGAGAGGCGGCCTCTCCCCGGATGTAGGAGACAAGCAGGGGACGAAGGAAGTTGGTCAGACAGTTTGAGTCCGAGTCTTGGGAAGAGACGTGTCCAGACGTGGCCACACGGCCCTCGCCACCTCCTGCCTGCGCCGTGGGGTGTCTGTGGCCCGGGGAGCAGGGGCGGTGTCCACAAGGCAGCTGGGGGATGTGGGACACGTCGTGCACCGGTAGCAGCATGTCATGTGTGCCTGTGTCTGGTGAGTCTGAATGCCTCGTAGCCTTAGCGTGTTCACACGTGTTTGCCACCTGTGTGAACCTGTGTGTGGCTCACCCTGTGTGCACCTGCCAGGTTTGTGGTATGTGCACGTCTGTGCCTCATGTGCAGCTGTGTGTGCATCGCATATACACGTGAGTGCACACGTGTAGGGCGTGCGCCAGGCTGCTGGAGGGCGGAGGAAACCCTGAGCCTCCTGGCACCGACGCGGCCTGGGCCTGCTGTGCTGAGCGGGTGGCGACTCCTCCCTGACAAGGAGGCCCAGGAGGAAACTGAGAGAGGGTCGGACCCGGTCCCCAGCCCCACGCTGCCACGTGGCACCCGGGACGGAGATGGGGGACTCAGCTGGGCGTCAGGGCGCCGGGCTCCGTGCTGTCCTGGTTTCCTTCCATCGAGCGCTGGAGGGTGTGGGGGACCAGCCCCTTCCTCGGTGATTTGACCCTTCCATTTCCAGGCGCGACTCAGACGGGGCCACGTTAATTTCCTGTCTGCCTGGCAGGGCCGCCTGAAACCCAGGCTGCCGTCAGAGCTGAGGTCGCCGGCCGGACCGGCTCTGGCATTGGTGGGGCACGTCTGGACGGCGTCCTTGGAGGGGGCGTCCACGTTCCCCCTGAGCCGAACGGCCTGCGTGTGGCTCCGGGTGGGCTCTGGGTGGGCTCGTGGGGCTGGGCGGCCGCCAGTGTCCAGGACATGGCCACTCAACCTGCATCTGCTCCCCGCAGGTCAGCTGGCCGCCGGCACCTGTGAGATTGTGACCCTGGACCGAGACAGCAGCCAGCCCCGGAGGACGATCGCCCGGCAGACAGCTCGCTGTGCGTGCAGGAAGGGGCAGATCGCCGGCACCACGAGAGCCCGGCCCGCCTGTGTGGACGGTAAGAGCCACAGCCCCTCCCAGAACTTTCCCCGCAGCCTCGGGGCACAGCCTTGGGGTCAGTCCTCTGGGCGGTCCCGTCCTCACCGGCAGGTTGGTGTGACTGCCCCGGGGCAGCGCTGGCTTGTTGCACTTGAGGACTGGCTGCCATGGCTCTGACGGCTCTTTCAGGGGGCAGGGGCCTGAGGCCTCCAGCTGTGCCCAGATGTGGGTTCCCTGCCCCTGGCTCCAGGCCGTGCCCCTGAGAGTTGCTGCAGGGGAGGGGGCCGCAGAGGGGCGTCTCGGCACCCCCGGTGCTCAGTGCCGGCTGCACTCGTCCGTGTGTGGTTTCTGGCCAAGGTGGAGTCAGCAGCCCCGTCCCCCACAGGCTCTGAGTATGGGCAGGAGACCCCCGCCCCCCACCACTGGCTCACGGTGCCCTCTAGACACCCCGGCAGTCAGGCTGCTGAGCAGATGCGCCGTGGTTCGTTCCTTGCTAAACTGACACTCAGAGGGGGCCTTGGGGGGGCACCATAGGGGACCCCCATCACCAGTGTCCTGTTGGGGGGTGCCCCCAGGTGCTATCACGGCATCTGATGAGACTGTGCATCCGTAGGCCGTGCGTGAGTCCCCCTGTGTGGGAGACTCGGCCTCACCCAGGCCACAGGGGACCAGACAGGCCCAGTGGGTCCGAGTGAGACCTGAGCACGCTGTGGCCTGCTGTGTCCAGGCAGGGCAAGGCCAGGGGACAGGCCAGGCGTGGGTGGGAGGGACAGGCCAGGGGACAGGCCAGGCGTGGGTGGGAGGGCAGGCATTAGAGCCGGGCTAGAGCCCTGTTCACGCCCCCCGTGACCAAAGTTGGGGGAGACCCCTCTACGAGGGAGACTAGGAGCCCCTGTGGGCCAGCAGCCGTGGCCTCTGTCAGTCCAGCTGGCCTTGGGGTGGCCGAGTCCACGCAGGGGTGCAGGGGCCTGGGTTCCAGGCACAGAATCCTGACCACAGCCCAGGGGAGGCTGCAGGGGAGGGAGGTGTCCCGGAGCAGGGGGGCCACGAGGCCACCTGTCCAGGTGGAGAGAAGCCAGCAGGCCTGGGAAATGGGCGTGGGACTGGACTGCCGCGCGGCTTCCCTGGAGCCATGGGCTGGGGAGGCGGAGGCCCTGCAGGGCCAGGGTGGGGATGGGGGAAGGGGGTTGCCGGGCAGATGGGGGAGGGGAGGGGCATACCGCTGGCCAGTAGCCTCTCCAGGCCTGGGTGGACTTCAGGGCAGCTGCGTCCTTGGTGTCCTGGGCACAGAGGTGGGCACTGGCGTCTCAGGCCAGCCTACTGCTCACAGGCTGCGTCCACCCTGGGCTCCCTGGCCGGTGGGGCCACGCCAATGGGGTCCTGGGCTCGGCTGGCCCACCCCAGAGAGGGCGAGGGAGTTGCCAGGGTCACTCAGAGCTGGACTTGGAGCCTGGGTGTTCTGGTCCTGGTTCGGGGCCTCTCCTTGACCCCCACGGCCTCTGCACAGGGCTCCGGATGCCCAGATTCAGGTTCTGTGGCCTCTGCCAGGAGCCTGACGTGGGCAGCCTCGCCCGCCTGCCGCGTTCCTGATCGGTGCCGTGGGGATGGCAATAGCGCCTGCCACACGGGCACCGGAAGGTCAGCAGAGAAAGGACAGCACATGCCACATGCGCACAGGGCCCAGGCGTGGTGAGCGCTCGGTGGTCTTGGCCGCACTGGGAGTGAGGATGCGAAAATCGCCGCTGGGAAGGCAGTCTAGTGAGCCGGGCCATGTCCAATGTGGCCATCGGTCCCCTAAAGCAGAAGGGTCCCTGGGGGACCAGCTGAGCCCCTGAGTTGGGGTACGGTTGGGGGATGGTGGCGGACTGCGCCCCTGGGCTCCCCAGCGTGAGCCATGAGCCTGTCCCAGAACCATGTGGGGCACGGCCAGGTGGTGGGTCTGCCCGGGCCCAGCAGGGAGGGGGGGAGGGAGCAGGCCCTGCCCAGCCTCGGCCCTCCCCGCTCCTGGCCCAGCGTGGGGCCCTCAGTGGAGACCCCGGTGCCCAGGAGGACGTGCCCTGAAGGGCCCGGAGGCTCCCAGCAGACCTGCCCTCGCTGCCTTCCCAGACCCGCATGGGGGCCACGGGCCACGCGCAGCCCTGGGGCGCGGTGGGCATGGGCTGCGCTGGAGACTGAAGGGGGGAGGCTGAGCTTGCTGGTTGGCCCCAGGCGAGCGCAGCGGTAGTGAGGTGTCTGGCATGTTTTGGTGACCGGGAGCCGGGCGTCTGTCCTTAGGAAAACATGCATCAGTCCGCACCCCTCAAAGGCCCGGACTGCACAGCCGGGAGCGCAGTCACCGGGCCCGCCCGGCACTGGGCAGCCGGCCGGTGGCCATCTTGCTTCCCAGGAGCCGGATTAATTCCAGCCCCGTCCGCCTCTGGCTCCCGAACTGGAGCGAGCACACACGCGATGCCGTCCCGGTGACGTTGATTGATTCTCCCCAGGATGGGGCAGGAGAGCGGCTCCCTGTGCCCATGCAGCGCTGGCAGCCCCGGCCCCGGCCTCCTTCCCGTCGCCTCCGCGAGCCTGTAGGGAGAGCCGGGTCAGAACTGATCGCTAATTAAATCCGGGTCTGCTCGTCTGAAACCTCATTCACTCCCCGCCACCCAGCAGCCTCCTGGTTTCTCAGGAGCCAGGTCCCAGAGACCCAAATTAAAACCTCGCCGTTTTCAGGGGAGGCCAAACAAATTTGTTAGCTTGCTTTTTTTTGCACAGTGGGCATTTTCCAGGCTGCCATCTAATTTAATTTTTGCTTTTCTATTTTCTTGCTCTGTGTGCATAATAAGTTTCCTTGCATTCGAATTGTGTTTGCTAAAGAGAAAACTTGTGCTGTGTCGGGTTGGGCTGGGATTTAATGTGAATATGTTTAAGTCGGGACAGTTCAGGCTCCCAGGCTCGGTGAAGACAGGGGCTCCAAGTCCTGGAGCAAACCTGCCTGTGTCGGCTTGCTCACTACCTGTCCGTGCAGTTGCTCGCCCTTCCTTCAAGCAGGTCGGACATGTGCCCATAGCTGAGGGGAGGCGTGTGGGGAGATGAACTGTTGAAATGCCCACAGCATGGAGCCACACAGCACGGCAGGCGCTGGGGTGAAGACTGGGGCCCTTCCTCCCGCAAGGACCTGTGCAAGGGTGCATCCACAAGGGAGCATTTGAGCAGGGTGTCGAGGGATGAAGAGGAGCTCACCAGAAAAGCTGCTTTTTGTGACAGGAGGGGGCCGGTGGTGAGAGGGGAGCTTCCCTGGTGTTGTCTCTGAGCCGGCTGAGCCCTCCCCAGACTGTATGTCACAGAGTTGTGAGCCTGGGCACCCACGTGACAGTCAATCTGACTTACAGAGCCACCAGGAAAAGAGATTCAGAAACAAACCACTCGCTGGGGGCTTCCCATCCTGGCGCACCAGTGTCAGCAAGAAGCCTCACCTCGGGGCTGCCCTCGGTCATGGGCACCAGGATTAGCACCTTCCTGGTGGGCGGGGCCTGGCTGTGTCTGGTGCCGGCTGTTTGCATAAATGCTCAGAGTTCGTATTTCCCCATCAGCAGAAACCCGACGTCATCCTGACACTGCCGCAGCCGCCGTGAGGACCCAGACCTCGTCCCCACGTGCAGCCACTGGCCAGCTCTCGCCCTGCACATGCAGGTGACCAGCTGTGGCCAGGTCATGACAGAGGGGCTTCTCCCGTAAGCCGAGTTCTCAGGCAACTCCTTTAGAAGGAAGCAGAGTAAGGACGGCAGCGTGGTGCCCGGGGGCTGGTGCAGGCGGCCGGTCGCAGAGGGGAGGGTTGTTTGTGAGCAGAACGGCCCCTGAGCCGTGGCGAGTGTTGGGATGAAGGGTGGGGGCAGTGAGTCTCAGGCCCGGGCGCCCTGGGGAGGGCCAGGCTGGGGTCAGGGCACTGCACAGACCCACTGTGAGGCCACGGTGGCCATGGGGTGTGGAGGACAGGCCGGGCTGGCAGGCAGAGCCAGGCCTCGCTTCCCGGCATGGCCAGCGGCTTGCGGATCAGGGGCTCTTTCAGGGCCCTGCCAGGCCCCTAATGGCTGCTGTGATGACCAGTGTCACCTGCCTGTGAGCCCACCTGGCTTCCAGGCGAGTGTGCCATGGTGCATGCGTAACACGCCTTCCAGGGAAGACGGAGAGGCACAGCGGCCCCAGGGCAGAGAGTCGGAGCCAGGCTCCAGGTGCTGCCTGTGCACCCAGCAGGTGCCTGTGGGCTGAGCCGGAGTCTTTGCCGAGGGATGGGAGGACGGCTGAGCCATGGGCTCTCCAGAGGGTGAGATGAGATGAGGTGCGCACAGGCCCTTTCTAACCTGACGCCTCTGTCCCCAGCTCAGGGAGCCACCCTCTTTGTCCCATTGACGAAGATCCTAGCAACGCATGAGACACGCGTGTGCCAGGTGTGGCCTTGGGGACTCCGCTGGGGATGTGTGGAGCAGGGGTGCGTGTTTGGGGCTGGTCCGAGTGCAGACTGCTGCAGTTCTCGATGGGCACAGGGACCCTGTTCGGGGGAGTTAAGTTCCAGAAGGGCCCAGGATGGGGCTGTCAGAGTTGAGGAACCGAGAGTCTAGAAACAGACCCTGCGTGCTCAGCCGATGTTCAGCGAGGTGGCCAGGACCATCCGGTGGGAAGAGAACAGCCTTTCGACAGCCGGCAGCCCGGCACCGGGAACCCACACACACGAGAATAGACGGCCCCTACCTCTCACCGTGCTCAAAGGTCAATTCAAAACGGATCAAGGACCTAAATGTTAGAGGTAAAACTATAAAACTCTTAAAAGAAAATAGGTAAATCTTTGGGACCTTGGATTTGGCAAAAGATTCTTAGGTATGGCACCAAAAGTAGCAGCAACAACGGGAAAAATAGATAAACTGGACTTGATCAAAATAAAAAATTTTGTGCTTGAAACGGTACCATCAGGACAGTGAACAGACCTACAGAACGGGGGAAAGTGTTTGCAGATCGTGTGTCTGATAAGGGACCCGTATCCAGAATACACAGCGAAAGAACACTTAGCGCCTCCATCATAGATGACAGATCACCCAGTTAAACATGTGCAAAGGACCTGCAGAGATGTCTCTCTGCAGGGGGTTATAAATAGCCGCTGGGCCAAGGAAAGATGCCAAGAAGTCTCAGTCATCTGTGGAATACACATCAGCCTACACGAGACACCCGCCAAGTCCACACCCGCCAGGAGGACCAGAGCCACATGGGCAGGTGAGAGTCGTCAGCAAGGATGGAGAAACTGGAACCTTCCTGTGCTGCTGGCGGGCGTGTGAAAAGGTGCAGCCACTTTGGAAAACGGTCACACGGTTAACACAGAGCCGTCATACGACCCAGCAGTCCACGCCTAGTGAAACCTCAGGCATGTACCCAAGAGGAGTGAAACACGTCCACACAAAATCGTGCCCCAGGTGTTCATAGCAGCGTGAAATGTAATAGCCCAGTTGTGGACATAATCCGAATTTCCATCGATAGACAAATGAATAGATGAAACGTGGTGTGTCCAGAAGGAACCCTGTTGAGCCGTGAGAAGGCGTGAAGCGCTGACACGCTACAGCACGGGTGGGCCTTGAGCACAGGCTCCGTGAGAGAAGCCGGACACACAAGGCCACGTGTCGTGGCTCCATTCCCGTGCAGGGTTCAGAGTGAGCAAATCCAGACACAGAAGGTGGGTCGGTGGCTGCGGGGCTGGGGAGGAGGCGGCCGTGGTAGCGAGGGGCGTGGGTTTCCTTTGGGCGCTGAGAATGCTCTGCAGCCGGGCGTGGTGACGGCTGCACAACTGCGACTGTGCGATAGGAAACACTGAACAACACGCTGCAGTGGGTGAGTGGGGGGTACGAGTTATGCCTCCGCCAAGCTGGTGCCAAGGAAAGCCACACGCAGTTGGAGGAGCGTGTCCGGGAGGAGCCTGCAGGGACGTGCACCTGCAGAGGGCGGGGGTGGGGCCGGCCGCACCGCCGGGCGTGGCAGGGCGAGGGTCAGGGTGCGGGGTCGGAGCTCTGCGTGCGGACGGGGGGTCAGGTGGGGTGGTGAGTGTAGACCACCGCTCCATGGACTCCTGACGGTGAAGGGCTGGCGTTTTGGTCGTAAGAGACAGAAAGTGAGTAACTGGAAAAGAAATTGCAGGACGTGTTCAGGTCAGAATCCTTTTTATTGGATTCAGCGGCTAGAGGGTTGCCGTGGACGCGCCCTCCCTGCACTGACCTCTTCGCTTGCGGGGGGCCTGTGTGCTCCATGGGCGGCGCTTGCGTAGCTCCCGGCCGTGGTCCCTGGAGGGTCCCTGTGAGGGGCGGAGGCAGGGCTCCGGAGGCAGCGGAGGGTCCCGGAGCAGGAGAGGGTGGGGAGGGGCCTCAGCTGGTGGGAAAGTCCCAGAAGGGGGCAGGGCCCGAGCCTGCTGAGCGGGAGGCCTGACCCTACCGTGGGACGTGGGAGGGGCCCGGCCGTATTTTCTCCACCAAGCTCGAGGCCTTGGAGCCACCATCAAAAGGAGACACAGGGCCCTGGGCAGCGGGACCCCAGGGGTGGCTGCCCGGGGACACCCCATCCCTTGTCCCTCTCGGGGCCCTTCTGGGCGAGGGTTCCCCTGGCGCCATCTTTCCCATCCTGGTGACTCCCAACAGATAAGGGGGTTTAGTATGTTTTAATAATTTTGCCGTTTTGAGCTTTTAGTTTAACACTAATGACAATCTGGTGTGGAAGAAAGGAAGACTGTGGGCGCGGAGGAGAGTCAGTGTGTATTTGACCTTGTCCCAGCACCCGCTCTGCAGCCTATAGCACGCCCCAACGGGAGCTGGAGCAGCTGCGGTCCAGCGGGCAGATGGGGGAAAACAGGGCCAATGGGGGAACACCCTGCTTCACCCACAGGAGTGTGGAGGTCTGGGGGAGCGTAGTGAGGCAGCATGGGCCCCTGGGGGCTGCGGGCCCAGGGCTGAGCCAGACAGAGCTTGGAGGAGCTGGTGGTGGCTGGATGCAGCCGCAGGACAATCCAGGAGGGCTTCCTGGAGGAGATGGGTTTTGTGCCACAGCCACCTGCGGTTGCACAGTGGGCACAGTGCTCACCCTAGGTTCCCAGGGGTCCTTTAGCAGCAGGCATGAGTGAGTGGCCACCCAGGTCCAGCCCTGAGAGCAGGTAGCACTGGCAGGGGCGGGCAGGTGCAGGTTGGACCACAGGCCCCACTTCTGGGGGAAAGGCATTTGTGTGTCTTAGTCAGAAACTGAGTGCGAGATCTGCGCACATTACAGTGTTAGTCCATGTCCTGCTGCTACAAACGAAATACCCAGGGCTGAGTAATTTATAAAGAACAGAAATTTATTTTTTCCCAGTTCTCGGGCTAGGAAGTCCATGATCAGGGCCGCGCCAGGTTTGGTGTCTGGCGACGGGAGGACCACCGCGTCGTCACGTGGCAGGAGGCTGGAGGGAAACGGGGGCCGACGTCCCCCAGTGAAGCCTTTTATCATGGCCTTAGCGTGTTCCCAGGGCGGAGCCCTCGGGTCCCAAACACCCCCAGGAGGCCCCACCTCCCAGCACTGTGGGGATTAAGTGTCCCACACGTGAATCCTGGAGGACACTTTCAGGCCCCAGCGGTTTGGGAACACGGGTGTGTTCTTGGTGCAGCCGCGTGGCCTGGAGCGGGAGCTGTGGGCAGAAACGCAGAGGAGGGCGGTGTGAGCACAGGCTGAGCCCTCCAGCCGTTGCTACAAATTAAATTACACACACTTCCCTGTAAATAAGTTACAGTAACAACAGAGGTGGACCTGCGCACACCAGAAGAAAGGAGCAAACTGAATCCGGATCGGGCCGAGGGAAGGAAACACCCAAGGTCGGGATGGAGACAGCTGAGGTGGGGAACAGGAAAAAGAGGAAAATCGCCCGAACCACAGGTTGTTCCTTGGGAAGAGGAATGAACTTGACAGGCCTGTGGCGGGACTGACGGGAGGTGGGAGGCGCTCAGGCGACTGAGCCGGCGGAGCGGGGGCTGCCTCGCGGGTACCGGGCTAAGAGGAAACCCATGAACCGCGTGCGCCAGCGTGTGGGACCATGTAGACGGAGTGACACCATCCCAGACAGACAGAAACCGCCAGGACCGACTCGTGGAGAAGCAGACAGTCTGGATGGAGCTGGGCCGAGTGAAAACAGTGAATTAATCATCAAAACAAACTTCCCAACAGGAAAAGTCCAGGACTTAACTGGTAAATGATGCCACTCATTTAAAGAAGATTTAAGGCCAGTCCTTCTCAAATTCTTCCCAAAAAAACACGGAATAAATAATTCACTCTGTGAGGCTCGTATTACCCTGATAGCAAAGGTAGCACTCAAAGACTCTAGAATTTACGGATATAGTCAAAAAACTTCCAAGAAACATTAGCAGACTGAACCAGCAGCATGTTGAAAGGTTTGTACACCTTGACCAAGTGCGGTTTTTGTCTAGGATGCCAGGTTGCTTCAAAATCGGAGCATCAGTCGACGTGATAGATCACATGACCATGTCAGGAGATGCCGGAGAGGCATGTCACACGGTGCTTCCCACACCCTTCCGCAGTAAAAGCCCTGAACGCAGCTGGAAAAGAAGAGAACCGCGGTGTGCCAGCGCCTGGGAAACACCTGCCGTGAGCATCGCCCGCAGAGAGGACCGGGCGCTCCCAGGTGAGAAACAGGGAAGGGTGTGCTCCCGCCTGTGCGGCAGGGACATCGTTCGGGCATCCCAGCTGGGACAGTCAGGCAAGAAAAGGACAGATGGACCAGGACTTCTCGGCCGTCTGACTTAATGATTTTTTGACTTTCCGTGAGCTCATCCTAAGTCACAGAACACCTGCAAAAGGCATCTCAGTTGGAAAGGAAGAAGTAAAACCATCTCTGGTCATAGGTGACGTGATCTTTTATTTTAAAAAATCTTAAGGAATGTATGTGCGAACAAACACACACACACACACACACACACACGCCATTAGAACTAAGAAATGAGTTCAGCAAGGTTGCAGGATACAAGATCAACATACAAAACTCAACTGCATTTCCCTACAGTGGTAGTAAACAAGCGGAAAATGATGTTAGGAAAACAACCCCATCTATGATAGCATCAAAAACAGAAGACTCAGGAAAAATTTAACCAAAGAAACGCGGATTTGCACACTGAAGTCCGAAACAGGGGGCTGCGGCTTGGCATGGGTCCCTCCCCCCCACCCCCCCGCCCCGTGCTGTGTGCATTTCCATAGCCTCACAGAGCACTTCATCCCGGGGACCTGTGTCTGCCCCACTATCCCTGGGGTGACAGGGACGACGTCCCCGCAGCCTGTCCAGCCCAGAGCTGCTGCCAGCGTGTGGTAGGTACTCAGTGTGTGCCTGTCGGTGAGGCCTGGTGCCTCCAAAGCACCCGGTTGGAGCTGTGTACTGCAGGTCCTAGCTGGGGACAGCGGGGGGTGGGGGGGCCGCTAATTGAGCCACTTGCCCGTCTCCCACATTCTAATCAGCATTTGAGATTAATCAGCATTTGCAAGAAGCAATATCTTCCCAAAGGCTTTGAGGAAATTTTCTCCAGGAAACCAAGAGCTGCCAGCCCAGCCCGTGCGCCCTCATTGCGGCTAAGAACGGGCACTCGTGGTGCTATTTAGGGGTGCGTGCACCAGGGCCGCAGATGCCCGAGAGCCTCAAGCTGCCTCCACCCTGGTCCCCCTGCACACCTGGCATACAGCAGGCCCCCCCACGGGCCAACGTGCTCCAGTCACCCTCACTGGGGAGTCCCATCCTGAGACTGCAGACCTGCTCTCGCAAGGCTGACGCTTCACGGACACCCGCAGCCCTGTCCCCTCTTGGAAGGAAGCTGCAAGGGCACCCACCCCGCAGCTCACTGCCCTCCGGGTGGAGTTAAGTGCGGGTGAGGTTCAGCCAAGTTGACGTGGGTGACGGGGGCCGTCCTGTCCCAGCTCCCTGAAGGCTCTGAGTGGATCGATCACCTCGTATGTTTCCAGACACCCACGCAGGGAGGTACCTCTGTTGCCACCTGTGAAAAGCAGGGAACGTGAGCCCCAGGAAGGGTGGCACTTGCCCCAGGCACATGGCTGGAAAGCGGGGACACTGGGGTGTCCCCTCCTGGAAATGTCTCTGCAGCTCTGAGCTGGCCCAGGCCTGGGACATCGGGGTGCAGAAAGAGAAAGGACCAGGCCTGTGGCCTCAGGGGTCCTGAGCCTCAGAGTAAAGGTTTGGGCAGAAGGTGCCCTGAGCTGTGGGGTGTGGAGGGATCAATGTGGCAAGAGCCTGGGGTAAACTGTGGACTCAGACTGTGACACCAGGGAGGGCTTCCTGGAGGAAGTGACATCTGCACCCATGATCACCAGGAGCAGGTGGGATTCTCCAGGCGTCACACCCAGGGAACCTGGTGTGGTCAAGGACAGGTCCTTGAACTGTTCTTAGGTCACAACGCTCTCCAGACACTGCCGTTGTGGGTCCGGCATCCTTCCTGGGCATGTTGGCTGCAGAGGAGGGACACAGGCAGTGGTCTGCCTCGAGTCTGGGCCTTCATCTGCCCCAGCATCATGGCCGTGGCCTTGGTCCACCATTGGGCTTAGGTGAGTGGAGAGTTTTGCCCCTGTCACCACAGCCAAGCACACGGAGCTTGGGGGTCTGCAGGGCCCACCTATGGGGGAGACGCTCACAGCCCAGCCCCCGTCTGCAGAACCTCTGCCAGGCCAAGTCCAAGAAAGGATTCCAGGAAGCTGGACTCTGTGGTCATGTCCTCCTCAGCAGACCCAGATTCTGCCTTCCTGGGGAGCCCAGCTGTGGACAGGCAGAGGGACTCAGGCACCTTTCGGTGGGCCGGGATAGGCCGGGGTGTGGGCAGAGGGGGCTTCAAGTCCAGGAGCCCTTCCTGGAGGAGGCAGCAGCCACGCCCGGCATGGGGCATTCTTGCTCATTTTCTGCTTCTCTCCCCGTAATCATTGGCTTGTTCTTGCCCTGTCCTTCTTGCGTGACGGCCCTGGCTGCTGTCCTCCTCGAGCCATGTAGGGAGTGGCCGCAGGGCCTGGCCTCACGGTGGGGGCGTGGCCCAGCCCTCAGACCCTGCAGCAGGCCTCCCTCCTCCGTCCTGAGCTCAGGCCCGTCTTTGATGAGCATAAAACCTTGTGTTCTCTTTGATGTTATTTAATATTTCAAACTAAATTCAATAGCATGATGAAAACAAATCAAAGCCAGGGTGGTTTTGGAAGAAACAGTTATTTTGATATTGGAAGATGCTTTGATCACGTGACAATGTGAGTGAGGGTGTCCCCGTCCTCCCTGCTCTGGGTGTGGGGAGAGACGGCTCGGGGTCACCTCCGGGGCCACCTGTGTGTTACTTTGTCTTTAGGCTCCCGACTCCAGCGCACCTTCTAGGAGGCTGGACGCTCTCTCAACGTCCCCCCAAAATCCAGGCTTCCATCCTGAGTCCTCTGAATCCATTGCTGTGTGATGTGATCTGTCCTCGGACGCCCTGTCCCCTCAGGATCTGTCACTTCGCGAGTGCCCCACAAAGAAGTCACTGTCCTAGTAGCAGTGGTGGAATTTGACTCAAACCCCTTTGAGCTGAGGATGCCCTTGAGCACACATGGGGTGTCTTCATGGTGTGAATGTGTTTCACGTGTGTTATTGTGTGTGATGGGCGGGACGTTGTGATAAGGAGGCCCAGACCCTTCCGGAAATCCTGGACAGGTCATGGTGGATGAACTTGGGGCATCGCTACGTAAAATCTCCCCTGGAGACGATTCCCTCCTGCTGCTGAGGGCTCTCCAGCCGCTTAGCGTCAGAACGCCGTGGACCTGGGGCTGCGTTTTAGCGTCTTGGGAAAATTGGCTGCGTGTCCCAGCTGAGTTCACTTTAGCAACCCCGTGGCGGCAGACGGCGAGGTAGGGAGGAGGCGGCCGTCCCCGAGGCCTCAGTTTTCTCTTCTGTAAGGAGGTCCAGGCGCACCGTGGGGGTCGGGGAGGCGAGGACGCTCTCAGGCCGCGGCGCTGCGCGTTCGGGTCTCTGGCAGACGCAGAGTGGAGACGCCATCTGTCCCAGGGAAATTCGGTGCAGGAGCCGTGGGAAGTATACAGTCGGAGCTCATTAGTTCAGAGCCGGGATGACCGGGGCTCTTTGGGCTCCGCTGACCTTTGTGGGAAGGACGGTTCGCCAGGCAAATCGTGGGAGCAGAGCACCGGGCGGCAAGGGGCCCATGGATGTCCTGGCCGTCCTGTGGCAGCGGCTGCCGTGTCGGCCTCTTCCTGTCCTTGTCCTGTCAGGCTGTGGGTGGCAGGACAGAGGCCTCCCGTGCGGAGCCCAGGAGGTGAATCAAGTTCTCCTTTAATCGTTCGGAACGCCAGGCGGGAGCAAGGCCAGAGTCACGCGGAGCCGCGGGAGGGACCAGTGTGGACCCCGGGGGTCTGGGGTGGCTGGATGAGGAGGGTGCCCGGCCCAGCATGGGCCTCGGTGCTTTGGTGTGGCGGTTACTTCTCGTTATTTTAAATGTCTCGGGCTCACAGCTGGGCGGTTGGTTTAACACAGATTTTGTGTGTCGCTGAGCAGGCTGGGGTACTTCTGCTCTAAGTAAGGGACACGCCAACGGGGACTGCTGCAGGGGCCTGTGGAGCTGGGGCACCACGGGGGCGGGGGCCACACTGGCAGTAAGTGGCCTGTGTCCGTGTGAGTCCTGAATCACCTCCTCACCAGTGCCCTGTCCTCAGGTGCCAGGGGCCTTCTTAGGTTTAGCCTCGGTGACGTGGGGAGATGAATCCTAGATGGGGCAATGCACGGCACCTGGCGGCAGCCACCTGGGCACGTGCAGGTGTTTGCCCAACCGACCCACCCCTACCGCCACCTGGTGGCAGAAGACCGGAATTGCAGGCATAGCCTTCAAGGGACAAACAGTGGTGGTTCCGCGTTCCACAGTTTCAGATTCTTGTGGTCAATCACAGTCCAAAAATACTAAAAAGAAAATTCCGAAGTAAACAATTCGTCCTTTTTGATATCGCACACTGTTCTGAGCAGCTTGGTGGAATCTCATGCCATTGTGGTCCACCCTGCCCAGGACACGTCCCATCCCTGTGCCCGGCGTGTCCACGCCGTGTGAGCACCTGCCTGGCAGTCACCTGGCGCCGTCGCAGTCGTCAGAGCGCCTGTCAGTGCCGTGGCCCCAGAGCTCCAGGCCGGTGATGCTGGTACTCGGATCCGCCGAAGAGGAGCCGCAAATCGCTTCCTTTAAGTGAAAAGATGAAAGTTCCCAACTTAATAGGGAAAAGAAAAAATCATACGCTGAGATTGCCGGGATCCACGGTGAGGACAATGTGCTGCCCATGAAATTGTGCAGAGGAAAAAAGGAAACTGTGCTAGTTTTGCTGTTGCAGCTCAGACTGCGAAAGCGACGGCCAGTGTGTGGTGAGTGTGCAGCTAAGACGGGAGAGGCACTAACTGTGAGGGCGGCAGACGTGAACAGAAACTGCTCCGACGCACGGCCCACTGGGGTATTATCTGCCAGCTCAGGCACCCACTGGCCTCGAGTGACACCTACTGTGTTTCCTTTGAGTGTCGACCCTGGCGCTCGAGTAATGTGAGGACGTGTCCCCAAACCGTGGCTGGGGTAACAGAGTCATGTCTCATGGAATGATCATCCTTCCGGCACCAGGCTGTCTCCGATGACCCTTACAAACTACCTCTGTGCGCTAACAGTTACATATGTTCACAAACACGCCTGTGTGGACGTGTTCGGAAAGGAGCACATGATCTTACGTAGGACCTGGACGTCCAAGTTAAGTGATTATTCTTTCAAAAACCGTAATTGAGACATCGTACAGACACATGCACAAGTTGTGAGCGCAAACCTTGCGGCTTCTGGCCTGGCCCGGCCCCAGCCCCACCCGGGGGTCCACCAGAGCCCGAGTGCTGCCGCCGCAGAGGTGGCTGCTCACAGCCGCCCACACACGGGATCTGGCCACAGGTGTCCCTTCTGTGTCGGACCCTGTCCCCCACGGTGTCTGTGGGAGCCCCCCACGCTGTGTGCGTGTCGCCCTGGTACTGTCACTGCCGTGTGGAGTTTCACGTACGGCTGCGCCGCAGTGGACCGTGGGTTCCACAGGGGACAGGCTGCAGGTTTTTCTGAAACTTCAGTCATGACCCGTGAAGCTGCGTGAACACACTTGTGTGTGTCTTTTGGTCGCTGCGCACACTCACACGCCTGCGTGTGGCAGAGCTGTGGACAGCCGCGGTGGGCACTGCCAAGGCGCTTCTCAAAGCGGTGGTGCCACGTCACACGCCGCCAGCATCTGGCTGTTCCGTTTGCGCTGTGTCCTTGCCGGCGCTTGCTGTGGTCAGTCTGTTTAATTCTAGCCGTTCCCTGGGCCTGCAGGGGATGCCGTGGTCTTTGCTGTTGAGTATCGATGCTGCATGTGGTTTACAGCCCTGCTGGGCAGCGGGTCTCGTCCTCTGTGGAGTGTCTGCTCCTGTCCTCTGCCTGTGTTTATTGGGCCATCGGTCCTTTCGCCAAGTCACTTGCGGGAGCTCTGCCCGCGTCCCGCGCTGGCTCCGTCCTGCTGCGAGTCCGGCCTCCTGCTACGTGGCCTCCTTTTCCTCCGCTTAACGGTGCCTTTTGGTGAGCAGAAATCCTTAGTTTGAACTAAGTCTATTTTTTCAGCCTTTTCCTTTTTGTGTCCTGTGTGAGAAACATGCTCTCATCCCAGCCCCGTGAGGATGTTCTCGTGTGTCCTCCTGCAATCTCAGTCTCAGCGTCACTCAGTGAGGTCCCCGAGCCGTTTCTAACCAATGTTTCACATGCTGTGAGATCGTCTCAAGCTTCATTTTCATCTCTGCACACGGGCATCGGACAGAGCCAGCGTCACTTATTGAGAAGTCCCAGCCCTGCACTCATCACGATTCTATGTAAAGTTCCCAAACACTTCTCAGAGGCGGCGTGGAAGAGCCGGTTCCCAGCCCTGATTATGTTCCGTCCCATTAGCTAATCATCTCTCGCGGTGTAATCAGCTGAGAGCCGGAGCTGGGATCTCACCCCGGATCCTATATATATCCCGCACCCCTCCCCGAAGGTGGACAAACTGGTGGGCTTTGTTTCCCTTTTCTCTTTTCTTCCCTCATGAACGCCCAGGGGCATTTGCGGTGGTGAGCTGACGGCTCCCTGCTCCCCCCACGGCCCCCCGGGTCTCCCGAGCCCTGGCCTCGCGACCCCTCCCGTGAGAACAAGAGGCTGGGATCCACAGCCCCCGGAGGGCTCCCTAGCCTAGTGGTCTTTCTCGTGGCCAGGTGCCAGCAGAGGGTTCCAGCGCGATGCTCAGCCTCACAGAGGCCACGTGGTACCCATGGCCAGGAGCAAACTTGTGCCTACAGATGGCTGCTGGGGACCCGCAAGCCATTGGGAGGTTCTGTCCCTGTGGAACATGCTCAGGGCCCACAGGGAGCCTGGCTGTGCCCACCCTCCCCTCACCCCTCACCTCGCGCTCAGAGGGAGGTGCCGGCTCCGCTCCCAGCTGAGAGACGGCCTGTCTGCCTGCACTGGGATCGTGTGGCATCTCAGGCTTACAGAAAAACAGAGACCAGAGCGCCAAGGGTTTCCCCAGACCCCCCACGACCACACTGCCTCCTCCCCATGGCACCCCTCCTCACAGCTCCCCTCCCCACGGCTCCCCTGCCCACGGCACCCCTCCCCACGGCTCCCCTCCCCACGGCACCCCGGCTATTGGCATCTCACACTGGTGAGGTCCATCGGTTATAATTGGCAAGCAGACATTGATACGTTATTACTCTCTGAAACCCCAGGCCACACTGAGTTCACTCTTGGCGTGGCACAGATCACACTAGGGTACACTCTTGGCGGGGCACAGGCCACACTGGGTACACTCTTGGCGGGGCACGGGCCACACTGGGTGCACTCTTGGCGGGGCACGGGCCACACTGGGTGCACTCTTGGCGGGCCACGGGCCACACTGGGTGCACTCTTGGCGGGGCACGGGCCACACTGGGTGCACTCTTGGCGGGGCACGGGCCACACTGGGTGCACTCCTGGCGGGGCACGGGCCACACTGGGTGCACTCTTGGTTTGGCAGGGCCCATGGGCTGTGCTACATACATAATGCCAGGGATCACACAGAATCACACAGAGTGGCCTCACTGCCCTAAACCCCTGTGAGAGCGGTGTTCACAGGCTCTAGACCCTGGGGGCTGGCAGGGCACCCCCCTGCCCGTGTGGGGCAACTGACATCACCAGGCTGCCACACGGCCCTGTGGCAACAGCTGCATCCAGGCTGCCCTGGAGGACTGAGCCCACCTCTCTGTCCGCACCTCCGTGGGGCTTGGTGGTGGGAATGGGCTTCCCAGAGGATCACGCAAGCTCTCAAGTGACGTAGGCGTGTTCTAGGGAAGCGTCACTCTGTCCTGTCTGGGCAAGCCCAGGTGGTGACAACAGGGGATTGGGGCTGAGGCGGGAATGTCAGGGAAATCCCTACTTCTTGGAAAGTGTTCCCTCCCTGTGCCCTTCCCCGGCACGGAGCAGGCCTGTTTCTGCCTCAGCTTCCCTGACGGGCGCGGGTCTGCCCGAGCGGGTGGCTCGGCGGAGGTGGCGCAGGTCCGCCCGAGCGGGTGGCTCGGCGGAGGGGGCGCAGGTCCGCCCGAGCGGGTGGCTCGGCGGAGGGGGCGCAGGTCCGCCCGAGCGGGTGGCTCGGCGGAGGGGGCGCAGGTCCGCCCGAGCGGGTGGCTCGGCGGAGGGGGCGCAGGTCCGCCCGAGCGGGTGGCTCGGCGGAGGGGGCGCAGGTCCGCCCGAGCGGGTGGCTCGGCGGAGGGGGCGCAGGTCCGCCCCAGCGGGTGGCTCGGCGGAGGGGGCGCAGGTCCGCCCCAGCGGGTGGCTCGGCGGAGGGGGCGCAGGTCCGCCCCAGCGGGTGGCTCGGCGGAGGGGGCGCAGGTCCGCCCCAGCGGGTGGCTCGGCGGAGGGGGCGCAGGTCCGCCCCAGCGGGTGGCTCGGCGGAGGGGGCGCAGGTCCGCCCCAGCGGGTGGCTCGGCGGAGGGGGCGCAGGTCCGCCCGAGCGGGTGGCTCGGCGGAGGGGGCGCAGGTCCGCCCGAGCGGGTGGCTCGGCGGAGGGGGCGCAGGTCCGCCCGAGCGGGTGGCTCGGCGGAGGTGGCGCAGGTCCGCCCGAGCGGGTGGCTCGGCGGAGGGGGCGCAGGTCCGCCCGAGCGGGTGGCTCGGCGGAGGGGGCGCAGGTCCGCCCCAGCGGGTGGCTCGGTGGAGGGGGCGCAGGTCTGCCCGAGCGGGTGGCTCGGCGGAGGGGCACAGAGCCGTGAGCCTGCGTCTCAGGGGCCTTGTGGGGCGAGCGACGCACCTTCCCGGCCCAGGTACTGCCGCCACATGGCGTGATGCTGTCCCTGGCGCGTCCTTTCCCGGGCAAGGAGCGGGCACTGCGGGAAGAGGCACCACCCAGAGCGGGGAGGCAGACCAGGAAGAAGAGAGGAAGGTGGAAAACTTCTGATAGAATTACATTTCCTGAAATAGCCGTGACTGTGATCTTGATGTATGTGCAGCCACATTGGTTCTGACACGGGTGTTGCATGCCAGTGCGAGTCTCCACACCCGCACGCCGCCGCCCTGTGCCCTCGCCCGTGGCTGTTTGTTTGCCCCACGGGCTGCGCTGGGCCTTGGGTGCCCCTCGGGACTGCGTTCCAGCTCCCGCGTTTAATTCAGTTTCCCTCCCGTGCTCTCGCCCCTGACAAAAGCAGGGGGCTTCTGGCCACCAGGGCTGCAGGGCTTGCACCGTGACCTCGGGTCTTTGGGGGACGGTGACCCCCAGCACTCGGACCCCGCCTGCTGCTGGGGCTCAGTCCCCCACCTGGCGGAGGCCGCACAGAGGAGCCCGGTGTCAGCTTTAGCAGATACGTGGAGGTGAAAGAGAAGGACCAGGCTGTCCACGTGGGCATTGCCATGGCCTGAGGTTTGCGTCCTCCCAAAACTCATGTGTCAAAATCCCAACCCTGCAGGGGATGTACTAGGAGGGGGCTTGGGAGTTGATGAGGTCATGAGCCCCGCAGCCGACGGGGCTTGCACGGGAGCCTCGTGGATGGGTCCCTTGTAGATGGGACCCCAGAGAGCTCTCTCATCCCTTCCACCAGGTGAGGGCACAGCGAGAAGGCGCCGTCTGTGACCCAGACACCTTGCGCTCAGATTCCGGCCTCCAGAGCTCTAAATACATTTCCGTTGTTTATTAGCTGCCTCGTCTACGGCGTTTTGTTGCCGTAGCCTGATTGCACCAAGGCGGGCATTGCTTCCTCACCAACCCCGAGACAGGGGAAGGCAGCCGCACATCGAGCACGTGGTGGGCTTCATCTGGAGGGACACCTGGAGACCCCTTCAGGCCAGAGGTGCCCCCGGCCCCGGGCAGCCCCGTGCAAGCCCCGTCGGCTGCGTCTGTCCAGTGAGAACTCACTGCTAGAGGGGCAGGTGTCTCGGTCTCCTCAGTGGGGCTGCGTCCCAGGTGGGGCAGGGTCCCCTCCACTGACAGGACCAGACGGCACCGGCTCCAGCTGTGTGCCTCCGGTCACCACGGTGAGTGGGTCTTGCTGCAGTGGCCCACATGGTCCGGGAGCACCTGGCTCTGAGATGTGCGGTGAGATGGGCTGCGAGATGCGGGTCGAGATGCGCGGCGAGATGGGCGGCGAGATGGGTGGCGAGATGCGCGGTGAGTTGCCCGGTGAGATGCGCGGTGAGATGCGCGGTGAGTTGCCCGGTGAGATGGGCGGTGAGATGGGCGGTGAGATGGGCGGTGAGATGCGCGGTGAGTTGCGCGGTGAGATGCGCGGTGAGATGCGCGGTGAGTTGCGCGGTGAGATGGGCGGTGAGATGGGCGGTGAGATGGGCGGTGAGATGGGCGGTGAGTTGCCCGGTGAGTTGCGTGGTGAGATGGGCGGTGAGATGGGCGGTGAGATGCGCGGTGAGATGCGCGGTGAGTTGCGTGGTGAGATGGGCGGTGAGATGCCCGGTGAGATGCGCGGCGAGATGGGGTAGTTACCCGAGAGGGTCCTTCCTCCGTCCCTCACGGCTGGGAATTGGCACAGTGTCCTTTCCCCCTGAACAGGGGGTCCTTAATGACCCAGAGTCAGGCCCCACAGGGTGGTGCGTGGTGCTGTTGGCAGGTCACCTGTGTCACCTTCTTCCTGGCCGGTGTCCCCCGTATTCACACGGGAGTGAACCGGGCTCCAAGACCTCGAGTGCTCGATAGGGATCACGTAGCTCGGGTTTTGCAAAGTGGAGGTTTTGAACCCAGGTCTCAGGAACCCCGAGGCCAGGCTGCCCGGGATGCTTCTCTGTTAACTTAGTTAGAAAAAGGGGAGAAAAAAAAAAAAACCATGTGACGTCTGGCCCCTGCTGCGTGTCCTCAGACCCGGCCGTCACTGCTGCTCGGCTGCTGAGCAGCTGGCCCTGGCCGGGTGTCCAAGCGTGTGAGAGCCCTCTCAGAGGAAGGTGGAGTCTGGCGTGGCCTGGCGTGGCCTGGCGCGGTGCACGTACCGCCCTCAGAGGGGCGGCGCTCTGGGCCGTGTCCGTGCTCCGGCGTGGCCCACACGGCCCCAATCCTGTAATCGGCGCCGACTGCCCTGCATACCTGCTGGGAGGCCCTTCTTAATTGCAGTTTTTATGGTAAATAAATGCAGTATTGGTTGTAGTCGCCTTATCTAGGGCGTATTTCCTCGGAGGAGGTTGTTATGATGCGGTTTATAGGTTTACGATGTTCCTTTCAATGAAGGTTCTTGCAGGACGACAGCGCTGAGTACAGACCGCTTAGAAGGGAGGTCAGGCCTCATGGGCACCCGATAGACGCACCCACGTCAGCCATTAGTGGCCAAGCCCGTGGTGGCTGTCAGCTCGGACTCAGGAGACCGTGGCTGGGGGCAGCCCGTCTGGCCTGGCCGAGAGTGGAGGGGATCCCCTGGCGGGACACGGCGGGGGCCGAGGCGGCAGCCAGCGTGGCCTGCAGAGTCGCGCCCAAGGTCGAAGCTGCCGGCAGCTCCGACAGGACCTGGGAGCTGCTGGTTAATGGCCCGGCAATTTTGCCATCTCATCAGGATGTGGGAAAGTGCTGGGCTGAGGCATTTTGTCACAGCCGTGGCGGCAAGGAAGCACCTCCTAAGTGATATGGGGGCGATTCTACGTGACGGAGACCGTCGCGAGCCGCGGCTTCTCCGCAGCAGGCTTTGTGGGCCTCCGGTGGCTCCATTCTGTGCAGTAAATAAGGCCGGGAACACCAATGCCAAAGGCCGCGGCAGTTGGCGCTAACTTAGTGTTTGGATGAAAACCTTAAACCTCGTTAAGGGGAACTGTCATTGTTCTTCTCCCATAAATTAGGAGGTGGGGGTGGGGGCATCGCCCGCAGGCGTTACTAGAAGGCGCCGGAGGCTCTCTGTGTTCCAGACACACAGCAAGCCGGGAGGGCACAGCACGTCACCTGGACCCGCTCCTTAAGTCACGCCTGGCACTCACGGGGCACAGATGCTTGGGAGGACCTGCCCCGTGGCCGCAATGCCAGCCACGTTCTCACCCCGCCACGTCCCCCAGGAGTGCAAGCCACGGTGGGGAGCAGGCCCAGAGCCGGGGCCCCTCCTCGCCGTCCACCAGCGCCAGCTTCTCCTACACTGGACGCCGCCGTGCACAACTCAGCCGTGTTTTTGCTCCACTGGGGGCACATCTGCCCTCTGGGTGCTCCACGGAGAAGCACAGAGACCCCCGGCCTGGTGGTCTCGCTTGCTGCGGTGTGTGGCCTAGGCAGCCTCCGCCCTCCCTGGAGAGGTCACAGGGCTCCCTGACGTCCTTCCAGCGCCCAGGCCAGTGGAGCGTCCAGAGCCGCAAGTCTCTCAGATGCTCACACTCTGGAACGTGGCCGTCGGGCAGGAAGTTTCAGGAGAGGACCCTGCCGTGCAGGTCAGCAGGCCTGCAGCCAACCCCGACACCAGCACACGGGTTGTCAGAGACCCCCCCGGCCTCCCGAGCTAGGGAGACCTTCCGGGCACCTCCAGCCCCGGCACCAGCGCGAGACGGGGGCCCCTCCCTGAGAACGGCTCCCTCCTGGCGCTGTCTCCGGTGTGTGTCCCTGGAACGTGCCTCACCTGCCACGCAGGGAGGTCAGGTCCTGCTGCAGGACCAAGGGCCAGGTTTGCAGGAAGAGGAAGAAGCTGCCTGTGTCTGAGACCCTCGCGATGCCGGAGGGGTGGGAGTGAGCCCAGGGTGTGGGGCCGGTCACGTGCAGTTCGGATCTCGAGTCTCGCACTTGCAGCTGTGTGTCCTTGAGGCAGCCCCTTGACCTCTGCAGCCGCAGTGTTCTCCTCTGTGCGCAGGGAGAACACCTGCCTCGTGGGCCAGAGATGGTTTCAGCACGTGGCGGTTTCTGTCACGGTGCGTGTGCCGGGCTCTGCTACTGTGCAGAGACTTCCAGTTTCCTTCTCTGGCCCTGCACGCGGACAAGACAGTCCCCAGTCTTAGCATGTGTCTGGCTCCTGGCTATTAGGCCCTGCCTGGTGGCTGTGAGACAGTTGGTTTGTGGGAAATGTTTCCGCTCCCCCCAGTCCTGCCTATGGTGGCTGCTTTTGTGGTCTTTATACCCAGCGCCCAAAAGCAAATATTTATGGTAGGGAATCCAGACAGTAGAGAAAAGTATAGCATAAGGGAGAAAATGGAACCAATTTATTTGTTACCCAAAGGAAACTGCTATCTGCTTTCTTGAATGTCTTAATTTTCATTAAATTTATCAGGGGAAAAAAAAAAGAAATACATGGGATTTAAGGAATTGTCAGATAAATATTTCCTGAAAGCATGGTTAGCGGTGCATGATAGCTTAGCTGGGTATAGAATTGCAGCTCAAACTGATTTTGTTCCAGAGCTTTGAAGACACCCCCTCACTGCCGTCCCACAGCCTCTGTCGGCTGTTTATCCTGATACCAGCACGATTCCCGCTCCTTTACCAATAAGCTCGCAGCAGCCTACGCACCACCCTTGTGGACTCTGTGTGCAGATGCGTGGTTGGGCCAGGCGTGTTGACACCTCCGTGGGCACTTTGAATGGGAGGGTGGAGTGTAGCTCAGGGAACTTCACCTGTAGCCTCCTGGCCTGTTTCCTTTCCTCCGTTGTCTTTGCTCTCCTTGGAACACCTGTTAGAGCCGCTGTGCTCAACCGGGAATAGAACCTCAACACTCAGGCACATGCGGGGGTTTCAGTCGCTCTAAAGCAGGGTGCTGGGATCAGCGGGTGCCCAGGACCAGGGCGCTGAGTCCCGCCTGTGCTCAGCACAGCCTGCTGCGGGCAGGGGCCCTGCCCCGAGCTCACGGCACCCCGCAGTACCGCACCGTGTGGCGTCCTCGTCTCTGGCCTTTCCTTTCACATTTCTCATCTCCGTTGTCTGGGGCACGGTGCTCTTTCTAGATGATTCTGGTGAGGTCCACTCCGTCATCGTGTCTTCCACTCCTGCGGTCCCACTTTGAGCTTGGGAGCTCTGCCGTTCTCGGCAGTCCGCTCCGGTTTGGTGTCCCAGCTCGTGTCTCTGGGGCCTTCTCCAAGGCAAGTTGGCAGAGTTCCTGTTTCCTGTGTGTCTCTGCTTCGTCCGGGGCCAGTTTTCCACTCGCGTCTCTCCCACCTCTTCTTCCTGCCGTCGGTTCCCCCAGGCGGCCCCCGCCTGCCTCTGCCTCTTCCTGGACAGAGGAGGATCAGGGGATCAGGGTCATACGCCCCGGTGGTGGCTTGGGCCCCTCTGCCTCTGCTGCAGGCTTCTCCCCCACATTGGAGGAGTGACCGTGGGGCTCACTGGCCAAGCGCAGGCTCCTTCCGGGGGCACAGGGTGGTGTCGGGTGGGACAGCCGGTGCCCTGTCACTGCAGGTCTGAGAAGGCCAAGGGTGTGCTGGATGGAGGTGGCTGCCTGGTTGCAGGCAGAGCTCGAGTGTCTGCAGAGAGTGGGGGAGGGAGGGTGGAAGGCCGAGGGGCCCCAGGGCCAGTTATTTTGGGCTCTGGTGGGCACTGTTTGGAGCTGGGGTCCCCTGGACACCCCACCCCCTCCCATCTGGCCAAGCTCCGGGTCATTTAAAGGCACTTCCTCCTGACTCCACCCGGAGACACCAGTTACAGTAGATGCAGGAGGGGCCTTGGGAGGGCAGCCCCGACCCTGGGGACCAGGGGACATGTGGGAATCACCCTCCGCTGCTCGGCAGGCCCCACCCCCCTGGATGTGGGTCCCGGTTTCCTCTACTCTCGCTTCTTGGGACGTTAGTCCCAGCTGCTTGCCACCATTAGGCCTTAATTAAAGCGGTGCCACACTCTGTGCATGTGTCCTCCGTCCCTGTCCTCCTGCCCGAGGCAGAACGTGACCGCAGGGCCAGGGCTTCTGCTCCGCCCCCTGCTCCCTGCACCGCGCTGTCCAGGGGTGTTGACGGCTGGTTTTCTGGGTGTTGTGCTCGTAAATCCTGGGATCTGCTCTCCTTCCTTCAAATGGGCTTTGTCTGAGTGACCTTTCGGGCGCATCTGTCCTCAGGCTGGATTTACGGCTCCGCACAAAGGTGGCCTTGGCCTTGTTGGCTGAATCGCACAGTTTGCAAACTGCGCTGTTGTTTGGGCATGGATACTGGCACAGATCCATATCAATGCAATTAGCCACAGCCTCCGGCTTCAATTGTGTCCACAGGGAATGACACATCACGGCAGCGGTGGGCGGTGGGAGGACCCTGTTGAGAGCAAGGCTGCAGGCAGGAGCCTCCCAGCCTGCCCGCGGCGGCTTGAGTTTGATGGTAGGTTAGCGATGTCAGCAGTGTCTACAAGAACAAGCCCAGCCCCGTATGGAGGGTTTTCTAGGGACACCATCGCAGTGTCCTTTGTCATTTCTGTGGTTGTTTTGGCTGCAGTGGCAGAGCCCAGCAGCTGAGAGAGACTGTTTAGCTACAAAGTGGAAAATATTTGCTCTGTGGCCTTGGAAGAAAAAGTTTGCAAACGACCTTGCGATCGAATCTGATTTGCTCACATACAGATCAGGATGGGTGTTCCTGGTTGGCAGAGACGGAGACCCAGGGCCACTCTGCAGCGGCCCCACCGCAAACTCTGGGCTGCGCAGGTTGCAAGAGACAGAGCAGGCTGTCACTGGATGTGGCCTTTAAGGACCTGGCCTGGAGAAAGCACACATGGGCTTGGGAATCTTCGCCCCAAGCAGAGGACACCCCCAGCCCGGGCATCGCAGCGGGCAGCCCTGGCTGTGGCCTTGTGACTCAGAGTTTGGGGGCCCCAGAGGCTGTGCTGGACTCACTGTGACACTATGGGACAGGAGCCGGGGGCCACTCTGCAGGCCCTGAGCTCCCGCCTGGCCGAGAGGAAGCCGACCACCCCCCCAGGTCCCGCAGCAGCACCCACAGCAGCAAAGCGCCACAGGGACCCCCGGGCTCGGCACCCTCCACTGCGCCTATCAGGCTCTGGCTCCGTGGGAACCATGGACACGGTGCCTGAATCCTGAGCGGTTGTTTGTTCTGTCTGTTCCCTTCCATCGGACGCGGTGGGTTCTCAGCGTGCTGGCAGATCCTCAAGACGCCGTGACACCGTGGACTAGGGTCCCGGGAGGCGGGGCAAGGCCTGTGCCACGGCCGTCCCTGAGCACAGACGCTCAGGACTGTGCTGGGTGCAGCACCGGCCGGTCGCCACTGTCACCAGAGAAACCACATTCAAATGCCTGGAACGAGTTTCCCCCGATTCTGAGAAGCTCAGAAAACGAGGGGCTCAGACCACGAGGAAGTGCACACAGGGGAGAAGCTGCCCCGTCACTGATGTCATTTAAAAACAGAGGAGTGAAGTTTGCGGCAGACACACCTTTCCCTGATTCTAAGATAAAACATGCGTGTGCAACTACTTAACTTAGTTTGCTGGTCTGTCCCCTGGGTGCACAGGGTAGGTCCTGGCCCCATGTCCGCACTCAGCCTCTCCGCTCCCCTTGGACAGAGCCCAGCACCCCTGGCGTCGGACTGGCTGCTGGGGAACGGACCTTGGGTGCACAATGTGGCTGCTGTCCCGTGGGCTGTGAGGCTGGGTGGGGGCTCCCAGCAAGCAGAGGTGGCTCCGGTTCCCGCTTGCCCCACTCCCCAAGGACGGTGGTGTTCCGTGACGGGTCATATCATCTGCACCCTCGTCCACGCACACAGCGGGCCCAGCGCGGCCTCATCCTGGGTTCCCAGCCCCCCGCGTTCCCCGGACCAGCGGCCTGCGGGAGCCCCAGTCCTACCACTACAGCTCAGGGATGACCTGACCTCTGAACCCGGTGGCTTCTGCTCCAGGCGCCTCCCAGAGCCGTGCAGACGAGGGGCTGCAATGATGGGATGGCGCCCGGGTGGGACCCCACGCCCGAGAGGCTGCGGCTGGAGGTCGCGGTCCGCTTGGAGAACCTCTGCCCCCCCAGCCCCGGAGTTGGCAGTCGCGTTGAGGGACGTCCTCTGCCTTCCTCTGTGTGTCTTCTGTCCTCTCACGACCCCATGCCCTGTACAGGACACACCCATGGCTCTAACGGGCCCTCTCGGCACCCTGGACCAGCGCTCGGTCAGTTGACCCACAAGTTGGTGAAAGCAGAAAACCACGGCAGCAGCATTTGCGTGTCACAGCATGTTCACGACATGGGAGCACACGTCCTTGTCAGTTTCTTGGCGTGTTAGGACGAGGCCTCTGCTCGATGTGATCTGGGACTCGGTGGCTCCGTCGGGCTTCTGTCTGTTTGTTTCCCAGGCCTGGCTCTCGGCCCTGAGTGGCGACTCCAAGCTTGTTTCATTAAAGCGGAGCAGGGCAGCCGTGGCAGCGTGTGGCTGTCCCCAACTGCCACCCCTGCGGCTGTCTTGGCCACACGGACACCCACAGCAGACTGTTGCTGCAGAAACCTGGTGCCCTGCATGTTTCTGTAGCGTCCAGCCAGCTTTCACAGAAACAGCACCTCCCTTTCTTCCACACTTGCGTGCCACTGACTTACGTAATTTTGTTACGTTGTACAACAGCAGGGACGACACCAGGTGTGGCCAGCACGGCCAGGTTTGGGGCGGACACGGCTCCGGTAAACACACACACGTGCTCCGGGTGCAGGGGTGACCTCGGACAGGCCTGGACGCAGCTGCCTCGTGTCTGGGCTTTGTCCAGACGCTGTGGGCAGACGGGCGGGAGCGCTGGGTAATCACCCAACTCGATAAGCTGATCAGGCGGGGCCAGCGCTGGCGCGTGCCAGGCCCCAGCACCTGTTGGGCACGGAGCCCTTTGGTCGGCAAGAGGAGCCAGCGCTCAGCGGCTGCCGGGCTCGCCGTGCTTTCGGGTGTGCCGTTCGCGTCCCCTCTGCAGGTGAGGGCGTGAGGCTCCGTGTGCCTGAGTGACTTCTGTGCAAGGGACAGGCTGGGCCTGCAGGGCGGCCGGGCCGCAGACCCCGCACTCGCCAGTTCCTGCGACTCCAGGAGCCAGACCGCCGGGGACAGACGTCTGCCCCTTGGCCCCGCACCCCCGGCCAGGCCGGCACGTGACTGTCACGTCTGTGTCACAGAACCCTTTTGAAATGATCACAAATTCTCTAACGTTTCGTCGCTTCGACCATTTTCCCGATTACCTGGGAGTAGGTCGAGGCACCCGTGTGGAAACTGAGGCGTGTGGGAAGGAGCAGGCTCTGCCCTCCCTCGGCCCCTCCTGTCCCCTGCAGGGAGGGGTTGCTCGTGGGACAGTGACCTTTGGGGGCTTCCGTGGGGGCTGTGTTGAGAGCGACCTGCACTCAGCATCCAGCCCCGTCGCTCCCGCTGGCCTCGGACCACCTGCCCACGTGAAGGGGCCCCCTGGGCGGGGCAGGCGCCACCCCACACTACGAAGACAGACCACGTCCCCGGCTGTCCCCGCGAGGCGCCCTGGTCCTCCTTTCCATACATTAAAACCGAAACCCGCCACCTTTCCCATCTTCCCTTTTAAATAGTTCCTGTCAAGTCCTGCAAATCTGCCCGAGGAAAATGATTAGTGTTTTTCCTTCCACTTCTGTGTCTCAGTCCTAATGAAATAACGAAACAGGTAGCTCATGACAGCCGTGGGTTGTTTTTTATTTTTTCCCCCCTCAGTCTAATTTGATTACCCGAGTCTGGAGTGCTCTGCGCGCGGTGCGCTAATCATGGAGGGAGACTTTCCATTCTTAAGGGCTGGCGGGGCAGCTCGGCCGCTAATGAATCACTCTCATCAGAGAGCTTGAAAATTAATACATTCTGCTGTAACTATTTAAAGAAAAAATAATTATCGAGACTGTTCTCACTAAATTATGCTGTCTAGAAGTTGTAGAAAGAAAATGCTGTCTAATTTTAAGATGTAATCTGAGTTTTGCAGATTTTTCTTTTCTTAAGTGATTAAAAGATCTGGCGTTGAGCAGCAAGGACCGATGACACCGCCCTGTGCTTGTTCCCCCGAGTCCTTGGACTGTGTCAGCCGCACGCACCCCACGGCCCCCCGCGCCAGGTCTCCAAGCTGCTCGGGGACAGCGGCCCCGCCGGCGTGGGTTCGTTCCTTACTTAGGATCTGGGGCTGAAAGGAGAGCCTTGAGTTCCCGATTTCTGGAAAGTGGTGTGTCCTGATTTAATTAAAAAGAAAAACCTTTGCTGATGTGCCACAGCCTCACCCCAAAGGACGACACGCAGTGGCCCGTGTGTGGCTTTGGTGGGGGTCCTTCAGCCTCCTCCCCCCACACGCCCGGAGGACCCGGCACTCGCAGAAGCTCTCAGAGCAGGTTGGGGGCTCAGTCTTCACACACAGACCCTTCCCCCACTCCGTGTGCCTCTCCAGGGCTGGGTGCGGGGCAGGTGGCATTAGCGGACAGGTCACCTGCTGTGACCCCCTCCCTGAGACAGGTGCATCTCACCCCCCAGACCCCCACCCCTGGGCCCCCGTCTGGCGCACCTTCTGCCAGCCCCCACCCGTGCCCGCTCCTCCCCAGGGGCTAGGGACGGGAGGGGTCCCATATTCCCCTGGGTCAGGGCCAGGGATACAGCCGGGTTCCGAGCTCCTGAAGAGCCACAGAGATGTGGGGACACGTTCCCCGGGTGGCGACGGGAACTTCTGCGCAGTGGTTCGGCTGTGTCGGGCGACCTCGTCTCAGTTGATTCCATTCACTTGCTCTCGATTTGGGAGCCTGGGTCACCCCTGCAGCCCCCAGAGCCGAAAGCCTGGCCCCACCCCCACCTCCTCACCCCCTCCCCGGAGCCCCCACCCGCTCACCCTGCTCCGCAGGGCTGCCCCGCTGTGCTCCCCTTGGGCTGAGGATCCTGCTCTGGGGCTCAGGCCGGCACAGGTCAGGGTGGCTCATATCTTATTTCTGGCATTTTCGGTATTGTCCTCATCCCGGTTTTTGTTGGGGGCTGGGGGACAACAAACCCAGCAGGGTGTGTCCTCTGGGGAGGACAGGGAGACGGCCAGGGTGCGGACACTCTGAGTCAGGCTCCGTGGCCACTGGCGTGGTGGGACCGTGGGAGCATCTGTGGGGGCACCTACCCCAGACCAGGAGCAGAGGCAGGGCAGGGGCAGGGAAGATTCCAGAAGGCTCTGTAGGTGGTGGGGCGTGCAGCCTGCCTGCCCATGGAGCAGGGCCGTGCGGCCGTGCAGGTGCAGCCCTGCCACGGGGGCAGTGAGGGGAGGGTGCGGAAGGGCAGCAGGCCTAGGTGCTGAGGGTGCACCAAGCACACGCTTCCTCAGGGCGCAGCACCCAGGGCCGCAGCTGTGACAGCCCGGCAGGCACCCATGTCCTCCCCACCTGGAGCCCTGGGGTTCCCGCGTTGGCCGAGCACAGGCCTGCGCTGATCCTGGAAGTCACTTCTCTGCTCCTGGCTGTCCCGTGGACCCTTTTGGGCCTCTGGGGCCTCGCGGGTCCCCTCGGGGAGTGCCGGTGTCTGGTTCTCTGTGCCAGCCGAGCTAGGGACAGGCTCGCAGGGCGGCGGCTGCAGAGTCACATGGGGGGTGGGGTGTTGCTGTCTCCACCAATGAAATTGCCCCCTAAATGATGATGGAAGTATCAGCATGGTACACCCCGAAAACCCAGAGACGGAAGGCACATCCAGCGCGTTGCAGTGATTGGCGTGGGCTCCGGGCCAGAGAGCGAGGGTCCACCCAGCTGCAAGGCAGCTCGTGGGTAGGAGGAGAGTTGAGGGGCTGCCCACAGGCTCTGTCTGGAGCCTGAACACTCAACCTGTCAAGGGAGGGGCCTGCTGGCCTGGTGGATCCAGGTGGGCTTGGATGAGGAGGAGGCCTGGGCCGGGCACGGTGGACAGGTGTGACCAGGCTCCAGCAGACTGTCTTGGGGACTGGACATAGAGTGGCCAGAATTCTGGCTCCAGGACAGGAGGCCATGGACGCCCAGGCTCTCATGCGTGGACTTCAGGGCCACATAGACAAGTTGGGCTTTGACCTGCTGGCTCTGGGGAGCCACTGGGGGCTCCTGAGCAAGTGACCAACCTGGTCGAAATTGGGTTTTGTGATGATTGGGAACGGGAACTAGTAGCCAGTCGTTTGTGTGTTCAGTAATTTCTCAGTATGTGCCCGGTGCCCTGCAGGTGTTTGCCCAGCCCCCTCCACATACATCTGCCCAGGACCAGGGGCCCACCGTGAGGGGACATGGCTGTTCTCCCCCACGCTTGGGCCCTGGGGTCCCAGCACTCACCGTGCAGCCCCTGCCCTTTGAGATCTTTTTCTTACCATCTCCTATTTCACCTGCTCGCAGACGGCACAACGTTGGCCAGGGGGAGGAGTGTAGCTGGGTGACCCGGGCCGTGGCCATCTCTCCCCACCCTGTTCTAGGGCCAGGCTCTGAGGCTCCTTCCTGTCTGTGCTGCAGGGACCACGAGGCCAGGGCAGGAGCATCGGGATCGGCACATGGCCGGGCACTGAGGAAGTGTAGGGCCAGAGCACCGTCTGAGTGGGCCCATTTGGAGAAACAGGGGCAGCAGGGTGAAGACGGGAGCTGGGTCCCCTGCCTCATGGTCTGATAGTCACAGCTGTGATGGTGATGATAATGATGGTAGTCATGGTGACAGTGATGGTGATGGTGATGATGGTGATGGTGGTGATAGTGATGATGGTGATGGTGGTGGTGATGGTGATGATGATAATGGTGGAGATGGTGATAGTGATGATGGTGATGATGGTGGTGATGGTGATGGTGATGATGATGGTGGTGGTGATGATGATGATGATGGTGGTGGTGATGATGATGATGGTGGTGGTGATGGTGATGATGATAATGGTGGAGATGGTGATAGTGATGATGGTGATGATGGTGGTGATGATGGTGATGATGATGGTGGTGGTGATGATGGTGATGATGGTGGTGATGGTGATGGTGATGGTGGTGGTGATGATGATGATGGTGGTGGTGATGGTGATGATGGTGATGATGGTGGTGATGATGGTGATGATGGTGGTGGTGATGATGATGGTGGTGGTGATGGTGATGATGATGGTGGTGGTGATGGTGATGATGATGGTGGTGGTGATGGTGATGATGGTGGTGATGGTGATGATGATGGTGATGGTGATGATGATGGTGGTGGTGATGATGATGATGGTGGTGGTGATGGTGATGGTGATGATGATAATGGTGGAGATGGTGATAGTGATGATGGTGATGATGGTGGTGATGGTGATGGTGATGATGATGGTGGTGGTGATGATGATGATGGTGGTGGTGATGGTGATGATGATAATGGTGGAGATGGTGATAGTGATGATGGTGATGATGGTGGTGATGGTCCAGCAGGGGAGCTGCTGCTACCACTCACTGAGCTCAAGGGACAGTGGGGAACAGACACATCTTGATTCTACCACACACTGTGTGCTGTCCCAGATGCCTGTGTCTAGATGCCTGTGTCTCAGGGCTGTGCCCCCAGCGGTGGGACCTCAGCAGTGGGAGCTACCCCAGGAAACCCACACGTCCCATGGCTGTGGACAGGGATATGGGGCCTCCCTGAGATCTTTCCTGGCCCCAGAGCAGGTCCCTCCGGGGCTCCCTTCTGCAGCCACAGCTCCGCAGGCCCCGTGCACGGCCAGGCTTTTCCCATCGTGGGAGGCCCCTCTGGCCCGGCCCTGCAACCAGCCAGACACCAGCTGTGCCTCCTGCTCCACTGACCAGCTCGATGCCGCCTGGTGACAGGCAAGCCCCAGGGCACCGTTCCTGAGACTTAAATAATGTGAAAACTCCTTTTAAGGGAAATCTTCCCTGCACTCTGTTACTGACCTACATTGTTTTATTGCAATGTTGCAGGAATATGAACAAACACGACGCCGGGAGCCCCCACCAGACGATAAACCAAAACCCATTTACAAATTAAACACAAACAAAACTGTAAAACCAATAAAATTTAAATTTGCAGCATTAATTTTACAGGGCAGATGTTTCCCAGCGACACGGCACTGGCGTGGGCTCCGGGGTAGGAAGACCCCCCCCCGCCCCCCGCGGCTTTGCGCGACGTTAAGTTTTTTCTGCCTTCGATACAGTGAGGCCTGCTCACACGCACTTAAGGATGTGTTGCGTGAAATCGTGCTGATAATTGTGTGGCTTTGTTTGTTGTAGTCACACCTTATATTTAACCCAGAGCCATTCCAGAAGGCACTTTTAATAGCAGGTTCCCGAGAGCTCGCCTAAGCTGTCTCGTTCGGGTGAAGACAGGCCTCGCCATGCGGCGTGATTAAGCGCTTCTTAAACAGGAATAATCCAATTATTGCCGGGACTGGGAACGGAACATTTTCTTTGCGTATTTGCTGCTGCTCTCACTGCTAATGAGCTGCTCCGCGTCGGCATCGGGAAGGCAGAGGGTGGGCAGGGTATGGCCCCGCGTGCAGGACCCGTGGTCCTGGCGGCCAGGCTGCGTGTCGGCGTGACCTGCCCAGGCCGCCCGTCTTCCTGCTGTTGAAACTCACGTGGGGTCCTGGGGCACCTGGGTCTTTGCCTGATACGGGCACACGCGTGAACACGCACACACGTCCCAGCCTCACACGCAGGGGCCGGTTGGGCAGCACTGGGAGGGGAATCCAGGTCACACCTGCATGTACCCTGCCTTTCGGTTACCCATGAAAACGTGGTCACTCTGACGCAAAGCTGGGCCAGGAGAATTCTTAGGCATGGGGCACTGGCCGTGGGAGGCAGCGGCCACTGTCACAGCCCTAGTGCTGGAAGAGACCTGGAGGGAACGACATGTGTCACCGTGACCTCATGGTCCAGGTGTGATGAGGGATGGCCAGGGTGAAGGTTAAATGTTCTCCAAGCTTCCACGAGTGTCTAAGTCTGAGAAAAGATGGGCACAGGGTCCCTGGACGCTAGACTGAGGCTCCTCCACGGCGGAGGTGCTGGGGGGCCCGTGGGGGAGCCAGAGAGCAGGCGTCACTTCCCTTCACCCCTCCCGCGCAGGGGTGGCTGGCCTGAGTCCGAGGCTGTGAGGCCCCATCAGAGGCTCAGGATTGGCCGATGCCCTAGTCCAGTCTGGACAACCAGCGCCCGGACACCCTCCTCGGATGTGTCTCACCAGGGCCTTCTGCAGCCACATCCTGAACACCTGCTCCCACCAGGCCTGGGGACAGGCACTGGGGACACAGGGATGCATGAGACCCCATCCCCTGACCTGCTGCATGCCCTGGAGACCCCGGATCATCCCATGTGGACAGTCTGTGACAACTGTCCACCAGAGTCCGGGCTTCAGCCGCAGCTGCTCACCCCCAGGAAGCTTCGTCAGCCCCTGCGGAGGCTCCTCCCAGGTCCCGAGAGCTGCTGCGGCACCAGGGCCAGAGGAGGGGCTTTCTCGCCCGTGCCCGGGTGAAACTGGGTGTGAGGTGTGGGCTTGAAAGGCCCCTTTGTCCCCAAGACACGGTGGCCCGGTGCTGTGCCTCTGCCCGCCTCCAGCAGGAAGTGGACGGGGCCTGGCGCGTGGGCTCCCGGGGGGGGACAAAAGCCTGTGTGTGCAGCACTGGCCGCCAGTGCCCCCCGCAGGCCTGGCACCCAGACACACCCAGGCCCAGGGCCCCGGGCAGGGCCAGCGACTGCCTGTCCTCTCGTTCTACAGATGCTGCATGCCAGGCAAGCCCACCAAGTGTGTGCATGTGTGTACACGTGTGTGCATAGGAAATGTGCACATGTGTGCATGTGTGAGTGTGCTGCACCTGCATGTGTGCACGTTTGTGAGCGTGCATTTTATATGTATGCATGTGTGTGCCTGCATCTGCATGCCTCTGTGGGGGGGTGTGGCCAGGCATCGTGGCTGTAACGTGGGCAGGACTGGTGCCTCCTCCCCCAAGCTAAAGCCATCAGGACCCCGGCCCTCATGCGTTCCTCTCTCTCTCTGACCCTGAGCAATGCCACACATGTGGTCACCTGAGTTTGTCACAGGGCCTGAAGGGTCCTGCCCAGGGAGCACGTGCCCGCCTTGGGACAAGCAGGTCTGTGCCCAGGGCTTTGGGATCTGGAGGCTGCTGGGTCTCCCCAGTGTCCGGCAAGTCCTGACCCTACATTCCACGTGGCCTCCCTGGCCTGACTGAAGGCTGGAGGAACCCATGTTTGTGGGCGCTGGTGGCCCAGCCCTATGCTTGTGCTTCCGCCTGTACTGTGTCCTCTGCCCCCAGCATCCTCGCTTACCAGGACGTCCCAGCCCAGAGGGTGAGTGTCCGTCTCCCCTCCTCCCTCTCACAGCTGCCCTGCAGCCCGGCCCCCCGCCCTGGGCGGCCCCACAGACCCCCCTGTGCTGCGTCACAGGGAGCCCCAGGGACCGATCCGTGTCACAGAGAGCTGCTCCTCGGCCCTGCTGCCTCTGAACTTCATGTCCTGTTTGCAGTTAAAGGACAAGCCTCACCTGAGGCGGCCAAGTCCTTGCTTTGGGCTCTTAGGCAGGAGGGGGCTGGTGTTGGGGACCCAGGAGGTTTCTGAGGCCCCATGAGGCTTGGGATGGGAGCCAGGGGCACACGGTGCTGGGACCTTCCCCGGGAGGCTCAGCGGGGACGGATGGGATTTCTGTCAAAGCACGTGGGTGCCTCTCCTGTCCTGAGCCTGAGTGCTGCCGCCAGGGACGCTCCAACACACACGCACACGCAAACATGCAAGCACACATGCACACAGGTGTACACACACACACATGCACACACACAGCTCTTTCTGTAATTCGTGCAGTTCTTTTCTCAGGCGTTGCAAGTAGGATTTCTGGGACTGGCTTGAGTATGTCCAATCCTGCAGCTCCTTTGTGGGTCGAAGGTTTGTACTTGGAGTCCAAGGTTTTCCTGCTGTATTTACTGTCACGCAAAATCACGTGTCAGGGACGGGGAGTACAGCTGCTGGGACTTGAGACGGGCGGGGAGATGGGCGGGAAGACGCATGCCGAACACCAGCCCGAGCTGGCAGTGCCGCCCGTGGGGTCGGCGGGAGGGCGGCTCTGGCCCTCGGCTGGGCTCGGGAGCCGGGGAGGCCAGTTCACTGGGAGACGCCCCAGGAGCCGGGAGGTCCCCTGTCCCTGGCTGTGCCGTGAGCAGCAGCGAGCCAGCTGCACCTTGCGGGGGACGCCGCTCACTCACAGGCGGGAGTTTCCACACCTGACTTTGCAGCTGCCGGGTGTTCCCAGCCTCGCGCTCTCCCCGGCTGTGTGAGGCAGCGCCGGCTGCCGTGGCAAAATACCGCCGGCTGAACGGCTCACACGGCAGACGGATGTTTCCCGCACAGTTCTGGGGCTGGAAGTGCAAGGTCAAGGCGCTGGCAGGTTCGGTGCCTGGCGAGGGTCGCGTCCCGGAGTCGACAGCAGCCTCCTTGCTGTGTCCGCTTGTGGCCTCTCCTCTGTGCGCAGAGAGTGCCAGACACTGATCCTGTCGGACCACGGCGCCTCCCTCCCGGCCTCGGTTAACCTTATTTCTTCCTACAGGCCCATCTCTGGACACGGGGGGTTCAGACTTCACCGTGTGTTCGTGAGGGGCCAGTTCGGTCCGTGTCCTGGGAGGGAGCCGGTCTCGGGAGCACCGGCTGTTAGGCAGCCCCGTGCTGGGCTGTGGTGGGGCCGGGTGGGAGGGTCCTGTCCGGGGCACAGCGGGCAGGACACACGGGTCCCAGGGCCGTGTACACCCTGCTCTGTGTGGGGCTAAGGCGGCCACTGTGGCTGGTCTGCACTGGCGGGGAGAGGCTGGTCCTCGGCCAGGACACTTTCCTTGGCTCTTTTGGAGACTGCACCTGCCTCCAGGTCCCCAGATCCGCCCCCTGGAGGATTCCAGGGCCCACGGCTTCGGTAGGGGGTGTGCCCCTCCAGCGCTCCATCCTCTGTGCCCACTGTCCCCATAGGGACAGTCCCTGCCTGCAGGCCAGGGGACACACAGAGTGTTACCCAAGCAGTGGCCCTTCTGCACGGGACCCACGTGCCACTGCCCAGGTGCAGGAGGGTGCTGTGTGGGACATGTGTGCACTCGCAGACACTTGCATGACTCTATTTAGCAGGTATTTCTCCCGACGCGGCGGGGCTGGGGAATTTTAGTAAACAAGCACCCTGGGAAGTACAATTCCAGCTTACGCAAATTGGGAGTCCTGTGATTTATCTTTTAAAGAAAAAAGACCTAGCACTCTGGGAGGCCGAGGCGGGTGGATCGCTCGAGGTCAGGAGTTCGAGACCAGCCTGAGCAAGAGCGAGACCCCGTCTCTACTAAAAATAGAAAAATTAGCCGGGCATCTTGGCTCAACCCTGTAGTCCCAGCTACTTGGGAGGCTGAGGCAGGAGGATCGCTTGAGCCCAGGAGTTTGAGGTTGCTGTGAGCTAGGCTGACGCCACGGCACTCTAGCCCGGGCAACAGAGCGAGACTGTGTCTCAAAAAAGACAAAACAAAGAAAAAGAGGTGAAAAGGCTGGATATGGTGGGTCACGCCTGGAATCCCGGCGTTCGTGCCCAGCTCTGCAGCGGTTCCACCACCTTGTCCGTGGGTGCCGTTTCTATGGCAGGGTAACTATGTATGCATTAAGAAGGACGTGATATTTTCTCCTGATTTGGGAAATGACTGGCAGGCGTTCTAGGCCCCCGTAATGCAGGCTGTGTTAACCGTCGACGGTCGCTCCTCGGCCGAGTCTCGTCTCCTGCACGTCCTGCTGGGCGCAGCCTCCAGTGTGCTGAGCCCCGAGAGCCACCGAACGGTGGGCTCCCAGGGACGAGGGGAAGTGTGGTTCCCTTCTGCGCGGAAGACGTTGGTTTGGGCTCCAGAGTCCTTGTGCTGACAGGGGAGGCCACTGCCACCCACCTGGCCTCACGGGTGTCCCCTGCCCTCTGCCCTGTCCAGCAGTCGCAAGGACACAGGTCCTTCGGTCCCAAAGCCGCGACCTGGCAGCTCTGGAGCAGCTCAGGGGTCCTGCAGAGGGAATGCAGGGTGGGCGCTGCGGTGACGTCCGCCAGGCAGCCGCCTGCTGGGGCCTCACTGCCAGCACTGACCCTGGGCTCCCTCAGTGCCCATGCTGGGGACGGGCCACTCTCAGTGCAGCCGGGGTGTCCTGACCAGGCACGTCCTCCTCCTGCCCCTGCCCGGCTCTCAGCGGGCTCCGGACAAAGGCGAGAGCCAGGCTGGCACCCCTCTGGGAAGGGCTGCGGCTCTGCTCTGTGGACACGTCCCCAGCACCCCCGGTCACTGCACACTGGCCCGTGACTGACCGACGGCAGACTGAGCACCAGGACAGGAGACCCGGGAGGAGGTGCCGCCGCCCGGCCAGCCCTCTCTGCACGGCGAGGTCAGGCTGGCGCTGCCTCCGGGGCCTTCCCACCCCGCGCAGGGTCTCAGGCCCCGTGGGTGACGTCCCCCAGGTCCCGGTGAGCAGCGCACTGACCAGCCCTCTCTCTCCCCCACAGCGAGAATCATCCGGACGAAGCAGTGGTGTGACATGCTTCCCTGTCTGGAGGGGGAAGGCTGTGACTTGTTGATCAACCGGTCAGGCTGGACGTGCACGCAGCCCGGCGGGAGGATAAAGACGACCACGGTACGTGCCCGTTGCCTTCCTGTGGGTGTGGGGGACCCCACAGACACGGGGGCGTGGGGGGCCCCACAGACAGGAGGCTGGTGGACACCCCCTGGCCAGGAGGGGTGGGCAGTGCTGGTCGCTCCATCCCCCTGCAGTGAGCCCCCAGCCCAGCCCTTCCCCGACTCCCGACAGCCAGTCCCTGGTTAGGGGTCAGAGCCTGCACACGGGGCAGGAGCTGGCATGGAGCCTCCGCGGGGCCGGCAGCCGGGGGTCGGGCCAGCACTCGGGGCTGCAGGAAACGCCAGGCTGCGGGAAACCTGCCGTGTCCTGGAGATGAGCTTCAGCTAACTCGCCCAGGGAAGGGGACTTCCACGGTGTTGTCCAGGTGTCCCCTCCTGCCCCCAGACCGGGCACAGTGGCTACTCACACCAGAGACCCGAGAGCCCCCACAGACGTCCAGCCCCTGCCCGTCCCTCGAGCAGGGCTCGCGTGTGCGCAGTGAACTCCTCCCTGCCCCCGCAGCCTGGGAGAGGTCCCCGACGTTTGTGGCAGCTGCTCCATAGAGAACCACGGATCTCTGGGTCTGCCTGGCACGTGGGGTTTGGGCTCAGTTCAGGACCCAGCGGGCCGCAGGGTCCCCGCTGCAGCTAGAAGACCCCCGTGGCGGGGCGGGTGGCGCAGTGCTCCAGGCCCTACGTGGAGTCTGGGAGGCCTCGTGTGTGTGTGGGAACGCGGGCAGCTTCGGCCTGGGACTCAGCCTGAGACCACCTGTCCCGCGGCAGCCATGCAGGAGAGCGGGAGGCCGGGCTTGGCCGTGAGTTGTCTGGAGAGCTGCCGGGCTCGGCTGCACACGGCCGTGTTTGTGTGTCGTGTTCACACTCCTGGAAGTGCGCAGGGGCCTCCTCCCCCCACCCCCGGCTCCGAGGTCTCCGAGGTGCCCAACACGTCCCCCAGTAGAAACCCACACGAACGGCGCGGTGGGTTTCCCTGGCCCGTGGACGCTGGCCGGGGCAGCCTTTGCCATTTCCTCACGGACGCCAGTGTCTGAGCGGGCAGCCACCAGCCCTGTGCTTGCAGGAGAGGGTGTCCCAGTGCCGTCAGCGACCTGCTACTTCTCAGCTGACACCTGGCAAATCCCTCCTGTCCTGGGTCAGCTCTGACAGGGGCCCAACGTCTCGTCCATCAGGAACTGACTTATAAGCCTCCCCAAGTTCGCTGCCAAACCCTCTGGGTGGGAAGTCACCCTGGGGACCCTGAAGACGCCACAAGAGACAGCACAGTGGATAGGAAGTGTTGCCACTGCTGAGCGGGGCCGAGGCCACCGCTTGGTGCAGGTGGGACTCGGCCCGTCCTTGGAGGCTGCCAGCATCACCAAACTGTGTTAATAATTTGCTGGGGTGAAAGTCACGTAACACAGAATTCTCCGTTTCAAGTGGACAGTTCAGTGGCATCTGGTACATTCACGGTACCGTGTCCAGTCTCACAATGCTCCGTCCCAGTGGTGAGATCGCCAGGGGTGTCCCCGCCGGCAGGTCTGAGGGACGCTTGTCGCTGCGTGTCCCCACCCGTCCCCACACGGGCCCCTCTGGAACGCCAGGTGCGTCATCACAAAGCCACCAGCGTTGAGGACCCAGGTTGGTGAGGAAGGGCCTGTCCCAGCTCATCAGGCCTCCTGGGCGGGGCTTCGCAGCGTTTTCATTTCTCTACTGGGGCCCAAACTCTGGAGTCGGGACCCCTGCCCCGTCCCTGCGTGACCCGGAATGACCCAGAACTCTGTCTCCTCCTCTCTCACTCACGTGGAATCCCCAGAACTGACTCGACCGCTGTCTGGTCAGGGCCCGTTCACCTGCCCCAGGACCAGACGGGGCCACCCGACCGGCCTCCCTGCCCCCGGGTCTGCCTGGCCCTCACGGCTTCCCCGTGCGGCAGAGACGGGGCCAGAGACAGAGGACACGTGTGGTCTCCGTGTCAGTCCGGTCCAAGCCCAGAGGGCCTGCCGTGCAGGGGGTGAGCGCCGGGCTCTGCGGTGTCCAAGGCGGGGCTGAGCTCGCACCGGGGAAGGGGAGGGTGGGAGCCTTCTCAGCGTGGCAGTAACAGCCGCTCTCGTCCCATGCATGATACATTCCACACATTGCCAGGCTGTTCAAGACTCTCACCCCCGTTGGCCCCCCAGGCCTGGGAGCTCCACACGATCTCAGTTTTGCAAAAATCCCTGAAAACTGTGGCTGGGAGAGCTGGGGTGACCACTGACGGCTGGCGGACAGAGGCCCAGGAGGCTGGCCTGGGCCTGTTCTGCGCAGCTCTCGACGCCGGCCTGGCCCTGTGTGTGGCCCCAGGTGGCCTTCAGCTCAGAAGACGGAGACTCTCTGATCTGCCGTCTCTAGGACGCTTTTCAGGGACCGCCAGGCCTCAGCCCACCTGTGGCAGGAACCAGGGACACGGGCAGGTGCCAGTCCGGGCAGAGGAGGGGTGGTCGCCCCACGGCCCCCCCCGAGAGAGGCGCCTGTCACCCTCAGAGTGGCGCGGCCTTCCTTTACTGGGCCTGGCCTGCGTGTCACGTGACCGCGGCCAGGTGCTGTGCTCGTGGGGCCCAGGCTGCGTGGGCTGGCAGACCCCTCCAGCGACTGTGTGTGCTCCGGGGGCCGGGCCGGCTCTGTGACCTTCCCAGTGTCTCGAGAGGAGTCTCTGGGAACCGCAGAGACGGCTGCTAATAGAATCCCTGGCCCGCGGTGACCTGTTTTCAAAGCTTTCTTAAAAGGTTAGTTGAGATCCTGAACCAAACACCGTAGATTGGAACTTACACTCCCAGTTGCCCGATCACATCTCGGTCCCCTTATGGCTGGTAAATTAGCACTCGATGGCGTCCCGCGTTTCACCAGAAATTGGTTTTCCCAGAGATGGTGGTTTTCTCATCGTCTGGCTTTGAAAGTCCTGCAGCCACAGGGTTGCAGCCGATTCCATCCCACCTGCCACCTTCTCAGACGGGTCCCTCGGCCCCACCACACCCCAGCCACCCCCTCGCCATGAGGGCTGCGGCCATCCACGTCTGTGTCCCCACCACAGTGGGCCCTGCGCAAATGCGTGTGATAACCTGGTTAATTGATTAAGTGAACGTAGACCCCGGCACATGCTGATGTCTGTGTTTCCAAGATCACCAAGATCACCGCTTCTCACAGTGCAGGTCGTCACCCCGTTAGCGGGTGGTGAAATTAACTCGGTAGGTCATGACCAGCATGTACAGGAAGGAGGGAGAAAGGGGTTAGAAGTGTTAGGGCGCATCCGTGTCCTGGGCGTGGCTGCCACTTAATGGAACACACAGGTTCACACACAGGACACACAGGGCGTGTGACACACAGGCATGCACACGTGCACATGCACACACGGGGACACACATGCAGGCACACACATGTGGTCACGTGTGAGAGTATCTATCACTGTGTGTCGCTATGAAAAGTCAGACGGCCACTGTCCTGGGGGACTCAGGAGAGAACCTGGGTGGGATCCGGGCGTGGCTTCCCAGCCTGCACTGGGCGGACAGGGCAGGTTCTCCCTTCTCGCTCCCGACCACGGCTCCTGTGCCCTCCCTGGGGACAGGCCTTGAGCGGACACCCACCCTCCTTCCCTCCCCCTGCTCGGCTCCGGCTGCCTCTTCCCTGGAGCTGGGCTCGCAGGGCTGCTGAGGGAGGGGTGGGGAGACTGGGGGGGCCCAGGTGGGGCCCCCACGAGCCGCCGTCTCTCTGCTGGCTGGGGCTGCGCACCACACGTGTTCCCGGCGTTGAAATACCCTAATCAGTGTTTGCTCCGCCACACTGTAGGAATGTTTATGATTGCAAGACGCTCATCGGTGAGCTAGACCATCTCCTAAATCAGAGTAAACCAGCTAGATTGAAATCCACTTTTCAAATTCACTATTGAGCACCACATTTTAATTCTGCGCTGCATGAACTCACAGTTGTGGGGGAGGAGTGTTCAGCTGGTTCTGCAGAGTTCTGTCCGGGAACTTGTGTCTCACGGAAGCTCGTTACCCTGGGAGCGCGTTTCCCCAAGAGCGGAGACTGCAAGACGTGCACACGGCTGCCCTGATCACGTGTGTGCGTGGATGTCTATGATCCGCCCTGGCCAGGCGTCTAGCAGTGTGCCGTGTGCCGTGTAGACAGGCCCAGGCCATCTGGGACCTCGCTGCACCCCAGGGTGAGACGCTCTGGCCTGCTCGGGGCCTGGCAGCCCGGCAACTCGCTCGCTTCTCTCGTCCGGCCCTAAACCGCTGCTGACTTAGCTGGACAGCAGGTGGGGTCAGCCCGCCGTGAGTCCTGGAAGTCGGACTCGCGGTGGATCAGCTCCTGTAACATGAAGCGCATCTGGAAAAGGGTTTTGTTGTCATGCATCCGTCGCTAGGCTCTCCTGGTGGCATCTGTTGCAACCCGAGCATCTGTCATGGCAGCCCTTGCCCGGCGTTTCGACGCCTGATGTGGGGAGGCGCCTGCCCTTGTGGGTGTGTGTCTCCCTGTCCCGCAGACGGGTCGCCTTGTCCAGGCTGCTGTGCCGCCAGCGCCCGCTTGCCCTGCCCAGGTGCTTTGTGGCTGGAGCTCGTGCGAGGCCAGAGCTTGGGGCCAGGGAGACAGTCCCAGCAACGGCTCCTCCACAGAGAGCAAGTTGAACCCCAGGGCCGCTTCACTCTTGGATTCTGAGGGCCCACTGTGTGTCCGAGATGCCCTGCTAACAGGAGGGCTCCCTGGAGCACGGCTCTCAGAGCCCCGGGCCCCGCGGAGGTCCAGGTGCCCCACGGCCGCCATGCTGGACAGAGCGGGGGAGTCGGGAGCTGTGAGGAGAGGGTACAGCCCACCCAGCCACCCTGCTCCTGCTGCCACTTTGTCCCAGCCGGGCCTGGCAGCCCAGGACACCAAGGTGAGCAGCCCCAGCAAGCCCTCGCCAGCCACGTGCTCCCTGCTGGGTAAACCGCGGGGTTTGGACACAGGGCAGCGGGTGAGTAGCGTGGACGGCTGTTCACAGGAGCATGAGGAAGACAGAAAAGCACTTTGGGAACTGACACACACATGTGTATGTAATACCTGTAGGTGTTACGCACCGTACGGGTGTGTGTGTGAAACAGCAGAATTTGTTAAAAAGCCAGTAGACGGTTTGGACTGTAAAATTGAGGAGATCGCTCAGAAAGCAGATAGCGGAATTTTGTAAAAGAAAGTGGGAAATAGGAAAGAAAAAATAGATAATTAGAAGATCAATTCAGGAAGTCTGAAGAATACAAGATCCCAAAAGAGAGATAAATGCAGAAGGAGAAATTATCAAAGAAATATTTTCTGGAAACATCCCCAGACTCGCAGACGCAGACTCCCCGTGAGCCAGCGCAGGCCCAGAGCAGGAATGCGCAAGGCCCCGTCCTGCAGCAGTTCCGCATGATGGCTCAGGCCGCGGAGGTGAAACAGGACCCTGAGAACGCGGAGGGACAACAGGTCACGTGCAGACGTCGGGTGTGACCGGCTGTTGGGGACAGCCGAGGCTGGAGACCAGCAGCACCTGCCTCCCGGAGTCCAGCTGTGACTCCTGCCTGGAATCCCTGGAACGACCCACCCGGGGTGAAGGGAGGGGGCTCCGGGCCTGAGACTCCAGGATTGCTCTGTGCGGCCTGTGCTGGGGAAAACGGGGGCACCTGGAAGAGGGTGACGGGCCCCGGGACCGCAGGGCGTCTCCACGGGAGGGAAGGCTCCGATGGGGACGGAAGCTTCTAGCAGGAACTTGGTGAATCCAGATGCACAGAGAGCACCTGGGGCCTTTCCAGGAAACAAGGACCAACAACCTGCGGGTGCCGCTGGGCTGCTGGGAGCTTGGGCCTGACCCAGCGCAGCCGGGGTCCCTCCGCACGCACCCGCCACGCCCCACCTGGCTCTGTAGTTGCCATTAGGAATGGTCACGGGACCACAGAGTGGACACAGCCCCTGCCCTGTGGGAGCCTCACATGGGCCACTGGGCACAGCTTCTGAGGGAGGTGACAGGTGAGCTGACTTGGCCAGGGGACAGTCAGGAAAGAGTGTCCACCAGGACCTGTCCTGCAGCCTGGTGCTCCGGAGAGCCTGGCTTCTCAGGAATTCAGAGCGAGAGTGAGCTAGGTCCCAGGCCAGGCAGGGTCAGCAGGGCCCCGGTGCCGTCCATCCCGGTGCCGTGGGGGGTGACGCGGAGCCACTTCATCCGAGGCCGAGGGCCTGCTCTGCCCGGCTGTCTCGCTCCCTCCCACCAGCGACGAGTCCCGAGGGCTCCTCTCTGCCTGGCCAGGGCAGCCGCCCCGAGGACTGGGGAGCACAGCTCTGTGCCCAGGGAGGACAGCAGAAACGCAGTTTTAGTCCATTCGTGACCTGGGGGGACTTTCAGCTGGACACTTTGTTTGGAAACTCACGTGGAGATGCGTGCAGTTGAGCCCCCACCATGGCCCTGCCCCGAACGCTCCCGTGGGGCCCACATGGCTTGATGTCGGCATGGCTCTCCTCGACCTCCTGGACCCCGGGCCAAGTGGACCCTGAGGCAGGGCAGCTATGAAAACTCCTTAGGATGAGGCTGATGCTTCCTGTCCCCTCGGAGCCCCCGGAGCAGGGGAGCGGGTGGGCAACTCAGCCTCCAGCCGCCTGGGCCAGAGCTGGGGGGCTGCACCCCTGGCTGGGGTTCGACTAGATGGTGCTTACTTGGGTCCCCAGGGGGCCCAGACAGTGGACAGAGCGTGGCCCGCGTGGACCATGTGGAGGGGAGGGGTGGCCGGGCGGGAGGAGGACTGCCACAGGGAGCACTGGGGAACGGGGCAGAGGGAACCTCCTGCTCCCCCAGCTGCCCGAGAGCAAAGACGGCCGTGGGCCGGGATAGCCCAGGGCCTCGCCATCCATCTGGGCTCTCCGAGTGTGACGTCCTCACAAGGACAAAGAAGGCTCTGGATTGAACGGCTGCCCTGGGAGGCGGAGCAGGGGAGGGGAGCCCAGCACCAGCACCTGGCTGATCTTTGTTCTGCACAACAATGAAACCCTGAGCCGTGACTCTGACCCCTGTCGGCAATCCGTCCTGCGCCTGTGAGTCACCGCTATCCATCATCGCAGTCGTGGCCAGACGCTTTAATAGATTCCGTGCGTAAACAAAAACGCATATGGCCGGGCCGCATCCACTCCTATTGTGAGTGGTGACATTCTTCATTTCCTCCGCAGAAATGAGCCCAGAAACAAAAAAAAGTGGTTCGGCCAAGCCCACGTTATTTCCGTCGGCGCTTATGGCCAGTTTTGTCATCGGAGACGTTACACACTGGTAGCTGTTTATGGTAATCGTGTTGCGTTTGCCTCAGTTCTCCTTAAAGCAGTTGTTCTTTGAATTGTTTTAAATACGTGAGTGGCCAGTGGCTGCGGCGTGAGGAAGCTCGCCCAGGGGAGAGCGTGGACAGGGCCGGCCACAGACCCCGGTGTGGGGGGGTCGGGGGCTTCCTGGTGCCACAGAGATGCCCGCGGCCTGCTGGGAGGACGGGACACGCAGCTGGAGGTTACGGCAGGTTGGTCAGGATGAGGCCAGCGTGGGGTCCGGGGCCAGGACTGGGGTTAGAGTTAGCCTAAGTCACATGATCAGTGTCGCAGCCGTTCCTCCGACCCTTCCTGGGGACTTGTGGGACTTGTGGGCCGCAGGTCCCAGGGGGCCGGTGGGCCTCCCTCACAGTTCCTGGGGGTCACTTTCTGGTGCCAAACGGGCCTGCTTGGGTGGGCGCTGCTGCAGTGCACGGCTTGGAACCGAGATCGAGGCGTTTGCTGGGTGAGCGGCCGTGACACGCTGTCGGCAGGTGCTCCTGACCCCCGGCGTGTGGCCGGGAGAGGGGGTCCTTCCGGCTGGAGACCGTCCTCCCTCTCTGCGGGCTGCCTGCTCTCCGAGCCTTAGGGGGACAGTGTCCCGTCTGTGCGAGGCACCTGCCCGCAGTCCCTGTCCTCCCGAGGCTCTGAGGACCTGTCACTCACGTTGGTGCTGGAAATGGGACACCTCACCCCTCCTCGCCACGTTGGTGCTTGGGGACAGAACCGCCACAGGTCTCCGTGCGCTCTGAGCATGTTTCGGAGCAACCCTCTCCTCAGCCTAGACATGGGCTAGAGAAATGCTGCTCACAGGCCACAGAATGATCTGGAAAACTGTTCAGAGTCCTGTCCCAGGCCCCTGGATCCCAACACGCGTGGCGTCTAAGTGACCCTAACGGAAGGCTGTGGCCCTGCCTCAGACAATGAGGTGTCCCCCACAGAGGAACCTTCCATGAGCCGCCTCCCTGAGCCACAGAACGTTCCGGAGGTGCCTGGGCTGCTGCCGCCATTTCAGCCCCTCGCTGCGCGAGACCCCCGGTCCCCCGAGGGCTGAATTGGTGCGATTTTCTGAGTCCGAGTTCCGTGACCTCATGAGGCCGAAGATGACAGCCAAGTGCTGGGAACACGTTTCCTTCTGTTGGTCCAGGACGTCCTTTACTCTCACAGAGGAAACTGCTAAGGGATTTGTTTGTTCCTACAGGACACGGATCAACCTGTTTCTTCTTGACTCTAACCTGGAAACTACGACCGAGCGGCGCGTAACTGGGACACGGGTGCCGTGGGGGGGGCTGTGACGGCCGCACCGGGCGGAGAGGCCCTGCTGGCCAGCCCCTCCCTTGCGTGGCTGCTGCGCGCCGCCGCGGCAACGAAACACGCCGTGGCACAGACGTTTGTTAAATATCAGTCTCTAAAAAGGAGAGAGAGAGAAGGATGTGTGTCTCCATCCAGATCACTTTAAATGTCAACTCGGCATTAAACCCAAGACACAGCAGGTGACGCAGGTCCTGGGACGCGCTCTCTGCCCCGTCAGGACTGTCAACACCGGAGTCGCCATCGCTGCGGATCTGCCACCGGGTCCCCGGTGCGTCTCCTCCCCCGACCCGGAGCACGAATCTCGGCCTCGGCAGGCGTCGCGCATGACCAGACTGCGCCGCTCCTCCCAGAGTGACGACCTTGCTCTGGGGCCCAGCCGTTGTCCAGTAGAACTTTCCGGATCAGCCCCGATCGTCCTCCCCCTGCTGGAGCAGTGACGGCTCCTCTGTGAGCCAGGCAGCAGCCGCGCGGAAGTCAGCTGACCTGTAGAGCCTCAGTGTCCTCGTCTGTGGACATGGTGAGGATGATGGGAAGGGAACACGATGGCTGAGAAAGGTTTCTAACCCAGCAGCGAGGCCTCTGTGTGGGGAAAGGATTGTCATTTACCTCATGTGGCACCTTCTAGAATATTCTGGAGGCTCACATCCCCAGTGGCGGAATCGGAATGAAGTCAGACCGTCAGCCTCTCCTGGGAAGCCTCCTGCCCACCTGCTCATGGGCCGGGTTGTGTTTGGTTGGCCCCAGCCCTGTGCCTTCCGGGTCACGTGGCTCCAGGTTCTCGCAGGACACACGCGTGTGGCAGACAAGGTTTCGAGAGATGAGGACAGAAGAGTGGGGTCCGCGTCCCTCCTCCTCCGCCACGCCCGCCACGCCGGAAACCAGCTTCGGCAGCACTTGAGGAAGCAGCAGGAGATCGGCTCCTCCGCCAGGCCGTGGACAAGCGGCCGTGGCTCTCGACGTGAATAGAACGTGGCTGCAGACGGCTGCAGAATAGACGTGCCTCTGCCCGGCTTCCCGACCCAGTGTGCTTGGGAAATAGGAACAACCACTACTGCTGTCACGACTTACAAAGCAGTTATGTGCCGAGGTCTGGGTAAGAGTCCCTGTGGTGTGAGCCCCGACCGTGGTGACGATGTCCCGTAATGCAGGGGACCCTGGGCTTCCCCCTCACGCCTGCGCCTCACGTGAGCACCCGGAGACGCAGCAGTCAGAGGGTCACGGCGGGCAGAGGGGCATCCCGCCCCGCCAGCAGGGATCCCGCCACGGTCGCAGGGACACTCAGCCCCAGCCTGCAGTGGGCGGGGAGCAGAGCGGTGGCCGGGCGAGCTTCACTGGAAGGGGTGTGGTTCTGGCAGAAGAGCCTTGTGGGCAGGGCCGGAGGAGGAGTGCCCAGGCCTGCCTTCCTGCGTTCAGCTCTCGTTCTCAAACGAGCGTGGGACGCCCCAGCTCAGATGGGAACATGACCTCCCAGCGGGGCAAAGAGCTCAGCCCGAGGGCCACCTCCCACCCTTGGAAGTCTGCCTGGGCATCCCATGAAGATCCGGGCCCTCCGCACCTCCCCCGGACCTCTCAGACCATCCTGGAGAGGACAGGGCTCCCCGGCCCACGGGAACTGAGGGGAGGCTGAAGACGTCTCCCCACCACGCCGTTGGCTAATTCTAGACCAGGATTGACCTCTGCCTGTTCAAAAGAGAATTTTTAAAAAGCATCAAAGCAAAGACTCAAGCACAAGCTGTAATAAATAAGCCCTATCTTTGGAAAGGAATACTGTTCTAAAGATGCAGGGGCAGAGTCAGCTCTGGAAATAGTCCTGACGGTAAGCGGAGGAGACTTTTAGAGAGCATCTGCTTGTTGGTATCAAAGAGACAGACGGTGATGGCTGTGACCCAGGAGCCAGGAACCAGAAGGAAAGAAAAGCCTGCAATGAATGCAGACGTCCAAAGGTTCACCGAGGGAAACGCAAGATGAATACAAAGATGCCAGAAATATAAGAGTGGAATTTAGATACGTACTGGAAGCTGCAAATAACAAGTGTGACTGCAGAAAGTCACAACAGCGGCGTGGAGACCAGTCTTGGAACCAAGAGATGATGCCCAGGGACATAGGACCAAAGGGGGGAGAAGGTGGTGGGTGTGGAGACAGAGGGCGGATGTGTGACCCGAGAAGGTGAGTGCTCCTGGAGGGAGCACAGCAGTGGCAGGAACAGAAGGAAAGATCAGAGTGGGGTTAACATGTGGTGTGGGAAAGAAACTTATCTGAGCTGCAGGAAACCTCCAATTAAAAACAAACAAAAACAGTCTGGATCTAGCCATTTTATGGCAATATCTTTGAATTTAAAGAATAAAGAGGCTGGGCATGGTGGCTCACACCTGTAATCCCAGCACTTCTGCTGAAGTGGGAGGATCACTTGAGGCCAGAAGTTTGAGACCAGCCTGGGCAACATAGTGAGACCCCAAGTCTACAAAAAAGTTTTAAAAATTAGCCGGATGTGGTGGTGCATGACTGTAGTCTCAGCTACTTGGGAGACTGAGGCAGGAGGATTGCTTGAGCCCAGGAGTTTGAGGCTGCTGTGATCATACCACTGCACTCCAGCCTAGGGGACAGAGCGAGACCCTGTCTCTAAAAAAGAAGAATGAAGGAAATCAGGGAATCTGTAATAATAATTCCAGTGATTATTACTGAAGGAAAAATAAAAAAAGACAAGAGAACAAGAAGCCACAGAACCAACAGACACAAGCAAGCTGTGCTGTGAGCTCAGCGAGACTTAGAACCAGGAGACAAAATGAGGATCTTCTAAAGGGATTGGACTGAAAAATAGTTTTACTTGTGAATCCAGTCCTATTCTTAGTGTTGTTTTGGACAAAAGGAGCAAATGAGACAGTTTTAGATTAGCTAGAATTTAGAAAGTATGGCACCCACATAGCTTTCCTGAAAAGGCAAATGAAAACTGCACTCAGGCCCATCAAGAAAGAAATCAAAACCAGGAGGTAAAAATTGAAAAGTCACCTGTGAAAAGATTGATGGTGACCGTTGATAGCAGCTGAGTACACGGAGCCAGATGTGAGAAATTCCTGTAACTGCGGTTTCAAAGCTGAATCTAAAGTCCAGCACTGCTGTTTAATGTACTCTGTACATCGTGAAAACAATTGTCGTGTGATAGTTTGTAACCTTTGATTAAATTAGCACATGCTGGGGGCAGCGGGCGGCAGCAGGAGACACTTAGTGTCTCTTCACGGGATAGAGGGAACCGTGTATTTCAGTTATTAGAGAAATAGCTTAATCATTAAAAGTGTATTTAATAGCATAAAGGCCACCACGAACAGAAGCAAAAACAGGATTCCTACTAATCTACAAACAAGGAAATTTGTGTGTGCATGTTAAGATGAGATAATCCATGAAAGGAAGATAACCAGAAATCATCATGGAACAGAAATCTGTTGTGTGTAATTTTTTTTTAAGTCAGAAAGTAAATCTGAAAGGATTTTCAGAAGGGAAAATTATAGCACATAAGGGGTCTGAAATTATTCAAGGGTGTTTGCACAGTTAGTGTGTTGATCAGTAAATATGGAAATTTTGATTAAGTGTCTGATTTTTCTAGGGGGAAAAGTTTGTGTTCAAGACAATTTCAGTATCAGTAATGACAATAAAAGTGAATGGGTTAATCTCCTCTACTAAGAGACAAAGACTGTCAAATCAGATGTTCAAAATAGCCAAATAGGTATTACCTTCCAAGGGCACTACTGCAAAGGCAATAAGGTCAAAAGTAAAAGAAAATAATAATAATAAATTTGTAAAGATATACCAGGCAAATGCAATTGAAAGGCAATCCAGAGATAAAACCTCAGATTGCAACATACGATGTCATATACTGATATGTTTACTTATTGATACATTTTTATATATTATAGTTCAGATGGTAATGAAAGTGTCACATTCAGAAACCTTTATGCACTGATTAGCATAGCATAAGAATAGATTATGCAAACACAATTACAAATAAATGAAATAATCAGAAACACAATTTTCAGTTTGAAATTTAAACATCTCTCCAATCCATGTAGAGATCAAGTAAACACCACTGCCAACAATGAAAAGAAGCAGAGCATGGATCTTATGAAAGATGAAATTACCAAAATTGAATCTGCAGCTACATATTAAAATGATAGCATGCAAACAAGGCTGCTTCCAATTTTCAATCATTTTTGAAATGTCTATAGAAATATTCACAAACCAACACATAAATTGAACCTCACTAAGAGGAGAATGAAAATAAAGAGCCTAAGCCAGGAAAAAGCACACCTCCCACAAGAGGACCAAGTAGTAGAGATAAAATAAACGTGAATGAGTCTGAGAAAGAAAGGCATGGAATCGATCATTGCCTCTTTAACAAGCCTATAAAAATGTGAATTTTTAAGCCTGTGTTGTATGTAATTTTTTTAAAGTCATAAAATAAATCCGAAAGGAGGAAGGGAAAATTATAGCACATATAGGGTCTGAAATTATTCAAGGGCATTTGCGTAGCTAGTGTATTGATCAATCGGTCTGGAAATTTTGATTAAATATATGACTTTTCTAGGGGGAAAAAATTATAAAAAAAATAACTGAAGGAGGAGGAAAATGCTAGTAAATTTTCCCAGTAAAATTTGCACGCAGAGATGGTTTAATAGGCACATTCTTTAAAATATTTAGTATGCTGATATCTTTTTCTCAAATACTCGAAAATATGGAAAATTGCCCAATTCATTTTAGGAACTAGTGAAATTGCTTAATCATTAAGAGTGCATTTAATAACATAAAGGGGACACTTCTGATGCCAGAGAGTCCCAAAGGTAGGGAAGCACCATCAAAGTCATTTCTGAGCACCACAGAGATTCCTGAGCCTGTGATGTGGGCCAGGCACTGGATCATTCAGCCAGGCGCCCTTGAGGTCCCTGGTGCCCCTGTTACAGGGGTGACAGGCATGTCTGGGGGTCCCTGCACCCCCAGAGTGGGCATTCTGTGGTGTCAGTGGTGAATGGGACCCACATCGCCTGTACTTACATAAAACAACAGCACCCTGAATTCTAAGGCCTTTAAAAGAAAAACAGAAGAGCTCACCACCCACATGGTAGAATCTGTGTAAGAAATGAGAATGTGTTTAATACAGGCCTCGTGTTACTGCACGCTGCTTTTTTGTGCTTTGCAGATGTTGCATTTGTACAAATTGAAGGTTGGTGGCAACCCCGTGTCAAGCAGGCCTCTCAGCACAGTTTTTCCAACAGAATGTGCTCACTTTTGTGTCTCTGTGTCACATTTTGGTAATGCTCACAGTATTTCAAACTTTGTCATCATTGTTATACCTTTTATTGTGATCTGTGATCAGTGAGCTTTGAAGTTACTACTGTAATTGATTTGGGGCACTGCGAACCACCCTCTGCAAGAACTTAACCGACCAATGTCGTGTGTTGTGGCTGCTCCACTGACCAGCCATTCCCCATTCTGCGCCCACCCACCCCCACCTACCTCCCACCCCAGCCCCCGCTCAGGCCTCCCGGTTCCCTGAGACACAACAGTATTCAAATTAGGCCAAGGAACAACCTACAGTAGTCTCTAGGATTCAAGGGAAGAGTCAAATGTTTCTCACTTTAAATCAAAAGCTAGAAATCAGTGGGCTTGGTGAGGAAGGCGTGCCAGAAGCCCAGATAGGCTGAAAGCCAGGCCTCTTGCACCAGACAGCCAAGCTGTGAATGAGAAGGAAAAGCTCTTGAAGGAAATAAAAAGTGCTAGGCCCGTGAACGCACGAATGGCAAGAAAGCAAAACTGCCTTATTGCTGATGGGGAAGGAGTTTTATGGTCTGGATAGAAGATCAAACCAGACACAACCTGCCCTACGCCAAGGCCTAACCCAGAGCAAGGCCCTGGCTCTTCAGTTCTGTGAAGGCTGAGCGAGGTGAGGAAGCTGCAGAAGAGAAGTTTGAAGCCAGCAGAGGCTGGTCCAGGAGGTTCGAGGGAAGAAGCCGTCTCCGTAACACAGAAGTGCCAGGTGCAGCAGCAAGTGCTGATGGAGAAGAGCAGCAAGTTACGCAGAAGGTCCCTGGTGAAGGCAGCTGCACCAAACATCAGGTTTTCAATGTAGACAGAACGGCCTTATGTTGGAAGAAGGTGCCATCTAGGACTTCCATAGCCAGAGAAACGGCAGTGCCTGGCTTCAGAGCTTCACAGGACCGGCTGACCTTCTCGTTAGGGGCTAACATAGCTGGCGCCTTTGAGTGAAAGCCATTGCTCATTTGCCGTTCTGAAAATCCTTGGACCCTTAAGAATTAGGCTAAGTCTCCTCTGCCTGTGCTCCATGAATGGAACAACAAGCCTGGGAGACAACACATCTGTTTATAGCATGGTGTGCTGAGTAGTTTAAGCCCACTGTTGAGACCTGCTGCTCAGATTGAAAAAAAAGATTAATTTCACGATATTACTGCTCATTGACAATGCGTCTGCTCACCCAAGAGCCCTGAAGGTGCTGCACAAACACATGCTGCTCTCATGCCTGCTAGCAGAACTCGGATTCTGTGGCCCCCGGATCAAGGAGTCATGCTGACATTAAAGTCTCGTTATAGCTGTATTAAGGCAATGGCTGCCACAGGTCCTGATTCCGCTACTGGATCTGCGTAAGTCGAGCCTGGTGGAGAGCACTCACCATTCGAGACGCCAGCGAGAACATCTGTGATCACAAGGGGAGGTCAAAATATCAACATGAGCAGGAGTTTGGGAGAAGTTGATTCCAGCCCTCATGGGTGACTTTGAGGGTTCAAGACCCCAGTGGAGGAAGTATCTGCAGATGTGGAGGAAACAGCAAGAGAACAGTCACAGAAGTGGTAGTGGAGCCTGCAGGTGGGACTGGACTGCCACAGTCTCACGTCCAAATGTCACTGGATGAGCAGTTGCCTCTTCAGGATGAGCAAAGAGCGTGTTTTCCTGAGATGGAATCTACTCCTGGTGAGGACACGGTGCAACGTTGTTGAAATGACAACAAAAAGTGTAGAATATTCCATGAATGTGGTCGATAGAGCAGTGGGTTGAGAGGCGTGACTCCGATTTGGTGGATAAAACGGTGTCGGTGGCCTCGCACGCTCCAGAGAGCTCCTTCGTGAAAGGAGGAGTCAGTTGAGGCAGGGAGTTAGTTGCTGTCTTGTTTTAATACCTGCAGCCCGCCCACCTTCAGCAACTGCCCGGATCAGCGCCGAGGCAGGACCCTCCCGCCAACAAAGAGGGTGACTCGCCGCGGGCTCAGATAATTGTGAGCCTTTTTCAGCAATAAAATAATTAAGGTACGTACATTGTTTTTTAGACATAATACTATTACACCCTTAACGAGCACTGTATGGCGTAAACATAACTTTTGTCTGCGCTGGAAACCCTAGAAATCCTCGTGACTTTCTTCGCTGTGATACCTGCTCCGTCGTGGGGGTTGGGGACCGGCAGTGCCTCCTCGTGGGGCCTGCGGCTCTCATCAGGTGGAGGGACGCGCCGTTATCGGAAGACCGGATTTCTAAAAGGGCTTCTAATTCAATGGATGCTGAAAAAAGGCAGTAAGCAGACACAACTTCACTGTTTAAAAACTAAAAACCAAATGAGCAAAAGCACCGTTGGCCACCGAGGCCGGGGTCACGTGCAGGGGTCACATGCAAGGTGGGGCAGGCCCGGCCCAGGCTGGGGGTCATCGGGATCCAAAGCCGGCTCTGTGCCTCGGGGGCCCAGCCCTGCCCACGGGCCACGTCAGGGAGGCCTGTGGTCATGGCCGCCACTGGCGACTGGTCGGAAGTCCCGGCAAATGCAGCCCCATCAGTGTTGGATGTGAGCACGGCCATTACTGCAGGTGGGGTAGACAGGTGCGTCAGAAACTCTGGAGAATCACTGAAATGACTGAAAACTAATAAGAGTTATTAAATTGAGCCAATTACACACATAGACGCTTCTTTATTTGTCTTCAACTTTAAAGTTTTCATAGATGCGAACACTGTGGGGTGTGGATCAGAGTTTTGGAAGCTGCGGCCGCAGGCCAAGTCCGGCCCCCCTGCTTTGGTAGAGAGGCCGCATGGACCCGGCCCTGGGCATCCGTGCACGTCCTGGCCCCTGACGCCTGGGTGCCACGGTGGCGCAGTCGGGCAGTTGCTGGAGAGAACTTGTGGCCCAAAAGCTGGAAATCCGCGCTGCCTGGCTCCCGCAGCGCAAGCATTTGCCGGGGCCCCTTAGGGAGACACTCGCCCACGTACGCACAGAGGAACGACTAGACAGCAGATACGTTTGCAAACTGTCGTGGTTTAGTTAAAATATCACACGAAATAACTTGAAATAACCTGAGTAAGAAATCGTTGGCACCCTCATAAAGCACAAAGCTTTTACCATGAGAAACTTTATTTAGAAGACTTGGACAAATACAAAGATGCCACGGAATGTGGAAAAGGTGAGTGAAGAGATAGTGTCGTGAGATTATTCTTCCACAAATTAATTTTTAGATTGAATAAAATTTCAATTCAATTTCCAGTGAATCTGTGGAACTCTCCAAAATGAGCTTGCATTTTATCAGAGCTAGTTCGGTTTCGGGCGTCTGAGAGGACTCTGTAGCCGACGCGGGCGCCCTGCCCGGCAGGTGCGGCAGGTGTGTGAGCAGCAGTGGCGGAGCCGGCAGGGGGCCGGCGGGTGGGGCGGCTGCACCCCGGTGTGGGGCGACCCGCCTGTCCCCAGCCTTGGTGCTGCCACGTCCCCATCTCATGAGTTAGCAGAGGACGGCGTTTGACAAAGTCCAGGCATGTAATTAGAAGCTGGAAAAGTGTTAGCTCTTATTCTCTGACCTCTGGAAAACACCGCGTGGTCCTGAGATGGACCAGGGTTCATGAGACCTGAATGCGAGACACAGTGACATTTCAAACCCGGGGGGGAGGGCCGGGTCCCCGCAGCTGGGGCTGGGAACGTTGGCTTCACATTTGGGGAAAAATTCAAGTTGGCTCCTTACCGCGCACCACGTTCCAAATTAAATTCCCTGAGATTGGAGTGAACCACAGGCAACGCAGCGCGGAGACGACAGAGAGCGGGCAGGTGCGTGACTGCGCTGGGCGAGAGGGACGCTGCTTGGGTGGCACACGCGGCCTGAGAGGTCAGTACGAGCGGCAAACGTTCACCTGACACCACGTGCCTGGCACTTAAGCGATTGTTCATTCTGACGACCACCCCACGGGCTGAGGGCTGCTATTATCCCCATTTTACAGATGAGGAAACTGAGGCAGAGAGGTGCCAAGTACCGTGCTTCAGAGCATTTGAAGAGAACCCCCGGGCAGGACAGGGCGGAGGCCTCATGGAGAGGGAAGCCAGGCCAGGGAGGGGAAGCACGTGGTGCGTGGCGGCAGGACATCAGCTGCCGGCCAGTGGTCACCTGCAGCCCAGGGCCCCGACCTGGATCCCAGCTGCACCAGTGGGAAGGGGGGATCCCCGGAGGTGCAGGCCCAGGTCAGGCAGCCCCGCACAGTAGGATCTTAGTGGGGCACACTCAGGTCAGCCTGAGCTTCAGGCCAGGTGGCTGACGAGGTCCCACCAGCCCCGGAGGTCCTGGGACTCTCAGCCGGCTGTCGTGAGGTGGGAGCAGGGTCTGACCACGTCGCACTTGCCACGCTCGAGCTCAGCCTCCCTGTCCCCAGGTGCAGGGAGCAGCCCGCCGGGGGAGCCAGCAAGGGTGCCCAGGTGTCTCCCGGGCCTGGAGCTGTCCTTAGGTCACTGTACTCTGACAGCAGCCAGGGGAGCCGCGTCCCGGCGGACACCCTGCCCCGGCTTGGATTTGAGGGACGCCCACCTCTGACCCTGCGGGGCGAGGACCTCCATCCAGCAAGGGCCGTGCTGGGAACAGCAGGGCTGCGTGTTCCCCGCTGTCCTGTGCCTCAGTCTCGAGATTCCTGGACTGAAGCGACTTCTCTGGGGCCCCCACTGGTCTCCAGGCCCCGAGACTGGGGAGGCCGAGGTGTGTGCTGGGGGCAGGCCCAGAGTGGCCGGTGGTGGCAGGGCCTGGGATTGTCACGCCGGGCGGGCAGAGGCAGGGCTGCCCCCCTGCTCTGGCGAAGTGTGGTCTCAGTGCAGATGTCCTGGACTCTTGGATTATTCGAAGCCTGGCTGTGATGAAAACACCTGTGCAGCCTGGCAGCGCCGGCGGCCGTGGCAGCGCTCCCTGAACTCCGTCTTTAACAAGCTGGGGAGCTTTCTCAGGGCCCCCACCCAATGCCAGCCAAGCGCAGGACAGCTGGGTGCATCCTTGGGGGTATGGGGGGCTGGCAGAGGATGGGGTCCACCTGCAGCTATGCTCGTCCTGCTGCTGGCCCCCTCAGCTGCCCGGCCTGGTGACAGGCACTCGGTCCAGAGCCAGGTCCCAGGGCCTGCTGTGAGCACCTGCTGCCCTCTGAGCCCTGACCGCAGAGGCCCAAACAAGTGCATGAAGCCATGAAGTGCTGGCCACTGTCACTGACCGCCTGCCGGCCCCTTACACAGAACCTGGGTGTCCCTACAGCCAGGGTGCACTGTCATCGTCACACGTCACAGTGGCCCTGTGCAGCAGGGAGACTGAGGCTCAGGTCCCGTCCTTACCGTGCTGGGCTGGATGTGGGACCGAGGCTGTCCTGCTCGAGACCCGAGTGCTGCGCTGTGTCCGGGGCAGGACTGCTGGGGGGGCGGTTCCTGAGCACCCAGCCCGGCACCCCCAGAGCCATCCCTTGGCAGGGGCACTTCCTTCTGGAGCCGCCCAGACGCACACAGCAGGCTCCAGCCCTGCCAGGCGCTGGGGTGCACGTGACCACCCTGTGGGCGGAGGTGGCAGACCCCAGCACCCGTCCCAGCTCTCCTGTGGCCCCCGGAGCAAAGAGTGGCCACGGAGGCCCCCAATTCCCCAGGGCGCAGACGGACCCAAGGGTCGGCGAGGTGGCCGGAGCCACACCAGGGGAAGGGCGGGGAGCACATGCCAGGGCCCTTGCCGTGACCACGGCCCCCAGGCCATCCCTCTGGCCCACCCGCGTGTGCACACGGTGCACGGCCCTGAGGCTCACACCACTTCCAGGGTAGCTCTGCTCGTGGGGGTGGAGGGGCCGTTCCGTGGAACCCTGGAAATGGTCAACCTGCTGGTGTGTCCCGGCCGGCACAGGAGGCGGCGGCAGCGCCGTGGGGTCTGGCCCAGCAGCGAGGGGAGCACTGAGGGGGGCCAGGCCGCACAGGCTCCTGAAAGCACATGGGTCCTCGCGCCCCGCGCAGCAGAGGCCACACTGCTGTCCCTGATCTGCTGTGAAGAGTCGGGGTCCTCTGAGCATCTGCAGTGGGGCCCTGGGGCTGGCCGAGCCCCTCGTCACGTGGCCCTGGGGTGCAGAAGGTGAAACTGATAGTCCCTGATCCGGTCTCAAGACATTCCAGATGAATCTGGAGCTGTTGAAAAACTATGACTGTAGGAAACTACCAGAACGTGTATAATGAATATCGTTTTTAGCAGAATCCACTTGAAAAACCAGTGGTGCTCACCGTGTCTAACACGGCGTAACAGCAGAAGCTAGGCCGAGCGGGACGGTAGGCCACGGCACAGAGCCGGGCGACTCGTACACAAACACGGGTGGCCTCGTGGCCCTCGGTGGCCCTGGTGGTGTCTGTAAGAGGCTGACTCTCTCTTCTCCTTGCTCCTCAGGTCTCCTGACAAACACAGCCCCCGAGGGGCCCTGGGAGTGGCCTTGGCTCTCTGGAGAGTCCACACTCGGCCTCAGCCCTCCATCCGCCGCGGACTCCAGCCGTTCTCTGCCATCGCCCACCCTGCTCCCCGCGCCCCGGCACGGATAGCCTCGTCCTCGGCGTTCTGCGGCCCGGCCCGCCCGGCTGAAGAGAGGAGGCCGGGACTCGGACAGGCGGTGGGCGGCGCCAGGCATCAGCAATACCCGTCTGCGGGAGCCCGGCCGTGCCCACCCCCGCCGGCCCTGGCGTCAGCCCTGCTCTCGGAGGACGAGGACGAGGACCAGGAGGCACCGGTGCCCGGAGGAGGCTGCAGCCCGGCCAGCCTTAGACACGACCTGGGTCCAGGGGACTGTCGGGTGCGGAAGCCGCCTCTCCTTGTGCCCAGACTGTCCGAATTGCTTTTATTTTCTTATACTTTCAGTATACTCGATAGACCAAAGAGCAAAATCTATTTTAACGTGGCCGCGCCCTGACTGTCAGAGGCCCCGGGTTCCGTTGGGGGCGGGTGCACGTGGCAGAGACATGCTGGTGGCCCCGGCGGAGCGGAGAGGGCGGCCGCGGCAGAGGCCTCCGCCCCGGGGAGGCCCCGGCACCGCCTGGAAGGACGGGCTCCGGCCGGAAGGAGGCCGCGGCGCACGTGCGGGAGTCGGCCGGGGCGCGGCGGGCGATGGGCCCCACGCAGACACCCCGAGCCCCCCGGGAGCACAGACCACGGTATTCCTCTGTACCTAGACCGACTCTGTCGTACTAAAATCACTTTCTGTTTAACCAGTAAACATGCCTCTTCTGCAGCTCCATTTTTGATAGTTGGATAACCCCGTCTTTGCCACGAGCATGTTGGGTCTCCCGTGACGGCCGTCGCATCCGATACACCATTTAGCTCCAGAAAGCGAATTAAAGAAAACTAAAGTAACACTTGTTTGAAAGAGATCATTAAATGTATTTTGCAAAGCCTAAAGTTATATATTTAACAGTTTTTATATGTTGTATATTTGTAGAAAATCCTATTTAACAATCAGTGTGGCAGCCCCGGCCATGCCAAGCGCCGGGCCGAGCCCCGTGTGTTCCTGAAGATTCCGTGGGGTGGGGTGGGGCGCGGAGGGAGGGGCCCCGGCTGGGGGCGCCGGGCGGAGAGGCAGGACTCTGGGGGACGCGCGGAGGACCACGGCACCGTGTCTCGCCGGCGCCCGGGGAAGCCGGTTCCTTTTCCCTCCAGGTCGGGGCGGCGGCTCCGCCCGCTGGTCCCCGCGTGGTGGGCGTTGAGTGTACAGTGTGTGGCCGCGCCTCTTCCAGTGGGTTCCCCGTTTATGACCCCTTTGCCACTTGTGGATCTCGAGGCCAGTGCAGCCCCCTCCCCAGGTCCGCGTCCCCTCGTTCTCGGACGTCCTCTGTCTTCATGTCGGAGGTCGGGGAGCGGGCGGCAGGGGCCAGGAGAAGGGCGGACGCCCCGTCTTCCCGTGTCCCCTCGAGGCCGGGGCAGGGCCCGTGGGTGCCGGTGATCTGGGTCTGGCCCGGCAGCCCCACGCCGGGCTCCATCGCCCCGAGTTCCCGCTGCAGTATACTACCTAAGAGTCCAATTAACATGAGTATTATGCTAGTTCTATGCTACTAAAAAACAAAAAAGGTTAAAAAAAATAACTATATAGAAGCTGTTCCGGCTACCATAGCTACAGATAGGAAGGAACTCCATTTATTTAAGACCTACTCCAGCATCCGCGAGGACGTCACTTCCCTCTCGTCACAACCCAGAGGTGTTTGTGTCTGGACTGAGAGCGGCTGAGACCCGGCCTGTCGCGGGGGCGGCGGCCCCGGGAAGGCAGCCGCGGCTCTGGTGGTGGGGCCTGCGCCCGGAGCAGCGCGGGGTCCCGGGGCTGCGGCCCGCCCGCCTCCGCCCAGCCAGCGTCCCCACCCGCTCCCGTCGTCGCCTGTTTCTTTTGAACGTGCGTGTAGACACCTTCGAGGGCAGAGCCCGGGAGATTTAAGATGTTACAGCATATTTTTTTTTCTTGTTTTACAGTATTCAATTTTGTGTTTATTCAGCTAAATTATGAAAATAAAGAAAAAAATCCTTTGATAAGCATGGCTTTGGTTCCCTGGCCGTGGCGTCCTGGGAGAGGGGCTGCAGCCGGCGTGGCTGGTGGGGCCAGCAGGCGGGGGCTGGCACGGGGGCCTGGGTGGGAGCAGACGTGGGCGTGTATGCACATATGTGTGAATGTGAGTGTGCATGGTGTGTTTGGGGTATGTGAGTATGCACATATGTGTGAGTGTATGTGCATGCTGTGTTTGGGGTGTGTATGGTGTGTGTGAGTTTGAGCGTGTGTGCACGTGTGTATTGTTAGTGTGCACATGTGTGTGCACCTGTGCCCGTTTTCACCATGGCGCTCATGTGCTGAGCAGGCTCTGGGTCGGGGTCCGAGGAGGAACCCTGCAGGACTCCTGACCTCCAGGACCCCCCGAGGTCACGCCCAGACCCTGGGAGGGCGGCTGGGCAGGGCCGACCCCCGGCAGCTCCCACCGCACAGCCTGGAGCTCTCCCAGACCTTTGAGCGCTCCGGCACCTCGCCTGCCCCGCCTGTCTGCTCCCTGCCCAGTGTGGACGCCACAGTGACCCATCGCCCTGGCATGCAGGAGGGGACCACTTCGCCATCCTTGTCCTGAGCTGACATCAGCTTGAGAAGCTGGTGGCTTCACAGAACGCCAGGACCTGGGGTCCCAGAGAGTCCCGGGTGCCCACTCAGGGGCTCTGCATGACGCTCCCGGGTAGACCTTGGGTCATCCTGTCCTGCAGTCTGAGTTGAGGGTGGCACCACAGCCTGGCAGGGCTGGTGACAGGACCTACTATGGGCCCAGACAGGCCACTGCCTAAGCTCCCCCAGAGGGCCTGGTACGGGAGGGGGAGGCCCGGGGGAGGGGCACAGGAGGGAGTGACTGGTGGGTGTTCAGGAGAGGGGAGGGTGTGGGCCCAGAGCAGAGGGGCAGTGCCGGCCTGGGACAAAGGCCTGGGGCTGGGCAGGCACCCAGGCTGCCTGGGGCTCAGGACAGCCCCCAGCACCCCATGCACAGGTCCCAGAGTCCCCATCTGGTGTCTGTCCTGGCCACTGTGCCCACCGGCCCACAGAGCACGGCTCCCCTTCACCCCGACCTGAAGGCTGCCTCCCCGCTGGGGCAAGCCCACAGGGTGCAGAAGCTTTTGCTGTTGCCCACAGCCCTCTCCAGCTCTTGGGATGGTGCCTGTCCCCTGCAAACAGGGACATGGTGCAGGGTGTGTCCAGGCCCTTTGCCCGGGCCACCCTCGCTCTGGCCAGCGGGGAGCTAGGTGAGTACTCAGAGCCCCCGGGTTGGGCTCTGGAGGTCCGGGTGTCCTTCAGGGTCTCGGCCACCCCCAAGTCTCAGGGGCAGGGTCTGACCACGCAGCACAGGCCCCGCCACTTATCAGTGCTCCAGCTGTGGTCCCCAGCCCGAGCGGTACACCCCTCTGAGCACTGCTCAGCCGGGACATCAGGTGGTTCCTCCAACTCCGGGCGGACTGTCGTGGTTTTGTCACCTCCGTGTGCGTGTGTGTTTCTTCCATGTGCGTGTGCACGTTCCTTCCATGTGCGTGTTCCTTCCATGTGCGTGTGCATGTTCCTCCCACGCGCTGGGTTGTCCTGTTCTGTGGGTGGCCCCTGACGCCCCCTCCGCTCAGCCGCAGCTTCTCAGAGGGTGCACCGCGGCTCAAACACCTTCCAGTCCTTCCTTCCACGCCAGGGTCAAGGAATCGCTCTGAAACAATGACCACATTTATCTTCCCCTTCCTCGAGTGCCAACTCACTTATTCTTTCCGCCCACGCGGCAGGGAGGGAATTAGTCTCCTTCACCGGTGGGTGGGCGGGCTGCGGGTGGCCGGGCAGCACCTCATGGACCTCCTGGTGACTCTGCATTCGCTCGGAGGGGCTTCCTTCCGGGCGGGAGTGGGCAGACGGCTCCCCGAGGCCGGCAGCACCAGCCGCCGCGGCAGAAGGGAAGGTGGAGCCTGAGGAAGGTGGTGGCCCCACCCCGGGGGCCTTAGAGAAAGCCCGGCTGCCCCGGCCAGAATGGGGAGGAGTTGGCTGCGCCGGCTGCTGTCCCGGGATCGGGATCATCAGACAGCGGCGAGGTGGGCTCCACCCGGCACTGCCAGGCCCCGGGGAGCCCACCGCAGTGGGACAGACCAGAGGACTCACCAGGCCGGGCGTCTGGCCCAGCTGACCTGGCAGGACCTTGCTGAGGCAGGTAGAGGTGAGGAACGTGGTCGCATGTGGGGCCAGGAACTCTCTAAACCCCTTCAGCAGGATTCTTGCGACAGCCAGTCTCGGCCAGGGCAGACGGGCCCCGGGCCGAGGCCTTGTGGGGACCAAGAGCAGAGCCCTTGCCAGGAGCCTTCCACGTGGTGCCTTCCGACCTAATCCACAGCCGTCTGCTCGCGGCACCCTCGCGGGTGAGGGCTGCCTCATTTCCACCACGGGATTGGGGCTCCACGGATAGAAAGGGAGACAGGACTCCCGGGGAGGACATGCTCAGGCTTTGTGAACATCTGGAAGACACACGTAGAGGCCTCCCTGGATGGGGGTCACTGCGGGGGCTCAGGGGCTCCTTTGGAGAGCAAGGAGCAGGAGGGGTCGCCTCAGAAGCCACTTTCAGCGTAACTCTGCTCCTGACACCAGCCCCGACCTTGGCCACGTCCGCGCTCAGCCAGAGGTTGCCCACAAGGTCCAGTGCCGGCTGCAAAGCCCGTTCCCTCTCTTGCGGGCAGGAGAGCAGCCAGCAGTGAGGGACGAGACTGTGCCCAGCAGTCACGCCCAGCTCCGGGAGCTTTGATTCCAAGAAAGGGCCCAGACGCCCACGTCAGCTTGGGGGGACCACATGGCCAAGGGGTTCCTGGGACCCATCCCAAGGGCTGACGCCACGACGAGCGGGCCAGGCGAGAGGCCTGGGTTCCCTTCTGGGAGGTTTGGACGCCCCCCAGGATCGGAGCCAAGCTCAGGCCCCATGTCGTGCATGGTGTGCGGCTGACTCGCTTCCCCTGGGCTGAGAGAGGGAGGGTGGAGCCACGCCCGACGCCCTGCAGCTCCTGCTGGGGACGACAGCGGGCAGAAGCCTCGGGCTGCACCTCTGCCCACGCTGGCTGGAGCAAGGGCTGGGGCGGGCGCTGTCCTGTGCATTTGCGAACATTAGTGGGGCCGCGGCCGCGCGTGGGGAGGACACGCTGGACCACGAGCCTCCTCTTCCAGCCCAGGAATGGGTGACAGCAGAAGGATCGTGGGTGACGGGGTACAGAGAGCCGTGCGACTGTGGCACAGAAGCAGGTCCCCTCGGCCTGCCGGACATGCCCGGCCCGGCCGGGTGCCGTCGCCATTGGGCCATATTCTTCAGGGGCTGCTGCCAGCGCCCGCGCCGGCGCCCGCCATCATTAACAGCGCATATGACAGATTCGCTAATGAAATCGATTTGCTCAGTTATCAATTTAATTCCTAAAATGTAACCAATTTTCCCCACATGTAGGCTACACGGGCTCAGAGGCTAAATGTCATAAGTCACCGTGAGGGAATGAGCTTCTGACTTTCCCATAATTAAACTGACTCTTCTGCTTTGGGTTCATAAACTTCGCCTTAATTACGGCCGCGGGAGCCCCGCGGTCCTGGGGGCTGGGCAGAGGCCCGGGGCAGCGCCCCTGGCTTCGGGGCGTGTTTGGTGCGGCCAAGGGAGGGACGGGGTCTCGCCAGGGGCTGTCGGCGGGCTCAGACGCCCCCAGGCAGCGGGCAGAGGTGGTGGAGGCGCAACAGTGTGGGAAACTCACCTACCCCTACCCAGGACCGTGGGTGGGTGCAGCTCACTCTTTTCAAATGCAGACTCCCCTCTCGTGGAGAGGGAGAGAAACGCCAGCAAGTAAAGAGAAACATCTCTACTATTGATGCCAGCCCTCGAGGATCACCAAGGCTACTTGGGCGGGTCCTTCTAGACTTTTCCATCCTCTTTTAGCCAGAAGCCCAGGAAGTTCTAAGCCAGCTGCTCCTACCCAGAAAGACAGTCCCGCTGTTAATCCTTTTGCTCACAGGTGCTTTGGCTTCAATGCCGGGACACACGCAGGGTCAAAGGCTCTGGGCCGAGTCCTGAGGGGCGCGGGTGAGCTCTGCCATCCTCTGCAGCCCTCCAGGGTCCCGCCATCACCCCGGAGGCCCCGCCCCACAGGGACCCAGGCCCGTTAGGGAGACGCCAGCTGCCCGGAGGGCCGGGTGTGTGGATTAGGTGAGGTCATCCCGCCAAGGTTTCTGGTCAGTTGGGGGCAGGGGTGTGGTCGGGCTGTGTCCCCCTCTGCTCCAGGGAAACCTCCGCTCCAGGAAGCAAGTCACAGGCAAATCTTCCAGAAGGTGTGGCCAGGCGTTCTGCTTGGGGACTGATCTTGCTCCACTGGTTATGTGGGAGAAACGTGTGTTTTCCAGATCATCCCTAAAGTGGCTGCTGACTCCCAGGGTCCTGTGTGTGTGTGAGCAGTGCCCAGCCTGAACCTGAGCACCGGGCCCGTGTCTCGGACAAGGCCAGCCCTGCACCCACACTCCCCGGGCTCCCCCGGCCTGTCTTTGGGGAGCAGTGGGGCCCAGGGGCCCAGAATGCCCCACTGGAAGGTGCTCGAGGGGGGAGCGGCAGGTCTGCCTTGGGACAGGCTGGGGGACGGGCACCCACTGCAGCGCAGAGGTGGGTCTGGGGGGCAGGGTGGACATGGGGGCTTACGTTGGAGTCGCCCGACAAGTCTCACTTTTCCTCCGCTGTCCCTGGGGACCCAGGAAGGGACAGGGATGACAGCTGCAGACAGGAGGACCCGCGCCGTTCTGTGACATGCAGAGGAGACGGCTGAGGGGAGGCGAGGTTGGGTCACCTGAAGCCCCTCCCACAGACCCCGAGCACTCCCCTGTGGTGGCGTAGGACACACTCAGCCGAGGACAGGAGGTTGGCTCTCGGGACCCACAGGCCTCCTGGGAGCAGGGACGGGGTGTGTGGACAGCCGGGCGTGCAGGAGGGCAGCGGCTGGAGCAGGAAGGGGCTGCCACTGGGCGCGGGGAAAAGAAGCAGCCCCCAGCCCTGCACACCGGGGGGCCGGGGGAGGCCTGGGTGCTTTGTAAGGGTGGGATCCCCCCCGCCCCCGGGCAGCACCTTCTGCACAAGAGCCGAATATCCACCCGCCAGCAAGGGAGACAGCAGGAAGCCACCTCTGCCCAGGTCGGAGCGCTGGGTTAAAACCGTCCCCCAAAGGGCTGTTTTCTCCCGGGACTGGGGTCCGTGCTCCCAGCCCGGTGCAGTCCTGGGGGCAGAGATGAACCCCAGTGTCACTCTCCAGGGACACACTCAGGCACACGGGTGCTCCCCTGCAGGGTCCCCAAACAGGGGTCCACAGAAACCAGACATGCAGGAGGAGGACGCCTGCAACAGCACAAAGACCAGCAGCAGAATCAGAAGCCCAGCAAGCTCGATGGCGGAGTTGTCAGACACGGACTGCACAGAAATGGTGTAAAATGAAAGAAGAAATAGAACATATGAAAAAGGGAAAAGTTCCTCTAAGGACCAGTACACTTGGGAAAGAACCAAACACAATGTCCCCTGAGCTCCCATGGAGGGGGTGTCCCTGCTCCTGGTCTGTGTGGCTCAGCTGCTGATCACCTGGGCTCACCTCTGACAGGTGGGGCTCACCTTACCGGCAGCTGCTGCCCATCTAGATGAGTCACTGTTTTCAAAGTGCTGACAGCTCCCTGATAATGGGAACATTGTTCCTCCTTTCCTCCATTCATTCACTCACTGGCGTTTGGAGCACCTGGGCGGTGGTGGCGCAGGTGCAGGGGACGCAGCCCTGAGCAAGCGGGGCGGCGGCACGGGCCCAGCTCATGCTCCGGGAAGGGCGGAGCAGGGCGAAAGAGAGAGCCCCGTGAGAGGAGGCCGAGGCCAAAGTCCCCCCAGGCAGAAGTGCAGGTGGGCAGGGAGGGGTGGGGAGGGCGAGGGGAGGGCGAGGGGAGACCTGGGCCTTCCCGGAGGAAGGAGAGTGAGTGCAAAGGCCCTGGGCAGCGCAGGGCGGGCCGCAGAGAGCCGGCTGGGGCCTGACGGGCCCGTCCAGGCGGGTGGTGTCATCAGGGGCCCTGCTGTGATCCAGGTCCCCTGGGCGAGGGGTCAGGGCCCCCCATTTGCCCGCAGCCGCAGGGTGAGGAAGAAAGTTCCCGTAAACCGGCAAAGGCTGCAGACAGAGGAGACAAGGCTGGTGAGCGCTTTCCGACGTAATAATCCTGTTTCATTTGCTCATAAATGCCCTGGGCCATCTTCTCTGAGGGACGGGAAGTGCCACCCTTGGCGTCTGCCAGGAGCAGACCTCAGGCTGGCGCGGCCGTCACTGGAGCCTGTTCAGGGCACAGGAACCCCGGCTCCGGGCTCAGGCAGCCCCGCTCCCCACGCGCTGCGTCCCAGGCCTGGGCTGCGGGGCGGAGGGCGGTCTGTGCGTCTGCCTTGTGGCTGTGGGCGCCGGCCGGGGCTGCGGTTGTGGGCGCCACAGGGCGAGTGGGTGCCCAGGACTGTGGCTCCGGCGTGCACGGTGCACACGGTGGCGGTGGAAGGGACTCTGGCTGCGTCAGGGGACCCGGCCCCAGCCCAGCTCTGCCCTCCTGTCCTCCTGGGAAAGGCTGGTGTGTGGGTCACATTTGTCCTCACGCCACCGACCACACTGTCCCCCTCACTGGCCGTAAATTGTCACACAAGAGCAGCAGCAACTCGCCCTGCACACGGCGGTCCCAGGGGCTGCGCCCGAACCGTCTCCTCTCGCTGGCGGCTCAGACAGCTGCTGCCTGTGGTTCCTGTCAGTATTTTCCCCTTAATTTTTATTTGTTGTTGGAACAAAATTATGCCAACACCGCGTAACAGAAGGACACACGCAGCTGCCACACCCCTGCATCACAGAATTAAATCAGAAATGAGTAAGAGAGTGCTATCTGGAAAATCCTCAAATTTAGAAATATCTTCTAAACAAACCATGGGTTAAGGGACAAAAAGGAAATTTCAATTTTATGTATTTAATTGAATACATTTAAACATTTTGATTTGAATAACAAAAGGACAACATATTAAAATCTGGGCCATGTTGCTAATGCAGTGTTTGCAGAAAATATATAGTTTCATAAACTTATATTAAAGAAAGAAAAAAGTCTGGAATGATGTAAGCTTGCACCTTAAGAAGCTAGAAAGTGAAGAGCATAGTGAACCCAAATAATAAAATAAATAAAATTTATGTGTTCTATAAATGTTGGTGTAGTATTTTATAAATATCAAGCAGGGCAAGTTGGTTGATAATGCTGTTCAAATACTCTGTCTTTATTGAATTTCTGTCAAGATTTTCTAAGACTTGCTAAAAGATGTTAAAATCTGAGTGTGGAATTGCCCATTTCCCTTTAATTTTGACAACTTTTTCTTAATGCTTGTGAGCATCAACTGAATGAAAATGTTTGATATACTTGTTAGAATCTTGCATGTCTGCCCCGGGCATTTTTAGTTTCTTTATGGGTTGCTGAGCAATGGAGGTTAAAGCCTCCTGCTTTGGTTGTGGAAGTGTATATTCATTCCTCTAATTTTATTAATGTTTGCTTCCTGTATTTAAAGTCTATGTTATTATTAGCATACAGATTTGTCATTATTATCTCTTCCTGAAAAATTGGCCCTTTTATCATCATGAAATGTCCCCCTTTAACTGGGGTAAATTACGAAGTCTATTTGATCTGACATTGATGCAGCCACCCCAGTTTTCTCATCCATTTACTTTCCAGCTGTCTGAGGCTTTAGATTTAAAGCATATCTCTTTTAGGCAAATATAGTTGTATCTTGCTTTCTAAAAATCAACTCTGATAATCTCTGTTTTTTAATTGCAGTTTTGACCATTAACATAGAATGTAATGGTCGATATGCCTATATTTAGGTCTACCATCTGGTTGTGTCTGGTTTGTTTTTTGGACCCTCTGTTTTTTGTTCTTCTGCTCCTGCATTCTTTTATATTTAAAAAAATTCTTTTTGGAATTTCGTTTTAATCATCCTTTGGCTTCCAACTATTTATCTTGTATTTTTTCAGAGCTGGCTCTATGGATTAGAGTATGCATGTGTAATACCTCACGATCTACTTCAGGTCGGCGTTGGTCGGCTTCATGTAAAACTGGAATCCCGGCAGCCGTGTGAATTCCCTTTTCCTCCCCTCTCCTCACAGTCGTTTATCTTACAGCCGACGTACGTGCTACATCTGCAAACGTTACAGACCCCTTCAGACAACATAATAATTTTGGCTTTCCATAGTTATACGTAACTTTACATGGCTTTGTATAGTTATACATAACCATTTAAAAGAAAATTAGCCCTTCTTATATTTACTGAGATATTTATTATTTTAAATGATCTTCATTTGTTCCTGGAAAATCTAAGTTTCCCTCTGACATCATTTCACCTTATCCCAAAGGACTCCCTTCAGCATTTCTTACAGTGAAGTTCCACTGGCAACAAATTCTTAGTTTTTCTTTATCTGGAAATGGTGCTACTTTGCCTTCATCCCCAAAGGACATTTTTGAAGGCCATAGGCTGGCAATTTTTTTCTCCCACTCTCAGCACTTGGACCTTGCTGATCCGTGGTTTTCCGGCCTCCACTGCTTCTGATGAGAAAAGTGTAATCACTTGAGTTGTTTTCTCTTATGTTTGATGAGTCATTTTTCTCTAAGCCACTTTTAAGTTTTTCTCTTAATCTTTGGTTTTTAGCAATTACATTTACTGTGTCTAAACATAATTTTCTTTGAATTTATTCTATTTGGAGCTTACTGAGATTCTTGAGTCAGTCAATTTATGTCTTTCACCAAATCTGGGAAGTTTTTAGCCGCTGAATGTTAAAATACTATTTTCTGCCCCATTTATCTTTAATTGCTTTCTAGAACTGCAAGTATATATATATATATATATATATATATTAGACATTTTGATATCATTTTCAAGTTTCTGAGGCTCTGTTAATTTTTTAAAATATTTTATGTCTCTTTTTAATTTCTGTTCTTTTACCTTGACTATTTCCTCTCATCTTCTTTCTACTATTGAGCCTATCCAGTGAATGCTTTATTTCATATATTGTACTTTTATGTCCTAGATTTTACACTTGTTTCTTTTTTATATTTTTCTATTTCTTTGCTAAGATTTTCTGTCTTTTGATTTATTTCAAATATATTTTCCTTACCTTTAAGTGTGGGCATAATAGTAGATCGTAAGTTATTTTCTGATAATTCAGACACCCTGTTTATCCCAGGGTATTAAACTGTTGATTTTATTTTCCCTTGACAATTTGTCACAGTTTTCTATTTTGTTGTTCTGCATGTTAATTAGATTTTGAATTCCATTCTGTACACTGAGAGTGTAACATTATGTTCACTCTGGGTTCTGATATATTCCTCTAAAGAATGTTGATTTATTTTAAAGCTGGCAATCAGTCTAGTGAGAGTCAGTCTCTGCACTCCGAATCACATTTTGAGGATGGAGGTTCAAATCGTGGTTGAGTTTTCTAAAGTTCTGGTGGGTGCTTTGATTCTGTGTTCTGCCTGCCGATCTAAGGGTCTGAGACATGTGTGGGGCTCATAGTTGGAAACATGCTCTCCCTCTCTCCTCTCTTTCCTCCAGTTTTACCTCCTCACTCTTCACCAGGGGCAATTTCCCAGAATTTTCTCCCTACATCTCAGGCCAGAACGAGTTTCAGCTGTTTACTCAGCATCTTTCATGGCTGTGGTTCACACTCAGGGCAAAGTCACAAAAAAACAAGAAACTCACTCCCTGTCAACTGCCTCTCCCTGTTTTGATGCCACTCCACAATGTTTCTGCTTTGGGTTTGTTCTTTAGTATGCTTAGGTAGTCGTTTTTTGCATTTTGTCTATAGTTTATAGTCACTTTTAGCAATAGGAGGGTGCTGTGGAGGCTCACGCTGCCACCCCAGAGGCAGAAGCCCACAGGGTTTTGCTGTGTAGTGTTTGTACTACAGATCTGCTCTGGATTCTTTTACCTCCTCCTCCTCCTCCTCCTCATTATTATTATTATTTTAATCCAGGAGTTATTTAGTGGATTACTTTCCATTTCTAAATATCTGGGTTATTTTTAATTTACCTTTTTGTTTTTAAGTTTTGATTGTAAGGTGGTCAGATGTCTTGTTCTGTGTAATGTGCATATACAGATGCTCCTCGACTTATGATCAATTGAGTCTCCATAAGCCCATGACGAAATGAAAATACACTAAGTCAAAAATTCATTTAATGCTGTATACATCAAATTTACCAAACATCATAGCTTAGCCTAGCCCACCTTAAACACGGTCAGGATGCTTAAATTAGCCTACAGTTGGGCAAACTCATTGAACACAAACCTGTTTTGTAATAGAGTATTGAATAACTCATGCAATTTATTGAACACTGTACTGACAGTGAAAAACAGAGTGGTTTTTCACCCTTGTAAAGTCAAAAAATAGTAAGTCAAACCATCATGAGTCAGGGACAGTCTGTGTTTAGATACACTCTGAGGACTCTCTATGGCCTAGTGCGTGATTGATTTTTGTATTTTTTATGCATGCTGGGAAAAACATTTTTCATTTGTTGGTTGGCTAATCCTACTTATGTCCATGCCAGTCGTCCTTGCTGGCTGTCCCTCTGCTTGGCCCCCACACACAATGTGTAGAAATACCCACTAGAATATCATTATTTACACCTAGTACATGGATTAGAGTGCAGGTGTTGTATTACTGTTTTTCCCTGTAGCTCTATTACCTTCTTTCTTTATATATTTGGAGGGTATTTCATTCAGAGTGTGCATGGTAAATATAGCTATATAGTATTATTAACATAAAAGATCTATCTCTTTGCCTTCACCCCTCCATTAAAAATAATTTTGCCTTAAAGTTTATTTTATGTTATTAGTGTGATGATACCAAGTTTCCTTTGGTAGCATTTTCTGCAAGGTCCTTTCTCCATCCCTCGCTTTCCACCTTTTGCAGGTCTGTAAGTTCGAGGCGTGATGCTTACAATTAGCACATGCTGAACACACTCATCTTCATTTCAGTTTGTCTAGTTCCATAAAAAATCTTAAAATAATTTTGATGAGAATTGCATTCAATTTCTGAATGAAATGGGACAACGGACCTTTCAAAGACACTGAGACTTCGCATAAATGAATGTGGTAAATCTCTCCCTGTGTTTAGGTCTTGTCCTTCAGTAACGTTTTTTCTTTCCTCCTTAACAGACTTTTGTCCCTTAAACCTTTGTTCCTCTTGTTTTGACACATAGAAACTTCGGGAAACTTCTATTAATTTGAATGCTGTGTCTGTTGCTGCAATAAAATTGTCTGGCAATTTTTTGCTTGTAAGTCCTGTATCTTTTATTTATTTTTCTTGTCCTACTCCACTGGACTGGAGTGTCCTGCACTTGTTCCAGATTTTAAGCAGAAAATGTCTAGAGGTTGTATACTGAAGTACCATGTTTGTTGTGAATTTTTATAGATGACCTAAACCAAGTTAGAAATTCTTTCCCATTTGTACTTTTCTCAGAGCTTTTATTCAGAATGGGGCGAACTTTCTTAAATGCACTTTCCTGCATCTATTTCAATAATCGTATGGTTTTTATGTGGTGAATTATAGCATGTGCTGTTAATGCATTCTTCTACTTCTAAGAAAACCCAATTTGGTCATGAGTCATTTTTTTAGGGGGTTACTGCATTTGAATTGTTAATATTTTGAATGATTTTTAAAAATCTGTGCTCATAAATTACATTGACCTACAATTTTCCTTTTTTATACTGTCCTTGCCTGGCTTGGGATCAAAATTATACTCACCTCATAAAATGAGTTCTTTCATTTTTTATAGTCTGGAAAATTCTTTATGAAGTTGGAATGATCTGTTCATTGACTGTTTGGTAGAAGTCGTCCATAAAACCACCCATGCCTCTTGTTAAAACTGAAAATACAGTGTGAGTGCACTTCAGAAGACTGGCCCAGTTTCTGTAATGGCTGTAGGTCTGTTTAGGCTCGCTAATTCTTTGGGGGTCATTTTTTTGAAGTTATATTTTTTTCCAGAAATATTTCCAGTTTAACTAAGTCTCCACATTTATCAGTACGGATTTTTTTTTGTGGAGTTCTCTTGTCTTTGATGCCTTTTCTATGAAATCTATCACGCAATCAGGATATATGCCAGTGGTGTGGAGAACAGTAATAAGTGAAACGCTCACTCCTCCAACACCCGTGTTAGGAATCACGTCGGACCAGTACTTTCGAGGGCCACACCCCAATCTTCTCTCCCAGTTCCTCTCCCCACAGTTATCACTGTCCTGAATTTGTGCAAATCAAAACTAGGCTCCCAAGGAAGGAGCGATACTGCTGCTGAGTGAGGAAGCCCCGGGAGCTCGTGCTAAGAGAGTTGGTGGGTCAGGTCCGCTCTCAGCTTCTTAGAGAGGTCAGCGGAGCCCCCAGGGGCAGCTTTTCTGCATAAGACTGAGCCTAAGGACCCCGCTGAGTCTGGGCGCCTGGCAGGGCTGCAGCGACCAGGTGCCACGTGTCCAGGGGGGACACGGGCGGGGAACCGGCTTCTCTGGCTCACCATGTCCTCCTCCAGCTCAGGCCTCAGTCAAAGCAGAACGAGACCGTGGGGTGGAATTCGGCTCACGGGCAGGGGCGTGGGGACTCGGCAGGGCACGGCCGGTCAGACACAGGCACCCGGTGCGTGAGTTGGCGGTAACAGGCTGTCAGTTATACTTAAAGCACCTGCTCCGGGATCGCTCCCGTCTGGGCGGGCTGATTCCTGCTGGTGAAGAGCTGCCCACGCGGGGGTTCCGTCCCCACCCGCGGGAAGGCTGCAGCCACCGTTCCCCAGCCTCGGACGGGCATCCTGCGTCCGCGTCATTGTCCCCGTGGTTCTGGCTCTGTCTGGTGGGCGCGTCCTCGGCAGCTTCTCTAGAAAGAGCTCACAACAGGCAGTTTTCCGAGACCCTGCCCACCCAGCGTAGTTTTTACTTTATTCTGATAGGCATGCAGAGGTTTGGCTGGGAAAAGACTTTTTGCTTGAAAGCCATTTTCCTTCCGTGTGTGAAGGCAGCGCTGCCCTGAGTTCTGGACTCCGATGTCACAGCTTCGGCCTTTGTGATTCTCAGCACCTGCCTGGGACCTTTCGCGATATGCAAGGCTGCGGAACGGTCTCTGTGCTCTGGAATGTCCCCATGAGCCTTGGCGGGGTGTGTTTTCACCCGTGTGCCGGGTTTGTACTGAGCCTTCTCAATCCCCCAGCTCGCGCCCATTCCCCGGGATCTCTCCACCAGGCCTCCTGCCTCAGCCTTGGCGCTGCCGCCCAGTCCCCTTGGTTCCCCCCTTCCTCCCTCCCTCTCTCAGTATTCCTGTCCTTCCTTCCTTCCTTCCTTCCACCTTCCTTCCTTTCAAATTCTATGGGACAAGTCCATTTGGTTCTCAACATTCCTGGTTGCAGCTTTGAGATCCAGACCTTTCAGACTCACCCAATTCGTTATCTGTCTGTTTCTCAGCTTCAACAATTGTGTTTCTTCTCTTGCCATCTTTTCAGATTTTTTGAAATAATTTTCAGATTTTAAGAAGTCCTGTATTACTTTAGTGGCGTTTTGGGGAGTTTGCAAGGGCAGATGTCAGCCAGCATCTTCACGTGGAAAGTGTCTTCTCTTTACAGCGATTACATGACCGTTCCAGGTCTGTCTTTACATGTCCCTTTTACATTCCTAGAATTGTTGTTTGTCCTGGTTATTCAATAAACTTTTAGTGTTCTGAAATTCTAAAAAATAAATTTCTTGGAGGTTGTCAATTTCAATAATTATTTTTTTCCTTTTCTCAAAAGGTCAACATTTAGCTTTCAGAATCCTCACTTTAAAAAAATTGATTTTTACTTCATTAATTCATATTCTTTTCTTCTTATTGCCTTTATTCTAATATTTTTAATTTATACTATTGTATTTTATTTTTGTTTTTTCCCAAATGTCTTAAATTAGCTGCCCAGGTCTTGATTTTCAGCCTTTCTTCTTCCAGATGTAAGCATCTGAGGACAGACGTTAACACTCTCCTCTGGTTTTGCAGCAGCTACACCCAACGTGTTTTGCTACCATTTTGACACCTCGCATTTTCTTATTATTTAGATATGAGTATGGCATGGTTTCCACTACTTGTTATTCTTCAAGCTACAAGTCATTTTAAAGTGTTTTAAATGTTTTAAGGTAGAGGATTTTGGAATTTGTATTGAGATGATTGAAGACGCACACACGGTGTAAGAAATGACGCCCACACGTGCCTCACCCTCCTCCCCACTGCAGGCATGACGCAAGAACACGCCCCGGTGACATAACCCACAACCTGATTCAGGTTCCCAGCTTCCCTTGTCCTCAGCTGTGTGTGTGTGTGTGTGTGTGTGTGTGTGTCTGTGTGTCTGTGTGTGTGTCTGTGTGTGTGTCTGTGTGTGCGTGTGTGTGTCTGTGTGTGTGTGCGTGTGTGTGTGTGTGTGTGTGGGTGCATGTGTGTGTGTCTCTGTGTGTGTCTGTGTGTCTGTGTGTGTGTCTGTGTGTGTGTCTGTGTGTGTGCACATTCAGTTCTGTACAATTGTATCCCCCTTGCAGCTTCACATACACAACGTGGTCAAGGCACCAAACAGTCCAGCCCCACAAAGGTCCCGGCCCTCTTTGGTCTCAGCGCTTCCCTCCACCCTGTTCCCCGGAGCCCCCGGCCACCACAGACCCGAGCTCCACTTTGGGGACTGTCATTTGAACCATGTGATATGAAAATCACCCAGCGTGAAGCCTCTGATGCTGGCTTTTTATGCTCCACACAACTCCCCTGAGATTCATCATGTATGAATCTGTATCCCATGTGTGGTCTGTGTCGAACGTGTGTTGCTGCCATAATATTCCACGGTGTGGGCGAATCACAGCTTGTGTAATCATTTTAAATGTGTGGGCTTTTAAGTTATCTGTTTGTCTTTCATTTGCAAGGTAGTTAAGTGGACACGATATATTCTGTTTCCTGGCAATCTTTGCTTTGTTTTGAAATGTGTTGAGATTTGACTTACGGTTGAATATAGGGCAATTTTCTTGAGTGTTCTACATGTACTTAGAAAGTTTATCCTGCAGTCTTGAAGTACAGAGTTCTACAGTCTATATTTTCATTTGATCTATTTGTTAATTATGTCGTTTCAGTCTTTTATATGCTTATAAACATTTTTGCCGTCTTGATTTACTGAGAATGCCATATGAAAATCCTCTAGTAGGGGGTGGACTTGTCTGTCTCTCCTTGAGGTTCTATTAACGTTGGCATTATACAATTCGAAGCTGTGTTATGTGCATACAGATTGTTCCCCTGGATGAATTAAATTTTTCACTGTAGAGTGGGCCTCCTCACATCTAGAACTTTCTTTCTGTTTTTAATATAGCGACACCCTGGTAGCGTTGCTTTCCATCTGTCATCTCTTACTCACAAAGTTTGGTTTCTTATGGTGTAGGTATGACCCATTTTTGGTATATGATTGTATTTAAAAAGATCCTTACATTTGCCATAATTAGTTATATTTGCATATTTTCTGTGTAGACACAACTTTATGCTGTGTTATTTTCTGTTTTATCTGAAGTTTCTTTGCTTCTCTCCCTGCTTGCTGGCTTTCTCTTAAAAGCAGTTTCTCTCTCTCTCCTTCTGTGTGTGAATTTCACCCATGTAGGAAGAGCCAGCAGCAGGCAGCCAAAAGGAGCCCTCGTGGGAGGGGTCGCTGGAACTGGGAAGGTGAAATCAACCAGCGGCCTTGACGGGAGAGTGACCGTCTGTCAGGGGACACAGCAGCTCAAGGAGACCTCGAGGGGCGGGGCCTGGGATGAACCCCCTCCCCCTACCTCACTCTCTTTCACCTCTTTGATCTCTTCTTGGGTCTGCGTACTGACTGAATCTGGCTGCGAACCAGTGGTCTGCAGAGCGAGGGGGACAGGCATAAGATGTGCAGCTTTGTTGGCTACATAATTACTCTTGTATATTTACTGGGCACCTCTATATACTTGAAGAATATAGTCACACCGCTATTATTTGGTTTACAAGCTTTAAAACATATATATTCATCTCCTGTGCTACGAATGACGATGAGATCAGGTTTATTTGACCTCCAGCATGCCTTTCTCACCCACCTACTGCTTAGTTAGTTATGTGGTGATGTCTGCATTGTCATGGCTTAGGATATTCGTTGTCAACTCCATGACCACCGTTTCTGCAGTTTTTGTCTTAGTATTAATTCATAAGTCCTCAAAAAAAAACCCGCTCATTTGCCACGGCTTCTTTATTAAGTTACTAGCTGGCTGACTTTTGTCCTTTAGTATTGTCCTCAAGAAAGTTTATGAAAGTTCTTGAATATGAAAAAAGATCTATCTCTTTACTTTATAATCTAATAACAGGTTAGCTGGGTATAAAATTATCATGTGATCTTTTTTTTCATTGAAATCTTTTTGGGTGTTGCTCCACACTCTTCTGAAAGTGAAGCCTTTTATGGAAAAGTCCTAAGACAGCTCAATATTGTCCCTTAATATTTGATGGAATTATTTTTTTGAGGAGGGAAGGGGTTTGAATTCCAATAGTATTATTTTTTGTCTTTCAAATCTAGTCATTTCACTTCCTTTTCTCCAGGGCTAACAATTCTATGCATGTTGGAAATCTTCTTTGTTTTTTATAGTTATCATATTATTTCTTATAGTTTGAAAAACTTAAATTATTTCATTTTGTTCAAGCTTTTTATGCCTATTTTTCCCTGGCTATGGCTGTTCATCCTTATGATGCTTCAGATGTGGTCTTTTTCTAGGATGGCTTTATTGCCTTTTGCCATTCCTTTCCAAGGTCTAGCAACTTATTTTTCTCTTTTTCTTCTGCTTTGTTTTTGCTTCCATGGCCCTTGTGTCTTGGCTTTTAAAGCCCTGATTTCCTGATTCATTGTGACTTTTCTTAAACTATGATCTTTAAATCCATGTGATATTAATACTATTTTTTTCTTCATAATATTTTTCAGTCTGCTTATAGGCTAAATTTTCTGTGGTATATTTTTAGTTCTCTCCTCTACATTCATTATTCTTATTTTTTTCCTGTTATTTTTGTTTTCGTTTGAATGAAGAGAGCTATTTTCAGGCCAGGGATTTGTGCAGAGACAGTGTGGAGAGGGGCCCGGGCTCTTTGGCTAATAGCTTGTCTTCCCTCTCTGGCTCCCAATTAAGCCCTGCGTGATACAGGGTCTGTGTGAGTGTGAGTGAGTGTGTGTGAGTGTGTGTGTGTCTGTGCAGGCGTGTGACATTTTATATGAGGCTGGTCTATATTGAGCTTCTACTCATAATATCAGTAGTTTTGAAGCTGCCTCTCCCCTGCAGTATTTCTTTCTTCCTCGCATGTGAGACTGATTGTCTCCTGCAAAGGCGGCAGGTTATGCTTTCCTTTATTCACCCCCAATTTTGTAACATCGCCATGGCCGTAGTTTTAGGGCATCTGTGTCACCAGCCCAGGGACCTCACAGGAGCAGGTGTGGGTATCGGCCTCAGAGGTGCCGACTGCTTTGGGAAACATGTGAGTTCTGCCGACTCTCCCGGGTCTGCAGGAGTGGGCTTGACATTGCATGACCCTGTCTAATCACAGCCCCTCTTCGTGTTATGATTTTATAAATATATGAAAGTCCAAAGTAATTAGTAATAACACCCTCATTGCAGGAGGCTACTGTTTCCACTTCTTTTCCCTCCTCCTTGTGTCTGCTTGGATCAGGAGAGGAGGGAAAGAGCGTCGCCATGGTGACTCGCAGCTCAGCACGTCTGTGGCAAGTCCTGTGTCCCAGGGAGGAGAAGGGCCCGAGCAGGTTCCCACAGAGCTCAGGGTTGGGGGGCTGAGGACCCAGGGCTGCCCTTTCCAGGACTGTTCTGGCTAACAGATCCAAACCCAATTCTGAAGTTTACCCTGTTAAGTATATTGGATGGCAAAAGGCGCCGTGGGGAAGGTACAGGCAAGGGGTGGGGTGCAGTGGTGGGAGGTGCCGGGTGAAGAGTGGGGAAGGGCATCGGGGCAGGCCTGCTGGGGTGGGAGGTGCTGGGTGGAGAGTGGGGAAGGGCATCGGGGCAGGACTGCTGGGGTGGGAGGTGCTGGGGGGAGAGTACAGAGGGGTGCTGGGGTGGGGGGTGCTGGGTGGAGAGTGGGGAAGGGCATCGGGGCAGGATTGCTGGGGTGGGAGGTGCTGGGGGGAGAGTACAGAGGACTGCTGGGGTGGGAGGTGCTGGGGGAGAGTACAGAGGGGTGCTGGGGTGGGAGGTGCTGGGGGGAGAGTATAGAGGGGTGCTGGGGTGGGAGGTGCTGGGTGGAGAGTGGGGAAGGGCAAGGGGCAGGAGTGCAGGGGTGGGGGTGCTGGGGGGAGAGTGCAGAGGGGTGCTGGGGTGGGAGGTGCTGGGTGGAGAGTGCAGAGGGGTGCAGGGGCAGGACTGCTGGGGTGGGAGGTTCTGGGTGGAGAGTGCTGGGTGGGGTACCAGGGTGGGGGCTCTGGGTCTGGGGGTGCAGGGTGGGGCCCTATGTCCAGTAGGAGGCTAAGGAAGGCCACACAGATAACGTTGCTTAAGCAAAGGCCAGAAGGAGGTGGGCATGAGCCCTGAGGGTAGCTGAGAAGGAGGCAACAGGAGCTGCAGAGGCCTCCGGAGGGGTCACCCTGCTCTAGGTGCAGCAGGAGAGAGGAGGGGACAGTGGCAGGGCCCCGGGGACGAGCAGCAGGAGGGGAGGTCAGAGAGTGGGGAGCGGGACCTGCAGGGCAGCCCTGTGGCTCTGGCTGTTCCTCCGAGGGGGAGAAGCGCTGCAAGGCTGGAGCAGAGGGGGACGAGCTCCCAGGGCGGCGGCGCTGCCCCCTCTGGCTGCCGTGGGGTCACCGAGCCCTGGGGAGACAAAGGCAGAGGCTGGGAGCTGGCGGAGCTGGCCTTCGGGGACCAGGACAGTGTGTGTGTATCAGGGGTGGGGGGCGGGGGGTGGCACGCACACTTGGCCAGTGCGGGAAGCTGCTCCCTGCGGCGGGACCTTGCCTGCTGATGAGAGCCAGGGACATCGCCCCCACCCCGGGGTACAAAGCCCAGGAAAGGCAGAGACGGGGGGTGCTCCCTGAGCTGGGAAGGATGTGAACACACAGCAGGAGATTAACGCACCCCCTGTGTGGTGAGGTGCCCGTTTGCCCAGCCGTGGTGGCTGAGGTACAATCATGAAATGGGCCATTTGCCTTTATTTTCCTGTAACCTTGGACTCTGCGAGACTCTGAGCAACGTACTAGAAATTCGCCTGAGCATCAGCAGAGTCCAGGCCTCGGCGCCGTCTGCCCGTCTGGCCGCTGTGCTGGGGCAGCAGGGCGGCTGCACTCGGTGCTCGCTGTGCTGAGACCACGTCACACCCTGCAAGCAGGCGCGCGCAGGTCCCTGTTTTACAGAGGAGAAGACGGGTCTAGGGAGACGCCCTGACCCGGCGCGGCCACGCGGGACCCGCAGCCAGCCCGAGGCAGGGACACGCCTCTGCCTGCTGCGGTTCGCGTGGCAGGTGCAGCCCGTGCCGGCGCCCACGGGGCAGAGGCTCCAAAGCTCCACGTGCTCTCAGGGACCGAGGGCTGTGGGGACCCGCTGGGATTTGAGGAGAGAAAGAAAGAACAGAAGAAAACGTGTGTTTGTGAGTTTGTTTGTTTGTTTGTTCTTGAGACAGTCTTGCTCTGTCGCCCTGGCTGGAATGCAGTGGTGTCATCACAGCTCACTGCAGCCTCCAACTCCTGGGCTCAAGTGACCCTCCCGCCTGGGCCTCCCAGAGTGCTGGGATTACAGGCGTGCGCGACCACAGCTGGCCGAAATCAGCAATTTTTAGCGCCCAGGCAGAAGCACCCTACGAGGAGCCCGGCTGGGCGTGGGGAAGACGCTCTGCAGGTGCCCTGGCTCGGCCGGGCTGGCGCCACGGAGAGCCCACGAGTGGCGGCTTAAACAACAGGCATTTATTTTCTCACAGTTCTGGGGGCCAGAGGTCCAAGATCAGCTCCTCCGGAAGCGTCCCCTGGGCATGTGGGAGCCGTCTTCTCCCCCTGTCCCCTCACGGTCATCCCTCTGTGTGTGTCTGTGCCCAGTCCCCTCTTCTTACAAGGCCCAAGCACGTGATTTCCTTTCAACTTCATCACCTCTTTAGAAACCCTGTATCCACATACTGTCTCTTCTGAGGTATTGGGGGGTCAGGGCTTCGGCATACGAATTTGGGGGCACAGTTCAGTCTCCAACAGCAGGTGGGCGGGAAGGAGAGCCGCGTTGGCCAGCATCGCCGCCTCGGCCGGGTGTGGGGACCCTGGAGCATGATCTCCACGGTGATTCCCAAGCTGGGATCGGGGCCCAGGTCTTCAGCGGTTGCTCTCACGTGGCCCTGGCCCTGGGCACGTGTCTTCAGCATCCGTGGCAGCCCGTGTGCCTGGGGCCACTGAGGTGAGAGGTCATGGCTCCTTCTTGCACAGGACAGAGTCCCTGCGCTGGGCTGGGACAGGGCAGGTCTCGCGTCCCGGGGCCGGGGCCGGGGGCGGAAAAGGGCTCCCAGGCTGGGCCCCACGGGGGACACGGAGCCTGTGCACACGGCCACCTGCCCATCCGCGCTTGGTTGTGGCTTCATTATTCTCCCCAAACGAGAGTGGTTTTGTTTTTATGACAATAGCGTCACTGGAAACAGGTGCTCACCCCGAGCTCACACCAGGCCCTGCTCTGGCTCCCGCAGGGCCCGGCCGGCAGCGAGCAGAGTCCGGGCTCAGCGAGCCGACCTCGCCCGCCTCAGTCACACGGGGACGGCGCTGTCCTTCTGGCCGCCGCGTCCGGGCTTTCCAACGTGAGGCCACACCACTGCCTCTCCCGCTGTCCTAACATCATTCCAAAATAATGTATTTATTGAAACAGTGTCAGGTATGTAAGTGTTCCATAAAATATTGAGGAGAAGATGAAAATAAACCTAAGGCAGCCCCCCTGGGAACCAGTCTGGCCTCTCCTAGGGAGGAGGGGGCTGTGCCCAGCGTGTGGCTGGATTCCTGGCCAAGGCTGCACCCGGCACCCCCCACCCCCGCGTGTGCCCCGAGGGACGCCCAGCGGAGCCTCCCCACGGGGGACAGGCTACTCCTGTCACAGCAGATGAATCAATAAACTGGTATATTCGGTGGTAGAAGTGAATTAACCACAGACCTAGGAAAAGCAGGGATTGATCCTATAGAACCCACAATGCTGAGTGGAAGAAGCCGGTGCTGGAAGGAAGCAGAGAATATGCTTTTGTTTGCAGGAAGTTCACTAAGGGGCGAAACTGGGCTTTCCTTTTCAGGGATGGAGGAATGGGCGGTGGAACTAAAGAGGAAAACAAGAAAATTACGGCCAGAAAACTAGGGAGCCTGGTCATCTCCCGGAGTGAGCCGTGAGCGTGCTGGGGAGGGGCAGAGAGCTGTGACGGGGCGTCCCCACCCCTGAGACACCTCCCCAGGCCCTGTACAGCAGCCGGGGGCTTCGCGCTTGCTCAGAGCTCTGCTCCAGGGCCCATAGGGGTCGGGCCAGAACCCAACCCACCCCCCTCTGTGGCCTCTGCAGCGCTGGGCAACTCAGTGAACCGCCTGCCTCAGTTTCCCCATCTGCAAAGTGGGCTGTGGATGTTGCTTTGCTCACAGCAGCGCTGTGAGGCCAGGGAGTCATTCCACACGCAGTGCGGGGTGCCCGGTAGGAGACTGTCGGCGGGAGCGTCAGCTCGTGTCCCCCAAAGATACGGGGTCCTTGGAGACGTGAGCAGGTTGAGAGGAGGTCGTACTAGATTAGGGTGGGTCCCCATCCAGTGGCTGGGGTCCGTATAAGGAGAGGGAAATTTGGGGAAACAGCGCAGGGAAGGAGGCGACGGCGGAAGCAGAGGTGGGTGTGACGCCGCCAGAGCCGGGACGCACCTGGAGGCCCCGGAGGCTGCCGGTTGGAAGGAGCCGCCGGAGCCCGCGAGAAGGCGAGGCCGGCCGGCAGCCGCCTGTGGACCTCTGGACTCTAGGACCATCAACAGGTAAATTTCCGCTGTCATAAGTCACCCAGTTTGCGTGGATTGCTCCAGCAACAGAAGCAGGAAGTTAGTAATTGTCCCCCTGCGCTGGCCTCCCTGGGGAGACCTCATTTGCCCGTTTCCTGCTGTGACCTCAGCCTGGGGTTTCCTGGGCGCAGAGCAGGCGCCGAGTCAGTGTCTGTTGCGTGGATGGTGCCGTCTTCGGGGCGCGAACCAGCCCCCTGCGTGTAAGCCACAGCCACAGCCATGAGCCCTGTTATCTGAACGGCGGGCGGACCCCCTGGTTTCCGCTCTGGGGTTTGCTCTGAGGAACATGCCGGCACTTCCCCTGAGATCTCAGAGATGCCTGTGGGGCGAGGCCGTGGCAGAGCCGTGCTTAGATGGAAAGACGGAAAAGGCCTTTGCGTTCTGTCATTTGCCGCACGGTGCTGGAGCTCCCTCGGGAACACGAACCTTTGACAAGCCCACCTGCCACGGCGGGGGACCGCTTTCCACGCTGGCGCCCAGACCGGAGATCATCCTTCCTTTCCGTCTTTGCCAACCTGCTAACAGAAAAAGGTATCACTCTCTTTGTTGCTGCAATTTGCATATCTTTGATGACTATTGAGTTTGAACATCTTTTCATATGTTTATTGGCCATGTATGTAAATAAGTCCTCCACATTTACGAAGCCTTTTAAAATGCCAGGCGGTCCCGAAGAACAGGGCCTGGCGGGAGGATGAGGAGCTCCGGCCCGGCAGGGCTCAGGTCCCCGGCAGCCCCTCTGTGATGTGGTGCCTGTCACCGCCTGTGCCCTCTGAACTCCCCGCAGGCCTCCCTGGGTGTCCATCTGCAGCAGAGCCTGGCCCGGCCTCCTTCCAGGAAATTTGCATTTTAAAGGGAACTGTACTCCGGACTACAGAACTACAGCCTGCAGCCTGCGCAGCCAGGAGCAAAGCTCTGGAGCCTTTAGAAGCTAAGTGAACAATCAACAAACACGGAGCAACAGCTTGGCGGGTACCTCCAACACGCCTCAACTTGATCTCGTCCACTGGCGGCCCCTCGGCCCCCGCCCATCCCTGGTGTTCCGTGCAGGGCCGGCAAGACAGGCACGTCTGGGAGGTGGATGGGACAGCAAGTGGACAACTCTTGGGCGTCCTGTCCCCGGTGCCCCAGGCCAGCCCCAACCAGCAGGACCGGCCATCTGGGCGTCCACAGCCGGGCATGTCGGGCCAGGGCAGCCGCTCCAGAGCTTCCCTCACATCACCCTCCACCCTGAACCCTCTCCAAGGTCAGGGCCACCAAAATCCGGCCCATCCGAGTTTTTGCCAGTCTCCTCCCTCATTTCTCATTCCACAAGCTAAATCATTCCACTTTACAAGTTTTACTTTCTGATTAGTCACATAGAGCTCATTAAATGGAAGATAGAGCTTTTCATGAAAGATGTAAAGGAAGCTTGGATTATTAATTTCAAAATTAACAATATAATAATCCCAGCAATGAAAGGCACTGTCTGTTCATAAAAATCCTCAAGCGTCCAAGGGTGGAGGGTTTGCAGAGGCAGGGCCTGGAGTGCAGGGCCGACCTCAGCTGGCCAGCCCCGCTCTCGGCCCTCCCAGCCTTCGGCCCCCCCAGCCCTGTTCCCCCCACCCCGCCCCCTGTAGCTGTGCCCGTCTCCCCCTCCCATCCGAAGCTCCCGGAGGGGGGCCTGCACCTGTGTCCCCTCAGCCCCTCCCCACTGCTGGCACGGTGCTCTGCGTGTGCTGAAATGCACAAGGGCCTCAGCGCCCAGGTCTTTGGGGAGCTGAGTCCTGCAAAGCTGCTTGTCGGGGCTCTGGGTGGGTTTGCAGACGGGCTGCCTGGGCAGACCACGCCAGGGCACTGGAGCCCGAGCGCCGACCCCTCCCCAGGAAAACGAGCTGCGTCTTCACTGACCACCCTGTGGGCCAGCAGGGGAGCCCCGTTCCCAGCGATGCCACCACTCCTTAGTGCTGTGACCCTGGGCACGTCTCCTAACTCTAGGAACTTCTGTTTCTCCTCTGGGAAGTGGGGATTACAACCCGCATCACAGCGGGGCTGAGAGAGCCAAGGTCCGCTGAGGGCGTGGCCTGGCACACACCAGAGCAAGGACAGTCTCCGCCTGGTGCCCCAGCCCCGGAATGACCATCCGTGCATGTCTGCAAGTCAGGCCACGCAGGGGGCTGGCACGCGTGGGCAGAGGTGGAACGGATTAGGGCACACCTGTGGCACTTGCCCCTCCCCGCCGAGCTGTTGATTGGGAAGCTGGGCAGAGACTGGAGCCGGAGCCAGCAGGGCTGGGGCATGGTGGGGCCACGGCCACCTGTGCCGGGACGTGGAGGAGTCTGTGGATTGCCGTGGCTGCGTGCGGCCTTGCTGTGATGTCTACAGATGGACCTTATTCTTCAGGTCAGTTGTGGATTTACGGAAAAACCGTAAAGACTGTACAGAGCGTTCCCTGAAACCCCACACCCGGTTCCCCCCCAACATATTAGGACGGTGTCGCTGTTGTGATTAACGGAGCCAGCGCTGACACATTACTATTGACTAAAATCCATACTTTGTTCAGGTTTCTTTAGTTTTTATCGGATGCACTTTCTCTTTCCCAGGTCCCCATCCAGGATCCCAGGTGACGTTCAGTCGCCGCCTCTCCTTAGGCTGCTCTTGGCTGTGACAGCTCCTCACACCTTCCTTGTCTGTGACGAGCTGGACCGCGTGGGCCATCTGTCCCCTGTTGGACTCTGTCTGCTGTTTTTCTCATCGGCGTTGTTGGTACCTGGAGGGAGGCCGTTCCCGTCACTTGGTACCCAGGGGACACACTGTCAGCGTGATGGATCACTGATGGCGTTGACCTTGGTCACCTGGCCTGGTGTCCCCACTGCGGCGATGATTCTCTTCCCCCCACTGCACGCTGCCGCCTCGGGAAGGAGCTGCCGGGCAGCCCGCAGGGAAGGGATGCGGAGTCAGACTCTACCTTGAGGGCGGAGTAGCTACGAAATTTAAGTGCAGTTGTTCTGCACAGATTGTCTCTTCTCCCTGATTGATTGATTTACTTACATCTGATTAACTCATGGGTGTGTATCTTACAGTTCAGGTTGGAATCCTGCACCACTTCCTTTTGCAGCTCCAATTGTTCTAGCTTTGGCGGTTGGGAGCTTTGCCATATCAGTGTGTGCGTGAGTGTGTACACGTGTGTGCACTTCCTTACTTTCTGCACTGAAAGGCGCTCCAGGCTGTGTATTCCATGCTCCAGTCCTGGATCAGCCATTTCTCCAAGGCACCCTGGCTCCTTTAACTGGAGAACAGGATCAGAAACCAAGATCCGGGTGCCGGGTGTGCTCCCTGCTACTGGGGTCTCCCTGCTATCAGGACCCCTCAGCTAGCAGAGCAAGGACATATATGTGCATGTGTGTGTGTGTGCATGTGTGCACGTGCACCCCCCCCCCCGGTGGACATGCGTGTCTCATGTAACTCTCCGGATCTGAGTTAGGATGAACGTGAGTTCCTGCCGAGGTCTCCGGCTCTAATCCATCACCACGTGAGTCATCAGCCTCCTTCCCTGCTTGTCCCTAACCCCCCACGCCAACAGGGAGGACTGGGGCTCCCACCTCTGCTGTCCACGTGTGTGACTGGTCAATTGCAATCCGTATCTAGCAGCACGAGGACTGTTAAGCGATGCCCTCACGGGAAACCACGCGTCAGCTAGCGTGCAGTTCTTACGGGCAGTTCCTTCTGCCTCTGGTCGTGCAGCCTCCGCTTCTGTTCAGAATCGCTCAGGCTGGGAACTCTCGCCCCCCACAGTAATGCTGCCTGCACATGTGTAGCACAGATAGTTTCTCTTCTCACAGATGAATTTCATCCTGGGATCCCTCGGTCCCTTTAATGACTTTTTAAGAAACTTGCCGAGTATTTCTTGGACATACTGATTTGGATATATACTTTGGATATATACTCAGAAGTGGGAATACTGAATCATACTGCAGTTCTATTTTTAGGCTTTTGAGAAACTTCCATAGAGTTTTCCATAGTGGCTGTGCTAATTTACATTCCCACAGACAGGGCACAATGTCTCCCTCTTCTGCACATCTTTGCCAAGACAACCTTGCCAACTCATCTTTTTGTTAATGGCCACTCTGACAGGGGTGAGGGGATAGCTCATTGTGGTTTTAATTTGCATTTCCCGGATGATTAATGATGTTGAGCATTTTTTCATATCTATTGGCCATTTGCATGTCTTCTTTTAAGAAATGTCTATCAGGTCCTGTGACCATTTTTGATTGGGTTATTTGTTTTCTTGCTGTTGTGTTGTTTGTGTTTCTTATATATTTTGCATATTAACCCCTTATCTATAACAAATTTTAAAAAGTAATGCTGACAATTTTAAATGGTGACAAAAAACAAAAATAAAAGAAAAAAACAAAAAACACAGATGAAAAGGAACATTTAAGGTGTGAAAAAGTGTGTATTGCGGGGGTAGATCACAGGCAGCTGCGGGGAGGTGGTCCGCCGGTACGAGCCGGTACGAGCCGGTACGAGCCGGCTGCCTGGCACAGTCATTGGATTTTGAAGACTTGCGTTGCAATGAGTAGCTGTAGGTGGTTTTTTTTACTTTTTTGTCTTTTTCTTTTTTTCTTTTAGGGCCTGGCTCTTCTCAGAGTACATGTCACCCTCGTTTTCTATATGGTACTGCTCTTTTTGAAATTATTCTGCAATTCAATATACGCAGACATGAGCATTCCATGTTAAATTTTCCCATCCTCTGTTTAGGAATTTTGATCTTCTGGGTTTCAACAGTCACGATTATGGAATTTGGGATTGTGTGTGTTTCAGGATCAAGATCCAGACCTATTTTAACAAACATGCCGTGTCCTGTGCGCCCCTCAGAGTGTCACACAGAACAGCCACGCTGCCCTGAAACCCCGTGTCATCTGCCCCACCCTCCGCCCTTCCCTTTAAGTCCCTGGTGACCACTGGTGTGTTTACTGTCTCTACAGTTCTGCCTTTTCTGGAATGTCTACAATTGGATTCACAGAGTGAATATGCAGGAGCGTGACTGGTGGGCCATAAGGTAGGACTACATTTCGCTCTGTAAGAAACGGCCAAACCGTCTTCCCGAGCGGCTGCTCCACTTTGCATTTGCCTCGGCCACGGAAGCGCGTTCCGTGGCTCTGCGTGGACAGCAGCATTTGACATCATCAGATTTTTGGATTTTAGCTGTTCTCCTAGGTGTGCTGTGGTAGCCCACTTTCTGTTTTAACTTACAGTTCCTTAAAGACAAGTGACATTGAGCACCTTTTCATATACTTATTTGCCGTCCATTTATCACCTCCATACTGTTGCCTACTTTTTAGTTGGGTTGTTTTCTCATTGTTGAGTTTCAAAATTTGTCTGTGCTAGTTTGCAGTCCCACACATGCGCTCACCATCAAACTGGTTTCAACCGATCAACACCTAAGTGCACATACAGGAATAACGTTCATCAGGCGTCGGGCAGATGCGGGGGAGGGGATGGGTGTATACACACATATTGGGTGTGGTGCGCACAGTCTGGGGGATGGACACGCTTGAAGCTCTGACTCAGATGGAGCAAAGGCAATATACGTAACCTAAATATTTGCACCCCCATATTATGCTGAAACAAAAAAAATTGTGTATTTTGATACAGCTCTTTATCATAACAAGCACCACGATGGTGAAACAACAAGACACGATTCCTGAAAACAAGTCACCTGCTGTCCTGCACGGGCTTGAGGCAGCCACACACCAAGGCTCAGCGTCTGCGGTGCCTCATCATCTATTCGACCGTCCCCTGCTGCTGGATGCTCAGGCCTCCCCCACTGGGTTTTCTCTTAAAAGTAATGCCAGGATAAACAGGTGAGGGTCTATAACTGTATTTATTGGCAAGCATATCTATACAATAGAGCCTTAAGAGTAGGCATGACAACTCGTGCTACTTTTCTATATTCTATTATTTTTTGTAGGGATTTCCACTTATTCTCTTGTATTTTCTAAACATGCAATCACAGCATCTACAAACTGGGATAGCCTTCTCTCTTCCTTTCCAGTTATTAACACCCTGACTGAGCTCTCCCGTCTCATCACTCCGGTGCCTGGCTCCACTGCAACGTCAAAGCGCAGCGGAGAGAGTGGCCGTTCTTGTCGTGTTTGCTCACCGAGTGGAAATGCTCGTGGTGTGGCAACGTTAAGTAAAATGTGGCTTTTGCATTGAAGTGTATAACTGTTATCAGGTTAAAAAAATCCCTTGACTCTTATTTTAATAAGCATTATTTTAGGTAAGGAATAAGTGTTGAATTTTATTAAATGGTCTTTTAGCTTTTATGTAGATGACCACAGGATTTTTTCCCCATAGATCAATTAATGTGATGGAGAATTATAGGAACGTTTTTCTTAATATTGAATCAGCCTTGCATTCCTGGAATAAACCCAATTACCACATTGCATTTAATTTTTGATGTGATTTGGATTTTGCTTGCAAATTGTCTGTCCTGTTATCTGCAAATTTATCAATATTGTATTTGACATTTTGCATTAATATTCATAAGTGATATTAATCTTTTTATTGTGAGTCTTTTTCTTGTTGAAAAAGATTCGGATGAATGCATCTCTGCTTCACAAATAGGATTTGGAACTTGTCCTTCTTTCTCTATGCTCCTAAATATTCCAAGTAACAATGAGACTTTTGTATTAAAAGATTGGGTAAGATTCCCTTGTGAAATCATCTGGGCTTCTTGGTTTATTTCATGGAAAAGAAATTTATAGCTTTACTTCTTGTAGAAAATTGGTCTTTTTAGATTTTCTACCTTGACATGAGCCATTTTTTGGTGTGTTTTTATTTTTTCCTTAAAAATTCTCTATTTCAATTACGTCTTCTGATTTATTTGCATAAAAATATGCCTAATTATTTAGTTAAATTTTTTCCATTTTGATAGCTATTTCCTCCTGTCATTTCCTTCTTTGTGTAGTTGTGTTTTTCCTTTCAAAAAATTAAGTTGGCTTCTGGGGTCCTGTTGCCAATTCCTAGAACAGGCAAAGACAGTTTGAACTGCACAGCCAAGTCTGACTGATGAACTGTAAGGAAAAGAAAGAGGTGGAGGGAAATCCAAAGTAACAGAAACTTAAAAGACGTATCGTATTTAATGTGAGCAAAAACAAGTTGCTAAGGGATTTGTCCAAAGATACCTGCTTGAATAATGTAGTCATTGTATAATTTTTCTGCATTATGTCAGTATTTTCTCTTTGTATCTTTATTAAATATTTCTTCTTATTTCTTTCTAGGCACTGTATGGATATTTTTCCTACTTTTTATATTGAATATTTATTTTGTTCATTTTTGCACAAATATTTATTGTTATGAATTTTCCTCAGAGCACAGCTTTAGCTGTGTCCCATAGGTCTGAAATTCATATTTTTATTACCATTATTGACCAGATACAGGCATACCTCATTTTATATCACTTCGCTTTATTGAGCTTTGCAGATGATACATTTTTCCTACAAATTGAAGGTTTGTGACAACCCTACATCAAGCAAGGCTATTGGCACCGTTTTTCTAACAGCGCATGCTCACTTCCTGTCTCTGTGTCACATTTTGGTAATTCTTGCAATATTTCAAACTTATTATTATTACATCTGTTATGGTGATCTGTGATCAGTGATCTTTGAAGTTACTGTTGTAACTGTTCTGGGACACCATGGATTGTGCTCACATAAGACAGCTCATGCAATTGGTAAATGTGCATTCTGACTGCTCCACCAACCAGCTGCTTCTGCATCTGTCTCCCTTTCCTCCCGCTTCCTTATCCCCAGAGACACGACGCTATCAAGTTCAGCCAATCCATAACCCTGCAACGGTCTCTAAGTGTTCAAGTGAAGAGGAGAGTCAAACATCTCTCACTTTACGTTAAAAGCTGGAAATGACTGAGCTTAGTGAGGAAGGCATGTCCAAAGCCAAGACAGGCTAAAAGCTAGGCCTGCACCAAGTTAGCCAAGTTGTGTGTGCAAAGGAAAAGTTCTTGAAGGAAATTAAAAGTACACACAGATGATAAGAAAGCAAAACAGCTTTTTTACAGACATGCAGAAAATTTTAGTGGTCTGGATAGACAATCAAACCATCTTAACATTCCCTTAAGCAAAAGCCTAATCCAAAGCAATGCCCTAACTCTTCAGTTCTACAGAGGCTAAGAGAGGTGAGGAAGCTACAGAAGACAAGTTTGAAGCTAGCAGAGGTTGGCTCATGAGATTTAAAGAAAGAAGCCATCTCCATAACATAAAAGTTCATGGTGAAGCAATGAGTGCTGGTGTAGTAATTGAAGCTGCAGCAAGTTACCCAGAAGGTCACCAATGAAGGCGGCCACACCGAACAACAGGTTCTCAGTGTACATGGAACAGCCTTCTATTGGAAGAAGATGCCATCTAGGACTTCCCTAGCCAGACAGAAGTCAGAGCCTGGCTTCAAAGCTTCAAAGGACAGGCTGGCTCCCTCGTTAGGGGCTAATGCAGCTGGTGACTTTCAGCTGAAGTCAGTGTTCATTTATAATTCTAAAAATGCTAAAACTCTTAAAAATTATGCTACATCTACTCTGCTGTGCTCTATAAACGGAACAACAAAGCCTGGTTAACAGCACATCTGTTTATAGCATAGTTTATCAAATATTTTAAGCCCTCTATTGAGACCTACTTCTCAGAAAATAATTTTTTTTTCAAAATATCACTGCCCATTGACAATGCACCTGGTAAGCTAAGAGCTCCAGTGGAAATGTGAAGGGAGATAAATGCTGTTTTCATGCCGCTTAACACGACATCCATTCTGCAGCCCATGGATCAAGGAATAATTTCTAATTTCAAGTCCTATTACTTAATACATTTTGTACGGCTATATTTGCCATAGATACTGATTCCTCTAATGGATGTGAGCAAAGGAAATTGAGAACCTTGTGGAAAGGAGTCACCATTCTAGATGCCATTAAGAACGTCTTTGATTCATGCAAGGAGATCCAAATGTCAATATTAAGAGGAGCTTGGAAAAAGTTAATTCCAGCCGTTGTGGATGACTTTGAGGGGTTCAAGGATTCAGTGCTGGAAGTCACGCAGATGTGGTGGAAATGCCAAGAGAACTAGAATTAGAAGTGGAGCCTGAAGATGGGACTGAATTGCTGCGATCTCACCATCAAACTTGAACGGATGAGGACTTGCTTCTTACGGATGAGCAAAGAGAGTGGTTTGTTGAGATGGAATCTACTTTTGGTGAAGACGCTGTGAACACTGTTGAAATGACAACAAAGGATTTAGAACATTCCATAAACTCAGTTGACAAAGATGACGCAGTGTTTGCAAGGATGGCTTCCATTTTGAGAGGAGTTCTCCTGTGGGTGAAATGCTGCCAAACAGCATCTCGTGCTGCACAGGAGTCTTCTGTGAAGGGGAGAAGTGATTGACGTGGCAAACTCCACTGTTGTCTTATTTTAAGAACTTTCCACAGCCACCCCCGCCTTCCTCAACCAGCACCCTGATCAGCCCGCAGTCGTCAAAGTGAGACAAGACCCTCCACCCGCAAAAAGATCACGATTTGATGAAGGCTCAGATGATTATTGGCCTTTTTTTTTGCAATAAAGTATTTTTAATAGGGTATGTACTTTGTTTTTTTAGACATCATACTACTGCACACTTAACAGACTACAGTACAGTGCTGACATAACACACATGCACTGGGAAACCAAAGACATCGTGTGACTCACTTTATTGCCAGTATTAGCTCTATCGTGGTGGTCTGGAACTGAACGCGCGGTATCTCTGGGGTATGCTTATATTACATAATTTTAATTTCCCTCTTTGATTTATAGAATACCATAGTCAGGGCATGAATTGTTTTATTTTAGCCTCATAACGTGGTCAGTGTTTACGAATCCATCATGTGCACTTAACAATTAGTTCCCACCGTAAAACTTCATACGTGTGCACCCAGCGTCCACATGCTATGCAGGCCTCCTGTCTGCAAACTGAGGTTTTGTCCGTTTGATCTGGTTTTCTGCTGTTGGGTGGATTTTACTAGTTTTAGCCGTGTCTCTTTATGAAAGATTTTGTATTTTGTACTTATCAAATTTATTATGGTTTGTAGTTTATTGATATTTTGATGTGTTATTGAGTGCACCACTGTTTCTTAAAAACGTTATACAGCTGACCCTTGAACCACACGGTTTGAGCGGTGCAGGATTTTCAGCTCTGTGGGAGGCCGGGGCTCTGGCCGCCGGGGTGGTCAAGGGTCAGCTCTGCCTTGTTTCACGCTGTAGTTCTGAATTCCCTCTTGTCCGAGATCAAGCGCGTGACCCCGGCTTTCTTTCCGGTCGTACTTTCTCAATGTGTCTTTGCTCACGTGTTTGTTTCTGCCTTTGTGTTCTGTGTCTCAGGCACACCTCGAGTGCGTGTCGTAGAGGTAGTTTCTGTGTTAGCCTGTGTAGGCACATTGGAAGCGGCTTGAGACTGCGGCCGAGCGCCTGGGCCCAGTTACTCCGCCTGACTCTGTCGCGGTGCTGCCGTTTATTCGCCGTGTGTCGCTGGGCAGCGCAAGGAAACTCCCGTGACTCCGCTTCCCCGTCTGGACACGCGTGCAGTCACAGTGCATTTCCCTTGCAGGGATGGCAAGGACTAAATAGCTCCCCAGTAGTGGGCAGTGCCAGGCACACAGGACGTGCTCCGTGAACATTAACTCATCGTGGAGTCCCAGTTTCTAGGATTTAACTCTCACGCCCTGTGCATCCTCTTTGAGCCTCTGTGATTTCTTCACTTTCCTTAGAGCCCAGGAGTTTGTCACTAGGCCCACGGTGATAATGGTCTGCACATTTTCAAGTGGGGGACACCTGTCTAGTGTCACCTGCACACGTGTCTTGGTGCGGGTAGAGCCACAGTCAGCTTGCAGCGAGGGCGGGCTCTGAGGGAGGGTGGGGTGGAGAGGCCACAGGGTCACCACCGGGGTGGCTGTGCTGTGGGTGACAGCCCGTGTGGGGTGTGGGACCTCAGCCCCGCTCAGCCCAGGCCCTCAACCTGGCTCTGTGACATCAGCTTCCCCAGCTGGGCGCCCAGGGTGGGGCCGGGGTCTCTAGGCTGAGGGGGAGGCTCGCAGGGTCCGCAGCGTGGGTGGCAGACGCCCCCTCCCACACCAGCCCTGCCCTTCCACACCACGGGGCTCGCCCCCCGGCCGGGCTCTGCCCACTCGGACCTGCGGGTCTGCCTGGGCCCCGCTCGGTCTGCCAGCCCCTGTGGCTCTCCCAACTCCCCTCCTGGGGGCTCCGCAGCCTTGGCCGCCGGCGCTGCAGCTCAGAGGGCTGTGGACGATGGACGTGGACTTAAGGCCTCGCAGGTCTGGGCCCCAATCCCGGCCCCATCGCAGGCTGGCCGCGGGCCTTGGACGGCCACGTCTTTCCTCCTCTATAAATGGCGTTCATGCCCCCTTCGGAGGGTTTGTGAAGATCCAGTGAAGTGACGGAAATGATGCTCTGTGAGAAGCTGGCAAGGGGGGCCTGCGGGTCCCGAACTGCCCCTCCTCTGGTCCCGGGCACCTGAACAGGGCGTGCGACTCCCAGGGGGCACTGCCTGTGCCACTAGGTGCCAGCTGCCCTTCAGCCTTGCTCTGACGGTTCTCGGCCTGTGGCGGGTACCGAGCCGTAAAGCTCATTGCAGAAACGCAAGATTGACGTCTCTTCTCTCCTCCGTAGAGTCCAGCTGGTAGCCAGGACCCGGAGCTCCAGCACTCAGCAGGTTCGGGCTGGCGTCTCCAGGGCCACAGGGTCCCCGGGCTCCTCCCTGCTGCAGGGGTGGGGGCCGCACTCAGGGCTGTGTCTTGGCCTCCCTCTGAGGACACCCCCCAAACTTACTCCAACCCATAATCTCATGTTGATGGATGAAATTAGCCTCCGAATTCTAATGAGACTGCACTCAGGAGACAGACAGCTCATCTGAACATTAAATGAGAAAAATTGCCACTTTTGCTGGTTCCTTTAGAAACTCATTTGCATTCTGTCAGCTCTCATTATGAAGGGAACCGCAGATACGGGTGGGAACGTGGGCGGGGGGGGGGCTGGCCCACCAGGGCAGGGTGGCGTGTGGCAGGGGTCTCCCTCGGGGCACGACACCTCCTCTGCTCATCCCGCCCCAGCCCACCCCGGGGCTCTGCTGCGGGACAGCCCAGCAGCCCCGAGGCCCCCGCTGTGGGGGCTCCCTGTGCCCCTGCAGGGCTGTGAGCAGAGGGAGCAAGGCCCAGGCCTGCCGTCCTGCTCAAGCTCTTTGGCTGGGTGACAGATCACCCCAGACTTTGTGGCCTAAAGCAACAGTGATTGGGCATTTCTCACAGCCTGTGCCTTGGCTGTGCTGTCCTTCTGGTCCGGCCTCATTGTGGGGCTGTGTTCCACCTGCAATGGAGCCCACCTGGGCAGCCCAAGACGCTCCCAGGTGTGGGCACCAGGACGGGGTCCTCTGAGTGCGGGGCTGGCTTCCCAGACGACCCAGGGCCGCACTTGCTTCTTGCAATCGGGTTCCAGAACTGACCCAGCCTCACTCCTGCGACAGCTCGACGGGCAGGCCCAGCCCCAGCCCGTCCAGATTCCGGAGGAGGAGGAGGAGGGACTGCTTCTTAACAAGAGGGACACGCACAGGGAGGGGAGTCCAAGCGGCTGGAGAGAATCTCACCTCACCTGAGACCCCAAAGAGCCACTCGGTTATGGATCAGCCTCAAGGCTCCTCTTGATCTGGGCACGGAACACGGAACACACAGTTCCAAGGAGGACGAGACACCTCCGTGGGCATTGCGGCCACCAGAGCAGGACCCAGGGGTGTGGTCAGAGCATCCTGCCGTCTGGCGGGCACACGTCCCACCACCAGACTCCACGGGCAAGAAAGTCCTTGGCGCGGGCCCAGCTCTTTCCTCCTGGACTGCGCAGGAGCTGCCAGCTTCGTGTGAGGACGAATGAGGATTTCCTGGAACCCGGCAAGGCCGCTCCTCCACTCACCTGCTGTCTGCGGATGCGTGTGTGCCCTGGGCGGCGATAACAGCCGCAGGGAGGACCAGGGCGAAGCACGCACCGTTGGGGTGGTCACAGGGAAAGCGGCCCGGCCCCCCGCCCCCGCCAGGCCGCAGCCCCCCGCCCCGGCTCCGCTTGCAGAGACCCCTCCGCAGCGCTCAGCCCCCGACCGCGGTGCTGGGTGGCGGGAAGTGCCTTTGCCGCGGGGATCTCCGGAGGAAAGCGTCCACACCGGGCCGAGCTGCACCGCGCGTGAGTCTAAAGTCATTTCCCTGAATCCTCCAAGTCGCTATTTGCCCCCAGCGACCTCTCCTCAGAGGCTCGCACCGGAGGTGTGACTCAGGCAGATCATTAAGTCGGTCACCAGAGCTAACAGCTGACACTGGCACTAATTGTAATTAAAAATTAGCATAGATATGTGCTTTTAGGAGATTAAAATTATTGGTGGGTCCCGACCCGCACGCATCAGCCTAAGTGATGGACGACAAAGGAGCGTCGCATTAGATAAAGTACATCTAATGGGCTTCCGAGAGAGCAAAGATGCAAATTCATTGATTTTCCTCTCCCCGTGATTTACAAACACGCCTTCCGCATAGACAAACAGCGCCCGCCGGGACGGGGGCTCGTCAGACCCCTCCGCGGGCCCGGGCCGGCGTCTCCATCAATTTCCACTCGGTTCGCGACCTCTCATCGCAGCTTTGTACCGTAAGCACTTTCTGTGCTCTGGAAATTGCATTACATATTAGGAGCATTATCTCCACGCAGCAAAGTATCAGTTAATGATTAGCTGAGTGGTAAGACGCGTGTCAGGGAGAGGAAACGGATTCCGCGGGACAATTGCGGCCGGGCGTGGAGGGCGCTGGCGGCGGCCGTGGGAGACACGGGCGGAGACGGAGGTGCGGGAGGGTCCCTGGGCGGCCTCTGATTGCGCGTTTCCGCGTTTCCCCCCTCGTCCTCCCGGGGTTCCGCGGTGGGCCGGGTGGGTGTCGGGGCACAGCCTCCGGACCCTGCAGCACCCGAGGGCTCCCTGGGGAAGTGGAAGCAGGACTCAGCGCAGGGAGGGCTCTGGGGCCGGGCTGTTGGGCTCCCCCTCTGCGAGTCCCGAGCCGGAAGGGTTCGGTCGGCCCCAGGGTCCCTCCTGGTGTCTGTGCAGAGAATCCGCGGGGACCACGGCAGAGATCCGGCGGGAGGTGGCAGTGCCCAGGGAAGAGGAGCTTCGGAAGGTTGATTCTGGTCACACCCTGAGTCCTGAACGTCCGTGCAAGGCAGGAAGTTGGCAGGCTGGTGACAGGCTGTAGGAAAGAAAAGGGACTCAAGGCTGAGGCTGCACTTCGGTCCAGCCCCTGGGAGTGTGGCGGTGCCTGACGCAGGAGGGCAGAGCTGGCGGGAGCCGCCGGCCGGCGGAGGGTGAGAGTGGGGCTGGGACATGCTTAGCGCCGATGCCCTCGATCTCCAAGTGACAATCTCGGGCCATGGAGACCCTCAGCCCTCCCACCTTTCCCGCCCACGCACTCCTGGGGGCCTTGGGTTCAGCTTCACATCCCAGGGTCTCCCCATCGTTCACCAGAAGTTTCCACCTGTGTGGGCCACGTGATGTCAGGTCTGAAGATTTCACCACCTGCCAGATTGAGGCCAGGGCAGTGACGAGTGGCCTGCTCCCCACTGGCTCCCACACTGTCCCTCCCAGGGTTCCTGTGGTGCCCTTGTCCCTCTGCTCCACCTCCATCTCCTCTGCAGTCCCCTGCTCCCCGGGGGGACGTCGGCTTGGTCTCAGGGCTCTTCCCCCTAAGCTCCCGTGCCAAGGACTCCCGCCCTGCCTCACAGCTGACCTTCGCGGAAACTCCGGGACTCCGTCCAACTGCTCTGTCCCCCCCCCCCCACACACAAGCCTCCGTCCCTCTGGGGTCCCAACCTCACTGTCCTCGGTTCCCCTTGTCTCCCCTGCCTCTGCAGACGCTGTTCCCTTCCTCTTGTCCTACCGAACACGCTCGCTCGGGAGAGAGGCAAGGGCTCCTCCCAGGGGTCCTCCTGGCTCCTCAGTGCCCCCCAGGGCCTGGGTCTGGCCGCAGGGCTGTTGCCCACCGTCTGTCCCCGCAGGCAGCAGCCCACCAGTCTCCCAGCACCTGGCACTGCCCGAGTTCAGGGGGCTTTTGTTGAGCAAAGGAAGGCGTCTGGGACATGGAATGGCAGGACGCTAGTCGGCTGGCCAGGTGCGGAGATGGGCCCGGGGGCTGGGCCCTGGCTGGCCGGGTGCCTCGCTCCTCACCCACAAAAGAGGCGGCGCAGCTCTAGGACCCCCGGAACTGTTCGGCCTCAGAATTCTGTGGGTTTGGGGCCAGTGAGCCCATCGTGGAGCATCTCAGGGTTATTTGTTGAAGCTGACTGCCAGCCTGGGCCGGGCGCCGGGCCCCCAGCTCATCACTCTGTGTCGTCGGCACCTGCGGCTTCTACCCGGCCAGTGCCTGGCTGGCTCGGAGCCTAAACTCCCGGAGATTAATGGATAAAGCAATCATATTCCCTAGAATTGGGTCCAGGAGTCAAAGAAAGCAACGGGGAAGGGGTCACCAGAGAACGGTTTGCACAGGCAGTTTTATTAACCCCTCTGTGACCTCAGAAATCTCTTCCCCAGAACGGCTCCCCCACCACGGCGGGCCGCGGGCCGCGGGCGCTGGCAGGTGTTTGCGGGAGGCTGGCGGCAGGGCCTGGGGGAGAACCATGTCTCGCCCCACTCGCCTTCACCCCAGCAATTTCCCACGTCCGTTCTCGGCCGTTTGAAGAACACTGTTGTTTTCTGGAGTCTGAGTGAATTATTTACTGGGGAATGGAAACCTGCTCTCTGCGTGCCTCTCCCAACACGGAGGAATTAGAGGGTAGATTAGTTTTCCTTAATGTCTGTCTTTGTTTTTCCTGGAGGTGTCCTGGGAGAGCCGATCCTAGCTCCACGCAGCGTAGGCAGAGGCGGGCGGGGGGTTCTCTCCTCTCTCACCTGCTCGGTGCTCCAGCCGGGTGGCACTCGGGGGCCATTTAGCCCGCACAGCCCTCCCTGTCCTCCGACCCACACCCGCCCTCAGGCCTCCCGTCCCGGGACCTCACCGCACCCTTCGGCCACGCGTCCTCAGCTGCCAGCAGTGCTCTCCCTCCGGACCACGGACCTCCCTGCCCCCGAGCTGGCCGGGGTGGGACACTCAGCCCCTCCAGGTGGGGGCACCGCCCTAGCGGGAGAACCAGGCGGGCCCTGTAACTTCTCTCACCTGCGTGTTCCGCCGAGACACCTCGGGAGGGTGCAGCTGAGCAGCCGGGCCTGGAGCCCGCCCGGTGAGGACAATAACAGGGTCCCAGGATCCCCAGGGCACAGGTGACCTGCATGAGGCCCCTGGCACACGGCCGGGCACGCGGTGGGGAAGCAGGGCCACCTGAGCGGCAGACCCCGGGTCAGGTGGCAGGGCCAGGGATGATGCTGTCAATTCAGATGAACAGTGTTATGGGAACGTGGCCCCGTGGAACCCACCTACAAACCTACTGAGCTTGTTTGCTCCTTTGTGTGTGGTCTTGGCCCAAAGGGTCCCCACCCTACCCCCGCCAGGGCTTGCTTCCAGGACGGAGAGGGAGGGCTGGGCGTGACCCGTGCCAGGCCCCAGGTGGCAGCCCTGAGCACCAGGACTCCCGGGAGTAAGCAGAGGGGCAGGTCCAGGGCCGGGGGTGCCGCGGGAGGAGGGCTGGGGCCCACCCTGGGTTCTCTCGTTGCGTGGTGGGGCCTGTGCCGGTGATAGGCTCTATGCCACGTTGTGTTGGGACTGAAGCTGGAGCACCAGGGGGCGCTGTTGGCACGATGGGGGGGTGTCACCTGGTCAGGACACCCCGGCTCTAGAACCCACGTCCTGACTTGCCAAACTCGGCTACTCGCTCACCAAATCATGGCACCTGGCTTTGTGCCTGACCGAGTCGGGCGCTGCAGACACAGGCAGCAGCGGCATGTAGTCTGGACACCTTGAGGGCGCAGGTGTCTGGCACAGCAGAGGGACCCACAGGCAGCTGGAGACCACGTGCCGGATGTTGTCACTGGGAGGACGGTGGCCTGCAGAGCACTCGCTGCCGTGAGCACAGACCGGGTTTAGTGACTGGCGCTATTTACACACAGTAGGTGCTTCTCTTTCTCTTTGTTGCATCCGCAGCATCCAGAAGGTGCTCAGTAACCACGTATGCGACAGGCACAGGTGTGTGGTCCACGCCCCACCACACGCCTCCCCTCCCGGGCCTGCCTGGTCACCGGGCCTCGGTGAGGAGGAGCCACGGCCAGGGATGGGCCTTCCAGGGCCCACGTGGCGCTTCCACTCACAGCCACGGAAGGATCTAGATGTCCTGTCCTTCAAAAAACTTAGAGAAGGTGAATATAATACATTAAGTAGCCTTTAAAATCGGTGGCTAAGCTCTAAATAAAGTGAAATAAACCTCCAGGTACCAAAATGAGGCGGGACCTGGAGTAGAAGTGCTGAGCCTCTGAGGAAGCCACAGCGATTTCAGGAACCCGGAGGCTGGGACGGCAAAGACTCCAGGGAACCGGGAGAAGAGGGTTTCCGCCGGCAGGTGGGGCAGGTGGCCCTGCGCACAGACGGTGCCGAGGAGTGAGGACGGATCCTCAAAGGAGCGTCAGCTCTGTGAGAGGGACAAGCGGAGAAAGCACAGCCTCAGGGCCGAGGGAAATGACAGCCACGAGTTTTCCCGTCAGCGCCCAGGTCCACAGGTGCCCTGCCCGAGGGCCCCGTGAGGCCAGTGAGACTAGAAATCAGGTGACAGTGCCTCTAGCTCCCCATTGCTCTGGGTCGCCTGCAGGAGCAAACATAAGTGGAGGGCACGCCTCGCCAGACCCTGCAGGATTCTCGAGGACAAGCCCTGCGGGACAGGCGCTCACTGTCCCAGGCTACAAAGACACCAGGCGCCTGCGCAGTGGAGGAACAGCGGACAGCCGGGCAGACCCCCGAACGCTGCACAAGCGAAGCCTGAGATGCTGAATTTAAGATGTTCTGAATTTTTAATACAACAGAAGGATTCAGAAACATAAGCCCAGATCCAGAAAAATACTTCAAAAAAACTGAATGCCTGAAAAATTAAAAAATGGAATTTTAAGAAGTCAAAACATTATTATTAATTTTTTTTTTTGGTATTAAAAAGAGAGAATCGGCAAACATGGAACCTAGGGCTGAGTGAGTCTCCCCAGAGAGGCAGGAAAAGCCATGAAGGACAAATACCGGAGATGTGTCGTGTTCTCGTCCTTCCAAAAAAGGGCTGAGAGAGATTTGGGGACAGGCGCTAGCCAAGAGGTAGGAGCTGAAAATGTTCTAAAATCGGTGAAAGACATAAATCCTCATGTTGGAGAAGTATTGTGAATGCCAGAGTATAAAGAGTCCCACACTGAATACGTCATAGAAAATCAACCCAAAGGACACCAAAGTCAAAGAAAAGCACTTTAAACGTAGCCAGAGAGAAGGCGTATGGCGTCCAGGGGAACAAGTTATACCCACAGCAGAATTCTCTCCAGAACAACAGGAGGAAGAAGGAACAACAGAACAGTAACTCCAAAGGACTGAAGAAATATGTCAACTGATATTTTGTAGCTAGTATCCAAGACAAAAGGAAGAATAAAAATATTTTCATACAAAAGCAGAGAATTTTTCATTAAAAATTCCTGGCAAAGAATCATCGAAAGGAGAGAGCAGGTGGTGAACAACATCGTAGCCTTTGCAGTCCACACAGCCTCCCCCATCTGTGTTTTGTTGTTGTTGATACATCCCTTGAAAAATGTAAAATCCAGAAACAAAAATATAAAATCCATTTTGAGCCAATGGACCATAAAAACCAGGCAGGAGGTCAGGTTGGGCCCATGGGCGGCAGTTTTCTGACCCCTGCCCTAAAACAGCGGTCTTCAAAGAAAAACACAATGCAGAATTTTGGGAGGAAAAAAGAGAATTTCTGATGACTGAGTAACAAATAGTTTCGTGAATTCAGGTGAGCTTCACATTTTTTCCTTTCAACAAAATTCAGAGTGTCACATAAATTATTAAAATTTAAAATCTTTTCAGTGACAATTTATATTTGTTGCATCTATGTTTTAGCTGTTGTGAATAATGCCACTCTGAACGTGGGTGTACAAATACCTCTTCAAGACCCTGCTTTCAGTTCTTTGGGACACACACCCGGATGTGGAGTCCGTGCATCATGCGGCAATGCCGTTTTAAATTTTTGGAGTAACCACAGTTTTCCACAACAGCTGCACCGTCTGACCTTCCCACCATCCGTGCACAAGAGCTTCAGTCTCTCCGCATCCGCACCAATCCTTGTTTTTTCCTGTTTTTTTTTTTCGTATGAGCCATAATAATGGTTGTGAGGTGAAATCTCACATGCATCACCTTTTGTGTCCTGGCCTCAGAAATTGCACATTGTCCCTTCTGCGGCGGTCACAGCCCACACAGAGACCCCGGTGGAGCGAGCACAGCCCCCGGCAAGGGGGGGCCGACGTCACATGTAGTGTGTGAAGCACACGCGTGATGTGGTCCCCGGCGAACGAACTGATGTGCATCTGATTCAAAAGTTCCCTTCATTCTCGTCTTATTTACATGAACATTTTCTCAATTCTTTAGATTAAAACATAAAAACTAAAATTAAGAATAAAATTGACGCTGAAAGCTACCTCATTCTAGCAATTACTCATGTGCATCTGAGAGTAACTGATTTAAATGTGCAGGGAAGGCCCGTTCACCATATTATGAGATGCATTTAAAAAACAACCTCTTATGTTTACAAATTATTTGTCAAAGAGTATAATACATTCATGTGGTTTTAATGTAGCGTTGCTAATAATAATTATAATAATCACTCAACCTAACAGAATTTTCTTTTAGCACTTACTGCCCAATGGTACTTGGAAATTAAAAAATATATCAATTTATATAAATATATTTCTGCGTATTATGATAGGGAATTATGATAGGGCAATCAGTAAAAACTTTGAAACATAAAATATATTATCTGAGGTTATAATTTTGTGGAAATACGAGTGCAAGTTAATAAACAAGTGTTTTAGTTTCAATTTTGACTATAAAACAGAAACTTCTTTAAAAAATAGATGCTACCTGGTGTTGACAGCTATATATTTAGTTCCATTGCAAACATTTTAGATAGTGATGTAGCAGTTTTGTTTTAATATTTACAATACAATGAAAATCACTTTTTTTGCAGCTATGATGATAAAGTTTAGATGTCACCATTTTAAATATCGAATTGTGAAGAACGGTACAAAAGTGCATCTAATACACAAGACATAATGTGCCTCTTAATTACACATCTCCAAGTGAGCAGTAGCCACAGGGCATGGAGCCACGTGCTCCTGCTCCGAAACGCTCCGAGTGCACGGCCGATCCCGCCTCCTGCTCTTGCCCTAACCCCCAGGTGCATTTTAAATCTGTAAACAGTCACCACCTGAACCTCAGCCCACTTCCCTCCGGCCCTGCACCCTTCTTAACCTCAGAACCAGGAACCTGTTCTCCACTTCTGCAATTTCTGCATCTCAAATGGTATGTAAATGGAGTCCCACAGTATGTGATCTTTGGGGTTGGTGTTTTTACTCGGCATAATTCCCTAGAGACTCTTGCAAGTCGTGGTTTGTACCTATAGAATGTGCCTTGTCCTTGCGGAGCTGTTCTCCATGGTGTGGCTGCACCAGAGGTTGCTTAACCTTTCACCTGCTGCAGGGCGTCCCAGGTATGTGCAGTTAGTTGTTGGCTACCACAAATGAAGCTGCTATGAACACTCATGCACAGGTTTCCACGTGAACCTAAGTTTTCATTTCTCGAGGATAAACGACTGAGTGTGCGAGTTCTGATCTAGTTTCCTACGAAACTGTCAAAGTATTTTGCAGAGTGGCTGAACTATTTCTCGTCCCCCCAGCTGTGTAGGAACGTCCTGGTTGCTCTGCCTCCTTGTCAGGGTTTGACGTTGTCGGTTTTGGTATTCCAGCCTCTCTGGTGGGTGTTTGGTGAGATCTCACGTGGGTTTAATTGGCGTTCGCCTAGTGGCTGATGAAGCTGGACAAACGTTCGTGGCTAGTTTTCCATCAGAGTAACATCCTTGCTGGAGTGTCTGTGTCTTTGCCGACTTCTAGTTGCACAGTTGCTTCATTTTTTATTGTTGAGTTTTGAGAGTTCTTTATATGTTCTGGATGCTAATCCGAGGTCAGATATGTGGCTTGAAAATACTTTCCCCGAGTCTTTAGCTCGATTTTTATCCCCTGAGTGATTCGCACAGAGCAAAAGCTTCTAATTTCGGTCAGGCCCGATTATCAATGTTTCACTTCACAGATCTGGCCCATCCCTAGATCCCAGAGATTGGCTGCTTTGCTTCTAGTATATTTTTAAACAATGAAGCAGGGAGAAATCAGTTACAAATGAATTATTGCTCATGCTAAATATGATTTTAATACCAAGAATATTCTCCAAACTTGAAACAGTCCTATGTTACTCTCGGTTGGTGAGCACGGGCTGTAAGGAGACACGGGGTGAGGACGTGTCGGCCGCCCCCCCGCCTCCCCCCACCAGCCTGCCTGTGCTGGGGGTCTGTGCACAGACCGCAGACGTCTGGGTCAGAACGGCCTTTGCAACACGCGGCTGGCTGGGAGCCAGGGGGCCCCTCAGACTCTGACGAGCCGCAGGACCCTGGGCAAGCTCCCCCTCAACAGGCTGTGTGTGTGATGCCAGGTGAAGCCAAGCGTTGACGGGGAGGCTGCAGCCCCAGCCCATGTGTCTCCACCCCCCTCTGTACCCGGACCCCCCTCTGTGCCCGGACCGGCCCCCCCCCCCCCCCCCCCCCGGTCACAGCACTGCCTCGTTGGATCCTAACATCCCGTAGAGGTGGGGACCTGGTACCAGAGACTGGAGACTGGAGCACAACTCCTCGCAAGTCGGAGAGGGAGGGACAGAAGCAAGGTCCAAAGCCATCTCCAACGGGCCAGGGCGGAGGTGGGCGTGTGCAGAAGAGAATTGACCAACCAGCCCAGAACCCAGAACACGGCGCAGTCGCCCGAGAGACAGACGTGCAGGGTGCCTGGCTGGGCTGTGCAGCAGCAGCTGAGAGGAGACCGTGTCCATAGCCACATGGTCCACCTGGTGGTGAAGGTTGGGCTCAGAGTGAAGTTTGGGGTGCACAGGTTGGGGGGGCCGTGCGTGTCTGTCCCCGGGGCAGCAGGTGCCCTGCATCGCAGAGAGCCCAGGACGGCTCAGAGCCTGACCCAGCAGTACGTGTCCCACGGTGTGGGGAGCCAGGCTTGTCCCTGGCTGCTCTCCCAGGGTCCCCCACGCTCCTTGCCCCCCAGTCTGGCACTGGAGACTCTGCCGCCACCCCAGCCTCCGTGCAGGGGCATCCCGTCTGCCCAGGCGAGGTCCTGACGTCCGCTCAAAATCGCCGCGCCCGCGAGCAGCACTGCTGCTAATTCCCTAATAAAGGAGTGTGTTGATGAGACCTGACAACTCGGGGAGGTTCCTACACGCCACGAGTTGGGCCTTTCTCGGGAGCAGCTAACGACAGGCTCAGCCAAGCAGAGATTTCATCTAACATCAGCTTCGGGAAAGTCAATTGCAGGATCATTTCTGCAGATTAAATTAACTCTGTTTGGAGGTCACCTCCTGTGGCTAGATTGGGAGCGACAGATACACAATAGTCAATGCGATCAATGAGGTATTGATTCCACTCCACAAACACATTATCCCCCCCGGGACACTTTAAAAGCCAAGTGTTCCTTTATCCCACCCCCTTCCCCAATCGGCACGCAGGTGTCAGGGACAAACGTACCGACCAGGTGTCAGGAATGGGCACGTCCCTTGAAAGGACTCTCGCTGGGGTCTTGGAAATGCGGAGAGCATCGAATTTCTTTGCCATAGCCGCGTGTCCGGGCTGGGTCTCAGGCCGTGACTGCAAGGAGGCTGGGACGGGGGTCTTGGAGGGGGGCCAGGAGCCCCTGCCATGGTCTGGTGGCCAGGGGAGCTGCAGTCCTCTTGGCCTGGGCCACTGGCTGTGCATCAGAATAGCTGGAGAAACTTAGAGTGGGTCCGACATGAGCTTCTAGAAAACCAGGCGTGGCCTGCTCCTCTCACCAGCTCTTGGGCCGCCAGGTTTTATTCATTGTTGTGACTGGAACTTGGTTGGTTTGGGGAGTAAGGGGGGAAGGGTTAGGGCTGGGCCAGGCTCCTGTGACCAGGAGCCCCTGGGGCCCTCAAGGGAAACCCCAACCTAGAGCTGGCAGAGCCCCGGCCCCACAGCCCCTCACGCACGAGATCCTGAGTCACCTGGTGCCAGGGAAGGGGACAGGCAGGTGGAGTCAGGGCCCTGACACCCCCCCCCAGGCAGCGTGGCTGACCCGGCGCCAGGCCCTTCCCTGTCTCCCTGGGAATCTCGGCAGGCGTGTGCGCCCTGGGTGACAGAGATGGGGAATGTCACGCCAGGCCAGCTCCAGAGGGCCTGGCAACCAGGGGACTCGCAGGGACAGAAGGGCCACCTGCCCTGCTGACCACCGTGGGGCAGGGCTGGCCAAGGCTGTCAGAGCTCTGCCCACAGGACTGGTCAAGGGAGTGCAAAGATCCAGTCCGTGGGCACCTAGAATGTCATCAGATTGGACACCACAGCCCAGGAAGGGGAAAGACTAAGTGTGCAAATCTCGCATGGGAACCTGGTAGGACCTCAGGTGTGCAGTTAAGTGCAGAGAAAGGTGAGGGGTCAAGACAGCAAATGGACACAGTCTCTCCCTCCCTCCCTCACTCCGTGTGTGTGTGTGTGTGTGTGTGTGTGTGTCTCTCTCTCTCTCTCTCTCTCTCTGTTTCCCTCTCTGGCTTGTGCCTGCCCAGAGCTCTAGGGCTCCTCCCCAAAGACCTCGTCAACATAGTCACGTGACTTTGAAAACAGCCCACATGGGAGACTGAGTCAATCCCCGCTCCAGGGAGGTGTAGCTGGGTTCCGCCATCTTTAAAGAAGGCAGTTTCGCAAGTTCTATAAAAAGCCTTTAAATGGGCATAATGTGACCTAGAAATTTCATTTCTAGGATTTTGTCCTAAAAATATATAAAGATATATGCAAAGAATTAGCTATAAATAAACCCATCTCTGCCTTGTTTGAATGGTAGAAACTCACAAGCAAACAGCACACCCAGCGTTTGGCCACCACTCGGGTAGATCAAGGGACTGTCTGTGAACCAGAGTCCCCTGCAGCCACCGAGGGCCTTCCTCTCTATAACTGACACAAGGACGTCAACAAGGAACGGACAATGTCCCCAGTGTGGTGATGGTGACAGAGCAGTGCCATTTGGAATGTGGAGAAGGATGGCGGGTCCCTGTTATGCCCGTACAGGGGACACTATTCAGCCATAAAAAGGCACCTGGTATTGAGGCCAGTTGTGGACGAACCTCCAAAACGTGAGGCTGAGTGAGGGGAGCCCGGCACCAAAGGTGTGTCGTCCGTTCGTGTGAAATGCCCAGAACAGATAAACCCACGGACAGAGGCAGACGCGGATGGGGGCTGCGGGTGGAGAGGAGTTGCCGATGGGAACAGGTTTCCTCGGGGAGACAGTCAGCCTCTTGCCCGGCAGGGCACGTCCCCGAGCTCAGAGCAGGTGCTGCGGAGGTGTCTCCCGGGATCCCTGGGCGCTCTAGCCTGCAGGCGTCCCCACGCCCCCTGCCGTAGGTCAGGGGCTGCCGCACGCCAGGCACAAGGCTGAGTGTGGGCAAGACGGGGCCTCCCTGCTCACCAAGCCCCGCCCCATTCATCACCACCTGCCACACGTGATGTCTCTGGAGGTCTGTGGCCGTGGACAGGAGAGCCAGCGAGGCAGGGGCGTGGCCTTTCCCTGACGCTCCCTGTCTTGGAGCACAAGGCAGTGTTTGTGGCCATCGCCACAGCCTCCCACGGGCGCTCTCGGGGACTAGGCTCTAAGCCTGGGTGGGAGGCCGAGGCGGGAATTGCAAGGAGACCGGGGCCTGGGGGGCGGGGCAGCTGGCAGAGTGGGGGAGGGCATGGAGCATCCTGGGGGGCTTGGAGGGCTGGGCAGGGGGCACTGGGAGAGGGGCTGGGGGCTCAGGGTGCAGAGCAGGGTCTCCTGTAGGTCGTGGCCTCGGGCCCGGAAAAGAAGTGTGGCCACACGGGGCCGCCCTGCCCTGCCCCTGCATCCAGGGCCTTGGCCTGCACCTGGGCAGCAGCGCCCGGCTCCCGGCACCCGGGCCACACGTCCTCAGGGCACACATCCCCAGGCCACAAGCCCAGCCGCCTCCCGGCTCCGTGGTCTCGATGCGCCACGCCTCCAGCAAGCTGTGTGTCAGAGAGAGGGCACACTTGTCAGCAGGTTTGAGCAACGATGACATTCCTGAGGAGAGTATTTTAACAGATTATTCATTTGCTGAAAACCAGCAGTAGATAAATATTGAATTGCACTTCTTCACAAATACACCAATTATCTCCCCAAAAGCAGGAATTAGTGCCGCGTAACTGTGCATTACTAAATGTCATTCAGCTAATTGAATTTCTTGATTGACTAAAATATTCCCAGTTCTGAAATTTAGTCAGACAACGGGAAGGTTTCCATGGCTACAGCGCTTCCCTGCGGCTGGGGTGGGAGCAGCAGCCTCCCCTCGGGTGTCGGGGCCTGGAGCCCCCCGGGCTCACGGTTCCCTTCCAGTGAGCAGGGAGGTGGGTGGCCCTGCTGGACGGTGCCTCACGGGGTGGGCGTTGATTCTGGGTGCCCAGACCCCGTGGACACCTGGCCAGGGTGGCTTGGTCCACCCCTCCCAGCCTGTCCCCCTTACGGCCAGGTAGTGGCTTTCCCCAGCCTGTCTCCCCATCTCTTGCCCAGTTTGGAGAAGCCATGGTTCCCAGGTGCCAGGAGGAGGGGTCCCACCAGCTGCAGAGTCCAGCCCCCAGCCCCGCCTACCCCAGGCACCTGCGTTTCCCAGAACATGCTGGACGCTTCAGTGACTCCCAGCCCTTGGGCCAGCAGTCCTGCATCCCGGGTTCCCTGACCCGTCTTTGTCATTAGAAAGTCCCACCTTCTCTCCGTGCACGGGGCCTCTGACTCTCCAAAGCACATGAGCCAGTTGCTCAGCCAGGAGTGGTCACTTCCCGCCCTCCGCCAGAGCGTCCGCACAGCTCCAGTTACCGAGGGTCTCCCCTCCCCTCCTCCCTCTCCCTCCCTCCCTTTCCTTCTTCCGTCCTTCCTCCCCACTGTCCCTAAGTCCTTGGGGACCCCACTGTGTCCCTGGACCTTCCTCTCACACATGGTCTGGTCACCTGCCCAGACGTGGCTGGGGTCACGTGCTCTCCTGGCATCTAACGTTGCCCTTTATGAAACGGGGATCAGAGTGTGTCTTGGGAAGGGGGGACCTAGGGGCTCCCCGTGGGGGCCAAGGGTGGTCCCACAGTCCCCTCTGGGGTCTTGGCTTCTGTCGTGCTCTTCATCCTCTGGTAGAGGGGACAGGCAGAGGACAAGGAGTTTCTGAGTTCCCACTGTGGCCAGGGCCTGTGTCACCTGCTTCCTGTCTGTTTTCCCTCAAATCTTCCCAGGAGGTAACAGCCCGGGATCGCCAGCTGCAGGCCCAGGGCGGGGGCTCCCTGAGCTTGGGTGACTTGCAGGCCCCCTGCTCGCCTGGGACCCGCATCTCAGAGTCAGGAAGACAAACACGGCTGAGGCTGCCAGCACCTGCCAGGGCCCCACAGCCTGGCTAAGGGAGCCTTGCCCAGCGCTGCCCGGGCCTGCCGGGGGGGCAACGTGCTCCCACAGACGCTCTGCCCCGTTCTGGTCTCCCAAGGACTCACAGCGGGCCAGCCAGGCCATGGCACCAGGATCCGGCAGAGACGGCGCCAGGCTGAACCACAGAGAAGGGTCAGGAGGACCCAGCTGGTGCACTGAGGGAGGCCGAGTGGCTGTCCCCATGCTGGCCACCTGGAGGGGTTGGACCAGGCCAGGTGACCAGGAATTCACAGGACTGTGTCATTCTAACCTCACCCAGGCATTTGCGGACACCACGCCCCATTTCAGTGACGGGAAGTCGATTCTGCAGCCCAGACGGACACGATGCTCCCGTCCACACCTCGGTTCCCAGTGTCCCCCCCTCCCCCCCGCCACTTCCATCTCTCAGCACCCTGCTTCTCACCAGCCACCAGGAGCCAGAAGGGCCCAGACGGTGTCACCATGAGGCCCTCCCGGCGACCCCAGCTCTGCACAAGCTTGCAGGGGAGCACGCGGCTTCAGGAAGACCCGGACTGTCCCTCCAGAGTCCGCTGCTGTGAACAGCCCCTCCGTGCTCCGTTGGGAGCAGCCCAGGGAGACACCATCAGGACCCATCTCACAGGCCAGGAAGGGGGTCCCCAGGCAAGAGCTGCCCACCCGCCCATGGCGAGCAGCTGCTGGTCCCAGCCCCCAGCCCAGCAGGTCCCACTGCATAGCTGGTGCTCCACGGAGCCTCTGTGTCACCAGATACCTGCGGTCTCCCAGCGGGACCCGTGTAGATGCTCACCCTCCAGCTAGACGACCACAGGGAATTTCCACAGAGCTGCCGCCGTGGCCAGGGTACAGCAAAGGTGGACAGAGATGGCCCGGCCGCAAGCTCACTGCGATGGAGCTGAACCAGCTGGGAGGCAGCACACACAGCTGCGAGCGCCTGCTCAGTAGGGCCAGGCCTGTGGGGCCGCCGTGGCCACGGGAAGCGTCACTGCGGGGCAGGGTCCTCCACCCAGGGCTCCACCCTCGGTTCATGCCCGTCTGCAGCGCTCCAGGGCTGTGAGCGTAGACACCGGTGTCACAGGTTAAAGCACAAAGCTTCTGAGTCCTATCTAGGGACAGCTGCCCTGGGACATCACCCAGCTGGCTCTAACGTCGGTGGTCCACAGACCCTCAGGTGGCCTCTGTGTGTGGCCCTGGCCTCGAGCTGGGTGGGCCGGTGCCTGGCTGCTAACAGCGGGGTGTGGTCCTGTGTTGCAGAGTGAAGAATGTGACAGGGCTTCGTCCCTGCTTCCTGGAAGGGAACTTCTAAATCCGTGGAATTTTCTGAACAACGGGAGTGTCTCTGTTACCCACTGGCAGGATGGCTATTCAGCGAAAAAGTCATTCTAAAGTGTGCGTGGAAGAACAGAGATCTAAAATAGCTGAGACAATTTTGAACAAGAAGAGGACAGAGGAGTGGAGAGAGATTGTCCCACTAGACGGCACAGCACAAGGCTGAGACGATGGCCGTGAAGAGCTGGGCCAGGCGCGTACATGGCGTGGGACAGGCTCAGTGAACCGTTAGCACCCACGGTGCCGCTGAGCACGGCCGATGGACCGTCCTTGGTGGAACTGGCACGGGGAGGTGACACCCAGAGCTGGGAGCCACGTGAAGTCCAAGTGGGTCCTTGGCTTTGCCCTAGAGAGTTCAGGATCGAGCCACTGCACACTGAGGGGCCAGCATCCCACCTCGGCCCCTACCCCAGCCCTGCCTCAGTTTCCCTTGTAGCCGCCACGTCACCTGTTTCCTTGTCTGCATCTCTGCACCCACCGTGGGAGCCGGCTCCTTCGGGGCAGCGCCTGCAGGCCTGTCCACTGCCTGGCGCCGGGTAGGGTCCCTTGACCCTCACCGCCCTGCTCCCTGCGCCCCCCTCTGCAGGGCTCTCGCTCTTCCTTCACGGCTCGGCCAAGGCCGCTCTTCAGGGAGGTCGTGCGTGGCCACCGAGGCCTTCTGCCACCTTGCCTGTGGCGGCCAGCTCGCCTGGGCCCTCCTCGCAGGGCAAGGACTCTGGGGACTGTGGAGATTCCGCTCTCCCAGCCGCAGGGAATGTTTGGTGACAGTGGATCAATAAACACAGTTAAATGCCATCTTATACCGGAAGAATCAAAATAGCTCATGCCAACAGTTGGACGTGGCTGAAGAACATGCCTGTCCCCTGCCCAGGTGCCGTCTCAGGCAGCCACAGGTGGCCCCAAGCCGGGCAGGTCCCAGACCAGGGACAGAGAGCTGCCCGGGGGCCGGCCCCAGCTGATCCGGGCTTTGGTGCTGAGCTAAGTCACCAACTGTCCTCCCAGAAAGACCAGCAAGGAAGAAGCCACCACCCTGGAGGGGAAGAGGAGCCACCAGGCAGCGGCCCGGGAAAGGTGGGTGGATTCGCTGAAAACCTTTGGACCAATTCAAGTCAACCTTCAGGTGAGTGTTACTCCACCGACATCAGAGCCTCGTCTTCCCTGGATGTGGGGAGGATTAAATATTTAGAGACATTAATTATTAATTCAACCAGCACCGCACTGTGCCACGGCCTGGAGACATACACTCAATTAAACAGGTCCCTGCCGCCTCCCTGCCGCCGGGGAGGTCGAGCTGGAGGAGGGGACGGCTGTGTACGGAGCTGCGTCTGCAGAGGAGGGCGGGGCTGCCGAGCCCTGAATAAGTGAAGGTCACCGAGTGGTCCTGAGGCGCAAGCAGGAGTTTAGGAAGCAGATTTGGGGGACGAGACGTTCCAGGACTCAGGGCCGACGTGTGCGACATCAGGGCGCTGAGAGCACAGAGTGTGCGGGAGGAGGGGTGAGTTCTGTGTCACCCGGGGAGACAGCGATGGCCCCGCCCCGTCAGGCGCAGCGGAGCAGGGGGTAGGGACGGCAGGGCCTCGGGTGCCGGCCCCCCACCGCGTGGCCGGGGACGGCGGCAAGCCGATGTCCAGGCCTCCCCAGGTCCTCCTCGCTGAGCTCCACGGAAGTCAGACGGAGACACCTGTGAGCGTTAAATGTTACCAGCATGGAGACCAGAGGAAACGGCCCCTCTGCGGTGACCAGATCCATCACAGTGTAGATGTCCCCGTGACTTCCTTGTCACTTTGAAGCACCAACCACCTTGTATTTAAAAAACCCTCAGCGTTCTGCTCCCCACAGGCGGGTGGCCAGGATTTTTGCTATTTCTTCTTTACAAGCAGGCCAGGGAATTAACATCCCGGCCACAGTTTCCAAGCACATTAAATTACGGTCACCCCTGCGGAACTCCTGATGTTCTTGTTTAATGTGTCAAAAAGCAAATGGGGTTTAATTCTGCGTTGGAGCCAGTGGAGGAGGAGTGAGCGGGCCTCGGTGGGAGGTTGTGAAAGCCTGGGTCCCTCCACAAGTCCTGGAGATGGAGCCAGGGCGGCTCCGCCCTGGCTGGAATGTCCTCGGAACCCTCTGGAACCCTCTGCTGCTCCTGGCCTGAGGCCTGGTGTTAATTAGCTCAGAGCTGGAGCGAGAGGCCCAGGGGAATGTTTCAGGCCAGCGGCTTGCGGGGAATGGAGGGCCAGATGCCATCTCGCAAGTGCTTTCTGGGAGATTTCAGAGAGATCTGCCTTGAAGCAGGACAGGGGCCTGGTGGCTCCCGGATCCGTGGGGGTGGCCGGCGGGTTCCTGGGCACATGGCGGTGGGCAGGGTCAGATGGGGGGAAGGTCACCAGTGGGTTCTCCCTGGAAGTTGGACCTTGCCTCTTTATTCCGAACCAAATATGGCCACAGAGAGCAAAATATAGTTTTAGGAAATACCCTCCAAATTCAGTTTGCTGAATTTAGCAAATAAAAATACAGGAGGCAGAGCCAAATTTGAATTTAGATAAATAATTTTTTTTAGCGTATGTCCCATACAATATTTGGGACATATTCATACTAAAATCTGTCATATCTTTTACTATTTCTTGCCTGCTACACCCTGAAAGGTCCCGCACGGGCTCCCTTGGTCCTTCCAGGGCCCCCACCCCACCTCACCCCACCCCACCAGGAAACCTCTTCTCTTTCTCCATCTCTCAGGGCTCTGCTCGCCCCCCTGCCCCCACCCCCCCAGTAATTCCCCAGGTGGAACCAACAGCGCATCCATCCTGCTCCCCGCAGGCCCCTTGTGGGCCTGTGCGCCCCTCGGGGTGGGGCCTGCCCTCTTCCACCCCCCCAAGCGCACCAGGAACATGGGCTGCATCACTGCTCCATTTCTCCCTGCCCTCCCCACCCGACACACAGTGTTTCCTGGACTTTTGTCATCGGTGCGCATTGTTTTACGTCCCGCTGGTCTCACGGGCTGGCAGCTCCGTGGAGAGACAGTCGGTTGAGTCACTGAGATGAGCCTGAGGCGCGGGGTCGTACCCTGGGAGGAGGGGTGACTCCAGGTCTGACCGCTGAGGGTGCAAAAGAGACTCAAACTCCCCCTGGGCCTGGTGAGGACTGTCACTAATATCTGAGAGGAGTCACCTGTCACCACCTGACCCCCCCATCTCAGACGAAATTTCATCACACCGTGGCCCCTGATGATGGGGCCGAGGCTCATTTATGCTCTGTGTAACAAAGTGATGCTTCCCATGTCTTTCTGAAGAGCTTTACAGAATGGTCATTATTTTTTTCTTTCACTGTTTGGTAGAATTTGCCGATAAAACTATCCTTGGAGATTTCTTTTCCAGAAGGTTTTTAACAAACAATTTTTCTTTAACAGATAAAAGTCAATATTTAACAGAATATCATAGACTGGGTAGTTACAACAACAATCTATGTGTCACAGTTCTCAAGACTGAAGTCAAAGATCAGTTAAAGATGTATAGATCTCTCTGTATATATTTGTTTATTTCTCCTATTTTCAATTCTTTGGTATTTTAGTTCATTTATTTGGGAGATTTTCATGGATAGATTTTCTAATCTTAAAATATGCTTGCATTCAAGGAAAAATCATAATAAATCACACTGACTAGTTCTCCAACGGGCACTTGAGCTTGATTAACACTCTATTTAGAACTTGTGCATCTATAGTAAAAAATGAAACAGACCAAAAATTGTATGATGTTGCCAGGCAACTGTCCGGTTTTGGAAACAAGGGTGCAGTGAGCAGGTGAGTTACTCCCCAGGTTCATCCCATTTTGCTGCGGAGGATAAACATGAGCTCACCGTCAACACCAACTCGTGCCCGTGGGAGCCCGGCTTCTCCCCGGGCGCCTTGACAGCCGCAGGCTTACTCAGGTCTTCTCTTTCTCCTAGTTGCAGGTTTGGTATTTTTAGTTTCCTAGAAAATATATTTTACATAGCTTTTCCATTCATTTATGCTGAGCTGTTTGGAGCAATATCATTTTATCTCATTTGTATCAGCTTTCCTCACTTTCCCTCTCATTATGACTTCAATTGCCATTTTCTCTCTTTTTCTTTCTTAATCTTGACCAAAGTTTACCATCTTACAAGCATTTTCAGACATTCAGCTTTTTTTCCACTAATTACCCTCAATTTTACTGCTTTCCTAATTCACCTTTATTAATTTTTTCCTTCTTTGCAGGATGATGAGTAAGGGGATGTTTGCTTGGTTGGTTTTGTTCTAACTTCCCAACTTGAAGACTTAGAAGACCTTGTGTTTTCTTGATAAATGTATTTTGAACTCATGAATTCCCCACAGTGCCTTATCTGTGCTCTGTAAATGAATGTAGTGTTTTCATTTTCATTCGATTCTAATTTATTCATAATTTGTATGATTTTATTGTTATCCCAGAGTATATTGAGTTGCATGTTATTTAGGTTCCTTTGAGATTTTTAATAATGCTTTTAAATTAATGCTTCTAATTTTATTATACTTTGGACAGAAAGATGATCTGTCTGATATTAATTCTTTGGAATTTGGGGAATTCTTCTGTAATCTTGTTCATGGTTAATCTCCGAGCACGTGCTGTTACCAACATGTTCAGAGGGAATCTGTGCTTTGTGATTGTTGGTGCAAGGCAGCCTGCGTGTCTTCTGCGTGTCTTCAACTGGGGCATCTAAATTTAAGTATTTGCTCATTTCTTCCTACCTGTTCTATCAATTCCTTGTAGAGATTAATTAAAATCTATGGTTTTGTTGACTTATCTTTCCACCCTGGAGGTCAATGACTTGCTGTTTCTGTATTCTGAGGCTGTGTTATTCTGCCCCTGTGTGTTCAGTGTCATTAAGCTGCCTTGACCACCCGTTCACTTGAAAGATTTGTAACTGGCTTCTGTGTCCTTCCAGTTTTGCCCTTGAACTGTTGTTTTTCTGACATAAAAGAGCATCTCAGCTTTCATATAATTTTTTCTGGTATATCATTTTCATCATTTTATTTTTTTTAATATTGAAAACATTTCAAACTCAGTGAAAAGTCACAGCAATAGTACAAGGAATATCGTCCGCCTGGACTCATCACTTGTTACTATGTTGCTACTTCTGCTTTATTTCATCTGCTACAGTTGCTGCCATTCCTGTCGCCCATGTGCTCTCTAAAGGCACATTTCAGAACTGAGATTTTGCCCTTCGAAGCTTCTTCGTCTATGCCATCTAGGAGCCTTGTCTTGTGCAGTTGGAGCCTCAGCCACACTCAGAGACTTTCCCGTTGGGACAACCTGCCGTCCTCGTGAGTTTCACCAGCGGCTCCCGTACGCCCTTCCTGGCAGTGGTAGTGTTATTGTTTAGAGATTCAGGATTCAGCCCAGGACGGTGCATGGCATTCCATGGCCATTTTTCAGTCTCCTTTCATCTGGGGTAACTCTTCAACCTTCGTTTTCCTTTCATGACATGGGCATTTGAAGGTCACAGGTCACCTATTTTGTAGAACGCCCCTTAATCTGGATTTCTGTGATTTTCCTCACGGGCCGATTCCAGGGCGTGTTTTGGCAGGAAAACCACGTAAGTGCCGCCGTGTCTGTCCCAGCATGTCATGCCGGGAGGCACGTGGTCTCAGGGTGTCCTGTTTTTGGTGGCATTGACCTTGATTGCTTGGTGATCCCACTGACCATCAGGATTTCCTCCTGTGGATTTACCATTTCCCGCTTGGGGATTTAAGAAGTCCCCTTTGGGGCAACACTTTGGGGCTGTAAATATCCTCTTTCCATCAAAGCGTCAGCCACGATGATTCTGCCTGGACCAGCCGTTGCCGTGGCTTGTGAAATGGCGATTTTTTCTGTGATGAATTCTGGATTTATTAGTTAGGAAACACGCTGGAGCTTTGCTTTCCTGTGTTTGTTTGTGCATCTGCGTCCACTCTTCCTTTCGTTCGGTGCGAGTGGACTCACAGGGTCCTAGCTGGTGTGATAAGCCTGGGTCCCTGAGCCTGGGGGACCCCAGATACGGGCCAGGATCCCCTGGGGCCTCTGTGTGACCCCCAGACTGAGTGAGCCGAGGCCCCGCGCTGTGGAGCAGCCCGAGAGCTGGTCCCTGAGAGGCAGAGCTGGGGTGGGGTCACTGCTCCAGGGAGAGCGTGTTTTATGCTTCGAGGAAACTGCTGTCTAACGGCCCTTCCAATTTTCATACCCACGCAGAGTATTATAGAATCCCTGTGTCACCATACATGTGCTGGCGTCCACCCTGTGTTTTTGCCCAGCGCACTTCCTGGTTCCCAGGTTCCCAGGCGCCCCCACCCCACCCTGCCGTCCCGGCGCGCATTTCCCCGCGGGGCTGGGCGTGCTGGAGCACCCACGCCTGCGCCCTCAGCTCCGCCGCCCACGCGCCCTGCTATGCCCCCGATCCACCCAGCTCTTCCCCAGCCCTCCCTCCTGAGCCGGCCCAGGCTCTGGGGACACGCCGGTGCCACAGCCACCCGAGAGGAAGGTCAGGTGGGAGGAGGTGTCGCCCGGACCCCAGCCCCGGTCAGCCCTGGGACACTTATGCTGCTTCTCTGGGTTCAAGCATTTCGTTTGGAAACAACTCGGCCCTTAATTATGTCTAATGAAAGGTACGTGCTTTGGAGGTTCACGGAGCCATCAGGGTGCTACAGAAGCCAGGCTCAGAGTGGAGCTGCGCTGGCATCCTCTTCGCGGAGGTTTGTGCACCAGTGGCCACGGGGTCACTTGACCAGCTCATCCTGCAGGTGTAACCGGTGGTCTTCCGCGCCACGGGTGGGCTCTCTGCTGGGGTGGCGCCGGCCATGGGAGGAAAGCAGAACCCAGGCCCCACTGCAGATTCTCGTTTGAGGGTCTCGGGTGTGGTCTGGATGGGAGGGTGTCTGTACACTCCACAGGGGGTTCCACCAGGCAGTCAGGCTGAGGCCGCGGGATCAGGGAGGGCGCGCTGAGTCCCAGCTCCAGGGACGAAGGGCAGTGAGATCTGGGTCCTGCCGTGGGTCCCAGAGTCCACGGGGACACTCGCAGCCCAGCAGCGCAGCGCCCAGAAGTCTGACTGCTGGTCCCAGCCCGCCTGCACCTGAGGTCTGTTTGCTTTGCGGGAGGCGAGTCCACACTCGCGGGACCTCGACGGGCGCCCGTCCTCCCTCCAGCCACCCCACTGGCTCCCAGGGGTGTGTTGTCAATGACACAATCAATGGTGTCGTCAATGCCCCGTAAATGATCCGGGTGTCGGCCTGGATGGGAGCCCGAAAGTCCATCCTGCCACTCGCCCTGGCCTGGGCTGCGGCCCGGGAAGGTGACCGGAGCCACTGCCAAGTCACCAGCTGGAGGCCTCATTTCCGGGCCGTAATCCCAGAAGCAAATAGCCTGGTCGCGTTAGCGAGGATAATTCTTCACACTTCACAGTAGCTGCTCAGTTTGCCTCCAGATTCTGCTGACTCTACCAGGAATTTGCACAATAAAATAATGGAAAAACTACAATAACCAGCGAAGCCAGACCAGAAATCTCATTCAATCAAACCCCCCCGAGCAGAGAGGACTAATGGGCCTCGGCCAGTGCGCTCCTGCCTCTCCCGGCCTCGCGGGGCCGCATCCCGACCTGCGTTCTCGACGTCGCACGCACCGGGTCTGGCTGTCCTTACGTCCCTGCCGCTTTGCTGGGTTTAGCTGGGTGTTTGTGCCACATGCATTTCGTCCTCGGGGTGGAAAGGCTCCCCTGGGGCATGGCCACAGGGTTCTGAGGCTGGAGGGACAGCCCAGGTGGTCCGTGCAGGTCTCTGGGAGAGGGGCAGCTGGAGCTGGCGAGAGAGAAGGGCGAGTCCCCCCGCTGCACAGCCACCGCGGGGGACACTCTGCCTGTGGGTGCTGGCATTAGCTAACTGCAGTGCACTGGCTGTGGCCCCAAAGACCCGTCCACGTCCTGACCCCTGAGCCTGTGAACGTGGCCCCCTGTGGAAAAAGGGCCCATGCGGACGAGAGTGAGTGAGGGGTCTCAAGTGGAGATCATCCTGGAATATCTGGTGGCCCAAATCCGATGACAGGTGTCCTCGTCAGAGACAGGAGAGGGAGCTCAGGCACACAGAGGGGAGGAGGCCGGGAGGACGGAGGCAGAGGCTGGAGTGACGTGGCCACAGGAGCGCCGGGAGCTGCCAGGGGCTGGAGGAGGCAGGAAGGGGCCCCCAGAGCCTCTGGAGGGAGCGTGGCCGTGCCGGCCCTTGCAGGCTGGACTGCTGGCCCCAGACTGCAGGAGAATGAATGTCACTGCCTTGCGGAGGTTTGTCACGGCAGCCCTGGGGGCTTGCACAGTGTGGGGGAAGCGCCCAGCCCTGTGGGGACGTGCCTGCCCCGCAGGGCCCTGTTTCTCTGAGGCTGTGTGCCCCGGACAGGCGCCCTTTGGGGGCCAGACAGCAGCCACAGCCCCCCTGCTCCCTGCAGCAGCCCAGAACAAAGGAAGCTCTGGGCTTTTCTTCCTCATTCTAAACACCATTTAATCCACAATCTTCAAGTATAATAGCAGCTTGTTAACTCATCCCGTCTGCATGGCATTAGCTGACAAAGGGACTCCCCTGGGACTACAGCAGCAGGGACAGCATTTCCTGGTGACATAAATCGATGCCACAGATCCAGGAGGTACGAGCCGCACTTCTTCCTCACCGGAGGAGGCTCCCGAGGGACGGCCGTCCCACCCGGACATGCCACGCTGTGCAGCAGGGGCCCAGGCCTTGGAGGTGGCCAGGAAGGAGACCCAGCTGGGACGTGGGGCGGCTGAGCGTGGGGACCAGGGCAAACTGCGCCTGCGCCTCCTCCTAGACCTCCCAGGGCACCTGCAGCCCCCAGGCCCACACGGGACGCAGCCTCTTTCTCCCAAAACCCTCTGCACCTCCGTCCACAGAAGTCTGGGCCACAGATCGGGGCTCCCGCCCCTTCAGGGCACCCCCAGTTCTGACGCTGAGCTTCGGTCAGGCCTCACACCCTGCCTGGTGCACCTGTGCCCACGTGCATGACTGGCACCATGGTTACAGCCTCTCTTCCGTGGACGAGCAGCTCCCAGGCCCTCCCTGCCCCCGTCCTCCCCACTGAGGCCACAGGGCTCTGTGTAAAGCCCACGTCCAACGTGGTCCCCCGCGGGCTGCTGGGACTCGCTCACCACTGCCGTCTGGGCACTGCCATCCGCTCCTGCAGGGTGTCCTTCACGGCAGAATCCTGGTTAGGGCCTCACGCAAAGACATGAAACTCTAGCGAGGTATCAGTGATGCCGTCAAGGGACAACGAGGCTACCAAGGGGCCGTATTTCCGGCCGGGGCCTTCTGGGGTCCGCGCACCACAGCCCCAGGGTGCTGTGGCCACGAGACAATTGCTCCAGAAGGGTGATCCCAGAAGACAGAAACCGTGGCAGGGCCTGGGGCTCTGGGTGGTCCCGGTGAGTTGCCTACGCCCGTCCTCTCTCCAAGAAAGGCAGCGACAGCCCGAGCCTCACCTCACCGCCAGGCGGCCACGTGTCCCCAGCCAGGGTCCCGTAGGCCGCTTTGGTTGCAGGAGACAGAAACCCAGTTCACACTCGCTTACACTGAACATTGCTGGGAGCTCCGGCAGCTGCTGTGACCGTTGCCACAAACTGGTGACCTCAAACAACAGACTCTGTTTCCCCACAGCTCTAGAGGCTGGAACTCAAGAGCCACAGTGCTGGCAGGGCCGTGTCCCTCTTGCAGGCTCCTGATGGCTCCAGGCATCGTGGGCGTGAGGTTGCGTCACTCCAGTCCCTGCCTCTGTCTTCACGTGGCCCCTCCTCAGCATCCGTCAAATCTCCTTTCTCCTCTGAGGACCCCTGGCACTGGCGTACAGGCTTCCTGGATAACCCAGGGCGAGACCCTCGTCTGCAGACCCTTGACTTAGTCACCTCTGCACGGCTCCTTTTTGCAAATAGGGCACATTCGCAGGTCAGCACATGGACAGATTTTCTGTGGACCCACCACGAAAGCCACTGACAGTGGGTGTCCCAGGCGGAGAAAGCAGATGTGGTTGGCTGCCCCGGAGCCTCATGGGATTCAGCGGGCTGAGGCTCCCTTGGCCCCCTGCCCAGTGACCAGCAAACACCGCAGACACCACCGGTCACAAGGCTGCGTAGGTGGGTGACGGGATGAGGAGGCAGCCAGGCTATGCGTGGGTTTGCCATCGACTCAGCACCGGTGGAGGGTGGTGTCCCCAGGCAGCGGCATGGACCTGGGAGAGAAATCTGGTCACTCATGGTGGACTGTGTCCCGAGTCAGGGGAGCTCCAGACAGGTGCACAGCAGGGGCTGGGTGGCCTCAGGGGGAGTGGGGGGGGCGGAGGGGGCCTGCACCCAGGGCCGGCCAAAGTAGAAGGGACCCGGAGGCTCCTCACACCCTGAGCGGGGCAGCGGCTCCCCTGACGGTCCCTGTTAGAAAGAGCTCGGTCCTCGCTCCAGGTGGCCCCGTCCTGGATGTGCCAGCGTGGACACAGCTGGTCCCCTCTGGGGGTGCACGATGGTGGCCCTGAGAGCCAGATTCCTGCCGGCAGGGGAGCCCCCTCCCCCCTCCGCCCACCCACCGGAGCCCTCAGACGTGAACGGGGAGCCCAGCCCGAGCCCTGCGAGAGGTTAATGATTTGTATTTCTTATTATAGTGTTTTTCAGAACAGGAAGGATTAAAATTCTAATACTGCCTGGGAAAAAACACGCCTTCCATGAGAAAATAACATCTCACCATTTCACTCTCGGGACAAGGACTGTGACATTAATAGGAGGTGACACAGAGTGAATTCATTTCCATTCCCATTACGAGGCTGGGGTCACGGCTGCTGTTCTGGAGGCAGGGTCCCCGGGAAGAGAGACAGCCGGACCCTCTGTCTTCTCTAGGGAGTCTGGCGTCACTCACTGCAGTTGCAGGAGGCCTGGGGTGTCCCTCGAGGGGGGACAGAGCTGGCAGCAGGGGTGGAGCCCAGGGAGGCTCACAGGGGTGCCGGCCAGACCCGAGGTCACTGCATCTGCGTGTGCCGCGCTGGAAGGCGGGTGAGGACGGACACGCGCGGCAAATCTGTTATTCTTCTCCACCGACCCAAACAGAAGACCACACAACAGCCCCGCCCAGCCATTGCCAAAGGTCCCACAAGAACTCAAAGGTGCAGGCTGGGGGCCTCCAGGGCTTGGGCATTCCAGAACATCACTTCTGCCACAAGTCCCAGGCCGGCCGAGACTCAGCAGCCAGAGAGAGGAAAGCTGTGCAGTGGAGGTGCAGCCACGGAGAATCACGGAGCCCCACGGAGAATCACGGAGCCCCACGGAGAATCATGGAGCCCCACGGAGCCCCACGGAGAATCACGGAGCCCCACGGAGAATCATGGAGCCCCACGGAGCCCCACGGAGAATCACGGAGCCCCACGGAGAATCATGGAGCCCCACGGAGCCCCACGGAGAATCACGGAGCCCCACAGAGCTCACTGCTGGCCCCCAGCAGGCTTCTCCGAGTGTTTCAGCGGAGAAGCCGGCCAGGACTGATGTCACCTCCAGGTTAACCCCAGACCTGACTGTGGCCAGTGCTGTGCTCCCTACGAGGGAGGGGACGTCCCTTGCAGGGCCCAGCCTGTATCCACAGTCCACTCCCGGCACTGCCAGGACTGGTGAGCCCGGGACTGGGGACGGCCGACCCTCCGGAGCCCTCTGAGAACCTAGAGAGCCACATGCACGCCGTGACTTTCACAAAAGATATTTTCCTGTTAACAGTAATCTTGCATCACAACGTGCTCATTGCTGCTCTGCTCCCTGTCATGTTCCTGCTCTGCGTCCGTGTCTGTTTGGACGGCGTTCTCCTGCCAGCTCCAGAGGAAATGAATTCCCCGAAATCTCTGCGATCTGCCATCTCTCTACAAGGGCGTTTACACCACACTGCAGGGACATCCTGCCGCGTCAGCGTGAGCGAGCCCGGCGGGGCGCGGAGACGGGCGCCAAGCCAGGCAGCAGGCTTCTCTCAGACGGCGCCGTGTGCGCTGACAGACCCGAATAGCCAGGGAGGAAACCAACACACGTGTGCACACACTCGCACACGTACCCATGCATACGTACGCACACATGAGCATGAGCGGTCAGTGAATGCACACATAGGCACATACATGAACACCCAAGAGCACGTGCATATCCATGAGCAAAAACATGCACATGTGCATGGGCACAGTGACCATAGGGACACACACTTGCACACACACATACGCACACATGCATGGGCACACACATGCCAGCACGTGCTTGCACACACAGGTACATGTGAGCTCCCCTTGCACACATGCTCAGGCTTACACTCGTGTGCACACACTCACAAACACACCAAAACCACGCCCACACGGGGGGCACGAGTCCCAGGGTCCCTACACGGCCCGATGTCACCTCTGTCATCTCTGTCTCTTGAGTCTCCGCTCCAGTCTCTGCTGAAGGGGCCTCCGTGTTTCCCGCGAGCCCATGGTTCACGGTCCGTGTGAACCGCGTCCTGCTCCTTCGTAGACGTATCACTTTTAATCTAAGCCTTTGTCCAACAAATCAGGTCCCTGCCGGCACCGGCTTCTTACTGCCCGTCACCTCTTTCCTCAGTCAAGGTCTCTGAGCAGAAGGGATTCGAATGTCACGGGTTCTGACTCTCTGGTTTCCTGCCTAGAATGTCACAAACGCACCAGGGCCCTTCTGAGTGGGGGACACGAGCGTCAGCAGGTGTCCGGTCCTTTGTCCGCCGACACGCGCTGGCTGGGTGCCTGCTGGATGTGGGACACGCAGGACACGGCACCAGTGGACGACGCTGCAGGGAGGAAGCGTGGCCAGGCGTGGCCTCTGCCACGGGAGTCCCCACGGCGGCGAGGGACCCACGGCCACAGCAGATGGGGACGGATGATGAGGAAGGGGCTATGTGGGCTCTGGCGATGCCCCGAGCAGGAACATCCGGCAGGAGTCCTGCGAGAAGAGCAGCAAGCGGTTTGTCCGCAGCGAGTCCTGGTGCTAAGCCGGAGACGCCTGAGGGAGGGGCGTGGGGGGCGCGTGGCCCCTGCGGCAGGGTGGCCGCTGAGTCAGGGCGGGGAGAGGAGGCACAGACGGCGCAGGCAGGTGCGGCGGGAGTGTGGGGGTGAGGGAGCCTCGGGAGGCCTGGGGGCGGGCGGGGAAGGCCTGGGGGGCAGGAGCCCCCTGCACGCCCGGGGAAGGCAGGGATGGACCCACACTTGCTCCTGGCGGACGGCAGAGCCGAGCCGGGATCAGCGCGAGAGCAGGGACGGGAGGTAGGAGACGAGACAACGGCGGTGCCAGCAAAGACGACCTGATCCACTGGACGACGGCTTCGACTAAGAGTCACAGCGATGGTCCCTGCACAGGGGCGTCCTGTCGCTCACGAAGACCACGGAGAAGGGCTTGCAGGCCGTGCGCAGACGCCCAGCGGAGATGCAATCACAGTCCCACAGACGGAAGTCGTGGAGATGAAGCTGGACCCTTCAGAGAGGAGGAGAAAAACAGAAGGGAAGATAAACACGCCCAGCACCTGCCGGCAACCGTTGTGGAGCTGGTATTGTCTCCGTCTTGGATACCAAACAAAGTATTAAAATTATAAAGCAAACAATTAAATTACAATGAAATATAATTATAAATTATAATTAAGATTATAATTTATAATTAAAAATATAATTAATATTATAATTTATAATTAAAAATTATAAAGCAGAACAAAGACAAATCCCAATCCTTTTGTTTTGCTGACACCCGGGGAGCCGCCGTGCAGAGGGGCAGGGCCCTGCGTGCTCAACAGGACGCGCGGGGGACACGGGTGCATGTGTGGCGGGAGGTGGCCGTGGTGGTCCCGCGGAAACGCTGAGACCAGCCTGGGACCAGGCGGGGGGCGGGGCCTGGAGGCTCACGCCAGGGCAGGTGCGGGCCCCTGAGCGGGGAGGGAGGAGGGGCTGGGGCGGCCCGTGTGTTGGACACGGGGAGCCTGTCCCCCGGATCTGCAAGGATCCCCCCAGCTCGGCTGGAAACTCACTGGGAGGACGCAGGAAGTTGAAGGATTAACGGCACCCACAGGCCCCACAGGTCCCAGCGAGATCTTGGTGGTGAGTGTCGGCCCTCGAACCGCCGCCCCTGCTGAAAGGCTGAGAAGGTGGATGGGCTCGTCCTCCCCAGGGCTGTCTCCGACCTTCCCCTGGGCTGTGCAGACGCTTCCTCCACACCCTGGGCACCTGGTGCTGCGCCCACCGCTGGGCCCGAGTGGTCGTGTCCTCACGGCTCCAATCTGCATTCCTCCGAAATCCGGCAAGGCTGGGCTCTGCTCACACGCTCAGTAACCACACGCTCATCTTCCTCGTTTACCATCTGTTCAATTTTTTGTCCATTTCTTAAATGTTTTCTTTGTTGTTATTACTCAGTGTGAGAGTTCTGTAAATGTTCTGTAGCAAGTCTTTTATATCCGTTTTTCAGCTGTTTTCTCCCCATCTGTGGGCTGCCTTTTCATTTTCTTATGTGGATTGCAGAGCAAATGGTTTAATTTTGATTGCATCATTTATCAATTTTTTAAAAATTCTGTGGTTCCAGTTTTTAATCTTATTAAAGGGTACTTGCTTAACTCAAGGTCGCTAAGCGTTTCTATTATTTTTTTTCAAAAGGTTGGTGGTTTTAACATTTATTTCTATTATCTCTTTCAAGTTAATTTTTGGGCACTGTATGAAGGAAGGTTGGTAGTTCATTGTTTTACACACGGATATACATTTTTTTGGCAGCACGATTTGTTGAAAATATTATCTTTTCCTATTGAATTATCTCGCACCTTTGTCAAAAATCAATTGGCCACGTTTCTCTGGGTCCATCTCTGGACTTTCCGTGCAGTTCCGCTGGTCCACACGCCCGTGCTCACACCGCACTTCCCTGTGGCTGTGCAGTAAGTCGTGGGAGCCACGGCCTTGCTCCTGTCTCAGAATCGGCCTGGCTCACGTACGCCCTCGTGTTTCACTGAACTTTAGAATCAGCTGGTTAATTTCTGCAGAAAGAAGCACTGTGATGTTGGTTGGGATTAGGTTAAATCTATAATTGAACTCGTTGAGAACTGATAATTCAATTACATTCATTCGTCCACTGCATGGCTATGGTTTCTCTCTCCATTCAGTTATCTGCTGTAGGCAGAATGACGCCCCCACCACCTCCGAAGTCTGGGCCTTAATCCCAGGAACATGTCACCTTGCACGGCAAAAGGGACTTTGCAAATGTGATTGCTCTAAGGACCTTGAGATGGAGAGAGCCTCATACGATCCAGGTGGGCACCATCTCTCCTCATATGATCCAGGTGGGCACCATCTACTCCTCATACGATCCAGGTGGGCACCATCTACTCATATGATCCAGGTGGGCACCATCTACTCCTCATATGATCCAGGTGGGCACCATCTACTCCTCATACGATCCAGGTGGGCACCATCTACTCCTCATATGATCCAGGTGGGCACCATCTACTCCTCATATGATCCAGGTGGGCACCATCTACTCCTCATACGATCCAGGTGGGCACCATCTCTCCTCATATGATCCAGGTGGGCACCATCTACTCCTCATACGATCCAGGTGGGCACCATCTCTCCTCATATGATCCAGGTGGGCACCATCTACTCCTCATACGATCCAGGTGGGCACCATCTACTCATATGATCCAGGTGGGCACCATCTACTCCTCATACGATCCAGGTGGGCACCATCTACTCCTCATACGATCCAGGTGGGCACCATCTACTCCTCATACGATCCAGGTGGGCACCATCTACTCCTCATACGATCCAGGTGGGCACCATCTACTCCTCATACGATCCAGGTGGGCACCATCTACTCCTCATACGATCCAGGTGGGCACCATCTACTCCTCATACGATCCAGGTGGGCACCATCTACTCCTCATACGATCCAGGTGGGCACCATCTACTCCTCATACGATCCAGGTGGGCACCATCTACTCCTCATATGATCCAGGTGGGCACCATCTACTCCAGTAACTCTTTAAATTCACAGAACCTGGCCCAGCTTGGTCAGAGGCAGGTGTGGCCAATGGAAGAACAGGGAGAGGGCAGTGACTTCTGGCTTTGAAGATGCAGGAAGGGCCGTGAGCCCAGCAGTGCGGGCGGCCTCTGGGCGCTGGACAGGGCGTGAACGCGGATTCTGCCCGTCGTCTCCAGAAGGGAGCACGGCCCTGCCGACACCTTGGCTTCAGCTCAGCGGGACCCAGGTCGGGTCAGGTCTCTAATTACAGAACGGTAAGAGAGTAAGTGTGTGCTGTTTTAAGCTGGTGACTGTATGGTAATTTATTATGACAGCGACAGAAAACTTATATGTGGAATCTTAAAAATGTCAAACACACAGAAACAGCGGAATGGTGGTTATCGGGGTTGGGGAGCAGGAATAATGGTAACATGCAGGTCAAAGTTTATAAAGCTGCGGTTACCTAAGGCGAATAAGTCCAGAGACTTATAGCATAAAAATTACAATTAGTGATATGATATTGTGTGCTGGAAACTTACTAAGAGTGTAAACTGGTAGGTGCTCCAACCACACACGCACACACACACACACACACACAGACTCACACGTGTGTGAGGTGAGGAACATGCTACTTTCCCAGGCTGTGGTAATCATTTCACTATGCATATAAAAACATTATGTTGTGCATCTTAAACATATACGATAAAAATGAAAGCATTTAATACTGTTTGCTTTGGGAAGAACACACCTCAAACCGTGTTTTTCTCTAAACTTTGCAACAAGCCACACGGAAGAGGACTGAGTGTACTTCCCTTGTTTCCCCACACAGCGAGCAGCAGGCCCCAGCCGGGCTCCTCTGACTCAGTCCTGACACCATCTACCCCGGGGACAGGGTCAGATCCCCCAGGGTGACGGCTCCGTCCCCCGTGTGCCCCCCACCCAGACACCAGTCACAAGTCCAGGCCTCCGGAGTCTGACCGGGCGGCTTCCAGTCGGGGTTCCCACGACGCCCTCCCTCTTGGGGTCGGACTGACTTGCTGTGGTGGCTCCCAGACCCCGGGAAACACTGACTGGCCTTTCCTGGTTTCTATACTGGACATTGCAAAGGATGCAGATGAAGAGACGCACAGAGCGAGGCGTGGGGAAGGGGCGTGGTGCTTCCGAGCCCTCCCAGGGCCGCCACCCCCACCCCCCCACCTCCTTGTGCTTGGCTGTCCGGAAGCTCTGAACCCCGTCCTCTTGGGTTTGATGGAGGCTCCATGACACAGGCCAGACTGACAACCGTGTAGAAATTCGATTGCACAAAAGCGCGTGATCTAAACCCAGCTGGGCCCGTCTGCTCAGATGCTTCCTGGCCTCTCTGCACAGCGTCCTCCCTCCAGGGCGTGGGGCGGGACCCTCTGGAATGAGGGTGTTTGACTCGCAATCAGATTGGAGTCCCGCCTTGGGCAGGGGACAGGAGGGCAGGAGAAGGTCTGAGACATTCTGTCTCCTGAGGCTGGAAGCTCCCAACATTGCAAGGACTGTGGGAGTTGTGAAACTCCACAGCGACCGTGGATGGAAACCTATATATATCATAACACCACTATTGTAAAGAGAGTTTTTGAAATTTCAGTTTCTAACTGCTTGCTACTAGCATTTATAATTACAATAATTTTGGTATATCGACTTTAGATCTAGTAACCTCACTAAATTCACTTATTAGTTAGAATAACCTTTTTGTAGATTCTTAAAATTTTCTACAGAGTTAATTTATCAACTGCAAATAAAAACAGTTCTCCTTATTTTCTCCAATCTGAAAGCCTTTTGTTTATTTTGCCTGCCTTATTGTATTAGCTAGAACCTGAAGAGAGGACAGTGAGAATGAATGTCCTTCCTTTATTCCAACTCTTAGGAAGATTTGATTATTCTTATAATAAATATAATGTTAGCTGTAGAATTTTTGTATATGTATTTTATCAGGTTGAGGAAGTTCCTTACTATTCTTTGGTTGCTGTTTTGTTTGTTTGTTTGTTTTATGAATGTACATTGAATTTTGGCAAATGTCTCTTTTTATCACATTTAAATGATCACAATTTTTACTTCATTAATATAGTAAGTTACATTAATTGAGTTTCTAATATTAAATCAACCTTGCATTCCTGGGATTAACCTCACTTGGTAATTTTATATATATATATATAATATATATGGATTGATTTTGCTAAATATTTTTAAACATTTTGGCATCTATATAATGGTCATTGGTCACTAATTTTCTTTTCTTTTAATGCTTTTGACTGTTTTGATATCCGAGTAATCTGCCTTTAGGTACTTTCCTTTGGATTTAGGTTTGTTGATCTTCTTGGATTTCTGGGTTTATAGTTTTCATCAATTTGGAATATTTTTGAGCATAATTACGAAGTGTTTTCCGTCCTTCCTTCCACCCCCACTTCTAAGACTCCAATTACATGTATATTAGGGTCCCAGATATTATTCCAGCAGTGACTGATTGATTGATTGTTTGTTTCTTATTCAGTCTTTTTTTTCCTTTGTGCTTTGTTTTGGATAGTTTCAATTAGCTCACTAATACTATTTTTTTACAGTGTCTAATCTGCTGTTAATCATATACAGCAAATTTTTCTTTTGAGCCATTGTGTTTTTCATCTCTAGAAGTTTTATTATGTCATTTTATATCTTCCCTTTCTCTCCTAATGGTGCTCGTGGTTTTGTTCTTTATCTTCTTAAACATGTGGAGTACGCTCATAGTATCTGTTTCAATATCCCTGCCTGCTAATCTAGTATTCGTCTTATTTCTGTAGCTATCTTTATGTTTAAAACTTGTTTAAAAATACAGGATATGCAAAGTCGCAAGAAAAATGTTAAATGTACGTTGTGGATTTGATTTTCTTTTTGCTGTATTTTGTTGTCTATTTCTTAAATATTGTTGGAATATGTTCTGAGATGCAGTTAAATTACTTGAAATAAGTTGTGTATTTTCCAGACTGGCTTTTAACTTTTGTCGAGGCACGATTGGAGCAATCCCTAGGCTGGGGCCGGCTCGGCCTCGCTACCGAGCAATGTGCCCTCTGGGGGACTCCGCCCGTGCTCTGCGTGCCGCGGGGCCACTCTACACTGCTGGGAGCACAGACGATGCCCAGCCCCGTGCGAGCTCCAGGGATTGTTTTGCTTTTCCCTCTCCAGTGGTTCTTTTCCGAGCCTTGCTTGGTTTCCTCCTACTGGCACGCGGATCACTACTTAGCCAAAGACTGGAGAGCATCTGTCTGTAGACTGTTCACATTCTGTCCCCTAAACTGAGCAGGACCATCTGCGTCCACCTGGCACCTCTCTCCAGGTGGCAAGTGGGGCAGTCGTAGGACCCGGCTTACTTTGCTTTTCTCCTCTTGGGAATCCCCGTCACACACAGCCACTGTCCAATGTCTAAATTGAACATTTCACATACCGTCTGTTTACCGGTTGTTTCAGACAGGACGGTAAAATCAGCCCGTTACCGCATCACGGCAGAGAGAAAAAATAAACCTCTTGATGTTTTATTTTTACCTTTTGTTCTCATTTTTAAATACTTGCTCTTGGGATTACATTCTTCATTTGGGATAATTTATGTTGATTATTATGGTACCGCTTCATGTGGAGCATAAGAGCCTTACAGAATATTCTTTGTGTACTTCTTTGAATATTTTGTGCCGCTGTTATCATATATTTTAGTTCTACACCTGTTATAAATCTGATACATTTTCATAAAATTTCACAGTCGACTGTTATTCACGTAATTTTTAAAAACATTAAAACTATTCTTTCAGGTTGACCATGATGTTTTATCTTTTCTCTTATGCTCTTCCTTTCTTCCCATAGACCTGAATTCTCATCGTGAGATATTTTTCGACATGAAGAATTTCTTTGCACTGTAATTCTTCCAGAAAAAAAAAAAACCACACACGCACAACTCTCTCCCCCTTGTTTTCCTGAAAATGCTTTTATTTAAACCTCATTTTGTGAAGGATATTTTCACTAAATAGAGAATTCTAGGTTGACAGGTTTGGTTTTTTGTTGTTGTTCACTTTAAATACATCATTCCATTACTTCTGATGAGAGATCAGCCGTTAATCTTATCATTGTTCCTGCATACGCTATCCTTATTCTCTGGATGTTTTTAAATCATCTTTTAATTTTTGCTTTTCAACACTTTTTGTTCCATGTGCTTATGAGTAATTTTTATGTAGATTAATCCTGCTTGGACTTCTTTGAGCTTTTGTATCTATGTATAGGTTGATTTCTTGTGTGAAATTTGGAATATTTGTCCCATATTTCAACGCCCTTTCGTCCTCCAAACTCTCTCCACTCCTTCCGACAGCACAAGTCACAGAAGTGAGACCACCTGATACCATCTCACATTTTTTTTTAGTCTCTCCTGTTTGGAAATTTCTATTGATATCATCGATGACGGTCTCATTTGTGGAAATAATAAATGAACTGTGATTTCAGAATTGTTTTTACAACTGTGTGATTTCAATTTGTTTATTCTAGTTTCCATCTTTTTTCTTTAAGTATTTCATTCTAACACTCAATATATTAATTTTTCTTATAAATTCCTTAACATTTTTAGCAATTTAAAAAGGTCTGTTGGGCTAATTTCAATACCTTTGCAATCTCTGAATCTGCTTTCATTACCTGCTTGTTTATTAATGACCATATATTCAGCCTTTTTCATTTCTGTATTTTTTATTATATTACAGATAGTTTGTATAAAAGAACAATGGAGATCAAGTATTTTTTGGATTGTTGTTATTTTATGTATTTTCTAGAGAATACAAGACTTTTCCTCTTCCTGCTGGCGAGGCAGGTTACAGACAGCATTAGGCTCCTATTGCTGCTGGGGGGACTCTCGGCCACCGTCAGGAGGCTGGAGGAGAAGGTGTCGGGTGAGGCCGGGCATACGAGGAACCAGCCCCTCTAAGTCAGGCCCAGCTCCCGCTTTCTACCACGGGGATCAGAATCCCCCCGGGGGTGCTCAGCAGCCTGCTTGGTCGGAGCCTCGTCTCAGAAGAGGCTGTTGGCAAAAGCCACACAGAAGGGTCTTTCCAGGTAGGGTCTGCTCCTCTGTGAACCTGGAGGTTCGTTTGAACTGTCTTTCCAGTCCCCCTTGTGTCAGTAGTTTGTGATAGAGACATGTGCTTTACCTGATGGAACTTAGGCAAGCGAGACCTGTGCAAGCCTGACATGGTCTCAGGACAGTCCTGTGTCCCGGAGCCGAATCCTGGTCCCTGGGCCATCTCGTTAAAGTCCTGACAGGCTCTGGCGTGGGGCGCCCTGGCCCACAGATGCAGAGGCCACACCCAAGGCAGGGACAGGACTCACACTCCAGGTCTGAATCCGCTGTGCACAGTCAGTGGGGTAAGAAATGCCCGGGCTACTGTGAAGACGCCCATTTGGACACAGTGCTGGCTGGACCCCGAGGCCCCACGAGCTCCGGCACCTTCCTCCTCTCTGTCATCTCTGGCCACTGGCCACTCAGGCCGGATGGACTGACCCTCTGTGCCCTGATGGGCCCACGCTCCCCTCTGGACTGGGCTGCCCCTGGCAGGAACGTCTCCTGGTCTCGTCACACTCCCAGTACTGCTCCGTCCCCCGAGGGGCTGGGACCAGGGTCTTGTGTGTCCTGGCGTAGTGGCACAGCAGGTGCTCACGCTGACTGCACCAACGGCCGGGGGCACATGGACACGTCCAGGGCGGCAGGGTCTGTGCTGTGCTCCAGGCTCCTTGACTGGGGACGTAGGACAGGGCCAGGTGCCTGGGGAGAAAGACCCAGCCCAGGGATACTCGTCCTCCTCGGTGAAGAGGATGGAGGACGGGAGTTTTGTAAGACTGAATCGGGCTGCATCTGCGTGTGTGTCTGACAGACAGAGAGACGGGGGTCCCGCTAAGTCTCCTCTCTGGGGGGGCTGCCGTGGGAGACACGCAGCGGGAGGGGAGTTAGGAGACGAGCTTGGGAGGGGGCTTTCCGGGGCAGATGTCCTGGGAAAGAACGGATTGCTCTCAGCTCTGCCTGCAAACACAGCGGCTCTCCTGGAACCGTGGTGTGGCCAGGGCCTCACTGTGGGTCAGGGACGCAGCAGAGCAGAGGCCTGTGCCCAGGGGAGGCCCAAGACCGGCATCTGAGTCCTGGTGGCGTCTGGGGCCGTGGGGTTCACGCAGCTGGCACCACAGGGCTGAAAGGACAAGTTCACGGATCCACCTGCTGCTTCACCGGACAGCGAACACTGGCTGGAACGTGTCTCACCACACGCTGGCTGGCTTTGTGGCCATTTTCACACTGAGCAGACGGAGGCTGGGACACAGGCCTGCCCCGTCCTGGAGGGTCTTCTGCCCCAATCTCTTGCCAACCACCCACCCTGGGGCAGCAAAGGGGGCTCCGGCCGTGACAGGTGGGCACTCCTGCGGGACAGCCAGCCCTGCTCCGACAGGCACCAGGAAGGAGTTGGGGACGGAGCCCGCGTCTCCGCAGCACAGCGTGGATGCCCTCTCGGGAACTCTGGAGTGACTCGGGTTTCATTTTGCAACAAATTCCCCATCACTTTGCTCTCCCAAGGTTCTGGTTCACACAGAAACACCAGGCCAAAAGCCCATTCAGCATTGTTCATGGCAGCCCTTGTGATTCAGAGAATGACGCACATACATTGCGCCCAACCGCTGTTCCCAGGTCAGGTTTGCAAAGGCGTGTGGTGAGCTCCGTGAATGGGGCCGGTGCCGGCTCTGCTTCCACGCAGTAAATATTCACGTGGGGCAGAGACAACGCGGGCGAGGCTCAGACACAGGGCGCGCTTGCACACAGCCCCCGACACCCGGAACCTGCGGAAACGGCTGGTGGTGAGCCCTGCCCGGGTCGTCCAGTGAGGGTGTGCGCCACCCGGCAGGGGACTCGGTCCCAGGCTTCCCTGGGAGGGCCGGGGCTGAGCCGGGGTACGTTGGGAGAAGGGAGGGTCTCTGGCTGATGCGCTTCCGTCACCCGGGTGCTGAGAAGGGTCACAATGACGTCCACGGATGGCTGTGCTCACGGGAGGAGCTGTGCGTGTGACGTGCCACAGATGGACCAAGAAGAGCCATCACGGTCCCTGTCCTCGTGGGAGCCCCAGAGCTAAAACAGTGACGCCGCAGCAGGGCAGGACTCCCAGGTCAGCTTTACCAGGTACGCAGCCCAAAGTCATCACTCCCGTCCTCACAACAAGAGAAAAGCTGAACAGACCGAGAGTCAGCGGTTTTCTTGCTCCTCTCTTGGCCTGACTGCGGGACTGTGACTCGGTTGTCATGATCAGGCCGGACTCTGCTCCCAGGACCTAGAACCTTCCTGCTTACGCAGCGCAGGTAAGGACACAGGGGGCCTCTGACCCATTTCGCTGCGGGGAACGCCGTGGTGCACGCTGATGTCGCAGGTCTGCCCGGGTCAAACCGCTCTGACCGCTGCTCCCTAACATGCACGTGTTTTATTTCAATCTTTACAAGAAAGGTACCCTGTTATATTATGATTTTGAAATTTGATTTTTCACTCAAAATTCCATTGTGAGGTCTATTCTTGCTAGGGCAAGAATACTCGTGGTTCAATCACTTAAACAGCTGAGAACTTTTCCATTGTGTTATTTATTGCTTCTCCGTCAGTGGGAACTTTGGTGGCTTCCGTACCTCTGCCATGACTAGTAACGTGTGACTATCCCTGTGCGCATCCGTGAGCACCTGGTGACAGCTGCCCCCGCCCGGCACCTGGGGGACACGAGGCCAGGACACAGCTCATAGACGACTTCAACTCACCAATTGTCGTCCGCCAGCCAAGGGGAGAACCCGGCTGTACCGCGTAACACGCCCCAATCCCAGCGGTTTCCCACATCCTCACGCATGATTGGTATTTTTTTTAATTTTTATAAATCTGATTGATACGTGTTAGGTTATCTCATTATTTTTAGTATGAATGAGATTAAATTCTTCTTCTATGTTTTTGGGCCTTTAAGTTTCCTGCTTTCAGAATTGTATGTTGATAGTTTTTGCCCATTTTTTATTTTCCTATTGATTTGCAGGAATTATTTGTATTTCTAGATTAAAAATCGTTGCTGGCTGTATAGGATAAAATATCCTCCATTTTATTATTTATGGTGGTTTTGCTGCATAGAGTTTTAAATTTTGATGTGATGAGATACATCGTTCAATTCCCATAGGTTTTGCGCTTGTGTGTTTTATTTAAGAAATAAGAACACAAATAAGAATAAGAATAAAAAGAGACATTTTCCTCTAGGATTTTAAAGTTTTGTCTTAAAGACCATTTAGATCTTTATGCCATCTGGAATTCAGTTTTGAGTTTGGTTTGAGAAAAAGATAAAATTTTACCCCCCATCTGGCCAGCCAGTTGTCCCCACGTCACGAATTGAACAGCGCACGACTCTTCCCCGCGTGAGACGTGTGTGAGCCCAGCGCGCACTTGCAGTACCTGCGGACCCCTCATGACATACCAGCCCCTCCCGCGCCGATGCTGCAGAAGCTGTTCAAGACTTTATGCCACGTCTTTGACGTGGGCAGGTATAATCTGACCACAAGCACGTCTTTGTTTTGTTTGGTTGTTCGTTTTATTTCTTCTTCCCTTTCTCTCCTTCTACAAGCAGAAGACTTTCCTAGCTCCTCGGGCTGGGGCACGCGCCCCCAGGCATCCTGGCAGTTCTGCCACCAAAGCACCTTCGCAGACGCCGTCGTGCGCGTCCAGGTTAACATTCTGACGGGCGGGCCCGGGACAGTCTTGTTCCTCCTGTGTTGCCAGGGCACCGCGGTGGTGGCCCGTCAGGGACGAGCAGCGAGTACTTACTACGTGGACGCTGGCATGCAGTGGTGATGACGCAGTTGCCGTGTCCCCGTGTCACACAGGAAGCTCTGCGGTGGAGCTGAAAGCGAGGGGCGGCTCCTCGCAGAACGTCCTCTCTGGCTGGAGACTGGAACCTGGCAGTTACCGATAACAATAACAAAAATAACACTAGAGCAGCTGCCCTGGACCATCACCAGGGCCAGACAGTGCCCTGAGCACTTGGAACGTGTCAGCTTCATCCTCACAGCCACCACGTGGGGCACGTGTGTTTTTACTTTCTCATCTTTGAGCGCAGAGGCAGGAAGCAGCTCAGGTCAGGTGGCGTAGCTGGACCCGCAGCCTGGGCTGGGGCCGGTGTGCCTCACCACTGAGCCACACTTCCCAGACACACTCGCATACATACGGTATGTACCTGTGTGTGCCTGTGTTGCACACATGCATATATACTGTGTGCATATATGTGTATTTATATTCTTATTTGAAAAAGTAATGCTTTAGCATGGTTAATATTTATATATCAAACAATTCAAAAGGTTATTCAAATAAAAGCCACCCGAGATGCCCTCTCCTTCCTGGAGGCATGTCTATGAACAACTTTATGTGAATCCTTCTAGAAATCTTGCCTGCACTGGGCTGGGTGAATACTTCTGTATTTCTCTGTGTGTGTACATGTATACATAAATTGCCCTTTTAAAAAACACTAATAGTAGCCTATTTTTGCAAAGCCTTGTTTTGCATTTTGCAAAAATAGTGGCCTATTTTTTGTAAAACCCTCTTTTGCATTTTTCTTTTCTCATTTAGCAATATATTTTTGAGGTATAATTCTAATCCATTCTTTTTTTTTTAATAGCTCAATGGTGTTCCGTAAATTATTTACTCATTCCCATAAAGAGAGATAAGATACTTAGACTGGTTCTAGGCACTTGCAATTATAAGAGAATGGAAATCTTAACAATGTATCTTTGCTCGTAGGTGCACGTACTGTGCAGGGCAGGATCTTGAGTGTCGAGTGCCAGGACAAACAGCAAAGACACTTTAACGTTGAAAGGTGCTCTCAAATCGCACTCCAGGGAGATTGCAGGACGTCCACGGCCACTAAAGGAGCACGATGGCGCCTTCCTGCAATTCCTCCCTGATTCAGTGCACTCTGCGGCCTCGTAAGAACGAGCGTTATTGCTGGAAATGTGCTTTTCTCTAACTGCATGTGGTTTGAACACTTTGTGTTATAGTTATTGGTACTTGCGTGCCTTTTGCCGTGAACTACCTTCTCATGTTCTTCAGTTATTTATTTTTTTTAGAGGGGGAACTTGTTGGTCTTTTCAATATTTTTCAAGAAGAAGTTTTTTCAAGAATATATTTTGAATCTGTAAAAATTGCTGTTTTAGCATTTATGGATATAATCTGCTAATTAGATTCCAAATATTGAATCATTCCTGGTTCCTAGAAAGAATCACACTTAGTCATAATGTATTTTTCCTTTTTATGAAATGTTTCATTGTATTTGTTAATACATGGTGTAGAACTTTCACATCTGTGTTCACAAACAAGATCCGTTTCTAGCTTTGAGTGCATGTGTGATGTGTTGGTCATGCTTGGGTAAAACTTGAAAGACAAACTTCCACGTGGAACTTTAAATAACTTCCACGTCGTTTATTCTTTAAAGTTTTGATAAAATTCAATAAAGAATTTTCATGGCAATAGTGAGTTATGAATAAGTATCTGCTGGGCAACTTTATTGATTTTGTGTGTGGCAATTGGTCTGTTTGTATTTCCAATCTCATCTAAAGTAAAACGTTGCTCTCCCTCTCTCTCCATACATGTGTGTGTACACGTGTGTGTGTGTATATTTAAGTGTCAGTATCTACATATATACAGATGGCTGTATACATATTTTTATAATCACCTATTTCTTGTTGCTTTGCACAGTATTTATACAGTGCTGAGAAATGATACATTTAATCTGTCTCTACTTTATTTACTGCTCTAATTTTGTGTTTTTCTCCCATTTGTCTTGCTTGTGTAATTAATTAAGTTTGAGATTGTATATTTTATAAGATTTTTTGTAAAGAAACTTCTCTGGAATTTATTTACTAAGTCTACTTTTTTTTTCTTTAAAACATCATTAATTTCTGTTTTACTTTGATAAAATTCCTCCACCTGCTTTCCATACATTTATTTTGCTTGTGTTTTTCTGTCTTCGTAGTTGAGTGATTAATTCCCTCGGTAATCATGTGTACTCAGAGTTGATAACATTAGTGAGGATAATTCCACTCCGAGCACCGGGCTGGCAGCATCACGTGGTGGAAACTGAGTCACGCTCTGGTTCAAGTTTTGCTCCGGGTGCTCTGCACGGTAGGTGGCTTCCTGGGGACGCCTGGGGATGTGCTGGGTGTCCAGGCCCCTGGTGGTCTTCCGTGAGTAACTCGAGGTGGGACGGGAGGCTGCGTCCCCTGCTTTGTGAGCACACGCCCCGCTCTCCCCTCCCGGGCTCCTTTATATTCTGTCTGCGCCACCTCACAGGTGAGCAGAGGCAGGTAAGCTCCTCTTTGGGGCAGGTGTCTCGGGTGCCCCAGGCCACACCCCCTCCGCAGTCGCTGGCCCCCTGGGGGGGCAGGGGGGGTGCTGCTGCCCTGCCTCAGGCCGTCCCCAAAGCGCGGCAAGTCGGGGTGGGCGCAGCCCCCAGCCAGGGGGAGGGGATTGGAGGCCATTGCTCAGCCCCCCCACCTGGGAGGGACGACTGGGTGCGTGGCCGTGGCCCCCAGGGAGGTGCTGGAGGGATCGAGCAGCGACGCCCACTCAGGTGACCCCCTCAGAGGCCCCCTGCAGTCATCCTCCCGCCTCCACGTCCTTGTGGACACCTGTTTCTGGCCCTGCAACCCCGGGCCCAGATGGAGACGGGTGTGCAGCAAGTTACACCCTCAGGTCTGGCCGTGTGCGTGGCGAGACTGCGCCGTGGCTGCGCCAGCGACAGTCCCACTGGGGATCGCATCTCTCGTCAGCACACGTGGCCTCCTCGTGTCTTCAGGGTCCCCTTGTGTTGACCACACTGGCGACTGCAGCTCCCTCCCTGCTGAGGTTCCGTGTCTTTGCCACGTGTCCCTGGTCACTGCAGTCTGGACGTGTCCTGTAAACGGAGCATACACGGGGGCTTTAGGTTTTTTACTTATCCCAAGGAACTTCCCTCCCTGGTGGACTTTGCTCGCCGTGTGTCACGCGCTGCCGCGACACAGGCTGGACTGCGGTCCCCGGGCTCCCCTCGTGTTCCGTCACCACGTCCGCGCCCTCGCCCTGCGCCCTGGGTCTGCGTCTGCTTTGCCGACGCGTTTCCTTCTGCAGCTCGGGACGTTAATTCACCTGCTTCATGTTTTTGGTTGTCACCTTTATAGCTTTTAATGACATTTTAAAGCATCCATTTCTACATTTATCAACTTTTAATAGTTTGTTAACCCTCACTGTGTGAAAGGAGAAAATTAATTCCCTTCGATATTTCCCAGGCGGTGCCACCATTTGCTGATATTTCCAGCCGTTATTTGAGTAGAACTTCTAATGGTTACCGCTATACCTGTAAAAGTCTAAAATGTGGGTTTTTATCTGTAAGTACTACTAAAGTCTTCTGTTATGAGTTAAATAAGTCAGGGCGTTTACATTTCTTCCCACTCACTTGCCCTCTGTGATGTGCATGTGTAACTTTGTCAAAGCTTCTCTCTGTATAAACCAAATACGTAGTTTATGCTGTATCCATTTATAGACATACAAATACAACACGTACGCTCTGCTCCGGGCGGTCGGCCTCACTTTCCCTCTCGCGGTCCCTGCCCCCGCAGGCCTGCCCTCCTCCCTGGGCTCCCTGCGTCCTTGAGCCCTCTCTGCCACGCCCGCCTCAAGGTCACCCCTGTAATCACAGGTGTCAGTCGTCCTGCCAGGACCCAGGACCCAGGACCCCACCCTCCTTCCAAACAGTCGCTCGATTTTTAAAAAATAACTTTATTGAGATGTAATTCACTTACTATAAATATCACCATTTTAATGTGTACAGTTCAGTGGTTTTTAGTATATTCACGGAATTTTGCAATGATCACCACTGTCTAATTTGAGAACATTTTCATTACCCCGGAAAGAAATCCTACATCCATCCGCAGTCACGCTCCATTCTCCCTTCCCCTGGCAACCAGCGATCTGCTTTTGTCCCTATACATTTTTCTATTCTGGACATTTCATAGAAATGGAATCACACGTATGTGCCCCTTTGTGACAGGTTCCTTTCACTTAGCATGATGTTTCCAAGGTTCATTCATGTTGTGGCGTGTGTCAGCACGTGTGTTAGGTTCTCCAGAGAAACAGAACCAAGAGGATATATGCACATATATACCTACGTGTGTACACACACACGTGTGCGCACACACACGTGTGCATACGCATGTGTGTGATTATTATAAGGCAGCAGTAGCTCATGCAGTTACAGAAGCTGAGCTGTTCCACGGTCTGCTGTGTCCAAGCACTGGGTGCAGGGAAGCAGGGTGGGTGCTGTGGTTTAGAGCCTGGGTGGGAGCTGACGGCACCGATTCCACTCGGAGTCCGAAGGTCAAAGTGCAGCCGTGCCAAGGGTGGGAGGAGATCAGCGCCCTGGCAGGAGTCAGGCGGAGCTGACTCAGTCGTTCCCCACGTCGTCGTTCTACGCGGCCCTCAACAGATCAGGTGAGGCCACCACACGGGGCCCTCTCCTTACTGACTCCACCAACTCACAAGCTGACCTCATGACACGCCCACAAGTGACGTTTGTCCAGATATTCGCGCATCCTGTAGCCCAGGCAAGTTGACACGTAAAATTAACCATCACAGTAGCTCATTACTTCAATTGTCAAATAATATTCCATTACATAGACAAGCACATTATTTCTCCATTCATTAGTCGATGAGCATCTGAGTTGTCTCTGTTTTTGGCTACTATAAATACTGTTGCCATGAACATTCTCGATTAAGTTTCTGCATGGACGTAGTTGCATCTCTCTTGAGCATCTACCGAGGGGTGGAATTGCTGGGCTAGTGGCAGCTCTGTTTTACGAAGCTGCCAAACTATTTGCAAAGTGGCTGCACCGTTTCATATCCTGCCACCAGTAACAGATTAAGGTTCCAATTTCTCCGTATTTTTATCAGTATTCATTGTTTCCTTTTTATTGTAACCATTCTACTGGGTCTGAAGTGGCATCTTCTGTTTTTGATTCGCACTTCTCTAGTGATTAAGATTTTGAGCATCTTTTCATGTGCTTATTAGTCATTTGTGTATCTTCTTTGGCAAATTTATATTCAAATCCATGTTTATTTCGGATATTTGTCCTACTATTGTTATGAGTTCTTTATATATTCTAAGTCCCTTACCACATATGAATTTCAAATATTTTCTCCCATTCTGTGGGTTTTCTTCTCACCTTTTTGAAATTGTTCTTTGAAACATAATAGTTGTTCATTTTAATGAAGTCCAACTTATCTAGGTATTTTTTTCTGTCTTTTGTGCCTTTGGTAAAGTTTCCGTGACACAATTATGTAACTAAAGTCACAAATATTTACTTCCATATTTTCTTCTCAGAGTTTTTTAATATAAGTTTTAGCACATACATTTAGGCCTAGAATCCATCATGAGTTAACTTTTATATATGGTTTGAGGTAGGGATTCAACCTCATTCTTTGCATGTGGATGTCCAATCGGCTCAGCTCAGTTTGTTAAAAAGGCTACCATTTCCCATTGAATGTTATTGGCAACTTCGTTGAAAATCAACTGACCAAAAATGTAAGAATTTATTTTATTACTTTCAATTTTATTTAATTGGTCTGTATGTGTTCCTACACCGGCACCTCATTGTCTTGACTGCTGTAGCTTTGTCAAAAGTTTTAAAACTGGAGGCCATGAGTCCTTTACTCTCAGAAATGTTTTGGCTACCCTGGGGCACACGCATGTCAATATAAAATTTAGAATCAGCTTCTCATACACAGTTTCCTTCAATAATTCCTTTCAATAATGTTTTCTGGTTTTCACCGTTTAAGTCTTACATTCTTTAAAAAATTTTCTTCCTTTTTGACGTTATTGTAAATATAATTGTTTTCTTCATTTTTGGATTGCTCATTGCTGCTATTTAGACATATAATTCCATTTTTATCTGGATCTTGTATCCTGCAGCCTTGCTGAGCTCCCTCATAAGTTGTAATAGCTTGTCAGCACATTCATTATGATTTTTTAATTAAAAATCATGTCTTCTGCAAATAGAGATATTTTTCCTCCTCCTTTCAAATTCAGGTATCATCTATTTCTTGTTTTTGCCTAATTTCTCTGGCTAGATCCTTCAGTACAGCCCTGGGTACGCGGGATGCGGGTGGACACCCCTGTCTTGCTCTCTGTTGCATAAGAAACGCTCCATCTCTGGCCATTGGGTGGGCTGTCAGCACTAGGGTTTGACAGAGGCTTTTATCTGAGGTTGACGAAGTCCCTCCCTGTTCCCTGCTTCTTGGTCCTTCACTTCTCCATTCCAGAAGGATCATTGTGCTCAATGTGGAATGCTGGTTGACAGTCTTTTTCTCTGGGTCCTCTGACTACGTCCCCTCCGTGACTTCCGGCCTCACGGCTCCTGGTGAGAAGGCAGCAGTTGATCTTAGGTGGATCCTTGTACACAGCGAGTCGTTTTTCTCTTGCTGCTTTTAAAGCTCTCTCTGTGCCGCGTCTTTCCGCGGTCTGACTATGTGCTCTAGGCTGGGTCTCTCTGAGCTCATCCTACTGAGAGCTTCTGGAGCTGCTGGTTATGTAGATCAATATTTCTGAATCGAATTTGGGAATGTTTGACTATTATTTACTTTCAACTTTTTTCTGTTTTGTTCTTTCTCTGCTTTTCTATGGGCTGCTTACCAGTCATCTGCTGCTGTGTGTGCTGCTGTCCCCAAGGTCCCTGAGGTCCCCAAGGCTCCATTCATTTCTATCCATCCCCTTTTCTGCTTCTCAGAGCGAGTGGCAAGAACGACCTGTCAGTGAATTTGCTCACTTTCCTCTGTCAACTCAAACCTGCCGTCAGGTCCCTCCAGCAAATGTTGCCTTTGAGTTATTTATTGTACTTTTCAATCCCAAGTTCTCATTTAGTTCATTTTTTTATACTTTCTTCCCTTTTATGGATATTATCTATTCAATTGATATTATCTATGCGGTGAAACATGATTACTTTCCTTTAATTCTTTAGACGTGGTTCCCTCTAGCTCTCTGCAGGTATTTGAATTGTCTTAAAGTCTTGTCTAAGAAGTCTGACATCAGGGTTTCTCAGAGACGGTTTCTGTTTCCTGCTTGTATTCTTGTGTGGGGGCCACACTTTTCTGTTTCTTTGAATAATGTTTTCTAATTTCTTGTTGAAAGATGGGCGTTTTAATTTATGTGATTTGGCATCTCTGGAAATCAGATTCTACCTCTTCCCTGGGGGCTGTTGTGTTGTTGGTTCTCGTTTTTCTCAACACTCTTTGCTTGGTGATTTTCTCAACTGCTTCTGTGAGGTCTCTGCTCTCTGTGGCACAGCCGCCTGGCCACTGCGCTCCACGGGCCACTGTGCTGTGTGTGGCCACTGCGCCCCACGGGCCACTGCGCCCCGCATGGCCACTGCATCCCACGGGCCACTGCACTCCACGTGGCCACTGCACTCCACGGGCCACTGCACTCCACGTGGCCACTGCACTCCACGGGCCACTGCACCCCACGTGGCCACTGCACCCCACGTGGCCACTGCACCCCATGGGCCACTGCACTCTGTGGGGCCGCTGCACCCCACGTGGCCACTGCACCCCACGTGGCCACTGCATTCCACGGGCCACTGCACCCCACATGGCCACTGCACCCCACATGGCCACTGCACCCCACGGGCCACTGCACCCCACGTGGCCACTGCACCCCACGTGGCCACTGCACCCCACGGGCCACTGCACCCCACGTGGCCACTGCACCCCACGGGCCACTGCACCCCACATGGCCACTGCACCCCACGTGGCCACTGCACCCCACGTGGCCACTGCACCCCACGTGGCCACTGCATTCCACGGGCCACTGCACCCCACATGGCCACTGCACCCCACGGGCCACTGCACCCCACGTGGCCACTGCATTCCACGTGGCCACTGCACCCCACGGGCCACTGCACCCCACGTGGCCACTGCACCCCACGTGGCCACTGCACCCCACGGGCCACTGCACTCCACATGGCCACTGCACCCCACGGGCCACTGCACCCCATGTGGCCACTGCACCCCATGTGGCCACTGCACCGCATGGGCCACTGCACCCCACGGGCCACTGCACCCCATGGGCCACTGCACCCCACGGGCCACTGCACTCCACGTGGCCACTGTACTCCACGGGCCACTGCACTCCATGGGGCCACTGCGCCCTGCATGGCCACTGCGCCCCGCATGGCCACTGTGCCCCGCGTGGCCACTGCACTCCATGGGCCACTGCACTCCACGGGCCACTGCACCCCACGTGGCCACTGCACTCCATGGGCCATTGCACTCTGCGTGGCCACTGCCACCCCCACCCATCGTGCATTTAGCCCAAGTGGCCATCGCTCTGCACCTCAGAGCCCCGCGCAGACGCAGTCTCGGAGCATCCCTGGAACCAGCTCTCCCGTCCAAGGAGCCGCGCATGGGACTCTGCTCTCTGCTCTTGGAGCACGTGCCCCCTTCCCTGAGACCTGCAGAGTGGATCGCTGTTCCTGGTGGCCTCGCATGCTTTGCCCAGGTATCACCATGCTGGGCACTTTCCAACATAATCCGAGGTTTACAGGCACCATTATCTCTGGTTTCACAGAACATGAGTTTCTGTACGTTTTGTTCCTTTTGCTGTTTGTGTCTGGCTTTAGCTGGAGATTAAATAGGAAACTCTCTGTCCCATTGTGCTGCGGCAGAAGTGGACTCTGTCACTGCTTAGAAGGATGAAGAGGATTTTCCAACACTAAGCGCCGCTGCTGAGGTGGGGAGCGCAGGGGAAGGCGGGTTGGGAGTCAGGAAGGCGCGTTCCACATTTCTATCTGCAGACTCGCCTACCATGACGGACAGTGGACACAGCACGTTTCATATTTATTTTTCAACTCCAAGAAGTCAATGTCATACATGTCTGTGTGTGTGTGTGTGTGTGTGTGTGTGTGTTTATGGCTCACGCTGGTCCCCGGGGAAGGGGTGCCATCTACCTGCTGTCGGGTCATTCGGGAACCAGGCTCTGTCCCGCGCAGCCCTCCACAGGGTCCCCGGAGCCCTCTGGGCTCAGCCAGTGGATGCACAGGGACGGAGGTAAGTGTCCACGGTGAGGCTCGGGGCCAGGCTTGAGGCAGCATCGGCTCCTTGACCATGTTTGCCGGACAAGAACCGCAGAGCGAGCCGAGCACTGGCCGCTGGGGGCCTGGACAGGAGGGGCAGGAGGTGCCAGGGGCCGCGGAGGAGCACGACCCCGACTGTGACCTACTCCGCAAACACCCCGTGAGCTCACCTGTTTTTGTTATTATCATGAATATTTATAGGTAATACTTGCATTTAGCACTTAATTTGCAAAGGTCTTATCTCAGTATCTCATATTAACACAAATAATAAAAGTTAAATGCCGATAAGGGATTTTCAGGGTTCAGAGCAATTTCACCTTCAGGTATCCTTTGAGCATTCCGTCATTTGGCCCCATTAATTCCAGCACTTACGAGCAGGGGACTTTGGGGAGTCACTTAATGTCTCCGAGCTTCCTTTTCTGTTGGCAAGTGGGGCTCGGTCCCTGCCCAGCCTCTCCTGGGTGGCGAGCGGGTGCAGCTGCCGACGGGACGCCAGGAGGGGCTTCCATGGCGGCCTCCTGCTCCGGGAAGGGCAGAGCTACCCCCGCCCCAGGCCGGGGCCGAGGCCCAGCCGACGGCAGGCACTGCTGTCCTGTGCCCCCGGCTGGCAGGGGTGGCACTGTCTTCACAGCCCCAGACTCAGAGGCCCAGCCATAGGGTCACCTGCCCCGGGCTACCCAGGTGCCCTGTTCGTGGCCCGTGTTTCAGCCAAGTGGGTGCCTGCCAAGTCCCGGCTGTGCCGACGGTGCCCACCCAGCTTTCCACTCTCCTGCCGGACCACAGGCCGCCCTCACTCACTGGTGACAAGGAGAAGGCAGGATGGTGATTCCCCAGATGTAATTGTATTAAAAAATCCGTATCCCTAGGAGGACTTTGTCACAGGCGATAACTGAAGTCGGGAAGTGGCACTTTACACAAGTGGGGAAGAGACGTCCCAGTCCCTGGGGACAGAGGAGGGCAGCGCAGTGTGCGGGGCGGGGAGGCCTGTCCTAGTGCCCGGCCCTCTATCCCGGCAACCCTGTCGGGAAGGTGCCCTCACGCTCCTGTCCCCAGGGCCCAGTGCGTCTCTCCGGCCGCTATCCCGCTCATCTCCCTGCTCACTCACTCTTCATTCGTTCATTCCCAGGCTACACGTGCCTATTTCGGAAGCTGCACGTGCTCACTGCACAGCAGACACCGGTCAGCAAAGCCAGGTAGGCGGCAGACCTCGGCCCTAAGGCCGTTTGTACAGAAACATCAAATATTCACCTGTCTGAGGCCCATGGAGGGGCTCGGGGTGGGTGAGGGCTTGTGGCGGGCTTGGTCTAGGTGATGCGTGAGCTGCGGCAGGAGAAGACACCCTCTCTGCTCTGCTCTTAGGGAGCCACTGTCTGGAAGGGGAGCTGGGCAGAAGCCAGACAGTGACACCTAGGACTGTGTGACCCCAACATTCAGACAGGAAGCCCTGGGCCCAGGAAGCACATCCTGCAGCAGGGTGGTCAAGGTAGACTGCCTGGAGGAGGTGGCAGCTTAGCTGAGGTGAGTCACTCCAGGGAAAACCTGGGGAAAGGTGCGAGGCAGCCGCCAGGCCAGCAGAGCCACAGAGGGCCCCAGATAGCAGCTGGTCCTGCCACCCCTCCCCCAGCACTGAGCGTGGGCTGGGGTCCTTCTGAGGGTCCGGCTCCCAGGAGGTGCTGGAATTGGAGACCACGCCAGGCCTCTGCAGCCTGCGGCACCTCCGCCCCGTGCTGCGCTGCTGTGGGTAATTTCGGGTTCACTGTGTAGGTGGCACTAAGATTAGACTCCGAGTCAGAGGGGCCCGCGGTGCAGGCTTTGCAAGGAAGACAGAAACTAGAGCACCTGTGCCGTGGTGAGAGCCCATGGCCTCTGTCCAGAGCTTTCCGACTCACAGGGCGCTTGTCTGTGAGCTCCTGGGTCTGTCCCTGGCTCTGCCAGGGAGGCTCCCATTATGTGTCCGGTGGACGGGAAAGGGGGTGCCTGGCGAGGAGGTGGCCTGTCTGGCCTGTCCCTGCGGCTGTGCGACCCAACCCGGTTGCCCATGCACTCTGAGCACCAGCTGCAGCCTCACCCTGCAGCACGAGGTCTGAGAATCTCCGCCGCGGCAGGAGCCAGGGAGGAAACCATGCTGGGGCCCAGGCCCCAGTTCCCACCGTGCCTGAGGGGGGCTCTGGGTGCCCCGAGGTCAGGAGCAGCCATGTGACCCCTCCCAGGACCCAGACTCACTGCACGGTGGTGGCCCGGGGGCAGGGGTGGCCCAGGCATGAGGGTCCCTCCTCCAGGCAGCCTGACCCCGGGGACACGGCCCCTGCCCGACTGCAGGGTGAGACCCCTCGCACCCCTCGGGGGCTGCTGGTGGACTTGGGAGAAGGTTTGCGGTGTTGAGATACGGCCTCTTCTCACTCCAGGGTCCCCGTCCCTGATAATCAAAGGCTTCCAGGGAAGTTGGTGGCGACTCCCGCGGGCTGACAGTCCGGACCTCCCAGGACAGACAGGCTCCATCTTGGGGAGTTCTCCATGTCTCCCCAGGAGGGAGAGCCCAGACCCTGGTGGGGGCAGCCGGAGGAGGAAGGAGGGAGGGAGGACCGAGCGCTGGGCTGGGGCCTGGGGGAGCGGCTGGACTGCATTGGGGGATGTGGCCTCAGCCCACGTCACACACTACTGGGCTGCCCCTGCCCTGCCTGCGGGGACTTATACTCCAGCCCCAGGTCACCTCCGTGCTCCCCACGCCGCTCCTCCTCCCTGCCCAGCCCCGGCCTCCAAGGCCCCGCACATCCTAGGAGGGTCCATGGCCTTGTGCAGCCCCTCTGAGCTCACGGCCCAGCCAGGCCTGTGCAGACAGGAGAGCCGGCCAGGCACGGAGAAGGGCCCTGCGAGGCCCAGCCCCGGGTTGCCAGGTGAGGGGCGTTACCGGGCGTCACCGCGTCAATCCTCTGTTTGCTACTCATCCGCCGGCTCCTCCCTTCATCCAATCACCAGCATCCACGGGGCTCACGCTGTGCGGCGCCAGATGGGTGTGCGGGTGCCTCGGAGCCCCAGCCGCTGACGCACCGTCACGGGGCTCACGGCCCTGGGAGGAGGGTCCAGATTCAGTCCCGCCTCTGAGGAGTGGGCCGGGCAGGGCACGTGGTGGGCGCCCAGCGGGCGGGAGCCAGGGCAGCCCAAGCGGGGCCTGAAGGAGGAAGCAACCGTGTCCAGGGCACAGTGTAGACAGGACCAGGTCCACACGGAAGGTTCCAGAACACACCTCCCACACCCCAGAGCCATCTCTGGAGGGCCCACAGGCTCTTGCCTGGGCTGAGACCCACACAGACCTTAGGAGGTCCAGAGCCTGGTGCCCCGGGACCAGCAAGCCGGTGCGCCGCCTCCTGCAGGGTCCCCCGGGGGGCGAGCGGTCCCTTCACGCTCTCTGCTCCTCAGGGTGCGCGGCCCAGAGTCTGGAAATTAGGAGCAGGAGGGAGGACAGAGGAGACAGGCAGTGGGACAGGCCAGGAGAGGGGCCCTGTGGGAGGGACAGGAGGGCGAGGAGGGCCGCAGGCCTGTGCGGACGGCACCTGTTCACGAGGGCTGACGTCATCTCTCTTTCTGCACAAAGCAGGTGCGATGACCGGCCCGGACACGCAGGGCTGGAGGGGCACAGCCAGTGACCCCGAGATCGTGGGCTGAGCTGTGACTGCTCCCGATGGGGTGAGAACCCCCTTCCTAACCCCGCACGTGCAAACGTGGGTGTAAAGCGTGAAGGGCGAGGGCGTCCACGGCGGCTGCCCGGCCTGGCGCGGGCACAGCGTGAGCCTCGTGGATGCTCGTGATTGGATGAAAGGAGGAGCCGGCGATGCGTAGCAAACAGGATTGGCCACGTGACGCCCGGTAACGCCCCTCACCTGGCCAACGCGGTGGGCCTGGAAAGCGGGGCCTGGCTTTTCTCCCAGTGAAAGGAGAGACCTGAGCGGCTCTGACAAGTCCGCGCACCCCAGATGTGTCCCTCGCACGTCACCGAAACCCTGCCGTGCTCAGGCCGTGCTCCCCAACACGCGGCCACCCCCGGGAGCAGCATCGCTTAGGGCTGAGAGGAGGGCGAGTTCTGCGGCAAAGTGAACTTTCTGGAATGAAAACTGAGCACGGAATGGAGCCAGTTCAACGTCCAGCCAGACGAGGCCCTCGGCAGGTGACCGTGGCGGGTGCTGGGGGTCCGGCTGAGCCGGCTCCTCCCGGTGCTGGGTGTCCGGGGCCCTGAGCCTTCCCCACCGGCCCCTCTGGGCAGCGAGTGGCGCCCACAGCCCCACAACCCGGCCAGCAGGCAGCCTGGCGGGAGGCGGCCGTCCCGGGTTGAACTGCGTCCTGGAAGGTGTGTTGACGTCCGAGCCCCGGAACCTCAGCCTGGTCTCACTGGAAATAAGGTCTTCACAGGTCAGTTAGTTGAGATGAGGTCCCTGGAGCTGGGTCCCCAGGTCCAGCACGACCGGCGTCCTCACAAGAACAGCAGAGACACAGCCCCACGCGGACACAGGCAAGGATTGGAGTGGCCATCCAGGCCGAGGGACGCCAAGCAGTGCCGCCACCACTGGAGCTGGACAGCAGCCCGAGGGACTGTCCCTGGGAGCCCCAGGAGGAGGCCGCCCTGTTGACACCGTTACCCGGAGTCTGGCCTCCAGAGCGGGAGACGACAGACTTCTGCTGTTGTAGCCGTTATGCTGTGGTGACGGTTTCGGCTCCTCCAGGCCGTGTGCTCTCCCGGGGTCTCCCGGCTCTTCCTCAAGTGCCCATTTGTGCCGCGGCAGCTGCCAGAGGCCTGTCCGAGGCTTCTCCGGGGCTCGCTGCACCTGGGCATGCTCCGTCCCAGGCGCCGGTCTGGGACACTGGGACACGCAGACAGACACGCACCCTGGCCGAGGACCCAGCTCGGAGGACGCTCCGCTCTCCGCTTCAGCCCTGGGTCCTGCGGGGCGGGCAGCCCACTCCGCGTTCCTCCTCCTCCTCCAGCCCCGCTTTAAATGGAGCCACAGGCAACCAGAGCGCGAGGCCACCAGCCCAGCTCGAAGCAAACCGGGCTGTGGGAAGCGGGTGGAGGTCCCCGATGGAGGGTGTCTCCCCACAGGGAACGGCTGCCCGGCCACGCCACACCGCTCCTCCTGCCCACCCCTCCCGCGTAATGGCCACGGACGTCCGCAGAGCCCAGAAACCGGGACAAAGAAACAGGTACAGCGGGAAGACACCTGCCCAGGCTCTAAGGGGACAGAATCTGCCTCCTGCATCTGGAGCAGGTTCTGTCTCAGGGGCCGGGCGGGGGCTGCGTCTCCAGTAGGTGCCTGTGCACGTGTCGGGCTGGGCGGAAGGGGCTGGCGGCTTGTTCTATGGAGAAGCCTCACCAGGACCCCAGACAAATCCCAGTGCTGTCCCCTTTGCTGAGGAGGAGGCAGCTGTCGTCCAAGCCCCTCTCTCCTGAGCCCAGCCCGGCGGGATGCAGCTGAGGCGTCGCTGTGCAGGGCGCTGGTGCCAATTAGCTGACTCCGCACGGGCGTCCGTGGAGGGCACTGTCCTCCCCGCAGGGCAGCAGTGTGGCCACGATGGTGGTTTCACGGCTGAGCGTTAAGTCACAGCCCATCGCCACGGTGGCCGTTGCCAAGGCATTAGAGCTACACGCATGGGATTGTTTTAGGAAATGGTTCATTGGAAAAATATTTTCTGCTCAGCTGAAAGTTTTACTGCAGGGAACACAGCACATGGATTTGAAATACAAATTCAGGGTATCCATGTGTACAGCCTGACCTTTCCCCGAAACACGTTTTTCAGGGCACCTTGTAGCTCATCCTCCGTGAAGCTCCAAGAGCAGCTTCTGGGGTGACATTGCTAACGTGGGTGTCATTTGCCTGGTGCCACCCTCCGTGCCAGTGTTTGTCATCCGGCATTTGCTGGAAATGGCATCCTGCCCTGCGTGGGGGGAACGGTGTCCCCTCAAAATGCACGTTTACTTGGGTCCTTGAATGTGACCCTAGTTGGAAATAGGGTCATTGCAGACATTATTTGGCGACAGATCTGGAGATTGTTGCGGACCTGGGGTGGCCCTAAACCCAAGCACAGCTGCCATCACAAGAGGCGGAGAGTGGAGGCGCACACAGGGCGGGAGGCGCACTCAGGGCAGGAGGCGCACGCAGGGCAGAGGCCGCGTGAAGAGCCAGGCAGAGACGGGAGTGAGGCGGCCACAAGCCCGCAGGCACCTGGCGTCCCCAGCGCTGGCAGAGGCAGGGAGGACGCTCCCTGGAGACATTTGATGAGAACTGGTCTGGCTTTCTGATGACTGAGGCCATGTGCTGATTTGTCCTATGTAAAGATCAGGGGCCTTTGGGCACTAAAGATGTGGAGGGTAGATGGGCTCTAGGAACAGGCCGGGAACCGTCCGTCGAACACAGGTGGGGCCTGTGGGGCCCTCGGGGCCGTGTTCTGTGGCTCCACTTTCCTGAGCTGTCTCCTCCCTGCACTTCTGGGACCCCTCCCCCTTTGCAGGCCCCGTGGGGGCTGAGGGTGGAGAGGGAACACACATGCCTGCGTCATGGGGCACAGGGCGCTGTGTGGAATGAGGAGCTGCCCACAGGCCGCCCTCTCGATGCACGGGGAGAGGGGACACAGCCACCCCACACACTTGAGCACCTGGACGTCTGGTGGCCGCAGGTTCCTAGGAGGACAGCCCGGTGCTCACACCAAGAGCGGCCAGCTTGTGCCGGAAGTTGCATGCCTGGCACAGCTCGGGATGAGGCCGCCCTGGCCGAGAGGTGGGCACGGTGGAGAGGTGGTGCCTGGTGCAGCCCCAGCCTGGGGAGCCCGGGGCGCCGGCCTGCAGGAGGAGGAGCCATTGGGAGCACCGAGGCAGCACGGCCCAGTGCTGAGCTCAGTCCAGGGCTCCGCGGCCAGGCTCCAACGCCGCCTTTCCAGGGCAGCCTCTGTCCTCACCTGCAGGGACGCACCTTGCTCCAAGCCCCGTTTCGCTTCTGCAAAAGCAGGTTTGGCAGTCGCTGAGCTCCACCTCCCCCAGGAATCCTGCCCCATCCATGGTGGGTCGTGAGCGTTTCCTGTGGCACAGATGGATTTGGGGACATGGAGAGTGAAACCTCAAGCCGCCAGATCGAATAAAGCATCACTCAACACACCGCAGACAAGTGCCTCCGACTTCAAACCGCGCGGCGAGGGTCAGAGTAGCCGAGTCCGCCCCGCGGTGGGGAACTGGGGCCTCCAGGGCAGAAGCACCCACCTAGCCGGCACCGTCACGGCACCCTCGTGGCACCCACTCTACCTCTGGCAAAGGCACAAGCAGAACTCCGTAAACTCTCGAGTGTGGGCAAACGGTGCCACCTCCCTTCCTTGTCCCCCTCGTGGCCCAGGCTGGCCCACCGAGGAGCGTTTCCACCCCACAGCCACGCCCTAGGGAGCGTCCCCACGAGGACACCACCGTCAGCACTGGCGGAGCGCGTGGTCTTGTCAGGTCCCGTCCTGAGCAGTCCGTACTCACAGCCCCCTTTAATCACACAGGATCCCAGGAAAAACCTGCTACAATTTCCCCCATTTTACAGATGAGGAAACTGAGGCCAAGGAGATTTTAAGCATCTCTCAGGATGGCACAGAGGGTGGACCAGTGTGATTCCCAAACCCAAATCCGCAAACTTGTCTGTGGGAGGCCGCCCCGCAGGGAGAGGAACCCTGGATGGACCCAACACCCAAACCCCCGGGCTGACGGCTTTCTGTTTATTACCTTTGAAATTGGGAGATTTTCTAACCAGCTCCTGAAAAGGCGTTTGGTTGTCTATGATAAGAAATCATTTTGGATTAAAAGTGACTGCATCAGATCAGCAGGCTGCAAATCGAATTAGACATTTTGCTTTTGGGCCTGAAGCTCTGTAAATAAAAAGCATCATTTGAAGACAGCAGAGGCTCTGGGGTCGCCGGAGTCACGGCGCGGGAGAAGCCAGGCTTCCCCTGGGGGGGCCGGGCAGGCGGGTGCTGAGCGCCAGGGCCCTGCCGCCCAGCGCCTGGCGGGGACGCAGCGCGCTCGCCAGCTGAGCTTCCCGCGGTTCTGCTCGAGCCCCCCGTCCACCCAGCTTGTGAGAGGCTGGAGGGACAGACGGACCCACTGCCCAGGGAATCTGCAGAGAGGCTCGGCGTGGTCAGACAGTCGTGGAACGTGAGCTGGCCACATAGTGGGAAGATGGCTGTGTTTTAAGAAAAGACGGTTCCAACCCTCTCTCCGCCACCATGTCCCTAAGGGGACCTGCGTCACAGTAACTCCCGGTCCTTCCATGGAGATGGGGGGACCGACGCCTCGGCTAAGGGGCCTTCTGGGGCTGTGTGGCACGTGTCTGTCTGTGGCACACATGGCTCTGCAGGCCACGGCTGCCCGTGTCCTCCTGAGGCCGCGTGTGCTTCCCTCCCCGCCCCCACCGACCCCGCATCCTGCCCTTGCTCCCGGAGACGGGCCCCAGCCCCACAGCTGGACAAAGGTGGTGTTTTGACTCACAAGGTCTGTTCTTCGCTTCTTGTCAAAATGGAAAAATGAAATACATTGGAGAACCACACGGCGGCCTCTGGGAAGCCACGGCCCCGTTTCCAGAGGACCTCAGTGACCTGGAGACCGACCCGCGTCGCGTGGGTGCAGGCAGGTGAGCGCTCCCGTCCCTCCCTGGCTCCTCTCGCTGACCTCGGAGCTGGCCGGGTGGGGTGTGGCACCGCTTGTCACAACCCGCGAAGTTCCGTATCCTTCGCCGCCTGCGCAGCCTAATGTTTGTCTTTCTCGGGCTAAGAATTCTGATTGCGGAGTCTCTGGAAGGGAGTGTGAATGATGCTGCCATTAAACTCGCAGCGTCAGGAGGGCCCTGGCACAGGGGGGTCTCCTGGGGCCATTTAACACGGTTCTGTGCGAGGGAAGTGCTGAAAGAGGACCCCGTAAACACTCACTCGCGTGGCCACGCGGCCACCGCGGCACGGGTGACCCGGCTTCACAGCCGCGCGCACCGTTCACACGGTGTGACAACGCGCACATCCCCGAGCCATCCAGGAGCTGCTTCTGCCCCGTTGCATTAGGTTTTGAGCAAAGCACATCTGCACGTAGGATTTTAAGATTTATAAAAACGCACTGAGCCAGGCAGACCTCTCCGCTGTCCTCGTGCGGGACAGCAGAATTACAGGCGTGTGCGGGCGCTGTGTGTGAGCGTCTGGTGACGTGCCAGGCCGAGGGCTCAGACACCGCCTGGCTGGCGCTGGTCAGGGCTGGCCCAGAGGAGGACTGTCACGGCCACACGCTCACCTGTGCCCAGCAACGCGTCTGGTGGGACGTGTGGGGACTTCAGTGACAGGCACATGCAGGCCCCGCTGGCCAGTCCCTGATCACGTCCCTGGTCACTTCCTGGTCTTCTCACCCTGGGAGACCCTGGGAGGCAGGGCTGCCCACGGACACAGAGGGAGCCCACAGGTGAGGCTGCAGGGACCTGCGGCCTTGGGAGTGTCCGTGTAGCCTGCCCCTTGCGGGTGCCACCACCTGCCCCCACCCCGCTGAGGCCGCGCTGGGGTCTGTGAAAGGGGGTTCCTGTCCCTGCCATGATGCCTGCCGACCCCAAGCACCGCTTCCCGCCCATGCCCTGTGCCCACGGGCGGCACAGCCCCGGGAGGCCTGGCTGAGGGTGAGAAGGGGACGGACAAGCACCTGCTCACCAGGTACGGTCGCTGGGTGCCCGTCCAGCCTGAGAGGCCCCTCAGCTGACAGGTGTTAAAGGCATCGATGGCTGCCTTCCCCATGCCCGCGGGGCCTGGACACACACACACGCCACACACACGCCACACACACACAGATACACAACCACACACACATGCCACACACACCACACACACAGACATGCAACCACACACACACCACACACACCACACACACAGATACACAACCACACACACGCCACACACACCACACACACAGACATGCAACCACACACACACACCACACACACCACATACACAGATACACAACCACACACACGCCACACACACCACACACACAGACATGCAACCACACACACACACCACACACACCACACACGCAGATACAACCACACACACGCCACACACACCACACACACAGACATGCAACCACACACACACACCACACACACCACACACACCACACACACAGACATGCAACCACACACACACCACACACACCACACAACCACACACACACCACACAACCACACACGCCACACACACCACACAACCACACACACACCACACAACCACACACACACCACACAACCACACACACATGCCACACACACACACACACAACCACACACACCACACAACCACACGTACCACACAACCACACATGCCACACACGGACACACAACCACACACACCACACACCACACTACCCCACACACACCACACACACACACCACACTGCTTTCCAGGGAATACACCCTGAGGAGTCAGGACCCTGTGGGATCCCAGGCCGTCCCCACCACCCTGCACCCCACTCCCCCCGACGGCCTGGTCCCATCCCACAGCCTTGTTGTCTGCACGACCTGGCTGCAGGCGAGAGATTGGTTCTGTTCGTCACGCGTGTCTCCGTACCTCTGTCCACGCCAGGCTCATGCCGCCTGACGTCTGGGCACCGGGAGGCCTGCCAGCACGTCTGGCATCCGCGTCCGATGGCCAGGCCTGCGGGAGGGGTCGGGGGTTCCCCTTTGGTGTTAGAAACATCCATAACTCGTAACTGGTTTCCTCTGCTGGTCACAGGCGAACTGGGCAAGGCCACGCATCACCCTACTGGGGTGTTTGCAACATTTGTCTTCCGAGGAGAAAGCGGCTCCTCCCGTTGTTGGGGTCCCGGCGACCTGAGCGTAGGAATCCGGGGCCCAGGGTCCCGGCCTGGCCGCCCCGCCCCAGGCCGACTGATCCAGGCTGATGAGCAGAAGCTTTGGGAGAGGTCAGGGTTCTTGGCCGGCTTCCGGTCTTTGCAGCAGGGCTCACCGCGGCCTTTCCATGGGACTTCTCCACACTGACCAAAGTCCCCCGCGGAAGGAAGGTTGTTGTCAAGGTCATGGCTCAGAGGAAGCAGCTTAAAGCCTGGAGGGGTTTCATACACATTTCCTGGCGAAGGCCGACCGTACAAGTCTCTTTGAAAATGAGCATTCTTTTCCTGGGAGTTATAAGAAAACATAGCAAACATATTAGTAGATTAACTTGAAGTATAGAAGCCTGGAGAAGCCACCGGCGCCGGTGGGTGCAGGTGCGGGGAAGCAGGACAGCGGATCCAGCGAGCGGGGACGGCCCGGCCCCTGCGGGCGGGAGGGGCGGGCGCAGCGGCTGTCGGCACAGTCGCTCCGGCTCTGACAGGAGAAATGTGCTTCCTTCATGGGGTATTGTGTTTTCAGTGAGTCTAGTAATGAAATTTTGAGAAACCCAGTGACGTTGATCCAAATTTTAGCTGGGAAGCCTGTTATTAAAATTGATAACACCAGCCTAATGCGTTCTAAGTTACGGGCACAGGACATGATAAATCTCGAGCATTTGCATTGTGTGGAAACGTTTTAGTAGATGGTTTTGTAGTCGGGAAGATTAGCTGACTCTGTGATTGGCCACTGCGGTGCCGGAGAATAAAGATAAATGCCGTGTGATGCGAACGCACCTCAAGGGGAGCGTTGGGATGACAAACGGCCTCCTTGTCCCCATCACAAGCGTTTACTTCCAATCACCAAGTCCCATTTACTATCTGGAATGCGAAGCACCTGTCGGAGTGCGGACGGCGCGCCGGGGAGTGCCGCCGGGCTGTCTGCCCCGTCCCCGGGGTCTGGGCCACGGCTTCCCCCCGGGGGCGTTTTCACAGCCCACGCAGGGGCACTTGCACCCCTGGGCCCCCTCTCCTGTCTCTCCTGGGACTCCGCGGGAGCCGGGACCCCCCGGCCCTCGGGCAGCCCTGGCTGACGTGCGTTGCGCCCGCCCGGCTCGGACGGGACTGGAAGCCCCGAAGTTCCACGTGCTCAAGTGGTTGCACTTTCTCCCTCGAACAGACACAGCCTGCCCTGCTGCTGTTCCCCCCGTCACTGTCATTAGGGCATAAATGAGAATGACATTGCACTGATGACTAATGTCTGGAAATTAAAGTTAGAAACATGGGGTGAGGTGGGAGCCCCCATTGTCCCGGCCACAGACAGTGCTGGGTTAGAGGCAGGGGAGGCTCCCGGGGAAGGAGTGCGGACACCCTCACTGCGGGCTGACGACCCAGGGAAGGGTCCCTCCATGCATTCTGCACCTTGGGGACCTCCCTGCCTCCCCTGCCCTGGCGACCGGGGCAGCAGCAGGTACTGGTGCCCTGGGGGCTGGGGAATCATCTCCTCCCCTCTTAGGTGACACCAGCAAGAACCAGCGTGAGCCCTGCTAGCACCAGACAAACCAAGAAAACCAAAACAACACAGTGAAGACTCTGAAAATTAAACTGTCATTGGAACCACAGCACATGAAAGTTGGCCAGGACCTGCATGCTAAGGATGAACGGGGTGACTGCCGCTGACATAAAGGATTTAAGTGGGACCCAGAGTCTCCTCACATTACAGACAAGAGGTCCAGGGTACCGTGGGAGTCCCCTGTCACACGCACAGCCACGGCAGTCACAGCCTGAACACGAGAAGACGATCAGCTGATGCCACTTCCAAGATGAGTCCAGTGTTGGAATTATCTGGCAAGGACTTTAAAGCAAGCATAAAAAATGCTTCAACATTCGATTACAAATCCCCTCAAAACAAATAAAAAATAGAAAGATCTCAGCAAAGAAATAGAAGTTATAAAAAAGAACCAGCAGAAATCTGTTAAACTGAAAATACAAAAAACAAATAAAAATATTTGGATGGGCTCAGTAACAGAGCAGAGATAACACAGGACAGAATGGATGATCCTGAGGACAGAACAAGGAATTCTCCTCATATGCGCGAGAGGGAGAAAACAGACGGAAAACAGAATGGACAACGGCTCTGGGACTGGTGGGGAAGTCACAGAAGACGCAAGTTCAGCCCTCACAGCCCCAGAGCAAAGGAGGACGACAGCGAGGCTAAAGGAGTCTGTGAAGAAATAACTGAAACCTTCCAACATTCGGCAGAAGATACAAACATATAAATCCGGTAATGCTGGGCAAGCTGCAGACTGACTAAACAGAAAGAAATCCGTACCAAGACACAACAGAACTAACATTCTGAGAGCTAAAGAAAAAGAAAAAAAAATCTTGAAATCAGCCAGGAAGAAGTGACGAGTCACCTATAGAAGAATGCCAATTTGAATGACAATTCCTCATCTGTAACCATGGAGACCAGAAGGAAGTGGCACAACAGTTTTCAGCTGCTGAAGGAATTGTTAAACTGTGAATTCTGTATCTGGCAAAACTAACCTACAGGAATGAAGCAGAAGTGAAAATATTCTCAGAGGAAGAAAAACTGAAAGAATCTGTGACTAACTAGACCTCCCCGTAAAGCCTGGCCAAGGGACGTCTTCAGACAGAAAGGAGATGAGGAATGGAGATGTCTTGGAGGGTCGGGAAGGAAGAGCAGCAAGGGGAAGAGCAGAAGTTGGGCATGTGCGGCAGACCATCCTCTTCCTCATGAAATTCACAAATCATAGTGGATGACCAAAACAGAAATAACACCCTCTGCTATTCAAGACCGTGATCTTTTTAAATGAGGAAGATAAAGGGGCCTAAGTAGAAGTGAGGTTTTCACAGGTCACTTGACATGGTCAATTGCTGATGCCAGCAGACTGTTAAGAGTCACATATGTATATTGAAATACCCGGAGCAGCAATTACAAAAATGATACCAAAAGATATATGAAAAACGCTATGTATAAATCAAGACAAAATCCTAAAGTATGATCAAGTAACTCAGAGGAAGACAAGAAAGGAAAAATAAGAATCTGACAAAAAGAAGCAAATGCAAAAATAATAGAATGGCAGTATTATATGCCAACCTACCAAGAATTATCTAATATATAAATGGTTTAAATACACAAATTCAAAAAATCAAAAACAAAAACAAACAGAGATTTGCAGAGTGGATACACACACACACACACACACACACTCCAACTATATGCATTTACAAGAAACTCATTTTATATCCAATGGTATAAATTAGCTGAAAGTGAAAGAGTGGGAAAAAGATACACCATGCACCATACAGATATTAATACAAAATTAAAAAGCAGTGGCTGTATTAATATCGAATAAAGTGGACTTCAGAACCAAGAGAATTACAGAGACAGTGAGACACGTTGTATAATGATAAAAAGATCAATCTACCAGAAGACATGACAATCCTAAATGTGCACAGCAAACAATAAAGCCTCAAAATACATAAAGCTTCAAAATACATAAAACAAAAAACTGGTGGAGCTGAAAGAGAAAAGATATAGTAAATACATAAATATAATTGGGGAATTCAGTGTTGGCCTTTCAGCAACCGAGAACTATAAAACAAAATTGACAGAGGTATATGAGATCCAAAATATGCAATCAAAACACGGGATCTGATTGATATGGAACAATACACAAAAACTATGGAGTACATGTGATGTTTCAAGTGCTCAAGGAACATTTGCCAAGACCAAGACAAATCATACCTTGGGTCTTAAAACAAACCTCTACAAATGTAAAAGCATTGACATCATGCAGAGTATGTTTTCTGACTGCAAATGAATCAAAGTGGAAATCAATAACAACAATCTTTTAAACACATGAAAATTAAACAACATATTTCTAAGTAATTCAGGGGTTAAAGAGAAAGTTTCAAAGGAAATAAAAAATACATAGGCCTGAGTGAAGCAAAAATACCACATATCGGAACTTGTGGAACACGGTTAGCTCAGTTCTGAGGATGATATTTATGACACTACATCTTACATAAGAAATGAAGACAGCTCTCAAATCAATAATCGGACGTCCCACCTCGGGAACCCAGGAAAAAGAGAGCAAGTAAGCCCAAGAGAAGTGGAAGGAAGGAAATAATAAAGATAAACGGAGAAACCAATGAAATTGAAAATAGAAACACAGTAGAGAAAACAAATGAAACAAAAAGCCAATCCTTCTTAAAAATCAATAAATGAATAAAGCTGTATGAAGATTGAAAACATAAAGAGTAAATAACAAATCACCAATATCACAAATGCAATGAGCAGGTTGCCACAGATCCTGAGATCCTGTGCTGTACCCCACAGGGACCCGGTACCCCACAGGGACCCGGTGCCCCTGCAGACCTGTGGGGTTTGGGGTGCACCCCTGGGTGGGAGCCTGTGATTGATGGTCAGTGTCACGTGCCCCCAGAGGCCGTGGGTCCTGCCCCCTGGCCACCTGCCTCCCCAGTGTCCAAGCCCCTTCTAGAAGGCACCCTGTGGGCCCTCCACACATCCTGCAGCACTCACTTTACCCCGTACGGGAAACTTCCTCCTCTGTCCCACTCAGAGCATCTGTCTCTTCTTCTGGGCAGCTTCAGGAGCTGCCCCGAGTCCACACAGAGGCTTCTGCAAACCTGTGCCCCAGCCAGCACCCAGCCCCTGCCCTCCTCAGTGCACATTCCCTCTGCCTCCGGCAAAGCGCTGCCACCCCGGGACGAGCCCGGGTGAGGAGCACGGCAACATCCGGGTTTCGGAACCTGGGCTCTGACCGCTTCCCCCAGGCTGCTCAGGAAACTTGACTATACGATTGGCCCTAACATCCTGCAAGCTAAAGCTCATTGTTGTCTTTCTAAGACCCAAGTGTCGGCGTCGACGGCCATGCCTCACATCTCAGCATTCAGACTTGGCGTCAGCAGCGTATTTCGAGAGAAAGCCTAGACTTGCTCATTTTCCTGAGCCAGCCAACCAGACCAGCCAGACCCTGTTGTGAGGACTTCGTGCTCAGGGGCTCGGTCACACCCTCCTCTCGTCCCCAGCGGGGCCACGTGCACAGCGCTGGCATATTGTCAACATTTCCGATGCTTCTGAAGGAAATTCAGATTTCATTTTCCCCAATAGGTCGATTTTCCGTGATTAGAAAAGAGTGAGACCAATCATTTTAAGGACTGTCCCTGCTCTTCCCTGGGAACAGCAGAAAGATTATTTGCTCAAAGCACATGGACATTTTCCCTCCTTAAGCACTAAAAAAAAAGAGAAACAAAAACATTTGAAAAGGCCGTGTTTCCTGACATTTGGGCAAGGGTGGCAGGTTCACTGTTAACCCCCGAGGATTAGTGCGGGAGAGCCGGGGCCCACCTGCCTCCACCGCACAAGATCCAGGCACACCTGGGAGTTCTCTTGGGAGCCTCCCAAATGCTGATTCAGGGAAGGAAGGATTTTCTCACTAGTGAAATAACTAAGAGGAGGGGAGGATGGATGAGGGAGGACGGAAGGAGTCTGAGCGCGATGGACCCTCCCAGAAAAGCAGGGGCAACCTCAGATTTGGGGAGCACTCGGGGACCAGGACCTGAGTCCTGTCACCGTGGCGTCTCGTGGCAAGTGGCTCTGACAGACCAGCCCTTCCTGTGGATGTCCTCGTCCGCTCCCTGCCTTCCTCTGCTGCCAGGGCAGGGTCTCTCCCCATCCTGCAGGTGCTGAGATCCGGGCTTAAGGGGACACAACCAGAGTGAGGAAGACCTTGGCCTGCAGCAAAGCCTTCCTCACCCACGGATGGGTGCCCGTGACGGCGGCGCCATCTCATCCCCGGCTGCCGAGTCAGCGCCCGGAGGGGGTGCAGAGAGAGCATGCGCCATGCCTGGGCAGCCCTCAATCCAGCACGTGATGTGGCCCCGGGCCTCGGGGGGAGGCAGCCGGGTGGTCCACAGCATTCACCGGTTTCTGTTACTCCCTCTGCTCAGGAACGGCTCCATCACCCAAACGCAGCGGAAAGTGAGAAAAGTGATCACTTGGTGTCAGTTTTCAAAGGACTCAGAGGTCCCCTTGTCAACCCCCACTGTGCAGGCGATGCCAGAAGTCAGTGACCCACCTGGGGTCTCCCACGGAGCAGGATGCTGGCCCCAGGGCATCCCCGGGCATGTCGCCGTGGGAGTCTGTCGCCGTGGGAGCCTGGCAGAGGCAAGAGCTGTCCTTGCGGCAGCAGCTGGAGCTCTCGGTGGAGGAGGGACATCTCCGCTTCTCTTAGAAGGGATGTCTCCGCTTCTCTTTAGCCCGGAGCTTCCTGGAAGGGCAGATGTGAGCACAGTCCTCCTGCAGAAGGCTTTGAAGTCCTGCTCTGTCTCCCATCCATCTGATTTCTTACCACATTGGTAGAATTCCACAGACCCGCACATCTTGTCAGCTCGGCCAAAGGCCTCGTCACCCTGCGGCTCTCAGACCTCAGCCCTGCGGGTCACTTTGTTCTTTCCCTCCGTCTCTCTCTCTCCCCTTCCCTCCCTCTCCCCGCTTTCATATCATGGCTGCCTGGCCTTCAAGGATGGATTCTCTACCAGGGTAATAAAGGTTAGCTGTCCTCGTGGACAAACTGCCACAGCTGGTGGCTTAACATCATGTCTGACTCTTGGCCAGGCAGCGCCCAGTGTGGTCAGGCAGGTCCTTCTCTCTGGGGACAAGGCCGTCCAGGTCCCCTTGGCAGGGGGAGAGGAGCCTGGCTGGGAGGGACAGGTCCCTGCTGCCCACGGCTACTGGGCAGAGCGGGCCCTGCCTGCGGCCCCACTGTGCGTGCGTCGAGGACAGAGGGCAGCCCCCGCAGGGCCAGTGAGGACCGGCTGGCTCTGCCTCGAGCACCAGAGGAGCCAACGAACAGGTGGAAAAGGAACAAATTCTGCAGGGAACCGACAGGGCGTGGCGCTGGCTCTGAGCAAACAAAATGGAAAATGACTATCTGATAAAATAGGCGAAACTGGCCCAAGGCGCAGGGACGCTGCGCTCGTAGCTCCGGTGGGTTTTGTGTCAGGGTCTTGGCCGGCGCAGAAAGAAGAAAAGTAAGAATTGGAAAGAAATAGGTGAAGCTGCTCTTATTTTAAGCTTAATCAATTCAAAGCCGCGACTGTCTAGACTGCGGCCCCCACCCTGGCCGTGGCCCGTCAGGAAACGCAGCCCGGGCTCTGCACCCCCCGCCGACACCCTCCCCGTCTGTGGCAAAATTGTCTTCCATGAAACCGGTGCCTGGTGCCAAAAAGTCTGGGGACCACAGCTCGAAGAAATTCAAGAAAATCTACAAACTGTTGGAGCTAATCGTCACAGAGACTGGACGCAAGATCCTCACACAGCACGCAACTCTGGTTCCCTTAGCGGAGCCCCCCAGCCCGGCATTTACCTGATGATGTGTTCGGCTTCCTTCGCTGCGGGGGCTGGTGGGGGGGGCTTCCCTTCCTTCTCACCGTTTCCGGTGCTTTCCCCAGTCAAGAACAGTTTTCCCCTATTCAGATCACGTGACTACATATGACCTTGCATTTCAGCTCGTCACGTGCCCTGGACAGCTGTGCCTGCTCGGAGCCCGCTAACCGCAAAACACAGACTCTGGGACGTACCTGCCACAGGGTTGTCCCACGCACTGGGCCCCCGGCACCCGGCCCGTGCGCTCCTCTGAGCTCCGGTCACCTCCTGCGTGCGTGCTTCCCACGCCCGCCCGTCTGCCGGCCTGACCCCGGAGCAGGTGCCCACCATGGCTGCTGGAGGCCCAGCCCTAACAACCGACCGCACGCCGGCGCTGGAGAGAGTCGGGTGCGGATGCGGACCAAACCCGGGCGTTGAAGGCGCGTGTCCCCACAGAGCTCGCCAAGATGGGAAGAGATGAATTAACCCCGCTCCTCTGGGTTTCACTGCGTTAACGTCCTGCGTGGATGATCGTTTAGAAACTTTGAGTTGCACCAACACGTGAGCCCGCCGCCCTCCCTGCCCTGCAGTGTGCACCTGTGCCGCACCTGTGGCACCTCTGACTGTTCCCTTATCATTATCTCCCTATCGACCACGACTTCCCCACATCTGCTGACTGGCCGCTCACTTCGCGTTTCTGCCAGAGAGGATCTTGATTTCTGACTCTTCAAACCATTTCCAAATGTCTCACTTAAAACCAGCTGCCTGAGCCCTGAGCATCTGCAAGGAGATGCTTACTTCAGGGAGAGGGAGGGTGCGGGAGTGGTCCCCACCCTCCAAGCCTCGCCGGCGTCATCTGGGGCCCTGCGTTGTGTGCACCTGGCCCCAGCTCAGCCGCTCCCCGTGTGCCTGCTGCCTCCCTGGGGCCGTGGGGGCCACGCAGGGAACAGGCAGGAGCACCCTGAGCTGACCGTGCCTCCCGCTTCGCGGCCCCATCACCCCGGCCCCAGCCACGCGTAGGGGACCCCACAGCCCAGAGCTCAGGAGACTGGCAGGTGGCTATAAACAAGCCCACGATAAATGCAGCAACTGCTGAATTAAAATGCAAAGTGCTTCTTCCAGTTCCCTGATAACCACTGAAAGGTAAAATCGCTCGTCTTTCCATGAAAGAAATTAGCATTAATAAGATAAAACCGTATTTGGAACAACTGACAATTTGATGAATGTGCCGAGAGGATTGGATGTGATACTTTTGATGGATAATATTTTGGGTTGCCTCGGGTTGCATTTAATTGTTCCGTCTTCGTTCTCAGCTTTAGTTAAGTGAAATAGAAACCTCGGTGACGCTGGAATTCATCTTGCAGGAGGCAGATGCGCGGCTTAATTATCAATCCGAGCTGACAGCTCCCGTCTGTGCACCGGGCAGGGGGGACGTGGCCGAGTGCTCCAGGTGGCTTCCCGCTGCCTCCAGACCCCACGCCGCCTCCCGGGCCTCTGTCCCTGGCCGGTGCTGAGGACGGGCCTCCGCTGAGCGGTGAGGCTCCTGTTCCCAGCCGCACGGACATGCCCGGTGGACACGACATCTGTCCCCGCATTGAGAGCCCGGGGTCAGCTGATGGGTCGACCCCACAGAGCGCACCTGAGCCGAGACTCCAGAACCCCACCCGGCCCTCAGAGCCATCTTAGGGTCCCTGAACTTCTTCCCAGGCTGTGAGGGCACGAGTGCCCGACGGATGGGCTCCCGCCAGCCTGCAGCCTGCACCTCAGGGGCACCATGCGCCGCTCCATGCAGCCACCTCCCTATCAGCCCCCCAAACCCTCACCCCCCACGCCCTTGCCAGGGAAGCCCCCGTTCTCTCCTCTCCATCCTCATGGAACCACTTGCAGCTGTCCCTGCCGGGTGACCCTCCTTGTCAGTCTCCTGTCTTTGCCTGCAGGCTGTGACAAGGGAGCTTGTGACTGAGCCCCAGGCCGGCTCACCCTGGCAGGACGGGCCCAGCCTGCAGAAGTCGCTTCACAAGTGCGTGTTACATGCAGTGGGATTGTCCATTTCTTCATCTTTGTCCTTCCTGAGTGTCGAAGGCTTTGGAGGAAAAGGCCACATCTGCAGGCTGGCGTGTGCTGGCTCTGAGCACAGGCCACCGGGGGGGGGGGGGGGGGGCATGTCATCTACACTCGAAGGAGAGAGCAGAGCAAGCGGCCGGGGAGTCAGTGAGCGAGCCATGCCCCCCGCGGGCTCTGCCAGCAGTGAGGGCCACCCCCAGGGAGAGGCTGACCCGCTGCCACCGAGCAAGACCCAGGCCACCGTGTAGCGAGGCAGGAATGGCCCCCGCAGAGGAGGGGCCGGGGACCGAGTCTGCAAAGAACCCACTGAGAAGCGAGAAATCGCCGCAGAGGAAGGGAAGAAAGATCTGAATGTTTGCAAAGGATTACTTGGATCTCGGATGGAAAAACCTAATAAAATAAAAATATCAACCCTCAACAAATTAATAGGAAATGCTGAAGTAATTCCAAATAGAATTCCAATGCCTCTGTGTGTGTTTCATTTGGATAGAATTATCTTAAATTCATATAACAAAATGCATGCCTGACATTAATCAAGAGATCTAGGAGAAAGACAACCGAGATGGGTCTTGCCTTGGAGACGTGAAGCTGCTGTGATCAAAGCCACGGTGCGGGACTGGGATGGCATGGAACAGAGCATCACACGCACCTACACGTGTGGACGTGGTGGACAGGAAGGTGACACCAGCTCTGTGGGGAAAGGACGTTCCATGTCGTGAGCTGGGCTGACTCCGCCGCCCATCCAGGAAGAGGCAAAGAAACTCGGAATCTAATTCATGTCATACTCAGAAATAAACCGATTCACCAAATATTAACTGTTAAAAGGTAACAAATGAATAAAATCTTAGAAAAGAATGAATGTATGTATGACCTATGGTTTGCACAAATGTATTTAACCAATATTAGCAACTAAGAAGCTGTTAAGAAAATAGAGAGAGAAAGCAGATGTAACTACATTTTTTAAATGCTTAGAAAAACACTAACTAGAACTGGAAGTGGAGATGATAGGGAGACATTTTACAGGGAGAAAGGGATTAAAGGGTTAACAGTACACTGTACAAAGAGCTTTTATTAATTGCATTCCATAGAAAAAATAAAACGAAAAGTAGGCAAAAGCCTATAGATAGGCACTTTCTTAAAAGTTATCAAATGGTCACAAATTGTATGAAAAGTTGCAGAAAGTCACAAGTTGCCATAAAATGCAAATCATTTTAATAAGGAGATGCCAATTTTCACCTCTCAGACAGGCGACTGTAAAAGTAACACCTTGTGCTGCAGATGGGAAGGAAGGTTCTTACATCCGGTGATAGAGATGCGAATTGTAACTGCTCCTGCGGAAACACACATTTAAATTAAACTGTAGCCGCTCTCCGACACCTGCGGGGACCGTCCCAGGACCAGTGCACAGATGTGCCACACCACATGTGACCTGTGCGCACGCTCCCTTGCTCTTCCTAGCTCTTTACCTTGCAAGAAATCATTGACCTTTCCCAGTATCTCTAGAAGGTTTTGTTTTGTTTTGTTTTGTTTTTAATTAAAAAAAATCATCCCCATTTTTAGAAGGAGGAAAACGAGGCTGGATCGAGTGGGCGGGGTCTGTGGCAACCTCCCCGTGTGCCCGGCTCTCTTCTCTGCTGCCCTGGGCTCCACCCCCTGCTGGTGCCCGGCTCCCTGCCCAGCCAGCACAGCCAGCGCAGGCGGCTCAGGCTCTGGCAGGACGTGGACACGCAGCCCAGGGCAGAAGGTCACTGAGGGCCTAGTGGGGAGTGCGGGGACAGCTTTGGGGCGCACTTCCAGGGCACCGAGGGCAGGACGCTCCAGGCTTGGAAGGTCTTCCCGACCATTTGCCCGTGACTAGCTGCTAGGTCCGAGCCCAGGAAGTCTCTGCCGTCCCACCCGTGGCCTGCGACCAGCTGCATTTGCTCCGTCCTCAGGAGGCACCGGGAGCTGGGTGTCATCTGCGCACAGCCCGACCCTGCTTCCCACACAGGCTGTTCTGCATCCGTGTCCCATTTGGAATCTCCACCAGGAAATGTACCCTGAATGCCCTGAGGGGTCACAGACATCCCTGAGATAAGGCGGGAAGAAGCAGAGTGGCAATGCTGAGTGCACGCAGCAGTCGGGGACTTGTGTGCTTGGTCCTGGGACATCCACACGGCTCTCTGCTCTCCCTGTCCTGGGCCCTGTTTTCTCTCTGCGAATACAGACCTGCAGCACCCAGCACCTGGCCACAAAGCCGCAGCAGGTCCTCAAGATTCCAGGGCCAGAAGAACCTGCCTGGGACTTGTAACTTCTCTGAACCTGCAGTTCAGAGACACGCTGTGGCAAATGCCCCAGCTATCCTCAAGTGCCACGGGAGGCCGAGAGTACATTCTCTGTAGAGAGGTGCCCTGATGTTTTTGTGGGGAACTATTGTTGTTCCACCAAGCAGTCATTAAGAAGGAAGTTGTGGGAGTTAAGGAAGTGATGGATATAAAACACAAGACGACTTTTCAGGAAATTGTATTTTATCATCATCATTTTTATCACCATCACTATCATCACCATCATCACCATCACTATCATCACCATCACCACCAACATCACCATCATCATCACTACTACTGTCATCAGCATTATCATCAACATCTTTATCATCACTGTCATCATCATTGTCAATACCATCGCCATCACCATCGTCACTATTACCATCATCATCATCACCATCACCATCATAACCATCACAGCCACCCTCACCATCACCACCATCACCATCACTGTCATCACCACCATCACCATCACCACCACCATCACCGTCATCACCATCACCATCACTACCACCACCACCATCATCATCACCATCATCATCACCATGTCATCATCACCATCGCCGTCACTGTCATCACCATCACCACCACCATCACCACCATCACCATCATCATCATCACCATCACCATCACTGTCATCACCATCATCACCACCATCACCACCACACCATCACCATCACCACCATCACCATCACTACCATCACCATCATCACCATCACCATCATCATCACCATCACCATCACTACCACCACCACCATCGTCATCACCATGTCATCATCACCATCGCTGTCATCACCATCATCACCACCATCACCATCACCACCATCGTCATCACCATGTCATCATCACCATCGCTGTCATCACCATCATCACCACCATCACCATCACCACCATCGTCATCACCATCACTACCATCACCATCACCATCACCACCACCATCATCATCACCATCACCGTCACTGTCATCACCACCACCATCACCGTCATCACATCATCACCACTGTCTTTAGCACTGTTTCCCAAGGATGCCTTGTCCACAAGTGCACATCCTAGGAGCTCACTGCCGGTAGTTAGACAATCAGAATTTGCCCACGTGTCTCCCACACCACCTTCCATCCTCCTAGACTTGCCCTCTGAGGCCTGGACGTCCCTGACTCACAGAGCGGCCCAGGTAAGGTGGGTCTCTGGCCACAAAGGACCCCGTCTCCCATCTCGTCCCAGACGTCCCAGGAGAAAAGCACGTGTGGGAGGCGGCGCGTCCGTGGAATCTCAAGGTAGCACATGTTTTCACGCACTCAGTGCAGGTGCTCCTGCTTGTGCATTTACAGTAGACATTTCTCTTAGACAGAAAAACTGTCAACTCTGCGAAAAACCTAATTTTGTTTTTCATTTGTAGAAGTAATGTGTGTAAGACAAAGAAGAAACAAACCAACATCTCTCATAAGCCTCAGAGCCCCAGGTAACCACCACTGGCATTTTGGGATGTCCCCCAGTGCCTTTCCAGGTACCTTGCATTCATTCATTCCCTCCCTCAGCAGATGAGAGCTTAGCACTGGCTAAATGCCAGACCGTGACCTACACGTGAGGCCACGGGGAAGCCTCCGCGCCAGCCCTGACCTTCCCTGCCTGTGGGGTGGCTGCCGCAGTCCCCAGGAGGACAGGAGAGCAGAGACTCAGCCCGACCTCGAGGGAGCTGCTCTCCCGCCCCGGCGCCTCCCTTCTCCCAGACCCAGGCGGGGCCTCCCACCTGGTGCCCTCCAGGGCCCCTGGAGGGCAGTGGGCTGAGGTCTCAGGGACAGACACACCCCCAGCTGGGCTCGGAGGGCCCTGCCCTTTCCCCAGCCACGTGGCCACGGCACCCCCTGGAGCAGGATGCCTCCGACCCTCTTAGTGATCCAGGCAGAGGCCCCTTCGACATGCACTCACCAAGTGTGGCCCGTCCCCTGTGGCCGAGACCAGTTATCAAATCCACAGAGGGGCCTTGGGACCGCGTGGCGTGAGAGCTTGAAGTGCCCCTTAATTTTATAGCCTCTTCTGAAAGACGTCCCGGTCTCCTGGCCCGGCCCTGGGCTCGTGCGGGGAAACGGCCGCACTCTGGGTTGATGGACTTCGATGGCCGTGGCCGCAGCCATCGCTGTCGGCCTTCCCTGCCCACGAGTGTCAAAGCCGAGCTTTGATAACCGGCGCGGTAACTCAGAACTGTTCGCGATAACACCATTAATCCCTGTTTTCCATAGTTGGCAGGAAGCTTTAAGTACCTTTAATACTTTCTGAATCTGACAGGTTTAATTATTCGCCCCACACCATTATCGATCCAGGGATCAGCCTGTGACTTTGAAGGCTTCGTCAATACCCATTGCCAATACCGGAGCCAATCACTCCCTGGCCCCACAGGGCCCCGCCGTGGCCGCAGGGGGCAGCTTTCTCGGCACTGGCTGTGCTCCCGCGTGGGCACAGGGCATGGGGCCCCCAGGGTGGTCGGGGCTGCAGCCGGGGCTCCTCTCGGCACAGAGCAGAGCTGAGACCTCAGCACCCTCACGCCGCAGGGACACGGGGAGACTCCAGTGAGGACGACCAGGCAGCCTCCTTCCTGGAACCCACAGGCCGGTCTAGGCGACGGGGTGGCCCTCACAGGGACCGCATGGGCCAGCCGATTCTTGCCTTTGGCTGAACACCCGGCAGAGGGCTTGCTGGGTCACACAGCAGGTCTGGTTTTGGTTTCTGAGGGCCCCGCACTGCTCTCTGCAGAGGCCGCACCGGTTTCCATTCCCACCAGCGGAGCCCGGCTCCCTCGCTTCACGCTCTCCCGCCAGCAGTTGTTTCTCATCTCTTTGATAACAGCCGTTCTAATTAGGGCGAGGTGACGTCTCATCTGGGTTTGGATCTGCGTTTCCCTGACGGTTACCGATGTGGGGTGTTTCTCTCGTGCACCCCGTGTTCGTCACAGCACTGTTCCCGCAGCCCAGATGTGGGGTCGGCCCGGGTGCCACCCGTGCGCGAGCGGAGAAGGACAGTGTGGTGCACACGTCACAGGCACCACTCGGCCACGGGGAGGGATGACACCTGCCGTTTGCAACAGCGTGGAGGCGCCTGAGGTCGTCGTGTTCAGTGAGACAAGCCAGACACAGAAGTAGGAATGCTGCGTGCTCCAGCCCACGCGTGGCAGTAAACGTGGACCTCACAGACGCAGACAGGAACCGCGGTCACCAGAGGCTGGGGTGGGGGGGCAGGAGGGGCAGAGAGAAGTTGGCCAAGGGGTGCAGAGGGAAAGTCCATTTCAAACCGGGATCTGTAGGGTCAAACTGCCCCCAAACGGCTCAACCTCCTGGCGTCCGACGCCCGAGCCCCGGCCAACACTGAGCCGCACGAAGATTTCCTTATGCCGATCAGCTGGTCCACAGCGGCTCTCTCGTTCTGAATTCCCGTTTTGCTGACTCCTGGAGAGATGAGTTACTCCCCTGTGGGCCATTTCACCCCCGGGAACTGCGTGTTCACGTCCTTTCTCCGACTCCTGCCGCTGCCTTGTTCTTCGCCGTGTCTCCTCACACGTGATACCGATCTTTCTACATACTGCAAATGTTTTCTCTGTTACTCCCATCCACGTTGCCATGATGCCATTTTTGCTCAGACACTTCGATTTCCATGCTGACATCCATGGGTGTCTTCCCGGCACCTGAATTCTGGATTAGACGGTGCGTTCTCTCACTTTCTGCTGGCGGGAGTTCTCGCTCTTGGTTTTGCGCTGACGCACTGTGAGGGTCTCACGACAATTTATTTGAACTGTTGTTTCAGTGTTGTTTGGCAGGGCGACCCTGGCCAGGTGCCAAGCCCCCATGTATTCTTGGGTCTGTTTCTGAGTTTTATTATTCATTTTTCTACTGATCGTGCTCTTCACCCCGTGCCAATGCTTTCTCTTTTGAGCACATTACTGCACTGTTCCGATTGATCTCTGTTTGGAAGCCCCTCTGAATCGTTCTTTATCTGCATTTTCGTGGTGAGTCTTGCCAGTTTTCCACTTCGAATAGGTTTTAATGTTAAATTTTGCAAAATATAAAATTGGGATTTTGATTGCAATTGCACTGAATTTATAGAGGGATTTGGGAAGAATGTGTACCCTTAGGGTGCCAAGTCGCCCCCCAAAAAGTGTGATATGTCTTGCCGTTTAGACAGTCTCTTGTCTTTTCCATGTTTATATCTTTATTGTATTAAATACGTACATAGCATTTCTTATAGACAATTTTGGACAGTGTACGAGTTCTCCATTGCTGATGCGATGTGATAGGTACACTGCAGTTTCCACTTGGTTATTATAGGCGCATAATAACGCTATCGATTTAAGTATTTTGGTTGGCACCTGGCCACCTTCTGTACCCTTGAAACAGTTCTAGTAGTTTACATGTCATTCTATCAGATTTTTCAGATACGGTCATTCCATCTATAAATAATTATCTATATTTTGAAAGCTCCTTCCTTTAAATACCTGCAGTTCCTCTGTCTTGTATCATTGCACTATAGATATCCTCTCCTACGTGTGCAAGTAGCAGTGGTTGCAAGAGCCTTGTTCTTGTTCATTCATTCCACAGCTGTCTAAGGGGCACCTATGTCATGCCAGTCCATGTTCTAGGCCCTGTGGAAACAGCGTGGAACACAGTCCCTTGGTACCTAGATTCTGAAGGTGACAGGTAATAAAGAGATGAACAGTTCTGCACACTGTAGTGATACATGCTTTGAATTTTCTTAAAGCAGCATAACGAGAGAGTAGCAGAAATTCTCCATTTTAGGTGGTGAAAATACTACTAATTTTTAATATTCATTAGGGTATTTACTGCAGGTTTGTGGTAACAAGTTAAAGAAGAGTTTTGTATTATTAATGTGTTAAAAGTTTTGAAAATTAGAAATGGGTATTTAATCTATGGAATGCATTTTGTTTTTGTCGATGCTAACAGGTTTTATTTTCTCTGTAACCAGTTAATGCATGTAAATAGATTTCCTAAAATTGAGATACCACTGTGTTTCTGATATAAGGCCTTTTTGGCTGTGATGTATTATTATTTTTTTTTCAGTATCTTGGAAGTTCCGGAAGGTTTTGTCTGTTAAACGTGAGGTTTGGTAGAACATATTTATGTCCCATCTGGGTCTGGCACCTGTGTGAGGTTGATCGCTGGTGGTTTTACGTTTCTCTTTCGTGATCTACCTGTTACAGTTTCTTCCTCTCTCCTTCACACACCTTTTCTCATTCACATTTCCTGATGTATATCTGTCGTTCATTTAGCTTTTAAAATTTATCGTTATACATTTTATATTATTTTCTCATGATGATGATCTCTTTTCATATTTACCAAGTTTGTTATTAGCATTTCAAAGAAGGAGATTTTGGGTTTTTGATCAAGCCTACCCTTAATTTATTTTTATTTTTACAGTTTTATTGAAATCCCATTGATACATAATAAACTGCCATATTTAAACTGTACATTTGAGGAGTTTCGGCGTGCGTATAAACCCAAGACCCATCGTCGGGATCGAGACATCCACTACCCCTCACACCCCGCTGTGCCCCACCCCTGCCACCACCCAACAAGGCAGCAGTCTGCATTTTGTCACTACAAATGTGTGTGCTAAGTCTGTAATTCTATATAAATGAAATCATAGAGCATTTTCTTTCTGTTAGGTGTCTTTCTTCCGTTAGCATGACTCTGATACATGTGTGCTGTAGAGTGCATCGATAGCTTATTTTCGTTTTTGCTGAGTAGCATTCCACTGAATGGATATGCCATAAGTTGTTCATCCATTCTTTGTTGGAGGACATGTTTTGTTTCCACTTTGGCCTATTGTGCTGTGCGTAATCACACACATGCGTTTGTGTGAACATGTGCTTCAATTTTTCCTGGGTAAGTGCCTAGGAGTGGAGCGCTGCATCCTGTATCATAGATGCATACTTAACATTTCAACAAGCTGCCAAACAATGTTTCAAAGTGGATGTATCATTTTGAATTCCCACCAGCAGTGTAGGAACATAGCAGTTGCTCCAGAATCTTACCAACACTTGATATGGTCTCTTAAATTTTAGCCTTTCTACAGGTGTGGAGTAGTATGGAGTGGTAGTTTTGATTTGCATTTCTTTTTAATGACTAATGATGCTTAGAATTCTTTCCCATTTGTATATCTTCATGGTAAAATGTCTGCTTAATTATTTCACTCATTTATTTTAATTGTGTTTTTATTGAGTTATAGAAGTACTTTATATATTTCTAAGGTAAGTTCTTTTTCAGATATGCGAATTTCAAATATTTTTTCTCAGTCTGTGTCTTGCCTTTTCATTTTCATTGTACTGTTCTTCCAAGAGCAAACTAAACTTTTGATGAAGCCCAATTTACTATTTTATTATATAGTGTGTCCTATTTGTATGAAATTTAAGAAATTTTTCATTAACCCAAGGTCACTTAAGATTTCTCTTTGAAAGGCTGCATAGTTTTGATATCTTTACACTTAAATGTCTTGTGGGAGATGAGGGTGGATGTCTATTTCTTTCACACGCATGCCCAGTTGTTCCAGCACCAGTTGCTGAAATGATTCTTACCCCATGGATTCACCTTAGCACTGACGCCGAAGTGACTTGAGCCCCAAGTGAGTCTGTTTCTGGACTCTGTTGGGGACGTTGACTTTTGTGCCCATCTTTGCTCTAATACAACGTTGTCCTATTGCTGCAGCGTCATGGTAAGTCCAAACGTCAGGTAGTCTAAGTTCCGTAACTTTGTTCTTTCTCAAAATTGTTTTCACTAATCCATTGCATTTCCACACACACTTTAGAATCAGCCAGTTTCTCAAAATAAGTAAATAAATAAATTCAAGCCTGTGGTGGCGTTTACTGAGACTGCCTTGACTATGGAGATCAGTTTGGCAGGCAGTTACCTTAACAGTGATGAGTCTTCTGAACCATGAACACAATGCGTCTCCCCATTCATTTTAACTTCAGAAATGTCGGGAAATGTTGTAGTTTTCAGGTACATCGTCGTATTTCTTAATAATACGTTTGATGCCATTTTAAATACTATGTTTTTTCCTTTTAATTCTGGAGTGTCCATTGTTAATATATAGAAATACAATTGATTTTCACACACTGACATTGCATCCTATAATTTGATAAATTCACTTATTAATTCTACTAATGTTTTTGTTGATTCCTTGTGAATTTCCTAGATTGTCATGTAGTCTAAGAATAATGGCATGTTTACTTATTCTTTCCCAATCTATATGCTTTTTATTCATTTTTCTTGCCAGATTGAACCGGCTGGAACTTGAAGCACAGCGTTGAAAAGACGTGACGAGAGCAGATGTCTTCTTGCTCCCAACTTCAGGGAAAAGTGTTATCGTATTTTACCATCAAATGTGATGCAACTGGCTTTTTTTGGATGTGCTCTTTCTGAATTTGGATAAGTTTCATTCTATTCCTAGTTTGTTTAGAGTCTTTTTTTTGTGAATGGGTGTTGGATTTTGCCAAGTACATTTTCTGAAATGATCATATTTTCTTCTATTTTTCAGTCTGCCAAGATGATGGATTTCATTGACTGCTTCTCAAATGTTGAGCTAATCTTGTAGTCTCAGGATACGCTCTGCCAGCGTCACGGATTATTCTGTCTCTGCTCTCCAACGTGTCTCCTTCTTTATATATATGTGTGTGTGTGTGTTATATATGCATGTAAATATATGGTTTCTCTTTCCATTTTAAAATATACATGTATGTGTGTAGCCATTTTTTCTTCCTGATACGGACAATTGGCAATTTATATCTTTTGTCTTTATTTGGTCATTCTGGCTAGAGGCTTATACATTTTATTGATATTTTCCAAGAACTAGGATACCATATAATGCAAGTATTTCCCTTGCTGTAGTTTGGCTGGTCCCCACGGAAACTCATGTGAAATTTAATCCCCAGTGTGGCAGCGTGGAGGGGTGGGGCCCCGTGAGAGTCTGTGGTCATCGGGGCAGGTCCCTCCTGGACAGACGGGTTCCTGAGAGAGCCGGCTGTTCCACAGGGTCTGGCTTTCTCCGTGTCTCTCCTGCTTCCTCTCAGCACATGGTCGCCGTGCACTCACCAGCTCCCCTGCAGGCTGTGCAGGAGTGGAAGCGGCCTGAGGCCCCCACCAGATGCAGATGCCCCGGATCCTGCACTTCCATGAGCCAAGCCGTGAGCCAGATAAGCCTCTCTTCTTTATAACCCGCCCGGGCTCAGTATTCTGCTGTAGCAATGCTAGATGGGCGAAGACGTCACTCCAATAACGCAATCTTTTGTGTTTAGGTTTTTTCCACTGGCAATGATTCTCTGGAGATTTGTCCAGACTGTTGCAGGTGTCAATAGTTCATTGTTACTTGAAGAGCTGATTCCACGGTACGGATACGCCACAGCTCAGTTTGCTCACACGCTGACCTATTAACACTATCCGGGCTGTTTCCAGCTTCGACCATCACAGATAAAGGTGCTATGAGCCACACGTCTGTGTGCACACGTGCTTTACTTTGGGTAAATTCCCAGGAGTGCTGTCCTCCTCGGGGTCCCTAATGTCACACATTATAGTCAGTCTTTCCATGTCACGTCACAATGCCCTGGGCTCTGTGTGTGAATTTCAACTCTTTTTCTCTCCGCTGTTCCGAATGGATCATTTCCACTGTGGTCTGGAGTCTCGCTCTGGTTTATTTGCTGAATTTTGGTTATTGGAGACTTCGGTTTTAAAATTTTGTGTGTGAGAGACTTGCTTTATTGTGATAATCAAATTATTTATTCATTTATTTATTTTTATTTTTTAAGTCAGGATATTATGGGGGTACAAACATTTTGGTTACATGTAATGTGTTTGCCTCATCCAAGCCAGGGCTACACGCGTGTCCTTCCCCCACACAGTGGGCTCTGCTTCCATTAGCTGTGGGTTTACACCCCACCCACCCCCCACCTGACCGGCACCCGGTGAGTGTTACTACCACGTGAGCACCTGAGTGTTGATCAGTTAGTGCCAGTTTGATGGCGAGTACACGTGGTGCATGTTTTCCCATCCTTGTGATACCTCACTTCGAAGGATGGGCTCAAGTTCTATCCAGGATAATATAAGAGGTGCTAGATCACCATTGTTTTTTGTAGCTGAGTAGAACTCCATGGTATACATATACCATGTTTGATTAATACCACTCAGGTATTGATGGGCACTTGAGTTGTTTCTACATCTTTGCAGTTGTGAATTGTGCTGCTATAAACATTTGAGTGCAGGTGTCTTTTTTTCCTTTGGATAGATGCCCAGTAGTGGGATCACTGAATCAAATGGTATTTCTATTTTTAGCTCTTTGCGGTATCTCCAAATTACTTTCCACAGGGTTGTACTAATTGGCAGTCCCACCAGCAGTGTAAGAGTGTTCCTGTCTCTCCACATCCACACCAGCATTTGTTGTTTTAGGACTTTTTGATAGAGGCAAATCTCACTGGACTTAGGTGATATCTCATTGTGGTTTTGATTTGCATTTCCCTAATGATTAGAGGCGTTAAGCACTTTTTTATATGTTTGCTGGCCATTAGTCTGTCTTTTTTTGAAAAGTTTCTGTTCATGTCCTTTGCCCATTTATTGATGGGGTTGTTTGATTTTTTTCTTGCTGATTTTCTTAAATTCTACATAGATCCGTGTTATCAGCCCTTTATCAGATGTGTAGAGAGCAAATATTTTCTCCCATTCTGTAGGCTGTCTATTCGCTCTAATAGTTTCCTTGGCTGTGCAGAAGCTTTTTAATTTGATCAGGTCCCATTTATTTATTTTTGTTGCTTCTGTGATTGCTTTGGAGGTCTTCTTCATAAATTCTTTGCCTAGGCCAATGTCTATAAGAGTTTTTCCAACATTTTTTTCCAGTATTCTTAAGGTCTCACACCTTAGGTTTAAGTCTGTCATCCACTGTGCGTTGATTTTTATGAGAGGTGAGAGGTGGGGATCCAGTTTCAATATTCTGCATGTGGACATCCAGTTTTCCCAGCACCACTCATTGAATAGAGATTCTTTTCCCCAATGTATACTTTTGTCTGCTTTGTCGAAGATCAGATGACAATATGAGGATGGTTTTACATCTGGGATCTCCGTCCTGTTCCAAAGGTCTGTGTCTCTGTTCTTGTGCTGGTGCCATGCTGTTTTGGTTACTATCGCCTGATAGTATAGCCTGAAGTCTGACAGATGGTTGCTTCCCAGTTTGTCCTTTACAACTTCTTCTTTTCTGACACACAATATTGCTGCTCATTTCATGTGCTCACCTTCCTTCCCTGAGCGTGATCACAAGCACCGCCTTGAAGTGTTTCTCCAATAATTCCGAAGCTGGTTCTTCCTAGGTTTAGCTTCTGCTTATTATTATTTTTTTTCACTTGTTAGCTGAGTTGTTTCCCCTGGTACTTGGTTTGCTGTGCAGTTTTAGATTGTATTCTGGACATTTGCAACGTGCTTTTATGAGACTCCACCCTCGGTGGCTGCGGCGAGCGCCGGGGCAGGATCTGTGCTGCGTCCGTGGGCACGCGGGGTACAGGGGCTCACTCCACCCTGCCAGGCTCTGTCCAGATGGGGGCAGGTTTCATTCTCGTGTCTGTTCTTAGGAGAATGGTTGGACATCATTTCCCGTGATTAGTGGTGATTTGCATTTATTTTCTGTGTCCATAGCTCCAGCTCATTCTCCTAAGTGGATTTGGTCTTTCTCTTCAAGATTTAAAATACGTGCAGACTTGTCTACATATGAAGGATAATTACTGCTAATCTGTGACAAGCCATGGGCATTTCCCTGCTCACCCTGCGTCATTTCACTGTGCTTGCGGCGTTTTGTCCTGCAATGGTGTTTTCGTGTTTTATATAGTTAGTGGACGTAATTCTCCATATTTTCTTCTCACACTTGTTGCTTGGTTGGTTTTTTATGTTTCTCAATAGCTTGGAATTTATCCTTATATATAATGTGAGAAATGGATCCAACTTCATCTTTCACAGGTGATGAAGCTGCCCAATGCCACCCGTAAAACATCTCTTCTGCTGTTTGAGGTGCTGTCTTTATCGCACACTAAATTTTTATATGTAATTGTGTCTATTGCTGGGTTTTCTATTCTGCCATTAGTCTCCTATTCATGCTCTGACACCTTATTATTATAATTACAGAGGACTTATGGTATGTTTTAACATTTTACAAGTTAGCCTTCCACCCACAGCGCCATTATCTAAGGGTTTTTCTGGCTACTTTTTTTTCCCCCCCTGATAAACTTTGCAATCAGCTTGCCTGCCTCTGTAAACAATGAAAGCAAGAAAAAAACAAAAACTGATAGAATTTTATGGTAACTTAGGGGAAAACTGACATATATTAATATAGGTAATTGAAATTTTTGTCCTAATATATTATCTCTTTTTAAGTTTATTTTTGCGTGATGGCTTCATAGTTTTTTTCCGTATAAAAGTTGTGCTAAATTAACTGATTGAGTCTGATTACAGTGGCCATCACCAGGGAAACAATACGGCACAGACCTTCTTTCTTTTATCAGAGAAGCAGGTGACACAAGGACTTCGGCGCTTCCCAGATTTTCTTCCACTCTGCAGTTGCCGCCTTGGCTGTGCTGCACTGGGCAAGACACTTAAGCTCTCTGTGCCTCGGGCTCCTATCTGAGCAGCGGGGCGGGTGCCTCCTCTTCCTCCTTCCAGCCTGGTTTTGCTCCTGGAGTCAGTGGGAGAATTAACCTGTTCTCTGGTCGTGTTCACTGTCATGCCCGGTCCCAAGCCTCTTACACTTGCGTTTTCAAAGTAGGTCCTTTTTGGGAACACAGACAGGAGTTTGGTGTCCCTTTCCTCCGCAGCATAAAATGTGTTCAACCTCCACAGCTAGTGTTAAAAATAATAGACAAAGTTTGAAGTTGGAATTCGATGTTCTGTACTTGACAGAGGAGGACGCACATTTGCGTAACGGGATCCTTGTCCGAGGGCAGGACCTGCTGAGACGCGGGGGTGTCCCCGGCCCTTGGCGAACACTTTGCTTCTCCAGTGTTTCAAGTGATGGCTCCACAGTGTGGCCCAGGAAGACGTGACAACACGTTGGTCCTGTCACTTTCGTGTTCTTCTGTTCGTTCCCAGATGGTGTGCCCACATGCAGGTACGAAAGGAAAAATTTTTAAAAAATGTAGGTTTTATTTAGAATGCTATTAAAATACTTTCATTATCTGTAACTTAATGAAAACCCCTTAAGTTTTCATTCAGTAGAAGTTTATCAGGTGTCCGAGTGCCAGGTGCCGGGTGGGGACTTGCCGTAAGATGGATGTGAGATTCTCTGCCGGCCACGGAGGGTCACAGGCACTGGCACAGCAGGTGAGGAGGGGACCGGCCGCCTCTGTCAGCCTGTCTCACCTCCCCTGGTTAGGGCACACCTTGCACCTGGACAGCCTGAGCCTCTCGCCTCCGTGGTCACCCCAAGTCCCCAGCAGCAGACGGGTTCCGGAAAGTGTGAGCCGGGGCCAGTCTTGCTGCTCCTGGGGCCTGGCGACCTCGTCCCAGGAGGAGCCTGCCCTCGCTCCCTCCCTCCCGCCAGGTGGTCCATCTCTGGTCCTATGTGCCTCGGGGCCTTTGCACTTGGGGTTCTCACTCTGGTCCTCTCTCTCCAGCAGTTTGCAGGGTTCACTCCATCCTTCCCCCAGATCTGACGGAGTGTGACTCCCTGGGAGCCCCCGGGAGCCCCCTGGGCACCCACAATTTAACCCCACTCCTCACTTTCGGTCCCTCATGCTCACTTTGTTCTCTCTTCTGCCTAAACCACCATGCAGTCCTGCCTATTCCATGTCTGTCTGGTTTATGGTCTGTCCCTCCCGAATGGACGCCCCTGGGGCAAAGCTTTTGTCTCCTGTTCACTGCTGGCTCCCAGGGGGCAGAACAGAGCTGCAGACACGAGGACATGGTCTGGTGTCTGCCCGGGAGGGAGGGACAGACTCAGGTGCCCCAGACAGTGGCCGTGTCAACACGCTCGTGCTTGATGTCAGTGCCTCCGTCTCGCTTCAGACTGAAGTCGTGGCCTTTGCCCGCCTGGACACGGAGCCAGCCCAGCCCCGGCTGGGCACCCTCGGAGAGACCCGGCGTCCAGGCTCTTCCAGCCCAGCGTCTGGGAGGGCGGCGGAGGGAGCGTTCCAGGCACAAAGGATAACTGCAGGGCCGAATCTTATTAAAGAGCAGACGACATTTAAAACCAATTTGAAGTCGATGAATGTTCACCTCCCGCCCTGCACATTTTAACGGCCACTGACACTGTACCTTCCAAATCCATTCTATTCTGGTTTGAACAGCTCCACTCCATGGAAATGGCTTAATCGGATTCCTCTGTTCCTCCCAGGCAGGCAACTTCGGGGTGGTGTGTTTATTTTCCAGACTTGCTAGACTGTATGAAAACAGACAACTTGTACCTGCGCCAATGTGGCGCCTGAGTTCTGGGCAAGGATTGAACATAAATATACTATTTTGAGGGTGTCTGGCCAGACTTCTCCTTCTCTCCCCAAATCCCAAGTGCCAAATCTTTCTGCATGCGGTTGATTCTATAGTTAGTGCCTGCCTTTCTCCAGTTTTGCTATTATTAAAGGCTTGATTGCTTTGAAGAGAAGGACGCTGGGAGATGCCGCCGGGCCGCGCTGGGAACCTGCCCCGCACACCTGCCTTCTCCTGCACCTTTCCTGGGCGGGGTTTGTTGCTGGGAACTGTCACCCACCACCAAGAGCCGTCATTTCAGGAGGCCCCGGAACAAACACATATGCTCATTGACTCATGCTGCTCGCAAGAACTTTGAGAAGTAACTTTTTAGAAACCAAATGTGAGAACTGAGATTTCAGAGAAGTTAAGTCAACAGCCAAGTGCAGACAGCTGCGAAGTAGGATAGAATCTGCACCCACCGCGTCCCGGGACCCCGGCCGGGCCCACTGACCACACTGCCCCCCAGACAGGGGCTCTCTATGGGAGAACCCATAGAGATTTTAATTTGAAATTGTGTTCAAATTGAGCCTTGCTTGTTTCTTATTTCTGAACACGGGAATGAGTTAACTGATGTGCACACGTGCTGTCCGATCGCATCGGCCGTGCTGGCTGGGGCTGCTGCTGCTGCGAAGGGCCCTGGCGTGGCTTGCGCATGGGGAGGGGGGCTTGTGGCAGCCGAGGGGTGTCGGCCCCAGGCCTGACCGGCCCACCGGAAGCACTGACGGGGACAGACCTGCTGGTGTCGGGGAGCAGGCGGCGCCTATGGCCATGGAGCCAAAGCCAGGTCTGCCGACGAGGAGCATTAGCCCTGACGGACGCCATTCTCCACCAGGGCCCCCACGAGGGCTCTAAGGCCAAATCTGCCCTGTCATGTGACATTGTAATAACGTTTTATTGGCACACGGCCAGGCCCGTCAGTCTAATTGCCACAGCAGAGGTGAGTTCTTGTGGCAGAGACGGTGTGGTCCATGACGTCTAAACCATTTCCAGTCTACCCCTTTCTAGAAGTATCTGCTTTTACGGAATATCCATCACTGTCTGATGCCGCCTACCCCTCTACAGAGCCCGTGCGCTGCCTGCGGGCTCTGCGGGGTGCCTGGTGTCTCGTAGAGGCCCCAGAAATTCCACACCTGCCTGTCCGGGGTCCCCAGCGATGCCAACCAAGCCAGCTGGTGGCTGTTGCGTGGAAGTCACGCTGGACACAGGCGTTAGGATTCCCATGTAGGAATCACCAGAAGCCACTTCCGGAAGGTTCCGCCAGGCCCAGGTGATACAGGTAAGGGGTGGTGCCCTCCCCTGCCGTGGGCCGGGATGGTTGCAGAGCCTGCCAGGCAGGGCTTGTCCGCCACACAGGGGCGGCTGCCGAATGCATGTCCTGACTCCGCCTCGTTCCTCCCAGGGCGCCAAGCGCGGAGCGGCACGGACTCGGCTCAGGCGCCGTGGGTGGGAGCCACCCCGGGAGCAGAGGGAAGGGTGGGCCCCATCTGACTCGGGGCCTCCATGAACAGAACTGACTCTGGTCAGGGCCCTTCCAGACCAGCCTGGACTGTCCTCCCGTCCTGGAACGTTGGGCCACTTTCCACCACCCTCTGGCCTCCTGGGCATCCACGCTGCCACTTTTGAAGAAAAGGGCTGGACCCAAACGCCCGCCTGGGCCCTGGGGCTGACAAGTGGAGGAGCAAAGGACATGTCTCTGTGGCCCAGAGAGCGCAGGTCCTGCACCTGCAGAGCCTCCCCGTGAATCAGCGGTCACGGTGACCTGAGCTGTGCCGGGAGACCGCCTGGACCGCGCCGGCGGAGCGCTGGGCACCACAGCCCCGCGGTCCTCGGGGCGGAGGAAAGGTTCTCAGAAGAGCCGGCGGCCGACAGTGAGTGCGTCTCGGTGCACAGCGCGGCCAAGGTGAGCCCAGCGCGGAGAACATCCCTCTCCCGGCCCTGGCCAGCCTCGCGGCGTGGTGATAGGGCAGCCGGTGGCTCTGCTCCGCCCGCCGAGGCTGAGGCTCAAAGAAGAAAATGCCATCACTCCCTGGAGACCTGTGTGGGCCACACGTGTGCCCAGCAGCATTCTCAGTGACACTGTTGTCCCCTGACCTTTGCTCCCCTCACGCTGCCAGGAGTCCCTGGGGGTCACGAGGGCTTTGCCGTGTTGGAGCCGTGAACAAGGACCCCTGTGGGGGTGACACGTTCTGCTACGCCCTCATTTATTCATAAACTCCTTGTTAAATCAGACTTTCGACCATGTTCAGGACGAGACTTAGACATTCTCAGTTGTTTAATTGCTTGATTTTGTTTGATTTTATTCACAAAATAACTGGCCTACTGAGCCTCTAATTATTGCGAAGGCGGGCGTGACTGACATCCTCCGGGCGCTACCGAGATCCGCCGGGCGCAGCTGCGGGGCCTGGCGGACGTCGCTGCCTCTGGACTCCGTCTCTGGACGCAATAACATTTCGAAATTCGTTATTTTCTGTGAATAAGGCGGCCCCTGATGTGCCCAGGTCTGGACGTGGCCTGGCGCGGTTTGAGCTGCACTTTCAGGGCTCTGTTTCCTTTGACAGACAACAGTGTTTCCGACGGAAAGTTGACTCAGAAAACAACCACCCCCAACTCAAGGTCAAAGCTCTTCTCTAATCCAAAGTAAACAGAGTAATTCTTTTATCTCTGGGAGATTAAGGCGGCATCACTCCCTTCCCGTTTATTAGAGGTGCAGCGTCCGCGTGTCGCGGCAGACACCAGGGCCAGCGACGTCTGATTAGAGCGATGGGCAGATAAATCGAACGGTTTATAATTTATCTCATCATGGAGTCAGCTCTGCCCTGGGTGCGCCGTGTTCGCAGGGAGATTCTATCTGGAATGAGCCTGACGTCCAGGAGAAGATGCCGCCCTTGGGCTCCCTTGTCTTGGCCAACTGCTCGGGAAAGTTTCTCTCTGTGTCGAGAGCAGCCGGGCCGACCGCAGCACAGACCGTGCTGGTTCCCCGAACCCTGCGCCTGTGCCGTGGGCGAGCACCCTGGCCCGGGAGCCCCACCTGGAACCTGGCTCTGAGGATCTCACGGGCAGAGGCATCCAAAGCGCCTGCCAGGCTTGACCTCTCGCCAGTCTCTGCCGCTGCTGCGGGCTCGGCCCTCGTGGCAGGGACGGCAGGGGCAGCGGGCCCGTGACACGGAGGAAGCCCTCATCAAGGGAGCTGCTGCTGTGGGCTCTGGGTCCAGGAACGGTCACCCTAAGTCCCCAGCTCACCCCAACCTTCTTCCCCGTGGCACCGAATCCAGGCCCTGGAATGTGTTTATTTTTTTAATAAAGACACGCTATAGGGTTTTCATCTGGGGACAGGAAGCAGGGTGTGAAGTGGCCTCAGAATTGCCCAAGGTCATCCTGGAAGGAGACCCCTCGTGCCGCTGGGTCCTGCGCCTGGACCCCGATGCTCGGCCCTGCGGCTCCCTGGCTGGAAGCGCATGTTCTGGTCCAGCCCAAACCCTGCTGGATGTGACACCCGGGGCAGGGGTGAGTTTGGCATCTGAACGGTGAGGTCACCCACACCCACCCTCCGCCCCCCGGGCCAGCAGGCTGGAGTCTTGCCCCTGAGCACTTTGGGAAAATCAGTTACAGCTCAAGTTGCTGGATCTGGAGACTTCGGGGGGTTCACTCTGTCCTGAGGGAGGAACACACCCCACCGTCCCCTGCAAGGTGGGCACAGCTGGGAGCCTCTGGGTATCGGAGCATCTTTTCCCTTAAGGAAGAAAACCTCACTTTAATAGAACTATTTTTATAATCTGTCAGTGGCATAAAACCCTGTTCAATTTGGGGGGAAAAGCCAGACTGCTGAAAACCAGTCAGGAGGTGAGAGGCGAGCTCTCTTTGGAAGCACAAGCTGTGAGGAGTGTGGGGTGGGCCAAGGGGTAGGGGCGGGCTGTGCTGACCTCTGACCCCTGACCAGACGCCTTGGCAATGTAGGCTCGGGGTGCAGCCCTGAGTGCTCCCACCTGAGGCCCAGAAGGCCCGAGATTCCCCGACAGCTGTGACTTAGGGGCTGGTTCCCGTTTGAGATTCCAAGGGTGGCTGTTGGTGGGGACAGAACCTTTCGTTAGGGTGGGGAACACAGTGTCGGGGCCACCCTGGGGCGTGTGTGGGCGTGAACCAGGCTCCCCTTCCACTGCACACCCCCTGTGCTCTCATCACGGGGGGGGGGCATACCCTGGAGCCTCACTGGGGACGCGGGTCAAAGCACAGCAGCCGTCCCCGCACTTTGGGAGGTGCAGGGGGAGGACTGCCCCAGGTCGGGGGCTCCAGACCAGCCTGGGCAACACAAACACCCTGTCTCCGCAAAAAAGGAAAAGAAAAATTAGCCAGGTGGTGGCGTGCCCATAGTCTTTGCCGAGGGAGGTGACATCAACACGCTCACCACAGAAGGCAACGGTCGCAGGTGCTGAGAATCAGGTGTGGACATTGTCCAGGGCTCCCCCGGGCACTGTCACCCACGGCCCGGCCAAGCCCCCGCACTGTTTCTGGGAAGCAGCCACGCCCCAAGCGAAGGACAAGCCTGAGGCCAGCACTCTGGAGGGGCCGTGGCCTCGGCCGGCCGACGTGGTCATTTCTGGGCTCCACGCCTGGGGGTGGGGCCGGGCTCAGCGCTCACGCGGCGCCCAGGCTGGCGCAAGGCTTCGGGGTTGGAGCCAGTGGCCCAGGGCTGGGCTACGGCCTGCAGTGCCTGTGCAGTTGCTTCTGCAAACGGGGTGAGAGCAGCAGATGAAGTTAAGGTACCAACACAATCCGTCACCTGCCTGCGGAGGCCCCTCTCCCGGCCCGGCCACCCCCACATGCTCAGACAATGGCCGACATCAATTCCCCGATGGGTGCAAGAATGGCGTCCTGGCTCAGCCTCCCGACGCTGTTGGAGTTTGATGTTAAGCACCTGTTTTTCTTCAAGGTGTTGCCTCCAGCTGGAGACTGCTCGGGACTGCGGACGTGCTGTTGCCCCCAGCGCCCGGCTGAGCAGGTTCTCGCCACGCCCCGTTCCACTTCCCAGCGTCCCCTGAAGAAACCCCACCCCGTCTCTCCTGCACACGCAGGCCTGTGGCTCCCGCACAGCCCTCCCGGCTCTGCCGTGGACGCAAAAGCAACTCGCCGGTGCCAGAGCCCAGAGCCCAGCCTGAGATGGGATCGAAGGGACCAGGTGAAGGGGCAGCCGTGGGTGGAGAGCCGGCCAGGACCGATGGCCACCTGCAGGCTCTTCTCCTGCTGAACCCACCTGGGTGGCACACGGGGAGTGGCCCGAGAGAACCTCAGCAAGAGGAGCCGGGCTGCCCTGGGGCAGGCAGCGCCGGAAACACAACCGCTGTCATCAGAGCCGCTGGAGTTGCGCCTGTCCCTGCCAGAGGGGCTGGTGGGAACACCTGGCTGGCCAGGTCCTTAGGAGGAAGGACGGGCGGCGTCTGGGAACACACTCAGCACAGGGTGTGGCGAGCGTGATCGCCATCATCACGTGTGTGTGTGTGTGTGACACTCGGCGCGTTCCTGAGGAGCCTCAGGTGAGATCAGAATGGATGGAGAGACGTCCTGTGAAGTCAGCTTGGGGTGACTTCAGCCAATCCCCCTGCGCCCACCTTCATCCTCACACGCATGACTCATGGCAGCACCCAGGCCACGGGGACCGTTGGTGTGGAGCCCCCGAGTCCCAAGCGCACGGTCCTCGGGTGGCAGCCCCTGCATGGAGGCCCCACGGCCAGGTGTCTCTGCTCTGAGGTCCCTGTGCTCACACTCTCGCCCACGGAGCACTTGACAATGCGCATCGAGCGTGGACGTCGTTACTGCCGAAGAAGATCAAATTTACCGCCCCGGAGTGAAATGGTTCCATAAATCACCTCGAATCCCGGTGCTCAGACACACGCCTGCTGCTTGGTTGGCGCCTGGCGAATGTTTGTCAAATGAACAAATGAGCACGTTAGCGGGAGCCTGGACACCCAGTCTCCGGGTTCCTTCTGGGGTCTGGGAGGGAAACAGAGGCAGAGGGCCGGGGGCCCTGAGGGGGCCAGTGTACCCGGCTGCGGGCGTGACTTCTGGCGGGTTAACGTCTGTGGTTGGAGGGCGCACGGCTTGGTTGGATCTCCGGCAGCTACCACGGGACAGACGTGGTCCCGTCCCCGCCACTCAGACCACAGACAGGACCACTGCTCTTCCTGCTCCTCTGCCACAGAAAACCCACACGCCACGGCCTTCCGCCCCCAGCCCCTCCACCTGCCCACAGCCCAGGCTTTGCTGGGCGGGACCGGAGGGGCTTCAGGGCCTGGAGGGAGCCCAGGAGCACCGAGAAGGAGCACTGCCCAGCGGCGAGAGCGCGTGTGGGAAGCTGCCTCCCCCCGGTTCCTGCGGGGCTCACAGCCAGGGGAGCACGGGTCCTCCTGGCTCTGCTCGGCGCAAACTCTGGGGAACTTCCTCCCGTTCTCCATCACCATGGGCCGCACAGGCCCTGCCCCCCCTCCGTCCCTGCCCTTCCCCGCAGGGCTGCAGTGGGCTCGGCTCTGTGAGGCTGGGCCCTGCACCCTGCACCCCGCAGCCCAGCGAGGGAGGAGTCTCGGGCCCTGCAGAGAGCACACCTGCCTCCCCTGTCAGACACAGGCGCTGTGGGCCACGTGCTCTGAGGGGTGGGGCTTGTCCGGGACCTGCTGCTGCCCCCTTGACCTCCTGCTGGGAGCACCTGGGGCCGCTGTTCTCCATGGTCAGGCCTCCGAGAATAGGCTCATGTCCCCAGGGCCTCCGGAGATCCCACGGCTGAGCCACTGCACCGGCAGCCCTGTGCTCGCCCACCAGTCCACAGGCTCTGCCTCCACGCGGCCAGGGCAGCCCTCCACAGACCAGCCCCCAGGGTGACCAGGGTCACAACCCAGGGTCACACCTTTTTGCAGCGCTGGACAGGTAGGGCCAGGTATGCAGCCCTGACCAAGATGCAAGCCCAGGAGGGCCCCTGGGGCACAGGGGGTCTTGGTCCCGGCTCAGGGCTGGTTGGTGATTTCTCCACCCGGGACTCAGCGCTCCCTTGTGGGTGGGGTGGGGCCCTGTTCTTGGGAGCCTTGGCGGTGGTCAGGCGAGGCCATAGGGCAGCTGTGAGGAAGGACCACGAAACTCGGGTCGAGTCCACTCTCCCCGTGGCCTTCCACGGGGCCACCGCCCCAGTGGTGGCAGTCGTGGCACTATCCAAGCATTTACCACGGGCTGTGCATGGAGCGAGACCAACGCCAACTCACTCCCCAGGGACTGGCACCTCCTGAGAAGCGTAAAATTGCGACACCCTCCCCGTTCTGTGTGTGCAAACAGCGCGAGGCCGATCTGCAAAGACAGCTCAGAGCAGATGCCCGCTTGGCACCTCCGTTGGCAGCCTGTGGTCTCCGCAGCCTGCGGGAGCCGGGGGGGCCCAGGGGAGACGCCCCCCACCGGGAGTCTCGGGTCTGCCTGCAGCACCCAGAGGGTCCCGAGTGCCCAGGGCTGGAGAACGCTGCCGACCCAGGGCACACACTGCCAGGCCCTGCGCTGTCCCACGCTGGTTCCTCCATGGCTTGTGTGGCTGAGAAGGGTTTGAACGTGTTGCCACGACCCAGCCTGGAGCGGGACGGCGACACCTGTGCTCCCGCAACGGCTGCAGGCGGAGGAGCTCAGCCGTCCCCGGCCAGGCCCTGACTCTGTTGGTCTCTGCTCTTCTGCTTCCCACTCGGCAACCTGTCCCCGTGTGTGGCTGCCGGATGCTGTGCCAGGAGGAGTCTGGAAGGAAGCAGCTGGCGCTGGCTCTCCTTGGCCAGTCTCGGCTGGGCACGGCCCCGGGCGTTAGGCGAGCACCGGCCAGCTCCACTGTGGCAGGGGGTCCCTGTGCCGTGCACGGGTTCACAAAGGCCGCGGAGGGAGAGACAGGTGACCAGCGCTGAGCCCCAGGCTGCGAACGGGCAGACGGGCCCCGTGCCCTCCTGAGCCACAGCAGGCGCATCCAGGAGAGGACAAAGCCTCCTGGAACTCAGCTCAAGCCTCATTTAAAATGTGACCAAGTCCTTTGCAGAAGCCTGAGAAAACTGTCCCAACAGTAAGGGCCCCAATGCTGGGGCACAGGAGCAGAGGGACACCAGAGTGGCCCCGGAGAGCCCCATCCCCCGACGACAGACGGAGAAGAATTCTGGCTTCTGGACGGAGCCGAGGAGAAGCTGCTCCCTGCGCTTGACTCCAAGTGAGGACAGAGCAAGAGCCGTGATGGCCGGACGCGTTGGCCGCACTGAGGGTCGGCGGCCGGCCCGACCCCGCCATGGAGCAGAGCATCCGAGCTCTTTCCAAGTGTGGGATCATTGGGGGCTGCTCTTCGGGGCTTGGCTGGGCTCTTTCCTGTCTGAGGACAGCTGCTCTCACCTGGCCCTGTGAGTCCCTCAGCCGCCGAGGGGCCAGTCCAGGCCAGCGGGAACCTGCTGCTGGCCCTTGCAGAGCACGCCAGACACCAGTCTTTGTCACTGTGGCCAAGAAGGCTCTCAGGCCTCTGAAGGTGCTCCGGCGGTCACCCCTGTCTGAGACGGGACCCCCAGGATCCACACTGCGTCACAGGCATCCGTCCCTCCTGGCGAGCGTCTGTTTCCCGGGATTCCTGCGAGCCCAGAGACAAGCGCTCGGGCGAGCGGCCTGCTTCCACCCCCTAGAGGCCGGCCTGCCTCCGCTGGGGGCTGGCCGTGCTCTGGAGATGGCGTTGAGCCCAGCTCAGGGCACCGGGCCCAGCGTTCCCTGCACGGATGTGAGTCTCAGATGTGGGTCTGAGCCCCCAGGTTCCAGGGACCCAGCTTCTGAATATCACCGGACTCTCTCCTGGGTCAGAGCTCTCCCCTTTTTAAGAGACACCAAACCATGCACAACAGAGCAAACTGACTAGAGCCCACCAGGACCACGTCAGAGAGGAACAGCACACGGCCCCCCAGGGCTCCCGAGTTACGCTGTGCCCGTCTCCCCTCCCCGCCCTTCCCAGGCTCCCCCAAAGCCGCCCCGTCCTGCCCTGTCCACACTCTGGTCTCTGCCCTCACCTTGCCAGGGGGACTCTCCCGCCATCGCCCATCCAGGTGACTGAGAGCCACACCCAAGGGCTCCCCCGTCTGCCTGGCTTTGCTGACCAGGGGCACCTGTGTCTTCTTCACACGCCGGGTCCCGAGGCCCCTCCTCTCTGGCCTCCGTCCTCACTGTCCCTTGAGGGGCGGCTCCTCTGCCCCCGCCCTGGCACCCGAGCTGCTGACGTTCTCCCAGCGGAGTGGCCACGTGCTGGCGCCAGTCCCCTTCCCTGGCGTGCTCTGTCCCCTCCTCTCCGCTGCACGTTGGACTGAAGGTGAAGAGCATGAAGGTGAGCTGAGCCCCTGGTGGTTACGAGATGAGCCCCCCACGCCGAGCACAATCACGCCCCTAAACGTCACGAACCCGGCATCTCAGGCGCAGAAACAGAGGCAGAGAGAAATCGTGCAGTGGCTGACATGTCCTGAGCACCTGCGGTTCCCATCTCTTCTGTCACGTAAACCCCTGGTCGCCCATGACATAGGTTCTCACCTGTTTTACAGAAAAAGCGAACTGGCAGCTGGCCTGCTGGTTGTCCCAGCAGGCACATCCTGGGTGGGCCACGGAGCCCGGGGCAGAACCCAGCCCCCCCGGGTCATCTGTGCACTATTTCAGGGACGTACGGGCGGAGGGAGGCAGGACAGGGAGAGGAGGGAAGGAGCCTGTGTGCTGGGCACCGCCGGGCAGGGGACGGAGCTGCCACTGCTGCCGTGAAAGGCTGGGAACGCACACTGGACCCTCCCCTGAGAGCAAATGTCCCCACCTGCCTGGAGGAGCCCGGAGCTGGGGACGGGGCGGCAGAGCCAGGGAGGACACGGCCGTCTGTCCGGGAAGCAGATTTCTAGGAAGCAGCAGCGGCTCCTCCTGGTTGGTGCTGGGTCTGCTCCCAGGGGACCCACTCGCCGCCCCGGAGCTCTGGCTGGAGGCTCTGTGGACCCGTCCGAGCAGGACTCCTCGTGTTCAGAAAATCTGTCCCAGTCCCCGTGTGATCACTGTCCTCTGCCCCGGGAGGTGTGGCCCACGACCTGGTGGACGACAGAGGTGTCAGGGGGGGCATTTCAGCTGCGTCTCAGTGGGGCCTCCCCGCCAGCCCAGTGTGCCCTGGCTGTCTGGCGTGGGGAAGGGAGAAGCGCGTGGTGTCACGACTTCTTATTGGGGCTTTACTGTCACATCTGGGTGTCCCCACTGGAATGTGAGCTCCAGGTGGGCAGATGTGTCTGCTGTACGTTTTCACAGATAATCACTCAACACACACTTGTGAGCTGAGGCTGGAGCTGAGTCCCTGGCAGCTGGGGCTGCTCTGTTCCTCCCTCCCTCTCTCTCTCCTCCTCCTCCTCTTCCTCCTCTTTCCTCCTGTGGCAGCGTTAGCCAAGGCCCCGGGCACCGGCCTCACCACTGCTCAGAGTTGCACTGTCCAACGTGGGGCCACTGGCTGCGTGTGGCTATTTAGATTTAAAATTACTCAAATTAACTGAAATAAAAAATTCTGCATCTGCCACGTTTCAAGGGCTGGGTAGCCAAACGTGTTTGGAGGCCCCTCCCCTGGATGAGGGAAACACAGAAACTGTCAGGAGACTTCCATAGGCATCCTGGCCCGTGGCACTCTTGTTTGTGAAGGAAAAGCTTTGAAATGCAAGAATTCTGAGTCAAAAGGAAGGTGTCTTTTTAGTAGGGATCGCAGATTACTTCCGAGAATTGCTGCAATTCTAATCCCCACCACCAACGTCAGCATCGCCTGCTGTCCTGCAATTGGCCTCCTGAAGAGGTTTTTTGTGTTGCCAATCAAATAGGTGGAAGGTAGGAAAACAATCATTAATATGATTATTAATAAAATAAACATGAGTTTGAGCATGCATTAACATTTCCTGTAAATGCCTACTCAAATCCTCTGCTCATTTTGTATCTTGCTGCTAGGATATTCCGTATTTATTTGTAGAAATGCCTTGTGCATTACGAATATTAACTTCTGATGGTCACATATGTCACAAATAAATTTCCTGAGCTATCATTTGTCCTTTTAGCGTGTTTAGATGTGAACAGAATCGTTTGACATCCACCCTTTTTAAAGTTTTGTGTAGTGAAATGTATCGATATTCTCCAATGTGGCTTCTTGATTTTTCTGTTATAAGAAAACTCCTTACTAGAAACTTACATGAATGCTAGTCTAAATTTTCTTTTAAGATTTTTTATGTGTTACTTATACATAGTTGAAGTACGTTGGATTTATTATAATTAGGTATGAAGTAGGAACATTTTTTAAAATTCCAAATGGTTGGCCAGTTATGTTAATACTGATGAAATAAACTATCCTTTTCCCATGAAATTAATGAACCACAATTAGCTGCGTTTTCACAGCAAAACTGAGCTGTGTGTTTGTGTGTTTTGTTCCACTGGCGCGGCCACCGTCCCTGCACCAGAGCCCTGGGCTCAGCCTCCAGCTGCGCCGCGTTAAGCTGTGATGCCAGATAAGGTTAATTCGCCTTCACTGTTGGGCTTTTAAACAATATTCTCAGATAAAAAGAGACTATTCTTCGTGAATTTTACAATGTTTGTGCAGTGTCACAGAAAGCTCCATTCTGATTCTATGTGGGACTGTTTTCTATTCATATTTAGATTAAATAATTTTTTAAAAATCATATTTTTATTGTGTCAAGTTTCCCTGGTAGACCCAGAGTGCGTTTCTAGTCATTCGGGCCGTCCTCTCAGGCCCCTCGGTACAATTTCATATTTTTCTTCACAGGGAACCTGCGCCTTTCTCGTTTAGTCATGCAGCGGGCACAGCGTAGGGTGACATTTGTGAATAGGAGATTGTTATCCATTTCCATGTCTGACTGCTTCTTGCTGATAGAGAAAAAAGTGACTCATTTTTTGTCACTTACACTTTGTATACAGTCACCCTAAAAAATCACATTTTGATTGTATAGTATGCTCATTCTACACAGTTAGTAACGGGACGAGAAGATAAAGATTCAGAAGCCAATTGCAAGGTGGTGTCTGTAACTGTGGTCCTTCTACAGGTGGTTTTCCCAGATGCCAGCTGTGCCCAGAAGCTCAGGCCAGTGTCTCTGAAATGTGCATTGGATAAATCAGGGCCTCCAGTGCTTGTGTGTGCGTGTGCATGTGTGTGTGTGCATGTGTGTGTGCATGTTTGTGTGTCCATGTGTGTGCATGTGCTGTGTGTGTGCATGTATGTGCATATGCACACATCGTGTGTGATGCATGTGCTTGTGTGTCCATGTGTGTGCATGTGTGTGCATGTGCTGTGTGTGCATATGCACACATTGTGTGTGATGCATGTGCATGTGTATACATGTGTGATTGTCCATGTGTCCCTGTGTGTCTGTGTGCATGTGCATGTGTGTGCATGCATGTGAGTGTGCATGTGCATGTATGAAGGCACCCCACAAAGAGAACAGGTATCACGGGCAGTACCCAGATACCAAGTTCTGGGCCTCCCACCCACTCACGGCATCTACAGCGAGGCTGGCGGCTGGCGTCTGGTGCCGGGCTGGCTCTTGCTGCAGGAAGGTCTGGGAGCAAGTTCAGAAACCCCCGAGTCAAACATCCACCGTGGACAAGGCGTCCCAGAAACGAACAGGACTCAATACAAAGTTAATGAAGGGTGTAAATAGGCAATTTAAAGAAGAGGGACAGTTGATAGAAGTTCGGACTCATTTCCATTAATAATTACATATCTGATTGACTTACTGTCTTTCACAGATTTGATTGGCAACGCTTAAATAGTTGCCAGTGGAAACGCCAGGCGGCCACACTCCTGACACTGACAGCAACAGCCAGACTCACAGCACCTCAGTAAACTGGAAATATCTGCACCTGTGCAACAGACACGTTCCGTGTGACACAGCAACCGGGAGGGCTGACGTCTGGGACCCAGAGGGGTCTGCAGGGGCAGCTCACTCTGCAGCCGGACTTGGAGCTCGGGGCACCCCTCTCCCAGGTCTAGCGCCCCTTCTCCCTCCTCCAGGGGCTGCCTGGATGTCCAGGCACCGTCACCCTCCTCTCCGCTCTCCTGCCTGCCTCTCCTGCCTCCCAGCTGCTTCCATGCCTCAGGGTGACTCCAAATGTCCCTTCCCCTGGGGACCCTTCCTGCTCTAGCCCTGCTGGCCTCCTGTCACCCCTGCCCTGTCCCTGTGCAGCCACCTGGCGGGTTTGCGGGCTGCCTTGATCACGACTCTGCCCCGTCCCGGTGCACCCTCAGCAGCGCCAGCCAGGAGTGGGCACGGTCCCAGTGCAGTGCAGGGAGGGCGTGTTCCGTGTGCTCCTGTGGCAGAGCAGCCCCGGGCTCGCACTTACGTCCCTGCCATCTGTTCGGCCATCACATCGTCATTCCCACCCCTGCCCCGACTGGGAGAGGTGCAGGGCTCCAGGGTGGGGCAGCTTCCGTGGGAGGAGGCCGCCCGGGGTCTGCCGGGCTGGGAGCGGCTCTGAGGAGGACGAGAAACGGGGTGGGAGATCCTGGCCGGGGAGGGTGAGCGGCTGCCCCAGAGAGCAGGACGGAGGGAGGCGGGCCGGGCCAGTGGAGAGTCTGCAGGGGCTGGGGAGGCCTGGGGCGGGCGGCTGGAGCCCAGCGTCCTGCTGACAGAGCTGGAGCAGACTCCCTGCCCCACCTGCCTTTCCAGACAGGGCTGTCGCGGGCCTCGCTGCAGAGCAGGGACCCCGTAAATGTCCCAAATCATAGTGAACTGTCCCTGCTGTCCTCATCAAATGATCCGGAGACAGCAGCTTGGAGCCGTGAGTTTGCATTTTTCAGAAAGCTCAATCCCAGCCAGCTGTGAGCAGGAATTAAAAGGCTGGTCCTGAAGCCTTTGTCCTCTTTGTACGCTGCAAAGGCCAGTGTCCGTGTGACCTTTCGCTAACAAAGGACTGTCCTCCCTGATCCTCTTCCAGACACCAGACACCCGGCTGGCAAAGCTGAGCCCCACAATGGCTGTGCCAGCCTGCCGGGCGGAGGGGGGCTGCTGGCGTGTCTCTGGGACAGGGGAGATGCATGACACAGGGTCCCAGAAACAAGACCCCAAACGCCAGTGTCTGCTGCTGGGGTGGGAGAAAGGCCACAGTGAATCCCGGCCAGGCCAGCTGCCCCTGCGGCCACAAGGCAGACTCCAGGGGAACCAGGGTCTGGGGGGGCAGGGACCGGCTGTGCTGGGGGCGGGGACACCCGTGTAGAGCAGAGAGCACAGGCGTGGGGGGGCGGCCTCTCGTCCGGGTCCAGCTCTGCACACAGAGACCAGGTCAGCTCCCTGCCCCCACCCGCCGGTGGCCTCAGGACGTTTACTTGTCCCTCTGGCCCTCAGCTGTATCTTCTGTGGACAGAGGTGACGATCCGCGCTTAGTGGGTGGTTAGAGCTGGCGTGTGAGCATCTGGACGTGCAGCGGACACTGGTGACGGTGACCATCCTCGCTGGCCTTCCCTTGGCTGTCCCCGAGGGGACAGTCTTCTCTCTCCACCCCGTCTGCCCTGAAACTCGGCGCGAGCACAGGTGCGGTCTCCCACAGGCGGGCAGCTCGCGCCGACCCAGAGTCCCCAGGGCGTGTTTGGAAGTCAGTTCCCAGGCCTGCTGGGGCGTCCCCGGCTGTGTGACTGTGGGCGGGAGGTGTGCCTGCCCTGAGGCTCCCTCCTTGCCCGTGAAGACAGGACGGACGCTTCCTGCCCCCCTGCCCCCCCCCCCCAGGAGAGCACAGTGGATGCGCAGGTGAGAACAGCGTGGACGAGCTCCGTGGGCTGCACGCATGGGCTCACAAGCCGTGGCCCAGCCTCATGCTGACAGACCCCCCCCCCCCCCCCGCCACAGCTCCTCTGCCATCCCCGAGTCCGCTGTCCTGCCAGGTGAGTCTGCCCTGGGCACTCGCCCCGGCTCTGGGCCCCCTCCCTGCCAGCCGCTCTGAGGTCGGAGCCGGGCTCAGGCCATGGGGGCCTTCGGGAATGTCCTCTGCTGCGCTGGTCCCAGACCCCTTCCTGCGTGGGGATGGAATTCCTGAGCAAGGTGCCCACGGCCTGCGCCAGTGCAGTCTTACCGATTTCTGGAATGTTCTCCAGTTCTGGGGGTGTCCCTGCCGTCCCCTGACTGCAGAGCGAGGCCACAGCGAGGCCCGGATGCTGTTCTCTGCCCGAGAGCAGGTTCCCTGTCTTGTTGTCACTCAGCTCCATTTTATATTTAAACTTGACTTCAAAAGTTACATAAAATATTAAAATGCAAAGTGCTCAGTGGCCTCCTCTGCTGCCGCCTATTTTTAGCACGAGCACGTGTCCCCGGAAGCCGCCAGCGTGGGGGCCGCAGTGGGCGTCTCTGCAGTTTGCAGGGAGCAGGGGCAGCGTCGAGGGCCGAGGGGACACGGGCACAAGCCTAGGATTAAGAGCTTGACGTTTAATTTAAATCAAAGTGAACACAAATTACAAGCCCCAGTTCAGCTCCTCCCCGACCCAGGGAGACTGTCTGACTCGGGGCTCTGGGGTTCCTGGGGCCCCTGGGCGAGAGCAGACGGCCCTCCTGGCGGCAGCAGCCACCGGGGCCAGGCAAGGTCAGGAAAGGGCCGAGCCTGTGGACACGAGGCCCCCCTGCCTGTCCTGGGAGGGGCCTTGGTTCTGGCCAAACCGCCGAGGAGTAGACAGCAGTCGCCACAGTGATGCTTCGAGGCAGGCAGGGAGGGAGGCGCGGGTGCCCGGGATGGGGGCACGTTCGCTGGGGGGAGCCCTGAGCGTGGGTTCGAATAGCCTGGGCTGCAGATGCCACAGGGAAGCTTCCGTGGAAACACGCGGTGGACAGACAGACAGACGTCGGGTGCAGAGCTCAGGGCCCCCGCAGCTCTGTTCAATCAAAAGTTCCATTTTTCTGAATCTTCCTGATGAGGTGCTGGCCTGTGTGAGGCTCCGGTCGCTGCCCCCGGAGTGGACGCCCCTCCGACAGGCGCACGGGCTCTGCGGGTGGGCAGGGCCCCGGCCTCGGCACCACGCCCAGTTGGCCTCTTCCCACGGGGGTGGGGAGGCCGGGTCGGGGTCACCCCTCCACTCTGGCTCACCGAGTCTCCGTTAGCCCGTGAGTGGCGTCCACCCCTCCTCTGGGGTGTTTCTCCCCCAGCAGTGACCTCTAAGGTCAGGCCTTGAAGGTCACCCGGGGGATGGACAGGGCGGGCCGGCAGCCCTGGAGCCCCCACCCCAGCTCCCCCGCAGGCCTTCTCCAGGCTTCCGGGCTGAGCCCCCGAGGTGGACCGAGAGGCTGTGTCCTGGCCGTGGGCAGGGGTGGTGGCCTCGCAGAGGACCCTTCCTCACGGGCTCCTCAGAGAACCTCACCGGGCATACAGCTCCACTGCCGTACCCAGCTCTGCGCTCAGAACCTCTCCAGGCAGCCCTGTTTCCAGGCTAGAATTCCACCCCCTGTGTGACATTCCTGGCTGGTCCTTGTCCCTGGTTTCGCACTATGACATCGGCTCCCCGAGCTCACCCCAGAGGACAGTGCTCTTCACACCCAACCCACTGGCCCACACGAGCCCTCCCAGCCGCCAGCCACCCTTGTTCAGGGTCTGCTCTTGGGAGGACCCCCCTTCCCCATGCCCACTGCCCTCCAGACCCACCTCCTTCTGGAAGTCCTCCCGGATTCAGAAGCCAGGGGCCACGTGAGCCTCGGGGCAGGTCAGTATCGCCTGGAAAGGACCAGGATTCCAGGCACATGTCGTGCGGTGTGCACTGTCAGTCTCACAGGCCTGCGGCCTCGATACCCCGTGTGACAAACAACCCAGGAAGAGGCCTCTGCTGCAGGGTCACGGGGTGTTGTGCCCAGGCTGCCCTGTGGGGGTGACGCGCCAGGCCCAGCAGGCTCCAGGACAGGGACAGAGGCCCCACCTGCACCTGCCCGTGTCCTGTCTGGTTTTCCCGCCGCCAGGGCGTCTGTCCTGCGGCTGCTGTTCCCCGGAGTCGGGGGTGTTTCTTTTGCTGTGCTGACAGGCAGACAATGTTTGGATTATGAATATCAGCTGGGGGGTGACAGGTGACAGACATCACCCACCTTCAGCTCCAGACTAAAATAACACGGTATTGACCTTCCCTAGAAAGGCTACCAGAATGGAAAGTTCAATACTCTCTATTTTAACTGACAGTGAAGAATTCAATAAAGCTCCCTCCTGCCAGACACCTGTATATAATCAAGCTAAATAAACGCCGCGGACTTCTTGCAGAAGGCGGATCTGTTCAGGTGTGAGGCTGTCAGCCTGGCCGAGGGACTGATCTGCCAGGCCCCAGAGAACGGCCCTTTGAAAAGTAAACAGTCGGCGCAGCCCCAGGCTGCTCTGACAAGACCGAGGCCTGGGCAGAGGTGGGGAAGTGAAAGCCACGTCTCCCCTGGGGCCCAAGCCCACAGGTGCGGTTCCGTCGTGGACAGCAGCCCAGGTTGGACACTGCGCACCTTTGCACGTCTGCAAAACGGAGGCGCGTTGACGCGAGATTAGCAACAGGACGGAAACCACGAGATCATCGGAAGGAATAAATGACACCTGAAAAGCATAAACGAAAATAAATACATAGCAGGAAAAACAAGAAACAATGTTGAAGAGAAGAAATAAAATATCAACAAGACAGATAGGTGACTCACAGATACATGAGAAGTGAAAGGTTAGTCAGGAGAGGGCCACACGCACCTGACCATGCACACCTGACCATGCACACCTGGCCAGGCACCACCTGACCACGCACCACCTGACCACACATCTCACCTGACCACGCCCCATCTCGAAGTGGGAGAACCAGCCTCAGCTGGGAGAAGTTACAACAAACGCGGGCAACAAGTAGGGCTGCGAGACACGGACAGACGCACCCAGACAAGACACAAGCAGTCGGACACAGCCCATGGTGGTTCACAGGAGCAGAGCGCCAGCGGCCGCAGGCTCAGGACGGTCAACCTCACCCCTTAGTGATCAGAGCAGATAACGGGGTGCCGTGACGCGTGGTCGTGGGGAGCGTTTGGAAGGCGGCGGGGAGACAGCAGGACCTGAGCAGCCCAATGAGCAGGAAGTGAGCGTCCCCGGGAGCCCGCAGTTCCGACCTCGCACCTGCGCATGCGCGAGGAGAGGCGCAGGGACAAGCACTGGGACAGGCTGCCCGGGAGGCAGGAGGTGCCCACGAATTCCGTAAGACTCGTTTTTAAGCAGCAGGAGGCACGCGCGTGCGTGCACACAAGCACGCTCACGCACCCCACGTGTCTGTGGGCAGAAGGCGGCTGCCCTTGGCGTGTTTAGGGCAAAGAGGTGTGCGGGGCGGCACGCGGCGTCTCCAGAGAACCCTCCTGGGCGTCGGTGATGCGACTGTCTGCTCAGCTGCCACGACCTGGGCACAACCGCCGTCCCTCCGGGTGCAGGCGCCGTTCGGAGAGCTGCGTCTCCCTCGGGACAGGCAGAGTCGGGCCGAGGCGGCCCCTGCTCCTGGCGCGGGCACAGTCGCGCGGCGCGGGCACGTGTGCTCCGTAGAGGGCAGCGGCTTCCAGCCCTGCGTCCCGGGGACCCGGCCGGCGGCAGACCTGGCGTGTGGCTGCGGCAGGCGGCTCTTGGCAGGTTCCGGGAAGCTAACTAGCAGAAGGCCGGGCTGTCCTGGGACTCGGCTAGCTGCCTCCAGGGCAGAGAAATCAAAAGACAGATTTGTTTGTTTGTTTATTGGTTTTCTGGTCCTGGCTTCATCGCCTCACAGAACTTGGCGGTTCGATTCTATTTTTTTTAAAACTATTCTGTTCTTGGATTTTAAGCAATTTGAAATTTGATTGTAAGTTTTGTCATCTGTTTGTCACGGACTCATCTGTTCATTCAACAAGAATCTGGCCACGTTAGGGACTTGGAGTTTAATGTCACCGGCCCGGTGCGGAGGACGAGCGGGATGTGTGGCAGGAAGGGCACAGAGCCACACGCCCAGCGCCACTGGAGAGCAGCCTCGGGAAATCCTCTGCAGGCTGGGACACAGGGCGAGCAGTAGGCAGTGGAATATTCTAGAACGGCACAGAGGCCCGAGGAGGGCAGAGGGCCAGGAGGGTTGGGGAGCGAGGGGCCAGGGCGGCCAGCGGGACAGAGGAAGCCCTCCCACCCGTGCGTCTGTTCATCGGCTTGTTCATTCCTCCCCCATTTATCCTACAAAGGCTCACTGAGAAGCAACTAAGTGCCAAGCACCCTTCCAAGTCCAGGGACAGTCCAGATCCCGGCCTGGGCGGCTTCCATCCTGGTGGGGACCGAGGTGTCGCATGGGTGAAGCCAGTAAACTCCAGACGGGGCCACTGGCGGAAACAGAACAGGTGGGAGGAGGGTGTCGGGAGGTGCCGAGTCAGAGAGGTCCGGCAGGCCCGAGTGGGGCACCTGACCGAGGCCTGGAGAGGGACTAAGCGGAACCGTGGGGATCGGGGAAGAGCCGGCAGCGGGCAGAGAAGCCCTGGCGGGGGCTGTGCCCCGGCTGCTCTCCGGGCGCCAAAGGAGCAGGAGCTGAAGGACGCGGGGGCCCTTCTGGCCTCTGCACTCCCAGGTCCCTGTCCGGGGGGTGCTCCCCGGATCAAGCCTGATTAGGGACGTTCCAGGGCAGAGGTGGACAATGATGTCACTTGCATGGCATGCTGGAAGAAATGGTCGACAGGTGACCCCTAGCCCAGAGACCTGACAGGGTGACAGCTCAGCATCCTCGACATGATGCCAGAGGAGCATTCCAGAGAGGACTCGGGCAAGGAAGACAGAAGGACCCGCCATTCTGAGCACCGCCCCCTCCACTCAGGGCAAGGTGCACCCTGGCAGGACGGGGGAGGGAGGCCAGTGCACCCTCGCGGTGTGGCGTGCAGCCTGGTGTGCCGAGGGCCTGGTGTTCAACGTCCTCGAAGCTGGAAGCAAGTGTCGCCCAGGAGTCAGTGGGTCCGTGGAAGTTTTGGCCAAGGACGAAGGGGCAGGCCCAGAGCTGAGGGTGTGAGGACATCCCTGGAGCCCGCAGGGGAGGGGACTGGGCTCTGTCCACGGCCCGCAGGAGCCAGGCAACTGCCCGGGACACCCAGCCTGACTCGCCTTTCTCCTCAGAGGCCCCTATCATGGGACGAGTCAAAGGCTGCAGATGCTAAAGACCAGGGACTTCATCATTTCTACCTTGAAATAACAGCCGCTTCTGCACTGAGAGCTCTGAGTGCCAACCTTCCACTAATGCCAATGGGAACCCCCCAAAGGAGGACTGTAAACCACGTGAGGGTTTTGTTTTTCTCAACCACCAAGACCCCAAGGGAGAAGCCACGCAGGGCGCCCCCTGGCTCTGCGCTGCCGTCAGGCGCAGCCTCGCGGCGTCTCCCTGTTCCGCCAGTCCCAGGCCGCCTCGCGGGCACCAACGGCAGCTCCGCCTCCTGCACCGCGTCCTCAGTCCAGGCAGGAGACAGGAAAGGACAAGGGCAGAGCCAGTCACGTGTTTCCTTTGAACGTGGTCTCTGAGGAGTCACCAAGCACTTGTGCCGGCACCACCTGGCGTGACAGCACCACCGGCCACCCTGCTCTGAGAACCGGGACAAGGTAGGCCTTTCCACCCTGTTTATTTTTCTTGTTTTTGCATAAAAATCTGGAAGGAAAAGAACATAAGTATTGGGCAGGCAGGTCATCTCACAACGACGTCCACGCGGGAATACTTTTGTCGTCCCCATGAAGTCACTGAGACTCAGGGAGGTCACAGAACTTGCCCAAATTACCCCAAAGTGGTGGATTCACACCCAGACAGGTTGTTCCAGAGGTGTTTTCTCTCGTCCTTTGCCTGTCGGGGGTGACTCAGCCCTCAGGCCATCCCGCCAATAGTGGCATATTCGGGGCAGGTCCGTGTGGCGGGGACCTGTGACATTGCCCTGGAACCTGTCCACGTGCTCAAAGCAGACCCCGAATTTTGCATTAACCTGACAGTTGGTGCTTGATTTATTTTACTGTTTGTGGTAATCGCTTTTGCATTTTAAGATAAAGGGGACAGTACGTGGTAGCAAAATGCGGTTGACAGTAAGTGCTTGTTATGTAATTATGGATTCTTTAATATGCATATTTTTCTCTGTGGTTGGTAGCATCTAAATACATAATTACTGAATTTTAAGGAATAATATTCTCTCCAAATCCCCGTCTGCTGAAAAGTAAGGAGGATTCTCGCCTGGGAAGCGGCTGTCGCACCTTCGTCCGTTCTCCCGGGCGGTTGTCACGGAGGGTGGAGACGTCGGTCCGTCCGCTGCCCGGGAGCGAGGGCTCGGTCGGCCTGGCTGTGTGTGGCATGGATGATGCTGGCTCGGGGTGTGTGGCATGAATGAACGAACACGTGGAAAAGTGGGAGAGAAAGTGAACGCATCTCAAATTCTTGGGCTGCACTTTCCAAACCTGACACGTTCGCGCTCAGCCGCAGGGAGGTGGCGACACTGTCCCTGTCCCCGCCCCGCGGTCGCAGGCGTGTCCCCTCCTCACCGTTGTCACCGGGCTGGGGTCATCCAAGCACACGGACCGTCGGGGCAGTATTTTTAGATGCAATTCTTTAATTTTTGAAAACCCTCCAAAGAGATTTTAGTGACGGGTACATATTTGATAAATATAAATAAATGCAAGAGCTATAAAAATAAACTTTTCTAAGGACTTTCCATTCCATTTACCATGTCCTGGGGTAATGGTAACTTACCCAGTGGGGAGAGGGGGGTCCCAGCACCGCCGTGAGGAAGCAGGAAGAGGACTGAGGTCCCCTTCCTCTGCAGCCGGGGCGACCCTCAGCCTCTGAGGCCTGTCGTGTCCTGGGCGCACGGTTCTCAGGAGATGGCAGACCCCCCAAGGTGGAAGCCCCCCAAGGTGAAGCTCCCCAGGTGAGCAACCGTCTCCCGATGTGCAGAAAGCCCAGGTTCATCCGTAAAGCCGAGGGGCCTCTGCACGCCGGGTACACACGGGGGAGCTCACGGGCTGCGTGGAAAGACCCAGGGAGGGGTGTGTCGGCGGTGAGTGAAGGCCCAGCCTGGGGGCTCCCGGTGGGGACCCTGAGCCCGGACTGGGCCTTCAGGTGAGAGCAGAGCTGTGAGCGGCACCCGGGGGTGGGGCTGCTCCGGCGGGAGCAGCACACGCGTGTTCTGAGGTCAGAAGTGCACACCCGTGGGAGCCGCACACCCTTGGTTCCTGGCCACCCAGATTTAGCTGGGAGAGAAAGGGGAGCTGCCCGGGGTGCAGCGGGACCCAGCAGCTTTGACTGCCCTGTGCCTTGCGCTTAATCCAGAGGGCCGTGGGGAGCCGCTGATGTGCGTAGCAAGATCGTGGCCCTGCCCTGAGTGCAGCTCGTCTGGGGTGAGTCTTCGCCTCCCAGCCTGTGCGCTCAGCACCCCCGGAGCATCCCCGACTCCCAGTGGCCAAGGTGGAAACTCAGGATTGTCCTGGCCCCTTCCCCCGGGACCCCCCACAGGCACTCAGCCTGCCGGCCCTCCGGTGCTTGTCCCCCTGCACACCCTGGGCTGGGCACAGCCTTTGCTGTGCCGTGGCACCTGCAGCTTCCCCAGCTCCTCTGAGCATGTCACTGTGGCTTGACGTCTCCTCCTCCAGGGAGCCCTCCCAGTCCCCTCAACTAAAAGTGGACTTTCTCGCTGGACCCTTGGGCCATTCTGCGCCCTTCCTGGAGCACCTGCCGTAGTTGACCCACAGTGACCGGCTAGTGAACATGCAGACGGGGCTCAGCCAGTATGTGCAGAGACAATGAATATGTCATGTGATCATCACTGAAGGTGGGACTGTGGCTGGCCCACCCCTCCCCTCCCCCCCAGGTACAAGGTGTGCAGATCCACTGAAGATGAATAATAGATACATTTTAATTGAGTTAAACTCCAGGCTTTTTTACCCTGAGCATTCATGCATACGTCTGACACATTAAATATTGAAATAACCTAATGCACAGAACCCCCTATGGTTGTGGTGCTCACTTTGCACAGACCATTTCTGTCCAGATGTGGGCGTCCCCATGTGACCTTCCGAGGCCGTGGGGCCAGGCCGAGCTCACGCCCTGCAGTGCAGACATCAGAGGGGGTTGATCTAGCCACCTGTGCCCTGCAGATAAAGCCTCTTCTCGCTGCCCGGCCTGCGCTGGCCCGTGGGGGTCACGGCAAGGTGCGGGAATCCCTTGGGAACTTCCCAGGCCCACGGGGGAATCTCCCCTTGCGCAGTGAAGGGTGAAGCTGGTCACTCCAGGTCTTTGCCCGAAGCTGTCGTTCTCTGTGGTTTTGGCGTCCACCCGAAAACCCGCAGTCATTGGAACTGTTGCGTCTTCTCTGGAATATTCCTCGTCTCACCTCACAGGTCCAGGGAAGCAGCCCAAGGCTCTCCCTGTGCTTCTGTGCACAGGAACCTCCACCCGGCCGCCCGCCCATCGGGGATAATTTGCCGGTTTCCCTACTTCTCTCTCCTCCCTCGTAGCCCTGTTTGATTCCACTTAAAAATGTCTCTTCTCCGTCCATCCGCGAGCTCCCGTGCTGGGTGCAAGCCCTTTCCAGAAGCGTGTTTAGCATCATATGTAGCATCTCTAGATGCGTCCGCCTGTCTCAGCGCCTCTTGGCTCCTCCCGCGTCCGCCCGTCACGCTGTGCCGTTCACGTCCGCACACTGGCGTTGGCCCCGCCAACCTTGCTTAACATTCCACTGTACGCGGGAGCTCAGCCCTCGTTAATCTCGCTCTTGGACTCCGTTCAGTCTAAGGTTCTAGACGTTTAAATATCACTGATTTTGGGGGGTTCGATAGCAAGGACATTTATGCCGCACACAGTCTCATTTCCTGGCAGGCGTCCTAATTGCTCCGCCATTTCCTTCAGGCAGAAGTTCCCTTGACTTCTGACGCACCTGCTTGGCACTGAGCACCTGTTTGGACACAGCTGGGCAGACAGGGTGGCCGGGAGGGTGAGAGGCCTCTCCACGGCCAAGGTGGTATCTCAGGAGCCCCCACAGGTACATGGGTGCCGCCAGGGCACACTCAAACCCCAGGTCACCTGTCCATACAGGTGAGGACAGCCTGGCTGGTCTGGTCGCTCAGTACCAGGCAGGTTACTGGACCGTGGTGACATGTTCAGGAACTCCCAGTAACAAGACAGAGAATCAAAAACCTCACTGCAAAGACATGATAAACCGTGTTCACAGACACATACGCATGTTCTCGCACATACGCTTGTTCATACACACTCTCCTTGGAATGTTTACCAAGCACCTGCCGGGTGTCAGGCATTGTTCCGGGCCCTGGGAACACCTGGTGTAGCCAGCGACCCTGTTCTTACGGATCCCATATTCTAGTAGGGACAGATGGTGGCAGATAAACAGACACATAAACAACAATAGAGAGGGTGAGTACAGCACGGGAAAATCACGCTGGCGAGGGGGACAGCAGGGGTGGGGGCACATGTGTGGGGCACGTTTTGATCCAGGTGTCAAGAGGAGGGCTGCATGTCAGGGCGTTCGGTCAGAGACCTAAGGAAGCGAACCGTGTGGTCAGCTGGGAAACGTCTCCGCAACAGAAGCAGCGAGAGCAGAGGTCCCGTCCACGTGTGCACACCTGCCAGGTACGCACACTCGTGCACACGGTGATCGAGTGTGTGTACACAGATGCACACGCATTAACAGTGAGTGTGCACAGACACACGCACACATACATTTACACAGTGAGACAATGCACCCAGGTACAAACATAGGCACATTGAGTAAGCATGCACACACACACACACACACACACACACAGGATAGGACATGAGCCAGTGGGTCGGCCTGGGGCTGGCCTCAGTCTTGGGCACCACCCGGTGGCCCCAGTGCTGCCCAGCCCTTTGTGCAGAGGTCAGAGGCATCAGATAAGTGTTTTTCTGGTTAAAAACAGCATCTCATTTGACCTTTTAAAAAATGAAACATTTTAATCCTAGAGAAAAGTTAATAATACATATAGTAGCTATATCCTAAATGAAAAATGATTTAGTCATTTTTGAAATATTTGCTTTAAATATTTTCCTAAGAAATAAAACCTTGCAGATGTATTTGAATGCCTACCCTGCCCGCTCCTGCGGTCTCCGCCTGGCGCTACGCCCGGACCCCAGGAGACCAACATCATCCAAAAGTGAATGTGTAGCCTCTCTCCTCCCTTCCTTGTATCCTCCACATATTAGCACATGTGTGTATGTTCCTGACCCAGGTGGAGTTGGGTTTTATTGTTTTACAAAACAGATAAATGGTTTCAGGTACATTTAACTGTGCACCTTGCTTTAAAAAAAGTCTATATTTGATATTTATCCAAACTGTTACACATAGATGGGATTCATTCATTTTAACTTCTCTGTAACTTTTCATTTGAGGAATGAACCACATTCAGGTTGGTTTCTGTTTTCTTTATGACAACCAGTTCTGCGGGGACGTCCTTAGACGTGTTATTTTATACATGTTGAGTGAGATATTGTCAACTCCTCCCGCACGTCCTTACGCGTTGACAGCCCCCCCTGTAGGGGAGCCCCCGCCCTCCTGTTTCCCGTCAGGACTGGCAGTGGGACTTTGTACCCAGTAATCCCGGGGACGTGCTGTGGCATGTCATCACAGTGTTGATTTTCCTGATCCACAAACAGATTGGACACGTTCCACGTGCTTGTCAGCCGCCTCTTCAAGTCCCCCCTTTTGTACGGGTCTGTCCTTGTTCTTTGTTAGGTTTCTGCAGAGGATGCTGTCTTCTTCTTAATTATTTATAGGGGTCATTTGCATATTCTGAATACCATTTATTTATTGTGCGTGTTGCAAATATCTTCTCCATCTATGGCTTTCATTTTCCTACGGGTATGTCTCAGGGTGCAGCAGTTTTGCTTTTAATGTGTTCATTCTTAATCAAGTTTTACTTTTCAGATTATATAAAAGAAACTTCTTCATATTCTTAGGTCGTAGGTCATACAGACAGTCTCTGCAATTCCTTCCACAGTCTTTAGATCTGTGCGTTTCACCGTCAGGTGCTCGTCCGGTGCAGCTGGGGGCGGCCGCGGGGCCCCCAGACCCCTTGGAGCTCTGCAGTGAACACGCGGCATCGGCTTCTCGGAAACAGCCTCAGAAGGAGAGCGCGTGTCCCGCGCCCGCTGTCCTCTGTTGTTACACAGAGTGGGGGGCTCCTGGGCTTCAGGGCAGAGACCCCCACTCTCAAACGGGCGGCGTCCAAGGATTTGCCCCTGTGTGTTTCAAGCTGCCATGAGGACTATTTTCAATTTCTGTCTCCTTGGTTTCTCTTGCTGTGTTCTGCAGTTTCTGGGAGGCCTCGGCCCAGACCCCGGACTTTCCCCGTGGGTCCTGCTCCCCCGTGGCCTGGGCTGCCGGTCCCCGCGTGCTGGCATCTGGTCCTGGCCGGCGGATGCAGCCGGCGTCTGTTTTGTGCTTTTCAGGAAGCTCAGGCCACAGCTCTGGGGAACCAGAGCTTGTGTCGTCTGGACCTTGTCTCCCGGGCGTGAGGGTGGGGCCCACACAGCCTGTCGGGCGCAGACGGGGCCTGGCCTTGTCCTCCTGCACCCGAGAGGCCCTGGAGTGCGAGGGCTCCCTAACCCAGCCCAGCCTGCTTGTCCTCCAGGGAGGTCACCTCAGTGCTGAGCTGGCCTTGTCCTCCGCTTCTTCTTGTTCCTGGGTATCAGGAGAAACACACAGTAGCACTGTTTGTATCATACGTGTTGGCCCGTGGTTTGCTCAGTCCAGACCTCTCTGGAAGATCCTGGATGTAGGTTCACGTGGCTCGACGCCTTTCGTCCTGGGCTGTCAGGGTTGCAGCACGGGGGCCCCCAGCCGTCCAGCCGCCCACGACTGGGGGTCGCTGCCCACCCGCCCTGCTCCACTGCCGGTGCAGCTGGTACTGGACTGTGCGGGGAGGACCATTAACAAACCACAGATACGCAAATGATGTAGCCCCAGTAGTGGCAACAGGTGGAGTGGCCAGGGCTGTGTGGCTCATGTGGCTTGGGACACACTAATTGCACCTGTGCCTTAGGGCGGGGAACGAGACGTGGATTAAACACACACACACACACACACACACACACACGCATGCACGCACTCGGAAAACCACTTTCTCAGAACCGTTAATACAATCACCACTGTCCCCTCCCTCGGGGGACATGCTACTTCCGCTGTGACAGTTCCCGTCTCTGTGCAGGTGACTGTGCACACTGTCGTCCGCTCCAGTGGTCTGTCCGTGGCTGCCAATCAAGTGGATTAATTTTATGATAAACCTCGGTGTCCTCTGTGCACTTTCCTTACGTTCTTGTGTGTTATTTGCCCCTTTCTTTTCCAAACTAAATTTACCACTTGCTTTCTCAAATTTATGTAAAACCTGATTGAGATTTGTGTCAATTATGGTGTACTTATAGATTAATTTTGGGGAGAAACGCAGTATTTTTGGCATTGATTCATACAATCCCGACCCATTTATTTAGGTTCATTTTCAAAGTTCTATGGTCGTTTAGATATATTATCAAGTAAGGTAGAGATTTTCTTTCTATGATAAGTGGTATATTTTAAAAATTGTATTTTCTATTTTTGTGGCTTAGTTTCAGGGATGCCAGTGATGTTTGTTTATTAATCTACATCCTGCACGCTTGCTGGGGGGATTCTCACACGTGAATGAATTTCTTACTACCTGCGCGGCAAGTATTCGCTGAGCACGACCGTGTGTTGAGGGTGATTAAAAGTGCTAGAGAAACATTTGTCAGCGGAACAGGAGAAAAGTCATGGTGCTCACATAGTAGTGGAGAGACACAGTAGAAGATAAATAAATGAGTGAATATCAAATTTTAGTTTTGACCATTTTCCCACAGATTTTTTGCACCCTCTAGGCAGACAGCAAAGATGTCTTTAAATGACTTTTTAACTGTCTATACTTGTTGATTTTGCTTGTCTTATTATATGGGCCAGTGCTTCCAGGGCAGTTTTGACCAAGAATGATTTTTGTTGGCATCCTTTGTATTCAATTAAATAAAAGTTTATAACACATCACACGAGCTTGAATATTCTGTACTGTGAAGGGAAGGAAGTTCCTTCCAAACCAAGTCAACCAACAGCCTTTTTTTTCTTTTTCTTTTCTGTTAATCATTAAAGAGGTTAAATTTTATCAGATGCTGTCCCAGGTTGACTGAGAAGGATTTTATTCATTTCATCTCTCAAAACAAGAGGCAGCCGGGGCTGTAGTTTAGAGCATCGATAAGGTCAGGCCTGTGAGGCGCGGAGCATCTGCCTAACAGGGGAAACGCCACACGAGTATTAGACTTTGTTATTATTAAAGTGGGGACGTATTTTTATATTTGCTAACATTAAACCATCTTTGCATTTCTGGGGTTATGCTTTTGTTGACTATCATAGTACTTTTTATACAGTCCTAGATTTGGGTTTTTAATATTTATGAATTTTGAATTTATATTCACAAGTCAAGTGAATTTTTTTCCCCCATATAATTGAAATCTAATTTTGACATCAAGACTATGGTAGCCTCATGAAAAGAGTTGAAGATATTTCTATCTTTTTCTAATGTCTTGAAAATTTGATATAAAATGGAAATTATCTGTCACTTGACAGGAAATTTTAGATTTTTTTTTTTTTTTTATGGCTGGGACAGAAATGCCGGTTGATTTTAAAATACTTTTCACATTTTGTTCCTGGTTATAATTCTGTGTAGTCTATTTCTGACTGAAATAGTTTTGGTAAATTAAATTTTGAATTATCCACTCCGATTCAAAGTTATTAAATTATTGGGTTAAAAGAGCTCAGAATATTATCTTATTTTTTAAGCCTCTATTTATTTGCATTTAGAGGTTTATTTTCTCTTTTGTCACCTGTTTCTCTCCCTCTCTTTATCTTACTAGAGCAGTTTCTATTTTTTTGTCTTCCTAAAGTAGCAGCTTTTGGTATGAATATTTACGATTGTTTATGGTTTTACTGTGTGTCCCCTGGAAGCTCACGTTAAGGCTAATGGTCCTGGTTGCGGTATTACGAGGTGGGCCTTTCGGAGGCGATTAGTCCGTGGGGGTTCCACCCTCAGGAGCGGATTAATGTCCTCATGGAGGGGTGGCCGGTCGTGGCAAGAGTGGGTTGTGTGAAGCGAGCCCGATGCTGGCGCTCTGTATCGATTGGTGGTGTGGGGCCACCCCCGCCAGTGCCGCACCGCCATCCCGGACTCCCGCCTCCCGCACCGCCAGCCCGGACTCCCGCCTCCCGCACCGCCAGACACACAAACCCCCTTTCTTCCAAAGCGGTTTTTACAGCAACAGAAGAAAACTGAGACAACGACCCTCTCTATTATTTCTTTTTTTCTGATCTTATTAATTTAAGCACATACTGACATATTTTCTGTTTAATAGTTTCTTTGTGTTTATTTTGTTAACCTCTAGTGTTTTAAATAAAGCTTTATTTAATTTTTTTTTTTTTTTTTTACTTTACTACATATGTTAAAGGTGATATATTTTCATCTAGATGAGAGATTTCTGCCAACTGCAGTCCACGGGCCAAATCCAGCCCGCGAGTGTTTTTGCAGATGGAGTTTTAGGAGACGTGGCGGCACCTGCCCGTCTACACGTCCCTGTGGCTGCTCTGTCCTCAGGACGGCAGAGATGAGTGGATGCCACAGAACGGCCCCATAGTCAACAGTTCTGTGAATGCTAGTTTTAATTGGCAGGTTACAATTACATGCGTTTAGGAAGTACACTTTGATATTTTGATACGTGTACACACATGGAATGACTAAATCAAGCTGATTAACATATCTATTGACTTTCTTAGCTATTTTGAAATACACGGTACGTTATGACTAACTGTAGTCGCCCTGCTGTGCGATAGATCCCTAACCCTTTACGACCTGACCCGCCACAGGTGACGGTTGCTGAGTCCTCCAAGCAATACTGTATCTGAGCTCTAGAAGTCTCCATGTACAGCATTTATGTTGCCCTGTTGCTTTAGCTATTTTCTAATACCTGTGGTAATCTTCCTTGATTTAAGATTCCTTTAGAAATAGGTTTTAATAATTCCATATTTATGAGAGTGTTTTTCTGATTATTTTTAATCTCAATATGTAGAGTTCAGAGAATGAGATCTTTAAATAGTTATTTTTTTTTTTTTTAGTAATTGTTGAAAGTTTTCTGAATGTCTCATGAGTGCTTCTGTATTCTTGATTTCTTAGGTTCCCAATTTCAACAGTTATCACGTAAAGCTTATTAATTATGTTGTCAAAAATCCTCCGCTAATTCCTGGTCTATGTGGCCCCTCCAGTATTGAGAGCTATGCTGGGCTCTCTCACCACGATTTTGAACCTGTACCTTTCTCCTTGAGATTTTATCCATTTTGGAATTCTACTCACGTATTAAGTTCACAGCTGTTATGTGACCCTGATACATAGTATCTTTCCTTGTGATGTAGTGGCCCTCTTTATTCTTGATAATGTGTTTTGATTTAATATGTGTTTGTCTGATAAAATGCAATTGTTCAGGGCTTTTTGGTTGGTATCTGTCTGGTACGTTCTAGATCTTGTTTAAGTCGAAGTCATGGTCTTTTTTATAATGTCTCCTGTCAACAGCACATGTTTTATGGGGGGGGTGTATGTATGTACACATATACAGATAGACTGTCTATATTTCCTCTAACAAATTTCTTTACTTGCATTTAATTAACGATGCATTAAGTTCAGTTGTGCCACCTTTCTGCAGGCTTTGTAATAACTATCCTAACACATCTCTCTTCCCTGTTTTATTTCATTGGTTTGATCTTCTTACTGGTTTAAATACTATATATTATTTCTATTCTTTTAGAAGTTGCACCTAAATTATGTAATATTTGCAGTAAACCTAACAAAGTCAAAATTGACTGAGTGACTTTAACTCCCCCTAAAACAATACAAAACACTAACTCTGACGATCTCCTTCTGATTTTACGTGATTTGTCAGGGTTTCCTCAAGGCCTAACAAACAGCACCCTCATAACCCGTGCAAGACCTGAGCCAAGTCGGAAATAAGACAGAGCTGGTGCCTGGTAAATGAATGGCTTGGGGGTGATACAGGGAGGGCTCACAGCAACCTTGGACCAGTGGGTCTCAGAAGAGGAGCGGGTGTGGAGACAGGGGCCGAGGAAAGGCTCCCCCATGAGTTCCTCCTCCCTCATCGGTGTTCAGTGAGCGCCACTCAGCTCTGAGGACACCGGGGACCCAGGGGAGGGGGAGCCCTCCTGCCCTCCGTCCTGGACCCCTGCCGGGCTGCGGACTCCGCGCCTCCCCTGTCTGCCCGTGGCTCGGGCCCTGTCCTGGCACTCGCCAGCACCCCTGCCCCGAGGTCAGTGGCACGTCCCTCTGCGAGGTCAGCCCCAGCCCTGCTCCGAAATAGACCCAAGAGCGTCACTGCTGCGTCGGCACGTCCAGAGGTTTGGTGTGACACGCATACACGTGTGGACATGCGGTTTCCCATTTTCAAACATTGATTATGTCCTGAACACAGTCCCGAGATCGTTTTCCTTTTTGCCACTCTGTGGGAAAGAGACTTCGACCCCGATGAAAGTGCCCCCGCCATTTCCGACGGCGCGAGTGGGCCCCGTGGATCCCCCATGCTGTGACCCCCATGCTGTGACCCCCACGGTGTGATCCCACCGCTGCCGGGCGCGCCCTCGCCAAGTTTCCAGGGAGGGATCACACGCGCGTACGTGTCCCTTGTGCTTCTCTGACCTCATTGGCGTAAACCCCGTGAGTGACACGGTGGCGCCTGCACTCGCGCACCGCTGTGGCCTGCGCTGGCGGCGCCTCCCGAGCGCTCTGCAGTCTGTGCCCCACCCCCACCCCCACCCCCGGGCACCCGGCGGGGCTGCTTCTTGCGCATGCGTGCCGGATGGGGCGGGGACGCCTCGCAGTCGTTGCAGCTTTCGTAGGTGGCCAGAGCTCTACCCAGCTTGCTCTGACACGTGGACCTACTTCCTGTCTTATTCTCACTTCTATTTCTCCTCCTGCAAATTGCTGATCCATTTCCTGCAGGGACACGCTCAGCCACCCGTTCTGAGAGCGCAGGCAGCTCACTGTCGCCGTCAACACGTTCTCCTGGCTATGGTAGCAGGCGCATAGTAGAAACTCAATAAATGTTTGCTAAATCTACCTGTTAGCACACCCAGGAGTTTCACTGGAAGGGTTTGCTCTGAGCTGTTAATCATCTGGTTTAACAATGATCCTATTAATTAGCCTATAAATTCCTGAGCCTAAGCTCTGGGCAATGTGGCTGTGGTCCTGTCCTCAGACTCGGCCAGCGCTCTGACCTTGAGTCTCAGCCAGGCTGGGCGCTGGGGGGCCGATTCCTCCAGATGAAGTCGCCACGGGGCAGCGTCAGGCTCAATAGCCATTAGGAGGTAACGATCGTGAGCGCAGAGATTTTAACGGTTTTGGATAAATTACTCCAGAAAAAAAGGAAAATCTGCAGCACATTTTATTTTGGAAGTTTTTTTCTCCTCTCTGAAATTGATTAAATAGTAGCAAAATCAAGAAGGGGGGACTCGATGCTTTGTCTTATTTAACTTTAACTTTTATTTAAAGTCATGATGTTGGATTCTGTAACTTTATATGCTCAGTGTATGCATTAAAGAAAAGTCGATCTAAAAGCTATTACTTGAAAACTATTATGAATTTTCTCATTGACTCCTTTAAATTTGTGGACAGAGACCACCCCCCTTCCTGAACCCCACACCAAGATGAAGCGGCAGGTGAGGGGCGGACACTGGGCGCAGGGCAGAGGCTGGTAACGAGGGGGCCATGAGGCTGTGATGAGGTCACTCTGGCCCGTGAATCAACCTCAGGGGACCCAATGGGGGGATTCTTACGCCCACCTTGCTCTTCCCGGCTCCAGACCCAAGAGCTCTGCCCACAGTGAAGGAGGCGCCCCCTGGGAGGCCCATCACCTGGTGCCACATCTGGGGTAGTGGGGTGTGGGCGCGTAGAGACCAGCGTGGGAGCCCCCCTGGCGTGGGTCACACAGAGAAATGCAGATTTCATGGAGTGGACGGCAAGGTACACAGTGGCAGGCACAGAAGAGCCGCACAGTTCCAGGACGCTGACAATGACAAGGCGAGTCAGAGACCAGGATGGTGACAGTGACAAGGCGAGTCAGAGACCCCTCAGCTCTGCTGTCTCAGCGCACCTCACCAGGTGACCCCGGCTGGCAGCAGGAAGTGGGACAAGGGCTCCTCCTGCCACCTGGCCCCAGGTTTAGGTGGCAGCGGTGGGTCCTCCCAGCGTCCAGAGGAGCGGTGAAGAGGCCTGAGTGAGGGTCCTGGCAGTGCCACCTTCTGAAGACGCCCACAGCAGGAGAGAGTGACGCTGGGGATGTGACCTGGTGCAGGTCTCAGGCAGACACCGGAGAAACAGCTTCCAAACGACAGGCACAAGCCCTTCCCAGGGGAAGCAGAATTGTCACAGAAGAAAACAGACTAAGAAAATAAAACAAAAAGGTCATTGAGATGTAAATCAGAAAGCGCCTTGCAGGGTGGTGCTGGCGCTGGGGGAGTGAGTGTTCACACAGAACTTTCTGCCAGAAACAAAAAGAAATTACTATCAGCCACAACCGCCATCAGCACCAGAGTGAGCGCCAGGCAGGAGGGGCACATCCCAGAGGCCCCAGCCAGGCTGGAAGATGGGGGACAGTCACGGCGAGCCCAGGGACACCAAAGGGGACATGCAGGGGACACCTTCACGTGGACTCCTAGAGGGTGACAGGCAGATGAAGGGTGGCCTTGCCCTCCCCCCGTCACCCTTCCCGCCAGGCTTGGCGTCTGTGAGTGCGCTTGGTGATCAGGGATCTGCCTGGAGTATAAAAAGTCCTTGGGCTGGACGCCACAGCATCGCCATGGGGTGATGGCATCTGAGCGCATCTGGGCGTTGTTACTGGAGATTAACCTGCCCAAGCAGCAGGGAAGAAGATACATACAGGAAAGAACAAAATCAAGCTGAACCTGATAGTCCCCAGCCCGACACTAAGTGCCAGAGGGAAGGAGCCACACCGCAGCCTCCAGGAGGACACGTCTGGGCTCACAAGGCTCCCCTGGCCCAGGTGCTCGAGGGGCTGTGCTGGGCCCCTGGGGAGGGCTCAGAGACACGGCCGGGCCAGCGGGGAGGCCAAGCAGCAGGGAGATGTGACATCAGGAGGGCGGAGGAGAAGGACCAGGGACGGCCACACTGATGATTTCCTGCATCTAAGTGTAACGTTTTCCTGCTGGGTGTATTTATCTCTAGTAATGGCACCCAGGACAAGTCCGGATGCCGTCTCTGCACAGCGGGGTGTGGATTCCGGCCATAGTCCTTTTTCCACCCCAGATGAACTAACTACCTGGGACGCACAGTCAGCTCACGGATCGGAACTTGCGCACACACTAGACGCAGGACCGGGCGGCTGTGAGTGCGCTGACGTCTACTGCAGATGAAACAAAAACAGCAATAAAGGAGACGCTCGATGATAAAGAACTCAGCCCCAGTTATAACTAATGATAAAAGAAAGAGCGGTGTGGGTCACAAAAAACTCAAATGTCTTAACTTACCTGTGAATGCTGCATTTAATGCCACCTTCTTTTTGAGGTTGGAAATGGCAACACTAAGTGTAGATTTCAGAACCAGAAATGTAGCCTCAAATAGAAATAATAAATTGAGTGTAAATAATCAAAATCATTTTAGAAGATTAAAATGAAACACTTTTATGTATAAAGCATAGAAAACAGTAAAAGAAAGACAGAGCAGCTGTCAGCGGGAACATGAATCGCAGCAATTATGCCCGAGACACAGAGGCTCCCGTAGATTAAAAACCAGCTTTTGTGGAGGACAAAGGATAACATCGAGCTGAGTGACACAGGTTAAAAGTAAAAAGATGGACAGTTATAACTGGAAAGTCCCGGGACGAGGCGGGAGTGTCCTCACAGCAGCGTCCATGCTGCGGTTAACACGCCGTGCGACCCCCCGACCCCCAAAGCCTCAACGTCCATTTAAATACCTGTGTAAATGGTCATTACCTGTGTAAATAATAACACGTTATTATGACTAAAAGTTGTGAGATCATATAGTCAAAAATCCAGGAAAGGCACTAAGGACCACAGGATTATTGGTGTAAAAACACAACTTCTCGGCCGAAGCACCGGGACATTTGGGCTGGGACAGTCATTGCTGTGGAGGTTGTTTGGGACACCTCTGTCTTCCACCCCTAGCAAACAGTGGCATCGTCTCAGCTGGGGCAATCAGACGTCCTCAGACTTGCAGATGTGCCCTGGGGGGGCCACCGCAGGGAAGCAGGGAACACCACCGGGCCTGGAGCTCTGAAGCGCGACTTTCCTACCAGCGCACAGGAAGAGCCTGGTGATATCTGTTCAAGGAATGAAACTGCATATTCTTTCTCAGTGTTGAAAAATATGTAAAAAATCACCAAGAAAACTTTAGTATATTAAAAAGATAGAAATGACACAAACAACCTTCACTTACCAAGATATCATAGCATTTAAATCTCAAACCAGAGCCCTTGCAATTAAAGGAAACATAATAATGATGATACATTTTAAATCCTGAAGATGCACAGTGTACGTCCATAGTAGATTGCACGGAATGAAAATGCATAGTGTGTGCACAGCCATAGCAGATACAGCCAAAGCCGCACCTACAGGTTGATTATTAATCCTTTTTCATGTGACAGACATGAAGAAAAGAAATGAACTAAATATCCAACACATGGGCTTGGACAATGAAAAAAAAAAAAACCTTATTGTCTAAAGAGATTAGAAGTTAATTTTTTGAGAAAAAATATAAATAAATGAATTTCTTGCAAATTCAAGTGTACTGAAGACAAAAGCAAGGGACTGGGGAAGGAGAAATAGCACGCAGGTCTGAGAGCAGGGAGGGCTGCACCCAGCGTCTGGGGACACGGGAGCTCTCGGGACACGCTGGTTTCTCACGTCCTCTCCTGTCTCTCCCTGTTTACCTCCTTCCTCTCCTTTCCTCTCTTCCTCACACGCACACACATGCACACACGTACGCATGCACACACATACACACATGCAAATGTACATGTGTACACATATATGCAAATGCACACACATGTACATATGCAAATGCCCGCACGTGTACACACACATGCAAAAATACAAAATAACCCCCAGTTAGACACTCTGACTAGGCAAATAAGGAGGAGGAGGGAAGAGAAAAATGTAATCTTGGTATTTTTCCCTCAAAAGCATTAGGACCCGATTAAATCTTTTTCTTTTAAATTTTCACGCTGTGAACCATCCCCACGTACTTGCTGGAACGCCTACATGGTGACCATAAGGAGAAAGCAGTGACAGGCACAGAACGTCTCCACGTCCCTCAGGGAGCCCAGCGAGGCCACAATCCCAAACTCAGACGGGGGAAATAGCAGGAAGGAAACCGCACGTCTCACTGTGAACCCAGCATGACATCTCACGTGGAATAATGGAAGTCACGTTGTGTCACGTATCCAGAACATTCCACCACAGCAATTACAACTCGGTCTTGTAGAGAACGTTCCACTGCTGCCACGTGAGGATGCCTAGGCATCCAGAACCCGTCCGTGGGACACCAGAGGTGACAAATAGCACAGGATCTTCCCATTGGGCGCTGAAGTCGCATTTCCAGCCAAATATGGCCATTTCCCACACATGTATTTAACATTTGTCTCTGTTGATTTATTCTGTGGACTGTAGTAGCCTTCACCGCCTGCCAAGATGAGAGGAGCTTTTGCCCGCAAACTCCCAGGACTCCCGTGGCTCTGCTGTCTGTGTTTGTACATCGAATCCGCAGAAGGTTCGCCCCGACCTGGGCTGTGGGGCGGGATCTAGCGCATTCCCCAGCCGGCCCAGAGCAGCATCGTGGGTCCTTGTCCGTCTGGTGCCAAAAGCCCCACGACAGCCCCCGTGTGTGACGTCAGCATCTGTGTGGGTGTTCAGGCTCACGTGTTACCTTTAGGGTTTGCTGTTTGGGGGACTTAAAGCCATCTCTTCCCCACCTGCTCCAGGACCCTGGAGTTGCTGTCACCTGCTAATTAAGTAGTTAATTGCTGGGTATCTCGGACCCTCAGCCCCTCTTTGTTACTCATATTTTTTCCTAAAAAATTTCCTTCCACATAAATTCTCCCAAATAATCTTTGGAATCATTTTCAGCTGGTTTAGATTTTTCTTTAGCTTTTCTGTGTTCTCCACAAGATATATATTCTTTGTGTAAATAGGAAAATTCAATAAAACCTGGCTGTAAACAACACAGAAAACAGAATTCCTATTTTAGGGGAAAATGATATATTGTTATAGAAAGAAGCCCCAAAGAATACACGCCAGATGTTAACAAGCGCTGCTCAATTACTATTGATTAATGTTTATTCTGTGTGCAATTCTGCATTTTCAAGCTTTTCTGGAATAAGTGTGTGTTCTTTTTCAATTAGGAAACAATCCAGTCCTTTAGAAGGGACGTGCAAAGTTCCACGTGTGTGTGAGGATATGTCTTAGGCAAATGCCATCTGGGCAGGTCACCCAATGGGCGAACAAGACCAGTCTCATGTGGCTCAATACACGTGTGTGCGGAAACCCACACTCATGAGAGCCGCACGGCATTTGGACAGGGGCAGCTGAGCCCTCCTCGCCCAGCGCCCGGGGGCTGCTCCTGGGCAGACCCCCTGGGAGGGCTGCGCTCATCGTCCCTGCTTCACGGTGGTTCTTTTTTTTTTTTTTTTTTTTTGAGACAGAGTCTCACTCTGTTGCCCAGGCTAGAGTGAGTGCCGTGGCGTCAGCCTAGCTCACAGCAACCTCAAACTCCTGAGCTCAAGCGATCCTCCTGTCTCAGCCTCCCGAGTAGCTGGGACTACAGGCATGCGCCACCATGCCCGGCTAATTTTTTCTATATATATTTTTAGCTGTCCATATAATTTCTTTCTATTTTTAGTAGAGGTGGGGTCTCGCTCTTGCTCAGGCTGGTCTCGAACTCCTGAGCTCAAACGATCCGCCCACCTCGGCCTCCCAGAGTGCTAGGATTACAGGCGTGAGCCACCGCGCCCGGCCTGTTCTTTATATTCATGCTTTTCTCTCGTCCTCGCTCTGAGTGAAACCAAATAGGAATTCAAGGCAAACAGAAATTCTGCTGCGAACCGGATGAGAGGCAGCCACTAGAGCTACCGGCTGTTGAGGGCGGCCCCTCCCCACTCTGGCCGGATTTCGTCCTGCTGCCCTTTTGCTCTGGAATCTTCTCTCCCTCCTGCTTCCTTCTCTCCCTCCCCCCCTCCCTCCTGCCTCCTTCCTTCTCCCTCCCTCCCCCTTCCTTCCCCCCTTCCTGCCTCCCTCCCTCTTTCCTGTGTTCCTTCCTTTCTTTTCCTTTCCGTGCATCTGGGGTGCAAAGAGCAGGCTCCCTCATGCCCCTAAGAGCGGCATGAAGCCGCTGCCCCGAGTGCCCGCTGGGATCTGGGCATCAGCTCCGAGAGCACGCCAGGTGCCTCTTGCTGAGTTCCGTGTCCATCCTTCCCGTGAGTGCACTGACATCTCACCTGTGTGTGTCCTTAAATAAGGACATACGCGTTACACTGTTGCATTTGTGTTGCGTTAACTTTATGAAGAGCAACGTGCAGCGTGCGGTCCTCCCTCCCTTTCCACTTGGTGTGTGAGCGCCAGCGCCCACCGTCCCATCCTGCTGCTGCTGTTCATCTGTTTTGACCCTTGTTCTCCCTTCCGTCACGGCCAACACGTGATGGTTTGTGGGCTGCACTTGGCTGCCACTTGTCTTTGCAAATAAACTTTTACTAGAACACGTCACGCCCTTTCCGCCACACGTCGTCTCTGCTCGCACATTGCCGAGCTCAGAGATTGCAGCAGAGCCCACATGACCTTCAAAGCCAGAAACAGTTTTTGTCTGGTCCTTTTCAGAAAAATGTTTTCAGATATCTGCATGGTTGTTTCTGTTTTTGCTACTATGAAGAACAGGGGGAGGTTCTTGTATTTGTCTCCTACTCCGTGTTCCAGAGTCTACTTTGAGTAAGCGCCTAAAAATGCAAACGCCGGTCATACACCAGACAGTGCTCAACTCTGAGAAATGATGACTGAGAGTTTTTCCAAAACTTTGCACCAGTTTATGCTTCTACCAATTCAGTCAGAGACCCTGGGAAGTTCCATCCTCTCCAGCGCCTGTTATTGTTGGCTTGTGTGTTTTAACACCAGCTGAATGAGTAGAGACATGTTTTCCCGGAGCTATGGTGGACATCTAGGCAGAGGGCTCACACCATCAGCCTCCTGTAAAATGTGGTCTCTCCTGGGAAGCAGAATCAGAGACCTGTCAGGTCCTGCTTCATGGACGTGTGGCGGCCCCCAAGGAGGAGCCTCTGATGGAGTTTTGAGAGGCCTGGTGACCTCAGTGGTGCGGATTCCTTATGGCGACGTGGGGCAGGAAAACAGGAACTTCACACAGGTGTTGGGAGCAGGCCCTGGACTTGCTGGAGTGCCAGGTCAGCCTCCCAGGCATTGGCGGCTCCCTGGCGGTGTCCCTGAGCACTTGGAAGGTGTGTGTTTGCTTGCAGGGGGTGTCCCTGCGTACCCCAGTCTGCTCGGGAGGGAGGAGAATCGTGACCTCAAGCTCTGTGAGCTGTTACGTTTGGGGGTTTGCAGAGGACCCGAAGCAACTGCCCAGCCATAGCGTGGGGAAGTTGCGGCTCTGCCACTGTGCGGTCCAGGAGAGCCTTAGGGGTGGGCTGGCCCCACAGTTACCATGCCACGTGGTCACCACGGTGCTGTTGCCGTGGACCCTCACACCTGGGCCAGGAGGCCACGCGCTCCTATGCTCTGACCTGCCCACACCTGCCGTGCGGTCCCTCCTGTTTTCCCAGCTGTTGGCTGAATGAATGAATGAATGAATGAGCAAGTGAGAAGGAGCTTAGAGCAAAGTGTACTCTGAGGAGGAGACAGATGCTGTGACAGGACCACAGGGCCCACGGCAGCAGGCGGGATGGAGGGAAGGGGGGATGTGGATGGAGGGAGAGTCTCCCATGGGTAGCGATCACTGCCGGGAACCTCGGATGGACGAGCCACTCAGCAGAAGAGGCCCCGTTTGTGCCGTGTGTTCTCATGTGGGAGAACGTGGCCAAACAGGTCATGCTGCAGGGAGGGATCAAATGTGTGAGAAGGACTTGCTGAAGTCTCAGCTGTTCTTGGCTGTTACAGACGGGCTCGGGAGCTTTACTGCTGTGCTGTCACCATCACCATCATCACCACCATCACCATCACCACCATCACCACCATCACATCCTCACCACCATCATTACCATCACCATCACCACCATCACCATCACCACCATCACCACCATCACCGTCACCACCATCACCATCATCACATCCTCACCACCATCATTACCATCACCATCACCACCATCACCACCATCACCAGCATCATCATCACCATCACCACCATCACCACCATCACCATCACCACCATCACCATCATCACATCCTCACCACCATCATTACCATCACCATCACCACCATCACCATCACCACCATCACCAGCATCATCATCACCACCACCACCATCACCATCACCACCATCACCACCATCACCATCATCACCAGCATCATCATCACCATCACCACCATCACCATCATCACCAGCATCATCATCACCATCACCACCATCACCATCACCACCATCACCACCATCACCAGCATCATCATCACCATCACCACCATCACCATCATCACCAGCATCATCATCACCATCACCACCATCACCATCACCACCATCACCATCATCACCAGCATCATCATCACCATCACCACCATCACCACCATCACCATCACCACCATCACCACCATCACCATCATCACTATCACCACCATCACCATCATCACATCCTCACCACCATCATTACCATCACCATCACCACCATCACCACCATCACCATCACCACCATCACCACCATCACCATCATCACTATCACCACCATCACCATCATCACATCCTCACCACCATCATTACCATCACCATCACCATCATCACCACCATCACCATCACCACCATCACCATCATCACATCCTCACCACCATCATTACCATCACCATCACCACCATCACCATCACCACCATCACCACCATCACCATCACCACCATCACCATCATCACATCCTCACCACCATCATTACCATCACCATCACCACCATCACCATCACCACCATCACCACCATCACCAGCATCATCATCACCATCACCACCATCACCACCATCACCATCATCACCAGCATCATCATCACCATCACCACCATCACCATCACCACCATCACCACCATCACCATCATCACCAGCATCATCATCACCATCACCACCATCACCATCATCACCAGCATCATCATCACCATCACCACCATCACCATCACCACCATCACCACCATCACCATCATCACCAGCATCATCATCACCATCACCACCATCACCATCACCACCATCACCACCATCACCAGCATCATCATCACCATCACCACCATCACCATCATCACCAGCATCATCATCACCATCACCACCATCACCATCACCACCATCACCACCATCACCATCATCACCAGCATCATCATCACCATCACCACCATCACCATCACCACCATCACCACCATCACCATCATCACCAGCATCATCATCACCATCACCACCATCACCATCATCACCAGCATCATCATCACCATCACCACCATCACCATCACCACCATCACCACCATCACCATCATCACCAGCATCATCATCACCATCACCACCATCACCATCATCATCATCACCATCACCACCATCACCATCATCACCAGCATCATCATCACCATCACCACCATCACCACCATCACCACTATCACCACCATCACATAATCAATCACCATCACTATCATCACCGTCATCATTATCACATCATCACCAACATCACCAACACCATCACCATCATCATTCTCTTTCCACTACTTGGCCATGATGGTTATCTTTATGTGCCACCTCGACTGGGCCATGGAGTGCCATGTTTAAAGGAGCAGACCATGGTTAAACATTATTTCTGGTGTGTTTGAGGGTATTTCTGGAGAAATTAACATTTGAAGTGGGGGACCCAGTAAAGAAAATGCCCCTCCCCAATATGAGTGGACATCATCCCATACTCTGGAGTTTTCATAGAATGAAAAGGCAGAAGAGGGGAGAGTCGGCTCCTTCTGCCTGATTGATTGAGCTGTGTCATCAGCGTCTCACTGCTCTTGGACGGAGCTGGCCCCACCGGCTCCCCCACGTCTCTGGCTTGTGAACAGCAGGTGGTGGGACCTCTCTGCCCCCCTAATTGTGTGAACCAATTCCTCATGACAAAGCCCTTTCTGTCTGTCTGTTTATCCCATTGGTTCTCTCTCTGGGAACCCTCACAGATACAGGGACTGAGGTGCACTTAGGATAACACCACTGACAGGGTCAGGGTCCTGGGCAGACAACGGGCTGGGGGCCATGGGTCTCAGTCTTCAGCCCCAGCCCAGCCGTGGACCAGTGGGGGGTGGGAGCCAGGCATTGTGTCGGTTTTTCCTTCCAGCCCCCAAGTTCTTTCCTGGCGCTGAGGTAGAATGCAAGGAGCTTTACTCATCCTAGCATTTTGCTCACAAAGGTGGACACAAAGTCGGCGTGAGCCCTGGGGTCTTGCCAACTCCAGAGTTCTCCAGGGGAAAGTTGTCAGAATGTGGCACCAAACTTCTGAGAGCTGCTCTGCAATTCTGAACTCCCCGTGACCTCCAATCAGAGCGATTTGTTGAGCAAACAATAGCTGAGAATTAATAAAAGATGTAAGAGGAAGGCTCCCTCCCCGCAGTTAACTGCCTCTAACCTTCGAAAGCGAACCCGGCCCGCTCCCCACGGCCCCCTGAGGGCACTGGCACCTCCCAGACGGAGACCCACGGCGAAGCCGGAGCGCGAGGGGGGTGTTTTCGGCAGGTCAGAACGTCCCTGTCCGCCCTGATGTTGGCAGTGAGTCAGTTTGTGTCGAGAGCCGCGCTCGCAGATGGCGAGGCCGTGTGCTTGTATGGGGGCACACGAGAATTGTGTCTTTACTGCCCGTCCTTCCTAGTTCTCCACATGCCAAGCTTACGGGGGTGATGGAAGTAGCAGAGGTCATTCTGCAGTCAGAACAAGGCCTGGCAGGGAGCGGCCGGGGTTGTGTCCCGGGGTGCTGGGGTGTCCAGGTCCCCATGGAGGATGGCTCCGAGGGCCACCGTGCCTCACGAGTTCTCCCATCCTGAGCCACACTCAGTTATGTTTAGTATGTGTCTCTCCACATGTGTGTTTGCTTATGAAAGAGCACAGGGGACCCGATCCGGTCCGTGGAATGGGCGTGATGCCCCGAGCACAGTGGGGCATGGGGGCTTTCTCTCAGAGGTGACAAAGGCAGAGGAAGAGACGCATCCCAAATCCAATCATGGTAACTTGTCTCTGCTATCGATCCTACATTCTGGGGAAAAACCCAAACCTAATTACTGTACCGCTGATGACTGAAGTGACAAATCGCGGCCCCTTGAGGGTGCTGATGGAAAGCATTTGATGTCGGGGGGCCCTGTGGGGACCGGCGCTGCGGGGCTGGGGGACCAACACCCAGGGCTTTCCCTCCCAGCTCTCCCCATCCCAGCAGCGCACGCACGGTGACTCTGACCCCCCCATAACCCACAGATTCTGCCGCTTCGGCCCTTCCCGTGTCCCCCGTGGCCACCTGAGCCACTTCATTCCAGAGGTTCGAGGAAGGTGTTCTCTGGTCCCTTCCCCCAAACCCAAAGGGAGACAGCAGTCTGCTCGTGGAGAAGACGCCAGTGAAATCAATTAGGGCGCCTTCCTCTTCCGGAAGCCCCCGGGGTGGCACGGGCATCTGTGGCGTGCTGTCCTGAGCACCTCCAGAGAGCAGCTGGAGTGACAGCCGCGTGGCCACTGCTATCTGCAGATATAATCACATGGAGAATGCATTTAACGCTTCGGTGGGCAACTTGGTATAACAGTTTAATTTTTCACTGAAATCTAAATTTGCTCCCAGACTGTATATTTTTCTATCACATTAGATAATCAATCTGAGCAGAAATCCAATTTTAACTCCATCAACACTCCCCTGGAGAAAGTCACACAACCGACAGCCCCTCCTCTGGGCTGCTCCAGGCAGGGGCCGGGCGGTGGCCCGAGGCCACCGGGGCCTCCCCAGGACTGAGGACTGGACACTGAGCCACGGCAGAGGCGGCAGCCGGCTGGCTGGGTTGGGGGTGGGGGCCTGTCAGCCGCCAGGGTGCTGAGGGTCCACGCCTGTCCCCTCCTGTACCCTCATGGCCACGAGGGACGGGCCGGGCTGCAGAGAAGTGGCTGGACAGGTGGCAGGACAGTGGCCGTCCTGCCTCTCCCTGGGCGCTCGCTGATTCTGGCATCTTTCACACAAGGCAGGGGGGCCTTTGCGCCCACTGTGGACGGGAGCTCCACAGAGCCCCAGAGAGACCTGTGTCCCCAGTGTGTTCTCGTCCTGCTCTGGCGTCTTCCTGTGGAGTCGGCGAAGGGCTGGGACTGTCATTTCTTTCCTTCCTGCCTTCCCCTCTGCGCAGGGAGTCGCTCTGTGGCCACAGGTGTGCGGTTGGCAGCAACCAAGACAAATGAGGGACCGTGTCACTCAGGGTGGCATGAGGCCAGCTGTCCCAAATGTGTCTTGGGCAGGGCCACCTCCAGGGACTGGGCCTTGTGCTTGGGTGGCCGGCTCGCCACCACGGCCACCCACAGATGCCTGGGCGGCAGGACGGATTCTCCACCTGCAGCAAAACACCGCACAGACAGCGGGACTACACCCCCAGGGCTCCAGACACTGCCCTCAGCCTGGCACCAGCCTGGCCTTCGCAGGGACAGAGCAGCGCACGTCTGGGGACACCGAGTCAGAGCCCCTCCCAGGCGTGGGCTCAGGGACGTTCCCACCCGTGAACGGTGACTTTTCTTCCACAAAGGGGAAGACCCGCGGATTGGGCCTGGTCAGAGGGAGTCTGCTGGAATTTAGGAAAGTGTTTTGGTTTGTGATTGTGGAACAGCAACCGTCACGCGCAGGCTCGGGCAGAGCCTGGACGCGTCCGAGGCCGCCGCTGGGGTCCGAGGGCAGGAGAGCGGGCTCTGCCGCCGTCTCCGCCGCACCAGCCTGACCCGGCGGCGTGGACGGGGCTCTGCGAGGACCTCAAACTCGGAGCCACGTGTGGGCATCGGCCCCTCCCATAGACAAGGGTGGGGTGCGGCGTCGCACCCTTAGGTTCTCCTCGCGCCAGGCAACGTCGTCTGGGGAAGGATCTAGACCCGCGTCTTCCTGGGCGCGCACGCGCATTAGCAAGGTCTCCTCTGCCCCCCGCCCGCGGCAGCGGCCCGACTGTGGCTCTGGTCCGCGGTCTGAGAAGCGCAATCGGCTTCTGCACATGCGCACGGTGAAGAGGCGGCAGCCGCGGTGCCCGACCACCTGCCGGCGCAGCCGTGCGCGGGTGGGCGTCCTCCGCCTCGCGCCAGGCAGGGCGGCCCAGGAGGAAGGCCGGAGGCTCAGACCCGGGGACGCAGGGAGGCCACACCCGAGCGTGGGCTGGGGGGAGACGCAGCCCCTTGCGGTGAAGGGGACAGGTGACTCTCAGGGCTGCAGGATGCAGAGAAGAGACACGTGCTGTGCTGTCACCCCGATTTCTAGTCTCCGCGTAGGATGCTTTGACGTCGGGGGCCCTGCTGACCGGGCGGGGACCGTGCATTCCCGGGGGTTAGCTGGCTCCTAGCATCGGAAAGGACCAGCCGCATCTTCTGCCACCGTTTGTTTGGGCTCGTCAGTCTCTGATGGCCCCGGGCAGGGCCGGGTCCCAGACAAGAGGGAGCAGCCTCACCCTCTGGAACCTTCGGAAGTTGCTCGAGCCCCCCAGCTCCCTCCCGCCAGCCTGCCGACCCTGCCTGGCCATTTCTTCCAGGACGACCCCAGTGGGGGTTCCCCTGCGGCCCTGCTGTGGCCACCCGGTGCTCCCTCCTTGCGGCTCTGGGTGACAGACTGTCCTTCCAAGGCAGCTGCCTCCTGCTCTGCTGGTCCCACTGTCCCTAGATGCAGATGTAGCCTACATGCTAAAACAGGTGTGCAGAGAGCGTTCCACGTGGGGGACAGTCGTCCCTGCTCTGTGAGCTCTGGGGTGCAGTGTCGGGTGGGGCGGGTCCGGGGCCTGCACAGCCGGGAAGGCCGGGCTGCGGGGACTGGAGGCCACCGGTGGGAAATTAGACCACAGGGGAAGGGGAGGGCGGTTAGCAGAGAGGGATCTGGAAAACTGGTCCAAGTTCTGGGGCCTCACACCATGGAGTGCGGCCTCCACCCAGAGGACAGGGGCTGGGCTGGCGGGGGGTGTCGGGGGCCGGGGCAGAGTCAGGGCTGAGTCATGCGGTACATAGACTGCAGGCTCCTCCAGTCTCCAGGCCCCTCGTCTCTCTGGCTCCAGTTCAACCAGCTGTTAACTGGGGCTCAGCCCAAGCGTGGGTGGTGCCCAGGGCAGGGGTGGGAGCAGGAGCCCCAGGCCTGCTGGGGCTGCGGCAGTCGCTCTGCCCTCCAGGCCATGACTCCAGGCAGCGCCTTCGCTGGCACGCAGCGACTTTGGGGGGCCTGTGGCCCAGAGGCCCCTCCCCGAGCCCAGGTGAGCAGACCATGGGGAGGGCAGTGAGCTCTGGTTCCCATGCGCCGTTAGGTAACCCGAGGCCGGTCCTGGAGGCTTCGGGAGGACACCCCCACTGCCCGTGATTTCTGTAGATTTTGATTGACGTTGCCAGGTTAGGAGACAGATGGGTTTGTTCCCCTGAGTGCCCCGAAATCCTCCCCATCAGACCCTCGCCTCGGCTGAGTGGCGCCGGCTGCACCTGGGCCCGGCTTCAGAGCAGGACTCCGCTGGCTCCCGAGGAGGCTAGGAGCCGCAGCAGGGAGAGGCCCCTGCCGGGGGTGCAGGGGGCCCCTCGGGACCTGCAGTGTGTGAGGCAGGCCCCTGGGGCTGGGTCTCAGATCTCCCTTCGGGCGGAGGGTCAAGGCACGAGGCGACCGAGGCCAGCCTCCATCCATGGCCCTGCTCAGCCCCGGGTTCACGGGGCAGCCATGAGGTTCATGGGCAGCGTCAGGGCTGGTGAAGCCCCCGCGCCCCCCGAGAGTGGGGTGAACTGAGCGGAGCCTGCTGCTGGGCACCTGCCTGGCCCCAGAGAGGGACCCAGCGGAGTCCTCCCCGCTCTGGTCCTGGCGTCCCAGGGATTGGCAGGGAGGGCTCCCCTGCCCCGACGCCCACAGGTTCAGCCGCGCTCTGCAGACGGGAGTGTCGACACTGGGTTAGCGCCTGCCTGTGTTGACAGGTCCCCAGTCTCCAGTGCCTGAGGCTGTGGCTGGCCTGTGACGAGGGAGACTGCCCCCCTCTTTCCTCTTCCACACGTGCCCTGGGTGGGAAGAGCGAACCGAGGCTGGGGGCTCAGAGGCAGAGAGGCACGGCTCAGCCCGCTTCTCTGGGAGCACCTGCCGCCCGGCCTGGCTGGGGTCCCCCCCACAGCCCAGGGAGCCCCCAGACCCCAGCAACGGTGGCCAGATTTTCAAACTGACCTTGGGACCCGGCCCCAATGCTGCCAGGCTCCCCGAGCCTCACCCCTGCACAGCAAAGTGAGGACGTCCCCACTGCCTGCCGACATCGAGAGCCTCGGTTTCCCCCAAAGTGGGCATGACCATCTCTGCTCAACGTTGCTCTGAGAAGATGAAACTGAAGCCCAAACCCCAATGTCCCTTGACAGGTGCATGTGGCCGGGGGGCTGCAGGAGGGTCTCCGTCATGCACTGCTCTGCCCCAGGGCTGGGCCAGGCCTCTCTGAACCGAAGGGATGGCAGAGCGGGGAGGGCACAGCCTGGGGACACCTGTGCTTCTCTGCCACCTCTTCTCCTCAGCAGGTGCCGTAGTGGCCCCGGGGATGGCCTTGGCCCAACCACGAGGATGGAGTGGTGGCCAGACAGGGCTGCCACCCTGGGGACATCCCGCCTGTCCTGTCCCAGGTGGGGCCGGCACCTCCCTTGGCCGAGCACACCCAGGAGAGCTGTGAGACCCAGACCCCGGCCTGGGCACAAGCGACATGGTGGCTGCTGGGTGGACAGGGAAGAACTGGGCCTGGGGACACCAGTGGCCACGAAGCTGCACGCTGGGGACAGCAGTGGCAGCAGATCTGCTGACGCCGCCTCACGCCGCACGAAGGGGGGTGGTCAGAGCTGGTCTGAGGGCGCAGGGCTGCGTGGGGGCAGGGTGACCGCCAGCTCAGAGCCAGCAGGGTCCGCGTCCCGAGCCAGGGTTGCCTCGGACAACGTCCCTGTGCGGAGGGGAGGGGGCAGGACACAGCCCTGGGGCCCTGTGCCCCGGCTCAGCCTGCAGAGGACACCGACGAGGACTTCTCCATCTTGCATTCTCCTTCAATCTGCCTGTCCATCTGTTATTGGGGGGAATAAAGAAAAAGAAAATTTCTGAGCCACGGACTCCTCGTGCATAGAAGAGAGAGACCCTCCTCCCGCGCCCCGGGGCTGCTGGTCGGGAGGTCTGACCCAGATGTCAACGCGCTCCCAGGAAAAAGAACAAAGTGGGCGATCATCGGACGGTGCAGAGGACACTGTCCCACAATTGGGGGGCGGCTTAGATGCTCTAAATCAAAACTTCAAACCGGAAGTCATTTCGCATTTGGCTGTGTGGAAAGTTCCGACAGTGCTATGACAACGGCACCGTAAACCAGGCGGATGACAGGTTACATGCAGGAGGAAATATTGCAGCACATAAAACAGAAACCAGATTAACACTCAGAATAAATAAAGAAGTCCTATAAATCAATATGGGAGAGACAAACGGGTGGCGGGCGCAGGTGATTCATGGAGGAGGCGGCGCGGCCGCGGCGCGTGGAAGAATCGCGTCTTCCTGGGACTCGGCGGCTCGGGGCGGCAGCAGCCGCGTCTGTGTGTCTCCGCACGTTGGCAATCATCTCTAACCACGGAGAATTTAATCTCGGGGGAGTCTTCAGGGGAGCGGAAGCGCCAGGCAGCTTTCGGTGTAAGTGCCGACTGGCAAAGTCGTTCTGAAAAGAATCGTTTGCTGATATAAAAAGTGACAACATGCGCCGGCAATTCCGCTTCTGGAACTCTGAGTTCAGAGACGGAAGTGCGGCGAAAATCCGTGGCGTGGAGCTGCTCACGCACGTGCACGGGAAGATCTGTGCGCAGCAGAGAATCGCTTGCACAGCAAATCTTCACGTCCATCAGCGGGAAGCAGCTACATAGATTTAAATTATGACACATTCATTCTGAGCGTTTCTGGGATCATGTTAAAAACAAAGGGGGGAGAGATACGTGTCCCCCGATAGAAAGGGCCGTGCAGACATCTGAGGCGCAAGCAGGGCCCGTCCGGCAGGGTCCCAGCCAGGGCACTAAGCAGGGGCGTGCGCCTGCCCTGCTAGAGTGGAAAGCCCGGCAGGTACTCACGGCCTGGGTGGAGAAGGATTTCTCACGCAGAGATTAAGATATCAAAGTTAAAAGTTTATTTTATCCTTTAGAAGGACAGAGAGAATGGGGGAGAGAGTACAGGTAGACGTCCGTGCTCCAACCTACACACGTGTGTGTCTGCTGTCCTTGCGGCCCCGTGCAGGGCGACCACAGGGGCTGGGCTTGTCCCAGAGCCAGCCCCTCCCAGGGTGCGGCTCCAGGCAGCCCTGCTCAGCCAGGCTGTCTCTGAGGTTGAGGATGGGCCATCAGGGCTGGGCCATCTTCTCACTTCAGTTCTCCTTGAATTATTTCTGTGGCTTCAACTTCTTCATCTGGAAACCCCCTCATTCCAAGCCCTGTCTCCTTTGCTAAGATCCGGACCTGAGCACCCGCCTGCCCACAGACTCTGCAGCAACCCTGCTCAGGCAGGGCCCTCGCTGTGCTACCCAGGCCGACTTCCACCCGCTGGACGCTACGCCAGAAACCCGGAGAGACGCCACCCTCACCTGCGGCATCCGAGCCATCTCCACCTGCGCACGTTACTCCTCAACGCCCACCTCAAACCTGGCCCTTGCGTCCCCCCCCGCCCCCCGCTCCCTCCAGCCAAGCCCTCGTCTCTGCCAGGGAAGACCAGAATATTTGTCAGCCCCCAACTCCCGCAGCAGCCGGGGAAGCCATTGAAGGCACTGGATCCAGGGGTGTCACCCCGCTGAGGAGGTACCGTGGTGATTTGCCACTGTGCAAAGTGACATGCAAGGTGGCATCCCTCTGGTTCAGGGCCCAGCCGTGGGGCGGGGAAGCCATGCTGAGGACGTCCTGTGGGACCTGCCAGCGCAGCCACAGCGGAGCCGGCCTTGAGCCCCTGACCTGGGCGGACGTGACCGGTGGCAGCACCGTGGGAAACAGCACGGACGCTGCGCTCCTGGACCAGCCGGCCCTTTCAGAGGGTTCAGACGCGCTGCAGAGAGTGGGGTGTGCGGAAGGAGCTTCCGGAATTCGGGCTGCTCCACTCGGGACTAAAATTAGTGTCATTAAAACCCTGTGTTTTACAGATGGGGAAACTGAGTCTCGGGTCCAAGGAAGACTCACCGGTCTTGTGGTTTAACGTGGCCGTCCGGCAGCTCCGGGTGGGTTCAGTCACCTCCTTCCTTGTTCCTTGGCTGCCACTGGACGTGAAGTCCCCGCGCAGCAGGGACCTGGGCTCAGGGTCTGTGTCTGCGTCCCCAGCACTCAGCAGTGCAAGGACGTCTCAGGGCCTCTCTCTGTCTGTTTGACGATGTGACAGGCCTGAGGTCTGCTTGGCAGGGCTGTGTATGAGCCCGGATTTGGCAACTAAGGCAAATGCCGATAATCTTTGAGCACGGTGTTCTCAGTAAAGTCTTTGTCCCAGCCCACGTCTGGGTCATGAGAGGAAGGGGCACTAAATGTCCTTGTCGGACTTGCTACAAGTTGTTCTCCTTCTTCAAAAGATGTATTTCCCTCTTAGAACGTTATCTCCGGGGAAGAACAAGGGGCGTCTACTAACCCTGGCTCTGCTCTCCGGAACAGGACGCGTGAATACCTGCTCCGTGCCACAGATACGTGCAGGGACGTTAGTCACCTTGCAAAGAGGCAAGAAAACCTGTAGTTTTGACAGGGTACACAGGTTTTCTTCAAAGACAGCTGTCCCACACATGCAAATATTTGTTTAAAATTTATATATTCCTTGAAGATGAAGCAGGGGTGCAGGCAGGAGGGGTGTTTCTGGAGATCCACCGGGGAAGGGATCGATCAGTGCAAGGACAGAGGTCGCTTAGCATAAGCATGCACGCCAGCGTGTCTCCAGGACAGAATGAAAGTCGAAGCTGGCACGACGCAGGCGAAGGCTGCTGGCCGAGAGCCGCCGCACGGAGAGCCCAGCGGGTGCGAAGCCGCGGGCCGAGCTGTGCACATATCAGGGCGGAAGCCAGCGCCCGCCACAGGCCGGGAGGGGGAGTAGACCCGTGGAGCCTGGCCCCAGGCTTCTCACTGGGCTCCCATTTCCATACAGATCTCTTTGTGAACAGCCTTCCGGGAGGGCTGAGCCGGGGCAGAGGGCCCCAGGGCTGTGTCCTGCCCAGTCCCCTCCGCACAGGGACGCTGTCCGCGACAGCCTTGGCTCAGGACCGAACAGTCGAGCTGGGAGGGGACGCTCGGCGTGGACTTGGCTGCTCCTTGTGTGCACATTCTGACTTCCACAACCCCAGAAGGGACATACGCCAGGCTCCCGTGAAGCCCGCACTTGACCCTCTTCCTGGTCCCGGATGACACCAATTTCCTGCAAAGAGCTGCTGGTTTGGGGTCACGTTTCTGAGTGGGTCAGGACCCCACTTACACCACGGTTAGGTGGCCGGGGCACGGCCCCTCCAACTCTCAGCTCACACACGTGCCTGGCCCCGAGACCCTCCTGGAACTTGGATCTGGACTCCGGCCCAGGCTAAAGAAGCCCAGGAGATGGAGCCCCGGCTCTGCCTCGGCATGGTCACTCCTGCCTCCCTCCGTCCACGATGCCACGAGGACCTGGCTGCTACAAACGTGGAGAGCCCAGAGAACAGGCTCGGGTGGCCCCGGCCACCCAGCAGGGCAGAGTCTCATTGTCAAGGACGCCGGGACAGCTTTGCAGAGGAGGCTGGCACAGCCGGGCCACACTCGCCACGAGGACCGGGGCGGCTGGCGCTCGCTCTGAAGCAGGTTACGTTCAGGACCTCGGAACCCACAGTGTGGACCCCTTGACACTGAAGCTCGCATGGGAAGGATTCCGTGAACGGGGGAGACAGCAGGCCCTGCCCCCACGCTGCCCAGGACAGATGGGACCCAGGAGGGAAGGCGGGGACGGCCCCGGCACAGGCCGGCTGGCAGCTGACAGCAGATGAAGAGACCCGGTTGCCGTTCCTGGGCCTAAAAATGGATAAACAGCGCGACTGCCAGAGAGGTCCGGCCATATTCATCACCATTACGGAGAGTGATTCGGCTCCCGCTTGTTAATCAATCACGGCTCTCGCTGGGGCCTTGGCCAGGCTGGTCCCCGGGAGTGGACGGCCATCGCCGCTCGTGGGCCGCCGTCCAAGCATGATGGATTGCAGCTGCCGCGGCTCCAATCTGGCGCGGCTTGGCGGGGAGCAGGCTGGCTGCACACGGGCCCTCCCTTGATGCAGATTATGCAAATGTGAGCTGGAAGGGGAAACCGAGGCGGGCATGAGGCTCAGACCCTCCCTCCTGCGTCCCGTCTGAGGGGAGGGGCCGGACAGTGCTGCAGGGGACCCCCGCTGCCATCCCCGGGGAGGGGCCGTGGGTGCTGACCTTACCCCTGTTGCCCGGGTTCCAGATGAGCAGGAGGTCGGTCTCCGAGGTGATTACCGCGGCTGCTGTGTTCTTAATTAAAATAATCAGGAGCCTTGTGTATAAAGCAGCATTTTCAACGTGGAGTCGCATCTATTATCTTATGAGAGGTTGGAATCCGTTCAGCAAACGGAGGCCAGGTGAGGAGGGCCAGGCCCAGGGGTGTGACGTGTGAGCGCGTGGCCGAGGGTCGGCGTGGCCACGCCCCCCTGTGTGCCCGGCAGCATCTGTGCCGTGGGCGGCTCACCCCCCATTGGTGCCGGAGTCTGGCAAACCCACAGGAAAACAGGGTGTGGGTGGGAGGCAGAGTCAGACAGGAAAGTCGCCCTCGAGAAGGACTTGAAGAGAGGGGACCCGGGGCACGTGAGGACCATGGCACATGAGGACCATGGCACATGAGGACCGTGGCACTGGCTCCAGCCGGGCAGATCCGGGGTGCAGGCGGAGCCAGGAAGGGGCCGGTGTCCCATGCTCGGCAGGCCCTGGTGGGGCAGCCGTGGCTCCCGTGTGCAGCGGGCCGGGCTCTCGGGACCCCAGGCAGGAGCACCCAGGGTCCCACCCTCTAATGGGACCCTGCGTCCTGAAGGAGCCTGTGTCGGGTCCCTGACAACCCCCCCTCCTGGTCCCTCCTGTCATTCTAACGTCCTCAGACGAACTCAGATGAGGCGAGTAGTCCTATGGGTGTCCCTGGTCACTTTAAGACAGAAAACATGGTCTGGGCTCTGCTGAGCGTCCAGTCTCACGTGACGTCCCCCACACGGAGCCCCGCTGCCCTGGGCCCACCACGCGGTCCATGGGCCACCCTGCACCCACCCCGAGAGGAACCAACAAAGCAGAGACATCCCCAAATCATCCACCAGGTCGCCCTGGACACGACCTCTGGCCTGAGCAGAGCATCTACCTCCAGGTGCAGGTGACCAGTGTGAGCTGGGCCACCACCGCCCAGGACAGGTCTTTCTTCCAGTCTGACCAGCCTTGTGGGCCAGTGACCTCTCGGTCGTCTCTCCCTGGGGTGGGGGCAAGTGGACCCATCCCTCTGACCATGCACCTACAGGTGGGCAGGCTGCGCCCACTCCACCGTCCTCCCCCGTCCGCCTCCTGCGGCAGCCCCAGGGAAGCGCTTCCTCCTCCCTCGGTGGGTTTAATTTCCGGGCCTCCGTGAAAGGTGCAGGCGTGTTCTGTCTCCCGACATCCGGTCGCTGCTCACTGGCGTGAGTGACAGATGATCCAGCGTCTGCTCCGAGCGTCCTCTTCGGTCACGGTGCCCCCTGGCAGGTCGTGCCCCGGGGCAGGTCGTGCCCCGGGGCAGGTCGTGCCCCCTGGCAGGTCGTGCCCCCGGCAGGTCGTGCCCCCAGGCAGGTCGTGTCCCCTGGCAGGTTGTGCCCTTGTGGCAGGTCGTGTCCCTGGCAGGTCGTGCCCCGTGGCAGGTCGCATGAGCTCCCGGGAGGCAGGGACAAGACCTCATAGTCCCAGTCCCGGCGGGTCAGGCACCGAGAGCAGGCACGCGAGCGGACGCGGTTTGTTTCCGCTGGGTGAACAGCTTCAGAGCAGGAGACGCCGATCACGACGTGGGAGAAAGTACGGAAAAGTGCCTTTTTACGGCATTTCAGGTGGAGAAGAAATAGGGTCATATGACGCGTAGAAAGCCGTGCACGTAACGGGAATGACTGGAGGGGAAGATAACTGCACCTCAAAGTCCTGCAAGGATGTCACCGCGTCTCTCTCTCTCCTGTCTCCGCAGGGAGAAGTTTCCGGGTGTCTCCGGAGACGAGTCCAGGGCCCCAGAGGGTCCAGCTTAGTTGGAGAAATAGTCCCCCCCAGGCCTCGCGCAAGCAGGGCGTGTGAGTTACAGGCACATGTGACTCAACACAGGACTTCAGGGCGCCCGGGGGCTCCTCAGAGCCTGCTAGACCCACGGGGGCTGTGGGCCTGGCCCAGGTCCCGGACAGAGAAACAGGCCTGGGGCTCTGCGAACTCCAGGCACAACTTGGCCCCGAGAGGTTGTGGGCCCCACGGCCGAGGGGGCGTCACGGTGTGCAGTGCGTACACTGGGCTCCTGTCTGGTGCCAGCCTCTCGCAGACCCCACCCGCCTGGCTCCCACCTCCGTTCTCGGCACCCAGATCCTCGATCCCCAGTGCTGTGCCCTGCTGGGGTGCGACTGGGGCCCCAGGGACACAGACCCGCCCCGCACCCCGACCCCTGCCACCTGCCACGGGCCCTCGGGACACATTTGCAGACACTGCAGCGTTGGAGTCACAGCAGCCGACAGAGCTCAATCCAATCCCAACGAGAACACTTTTATTTTTATTTTTGTTGAAAATATCCAAACACTCCATGTTCTGATTCCTGTCTACGATACTTAGTGTCTTGAAAGCTCAGAAGCAACAGGAGTTGACAGGGAGGACAAGGAAGGAGGGACGGGAGGTGCAGGCGGCTTGTCCAGGCCCCCGGCCCTGTCACCTGCAGGGGACAAGTCCCGGCACACCCTGGCCTCAGCGGGGAGCGTTCCTTTCCCGGCCCTGCCCGGCGGCTCCGGTGCTGGGAACATGGCCTGAGCCCCCCGGGCAGCCGGGACCACGGCGACTCACAGGCCTCCCTCCTCCAGGCCTGATCGACATTAATTAAATATTTCCGTATTTGTCTCAGAGAGAAGGTGTCTGAGCATCCCTCAGTCCTTTCTGATTAAATTGCCAAGGAAAGGCTGCTCGGCGACTCCTGTAAATGGATACATTTTCAACACTTTTTTTCTGTGGAAGGTAATTTTCATAGCTGGTTTAACTTATAAGGATGATAGAAAATATTAATAAAACATTTGATGTCTAAGTTTGGGTGGAAGTTCAATAAATTAGATGGGCATATTTTACTTTTGGTCATGTGACTGGAATTGTTTTAAAAGGGATTGTTGGGAAAAGAAAGAAGTTTCCAGTGAAGTTTCTGTTCTCAGGGGCCTTGGGGTGTTTGAGCGCACGCAAGCTGGAGCCCTCTTCACAGGAGTGGCTGTGGGGCCTGGGGATGTGAGGGACGGCATCGAGGTGGCCTGGGAAAGAGGAGACACTGGTGTTGTCCTCTGGAGGTGACGGGCTGCGAGGTCTTGTAGGCGCCTTATGTGGACGGGGAAACTGAGGCTCAGCCAGGGGGTGCCGTGTCTGAGCCCCCGTGTGTGTCATCACAGAGCCAGGGTCCTCCTGCTCTCGCCCCCTGACCTTTTCCCAAAGCCCTGTGTCCCCAAGGGACCCAAGGGGCTTGTGCAGGAGGATTCAGCTGGAGGGGTAGTGTGCACCCTGACTGGTCAGTGCCTGGTCTCAGGGGACACTGGGTCCCTCCAGGTCGTGTCCCTCCCCAGCGGGCAGCGTTGGCTTCTGAATCTGCTCCCGCTTTGCTGGGACCTTGAAGAGTGAAGGATAATCCTGGCGAGATCTGTGGAAAGTGGGAAATGAGAAATACTTTATAAGAATACGTTGTTTTTTTTTTTTTTGCCCAAGGAGGTACCAGCTTTAATTGAAAAGGGAGGTGGCCAGAGTGAGGTCACCAGGACGCAGTGGCTCCCTGGCCACAGAGACCTGCGGAGAACACTGCCCAGGAGTTTTGGGAGCAGCGGATGACCCAGGTGGCTCCCAGCCTGCTGGCCGGCTTCTCCCCAGGGCGGGGCAGCACAGGGGCTTCCCGGACCTGGTCCGGGCTGCCGGCACCTGCCCGGAGGGTGGCCTGGCGACAGGGACGGGAGCTGGGGAGGCAGACGGGCCTGGACAGCAGGGCCCAGTGGCAACCTGTGCTCTCCACCCCCACTGGGCAGAGCTGGGCGGGGCTGGAGGAGCCCAGCGGAGCAGCAGGGCCCGGCCCCGACCGTCTGCACCAGAGGGAGCAAGGCTTGTTCTGGGTGGGGACAAAACGGGGCCCCGCAGGGCTACTAGGATGGTGCTGTGGAAGGGCAGGTCCTCGCCGTGCGGCAGCTCAGAGTGAGGATGATGTGGCATCCCACATACACATGCGTGCACGGGCACATGCACACACATGCTCACCAGTACACACGCACACACAAGTGCACATACACATGTGTGCACGTGCACATGCACACACATGCTCACCAGTGCACACGCACACACAAGTGCACATACACATGTGTGCACGGGCACATGCACACACATGCTCACCAGTGCACACACACACTCACAAGTACACATATACATGTGTGCACGGGCACACACACACGCACACTCACAAGTGCACATATACATGTGTGCACGGGCACACGCACACACAAGTGCACATACACGTGTACACGAGCACATGCGCACACACACACACACACAAGTGCACATACACATGTGTGCACGAGCACATGCGCGCACACACACTCATATGCACATTCACAAGGGCACATGCACACACACCAGTGCACACGCACACGTATGCACGAGTATACTCTCACTTGCACACACAAATGCACATTCACACACACAGAGACACAGGAACACACAGACACGTGCTCCCCTGGAGCAGTTTCGCTGGCAGTGTGTGCACCACACTGCACCCAGTCACACAGGCCCCGATGGCATGAGGACGTCTGTGGTGCCCTGGGCACATTCTCGAGATGGGGTGGTCGTCCCACCTTCGCCAGGGCCCTCCTGGCTGACTCACCGAGCAGCGGCGACGGGCCCTGCACCCAGACTGATGCTCTGAGGTCGCTGACCTGAGACACCTGACGGTTTTCAGCAGGGGTCTACGTTTTCACTTTGCACTGGGCTCCGCAAACACGCAGGTCTTCCCGCAGCTGCGGAAAGGTAATCAGGGAACTCCCCCTTCCTCCTGTTCACAGACGGGGACTGGAGCGCCACGGCCCCTCTCGGCCACGCTGCCGTCCGCTCCCCGGGTAGAGGAGCCCCATGTCCCGCCGAGCTCTGGCGAGGTGTGGGTGGAATCCTCTCGCCTGGCTTGTGTGTCCTGCTCGTGTAATGAGGATATTGTAGCAGCAAGTTAGTTACGTGTAGCTCTTACATAATGAATTGATTTTATAGAACATCTTCATTCATTTGAAAAATGACCGTCTATTGAATGTGAATTACAATTAAACTTAATATTTAAATAATCAGTTTTCACTGTGCAGTATTGGAATGTCACAATCTACAAAGCTCTTTTAATTATTTGAAAAAATTGCTTGCTGGTTAGTGTGTTTTTGCAATTAAACTAACACCCACATGTAAATTTGCAATGCTGTGGAGATTAGCACTTGCAGGGAGCCTTCGCACTTGCTGTCGGCACGTCCCGACTCGCCCAGGTTTCAGCACGAGATTCGCCAGGGCGGCAACGGGAGGCTGAGCCCTGACCTCTGTGTACTTTCCCGTGTTGTCTGTGGGCGTCTCACGCAGTCATGGCCTCATCGCACTCCCTCCAGCCTTAACGGTAGAAGTGGGTGTTTAAAGCAAGAGCACCCTTTCGCCTTACTTAAATAAGTCCTCTTAGATTATAAAATAATGAAATCTATGTTAGCAACCTTTTTGTGGTAAATAGTTTGAAAATCAAGTCCTGGTGTTCGGCTCCCTGAGTGACCTTGGGCGTGAACAGTGGATGACCGTGCCGGGCCGCTGGCCGAGTCCTGTGCTGGGCGTAGTGGTTCTAAGGGATCCACTTTGTGGTCAGGGAAACCGAGGATATGTGGGTGGCCTCTGTGTCCTGTCCCCTACCGGCAGGGGTGGGGTCACCCCAGAGTCCCACTGAGCTGCTTCCCAGGTGCCCGACGCCTCAGGCCACCTGCAAGCGTCTGGGGCCCGAGGGCTGGGAACAGGTGACTGGACTCAGACACCCGCCTCTGGCCTGGGAGGGCCTTGGGAGCCTTCCCAAGACCTGGGACCCGTCTCTCCCCAAACAAGGGGGCAGGTTTGGCCCCCGCCACCTAACACTAGGTTGCCTCGCGTCCCAGGGGACGTGGCCAGGCAGGCAGTGGCCACCAATGCAACTGTGGCCCCTGAGGAAGGGGAGCAGGTGCTGAGGGTCCCAGGAGGCTGCTTACACCTCTGTTTCAAATCCTTCTCCATCCTCGAGACAGGGTCGGTGTCTGAATGCCCCCCTGCACCTGGGCTGCAGTTACGGGGGGACCAGTGGGCAAAGTTACCCACTGCGGCTCCCACCCGCGGCAGGAGGAGGCCTGGGGGCCGGGGCAGCCCCAGCCCGCTACAAGCACGGAGCTGCTGACGGCAGCTGCAGGCAAGAGACCCCTGGGCAAGGCAGGCCCATCCTGCACCAGACATCGCCGCCTCTGGGCCTCGGGTGCTCACTGGACGCTTCTGTTTGCTCTGTCGATTGTGGTCATGGCCAGACAGTGTCTCATACACTAGTTTGGTTTAGTGGTTGCACAAAGCCACAAACCTGCAGGCTCCAAAGCTGCGCAATGTTATGTTATGCTGAGCATCACCACGCGCAGCCCCAGGACTGCAGCAACTGTTCCCATTCCAGGATGGTCGCCGGTGAGGACCCCCAGGCCACAGCCCCTGGTGGAGTCAGCAGCTTCCCGGTGGCGGCTGTGAGGTTCCGGGGCCCGGCAGGGGCGAGGGAGGCTGGGTGGGCTTGGCACCCCCCGCAGCCTGGCCCCGGGAGCCTGCCCTGGCGCTCAGGCTGGGGCCGCAGGGGGAGGGTGCAGAGGGGCCCCTGGACAGAGCCCCCCAAACCGCAGCCTGTCTGCCCCCCACCCCCAGCCCCGGGAGCCGAGCCCCAGCGCTCCCCAAGGCTTGGGGCCATTAATTTAAAACATCTGATTGCAGCGAAAGGTCTCATCAAAGATTAAATAAGCATAATTTAACTGAGGGAATGATAATAGATTTAGTTAAGAAGGAAAAAAAAGGAAAATTGAATTAGAATGCATATTTGAGGGAAAATTGGAGTTTAATATAATTACACTTAGAGATGAGACAGATTACAATTACCATGTTTCAGAGGTGGAATTTTTAATTGTATTATTTAAAACCCAGCCCGGTCTCTGCCTGGCCACGGTCAGGAGAGGGTGCAGGGAGGCCGGCTCCGACCCGCTGTGGCCCCTCGCCCGCGGAGCAGCTCTGCCCGTCTTGGCTGGGCTGACCACAGCGCCTGCCGCACCCGCCGGCCACACGCCTGGGGGCTCACCCCGAGGGACGCGCACCACCCTTTTGTTCCTCAACCTTGAGGGGCCCCGCCCGGCAGGAAGCAGAGTGGCCCGGCTCCGGGATTCGATTATCCTCAGAGCTGATCCAATCACTGGGGCAGACAGAACTATCACCACAGCCAAACCCTCAATTCCACAGAAATCCAGGTTTCCCAGATGGCATTGTTTTCACGCTTCCGTCCAGAACGCCTCACCTTCACGGAGTTAGCATGTTTGCCCCCGGAGTGGTGGAACCTGCTGGAAAGTGTCTGGGGCAGGAAGGGCCCCCCAGGGTGTGGGCAGCTCTGCGGAGGCTCCTGGGTTGATCCGGCAACTACTGCCCCAGGCGCCCTGGGCCACCGTCTCCTCCCGCCCAGGACTTAGTCACCGCTGGGAGTGGATCTGTGTCCCCCAAATTCATGTGCTGGAGTAAGTAGCCCCAGGTCCTCAGGACGTGCCCTTGCTTGGAGACGGCTCCACAGAGGTCATCCAAGGGGTAGACAGAGGCCACCAGGTGGCCCTGACTCGGGCGGCTGGGTCTGCGTCAGAGGGGAATTTGGAGAGGGACAGACAGGCAGGGGACACCCGCTGAGGACACGGGGAGGGGACAGCCGTCTGCAGCCAGGGGAGAGGCTGGTGCAGACCCTCCCTCACGGTCAGGGAGGAGCCAGCCCGACGCCTTGCGCACAGACTCCATCCTGGGGACTCTGGGAGGACAAATGTCCTCTGCTCGAGCCGCGCAGTCTGCGGTACGTTGGCACAGCAGCCCTGGGAAACCGGTGGAGTTGTCTTTCGGTTTCACTACAAAGGCAGCTTTCAAAGCAAATACTAACTGCTCAGAAGAGGAGATGCGGCCAGCCAATGAGCCTGGGAAAAGACGCTCTACACCGTGAGCCATCGCGGGATTGCAAATTAAAACTGCAATGAAAAAACAAATGCACGGATCTGAACAGCAAAAGTAAAAAGTCTGACTATCCCAAGTGCTGGAGAAAATGTGGCGTCGCCGGAACTCTCACCCGTGCCGGAGGGAAGGACAGGGTTTGACCCGGCCCATCGTCAGGGGCTGTTTGCGCTTCCCCCGTCTTCTCTGGGGTCAGCTGACACGTTCCTTCATTCTAATCAGAATCAGAAAACAGAAGAAAAGGAATCGCTTGTCCTCCAAAGAGCTTCTCAAGAAGAAAGAGCAGCGGTTTCCTGCGGTCGGCACCTCCCTCTGGAGCCTCCGGGATGGAGAAGTTCTGCCCCGTAGCAGCTGCGGGGTGGGGGTGGGGGGCACCCCCTGGACACAGACTCTGGGACTGACGCCCCCAGGGAGGGGGGGGGGGGAGGCTCAGCTTGAAGGAGGAGCCCTGCGGGGTCAGAGGACGCTGCCTTGCTGAGTGTGTGCCCCCCCCCCCGCCCCCACCCTGGCCGCCTCCCTGCGGCAGAGCCGGAGCCAGCAGGGGCCTGGGGGAGGGCACAGGCCTCCCGAGGGCTCCGGACAGAGAGGGCGGCCATGGCTCCTGGAACCAGCGGCCTCCCAAACCGCCCCGGCCCCAGTGCCACCCTTCCTGGGGCCGGTGCCCTGTGTTCTGTGACCCATGAGGCCACCAGCTGGTCCCTGGGGGCTGTGGAATGCAGGGCATCAGCGAGCCGGCCCCTTCGCCCTGGAGAGCAGCCGGAGCTGTCAGCTGTGCCCCCACTCACGTGTCCCGGCGGGCGGCCAGGCGGCCTCCGCGCGGCAGATGCGAGTCCTCAGCCCCACGGCGGCCCCCTGCGCTGACGGGAGGAGGCAGGTGCCAGGCGGGACAGCAAGTGCGCAGTCAGGTGTGGGGCCCAGAGAGAGCTTCCCCCTTGGCCCGTGAAGGTCCCTGAGAGCCGAGTGACAGGGCAGGTCGGCAGGTGGGAAGGCACGCGGGTTCATGACCCTGCACGGGGAGGTCACAGAGAGACCAAAGCGACCACCCGCCAGACAGCAGGGTGCACGTGGTTCCACCCTCGTCAAGGGAGGGGAGACAAGTGCAGGTAACATTGGGGGTCACGAATGATTTTGGAGGGGGCTCAGTGGGTTTGGAGGACATTCAGGGACCGGAACAAAGTCTGCTGGCCGCAGACAGACAGGGCTGTGTCCAGCCGCCCCCATAGCCCCAGAGCGGGGTCCCCACCGCACCAGTGGGGTGAGGGAGGCCATCAAAGGGAGGATGCTGATGCCCTGGAGCTGGGGGCTGCGACCCTCAGCCCGCTGGGGTCACCCCGCACTCAGGGCAACAGGTTCCACCGCTGAGGAAATAGTTTCCGCTCAGCCCTGGCGCTGGCTGGGCAGAGCCAGGCCCCGACCGACAGCTGTCCTCTCCACCCGCCTCCCCGGGCGGGCGCAACGCGTTCAGGGACCGGGAGCCGGCACCGACGACTTTACCGCCGGGCACGGATTTCGCCGGCTAATGAGCGGCTTCGCCAAGTGCAGAGTTAAAGTTCCCGTCTCTGGAGAGCTCTGGGAGGCTCCAGGCCCGTGTGTCAGGGAACCATAAATCTTCGGGGAGATTTTCAAATGTAATTTTCTTCTCATGATTTTATTCCTGAGACTTGCTTGGCTTGTTAATAAGTTGGCTCAAAAGGAATAACCATAAATAGCGATACGGTCATAATGTCACAGAAAACGGTTCCAGCCCGAAATAGAAGGCAGATCCTGCAGCCCCAGACCTCAAGAGGGAAAGGGGAAGAGGAACCCACGCGGGCACCTGGGAGTCAGACAGCACAGAGATGACCCACTCCTGGGGACAGACACATGCAGGGCCAGGGAAGGACGGCTGTGGAACTGGGCCCACCCCAGACGCTGGAAAGACCAGGACGCGGCATCGGGACATCTAATCCCGGCCTTGTAACAGCTCAGCTTTGCAAAGTGAGCTCGTGCAAAATGCAGCCTCCTCTGAACTTAATCCAGAGGGGACCCAGTGACGCAGCCAAACGACTGGGGCTCACGTTGGCCCCTGGCTTTGCCGCGGCTCCACGTCCCGTCCACCGGCCAGGCTGCAAGCCCTGCCCTCCAAATCCCCAGAGACTGTGGTCACTGCGCCCCCTCCCCCATGGACCAGCCACCCTCCCGTGCTGGGACCTGCGGCACCTCCCGACCACTGGCTCCCTCCACGGTGCCTGTTCCCTGCCCCCACCTTGGTCTAATCCTGGCAGATGCATGAGTCATGTTTTGCATTTTCTATATTTCACGGCGCTTTGACAGCCCAGAGGCCCTGCTGGCCTGGGAGAGCCTGCCCGCCTCCCCCAGGGCTAATTCCCAGAGAGGACAAACTAGAGCCCCCGAGAGCCTGCTGCTCCCAGACGAGCCCACAGCCCACCCCCGACCACCTTCCCTGCAGACCTTGCACACCAAGCCAGCACTTCCCTTGCTCCCTGTCAGCCCGGGGCCAGGTACCTGACAAGGAGAGAACACCCTGTGGCCCAGAGCCAGCCGAAATTATTCCATCCACCCAACCCTGCCCTTGCTCAGGTTTGCCAACCTGCCTGGCACGCTCCTGAGCTTTGGAGGCTGGGGCGCAGGAGCGGAAGGTCAGCAGCCCTGGAGGGCGCGGTCCTCCTTTCACGGCGTGGTCGTTTGAACAAGGAAGCATCGCAAAGATGCAATAAAGCACACTCACGTACTCACACCGAGATTGCACGGACACTAAATAATCTGCCATTTTTGCTTCAGATCTCTCTTTTTAAAGGAAAAACACTACATCTTGAGCCGAAATCTCCTGCCTGCTCCTGTCCCTCCTCCTGTTGGAGCTGCAGACATGCAACCCACGGGGGCTGTCCCCTGACGGGCTCTTCGCACATCCGCTAGGCCACTTCTGTCCTCCTCGTGCCTCCCGTAAAATGGTCACGTCCACTCTGGACTTTGCAACGAGATTGTCAAGTTCCATGGAAAAGACTCTTGGACTTACGTTTCCATTTCTAGCTGTAGAACACTGAGCTTCCTAATCTGCAAACAATGTTTATCTCTCCGCTCCTTCAGGTCTTCCTTTATGCCTGTCATAAATTTTGTTATTATTTCCATAGAAATTGTGGACATTTTTTGCGAGGTTTATTCCCGGGCCTGGGTACTTTATTGACATTATAAATATTCTAAGTAATATCAATATCATATACCAAGCAAGAGGACCAAAAAGGCAGCATTTTATATGACCCTTCATGGACTTGTGTTTCAGAGCACTATAATATTTAGCTTTTATTTTGCCCTAAAGATCTTATCCTGCACAACATCTTTATATTTAAGGTCAGTTTGAGCACAACACATCTAGGAGTGCTGGGGTTGGAGAAGATCAAGGATGCTTTGTGTGTATGCTCCTCCTCCAACACCAGCCGCCGCCTGCTCCCCTTACTTTGGTGAAGACATTGTAAATATGTTCTTCTTTTTTCTGTTACAATTTCTAACTTGTTGCTAGTGGTACAGGGGAAGAGTTTTTACTTTATACGCTGATTTTGTATCCAGCAACTTTTTTGGATTCACTTTTTAGTTCTAATTGTCTGTAGATTTGCTAGGACTTTCTATTATTCATTACCTACAAACACAGTGAATTCAGTGCTTTAAGTCTTAAGCCTTTATTATTTCTTTTTCTTGTCTCATCGCTTTAGCCAGGACCTCCGTCCCTGCTAGGGGTTAAGTTCAAGGAGCCCTAGAAGGCAGCTTTGTGTTAGCCTGAGCATAAATGTAAATGTTCCCGCGGTCTCGTCCTTAAACATATTTGTGTTAACGGTGTATGTTTGACTGCTGCCGACTTTGCTCAGAGTTATCGAGTGTCAATGCTGAAATTGATCATGTTTACCTGCGTATACGCAGAGGAGCTAATGATTGTGCTATTCTGATCTTCATTGATTTTTTGATGCTGAATCAATCATACGTATTGATCTAAAGTCATTCATAGTAATTTATTGGCGTTTTTAAATATTTTACTATTTTTAAGTTATAGTCACTTTTTCTTATTAATCTAAGTCATTTCTTATTTTCTTATCAGTCATGTTAACACGGTTTTTTTTCTTAAATTAAAAAAATTGCAATTGTTGAACCTCATTATTGGCTCTTTATACAATATTTTGTTGATTTATGCTTTTCTATTTAATATTTCCTTCTACTCTTTTCCGATTGGTTTTGATGTTATTACATCCTAGAGTTGAGCATCTGTTTATTTTCATTGATAAATCCATGTGAAGCTGTAAATCCCCCCCAAGTGTTGCTTTGACCACAGGATACTCAGTTGTGGCGCGGCCGCCCCCCCCCCCACCGTGCGGCTTTTCCATTGCTGTTCGCCTGCTCTCGGGTCTCATCCCCTGGAAGCACATTTGTCTTTCTCACTTGTGTTTTATTTATTGCATCGTAATCAGAGATGAATTATATCAATTAAAATTTTTAAAGTGCATTGGTGTTTGTTATAGTATTCATTTTTATAAATGTTTCGTACACGCTAGAAAAATGTGTTGATTTCGTTATTCAAACTTTCAGTTGCACAATTATCTCTTCTTTGATTAACCTAAAAATTTAACATGTATTAAATTTACTCTTTACGGTAGTGAATACGTTCATTTGTTCCTATGCTTAAGGGTTGTATATATATTTTGAAGCTTTTGTAAAGTGGTTATGAATTTGTAATACTAGTATCTTCCCTATATTTTATACCGCTTGTCGTTGCCTAACATGCTGCCTTATCCCTATTACATGCCTTCGATTTGGATTAGCGCAGTGCCAGTGTTGCTACACGGATATTTACAAGGTGCATCTTCTCAGTCCTTTACTGTGAAACTTTTGCAGTGTGGTTTTGCTCGTGTCCTCACACGCTGCCTCTGTCTTCCCCGCGAGTGCAGTTCGATGACAGCCCCAGTGGCCATGGGTCTGGGGGCCCTTCCCTCACCTCGCTCTGTGTTCTGTGACTACTGCTCTTCACCTGCCCTTGAGTTTCGTTTATTCTACGCCCGTCTTCCTTCTGCATTCGTTTTTATTCCTGCTGACATACGCCCTTTTGATAGCTCTTTTCATGACGTTACACAGACAGCAAGTTGGTTAGCCCTGGGCGGCCACCCTGACCTCGTCTCGCCGCGTACGTGAACTGGGGCTGGGTTGGAAGGAGCTTCAGGTGACGGTCGGTCACTCCCGCGGCACTCGGAGGGCGCGGCTCTGGTCTGTGCCTTCCACTGCTGTAGGGAAGCCTGCCTCGGTGTCTCGCCTGAGTCAAGTGTGATCTACTGTTGTCCCTCCGGCAGCATTTGCGACTGTCCTTCCATCCCTGCTGTCCTGTACACTGGTGTCAGATGCGCCGAGCGGGCTACTTTTATTCGCCCTCACAGGTACCCAGAGTGCACCTTGTATCTGCGGATACATGTGTGTCTGCAGTGTTGCAGTGTTCTCAGCTCTGCAAATATGTCCGTCCTCTGGCCTTCTAGAATCTTCCCCTGTGCTCTGTGCATTACGCCCCCGCGTCCCTGCACCCTGTTCGCTGGCATTCCAGATCTTTCTGTGCACAGCTCTCCTGGGGCACCGCTGCCGCTCTCTGCACTCTGACTCGCAGGGCGGAGTCGGCCTTTCCCCCCTGCTGAGTGTCACACCCCGATGCCTAGACTCGCTTCCGAATATCTCCTAGTAGCAACTTTTTCATGAAATACCTATTTTGGTTTTCATTTTTAATGGAAGTGATGCATTCATGAATCTCTTTAAACATCCTCAATATACTTAGTTAGCATATGAGTCAGATATTTTCGGCCAAGGCCTGTTAATGTTTTGATTAATTCTTTGTTTACCCTCTTTCTCACTGTGGATTTTCTTTGTGTATTTTGGAATTTTCAGGTAAAATCACATTTTGAGTGGGAAGTGCTGTTTTAGGCTATTTTGCTTACTCTCCCCCTTTCTTTCCTTCCCAGCTGTCGCCCTACTCTCAAAGCCGGATCCAGCCGCTGGGGGAGGGGCCGAGCCCTGCCCTGGGGGACATTCGGGGGGAGGCAGAGGGAACGGGGTGGCGGCTGCCGGGCTCCACACCTGTGCCAGGCGTGTTCGACAGCAGGCGCTGAGCTTCTCTTCCAGAGCAGATGGGCAGGGAGGGGCCCGCCCCACACGCACACCCCGTGTCGCACTGCTAGAGGTAAACCTAAAGTGCTACAACCTCATCCACTCAGAACCTTCAGCGACCCATAAAATCCCATTCCCAGAAGGCTGCCAAGAGCTGATGCTCTAAAGCAGGGTCAACACACTTTTCCTACAAAGGGTCAAACAGCAACTATGTTCTGCTTTGCAGCCCGGAAGGGTCTGGGCTGCAGCCGCTCAGCTCCAACGTTGTGGCTTGAAGCAGCCACGGCCAGCACAGGAGCCCGGGTGGGTTTGTCCCATGGAACTGTACGGACAGAGCAGGCAGCCGCTGGACCCGGCCTGAGAGCTGGAGTTTACCGACCCATTGTCTAATGCAGATGAACATGAATCACCTTGAACTTGAGCACAGATTCAGAAATTTCTTTTGCATGTAAAATACGTACATATGAGAAAAAATTTGATACGCATTTCTTAGCAATACCTGAAATATCTCAAAAAACAGAGACTTGTGTTTTCTTACTTTTGTGCAAAGTCAAGCAGAAATAAGTGCGTAAAAACCACACTGCAAATCATTCTGTCACAGGTGTATTTTTTATATATATTTCCATATCTGTATATTTTAGTGGACTCGTTGAAATTACTTTTGGAAGGCTTTGGGGGACATGGGCAATGCCACGGGTGCATCTGAATTCCACCTGTGGGTGTGGGTGCCGGCACTTGAGAATTGAATGTTTTATTCCGAAATAGTTTCAGATCAGCACAAAGCTGCAGGTAGTGACAGGGAGAGACCCCACGCACTCCCTGCCAGTCTCCCTCGTGGTCACATCTCACAAGACTTGGACACGGTGTCATATCCGGGATGTCATACGAACCACTGGTCTCACTAGGGCTTACTTGTACTTGTGAGTGTCTATGTGAGAGAGAGAGAGTGTGTGTGTGTGTGTGTGTGTGTGTGGTTTTGTTTAGCTCGAAGCCCATGCTTTGTGTTTAAACTGAGAGCACGTCGGACGGATGCCCAGTGACCCAGAAGGAGGAGTCCCGTGGGAAGCCTGGCTATGACGCAGGGGTTACCAGCCCACACCGTGTGGCTTTTGTCTGCACTGATATCACTAGGACACAATTATTAAAAAAAAAAAAAAAAAAAAAAGGAGGGGGAAAGAAAAGACAAAGAAAAAACAAACTCACTTAACCTGTGCTAATGACAGCAGGAAAATTGCTACAAATCTGGATTAATGGAAGTCAAATGGCAGTAAGCGCCGTGGTAATTATGCCGAGGTTAAAAGCTTTCGAGGCGCCTTTCAATAGCAGACTTGTGCAAAGACCTCAGGGACCTAAACAAACTCCCGGTATTTGTTCGGGCTGGAATTCTGACTCTCGTTCAGACTGCTAAATTAATAAGCCGGAGACCTCTCCCCTCCCCACCCATGCTCTGCCTTCCCTTTGCCCACGGAGGAGCATTAACGTTCCTGCTGCCGTCTGTTATCTGGGATTGTTAATTCATCGGTTACTCGGCGGGAAAAGCTGATGGGTCACTACAGCGGGTCGCTGGCAAAGTGCGAGACCCCAGTGAAGGGTTCGCAGATTGCTTAGAAATAATGTTCAAGAAACACTGATTAACAAAAGAAATTCTTTATGAAAATATTGTACAGTACAAGTATCTGCTTGGGGCTGGGGGTCCCGGCAGCAGGACGTGTTGGCTCCTGGTTTAACCTGTGCACTCAGCCGCCAGGCCCGGCTCCCCACACACGGCTCAGTGAGCACCGGGAGGGGCACAGAGAGGGGGCGGCCGAGGCAGGGAGGGGACAATGACCAGGTGTTGCTGACCTCGAGGGCACAAGTGCAGGAGACCCTCCCTCTCAAACCTTCCTCTGCCCTTCAGCCCGGGACAGGGAAAGGGAAACACGGACACCCCCCACACCCGTGTGCAGAGAACTGGGGTCAACGCTGGGTCCCCCAGTGCTTCCCCGCCTACCTCCCCCAGAAACAGAAATCGGTGTCTCGTTAGCTCAGAGGAAGCTCAGAGTAAATGAGTATTAACGCTCCATGACAAGAGCGCAGATGACAGATTGTGGGCACCTCAGTGGCGGGGCGGTGTCTTGGTCATCTTTTAACTCCGTGATGAGTTGCGTGTCTGCAGGGAGACACTTAATTAAGGCTTGTTAAATTGCGGCGAACAGTGTCCCCAACATTGATACACCGGCAGGTGGCACTTGCTGAGCCTCTGCGTGTTCTGTGGGCAACGAACCCATCTGGCGGAACCTGCACCTCGAGGGGTCTGGGGACTGCCCTCCTTCCCCCGGTGCCTGTGGTCACTCGCCTTGTCATGACTCCAGTGAGAAGTAGCCTCTGTTTAATGGCCCAAGTGCAGGACGGGGACCTCGGGAGGCGCTGGCCTCCGAGCCCTGAGCGGCTGCAGGACTCGGGTCTGAGTGTCGAGCTCTCCGGGCCCCGACCACCCGTCGTGAGCTTTTGCTGCTCCTGCCCAGAGGTGGGGAGTGTTGCGCCCGGCGGAGCCATGCTGGCGTGCGTCAGTTCTGCCAGGGCTCCCTGGGGCCGGACTCGCAGGATCAAACGTTGTTCCTCTGGCCGTGGGCACCAGGAAGAAGCCCAGGCTTTGAGCTCTGTGTTTACCGGATGCCAAAGGCAGCAGCAGCCCGAGCCACGCTCCACAATAAGCAAACGCACCTCCCAACGGGGCCTGGTGTGACCGTCCAGGCACCCTGGCAGAACCGTGTTATTTTTTGCCAGGTTCAGCTGGGGAAAACGGGGCAAGGCCTAGAGCCAGCTGCAGCCCCAAATGGAGGGACGATGGACTGGGGAGGAGGTGCCACTGTGGCAGGGGCAGGTCCCGAACCTGCTGGGCCGGGAGGGCTCCAAGGCCCTGGAGAGGAGGTGGACACTGTGTGCCCCTCTGAGCCACGCCTGGGGCCGGGAGAGGCCACTCCAGGGCAGCGTGGTGGCCTTGCTCACCCTTCCTCTGAGGGTGGAATCTGCTGTCCAGCCCCTCGTCTCTCTCCAGGTGTGCAAGCACCTCCCTGCAAAGGCCCTTCCTGGGGCATCCGTCTGCCACGTCACTTGTTTCCTCATTTCTTCCTCCTGCAGGCCAGGTAGAGCGAGGTCCGAGCGGGCATGGCATGGAGGGGACGGGCCCGTCCCATTTCCTCCTCAGGGCTCCCTGGGTGCCTCACCCTGGTGGGAACTTCCTAGAAGCCTTCTGGGCAGTCTGTGCTGACACCGTGCGACCCGGCCCCTGGCTCAGCCCCGGCACCGACCAGCAGCCGAGGGCAGGAGGCCGGATCCATTGTGTTCAGTGGTCTCTGTTGAGATCACTCTTTAGCATGTGCTCACACACGTGGCGTGTGGCCAGCCGCGCTCTCCCGGCATCTGTGAGTGCTGGTGGCAGGCACAGCCCCGGCCCTCGACACAGCCACAGCGGCATCTGCCTCCCAGGCCATCCCTTGAGGGGTCCCCGTGGGGTTTCCTGTTTTCTGGGTGAGTCCCGCATACGTCTGCGTTTCTGTGTCTCCCCAGCCGCGGCGTCCTCGTCTGCACGTGGGGCGCGTGAAGTCACACCAGGTATCGCAAGGACCAGACAAAGGATTGTGCAACCTTAACAGGCTGGAAGCACCGTGTAGATCAAGAGAGCAGCTGTAGTTACCATCACTGATGCCTGCTCTTGTCACTTGTCACTGCACGCCCTGCAGGCTTCTGACACGGTGGTAACCGCCTGCTCCACTTCTGCACGACACACTGGACCAGAGCGTGAAGCTTCCTGCTGCCCCCACCTCAGAGCACTGCCGTCCCTCCCCTCCCTGCGCAGTTACGGGACCCCGGGCTGCTGGGAGAGGCTGGGCGGTGGCAGCCTGGGGCCGGGCTGGGGAGCACTGGCTTCAGGGTGTGGCTTTGTGTTCCGGGGGCAGTGCCTGGCCCACCTGCTCGGCACAGGGCACAGCTCAAGGGCTTTGTCCCGTCTCTGCGCAAACGATGCCATGTCATCACCTTCCCTCTCTCTGTCCAGACAGCAACTCCATCGGGTCAGCTGTCCAGTGATAAGCTGGTGACCTAGAGCCCAGGTGGCCGTGGGGAGAGACGGCAGCTGCGGGCCTGGGCGCAGTGCTGGAAACAAGGACACAGTGGGAAGGCGATGGCTGGGGTCTTGGGCGTGCGAGGAGGTGAGGAAAGCGCAGCTGAGCATCGCGTTTGGGAGGCGGAACCGGACTCGCTGGCGGGTCAGGTTGGAAAGGGTGTTGCGGGCAGAGAAGGAAAGGGGAGTCCAGCCAGCACCCGTGCTCTGTCCTGAGTGTGACTCTCGAGCTGCCGACCCCTTCGGAGCTCGTCCCTGTCTGGCGGCAGCACTGCATGTCTGCCAGGCGGCTGGACAGGCCGGCAGGCCGGGGACCCATCTGTCTGCCTCTGAACTGTCCCTCCAAGGGCATGTGAGCACAAGGAGGAGAGGGCCCTGGCAGCGGAAACGCAGTGTCGCCGAGAGCCAGTCACGCAGGCTCGTTCCTGATCCTCTGTAATTGGATTTGGAGCTCGGGGAATCTGCAAGGTTAACACCCCGGCCTCCAGCCAAGCGTCTGAGCAGCCGGCGGCCCCGTGCGCAAGAACGATGCCCGCGGGCGCGAGGAGGGAGGGCGGTGGGCCCACGGCACGGCCACCGGCACTGCTGATCCGTGACGGATCAGCCTCCACGGGTGCCGCTGTGGTCCCCGCACGGCTGAAGAGCTCATGGACGGCTCGGAGGCGGTTTCCGAAGGACAGTGGATGGAAGGTGTGCAGGACACACACGCGGAGGAAGAGCAAAGGCACCAGGTGATCCGTGGAGATGCCGGGAAGAGCCGGCGCAGGAGGGTGGGACCATCTCCCTCCGCAGGTGTTGGGGACGGCCTGGCCCGGAGCCGTGTGATCGTCTGTGACTTTGACTCAGTGTGTGGAAATGGCAGCGTCTGGGGATTCCTGCCCTGGGGGCCTAAGAGAAGCCGCGCTCAGAACAGGAGAGGAGTCTGGCATGATCAGCTCATGGCTGGCCGTGCTCCGGGGACCCTGGCTAAAGAGGCAACTGATGAGCTGCTGCCCATTCCACACACACCAGATGCCTCGCAGTCAGGGCAGGGATGGGGGTGAGGGGGAGTCGGGGGATAGGGGTCCTGGACCATGACCGATTTCCTCCCAGGCCTCCCTGGACAGGGCGGGAAGAGGAGCCAGACACTGGCAACCGCTCCCGCTGGCTGCGGAGGCTGCGGGTGGAGGCAGCAGGCACAGGCCTCGCCGTGCGCAGGTGCCCACGGTGCATCTCCTGAACTGCTGTGCACGAGCCATTTCTTCTCAAGGGACAGGCCCCGACCTGGCGCGAGCACGTCCCCGGAGAGCAGGCGGCCTGTCTGCACTTCCCCGGGTCGGTCCCTGCCCCTCCCAGGCCTGTCGCAGCGGCTCTGGGGGGCAGGCGGCCCTGGGCACCCAGGGGGGCAAGTCCTGCACAAGATGGGAGCCCTCGGGACCTGCCGGGGAGCACAGCCCTGTCCAGGCAGGAAACAGCCCCCGCGACGCCTTTCTCGCTCAGCCTCTCCCTGGAACCAGGGGGGTGGGACAGAGACCCGCCGTCAGCACTGGAGTGTCGGGGACGCCCCATCTGGTCTGGCCTTGGGTCAAAGATGCAGAAGTTCACCCACCTTTCCACGAAGCTGAAGCCGGGTCACCAAGGATCCTGAAGTGCAAGACTGAGCTGACGAGCACATTGTTCTGGAATAGTTGTCACCATTTACTTCCTTCACCAACTTGTTTCTTCCCAATCCGGGATGTGTTTATACCAGCCCTTTCTGCTCCCGTTGTGATTATTCCGACTGTAGCCGGCCTGGAGTATCCTGACCACGCAGACGACGCACATCCTTAAACAAACAACCGGCCTTGATTCCGGACAAAGAAGCTGACCTTGACCCTCCGGCGCCTGGTTTCCCAGTCTGGGTCCTGCCCCTAAGCCCCCTCGGTCACAGCCCCCTCCAGCCCGGCCCTGCCCCGTGTCCAGGCTCAAGCCCACCAGGTTCACGTCCACCAGGTTCACGTCCCTCCCCCAACCTCAAGCAATTGCCACATGCTTGGGCTTAATTCTCCTGGCACCCACACATTCAGTGAATTTTAAAAAGATCAGTTCCCTTAGACACAATTTAACTGACCAATAAAAGTAAAAACATATAAATCACAATATACAAGAAATGTTTCAAGAACTTAAAGGAAACATTTAATCAATAAAGCGGGTTCCATTGTCCAAGTGCAACGCGCCAGGACACGGTGGAGACACTCACGCCACCTTCTCTACGGCCAGGCCGAAGCCGCAGAGCAGACTTCACCCTCAGCTTTGCGATGGGCGCAGGGGCTCACAGGGCTGGAGGACTTTCCTGGGATTATCCGTGTACCTGTTAGGGCTCTTGACTTTTCTATTCACTGAAATCTCAATAAAACCTGACAAGTAATCAGGGAATGTACCATCTTGTATAGATAACATATAAAGGCAGAGTAAAAAGCTTCAGGACTGGCTTGATCCAGCAGCTCAATGCTTTCATAAAGGATCTGGTGTCTTTCCCTCTCCCAGCCACTCCCAGGACTAACAGTTCTTCACCCAAACCCAGCCACGCGGGCTGGGGGGGCCACCAGGGCCTCTGCTGCCTGGGCGCACGGGCAGATTTCACCCACGTGTCCTGGCTCAGCCAGGCGAGTCTCTCAGCTCCGCCCGAGCTCTGCGCCAGCGTGTTGGGATCCGCCCCTTCCCTGTCTCTGCCCTGTTTGTGTCTCTCCGTGTCTGTCTGCCACGCAGGGGCACGGGCAGAGGTACTCCTCACACACGCTGCCCAGCCTGGCAACTCACCCAATAACAGCCACGTACGCGGAGGATTCTGGTTAGGACACGTTGAGTGTGCAGAGAGGGGATCGATGAACAGATAAGATTTTAATAACACGTTTGAGAATATAGAAGGCAACGTAATCGAACACGCCACTTGAATCCGGCTATTTCTGCCTCCGGCTGGTCCTCGGGGTGGGTAAGAGGAAGAAGCCCACGGCCCGTGTGCCGGGTCCTCTGCAAGTCGCTTGCTGACACAGCCAGGGGTTCAGAGCCTGGCGACAGCCGGTGCTTCAGAGACTCGCCCTGCTCCTGCGCCAGCACAGGGTGGTTGACACCCACTGGTCCCCCTTGTTTAGAGGGTGACCACGCCTGACGCTTCTCCCACGCTCCCTTCTTGACACGGGGGTTAATGTGGCGCAATTAAAATCTGCCGCCACCGTCAGGGAGAGTAAACACCAGACCCCTCTGGAGAGAAACCCCCGGCCCAGCCCAGGGCAGTTCTCATCTCCCGGCTGGAGGTCGCTCTCGAAGGAGACTCACGGCGACCTGTCTGTTTCGGAGACGGGGCCTCGCTCTGCGGCCCGGGCTGTGGTCTGGAGGTGCAGTCGCAGCCCCCCGCAACCCCAGCCCTGGGCTCCCACATCCCGGCTCAGCCCCCGTGTGCGCCACCTGCCTGCAGGTGAGCGCTGGTTTGGTTTTGCTTAGAAATACGGGGGCACTGGCACCTTTGAAGCGAAGGGAACACTCGTAGGTGCTTGAGATCAGCCGGCTTACGTGCAGGCGGAGGGAAGAGCCAACGTCTCAGCCGGCAGCCGGACGCCGGCAAGTCACACTCATGACGAGTGTCTGTTTATCCGGCAGCTGTCACGAGAGCACTGGCTCCAGGCCCTGGGCGTGTGGCGGGGGCCGACCCAGGAGCCGGCCCTCGCGGAGCCCACCTCCCCGTGGGGAGACAGAACATGAGCCAAACAAGCGTTTGGTCAATGATAGGCCAAATACCCGTCGGTCGCAGGGCACTCAGGGACAGAGCAGGGTGAGGTCGGGAGTCCTCAGTGGGGAGATCGGAGGGGCATCGACCCAGACGTGGGAGGGAGAGGAGGTGCCTGGTGGGGCAAAGGCCATGGGGGGCCGGGGAGGAGAAGGAGGAGGAAGAGGGTGGGCGGCGGGGGCTGGGGCTTGCGCTCTGCCCTGGGGGTCTGAGCAGAGGAGGGGTGGCCAAGCTCATGCCGGGGGCCATGGAGCGGGCGTCCCCCACCTGGGGGAGAGACGGAAGGGGCTGGAGCCAGGACAGGGCACTGGGGCGGGAGAGAGGTCAGGTCCTAGTGCCTGTCACAGGCGCGTCCGGCACTTCTGACCACAGGGTGGGGTGTGGCCAGGAGAGGAGACCAGACATGCTGGCCCTGGGCGAGGAAGGACACATCTGGTCTTTGTCACTTGTTCCTGGCACCGAGCTCCTAAGACCTTCCAGCCGTTCTGAGTGACAGGTGTATCTTCGTAATTCATGCGGAGCCCCTGACCCGCCCCTGAGCGGTGCCAATGAGGTGGCTCCCAGCTGGTGTCTGGGTGGGTTCAGGACGGCGCAGGGTGACGAGAGGGTTGAGTCATCAGCCGCCATGTCGCGGGTGGCCCGTGGAGTTCCGTCACCGGTGGCCGCGGTTTAATCTGTCACGTCTATAAAACGAGGTTTGATCAAAACTCTGATGGAGTTTCCAGGGCGGGAAACATGTCCCCCCATGGCCGGGGCCCTGCAGCTCCACGAGGACAGCGGCGCTGGGCTCAGGACACTCCCAGACCGCGGCCCCCGCACACTCCGGCCGGGAGAGCAAAAGCCTCTACAGTGAACCGGAACGCGGGGTAGCGCTTTGCTGAGTTCTGAGTCATTCTAGAAAGTCACGGAATTGACCGGGCGGGGGCTGTGGAAACCCCTCATTCGTGGCTGGCTGGTCTCTGAGGTGGGACCGAATTGTGGGACCGAGCCCCTCCCCTGGGGGGCCCGAGCGGCGGCCGGGCGGTCAGTGTCGGAACCGAGTGGAGTCGTGGGCACTCAGGGCACCCAGAGTTGGCTGGGTGTTGGGGAAACGGAACAGGCCTCGACCTGGGAAAGAAAAACCAGCCCCTCCCGCCCCCGGCAGTGTCCCCACCACCCCTGCCTGAGGCCCCCTGGGCCCCGCAGCAGCCGGGGACTGAGGCCCTGGCCGCCCCGCAGGGTGGAGCCTGCGGCCTCCAGGCGCGTGTGGCCTCCAGAGCCCCAGTGCAGCCCCTCAATCGAATCCATCTGGATTCAGTCTAAACGCTGCGCTCCAGGCTCCGGAAAGCCACGTGTGGCCCGAGGCCGCAGGTTCCCACCCCTGCGGGGTCTTGGCCTGACCTGGGCCCACAGCTGGGCTCTGGCTCCGTCTCCCCGTGGGCGTCTCCCGGGCAGGTGTCTCCGCTCTGAGCCGCTGGTTTGCTCACTTCTTACTCAGCACAGGCTCCTCGAGGCCCCGCCTGTGCCCTGGGGGTGCAGGTGCAGGTGGGGGACAGCGAGGCCGGGGAGCAAGCCCACCCATCCTGACGACACGTGCAGGTGGGCACCTGGGCCCTGGATGGCTTCTCCCACTTGCCCTCCTCACTCCGCGCCAGCCCGTGCTCTCGGACACGCTGAAGGGCTTGTCCTGCTCCCCAGCCCCTGCCCAGCAGGACTGGGGTCCCGAGGACTGGCCTGAGGCTGGGTCTCAAGGGCTTGCTGGTCACACCTGTCTCTGTGGGAGCCTGGCCCCCACCCTCTGCAGAACCGCAGTGCTCAGCAAAGGGGCCTGGAGCACGTGTGTGCCACGCCAAGGCCCGCTCCACCCACTTCTCAGCAACGTGTGGGAGAGGTGTCACCAGGGGTCACCTGGCCATGGGGTCCTGTCAACAGGGCGTGTGCTGTAAGCCACCTTCATGCTGTTGTGTGTGTCATATAAACACACTCACACATGTGATCACACACATGCTCACGCGTGCTCATATAATATACAGGGAACACACACCTCGCACGGTGCTCACACGCACGCACACATGCTGACACATTCACACGGTGCTCAGTCTCTTGCTCAGACACACTAATGCTCACACGTGCTCACGTGCAGGGAACATGCACCTCACACAGTGCTCACAGGCTCACACTGATGCACACACATGCCCACACACTCACACATGCTCACACACATGTGCATTCACACATTCCCACCTCACACAGACACCGACACGCAGCTGCCCCTGAAGAGTGGGCTGCAGGACTTGTCCTAATCTGTACTCAGCAGCCCTGATGGTCGGCAGCGCCCCCCCCCACTGTCCACTCCTGACCCCCGGGCCCCCCACATGCTGGTCCTTTCCATGTGACCCTGGCTGCGTCCCGTGGCAGCTTCAAGATGAAGCCAAGCACTGCGGTGACCTGCTGTCCCCGTTAGGTAAGGACACCGGTTTGTTTCAGGAGCTTTGGCAAAATCCACCCCGTGCCCCAGGCCAGGGCCGCACCTGAGGACCCGGCACATACCTGAGCGATGCAGAAGGGACAGAGAGGACTCCAGCCCACGAGGACATCTCAGGAGCAGGCTGAGGCTCCACGCGCACCCCTGAAGGCTGGCACCAAATGACATGTTTAAAAATTAGTTTTCAGCGGAGAGTTGAGCAGATTGTACAGGAAACATCTAAGACCACCCATAGCCTGACAACCCCTCTTTCCACCCCTTGGAGCTGCCGCCCCACGAGCTGCTCCCTGGAACTCGGGGGAGGGAGGGGTGGAAGGGGAGGGAGGTTCAGGGGAGGCTGGGTAGGAGCGTGTGATTCCAGGCTCTTCCGTAATTTCTCAGCTTTTGCAATTTTCAGCGTTCAGAGCCTTTGTCCAGCATCTCCCTAAGTATTTCACTTCCTTGAGAATGAGTGTGAGCGGCGTTGTGTCTCTAGATTCTGTTTCCACGCGCTCATTTTCACTGCACAGAAATGCGATTGATTTTGTGAGTTTATCTCTTGGGCTGTGGCCTTGCTGAACTCACTCACCTTTTAATAGATCCTGGAGGGTCTTTTCGAGTGTGTATGTTTGGTTTTGTGGATTCCCTGGGATTTTCTGCTAGGCAATCATATCTGAAAATAGGGAGAGTTTTCTGTCTTCCTTTCCAATTTGCGTGCCATCTATTCATTTTTCTTACCTTATTGCACTTGCTACAACTTCCAGGGTGCTGAGGAAGGTGTTGAGAGGAACACAGCCTTCCCTTGCTCCCGGTCTCAGGGAGGGAGCCTCGGTTTCCACCGCTCGTTGTGACGCTGGCTGCAGGGTTTTACACATGCTCGTCTGAAGCTAAGATGACCCCCCTCTGTCCCTAACTTGGTGAAATCTTTCATCATGGATGTGGGTTCCATTTTGTTAAGTGCTCTTTATGCATCAGTCGATACGATTGTCCGATTCCTCTTCTTTGGTTTGCGGGTCCGCTGGGTTCCATTGATTGATTTTTGATACTGCATCAGCCTTGCGCACTTGGAACAAAGCCAGCTGAGTCTCGGTGCATGATTCTCCGTGGTTGGATTCAATTCGCTAATGTTTTGTTGAAGATTTCCACATCTAAGTTCACGAGAGACACTGGCCTGCACTTTTCTCTCTTCCTGCACTTTGTCTGGTTGTGGCATCTGGTCAGATAACTTTTTATTTCAAAGTCGGCGACTGTGAACCGTAGTCCAGGGTACCTGAACTTCATCGAGACAGGCGAGGGCAGCGTTAATAATGCCGCGATGGGCACGACGCAGCGAGCACCGCACACGCTTCCAACCAGCGAAACCAGCCGGTGGAGACGATGCCCCTGGGGTCGTCATCGTTGTGCCGTCGTCGGCATCAGCCGTGACCCACCTTCACAGCTGCACCTGCTCTGGGCAGGGCGGGAACCAGATTTTATGTATGTGAGTAACTGTTTTCCCACCTGTACAGGTGTTGTCCTGACCTCTGGTTAATCATTGCCAGGCCAGGACTTAAACGCGACTCTGTCCAGGGTGCTAAAACCTGTCCTTTGCTGCAACAAGTCTGCCAGATAAGGGAGAGAAGCTGGTCTCCCCATAAACCTCCAAGAACCCTGAGGCAAGCCCTTCTGCGTAACTGACTCTGCTCTAGCAGCCGGTCCCGCTTTAATTCCAATGAATGCAGAGTAAATGCACCGCAGTCATTTCCAAGTCATAAACTCCCTGGAAAGGCCAGGCGGAGACCTGTTAATATGCCAGGCGAGGGGCGGAACATTCTCCATCGACTGGAGCCCTCGCCAGCGCGCCAGCCCCGCGGAGCTGCGGCGTTGCGTTAGTGGCAGAATCGTTTTGTGCAGTTGTGCCCCAGACAGGGGCTCCGTCTTCCCTCTGGCTGGAAAAGAGCTTCCCCTGCCGAGTGTCCCATTGCTGGGACACAGTCGTCGCCCTGCAGGGAGGAATAGAGCCCTGCAGCGTGGCCAGCATCATCTCTGCTGTGCCTAACGGGCAGGGACGGAGACACGTGCCAATAGGGCGCCGTCTCTGTGGCCGGCCGCGCCGGGTCCTGAGCTCACTGCGGTGGCTCATATTTCAGAAGAACAACTGGGGACAGCTCTGCAAGTACACACATGGGCTCAGGCGACCTTCAGCTGGCTCACGCGTGCCCGGCCGTGTTGGCTCTGCCTGCAGCCCCTGCACACCACAGGGGCAGCGGTGCCTCAACTTGAGTTCTCCAAACTGTCGTCTCCAGGACGCCAGGGCTGACGCCCCAGCCAGCTCTCTTGGGCCGCAGGTTTTATCCACAAACGAGAAGGGTGGGTGAGTCTGCTTCTCAAGACACAGCTGTCGGGCACCGTGTCACGAGCCTCCTCCTTGCTGCCTGCCACAGGATATCCTGAAGCTGAGTGACCTGGCCAGGGACCAGGACAGGGCAGGGACAAAAAGGTCACAGTTCTCTTGTGGACAATGCCGTGTGAAGTCCACGCTCCGCTCCCCAGCGTGAGCACGCGATAACATGATTAAATGACGTTTGACCTGCTGACCTGCAAGGCGGGAGTGCAGCCTGCGGGGCCCCCGCCAGGCCATGCGTCCCTAAGAGCCTGTCTGGCCCCCAGGGCTGTCAGCCTCCATCCGACCCCACCAGCGTCCCCTCCGGGCCGTCCCTAAGCCCAGCGCCCACCCCAGACCCTGGGACAGCAGCCGCACGGGGCAGGGCCCGGGCATCGCTCCACTGCGGCCACTGAACGGGAGGACACTCACTGCCTGCCGGGGGCCCTGTCCGTGGTCCCTCGGCCGCCTCCCTGGGCCGACCCCATCATTAGCGGCACCGAGTGCCACCCACCAGCGGGCACCCACCAGCGGGCCACCCACCAGCGGGCCCCCACCAGCGGGCCACCCACCAGCGGGCATCCACCAGCGGGCCACCCACCAGCGGGCATCCACCAGCGTGCCACCCACCAGCGGGCACCCACCAGCGGGCACCCACCAGCGGGCACCCACAGGGGATGTGCCCCCAGGAGCACGAGAAAGAGGAGGCCCCAGGTAATGACTGCAGGCGACCGAAACACACACACAGTGACAAGGCTGAGTAATTATAACGTGTCCTCACAGGCACTCTGATCTCCTAATCAATTCTTCCGAGCGTCCCACGCGGCTCTCTCTGCTTTTCATAATATAATTTAATTTTTATGTACAGATTTTCCTGAAGGGCATAAATGCATTTTCACTTTATGCCCCAGTAATTCAGTTTTAAACCAAGCATAAAAACTCAATAAACAGCGAAGCGCTAACTGCGTATGCCAGGCCCGTGACCTTTCGCTGTTATTGTTGAATAAATAGGAGAGTGGGTAGAAGTCACATATGAAGTCCACCGAAGATTTTCCATTGTCTGTTAGAAAATCAGCCGGAATTGACAATAATTTGATAGTTCATGCTTGAGAGAGCTCCCGATTGGGAGTGTGAGGCGGGAGATTGGCTCCCGGGGCGGCTGTGGGGGTCGGGGCGCTCCCTGACCTTGAGACGCCGTGATAAATGCAGAGGCTCCGCGCCGCCGGCCGGCCCGGTAAGCCGGGGTGAAGATGAAAATTCGCGAGACGCCGTGCACGCAGATTTTCCAATTGGTTTCTCGAATATTGCCTGAGTGGAGGGGCCCGGGCAGAAGCTGTGAGCCGTGCGTGGCGCCTGAGCCCGCCCTGCAAGAACAAGGACAATTACTGAAGGGATTTGGGCAGAGCCAGCCTCTCTCATGAGCCGCCGAACGCTGTCTCGGGGTGAATTGAGCTAGAATTCCCTTAATCCCCGGCACGGAGGACGGGCACCTGCAATTCGAATCAGACGCAGAGTCTTGGGCCCTCTCCACCCAGGGTCCCCCACGTGACCGCTCGCCTGGGCTTGGGCACTTCCAGCGGGAAGGAGGTGCTCACCCTCTGCAGCCGACAGCCTGAGCCTGGCGCTGGCCACTAGGAGGCACTTCTCATCCCTCCTCGCCGTTTCCTGGCTCCTGGGCCACACGGAAACACGTCCGCTCCCCAGCTCCGTCTTCCTGGGGTTGCAGAAGTGACTCTCGCGTTCTGGAAGATCCCTGGACGCTTGCACAGCCGGCGGCACCAAGACCCCCAACCCAGCTCAGACTCTGCCACCCACCTGCCAAGGGGGCGGGGCCCGTGAGTGGGCTCAAGAGTTGGGCACATGTGTGCATGCACGCATGCATGTCTGTGTGTGTGCATGTGTGTTGACACGTGTGTGGAAGGGCTGGAAGTCAGGCCATCAGACGATTACAGCAGTGCTGTCTCTGCTGGCCTCCCACCTGCCCGCCTGGACTCCCTCCGCACACCTGCTCCGAGCAGACCCGTCGTCATCAGAAACGGGAAACTGGGAGCTCTGGGTGCTCATGACACCATGCAAGGGGGGGCCGGGTGAGGGGACACGCCTGCTCGGCCTCAGCCAAAGACCCTCTTCCACTGAAGCCTGGGAGTGTCTGCACACACCATTCTCCCAGGCTGCTGGTGGGGACAGGCAGGGCCAGCGCCCATGGGGACCCCCGACTGGCAGGTGCAGGACACACCCTGGCCGTTTCTAGCCAGGTCATGGGGTGGAGCGTCTTGTGTGATCAGGTGAGCACCGTGGGTCTGTCCCAGCCTGTCCACCCGGACCCGTGGGCCGTGGGCACGACCGCACCACACACCGTGTCGCTGTGCTTGGCGAGTAGGTCCTGCCCTCAGAGGGGTGATGGGCACAGCCAGTCTGTCCTGCTGCTCGGAGCTAATCTGCAGCCTGCCGACGGCTCTTGTTCACACTCTGAGAACTGAACTTCTGGAATGTTCCCAGTGGTCAGCACAGACCAGGCTGTCAGACTGTCTAATGCAAACGTGATGATTCATGGTGGGCGCGGGGCCTGGCGGGGTCGGAACCACACTGGCCTCGGCCTTGTAGCCGTGTGACCAGCGGGGACATTTCCCTGCCGTCCTGTGCTGCTCCTCCTGCCGCAGTCGGTCTTTGCTGTGACTGTCACTCTGTGTTGACCCCTTGTCCTCCCAGCACATCGCCCCATGAGGGTGTGATCTCGGAGCCCCAACACCCACGTCGTGGGGACTGTGTTGGCCGCTCGCGGCCCGTTGTCCGTGTGAATCTCAGGATTAGCTGCCTAGTCCCCACTGAAGATACTGCCAGGACTTCGACAGGGCCTGGGTTGAAATCGTGGCTAATTCAGGGGAGAATTCGCCCGTTATCAGCACCGGCTCCGTGGACGTGGCAAATTCCTCCATTCTCTAAGTCTTTCTTCACTTCTTTCACAATATTCTGTACTTTTAAATGTAAAATCTTACATATTTTGATAGATTTATTGCTTCTATGAAACTATGCGGCGTACAACAACAAATTTGCATTGCAATTTACAAGCCTGTGAGAAGTTTCATGAATTATCAAAGCCTTTTTGGGGAGGGAACAAAACACTTGACCACTGACCTAGAAACACGCCCAGAAGAAAACACACCCAGGAATGTTTGTCCTTAGTGACAAAATAATTCTCATTTATAAAAATAACGGTGGTAAAAAACCTGGAAACCCCTAAGGGGGCGGGCAAGAGACCACGCCCTGACACTGTGGTCACCCTGTGTCGCCGTCCGAGTGAAGGATTAAAGAAGCACGAATAAAGCTGAATGGAAGAAGAAAGGCCCAAAAAGGTTATGATTTATTTTCAAAAGCAAAATACTGAAATATAACATAAAGTGTTGTAGAGACACAGCAAAGCATGAAACTCAGAGGGGAGAGAGCCACTGACTTTGCGGCATTATTTACTCTTTAAAAATAGCTTTCTCAGCGCGACTGCGAGGCGCGTATGGGCACATGCTGGCGTGTGGAACGTGGGGTGGGCATAGAAGTCTCCGCTACGTTTTCTTGCTGTGTTTGAAATGTGCCATAATTTTTCCCAAAGTCCCGACCGACACGGCAACGGAACCGTGAACTCGGCTGCTGTTCCTGGAGGTTCACGCTCCTGCCTGCCCGGTCGTCTCTCCTCCTCCCTGTTACAACCTCAGGCCAGTGTCGATGCCGTCATTTTTTTTCCTGATCTATTTTGAAATTGCTTTTCTGGAAATACGAGCTCGTGCCCTGAGCAGATGTGGGGGGGGATGGAGTCAGCTGATCACTCACACAGTCGTGTGGCAACGGGCATGAAGAGGGACAGCGTTCGCGGGGACTGTCCAAAGGGTTTATGGAATAATGTTCACTGCTGGGAGCTCTGCTCAGGACCCGGCTTGGCGCAGGGACATGGAGGACAGGCCATACCCAGCTCTGTCTTCCAGGCACCCTCGGCCAAGGTGGGTCCCACCTGCCAGCCCCACACTGAGCACCGCCCCCCACCCGGCATCCGCGGTGCTGGCCGTGCCGTCCTCCTCCCAGGGACCACGGCTCAAAAGCCCCCAGACTGTGCGAGGGCAAAGGTCCTGTGCTGGGCCAGACCGTAGCCAGGCTCCCCAACCTCCTCCCGGCCCCACCTGTGCGCTGCCTCGTACAAGCGGGTCGAGCGAGAGTCAGGGCAGCGGGAAGCCCCACCTTCCACATCCCGTCGCCCCGAATGTCTGGTCAGGGCCCTCCTCCTCCAGCACCCCCAGGTGAGGGCTGGTCACCCTGCCTGTCCTCAGCAAGGCCCTGCTGGGTCGGTTCCGCCAATGTCCTCTCACCCCTGAGGTTCCCTCTGAGTCACTTCCCATCCCCCGGCCCCACCGGCTCCCGGGCTGTAAATCCCCAGGTGCCCATCCTGGGTTGAGCCCACTCTCTCCCCGCTACAAAATGCCCTTGCTGTGGGTCCGTCCCTGCCGTAGTGGTCCTGAGTGAAGTCTTCCCTGCCAGGCTGCGACAAGCATCACGGACTAACTTCTGTCTTCAGCAGCAGCTGTCGGAGGGGCCTGTCGGTCCCTACTGCGTCCTGCATGTGCAGAAAGGCACGCGTCCACACACGGTCCGCACTGTGGGAAACACAGTTTAAAAAAAAACATAATCCTGCTCCACCCCAGAAAACCTCTCCAAAAAGGCAGCAGAGACAGAAACCAGCTTTGTTACTGACCAAGCATTAAACCAGGATGTGATTCTCACTGATGCCCTAAGAGGCTGCACAGAAAAGCTCTCGCCCCTCAGCCGAGCAGACCCGGCCATTTCCACGCAGTTCTCTGGACTGACTGTCACCAGTCCTCAGGCAGCAGGGCCGGCAGCCCCTGCTCACAGGCGCCTGGTCCTGACTTTACCGTGGGAACCGGGGAGGCCGCCCGGTTGGCACTTTCCTCATGAGGAGAAGCAAACTTCTCGCATCTGTAGAACAGGGATAGTTTTGCAAGTTAGAGCAGGGTCCCGCGAAAGGTTGTGTCCTTGTCCTCCTGGGAACCGGGAGGGAGGGGTGCTCCCCCTTGACGTTTGCGTTTCAAACAGATGGCTCCCAGGTTTCTAAGGAAACATTCCGAGTTGTCAGACTGGGAGGGGCTTATGTGCCCGCGGTGAAGATTTACACCCGTGAGGAAAGGAAGAGAAAGGAATCCTGAAAGCACAGAGAACGGGCAGAATCCCTTCCCTTACGTGGAGCAGATGGAATTGAGCCTCTTGTTTTTAATTCATAGTTTCCCTTAGAACACACGTCCCCCCACGCACACGCATGCCAGGGCACACACCTGGTGCACACGCACACCCACACATGCACACGTGTGCCGGCACACACACACAGGCACAGCCCCGGGCCCTCCAGCTTCCCTCATGACCTTCAGCAGGTCAGGCGTTTTTCTGCTGTTTCACTAGCCAGGCGTCCCCGCAGGCTGCAGTGGCCAGGCCAGGTGACCTCAGCCAGCAGCAACACGGAAGGGCCCGGGCTGGTCACAGGGGGCTGCAACCCACCCGGGGTCTCCACCTTCTGCCCCCGCACCGTGGGCTCTCCCCTCCTGGGTCTTCCTTGTCCGACGTCACAACCAGTGAGAGACACAGCCAGCTCTGGGGTCTTCCTCCTTCACGGGCCCCTCGGTTCTCGTGTCTCCCGCAGCCGGGTCCCGACGGACGACCTGGGCCCTCCCGTCTGAGTGTCTCCCGTGCAGCCTGGGGAGCCACGGTGACAAGCCCTGCCTCTGCACGGAGTCCGGGAAGCAGCCTCCCGGCAGGACAAGTGTCCTGCCCTGCGCTCATCAAAACGGATGTGCGGGAAGCCTTTCTAGGGGGCTCCGTGTGGGGCTGATTCCCGACCGCCCAGGGCCAGACCTGTGACCCTCTCTGGTGACAGTAAGGAAAGCTATTATCTGTTGAGTCCTTGTGATGGGCCAGACGCCGGCTGAGCGCGTCCCCCCATCGATTTGCCATTTGTCTCTCTGACTGCGCTCGGGGAGGCCCAGGGCTCTGCACTGTGGGCGTCCGGCAGGAGCTGGTGACAAAGATCCGGGCCGACCGCAACAGCGGAGCCCAACTCCTGTGTCTTGGCCCGCTGGGCAGCTGTGACCGGACTGTCACACCTGAGCTCCAGGGAAGCGGCCGGGCTGCGCGTTCTCAGCAAACAGCAAGTGGAACACGGATGTGCGTGGCTGAGGGACGCCATCGAGGCACTGGAACCAGGACTTGGGACCCAAGCGTGGCTCCTGCTGCACCTTCCCTGCCCTGCCCCACGGCCGCCTGGACACGTCCCACGTGGCGCTGGGAACACCGTCTTCTCCCCTGGAGCACAGCGCGTGGACGGGGCGCGTGGACGGGGCGCGTGGCTCCCTGCACGTGTAGAAGACATGATGACAGTGAGAGACTGTCGTGGGCGTGTCAGAGCCCGGTGCCTCCGCGTGTCCCCCGCGACCTGAGGCTGCGGCTTGTCTCCCTGCGGACAACGATCCTAAGTGTTGTGTTAACGGTTTCCTTGGTTTTGTAGGAAAAATTGTTTAGCACATGTAACTAACACCCCTAAATAATACATTATTTAGATTTGCCTTGTTTTGAACTTCATAGAAATGGAGTAACGTGAATGTATTCTTCTATGGCTGCTTTTGCTCCCCCCCCCCGCCAGTTATTTTTGAGAATTATCAGTACTTGATACGTGCAGCTAAAATTCATCAATGTTCTCTACAGTATTACGTCACACTGGATGTCACCAATATTGATGGTGACACGCTGGGTGTGCTGTGTGTGACAAAGGCCGGCTGCTGGGAGACGAGTCGCAGGAGCTTTATCCTAACGTGCACACACATCAACTCCCAGACTGGCCCCCCCAAACCCCGTGGAGTGCGGGGCTCACGTCCCCTCCTCACAGGGGCAGGCAGGTGGGGAGGTGAGGATGACTTTAAGGGGGGAGTGAACTATATTGGGGGGAATCCAGTGGGCTTGGAGAGCATACAGTGGCCTGGGACAGAGTCTATCGGGCCCTCCGAGCAGGTGCGTTGACGGACATCGTCCTTCCTATGATTCGAGCTAAGTTAATAAAAACCCGGGGAGGGCAACCGCGTTCTGGTTTCTGAGTTCTGGGAACATCAGGGATCAGCTTCCTCCTGTGCTTTGGGGGCACAGAGGACTGAGGGATGCTGGGGGCTGTCCCCGAGACCCTGAGGCTGCTTCGTGCCACAGCATCTCATTCCGGGTGATGGTTCCCCAGCCCGGCAGTGCCTCCGTCCTACCGCCGGTCGGCGTGCACGTTGCTCCCAGCGTTTTGGTCCCATAAGCCACACTGCTAAGCAATTCTCGTACACGCGTCTACCTGCACACACTAAAACATGTGCACGTACTAGATGCTCTGGAGCTGTGGTCCCCCACCCTGCACCGAGGCCCAGCACTGGTCCGTGGCCTGTCAGGAGAAGGCTGTGCACCACGGCCTGAGCTCCACGCCACCTCCCCACCCACGACACCCCACCCGCGTCTGTGCACAAATTGTCTTCCGTGACACTGGTCCCTGGTGCCAGAAAGGCTGGGGGTGGCTACTGTAAAGTACAGAGCCACCAAGAAGCAGAGACGCTGGGTTACAGGAGACGCGCATGTGCCAGCTGTGACCTCCGCGTCCTGCACAGGCAGGGAGGGCTGGCGTGTCCCAGGTCCCAGCCCCACGTGGGGGGCGGCCGGGCCTCACTTCGGCTCCTGCTTCCCCGCCTACCGTTCCGTGTCCTCAGCGGCTTCACAAGCTCTTCCATGTGTTTTGCTCGTTTCTGTGTTGAATTTTCATTTTTTCTGTCTGACGTGTGGGAGTTTGGAATTTTCTAGGTAAAAACCCACTGTCGATCGTACGTTTACAACTATTTTCTGTCCCTTTGCAGCTGATTTTCCACTTTCCTGATGGTGTCAGGTGCTGAACGGTGTTGCTTAGTTTTAGTTCAGTTAAAATCATCAGTGCATTTTTTTCCCTAGTTTGTGCTTTTTGTGTTTTGTTTAAGAATCTCTTCCTACCCGATGCACATGGAAATATTCCCCTGTACTGACTTCTAAAGCTTGCTACCTCATCTTTCATTTTGGTCTTTAATCCGAATAGAATTAATTTTTGTATAAGGTGTGAATTGGGATCAAATTTCATTTTCATTTAATATATATAATATACAATCCGTGCACAGACTAGATCTCTCCAAAAGTTTCCATTTTAATTTTTCAGAGATTTTTGTAATTTTCTTTGAAACATACTTTCTCAAACAATACTTTATTGTTTGTATTTTAAACTTTGACATTATTGTAAACATTATAATTTCCATTATTCAAATGTTTCATTTTATCAGACAATTTAAATAAATCAACTGAGAAAAGCACGTGAGCTTGCCCCTTTAATTTATTAGTGTGGAGAAATAGGTAAATTCACTCTGCTGTTCAGCCCCCTGCGTTCCTGGGACAAGCCCAACTCGGGAGGGTGCAGGTTCCTCTCCGGTTGGGGTTGCGATCCCTTGGCTGTTACTAAGATCTTTCTGTCTCTCTCTGCGGATGAGCTTGTTTCTGTTTATACCTTTCCTATAATGAAATTGTCTTGTTTGATATTGATGCTATTCTTCTGTCAAGTTTATATTAGTCCCTTGAAACGAGTTGGGAAATATTAACTCTGTATAGGGCGGCAAATGTGCATTTTCCATAATGTTCCATAAATGTTTGTAGAATTTTCCTTTAAAAAATCTGAGTCTTGTGTTTTCTTTGTGGGAAGAATTTTTACCTCTGTTTCAACCTCATAAATGGTTAATACAACTCTTATTTTTTTAACCTCTGCTTCAATTAGACCTGTTGTCTTTCTTGTGATTTGTCTATTTACCTAATTTTAAAAATTTACGGGCCTTAAATTATTCATATTATTCATATTATTGTCTTCTCTTTTTAATTTTGGCTGCTTCTATGACCTTTTTCCTTCCTAGAAATGTTTATTTTTTTCTGGATCAATCTTTGCAGTCCTGCAATTCTTTTCAGAGAACCAAAATTTGACTTGGTTGTTCCTCATTTTCCAGTTCATTGATTTCTGTGTCCTGTTTCCTCCATGCTACTTTGATTTTTATTATTTCTTTTTTCCTTTTTCTTTTCTTTTTTTTTCTTTCTTTCTTTTTTTTTTTTTTTTTTTTTTTTTTGGTGAGACAGAGTCTCACTCTGTCACCCAGGCTGGAGTGCAGTGGCCTCGTCATAGCTCAAAGCAGATTCAAACCCTTGGGATCGAGCCATTCTCCCACTTCAGCCTCTCAAGTAGCCGGGACTACAGGCATGTGCCACCACACCCAACTAATTTTTGTATTTTTTGTAGAGATGTGGGGTCTCACTCTTTCTCAGGCTGGTCTCAAGCAATCCTCCTGCACAGCCTCCCAGAGTGCCAGGATTACAGGCGTGAGCCACCATGCCCGGCTTCTAATTTCTTAAAGTGGGAGCTTGGGTAATTGATTTTAAACCCCTTTTCTTCTTAATATAAGCAATTAAGTCCATAAATTTCCTTCTCAGCACCGCTTTAGCTATAATCCATAAATATGGATATGGTGTATTTTCACCTTGGTTTGGTTCAAAATATTTTCTAATTTCCATTGAGGCTGTCTTTTTGACCCATGAATTATTTAAAAGTGGGTTATTTAATTTCCAAGTGTTTGGATATTTTCCTGCTATCTTTCTGCTATTGAAAATTGAATTCCATTATGGCCAGTATAAATTGATACTTTGGATGATTTCAAGTGTTTAAAATTTGTTGAGTTTTGTTTTATAAAGCAGAATATGGTCTCTCTCGGTGGCCACTCCATGTGTGTCCTGCCCTTACTGGGTGGCACGTCCTGCAAGTCCCGTTGGTCGAAGGTGCAGTTCCAGCCTTCTCTGTTCTTTCCAGTATTCTGTCCTAATCGCACCAGTTACCGAGAGGGAAGTGTTGATGTTTTCAATTACATTTTCGAACTCATCCATTCCTTCTTTTAGTTCTGTTTATCTTGAAGCTATGTTATCAGGTACATATGCATTTAGCATTGTTATATCTTCTTACTGAATTAACCCCTTTGTAATTGTGCAGGGGATGTTTTTATTCCTAGAACTTCTGTTTGCTCTGAAGTCTACTTTGTTTGGTACTGATACAGCTACTGTAGCTTTCTTTTGATTTTTGGTCTCATGGTATGCCATTCCCCATCCTTTAGCTTTTAAACTGTGTGTACCACTATATTTGAGAGGAATTTCTTGTAGACAATGTATGCCTGAGTCAAGCTTTTGTGTCCATTCTGACTATGTTTGTCACTTAACCAGTCTGTTTAAACAACTGGGATTTAATGTAACTATCCATGTGTTTAAATGCATGTCTAACATCTCATTCATTATTTGTTTTTGTTTGTTCCAACTGTTCTTTCTTTCCTCTTTTTCTCCTTTCTTTCCTTATTTGGGATTATTTGAGCGATTTTTAATGTTGCATTTTGACTTGCAGTTCTGTTTAATTTGTGGGTCCTCCGAACTACTCTCCTTCTGCAGTGTCTCCGGTGCTTTCCAGTCCCCTGAGCCTCCCCTGTTCTCAGTCCAGCCGTAAATCCGGGGCTTCAGTTCCCCCCATGTCTGCACGTGTCCCCAGACCACATCTGCTTTTAGGACCAAAGTGGAAGGAGACGAGAGAAAACAAGAAAAGCAAAGGAATCCGCCCGGCTCTTTGGGTCTGGGGGGCGTGTGGTGTCACAGGGTGCTCGCCCCCCTGTGCTCCAGGACCTGGGTGCCCACGGCCACCACGGGTGCATCTGCTGCGGCCACTGCCGCCCCAGCTCCTCTGGGTCCGGGGCTTGAGGGAACAAAAGACAGTGCCACAGTGGGGACCCCCTCCCCTCCCTCAGTCCCTGCAGCTTCTCCCGCAGCCTTTGCCAGCGTTTGTGTTTGAGGCTGCGTTGGGTTAACACCAGAGCATCCTGAAGGACACAAAAGGGTTGGGACACTCACTGTCACCTCAGGGGGCTGTTGAATTCCCCAGTCTGTGGCTGTGATGCACTTTGGGCACCTTCAGACGCTGCTCCACGCGTGTGTCCAGGTGCCGTAACTGCGTTTAGGGGGACAGGCGGGTGCAGGGTTCACACCTCGCTCGGAACCAGCAGCCCAAGTCGTCTGTGTCACCCAACAGCATTTTAACCTCTGTTATAGACCCTGTGACTTTCTTTCTAAATAGATTCCTAAGGCGTTTTTAGTGTCTTTCACAATTTGGAATCAAAAGTGTTGATATCATTTTACTCTATTTGTCCTCTGATTTATCTACGGGGTGAACTACCTTGTTGAATATCTCGATATTAAACGCCATCTGTGTTTCTGGAACTAAACTACCTTGTCATGTTGTTTTACTATTCTGATATATTTTCATAGTCTATTTGCTATAACCTGTTACTTAGAATTTTTGACATTTATGTCAAAATTAGGGCTGGACTAAAATGTACTTTTTTTCACTATTTTCAAATTTTGTACTAATTTTACAATTATGCTTGCTTCAAAAGAGAACCATCATTCCTTACCTTCTTCTATGACGTGGTGTTGTTTAGCAACACTGTAACTACCTGGCCTCTAAAGTTTATAACTCGTCTGTGAAACCATTTGTCCCGATGCTTCACTGAAAGTGACGTTCTTACGTGACTTTCTCGTCTCTCTGCTGCTCCTTGAGCTCATGCTGGTGATCTGCATTTGCCTGGCCACGTGTTTCCCCTGTGGTCCAAATCTTACTTTCATAAACATGCTGTCCTTGTGCCTGAGACCCTCCCTGTATAGCCTGCGTCTGGCCCCCCTCTGGCCTTGTGCCCTGAGGCCAGGGGTTCTCGGGTCAAGGGCTGAGCCCCTGGGCTGGGACCCCTCCTCCCCTCCTTCCCTCCAGCCTGCTCTGCACGACCTCAGTGGCCTCTCGGAGGGATCCCCCCTCCTGGGGTGAGCTGTGTGCTGTGTCCCAGGCAGCTGCAGGGACAGAGGGGGGCCCTTTGCGGGGGGCAGGGGCTGCTGCAGTGGTTTCCCCCAAGCACTTGGCACCGAGTGTTAGGACATCTGGCAAACCCAGCCCTGTCCCTGGTCCTCTGAGTTGTTAGGAAGGGACTTTTGTCAGGGTGAGGGAGGCACATGTATTTTAATGGCCAGCGAGCTTAATCTGTAAGTTTAAAATAACCGTGTAATATAGGGGTCTTCATCTGTACCGTGCACTCTGAGCCGGGGCAGAAATTGGTTCTTGGGGGCAACACAGCGTGGATATCACAGGGGTCCACCTACAAGGAGGAAGCTGAGGCAAGAGCAAGGTACGCAGAGCGTTTACCTGGGCCAGGCTTGAAGACTGCGGCCGGGGGCGGAGTCCAGTTTCCCAAACACACTTAGTCCAGGCTGATCAGCAGCCGTCGCCAGTGCAGTTTCAGGGGACAGGGGGCGGCTGACTCCGTCTGGAATCCTCACCGATTGCAGAAATAGCATTGATCGTGATTGGCTGTGCACTGTTACACTGCAGGGTGTGGCTCTAGTGCCTGGTGTGGCGTCCTCAGGTTAATTCGTAGCATTTGTGGTGACAGCGAGCAGTTTCGAGAAATGAATACACAGCTCAAAGCGGGGAGTAGGGCGGGATCTCTGGGTCTCATTTTAATGTTTCTCTGGGCCCAGCAATTTGCAAGGGGCTCACACTCCCCACGTGAGAGTCCCTTTCTTTCCTGCGGGAGTCTGTGGCCCCTGAGGACCACACGCATGATACGCCGTGTGTCTGCGGTATCAGATTGCACTGGGGGGAGGCGTGACTGGGGAGAGTCCCCAGTCTCAGGGGCAAGGACGATGAGGAATGCCGTTAGCGCCGGCTCGTCACAGGTGGCGTGGACAGTGGCTTACGGCTTAACTGCCATGTCTGGGGTCTTAGTGACACCTGATGTTTTTCCTTTTTGTCTTTTGTCAGCTCAGCTGGGTTCGTCCATTTACACTATGTAAGCGTCTAGTCAAAGAGACGGACACTGGATTTATTTACATTTCCTGCAACTTTTTTGTCTTATATTTAATTAATATAATGTTCATTTTGTTAATCTTCTTTTTCTCTTTTATGTGGTCTTTTGTTGCTTTTCTTTAGTATTAAATACCCTCCTCTCCCTCCAGCACGCGTGCTTTCCTGCCGAGGCCGGCAGCCGTGTCCGGCTGGTGTGGGCAGGAGAAGCTCTTCTCTTTGTTACTTTGTGGTCAGTTTGAAACTTAAGGTGTGTCCCACACCCTGCGTCAAGAGATGACTGTGGAGAGAGGAGGGGGATTGGGGGGCTGAGGGCCTGGAGCTGCCCTGGCCGGGGGTCCCCCGGGGCCGGTGCTCTCAGGAACACCCCCTCCGCGCCAGCTCCTCCCACACTGCAGCCCACAGAGCCGTGGCCAGGCTGGGTGTGGGGGGCGGCTGTGAGGGGGGATTGCAGCCCAGGCAGGCAGGGAAGACCCCCACCCGCCCCCAGCCCCAGCCAGGGCGGGGCAGGCCCTGGAGCAGAGTCCAAGGAGGAGGGCGGGAGGCTGCCGGTCGGACCCAGGACCTGCACGCCCCATGGCCCTGGCCAATGGCCTTACTGGGGGTGCCTTTATTTTTCTCATATGTTCTTTATCCAAGAAATGCAAATAGGGCCGCCTCTGTCCTTCCCCACTGAATTTTGTCCTTAAAAAAATGTAAAGTGACTTGACTTAAAATTATTGCTAAATAATGTATCTTCATTGTAGAAACTCAAAAAATATAGATAAACAAACAGAAATACCTATAGTGTCACCATCCAGAAGGAAACATCGCTGTCGCTGTGGGCTCCCTGGGACACAGATACCGGGTAGAGTTTGGCAAGTGGCTGTTTGCCCAGGGGCGCCCTGGTCGCGGCAGCAGCTCGGGGAAGGGCGGACGCGCCGCGGTGGCTGCGATGGTGGGACTTTGGACTCGCTCACTGACGGGTTGTTGGGCACAGGCTGCCCTGGGGAAGGCGAGGACGGAGAGCTGAGGCCATCTATGGCCCGAGGGCGTCACCCTGTGGGAGGGACATCTGCCCAGGAGTGTCCGCAGCCTACGCATGCCCAGGCCTGATTACAAACTCGCACATACAGAGACGGGTGAGCTTAAATTGCAGTAAAATACTTCTGCACTGACTCTCTTCAGACCTCCCTGCATCTCATCTTTCCCTGCCAATTAACTGTTTATCCCTTCGTTAAATTACCTCACAGATGTGCTTCTGGAACATCGCATTTTTCCAAGTTTCTCTTGGACACTTAGGCGGCTTGTGAGTGTCGAGTTAGGTTTCAGATGCCTACTGGGCTGGCCGGGGAGGTGCAGAGTCTGCTTCACAGACAGTCGGGGGACACTGAGTCCCAGCCCTGGGCTCACCTGGGTCCAGGAACAGCAGCCTGGGCGCCCACATGGCGGCAGGTCCAGCCGGGTCCAACCTGCAGAGGCCGAGCCCAGAGCAGGAGAGGAAGGGCCAGGCGACCCCGAGCTGTGCACCCGGCACCCTCCCTGCCAGGACACTTGCTCCTCTCACCTTCCCAGGGGCACGGAGGGTGCAGGAGGGGAGGGTGACACTCATGACATCACCCAGATGAGGAGCCTCCACTGTGGAAATGTCCCTCCTGTGCAGGTAGGGCAGGGACTGTGCCCTCACTGGGGCTTGTCCCCTCCTCGGCTGTCCAGGTGACTGGCCTGGCCTCCACGGGCTTCCCCTGGGCCGGACGGGGCGCCTCTGGGCCAGCACGTCCTCCAGGAGTGTGACAGGAGCGAGCCTCGGACACGCACGGGTGACTGATGCCTGTGCCGCCTGACTCGCCCTGGCCTCGCGGGCCCACGTCCCGCCTCTGTGGCGTGAAAGGATTGAAGCAATTAATCCCAAAAGCCTTTTCTAGCTCTGAGAGGCTTTGATTTTAAGCTTTATTTGTGGAAAACAAATATGTTTATGTTGAGATCAGTTTAGCAAATTGTTTCTTAGAATCAACTTTATTTTAAAGGCAACTGTAGCTCAATTAATTGTGTTCTTCCTATTGTTCAAATCTTTAAAGAAAAAATGTTGAAATGTGACCCTGAGCTTCTGATTCAAGCAGCTTGATTTTCCAGTGCAAGGAGGAGCAAGACCCCTCCAGGAATCAGGGTCAAACCTCTGGTGGGCACAAAGCACAGAGAACTCTGTCCTCACCCAAATGCTCTCAGGAAAGGAGGGCAAGAGTGGTGATATCCATATTACCTGCCTCTATCCACCCACCCATCCATCCATCCACATATCCATCCGTCCACATATTCATCCATCCACCATCCACCCACTTATCCGCCCACCCACCCACTCATCCATCCACCATCCATCCACCCATCCACCCACACACCCACCCATCCATCCACATATCCATCTGTCCACATATTCATCCATCCACCATCCACCCACTTATCCACCCACACACCCACTCATCCATCCACCCATCTATCCACCCGTCCATACCCTCATCCATCCACATATCCACCCACCCACCCATCCACCCACCCATCCATCTACCCACCCATCCATCCATCCACCCATCTTCCCATCAATCCATCCATCCACCCACCCATCCATCCATTCACATATCCATCCGTCCACATATTCATCCATCCACCATCCACCCACTTATCCACCCACCCACCCACTCATCCATCCACCATCCATCCACATATCCACCCACCCATCCACCCACACACCCACTCATCCATCCACCCATCTATCCACCCGTCCATCCAACCTACCCATCCACCCATCTATCCATCCATCCATACCCTCATCCATCCACATATCCACCCACCCACCCCCACCCATCCACCCACCCATCCATCTACCCACCCATCCATCCATCCACCCATCTTCCCATCAATCCATCCATCCATCCACCAACCCATCCATCCATCCACCCACCATCCATCCACATATCCACCCACCCATTCACCCATCCATCCATCCACCCACCCATCCATCCATCCACCCACCCATCCATCCATCCATCCATACACTCATCCACTCATCCATCCACTATCCACCCACATATCCACCCACCCATCCACCCATCCACCTATCCATCCACCCATCCATCCATCCATCCATCCACTCATCCATCCACTATCCACCCACATATCCACCCACCCATCCACCCATCCACCTATCCATCCATCCATCCATCCACCCATCCATCCACTCATCCATCCACTATCCACCCACATATCCACCCACCCATCCATCCATCCACCTATCCATCTACCCATCCATCCATCCATCCACCCATCCATCCATCCACCCATCCATCCATCCATCCACCCATCCATCCACCCATCCATCCACTATCCACCCACATGTCCACTTATCCTCCCCATTCTGACACTGAAATGACAGCCACTCTGTTAGGACAGGAGACTGCAGGCAGGTTCATAGGGGCTGTCCATTGTGCTGTGGCCACACCTTTCATCTGGGAACCTCCTGGGATGTCCGACTTCCTTATGCTCAGTTGCCCTCTACCTCCAAGGTGGCTCTAGGGGCACCTCCTCCAGGAAGCCTTCCTTGACTCCCTTGCATGGAATGAATGGGTCTCTCCCCTTGGCGCTCCCTGGTGCTGGGCCTGTGTCTCTCCAGCCCAGCAACAGCCTGTGGCGTTTGTGTCTCACGGGTGGGATCCCTGAGGACAGAGACCACGGTTCAGTTCATCTCTGCACCAGTCACCAAGCACAGTGTCTGCATACAGCAGTGGCTCCATACATTTTTTGTTTAATTTGCCCAATTTGGTCAATAAAGAAAGAACTATTATCCTGCACTCGAGTCCCAGTTGAATTTTCTGCCTGTGATCCACTCTAGAAGGAAAAATAGACTTTAGCTTCTCAGTCTCTGTGGACTGCACAGCTCCAAGATGATATAATTAACTTCTCCAGCCTCTAAGGTAGTTTGATTTCAGTCCAATTTTATTACATTTCAGAATTTTCTCTCAGGTTTTTCTTTAATTCCTCAGCTTCATTCAAAATAGTACATAGGGGCAGTCTTTGCAGAGAGAGACGTATTAGCACGTCCCTCCGAAACCTGACATCACGTTGAATTGTTTCCTTGACACGAGTCCCCCGCTGTGGCAGTTCTGGCCCGGGTGGGGGGTCCTCGGGTAGAGACGGGGCCAGCTGCATCTCATGTGCTTGTCCCACCTGTGAGGTGCGTGACTCGGGGAGGGGACAGTCTCTGCAGGAGGAGCACAGGCGCTGAGAGCTCCCTGTGCCTGGCCCAGGTGCCTGTGCCTCCTGGGACACGTCGTCTGGAGGAAACCTGTGGAAAAAGGGAAGGGCGGTGTGCGACGCAGGCGCGCGGGCGAGACCCTCAGTCGATCCCAAACCTCCCTCGGGCTCCAGAGCTGTCCTGGGAGGCCTTGACATTGCCTTTGGAACCACGAACCGCAGGTGCAGAGACAGGGCCTGGGCGTGTGCAGGACCCGCCGTTTCTGCTGGTACCTGAGCATGTCGGGCGTGAGCTCGGGGACATGGAGGCCTGGGGCGGCGTCTGCAGCAGAAATGGGCCTGTGGCCGCCCGCCGTGGGGCTGGGCTGATGGGGCGCGGTGGGTCCTTCACAGCAGTCCTGGTGGAGCTCGGGACGCACTGGCAGGCTGCGGGCCTCCCCGAGCTGACCACGCGTGTCTCGAACCAGGAACTGCAGGCACAACTGGAGAAGCGTGGCGCGATCCAGTCCTCGGCCTGGGAATCGGGCAGTCACTTCGCCTCTGCCGCCATCCTGACCCCTCCCCTGGCCTTCTGCCTGTCGGCACGTCCCTGCTTTTCCTCCTGCGCGTCTCTGGATAGTATCGACTTCGGTCCCTGCGCAGCACTGGCGCTGGCCCCAGCCATCTGTCCCCTCACCCGGCAGGTGCACAGCTCCGCGCGCCAGACCCTGCGCCTCCCGGCCCACCTCTGACACCTCCACGTCTCTGTCAAGACGCCTGCTGTGCAGGGCGCTCCTTTACCACGGAAATTCATCTCATCTGGAAATAGGAGGGTCTTCCCCGAGCTGCTCCCGGTGCAGCTCCTGGTGGGTAGAACCGTCTCTGTGACTCTCACACCAGAAGCCTAGGACCACGCCGAGCACCCTCTCTCCCCAGGTGTCGCTAATTTTTCTTCCCAATGCACCCCCTATTCCTAATAGCTCACTGTAATTCCCAAGGATCCGCCACTACTCGATTAATTGTAATTCCAAGGACCCCACACACTCAGCTTCCAGCGGGTCTCCTCACCTCCGGCCTGGCCTGGGTAACTCTCGAACACGCCACGTGTCTTTTTTCTCCCTGGAGACCTGCCAGCTCATTTCTGCCCCCCGGCTGGCACCACGCTGGTCGCAGACGGTTGGAGCCCAGCATGCTCCTGGCCTCGGCGCCCGGACGGCTCAGCCCCGCTCCTCCTCCCGCCTTCTCCCTGTGCTCAGCCCTCTAGACTTGGGCCCAGCATCCCTCCTGCAGGGAGAGACCCCTGAGAGCGGCTCCCTGCCCTGCACGCCTGCCCTGGCGTCACTGAACTTCTCTTTGTGACATTAAAATTATCTCTTCTGTGTCCCCCACTAAGATGAGGCATGATCGGAAATAGTAAAGATATATATATAGGATATGTCTTGGCCGAGTGGAGTTTATCCCAGAAATACAAATTGATTTAACATTAAGACAAAAGTGAAACTATCTGTGGAAATCAACACCTTAATAAAATAAAGGAAAAAATTATCATCCCAATATTTCAGGAAATATGTGCAATGAAATTCAAATGTATTTATGATAAAAACTCACAGGGAACCAGAATAGCAGGAACTTCCTTGATACCGTAAGACATTATCTACAATAAAATCTATTGCACACATGATACTTGATGTTAAGGAGCCGTTCTCCTGGGTGGTTGGTGTCAGCTGGCCCGTTGTCTGGTCAAACACCCGTCTGGCTGTGCCGTGACGGTATTTTTAGATGTGATTCACACTCAGTAGACTGAGTGAAGCCAATTACTCTCCGCAGTGCACGTGGGCCTCGGCTAAGCATTTGAAGGTTTATGAGCAAAGACCGAGGTTTCCGAAGAAGGATCCTAACCCCAAACCGCAGCACAGAGTCCCTGCCTTGCGTACAGCGGGCTGCGGCCGCTGCAATCGTGCGAGGCAATTTCTTTAAATATCTATGTCTATCTGTCGATCTATCTACCAGTTCACTTATTGATATCCTATTGGTTCTGTTTCTCTGGAGACTCAGACACAGAGAGTGATTCTAGAGGAACAAAGTCTTAAGGGTGAGTTTTCTGACTTTGTTCTGGGGTTCCTGGAACCGGTTCTCTAACCTGGTTAGATTGAAAAGCACTAGCGGCTCTATCTCCAGTAGGAAAGATGGCACTGAGAGTCTATGGTGTTGGGGAAAAAATATGTACCAATCACTTGTTTAAAAATGGCAAGGAGGGAAGAATTTACTCAAGATTATTCCAACAGAGGAGAAATGTTGAACTCAGCTCTGCACACAGCGCAGGCCCGGGGGACGTGCAACTGACCAGACAGAGAGGGGTCGGCGGGCGGGAGTTGGTCACATATCAGGGTGGGAAGATTCTTGCTACCTGGCCTGGCAGGATGCTTGCTGAAGGCAGAGGTGCCCCTGCTAGACCACCTTGGCAGGACTCTTTGCTAAAACTAGTCCGGGCAGGCGCGGCGGCCCCCACACCAGCACAGAAGTGACACTTTGCTGGGTCCCTGCCCTGCCCCCAGGCCTGCTGCGACATGGGACATGAGAGTGGACGCTCCGAGAGGACGGCAGCGATTCGGGGACAGGAGGCCCAGGAAGCAACCCCCTGGGGGAGGGGAGCTGGCACTGACCTGCTCAGCCCGGCAGGGACGTCACTCATCAGACCCCTCCTGGTCACCTCCCCACCACGGGGGGTGGACGTCCCTGAGCATTTGGCCTCCTCACTGCTCCAGAGGGAGACCCCTGGGGCCGGGGACCCTGGAGAGCCAGAGCCTGAACCTGAGGAGGATGGGAGGTGCCTTCTCGGATGAAGCCCCCCAGGAAAGCCCAAAGGGGAGGGGACCCACCCTCTCCGCCCCCTTCTCCTTTGCAGAACCGGGTCCTGGGGGGCAGGGAGGTGGCTCTGGGGCTTGATTAGGACAAACAGGTGCCGGGAGAACGTCTGGGGCGTGCGGTGCCGTGGGGAGCTCACCGTGGTTGATGAGGGGCACAGTGTGGGGGGGTATGGGGCGCCCAGGGGTCTCCATGTCATGTGGGGACAATGCTGAGGGTCCCCAAACAGGGGTGGGTGTGTGGCCGTCATGAGGATGGGGACAGGGAAGAATCCAGCTCCGCAGAGGCACCAGCCGGGGCCAGAGACCCCCTGTGCGCAGGAGCCTCGCAGACGGATATAGAACACGTCATGTTCAATTATCCCGCAGAAAAAGCCAGAGGTTTCTCACAATTCAACACCTCATTAGCTGATAATTCAGCACAGATTCTCATCTAATGTGACTATATTTTATACAAATTATTTCGGACAAGAATTCGGTCCCTAATAACATTGATCTTCATAAAATTGTCACGGAGCATCTTGTCTGGAGCCCCCGTCCTTGGGTTTGCGGTTGTGAGTCAAAGCGGAGGACGAGGACGCTGCAGACGACCTGTGGCCGCAGCGCCAGGTGGAAGCCGAGGGCCAAGGCGCGGTGGGCACCGTCTGGGCCCCCGGGAGGACCCCGCACGGCCCCGCCCTCAGTGAAGGGCGAGCGCCGCATCCTGTCATCCGCCGCATCTCCTGGGCTCCTCCCGCCCTCCCTGCGTGGTCTGGGGACCCTGGGGACCTCCCGCTCCCTGACGCCCTGGGGAGAGACACGCTTCTCAGAAGGCCCCGGGGGCTCCGCGCACCGGCCGAGTCGCCGGGCACCCGCAGGCGTTTGGAGGAAGATTTATCGTGGGGCTTTGCGACAGGGCATAGCCATCGCCCTAATATGTTATCAGGCTTGTTGAAATATCAATTTTGCACATGGCTTCACACGGCTGCCTGCGGCCCTGCTCGGGCCTATTACTTAATTCTTCTGTCATTAAGAAATCCAATCTCCGATTCCAGTGGCATGGTGGGGGGGTTGCCGGCTAATAGACCTCGAACCGTCTGCTAATTGCGGCTCCTCAGACCCCGAGCGAGAGGAGGGGATGAGGGGGCCGGCGTGGAGGGGATGAGGGGGCACAGCAAGGCCCGGCTCTTTCAGGGGGTCCTTCGGCGTCGGCGGGCGACCTCCGAGCCCCGACACTGACGCACAGCCTCGCGCACGCGCTTTCCACGATGCCGCTCCGGGTCAGGCTGCGCCCGGCCAGGGCTTCGATGCCGCTTGGCGGGGAAGGGCTCAGGGGACGCTTGCTCCCTCTGCGTCGTGCCCCTGCGCCCTGGTAGTTTGCGCTTGGTGGGGTGCGGGAAACGCAAGTGCCGCCCCCTCCAGATTCCAGACCCGCCCCCCGCAGGAGGCCCTGGAGCAACACGGGACCTCGCAGTTTCAACCCTCGCCCTCCAGCAGAGGAAGGCCTGCTGACGGCCTTTCCTATCGCAAGCCCCTTTGTGATCGGGGAATTGGTTTATTTCTCCATCCTGCTGGCCCCAGGCTACGCAGGTCCCAGCCCTCACCCCACGAAGCTCGCGGTTGCCGCCGGGCACCGTCAGGTCTCTGCTGCGCCCTTTCCGGTAGGAGGCTCATTCTGTGGACTTTGGCGGAGCCGTCCGCCTCCCCTCGGTGTCTGTGCAGAGCCAAGCAAAACGAGGGCAGGTTTTATCAGAACAATTCCCACGGTAGGTGACTGCAGGCAGCTAATTTTCTCTGGGATTCAGTGCACGGCGCCCTCCTCGCGCCTTGCGGGGACGCGGTGGCGCCCTGCGAACACGCGCGCTCTGCTCCCAGCGCTCTCAGAAGCAGCCTGGCCCGTGTCCAAGCCCAAGTACCTGCTTTGGCTCCCACTCAATGTGCCCATTTGTATTGTTGGTAGTTTTCAAATAAATGCGCTTGTGACAACAATCGGAGGCAGCCGCCTTGCTCACAGGAGGCAGGACTGGGCGGCCCATCTCCTCTGCCTCCGGCGTCATGAATCATCTGGCTCTAAATAAAGCCTCGGCCCGCGGCCCCGGCTCCCCTCCCTCCCGCGCAGCGCCCTGGTCCCAGACGGCGCCTGTTCGCTGTCTCTGCTCCAGCGCAGGCGCCTTTGGGTCCTCAGTCGTCCGCAGGCCACCAGCCCCGGCACACAGATGAGGGCACCGACTGGAACCCTCCCAGCTGCGGAGACGGGAGGGCGTCCTGACCCCAGCCCCGGGACACGTGGCTGTTCCGTCCAGGAAAAACTGTGAAAAAGACTTTGCTCATTGAGCGATTTCATCAGTTATTCTTTGCAGGACAAGAAAATTGGAGCGAATGCTCTGAAACCCTCTTAACGTTGTTTGTGGGAAAATGTAAACATGTGAGTCCATATGGGAAGGCTGGGCCTTCGTTAATTTCCTCTTAATGAGCCTTCGTTAATTTCTCCTTAATTAGCTTCATTACTTCCGTGGTTTGTGGATTTACCTGTCCATCCATCCACTGGTTCCCCCGCTGCCTCCGAGTGCCAGGTACCGGGGGTGGGCTGTGGACGGCCGCCCCAGCAACCGTGTGTGTGTTCCTGTTGCCCAGCATCTTCCAGGCCTCGCCCATCCACAGCAGCCAGCTGAGGTTCGGTCCGGGGGACGCCCCTCCACTGCCCCCAAGCAGGTCTCTGTGGCTCCTCTGCCCTGTGGACGGCAGAGCTCTCCAGGGTGCTGGATCTGATTTGCGGCGCCCAGGGCGGCACACCCTGCAGGGGACCATGGCAGAGGGTGGAACTCTGGGGAGGGGGGAGGCTGGGCGTAGGGAGCTTGGGGAGGCCAGGTGGGCAGAGAAGGGGGCAAGGTGACACTCAAGCACCAGGTGTGGAAGGACAATGACCGTTGGCGCCTTTTGTTGGGATGGGAACACAGAGAAGGGCTGGTTCCAAGGCCAGGGTGATTGGCTTTCACTGGACTATACATTCTCGAGGTCCGGCACGATATCGGTCTTATTTCTAGCACATTCCAACACTGGCACAAATGACAGGAGATAGAATTTAAGAGAATAAACTCTATCGTGTCTGAGCCGAGGCTGGGCCCTGTGTGGCCAGGGACAGCTGCCGTCTGTGGCTGCTCCGTGGCGCCCGGCAACGCACCGCAGAGGCTGCCTCGAAAACGCTCCCTCGAGGCGCCCTGGGTGGGGCACAGCCCCGCGATCCCCTCTGAAACCTCCAGGCCAGTCGCCTGCAAATGTCTGTGGCAGATGTGTCCTTTCTCGCTGGGATACCCCAGGACCGAACCCGTCCTCTCCACCGTGCACGGTTGCTGCGGGCCACGGGCACAGGACAGCACAGGCCCTGGCCAGGAAACGCAGGCGGGCCCCGACTCACAGTGCTTCCACTTAGAGTTTTCCACTTCACAATGTTTGAAGAGCAACACACATCCAGTAGAAACGGTGCTTTGAGTACAATTATTCTGTTTTTCATTTTTAATACAGTTTTCAATAAATTACTTGAGATATCCAAAATTTTGTTATAAAGTAGACTTTGTGTTAATGATTTTGCCCCACTGACGGCTGCTGTCGTGCGAGGCAGACTAGGCTCCGCAGTGGCGCTCGGCAGCTCAGGGGTAGGAAACGCTACGATGTTTTCAGCTGACCAGGGTTCCTCGAGCCGGCGTGGGTCGGCCGTGTCGGGGTTCAGAGGCGCGAGGCTGCACTTCGCCAGGAAATGAACGGGCCTCTGAAGGACCGAACACAGCCTCACATTCCGTAGTTAACTCGTGGGCCACGTTGGGGAGGGGCTCAGATGGTTCCGCCGTGGCCGCGACACCCGGCCGGGTCCGCCCTGGAAGTGCAGGTCTCATCAGGTGTGTGTTTGGAGAATTTCCCTGTGTCAGTACAGATGATGCTTCATTAATTAGCTGTTTCATCTATAATCTTTGACCTGTGTATTTTTAAAAAAATGAAACAGAAAGAAATCTTGTTTCTTTCGCCACTGATTTTTGTAACCAAGACGTAGTTTTTCCATCACCTTCAAGCTGTGTGATCGCTTCCTGCGCCGGATGTGGGAGCCGCTTCCCTGCAGGCAGAGGCGGTGCCGGGTGCCGGGTGGCAGGTGCCAGGTGCCGGGTGTGCTCAGCCCCAGCCCCACCCTCCCCACCATCCACCAGATGCCAGCCCACACCCCACCCTGTCTAGGAGTGGCCGTGTGACAGGTGACCTGACTCTCAGCCTTTTTGTTCTCGGGGCTTTGGACGCCCCGGGGACCCCGGTGGAGGGTGCCCTGCCAGTCCAGCCCAGGTGACCCACACAGCCTGGGGAGCCCTTCAACTGTGTCCATGGACTTGGCTGTGCCCACCATGACCCTGAGACGTTCCCGAAATGACAAGTGTGTCCGGGCTCCCTCTCTCTGAGTTTCAGACCCTCCAGGAGGCACAGTGAGGACCCTGTCATCTGGCCTCACCCCACCAGGATACAGAAATGGGGGCACAGGGCACCTGTTCTCTGCGGTGATGCCAGTCGCCTCTAGAATAAACTTCCCGGCTTCCACAGTCACTGTGAGCCAGTGGCGGCCCCACCCCCATCCTCCTCCCACACTGACCTTCCCTGCCGGTCCCGACACCCACGGTGGGTCCCAGCACGGCCGCCCTCCTCGCTGGCCCTCCCCTCTCTGCCTCCCCAGGGTCCTCCTGCCCCCACCCCAGAGCACCTGCGGCCCCCAGGCACATGCTGATTCACCCACCTTGTTTACCTTCCTCACTCTGAAATCTGCCAGGTTTATGTTCCCTGTATGTCCCCAAGGCCTAGAGCGGTACTGAGCCCAAGCTAAGGGGCCAGCATGTGAGTGCTGAGCAGACGCCAGCTGTGAGAGCCCGGTGTGTCTTCAGGGGGGCTACGGGTCCTCAGAGCCATGACCTTGAGCACATCCTCACCTGGTCAAGCCGCTTCTTGTCACGCTGTCCAAGGGGGTGTCCCGAGAATTGGGGACTGTCTGTGCACAATTCCAAACAATTCGTGCGGATGCTTTGCCCTCAAGGCCACCTCCCCACCTTTCCGGTGGGTACGGCATGGGGACAGGGGCGAGGAGCTCTGCGTGGGGACCCCTGATGGACACACCTGAGCCAGGTGACCCGGTCAGCACCCACAGCGGTGGTGGGGGGCTCTGTGTGGTGTGGGGAGAGGGCACCTCACGTCTGTGGTCTTCCTCAGGGAATCCGTAGCCCAGTCTGCTCATGAGAAAATCAGCCGACGGATTTGAACACAGGGTCACCCTGTGACCTCCTGACGGTGCCTGAAAAAGGCCATGTCATCCGCAAGGGAAGTCTGAGGACCGGCCACGGCCCAGGGAGGAGCGATGACTGTCGTGGGGGATCCCGAGACAGGACAGGGGCATGAGGGCGAAACAGAAATCCTAATGGCAGCTAGGCTTTGCGGACACACTCGGGGAACTGCAGTGGCAATGTCATCCGTCCACCGTAACAACCGTCACCACAGACGCAAGACGCCACGGACAGGGGAGAGCCGGCTGGGTGCCGCGTCCACAGCTGCTCCTACGAATCTGAAACTGCCCTAAATAAAGCGTTGATGTAAAAAGCCCACGTTCACTGAAGTGTCACTCATGACGAAGGGGGTGGCTTTGTAAAGCAGGGGTCACCACGCGACCAGGTGCTGTGCTGCAGCGGAAAAGCACTCGTGGAAGTTCAATGACGCTGAAACCACGCTGTGACTTTGGCTAGAAAGTAAGATTTTAACACTCCACAAAGAGCTCATTGCAGCTCTTTTACACACACTGCGTCTAGGAGGATGCTAAGGGGTGCATGGTGTGTGCCCCGTGCGAGTTCCGGGACGCTGCATGAGCATAATGTGTTTGCTGGAACGTGAACACGCACCTGGGCAGGTGCAGCCCCAGGGCGGGCAGCCTGGGTGGGGACGTGCGGCCAGCGTCCCTGGCAGGGCGTACCGTGGCGGGAGCATGAGGCAGCGGCGTGTCCTGCAGCTGAACCACAGGAGACCGTCTTTATTGCCACCGCGTCCAGCGCAGCAAACCCTCTGGCCTCATTTTGCTGAACGCAGCGCCGTGCACATCCGAGCTTTGGCGCTGACTGTGAGCCGCAGGCCGAGGACGGGGCTGGCTTTGACACCACTCCAGGCACCGCCCGCTGTTTGTAGCTGGTGCCAGGAGAAAGCGGCGGCGCCACGCCACGGCCACCAACAATAGGCTATCGCTGTGCCCATCCTATTAGGAGGCGTCAGCCTTCTCTACTCGGAAGATTAAAAATTTCGGGAGTAAATCCAGGTCTTGTCTGACATGACATTTTGGAAGCAAAAGCTCAGAAACTTTTGTATCCGTGGTAATAGGATAACATGCTACAGTAGTTACAGTAATTGCCCGGCGCTCCCTCTCCCAGCCTGCCGGCCGCTCCCTCTCCTGCGGGAGCCGTTTGCAGAGTGGCTGCCTGTTCTGGGGATGAGCTGGGCAGCAGGTGGGGAGCCGCGTCACCCAATGTGGGCCTCATTACGGACAGGAACCGCGCCCGTCCTGGCTCCTCCCCGTGGCTCCTCCCCGAGGCTCCTCCCCACGGCTCCTCCCCACGGCCTGGGTCCGGGGCCTGAACACCTGTTGTGCGAACCACCCCCCACACCCTGCCAAGGAGGGCAGTGGGCAGGGCACCCGGGAGGGCACCGTGGTGCTGTCCAGCGTGTGCCTTTGCACAAAGCCGCCTCCCCTCCGGCGCCAGGTTCTCATCTGTGAGCTGTTGGCGGCAGGCGGGGCCTTCCCTGAGGCTGCTGTCCCAGGTGATGCCCTCGACAGACCCTGGGGACAGTGTAAAGCTCCCGGCATGGGGGACAGTCGCCTTATTCTGATGCCACATGAAGGGCACCTCAGGAAGTTGCATGTGTAACGGTGGCCACAGTGTGGCCACGTGACTCTGAACACAGACGTCGCAAGGGGGCATCCGAGCCCAGGCTGTCCAGACATGAGGGATGCCGGGGGACAGAGGCCCAGGGCAGCCTCACGACAGCTCTGTCTTCCAGATGGGGACGTGGACAGCGGGTGCGTGTCCGGGGCCGTGTGTGAGCACCAGATCCATCCGTGTGCCCTGCAGTGCATGCCATGCCCCTGACCTCTTGGCCACGGTAGTCTCCTTGTGCCCAGCAAGGGCCGGGATGCTCCAGCCCTCCCTGCTCTGGCATAACAGACAGAGTGACGGGGGGACTGGGGCACCCCAGCCAGGGCCACACGCTCCCCTGGTGGCCAGGGACTTGGGGTCAGAAGCCTGGAAGCTTCCAGAAGGAGGAGGGGGCCGCCAAAGTGTAAGACCTGCAGGGGTGGAGGGAGAGAACAGGGCCCCGTGGCTCTCAGGCTGCCGGGCGCCCTTGGGAGGGGAGGGCCCTGTGGGCTGAGGAACCGGCTCTGCCCAGCTCCCGCACAGCCCTCAGACGCCCACTGGCGCCTTCAGCCTGGGGGGTCTGGCCCCCAACAGGTGGCCAACGGTGCCGAGAGGGTCAGGGTGCCCAGGCCAGCGGCTCAACCATCCCACCCCCACAGCTCACCGCAGGCAGCAACCCCAAGTCCTGCTCCTCGGTCCACCCCACAGCCTCCACCCAAGTTCGGGACCCCGCCACGCTCCCAAAGCAGCCCAGACTCTGCTCTGACCTCGCCTCGACCTTTCACTGCCGAGCATGGGACCCCCGCAGGGCTCTGCAAATTCCTTTCCTTTTGTCTGGAACCCCCCATCTCCCTACCCTCTGCCCTCTACCCTCTGCCTGACTGGCTCCAGCGTGGCCTCTGGCCTCTGCCCGCACTGGCCAGGGCTTCCCGACCCCTCCCAGGACCAGAGCCACCTGCCCGTGGGGCGCAGGTCCTGGTCTGTGCCGGGGCGGGTGGAAGCTCGTGCCCGAGTGACGAGCGTGCCCGGCCCTTCCTCACGGTGCCCGGCAGAAGAGGAACCAGACACCCTCTGCTAGGAGCAGACAGGCCACAGGTCTGTTGTCAACTCAGGAAAAGGCCCCAAGAGGGAGGGAGGGACACGGGTGAGCCAGGGGTGAGCATAGCTCTGCGCCCGAGGGAGCACTCCGGGGAGATGATAGATAAATGATAGATGCATCTCTCTATGTCGATATATAATGAATGCATACATAATGTGTCAATAAATATTAATGTGTGAGCACTATGAGTAAATATTTGTATTTCTCATTGCTAAGTCTTTCAAAATGTGCTTTGGATTAAAAGAACAAAAAGAGCAGCTTCGGAAAAAATGCGGGACAGACAGCCCCGCGCCGTACACAGCCGTCCGTCTCCGGTCACCTCTGGCAGGGCGCGCTCCAGGAGGACTAAACCGGCACCACCGAGCTGAGCCTTCCGAGAGGAAACCCTCCTGCCGACCAGGATGAAGACTCCCTCCGACGTCAGCTCTGACAGTCTCCGGGTTTCACACGTGGTCCTGAGCACGGGCACGCTGCCTCCAGAGGCAGAGGGCGAAGTTCTTCCTCCTCTTTCGGTGGCAGTTCTCAGGGACACTCGGGCAACTTACCAGGAACTTTCATCTGCACGCGTGGCAGCTCTTCCCGCATCCGACAGTCGTGCACACCCGTCATGTCACTGATAGTGCACACATTTAAAATCATTTGAATGTTGTCTTCTTGGAACATTTCAGGAATCTGCAAAGTTAGCTGGTGTGGAGCAGTGCCACGCCTCCGGCTGTGGCGTGCGCACGGCTCCCCGAGAAACCGAGAGTGTCGCCTCACTGCCGCGGGGCCCGGGGCCAGGGCAGCGCTGGGCTCACTGAATCTGCCGCCCCCACCTGCCACGTGGACCTGCTGCTATGCCACACTGGGTGCTGCGCCGGGACTCCTCTCTGCCTGGGGAGAAGTTGCTAGAACAGTGTGGGTGGTCAGGACAGCGGCAGTGCCCAGCCTCCCCTGGACAGGGGACGGGGCAATCACCAAAGGGGTCTGTGCGCTGTCTGGGTGACCCAGGCGGCTTCCTGGAGGAGGCACGGAGCCGCCAGACTTTGTAGGATGGAAGAGGAGGGTGGAGGTGTGAGGTTCAACCATGTCCCTCCCGCGTAACAGAGCTCTCTTCAGAGAATGCAGAGCAAAGCTTCGGAAGGACTTTGCAAAGAGAGGGGAGGGATTCTAGTGGTTTCCACACTCCCTAATTGCCTCCTGTGCTGCACAGAACTGCCTGATTGCCTTGCCGAGGGGCACAGCCCGGAAACGGCAAATTCCGAATCCACCTGAATATTCAGATTAGGGGAGAGGTTTGCAACCACACAGTGTCGTAGAGCCGGTGGCTGTGTCTACCCTTTGGTCCTGTAATGAGTTCATGTTCAAAGGCTGCGTGCTGCTGACCAGTTTGGGGGAACTAGGGAGAGAGGCGGGTGCATTTCATCAAACCTTAATGAGGGGCTCTCTGTGGACACCCTGCGCTGGTAAGCTAGGGCGAGAATCAGACGTGACCAATTACGGTGACATCTCATTTATCTGTCGTCATCAGGGAAGAAGTTATTAAACCTCAATGAATGTCCCAGACAACTGGATTTTACCCTTTAAGCACCAGGACTCCCCTCCCCCACCTTCTTTTTACTACTTGGGTTGTTGTGCAAAGGGCGTCTGTGACTTCAGACTGACCCTGGCCAGTCGTGGCCCCTGTGAGCCACCCAGGTTCCCGTGCTGCCAGGCGTGACCAAGCCCACAGGGCTCCCACCACCACCTTCCTCCTGGCCTGGTGCAGGCAGGGCTGGCTGCAGTGTGGGGGGCAGGCTCCCCAAGGGTGGCCCCGCAGGGCCCCAGTGCGTGTGACAGGCTCAGGCTTGGGGAGTTTGAGGTCAGCCCACACATCCGCCCTCCTGAGACCACGTGTGCAGGACCCCAACTTCCCCGCGGCACCGGGCAGGCTGTGCAGGGACGCCCACCACGCTGCCACTCTGCGTGTGGAACGGGACGTCTCATCTTTCGCTGCAGTTTCCCTCTGATGGTCCTCCCCTCTCTTCACATTAGGAATCTCTGGTGTCGCCTTGAGGACAGTTCAATTATTTCTTTCTCCCTAAATCCCTCTCTGATCCCCCAGACAACTAACCACAGCCGGCCATGTTCCTGCATGGCCTGGCATGCCTGGCACCCCGTGCTCCCATGGCTGCGTGCCTGACAGCGCCTTGGGGGCTGCCATGGACCTTGCTGGGGATCTCTGGGCATTGCTTGGCATCACTGGGCATCCATAGGCATCACTGGGCATTGCTTGGCATTGCTTGGCATCACTGGGCATCGTTTGGCATCACTGGGCATCGCTTGGCATCACTGGGCATTGTTTGGCATCACTAGGCATCGCTTGTGAGTGGTCAAGCAACGGACATTCGACCACAGGTCGAAGCTGCAGCTGCACAGACCACGCCATGAACTCCAAGCCTGTGAGCACAGGGCTGGCCCCGAGGCCTGGACGCTGCCAGGGTGCCCACGGCCCTCTCTGCCCTGTGGTGCTCGGGCTCAATCCCGTCCGCACGTCCCGCACGTGTCAGTGCACAGAGAGAACACACCCCGTGGTTCACAGTTTTCCAGCTTTGTTTGCATCTAGTGACACACATAACAAAATCCACCACCTGGACCATTTACAGGAGTAAACATCCCCTGCGTTTACACAAGCTGTTCGAGGGCTGGAAGGTGTCGCTGTTCCCTAACAAGGTGGTTTTCTGTGAAGGAGACGCCGGTGCGTAGCGGCGTCCTGGAAGCCCCAGCCCGGGAGAGGAAATGCAGGTGTGAGCGCCGCAACACGCACCTGCGAACTCCGTTCCTGGAGAGGCTTCCGGTGTGAATTAGTGTCTTCTGAGGAGGAGCACGTTGCGAACAGTGTCACCGCGGTGTCCTCACCTCAGCCAGATAGTGCCAAGGAGGCTGCACCTGCCAGAGGAGGCCTGGGAGACACCCTGCTCCCGGGGGAGGCTGGGCCACCCCGGCACCCACGCTGCAGGTCCCTGAGCCCCCGACTGGCGCCGCAGCCCCGTGCGCAGGGCCGTAGGAGGGCGGCAGACTCCGCCCGTCTGCCACACCCACCGTGGTGGCTACTCACACATTCTCTGGCAGCCCAGAGCACGGCCACAGCCCGCCTCCAAGAACGTAGAATCTCAACTTCCTGAAGCTTCTCTCAAAGAACGAGCCCCAGATATGACAAGCGGAGCTTGCTGGGAAGTGCGGAGGGAGGAGAAGACCGCGATGTGGGACAGAGGTTCCCGCGTGCCGACTGCGCCCAGCAGGCCAGAGATGGGTTTGTAAAGAGAGACGTTAGAAAAAGCGAAATCATGTGTCCCTCCACGTAAAGGCCACAGGAGCTCGCAGACACCTGCTGCCCACCCCGCCCGGTAGGACGAGCCGCCCAGCCCCATAGCCCGGCGCCACCGTCCTGGCCACTGCCCAGCCCTCCCGCCTCGCGCCGTCCCCGGAGCCCCCGAGCCTGGGCCTTCCCAGCCCCGCCTGGCGAGGAGCCTCCGCGAGGGCAGCTCCGCCAGGACGGGCAGCAGGTAGCTGTTGTCCTATTTTTTTATTTTCTTTATGTTATCATGTTTTAACACCTTAAAAAACCTGTCTGGGAGAGACTGTCTCCCCCCAGGGGTGGCCAGTTCTTAGAGTCAGCAAACGCCCAGCGCAGAGCAGGCCTTTGCCAGGCAAACCCTGCCCCCCGGCACCCCGGGGGCAACATTCCTCTGCCCTGCGGCCTAGATAGAGCCTGCTGGAACCCCAAACCCAGCCAGTCCTCCCCCACCCGCTGTGCCCGGCGGGAATCGGGGCTGAGCTCGGCTCTCCTCGCCCTGCCCCTGCTGCCTCCTGTGGACCCTGCGTGAGGAGCCCCCAGGGCCTCTGAGCACAATCGACTGCTTCCCCCGCCTGTCCTCTCCTTTCCTGCCACCCGACTGACCACCTCCAGCACCTCTCCCTGTGCCCCGCTTCCTCACCCCTCCCCTGCTCTGCCCCGCCCATTGTCCCATCAGATCCCAGGTGGGGTCTCCCTGTGTCTGTCCCTCTTCCCCCTCACCTCTTCTCTCCTTCCACCCCTCTCTCCCTCTCTCTCTTTTCTTGCAAGATGTGCCCCCAAGGGTCATCTTTCATCTCCAGATTAACAGTGTCTCCTAAGCATAGATGGTTTACTCCCTAAAAGAAACCTTGGGGACAGTTGATAAAATCCCAACATTTCCCAAAATGCTCCTGGGCAACATTGCCTGAGGCTCCTCTGAGCCCAGCCTTGGTAGAGCTGCCCTGACCCTGGTCACTGATTGTCACCTGCTTTGGTGTGTTCAGTCAGTCACATCAGTGACCCTGGGTGGTGGGATCACAGGCGGGTGAGCCCCAGGCGGGACCCCTCCTGCGTGGTCGCAGCCCCTGCAGGGGAAGGGGCGTCTTCAGGGCTCTGGGCTACTGGACTTTTCATTCTCCAACTGTAGTAAAACCTGGAGCGACTGGCAGTCAGGCCCACATGGCTTCGGGGTCACCAAGGTTTAGGCCCATAATTACTTTCCCAAAGCTTTGCTCTTGGAGGTTCCGGAATCTTTTTTCTTTCCCATGAGCTCAGTTTTCTGTACGACTGAGTGTTTCTTTGATGGTGGATGGCTGCCTTCGTCTTGCAGGACCTTCGTCTGAAAGTCACTTTTAGCTGCCCACAGTCTCTCCTCCCCATGATTTATACTTCTTTTCCTTAGTTGACACCATGAAAAAAGAATAGTCAGTTACCACCAGCACCTGTTCTACAGTCTTTCAGATTGGAGACAGCATGGGCCACGGCAGTCTGCCATTCTCACGGTCTTCACTGGCTCTGTGCTTCAGGTGAGTTTGAGAGCTCCCTCCTACCCACCCCCCACCCATCCATTCACCCATCTACCCCCCACCCATCCACCCATCTATCCTTCCACCCACCCACCCCTCTCTCCATCCATCCAACCATCCACCCACCCATCCTTCAAGGGATCCCACTGCACACGGCCAGGCACCCACTGCACTCAGAGGGTCTGTGGACCTTCAGGTGTCTGCTCACAGGCCAGGGGACCCTCGGTGGGTGTAAACCAGGGGGTCCAGCATACAAGATAGAATATGTGCGCTTCTGTACTGCAGAGAGAGTGACAAGAGCTCCAGTCCAGGAGAGACCAAGATTCAAACAACCCTGGCCTGAGCTTGGGAGGTGGGCTGTGCTGGCAGCTGACCAGTCGGGGGGGTGCTGAGCTGGCCAGTGCCATGGGGCTGGCATTTCTCCAAGGGGCCAGGTGCCCTCAGAGGGACATTTGGACTCTGCTCAGCCAGAGAAATGCAAATCAAAGCTGCACTGAGATAGCTCCTCACCTATCAGGTGGGGACACCTGAAAGCTTGTCAAGCCGCCTTCTTAGTGAGATGGGAAACCGGCCTCTCCTAGACACAGGGCACGATGGACAGTGGGGACCACACAGAGGGGAGCAACGCTACATACCCGTTACCCCTTGACCCCCGACACACCTGCTTACAACTGAAACAGGGTACTCGTTGCAGTATTATTCGTACTAGTAAAAAGCTCCACACAAGCCAGTGTCCATCCCCAAGGGGAGGGTTGTGCAGGGTGTAATTAAAATGGATTGCTCTGCACACACACACTCGCACACAACCCACACAACCATGCACACCACACACACACCATACACTGTACATTCACACACCACACACACACACACACACACACACTCTCTCTCTCACATTTGCAAAACAGAATATGAGAGGTATAAACCCAAAACGAACAGCAGCGGTCACCCACAGACATGGGTGGGGAGAACAAGAGGAACAGATGTGTGGAGCTGCAGCAGAACTGTGTCGTATCCAAAAAGTGAAATGAAATCAGACTCTAAAGCAAACCCTGAAACTGAACACAAACAAAATTAAATGAAATTTATAAATATGCATCTATGATGGATAACACAGATGAGGGAAATAACTAATTCATGTAAATGATGACAACAGCTTTCTAATTGCATAAACCTAGAAGGATATATTCTGAGGACATTAACAAGCTGACAATAAACGCTAATTTTTAGATTTTTACCTGGTGTATTTGTTGATCATGGTATTTGTAAATCTGAAGCAATTTTGTGTGATTGCAAAATAGAGCAAATGAGTAAACTCGCTTCGGACTAACATGGTTGGGAATTGAGATTTTCACTCCTGGATGGAGGAATTTCAGGGAGAACGCTGCGGTGTTGGATTTAAGCTGACATGATTGTGTGGACTTGAGCTTTTACAAGCGCCTTTCTCACAGCTGTTCCCTGGGAAGGTCTCCCAGAAGCCCGGCCGGTAGCAGGGTGCCCCCCGCACCCTGACTGGAGTAGCGATGGGTTGGGCGGAATCTTGCCTGAAGCCTCCTGGTGACTGGAAGTTATCCAGAGGTAAGAGACATACTAACTTTGCACCCAGCGGTACATTCTGTTATGTGAGTTGAGAAACTTAAGTTTATTTACCCCTTTCCAGATGACAACAAGGAAAGAGCATCAGTCCCGCCTCAGAAAGCCAAGGGGGCAGGGGACCGGCCACGTGTCTGTGGCCACCCTCAGGGGCATGCACAGGCCTGCGCACTGGCACCTTGCAGTCTCCGCGCACGGCAGACGGGCGTCCAGTTGTTCACTCGCGCAGTCTGCGGCACTGTCCACGTGGCTGCAGCCTTTCAAGTATTCCTGGGTAATGCCTGCGGAATAATTCTTCTAGAAGCCCCCGGAAGCTCACCCCTTTGAAACAGAAGCCCAGCACTGCCCGGCTCGGCATGGTCAGGATGCTCAGCTGACAGTGGGAGGTGAGAACACTCAGAGATTAGGAGGACAGGGCCGGCTGTCTTCAAACGGGATCCCAGAAGGCGCTGGAAGCTCACGGGCTCCTTTCAAGGGCGCCCGGAGGCTCAGCAGGAAGCGGCCACCCGGGTTGCGGCTCCTTCACAGCAAGGCCCGCTCCCCCGCCACCCGCCGCGGTCCCTGGGGCAGAACGCTCATCCCGCTCCGGCCCAGCTCCCCGGGGGCTGTCCTCTCTAATGAGCTGCCCGGGCAGCAGCGTGTGGGTAGCACAGGTGGAACCGCTCGAGCTCACTCCGCTGCTCCCTCTCCAACCCTGCCTTAGGCCAATTTCCCTCATCGTTAAACAGAAACACAAAACAAAGACAAACGAGGGAAGCTGGCCTCCCATCTGTCACCCAGACCCGGCCTCCCAGTGTGCAGCCTCACCTGGCGGAGGTGCTCCCCACGGAGCGGAACGGAGGTCACAAGTCTCCGAGAAACGATGGGAGCCAGCAGCGCTGCGGACCCGCGAGATGTCACGGAACGGGGTGCACGGGGCTGGGCTCTGCTCTGGGGGAAGCTGCGGCCACAGCTCAGCAGCCGGACACAGGCCACCATCGCTGCCCGCGCACGGCTGGGACCAGCACAGCCCACGGCTCTGCCTCTCGGCTGAGGGAGTCCTCGGCCGGCCGCTCACTGCGACCAGGTGGGGGGAAATGAAAGGCAAAGGTGCAAACCCCAAAACCTCGGAGGTGTCTAGACGCCTCCACGAACAGAGATGCAATGGACTGACTGACAGCAGAGGGAGGTGGGCGGAGCATGCTCTGCGGGAGGGGACGTTCCCATCCCTGTCGGTCACTTGGGGCCGTGCTGGCGGCCACCCGGGTGTGCGTCCCACTCGCAGTGAACCCTCAGGTGTGCATGTCAGGTTGGGCTCCAGCTTTTCTATTAAGGGTGCGCGTTGACAGCATTTTGCTCAATATTGATGAGCTAACAGTTTCTCAGGGAAAAATACGAAGGCTCCTTCCACGGTGTCCGAGCCTTAGACTGTTCCCTTCTAGACACACCCAGCACCTTGGGCAGGCCAGAGTGAGAGTCATAAGATGTTAGATCCAGAAGTTTCCAGACTCCTGTCCCGGGGGTGGAGGCCCCAGACCCTGCCCGGGCTGAGGTTCAGAGAACCTGGTCCGCAGGGAGCACCGGGGGGCTCAGCTGGGCCAGGCCGGGGCGGAGGGGATGGGGGAGGGGGTGGGGGCGGGCGGCACACCCACACGCTCACTCAGCAGGACACAGACTCTGAGCCGCAGGGCGGCCCTGGGGACGGAAACTTGAAAAACACAGGCACAGTCGTTTGCCTACGTGGAGCCACGGTTTTATTTTGGGTGGAAGTATTAATTAACGAGCAATGACAAACATGCGGTGCGTGTCCATATGTGAGCGAAGCTTCGTGCAGGGCGCAGAATGAGGTGGGAGCCCCAGGGGTGGGCCCAGGGGTGGGGTCTGGGGCTGAGGGAGGGCTCGGGGTCACTGGGTGACACGCTGCCCTGGGGGCTGTGCTGAGGATGCTCTGCATCCACCCCAGCAGCAACCTCCCCGCCGCCCTCCCCACCCTCCGCTCACTGCCAGCCCTCTCGCATCCCCAGGACCCCTCCTCGCAGCAGTGACCAGGTCCTGGTCTCCCTGGGCACCTTCTGGTGTCGGGCAAGTTTCCCAGCCGTGGCGGTGAAGGTCCGAGACATCTTCCCTCTGAGCAATTCCAGCAGCCGCTCGGGAAGGAGAGCGGGGCTGGTGCAGTGGGGGTGGGGGGTGCCGAGCTGCCCCACGCCGCAGGGGAGACGGGCAAGGGGCTTCAGACCCGAGCGGTGACTCACAGCCCACAGACAAATCCAGCCACAATTCAGATGTTCCTAAACCTCTGTCTGCTTTGCCCCCAGGGTCCACTAGTCCACCCGTCAACAGGACCCAGGCTGGGCACCGGCTTTCCTGCGACTCACCAGCCCTCCTGCTGAAAACTTTAACAGTTTCCTCCTCGCCCGACAAAGAATCCCATGTGCAAGAAGCTCTGAACTCAGCTCTCTTCCCTCTGCCCTGGAGGTGGGTGCTTTGGACCTGGGAGCCCTGAGGATTCTGCCTCTTGCAACTTATTTGATAATTTGTTTTTCTGAAATAGCATCCACTTACCGAAGTGTTTATGCCCAATTTATTAGAATATGTTTGCAATGTATACAGTTTAAATGTCTAAATCTGACCCTCGTCTACATCAGTAATCATGTTTCATTTCATTTTCTAGAGTTCCTCAGTTTTAAAATTTTAATTTTTGAAGTACACAAAACAATCAATGTCTATAAGTTGTTTTCTAATTCATTAATTTCTTCTTTCATTCTTACTATTCCTTTCCTCCTGACTTATTCAGAATTCTCCATTATTTTCCTAAGTTCTTCAGTTGAGGGAATATTAGTATTGTTTTTCTTTCATTTTAAGGCTGTGAATATACCTCAAAGTATACCTTTGGCTACCTGTCTCGCCTTATATGTTGTTAGAATAAATATTCAGAAGTGCTCTGTTGTCTGTATACAAACAACCACAACAGCAACAGCACAATTTCCTTGACCACTTATTTGAAACTAACATTATTTAAGTTTTATACCTCCAGAGTAAGCCAAACTTTGTGTGTTTGAGATTGTGTTACTAAACTCCTGCTTTATTTTATTGTTAGTCAGATATGATGATTGATTTGTGTTTTGGTAATTTTTTGACATTTTCTGGTATAAATTTTGGGAGCTTCCCATCAATGTCGAACAAGTCATGTTCTTTGATTACATAGCATGGAACTACATATGTATGTGTGCATTGGTATGTCCAGTCACACGTACTATAGGATTATCGCATAATATGTTATAATTAGTTCTGTAACGGAGTCACAATTGCATGCCAGGGGACATTTCCTGCAATTTCATTTACATTTGCTTTTCAAGGGGCTTTACGGTTCTTCTGTGCGTTTAGCTATTTTATGATGTGCTGTGTAAATTTTTACTTTTCTAAAATATGGATTCTGTCTTGTACCAGTGTGAAATAATCACTGTTTTTCTTTTTATAGCTTTGCTTTTGATCTATTTTGTCCTTTATTAATATTGCCACACAATGTATCACCAATAACCTTCAAAATACAACAGGCAAACCCTTGCATTTCCAGGGTGCGGGCGCTGTCCTGAGCCCTTCCCCAGCTCGGCTGCTTTCAGACATGCCTCAAGGTTAAATGACTGCAGAGCTTTCCAAGGTGTGCTGAGCCCCTCGGATTCACACATCTCCCTGAAGTGCGGTCGCCCACACCTGCTCCTGCTGCTGCCTGCCGTTCTGCTCTGGGGCTCCATCCTGTTGTGCACCCGTCCCTGGGTGGCTTCCCCGTGTGTCCAGGAGGGACAGCACCTCTGGTTCCTGTTTCCTTGGTTTCCGCATGAGACTGTCTCACCTGGAAGTCGGTGCAAGGGCGGGAGGATGCAGTGCGGAGCCAGCCCTGTGCAGGTAACTCAAGCATAAAACCATAAACAGCCACCTGTGCCCTGGCCGGTTCTGGGCCTGGGGAGATGCTGGCCATGAGTAGCCAGCGATGTCCTGATTTTGCTGTCCCTGGTTTGCTTCTGTGGCCCACACGGCCCGGTCTGGCCTCCACCCCTTGCTGGGTGTGGATGAAGGACATACGTGCAGCTCTCGGGTTCTCGGTCCACGTTCGCTCCCAGTTTTATCCCCGAAGTACAGAAGTCCCTCACGGCACACTGGGCCCTGCCAACTGCGGGTCTCTCACCCTGGGCTCCAGCACATGCAGGGGACTCTTAAAGACATGTTGGCCTCAGTCTCAGGTAGAAAAATAAATAGGTGTGAGGTGGCCTGGGGCTGTCTGCTCTCGAGACCCTCTGGTCCGGACATGCTCTACCATCATCTCACAGCGGCACACGGAAGGGGAAAGCCGTCTCTTGCTACTCCCCGGTTTGGTTTTGTTTACTACGTCTCTGCGTCATTTGTTCTTCACTGGACCCACTCGATCTCCCTATTAATCACCCTGGACCTTTAAGGGAAAACAAGCAGGCGGAAGCCCCACCCTAAAATGTCCAGTGTAACCGTCCCCTTGGGAGCTGGTGGGGCGTGGGTCGAAAGCTCCCCAGAGACAGCTCAGCGCAGGCCCCCACCTGAGCCCACGTCTGCACGGCCGGCCTCAGGCCTCCGCCTCTCGGCACCTGCGGGCACCAGGTGAGCCTCCCCTGCCCCAGGCTGCCCTGAATGCTGACTGCCTGTTCTTTCTGGGGACCCCCCCACCCCGCTGCGCGGAGCTGGAGAATGCAGCCCTGGGCTTCCACGCAAGGAGGCTCCTCAAATGCAGAGGAAGGAAGGGGGTTTTAATCCAAGATGATAAATCATTTTGTGCTGCAGGTTTTACAAGCCTCTGTTGGTTGTCACTGCAATAAAATTTGATCAAACAGTGTCATCCAGCGGGGACAGGCGCCCGAGTTCCCAGGAGGCGGAACCCACTGTGCTCAGCGTGTTTCGGCTGCGGTGGAAAATCAGCTCGGTTTAGATTCCAAGGGAGCCCCTGGCGCCGCCTGTTTACTCGGGCGATCCCGCGCGTGGAGAATCCATCCCTGCTCCAGCCGCCCTCGCTCTGCCTCCGCTGTTTTCCCAACACTTTCATTTCAGGAGAGCACAATTGGAGTCATTATCAGCTGCTGACAGTTGCTCCAGCCTCGCTCTCTTACCTAACACTGCGACTATTCCAGTCCACCCGCCCGCGTGTCACAGGGAAACGGATGATTAAGCCCTGGCGGCCTCCTTTGATATGATCAAACGCACGTGCCCGCACCAGCCCGTTCCGGATGCAGCCAGCCCTGCTCAAAGCCAGCTGGCTTCAGAGAGTTGACGCGGATAGGCCTGAATTCCTCATGGCACCAAAACGATCCTTAAAACGTGTCTTCCCAGAGTAGCTGGGATGACGCGCCCGGAGCATTGGCAACTAGAGCGGCGCTGGCTCTCCGCGCTCCAGAGCATCGGGGTTTGCGGCGCGTTTCCCCGACCCCCGCGAGGACGGGGACGCTCTGCCCATCTCGGCCCTGCGTCTGGTGCCGCGGGGATCGCACCGCGCCGCGGATCAATCTCCCAGCAGGCATGCGCAGCAGCAACAGGCCTCAAGGACTCCCCGGGCACCTCGGGGTCGAGCGAGCGCAGGGGACAGACAGAGACGTGCTCGTTGTCACGGGGGCGCCCGCGGAGGAGCGAGCGTGGGCAGGGATCGGATCGCGGCCACTTCTCATTCCTGGCCGAGCGCCGGGTGACCTTGGCCCACCACTCCCCTCCGCAGGACTCCATTTCCTCGGCTGCTCAATGAAGGGGCTGGGCTGGGTGACCTCGGAGGCCCTTCCATCTCCGCATTTTATTATCCTAATTGTGTGGTATTGACCGTCGGCGAGGCAGGTCACCGGCGCTGCCTGCGGAGCGCGGCTGGTGCATTGATCTCGGGATTACTTCACCGCTGTCAAAAGCAAACTTTCCAATGTGACTTTCACTGACACACAAAAGCTGCACTGTATTGTTTAAAATTACTTAAACTCTATCATTGCCTTTACGGTGATGCGGTAACATTACCAAAAATTTGAAAAGGCTCCGGAGCGTGAGAGGGCTCCGCTGCCTGGAATAGCGGCCCAGCCCCGACCTCCCCACACCTGTCCGCCCCCTGCCAGGTCCCTCCCGGCCAGCGTCCTTCTGCGCCCTGGCAAAGGCCAGCACCACACCAGCTCGCACGCACGGTGGGACCTGCCGACTGGTGCCTCCTGGGTATTTTTCTAAGTATGTTATTGAGTGAAAAGACGGCACTAGCGTGTGGGACTAAGGCTGGACGGGGTCGCTGCCTTTGGAACCAAACTCACAGGCAGCAGTGAGCACCTCCTTCTTGGTGGTGAGAACTGTGACCCTGAATGGTCCACGTCCTGACCCTCAGCACTAGGAAGGGACCGTATTGCAAATAGGTCTTTGCAGATGTGATCAGGCTAGGGACGTCCAGGCGAGACCCGGAGGCTGCGGCCAGGGAAGAAGGATCCTCCCAGAGCCCCGAGGGCCTGTGGCCCCGGCACAGCTTGAGCCTGGGCGTTTGGCCCCAGCCTCTGAGAATAAAGTGCGGTTGCTTTGAGCCTCCGTTCGTGGTAAACTGCTGCTGCAGCCCCAGGCAGCGACACAGCCCTCGGGCCCCAGCCCTTTCCTGCAAAGGTGTCTCCAGTCAACACGCTGAACTCGGAACACCATTCGCCCTCTGCTTCACACCGCCTGTCAGGCTAACGCATCCTTTCTGGAGACTCCATCCTTCCAGACTCGCAGGCAGGAAATTTGGAACCCCCTTGAGACCTCCCCCGTCACCCACAGTTGATGCAGCGGCCGCCCCGTCTGGCTCCACCGCAGACACACACCTGAGTCTGACCACCACGCACCCTCCAGCAGCCAGTGTGGCCAAGCCACGGCGCCTCCTGAACCCACAGACTTGCCCCCGGCTGGACTCCCGGCTTCCGCTCCTCACACCTGCTGCCGGCTCGCAAGCCAAGGCCTGGGCCAGAGCCCCCAGGGGACCCCGCCTCACCCAGCAGAACCCTCGAGGCCCCGAGTGACCTGCAGCTCACACGCGCCAGACTCCACCCTCTCGCTCCATCAACCAGTAAAGCAGGACATCCCGCTTTACTTTCTCCGCGTGCTCTAACCCTAACCCTGACGTTCTCACTCGCCCCATCGCCCTGTCGCTGCCCGTTGGCTGCTTCACAGAAAGGCCGACAGCGCCGGGCGCTGAGCAGGGGGAGCCCAGGCAGCTCCGCGGGAGGATGGATCTCCTCGCCCAGGCGAGAGCTTCCTGGAGGCCCAGGGCTGAGGGCCGGCACAGAGACTCGGGGCAAGGCCTGACCGCGGCACCAGCCAGCTGCGGGGGAGAGACGGTGGTGGTCTTGGGCCCTGTCCTCGAGTCCAGTGTGTCCCGCAGCCCACTCGGGCCCCCAGTCGGCAGCCCCAAGGAAGACCAAGGCCAGACCCTCTGACCACGCCGGCCACAGCAGGGGCTCCGGGCAGGACACCTCGGCGCCCCGACCAGCTCCGAGATGGAGCAAACGCCCACCCTGCCTTCCCGCAGGCGAGAACCTGCCTCGGCCCTGGCCAGGTGCCCGGAATCAGCTGTGGCACATCTCGGCTTAGTCGTGTCCTTGAATCTTCCTTTAAAAAGCACTGCTATTTTCCCTGCTCGTGGGCTACTCGTTTCATCTGAAGCCGCAATTTCCTTGCTAAAGTGAAGTGCAACAAGTAGGAATAAAACCAGCCCGTCCCGCATTTGCTTTTCCCCAGCAAGGAAGAATCAATTACCTGCCAGGTGTCCTGGCGCTAAACGGGGACCCAGCAAGGCGCAATTGGCGAAGTGTCACTTTTATTCATGGCCTCGAGTCCGAGAAGGGGCTTGTCTGCATTTTAATTATTGGAAAGCGCTTACACCCTTTGCTCTAATGAATTATATGAAATGTAAGCACCTGCAGTTATATATGTTATACGCAAAGGGCAATCAGCTGGTTTGGAGAAGCTGCGTCGCTGGTGGAGCCGTGTGCATTTTTGTCACTCCCCCTCTGGTCCTTGGCGGCTCTCGCTGCTCTCCCTGCACTGTGAACGTGTAGCTACGGGCAGACTCACCCTCCCCGCTGCATCTGAGGCCGGCAGGGGTGCGGGTTTGCGGGGCACCGGAGCTGGCCCCACCGTGCAGCAGCCCAGGCCCTGGCTCTCCTGGGCCGCCTGTCTCCCTGGGGGCGTCGTCTGTCTCCTGGGCCCGTGGAGCACAGGCCGTGCCTTCTGCTGGGCGCCTGTCACCTGGGAGCCCAGGGAGGCCATGGACAGCTCCTTCTACGCTCTCCTCTCCTGGGACACAGGACACCCGGGTCCTCGCAGGGGCTCCCGTACGCCACCCAGATGTTGAGATTAACCAATTCGACTATGTGGACAACGGTTTTATTTGTCAAGAACGACAAGACCAGATAAGTTGTGTTTTTATCCAAACGCATAATCTCATCATGCTTTTGTCTGCGGAAAACCTTATAAATCCATCATCGAAGCCTGAGACCCGCCCTAACCCCCGGGCGAGGTTCTCCTGGACAGGTGGCCGGTGAGGAGGGCGCAGAGCCAGGCCCAGCTGGGGCCCCGTGGAGAGGGGCGAGGACCCCCCATGAATAGCCCGTGGCGGGAGGACGGCGGGCTCGGCTTTGGGTTTGGCTGCACCGGACTCCCCCGGTGGTCCAGGGGGACTGTCCAGTGCCCCAGCCCTGGCGTCTGATGCTCTGTGAATCTCCGAGGTGCCCGTGGAGGCGGAGACCCGGGAGTTCTGGGCCCCGAGGAGGCGGCGGCACTTCCTCCCTCCTGGATCAGGCTCCACACACAGGAGGCCCAGGGCCTTTCTGCAGCTGTCTCTGCTCAGAAATCCAGCAGGAATCTATTCTCCAGGCTCACAGCCTTTCCGGAGCCATCAGCCCTGAGCCTCAGCCATGCTCACGAGCTGGTCCCAGGCTGTGGACGCAGAGCAGCCCTCAGGTCCTGCCTGGGTCTCCAGCCCGGGGCTGACAGGCAGCCGGGGCACGGCTGTGCCCCCCGTTTGCTTACTCGGGGAAAACCCTCAGCCCCTAATACCTCGTGGTCTCAGCACGGCCTGTTAATGTGAGTGAAAGTAATTGCAAACTCACACTAAACACGCGGTGACGATGATGTCTGGGTCAGAGAGTGCTAATTGCCTCTTTCCAACCAGCAGCTGACGCCAGGGCACGGCTGCGCCGGGGGCTCGTTACCCGCCACGGTCGGCAGCAACGCGAGGACGGCCCAAGCCTGAGAGGAGAAGGTCGTCCTGGCCAAGAGCCCCGCGTGCAGGGACCTGCCTCCCCCGGGAGACTCCCCGTTTCGTGTGCCCAGAAGCCGGGGCACAGGCGTGGGAAGGGTGACTGAGGGGCCAGGCGTGAACTGGGATGACCAACTCCCCGGGGGGCCCTGAGGGGCTGACCCTGCTGGGAAAAACCGCTCGGGAGGCTGGAGCCCGGAGCCCAAGCTGTCCGATGCTTGGCTCTGCCAGGCCCAGCAGCCGGCACCGACAGGGCATTTACCGGGGGCCGGGGATGCTGCTGACGCACAGCCCACAGCACAGCAAGGGAGGAGGGACCGGGGCTGCCTGCAGGCTCAGCTGCTCCCGGCATCCAGTTTGTGAGACGCAAGATCAGTAGCTGGGGCAGAGGACGGGGCAGCCCCGCATGGAGGGGTGGCCCAGACTCAAAGCCGTCGGGCACAGACAGGACAAACCCAAGAACGGCAAGGAGCCAACCTCACATTTCGTGTCAGGACAAGCTGAGAGTTATAAACGCTCCACTTTCAGTTTGGGAGGAGCAGGGCCCTGCAGCCGCACCGGAGCCCCAGGCAGGCAGCTAACAATTCAGACCTAAGCGGCCTGGGCGCTTTCTGGGTGACCCCAGCCGGGGTGGGCAGTGGCTGCCTGTGGGTCCAGCAGTCAGCAAGAGCCGGATCCAGACACGTCCCCCTGGGCAGTGGGGCCTGGCACCTCAGCCCGCAGCTGGATGACACCCACCCATAAATCACGACCCTTCCCTGTAGCCGGCACCTGCAGACGTCGGCCCGGCTCCCCGAGCAGGCCCAGGCCGTGACGAATCACCCGCCTGCTGCACCGTGTGCCGGGAGCACCAACGAAACGCCACCGGTTACCGAAAACTCAATTCCTGGCCCACTTGACCAGGTACTGTGAGGAGAGAGGGTAGGAAGGAGTCTGGAGCCTTTCCTGGGCCCCCCAGAGGGGAGGGGCTGGGGCTGCAAGAGGAATTTGGGGGGATGGGCTTGGGGGGCTGTTGGTGCCTCCAGGAGACCTGGAGACTCCAGGCAGCGCAAGGCCCAGGCCGGGGCCCCTGTGTTGCTTCCGGGCCACTCTCAGGACCTCAGACCTCCTTCGAGGCCGGCCCCGTCCGAGCAGCCCTGGGTCAGAGACACGGCCCAGGCCCGGGGTGCCCAGGACACCCGCCAAAGGCGTGCTCAGAGCCCTGGGCTGAGCGCATAGCCTGCCCCTGAGTCTCCGCCTTCAGGCGTTGCCGGGCCATAGGCCCCTCCCCGCGCACGAAAACCGCGGGGACGCCAAAGTCCGGAGTCGGCTTCCTGCCTCTCTCTGGAGACGGGAATCGTCCTCGAGATGTGGCTGAGGCTTGGAGCTCACACCCTGCTGTTCACTCGGGAGCTCTTTAGACTGTAAAAAAGCAGATTCCCAAAAAAACAATTTTGAAAGAGAGAAATTTATATCTTTTTTTGGTCCACTCAGCTCTTTTTAAAAGTTGTGCAAAACCGAACTCCTGCCGGGTGCCTGTTACTGGCAGAATTTGTAGCGTAGATCTTTAACTGCTCCTGGGGAAATTGTGGGATGGGGCATTTTCCTGTTATTTTGCGAGGCCTGCCCCGTCAGCCACGGGGGTCCCGTGACCGCCAGCGCCCCGCGCACTGCAGGGGACAGGAGGATAAAAATAGAAGCCGCTCATCCGGCCGGGCGCTGACAGCCACGCTGATGACCGAGTGCAATGGCCAGGGACGCCATCCCCAAATTAGCCCATTTTTTACGGAGATGATGATGGGTGGGGAGGGTCCCTGTGCGAAACGAGCCCTCCCTGTCCGCACACGGCCCGTCGGCCCCAAAATAGCCGCCTGTGGTCATCACTCGCATTAACGTTTCATCTCTATTCAATTACATCGCCGCGTATCCCGGGCTGCTGGTTTATCATGTAAGAATATAATTTAAAAGTGATCTGCACCTCACGTTCCATATTTAGGAAAAAAAAAAATTAAGTAAAAGTAATGAATACCACCCATCTCTGCACAACCACACGTAAAACCTTTAAATTCTTCCTGGCGACGGGGCCCGGACAGGTCCGGGAGACGCGGCCGCGGGTTGGTGTCCCCAGATCCATGGGCACGTCACCAAGAACCCACCGCCAAGAGCGGACTTAGCTGGAGAAGCTCGGGGGCGATTTGCCCGGACCTGTGGGATCCCAAATGCATTTTCCATTTGGGAGGTGTTTTAGAGCAATTCACAGCTCGTGGACAGCTGTAAATCAGAGCATTGCATTAATTACCTAACGGATGCAGTGCAGCCGTCTCTTTGCGATGCAGATGAGTTTGTTTTCCTTTATGTCCCCGTGCTGAGCAGCCCTGCACTTTAGAAATGAATAAAAAGCTCTGTATTTAAACCAAGGTCGCTCCAAATCAGACTCCAGCAACCTGTCCATTTGCAGTTCACGTCCCAGGCACCCTTCAGAGGAGGAGAGAAACCTCGGCTACTGGGCCGCAGGCCCCACGCCTGGGCGGGGTCTCCATCCGATGTGGGGGCCACAGATGCAGCCTTTTCCGACAGGGGAGGGGCCCCGCGGGCTGTGGCCTTCACTCGCCCCCAGGAAAGCTCCAGGTGATGCTGAGCCTCCGGCATCCCGGTGAGCAGCAGGTGAGGACCTCCGCGGAGGCCGGGCCTCATCCCCTGGGTGTGCCCAAGATGAAGAGGTTCGAGGGGGCCAGGGCAGGACAGCAGGGGCTTCTCAGTGAACAGCTCCCTCCCAGCTGGAGGCGTCTGGCCACGTCCCCCCTGCAGACCGGGGCGTGGGACACCGTGGGCAGAGCTAACCTGAGCCCCGAGGGGCCCCGAGCAGGACCTCGCAGACGGTTCTTTTCAAGGGTCTCCAGCCCCGCGTTGGTGTGATGGGGCCTCAGAATCACCACCGCACACAGGTGTGTGCTCGCTGGGACGGAAACCACGTGACCAGCCCCCCCAGGCAGGAGCTGCGCCTCACGGAAGAGCGGAGCAAGGGGCGGCGCTCACTACGTTGTTTTTGTGACGGATGCGTCAGTTTGTTGCGTTTCCTCCTCCTCCTGTAGCCATGTGAGTAACTGCGGTGCGACTCCCTCCCACAGCACAGTAGGTCAGGACATGCACTGTGCGGCGTCAGCACCCGGCACGGATTTGACGCATCTGTGCCCTCTGAATCGCATGTGATACCGGGAGCATGGGTGGGGCTCGGTGGCCTCCTGTCACGTGGAGGACACCTCGCAGTTGCCGGGGCCAATGCGGGCGGTGCACACAGCCCCAGGGCCCGGCCCCTTCGCGGGTGAGCCTGCAAGGCCACCTCCACCTTCGCTCTACCCTCGGGCGGGCGGCCAGGGCCTGGGCTCTCTGGGAGCGCGGCCGCCGTGAGGATTCGCAGGTGGAAACCCACACACGAGGGCGGGAGACGTGGGGCTCCCCTGCAGCTGTGTGATCCGTGGAAAGGAGGCTGACAGAAGCCCCCACAGGTGTGCTGTGAGGATTAAACAAAACACCTGGGGGTGCTGGTTAGCCAAACACAACCTGCCTGAGCCTCCCTCGTGGGGCACGGCACACCTCGTTCAGTGTGGTGAGAGCCGCCGCCCAGCGCCTCGCCGTCTCCGCCAGCGCAGGCACGACCGAATGCCAGGGACCGGCAGCTAAACAACAGAGCTTCGTGTCCTCACAGTTCTGGAGGCCGGAAGTCGGAGACGCAGGTATCGGTGGGTCTGTGTCTGGCAGGGGCTCATCGTTTGGGTTGCGGACGGCCACTTTCCCGCTGTGTCGTCACCGGGGGGAGAGCAAGCTCCCGGGTGTCTCTTACAAGGACACTAACCCAATCAGACCAGGGCCCACCCCTACAACCTCATTTAACCTGAACTCTTCTGTCGAGGCCCCTTCTCTAGCACAGCCAGGCTGGGGCTCAGGGGCTCAGGGTCTCACACACGTACTCTGGGGAGAATCATGCAGTTTGGGACACTCACCTGGGGTGGTCACGCGTCCTAAGGCTGCAGCAGGGGCCTGCAGGACAGGAAGGGGGGGGGCAAGGCTCTGAGAGTTCGGAGGCAGAGAGAGGCCGGCAGAGGGCAGCGGCCAGGATGGGTTCCTGAGAAGGAGACTCTGTCTCTGGGACGAGAGTGACAAAGGAAAACCGAGGGGCCAGCGTGGCCTGAGCAAAGGGGGAATGACCCTGCGTCAGGGACAGGGCGTCTGCAGACGGAAGGGCCCAGCTGGCTGGATGTTAGGTCGGATTCCACACCGGGCTGTGAGCACAGTGAGCGGCTCTGGGGTCGGGCTGGGCGGGAACCGCCGGGAGACGGGTCCGATCCCTGCGCTTTGAGCCTTCCTCGGGCGGCCTTCTACCCGCCGCGGGCTGGGGGCCACAGAGCGACTCCCCGTGACGTTGGCAGTGTGGTCACGCACCGGATGGGCTGACAGAGGTTCCCCACGCACCGTCGAGCAGCCACCAAGGCCTGGCATTTGTTGTAATTTTCTGGGTAATAGATCACATTGCACACGAGGAGAATTCGCAATGTGGAGATGAAGAAAAACAATTTATTAATGTTAATAAATCCTCCAATAAAACTTCCAGGAGGACCTATGGTGATAAATTGAATAATTATGAGCATAATTATGACTAACTAGAAGTATAATTTCATGCTAATGCAATAATAATGACACAAAAGTGTAGATCATGAATTTTAACTGCTTAGTTATTTCACATTTCCACAAGCACGGACCAAAAAAAGCCTCTCTGAAGTCTGATCAGATGACGGTTGACTGAGAAAGAGAAAGTGTTCCCGGTTTAAATAGCCGCCTTGCGAGGATCTTTACTGGGCTGCAACAATGTCTTATGCTAATTAGGAACTCGAAGAGGCTGAATTTGAGAAATAAATACTCAGTAGCGCCACATGTTTCTGAGCAAGAAGCTCTGATCAATCCGTCACTCTCCCAGCCCTGGGAGGGACGGGGCACCGTGCGGAAGGACAGGGTGAGAGGGGTTTGCACGCGAGCTGCAGTGCAGTGGGCGAGCGCACGGGAAGGAGGGGTCCGGCACTTTCCACCGGGAGTGGCTCAGCTGCAGAGCTCTGCAGGGCCCTGAGACACACCGGGATCCACCCGCACCTGCGCAGGACAGGACAGGACAGATGGCACAGGTGGGCCGACGCCCTCACTCGGGCTCAGGACCCGGGGGCTTCTCCCAGAACGTCTCACCCTGTGAGATTAACACGGGCGCTAAGAATTGTCCTTGGTGGTGAGAGGGCCCCTCCGGCTGGTGCTCCCCCGGCACAGTCTCGCAGGAAAACACGGAGGCCTGGCGTGACCAGAGGGGCCCAGACGGCCCCTCCCCTGCTCTGGGGACCCTCCGTGGTGTTTTTCGAGCACCTTCCTGCGGGTGCCGACGACTCGGGGGCTCTGTGCACTCTGGTGGCAGAGACCTTCCCGGCCGCCACCCAGGGAGGAGAGACTTCCCCCTAACGCAAAGGACTCAAGTGGGCATTTGGGGATCATAGACGCCATTAACCTATTTTAAGAAACGGCCTGGCAATGTTGCAAGGTGGCCACGCTGCCCCCGGGGCGCGGGGCCCTCCCAGTTGCTCCGCGTCCCCGACGTGGGTGTGACATGGCTGTGATTAGCCTCTAATCTCCGCGGTTCTGACTGAGGTGCAGTGCTATTGCCTTGCGGTTCACTTTGCATTTCCCCGGTGACCGGCGATGCCGGGCGTCTCTCCGTGCACCTACTTGCTGTCCGCGTATCTTCGGGGTGGGTGGTTTGTTTAAATATTTTGTCCACTTTTTACAGGGCTGTAATTTCCCTATTGAGTTTTGTGAGAGTTCTTTATAGATGTTGTGCACACTTTCTTCACCAAACGCAGGCTTTATAAATGCTTTCTTCCTGTCTGTGACCTCTCTTTTTACTTTATTAATAATCTTTTGAAGACCAGAAATTTTTAATTTTGATGAAGTTCAATTTATCTATTTTTTCTTTGATGGATTTTACTTTTAGCGTATCTATGAATTACTTACCTTAACCAAGCTCACAATTTTTTTTCTACATAAACTTCTAGAAGTTTTGCATTTTATTTTTAGAGCTCTGACCCATTTTCAACTAATTTCTGCATATAGTGAGAGCTATGGGTGGAAGTTCATTGGTTTGCATATGCACACCCAAATGTTCCAGCACCCTGTCCCGAAAGACCATCTCTCTTTTGCTGAATTGCTTTTGCAACTTTGTCAGAATCAGCTGTTCATACATGTATGGACCTATTTCTGGGCCTCCCACTCCATTGCGTTTGTCTATTTATCTATTTCTGAACCAATTCCCTCTGTCTTGACAGCTGCAGCTTTAGAAGTCATGAAATCGGGCAGTGTGAGTCCCCCAACCTCGTTCTTTTGATCAAAGTTGGTTCGGTTATTCTAGGTCCTCTGCATTGTTATGTGAATTTTAGAATCAGCTTGTCAATTTCGACAAAATTGCTGGATGGTTTTTTTTATTGAGATTGTCTTGAATCCATAGATCAATCTGGGAAAAACTGATGTCATGACAATATTGAATCTTCTGATCCATGAACTCATTACAGCTCTCCTTACATAGCTCTTTAATTTCTCTAAGCAACACTTTGTAGTTTTCAGTGCGTAGGATTTGCACCTCTGTGGTCAAACTTGTCCATAAGTATTCACTTTTTGATCCTATTGTAAATAGTATTTTCTGGATTTTTGTTACAAATATACAAAAGCATAATTTTTATGTATTATCTTGTGTCTGCAATAGTGCTAAACTTACTTATTAATTCTAATAAGTGTATGTAGATTGAATTGAATTTTCTAACTGGACTATCAGGCCATGTCTGATTAAAGACAGTTTTACTTCTTCCAAATCCAGACGCTGTGTGGCTGAGTGTGTACCATGTGTTCTGGCCTGGCTGTAGCGGTTAGAACCTCTAGTTCAACACTGAGCAGAAATTACCAGAAATTAAAAGAGCAGACGTCTTCATTTTGCTCTTAGGAGAAAACCATTAAGTCTTTCACATTGAACATGATGTTAATTTTAAGTATGTCATAGACACCCTTTATCAGTTTGAAGAAGTTCCCTTCTAGTTCTAATTTATTTGGAATTTTCATCAGGAAACATGTTCAGTTTTGTCAAGGGCTTTTTTGGTTGTTGTTGTTTCACCAGTTGGGACGACTGTATACTTTTTTCTTCTGTAGATTGCTAGTGTGGGCAATAACATGAACTGATTGTCAGACGTTAAACAAAGCCTTGTATTCCTGGGATGAATCCTACCTCGTCATGCCACACTTCATGTGTTACCCTTTGTTGAATTCCATTTGCTAAAATTTTGTGTGGAATTGTTGCAGCTATGTTGCTAAGAGTTTCTGGTCTATACTTTCGGTTTCTTGTTACGTCTCTGTTCTGGTTTGGGTTTGTATCACGGTGACGCTGTCCTTGTAAAATGACACGTGTCCCCTTCTCTGCAATCATGAGAAAGTGTAGAACCGGGACTGCTCCTCCCTGAATCTTCAGTAGAATTTGCCACTGGGGCCGTCTGGGAGCTTTGTTTGTGGGAGATTCATTGTGTTTCCAAATCTTCACAGAGAAGCAGGCTTTGGTTTTGTTGATTTTCTCTGTTGCTTGTTTCCTGGAGGTCATGGACTAAGCTCTTTCTTCTTTTCTGACAAGGGCATTCATTGTTTTAAGTCTCCCCTTAAAAACTGCTTTGGCATATCACTGTGGTATTGTAATTTTATTTCAGTGCAATTAATTTTTTAAATTTCCTTTTTGATTTTTTTCCTTGACCTGTAGGTTATTTACAAATGTGTTTTTTAGTTTCCAAATTTTGGGGGATTTTTCAAGGATCTTTCTCTTATTGGTTTGTAATTTAATTTCATTGTATTCAGAAACAGCCTTTGTATGACTTTTAAATTTATTGTGCCTTTTTCATGACCCATAGCGCAGCATGTGTCTTGGTGAATGTTTCATGTGCGCTGGAAAAGAATGTAAAATGGAGTATTTTATAAACATCGATTATGTCAAGCTTAGACTTCATTACTTATTTCCCGTCTACTTATTCTATCAATTATTGAAAGAGCAGTTTTGAAATCTCTAACTGTAGTTTTTTAAACTTATTTTTGTCATATCAGTTTTCACTTTATATACTTTGCAGCTTTGCTATTGGGTGTGCAGAAGCTTGGAATTGTCATGTGATCTTGGTGAATTTTCCCCTTTGTCACTATAAAATGACAGCACTGCTGGTGACACTCTGCTCTAAAATGCACTTTGTATGATATTAATGTAGAGATTAATGTAACCATGGTGCTGGCATGGGATATACATGTTTGTTATTTTCATTTGAATATCTATGTCTTTTTTAAAGTGAATTTCTCATGGCCAGAATACATTGAGATCTTGCTTTTTAACCAACCCAGTTCTTCATTCTAACTGGGGAGTTTAAATCATTTACATTTAATGTGAATATTAATACAGTTTATGTCTGTCATCTTGCAAATTATTTTCCTTTTCTCCTATATGTTTCTTTGTTCCTTTTTATTCCTTTTCTGAACTTATTTGGATTGATTATTTGTATGATTCTGTATCTCCTCCGCTTCAGGTTTTACAGTCTGTGTTTTTAACTCTCACTCTGATTCTCTGCGACGCCGCACTTCACAGTGAGGAACCTACAGTGTTTCTCCACCTAGTCTGTGTGCGATGGTCACAAAATTCACCTTTACATATGCTATGAACAGACAAAAGATAATATTACGAAAACTCTATGCCAACAAATTGAAATTAATAACTTAATTGAAATAGACAAATTGATTGAAAATCCAGCCTGCCTGGAAGAGAGTCCTCCCGGCGACGGAGCCTGGAGACGCTCGGATACAGGGATTGAGGATCCAGTTTGTAGTCCTGATTCTGCGAGTTGTTGGAGTTTTGTGCGTGAAATGATCCTCCTTTCACACATCCAGGTAACACTTACTGGGCATCCGTCACGTGTGCGGCTCGGTCGGTGCTGTGTGACGCAGGCATGACAAAGGACGCCACAGGCCTGTTCTGTTCCCTCCCTCGGTGCCAACCTGCTCTGAGCATTTTAACTGTCACTGAAAAAATCTGCTCTTAAACAGACCCCACCCGTGACTCCCGTGCGATTCCGCATCCCGCCGTGTGGCGATCCGGCCCCGCGGCCCCCGAGCCAGCCCGTAGGTTTCCCACTGCGAGTTGCCTGTTGACGGCCGTGGCGTGAAGTGCTTGTTCCGACAGGGCCCCTCTCCCAAGTCACCTCGTGGGCTGCGAAAAGGAACCGCCGTGAGAACAGTCTCACCCCCATTAGCAACTCACTCTATGAAGACAGCGTCAGACCCGACCAGGCGCTGCCGTGGGCGTTAAGCCGAGCGAGCAGGGAACCTCTCTGGATTCCCAAGTGCCACTCCGGGAGAGCAGCACCGGTCCGGGAAAAGGCAAAACCACAGGAAAAGCCCAGGCGCAAAGTGACGTTGACGAGAATTGATGGCAGAACCCGAACACCGAGCTCCGTCACCTCCCACGGCCGCCGCCGCACTGGCTGCCGAGAGTGACAAGAGTGACCGCAGCTGTGCAGACGTGGACACAGCCCCGCCGGCCGCGCCTCAGACCCGGAAGGTACCGTAAGGGACAACACCGAACGCCGGAGCCGCGCGTTCATTCGTCCCTTCCCTTGGTGTTCACGGCTCCCGCGTCTCCCGCCGTGGGCAGAGGTTGCAGAAAACAAAACAAACCAACTGATGTCCTCCCTTCACCAAACTTACAGTCTTGCTGGGGGGACGGACAACAAATAGATGGTGACAGGGACGTTGAGGGAGCGCGGGGAGCGGCCTCGGTGCCAGGAGGTGCCAGGAGAGCCTCTCGGAGGCGGCAGCAGCCAGGGAAGTGACAGCACACCCCGCACCACCAGGGAAGGCAGCAGGAGCCAGGGGAGCCCCATGGTTTTGTGACTTTGAAGGGAACAGACAGGCACCCTTCGTGTGCCCACAGAGTCACACAGGAAGCACAGGGACCTGGGAGCATTGTCAGGGGGTGGGGGGATGAGGAGAGGACGAAGCTTCTGTCAGAGGAGAGCAGGGCCTGGGCTGGGCGCATCGGGCTGAGGTGCCCGTGGGGCGTCCGTGCAGGACAAAGGGTCCCCAAGAGCTGGGGCTAAAGAGACAGCTCGTGGCAGCTCGGGGTCCTGTGTGTGAAGTTGGGCCCATTTCCTCCCTGCAGAGGCTCCCTGGTGACCCCAGCCTGGCTCGGGCAGGAGGGGGACGTCAGGGAGACAGACGGGAGAACCCACGATGTGGGAGCCCCGGGAGAAGACGCTTGAAGCCCTCGAGGCTTTGTGAAGGAGCTGCCATGTGACCTGGCTGAGCCACTTTGCCACTGTGTGACCTCACCATGTGACGTCACCGCATGACGACCGCCAGGCTCCAGTCTGCCGGCCACGTGCGTCACCAGAGCAATCTATGCCCAATTCGACCTTGGCATGTTTTAGGAACAAGCTCATCCATGCAATTATAAATTAATTTGCATTAAATAGTAGGAAAATACAGTTATTTTCATTATTTTAATTAAACTTTGAGATGAAATTCTGCATGTCCTCCCCCAATATCTACCACGAGTGTGGACGTCCAGGTGAGCTGTGCCAACACCGCTTTCCCTGCGTCCTGTGTGCAGGCTGGAACAAATGCCGCACCAACTTGTCACCTGCATTTGGGTGACAGGGACCTTGACCCGGAGGACACAGAAAAGCTTAACTAAGGGACCATAAATCCCTGACAAGCCCCGGGGGAAATCGCTGTCATTCCCTCTGTCCTTCCCCCTGAGCTGGGTCCCCACTCAGTGCTGCAGGAGCCTCGGGTCAGGGGTCTTGGGGACCCCACACCCCTGGATAGGACCCACCCTCTGCTCACCCACCTGCCACGATGGTCTGAAAACCCTGTGCCTCCAGCCCCGGGCACCCCTGGGGGCAACTCGCCGGTTGTTCCCTGTTACGTCCAGGCAGCGAGGACCTGACGACCCAACGCCGTCACCCCAGGGCTCTCGGTCCCCCCTCCTGTCCCGTCTTTGTGGATCATCGGCCACCGCCTGTGAGGTGTGTTCACTCTGATGACGAGGCTGGACAAGTTTGTCGTGCACAGAGTAGCTCACATAGCTACGGGGATCGATGAAGTTCACTACCTGTATTTAGGGTTAATTCCCTGACTGATCCTGATGAAAGAACATTCACTGGCTTGGTTTTTCTACTACAGCACGGGACAGTCTGTCTTCACAGAGTCCCTTCTGCTCGCAAAGTCCACCAGCGTCCCTGTGCGTGTGCCGGGGGGCCACACCTGGCAGGGTCTGCGGAGCGCTGAGTTCATGTTGGGTGAGAACTCTCTCTCCCATCTCTCTCTGTCTCTCTCTGTCTCTGTATCTCTCTCTGTATCTCTATCTCTGTGTCTCTCTTTCTCTCTCTTTTCTGCTTCCTTTTCTCTTAAAATATTCTGCTTGGTGCCCTAGTTCAAGGAAAGAGTTTATTTCCCATTCCAATTTCTGGTTTTGAATCAGATCTCCTATTTCAGGTTAAACTTTATTGACACAATGAGATAAAAGAGCCACAGTTGCGCCGGCACCTTCTTTAACTCGTGGATATTGTTGAGAAACACGTTCAGGGCCACCCTGCAAGTCTCCGACGGCTTCTCTTCGGTTTGCATGATTGAATTACGGTTTGGCTGATTCTCACTGGAAATGTTGTAGATGTGGCTTTGTAAGACTTTGCCCTGTATCTGGGTTTTGGGTTTTTTTGGTGGTTGTTGTCTGACACTCGGGTTGTGGCTGGAAGAGGATCCGGTGTCCCCGTTCCCGGGTGAGGCCAGTCGGCATTTGCTCTCCGGACTCGGTGTCTGAGGGTCTGGCAGAAGGTGTGGGGGTCGGCAAGGGTCAGGGAGCCCCACATTGCACGCACCCCCAAATCCGCTCCCCTCTGAGCAGCTGCCTGGCCGGGTGGGGAATCCTTCACGGTAGCTCTGCGTTCGGCTCAGGCCAGGGTTCAACTCCACACTCGCCTGCGCACCCAGCTCATGGAGGGGGGGGCTTTAGGGGCACCTGGCACTTGGGGTCTCAGAAGGGTGACGGGCAAAACAAAGGTGTCTGGACACGGGAAAGACACCTGGGAGCTGACAGGGGCGCAGGGGAGACGGGGCTTCCAAGGGACCTGAGTCTACTCTGCTGTTGCTTAAGTCTTTGCTTATTAGCTTTGGCCAAACAATTTTTTCCTAATAAAGCGTATTTTGTAAAATCAGAATTTCCTCTGGTCGCCTCTCAACACCAGTCACAGACTGCTGCCCCGTGGGCCTGAGAACCGTGTTCCCTTTTTTCTCGAAGGCGCCTCTCAAGCAAACAATTCCGTGAAGTCACGTGTTCTCCAGGGCGGCCGGCGAAGCCCCCGGCCCCCTTGGTGAAGGTTCGGCCTATAGAATGACAGGTGCAAGTTGCAGGATTGTCACGGAAGGACCCGTGAGCGCAGGAGGTTTCCTGGAGGAGGAGGAGGTGTAGACGCTGACCACGGTCACACACCCGCCTCACGCCTGCAGCCTCCAGACGCAGACCGACTCTCTGCGCCCCGGCAGGTGCAAAGCAGACAGAAGGCTCCCTCTGAAGGACAGCCGTGCCCGCAGGACACAGGGGTGACACCGGAGAGCCCCAGCCAACCCCATGGTGGCCCACAGCAAAGTCCGTCCCGGTGGACGCCCGTCCGGTGAGAACGGCAAACCCAGGGTGTGAGCCCAGCAACGGGGCCTGGGCCTGGGCTCTGCCTCTAGGTCCCCTCCGTAGGACACATGGCACTTTTAGACGGCTCAGCAAGGTAAATTGGCACAAAGACAATCTACCACGGCTGACAAACACAGGGGAACCAAGTACAACCCAGCAACAAGCCAAGAGTAAACAGCGAGGGACCCCGTGCTCAGAGTGCCTGGTGCAGACCCAGAACCGACTTCCAAGGCTCAGTCAGTCAGGCCTCAGCCGGCACCAGGCCGGGCCAGGGCGTGGGGTCTGCAGCCGTGGGCCTGGGACACACCCCCAGGGGGACCTCGGTGGAAACTGGGATAACAAAGGGCACCCACAGGGGAACAGGCAGAGCAGCTTGCTCAGAGTTTCCGAAAGTGAAGGAGTCCTCCAGCCACCGGTACCCTGCAGGGAGTCCTCCACTGAGACTACAGGGAGTCCTCCACTGAGACTGGAGAGAGTCCTCCACTGAGACTGCAGAGAGTCCTCCACTGAGACTGCAGGGAGTCCTCCATCCACTGTGACTCTGCAGGGAGTCCTCCACTGAGACTGCAGGGAGTCCTCCATCCACTGTGACTCTGCAGGGAGTCTCCACTGAGACTGCAGGGAGTCCTCCACTGAGACTGCAGGGAGTCCTCCATCCACTGAGACTACAGGGAGTCCTCCACTGAGACTGCAGGGAGTCCTCCACTGAGACTGCAGGGAGTCCTCCATCCACTGAGACTGCAGGGAGTCCTCCATCCACTGAGACTGCAGGGAGTCCTCCACTGAGACTACAGGGAGTCCTCCACTGAGACTGCAGGGAGTCCTCCATCCACTGAGACTGCAGGGAGTCCTCCACTGAGACTGCAAGGAGTCCTCCATCCACTGAGACTGCAGGGAGTCCTCCATCCACTGAGACTGCAGGGAGTCCTCCACCGAGACTGCAAGGAGTCCTCCATCCACTGAGACTGCAGGGAGTCCTCCACCCCCTGTGACTCTGCAGGGAGTCCTCCATCCACTGAGACTGCAAGGAGTCCTCCATCCACTGAGACTGCAGGGAGTCCTCCACCCCCTGTGACTCTGCAGGGAGTCCTCCATCCACTGAGACTGCAAGGAGTCCTCCATCCACTGAGACTGCAGGGAGTCCTCCACTGAGACTGCAGGGAGTCCTCCATCCACTGAGACTGCAGGGAGTCCTCCACTGAGACTACAGGGAGTCCTCCATCCACTGAGACTGCAGGGAGTCCTCCATCCACTGTGACTCTGCAGGGAGTCTCCACTGAGACTGCAGGGAGTCCTCCACTGAGACTGCAGGGAGTCCTCCATCCACTGAGACTGCAGGGAGTCCTCCACTGAGACTGCAGGGAGTCCTCCATCCACTGAGACTGCAGGGAGTCCTCCACCCCCTGTGACTCTGCAGGGAGTCCTCCATCCACTGAGACTGCAGGGAGTCCCCCATCCACTGAGACTGCAGGGAGTCCTCCATCCACTGAGACTGCAGGGAGTCCTCCACTGAGACTACAGGGAGTCCTCCATCCACTGAGACTGCAGGGAGTCCTCCATCCACTGAGACTGCAGGGAGTCCTCCACTGAGACTGCAGGGAGTCCTCCATCCACTGAGACTGCAGGGAGTCCTCCACCCCCTGTGACTCTGCAGGGAGTCCTCCATCCACTGAGACTGCAGGGAGTCCTCCATCCACTGAGACTGCAGGAGTCCTCCATCCATTGTGACTGCAGGGAGTCCTCCACTGAGACTGCAAGGAGTCCTCCATCCACTGAGACTGCAGGGAGTCCTCCACTGAGACTGGAGAGAGTCCTCCACTGAGACTGCAGGGAGTCCTCCACTGAGACTGCAAGGAGTCCTCCATCCACTGAGACTGCAAGGAGTCCTCCACTGAGACTGCAAGGAGTCCTCCATCCACTGAGACTGCAGGGAGTCCTCCACCCCCTGTGACTCTGCAGGGAGTCCTCCATCCACTGAGACTGCAAGGAGTCCTCCATCCACTGAGACTGCAGGGAGTCCTCCACCCCCTGTGACTCTGCAGGGAGTCCTCCATCCACTGAGACTGCAAGGAGTCCTCCATCCACTGAGACTGCAGGGAGTCCTCCACTGAGACTGCAGGGAGTCCTCCATCCACTGAGACTGCAGGGAGTCCTCCATCCACTGAGACGGCAGGGAGTCCTCCACTGAGACTGCAGGGAGTCCTCCATCCACTGAGACGGCAGGGAGTCCTCCACTGAGACTGCAGGGAGTCCTCCATCCACTGAGACTGCAAGGAGTCCTCCATCCACTGAGACTGCAGGGAGTCCTCCACTGAGACTACAGGGAGTCCTCCATCCACTGAGACTGCAAGGAGTCCTCCATCCACTGAGACTGCAGGGAGTCCTCCACCCCCTGTGACTCTGCAGGGAGTCCTCCATCCACTGAGACTGCAAGGAGTCCTCCATCCACTGAGACTGCAGGGAGTCCTCCACCCCCTGTGACTCTGCAGGGAGTCCTCCATCCACTGAGACTGCAAGGAGTCCTCCATCCACTGAGACTGCAGGGAGTCCTCCACTGAGACTGCAGGGAGTCCTCCATCCACTGAGACTGCAGGGAGTCCTCCATCCACTGAGACGGCAGGGAGTCCTCCACTGAGACTGCAGGGAGTCCTCCATCCACTGAGACGGCAGGGAGTCCTCCACTGAGACTGCAGGGAGTCCTCCATCCACTGAGACTGCAAGGAGTCCTCCATCCACTGAGACTGCAGGGAGTCCTCCACTGAGACTGGAGAGAGTCCTCCACTGAGACTGCAGGGAGTCCTCCACTGAGACTGCAAGGAGTCCTCCATCCACTGAGACTGCAAGGAGTCCTCCACTGAGACTGCAAGGAGTCCTCCATCCACTGAGACTGCAGGGAGTCCTCCACCCCCTGTGACTCTGCAGGGAGTCCTCCATCCACTGAGACTGCAAGGAGTCCTCCATCCACTGAGACTGCAGGGAGTCCTCCACCCCCTGTGACTCTGCAGGGAGTCCTCCATCCACTGAGACTGCAAGGAGTCCTCCATCCACTGAGACTGCAGGGAGTCCTCCACTGAGACTGCAGGGAGTCCTCCATCCACTGAGACTGCAGGGAGTCCTCCATCCACTGAGACGGCAGGGAGTCCTCCACTGAGACTGCAGGGAGTCCTCCATCCACTGAGACGGCAGGGAGTCCTCCACTGAGACTGCAGGGAGTCCTCCATCCACTGAGACTGCAAGGAGTCCTCCATCCACTGAGACTGCAGGGAGTCCTCCACTGAGACTACAGGGAGTCCTCCATCCACTGAGACTGCAAGGAGTCCTCCATCCACTGAGACTGCAGGGAGTCCTCCACCCCCTGTGACTCTGCAGGGAGTCCTCCATCCACTGAGACTGCAAGGAGTCCTCCATCCACTGAGACTGCAGGGAGTCCTCCACCCCCTGTGACTCTGCAGGGAGTCCTCCATCCACTGAGACTGCAAGGAGTCCTCCATCCACTGAGACTGCAGGGAGTCCTCCACTGAGACTGCAGGGAGTCCTCCATCCACTGAGACTGCAGGGAGTCCTCCATCCACTGAGACGGCAGGGAGTCCTCCACTGAGACTGCAGGGAGTCCTCCATCCACTGAGACGGCAGGGAGTCCTCCACTGAGACTGCAGGGAGTCCTCCATCCACTGAGACTGCAAGGAGTCCTCCATCCACTGAGACTGCAGGGAGTCCTCCACTGAGACTGCAGGGAGTCCTCCATCCACTGAGACTGCAGGGAGTCCTCCCACTGGTACTGCACTTGGGAGACAGACGGGAGGGGAGGGGCAGCTTCACGGTGGAAACCGGGGGCTCCAGGCTGCTCTGACCAGGGCTGCAGCAGGGGGTCCCTGGGACAGGTCGGGGCGCACTTGGCTTTCTCTGGGTGAAGGCGGCACAAAGCGGAGGAAGCTGGAGGTCTCTGGGCACCTGCAATTACGGCAGAGCTTGTGGGCCGTCTGCCCGGTGCAGTGTGCAGACCAGACGGCGTGGTCACCGTCCCCCCTGCGTTCAGTCCCAGACTCTACCATCCGCTTTCTCTGTCCTCTCCTGCAATGTGTAAAACAGTGCTATAATTTCAAGCAGAAATTTTACCGTCCTCATTAGCTGTATTTATTATATATTGTTTTGTAAATTGTTCTCCATCTTCATGAGCGCACGTACTTTCCATTTTATGTCTGTCCTCAACATCACTTTTTATAGAGGCGCAATATTCCATTTTATGACCATGGGGTTTATGAATGAATCAAATATAATTAGTTTGTTTCTAATTTTCATCATTATAAACAACACTGCGGTGAACATTCTTATGGCCATATCTCTGCATAGTCCGTTAGCAGATCCGTCAGTATTTCCTCAGAATAAAATTTCTGGGGCATAATATAAGGAAAGTTGCTAATATTATGAGATTTTTCTAAGGCTTTCGTTGCTTATTTTCAAATATCCTTCCGGAAAAAAATGTAAATCTAGGCAGCACCGTATGAGTTGCCACTTTGCTAAAAGCCAGGCCGTCACTGAGTCTAAAAGGTGAAGGAAGGAAAGGAGAGGGTGCTGTTGCTCACGGCTCACCACGAGGAGGGACGTCGGCCCTTCCTGCTGGTCCCGACGCCCTCCGGCACAGAGCAGCCCAGGGAAGGAGGATCGGCCATGTCCCCAGGCTGTGTGGCCCCCGCCCCCACCGGCCTCCGCTCTCTGCCCTCAGCATCTCCCTCTGCCCTGGTGCCCTGCAGCTCCCGACAGGCCGGGCTCCCTCTTTGCCCTGGGTTCTCCGGCCCCTCAACCCCCCTGTCTCCCTCCCACCCCCTCTTCCTCTGCCCCACGGGGGGTCTCCAGGTGGACACGCCATGGCACAGGTCACTCTCCACCCTGACTTTTGTTCACTTTTCTCTTAACCTCTGTCACCGAGAAGTAACTTTCAGAGGTGTTTATCTGCATGTCCCTGGCCTGGCCCCCTCGCCCCAGCCCCCGGAACATGCTCGAGGGAGCGGAGCAGACACAGCGGCCCAGGCCGCCTCCTCGTCTTCCTCACCGGGAAGCCCCGGCCCCTTCATCCCTTTCAAGGGTCCCAGCAGCTCTACCTCGGGGAATCAAGCATCTTGAAAGCAAGCTTTGTCATTTTTAAAACGCACTTTATGGCAGTTTCCATGCAAGATAGTCACCACTTTTCCAGGGAGGTTCCCGGGAAGATCCCACATGCACCAGCTTGCCGGAAAGCTCCATCTGCTTCGGATGCAGGCAAGGGTGACCCTGTGCTGTGGGGTGACAGGGCCTGGGTGGTCCTGGGGCCAGTAGGTGGACGGGCCTCACAGGACAGGGCAGAGAGCTGGAGGGGGACACGGGCTGTCGGGGCCTCGTCCCTGGGCTTCTGCTGGCCAAGGCTCCCCTGAACCCCGGATCCAGTCTCTGAATCCCGTGGCAAGAGGATTCGAAAACCCTTCTGCTGGAACTCCAAATAGATTACAGTCAACATCACTGGGGAGAAATCAGCTCACACCCATCAGTGGGTATGAAAATGTCCTGCACCGGTCAGTTGTGTGCAGATTCTTCTCGGTTTCCAGCAAATGCCGTGGTTGAGCGCCGAGCTTGCTGTCTCTTGTTACCGCATGGCTGGAAAGGGCAGCTGTGGTTCAGAGCGGCTGGGGCGGTGACTGGACTGAGGGCTGCATCGCCCCACGAGCTGACAGCCTGAGCTTATCGTCACTCACTGGGACCATCTCGGAAATCTGCTTCCTAATTGATGTCAGAAACGAAGGTCTGAGTTCAATCACTCTCAAACAAAAACAGGCATTTTTGGTGTGAATCCTTCAGCATTTAACTGGACTATCTCTGGCACCCCAGGTAGAAGGTCAGCTCCATTAGTCCCAGGGACACCTGTCCAGCGCTCTCCGCAGAGACACGCACACGTCTGCACTGGTTTCGTCGTGCCTGCATGCACTTAAACTTACCTTCTTTTCCTTTCAATGTACTCATTTTTTTCTTAAATACTTTTATTTCAAAGGAAACCTTTTATCACAGTGAAAGGACAGGTGTGATGGTCTAGTTATATTCCTTTTAATATTCTGAAATTATTAAACTATTAATATATAACGGCTCTGTGCCACCGAAACCATCCCACGTGGCTCCGAGACCCGCCCTGGGAACAGAAATCACCTCCGAAGTCCGTTCCTGCCGGTAACAGGGTTCCTGGATCCGTCTGCGGCAAAGTTTGGGCTCTGAGATGATTGCTCTGTGCTGGGGCCGGGACCCCTCGTGGGCGTCACCCACAGGAGCTGTCAGCAGGGGGGGACCCTGCTCTGCCCCTGTAGCGTGGCTGGTGGGGGGACAGTGCCCGGCTCTCTGGAGAGGTGCGGGGACGTGTGTAGCAGCCGTCAGTGACGGGGAAACAGCGTCCCCCAAACGGCGGGCACGTGTGTTCTCAGGACGCTCCGGGGGCGTTGTCTGTCCGTCTGTCCGTCTGTCTCCCTCTTGGCTTTTGCAAACTCAGAGCCCCTGAGAATTTCCCTCTGTCTACTCACAGCTCCCGCATTTTGATTCAATATCTGCATGTTCTTATCTGGAACAATAACGGTTTCTAGAAAATGTCCCAAGTTCAGGGAAAACACAGATAAACAAACAAACAAATTCATGAATGATTATGGTACAAAACAAACCCCAGAAATTAACAGAAAGGGCCTTACAATTTATTATGTCTCGCAGGTGTGAGCTTAGGCGTGTACCGCGTGCCGTGATGGCCGGCCCGTATCTAACGGGGCCGGGTGCTCCCTGCCGCCTTCCAGGTGGACAGAGAGGAGCCAAGAGGGGGAGCACTGTGTCCCCACGGCAGGCGCAGGGGACAGGGGAGGCCCCTGCCTCTCAGAAACGTTCGTGCAGAACAGAAAATTCTTTTCCTGTTCCCAGGAGCCCTTGCCCTAGAAACCCGAATCCACCTCCCTGTGGCCGTGAAGTCGCTGCCGGCTGGACACGGCTTTGCACAGGCCAGTGGGCTCCGCTACGTCCCGGGGCTGGCTTCCACGGCTCTCCCTCATCAACAGCATTTTAAATAGCTTCTAAATTGCTCCATTTATTAAATATTCACCCTGAGAATAGAAAACAGGGTAATTCATTTTAGTGGGAGGGTTTTTGACCCCCTAAAAACTTTGCATAAAACCAGCCCATAATTGCAGACCTCACAGGAGTTCAGTGGGAAAACAAGGTAATCTTTTCAAGCCATAAATGAAAGGCTCTCCTCACACCCCGAGAGCCCAGGAGCAAAGACGCGGAGGAGGTGTGGCTGCTCATTAACAAGCCCCCTGGGCTGTCGCCTGCGCTGGGAGCACAGGGCCCTGGGGCAGGTGCTGTGGGCCCTCGACGGCCCCCGAGCTGCGTGAGGCCGGCCAGAGACACAGTTCCCGCGGCCGGGGAGGTGGCTGGGGAGGCCGGGCATCTGTCACGTGCACGGGGTGCCGGTGGGGCCCGGTGCCCGTTCTGGGAGCACCGGCAGACCGAGTGGCCGGGGCTTAATTGCTGCTGTCAAGCCGTGGAAATGAGATTTATGCTCCGTGGCTTGAAGCCTTCATTAGGAGTTTGGGGGTAGGGGTGGGCGGGAGTCTGTGTTCTCCACCTCCCACCAAGATGAATGAGTCAAGCAGCAGGTATTTTTACAACCGTGCTCCCCGGCTTTAATTTCAGATTAGAAAATGCGCACACAGCCCCGCTGACACCACACAGGCCGACAAAGGTGAGGGAAGCACGTGGTCAGCAAAGGGTTTGCGCCAGGCAGAGACGGGCACCTTGCAGGAGGCCCGAGGGCCGAGCGCCCGGGGTCCCGTGGGGGCTCCTCCGCACAGCCGGGACTTTTTCCCACTAGAAGTACCTTCAAGTGTCCTCTGTGATGCCAGCGTGTTTCCAAACCAACACACGTATTTGCCAGAAATGCTAAATGACTAATTTTAAGAAGGTTTAATTGTCACATGCATAGACATAATATTGCTTACATGTTGAGACATCAAAAATATTAGTACCTTGAGTTTTTTTCAAGATATAATTCAGATACTATAAAATGCACCCTTTTTAAAACAAAAATGTCCTGATTACTGTAGCTTTGTAGTAAGTTTTGAAATTGGGAAGTTTGAGTCCTCTAGGTTTGTCATTTTTGCCAAGGTTGATCTGGCTACTCTAGATGAATTTTCATAGGAATTTTAGAGTCAGCTTGTTCATTCCTTCAAAGAAGCCTGGAATCGCATCGAGCCTGTGCATCAGTTTGAGGAGATTCAATTTCACTGACTTCTGCATCGGTTTTCTGTTCTCTGTTTCAGGTATGGGTCCTCTCTACTCTTATTATCACCTTCCTTCTGCTTATGTGACGTTGGTCTAGTTTTCAAAAGGAAGATCAGGTTATTAATTTGAGATCTTGCTTCTTTTCAGTACAGGTTTTTACAGCTATGAATTTTCATCTAACACGGCTCTAGCTATCAAGGCTCAGCTGGCTTCTTTGAAAAGTGGACAAGCTGCATAAGTTTCAGTTTGTTGAGTTTTTGTTTTTACTCATCTCGAAATAATTTCATACTTCATTTGTGGTTTCTTCATCAAACCTTTGGTTATTTAAGGATGTGTTGTTTAATTTCCATGTATTCATGAATTTCCCAGATTCCTTTATACTACTGATATATAATTTTATTCCACTGTGTGTCAGAATATGCTTTATATGATTTTAACCTTTTCTATTTACTGAGGCTTATTTTGCAGCCTAGCATAGAGTCTGTCCTGGAGAACGTTCTGTGTGCACTTGAGCAGAATGTACATATGTGTATTCTGCTGCTAGTGGGTGGAATGTCCCGTGGATGCCTGCCGGGTCTAGCTGGCTGACGGTGCTGTTCAAGTTTCTGTCTCCTTGTATGTTCAGCTCAGTCTCCAGCCATCATTGTTGCATTGTCTATTTCTCCTTCAATTTTGTCAGCCTTGCTCTCTTCTTAGGTACGTGTATGTTGATAATTGCTATGTCTTCTTGATGGATTCACCCTTTAAGCCTTATAAAATGTACTTCTTTGTGTCTAGAAATAAACTTTTCCTTGAAGTCTATTGTATTTGATCCTGATACAGCCACTTCGGACCTTTCAGTTGCTATTGCTCAGTACATGTTCTGCTCTTTCAGTCTAAAGCCATTTGTGTATTTGTCCATAACGAGCATCTCCTGTAGCCAACATAGAGTTGCAATTTTGCTACGTGTTTTCTATATGCATATGTTATTTTTGTTCTAGTCCTTCACTATTGCCTTTTTATGTTAGATATTTTTTGGCATAGCATTTTGGTTTCCTTGTTGTTTCTTTCACTATGTTGTTTTGAGTTATTTTCTTAGTTGTTTTGCCCTGGAGGTTACGGTTAATATCTTAACTTACACCAATCTAGTTTACAGTACCACCGATTTAATTTCAATGAATGAAAGTCTTTGCTCCTATTAGCTACCATCCTTCCTCCTAGTTTGTGTTATTTTCAAACAAATTTGTCCTTTTGTTTCAGCCTGAAAACTTCCCTTTAGAGGCAGCCTGGCAAGGATGAACTTCCTTAGTTCCCCCTGCTCCCAGCCTTGGAACGTCTTCATTGCTCCTCCACTTTTAAAGGGTAGTTTGCTGGTTATTGATCTCTTGGTTAACAGTTTTATTCTTTCAAAACTGTAAAGATCTCGTCCCACCACTTTCTGATCTCCACGGTGTTTGCTGAGAAGGAAGCGGATAAGCTCACCCAGGGCTCTTTCACGCACAGAGAGCCGACGCTCTCGCTGCTTTGGAGACTCTCTGCCTTTGGCTTCCACGGTTTGAATATCACGAGTCTCAGTGCTGAGCACTTTGAGTTTATGCAACATGGAGCTCTCTGAGCTTCTTGGTTCCATAGATTAATATATTCTCTTCATCAAATTTGAAGGAATTATTCATTTCAGGAATTATTTCTTAAAATATTTTTCTGACCCTCCCCACCTCTCTGCTCTCCTGAGACTCATCACGCGGGTGCCGTGTGCTTGCTGCTGGGCTCAGCCCTCTCACGTCTCTCCAACCCACTGTCCTCTGTCCCTCAGGCTAGGTCATCTCAACTGACCCCCTTCGAGTTTGCCGCTGGTCCTTCCTCCTGCCATTCAAGCCAACTGTTGAGTCCCTCTAGGGAATTTTTCACTTGAAGTATTGCATTTTTCAACTCCAGAAATTTATTTTTTATAGTTCCTGTATCTTTATTGATATCTATTTATTGAAACATGGTTCTTACACTTTCTTTTAGTTTTGAAACATGGTTTCCTTTGTTCTTTATAAATATTTAAAATAGGTGATTTTAATTCTTTGTCTGCTAATTCCAATGTCTGGGCTTTCTCAGGAATAATTTCAACTGATTGTGTTTTTCCTGTGTATGGACCATAATTTCTTGTTACTTTGCATGTCTTATTTTTTTTTTGCTGTTGTTGAAAACTGCACATTTTAAATCACAGTATGTGGCAACTCTCGAAATCAGGTCCTTTCCCTCTCCTAGGGTTTGTTGTTATTGCTTTTTGTTTTTTGCTTTTATCATCATTGTAGTTTAGGGACTTTTCTTAACTAATCCTATAAAGTCTGTATTTTTTCTCATGTTTGGCCACTAAATTCTCTGCTAGGTTAACTTGGTGGTAGTAAAGACTGGACAACGATCTCTTAAATGCCAGGAATCTATAACCCCCGTCTTGGCCACGGCACCCTACGCTCATGTTGGAGGGCAGCCAGGTGTTTGCAGTTTGCCTTGGCCATGACTGGCTATGTCTGCAGAGCCTCCAAGTCAGTCACGGCGAAAGCTTAGGGATGGGCTTCTAGATCTTTCCTGGGCATTCACAGAGCCCTACACAGGCAGGAAGCCTTCTAGATTCCCAAGCATGTGTCAGAGATGTCCTAAATTGCAGCGGACCTCATTCCCAGAGTTTCCCTCCAGGCTTTTTGGTTAGCCTAATGTTGGCCTCGTTCTTATCCACGACCTCAGGAAGCTGCAAAGTTAAACAATTTCCTCCCATTATTTCTGGCAGGCACCTCCAGAGAAAAGGCTTTGCGTGTCGTGCAAGTTCTGAGCCAGGTGAAATAAAGACGCCCTTGCAAGCGAGGCCTCCAGGAAGCTGCGGGGCAGGTCGGTTCACTCATCTGCAGACACGGCTTGGCGGGAGCTCGACCCCCACCCCCCACCAGTGGGAGGCTGCCGTTGTCACCACGGTTGGTTCTCACGGCAACCGTGGAGCCGTGAAAGGAGCGTCAGAGCAGGGCGAGGCAAGTGCTGCCGAGGTAAGTGACCACGTGTGCATCGGACCCCAGGGGGCTGCCTGCGGGAGCCACGGGATGGCCCTGCAGCCCCGGGGCAGGGTGGGCTTGCTGGTCTGCGGGATGGGGAAGGACGCTGCCGGGGTGAACGGGGGACAAGGGGCCGCCATGAGAGGGAGCTGCCCCCCCAGGGCCTCTCTTCACTCTGAGAGAAGCTGGAGTGTGCAGGGCTGGGACAAGAAGAGCCACAGCTGAATCCCGCGGGGAGGACCCTACAGGGTCTGGAGCAGAAAGTCATCACATAAGCCTACAGGAGGGACAGTGGCTGGACAGGGTGGTGGCCGGAAAGCTGTGGAAAGGCTTCGGGTCTCGGCACATTTTGAAGGTCAAGACTCGGGATTGTGTTTCGTGAGAGAAACCTTCGCTCTGTCCCAGAGAACTGGAGGGGCGGAGGCAGCGCTCGGAAGGACGCAGTGTGGGTCTGCGGGAGCGAGAACGTCCAGGGTGAGGCACCGACCCCGCCGGATGCCCACCGAGAGGTGAGGAGGCAGCCAGAGGAGGAGCCCGAGCCCAGGGAGGCCGGAGATGGAGTCCAAAGCCAGGAGACGGGCCGGGCTCAGGGCGGGAGAGGGGCAGAGGAAGACGGGGACAAGTGGGGGAGGCTCCCACACCACGGGTCCGAGAAACGAGCTGCAGCAGCTAACCCGGGAAAAGCACCTTGGCTGTTGTGCCAACGTTCAACCCTGGTTGTGTAATTGTAGAAAACCCACTCACGCTCTCCAGGCCTCAGTTTCCTCCCCTGCCATTGGGTGCAATGGTCAGTTTTGCATGTCACCATAGCCAGCGACTGAATCACAAACGAGTCCCCACATCAGTGTGAAGGCGTTTGGCAGATGCAGGTGGCACCTCCAGCGACCTCCGTCCGTGGGAGGCCTCGTCCCATCAGTCGAAGGTCCGAAGAACAAAAGCTGAGGTTTCCTGAGAAGCAGAAATTCTGCCCCCGAACTGCAGCGTCGACTCCTGCCTGAGTCCCAGCCTCCCCATGGAATCTGGACGTGTCAGCCCCTGCAATCACCTACGCCGATTCCCTGAAATAAACCTCTCGTGTGTAAGTGTCCTGCTGGTTCTGCTCCTCCGAGGACCGATGATTGGGGTAATGAACTGGGCGCAGCTGCGGCCCCACAGCTGCTGCCGGATCCCTCCAGTCGGGGTGGCGCGAGGCTCGGCAGTCACAGCTAACGAGCCAGACGGGCGAGGTTCTCATTTAGAGCCTGACTATTTTCTATCCTCTATTTTCTTCTAATTGTGTGTTGGCTTTAGCTGTTCTTGTCCTTGAATGAGGGCAAGTGTCCTCAGGCCCATCGCTGTCCCTCTGCCCGTCCATCCCCGCCCAGGGCCAGATTCCCCAGGAGGACACAGGGCTCCTCCCCTGCAGCTGATGGATCCTCAAGACCTTGGCCGAGAGGACACACTTCAGGCCCGTCTGACCATGAGTCAGCCGTGTCCTCGTTAGAACAGGAGCTCCAAGCTCAGCTTGATCAAATAACTCAGATTCCGCCGGTGTCGCTGACCTTAGAGGTGAGCTCTGCAGAGACCGGGGATGAAATTTCTCCTGGTCTTGTTGTACTTAGTAGACACTCGCTACTCTGCTACGCTGAGCTGGGGCTGCAGGGAGGGGAGGGTGAGCCGGCCAGGCCCTGCCCTGCAAGAGCTCCCAGGAGCAGAGATGCAGCCAGAGCAGGGGGGAGGGGTGCAGGGGGGTACAGGGCTGCTGGGAGGGGGTGCAGAGCTGGACGGCCCGGTCCTCCCCTGCCTCCTCCAGACTTGCCTTACCTCTCCCCCTGCCCCCGTCTGAAGGTCCCACCTTTGCAGGAGAGAAAACAGCTCCCAGGACCAGTCACAGCAGCAGCAAATCCAAGGGGGCAACGTGCCTTTCCTCGGCCCCCGGGGGGCAGCGAGAGCACAGGTTCTCCGAGAGCCGTGCTTCCGAGAGCCAGAGCAAACGCTCGTCCAGCTGTAGAGAATCTGTGTCTGTAGAAAAAAATAAATCCAGCCATAATTATAATAGAAAACGCCCTGGTTTGAAAATCATCACAGGGTCATCCCTGCGTCTAGAAAACTCCGTGTGAGTGCACACTCCAGGACTGGAAACAACAAAATCTGTGTCATCGTGGAATTGCAAATTAAAACAGGGAGGCACCACCGCACACCTACCAGAGTGGCCAAAATCCAACAAACTGACACCAAACGCTGGCGAGACCGAGAAATCTGCACAGACACCGGGCAGCCTGGTGACAAAACCAACCTGCTCTGACAGGTGCCCCAGCGATCGTGCCACTTGGTGTGCGCCCAGAGGAACCGAGTCTGTGTCCACGTGAGGCCTGCACCTGGGTGCTTACAGCAGCTCTGTTCGCAACTGCCACGACTTGGAAGCAGCCAAGAGAGGGCAGGGGGGACCTTAAACACATGTTACTCAGTAACAGACGCCAGTCGGAAAGGGCTACAGACTGTAGGATTCCAACCGTGTGACATTCCAGGAAAGGAAAAGCCACGGAGACAGAGGAAAGGTCAGTGGCTGCTGGGGGTTGGCAGGGGACGCACAGGTGGAGCATGGGGGGTTAATCACCTCGTTTAGATTGGACTCCCTTCCTCTCCAGCCCTCAGGAGTGGCAGATCCGGCCCGGCTGGCGAGGCGGGGGCACCGCGGTCCGTGCGACCCCCCACCCCTCGAGGCTCCGACTGGACAGGGGGACCAGACGAGCAGGAATGGCAGCTGCAGAAGCGGCAATCCAATCGCGGAAGAAAAACACGCATTTTCTCTCTGTCTCTGCTGATTTGGAAAGTGGAGAAAGTTGATTTCAAGGGGGCCTTTGGGAAATAAGAGGAAACAGGTTCTGGAATAAGCAGGCAGAGGGCGAGGGAGTAATTACAGCCAAGACAACAGCCGCCCTCGGGAGGGAGGGAAGGTGTGGAGCGCCGGCGGGTGTAGAGGGCCCTGGGAGGGCGCAGACTTTGCCTGGGAGCCCCATGGGCCAGCTCGGGCCCCTCCGCGCTGCCGGAGCAGGTGGGCGCGGGCACAGTGGCTGCCGCAGGTGTGTAGAGTCGTCACTGCTGGTGGCCTGGGAGCCTGGCTCGGAGAGGCCACCATCCTGCGGGGCTGGGGAGGCGGGGACGGTTAAAGGGGTGGAGGGGGGTCCGCCCCCACCCGGACCTGGCCCAGAGGTCTGCATTCTTCTGTTCTGGTCCCGTCACAGGCCCACGTCGCCCGGTGCAGCCTCACTGCCTGTGGGGCCACCCATCTCCAGACCTGTCCAGTCAGCCCGGCTGCTCTAACCAAGACCAGGCGCTTCCCCGCAGTTCATTCCTCACCGGGGTGCAGGCAGAAGTCCCAGGCACCGGCGGATCTGGCGTCTGGGGACCTGGCCCCTGTCCTGGTTCGTAGAAGGCGCCTTCCTGCTGCGTCCTCACAGGCAGAGAGGAGCAGCTCCCCCACCCTTCCCCTAAGGGCACTGATCCCACCGCGGGCCCCGCCCCCCATGACCTCATCTAACCCCAGTGACCTCTCAAAGGCCCCAGGACCACCACGCTGGGGCTGGGGCTGGGGCTTTGACAGATGACTGGTGTTGGGTCTGTCACGACCCAACCGCACTAGCCCCACCGTCCCCCAGCCGACCGCCGTCCCTTACTGACGCCCCCCCAGCTCCAGGGCTCCGAGGTTCACAGGCGTCCTGCCCAGCAGCTCTCAGACGTCCTCGTGCATCAGAACCGCCGAGGTCGGTCGCAGGTCGCTCTGGGCTCAACCCAGTTTGACTCCGCAGGTCTGGGGAGGGTTGGAGACGCCCCAGCCTAATCATGAGAAAAACAGACAGATCACAATGGAGAGACATTCTACAGCACACCTGACCCTCCTCCCCAGACTGTCCGGGTCGTCTGAAACAAGGACAGTCTGAGAAACTGTCACAGCCAAGAGCAGCCTAAGGAGATGTGACGACCAAATGTAACGTGAAAACTTGGGCGGGACCCTGACATAGAAAAAGGACATTAGGTAAAGACCATGGAAATATTAATAAACTGTGGACTTTAGTTAATAATAATGCATCAATATCAGCCTATGAGTTATACCAAATAGACCCCAAAGCATCCGGCAAAACGACCCATTTCGCAAACAAGCCAAGTCAATTGCTCACCGCCGTGGCAGAGGCACCAGCAGGATGGTCCCCTTGACATCTCAGAGGGGCATCAGCGGAGGGACGTGTGCAAAGGCCAGAGCCCCAGGCAGCGCCGTTCAGGGGAGGGGACAGTTTGTGCTGCACTGACGCAGGGTGTTGTGCATGGAGAGGGCAGGTCCAGAAGGGCCCGGAGGGACAGGCCCCGCTGAGAGACCTGCCCTGCGGTTCCCACAGGGGCCCCTCGCCCTGAGGAGTCTGCTGAGAGAGAAATGGATTTTCAGCGAGAATAAAGTCATTTGCGACCCCACCTTGCTGGGCAAGGTCCCCTCGGGACAGGGAAGCTGCGTTCGCTGAGCGGTGACACTGCGGGTGGCTCCTTCCCCATGTGCGAGGACACTGCCCTCCTGCGGCTTCCTGAACCCAGCTGGCATGAAACTGACCTGTTTTTCTCCGGCTTCTGGGCAGAGGTCTGTTTTTCCTCACATTTTGGGTCTATTTATGTCTAAACTACTGCTTGAACTTGAACGTGCCGGTGTCCTCATGTCAGCTTCAGTCATCATCTGTTCCCTGGTAATCCCAGCCGGGGGTCATAGCCCCTTCTCTGTGGCGCCTCCTGCCTTCGAGCTGAGCTGGGCCTCGGCCTCTGGGCGGCTCCTCCCTGGGAGGTGCTCTCAGGTCCAGCTGCTCACCTGTCCGGGGTATCCGTGGCCCAGGCACGTGCCAGGGGATGGCGAGGCCTGTCTGGGCCGTGGGCAGTGCGCATCCAATGGACAGAGAGCTCGGGTGCTGGAGATGTCTCCGCGCCTTTCAGGATCTCCCAGCCCTGGTCCTTCCCTTGAGCCCCAGCTCCTTTCCTGCAGAGGGAAATGCGGAGCGGAGTCCCCCGGGAAAGGGGATGCTGGGGTGGGGGCCGTGGCGGATGTCCTGGGCCTTCCCAGGCCACTCTGCCTCCCTGGCTTAGGCAGCTCCCGGCAGCCAGAGTTGGCTGCAGAGGCAGAGCTCGGTGTCCAGTCCCGCTCCTGGAGGCTCACTGGGTGACTGTCGTGGGGGCTGCTATCCTCCCAGCGTCCTCCTCCTCGCAGCCTCACACATGAAACTGGCCCAGCGCCCTGTGCAGAAAGGCAGGGGAGTGAGGTGTTAACACCATAACTCAACAGGAACAGCTGTGCTGATCACTGTCCCCCTCCACAGAGCACTGGCTGTCACCAGCAACCAGGGATATTTATGCCGCTTCCCTGGGGGAGGAATTGCCAGGGGCAGATGGCTCCTGTGTTGGACCCCGGGGGCAGGGGACACCTGGAAAGAAAGCCTTATCGAGTTCCAGCTCCAGGTGGAGCAGAAATGCAGCTTCGTCTTCATGTCATGGAGGATGAACACACGGTTGTAGATGAACAGCAGCCCCAGGCAGCAGAGGTCTCCCCTACGCAGAGAGCAGCTCCGAGAGAGGCAACCCGCTGTGGTGACAGGCTGACCCTGGGAGAATGCATGAGAAACCACCAAAGATCACACAGCTGAAAAGAGATCCGAATTAGCAGGCAGCTGGGCAAAGCCAGCATGGCAGAGTGTGCCTTCTCACAGGGAGAAGCCAGTTAGGAGTGAACTCAGACGGGGGCTGCAGACCAACAAGCAGAGGTTAAAAGACAAACTTGGAGGAGACATCAGATCAAGGAGATGGTGGCCCTAGCACCTCGTGAGTCCGCAGTGAATCCCAGGTCACAGCCAGAGGCTCTGCTCCACACCTGCCTCCTGGTTGCATCTGTCCTATGGAAGGAGGGGCCTCCATGTGCTGTTTGACAGGTGAAGGTGTCACCATCTCCCTAGGCCTCTCCCTCCCTGCCTTAGCAGGTTATGGGCACAGATAGCTTTTTGGTGCTTTCCTCTGGATTCCTGACATTTCCAGGAAGGAAAATCCCAAATGTGGAGGTTGGCCTTTTTAAATCCTGGCTCCATCGTGTCCAAAGTAATTGCTGGACAGTGGGGAAACACCACATAGAATTCCAAAGGTCATTACTCTTTCATTCATTCATCAACCATCAGTCAGGCACCAGAAGGATTCCAGACAGTTGTCCTGGAATTTGTTCAAGAGGAATTAATGAGGCCCACCTGGCCATCTTCTTGGAGAGTCAAGCTGAATCAGGAGGGATGTATTCTCTGTATGTGAGACCAGGACTCAGAGAGCCCCCACTGAAGGGGGCAGCCCTCTCCTTTCCTCTGCACCTTCTTCCACCTTTCTGCCAACTTCCTTAAATGCACACAGACATTCACACACAGCCAAACAGGTGAATGAAAACAGCAGTCCACCCAGTGTGCCTTCTATGGAGAATGGAGGTTCTGGGTGAGATGAATTGGGGAATGCAAAGTTAAAGAGATTGATTCAGGAGGGTAGGCCAGGAAGAGGTGGCCTAGGAGATCCCAACACTCATCCTCCCACAAAGACAACAATTAAGCAACCACCCACTGATGAAAATAGTTCTGGGGAAGCTTCACAGCACAATGAAGAAGCTGCAGCAAACCAGAGGAACACAGAAAATATTTTCTATGGTTACGCAGAAAAGTGTAGGGAGCATTGTGCCTGTGTCACCCTATTCCCCAGCCCAGCACATCACAATGCTAAGAGGGATCCCCTAAGCCATAGCTTCCCCATGTCCAGGAAAAGGACAGCAGAAAGACCCCAGAAGCTTTCACCACCAAGGACCCTGCAGTCTTGGCCAACACCGACCCCACCTCACGAGCTGCCTGGAGTCCATGCTACTGTGCATACCTTGCTCAGAACTCAGGTGACAAAGGGATCCCCTCAGCCACAACTTTTCTCCACAGGGAATAAGAAGAGCAGGAGGGTTCCAGGAGCCTTTGCCACCAAGAACCCCAGTAGCCTGTGCTGCAGCAGCAGACACCCACAGCCTTCGCAACTGAAGAGCCCCACAACCTTCAACAACACTCACCTGAGCTGATGGAGCTGCCCAGAGTCTACACTCTTGTGCCCCTGCAGAGGCAGAGCTGCCACCCTCTGAGTTGACACCATCACATTCACCCATAGTGAAAACCACTCCCCACCGAAGCCAGTCTGTAAAGTCTGGAAGAGGTGAATACTCCTTCAAATGTACAGAATTAACTCAAAGCTACAAGGAACATAAAAAGTCAAGGAAACATACACTACCAAGAGAATACAATAATTTTCCAGTAAATGACCTCAAAGAAATGGAGATCTATGAATTGCCTGGCAAAGAATTCAAAATAAATGTTTTAAAGAAGCTCAGCAAACTATCAATACAAGAGAACCCAACAACTCAATGAAACTAGGCAAGTAATACATAAACAAAATTTGAAGTTCAAAACAAAGAGATAGAAATCATAGAAAAGAACCAAACAGAAATTCTGGAGCTGGAGAATATAATGAATGAAATAAAAAATGCAACATAGAGCTTCAACAGTAGATTCAACCACACAAAAGAAAGAAACTTCAAACTCTAAGACAGGTTATTTCAAACAATCCAATCAAAGGAGAAAAACATTTTTAAAAGATTGACAAAGAGTAAGGAAAGCCTACAGGATTTATGGGACATCATCAAGTGAACCAATACACACACTGATGACATTCCAGGAGGAGAAGAGAAAGAGAAAGTGGCTAAAAAGTCATTTAAATAATAATGGCTGAAAATTTCCCAAATGTTGGGAGAAAAATGGACATCCAGATTTATGAAATTCAGAAGTCTCTAAACAGGATTAAGCCAAAGAAGACACACCCAGACTCATTATAGTCAAATTGTCAAAAGTGAGGGACAAGAGAGTTTTGAAAGCAGCAAGAGAAAAGTGATTGATAACATGTGAGAATCCCCATAAGACTATCAGCAAATTGTTCAGCAGAGGTTTTGCAGGCCAAGAGAAAGAGGGATGATATGTTCCAACTACTGAAAGGAAGAAAAGCCTTTCAACCAAGAAAATTATGCCCAACATTATCTTTTTTAAAATTATTTTTAAAATGAAGGAGAGATAAAATCTTTCTCAGACAGAAAAAAACTAAGGGAGGTTATCACCACTAGATCTGTCTTATAAAAAGTATTCAAGGAAGTTCTTCAAATTGAAATGAAAATACACAAAGCAGCAATGTGAAATCTTATGAAAGCATCAGTCTCACTCGTCAAGGTAACTATATAAACAAATGCAGAATAACGGAACACTGCAGTGATGTGCGTAAGTTATTTTTAACCCTAAAATAAAAGTCAAAAGATATAAATTTAGAAATGGATATGTAATATAAAAAGAAGCAAACTCTGACTACAAGAACACAAACTGTGAGGGGGGAATAAAGTTGCAGCACTTTGTGTGTGATTCAAGCCAAGCTATTATCAACTTAAAATGATGGTTGTAACTGAAAGACATTTTATGCAAGCCTCAGCTGACCACAAAGAAACAATCCATAATAGGTATGCAAAAGATAAAGAGAAAAGAATAGAAGCAAAGGATCACAAAAAATAAATAATACAAGAGGGAAGTGAGATGCAAACAACTGCAAAACTGAAAGAAACAATTAACAAAATGAAAATAGTAAACCCTCATCTATCAATAATTAATTTAACTGTAAATGGATTAAACTCACCAATAAAAAGGCATAGAGTGTTTGAATGAATAAAAGACAAGACCCAGCAATATCTATCTACAAGAGACTCACTTTCAATTTACAGATATACATAGGCTGAAAATGAAGGGCTAGAAGAGATATTTCAAGTAAATGGCAATCAAAAGAGAGAAGGGGTGGCTATACATACATCAGACAAAATAAATTTTAAGTCTAAAATGGTCTCTAGAGGCAAAGACAGTCATTATATAATGTTAAAAGGGTCAACGCAACAGAAATACATCACAATTACAAATATGCATTTGTCCAACATCAGAGCACCTAAATAGAAAAAACAAATTTGGCAGATCTGAAGGTAAAAATTGGCAACAGCACAATAATAGCAGGGACTTCAATGCCCACTCACAATAATGGAAAGGGAACCCAGATAGCTAATTGATTTTTAAAAACCCACCAATTTGAACAACACTGTAAACCAAATGGATCTAACAGAGCTACACAGAACTTTCCACCCAGCAGCAGCAGGATAAACGTTCTTCTCAAGTGCACCTAGAATATGCTTTAGGATAGATTATATATTCGGTCACAAAGCAAGTCTTAACAAATTTAAGAAGACCAAAGTCATTCCAGGTATCTCCTTCAACCACAGTGGAATGAAACTAGAAATCAATAACAGGAGGAAAACTGAAAAATTCACAAATATGTGCAAACTGAACAACTGTACACCCCCTTGGACAACCACGGGTCAAAACAGAAATCAAAAGGGAATTTAAAATGGATCTCAAGACAAATGATACTAAAAACACAACATACCGAAACTTACAGAATGCAGTGAAAACAGTACTAAGAGGAGAGTTTAGAGTGATAAACATCTGCAGTGTAAAAGAAGAAAGGGTCTGGTGCGGTGGCTCACGCCTGTAATCCCAACACTTTGGGAGGCCAAGGCAAGAGGATCCCTTGAGGCCAGGAGTTTGGAACCAGCCTGGGCAACATAGGGAGACCCGGTCTTCACAAAAAAAAGTTGAAATACTAGCCAGGTATGGTGGCGTGCATGCACCTGCAGTCCCAGCTATTCAGGAGGCTGAGGCAGGAGGATCACTTGGCCTCAGCCAGGAGTTTGAGGTTGCTGTGTGCTGTGACTGCACCAGTGCACTCCAGCCCGGGTGAGAGCACAAGACCCCATCTCTAAAGACAAGTCTCTTAAAAAAAAGGAAAGATCTCAAATAAACAATTTAATTTTATGTCAAAGGAAACTACAAAAAGAAGAAAAGCCAAAGGAAGAAAACAATAAAGATTAGAAAAGCAATACATCAGATAGAATATTTTTTAAAAAATGAAAAAAAAAATCAACAAAACTAAAAGTTGCTTTTTAAAAACAAATACACAAAATTGACAAAAGCTTAGTTATACTAACTAAGAAGAGAGATGACTCAAATAAATTAAACCAGAAATGACAGAGGAGATAGCACAAGGGACACCGGACGCCTCAGCAGGACAAAGGATTGTAAGGGCTTTTGTGAACAATTTCACACCAGCAAAGCGATGACCTCAAAGAAATGGATAAAGTCCCAGAAACATCTGAAATTCTTCTGTCTGGAACTTTTCCTTTCCCAAGTCACCCCATTCCAGGTTCTGGCATAAAGGGTTAGGTGGGACTTGGGCCCGGGTATTTTAAATGTCCCCAGATGAGCGTTGGGGGCTGAGACCTCACTGTGCAATCCTGAGGCCCCTGGGGGAGCCCTGGGCTTCCTCCTGGAAAGGCAGGTGTGAGGCCGGGTGTCACGGATGGCTCCAGGTGAAGGACCCGGAGCCCAGGTGATTTCTTTGCAAGGAAACAGCTACCAGGGTTAAACGCACACACGCACATGCACACATGCATACACACACACACACGCACATTCCTGCATGGGGACAGGCAGACCTTCTGTCCTTGGATGAGGAAGATGACAGCCACCTCTTTTTCTTCCTGACATAACATGTTTGCAGAAGCTGCTAAGATAAGCACCATTGGCACATTTGAGACTAGTGACTGGTGGGTTGGTCTCGCCTTTATTCCCGTGAACTAAAATAAAATCTTAACCCCCCAGCCAACTAGATGGACCCTCTTGGCCAAGGGGACCCCAGAAAAGCCTTCAAGCTGAGTTGCCGCCATGAGAAGGGAGGCCGGGTGCCCTAGCTCTGCCCTGTCCTTCTCGGAGTCACCCTCTGTGACAATAAAGTACAAAATCATTACCAGGCCTCAGGCCACAGAAGCCAAAGCCCAAACCCCACCTGCAGGTCCTCGGTTTGCCCAACAGACCTTGTGAGTCTGAGTCTATATCAGTGGCTTGTCTCTGATTAATGGACGTCCTCATCTTAACATAAAACATTCCAAGCCTTTAGACAAAGCTTCACGTCTTTAACCAATTACAAATCACAGAATCTTTAAACCCACCTGTAACCTGTAAGCCCGGCTTGGAGATGATCTGCCGTTTCGGGCCAGTGTTCGCCTTCCGTGTATTGACGTAGGTCCCACGGGTGACTCCGTGTCCAGGAATGCCCACAGCCTGGCGGGGCTGCACACTGGGCACATTCTCTTAAAACCGCTTGAAAACACGCACTCTGGGCCATCGGTCCCACACACTCGGCTCAGCATGAACTTCTTTAAATTGTTTTACAGAGTTTGGGTTTTCCCCCCTAACATTTCCCTCCCTGCCCTGTTCTGGTCACCCTTACCGTGGTGGATGTAACTTGAGACTTTTGTCCTCAACCAGCAGGGCTGTGCGACTCCATGCGGTGTCGGAGCCACCCGAGTGTCCCGCATGGGAGGGACGGGCACACTCTCCTTTTACAACCCTCTGCACTTGCCGTTGCTGTCCTGAGAATCAGAACAAATCTCTAACATGGACGAACGCGATTCCAAAGAGGAAACAGTCTGATGTCCCAGTGTTACCTCGAGCTGCCCTGGAATCGGGGCCACTCCCTGGTCCTCAAAGGGTGGCTGCTGCCCGGGCGGCGCCCAGACTGTCCGAGGAGCAGCTGTGGAGGTGCAATTGTCAAGGACTCAGCACACCTGGGTGGCGTCAGACGCAGGTCCTGCCCTGGGGACTTGGACCTTCGCTTTCTCACCTGTGCGTTGGCGCCTCCCTCCGCCTGGCTGAAGTCCCGGTGTTCTGGGTCCTTCATGAGCCGCCCAAGCTCTGCAGATGTTCACACTGGCAGGACACCCACAGCCCTTCCCACTCCGGCCTCTGCCTGGAACCTGGGGGAGGGGAGGCAGCTGCTCTCCGGGACTTTGCTTCCTCCTGCGTCGGGGTTGCTCCCCCACCCCAACCCTCGCCATCCTCCCAGGTGGAAGCTGCCCCAGCCCAGGGGGTCTGCAGCCTGCCTGGGGCACAGGGCTGGTGCCCACGCGGAGCAGGAGCAGAGGCCGCTGGCGCAGAGACCTGCCGCTCTGGCCTGCAGACAGACACGTGCGTGTTCGGCAGGGGTGCGGGGGTGGGGTGGGGTGGGGCGGGGCAAGCTTTCCCGAGGACGCCGCCTGCTGAGAGCAAGGCCTCTCCTCCGGGTGCCGCTGCATTATGCAGGGTCTCCACGGGGGAGGAAACTTGTTATTTCTTTCTTTTACTCACACAACTCATGCATCATTGATCAAAACGTGCTCCTCTTCTGCGATGTCTGTGGCTGCAGTTTTCAACCTCGCGTAATTGCGAGCCGCTCCCCTCTGCCTCGCTTCCCGTGGGTTCCAACGCCAGGGTGGGGGGGAGGTCTGCAGGGAGCCTGAGCAAGAGCCCCCACCGGGCGGGCCCAACCCGGAGTCCCTGCCGGGAGTGAGGACACCTGTGCATCGTGCCTGCGTCACTCGGTGGTTTTGCGTCTTAGACCAAAACCCCAGGATGTAAGACCCGGAAGGCCCGTGTGTGCAGCTCCTTGTGCCGACAGGAAGACAGTCTCCGAAAGTGAGGTCGGAACCTCTAGGGCAGGGCGTTCCAGAGCATGTTTTTCTCAGCCATGATAATCTTTTTCCGAAGAAAAGAACTTGGAGACTCAGTGTGGTTTGCCGAACGCATGGTTGAGTCGGCCCACGGGGGTCAATCCTCCCCGGGACGCGCCGGAGCCTCCAGTACGTTAAGGGACAGCGGGAATCACCAGGAAGGGACGTGTCGCTCCACAATCTTCAGGTCCATCTGGTCTCAGGGTTCCTCACGGTGGAACATTCTAGATGACTGCTGGGGAAAGGCAAACAAGGCAGAATCTGTCCTGGCGCTGGCAGAGCAGCCGAGCCGGCTCACGCCCTCTGGGCACCGCGGACCCGGGAGCCGGTGGGAGGAGGCCTGGGAAGACGGGCCACGTCTCGAGGGTGGGTGGACGGAGAAGCCGGAGTCGAGGCTGGAAGAACCAGAAAGAGCCGAGAACGTGGGCAAGGGTGGGACAAGGAGCCGCGTCCCTGACGGTCAGGCCTGAGCACAGGTGTGGCCGACAGCCAGCACCCGGCTGGGCCTTCAGCTCAAGGGGAAGGGCGGAGTCTGGTCACGCCCCAGCTTCTCTGCCTTGCGCGGGGCGAGCGATTTCAGCTGTGGAGGAACAGCCACACTCTCCAGGTGCAGCTCCAGGGGCCAGACGGACCCCCGGGTGGTGGGCAGGTCACCTGGACTCCCTGGGCCCGAGCGCTCTCCCTGTCCGGTGGGCACAGAGGTCCTCTGCAGAGTCACCCTGCCCGTCCCTGCAAGACGCCCAGCCCCGCTGCAGGAGACAGTGCTCCAGGACCAGGCCCTGCAGACCCCCTCCCGCTGCTGCCCTGGCTGCCCCGGCCCAGACCTTGAGACGTGGGCGTGGAGTGGGACAGGCTCTCGCCCACCCACGTCCCGCCCTGCGTGATCCCAACAGGCCCCGCGCTCTCCTCCAACGCCCTCCCATCCGCCCCTCCCGCGTCTTCAGCCGGCCTGTCCCGGGAACCCATTCCCGCGTCCCCCTGCCTCCTGCCTCTCTTCTCTGGGTTCTCCGGAGAGACGAACCGATGGGAAGTGTAGATGATCTAGACACAGATGGGTGCAGAGATGTATTGCAAGGAGTTGGCTCACAGAATTACGGAGGCTGAGAAGTGCCAAGCTCTGCGGTTGGCAAACGGGAGACCCAGGAGCACAATGGCTGGTTCAGTCTGAGTCCCAGCCCGCAGGCAGGGGAAGACCCCGTCCCAGCTCAGCCAGCTGAGAGGGGGAGACCCAGGAAGGGGCAGGCTGGGTGTGAGGACCTCGGCCACCTCCCTGAGAGGGGTCCATTGTCCCTGTGGGTGATGGGGAGCCCTGCAGGAGCAACACAGCTGGATGACTCCCCACTTGCGGGCCCTGAAGTCCCTTCCACGTTTCTGCCTGTCCCAAGCCACCCACAGTGAGCACACTTCGCATTTAGGTAGAACATGCACGAGAACACGTAGACACACCCTGCACCCTCACAGCATCCCGGCTGGACCGTCCTGGGGTGGCCACCCTGGTGGCAGAGCAGCCATGGAGCACTGAGCCCCTGTCCTCCCAGGGCTGCCTGGGCCACCACAGACCTGGCAGGACCCCACAAAAGCCATACACCCAGGGCTCCGGTGGCCCTTCTGTCCCCTCCCCAGAGGGACAGGCTTTGCAGTCAGACTCACAGGCCAGTGTCCATGGTGGACACAGAGATCCCTCACACATCCCCAGGGGCTTTTGCAAGGAATCCTATTGCTTGGTTAACGGTTCCACCAACTATTATTTCTATGAATTCTGCAGATATTTAATTAATTAATTACAAAATAAAAATTTAATCTCTACCTAGCACATGCCAGTCTGTTAAAAGGATTTGTTCTGTAAAATTTGGATTCAGCCAAAAAGCCACACTCAAGTATCCAGAAGGCCACGCGTGGCCCCGAGGCCACAGGTTCCCCAGCCTGTGTGACGTGGGTAAGTGCCACTGCCTGGAGGGAGTGAAGCAACATGTGGGGTGACCACAGCCTGTGCCGGCCCCGAGGGGGTCTGTTGGATGGGGCCTCGGACCGCGGGACGGGCCAGCACAGCCAGCGTGGGGACAGCAGGTGTGGCCGGTTCCTCCGGCTGGTTCAGCTCCAGCCGCCTCCTCCAGTGGCTACACTTTAGCCAGAGCTAGAGCTTATTAAATTTTCAATCCTCCTGGTCTACCTAGAGTCGTGTCTTTTCTATTTTTAATGTCTTCAGCTGATCAAACCTGCATAAGCCAACACGCCCACAGTTAGAGGTCTCTGTCTTCCAGCAATTTGTAATTTTTTTCCTGTTAATTTCACAGCCACAGATGGAGAGTGGACAGGAATTGGCTGAAATGAATGAACTTTCAAATTACATGGCTCTGTATGTCGCAGAGGTGAGATGGACTCGGAAGGGATCTTGCTGGGAGACCTTCCCCAACCGATTTCCTGCCAGGGGTTAAAGACAGAGTGAGAGCCGTACAAAGAGGGCTTTAATCCCGCCTCCTAGGGCCGGGAGCCCTCCCTGGTGCTGGCACGGGCTGCGGATCCAATTACAGGAGCCACCTTTGCTCGCTGCACTTGGCGTCCAGTTGGGCGAATGTGGAAGCTCTGCAGGCCCTTGCAGAACCACCTGACCTCCTGGTGGGACACTCTCCCCTGACGGGACACTCACCCAGGTGATGAGGGTGAGTCACCAGCTGATCTCCTCTCTGACCAGGAAACCAAACCTGGTGTGGAACCCAATCATAAGCAGGATCCCCGAGAGCCTCCCAGGCACCTCCCTGGCAAGAGGGCAAAGCAGTCAGGAAACCCATCAAGGCAGAAGAATAATTAACCCAACAATATGCAGGTGCAGAGGGGAGGCTGGGGCTGAATCGCAGGAGTCCCCGCGTGGCATGGCCCTCTGAGGGGTCTTTGGAAGTCAAACAGCCATGAGGAGCAGGGACCTCCAGGGCCTCAAATTCAGAGACACTCCGTTTTTTCTTTCCTGGGAAACAATCTGCCTTCTCTGGGCTCCTGTTTGCCACCTCTCTCCTGAGGCTGTTTTGAGAGTAAAACCAGGAGGCCTGGGGAGCCCACCGAGCACACAGGAGGCCCACACGTGTTTGGTTTAAGAGTCACGAAGCACAGCGTGGGGCGCTCTGCCCCAGCAGACAGTGAGAAAGCAGCCGTGGCCCAGCACGCGTGAAACTCACCATTCCAATACCCAGGAAAGGAAGTCTGGCGTGGAACGCAGATTGGGCTGGAACTGGTGATCCCTGCACGGCGACGAGGCCTATTTCCGGAAGGAAGCGCAGTGATGAAGAGTGACTTCTTGCAGATTGGATGCCGTTCCCTCCTTCCCAGAGCACTGCGGCGCTGGGCCAGGAGGGGCTTGGTGGCTGCAGGCTGCAGGGTGGCTGCCTCATTAGGAGCTGTCTGTCCACAGCGACTGTCTGCACACAAAGGCCGCGACACGACTGAGCCCCTGACCCCACAGGAGGGCCCCAGGACGCAAATCATTGCTGCAGACAATTAAGGAAGAGCCAGGCTGGGAGGAGCAGCCATTAATTACCTCCAGGTTTGAGGGAAATAGAAGTCTTGGGATCCAACCAGGAAAAAGGTAACAATTTTGTTGGGAAAAGAGCAGAGGAAGACTCGGCGGGACAGAGTAGACCGGTGACAGTGCTGTGGCCATGAGCAGAGCGCCCACCAGGAGGGTGCCAGAGGCGTCGGGGGCAGCCAGGAAGGGAGCCCTGAACTGCGAGGTGCAGACACCACCCCAGCACGTGCCCTGTTGGCTGGCCTGTGTGTGCCAGAGGCAGCTGGTGAGGGCTGTGGTCTGAATGTTTGTGTCTCCCCCAAAATTCCTAAGTTGAAACTTAATCCCCAGTGGGATGTATTAGAGGTGGGGCCTTCGAGGGTGATTAGATCATGAGGGTGGAGCCCTGGGGAGTAGGATTCCGCCCTCATCAAAGAGGCCTGGGGGAGCCGGTCTGCCCTGGCGACCACGTGAGGACACAGAGGAGGGGACAGGCCCTGGCTGGACACTGAATCCGCCACACCTTGGACTTGCCTGTCGTGCGTAATTAGCCGGTCTAAGGCACTTGCTAGGCAGCAGGAACGCCCAGACGGCGAGGACGGCACACACGTCCCACCAGGTGTTGGCAAAGGTCTGGGGAAAGCAAACGCGCAGAAGGGCCAGCACAGACCCGGGAAGGCGGGGTCCCTGCGTGGAAATCAGAAAACGCGGAGAAGTAAGGAGCGAATCCCCCCACCCCTGGTCTGGAGGCGCACGTGCCTCCGTGCAGGAGACAGGTCGAGTCTGCGCCCCCCCCCCCGCCCCCCGCGGCTCTTCCTGCCTCCTCCACCCCACACTCTGCAGCAGATGTGGGGGGGGTCCCTGCAGCCCGGGTCGCACCCCGCCCCAGCAGCTCCCCAAATGCCCCACACGCCAGGGCCCCACCGTGACCAGCGCCCCCGCCGCCCCCACAACGGCCGCCCGCGCCCAGCGGCGCCGGGTCTCCACTTCCAGCACCTGGGCTGGGCAGGTCGGATCGCGGCTCCCGCCCGGGCTCGGCCAGCGCTGGCCAACAGTGCCCCCCGGTGGCCGCCCGGGGACGCGGGGGCCGCCCTCCGCCGGGTAGGATGGTCAGACCACCTCCCTGGGCTGGGCGTGTGCCCGCGCCATCCCGCCCCTCCTCTGGGGCAGCCTTCCTAAGTCTCTGCCAAGGGCCTAGGGAAGACTTCCCGGAGGAGGTGACACCCCATGAGACTGTGAGATGATGGCCACGCAAAGATGCGGGGGGGGGAGGGGGAGGACGTGGCCGCGTCCAGGAGGACTCCGGCTTCTCAACCTGGATGAGCACTGGGTGTGGCAGGACCCGGCCCTGGGGGGCGGCCTGAGGCAGGGTGGGCAGTCGGAGGGGGCGGGCTCAGAGCCACCCCTCACTGCCGCCTGAACCCTGGGACTCGGTTTACCCTGGGGTGCGGTGCGGGGAGTGGAGCGCAGCGCCCTCGGGCGGGCGAGGCCAGGTGTGCAGAGGGCCCGTCCCTGCGTCTTGGTGCCCACGGTCTTATCCCTGGTGTCCTCGCGTTCAGCAGGTGTCCGCTCCCTCTGGGGACCGGCGTCACGGTTACTGGGGCTGGTGGGCCGAGAGAGCCGGAAGCCAGAGCCGGGTTTAGCCTCGGAGCTGGGGAGAGCCGGGTCAGGGCGAGGCAGCGGGGAAGGGAGGCGAGGCCTTCCATGTCCCACTTGTTCCCGGGAGGCCTGTACCCTCCCCAGAGGCGACCCCCAGGCACAGGCCAGCTGTACTTAAATCAAGGGGTTTTAACTTTCTTTTCTTTTTTAAAATCTCCCTGTTGTGCATTAATGGAAGTACCGGTGAAATCCAAAATAAAGTCCGGAACTCTGTTCAGGGCAGTGCACCCCGTCCACTTGTCACTGCACCCTGTCCACTTGTCACTGTACCTCATCCATTTGTCATTGTGACGAATGCACCACGGTGAGGTGAGACGTCAGCCTGGGGGAAACTGCGTGAGGGCTATGCAGGGACCCTCTGCAGACCTCTGTAAATTGTCTGCACATGTGAAATTGCTGCAAAATAAAGCATTTATTTCAAAATAAATCACCCACCATGAACCCTGTGGCTTCGGTTTGCCTGGGTGCACCTGTGCCCACTGCAGGGAGCCTTTGGCTCTGTTCTGCCCAGGGTCCCTCGGTTCCTCCTCCCTCATCCCTGCCACACTCACCCCCACCCCCACCCCACCTGGCTGTCCCTCCCGCCAGCCCTGGCCCTTTCTCTGCCGGGACCCCAAGCTGAAGCCACGCATCCTGCCCTGCCCGGGCAGACTCGGCCCCTCCAGACACCATCCGCAGCCCCTGCCCCAGCCCCGGCCAGTGCACTCATCCCCTCCCTGCTCTCCCTGGCTCTGGCACAGCGTATTTAGTAAATGCTTAATAGCAACAACAAAGGATCAACTTGGCACAAAGATTTTTGTTCAGGGACTTGGGGCTGTGCTCTGAGTGAGAAATGAAATGCGTCTTGGCAGAACAGCTGGGGCCCTAGGTGGCCATTGGGAACCCCCCACACGCCATTCAGGGAAGGGGCCCAGGAAGCAGAACAACCAGCACACTCTTGCCTCCTAGGGAAGCCCTCACTGTGTGGCATCAAGAGGACCCTGGCGAGGGCAGGCATCCCTGGCCTGTGGGGGCAAGAGCGGGACCCTCCCTGACTCAGCTAGGACAGCACTGTGTCCCACCATCCCACTTGGTGACGGTGGTGTTACACATGTGACCCTGGGCCCTCAGGGTCACCAGGCTCAGCAGATGGTGTGGGACAGGGGGAAGCTGGGGGACTGGCCTAGGTGCTGGCTGGGCAGCAGACAGCACCAGGAGACCCTGGCCCAGAGGCATGAGGTCAGTGCCGGACCCGGAGTGTGTCTTGGCATTTGGCCCCAAGGAGTCTGGGCGAGGGGGCAGGTGGCAAACCTATGCCCCACCTGAGGCTGAGCCTGCAGACAGGAAGGAGTCCTCTCGGGACCCCCCCCACCCCCCCGCTGCCCCCTCAGTGACCACGGAGGACATCAGAGCTCAGAGGCACCACCTGCTGGGCAGGAGGAAACCTGAAAATGAACAGCCCCCACCCAAAGCAAACCAAAACAGGATTCCTCAAGGAGAGTGAGGTAGAACCCAGAAAAGGCTTTCCAGGGGAGCAATGACAAGGTAAAAACAAAACAAGATGAAAAAGTACGATCTGTGTTCAAAGGTGAGGACGCACTGAGGACGCCTGGCTGCACAGCGCAAGGCGGAAGCCGGTAAGCACAGCGGAGTCGCTCGGGAGAGGGTGGGGGCTGGGAGGGCGACCAGGAGACCAGACATATTATCTGGATTCCACAGGAGAGGACAGGAGAGACAAAGACTGAATAGACACCAGGAAACGTCACTTCCCACCAGAGAAGGGCCAGGCTGCAGATGGAGTCTGGAGCCCCCAGCTGTGAGCAGGTGGGAAGGGGCGTGGCCTGGGCTTTCCCTGCAGGAATTCCTAAGTAACAAGGGAAAAGGATCACACATGTATGTCCCTTCTCGTGGTCCACGCCAGCAGCCAGGCCATGTGGTGACAGCTCCCATGCCCTGGGGCGGGAGGGGAAGGACCCTGCCTGTCCCATAATCCCAAACCCAACCCAGAGAGTGTCCTCTCGGCACGAACCACAGCATTTGCAGAGGTGCAGGTTTCAGAGCAGCTGCCACTGCACACCTCATCGGAAGAAATACGCAATACAGGGCAAAAGCAAATACAGATACATCCAATCGGAGACCTTCGGGAGGGGATCGATACTGGCTCCTCTCCACAGAGGCACGAACCGGGATTCATGCCCCATGCATCCCTCCCGAAGCAAACCCCTAATCACTTGCTCATGCAAAACCAGGCGCCCCCCTTTTCACACACAAAATAGAACACTAACATATTATGTACGTTTAGCTGTGCTTTGATTTTCTACTTAAAATTCAACACAGAGATATTTCTATAGCAGTATATAAAAAGCTTTCTTGTTATGTTTAACAGCTGCACAGAGTTCAATAGCGTGAAAGCACCATAATTTGTATAATCAGCCGCCTATTGGTGGACATTTGGGTTGTTTCTAGTAATTAACTTTTATTAATCATGCTGCAATGAACATCCTTGTTCCCATATCATTTCTTATATGTGAGTGTATCTGTAGGCTAAAGAAATACAAACGCAGTTGCTAACCAAAACAGAAATTCTAATAATGGGTCGAGATAGGAAATGTTTTAAACTATCTCAGCAAAATCTGAGGGGAGAAGGTTGAAGGGGAGGGGAGGAAAAAGTAAAAAAAAAAAAAAAAAAAAAGGTCTGAAAGTCTCAGTGGGAGGAAAGTCTCGGTGGAAGACAAGCTCGGACGTGTCCCACTGCCCTGGTGTGAGGGAAAAGGAGCGTCAGAGGGGTCAGAGTCAGCATCAAGTTTGCCAAGTAATAGTAACAATTAGTTGCAATACTCACATGAAAGAGAGGGGAAGTTCTAAGAGAAGAAATTGCAGTACAGCTTTCAAGTAAAAATGTAACTATTGGAAAAAATGTAATGGACAGACAATAATTTGATCAAACCTGCAAAACCCAATGAGGCAAATGAATGATAAACACAGCAAGTGCAGAAAGCGATAGAGTCAGATATGTCAGTCATGACACATGAGAACAGACGTCTTCCTCACCGAAGAGCATGGCTGGCAGTTGGCACTGAAGGCCGGACGCAGCCCTTTGGAACACCAGAAAACAAAAGCAAACCGAGCTTGTAGGAAGAGTGGTTGAAAACAAGAAGAAACAGGCTTCGCAGACAAAAAGAAAGGGTCAGCAACAATAAAATACGGCAACTAAGTTTGCTGATGAAAACATTGGTGAAATAGGAATAAAAGGAAAATACTTAATATGCAAAAGTTACTTAACAAAAGCCACGTAGAATCTAAGGTTAAAATACCAACAGCATAAAGACCAGAAACACCGTGATAACAAAAGGCAAAGGTTGTGAAGCTATGATTTCCACACTCGGCGTGGACAGCGTGGCTGGCAGTGACCGGGTGGCCAACGGAGGATTCCAGACCCGCGTGGCCTGGCCGTGGATCCCGGCTGCACCTGACACCCTCCCGGGAAGCGGGAGCTGCTGAGGGTCCCTGCACGGAACCTTCATCTTCCTCCCTATAACGCAGCCCCCACACAGCAGCTACTCTGTAGAGCACTCAGCACACGGTAAATGCAAGAGATTCTTACAGCAAATGCCAGGGGCGTTGTGAAACTGCTGTCAGAGAGAGACGTCCCCGCACCCAGGTCATTACGCTGCTGATCGGTTCATGCTGAAAATGACAGTCAATAGAGACATAGATAAATCTCATTCAACAGCCACCAAACCTGACCAGATAGGTTTGTGACACACAGACATCCTTCACGCTCACAGTAGCACATTAGCATCCTTCGGAAAGAAGCAGCTAATCTATTTGCCGAAACTATTTACAAAATCGGTTATGTGCTTGGCTGCGGATAAAACCTTTGAGAACTAAAGGTTTAACTGAAACTCAAAGTTAAAATTTTGCCGGTCATATGATCTGGTCATAAAACCATAAAATTAGAAATAATAATGAAAAGATGACTAAACTATCTTAAATGCTTGAAAAACAAGACATTCATTTATAGATGATTTTTTGATCAAATAATTACTAAAGAAAGAAATGACAAAGTACCTAGAAAGCTTTGAAAAGGAGAGCGTTCTATGTCAAAGGGAATTGGATGCAGGAAAAGCTCTATGAAAAGAAAACACATTGCCTGAAAACAGCGTCATCATTTAAGAGAGAAAACAAAGATAAAGGAATTTGGTCCTCTGCTAACCATTAGGAAAATAACAAAATGAATTCAAAAACATTAGAAGGAATAAATTTAATAAACATGAAAGCTAAATACAATAAAATCGTAAGCAAAATAAGTAGACAGCATGGCTTAATCCAAATTTGGTTCTTTGAAGTAAACCTTTGCCAGTTAATTATGGGAAAGAGAGGGGGGGGGAAATAATCACATATAAAGGAAAAATTAAGATAATTATAAAGCAATTATGTATCTAACTATGGCAACATACTTGGAATTTTTTTTTAAAAAGATAATTTCTTAGAATATAAAAAATATATCCTAGAAGAAGTGAAAAACTCGAATAGGTCAATTACCATAAAAAATACTGGAAATCTGATTAAAGATCTACCATTGGAACAAAATCACCAGGATTAAATGCACTCAAACTGAATTTCATCTCATCTAGCAAAGTAAAAACAAATTCATCTATGTCATTTAAAATAGAACATACAATGTATTTTTTTTTTTTTTTTTGAGACAGAGTCTCGCTTTGTTGCCTGGGCTAGATTGAGTGCCGTGGCGTCAGCCTAGCTCACAGCAACCTCAAACTCCTGGGCTCAAGCGATCCTACTGCCTCAGCCTCCCGAGTGGCTGGGACTACAGGCATGCGCCACCATGCCCGGCTAATTTTTTGTATATATATATATATATATTTTTTAGTTGGCCAGATAATTTCTTTCTATTTTTAGTAGAGACGGGGTCTCACTCTTGCTCAGGCTGGTCTCGAACTCCTGACCTTTAGCGATCCACCCGCCTCGGCCTCCCAGAGTGCTAGGATTACAGGCGTGAGCCACCGCGCCCGGCCCAATGTATTTTTTTTTTAAAAAAAAAAACCTCTCATATGAGTATTCTGTGGTTGAATGAAGACATACAATTATTAAAACTGCCAATATTTATGAGTGTAAATGCAAAATTCTATTTGAAATTAGCTTCAATGCATCTAAAATAATCCAAATAATACATTACGATCTAGTGGGGTTCAGGGGTGCCCGCCACTTCCCACTCCCCAGGTGTGATCAGTGTGCTGGGACCAGCAGGGAGGCTCAGAACATGGTTCTGCAGGAGCCCAGATGGTCTGAGTGCCTTCGGAACCTACCATGACAGAAGCAAGAGAGTTAACGTAACCCCAACAATGCAGGGTAAAGGTCTGCCTCGTGGGGACAAACTGCTCCCCACCCCCGCTGATAACCAGGGAGGGAAAAGCCTTCGTCAAGGCTACAGCACCGCACCAGGTGCATGGTCCAGCAGGCAAGCCGCGAGCCGCGAGGACCTGGGGCAGATGCTACAGGAGGTTGTAAGTACCAGAGAAGGTGTGACCTGCTCCAATAAATACAACTGATGGGGAAACTGTAATAGCGACTATCGGTTAGTGAAGTTCATGATTAGCTTTCACAGGTGACGAAAGAGTGACTGAATTGGGTGGGATGGGGCTGACCTTCCTCCCTCCTTCAAAATTGCAATGGTGGCTCCAAGGTCTGAGGTTCCTCCTGGGATTAGTTTATTGCTGTTGTTAGGACAGTAGTAGTAGTAATATTGGTACTAGTAGTATCTTGCTTGGGGGGGGGGAAGAGAGTAGTTTCAGGACCTTCTACTTGGTCCTTCCTATCGTAGTAGCCATTATTCTGCAAGTCGTGGAGCCAGTGGAACTATATTCATGGAACTACGACTATCTCTTTCAGCGCTGATTAGGAGCTAATGATGAAGTTTGGTCCATGGACCCACTGAGTCACGGTAAGATGGAATTGCACGAACACCATTTCGTGTCTGGACGACATTGGCCCCCACACAGCTGGCACATCCACTCACACTCGTTTAAACTCAGGCTCTGCCGCGAGCAGTCCTTCGAGAGAATGGCTGTCCTCTTACCGTTGCAGAAATACTCTGGCAAGTGTCTACAGAACCCTTTGGTGAGTCTTGAAAAAATATATATATGTTTACAAGAGACATTCAGAATCCTTCCTCAAGGAGATCTCTCCTTCGATCGGTTGGCTCTGGATCTGGTCACTGATTTCAATATGTATTCTCGGTGAGAGCGCCATGATTTCCCATTGTGGAAGCCAACAGTATCTGTCTGCTCATGAGATCTCAATTTTTATGTGTTATATAAATTGAGCGACAAGCAGGCAGTCCTCCTCTCACCCCTGTGATTTATTAGCTGATTTCCAGGGATAACGGGATTGTCATTCTGGCTTTGCCACTAATGTTGAGGGTGACATCACTTACTCCTGAACGTTAAGGGATGCCACCTCTGCTTTGCTGTTCTGCAGTCCCACCGTTGTAGCAGTACTAGGAAGCCCAGTTTCCTGGCATCATCTTCTCCCGTCAGCCAGAAGACAGACTGAGGTTCTCAGAGGGGCAGCTGCCTTCTCACCAGAACACGTCTTGTCGCCATAGTGAAGGGAGTCCCCTTGGGCCTTCTGAGGGACTACAGAGTCACCCGGTAGGTCCTCAAGTCCTGTATATTAATCCCATTCTAACACTCACAAAGTCCTGATGCTTCATCCCCTTCCTCAGAAGTTTTGTGTAATCAGTTTACAGTCTGTTAAAATAAGAAAATAGATATTTTTATGTTTTCATTTTAATTACATAATTATCTGTGTTCTTTGTTTTTCATGTAGGTTTGAATTGCTGTCTAGGGTCCCTTGCTTTTAGTCTGAAGAACTTCCTCAGTATTTCTTGTAACTTGGGTCTACTGGCTACACATTTTCTCAGTTTTAATTTATCTGGAAATGTCTTCCTTTCACCTTCATTTTTGAAAGATAGTCTTGCTGCATATAAGACAATTGGGTGACAGGTTTTTTTTTTTTTCTTTCAGGATATTGACTATCCCATTTCCTATGTCATCCGCCGATTCTGATCAGAAACAAACGTGAATCTTGTTGAAGCTCCCTTGTATATGATGAGTCACTGCTCTCTTGCCACTTTCAAGATTTCTCTTTGCCCTGGACTTTTAACAGTTTCCTTACGATGTGTCCAGTTAGTTTGTCCTACGTGGTGTTCTTTGACTTTTGGAGGGTGTACATTAAGTTTTTCATCAAATTTGAAATTTTTTTTCTGCCATTTAAAAATATACATTCTTCCTGTCTCTTGGTTTATATCTTTCCTTCTGGGTCTCCCATGAGGAATGTGTTGGTGCTCCTAACAGAAAGCCCGCGGGTATCGGCAGCTCTTTTCAGGGGACAGTATTTGCAACGCTCATCACAGGTGAACGAGTGACATCCACAGGGCTCCAGGCTCACGGATTTCGTGCTGTCCCCTGAACACGCGAGCACACTTCCACCTCCGTGCCTCAGGACAGGCTGTGTCCGTCCCCTGGACACCTCCCCAAGGCGTCCTGTGGCCACAGCCCTGCCCTGTGTATGGCGACGTCTGCACTGACCGCACAGGTGGGTTCGCAGAGGCGACTGGAAGCACTTCCAGCAGGGCGGGACGGGGACCTCCAGAAACCCTTTTCTTGAGCAAAGTGCGAAAATCTCTGTCAATGATCATCAAAGTCAACATTTTTAGACCTGTGGAACTTAACCAAAAACTTGTACAATCCCAAGAGCATTTATTCAAGAAAATTCAATGAATTTTGGTGAGAACGGTGCGCTCTGTAGTATTTTAACATAGTCCCACCCTCGTTTCCCCGGCTCTGTGGTTTTCCTGGAAACCGGCAGCCTCGTGACTACGACCACTGTGGGAACCAGGGGAGAAACGGGTTCGAACTCCAAATGCCCGCCCTGGAGAACTGTCGCTGTTCCATCTGCCTGGCAGTTCCCTCAAAGCTACATTCTAGGGGCTTCTCTTCATTTGCCCGGACCCAGAGCCCCCCTGCGCCAACAGCCCAGCACAGCTGCCTGAGGCAGCCACACTGGCTGGCCTCCCAGGAGACTGTCCAGAAACCTCAGACATGCAAAGCTGGGTAGTGGACAGTCTGCAGGGGCTTTGGAAAGCTCCAGGCTTCCCCGGGTGTCTGGAGGGCCTGTGCATGTGCGGGGCTGGGTAACGCCCAGAGGACCCAACAAGGCCCGAACTGCCCACATCCGCCGACCTCGCGGCTCTGCACGGGGGAAGTGAAGCCTGCAGCCCCACACCCGCCGCATGCAGGGGCACGAGAGGAGCCACGGACACAGCAGGCTGGAGACTCTTGGGCCCAAGGACATCAGGGAACCCTGTCCACCCATTAGCTGACCACTAAGTAACCAGGCAGGGACTTCAGTGGCCACACACAGTAGAGGACACAACTTTACAGAATTAGCCCTGCAAGTCACTAAACAGCAGCAACAATTACAAGTCCTGCCATGGATCTGATTTCCAGACGTCCTCCACTGTGTTATTTAAAATAGCCCGTTCTCCACAGAATTTATGAGACACACCAAAAAAAACAGGAAATTATGGCCCATACACAGGGGAAAAAGTAAATAGAAACTCTCCCTGAACAAACCCAGACATTGGACTTACTAGATGAAGACTTTAAATCAGCTGTTATAAATACATTCAAAGTATTAAAGAAAGCCGTGCCTAAAAAAGTTAAAGAAAAATGTGAGAATTATGTCTCCATGGCAATAAGGAGAGAGAAACTAATAAAAAAGAATGAAATAGAAATTCTGGAGTTGAAAATACAATAACTGAAGTGGGAAAATCATATCTCACGAATCCAACATAGAAATCATAACATATTCAATAATTTTCCAAAGATCATGTCTGCTTTGGTAGTTAATCATGCACCAGGGTTATTATAAATAACTCTCTATTTGTGGGGCTGGAATCTCCTACTTAAAATTTCATGGCCTTGGGATATTGTAAAAACAGAGATGACTGTCAGAAATTACAAAGAAAATGCAAAACTACCTTTTTGAAAAGTAGTATTTCGACAGCACATGATAATATTGTTTGCTGTCTGCTAGTTCGAGAAAGCTGGTATTTAAAACAGCCGTCCTCATAAGCGCTGCAGAAACTGCTGTCTTCTCGTGGCAAACACGCCCACCCCAGCACAAATCCACGGCACAGACACGCCGCGGCGCGGCATGTGCTCTGCTCAGCTTAATCTCACTGCGAACGCGGCAGCGATTCTCTCTGCTTGGGCAGCCCGTGAGCTTCTCTGCACCCACTTGGCAGCATTCAGGGTTCCTTAAAGACGACGGATCCATTTCTCTCTAATGGAGCTGACACGCACCTTCCCAGGAGTGGTCGTTAGCTGCGGCTGTCCTCGCAAGGCCTGGGAGCGTGAGGCTCCGTTCCCAGACGCCGCAGGTGAGGTCAGGAAGCATTTGTGTGTCCAAGCCTGGCTCGTGTCACTGCACATAATGCACCCACGTCCATTTAAGTTGCCACACGTGACAAAATCATCTTATTTTAAGACTGAATAGGATTCCATTGTGCACACACACCGCACTGTCTGTGTCCTGTGTCCACTGGCAGAGCCTTCGGCAGATTCCAAAGTTGAACTCTCAGAAGTAGAGACTGCGAAGGTTTTCATCTATGACACTGCTACAGGCTGTCGGTCTGTGCCCAGGGAGGCCAGCGTGCCACCCTCGGTGTGGGGCAGCCCTGCTCCCTGGGTGGGGCGCAGGTGGGGTGAGGCGGTGCACAGCCGGGATGCAGGGAGAAGCCACTTCACACCTTACCCACAGCCCAGGAAGGTGGTTTCAGGTGACACTCTCTCCTGCCCTGAGCTGTAGTTTGGTCCCACAGGGCTGCCGGGGCCCAGCCGAGCTTGGCCTTTCCAGCTCGTTCCCTCCTGCACCGCGGTCTCTCGAGCTGTGAGCAGCCGTGGGGTTTGGCTGAACGCCAGGCACTCGGGGCTCCTGCCCGTGGGAAGGGGCCACACCGATGCTTTTGTTCTGATGGCATTCTGTCTCACGGTGGGCAGCCCGTGGGCTGGGCACATGCTGGGCATCACCCACTGGGGCCTGCAGGGAGGAAAACCCAGCGCTTCAAACCACCCGTTTGGAGCTCAGCCCTGAGAAGGACTCTGTTTCCTCTTCTGCAGGATGTTCTTCTTTGCACAATAACCGAACTCCGCCTTTCAAAGGCCATCACCTGACGTGGGCCGTGGGCAGGCTGATGATAGAGGGTGCTGCCCCAGGACCCCTCGGGCCTAGCCTCGGCCTCGGGAGCCCCCACACCACTGTCTCTGTGGCACTAACGTCCCAAGGTGCTGCCCGCAGCAGTGCTGGCAGATAAAGCCGCCTCGTTGCTGCTTTGTGCTGATAATTCCGTGGCAAACCCTGTTTCTGCACTGCCAGCGTGCTTGCTGGGGGCCGCCCAGATGTGTTCCAGTGCCCGCCCTCCCAAGGCAGAGCCTGAGCTGTTACCGGCTTTCCATCCACCTGGGGACGCGGGGCCTCAGCGCTGGTATTCGCGTCTCGTCTGACACGGGAGCCATCGGGGAGCTGGGTCTGCGAGCTCCTGAGCTTCCGGACCTATTTATCCAGAGGGGGCGGCTTGGGCGGTGCTGCTTCCACCTGGGGCGCGCCAGGGAGATCCACGGGGGCCCTGGAAGGTCCGAGGGGGCTGGAGGAGTTAGCGCGTGTGCCTGGGCGGCCCCCAACTCACAGCGCGGGGGCTGCCCGAGCTCGCTGCTCGAAGGTGTCTCTCACTCAAGACACCGGTGCTCTCGGGTCCTACTTGAAAACAAGAAGTGTGCCCTGTAAGTTAGAGCTTTGCCATTTGAGCATAAGAGACGTGACTTAGTTTTAGTTATTTTGTTTCCAGAAATATATAATGATTTTTTAAAATCTCCTATTTCTGTGACACTGTGGAGTCTGCCAGCCGGGTAAGGACGCAGGACGCCTTGGAAATAGTGATAGGTCTGGTCCTGCTGCTCCCACCAGGGTGCAGGCACAGAGCAGACACCTGGGGACCTTCCCCGAATGAACGAATGAACGAATGAACAAATGGGCTGCAGGTGGGTGTGGAGGGCAGGGTTGGAGCAGCCCCTCCGGCTAAGGCTGCAGGGACAAGTCTTGGGAAGCAACACTGGGGAGACAGAGGCTGTGATAGCTGGCTCTGTCAGGGACACACACACACACACACACTCCCCCCACACCACCCAAAGATGTGAAACCAACAGGCTCGGCAGGGATTTGGCACGAGTGCTCTAGGCAGCTTGATACCACACTGGGCGGCTGAAACAACAGAGATTTATCTTCCTACAGGTCTGGAGCCTGGAAGTCCGAGATCCAGGTGCCATCGAGATTGCTTCCTGGTGAGGGCTCCCTCCCTGCCTTGCAGACAGCCCCCTTCTTGCTGTGACCCCACATGGCAGAGAGAGGGAGGGACACGTCCCTGGTGTCTCTTCTCATAAGGACACCAACCCTATGGTGTCAGGCCCCACCCTCACGGCCTCCCGTAGGTCCTGTGTCCAAACACCGCTACTGGGTGGGGGGGTCGTCGGGATTCAGCGTTTGAAGGGGACACAGTTCAGCTCACAGCAGTGACTTTGTTGCGCTGTGCTTGCATTTGAGTCTCCCTCGAATGTCCTCTAACACCCTCACTTTTCCAGTTTCCTCCAGGAGCAGGTCACACTTTGTGGCCGAAACAGACCAGTGGGTCAGTCTTTCCAGGGCAGGTCTAGACGCCCAGCTCGCAGAGGGAGCCCCGAGGCCACTCTCGGGGGTGCCTGCCGTTAATGCCATGGCGCGATTAGTTTTCGCTTTGCGCTAAATTCCCATCCCCATCCCCACGGCCTCAATAGGACTGATTATTCATCAATATTAAAGCAGCAAACTCATTATATCCTAATCATCTGGCATCAAATATTAAACCTCATTACGGGATTGGCTGGGGGCTCACGGCTGTCTCAGGTGGGCGGCTCGTCTCCCGCAGCCGAGCGTCAGCCGCCCCGGGGGCCGCGTCCTCTCTGCCAGGTGAGCTGCTGCAGCGGGCACCTCGGGGACACCTTGCTGACCTTTGCACCACCAGGAGAAACCCCTCCCAATCAGACGGGCTTCTAGCGAGTTGATTTCTAGCCGAATTGTGCGCTTTCTGCCGGGAGGCTCTGCCGCCTGCCCCAGCCTCCCTATGGCACTTCCCGCACCACCAAGGAGCGGGGCAGAAAGTCGGACCCGCGGAGCCCGAGCACTGTGGGTGTCTGTCTCCCGGGGCCTGGGGCTCTCGCTGCTGAAGGAGCTTTACTCAGTGGCGCTGCCGCAGCTCTGCGAGGAAGACCACTCAGGACCACCATAGGCACAGGGGCTCCCCGTAACGGGGCCTTGCAGGGCGGGGCCGGGGGGAGCGAGACTCCTAGTGCAGCGGCACGGGGGGGTTTACAGCGGAGCAGGTGGGGGTCGGCGGGCAGAAAATGACCAAAGGGAGCAACAGGGTGAGGGGACTCTGGCTAAACCGACCCAACCGGACCTTGCTGGGGACAGGCCGGTGACCGGCCCTCACCTGGGGGTGCTGGAGGACGAGGGACCTAACCAGACATCAGTGGGGGCGTCTTGTTAAAATGGGGATTCAGAAGGAAGTGCACAGGTGGGCCTGGGAAGAGGCGCAGGAGCCTGCCACAGCCTGGCCCGGCGGAGCACCGTGGTCACCCAGCGGGAATCACCCCACCCCGAGCCGTCCCTCCCGGCCCCACGCACCTTGGCCGGAAACAGGTGCTTAGTACGTCTCACTCAGGGCCGTCCCCCTCAGCGGGCAGGTGGCGTTGCACAGACCCGGGCCTGTGAGCCGCGTCCTCCGAGAGCGGGTGCGAAGACCCATCCCGCCAGGCCTGGCCTGAGGGTCGGGGAGGATCTCAGCGCACCCTGGAGAGCTTTCTCCGCGCCCGGCTGCAGCCGCGCCGGTCCTGCTGGGACTTCGTCGTACGATGTCCTGACCGGCTCGTCCACAGAACGCGCAGGTTTCGCTGCCGTTCACAAACCCAGCAGTGGGCTGGAAACGGCACCGGGCAGCTCCCAGCGCCGCCGTCCTCTCGGGGAACCTCACTGCCCGCGCGGAGGGAGGGGCTGCGTTGGTCCCCGCGCCTGCGCAGACAGAGCCACGAGCCTCAGGGCCCTCACCTGAGAGCAGCCAGGCGCGGGGCGGAGCGTGCGATGGCAACAGCTGCGGCAGCAGACCGGCCTGCGGGGGGACGGCCACGCGCGCCACACCCCTGCCGAGGCCTGGGCTGGCGGGGACTGGGCTGCTGCTGCGGGCGCCTGTTCCCGTGTGTGGCACCGTGGCGTGCTCCACGCTCAGTCCTCCCTCGCCTGGGCCCACGGTGGACACTGTCCCCCACTCACCTGGATTTCCGAGCTGAGTCCTCGCTTCTCCCAGGGGAGCGATCCGCACCTGTGGTGTGGCCAACGGTCACCTGATTAGCTGGACATTCAAGGGTGATGTACTCACTCCGTGCAGCTGCTGACTGCCTCCCGCTAGCCGGACACTTGTTAGGCAGTACAGAAAACAACAGTCTTAGCCCTTCCGAGTCCAAAAAAGAGACACAAATATGTTTTCTATGGACATTTCATGGTACAATTTGCAATCACCTCTCGAGATGGATGAAGTCAACTGTCCCCTTGCCACAGCGGGAGGAGCCCGGACCCATAGGCTCTGGGGCCCTGCGCTGCAGGGATGCGGGTCGGGCAGCAGGGGGTCCTGGAGTCCCCTGCACAGGACTGAGGCTGAGCAGGTGACCTGGGGTGTGCGTCCTTCACGCGTGAAACAGAAACAGCCACTGTCCTTCTCACAGGGCGCTCAGGGTTAGGGCTGACGCAAGCCAGGTGTGCAGCCCACGCCTGACCGTGACTGAGCCGCGGCCAACTCGAGACCCATGTCTGCACCACGGGGAGGCTCTGGCCGGGGCGCGAGGTGAGCTCCAAGCCCAGCGCAGCCAGAGGAGCCCTGACCAGCCTAGGACAGGGCTTGAGTCTGCCGTTCAGACTGTTCGTCGGCTGCTGGTGGCGGGGTGAAGGGGTGGGCACAGCCCGGGCCTCGGTGGGACTGATTCGCCCATCGGGTTTTCCAATTTGCTTCTGCTGGGCAAATCCCCGAAGTCAGTTTTGCGCAACAGGCGCCTGTCCCGGTTCTTCCTGAAATACATCCCGGTGATGAGCGGAGCGTGGTGTGCACGGCCTGAGACGCTCCATCCGGACATCAGCGAGAGGCCCCGAGAGGCGAGCTCGGGGACCGCACTGGGGAGGAGAGCTGCCGGGCAGGGGCTGCGGATCTTGGGTCTGGGGGTGGAGAGCTCAGGGGTGGGAACAAGGGATGCCACACTGGGCTTCGGGTGACTGTGCTGCCAGCTGGCTGGAGTGCCGCGTCACTGCCCAAAGCCCCCTCTTTCCTTCCTTTCCTCATCCAGATGGTGCCAGAACGCTCACTCCCTGTGGCCGTGACGCACAGCAAGGGCTTGGGGACCGGCTGCACCTGGGCAGCTTCTGCACCTTTTGGCCACGGTGGCTTCCTGTGAGAGTCAGCACCTGGCGGACCCTCCAGGCACCCTCCCGCCCCGTCACCCCAACCTGGCGGACCCTCCAAGCACCCTCCCGCCCCGTCACCCCAACCTCCGGCAGTGGGTGGGCCACGCCCTGGGGGCATCAGGCTGAGGTCGCAGGGACCCGCCACCCTGTGGCGGCAACACGGGTCTCACGGAATGAACTGGGACGTCCTTATTCCTTTCAGTTTTCTGGAACAGCATATGTAGATGCTATTTCTTCCTTAAATCTTCGGAGAAATTGGAGGATCCACCAGTGAAGCCATTTGGGCCTGGGATTTTCTCTATAGGAAAAATTTTTAAACTTATTTCTTAAATTTACTTAATAGCTATTGGGGATATTCACATTTTCTATTTCTTCTTGTGTGAACTTTGGAATGTGTTTTTGAGGGATTCGTCAGTATCTCAGTGGTTGCGCTCACTGGCGTGAGCTGTTCACAGCGTTGCTCCCTTACCCTTCGTACCCGCGGCACCTGCAGTGACGCTGTCTCATTCCTGACACCGTCACTCGTACCTTCTCTCTCTCGTTCCTGGTCAGCAGGGCAGAGGCGGCTCAATTCTACTGATCTTCCCAAAGAACTAGCTTTTTTGTTTTGGCTATTTTCTCAATTGTTTTTATGTTTTCTTCTATTTCAGTGATTTCCGCTCTGAGATTTATTATTTTCTTTCCTGTGTTTACTTTTTCTGATGTCTTAAAGTGGAGATCATTGATTTGAGATCTTTTTCCCTGATGTAGACTTTTAGAGCTACGAATTCTCCCCAAGTGCTCCTTGGATGACACCCACACGTTCTGACTTTTAAAAATTTTCATATTTCACTTCAGCTCATTTTCAAATTTTATATTCAGTTCAAAATATTTCTTAAAATACCCTTTGATTTATTCTTTGATCCATGGGCTATTTAGAAATGTTTAGTTTCCAAATATTGGGAGATTTCCCAAAGATCTTTCTGCTATTCATTTCTAATTTGATTCCATTGTGCTGGGAGCACATATGTTACATGGCCTGAGATTCTTTTAAATTTGTCGAGACTTGTGTCATAACCCAGAACATGGTCTTCCTTGGTAAATGTTTCATGTGGACTCGGAAGACTGTGTGTTCCACTGTTACTCAGCGGCATGTTCCGTGAACGTCCATCAGGTCAAGCTGGTTGATGGTGTTGCTTAGATTTTCTGTGTCTTTGCTGATTTTCGTCTCCTTTTTCTATAAATAATTGAAGCAGGCACATTTAATTCTCTAATTATAATTGTGGATTCTTCTGTTTCTCCTGGTGGTTCTATCCGTCTCTGCTTCATGAATTCTGAAGTTCACTTCTGCCGCCAGGCGCATAAATGTTTAAAAGCGTTGTGTCCTCCCGATACGGTGACCCTTTCCTCATCACAGAGTCACCTTTCAGGGTTCTTTTCCACGACTTCTAACGTGTGCGCCTTTTCAGGGCCATTTCAGTGGGTTGATTTTGCTCCTCACCATGGATCATACTCTCCCGCACGCCCGGTAGTTTTTAGCGAATGCCAGGCACTGTGAATCTTACCTCATTGGGTATTGAACATTTTCATCTTCCTGAAGATATCACAAGCGTGTTTTGGGGATATAATAAAAGTTCCATGGAAACAAGCTCGATCCCTTGGATCTTGTTTTCAGGGTTTGGCTCAGCAGAACCACAGAGGCGCCCGGTTCCCGCACGGTGTCCCCTGCTGGGGTGGCCCCTCTGCACACTCCGCAGTGCCAGCGCGCTGGGCTTGCTGGGGGCGGCGTCACTCACACCCTGGGAGCACCAGACCTGCCACCTGCCCCCCAGGCACTTTCCCCACATGCGTGTGCGGATCGATGCTCGTGAATATTTGAGGGAGACCCTCTGCAGGTCTGTGTAGTTCTCTCTCTCCGAAGTCCCCTCGTCACGCTTGTCCTGCGAACCCTTCCCCTCTCCCCCTCCGATCTCGTGAACTCAGCAACCCCCTCCAGGGTGCCCACGGGGCTCTGCCTGGCACAGCCTCGGGGCAGCACGTGGGCGATCGTGGACCACCCCGTCTGTTCTCCATCTCCTAGCATGTCTTCTGTTACCCCAAAGACAGTGTCAAAATAGTCCTGTTGCTTCATATACTTTGCTCATTTTCCGTTGTTTCGTGTAGAGGGTATATCTGGTCCTTTTTATCCCATTTTTTATGAAAGCAGAAATCCATGTCTGAACACTTTTAACCATTCTCCGTGACTTATCAAAATGACTTTTTCTTCTCTTTCTTTTTCCCTTCCTCTGCCCTCTTCCTCCTCTTGTTCTTCCAGCAGGACAGACACTGTTCTGTCCTCTGAGCACGTAGCCGATGGCTCAGAGGCTCCATCATTCCAACCTCTCCTGCATCCCGAGTCACACCCAGCCCTTTCTCCCCCAGCCCCAGCACGATGTCCCACCCGTGCCTCGTCCCACCCCCCGGCCACACGCTGGGCCAGGTTCTGCCTCTCCTGTGCGTCTCTGCAGCGTCAGTGACCTCCGTGCATGGTTCCCGGCTGTCTGTTCAGCCTGAGCACGGCAGGACACAGACAAAACATGCCTTCTACACCACCCTGGCTTTGTTACGCTGTGTTCATTGTGCGTTACAGACATTGCACTTTTGCAAACTGAAGGTCTGTGGCCGCCCTGCACCAAGCAAGTCTCTCTGCACCGTCTTCCAACAGCAGGTGCTCAGTCCCTGCCTCTGTGTCACATTTTGGCAATTCTTGCAAAATATCAAATTTCTCCACTATTTATTTATATCTGTTATGGTGATCTGCTGTCAGTGACCCTGGATGTTCCTATTGTGACTGTGTTGGAGCCCCACACACCGCAGCCACACACAATGGCAAGCTTGGTGGCGAGTGTTGCGTGGTCTGACTGTTCCACAGACCAGCTGTTCCCCTGTCCCCTCCTGGGGCCTCCCTGGTCTCTGAGACGCAGCAATATTGAAACGAGGCCAGTAATCGCCCTGCGGTGGCCGTCTGTGTGCAAGAGAAAGGAAGAGGTGCACACGGCTCACTTTCAGTCAGTAGCTGGCCACGGTTAAGCTCGGGAGGCAGGCAGGCCAGAAGCCAGGCCCCCGTGCCGGACAGTCAGCCAAGTTGTCAGTGCAAAACTGAGCTCTATAAACGCAACAATAAGGCCTGGATGACAGCTGTTTACAGTGTGGTTTACTGAACATTTTAGGCTCACTGTTGAGACCTGCTGCTCAGAAAAACATGATTCCTTTCAAAATATTCCTGCTCATCGACAACGCACCTGGTCACCCGAGGGCTCTGACGGAGACGTACGAGGAGATTAGTGTCATTTTCATGCCTGCTAACAGCGTCCATCCTGCAGCCCAGGGATCAAGGAGTCGTTTCGACTCCCAAGTCTTATTTAAGAAACACATTCCGTAAGGCTACAGCTGCCATGGACAGTGATTTCTCTGATGGATCTGGGCAAAGTAAACTGGAACTTTCTGGAAAGGATTCACCACTCTAGATGCCACTAAAAATATTCATGGTGCATGGGAGGAGGTCAAAATATCCCCATCAACAGGAGTTTGTAAGAAGTTGATTCCCGCCCTCGTGGGTGACTTTGAGGGGTTCAAGACTTCAGTGGTGTTTGGCGAAGCCTGCCCTACAAGCGTGTGGCTCGGGGCGGGTAAGCAGGTGCCTCCGAGAGGTCCCTGTCCTGGGCGGTGTCTAGCCCGTCCTGAGAGTCGAACGCTCAGCACACAGTAGTCGGGGTTCTGAGCAGTTTGGCTGACCCCAGCATTAATTCTTGAGCTAATGTACCTGGAGAAAAATCCTCAGTGTCCCTGCTTTGAAAGCCTCATATTTTTCTTTGGAAGTGTTCTAGGAGCTTTGCAAAGTGCAGCTTTAATATTTTGATCCGTGTGTATTTCTGAGGCAAATCTGCATCTGCTGCTTGGGCTCGGGCTGCCCGGGGGGCACCCGGCACAGATCCGTGTTACCCACCATGGGACTGGCCACCGCTGCTCCCTGGCCGGCCGTGGCCCACGGGTTAATGTTTCAGCAGGAGCAAGTGGCCTTATATGGCAAAAAAAAAAGTGTTGGGAGAATTCATCCCCTCTGGCTAGAACCATGTCATTTTTTTTTTTCTTTTTTCAATTCTCCACTAAGGGCTAACTTTACAACTTTTATTATAATATACTTTATGTACAACAGTGAAACTTTACTGTAACATATGCCCATTTTATATATTCATGCATAAAGCATATTTTTAAAATCCTTCGTCAGAGGCTCATAATGCAATATTAAACCCGTACCATATTTTCTCCACGCATCCATAAAAAAGCAGTCAGTTCTTTGGAAAATGTTATTAAGAACCCTGACTCTGGGGTGTAGGCTGTTTCAGCGTGTGCGCTTCGCTGGAGAGAGTTGGAGCGGGGCCTCCGCCCCTGCAGGGCTGCTGGTGACAGCCCCGGCAGCCCAACGAGGGCGTTGAAATATGAGCAGAGCTGCGGGCGGATTTTTCCCTCCACTGGGCAGGGGCAGCTGCCAGGCACGGACTGCGGAGGGCGAGTCCTGCTTCTGTTTGGGAAATGAGATGTCACGTCGGAAATTATGTAAGTTATATACAATCAACAGGAGATCTCTGGCAGGACAGAAAGAAATTGAAACAAGACCTCCAAGCGATTCCAGCGCTTTCTGGATTAGCCTGCGGTCCCGGGAAAACCTTGCACACCACATGGGTCTGACTGTTACACGTCGTGAATTTTTATTCTGGGTCTAAACCCAGCACATTAATGTTGGGGTGGTCTTTGACGTTTTGCCTTGTGTGTGTCACGGAGTGACCTGCACAAGAAGCAAAACTGCGGCTTCCTCCCCGAGATGCTGGAGCCAACACCCAGCCAGCTCTGTCATCGTTGAAGACATGTTTGGCGAATAAGTGATTACTTTTTTAAGTTATCACAGTCTTCTTGTGTAAGATATTAAAAATTCATTAATTACTATTCAGGTGTGGCTCACTTGGTCTGAGACAGCACAGCCCTGCCTTGGTCCGTAACCTACCGGGCGGTGGGCAGATGCCACATCTCTGTCACCGCTGCCCTGGGGGACGTGGAGGAGGGGCCCAGGTGCGAGTCCCGCTGCCAGCAGGACAATGCGGAGGCCGGGAAGGGACCCTGGGCTCAGCCGGGGGGAGGGAGGGGAGCAGCAGCGAAGGCCCCCAGCAGGCCAGGAGTGGGCAGGGGGGCTGCAGGGAGGGAGCTGGTCAGAGGGCGGACAGCGCGTGAGAAACCACGTGGCTCTGCAGAGGTGCGAGTCGGCGGAGGGCTGCGCCTGGCACGGCACAGGTCACACAGCGCCGGCCCCGCAGAGCCCAGACGTGTCCTCTCTGCAGTGGGCGCACTGCGGGGACGTAGGGAACACAAAGATGTGTGTGGACGTGCAATGTGTGTGTGTGTGTGTGTGTGTGAACTGTGTGGTGTGTGGGTGGGTGTGTGTGTGTGAACTGTGTGGTGTGTGGGTGTGTGTGTGTGTGTGTGAACTGTGTGGTGTGTGTGTGTGTGTGTGTGAACTGTGTGGTGTGTGGGTGTGTGTGTGTGTGTGTGAACTGTGTGGTGTGTGTGTGTGTGTGTGTGAACTGTGTGGTGTGTGTGTGTGTGTGTGTGTGTGAACTGTGTGGTGTGTGTGTGTGTGGTGTGAACTGTGTGGTGTGTGTGGTGTGTGGTGTGAACTGTGTGGTGTGTGGTGTGGACTGCGTGGTGCATGTGAATGTGTGGTGTGAATTTTGTGGTATGTGTGTGGTGTGCACATCTATGGGGTCAGTGTTTTCCCGTGTTGTGTCCATATTTAGTAAATGTTAGCGTTTTGACGTCCATTCCTTTAGTTCTTTAAAGGGAAACATTTCCAGATGCCGTCGGAGCCCCCACCCTCCTCCATCCCACCCGTTCCTCCTGAGTTGACCCCTATCCTGAAGGTTGTTTGACCTCACTTTGACATTTTAAATTGTATTTTGTTGTCTATATCACTAAACCATGTTTAGTGTTTTGTCTGCCAAACTGTATGAATTTGCTGTTTGCTGACACAACATAGTGGCTTTGTGAGGTGTTCCTGCGAATCATGGAGAAGCGTGTCAGACGCCACATGCCACTGCTCCCTCCCCACCGGCGGCAGGTGGGGTCTGTCTCCACCGCCCAGAGCCCGCACAGGCCGGGCCTGTGTCACAAACTCAGGTATCAGCCAATCCAGGGCGAGCAACGCGCACAGTGCCACCTGCTGCTCTTGAATTGCTGCACGGCGTGAGCAAGGCTGGCCTGGCCCACGGGAGAGGGGACACTGGGCCCCACCACCTCCATGGCCCAGCCAAGGCCACAGAGCTCACGGCCAAGCACCAGCCGATCGAGGACGCACGAGTGAGGCAACTGTGTCTGGCCCAAACCATCCACTGCCGCTGCTGTGAGCAGCTCAGCTTTGGTGAGTTTGCTGCTCAGCCAAAGCCGACAGATGCACCTTCCGCACGCCATACGCGCTGGAAGACACAAATCACTGAGATCCAAATTGCCCTTGGACACGCGCATGCCGTGGACAGGAGAGCCAGGGCCACTAAGGACTCCACGCGGAGGGGCCGTGGCTGAGACAGTTTCCTGTCCAGGAGGACCCACCCAGGTGGACCTCAAACAGCAGAAAGGCCCTGACCCCACGGCACTGTCCACAGGGCAGCCTGGAGCGCTGCCCGAGCCACTGACTTCCAGACAGACAGACAAGCCGTGACCCGAGGGAGCCCAGGGCCAGGGGCGGAGCATAGCGATCATGCCGGGTGCTGCAGGGCCGGGGAGGGATGGAGCGTTTAGTCCCCAGCCCCTTTCTCTGTCCTGTCACGGAGACGGCACCTTCTCTCCTTTCCACGTTTCCTTTCCTTTCTCCACTGCTAGAAACGGGGTGTGGGTGTCAGTTTGGCCACCCAGCTCCAGCTGGCACAGGAGGGTGGACCGGCTGTGCCTCGACATGCTGTGTCCAGCCACCATCCTCCCCACGTCCCCCACACCCGCCTGACCTCCTTATTTTTCCAACAAGTGCACGATGGATTCATAAGCCATAAATCAGTTGCATTTTGCATCCACGATTTTGTCATTATCTTTAGGTTTTCTTTTGGATTTACTGTATGAGATAATGGTAAAAATGATAATTTGAGCATTAAAGATTTCAAAATATTTAAACATTCCAGAATCAGTTAGAAATTCTCCATTGTGTTAGGAGCTATTTTAAACTTTTAAAAGTATTTTTAAAAATTTCACTATGTTAAGTGTGGTTCCTAACTGTTCTGTGGACAGGAAGTACAGACGGTGCATGAAACCCAAGCAGAAACCCGGCAGCGCCCACGGCAGGTCCGAGACCGGCAGGTCCCGGGAGGCCCCAAAAAAGCAGCCTCAGGGTGTCGACTTTCTCTTCTCCTCCGAGGACTAGCAGGGGGCACAGGACGCTGCCCAGCGAAGCCGGGCACCTGCAGGGCTGCGCCTGGGTTTGCCACCCCGGGTCAGAGCAGCATTGCTGTGCGTCTGCACCAAGACCAGCCCCCGAGGGTCAGCAGAGCCGCGTCCTCAGGGCCGGGCTCACTCGGGTCAGCCCTGACCCTCTCCGGGGCCGTCTCCTGGCAAATCCATCCAGGGGACGGGAGTTCTGAGCCACGGCCTCTCCCTTGCTGCCATGGCGCGACCAGAGCTTGGACCACTTCATGGTCCCGTGACAAGGTCCAGCTGGGCCACGGCAGAGCTCCCACTTCAACACGGAACGGTGAGGGCCGCGTGTTTTCCTGGGTAATGGGCACATTCCCGGTGGGTTCTTCAGTAGTTTGAAAATTTCACAGGAGACAAAAGAACTTCTACTGTCACAGTATCTACTAAGTGGAAATTTTAAACAAATGCCCAGGGACTGGGAAAACACGGAAACTGCCAGAAGAATTGTTGGGGTTTCAATGTAAGAATTTGGGGGCGGGGGGTCCAAACACCCATCCGTAATCCCGCTGCCAGCCCCGGATGTCCTCACCCTCGAAATGCATCCTTTCTATCCAGAGGCTCCTAAAGTCCTAACCCGTCCCCATAACTCTAAAGTTTGCCATCCAACGTCTCCCCGAAATATCATCTAAATCAGATGCTTGTGAGACCCAGGGTAAAATCCATCGTGAGGCAGGACTTCTGTCCAGCTGTGACTCTGAAACGCAGGGTGGGAGCCACAGGAGAGACGTTCTCATCCCAGAGGGTGGCCACGGGAAGGGGGTCAAGTCCCGCGCGATTCCACCCCTGGCGAGGAAAACCCTGTGAGAATCTCCTCTCTGGCTCCACGCTCTGTCTCCCAGACCCACTGGGGCCGTGTCCTCCCGTCGGCACCACATGGCAGCGACGTCACCCCCACATCACGGTGGGGCGCTGCCCGCGCCCTGGCCCCACCCCGCCGGGCACCACCAGCCCACAGCTTCCATGGGCTTATTCGAACCTGCCCAGTCGCGATCTCTGAACGGCCTGGGGGGGGGTCCCCCTCCCCTCCTTGAAGGACAGAGAGCCTTCCTCCACCCGCCCATTTTCTCTGCTTCCTGTAACCCCGGCGGGCACTTTCCCAGGCGGGATCCCGTCTCTGTCCTGCTCCGCGTCACCCTGATCCCTCCCGGAACGGCCGGCCCGCCCCACCCCTGTGTTCCCCACTCTGTGGTGTGCACAGGTGAGAACCTTCCCAACCTCAAGCCCTGGTTCCTTGCCAATTCCACCTGCAATTCGTCTCTCTCTTCCAGAGCTTCACCGAGAGCCCTCGGGGGGAGCCAAGCCGCCCCCAACACCTTGCTCAGGTCCTCCCCCCCTCCCCCTCCCCATATCCAGTTTGGTCTCACGCGGGCTTCACTTTCCCGGGAAGAACAGACACCAACAGCCCAGACACTGCTCTGCGCTCCACGGCCGGGACGGCCTGTCCTCCAGGCTCCAGGAACGCGCACCTCGCTCCCACCTCGCGCCCACCTGTCAACCCACATTCCGTACCTGGTCACCTAGGCATGCTCGGAGACGGAAGCTTTCTCCGCAGTTCTCTTCTCTTCTCTTCTCTCTGGCCTCCAGCCACCGTCGCCGTCCACGTCCCCCCACGGCAGCGCTGGTGCTGTGGACACGCTGCAGAGCTTGTACTGCCTGCGCCTGCCCCGTCCCAAAGCCACGTCAGCACGTCCGGGGGTTTGGCACCCAGCACCTGTTCTAACGGCCCAGCCCAGGCGGCCGCGGCAGAACACCAGCTCGAGTAACAAGTCATTTCTCGCAGTTGCGAGGCCGGATGTCCCGGATCCAGGTGCCGGCAGAGCCGGAGGGCCGGGCGCACTCCTGGTCTGCAGTCACCGTCTCCTCAGCGGCAGACAGAGCGCAGCGAGGTCCCGCGGATGCTCCCATGAGGCCACCAATCCGGTTTGCGACGGCTCCGCCTACGGCCAACGGCTTCCCGAAGGCGCCACCTCCCCACGCTGTCATAACAGACGGGAGGATTCCAACACGTGAGCGGGGACTCGGGCCAAACACGCGTCGCTGGCACTTTTATCTGGATCGCAGACGTGAACGGCTACAGGTGTTGCCCGAGGTCTGGTCTGGCTGTGAAGTCCAAGATGCAGAAAATTCGAGCTTATGTACAGAAGCTCGAGCACCGGAGTGCAATTAGGCATATGCTTGACGCTCGGTAAACGCTTGGATCGGCCGCTCTGGAGCAGCCGCTGCTGATTGAACTGAAAGTGGGGGACCTCGGCTCCCGCGAGCAGATGACCCGCGCCGCCGCGGCAGGCAGGTGGGACGCGGCGCGGAACGGCCGCTCTTCTCCCCATCCGCGCCCAGGACCCCAGCCGAGTGGCCGGTACTAGGATGAGATTTGGGGCAAGTTTCTGGAACAAAAAAGAAATGTGTCTGTAACATCACCCACCTGAGTGAGAGAGTCCCGGAACTGTGTAGTTACGCAGGTGTGGACAGCCGTGTGGGTGAGGACACGCTCTTCTCACAGCACAGGGCGCGAGACCCCGGGGCAGAAACACCGGGAAACCTCGGCAGAACTGGCGCCGGCAAATGCCTGGGTGACAAACGAGAACAGAACCAGGAGCCAGCGGGAAGCTCGGGCTCGCGGGCGGATCCACGGCAAACCCGAGTCCGAGCGAGCCCTGGAGAGCCCGGGGTGACCTGCGGCTCCGGGGACGGGGCGGGTGCGGCTCTGCGGGAACAGGCGGGCAGGGAACCAAGGACGCATGCAGAGAAACGAGAAGTAAAACAGAGCAGATTTCACACTAGAAACCCTAAAAAAGCTGGTGTTATTGAAACCTCAATGAAAAGTATAAAATCAAACGGGAATGTTTTCAACAATTGCAGAGAAAAGGTACAAGGATAAGAGAATAGTGACAGTAATACATACAAACGTGTCTATACATAAAAATGCCACAATGGTAATATATAACTAGTACATACAATGTAGTCTATTGTATATAATATATGATATTAGTAATATATTAGTCTTCTATATCATATGATCTACAATATATTCTGCTATATGAAGTTATATAAAGATATGTAAATTATATGTGTATATAGACAGACATACATAGGGGTATATTACATAGGTCTCTCTCTATACACACACACACAACAACACATATCTGTGATAGGTCAAACATAAACACATTCACCAGGAGTCAACGAGTACATAATTCTAATTTTATGCAATCTCTTTCAGAAAACAGAAAGAGAACACTTCCAAATTAATTTTGTAAAGCTGGCATAGCAAAATGTTGGTACCCAAACCTGGTAATGCCTCTATAAGGAAGAAAAATTATAGGGTAATCTCATTAATTCACTAATCTCACTCAGTCACATTGATGATAAATTTGCAAATAAAGCATTTAGCTAAATGAGTACAATGATGTGTAAAGAAAGCACATCATGACCAGATTGGCTTTCCCCCAGGAATGTAAGGTTGGTTTTATATTAGAAAAGAAAGTTATGAAATTCATTATTAATATAAGAAATGAGATTAATTAAAACAGCTTTGGGACATCTCAATAGACACAGAAAAATCCTTGGAAACTTCCTCATCCACTCACGATTGAATTCCCAGCCCACTGGAACTAGAAGGGCCCTCGCGCTACCCGGGAGCAGGCGTCAGGGGAGGCTGAGGGCAGCCGCGCCCCCCGGTGGAGAGAGACGGACTGTCCCCTGCTGTCCCTTCTAGGCAATCCCATCTGCATAGCGCGGGGGACACCGTCCGGACGTCCCAGAACCGGGATACAAGGGCAGCCTGGCGACAGGAAGTGAAGAAATTGGTGTCATTTGTTCATGATAGCATGCCTTTTGACTCACTGATTTTAAATTAGCAAAAACAGCAATAAATAAAAGCCAGTGAGAAAACCTAGGAGAACACCTGCGCCTGCGGTGTGCTATGCCACGTCCTCCAAACGCTGTAAAGTGAAACTAAACCTACGTCAGGACGTACCGTGATGTCTACCAGGGAGTCTGTGTCACGACGTCCCTTACGCAGCAGCTACAGAGTCGGTGTCCATGTGGCTTAAACAGTCATTTTGACGGTAACCAGGTGTATCTACAATTTAATAAAAATGTAATCTGTAACACACGCTATACATAAAAATCCATTTCTGATGGATAAAACCTCAAATGTGAAGGCACAATGATGGGCGTCTGAGGAACAAGACTGGGGTATCTGAAGACTTAGGGCTGGGAGAAATCTCAAACCACTGATGAAGTTAGCAACATTAAAATTATTGTTAGTTTTCTGCTCATTAAAAAATATGTAAAGCTTCTGAAAATACAGGCCATAATTAGTAGAAATATTTGCAATACATATACTCATGAGAGAAAATGAGATTGGCTCGCAAATGCTACGACGTTTATTCCTTCCCATTAGTTATCAGAGAAAGGCAGATGCAACTCAGAATGAGACGTCATTTCACATTCCACGGATTGGCCAAAAAAATCCACCCAAAAGTAAGGGGAACACTCACTCGTTGCCCAGGAATGAAAATCGAGGCGCCGCTTCCCAAAGCGTGAGGTGGCAGAGCAAAGGCCCACACCGCCTTCCTGCTAGTCCCAGACTGGCGAGTGGCTGTGACGTGACAAAGGCCTTGGCCAGACAGGGGACAGCAGGTTGCTCATCACCAACCGTCACCACGGGGCCCTGCAGTGCGGAAGAGAGACGCCACGTGCCAAAGACTACCTGGAAATTTTTGTCTGGATATCAGATACTGTGAATTTTATATCGATGGGTGCTGGGTATCTTTGTGGTCCTGTAATCTTGCACTTTGCTCTGGGACGGGCTAAGGTCACCTGGGAACAGTTTAACCCTTTGGGTTTCAGGCTGAGATGTGTCAGGCAGGACCAGAGACAGGTGCAGCCCAGGCCCATGCTATCCACGCAGGGCCTCTCCGAGTACCCCGCCCCGGGAACCCTCCCAGAGGCAGGAGGTTTCTGGACACACCTTCTGCCTCCGTTCCCTCTTTCACGCCGTCCCTTCCCCACGTTGGGTGGTTTCTGTGCGCACGCGTGCTGGTCCATGCTCTGACAAGTCCACGAGACACCCTGCAGACCTCAGGGCTTCTCTCTGTGCACGGCCCCTCCAGGGTACCAGGCCCTGTGAAATCCCAATGTCTCAGCACCCCCAGCCCGGGGCATCACCCTCCCTCTTCACTCAGGAGGATGCTGGGCTCCCCCTGACGCCCCAGCACCCCCCGCCCCACCCAGCCTGCACTCTCTAGGGGGAGCTTGGGCCACCCCAGAGCGCACCTGTCTCTCCCCTCAGGGATGACGGCTCTTCACCTGCTGACCCCCAGTGTCCTGAAAACCACGTTTCCTAAATTGTGTCTGCTGTGGTCTGTTGTCCGCTCTTCAGGCAGAATATAACATATCTGTGCAAGGAAACACTACACAACAGTGAGGATACTTCACGCACTTCAATATTACCGAACCTCAAAAATACATATCGAGCAAAAGGATCAAGTCAAAAGAACGTGAAATTCGGCATTATTCTATTTAAAGTTCAGAGTAGACAGAATCAAGAACGTAACAACCTCCAGGACCGAGGTGGGGATGCAGTGGGGACAAACACGGTGACGTCTCTGGCACAGGACAGCACTTGTGAAGCCGAGTGATGGGCTGCTCAGCTAGTAACTTAATAATTAATGTTTTAAAATCGACATAAAATCGTATTACCATTGTGTGCACATATAAACAGGCAATATTTTGCAATTTGAAATATTGTTTTAAAAATTTAAATGAACAATACTTCTCAATTAAAGGAAAAATTTGTCCAGATTATAAGAAAACAGTTCACCTATTACTTACAAGACACATTCCTAAAACAAAATATTAACATCTCCTATTATCAGAATCCATAGGAAGATAAAATATAAATGTATATAATATTAAGTTCCACCTTATGAACATAAGACAAACATAATTAATAATTCAAGGTCAAGTATCAGCACAAAGCAGGTGCTCGGTTGAATGAGGGAATGTTCTGTGTGGGACGGCTGTGCAATGCTGTTCTCACGCAGTCATACCCGGCGCAACATACACGGCAAAGCACGAGAAGATAAAGGAGAAACATATAGAAACACAACTTCACGGAGACTCCAACCCATATGCTTCTGTGCTTAACACAACAAATAGACACAAATGAGATTACAGAATTTTGAAAAATATACTTAAGAATCAAGTAATTTATTTTAACTGCATAGGAAGGGTTTTGAAACATAAATGATACACCACATATACAAATAAACCCCAGTTCAATAACTTGCAAAATCACAAACCATACGGAGAACGTCCCTGATGTCAAAATAGTAAGAGGATAATCTGAACAAACCCCGACCTGCGAGAACACAACCCGGAACTGAGGACAGAAAACACCTCCTTCAGCAAATCCTGGCCCAAAAATGAAAATCAAAGCTGTATTTACAATTTATGAAGAACATAATTCATTTGAGAACTTTAAAGATGAGGCAAAAACTCAACTCAGGTTAAATTTCATTATTTTTATAACTATTTCGATTTAAAAAGAAACAATAAGAATAAATAAAATGATCATTAAATCTGAGAAATTAGAAAGAGGCCAACAACAGACCGACAGAAAGCAGGAAGAGCATAATTCACGCAGAAGCAGAGAGTAATGACTCGGGGTGGCCGCAGCGGGGTAGTCAAGGCTGAGAGCGTTTCCAGACAGACCCGGACAGAAGCCCGTCAACGCCAGGTCAGAGCAGCACGTCGGTGAAGAGATGCCCTCTGAGAAGCTCACACTCTCCCCAGGCTGAAACACCTACACAGCCAAGAGTCTGCCGCTCTGGACAAGGACAGAAAGGCTTAAAATGAGGATGGCCAAATACATCTAAGAATATAAGGGAAGAAAGAAAGACAACAGAAACTCACTGAAAAAGAAGCAAGTGGAAATATTAGGCATGAAAATGGAATATCTTTGAGATATAAAAACATGCACAATAAATGGTAGAATCGATATAGCTGGAAAAAAATCATGAGATTGAAGGTCACGGTCAGAAACTTTCCCCAACCAGATACATCATAGCAAAACATGAGAACGCTAAAGACAAGAGGAAGTTACCAAAGCCTACACGGAGAAAGACCACCTCACTCACAATAACAGCAATAAGACATCAGATTTCTCTGGAATCTATTTGTGTAAGTATTAAAAGAAGTTTAAATTCAGAAATGTATTATCTAGCCATGTTGTTATTGTGTATGACTAAAAACAAACGAAAGCCACTCTTGAATTTCTCAGACAAAAATCAACAAATCCAGAGATGTCACAAACCATATGGAGAATGAGAGTGATCTAATATCTAGGTGCCATTATTATCTTAAAATTTAAGAAAATAAACTAAGCCAAAGAATAAAAGAAAAAATATTCATGACAACCCAGAAAGGGACATAGTGTCCCAAAGTACTTGTCTTCCTAGAGAAATAATATGAAAATTGGTAAGGTAAAAAAATCAATAAAGATAATAGAATAAAATAGACTATATAATTTAAATAAAAAAAATACAATATCATTAATGGAAAACAAGAAATCAATGAAAATAAAATAAATGGATAAATGATAAATGGGAAATATGAAATACAACAGTAGAGATAAACTCCAATAAAACTATATTTAACGTAAAGTTAAAGGATTTAAATTTACTAATTATAAGACGAAACTTCTCAGGTTGAGTGGGGGGAAAAGAAAGACCCAACAATATATCATCTATAGGAAACATACTTAAAACAAAACAATGCAGAATGATCAACAATAAATGAATGGAAAGATAGACTATCCAAATATGAGCCAAACTCAGATTGAAAATGCACCATTCTCAGGATGCGAAACCCTCGTACACAGAGGGGTGACTTTTCACATACTCAGTTTCCACAGGGCCGACTGCTGGACTTGAGTGTGCTCGCATTTTGGTAAACTCAGGGGTCCCAGAGCCAATCCCAGTGAAAAGCCAAAGACTCCCTCTCCAAAAACCTGCCTGGAAAAGACTGTAATAAAATGGAAATCTATCAAACTTTCAAGGAACAGATAACTCCTGAAACAAGTTGTTCTAGAGTGTGTAAACATACAAACGTAGAATCACCTGTTTTATCACCTAGGGAAATGGAAGCCCTGCTTTACAAGACAAAAACTTCAAAAGCACAACGCATTTGTATCAATACTCTATTGCTGCTGTAACAAGCTACCACAAACTTACTACTTACTGGCTTAACACCACACAAATCCATTAATTTGCGGTTCTATAGGTCAGAAGCCCAGCACAGGTCCCATCAGGTTTAAATCCAAGGTGTCGGCAGGAGCTGGTTCCTTTCTGGAAGCTCCGGGGTAAAATCCCTTTTCTTGCCTTTTCCAGCTTCTAGAGGACCTCTTTCCGTCTTCAAAACCAGCAGCAAAGGCTCATATTCCTCTTAACATCATAGCATTCTGCCTCCCTCTTCTGCCCTTAAGAACCCCGGTGATTAGATGGGACCCACCTGGACAGTCCAAGACCCTCTCCCTTAATTAAGGCTGATGAGCAACCGTGATCCACGTGCAGCTCTAGTGCCCTTCACCAGGTCAGGTGACAGAGCCACAGGTTTCAGGGATTATGGCACGAGCAGCTATAGGGGGATGTTATTCTGTCTATTTATTATATTATATTATGTCATATTATACTTACATAACTTCTCTATATGTTTATATGTGCACACCACCTTGAAGAGTGCACACACCAATCACACGAGGATGATGTGACTTTTTCCCGAATGCCCTTCTCTTCTGTCCAGTATACTTACAGTGAGTATGTGAATTATTCCCCTAAGCGTGTGTTTGGGTTTCCATGACAGAAGGTTTCAGTGAACGCTTATGACAAGAAATGGTGCCCTGCACGCTGGGGGTGAGCTGTGAGACTAACCCAGAACCTGCCAGCCACCCTGGGGACCCCGTGGTTACGCTGTGACGCGCACCTTGAGGTCCCATGCCGGACACCTGCTCCGGTGCTGCAAAGCAGACACACACGCCTGCGCAGACCCAGGTCCTGGGAAAGAGAGAGCGTGGCTCTGCTCTGTGTCCCGGCCCAGTGAGGAGAGTGGCGAGTAGGAGGTTTCCATTAGGAGCGCTCTTATTTAATTAATCTTTAATTACCGGGAAAAACACAGGAAAGATGGCCTCCACCCGGAAGATGGCTTGCAGCGTTTATCAACTTGCTCGTCCTGGTGACCCAGCCACCCGGTAAATCAAACGTTTGCGCCTCTGCAGTGCGTGGAGCAAATAATTAAACTGCCCATGAAGGCTGCGGAGGTCCTAATCGAGTTTAATTGTGTGTGAATCAGCGGCTCGGCGAGGGTCTGTGGGAGCCGCGAGATGTTCCAGGGTCAACCAAGCACCTCCCCTGCGGGGTGGCGTCACATAAAGCCGGCCTCACCTTCCAAAAGTGGACCTGCCACAGACGGCCAACGGGAGGTGACCGGGGCCTCCCAGGCAGGACGTGGAGTGTCAGGCCGTGGGGTTCCAGGTAGACTAGAGTCCACATGCAGCACCCCGAGTGTCTACTGCAACCTGCTCCTCACAGGGGCTGTTTGGGTACCTTAAGAAAGAGATAAGTAAAGATACTTACTTAGATCTTGTCCTTATGTCCTCCTTCTTGTGACCTCTGCCCTCTGCACCTGCCCCCACCATGGCCCCAGCAAACACTTGAATGAATCAAGTGGAAACTCTCCGTCCTTCGCTTGCAGGGTGAGCGGCTGAGGACTCTCCTCCCCGCACGCCGGGCACTCAGACCCTCCGGGCCGCGCCCTCGCTGCCTCCCGCCTGTCCCCGGGATTGGTGTGAGTGAGCCCACCCCCCCGAGGGCTGCGACTGCACCCCCACACCAGTCTGGCCTCCTGGTTTGTTGTCCTTCCCCCTGGACATGGCCTGAGGTGTCCTGTCCCGTGAGGTCCAAGCTCACCTGGTGCTGGGTGACCGCCGGGCGTGGGCGGCAGCCTGGGGCGCACAGAGCTGGGCGGACGGTGCCAGTGGCCTCCAAGTGGAGGTTTCTCCAAGTTCTTGGTGATGCCAGGGAAAGAATTCCGGGACGTACCACCTAAGCCAAGCAGGCGACAGCCTTTCAACTTGAAGGGGCGGTGCCCTCTCGGACGGAGAGCGGAAGGCCGGGAGGAGGTGGTTTGGGTGTTTCCGAGTCTCACTAGTTGAGGGAGGAACATCCAAGGCCAAGGGCTTGGCTTTTACTGAGAACGTGGGGAGTGACTCCTAGAACCGGCTTCCCCCGTTGCCATGCTCATAGGGTTGTCGTGGGACAGAGAAATTTTAAATCCACAATGTAAATTAAATTGTAATTAGCCAAATCCCCTGCAAGGCGGCAGACACAGCGGAGAAGCCGGTTGAAGCTGGTTCTTGTCTGTGGTTTTCAGCAACCCCCCCAACCGCCCGCGCTGCCGGTCCTGACTGGGGGGGGAACAGTCGCCTGCATGACGGGGAGATGGGGGCACCGGAGCCATCCATGCCTGTCCCTGTCTCCTGGGCTCCAGAGACCTCAGCCCCTCTGCGGAAGGGACGCTGACCAGCGCCCGGGTGGCCTCGGGGCTGCACCACAGTGTCCTTGGAGCGCAGAGATGGGATCCCGTGGGGCGTGTGCTGCCCTCTGGCCCGCGTGTTCCTTCCCCACAGCCGCCTTTTCCGTGGCGTCACGTGGATGACCACACCGTGCAAGGCCTGTCCGCTCCCCGATGTGACTGACAGGCAAAGGGCTGCTCTCAGCGTCGGTTTGTGTCGTGTTGACACCTGCTGACCTCTAGTGACCGTTCCTGCTCTGTTACTGATGGACACAGCGAGTTTGCTTCAGTGATGCTCCTAGGAAATGAATTAATCAGTTAATATTTCCGAGGAGCAAGAACACTCTGTTTTCTATTTAATTGATTTTTGCCCTTATTTATATTTTCTTCCTTCAATTTCTTTGGATTTTATAAGCTACTCTTTCCATAGTTCCTTGAAATGAAAGTTTAAATCGTTGCTTTTCAAACTTTGTTCTTTTTAACATATGCATTTAAAGCTATAATTTTCCTTTAAGTGTTGCCTTAACTGTTCCCATAAGTTTAGATCTGTTTTATATGAATGTATATGTGAGTGTATATGTATTTTTATTCAGTTCCAGTGGTTTTTCACTGTGATTGCGTCTTAGATCCATAGGGAATCTAAAATGTGTCCCAGAATTCCCAAACATTTGGGATTTTCCTCATCATCTTTTTGAAGTTGGTTTTCAGTTTAACTACATTATAGTAGTAAAATATAACCTGTATGATTTCAATAATTTGAAATTTATTGAGGTTTGTTCTGGCCCAGTAAATGGCCTGTCTGGCACATACCGCCCTGGAACTGAACTGGAACAGAACCCGTGTCTGGCAGGTTCCAGGCGTGCTGGGGAGTCAGGAACACCCCTGCACACGCAGCGGTCAGGTTCCTCGCGGTCGGCCGAGTTTCCCACAGACCTGAGGCTCTGCTGTCCGGCACGTGTGCCTGTGCGGTGGCTGTGACCGCGGAGTTCGCACTGCCCCTGTCAGAGTCACCTCTTCATCTGCAGCGAAGCTTCCTGCCGGGGCCCACGCTGGGAAGCGAGTGTGGTCCCAGAAACCTTCCCGTGGCTCCCGTTGGCGTGACGTCCATCTCCCATCCTCTCCCTTCACGTACAACTTTCCTTCTGGTACTGGTCATGGCGACACGCACGGGTAGTCCCAGCTGCTCAGGAGGCTGAGGCAGGAGGATCACTTGGGCCCAGATGTTGGAGGCTGCAGTGAGCTATGATGACATCACGGCACTCCAGCCTCGGCTAGAGAGGGAGACTCAGTCTCCAAAAAAATAAAATAAAACAAAACAAAATGGCAGGCACAGAGAAGGTAAGACTTAAGCACGTGGTCAGTCCACCTGTCTGCAAAGAACTAAGTCTGAGCCCTGCCCAGGAACGGGACCGAGGTGGGAGGTTTTCAGCCCACCCTGTGTCACGCACTAACGTAGGGTCATCAGTCCTCACCAGCTAACGTGAGTCTTGCAGTGGCTTCTCCCTTGTCTACACAGCTCAGAGTGGGAGGCCTTGAAATATTTAAAAGCATCGATTCTGCGTCCCCCCAACATTATTAGCAGGGAACAAAAGGACGTTCCGTACCCTCATTTTGTCAGTCGCAAAAAGGGCTCAAGGGATGCGGCAAATTCATAGCAGGCATTTGTGATATCACAGATTGCGAATCCCTCCGACACTTTGCGCTGAGCAGTCTGCTAAATAATTGAGCATGAGGAACAGCAACCCACTTAAAAGTCCTTCTCTGCAGCCCGGGAGCAGGAGGAGCCTTCTCCACATGGGCCCCCCAAAGCACTCGCCGAGTGCTCCCCTCCCCGGGAATCCACCTCCTGGTGACTCCAGGAGGGAAGGGGCTGGAAATGGAGGGGCCGGGTGGTTCTCAGAGGAGGGTGTGGCCGTTGCTTAGGTTTCATCAAAGACCAGAACCTGTGGGGTTTGGAAGTCCAAGACGTGAGTTTAAACAGCAGAATCAGGCAGGTCGACAGACCCGAGAGGACAAGAGTGAAGGGACCAACCGCCCAAGCGCAACTCGACATGGGTGGGCGGCAAACGCCTCAAACTGGCACATCAAACCCAAAGTGACCGCATTTCTCCCCAAGTGCATGCTTCTCCTGGGTTTCCCACCCGGGCAAAAGGGACCACAAGCTCTCCAGCTCCCTCGCTGGGCCCCAAATCATGCACCGCCTCACTGTAGCGGATCAGCCGTGCTCCAGGACTCTGCATCCCAGCCTGTCCTGCGTCTCCCCCCTCCCCGCCCCGTCCCCACTCTGGGGAAGCACAGATGCCCCCATCGACACACAAGTGGCCCTGGGACCTGCCTCCTCCAGCGTCTCTGCCCATCGCCCCAATCCCCATACAGGCCCACACTCACGGTGGAACTTGAGAGTCACCTTTGACACCCCCACCCTCGCCTCTGCCAACCTGGAATCGGGCCGAGACACGCAGACACGCCAGGAACGCTAATGCTTTGGCGGTTTGGGGAATTGATCCTCTGTACCTGTTTGCAAGCTGCTTATTCACAGGGCAGGCTCAGGGCAGGCCCAGGTCAAGACCAGCGGGGTCACACCACAGTGTCTGAGCTCGGCCACGCGCTGCTCCGAGAGAGCAAGGCTGTGTGTGCCGCGGAGCAAACAGATCCCACGAGCACCGTGGCCGGCTGCAGCGCGCCTTGGGGGGGTCCCTTTGTTGTGGCAGCTCTTACAGGACTGATGGGGGTTGGGCCTCCCCTTCCCCCCAGGCAGACGCGTGTTCTGTGAACCTGGGCTTCTCTAAACACCTCTGCCCGACACACCTGCCCGCAGCCCGCCCCGCCTCCGCCCTCCCTGTCAGTCTGCCAGCACCGCGGGTCACGAGCAGGAAGCATTTCTCAGAGCTAGGAAGGCCCCATCTCACGTGGCCACCCCCTCTCCTGGGTGGTCACAACAGTCTCCCAGCTCTGAAAACACAGATCTGATCAGGTCACTCTCTTGCTTACCAGACTCAGTGGCTTCCTGCTGTCACCAGGACAAAGTCCAGAATTATTACCCCCCCTCAGGGCCTGTCCAGCCTGGCTCTGGAGCCCACTGCCCCCTCTGGCCTGCACCCCTGCCCACTGCTGCCCCCTCCTCCTCGTGCCCCCCACAGGTAAATACCTGGGAGTGACACTCCTGCATCGTGCGATAGAAAGGACCAGTGACCTCGCTACTGGACTCATTACATCCGGTGGATTTTCTGTGCACACTGCCTTTTGCCTGCAGCTAAAAACATGTTGACTTCATCTTTTCCAAGTTTTATTGTTTTTATTTCCTTTATTTTTTCCTCAATGTACTGACAAGGCCCTCCAGTACAATTTTGAACAGAGGTAGGAAGAGTGGACACCTTAGCCTGATTCCTGTTCCCAGGGAGGAAACGTTCAAGGTTTTGGCATCAACCAAGATGGTAGCTGTGGGCTTCCCATGCACGTCCTTTACCAGATTTTGCAGATTCACTTCTCCTGTTTTGCTGAGTTTTTGCTGTGAGGGGTGAGCTTGATCACATGCTTTTGCTGCATCTCTGAGGATAATCGCATGGGGTTTTCCCCTTTTACTCCCCTGATGTGGTGCATTACATTGATTTTTGAACATTAAACCAAACTTGCATCCTTGAGATAAAAACCACTTAGTCACACAGTACTCAATCAGAATATGGCATTTCGTGGGTATTTCTGCATCTTTGTGCAGGAATGGTGCTAGGCTGCAATTTCCTCCTCAATAACCTCTCTGGTGGTGTTTGAGTCCCTCCAACTCCACTGATAAGAGAGTTTGCTTAAGACTGGTTTTAATTCTTCCTTTAATATTTGGTAGAATTCTCCAGTAAAACCATCTAAATATGCAGTTTTCTTCTTGGGAATGTTTTTGATTATGATTAAAATTTATACAATAGATGTAAGTTTACTTAGATTTTCTATTTCTTTTTGTATCTGGTTTCGTACTTGGTATTTTTCAAGGAATTTGGTTTTTCCATCAAAGTGGTTGAGATTATTTTCTTAAGAACTAGTTGTTTCCCCTTATTGGATTTCCAGTGTCTGCAATTCCTAATATTAGCAGTTTGTGTTTCCTTTCTTTTATTTTTCTTTGCTAGAGGTTTGTCGATGTTATTGTTCTTTTCAAAGAACTGCCTTTCACTTTGGTTGATTTTTTTCTGTTTGTTTCCTATTTTGTTGATTTCCAGTCTTAGTTCTGATTATTTTTTCTACTCCATGAGTTTAAGTTCACCTTTCTTTTGCTTCTTGAGCATAGTTTATTTATTTATAGTAGTTTTTTTTAAATATCCACAGCTAACGCTACAAATTTCCCCCTAAATTCTACTTTACCTGCATATTACTGATCTAATATATTTGGTTTTCATTCTGATTCAATTCAAAATATCATCTCCTTCCCTTTATAATTTCTTCTTTGACTCTCGGATTATTTAGAAGAGTATTGTTTAGTTTTCAAATATTTGTGGATGAAGTGTCTCATACAATTTTTATTATTCAGTCTATATTGAGACCACCTTTTTTACAATCCATCTGGAAGAAAATTCCATGTGCATTTGAAAACATATATTCTGTAGGTGTGGGCTGTAGTGTCCTTTAAATATTAAGTAGTTCAAGGTGGTTGATAATACTTTATATAGTCTATAAACAAGGATTTGGGGCTATTTTATCAGGCAGTTGCAAGATTGGTGACAAACACTGCTGATGACGCTGGGGTCCACACGCTTCTCTCTCTATTTCTGTCGGGTTTGCTTCATGTATTTTGAATCTCTGGTGTTAGGCTACTGTATACTTAGGAGTGTGTCTCTGCAACAGAGTTGTGATTCTGTCAGCGCAAAGTTCCCTTCTTTGTTCTAGTAAGAACACAGTGTCTGGTGACAACAGCCACGCCACACCCGGTCTCGCCATTTTACGTCCCCCTTCTTGCGTCTTTGTAACTGAAGTCTGTTTCTTGTAGGAAACACTTAGCCAGTCCTTGCTTTTGTTTCGATTCTGTTTCTCAATATTTACTTTTCATTTTGAGCACTTAGTCTGTTTAGATTCGGTGTAATTATTGTTGTGACAGGGCTTAAGTCTCTCATTTTGAAGTTTGTTAAACATTAATTCAGTCAGTGCTTTGTTGTTCTTTACTGTGGGTAAATTGTGTATTTTCAGTACTTTATATGATTTGTCTAATCCACTTTTAGCCGCTCTATGTATTATGTTTACCGTCAGCCTAGAGATTAAACACGCACATTTCGGTGATTACTGTCACGTGACGTCACGCTATTTCACGCTCTGAACACCTTGCAACCGTGCAACTCCAGGTGACAACCTCACGTCCTGTGTGTGCTTGTGTTGCACTGTACGGCCAGACACGCTTTAAAATATATGGGGATTGTTTTTGCCTTAAATAGTATTATTTAAATGCTAAGTTATTAAATAAGATTATTTTAGTTGCGGGGCCCTTGCGGCTTTTGCTCAGATTCACAGCCCTTTGGCCCCTGCCTTCGAATCCACAGGTGCCGAAAGAAAAAGCAGCAGCGTGGCATCCCCTGGCGATGCCCTGTGGCAGGTGCCACTCACGTGTCCAAACTAGCTCAGACCCTCCCAGGCCCGCACCTGCCTTTTCTCTGCCTTGCTCCCCTCTGGAAGGGGCTCCAGGCTGCGCTCAGCCCATCAGACCCGAAATCTGGGTCTTCCTGACCCACAGCCACTGAGGGTCCTCCCTGGTCGGCGACGCTGCCTCTGCTGTCTTCATGGGGCACAAACTTCGTCGTCCCACCGAAGCTGCCTGGGGCCACCTCTGCGCGGCCTGGCTCTGACAGACGCATCACACACAGCGGCTTCCCCCGGGATGCTCCGAAACTGCATGTGGAATCGCGTCATGTGGCTCCTCTGCTGAGACTCTGCCACCCCCAGGCCGCTCTCCGAGATTGCGGGCGCCTCGGCCCCCAGGACCCACCCACCTGCAACCCAGGCCTCGCCCCCTCTCCTTTGGCTCCACCCATCGCTGCAGCAGGGATGGGGATGGGGATGGGGATGGGGATGGGGATGGGGATGGGGATGGGGATGAGGATGGGGATGGGGGGCGACTTCCAGCAGCTCCTCCTGCGGGAGCCCCCCTTACCTGGGTTTGCCGTGGGCGACACCTGAACCCTCATGCAGAGTCCCACAGCCTCTAATCAAGAAATGGAATTTGTCGCTTCTCGCTGGTGTGATCTGGGGACCAGGAAACACTTGTCACGGAGACGAATGGGGCTGACACAAGCTGGAAACACACTCTGGCAGCAGCCAGAGCGGTAATAACTGTACTCGTTCACGTTCTTCGAAAATAACCCATTGAGAAATACACCCGCCCACGTGGCAGCGCCCACCCTCCGTGGCCAGGCCAGGCGTGCAGGGAATGTGTGAGCATCTGAGACACAAAATGGTGATTCCAGGGTCGACTCTTGTAGAACCAGGGGGCTGGGGCCAGTTTTCCGGTTGGAATTATTTGGTGCAGACGCCGCCTGTCTCCTCTGGGCAGGTGGGAACCAGGTCTGACGGCCGCAGCTTCACCTGGGACGCTCGATGCCCATCTGAAGGGTGCAGGCCCACCCCACGCCCCTCTCTCTGCACCACGCAGGCAAGCAGAGCCCCCGAGGGCTCTTCTGTTAAAGTCAGTGTCCCTGGATGATAATTAGCCAGGTCACCGCAGCTGTGCAGGCGCCTGGCACTGGCAGGGCCTCATGTCGTTGGTTCTCCGAGGGGGAGCTGCCGAAGCCGTCTCTGCCGTCAGAGGGAGCTGGGACGAATCAGCCGTGTCCAACACGCTGCCAGCAGCAGCCAGCACGGCTCCACCATCCGCCTGCAGCCGCCAGCGCCACGGCCACCAGGCCGGCGGGTGGGAAGAGCCCCGACCTGTTCATCAGACGCAGGCGGGAGTCACCTGGGGGGCAGGGAGAGGAGGCAACTTCCATCCTGGCTGACTCCGGAGGGACAGAAAGGCCTAGAACATGCACCCCTACTCATGTGCTCCAGATTCCAGAACACCACAGTCCCAACTTGACGTCCCTGCGGGCCCCTGAGCACCTGTGCTCTCCAGCTCCCGTGGGACTGGCCGGACACGAGTGAAGTAAATGCCGGTGGGAAACCGCACAGCGCTGGGCTGAGTTGTGCCTCCCGAGAGACATATCCCAGTCTTAACCCCAGTACCCGTGAATGTCAGCCTGTCCCTGCTGCTGTGACAAAACACGTGAGAAGGCAACATTTATAGAGGACAGTTCTGGGAAGCCCCAAACCAAGGTGCCAGCAGGTCCGAGGTGTCCTTCCGAGGGCGCCTCTGCTTCCAGGACACCCCTGGTCACCGCATCCCCCGCCGGAGAGATGGCCGTGTCCCCACAGGGCAAAGGGCAGAAGCGCAAGCAGCCACCCCCGCTAAACGCTCTCCTGTGAGACCCTCACCCCTGCTCACGCAGGAGCAGCCGCGGTGGCCTAATCTCCTCTCAGCCCCGTCACAGTGGGCATTAGGTGTCAGCCCCCAGTTCTAGGGGCGCCCGCTCACCACGCAGGGGTTTGTGGTCACGTGCGCCCGGGAGCTGGGGGAGGGTGGGAGGGAGGCCACATGCAGGCCCCAGGGCCACGGGCCGCCTTTGCTTTTTTGAGCAAATAGAAAAAGAAAATTTAAAAAAGAATGAATTGGTCAAAGCAAAATCCTGTTCACATCACGTTGCAAGTGATTTTATTTTATGAAATGTAAAAACCAGAAAAAATCTATTAACTAAATATCAGAACAGACAAGCTAAAGACTTAGCTGTAAATGCCCGTCCCACAGATTCTACCTGAAATAACCCGAGATTCGAGGAATATTCTTTCTGAAAGTGCCTCAGTGCTGGGAGGAGAGACGGGAGTAACAGGTGCCCCAAGCAGCAGCTCCCTGTCTCTGTGCAGGGTCCAGACCACGCTCCTCATGGCTGCTGCAGCCTCGGCCACCCTGGGGGGGAGCCACAGACATGACCTGTTTGCGGGACGCCATCCGCACCCCTACGATGACTGAGCGCTGCGCAGCTGTTACAGATCATGTTGCAACACTGTATTCAGTGCACTCCTCAAATAGCATCACAGACCTTTCGATTCACTTCACTGATGTGTAAATACATACCATAAACGTGTATTACTGGAAGACCCGTGGCCACGTGTACCCCTGTGTCCGCAGCATCGTGGGCGAATGACCCCCAGCAGTGGCCCCCCGACTTGGCCTCGTCATGGGATCCGCCCCTGGGTAGCTTCGCCCAGACTGGCAGCCGAGGCGAGATTCTGGAGCTGGAATGTTCTGCGTGGCGGCTTGTCTGGCACCGGATATGCTAACTTAATTGAACTTGGGAATGTCTCCTTAAAATATTTAACAATCTGAGCTATGAATGAAACATGCAGGACTCTCACTTGCCCAACTGTCGGGCGGCAAGTCACGGCTTCCTCGCGCTCACGCCAGCGAGGACCAGGCCCTCTGGCTCTGCAGTCGGGCTGATTGGTCTGGGCCAGCGACTGCTGGATTTTTTCATTTCCTGCAGTTTCAGGCATATATTTTGCCATTTATCAGCTCAACTGTCCCTCGAATTCAAGAGTACATTTTTTGTAATTCTTTGAGCAAAGCAGAAAATTGAACAGCTTGACGGATTTATGTTAGCATTTATAGCTGAGGAAACATAGGGAAAACCCACCCAGAATATTCAATGTCAGAGTGAGAAACCTCTGCAGTTAAAATGCAGACAGCTTCCCTGAGCCCCGTCCTTAAAGTCCCACACTTCCCTTATATTTTTAACAACTGATTTTAAAATAATTTGCTGTAGATGAAGGAAGCAAACTGCCCGGCTGTCCTTGAGGCAGATCTCTCTCCAAGGGCCGAGGGAAATGAACAGAGCCATTGGGCGTGGGGGGACGTGTCAGGGGCACGTGTGGGGGCCACGTGTCGGGGGCGCATGTGGGCGCATCCTCCCTCCTGCCCCCAGCACTCAGCACCAGCAGGACACGCCAAGCGGAACCGGCGCCGTGGCCGAGCTCTCAGTCGGGAACGGGCAGTGCCCGGGTGCAGGGGCCAGAGGAGCGGGCGGGACGCTAAGCGGGAGAAGCCGTGGGAAGGAGGCGGCTGCAGCCCAGAGGGGCCTCGCCCACTCCCAGCCCCGGCCGAGCCCCTCCCCTCCCCGCAGGGCCTGGACGTCGGCTCACCCAGGCTCAAGCCGCCCTAGCACACACACGTCCCCGGGCAGCTCAGTCCGAGCTTTGGCAGCTGGTGCCCAGCGACGCCGGCTGTTGGCTCCAGGCCTCAGCTCCTCCCCACGCGACGTCTCCATAGACTGCCCCGTGTCCTCAGGACCTGGTTCCTGACCCCGCCCCCAGCCCGTTAGGAGATTCAGGGTGGGATTCAGAATGCCTGTCACGGTCTGGCCGCAGAAGTCAAGTACCGGCAGGGATGTGGGTCAGCAAACATCCCCACACCCTGCGGGAGGGGAGATTAGTGGGCAGCGCTGCCCTAGAAAACAATCCGGCATGAGTCAGGCTACACACGTGCACGGCCACCAGTTCGTTCCTGGGCACGTGGTCTACAGAAGTGCACACGCATGTGTCCCCGGAAACAGGTCCCACGGGGCGTGGCCTGCACTGTGCTCACCGGGGCTCTGTCGGCGAGGGGGTGCACCTCCAGCAGCCCACACTGAACAGTGTCTCTCGGGAATGAGGCTCCGTCACACAGTTGCATGTACGGTCTGATCCACTCCTGTGACGTGCAAAGGCGTGTACAACTACATGACATTGTTCAGAGTAGCAGTTCTGGAAGTTTCTGGTCTTGGGACACCTTTATGCACTTAAAGATTGTTGACGGCACCGAAGAGCTTTCTAACATGGGTCTTGTCTGTCAATATTTATTGTATTAGAAGACAAAACAGGAAGCTTAAAAATATTTTTATTAATTCATTTTAAAGCAGCAGTGATACACCATAAGTACACATTTCAGTGGACAAATGACTGTATTCTCTGAAACAAAACATTTAGTGATAATAAGTGAGGCGCCACTTCCTGTTTCTGCAGAACTCTCAGACACCTGGCTGTGCGGGAGATTTCTGCACGCTCACGCCTGCCTCTGCGTGCAATCGATCACGCAACCCAGTCGTGTAACTCCCCGACACTCCCCCGTGTTCTCACGGGAGGATGAAAGCAAAACTGGCACAAATGTCTTCATGTCGGCAAGAAAATAGCTTCCATCTCACAGAGCCTGAAAGGAGCCCTGAGCCCCGGGAATGAACTCCCAGAGCTGCTGGTGCAGACGCCCTCCCGCCCTGGGACGCGGGGACGGCAGCCAGAGGAGCAAGACACGGAGCACGAGCACTGGGAAGTCGTCGTGTCACAGGGGCAAATGCACACAGCACACACGTACATCACACACACCACATACACCACACACACATGTGTGGACACACTGCCCACATACATGCACACCACACACATACATGTATGCAACACAACACACATGTACACAGAACACACTGCACATACATGCATACACACCACATACATACACAGGACACAACACACATATATATACATACCACACATGTGTACGTGCATGTCATGCACACCACATATATATATATATACACATACCACACATACATACATACCACACACCACACTACACACAACACATACACATACCACACATGCACACACTACACACATACTCACCACACACCACACACTCTGTGATAACTGCTTGGGAACAGTGTTACACAACACGGTATCAAAGGGAAGAGGAAGGAAAATCGTGTTTTCTCTGGAGACCAGGGTCTGCGGGTGGCCTGCAGAGGTGGCCTGGCCTGGGGGGCAGGTGGAGGGGGCGTGACCTGGCCTGGGGGGGAGGGTGGTCGGCAGGAGGCTCGTCTGAAACTCTGCAGGGAACCCGCACCCACAGACGCCACGGGCAGCTCTGCACACGGCCCGCCTGGAGCGCGTGGCCCGAGCACGTGGCCGAGGTGTGCGGGGCGCGGGGCCAGACGGGCCTGGCTGGGCTGGGGGTCTGGGACCCGGCGCCGAGGGGAGGTCGTCCCCGGAGCCTCCACCAGGTAGGACACCGCGCCTGAAGACTCAGGTGTGGCCCCTCGGTGAGTAGGGTCTGTCCGGAGCAGAGTCGCGTTTTCTGCAGAAACTCAAGCTTCGCCCAAACGGCGTGTCATGGACGCCTGTGCCGGGCATCGGCCCGTCAGGGACGCGGGGACAAGGGCACAGCGGGCCCCGCCGCATCCAGCAACCACCTCTCCCTCCGCCCGCGAATCAAGGCCCGGCGCCGTGGCTGGCGTTTCAACGGCCGAGTCAGCAGCCTCCAAACTAAATTTTTGATGAATTCAACTGTAAAATATTCACAACCTGGAAATCTACAATATGGTTCCTATTTTCATCATTTTTCTACTTGGTCCTATGAACGCGACAGGAAACGGCAGCCGTGCGTGCTGCGTGGAGAGCGGCGAGAAGAAACGGCCCCGGCGCGGTGCCCCGTCCGCAAGGGCCAGCGCGCGGAGGGGCCGCTGGGTCAATCCCGCAAGACGGAGCCGGCGAGCAAAGTGGCTTCCGGGAGCCGGTGCAGACGGCGCGCCCCGCCCCGCCCCCATGACCCTGGACGGGAAGGCGAGGTTCGGAATAGCCCCCCACGCCTGTTGCCAAGGAGATGAGAAATGCCCCTGCCAATGGAACACACACGATGACTGGTTTTTGATCGATGGCCGCACGGCGTGGCGCAGAGGCAGAGGGTGTGAACACGTGGGAGCGGGTCGCCCACTGCAGGCCACTGGGCCCTGACTGGTGGCCACGTCTGCAGGGGACTCCAGAGCAGCCCTGCTTCCGCGGCACTGGGGACGGCAGCATTGCCTGAGAGCGTGGACCCTCCCGTGTGGCCACCAGAGAGCCTCTGAGACACCGCACTCCAAGCACCTCATTTCTCAGCTGGGGAAACTGAGGCCCGGTGAGGGTCGGCCCTGCCTGAGGCTGTGTGGCACCCAGCCCAGGAGCCGGGATGCGACTCAGGTCCCCCAGGACCCACGGCATCCTGCCCACCTCCCCACAAAATTACTGGAAATTAAAGTGAATTTGTCAAAATTCTAATGAAAATGGCAATATCTTTGGATTTTTTTAGAGGAACTTGGTCTTTGAATTCAGAGTGCAACCCCACTGTCTGCCCAGCTCCAGCCATGTGTCTGGGGCCCCCTCTCTGGCAGTGTGCACAGGACATGGGACACGCTCACCCCCCCACGGTGTGCACAGGACACGGGGCACGCTCACCCCCCCCCACGGTGTGCACAGGACATGGTGTGCACACCCGATCATTGCTCTTGCAGGCCCCTTCCCGGGCCTGGGGTCACCAGCCTTTCTCGCGCAGAGATGGGCTTCGAGAGGCTCCAGTGGCCGTTGGTGTCCTTGGGGAGCCAGGCACCTCCTGAAGCCAGAGCAGGGGCCCTGCTCATCCCGCGCCTTCAGAACGGGGGCTCAGACAACGCCACCTCCTCGGTGAGTGTCTCTGAGTCCTCGGGGCCACATGAAGGTTCTGTGGATGGGCAGAGCCCGGCGAGGCTGCGATGATCTCACCGACTGCTGACGAAGCCGTGTTTTTCCTGCCAGGCCATGCTCTTTGCACATCATGTCATTCACATGCTTAAACCTCCCAACATTCTTAAACACGAAGGCCAGGCATGAGAGGGATGCCCTGAGACAAAGGAGGAAACACTCGGAGAACATGGAAAGGCCCCGCGAGGCACGGAGCACAGAGACGGTCTCACATGCGTGACCAGCCTCAGCAGGAGGGGGCAGAGGGGGGCAGAAGCGATGCTTCAAGAACAACGGCTGGAATGTTCCCAAATGAGTCGCGGGTGTCACACTGAACATTTAAAATCCTTGTGAACTCTAAGCACGAGTCACCCAGGGCAGAGGGTTGGGGTGTCAGGGATGGCATCTCTCAAGAGGTGACATCTGCCCACCTTGGGGGAGTGGTCCCAGGGCAAGGGGCCAAGGAGCAGGAACACCCAGCGTGGAATGGCTTTGTCCCCGGCCAGGAGGGAAGGGCAGGAGCGGAGCGGGTGGAGAGGGCGGCAGGGCAGGATTGCATGGCACAGACGATCGTGGTGAGGGGTGCAGAGTTTATTCCAAGAACACTGAGACCCCACTGAGGCTGCAGTGTGAACCCCCTGTGTTCACAAAGGTGAGTGGGCAGTGGGTGCAGGGCGAGGGAAATGGAGCCCGAGTCCGTGGGGGCCTCGGCAGCGCTCCAGGGGCGGGAGAGCCCACCTTAGACGAGCTCGGGCTCCACGGGTATCAAGGTGCACGGACTGCAGCTGTCGGGTGGGGGGGGAAGCAGCAGTTCCCTACTTCCCGCTTAATATGCAGAAAAGAAGACAGTTCTTAAAATAGTTCTCCCCAAAATAGAACATCAGAAGTAAAGGGAACAGCCTCATGTGCCAATCACCGAAAACCAAACTGCGGCAGGAGGGGCAGAGACAGAGAGAGGCCCCGGCTCAGCCGGAAGGATCCGGCCCACTGGTCCACCTGGGACCCGGGGGACTCCGTGGGAGGGGACAGGGAGGAGTGGGGGATTTTGCAAACCCCTCCGACACCTCTGCACCGAGAAGAGGCCGGGCCCAGGCGTGGGCTGAGCGGTCACTGTCGTTCCAAGTACTGAAAGGTTTTGTCATTTCCTTTGTGACGTCCTCTGTGACCGTGGCTGACGTAAGAGTGTTGCACAGTTTCCAAACGCTGCGGAGATTGTGTAATTTTCCGCTGTTGATCTCCCGGGATCCCCTGTGGTCAGAGAATCTACTCTGACTTCTGTCCTTTGACCCTTGACTTGCTTCCAGACAGGCCCGAGCGCCGCGTGCGTGGGAACAGGTGCGTGTTCTGCACCATTGGGTGTGGCGTGTCTGCGTCCCTGTCAGGCACCGTGTGTTAACCGTGTCATCCAACACCCTCCCTGAATCCCTTTTTCCTCCTGTCGGTTCCTGAGAGAGGAGCGTGAAAATCTACACATGACGGTCTGTCTCTCCTTGCACATCTACGAATTGTAAATGCCGGCAAATTTATAGTCGTCATCCTTCCTGTCTGGCCTTTTATTTTTATGAAATATTGCTCTTATTTCTAGTCCTATTTTTTCTCAAAGTCTGCTTTGTCTGGTATTGTAAACTCACCCCGTGTCCCGCAGTCTGACTCCAGCACGCTTGGCTGTGCGTTTCTTTGTAATTATCCTGTTTAAGGATCACAGAGCTGTTTGAATGTTCGGTTTGATTCTTTCGTCATTTTGGACAATTCCTGGGAACTATTCCTCAGGCCAGCACTGCCTCTGCTCCGTCCCCTGCCCCTCCCCTCTGAAGACCCTGACCACACGTCACGTATTCACCGTGACCTGGGTGTGTCTAACACTCTTTCAACGTGTTTCAAATGTTTCCTCTTTTGTTTCGGTAAGAAGGACTCCTCACGCCTTTCCCTGCGGTTTGCCCGTCCTCTGTTCTCCGTCTGCACCGGCTCCATCTGACTTTCCTAACAGACTTAGGTCTCCTATGAAGGCCTCACCTTTTCTCTATATTTTGAACACATTATTCATAGCTCAAATCTCTATTAACTTTAATATCTAAATCACCAATGTCCATTGTCTTTTTGCTTTGCTCTTGATTTTGGCTATTTATTTATGAACTTTTTATTTAGTAAGTCTAATGGTTTTTGACTGAGTGCTAAACAGTGTGGGGAAAATGTTTAACAGGCACTGAATCAAGCTAGCTTCCACCGAAGAGAATTAAATTACCCCGTGGCAAGCATTGCGATCCTCCTGAGATCTTGTTCCAGGCCTTCCTCTGGCTGGGCTAACTCAGCTTTCCCTTTTATCCTGAGCCGGGCCATTTACAGATGTCAGCTAAAGCTGGGGTCACCTCTACTTTGGCACAGCTTGACCTCTAGCCTCTGCGTCCCCAGCAACAAATACCTGATAAAGTTTTGATCAGTTATTGGTCCTTCCAGACACTGTATACATTTGGGATCTCTGCAATCCTGTCACGCACATGAACAGTTTGGAATATAACCCAACAAGCCAAGAGAGGTTTGTGCACAGTTTTTAGCTTAGATCTCCGGAGCTCTCTTTCTTCCAAAGTCCCCACGAACCCACCCAGTGGGGCCCATTTGGTGGCCCCCACATCCATTCCCCTAGATTCTCAGCCAGGGGAGACTGCCTCAACTCGGATGCTTGATGAAGTCATTTGCCATTTTTAATAAAGATATTTGATTAAATGGAAATGTAATGATAATTTCTCAATGCAATAAAACATGTTTCGCAAACCATCAGTCAGTGTCACACTTAAAACTAAAATGTAGTATTTCCATTAAGGCAGGAACAAGAGGATAGTCCGTGCTTACGCTGCTGTTAGACACCAAACCCGAGGCAACGCGATGTCACAAAATAACAAAACCCCGTATGAAATAAAGACCGTGCAATCGCTGTGCACTGGGAATCTCAGTAAAAATAACTAGTAAACATAACCACGGATGGTCACAAAATACGTACACAAAGCCAACAGTGTTTCTATACGTCCACTTTAGCAGTTGAACAACCCAGTGGGTATCGAGGAGCCAGGACAGCTGTGGGCACCGTGAGTATTGGATGGAACCACGAAAGGCAAAAAGACAGCAGCAAGATGACTGTGGTATTTGAGTAAAATTTGTAGATTAGTTAATAGTATTGTATCCAGGTTTTGATTATTTTGATATGTAAAATGTTAGCATTTAGGGGAAATGGGTGAGAATTCTCTGACAAAGCATCATACCTTTCTGGCAAGCCTGAAATTATGTCAACATAAAAAGTTAAAAACAGTAACGTAAAAATCCCTCCTCTAAATGTAGCATCCGCTGGTCATTCCCATCACACCAGGTGTCTGCGTGGCGGCTGCGAAGTGCCGTGTTCTCCGCGGGCGTCCAGCGTCCTGCTCCAGGGAGGGGCCTCCCACGGCCGCAAGCCCTTCGCTGGTGGATTTGTCACCACACAGATGCCTGGGTCCTGCCGCTCAGCGACGTCCCCTTCCCTGTCCTCGACTATCTCTGTGCTTAACTAGCCCCGGGTTTGGCCAGGGCACGCGTCCTCAGGACGGTCCCCGCGTTTGGAAGTCTCTCACTCTGCAGCACTGGGCACCTGCCACGGCCCGGAACCAGCCGTGTCCCTGGGAATGACACTTCAGTGCAAATATTCTAACCAGACTCGTGCCAAATCTGACGAGCATCCACTGAGTTGGAGTTTTTTATATTTTATTAAACCTATTTAATTCTTTGATCAAACCAGGGCAAATGAAACAATATTTCCAACATTTTTGCTTTCAGCTCCATTTTATGGACAAATTCCCACTGGGATCCCACATTTCGCATTTTTATTTTTCATAATGGTATGATTAGTAGCTCTTTCAGCCACGTCAATCTTCCTGATTTTAGTTTTTGCCTTTAGGGACTTTTGAGGCAACTGTATCAATAAAGTCCAATCTGAGGGTATTAAATTATACAGATCTAATTTATTCTTCCAGCACAATGCACTCCTCCATCAATCTTTAATCAATGTTCGGTTTTAGCCACTGTCAGTTTTACTTAAGTTTGGCGGCTTTCTAACTCCAATCGTTATCATCGACAACACAGAACTGACGGACAGCATCGACCCTCGGCTCCCCTTGCCCCTGCCCTGCGCCCCCCAGCCCACCCGAGCCTGATGTCCCGACGCTGACGGAGCCCCCTGCTCTCCTGCCCCGGGACCCCCTTCACCCGGGCCCTCGCCCTCCCGGGCTCCCTCTGGTCTCCACAGTGTCCACATGCACCGCGATGTCCACGAGCTCCCCGGACCCCGGAGTGCCCCGTGGTGCCTCCACCTGCTCCTCCCACTGCCACACAACCTCGTGACACCTGATGCTTGGTCACTGCCGTCCCTGAGCCAGGTCCTCAGCTGTCCTGTGTGTTTGCTTTTAACCCCCACAGCAATCCTATGAGTCAGACGCTATTCTTCAGACATTTTGCAGGAACATATATACATAATTAATATAAATATTAATAAGTATTATGTGTATAACTATAAATAGATAACATATTACATATGGTTTATATATGTTACACTTAATGTATTAACATAATATGATGTATTAGATATCTAATATGTAACACATATAGAATATCACATATAATATTCTCACAGATAGTATGTACTTAATAGATACTGTATATAATACTTATATAGTTACTGAATACTATTCCATTCATTATATATTTCACATACACTATGTTACATACAAATAACTTTTCTAAATATGAACATAAAACTGGAAGAGAGTCTGCAGGGAAGTGGGCGGCAGAGAGCCTTGTGGGCGGCAGCCCCGCGGGCACCACCCAGCCCGAGCTCCCGGCGGAGCCTCCGCTGCGACCGGCTGATGGGAGACCCCGCGGCCCCGCACAGCGGTAGCACCAGCTGGGCAAGTATTTATCTCTTGTCTGACCTGGCAGCAGCCTTTGTTTTGCCAAATGAATGACGACTAAAACAGGGCCTTCTTTGCCCCCATTAAAAGGGCATTATTTTAAAACATAGTCTTAAAAATGGGTTACTCATTAAATGGTACTGGCCAACCAGTTAAGCATTTGGGGTAACAAAAATATTCTCCTTAATACAAATTAAATTCCCAATAGTTAATGACTTGATATAAAAAAGAACCAAAATAAAATACAGAGTATTTTCTTATTGTTTTCGCACAAAAGTGTTTTTTTATTTTTAAAAGTCCTTAATCCAGACCATAAAAAAAGAAAGAATTGACTATATAAAAGTGTTAAAAGCAGCACAAAGAAGACAAATGCACAAATCGCAAGCTATAACATTCTATATGCCGAAGAATTCATATCTATAAAATAGGAAATTTCTTGAAGTCAACACAAACACCCCAACTGAGAGACCACATGGGCCGAATCTATAAATAGGCAGAGAGCAGAAGGAAAAAGCAACAGTAAACGCCCAAGAAAAGGGAATCAACCTCAACGGAACAAAACAAAGACAAAAAGAAATAACAGTAAGTGATTATTTGTCTCGTAACCTGGCAAAGGCTAAAAGGGCTGAACCGCCTCCCGCTGCCCCACGGGGCACCATGGCCACGGGGCACCACGGCCACACGGCACCACGGCCACACGGGGATCCCACTGGGCGGACCTTCTGTGAGCGGCATCAGGGTTTACCACAGTCCCACGCACGGCGTTTTAACCGAGCATCTCCGCCGAGCACCCCACGTGTCAGACGGCGCGAGGTGTCGGGAGTCCCCCGGGAGCCTGAGGGTCCAGGGCTGCCTCCCCCGTGGAGACCACAGCCACAGAAACACACGAGCAGGAACGTGCGTGGCAACGTCGTGCTTGGGAAAAGGACCCCGCGTTGTGTACCAGCGAGGGGACCCGGGGCCTGGGTGGGAGCGTAGGTCTGTCCCTGCACCGCGGGGAGGAGCCCGGCCCTCGCTGAGGGACAGCGGGACTCAGGCTGCTGTGTGGACGGAGCCTGGGGATGCCCAGACCCCCAGCTCTGACCGGAGCGCGGGAGAAGGGAAAGGGGTCCTGGGGTGCCCCTGGCCCCAGCGCTCCGTCCAACACACACATTCATGACTTCAACACCCCGTTTAAGTATTAACTATTCCCACTGGAGAAGGGGCAGGCCCTGGGCGGGCCCTGAGCTCCACCCCAAGCGCAGCTGCCCCCGCTCAGCCTCCGGGACTTCCTGCGTCCTCACCTGCGTTGAGGGCATCGCTCTGCCCTGGCTGCCATGGCAGCACCGCAGACCCGGCGGCTGGAACACAAGACACTGATTTCTGCCCAGTCCCAGAGGCCGGAAGTCCAAGACCCAGGCGCGGGCAGGGCTGGTTCCCCCTGAGGCCTCCCTTGGTGGCTGCAGACGGCGTCTCCTCGTCTTCCCCGTGTCCCCCCTCGGTCTGTCTTCTGTGGGTGCAACCCGAGTCTCTCTGGGTGTCCAGCGTCCTCTTGCAAGGACACTGGTCCTATGGGATTAGGGCCCCACTATAATGGACTCGTTGTAACCTAGTCACTTCTTTAAAGGTCCTGTCTCCAAATGCGGTGACATTCTGAGGGCCTGAGGGTTAGGGCTGTAACATAGGAATCTGGGGCACAACTCGGCCAGGGACGGGGTGTAATTACAATCGGACCTGTGTCACAGGGAGACTGGGACGCCACGCGAGTTGGCACTTGTGTTCTCCTCCAACGCTGAGAGAGTTTTGGAGCCTTGAGCCAGCGTAAGGGCTGCGGGCTCCGAGCTGGGGCCTTCGGAAGGTCCTGCACCCCCAGGTGTGATTACGTGCTACTCATTATGGGATGCTTAGTGACAATAACCTGCTCAAAACATCAAAGGCAAGTTTGAACCCTCAGCCGCCTGTCTCTTAACCCTCTCTCTGAACCGCTTTCCAAGGCAAACGCCCGTCAAGTGTGGAGAAAACACTTCACAACAGTCTCACACAAACACTGAACAGGAAAAAACGCTGGTGCTTGAAGCCAGGGAGGGTGAGGGAGGGAGAGAGAACGTGGTTCCCAGCAAACGAGGCCAGGGTTTGCCTTTAGCGGGACCAGCTGTGGGGTCTGCCCAGGTGGGCGTCGGAGGCAGGAGCTGGGAGATGGCAGCAAGGTCCCCGGTGCTGGACACCATTGTCACCAGGTGCCACCTCTGCCGACTGCCCTCCGGAAGCCCGTACATACACAGGGCTCCTCTAGAGTGTCTTTTTATTGCTAACGGAGAAAACCAAGTTCCCGCTGCTTGACATCTTCATGGTCTCCTTCCTGGGCATCGAGAAATGAAGTTATCAGAATTGCTAACGGACCCTGCAAGGAACACTCCCCCCACCCCACCCCCGCCCATTTCGGTTACAGTAATTGCTGTCTGAGCCTCAAAGGCTAGAAATCGTTTTTCATCTCATGCATGAAGAATTTCCATCTGATTGATGACAGCTATGCAGCCTTTCCTTAGCCACGGAGCCGCACTAATTTGCAAGCTAAAACAATATTAGCAAATTGTTAATGGCCCATGAAACTGCAGCAGCAGCCTTAAGTGTTGTGCTCAGAACTCTCCAGCAACTACAGCTGCTCACCTAAATTCCCACGGTGGCAGCAAAACGAGGAGGCTTCTCAACCCTGTCGCCGAGGGAGAGTGCAGCCCCGTCGCTGCCACAGAGTCCTCTGCAGGACGTGCCCGGCAGGCCCCCGGCAACTGCCTCCTTAGTGGTGCAGACAGAGCGGGGCTGGGGCGGGGCTGGGATTGCGTTTCCACGCAGGATGGAAGCCGGCACCAGCTCTCCTTCCCAGCGAGCGCCCGCGGTCTGCTTTTAGGGCTGGGCCAACAAGCCCGTGTTTGCCAGCAAATTCTCCTTCAAAGGAGAAGCCACCTGCCCGGGCAGTGGCATCCGCACGGCCCTGCCACAGCCTGACTTCTCAGCCACGGGCTGCTCAGGCTGGGAGGAGACAGCCTGCAGGGTGGGGGGTCGGAAGGGACCATGGCACATCGGACGCCAGCGCAGGTGAGTCCGAGGCAGGTTTCCTGGTGGAAGCTCTTGCAGATTAGAAGATGCAATTTTTAGGGCCAGTGACAGCAGGATTCAGGTTACAAGAAGGCCAACTACTGTAGGACAAATAGGTCAAGAAATTACATGGTGAGACGCTAAAGTCCAGGCAACGTTATTTAACTGACGCACTGAACAGTACTGGGGAAGAGTGGTTGCCGTACACGCAGCTCTCTGGGCCATGGAGCTTTTTATGCCAGCGTGGACGTCACTCCAAGAATGTCCACAGTTCTGTGCTCTCAATAGCACCGTCTCTAGGTGGCTGGGCTGGAAAGTAGCAGCAGTCTCGTCCCTTTGTAGGCAAGACCCCCCCTGGTCCAATGCAATGGTCTACACAGGCTTACAGACCATCCCTGGTCCAATGCAATGGTCTACACAGGCTTACAGACCACCCCTGGTCCAATGCAATGGTCTACACAGGCTTACAAACCACCCCTGGTCCAATGCAATGGTCTACACAGGCTGACAGACCACCGCTGGTCCAACTGTGATGGTCTACACAGGCTTACAAACCACCCCTGGTCCAATGTGATGTTCTACACAGGCTTAAAGACCACCCCTGGTCCAACTGGGATGGTCTACACAGGCTTACAGACCACTCCTGGTCCAATGCGATGATCTACACAGGCTTACAGCCCAGCCCTGGCCCAATGGCAATGGTCTACACAGGCTTACACACCACCCCTGGTCCAACTGTGATGGTCTACACAGGCTTACAGACCACCCCTCGTCCAATTGTGATGGTCTACACAGGCTTACAGACCACCCCTGGTCCAATTGTGATGGTCTACACAGGCTTACAGACCACCCCTGGCCCAACTGTGATGGTCTACACAGGCTTACAGACCACCCCTCGTCCAATCGTGATGGTCTACACAGGCTTACAGACCACCCCTGGCCCAACTGGGATGGTCTACACAGGCTTACAGACCACACCTCGTCCAATGGTGATGGTCTACACAGGCTTACAAACCACCCCTGGTCCAACTGTGATGGTCTACACAGGCTTACAGACCACCCCTCGTCCAATCGTGATGGTCTACACAGGCTTACAGACCACCCGTGGTCCAATCGTGATGGTCTACACAGGGCCCAACTGTGATGGTCTACACAGGCTTACAGACCACCCCTGATCCAATGGTGATGGTCTACACAGGCTTACAGACCACCCCTGGTCCAATGGCAATGGTCTACACAGGCTTACACACCACCCCTGGTCCAACTGTGATGGTCTACACAGGCTTACAAACCGCCACTGGCCCAATGGCAATGGTACACATGCTTACCATCCCGAGCTGATCTGGGAGGCCAGAAGGACAGCAGATTCCAGAACCTGAACCATTCCAAATGGATTATTAATTCAAAGGAATATGCCACAGGTTCTGAAAAGAAACACCAAAAGTATTGTGACTATGTTTTGCAATTTTTTAGAGTATATTAAATCCCTAATTTGAAACTCTAATTGGAAGGAACAGCCATTGTATTATTTATTTTTAATTTTTGATATGAGTGAGGGGTAAGGAGGCAGGACGGGGCGGGGAGGAAGGAAGACCAAGGTCCCTTCTCGTTCACGCGTGGTCAGCGCCACATACCGTGTCAGTTGCAGACTCCCCAGAGCTCAGCATGGAGAGAGCCTTCCTCCACGTGGAGAAATCCCCTTTCTCGACTCTGACGAATGGGCTTCTGGAAGTTTCCTGGCATCAGAACCGACTATCACAAGGCCACCCGCCCCATCTGGGACACTTTACTTGTCCTCGTGCCCTTCCTTGCGCTGCTCGGAAACCTGCAGCTCCTGATGCGCCTAATTCTACAGCTTCGTCTGATCTTTTAAAACCTGCGTCAAGCCCTGCTCGGTGCCAGCGCTCATCTGAAATCCAGCAGCCACGAGACAGGGAGCCACAAGCCCGGGACGGCCTCAGGAGCCCCACGGCAGCAAGGTCAGACCAAAGCCCCTCCTGGCACCCGGCCCCCAGGCCACAGGGGTCTGAAGACGCCCCCACGCCACCCGCAGCTGAACCCCACACACTTGGGCAGCCCCTGGCAAATGGCAGCGTGTCCCGTGTGCTGGACGGGCGGAGCACGGGTGCGTGTGTGAAGTCCTGGTCTCAGCCACCGTGACACAGACACACAATCAGTCGGCCACAGAGCTTGGACGGAAGGCCCAGCGCATGTCCCGTGTGCGGCTGTGGCTGAAACCCCGCAGTAGGCCTGCCTCCCTCACCGGGAGGGAGGAGGGGAGGCCACCAGGGCCTGCAGCTCACAATTTCCGTCTCTGTCACCACTGGGGCTGCTTTTTGGCAGTGAGCAAGATGAATTTTAAGTCAAAGGTGTCTGCTTTGCAATTCATTGACACTCCTGTTCTTTTTAGGTGCGGAATATTCTACCACCTTCCCCTGCGGAGCTCATGTGGTGTGCGGAGACAGCCAAAGCCTGGAGCCCAGGGCAGCCGGTGCCGCGCTTGCTCTCTGGACAGCGCGGGAGCAGAGGAGGGTGGACATGCTCGCACACGCTTGCACACGCCTAGGCTGACGGCCTGTCCGTGCAGTCGGAGTAAAGGAAGACAAGGAAGCTCGTTTGTGATGGATGACACCTCATACCGACCAAAATACTTCTAAAAATTCAGAATTTGGCAGGGAAAACATTAATGCTTTTAGAACTACACATTTTCAACATGACTTTCCTGAATCTTATTTTTTTCCCCCTTAATTGAACATTAGCACACGCCTCTCCCACCAGCTCCCAGTCTGGGGTGCTTAGTTAAGGAACCGGGCCAGGGGTGGCTCTGGAAAGTCGAAACACGTTTTGCAAATAGATCCGAGGGGGCCAAGGGCCGTCGGGAGGGTTACGGGGTCGCAGATTCTCAGAACGCGACCGTTTGGCTCCGATCCCATTCAACCTCTGGCAAACTGGGAAACCCGGAGAACAACAGTGTCGGGAAAGGTCCCTGCCATTCCTGACCAGACAGACGCCCTCCCTGTGCCGAGTCCGGCAGCCCCAGCCCTGCCCTGGGTGAGATTCCTGCCGCTCCTCCCTGCTGAGCCTCGGGGCCCCCACGGCTTCTGCGCAGAGGGGGGACGCCGAGCCCTGCCTCACTTTCTCTCCCTTTTCTTCACCAGCTGTCACCTGCTCTGGAGCCTTCCGGAAGAATCCGCATGAGGAATCCCCCTCCCCCGCCGGCAGCACAGCTCCATTTGCCCACCTGCTCCTCCAGGGCCTGCAGCCCGGCACAGTCCCCCGTCCCTCACTCGGGGCTCTGTGAAGTCACTGAATGTCACCCTCAGAACTGAACAGAGGCCAAAGGAGGAACCAGAGGCACCTGCAGCTTTGTCCCAGCAAAGGTCAGAGTTCACGTTTAGGCACAGGTCATTCTGGGCTTTTCCTGTGCATGAGTGCCTCGAAACGCTAACACCGGACCGCGGCAACGTGCTCCAGCCAGCAGCGTGCCCGTGCGCAAGCCCAGCCTGGGCCCAGAACAGAGCGGCCCCCGTGCCCGACAGTCGCCGGGTACCCCTGTACCTCAGTGGACCCCTTACCCCTTGGACAGGGACGTCTGCTGGAGTCCAGATTCTGCGGCGCAAACCTTCATGGCACGGCGCGACGGCCCCGTGAGCGTTTGCAGGTGGAGGCTCTGCTTCCTCGGAAGTGAGACAGCGAGTTTTAGAAGTGTGTTACTGAGTGTATTATTTTTAACTTTTGATTCATTTTGTTAAATTGGCCTTTAAAGTTTTGTTCCAGTTGACTTTCCCACCCATTGTGAATAAAAATATCTTTTCCTCCCAGACCTGCTCACATAAAGGAAACCATTTCTTTAGAGCTTCGCCTAACATAGAAGCAAATGAAAAAAAATGTGAAATTTGGCTTTTTAAATAATGACAACTTGGTCATTTAAATCATTTCTTAGAAATATTTATTTCCTCTTTCTGAGGCTGCTACTTAGTATAGTCTGACTATTTTCTCACTAGTCTCAAGGAAAAGCTGAAATAAGTAGGTGGAAACATTGAAAGAGCTGCTCCCGAGACTTTGGACGCGAGTTCCCAGGTGTCTGAGCCGAGGACAATCGGATTCTCCGGCAGAAAGTGAACGAATGGGCGCCTCTCTCCATTCCCCTTGGGAAAAACAAATTCATTCTAAGCTTTTTCTTTAATTCCCTCTGGGAGAACAAGTGGGAAAAATACAGCATCCTGGTTCTGTATTACTTTCTCACCCCCCCCCCCGACTTGGATTCACGAAGCTCATCAGACACGAAATGCTCCAAGGTGCCCACGTGAGCCGCGTCCACGCCGACCCCCGTGATCCACGAGAGCTGCTTCTGCACCAACCCGCGTACCCGCGTGAGCCGTCCCGCTGTGCCAGCGCGGAGACTTCTGTTGCCGCTTTCGCCCAACAGCACAGAAACCAAACCTGATTAACCATCTCCCTGCCTCACGCCATCCACACAGCAGTTTCAGGTAACTTACATCCTACAATGGAAAAAGAAGACCTTTAAGAATGTTAGTAAAAAATACAGTTACATACCCAAATGACCCAGGTAAGAGAAGGTTCTCCTTTTCCACACGTGCTTGGGAATTTGAGATCCCTGGCTTGGCATTGCTGTAAATCTTTTAGTACCAGCTTGTCAATTCTATATATATATATATATATATATATATATATATATATTTTATAATTTTAATTTAATTTTACCAGCTAATTTTTCTATTTTTAGTAGAGATGGGGGTCTCGCTCTTGCTCAGGGTGGTCTTGAACTCCTGAGCTCAAGTGATCCTCCCGCCTCGGCCTCCCAGAGTGCTGGGATACAGGTGAGAGCCACCATGCCTGGCCCAATTTCTATTTAAAAAAAAAAACACGCCACAGGGACAAATAAATTTGGAAAGAATAGTTATCTTGCAAACATTCAGCCTCTCAACCCATACATATGTGGTACATATATCTCCACTTCACTTAGATCTTACTTCAATTCACTCAGCAAAGTTGTGTAGCTTTTTGTGTGGAGAACTTGGCTAGCTTTCACAAAATTTATTTCCAAGTACTTTGATTCTACTACTGTAAATGAAGTTTTAAAATACTTCAGCTTCCAGTGGTTCCTTGTTGTTATTTATACGCAGACACAGTGATTTTTCAGGCTGACCTTGCTCCCACGCTGGCAGCCTTCTGCAGATCCTCCGGCTCCTCTCTGCGAGCAGCCGAGTCCCCACAGACAGAGAAAATGCCGCCTCTTCACAGTGTAAATGCATTTCCCTCACTCCCTTGCCTGGATGCCGGGGGGAGGAGGCCAGCACATGCTGGAAGGGTGGACAGCTGACACTCTTGCCTCTCCTGATCTTGAGAGAAAACTCCAGTGTCATACAGGAAGTAGGACGTTACCGTTAAGGTGTGGATGGTTTCACCAGGTAGGAGTTTTGTCCTTATTGTGCTGAGTTTTTGGCATGAATCAGTGATAAATTTTGTCAAAGTTTTTTCTTCATCTATTAATAAAACTGCATCGTTCTTCTCCTTTCTCCTGTTAATGAGGCAAATGACATTAATGAGTTTTTGGACATTGAACCAACCTAGACTCCCTGGAGGAAGCTGCCTTGGTGGTGACGTGGCGTTGCTATGGCTCTGTGTTGCCAAGTCCTTTGCTGAGGTTCCATCCTGCGTCCTTCCCGCGGCGTTTACGGACGACGTTTCCCTGTAGTTTCCTCTTCCTGTTCTGTCTTCCTCACCTCAGCAGTCACAGGGTTTTGCTGACGTCATGAAATGAATTGCAAAGTGTCGCTTTCTCTTTCACTCGCTGGCAGTGTGGGCAGAATTAGTGTATTTCTTCCTTTTCTTTCTTTTTTTTTTTTGGAATTCCCTGGTCAAATCCTGCGGATCTGCAGTGTCTTTTGGAGAAGGTTTTTATTTATTTTTTAATAGATAATCATGCTCTTCAGAACTTCTCTTCCTTCTTCAACCACATCTGTGTTGTTAGCGGAAAGTTTTGTTAATACTTTCATAGAAATGTTTTCTATTATTGCTATATTGCATTTTTTTCTATGTGTTGTTTCTTAAATCAACTTATAGCTCATATTTTACTATTTATTTTCCTCTGCCCTCTTTAAGTTGCAACACGCTTTTCTTTCTATACTTGCTTATGCTGAAAACTTGGATGACTGATGCTGTTTGTCTTCCACTGTGAGCATGGAAAGCTGTAAGGTTCCCCCAAGTCCTGAGTCGTCCCCAAAACGCACTTTGATTTTGTTTTGTCAATTTCAGTCAGTTGAATGTATTTCAGTTTCCGTGTGGCTCTGTTCATTTTTCTTCAGCCTTATTTCTCTGTTCCTCAGTGAAACCACTTCCGTGGGTCGCAAGCTGCTGCCGTGGCCCTGCCGGTACGTTCTGCTCAGCTCCTGTGTGTTTGGATCTAAGATTCCACTTCATCGCTTTTTGTAGTTTGCTTACTTTGTGGAATCTCTTCATGCACCTTCTCCTCAACACCACGGTTTTCTTTAAATACTCCACATACTTTCTTTCAATTTCTCGAGCATGTGTGTACAGCCATGTGTCACGTAACCACGGCACACGTTCTGAGGAACACACTGTTGCGTGATCTTGGTGCTGTGCGAACACGGTAGCATGTGTGGTGTTCACACAAACCTGGATGCTCAGCCCACGACACACCGGGCTGCGGCAGAGCCCCTGGTCCCGCCGCGCACCTGTGCCGCACGTGGCCACACTGAACTCTGCAGGCAGCGGTCACACGGGGTGAGCGTCTGTGTCTCTACACTCAGAACAGGTGCAGTAAAAACACAGTATTGTGACCTTACGGGACCCTGTCGCATATTCAGTATGTCCTTGACTGAGACCTTGTGTGTCCCATGACCGTCATAGCGGCTGTGACGGTTCTGTCTGGTAATCCAATGTCTGAGCAGTGGCAGGACTGGTTTCTGCCAACGCCTTTGCTTTCTGGACCGCGGTGGCATCTTTCTTCCTTTGCACACTCAGCCCTTTCTTATTTTGCAGTGGACGTTGCACGTGATACTTTGTAGCGACTCTGAATTCTGTTATCTTCTGAGGAATGTCGGGTTTTGTTTCAGCAAGTAGTTCAGTGGCTGGGGCGCCCCCTGGAACCTGTGCGGGCAGGGCCCCTGCATTCTCACAGCGGATTTATGGGGTGCCCGGGTGTCCGGTTGCGTCTCACTGCACACTCTGTTGGGGTCGGGTTTGGGATTTGTGGGGGCCGGTCTAGGTTAGGCCTCACTCGGGTGCAGCCCCCGCCGTGCAGCCTGCCGTGCTGCGGCGAGACGTCTTCGTGGCATCTGTCCCCGGGCCAGAGCTCCAAAGTCGGCCAGCGCGGTGCCACGCTGCTGTGTCTGCCACACCCTCTGCCCGCACGTCTCGCTGCGACGGGACCGAGCAGACTTGCCCTGCTGAGCGCGGCCCGGACCACAGCCAGGGACTTGCAGGGACCCCAGACCCGCTTCTCAGCCACCCCCACCCACACCCCAGTCTCCGCCCCGGGACTCCGACACTGCCCGGAACCGAGATCCGCATCCCCGGCTCAGAGGTAGCCTGGTGCTCGGCGCTTGGACTCCAGAACAGCCTGTTGACAACCGCGTCTCCGCACGGCCCACCGGGCTCCTTCTCTCGGGGCCGCAGAGCTGCGCTGCCTGAAACGGCTCCTCTCATAGTTTGTCCCACGTGACGGGTGTGAACTGCCTCCTCCCCGGCGCCATTCATGGCCGCGAGCAGAAGTCCGTCAGTCGGCTGACCCTGGGGTCCTGTGGTGGCAGGGACAGCATGTGACGCCAGGCACAGCCTGGGCAGGAACAGGGACGCCCAGTGGGGACACCCGGTGGAGACCCGCCCCCTCCACTGCAGAGGCCTCTGGTCATTTAAAAAATCGAATTGTCAGAGGAGGATGAGGAGAGAGACTCGCCCACGGGGAAGGAGCTGCAGACACCTTGGGGGGACAAGAGAGCCGTCCCTCAGAGCAGCGGGAGATCCTGCAGGGAGGGTGGGAAGGCCCCAGAGGACCAGAGAGGGGACAGCCTCACACTCTGCACTTTCTGAGTAAGAGGATGGAAGACTGGGACGGGGGGAGGGAGGAGACGGGAGATAAATGTCTCCCTCCATGGACGTAAGGCTTCTCCCACCGGGCTTGGGGGCCGCCTGACCCGGCGTCCAGGGCTGCGGAAGGGGCTTCGCTGGAGGGAGAAGGTGTCGGGAGCCCGCGGCCCTCAGGCCTGTCTCTCGGGGTCTTCGGGGCAAACTGTCCCCGTGAGCGAGTCCACAGCCGGGGTCTCTAGAGGAGCCGTGCCGGGAGGGGGACGTAGCCGCGGCTTCTCCGTCCTGCCCGGGCCTCTGTGCAGGGCCCCCCGCCCCCGCCAGCAGGACAGACTCCCTGAACACGTTTTAAATGAGGGCGTTTGTCAGAGGTAGAAAAGAGAAACTAATTAGATTCCGTGAAAGATGTTCCCTTCCCCAATTCCTAGACCGAGGGCCCTCTCCGAGCAGCTGCTGAGGAAGAGCTTCCATGGCGTTTATGATGGATGACAACTGTGTGCACCTGAATAACTCTGCACACGAAACAACCGGCAGCCCAGCGTCCGGCCTGTTTCTCGGCCTGACGTCCCCGACACCGACGCTTTATGTCTTTAACCAACTTTGTTTGAAAGCACTGGCTCATTCGAGGACAAATAAAAACAAGTCCACAACCTGTGAGCCATGGATAAGCGGAACTGAGGCATGCGCCACACAGTCGGGGGGACGGCTCCGCAGTCACTGACCCCACCAGACCCCCAGCTGTTCTCGCAGCCAAGAGGGCAGCGTCCAGTGTGGCCCGTGACCTCTTTGACCAGCAGCACACAGCGGAACAGGCTGGTCATCGAGAGCCGGCCTGAGGCTGAAGCCAGAGCCACCCAGCGCTCCACATTCCCGGTGGGACGCGGGTGCCCCAAGCTGGTCAGCGCAGGAGCCGCAGGGGCTCGGCCGGGGCCGGGACGCGGGGCTGCATCCTGAACGGGCACTGCGGCCTGCCCGCTGACCGAGGGCTCCGGTACAACTCTGATGACCACGGGCAGGGGGTGTCTGCACAGGGTTCCTGCAGTCGAGTGGAGAAGGGTCCCTGCACCTCCCACCGGGGTCAGCAAGTCCTCGGGGAGTGGGGGGGGCCCACACCTGTCCAAACCACAGCCCTGTTTCCACGTCCCTTTAAAATGCTAATGCCCTGATTAATGACACTTTCCACTTCCTCAGCAGGGTTTTTTTGTTTGGTTTTTTTTTTTTTTTTTGAGACAGAGTCTCACTCTCTTGCCTGGGCTAGAGTGCCGTGGTGTCAGCCTCACTCACAGCAACCTCAAACTCCTGGGCTCAAGCGATCCTCCTACCTCAGCCTCCCGAGTAGCTGGGACTACAGGCATGCGCCATCATGCCTGGATAATTTTTCTATTTTTAGTAGAGACAGGGTCTCGCTCTTGCTCAGGCTGGTCTCGAACTCCTGACCTCGAGCAATCCGCCCGCCTCGGCCTCCCAGAGTGCTAGGATTACAGGCGTGAGCCACCACGCCCGGCCAAGAAAGGCCTCAGCAGGGTTTTTTATTTTTTAAAGGCTTGAACTTGGAGAGGTTTTTGCCTGAGATAGGACAGCAGCAGCACAGTCAGAGGGAAACGCCGGGAGCCGCCACCCAGGCCCCCAGGGGCTGTGAGGCCGACTCTGTGTCCGTTTCCCAGCCTGAGGGACGCAGACGCTTCCTCCACTTGGTGCCCTACACCGTGACTGTGACGGCCACGCTTTGCTGATGGATGCAGACTGCAAGCGTTCTCCGTATTGGAAATAAGCGTCCGGCCTCCTCCGCGGCCATCCATCTCCTGCCTGCGACCTGCGGCTGCTGCTGACACGTCCCCAGCGGCCGGCTGTCCACTCGCCTGCCCTGCCTGCAAGGTCGCCAGGACGGCCTCGTCATGAGAAATGCCCGCCAGCTTGCAGCAGGCGGACGCTGGCCAGTCGGAACTGGGAACGCCTCTCTCTGGGTCTCCCGACGCCGGGGGGAGCGGATCTGAACGGGGCACCCCCGTTCCCTCAGCTCTGCGGGTGGCGCCTGCACCCGTTGCTCAGTGTGCTCAGGGGCTGCAGAGGGGGCTGGTTCTGCGGCTCACGGCTCACGACAGGGAGGAGCTGGTCTCTGCTCCCTGGAGTCCCCGCCAGCCTCCTGGGATGCACGTGGGGCCCCCGAGAGCCGGGAGCCAGCTGAGTGTGAGCAAGCCCCTGGCATTGTTCCCACTGCAGAGGGTCCTCCGAGCTACTGCTCACACCTGTGACTGCCCTCGGGGGGGCAGACGGGGGGCTGAGAGGGGGTGGGACGTGGCAAACCCACCCCTGGCCGCCTCCCTCCACTGGGCTCTTCCTCACGGCACCCTCTCACCCGCCAGTTCCTCCCTGGGGACCTGGGTCTGTCGCTGGCATCTCACAGACCCCACGCGCCGTCCAGGCTGGCCTGACCCATCCGCACCCCGCCTGGTAAAACACCCTCAGCACAGAAAGTGCCCCCGCAAGGATGGGCCCATTTCCTGGGAGAAAACTGGCAAAAAGGCGACAAGCTATTTGTTTTCTTCATACCAGCCCTACGACTCTGTTCGCAAAGACTTGAGCCCAGCTGTTGAACACGCAAACCAGCGACACTCAAAACCACCACAACCACCACCAGCAAAAAGCCGTGAAGGTAAAAGCCAACATGGGCCAGAAGGTGACCGTGGCTCCTCTGCAGATGGGCCCCACGGACCCCCAGGGGCCCGTGGCTGCCACACCTGCCACTGGGGTTGGCTCCCAGCACGAGGACGTCCTGTGACCCCCGGGCCCCCTTCCTGGGGACAGAAGCTGCTGTCCCTGCACAAGCCCTGGTACGACGGGCGGATCTGCTCACGAGGCTTCTTGACTAGTTGGTTGCCATGACGCTCGCTGGTGACGTCTGTGTCCCTAACTCCCCGTCCTCATCCTCGTGCCCTCACCCAAGGGCACCATCGTGACCCCTGCAGCTACTCATGTGACCCCAAGCGAGGAATTCCCCTCCCTGATTTCGTTTCCTCATCCGTAAAGTGCAAATTTTAACATATGGGAGATGCGAAACTGTCAACCAAAATGTCAAGTTTTGTGAAGAAAACGCAGGGGGTGAGCTTGGACAGCCAGGAGGGTCCCTGCGGCCGTGAGGCCACGGCCCGTCCACCGCGACCACGTGAGCCCCTCCCGCCGGGCGCTCTCGGCCGCCCTCAACCCCTCCGGGGCCACCGCGGCCGTTTCCCCCCACCCGACCTGGCTGTCATTCTCCGTCAAAGACAGAAACCAGACAGGTTTCCCGAGAGTCAGACCTGGGGATTTACTGCTCTGCTTTAGGAAAAATACTTCTTTTATAAGCACAATAAAAATGCAAATTAAATTATAAACGAATGGGGAAAAGATCCCCGTCTTCCCAAAGCACAGCCCCACTCACGCTTTCCTGGACGCTGCCAAAGACCTCCTCTAAAAACGTTATTAGACCCATGAATGTTCCAGACAATTGATGGGCTTTCCTTCCACATTAAGCTAAATAACGGCGTCTTATCGGTCAACAAAAAGACGTTTGTGCCTTTTGGCTACAATTAAGATCGAGGTTGGATTTGCACTTCACTTTAATTACTAATAGATTAATCCGAGTCTAAAAGACCATCCGTAATTAGCATTTTGTTGATTGATTTGTTGCAAAGAAATGACCCTGATTATGTTCTTAGTAATCAGTTTGTAGCTAATTGGCTTTCCTTCATTAAAGTATAAATAGCCGTCCATAAAGCCCGGCCAAGGTGTGGGGGACAGTGGGGGACACAGACACGCTGTCCCTCGTCAGAGGGGCTCTTTTGATTTTTATGGAAATCTAATTATTAGTGAATTAAGGGATTTGACCTCCGCGGGAAGGCAGCGGTGACTTCCAGACATCAATCGCCCCAGGGGAGGCCAAGGTGGCCGGTGCTGGGACGATGGCGTCGTGGCGGCCACAGCGAGCCCCTGATCTGCCGTTGACAAAAGCGGCAGAGTCAGTACACGGTAATTAAGGACTTACACACGGCTCAGAAAAGGCAAAATACTCAGAGATTGCAATTAAATCCTCGCGGTGACAACGCCTGATTAGGTGTAATCCTTCTCACTGCAGATAAAAACGCAACAGAACATGCCCAGGGGACAAAAGCAAAATGGAAAGTTCGGATTTGAGCGAAGTTCCGCTGCCGAAAGGCACCCCGGCTCTCCACACCTGCCTGGCTGCCAGTCTCCCCCCGAAAACGATCCCTGCTGTCGTCACCTACGCGCTTTTAAACTGCCCCGAGTCTCGGCGCGTCAGGAGCCTGTTTCCGTCGGGAAGAGGGTGTTTCCTGGCGAGGAATCTGCCAGCCCCACCCGGGCAGGAGCCGCGGGGACAGAGGGGACCCCAGGCCCGTGGGTCAGTCCGAGCCCTGACGTCTGCCGCGCTGGCCACGCCCGCAGGGGGTGTGACTCACGCCCAGGTGACCGTGGGCACCGCCACCGCCGGTCCTCCCTCTTGCTCCCTGTTTTCCTCTTCGTGCCACTCAGCCAGGACTGATCCCCCACCTCGCTGTGGGCTGAGAGCCGCCAGCACTCTCCCCTGACGCGTGGAGAGCAGGGCCAGCTCCGAGCCCACCCCGAGGCCCCGCCCCTCCCCCCGGGAGAAACCCAAAGTGCGTGATGCGCTCTGATGACGGAGGGAGTGAATGAGTGAATGAGGAATGAATGAAGGGGGGGGCAGCCCAGCACAGCTTACAGGTGGGGCGGAGCCTCCTTGGTGCCTCCCACACTCTCGACCCCCCCAGGCCACCACGAGGTCCTTTTGCTGGAAGCGCTGGGACCCACGGCGGGACCTGGGCAGATGGCCAGGCGGAGACCGAGGGGCCAGCGTGAGGAGCCCCGGGTCTGCTGAGACGCCGTCCTCCTCCTCTCCCGGGGGCTCGGTCCCCCGGCCTCACCTCCGAGTTGCCCAGTGCCTGTCGTGGCCAGACTGAGCCCTGAACTCCACGTCTGCAGGGAGGACCCAGTAGAGAACAGGGGTTTCCGGTATCAGGACAGGAAGAGGCTGATTGATGGCGCATGTGTGGCCCAAGTGTGGGACCTGGAGGGCCCTGGGGGGCAGATGGACCTGGGCCAGGAGGGGCGGAGCCTCAGGACAGGAAACGGGGGACGAAGGCGGCTCAGGCCCCGGCCCTGTGGCCCACCAGGCCGCGAACGGAGGCTTCTCCTACGAGAACTGCCACGCTGGGCTTTCGTGGCGTGTCATACTGTATATGACCCAAAGTGGCCGCTGAGGGCCCAGCTTTTCTCCCTCCCAGAGCGCGGGAGGCGCGTGGTGCCTGCGGACTGCAGATCGGGGCCAGCAGGGACAGCAGGGACGGCAGGGACGTGGGACCCGCTCCCACGCCACCCAGAGGGCTTCACAATCCCATGCCTGACCCAGTCGCCAGGTTTCCGAGCTGCTGAGGAAGCTCCAAGCTGCCTTTGAAGACAGAAATGCGCCAGGAAGACGTGCGGTGACCCTGTGTGGCATCTCCAGGGGGCTTTCGGACCGTCCCTGGGCACTGGCGGGAATGGCCTTGCTCGCGGGGCCCTGAGGACGTGGCTGGGGAAGAAACTGAGCCCTGTCTGTGGACCCTCATCAGCCACACGGGGCCACACGCCCCGCTCGATGGCCAGAGCCGGCAGTGCGCCATCCCTCGTGAATCCTGAGGACACGGTCAGGAGACCTGGGGTGGCCGGCCAGCCAGGACACCCTCTGGGACCCCCACAGCTGCCCCTTGGGGCCCAGGCCACCATCCCCTATGAATGGTCACCCAGAGGCAGCTGCGTCCTCCTGTGAGACGGGCGAAGGTCATCCCCTCCGTGAGTGCAAACCCCGGGGTGACCCCTCCCCTGGGAGGGCATCCCACGAGACCCCCTCGCCCTGTGTCTTTTGTGATTCAGTTTTCATTTTTGTCACCATGGCGTTTGTGCAGGTTTTCAAAGGCAAACACCACTTAATAAAACTCTGTCTTGCTAAAGCTGCTATTATTTGGGGATTTCTGTGATCCACAGCTGGGCCTAATGCTAAGCCACACTAGAATCTAATTGAAATTGCAGCAAATTTACATATTAATTTAGGAGAAGTGACAATTTTGTAATAATATGTATCCTTACCTCCAAATTTACTTCATTTTGTAGATGCATTTTTGTCATTTAATGATGCATTACACTTCTCATCACGTACACTTTATCTTTCTCAAGAAACGGTGTCCTAAGTAGTGTGTGTGTGTGTGTGTGTCTGTGTCTGTGTGTGTGTGTCTCTCTCTCTGTGTGTGTCTGTGCAAGGGAATACGCTTCTGTTTCAGTTTCCGGGGATGGATGGGGAGAGGAGAGGAAACTCTAGCTTGCTATGTCTCCGGTATATCCGGCCATGTTATCAACTTTCTCACTGATTCTGGCGGTTTCCTACGAGCTGTGAGTGTTCCAGGTGCACACGCGAGGCCTGAGCACGGGAGGGAGCACTGCATTCACGCACGTCAGGGTTCTGATGTTTTCGCTTTGTCGCCGCCGTTCAACCCCACGACAACGCACTTGCGAATGGCGCTAGAAGGACCCGGCCTGTTCCTGACTTTAGTTGAAATGCTTTTGATGCTTTAAAGTTTAAGTATGTGTGTGAAGTGGTTTCCTTCTATTTTGTTCAAAGGTTTGCTAGAAAAAGTTGCCAGGTTGCTAATGTCAAGATTTATTTTTAGAATCCATTCATAAGTTTTTCCCTTTAGGTTATTGGATTTATGTGGATGAGTTAAATAGACTTTCTGACTTTGAATACCCGTGTATTTCTATTGCAAGCTTTGCTTAATTGCGGTGCCTTAGTGCTTTGCTCTATTGCTGAATCTATCTGCTAACACAGTGGTCCCCAAACTTTTTAGCACCAGGGACCGGTGTCACGGAAGACAATTTTTCCACAGATGGCGGGGGACGGAGGGATGGTTTCCGGATGATTCAAGCGCACCACATTGACTGTGCAGTCAAACCTCTCATTAGATAATGATGATCTGCATTTGCAGCCGCTCCCCAGCACTAGCATCACGGCCTCAGCTCCACCGCAGACCAGCAGGCATTAGGTTCTCATAAGGAGCCGCAGCCTAGACCCCTCCATGCGCAGTTTACAGCTGGGTTCTCGCTCCTGTGAGAGCCTAAGGTCGTGGCTGATCTGGCAGGAGGTGGAGCTCAGGTGGTGATGCCAGCAATGGGGAGCGGCTGGGAACACAGGCGAAGCTTCGCTGGCTCACCCACCGCTCACCTCCTGCTGTGTGGCTGGTCCCTAACAGGCCACGGACTGGTACCAATCTGTGGCCTTGGGGTGGGGACCACAGTGCTAACGTATTTAGAATTTTTACAACATCCTCACAAGTGAGACTGGACTATAGATTTATGTTTTGTTTGCTTTTTTGTTTTGCATTCTATTAGGTTTTGATAATAAAATCATGCTGAGCGTGTCAAATAAATGAAGGCGCTGTCTCTTTTTCTAGAGACTGAAATACTTCAGCCGGCATTGCACCCACTGTTCCTTCAAGGTTATGGAGAATCCACAGAGAACTGGCCGCCATCCTGGGCAGCCCCTCAGCCCTCGCGCCGTCCCAGGAGGCCCCGTCCTCCCGGCGAGCACAACTGCCACCCCCTCCTCCCGGCGAGCACACCTGCCGCCCCCTCCTCCCGGCGAGCACACCTGCCGCCCCCTCCTCCCAGAGCGCACACCTGCTCAACTACCAGATGGAGCCGGACTTTGAGACAAGAAACGTCCACAATGAACAAAAGGGACATTTGATAGTGACAAAAACGTTAACCTAGCAGAATATATAATTAAATTCCAATTCCATGCATCTAATAAAATATTATCAAAATTCATAAATAAAAAATGGTGGAATAAAAAGGAGAATCATAAAATCAATAATCACAATGAGAATTTTTTTTTTTTTTTTTTTTTTTTTGAGACAGGGTCTTGCTCTGTCACCCAGGCTAGAGTGCCGTGGCATCAGCCTCACTCACAGCAACCTCCAACTCCTGAGCTCAAGCGATCCTCCTGCCTCAGCCTCCCAAGTAGCTGGGACTACAGGCACCACCACGCCTGGCTAATTTTTTCTATTTTAGTAGAGACGGGGTCTTGCTCTTGCTCAGGCTGTGAACTCCTGGAACAAGGATCACTAACAATATAGCCCAGAGGCCAACAAACCAAGACCAGTGGGTCAAAGCCGTGCGAACCAAGATAAAATCCTAACAGCCCCCCCCCCACTGACTGAACAGACCCCCTCTCAGCCAAGGGGACCCCAGAGAAACCTCGACACTGAGTCCCCAGCCGTGACGGGGTGGGAGGTGGGACGTCCTCACTACACCCCTCCCTCGCTGAGGGCCCTCAGGCTTTTCCCTGGGGCCTGAACAGAAGCCAAAGCAACCTCATGATCCGGCCAGCGCTCTGCCCCGGGAAGAGACCACCCACCACGGAGCGTGGCAGGAAGGTTTCGGGTCCTTGCTGCACCTTTGGCACCAGAGGCCCATTTCTGAGCGTGGAGCCCGTAAAGGGCGTAAAGCTCACCCAGGCAGGGGCGTGTTCTCCTGTCATGCATGTCCACGGCCCCTGCTGGAGCTGCGTGTGTGCATCCGCCCACCGCGTGCGGCACAGACTCCTGCTCCCACTGCCCCCCCTCGAAGCACTTTCCTGGACGCGGCCGGGCCCTGCCCCACCTGTCAGAGCAGCCACCGCAGGCTGCAGCCCCCTGCGAGCAGCAAAACCCTCCTCCCCAAGGTGTGAACCTCAGTGCTTTCTTCAGTTAGCAGCTGCCATCATCTGTGTCTGTGAGTAAAGTTTTACTGAAACATAGCAACAGCCATTGGTTTGCATACTTTCTAAGGGCAATTTTGCACTGAAATGGCAGCTGAGTGGCTGCCGCAGAGACGCCTGGCCCGTAAAGGCTGAAACATTCACTATTGGACCATTTGCAGAAGGAACGACCTGCCCAGGACGACCCAGACAGCACACTAACAAACTGCCTCTGTCAGTCGTACGCGTGGCCCCGTGCCCAACAGCAGAACGTGCTCTTTCCAAAGAGCACGAATCGAATCGAATATTTACTTAATATTTACTGAAATTGACCACGTGTTGTGCCACAGAGAAGTCTCTTTAAATTCTAAAGGTCTAAATCATTCCAAGTGTGTTTTCCGACTACAGCAGAATTAACCTAGAAATCAATAAGCTAAAGATATCTGTGAAATTTTAAAATGTTTAGAAATTTAATGATACGCTACTAAATAATCCACAGGTCAAAGGAGAAATCATAAAGAAATTAGAAAATACTTTAAGTGAATGATAATAAAATGCAACACACAAAGATGTGCCAGACACAGCTAGAATCGTGTTCAGCGGGAAACTTAGATCCTTGAATACTTGTGTTTCCAGAGATTGGAGCTACGATTATCTAGGCCTGCACGTTATAAAATTAGACAACGTAAAGCCAATGACACTCAAGAACGGTAGCAGGAAGGCGGCAAGGGAGGAAACGCACAGAACTCGGAGCAGCCGCACGACAGAGGAGAACCAGCCAGACGTCGGCTCCTGCAAAGCCTCATGGAAATGACTGACCCCTGACCCCTAACTAGGCCGGCGAGAACACAGCAACGAAGGGCACAAATTACCAAAACCAGAAACAAAATAGGGACATCCCTGCAGATGCTAAGGAAATAAAACAGGTTGAAAACACAGGAAATTACGAACAACTTTATGTCAATTTGACAACCTGGACAAAGAGGACAAACAAGGAAGGACAGCCCCAAAGCTGGCAAAGGAGAAAACACAATCTGAAAGCTTCAGTGTCTAGAAAATGCATCTCATCTCCAACGGAAAACCTCTCCACAAAAACTCTTCAGGCCGGACGGCTGCACCAGTGAATTCGTCTAATTACTTAAATGCGGATCGTAGCAACACAGCGCGGCCTCCGCTAGACCCGGGAACGCGGCCTCCGCTAGACCCGGGAAAGAGTCCACGATCCCCGAGCGTCCGGCAGCCACGCGGCTTCGACACCGAAATCTGACGATTAACTTATAAAGTGGGAACACCACGGGCCAGGGCTCCTCACAAGCATGTAAGTTAAACCCTGAACAAGGTATTACTGCATTGGATTCAGCAATTTGTAAAATGTAGGATCCACCATAAGCAAATGTATTTCATTCCACCGAGCAGCAGCAGTTCAACACTAAAAGGGGCAATTAACAGACTTCATCCCCTTGACAGCAGAGGAGAAAATTCATTCAGTCGTCGGAACAGAACACACAAAAATCACTTGGTAAATTCAACCTCTGTTCATCTTCAAAGCTCTTAGCAAACTGAGCATTGAAGGAAACTGACTGCAAAGCCAGGTGAGCAAGGCGGCGTGGTGCTGTGAGCCCAGGAAGGTCAGGTTCCATGCGCGAAGTGCGGAGCTGCGAACCTGCCCCCACACACGGCCACCGAGCTCAGGACAGAGCTGCGGAACCTGCCCCCACGCACGGCCACCGAGCTCAGGACAGAGCTGCGGAACCTGCCCCCACGCACGGCCACCGAGCTCAGGACAGAGCTGCGGAACCTGCCCCCACGCACGGCCACCGAGCTCAGGACAGAGCTGCGGAACCTGCCCCCACGCACGGCCACCGAGCTCAGGACAGAGCTGCGGAACCTGCCCCCACGCACGGCCACCGAGCGCAGGACAGAGCTGCGGAACCTGCCCCCACGCACGGCCACCGAGCGCAGGACAGAGCTGCGGAACCTGCCCCCACGCACGGCCACCGAGCGCAGGACAGAGCTGCGGAACCTGCCCCCACGCACGGCCACTGAGCTCAGGACAGAGCTGCGGAACCTGCCCCCACGCACGGCCACCGAGCGCAGGACAGTGATCCAGCCCAGCACATGAGGAAGCAGAGCCTTTCACCTTTTCAGCCTTTTCACCAAGCTGTGTCTGACCAAGTCCAACGTTATGTCTTCCTGAGTAATTAATCCTGGATGAGCCATAGATTTATCAATAAATGTGAAACACCCAACAAAAAAGCTTGTAGAGAAAAACACAAGAAGAATATTTTCCTGACCTTGAGTTGGGCAAAGATCTTTAAACTGGGCCCAAAAAGCGCTCAGCGGCAGCAAAATGCACGTATCCGTAGACATCCAAGTGCAGACGCAGCTCTAGGAGCGCGAACGGGCCGGCGGGAGAGGACGGTGTTTACGATACTCTGTGAGCCCCGGACCCGCAGCCAAAACACGAGGGTCCCAGCAAACCGCAGACCAGACAAAGCTGCGTCCGCTGAAAAGTGCGAGAGTCTGAAATAGGAACTTGTCAGAAAGGAGAAGCTCTGTGACGAGCGCGTGGCGGGTCCTGGGACTCGTCCCGCACAGCGACAGCCGCGGCAGAGCAGCCCCTCCGGCGCCGGCGCAGGAAGAGCCACCGGAGCCCGCACGCCGGCCGCGTGGACGTTATAGCTGCAGCCCCCTTGGAACCTATGTTTCAGTGTCGACTAAAGACAAAACACACCAACTCTTACGTCCCAGCAAGTCCCCTGCTGGGCTCACACCCAGCAGCTGCAACATTCCTCCTGGTTAAAATCTAAAAGCCTGCCCCCTGAAAGGTGCACCAGGGGCAGAAGAGGCAAATAGAATCTGGCGTCCTCGTCGCCGGGCACCGTTGTAACGGGGAAACGTCTGCGACGCACGCGGCTTGCGCGAACCGCCAGCCCGGACGGCGGAAGCAGCGGGTCCACATGCGCAAACTGGGAGATTCCTGTTACTGTATTTCAAAAGCAGCAAAGCTGACCGCGGAGACGGAAGCCGGGCTGCCCTGCCGGGGTCCAGCCTGGGGGGCAGGTGTGCCGGCTCCTGCAGGGCGGGAGAGACCGGTGTCCCCGTCTGGCCGGCGGCTGGCCTCGGGCTGCCTGGGCAGGGCCTCCCCGCCGGCCTCGCAGAGGTCACAGGTGAAGCCCACCTCTCTCCCCAGGATCCACTGGTTTCTCCTTCCTAACAGCACAAAATCATCCCTGCCAAAAGCGAACAGAAATCTGTGTTGTTTGCCGGTGACAACAAGGTCATTTTTAGCTTTTCGCTTCCTGCACAGGGCCCTGCAGGAGATGACAGACACAGGCCTCTCTCATCTTCTCGTCCTCTGTGGCAAGACCGTGGCAGTGCTTCTGCCAGGGGGTCCCCGCACCCTCGGTCAGCTGATGGGTTAACTCACTCCCCGTGGCAGGACCCCTGGGGACATCCATCTCTTCCTATCAAGAGCCACGTGTTTGCACAAAACCCTTGCCTGCCTGAAGCTCATTGTGAGAGTAGAAAGCTGGTTCCAACCTCATCATCTGGGCCCCCAAGAGGTGATGGGAAGTCAACCCCTGTCACCGGGGCACCCTGCCTCCCGCACCTGGGCCTGGCAGGACAGCCCCACGGGGCGGCTCTGGGGGAAGGTGGCCCACGTGGTTCCTCAGTGCAGCCTCCCGGGTATCAGTGGGCGGAATGTTTTCTGGTCTGTTGTGCATTTGCGCAAATGCCTTTCTAAATTGTCAGACTGTTTCTTTTGCCCATTTTTAAGTGTTTTTTGTCATTTTCTTATTGATTTGTAGAAGCGCTTTCTACGTAGTGTGCATTCACTTTTGTCGCATAAATTCCAAATACTTGCCTAGTTGGCAGCCTTTTAATTTCACTTTGGCATACAGAAGGCATAAATATTTATTTGTCTAAGCATCGGGAATTTTCGCATACGGTTTGCCGTTGTTGTGGTTTCTAGAATGTCTTTCCTGGCGGTTGTTATGTGTGACTTTTTAGCATCATCATGCGAGACGATTGCTTCTCATTCTCCCTCTGTAGGAGAATTCCAGAAATAACGTTTACACGCGCTTAGTGCAGAAAATGCCGTCACAAAGGCACCAGGAGCTGGGTGTCTGCGCGTGGCCCAGCCGTGGAGCTCAGCTGTGTTCTGTCCGTTTGCAGAGGGCTGGGGAGGTCCCCGGGCTTCAGAGCCGTCTGTGTCTTCCTGCTCCTCGAAGCCATCGGGGGACGTGGGCTGCTCCTCCTTCCTTGTTTTCAGAGTGACCTGCGTCATCCGGCCCACCTGGCCGTGCGGACAGTGGGAACGATGCCCCATGAAGCTCCCCAGACCAGGCGGCAGCGCCCGTCCTTCCAGGCAGGCCACGAGGGGCCTCCGTGCAGGCCCGTGCAGGGGCGAGGGTCCGGGGCAGGGGTGCGGGGCCAGGGCAGGGGCACGAGTCCAGGGCAGGGGCACGCGTCCAGGGCGGGGCCATGCGGGCGCCATCGCATCTTCCCTGCTCAGCTGGGCCCTGTGTGGCCACCTGGCCGGGGCTGAGCAGCCGCTGGGCTCCTTCCCCTTCCGCGGTGCCATCCGTGACGGGCTCAGCAAGCTGCCCACGAGTGGCGGGAGGCGCTGAGGGACGGTGGGGGGACAGGGTGCGTCAGTGCCCCTGGGGGAGGCGCACCAGGCTGAGGACACCCCGCCGGCACCTTCCCAACCGCTGGCCAAGCTTCTGCCACCTCCCAGCAAGTGGCCACCACAGCCTCCCTGATGAAACCAGTTACCTCATGGCTACAGTCAGTAAAAAGCGAAATTAAATGAGTTCTGAACATTAATAACGGCTGTAACAAGACGAACTGCCTCTTAATGATGCATAGAGCCCTGATGGAAATAAATTTCCTCGTGGGGGTGTGAGCCGGGCGGGGCCGCAGAGGGAGTTTCATCTGCTGAATTAAAATGAATATTGATTGCACAGCTGATAATTAATGAGAGCAATTTTTGATTAAAAATGAGTTCATTTAGCAAACAAGTGGAGTGTGGTAACATATTACATCCAAAAATAGAATCCAGAAGAAAGGGGCCTCACTACGGAGCGGCCGACTACAGCATCCACGCGGCGCGTCTGGACTCGCAAGGGCGTCTCGTGCCGGCTGTTACGCACGGCGACAGGGCCGCGGCCTCTCCCGGGGCAGGATCGGGGCGGGGAGAAGCCCTCACACCACAGGTGTCCCTCTCTGGAAATCCGTGGCCAAGAGGGGTCCACAGAAATGGGACAAAACGGGTCCTAACCTGGAAGTACTGACCGGAAAGGCTCCACCACTGGGCAGGTAATTTTGTTCATATATAAATAAATAAATGAAATGTTTATGTGGCTGAGTTTAGAAAAAGCCAGAGAAGCCCTTGGGCTCAAAGAGCTAAAACGGCGGATAAAACGTTAAACCCCCTCCATAAGGTCCTGGCCACACCGGAAGAAAGAACAGAAACACCAACACAGTGGGCTTGCCGAGCACCGGCCCCCGGGGGCAGGGAGGGCAGGGACCCAGCGGGGTCAGCCCCCGGCCAGAAGTCGGTTCCCGTGGGCTGTGCGTGGGGCCCGGGCCAGGGGAGAATTTGGAACACAGAGGTCCGGAAACGCCAGGGCCCCACAGACGGCAGCCCCAACGCGTGTGGACCAGAGAAAGGGTAGTCTCACAGGGAAGAACCTTCTCAGCCTCGGCTCTGGGCGGAACAGGCAAAACGGAGAGAAAGATCAGCCGTCCCTCCCTGCCCAGCCCACCCCTCAGACCACCCCGCCCCAGGCGCCTCTCAGGGTGCATTTGGGATTCACTGTGTAGCCTCCTGTCTCCCCCAAAAAGAAAGGCCAAATGTTTGAAGAGGGCTGTGTGGTAAGGGCCACCAAGCAATGAGCAGAGGTGAACGCAGAGCCCCCCGGGGGGGTGTACTGCACACGTCATTCAGGGGACACGAGATCGTCATTAAAACTCCTCAACCTCGTGCACAGAAAGGCCACCTGACGTTTGAGCCAGGGAGACACAGAAATGCAAGATCGGGCCAGCAGAGCCCGAGGATATCGGGAGTGTTCAGTTCAGAATGTAAATAAGCAGATTTAGTAAGTTCGGAAGACAGAGGGGGTTGAACAGTGCCGGGGGGAGACAAGGGCTGTCGGCGTCGCAAAGGAGCATCGTGGAAGAGAGACATTCAACCCTGTCCCTGAGACACGGCTGAGTCAGCGGGAAGGCGTCGCTGAAATTCCCAATGAAGCAAAGATGCCAGAAACGTGGGGGAGGGGCCTGAGACCGAGGGGCTGGTGGAGGAGGTGGCCGTGTGCCCAGGAGTCAGTGGCACGGAGGGAGAACGCTGGCGTGTGAGCCCTGCCTTGGGGACGTGTGGCGTGGCGGGGGAGGGCACGCAGGAAGGCACTGATGCCACACTCGGGAAGACTGTGACTCCACGAAAGCTAAATCCAAAGACGCCCCCATGGGAGCGCGTTCTGGTGAGAGCGCAGTCCCCAAATCAGCACAGTCCTGCGGAGACGCAGGAGGGCAGGCCTGAGCCGACGGCCAGCCGGCCACCGGTGACAGTGGGGCAGGTCTTCACACGCAGAGGAGAGTGACCGCCACACTAGAACCATGAACCGGGAAGATACCTTCCATAAGGAGAGAAATATGAAGGTGTTTTCAGGAGAACAAAATCCAGGAGTCTGCAATCAGCAGTCATCACTGAGGAACCTTAAGGCGGAGTGTTCCAGGAAGAAGAGGGTTCTGGAAGGGAGTACGTTGGCCCCCGGCAGCGGTTGCCTCTTGTGGCTTCCTGTGTTCTTGTTCTGCTGACACCGGAAGAGGCCGGTGTTCAGACATTGCTGCCACTGGCCGGTGTTGGAGCATCGCTGCGCTGTGTCCCGTCCCCTCCGCCTGTCCTTGGGTGTCCCTGGGGCTCTACTCTCCTGCACCCAAGGTCCCCACAAATGTCAGCTCAGCAGAGATGTCCCCTCCAGCAGCCATCGCTCTGCAGTCCCTCCCTGCTCTGTTCCCGCGGTGTTATCACCCAGAGCTGCTGTGCGGCGCTCTCGGCGCCGGCTCTGGCCACTGCAGTGGAAACTCCCCACACCAGGAACCTCGTCCTCCGCTGTCCCCACCGCTAAGGTCAGAGCCTGGCACCCTTGAGGGGCGGGATGAGTCCTGACTGAGTGCATCACTTCATTATGTCTTCAAAAGGATTAATATTAAAATATTTACACATTAATTGTAGAGCTGAGAAAACCAAAACCCCAAAGATGTGGCCCCTTCCTCAGTACTCAACAAATAAATGAGGCCACTTGATTTGACCCAGACCTACATGACTCCAGAGCTCGAGCTCCAAGCCTCAGCGCTGAGCTGATGTCCCTGCAGGCAAGCAGCACCCTGACCAGGGTCTCAGACACGTGGGCAAAGCTGGGAGGCTGGGACGAAAGGCCCCCGAGGCAGAGTGCAGGGTCTCTCCCAGGCAGGGACCTAGCCGTGCCCACCTCCTGCTGCCCCGAAATGCTGCTCACCCCTCCTCATCCGCCCGCCTCCTCAGGGCTCTCTGGGTGGGCCCTGGGCCCTCCTTTGCTCGGGCTGCCCCTGCTGACCCCAGGAGAGTCCTGTCATACAGCTTCCCAGAGCCATGCATAAGCACTCCAGGTCCAGAATGACCACCCACAAGCACAGCTAAGGACAGTGAGTGTGACTATGGGCCAGGCACTGTTTCAAATCAACATCTCTCATCTTACTTCTCACCACAGCTCTAGGAGAAAGGTATTATCATCACTGGAGAATGAAAGAACTTGTACACATACACACAATTTGTTATCATGGAGCCTGAGTTCAAAACCAGACAACCCTACCCAGCACCTATGCCCTTCAGAGCTGAAGACTGAGATGGGTGGATGGATGGATGGATGGGTGGATGAGTGGATGGGCAGATGGATGGATGTGTGGATGGATAGATGGGTTTAAGGGTGAATGGATGGATGGGTAGATGAATGGTTGGATGTGTAGGTGGGTAGTGGGTGGATGGATGGATGGATGGTTGCTTGGATAGGTGGGTGGGTGGATAGATGGATTGAAGGATGAATGGATGGATGGGTGGATGGATGGGTAGATGGATGGGTGGATGGATGGATGGATAGATTGGTGGATGAATGGGTGGGTGGATGGATGGATAGATATATGGAAGAAGCATTAGATTTTATTGAACTGGGATGATAATAAGGTCCTAATGTCCCCTGGGAGAGAAGTGACTCTCTGTGCAGTCTCAGAGGGCACCTGATCCTGGCCCTCCACATCCTGGGGGTGTGGGAAACCTCAGCCTTGCTGGCATTGCCATGGAAACCCTCCTCATCCTCCCAGTGCTGGGCCCCTCACCGTCACTGGGTCCTCTAGCTCCATCTCTGCCTCTGCCTCTCTGACTCCTGCAATTCCTGGGGCCTTCGCCCCACCGGAGATCCTCTAATCTCGTTTCTCAGGAAGCCGCACAGTGGACACACTGGAGGAGCTTTGGGTCTGCGCCAGTTTGCTCTATGGCAACGTCAAAGACCGTGAACGTTCATTCCTCTGTGAACCCTGCCTATCAGTCAGCAGCCACCCATAGGGGCAGAGCTCCTCTGCCGGTCAAGGACGAGCAGAAAGGGAAGGGCGTGCACAATTACCCGGCACCGCCCAGGTGCTCACAGGCCCCCGGCTCCCCGGTCTGGGGGTCAGCAAGTCTCCCGCGTGCTCCCCTCCCAGAGGCACTTCCAACCCTGCATCACGGAAGGAAGCCTGCCCGCTAGGTGTGCTTGTGGGTACAGATGTGCTTTCCAAATCTCTCCTGCTATTGTTCACCAAGCAATTCAACTGCTCTCACGTGGAAGGAAAGGAGAGAAATAAAAAGGCACGTAATTAGCACCGTATAAAAGAAATGGTAATGAGCACAGGAGGTGAAGATGCAGATGGCCCAGGTGTCTCCATGGATGAAAGTCTTTTAGTCACTGCTGGTCCTCTGGGCTCCAATTAATATGCAGACAGGAGCCAATTATTTGGCAGATCCTTAATAAAGGCTCAGAGAGGGTCTGCGCATCTTGTACCTGAGCCTCCACTGCCTGTGACGGAGGCAGCTCTCAGATGTCCGGGATTTTCTAGCAGAAAAACTCGAGATTTGAAGTTCAGGGATAATTGAGAGGGTCTATTTTTGCGTATATCCCAGACAGGGAGACGGTGTCACCAGCTCCTCTCTCAGTTCTTCATCAGGAGCCGCCAATCACCCGGGAGACTCAGATGGGACCAGCAGCCCCTCCCCACCCAGGATCGCTCAGGAAAAGTCCCCTCGAGACAGAACCGCGAGGCGCAGGGCGAGGGCTGGGAGGCCGAGGGACGGGACAGCGGGGATGACACCGGGGCCTGCTTGAGAGGGGGTTTCGCAGGGCTGGTGACCGGGAGGAAGACACCTGTCCGTTCCCTCCCCGGGTGGCTCCGGTGCAGAACCAGCACCGAGAATGGAGGCAGCCGCCATGCACAGACGGCACAACTGCCACCTCCACCTCGCCCCGGGGAGGTCACAGCTGAGCGACCTCAGGGAGAAGCTCTGGGGCTGGAAATTCCCATGGCCTGGCCACAGCCTGGGGGAATGAGGCCTCCCGCGGGATCAGCTTGGAGAATGTTACTGTGAAATGTTCAAGAACATTTTAGTAATAAAACTTACTGAAATTTTACTTGGAATTTTAGGGGTCACTTTAGCAACTAGATAAGAACATTTAGAATTGGTTTCTCATCCGTTTCTGGTTTTCCGAGAGCGCACACGCACAGACGTGAGCACACACACGAAGACACGCACATGTGCAAATGCACGCGCACTCACGCACACTCTGGCTGTACCAGCCATCACTACGGCTGATACGCAGCAGCCGATAACGCATCACCAGCCGTCAGTCAGGGCCCTTCCGTCATTAACACTGAGCGCTCGGCCTTCCCGGGGACACGAAGACACTCCCCCTTCAACACGGAGCTCGAGGGGAGGTCACCCGTGTGCTCTCTCCTGTGTCTGGCACCCAGTCGGTAAGTGCTTCTGGGACGAGTGGCTCACAGATGAGTCACCACTGACGCCTTCAGAGAGGCAGGAGTTCTGTGAGGGACGTGAGAAGGGGCAGCTTGGCCGTGTAACACATGTGCATGGAGCCCCCCGTGTGAGAGGCCATTCGGGGGTCACAGCCACGGCTGGAGGAGACACACCAGACCCCATAATTAAGCAAATGATCACGCTGTGTGGTGACGAGTGCCTCGTGAAAAGGGTGAAGCATGGCAGGAGAGTCCTCCATGTGCGCATGTGTGTGCATGCATGTGAGTGAGACTGTGCACACGTGTTTGTGCATTTGCACGCATGCAGGCATTTGTGTGTGTGCGCACGTCTGTGTGTGTTCACACCGGGTGGCTGGGGAGAGCTTCGTCTCTGGGCAGAGCCTTGCAGGAGGTGCAGAGGGAGGCGGCAGGCGGGGGCCCCAGCGGAGTGAGGAGGCCGTGGGGACAGGGCTCCGGCAGAGACACCCTCACAGCCACACGCAGAGGAGCACCCGCCACGTAGAGGACGCAAATGCACGGGGTCTGGAAGGAAAATGTTGACACTCTGCTGGGGGACGTCCAGAGGACACTTGCATGTGTCCAGAACAGGAAGACTGACCCCCTGGTCCAGCGTGACAAAGCTCTGCTGAGCCCTGCCGTGCTCAGTCCCCCTTGCAGGCTCTGGGGACACAGCCATGAGCCTGGCCGGCCAACGTCTCGGTGTCCCCAGAGGTCATGAGGCGCCTTCTGGACACCGGTGCTTCCAACTCACTCATACACGTGCTAGGAATGCAATCGAAATACTAACCGGATTTTTTTTGAAATTTTATAAAATAATTCTAAAGTTTATCTGGAAAAATAAATTATCAGGAAATGAGGGCTGGGAAGAGCTACCCCCACCTGGCATTACGGCGTGATTTAAATTACAACAAGGGAGGCACTTCTGCACCTCTGTGGCGTGGACGGGCAGCGGGGGCAGGGAACAGGTCACCCCACGGGGTTTAGGGCGCAGCGAGGATGACAGAGGTGGAGGCAGCTGCTCCGTGACCACCGCGGACTTCGGGCCACCAGGAAACAGAAAGCCAGAGTTTTGCATCACATTATGCAGAAAATCACCATTCCAGTTGGATCAAGGGCTGACAGTGAAACCATGAAGATAATGTGGAAAAAGAAGGCTTTCGGAGCTCACGCACAGCCTCTGAGCTGTAAAAGAAAAGGTTTGAGAGGCTTCAGACAATTTAAGATTATAAAGATTTAAAGGAAAAGGAAAAAAGCGGGAAACACATTGTCGCACACACAGAAAAGGATTAATGTTAATGTACGAAGATCTCTTACAAGTCACAAAAAGCAGCGCAGCACAGGACGTGGGCGGAGGCAGTTCGCCGAAAGCGCAAACTCGAACGGCCGAGTCCCAGGCGGAGATTCTAACCCCCTTGTCAGCACACGCAAGGGGCCTTTCCCTGACGGGCTCTGGGCATCCTGGCGTGGTGGGGGGGACACAGGCCCCTAGGCTGCTGTGGGACTTAGGAAGGGACCCGCCACTCTGAAGGACAACTGATGACTTCTCTGCAACTTAAAATGCAGGTACCTTTGACATGCAAGTCCTCATCTAGGACTTATCTCAAAACAAACATATTTGCACAGCTGCACAATTTGTGAACAAGGATGCTTATTGCAGCATCTCAGAAACCAGCAAAAAATCAAGAAACCTTAATGCCACCACTGGGAGACAAGTTAGATAATCAGGGCCTATGTACCCAGCATTACTGTGCACCAAGGCTGCGCGGCTCGCTACGGCAAGGTGTTCAAATGATTCAAATTAGTGATACATTATTCTACGATAAAAATCAATACGTAAAGCATTAAACCCATTTGGGTAAAACATGTGCCTTTTGCACGCATGTGACTATAAATACACGTCCTACTTTATCCCAAGGAGACTGTAGAGAGCTTGTGCTCTGCTGCACATGGCCGGTGACAGGGAGCGTCCTGGCTGACAAGCCCCGGAGGGCGGCCGACGACGGCCCCAAACAGGACCTGTGAGTCCAGGACCACCAGCCCCTGTGCTGTCCTGACCGAGGCAGAGTGGAGAGGCTGGTGGCCCCCGTGAGTCCCGACGGCACAGCCCTGGGACACAGAAATCCGCCCACAGCCGTGCGTTCTCAGCAGCAGAAGAGCTGTCCCCTGACCACGGACCATGTCCTGAGCACTGACCGTCACCTGCAGCTGAGGGCACGGGCCAGGGTGACCTGGTCAGCCCTCACACCCTGGCCCCAGGCGACCACTCAGGATGGGTGAGTGCTGGACATCCGCTCCAGCCTGGGTCCTGCCTGCACGCGCCAGCCCTTTGGGACAGAGAGTGAGGCACGTCTGTCACTGAAGCCACATGAGGTTCCTGCGTTTGTTGGGGGAACAACCAGTCCCTCTGGAGGGACGGTCTGGAGCCGAGACAGAGTCCGGGGTTCCTGGTCAGACCCCAGAGGTGGGTTCACGGTGGGTGAAGACCTCAGCCTCGGATTTCGTAGTAACAAGGACGGTCCTGGAAGGGGACTCGGAAGCCGAGGGGCAGCTGTCGAGGGTCGTGTCTCTGCTCCGCTGAGCAGCAGACTTTGACAGACCCCTCTGTGAGCAGCCCCCGCCCCCCTGCAGGGCATGTGCCTGCGCAGTTCGCAGGGGTTCTGTTCTTTCCGAAAGTGCCCGCTGGGCCTCTGGTCTGCTGACCCTGGATGGTGGGCTCCGTTGTCACTGTGGCGCCCTCGTCTTGGACAGTCTCTCTGCGCCACACCCCAGCGTCACACTGACCTTCCTCGCGGCCGTCCAATCGTGGAGGCCTGGCCCAGCTGTGACGTGAATATTTTGTATCAAAGGCAACACTGCGGGGTCTGCGCTTCTCATTTTTCCTCCTGCAACATCATGTTCCCATAAACTAGCCTTTGGAGGTGGTGACGCCTGTGACGGATTCTCTCTCTCTGTCGGCCCCGCTGGAGTGTGGACCTTGTCTGGTCCCCTGCAGCTGCGGGAGAAGGAGGGACGGGAGGGGACACAGAACCCTGTTCCCGCCTCACTGCTCAGCAAGCCCAGCTTCGCGTTTGACTTAGGGAGGTACTTACGGGAAACGCTGCCGTCACTACTTCCAGTTGACTCAGTATAGCATGTGACGCCTTTTCTTTAAGAGACAGGAGGTAAATAAAATTGTCACTAACATGCTCAATAAACGGTGACCGAGAACCGCCGGGTGCCTGGCGCTGTGTCAGGCTCGGGGCACCGGCTGCGCGGGGGCTGAGGGCGCAGGTCTGGGCTCCCCGGCCCGGCGGAACCGAGGTCTGCCCCTCTTGCAGGTGGCTGTGAAGTGGCCGCGGCGAGCGCGTCTGCGGGGCGGTTTCGCTGTGACCGCGCGCGGGGCGCATGCAGCAGCGTGTAGCCGTCTCCGGACGCAGGTCGGTTTCCCCCAGGAATCCCATTTCAGCACAACCCCGCGGCCAAGAAAACCCTAAACACGGCCGTCTCTTTGCGGAGCTCGGGAGCTTTCTTAGATGCTCGAGAGCCCCTTCCTTCTCTCGCCGACTTCGCCCCGCACGGGAGAACCGCGTCCTGGGCGGTGCGCGGCGCAGGCTCCCGCGCCGGCGTGCGGGGTGCCGGCGTGCGGGGCGTCCGCGCCCAGTGCCGCAAACGCCCTCCGTTTGCTTCCCATTTGCAAATTCCCCGCGCAGCTCTCTGTGCTTCCCGGGAAAACTCATAATCCGCGGAGACGGGATGGGCCGTGCATATTTTGGTTGCTCTAAATCAAATTTACTGGTATATGCAGATTTCATGGCCAAGTGCCTTTTCAGAAAAGCTTCCGCCAACCATTTCTCCCCGTCGACGGGCTGCTCGTATTATCCGCCGCAAGGAGACTTGGACTCTCAGCCAGCCTTGCGCATCACTTCGGCTGTTTCTGAGCCAAGGCAGCGTCCCGAATGTTTTCCACGGTGCGTCGCGGAGCCCAGGGAGCGCCTGGCGGTGCGCGGGGAGGCCGCCTCCCGCCCGCCGCCGCCGTCTGCGCTGCGCTCCAGGCAGGATGGTCCGTCGGGGGGACCCCTCGCCCCGCCCACTCCACCTGGCTGGTCCTCTCTGTCTCCCCACAGGGACCACCCTGTTTTCATCTCCACTCTTCTGAATTCCAGCCGCACTGCCAACACAAGAAGGGAGAGGAGAGAGAGAGAGAGGACGGAAGAAAAAATAACCTCTCTCCCAGTGAATGAGGCTGTTGGACTTTGGGAACCTGCCAAGCCCTTTCTATGAGGAGCTGCTATATCAGATTTCTCAGCAAGAAAGAAACAAGGAAATTAGTGTGCAGTTGAATTGGAGACTAAAATTAGCCATCTTGAAAAACAAATCTCCGATAAATACAACCAGGATTTATGGCTAAAATTACAGGCAGCACAGATGGCATTTGACGGCATTTTATCTCGAGAGGGAAAATATTCCTCTTGCATTAGAACATCAGCATGATGGGTTCAGGGATGATTGCGTGGGGTCCCGCACCACTCCGCACACACAGCCAGCAAGTGCCTCGGCGTTGGCAGCTGTTTGGAAGACGCAGGAGCGCAGAGCTGGCTTCCTGAAAGGTCACTGTGGCCAGTCCCCTGCCTGCGCGCTGGCCCACAGCACCCCCGGCACAGGCAGATCTCCTCTGGTTGTAGAAGAGCCCTCGGGATGGAAACCCCGCAGGGAGTCTCCCCTGCCCTGCAGCATTCATCTGGGGCAGAACTCGGTTTGTGCCTACGTCGTGCCTACGTGCCTCCCGCTGCGTGTTCCCGGGTGTCCACCGGGCCCTCCCGGGCGAGGTTTCAGGGTGAGCAGGCAAGAGGCTTCAAAGCACAGCTGTGCACCCTGACGCACCAGGGAGGCTGGGGTCTGCAGCAGGCTCTGCCCTGGTGCAGATTTGGTTCTATTTAATTATTTTCTTAAGTGAGATAAAGGCGTAGAACAAAGGCTCTTCAGAATAACAAGGCAGCCTTGTGTCTTAGGGGTGACACCCCCAGGTGGGCGTCGGCCCCAGGGGCGTGTGGTGGATGCAGAGACCCAGAAGTGTGTGTCTGTGGCTGTGCCTCTGGGTGCACGTTGAGTCCCAGGTGTGGCCAGAGCCTTCGTGGGCAATGGCAGCCTGTGTGGAAAGGGACCCACACCGTGGATGTCATGGTCAGAGGGTTGTCCAGCCTGGAAATCTATCCTCCAATGACCTTTCCTTCTGGCTACCTTGACCCCTGTATTATTAAGCAAGGCTCCAACAAACCCAGGTGGGCTGGCCTGGGTGACCACAGCCCTCCTGTGAAGGCCGGTGGGGCAGAGGAGTGTGTGGCCTTGGAGCCGGGGGGAGGTGAGCTGGACCTGGAGGGTCCTACGTCCACAGCTCCTGGGCTGGGGAGGAGCTTGGTCTTCAGTTGCACTCAGTTCCCACCGAGGTCCAGAGGCCCCTACAGAGCGCCCAGCACCTGACTGGCTGGACTTCGTGTTGTTATTTTTCTATTCATTCATTAATGCCCCAAATGTAGATCATCCAAATGATCGGCCGTGGGAGCCAGAGGGCCAGGAGGAAAGCTCGAGTCCTGCCTGGACACGTCCAGGACCCAGCAGGTCACCCCGGCCGGAAGACCCCACCCAGGGGCAGCGACGGACCGACCAGCCCAGAGTACAGACAGCTCAGAAGAAAGAGCGGAGGGGACCCGCAGCTGGGGATGCCTGCAGGGCGAGGCAGGGACCAGGACAGAGGTGGCCCGTGGCTGAGCACCCAGCTTTGGCCAGTGCTTCCTCGTGGGGATGTGACCTGATTGTCCCAAATCTTTTGGCTCATTCAGGAGAAACTAGTTGTGAAATTTTTCAACTTAGCAAACCAAGTGTCCACCGCCAGGGCCCTTCTGTGGGCCTCTTCAGTGCGACCTTGTCTCCCAGTGAGGCTCAGAAGAGAAAACATAGGTGAAAATTTCTACCGAAGAAAAAGTTTTCAATTAAGGAAGAGACAACTAAAGGAAATGCAGATGCCGCTGAGAAACGGCGCCTCCCGCGGACGGAGGGAAACACGGAGGGAAGGAAGGAGCCAGCAGGTCCCAGGTCCACGCAGCGGCCACCGCTGGCCTCATCCCAGCGCGCGGCCCTGATGGCGGTGAGAGGGAGGACAGGAGTCCCAGAGCTCGTCCTCCGACGTCGCCCACGGCCGTGCGCGGAGGGCAGGCTGAGGCCTGGGCATTTGCTCCCTCGCGGGCTTCTGGGTGGCGACGTTGGTGTGGCTGGACTGGCCATCGTCCTCCATCCATCCAGGGCATGCACATGCGTCCTGGGATGGTCTTGAGTCAGCTTTTTTGCTTTCTGGGTGGGTTGGTTGGTTGGTTGGTTTGTTTGTTTGTTTTGGCACCACAAAAAAAAAAAATATGCTTCAAGAAACATCCTTCTGTAGCTTATGTAGTTTTCTGTTGGCATTTTATCTCTGTGTGATGGATCCCCAAGTGTGTGATTTCTGCATCTAAGTGGAAACATTTTTACACGCCCCTTCCTGGCTAACAATGCACCCAAAAGATAGCCAAGAGTTAGAGGGATGTATAGAATTTTCCAGATTGCTTTCCAAAACACTGTAACAACTTACATTTAGATGACATTATGAAAGAGTAACATTTTCCCTGCCAACAGGAGATGTTCTTTTCCTTTTATTTTCTTTAGTCTCAGGGTTATAAAACATATGGTTTCTTTTATTGGCAAATCTCTGAGCAGTTGTGTGCCGGAACGTCTTTCTCAGACATTTGTTAGTTTGTTGGTTTTATCCTTTGCCAGTTTTCTAATAATATTGTGTGTCTCTTGGACATTACAAATAACAGTCTCACAACTGTCGTTTGCATTAAAAATATTTTACCAATATATTACTTTTTATATTGGCGCTGTTTAAACTATCTTTTTGCCATCAAAGTATTTTAATGGCTATTTGGGCAAAAATGACTTACTTTTATGGCTTTTAAATTTCTTGTTAAAAATCACTCCCTCATTTGTAGGTCATATGTGAGCCCCTTTGCTTCTAGGTACAAATATCATTATTTTTATTATTATTGTCACTAAGCTTTAACCCATCTGTCATCTGTCATTCATGTCACGTCTGGTGTCATGGTGGAGACCGACTTCGTCTGCACCAGATGGGGCCACCGCTGGACGGGGACACCACCTCCGTCCCCCATCAGATCCCGCAGGTTAGATGGTTCCTCGATTCCCCGTTTCTCGCCAGTATGCTTTTCCCATCCTGGGCCAGTATGTACTGATTTGATTAAAGCAGTTTGGAAATCAGTTTTCATTTTGCATCAGGCAATATTACAATTATTGTTCCTTCTCAGAGTTTTTTTGACAATTCTTGGGACTTCACTCTCCCATGTGAACTTTCAGATTAGGTGCCTGGTTATCCCACGGGAATCACATTACATTTAACATTAAGGCTGGAAGAGCCGGTGTCTCAGGGCTGTGGTCCCCAACCCCAGAGGGACCGGCCGCGGGCGGAGCTCCCTCTGCATCTGCAGCCGCGCCGTCTCGGCATCACCACTGAGCTCCGCCTCCCCCTGCGCCCTCCCCGTCCGTGGAAAAACTGTCCTCCATGAAACCCGTCCCTGGTTCCAGGAAGGTTGGGGACGGCTGTCCTGGGGATTGGCAATTCCCCAGAAGGACAAGCTGTCTTCCCACAACTTCACACCTTGCTTTATGTCCCTTACTAAGACTTTCTGTCCCTTACTAAGGCTTTCTGTCCACATCGGCCCCGAATCTTTGTTTTCAAGATAGATCCCTACGCATCTGAAAGTTTTTGCCAATGCTGTGCACGACAAATTTCTCCTCATTATCATCTCTAGGTGCTTATTTCTATTATAGGAAAAACTATTAGGCCGGGTGCAGTGGCTCACGCCTGTAATCCTAGCACTCTGGGAGGCCGAGGCAGGCGGATCGCTCGAGGTCAGGAGTTCGAGACCAGCAAGAGCGAGACCCCGTCTCTACTAAAAATAGAAAGAAATTAGCTGGCCAACTAAAATATATATAGAAAAAAAAATTAGCCGGGCATGGTGGCGCATGCCTGTAGTACCAGCTACTCGGGAGGCTGAGGCAGTAGGATTGCTTAAGCCCAGGAGTTTGAGGTCACTGTGAGCTAGGCTGATGCCATGGCGCTCTAGTCCGGCCAACAGAGTAAGACTCTGTCTCAAAAAAAAAAAGAAAAAGAAAAACTATTGATTCTCATAAGCTCATCTTCCGCGAGCTATTTCACCAACAGGGAGCACACGCTTCTTTCTGATCCACACTGGCCGTTGTGTTTTCCTGGACTGTGAGCCCCTTCGTCCAGATTTCAAATTTGTTACTACACAGTTGTACAGAGAATTCTGTTTTAACATATCTTTTCATTAATCCGACAAACCCTATTGAGTACCAACCTTATATAGTTATAACCCGCTTTTAAAATCCATAGACTGCACATGGTCACACTCTTATCATTTTCTTGATTGGATTTGCTAGATATTTATCTACTTTATTAGTCTCTTAAAAGAAATAGTTATGTAATTTATTTATAAAGCATACTTACTACATCTCTTCTAATCTATTATTTTCTGCATTTGCCTTGATTTATCAGGAATCCCAATTCCTATTTCTGTCTTCCTGGACTGAATGCTTACTGCCCCTAATTTAGTTTTTGTCTTAACCACTGAAATGCCGACAGTTTTGGCTCCTTTGCTGGGTGCGGGTTTGCCCGCAGTGCAGAAGGGCTGGAGCCTCACGCGTCTGTTAACCGTCCGATCACAGCTGTGCCTGGACGTGAACTGCTGTTCCTGAGAGTCAGACCTGGCTTGCGTGCTGAGGTTGCGGGTAACGGGCCCCTCGGCCCCCAGCACAGCGGGAGCTGCAACCCCAGAGTCGCCAAAAGCACCGCTCCATCTCCAGGGAGGTCACGAGAGGGACCGTCACGCAGCCGGAGCCGGACTGGGCAGAGCTCTGGCGAAGGACAGACGCTGAGAACGGCTCCTGCCCGGTGGCCGGGGCGGTCAGGACGGCGGCCTCGGCGATCCTGCCGGCTCTGCCCTCTGCCTGGCGGGAGACCGAGACGCTCAGCGCAGGGGAAGCCGAGCTGGGAGGTGGCCCCCAGGGTCCCAGAGCCGGGACTTTGCACTGGCCCTTCCCGTCCCCAAGGACCAGACGTCTCTGCGGCTGGCTGGGGCTGTGTCTCTCTAAGACAGACTATGATTTGGAATTTTTGCTTTCTTTTTTCAATTTTACCAGTAAGAAATGAAGTTTGTTTTTCAGGAAAACTTCCAAGTAGCACACCCTTCCCTCCTCCACATTCATGTTTTTCTGTTAATATCAAACTCTATTCCATTGTCATAGAATTTGGTCCATAAAATATCTGCCTTATGGAATTGAGATTTTCTTTGAACAAAGCATTTTTCCTTGTAATGGAAAAGTTGTCCATGACGGGCATCATTGCTTTATCTGCCTACTTCTGTCGGCCTTTCCCCCGTGCAGCGCAGTGCGTGTACGGATACAGGCGGTATTAACGGACACGCTCACTCGCATGCGCCCAGTTCCTAGAGAAGCATCTCACACAGAGCAGACGTCCCGCAAATGTCTGTGGGACAGGACCCTGCCCAGCAGGCTCGTGGACACAGGTCGCACGCCGGCCTCCCAAACCGCTGGGCTGCTCTACATGTCAGGGACCTAAAAAGATGTTGCATCTCCCACGAATACTTTAACTATTTAAATCTCCCTTTGAATTTCTAGATGATATTTTCTTGATCTGTTTTTATGCTAAATAATCTCAAACACAAATGCTGATGAGACTTCCTCTTGACACTTAGACCTTGTAAACAGTACCAGCTTTCCCCACCGCAGTAAACAACAGGAAACTAGAAAAATATATGAAACGGTTGATTTTAGACATTGGTCAGCAGGTAGCCTGAGAACAAAATCCCTGAGAGAAGAAAATCAAGGCATGGTGGTGAGCACCCGCCACGGCCTAGCTCGCTGCCAGGGGCACTTTGGAGACCCCAGATACGGACAGGCGGGAAAAGCACAGAGACACAGGAGGTGAGGGTGCAGAGATCAGCACTCCTGGCTGCTGAAACTCGCAGGGCAGACGCCGTGGGGAGGAGCCAGACAAGGGGCTGCAGAAATCCACGTGGGTCTCCTGGAGTCTGTTCCTGAGTATCACAGCGTGCAGAAGGCAACATTCCAGACAGCTGTTCCCCAGGCTCCTCCGGGTCTATTGATACAAATCGAGCGACTCCAGGAATCCAGACGGGGCTGGGAACGCCCACGTTTCCACCAGCCAGGTAGAGTGAGCGTGGTGAGCACGTGGTGTGTTTGGTCCGGGGCTGAGCCAGCTGCACGTAAGGAGCACACCAGACCTGTGCTCACAGCCTCAGCACAGAGCCAACAAAGGGTCAGTCTGGCCTGAAAATGACACCAATGTCACCAAATCAAAGCTCAGGCCTCTTTAAAGGAAGACAATAAAACACAAACGCTCATGATCAAAGCAGTCACAGTGTCCAGCACCCAGTTAGAAATTAGTAAACATGTGAGTAGCGGGAGAATATTACCTACAACTCCAAGAAAAATCAATCAATAGAAAGATATCCAGAAATGACAGAGATGTTGGAATTCACAGAAAAGGACTTAAAAACAGCTTTATAAATGTGTTTAAGGATTTAAAAGAACAAATGAAGAAAGTGGGACTATTAAGAGAAAACAAATGCAGCTACTAATGCTAAAAAACACAATATTTGCAGTGACTAATACACGGAATGGAGTTATGAGCAGATAAAACACAACAAAAGCAAATAAAGTCAAGCTTGACAATGGAGCAATAACAATTACCCAAAGCAAAGCATAAACAGAAAGACTAAAAAGCAACCACAGAGCCTCAGTTACAGATGCTGAAAAATCCTCCTGTCTGACACACCCACAACTGGAGGTCCAGGAAAAGGGACACAGAAATATTTGGAGACATAATAGACTTACTTTTGTCTAACTTTACTGAAAACTTTAAAATCCCACTTATGTGGAATAATGAGACTATCAGAAAGAAGAAAAACTGAAATCGACTGAAATAATGGAACATGTAAAATCCACACGTCCTCAGTGACGTTCCAAACGTGGCTTCATTGCCCAGAATGGGAAGACGGTGGAACCAGCCCTCGGCTCTGAAAATCAAGTTGAAATATTTAACTTTCTTTTCTTAACTAAAAATGGATGAGAAGAAAATCTTGTTTATAGAAAAATCCCAGCTTTTGCTCAAAAGTAAAGTTGGCATTAGAAACTCACCATTCTGGCCGGGCGCGGTGGCTCACGCCTGTAATCCTAGCACTCTGGGAGGCCGAGGCGGGCGGATCGTTTGAGCTCAGGAGTTCGAGACCAGCCTGAGCAAGAGCGAGACCCCATCTCTACTAAAAATAGAAAGAAATTATATGGACAGCTAAAAATATATATAGAAAAAATTAGCCGGGCATGGTGGTGCATGCCTGTAGTCCCAGCTACTCGGGAGGCTGAGGCAGGAGGATCGCTTGAGCTCAGGAGTTTGAGGTTGCTGTGAGCTAGGCTAACGCCACGGCACTCACTCTAGCCTGGGCAACAGAGTGAGACTCTGTCTCAAAAAAAAAAAAAAAGAAACTCACCGTTCTGCAACTCTTAATTGGTCTGTTTGGTAGCTGTGGCGGCTGGTCCCACACTCATTAAGTGACTGACGACTGTGGAGTGGGGGCGCCTGACCTTGACGATCTCAATGTCATCAAGACATGATGTGCCTCCTGATGAGAAGCAAAACCTGGCACGACACCTACAGAATTCCTGCCAAAATCCGAACTAGAATCCAATCGAGCCTCAGACCTGTCTAGCACGACACACACAAGTCAAACAACACTAGTTTCTCCAACAAATAAATCACTGGAATGTAAATAGAGCTGTTGTCACAAATGAAGACCTGAAAATACCGAGCCAACAAACTCAAAGAATAAACCAATTTTAAAAAGACTAGTTTAAGACAATGGTAAAATTTTGAGTATGGATCAAAAATTATAAACTATCAAGGAATTATTGTAACCTGTTAGATGTGATAATGGTACGGGTGGGGTTTGCAACGCATCGATGGATGGGCGGGTGGGTTAGTGGACGGTGGGTGGGTGGATAGAAAGACATTTGTATTGTATTTATATTTTTATATATTATTTATATATATAGTGTGTGTGTGCATCCTTTTAAATAAAGATGTATAATGAAGTATTTATGGTTGAAATGACATGACATCTAGAATATACTTTAAAATATTTGAGAAAAATCTTTGAAGAAATATTAGCACAAGCTTGTCATTTTTTTGAGCATGGATGGTGTATTCACTGATGTTTGTAATATTATTCTCTCCATGCTTTGAAATTTTTACAAGTTAAAATATTTTGTTGAATAAAAGAATGAATGAGTTACTGTCCCACCCGGCTGTGCGGAGGTGCACACCTCGAATACAAAGAATCGGGGGTCGGCGAACACGACGGGTCACGGAAATGACGCCTCCTGGTGAGGAGGGCATTGAGCGGCGCCCACACGTGACCCTGATCCATGGCCTGAGCGAGGGACAGCACAGAGCAGCGAGTCGAAAGCTCGTGACGTCACCCTCCCTCCCTTCTGCAGGACGAGCGTGCGAGGCCAGGGGGGGTCTAGAGTCCTTTTCAGTTCTAGTCACGCGCCTCTGATTTTAACCTGGAGAAGAACATGAAGGAGCTTCAAGAATGCATCTACATGTTCTGAATCTAAGTCATTAAGTGGAGAAATCTTTAAAAGTACGAAAAACTCAACCTAAGACATTTGCATTGAAGATCACGCGATGTGATGCCCAGAGAACAGGACTCAGAAGTAGGAAGATTTGGGTAAATCCGGGCTGTGTAATAAAAGCCAGAAACAGGTGGGAGGGAGGTGTGGTCTGCCGGGACCCGAGGACACTGTCGGAGATGTCCGTCCCCGCAGGGGCACCCACTCCGGTGGGTCACAGCGCTGGCCCCGAGCCAAACGCGTTTGCGGGAATGCAGGATGCACTCGGGCGGGGACTCACGGCCGTGTGTCTGCTGGTGTGTTCTTGGCCCTTGGCGGGTGCTCAGCCGTGTTTGCCAAGGACCGAGTGGATATCTGAGTGCACGGAATCCGTGACTCCTGAAGAATCTATTGATGCAGCTGCATTTGCCCTGCTCAGAAAAGAAAAGATTGACTGGACGAACGAAGAGTCCTTAAAATATTTGAAGAACTTTCACGTAGAAGAAATAGTTTCCGTGTGTGTGTGTGTGTGTGTGTGTGTGTCTCCATGGACCAATCCGAAATCCAGAGGCAGCAGGAAGCGAGAGAAAGACTAGAGCTTAGTGTATGGGTAACATTTCTTTGTGTTTAAATTTGTGTTATTATCGGTTGCTCCTGATGATCTTACCCGGGTCATGACAAAATGAGCCGCTTCTCACATTTAGACGCCCAGGCAGAGGCAGAGGAACCTCAACACGGAACTTCTTAGAGGGGACTCAAGGGCGGGTTAGACCCTCTCACTTAAGACCCTGGGATTCTGCCCGGAAAGCCAGGATTATCAGGTGCAGGGGAGTGTGTGTGCGCGTGTGTGCCCGTGTGCAAGCGTGTGTGTGTGTGTGTGTGTGTGTGTTTAGGAGAGGGAGAGGGGAGATGCGCGAGGACCAAGAGGCGAGAGGGAGTGTGGAGACAGGCTGCGCTCACCACCCCCCCCCCCCGGGGTCCTGGACCTGGTCTGTCTCACGTCCCTTTAGTGACACGTGAAGAGAAGCTGGGGAGACACATGAGCGAAGCGTCAGGGAAACGTCCGTCCGTAGAGAAAGATAAAACCAGGACGTTTGTTGCTGGAGACCCTTCGACACAAAGTCCAAACAACAGCCCGGGAGAACCTGCGCATCTTTTATCTCTCTGCGTGGGAATCAGCCGAGCCCAGCGGTGGCCATTTCCACTGTCTCTGGGTGGTAAATGCTGCTTGAATTGTCTCATTTCTTGTCTGTGTTTTTAATAAATAATTGAATGCAGAGCGTGGCTGCGGTGCTGGAATCCCTAATGCTAAGGATAATAAAATAAATGACATTACATAAAGATGCATTATTAATTGGCAGCTACCATCTCAGTAATGTTCTGACAAGCACTAAAGTGCAACGAATTAATCTCACATAAATTCTTTGTTCTTCAATTTTTCAGGGTCTCTTGATAAAGTCTTGGTAACCATGGTTGTGGCTGGTTCCTTCCCAGAAGGACCCGGCTCTGCTCAGCTGCAGCCTGACCCGCTGTCTTGGGGGGGGGGCCCGGTGGGGACCAGCAAGTGCTGAAAAGGACAGACGCACACCTGCGCCTCGCCCGGGTCTGGGGTGCAACCGGAGAGCCGCCGTCCCTCCGCCCAGGCTGCCCCTGGGCTGCGCTCCTGTTGCGCGGGGGCTGGGCAGGGCTGCAGCGCGAGGTCATGACCTCAGGGCAGTCCAGGGAGGTCAGACGCCCCGAAGTCTGAGCATTTTAGGGGTGATGTGGACACACCCTTCCGGGGACAGGCAGAGCAAAGCCACCCGTGTGCCCTGAACTCGGGGCGCTCTCTTGGACTTTGCTTCCCTCTGCCAGGCCCAGGCCCCCCCAGCAGGTGCACACAGGGGCTGCCAGAGCAGGGCTGGGGACTTGTGCGAGTGCCAGTCTCAGGGGCCAGGGGGATGTCAGCTTAGCGGGCTGCAGCGTGGCAGCTGCCCGAGGATTAAGCCCTTGGCGATGAGGACGAGGACAGGCTCCATCCCGCAGGAAGTCGGGTGCGGGCGCTGCCTGGGCTGGGGGTACGCCCGGTGCCTTCGCCGCAGCCAAGATGGACACGGGCCCCTCCTGTGTCACCCTGACTTGCGCGTCTCACCCCACTTAAGGCCAAGCGTCTGGGAAACTCGCCCAGGGGGACGCGCGCCTCCCGCAAGCAGGACGCTGGTGCACAGCAGCTGAGAGGGGCCCATGGATGGACGCTTGCGCCCAGTGGAACTGCCGGCCCTGGGATGGCCCCACGGGCTCCGCCCCAAGGTCAGCTCCTCCCTCCCAAGGTCAGCTCCTCCCTGCCGAGCCGGGGCCTGGGTGTCACAGGCGGCTTCTGAGCGAGGAGCTGTCTTTTTCCAGTACCGCGACATGGAGATGGCGGACTCATTCTCGCCCACGTCTGAAACTCTCCTGGCCCCACGCTGCCCGGCTCCAGCCCCACTCCGCGGGGATTCTCTGCCCTGCGCCATGTCATGGCAGGAGCGATGCCAGAGTCCTCTCCTCGGGCCCAGGTGCAGATGTCCCGGGGTGGCCCCCTCACCCACGCGTGTCCCCAGCAGCACCCCCGGGTCACGCCGTCCGCAGCAGGGGCTGCGAAGCGTGTGCAGGAGCAAACTTAGTCCCTGAGATGGAGGAAAGTTGGTCATGACTTTGCGAGGCCTTTTTATTACTTCACACTGAAGCTTTCATTAATTTAGTGGGCTCCTTAATTAAAGGCTCAATGAATAATTGAAATGTAGTTTTTGATTATGCTGAAGTTGGTGCCATTTTGAGTTGTAATTGTAACTAATAAATTAGTTAAATAGGTAAGATGATAAAATCCTGTCTCAAGGGGAGCGCTCATAATTTCAAGAATTTATCTACATGTCATTCAGAGGATTTATGCAGAAAAAAATAGATGATCAGAAGAAAACCCAGGACCAAGTCTTGTTAATCAGCCAGGTCCCCTAGTGAGCGGCGATGCCCACCAGTGGCTCACTGCCGTCCCCGGGCCGGGGCGGGGCCAGCGCCTCCCAGAGCTCACGCTGGCTCCCGCTGGCTGGAGGAATCGGGGTTGAAAGAGGCGCAACCCTGAGGCACCTGCCGTCCTCGGAGCTCTGGGGACACCTGTGTCCCAGCGGCCACCGCCCTCCCCAGGCGAGGCCGGGTCCTCCTTCTCCACACTCGTCACCCGACCAACGTTTACCAGGCGCCTCCTCTGAGCCGGGCACTCACGGGGCGCAGTGGCCCGGGGCGTGGCGGTGGTGGGGACAGGCAGCGTCCCTGCGCGGAGGGAGGAGTGACTACGGCACCGTGAGTAATAAACAGGCAGCTTCCAGTCCGCCCAGGCTCGGACGCAGACCCCAGAGGCAGCGTGGTGGGCGGAGGGTCACGCCCGCCCCAGACTGTCCCTCTGCAAGTGGATGCTTCCGATCGGCACCTGCGTGTGGGAAACCCACAGGATCCTGCCCCTCCCTCCAAGTCCTCCATTCCTGCCCCCGCTCACTCGCTCTTTCGTCAGACGACTCGATTATGCAACAAATAGTCGCCAGCCTCACGCTGGGCTCCGGTTTACAGGGATGAAGTCGGGGAGGCCCCCGTCCCCGGGTGCTCACGGCGAGCTTGGCACTCAGACACCCGAGTGGTTACAGAAGAAAGAGACCCAGGAGGGGGCAATGCCAGACCCACCCGACGACTTAGGGGCATTTTCATCGTGCGTGTGATCTTGTCAGCCCAACCAAACCAGCCTGCGGGTCGGCTCTCAAAGTCCCTCGGAATAATGACTTGGTGGTACAGCCACTACCAAACAAAAGAGTCCCTCGTGCTTTCTCTGCCCTGTGGGGTCCCCCACGCCACCCACCTCCTGAGGCCACCTCCTCCTCTCTCAGCCAACGCCCATTCTCCCTTCAGGCCCTGAGCCAGCCTTCGTCCCCACTGGGGTCTCTGCAGCAGCTTCTCGGGGCAGGTGCTGTTCTTCTATTAAAAGGCCCAGCCCCTCAATCAGGCGAGGATGCCAGGCCCCCCAGGCCCCCCAGGCCCCCACCTGGACGCGGGACCCCCACGAGGTAGCAGGTGCACACTCGCCTTCTGCGAGTGCCGGCCACGTGGGCTCTCACCTGCCTGGGCTGGGGGCTGTGAGAGCAGCTGTCCTGCAGCGGGAACCGCGTGGAAATGTCCCCACGACGCAGCAAGGTCTCTGGACACTCGGAGCCCCGCACCACTGAGGACGTGCACGCGGGTGGCGGATGCAGTTTGGGCCACCGTAGCCTCAGAGGACAAGGCAGCCCCTTGATGTATCAGTCTAACTGTTGCTTGGTGAGGGATTATCGAGCATCCGTCCTTCCGGAATGCCTGGAACACGCCCTGGATGAAACCGCCCCAAAGCCCCACCCCGCGCCGTTTGTGGCCCACGGGGAAAGGGCAGGCACTGAACAAAGCTGAGTACGTCGCTCACGTAGTTCATGCACAGGTGACCCCCGAGACCAGGAGAGTCAGGGGAGGCGGCAGGTGTGTCGGGCGGGAGGTGGTCTCGAGGGCGGGGGCACGTCTGGGCAGCACCAGGGAAGACCTGTGCACATCTCGCCGGACACGCCCGTCCGGGAGCACGGTCCCCCGGGGTCCTGGTGGGGGTGGCGGCTGGTCCTCCCACGGCAGGTGCCTGTTCACCTGCCGCCTCTCCTCCGCCACAGACCGGCAGGCAGTGCCTGACAGGTGCCGTCGCACGGCAGGTTGGGTCCTGGGAGGATTCCAGGACTCCATGGCTTAATAAGCCCATTAGAGCCAGAACAAGTGATGAATTATTCATCCTGGAAGGCAGGTAGCTGGAAAACAAACCTAGGCCCGGGGAGAAAGCGCCGCCCCTCTGGATCCCCGGCCGACACACCTCTCGCCTGGCAGGAGTGCTGCGGAGCCGCCCTGCTCCGTCAGCCCATCAGCAAGGAGTTCATTAGCGCCGGCTGTATGCAGTACACTGAACACACCATGTTGTGCACAGGTGGGATCTCGCTGCTCCTGTCTGCTAAGGGCTCACGCCTGCGCACATGAGGACGGTGTAGAGCCCTTGCCGGTCTCCACTCCCCGAGGTGCTGGTTGTCATAATAACAGACGACAGAAAGATGCTATTAGCACTATTATCAATAAAATAAGTATCTCCTGGCTGCCTGTGATGCGGTCCCTGCGTGGCACAGGGACACGCGTGTGCGCGCACGTCGTCTCCGGCACCCCAGCTTCACCGGCCCCACAGGAAGCCTTTACGCTCTGCTGCAAACACCTGCCCCTGCCCCTGCCCCTGCCTCTGCAGGCTGCACCGCCACGCGGGCCAGCGCTGCCCGTCCTCCGGGGGCTGCAGGAGGCTGTGGGCAGGGACGGGTGCAGCTTCCCCGGCAAAGGTGGGGGCCGAGGCTGACTCAGCAGCACCAGGGCGGACCCCTGGGGTGGGGGCCAGGGACAGAGCACATGAGGAGGACCGAGGATGGGCAGCTGTGCTCCCAGCCAGGGTGACTGCAGGGACCCAGGGGTGACGGGAGCGAGAGGCAGACAGAGAGAAATGGGAGACTGAGACAGAGAGGACAAGAGAGAGGGGTAGAGGACGTTGGGGCCTCCCCAGGCAGGTCAGCAGTGACGCAGGTGGAGGCAGGTGGAGGTGGGTGCAAACCTCCCGGGCTCCGGGTAGCAGGGCCATGTGGGGCAGGGCCGGAGGAGGGTGGACAGCAGCAGCCTGAGGACAGGGACACGTCCTCCTTGCCCTTGGGAGAGGGGATCAGCGTGTGGTGGAGACAGAAGGGAGTGCAATGACAGTGGCTGAGAAACCAGGGCAGGGACTCAGTGCCCAGGGGAGGAGACAGTGCCGGGCATCGGGTGAAGCACTGGCTGCCTGAGCTGTGCGTCCTCAGGAGCAGACTGACACCTCCCTGAGGGAGGCAGCCTGCCGCAGCACACCTGCCCCCGCACACCTGCCCCCAGCATACCTGCCCCGGCACACCTGTCCCGGCACACCTGCCCCCAGCACACCTGCCCCCCAGCACACCTGTCCCCACACACCTGCCCCCAGCACACCTGCCCCCGCACACCTGCCCCAGCAACCTGCCCCCCAGCACACCTGCCCCCGCACACCTGCCCCCGCACACCTGTCCCCAGCACACCTATCCCAGCACACCTGCCCCCGCACACCTGCCCCGGCACACCTGCCCCCAGCACACCTGCCACAGCACACCTATCCCGGCACACCTGCCCCGGCACACCTGCCCCCGCACACCTGCCCCCGCACACCTGCCGCAGCACACCTATCCCGGCACACCTGCCCCCGCACACCTGCCCCGGCACACCTATCCTGGCACACCTGCCCCGGCACACCTGCCCCCGCACACCTGCCCCCAGCACACCTGCCGCAGCACACCTATCCCAGCACACCTGCCCCGGCACACCTATCCTGGCACACCTGCCCCGGCACACCTGCCCCCGCACACCTGCCCCCAGCACACCTGCCGCAGCACACCTATCCCAGCACACCTGCCCCGGCACACCTATCCCGGCACACCTGCCCCCGCACACCTGCCCCCGCACACCTGCCCCCAGCACACCTGCCACAGCACACCTATCCCGGCACACCTGCCCCGGCACACCTGCCCCCGCACACCTGCCCCCCAGCACACCTGCCCCCGCACACCTGCCCCCGCACACCTGTCCCCCAGCACACCTGTCCCCGCACACCTGCCCGCAGCACACCTGCCCCCAGCACACCTGCCCCCCAGCACACCTGCCCCCGCACACCTGCCCCCGCACACCTGTCCCCCAGCACACCTGTCCCCGCACACCTGCCCGCAGCACACCTGCCCGCAGCACACCTGCCCCCAGCACACCTGCCCCCCAGCACACCTGCCCCCAGTACACCTGCCGCAGCACACCTGTCCCCAGCACACCTGTCCCCAGCACACCTGCCCGCAGCACACCTGCCCCCCAGCACACCTGCCCCCAGCACACCTGCCGCAGCACACCTGTCCCCGCACACCTGCCCGCAGCACACCTGCCCCCCAGCACACCTGCCCCCAGCACACCTGTCCCCAGCACACCTGCCCGCAGCACACCTGCCCCCGCACACCTGTCCCCCAGCACACCTGCCCCCACACACCTTCCCCAGCACACCTGCCCCAGCACACCTGCCCCAACATACCTGCCCAAGCACGCCTTACCCCCAGTACACTTCACCCCAGCACACCTGGCCCCCAGCACACCTGGCCCAGGGAACCAGACCAGGGCGCATGGAGCGACTCCAGCCAGGCAGGGCAGGTCCTAAGTATTTGCCACAGCAAGAGGTCATCGTGGACCCTATAGGAAGGACGATGTCCTGTGGGGCGAGCCCCGCCCGCTCCTTTTCTCCCTCGAGGGCAAGGACCAGCTCCTCTCCTGCTGGTGAGGGACGCAGGGGCAAGGGGACAGCGTCCCCCCCGCAGAGAATCCCGAGGTCCTGCCCACTGGGGCAAACGCACTGGACGGCCACCCCGCTGTGTCCTGACCCCAGCTCTGGCCACTCTCCATGGCCCCGCGCATCTGGGAACAGGGATGACGAGGCAAGTTTTAAATTCAAATTTCACTTTTCAGCTAATAGTCCTTCAAATGTGCAATGTTAACAGAAGGTTCTGTAAATGCTTCCCTTCTGTTGAGCTGGAAAATTACAAAAGGCTCAGCTTGTGTGTGATTTAACAGAACTTCCATCGCAGCCACGGAGAAGTAACTCGACTCTCCTGCTGGAGTCTGAAATGCCGCACTCGGGGCTCTTTCTGGAATAATCCAGGGGTGAAATGAAGTTGGATGTGCCACAGCACCGCACACCTCCAGCTCAGACTGTCTGCAAGGTCTTTGTTTCCAAAGGGGCGGGTCTGTGTGTGCACTGATCCATGCGTGGTCCTGGCACACGTCTGTGTGTACTGATCCATGCGTGGTCCCGGCACACATCTGCATGTACTGATCCATGGGTGGTCCCAGTACACGTCTGTGTGTACTGATCCATGTGTGGTCCCAGTACACGTCTGTGTGTACTGATCCATGCGTGGTCCCAGTACACGTCTGTGTGTACTGATCCATGTGTGGTCCTGGCACACGTCTGCATGTACTGATCCATGCGTGGTCCCAGTACACGTCTGTGTGTGCACTGATCCATGTGTGGTCCCAGCGCACGTCTGTGTGTACTGATCCATGCGTGGTCCTGGCACACGTCTGTGTGTACTGATCCATGTGTGGTCCCGGCGCACGTCTGCGTGTACTGATCCATGTGTGGTCCCGGCACACATCTGCATGTACTGATCCATGGGTGGTCCCAGTACACGTCTGTGTGTACTGATCCATGTGTGGTCCCAGTACACGTCTGTGTGTACTGATCCATGTGTGGTCCTGGCACACGTCTGCATGTACTGATCCATGCGTGGTCCCGGTACACATCTGTGTGTGCACTGATCCATGCGTGGTCCTGGCACACGTCTGTGTGTACTGATCCATGCGTGGTCCCGGCACACATCTGCGTGTACTGATCCATGGGTGGTCCCAGTACACGTCTGTGTGTACTGATCCATGTGCGGTCCCAGTACACGTCTGTGTGTACTGATCCATGCGTGGTCCCAGTACACGTCTGTGTGTACTGATCCATGCGTGGTCCCGGCACACGTCTGCATGTACTGATCCATGCGTGGTCCCAGTACACGTCTGTGTGTGCACTGATCCATGTGTGGTCCCAGCGCACGTCTGTGTGTACTGATCCATGCGTGGTCCTGGCACACGTCTGTGTGTACTGATCCATGTGTGGTCCCGGCGCACGTCTGCGTGTACTGATCCATGTGTGGTCCCGGCACACGTCTGTGTGTGCACTGATCCATGTGTGGTCCCGGCACACGTCTGTGTGTACTGATCCATGCATGGTCCCGGCACACGTCTGTGTGTACTGATCCATGCATGGTCCCGGCACACGTCTGTGTGTACTGATCCATGCGTGGTCCCGGCACACGTCTGTGTGTACTGATCCATGCGTGGTCCCGGCACTCGTCTGTGTGTACTGATCCATGCGTGGTCCTGGCACATGTCCACGTGTACTGATCCATGCGTGGTCCTGGCACACGTCTGTGTGTACTGATCCATGCGTGGTCCCGGCACACACAGTCCAGCTCCGTGCAGCTACTGGCGTGTCCCCACGCCTGGCTCACCCTGTCAGGTGCCGGGACCCACTCTGCCCCTCATCCCTCCCGCGGGGCTCTCCGTCTGCTCTGACAAGGTCCCCAGATGGCTCCATTTACCACATCTGCATTAATATCTGGTTATTTAACACCCCTCCTAGCGCCACTAAATCGGCTTATGATGTTCTTGCATTCTGGGACATTTACTCTGCCACATGGCCTTGAAGATCATTCTGTCCGATCCTAACAATAAATCTATCGAGACTTTTATCCTGAATTTTATTGAAATTTTATATTAGTTTTAGGAGAATTAACTTTGCTTTTTGGATATAGCCCTTCTATTAAAAAATGTGGGATCATGTCTGGCATGGACTAAATGTTTGTGTGCCCCTAAAATCTACATGTTAGCACTGACTGTGGCCTCCAGCCCCTGGGACTGTGGGCGCCAGCCGCATCTCTTGTTCCAGAAGCCGAGCTCACTGATCCAACCCCCCGACCCCCACGGTGGGTTTTCATGCCAAACCCGCACTATTTTAAACAAGCTTTGTCTTCATTTTAATTCCTTGATACTCAGTGCTAATGTAAAGACTATCTACTGATTTTGAAATTTTATCTTACACCCAGCAACATTTCCAAATTTTTTAAACTAATTATAGTGCTTTCTTAGGTTCTTTCTTTCATAAAATCATCTCTTTGGTTTCATAGCTGCACAATCAGATCATTAGCTAAAAAGACACCTTTTCTCTGCTTCCCCAGTATTTATAGTAACCACCGAGTGTTTGTCGTGTTACATGAGCTGGAGCCACCAAGGCCACTCGGAGAAAGCATTCAGTGGCCCTGGTGGCAACAGAAACGCTGTGTCTTCACTGGTCTCTGCTGCCCCCTCGCTCCCTGCTGGGCTCACGTTCACTTTGCATTTTTGTACTAGTTTTCTTTTGCTTCATGGCAAGTTTCCGTCAATGCAGTGGCTTAAAACAGCATGAATTTTATTATCTTAAAGTACCACGGTTCAGGAAATGGCCAGGCTTGGCTTACCTGGTGTTACCAAATGAACGGTTTCCCCCGAAAATTCATACGAGGAAGCTCTAATTCCCAATGAGACCGAACTTGGAGACTCCTTAGGGGGAGATTAAAGTTAAATGAAGTTGTCAGGGTGGGGCCTGACCCAACAGGACTGGTGTCCTCCACTGGGGTGTTCTCCCCTCCCCCTCTCCCCCTCCCTCCCTCTGTCTCTGCCACAGGAGGGCACAGCAGCTGCAATCCAGGGGTCGAGCCCGCCCCAGGCCCAGCTCTGACCCGCACTGAGCTCAGACTTCCAGCCTCCAGAACTGTGGAGATGGAGTCTGCCGTTCAAGCCGCCCACCTGGGGTTTTGCGGCAGCAGCGCCGGCTGACTAAGGCGGCCAGACCGTGTGCTCAGGGTCTCTTGGGGCTGGAACTGCTGCCGGCTGCACCCCTGCGGGGGCTGGGCTGGGGAAGCCCCTGGGGCTGCTGGCAGAATCCATCTCGCTGTCCTATGACGGAGGCCCCACCTTGCCAGCTCCTGGCCGGGGACCACTCTGTGCTGTAGGCCACTCCGGTCCTTGCTCCGGGGCCCAGGCAGGACACACCGGCCGCCCCTCTACGTCCAGCTGGGAAAACTCTGTTCTTCCAGGGATCACCTGGTCAGGTCAGGCCCACCCAGGCCGCTCTATTTGCAAACAACATAATCACAGGTGACATCTCACCACCCGCACGGGTTCTACCAACAACTGTGGGGGGGGACATGTGCAGGGCTTGTACCTCTGGGCCGTCCTAGAATTCTGTTGGCCACAGTTTGCGTTAAGAACAACTTGTCAATTTTTAAATTCTTTTCTTTTTTTTCCTCTTCAAATTTGTTGATATATTGTACAAGGTTACTAGTTTTCACGGTTCCAGTTTTGCGTGGCAAATCACTGGATTATAAACAGAGTTTACAACTTGCTATAACCCTCCTTTTTTAATTTTTTAAGGCTTTCTTGGTGGCTAAGGGCAATCTATTTTTTTATATATTCAACTGAAATGACAAATGTGATTTTTCTTGTTGGGAAACATAAACTGCGCTGCGTGGTTTATTATTCACGTCCTCTGTGTTCTTCTGTGTCCTGCACTGGGTACCACGGAGACGCCCGGCCCCGCCCCAGCCGACACGGCTCCAGTGCCCCCCAAACAGCAAAGAACTCACTGGAAAAATAAGTTTTATAGTTTTGTTCCTAAAAGAAATCAAAGAGAAATGCTTTATTTCTACTCTGCCCACAGAAAATTAGATGAAATATAAATTCTTAATCAGATGCCTGGTGGAGCAGGAAGAACCTTCACGCAGGCACTAAATCGGCTTTGACATTTACAACTTCATTAAACAATGAAACAAAGTCACAGTTTTTGTAACTCATAAAAGATGACAGCACTGAAATCCATCCCAAATTTAAGCAATATTTAGACATTTGAAGAATATGAGATTGAGGCTCAAGGGGCTTAAGGATTTTATCTCAGACTCAGAAAGTTAGCGAACTTTATATTTATTGAATATTTATTCAAATGAGGGAGGGCGCTTTATTTCGGGCATGACGAGGAGGGTTAAGGGAAAGATTATGCTGCCCAGCGGCCCCAGATGGGGCCACGTGGCTGCCTGCTTTCCAGAAAAGGGTTTTATCGCCTCCTTGGAGGCTAAGATGGGCACAGGGTTTGATCACCCTTTAAATGACGGCGCATAAACCAAAGCCCTCCGTGGACACGGCCAGCGATTCTCCCGGCAAACATCTGCGTGGACGCAGCCGCACCGTCCCTGGGTGACTGTCAGGCGTGCGAGGACCATGCCGGGCCAGCAGGGACGGCCGGAGTGCGGTACAACCCCCCTGCGGGTACACAGAGCCTGCACCAGCAGAGCCCCGAGGAACGGAGGGAGCGGCCCCAGAGAGGGCCCCGCCAGGCCCAGCCACTCCAAGGCACAGCCGTGGCCCACCCTCCGCCCCGCTGCCCTGCGCCCGCCCGCACTGCCAGGCTGCGGACCCCGCACACACCCCTCCCTCTCCCTGAATCCCTTTCCCTGTCTCCCCCTTCTGTGCCGTCCCTCCCGCCCCCACCCCCAGGACACCCAGGAGCTGCCTCAGTTCCACTCCCACCACTTTGGACGGTGTCCCCAACTACCCAGCATTGCCACCAGGGGGCTCTTTTTGAAAGATAAAACTCCTGCTCACTGACCCAAGAGCAATATGCACAAGAGGAAAAATCAGACAGCAGAAAGCCATGCATGGAAAACAGATGGAACTAACGCGCTCGCAGCCCCCAGCCTGTGGCGCTGGGGTTGACATTTTGTCCCAAAACAGACACGCTGGACTCAGGCCCAGTGGCCTGTTTGCCGTCCGTCTGCGTCTCTGCCGCGTCCGTCCCCTCCCGCCTGGACGTGACCACCATTGTCCGGCTCTTATGTGAGTCTCACGACTTCTGAAAACGCGAATGTGGGTTATGTATCTTTTTCTTGTCTATAAAAATTAGATAACACAACAATCTCAGTGGCTTGAAAGTGTGAAACAATTATATATAAAACCACGTCGGGCTGGAGATATTCTGGAACTAATATTTTTTGACAATTGTTTCATTTACTCCTATAATTTTTGCTCTACTCTGACTAACTCCCGCTAACTGATATTTCCTGGAAATCCATGCCCTTTGTCCACGTGTTAGATAGTACAGAGTTTCTGGCTTTTTCCCTCTTAATTTGTGCTTTTTGTGATTTTTTGATAGATACAAGTTTGTCTGATTTATTGTGTTATTTAAAGAACACATTTTAATTTATCAATTCTACAGGACTTGTTATAAATTACAGTTTTATCTTTAATGATTCCTAACGCCTTCCTGCCTTGGCTGCTGGGTCAGCCTCTCCGCGACATCTCAGTCAAACGTCTCCCCACCAGGTCCCGGCACAGAAACGCGCTGGCAGAGACTTCAGAGCCGCGTCCTGCCCCGTGGACCCTGCCGAGGGAACCCTGCCGAGGGGACCCTGCCGAGGGGACCCTGCCGAGGGGATGCCAGCCTGACACCAGCTGCACAGCGCGGGGCCCCGACCACTCGGTTCTGACAGCGGGGTATTTGGCGAGAAGGGCGTCTGGGGCAGCCGTCGGCCTGGAGGCTGTTAGACCAGGACTCAGTTCGCGCTGGGCTTGAACCCTCTCTCAGGGAGTGTCCTCACCTGCCCCTGCAGGAAGGAGCCGCGGTGGGGCGGCCCTGGGGGACTGGACTGGGGCCCCTGCAGGGACGAGGGGAGCTCCCCCAGCCCTGGCGGCCAGCCTGGAGGCCGCCCTCCTACAGCGCCGGGGTCAGACACCCGCCGGCAACCGCAGCCGCTGGACGGAGGGAACTAACCGGTCCTAACAAACGCCGCAGGCGGAGGGAGCTCCTCCGTCACAGCAAACGCTACTCCCGCAGGTGGAAATCGGCTTCCCCGCGCCAGCAACCGGCCCTCGTGGCTGCCGGGGCTGCACCACGGACCGCGGGGAGCCGGGGTCGGGGCCCAGGATGCCTGTCAGGGAACACGGCAGGGGGCGCAGAACCTGAACTCAAGGCCTGCCCTGCCCTCTGGTTCCAGGAGGTGACACGCTTGTGCCCACAAGTCCACTTTTATGTGATACTATTTTACAAGTAGAGCAAGTACCTACGACCACACTCCCAATTCCTCCCCCCACCCCATCCCTTGTAATATTGCCTCATTGATGTCACTTGTCACTTATCTGTATGCTGTAATCACCAGGACGCCCATCCCCCCAGGACTGCTCTCCCAGGCGAGGCCAGCCCTCAGCCCTCATCTTGCCGGCCCCCTCTAGGCCACCTTCCCTGTCCCCAGGGCGGCACTGCCCGCCATGGCCACCTCCCCGGCTGCCCCTGCATCTCTGCCGTTTCTGGCCACACCAGGCACCGCGCCCCAGGACTTCACCGAGGGGCTCCCTCCCCCCAGAAGCTCCCTCGGCAACTCCCTTAACCCTCTGGAGCCTCTGCTCAAAGCTCACGGCCCACCAGGCCCCACCTGGGAGCCCCCAGGCCGCCTTCCTTTCCAGAGCTCCTGCTGCCTCTCCAGCACGACGCGCCTGCGGTGTCTTCCTCCGCGTGGTCCCCAGGACGAAGCTGAGCTTCCTGGAGCTCCCCGCTCTCCGAGCAGGCGCCCACCGGCTGGTTACGGACTCACCCGCACGTCACCCCCAGCGCTGGCTGGTTCACACCAACTAACCTGGACGGCGGAGACCTCAGCGTGGATCCCTGGGCCTGTGTCGCACCCGCCAGCGACAGGCTGAAACCTGAGGGGGCGGAGCCAGCAGCCGCCACCCCCGCAGCCGCCGTCAGCGGCTAAGTGCCCACTTCTCCCAAGAGGCTGTCACCAGCCACAGTGGCTCACCAGCACACTCCCGAGCTATTTTAAATACACCGGCAGAGCCGAGTGATTGAACGTGTTATTATCCAATGACGGCGCGAGATGTCAATTACTTAACTGAGAGAGCCAAAGTACAAATTGCCGGGTTCGCTCAATTACTGCTAAAATGGTACAAACGCATTTTAATTGTAATCAGAACGCGCTCTCTCCAGCGTGGATATTAAAGGGAATAATGAGTCATAAATACACTGACCCATTTATCTCCCGATCTGCTTACCAAACAGAACGCCACACCAGCCACCGCGCAAAGGGCAGAACGGCGCTAATTAGGTTCAGGAATTAGCGGAACATCTAAATTGGATTCCGTTCCCGCGTTCAGCTGAAATTTATCTTACCTTGGAGCTGCTGCTTCTCCAGCTGGAAAACAAGTGTCAAGTGAAATAATGATCCTGATACAAAATTGTTTTCTTAAAAAAATTCAAGTGAAGGACTCATCGCTGGGACTGTCTCCCTTCGCAAAGGCGGTTCGTGAACCTGGGGGGGATTTCCAGGCGGGGGCCTCGCGCTCCTCCCCGGAGCGCCTCCCAGGCGCCAGGGAGCTGGGCCCTTAGAGCCGGTTTCCTCACCTGGTGAACGACAGGCGCCCTCCCCACGCGGGTCCCCACGCGGGTCCCCACGCGGGCTGTGCGGCTCTTCCTCGGTGCTGGGCGCGTCTGACTCGCTCCGCGGGAAGAGGGAGAACAGAAGCAGCGGCCTCGGGGGTGTCGAGGACCAGTGAGCGCCAGCGGGGCGGGGACGCCGGACCCCATCGCGGTGCTGTGGGTTGGGGGAGGCCACGTTCTCAGGCTCACTGGGCAAGGAGTGACGCTGCGATGGCCCAGACCCACCCTCCCACCACCGCTCGGCCAGCCGGGCTCCCGCCACGTCCGCTGCCCTGGGACCAGAGCGGGGACAGACACTGACCGGGGTCCGGCCCCTGGAGACACGGAAGCGGGAGACCCCTGACCTGCGTGTTCAGCTTCCGTAAGCAGCACGGCAGCAGCTGGCCGCGCACAGGGAGGCAGGGCCCAGGGACCTGCCGTGGGCTGCACCATGGCAGAGGCAGGCGGCCCCAGCCGAGAGCAGGGCCACAGGTGGACAGGTGTGCTGGTCTGTGAGCAGGCTCACCTTCTCCTTCAGGTACCAGGGAAGGGCCTCGGGGCAGAGGGAGCAGACAGCGCCACGGCTGGTGTCTGGAGCACCGGCCTGGGGAGGGGCGGGCTGCCCGAGGGACTCTGGCCATGAGAGGCCCTGTGTCCCCGCAGGGCAGGAGGAGCCTGCGTGCCACTCTGCAGCACGAAGGCCAAGCAAAGGGGAGCCCACACGCAAACGCTGGACTCTGAGGAGAGATGCGCTGTCTCCCCAGCCTCAGCCAAACGCGCGTGTGCTTGCCAAGGCCGGAGACGGGGAAAAGGGAGTAGCCCAGTGACGCTGCAGGGACAGACGGAGGCCCCAGCCCGTCTAAACGCCCCATGTGTCCACACTGTCCAATGTGACGGGCAGAGACAGAGGTCATGAATGGGCAGGACTCTTGCCCAGATGTGCAGGGAAAATCCTCTGGGACCATCCAGCCAGCAGATAGGCCGCAGACAGAGAAACCCGCCCCCTGCCACCACGGCGGGCAGGTGTCACCAGCAGGGCAGGTGGGCGGCCACGGAGCCGCCACACCGCGGCAAACCCGCCCGCGTGGCTATTAATGGCAGCATGGAGACACACTCCTGCAGTAAACCACGGTTAAGCAAATAAATCGTGGAAACTTGTAATAAATATAAAAGGCATTGGTTGTAAACAAAAACAAAACGTAACGTTTGACAGAATAGTTGGCAGCGTCGCCGGGGGCTGTGGGGAAAGGCGGCTCCGGGAGGAAGTTAAAACGCTGAACAACCTGAGACTTTGTATAAAAGATGCTGAAACTGCAAGAGTGACAAGTGCTCGTGTGTGTGTGTGTGTGTGTGTGTGTTTATACACAAATGCACACTGGCAGAGGGAAACAAATAACAGTAAGAGCGGACGGCTGCATGTTCCCATCTGCGGTTTTACGCAATTAGACATCAGTTCACTTACTCTTCACCCAAACGCTACAATAAAGGGCTACACTCACCCTTGTCAAATGGAAATCGTATCAAGTTAGGAAAAATTTTAAAGTTTATCATCATACGGTAAAAGAAGGTACAGACTTGTACAGTCTATGTTGCCCCCGATAGACGTTCTTAAACCATCTTCAAGGCACCAAGGAGGAAGAATTCTGATGCTTCTGCGATTGGCTGTCCTACGTTAACTTTTTTCTCTACAGCGAGTAGAGCAGTTTAAGCTCTTGGTTTATAACCGGTTGGTTTAATTTCACTGAATTGCGTTTGACGAGGACGTAAAGCTCACGTTTTATGTTTCATTTGTGACCGGCATTTTGGGGAAATCAGGACGATTTGTGTTGGCCACATGGTTATGGGGGTTGGCCATGGGGTATATATAAACTGTGGCCTCTGTTTTATTTTTCTTTAACATCCTCGTTTTACAGATGAGATTCTGAGACCCTCGGAGGTGAAGTAACTTGGCCAAGAACACTCAGCAGATAAGTGGTGGAGCCAGAATCCAACACTAGAGCAGAGTCTGCATCCCTGACCACCGCGCTAGACTGCCTCGCGAGAAAATGGAACCAAGCAGAATAAGGTCAAGGAAAGACAAGGAGAAAGATGCAAATACAAGGATTGATACGCACGAAGCACAAAATAAGTCAACAGAAATTAGTCCAATTATATGAGTAATCCAATAAATATAAATGATTTCATGTACTTTTTAAAAGACAGAGACTCTCAAGCAAACCAAGTTAAAACAATTCAAGCTGTGTGGTGTCTACAAGAGACTTACCTTTAAAAAGGACACACACACATATACAGAGAGAGAGAGAATATTATACTCAAGGCATATTCTTGGGTGAATAGTATTAAAATCAACAAAAAAAGAGTAGTTCCAATTCTTAAAAAGGACCAATGGAGCAATTTATCAAGGAGATATAGCACTGTTAAGATTAAGTACAAATAATAGTGCAACTTAAAAAAAACATAAAGAAAAATTGAGAAGATCACAGGGAAAAATCAGATCCACAATCACAGAGAGAGGTTTTAGCCCAGTTTGCTCGGAGAATACAGCCGTGTGTGGCTTAACAATGGGGATACATTCTGAGAAATGTGTCGTGAGGTAACGTTGTCATTGTTCCAGCATCACAGAGAGCACCGACACAAGCCCAGGTGGCACAGCCAGCCACACACCTGGGCTGTGTATTACTAGCACGGCCCATGGCTCCCGGGCCACACACCGGTGCAGCCCGTGGCTGTGTGGACCCTGCAGGCAGCTGTAACACGTGGTCAGTGTCTGTGTCTCCAAGCACATCTAAGCATAGAAAAGGCACAATAAAAACATGGTATTATAATCTATGGGACCACCATCATATATGTGGCCCCTCGTTGACCAAAACGTCGTTATGTGGCACACGACTGTGATAGAATGAGTGAGCAGATAAAGAGTGAGAATTTAGAAAACCGAATGACACAACTCACGGGTCTGGGACCACCTGCGTGGTACTTAGACCTCTCCTCAGACCCGGCGCAGAGCAGGTGCGTGTTCCGTGGAAGCAGACCCGGTGCGTTCACTAGCACCGACCAGGTGTGGCCACCCACTGCGTTCCTACCACAGGCCGCTTGGCAGGAACTGACAGAGCCTTGTAAGGTCCTTGTCACCTTCACACCTGCCTCTCAGGACACCTTCCCTCTGCCCCGTCATCCCTATCCAAAGTCGACACAACGTCAGAGCTACATTCGCTTTGGGGGGTGAGTGTCTGGTGACTTTCCAGAAAACGTGACTCAGTCCTTTCTCTGAACTTCGAGAGCACCAGTGATATGAAACAGGACAGCCCATTCATCACCTGTCCTTTTTACTCACTGCCGAAAGAAAATACTTTCAGAGTTCCCGCTCTGGGCCAGGTGCCCTTGCAGCCACGGGGGAGAGGGCTGTGCTCCTCGTGGAACTTACACTTTAGCTTCAGCCGGGGTTGCTTAACACACGTGGGGGAGGAACAGAGCAAGAGGCTGGGTCCTGGTGGGCAGGAGGGGAGGCCAGAGTCCTTGGTGCTGAGCAAGACTTGAGCAGGGGTGTGAACACATGAGCAAGAACTTGTGCTCATAGCTAGATGTGTTAGCGGCTCACATTATGTAGGGAAGCCTTTGTTTTACTTTTTAAAAATAACCATGTTGAAAACTCTCACTCATGCAAAGACTTGGATTACAGGTGATCAATTCTTCCCAAACAGCCTGCATTTTCTTCTAAAAATGTCTAAGGATTCCCTATACGCGCTGTTACTGATTGTTTTTAAGTGTATTTTATGAACATCTAGAATAAGAAAGGAACATGCCTCGTATTTAGATGAGCTCTAGGGAATAAAAAAAATGGGAAACTCAGAAAATCGCTTAAGTCTCTTTCCATCTCGACTCAATCTCAGGGGAGAGAGCGGCGCTCCCGCCCAATGCCGTTCCTGAGTTCGTATAAATAGATACAGTGAAAAGTCAGGCTTAGTGCTGAACGAATGGACCGTGGCGTTTTCATTACCAGACGTGGCAGATACGTCTGCTCCTGGCCACGCTGGAAAGACCATGAAGCACTTTTGCAGCAGGAAACAGTAAAATTCCACAGAGCTGAGACTGAAACAAAGCACAGGCAGTTCACAGATACCCCAACCGACACTGTATTAGACGGGGTTCTGGAGAGACAGAACCACTGTGAGATCGATAGATAGACAGACGGACAGATGGATAGACGGATAGCTAGGTAGACGTCCCACGATGTTGGTCTGCAAGCTGGAGGCCCCGCAAAGCCGGGCTGTGACAGTCGGCGTCTGAAGGCCCAAGAACCAGGAGGCTGTGGAGTAAATCCCAGTCCAGGAAGGACCTGAGATGTCCCAGCTCGGTGGGGCAGGAAGAAAGGGCTGAATTCCTCCTTCCTCTGCCTTCGGTTCCGTTTGCACCCTCCCCCGGGGCTGGGCGAGGCCCGCCCACTTTGGAAGGGCGGGTTCTCTGACGTGCCAGTTCAAATGCCAATCCCATCCTGAGAGGCCGCACAGACACACCCAAAAGCAACATTCCACCTGGGCATCCTGAGACCAACCCAAGATGAAACAAAATTAACCGTCACAGACATTAACTGGACTTTCAGGGACACTTCCCAAACAGAGAACATGCATTTGGGAAGGTCACAACTCTCAGCCTCAGTTTCCCCATTCGCAATGGGAGTCATGAGGTCTAATTTACAGAGTTCCTGTGTAATTTGTAAATGAGTAAGAATGCCTGGGGAAATGGTCAGCTTGGTGCCTAAAACTAAGTTGAGCCCTTGAAATTCAACAGAATTCCATATACAACAGATATCGTTGAAGCTGAGAACGCCGCCCGACCTGAACGTTAAATAGAACTTTTCCACGATACTCCTCTCAGGTCTGAGGCCTCGACGCTGAGGACGCTGGTGTACGGGAGGCTAGAATCGTCCCAGCAAACGTGAACTTGGCTGCAGCCTAGAACCTCGGCCTGTAGAAGCCACTGCAGAAAGGAGAGCATTTCCAGGAGCAGAGAGACTGTGCATTTCTCCTCTCTGCATGCGGAGGCTGGAAAGAGACAACTGCATGTGAGTCCAGACGCTGAACGAAAGGTGAACCGGCCTCTCGGGGCCTGCTGATGGCCAGCAGCCCGCAGCACCCCAGGGGAGCCCAGGGAGGGGTGCGTGGGGAAGAGGGCGGCTCCCTGGAGCTGGTGGTACAGTCAGGCTCAAGGCTCAGCTGTGGAGACACGGAGTATCTGAGGCCGGCTGCAGCAGCCCACCCCATGGCCCTGGGCAGGAGGAGGGCCCCCTCCCTGGGCCGAGACCTGTGTCCCCCTCCCACCCGGCACCCCCCACGCGCACAGCAGGACTCCTCCCGGCCTCAGGCGCACACGGACAGTGTTGCTTCCCTGGGAACAGCGCAGATGTCCCACCCGTGAGACTCACAGAGACCAGCTCTTGCTGAGGACTTGACGAGGTTCCAAGTGACAGACAGAGAAGTGACTGGATGTACCAGGGGAAACTGAGGCACAGGGAGACACACACACACATAGTGACATGCAGCGTCTTATTTTACACCAAACCTTCCAAATGCCTTCTCCTTTATGTTCTGGGAAAATCTCACACTCTCGGGGGTCCCTGCGTCCTCATGCACCGCGGGGCCCTGCCCACGGCAGCGCCATCTGCCCCCTGAGCTCTCCTCTCTGGAGTCTTGTTCCCTCCCCGCCCCTGTGACTTCTTGGGGGCCGGCACCGCATCCTCTGTCCGCCTCCACGGGTGAACTCGCCTGGGCCGATTTCAGAACTCAGGACGACAGGCCCCATGCCCAGGTGCGCACGTCTCTCAGGTGCTTTCTAGGTGAGAGTCCGCCTGGCCCCTAGAGGTCCATCCACCTGTTTCATTTGGCCAAGATAATATTTTTCATATCTTATTCTCCTTCCAGAAAAAAAAAAAGAGAGAGAATACAAGAAGCACTCAGTCCGGCTGACCTACACCAATTTAAACAATTAATTTTTTTACACTGCCAAGTAAAACATTTAACTCCTTGGTCTGAATCATCACGCGGAGCCGGCCCTGCTGACGTTCTTGAAGCCGAGTCATCGCCAGCCCCCAAGGCCTTGGCTTGTCTGTCTCTCGAGCCCATTTGCACATTTTAAATACCAGCTTTCACTTCTCATCACGGTGTTTAAACCTTGAAACCAGGTTGCTGCCCCAGCAAAATGTTAAATGTAGACGGCAGCTCTGAGACCCCGAGCAACTCACTGCACCCCTCTCAGCGGGTCGGGACCACTCGCCCGGCCTCGGCAGAGCCCCCGCCACCCTCTGGCCGCGGCCCCTCTGTGCCGCTCTGGCACCGCCACCCGCCTCCCCGGCTTCCTTCTGCCTCAGAGGCAAGACCCTTTGCCGCGGCCATTTGGAGCAGCTACTGTGACAGAGACTATGGGATGCGGGAACTTTCAGACGTGGCCTAACAAAAAAGAAATTGTTACAGTTGCCAGCTTTTTAGAATTAATTTTACAACAGTGATAACAAAACAAAACAATGCTACCTGGATGCACCAGGTGTGTGGGGCCTCATCCCCAGGCCCAGTCCCCTTGTCCCTTGTCCCTTTGGCTCAAGAGGCCCTGGCACCTCCCACCCACCCCCGGTTGGTGGGACCGTGCGACTGTCTCGGGGAGGGTCCCGGGCAGACCCAGCACGCGCCACTTCAGGGCCATAGCGTGTGAACCCCCCCCAGCGTGCCACTGCCAGGGCACAGGGTAAGCTGGAGGGCACCCAAAATCAGAGCGGCCGGGAGTCTGGCCCAGGTATGGGGACAGCAGCCTGGAGGGTCAGAGCCCACACGGGGTCTGCACGGTGAGAAACACGCTCTGCGTGAGTGAACCCACAGAGACTGCTTGCCGCTTGTCCCCGCACCAGCCAAGGCCTGGGTCAACCTCCCTGCGTCTCAGAGCGTCTCACCCTGCACCTGCCTCAGCCCAGCTCACGCCCACAGCAGGCCTGTGCACCAGGGGCTCCGTGTGTCCCCTCCAGACAAGGAAGACAACCCGGCCCACGTGCTGCGGGAGCCGGGGGACAGGCTCAGGAGGGCAGCAGAGGCCACCAGCCTGAGGACAAGGCGGAAACACGTCCAGGGTTTGTCACAACAGGGGGACCAGCGATGAGGAGATGCAGACAGGTTGTGTTTGGAGTCGTGTGTGCATGTGTGTGTGTGTGTGCATGTGTCTGTGTGTGTGTGTGTGTGTGTGTGTCTGTGCATCTCTGTGTGTGTCTGTGTATGTGAGGCGGTTGTCAGGGGAACCGGCTCCCACAGAGGGCTGCAGAGCCCCAGGGAGGCCGTCTGCAGGCTGGAGACGCCGGGACGCTGGTGCCTCAGGCCAAGGCTGGAAGCCTCGGAACCCGGGAAGTGGATGCCACAACTCTCGGTCCAAGGCCAAAGGCCTCAGGACCCGGGGCCACTGGGGTGAGCCTGGAGTTCTGGCGTCTGCGGCAGCAGAGGCAAACTCTGCCCCAGCCCTCGGAGGGACCCATTCACCTGCTGTACCTGCCGTCTCCAGCCCAGCCGAGAGGTGGTGCCGCCAGCACCAGGGCGGGTCTTCCCCACGGAGCCCATCGGACTCACACACTCACCGCCCCTGGAAACCCCCCCCAGACACCCCAAACACGGCTCTGCCAGGTCCCAGGCATGCCTTCCGTCGGCCAAGCTGACACCGGAAATTTAGTCCACGAGTCCACCCTTGTCCTCCGGGCGCCACGTGCCTCTCCGTAAGCCACGCTTGCCGGCTCGTGTTGCCGTCAGTGTTTGCCAGTTCAGCCGTTCTAACAGGTGTAACAGCACTTCAGGACGATTCTAATCCACATGTCTCAAATCAAATGCTAATGATGTATAAGAACATACTTTGTTCACTTTCAATTCTTTCGAATTTATTAAAGTTTGTTTTCTGACCCAGGGTATGGTCTGTCTTGGGGGATGTTTCACACGCACTTGAAAATAACGAGTGTTCCGCTGACGTCGGACAGGTCACAAAATCACACAATAAAAAATTACTAGGCCAGAAAATACGACAGATAATCAGGAGAAACGAAATACACACCAGCAGCAAACCCGGAGGTCCTCCCTGCATGGCAGTTAGCAGGCAAGGTCTCACCCACAGCAAAGAAAATAGAGGAAAAGAGACAAAAATGGATAAAAAATACAGGATTTGAGGAGAGAGTTGGCATCTGTAATAAAACAAATCAGAGAGTCGTTCTAAATTGAAAAATACAATTCAACAAATCTTAAAAGGCACCATCTGAAGATAGAATGTAAACGAGCCCAGCAGGATCCAGCTGGCGACATAAACACACAGTGACTTTTCCAGCTGACACTGGCACACAGAACAGCACCCGCCCAGCCCCAGAGACACTGGCATCTCAGTCGCTGGGGATGCTGGGGACCGAGACCTGCCACCGCGGCTGCTCCGGGATGTTCCAGGCTTCGCTGAGAAGCGGGACTTGGGCCCAAGCGAAAGGAGCCACAAATGGCCTATTTGCAAATTAAATAAGGACAAAGTAGCCCTGACTTTGAAAAACAGTTGTCACAAGAGCTCATCGTTCATTTTTTTGTCTTTAAAAAGTGCCCATCCACCAGCTTTGCCTTTGGAAAGGTCTTGCATGGAAGGTACCGACCGGCCCAACAGCAAGGAGACAAATGACAGCGTCAGGACATCGTTTCCCAGTGACAGGGGCCACCGTTCCCCGAGGGGCCGCTGATTCCAAGGCTGAGGCGCAATGAGCGTAAGAGGAAGCTAAACATCTTTTTATATCGGAAAACAAAGATGTGATCAAAGACTAAAATTTCAAAGGTCTCACGCCCGAGATCTCAAACGTCAGTTATCGTCAGCGAGGACAATCGCCGCAGCACACAGAACACGTGTCACATGCTCATTTGCATGAACGCACGGCAATGCCAAACGCCAACTCGCCCCCGCTGCCTCTGGAGGGTGCCAGGGACCTGCCGGTTGGGGTGAAAACGGTGCACAAACTCAGGGGTCCGCGCACTGCTGTGCCCCTCCTGTAAGCAGGAGGTCCCTGCACAGACGCCTTCTAGGCAGAAAACAAAGCAGCGTGGTAACAGTGAAATATGGGAAATACCTGTGTAAAATTCATGGCGGATGAAGACATCTAGGCGATCACCGTGGGCACTTCCTGGTGTCCCCGAATAGGAGGCGGGGGGACGTCACAGTCTCCTGACAGCAGCACACGCCAGCCACAGGCGCATCTGTCCGAGACGTCAAACCCAAGCCTCGAGGGGTCGCGACACCTGCGTCCCACCCCGAGGGCCGAGCCCAGGCTCCGGGCAGCGCCGGCCAGTCCGATCCCACGGTGGCCGACGGGTCTCAGCCCCCGGGCTACCGAGGTGACTCCCGCAGGGGAGCCGGGCAGCGGTGAGGCAGCTGTGAGCACCGAGGACGTCCCTCCCTGCCAGACACCACTGTGCTCGGGGGACAGCAGCAAAGTCCCGCTGAAGGAAATAGAACTTAATCTTAGAGACCCATGTTGAAAAGTTTACTGAAGAAGTCAATGATGTCTGAACTTTACTTCAAAAATAATCCAGGGTAACAGGAAACAAGTGCGTAGACAGAGGCTACAGGGTCGTCCGAGAGCTGGTCACGGAAGCTGGGTCGTGTGCACAACAGTCCAGTGCATTCTTCTCTCTACTTTTGTTCCTGAACTTTTGCATAACAGTAACGGAGAAGCAGGAAGAGTTAAAGGTGTAGCTTGCGGGGAACCTGGAGGAAGAGCGAATCCACCAGACATTGCATTTCCGGCTCGGGTTTGTTTCAATCACTAAGTTTCGGGCCGGGACTTGGCGGTTGTGAAGCGGGGCTGGTTCCCACCCTCCTGGACGGCGTCGGGGACACCTAGCCGAGACGCTTCTCCGCTGGCACCGCCCGGACCCCTTGCTGGGGTCCTGCTGGCGCCGGCACGGGCAGCAAGCGCAGCCGGCCCCGTGCCCTGTCGGCTCTGGGACAGGCGCGTCCCCTCGCCCTCAGTGCACACAAGCGTGACCACACGGCCCTCGCTGTGTGGCGCGACGTTTCCAGTCCTCACCAGGCAGGGGCGTCACTCCAAACGCTCGTCCTACTACTGTCCGCGCCCCAGCGACTCTGCCTGGCGCACCCAGGTGGGGCTCCAGAGCCAGCAGGTCCCAGGGCCCCGTGGCGGATGTCAGCTTGCCACCAACAGCTCCTCTGAATTCCCATCCCCCACATTACCGCCCCCTCTGCAGCCAGCCTCACAGCCAAGGGTGACCAGGAGACCCGGATCTGGCCAGTGACACGTAAGGGTGAGTCCACCGGGAGCTTCCAAGGCAGCGCTGCTTTCCTGCTTTTCTGCTGAAAGGTGCAGAGATGGCCCATGGCACCACTTCGTTCCCTGAATGTAGCTGCGATGCCTGAAGCTGTGGCAGCCACTCAGCACCACGAGGCTTCCAGCAAAGAGTCGAACAGCCGCCACAGGAAGGCAGAGTGGGCCGACGGGAAGAGCCCGGCTCCTCCGCCTCTGCAGTCCTGGAAGTGCTGCCTCCGACCTCCCAGCGTGTGGGACCTTCACTGCCCCCGACCCCGCTATGCAGCCGTCCGCCCTCAAAGGCTGGTTTGGCCTCAGTGATTTTAAAGCCTTTGCTTCCTATCAAGCAAATTAAGGTTCACGAGGGCTCGTTTACGCACCTGCTGAAGACCTCGCTGGGCACCTGCACCCTCCCAGCGCCCTCCTGGCAGCTGTGTGGACACAGAGACGGACACGACAGACACACAAGCCTTCCTAGACCACTGGTCCGCGGCTGGGAGGACTGTGCCCACCAGGGGACACGTGGCAGTGTCTGGAGACATCTCTGATTGTCCTGACTGCAGAGTGACACTGCATGTCCTGAGTAGGGACCAGGGACGTGGCTCAGGTCCTCACTGCACAGGACGACCCCTCCGTGGACAAGTGTCTGGCCCGACTGTGGGTCGGGACGCTACCCTGCCCTGAATTACGTCACCGAGGTAGCACGGTACATGGCACATGCAGCAGGCTCTGGAGCTGAGGAGTGACACACGCTTGTCACTCAAGTCCGAGCCGACAGCAGTCTGGTCTGAGAAATCTCCCAGCCGGATAATCCCCAAGGGAGGTGGCCAAGGCCAAGGTCAGTGTCAGGGACTCCCCGGATCTGCTCCCCCTTGTTTTCCTTCATTTAAAAACAAGTGATGTAATTAATCCAATGTGGGAGGCGGCAGGACCCCCTCGGGCCCGTGTCCGTGAGGCAGGTGTGGCCCTGCCCTGGGGCTGTCCCCGCAGTGGGGCCGCTGCCGCTGCAGGAAGGTGCCGGAACAGCCCCCCGTCCCCTCCGGCGCCGCACGGATCACGGTGTGACTCTGTGCACATAAACAGAATCGTTAAACCTCCCTCTCAGGGAGTGTGGCATTTATCTGGGGACCCTCCCAGATGGAGTGCTCAGAGCTCGGGACTGATGGGGACGTGAAGCCCCCGGTGCGGAGTGTCAGGTGGGGTCGTGGGCGGCGGAGGGTTTAATCGCGAGTGTTTTACTGTTATTCGGGCATTTGACATTTCACAGATCATATGCCGTCACAATTACTTATAATTTTATTTAAGAACCATTTAGGGAAAGGGCTGGATCATGACTCAGTTAGAGAGGAGATACAACGTCTCTGTCAACACGGAAGAATAGCAAATAACTCATCCTCGCATTGCCGGCAGCTGCGGGCCGTCTCTCCTTCCGCCCTGAGCGTGGGCAGCTGCCGTTACAGGGAAAACCCCAAACCCTGCGAAATGATCAGAGAGGTCTCTGTCGAGACCACATGTGTGACTGTGGCTGGGGGCCACACCCAGGAACCTTCCAGTAGGAGACGCCCAGGCGACCGGGTCACAGTCTGGTTCATACGTTGCAGGGAGACGGAATTGCAGGTAGAGCCGTAAATCCATCCGTGGGAGGCGCACATGGGTTTGGCCCAAAAAGCCAGGACATCGGGCAGTGGGGCGTGGAGGTTACAGGTGGGCTTAAAGATGCTCTGATTTGTCACTGGGGAAAGAAAGGAAGCTTCGTCTAAAGGCTGGGAATGTTGTAAGTTAAGACAAGGGGCGTCCGTTAGTCAGAGCCAAGCCACAACATGTGAGTGGTCTGCTGGGCAAGCCGGTGGCCTGCAGGTGAGTGAACCTCTGCCCTGCGCGGCCTAAGGTCCGGCTAGTAATTTAGGTCTCCTGGTCTCTGCTCGACGTTCATGCCGCTCAGCTGTTTCAGCTAAACTCCAAAGGGAGGGGCATGAGGAGCCGAGTCTAGCCCTCTTCCCTTCCTGGCTGGGAACTCAGTTTTAAGGTTTTCCTGGGGTCCCTTGAGCCAAGGGGAGGTCTGTGCAGGATTTTATTTTTACTTAACACTGCTACGGTCTGAACGTCTGTGTCTCCCAAAATTCGTACGTGGAAATCCTACCCCCTCCCCCAGGTGAGGGTGTTAGGAGGGAGCCTTGGGGAGGTGACGAGGCCTGAGGGTGGAGCCTCCTGGATGGATTAGGGGTCCCACAAAGGGCCCGGAGAGGTCCCCGCCCCTCCCCCAGGTGACACAGTGAGACAGCGTCATCTGTGAGCCAGGACGGGGGCCTCACCAGACGCCGAGCCCGCTGGCGCCCTGACCTCAGACTCGCAGCCCCAGAACCGGGAGGGACACGTCCTCACTGAGAAGGGTGTCCCACATGTGTCCCACACGTCTCCTCACTGAGAAGCCCCAGCCCGTGGCATTTGGTTACAGCAGCCTGAATGACCGAGACAGCAGCCGCCACCTTTATAACTGCACATATTCCACTAACCCAAACGGTGCTTGTCTGACTGTAAAAAAGAGCATAAAAGAGGCAAAACTTTTTGCAATCCCTAAAGTTAAAAAAAAATCCAGGTCACTTGAGCATTCTCTGGCAGTCTCGACGATCAATCCGTCTTTCTCGCAATGCACCAGAGACTCAGGCTGAGGACATCGCCTGCCTTCTAATCTCCAAATCCTCGCGGATCAAACGGGCACAATAAACACAGGCGCTTCTGAGCCAGGGACTCGGAGTAATTGCGTTACTGGCCCAAGCCTGTGGAGATCTGGGATAAGTAAAGAAGGAGTCGCTTGCAAAGTGATCTCCAGCCTCCACTCTGGCTGCACTGAACCCTGCGGTTTCATTTGCATGATTTAGTGAAAGGAAGTTTGCATTGATATGTAAATAGCAATGCCAGCAGTTTACATTGGAGAACAAAAGCGGGGTGCACCGCCTGTTACATTTTATAGCCATTCCGCTACAGTCTTGTTGCTGCCAGAAAACACACCTGCAGGTCTGCTGGACCCACAACTTAAATAGCTCTGCCCCACAGGAGTGTTTCAGGAATAACGTTGAACAGTGGAATTACTTCGTCATTTGCATGTGGTGTTCTTGTTTGAAGGTGTGTCCTGGATTTCCTGGGCATTTTCATCAGGCCTGAATGTTGAGTTCTGGAATTCGGGATGCATGTCTTGCAGAGAGGAAGATCCTCAGCAGAGAAAACTCTGAGTGCACGAAGATAAACGACACCCGCTGTTTCAGAAGGCGGCGTAGAAAGACAGTTCTGGGCGCACATGTTTTATTATTATGGGATAGAGGAGATGTCCCTGGCATACTCAGACCTCTGGTGGGAGGTGTCCGGTGACCCCCATACTTGTTAGACTTGACTCCTCCAAGGGCCCAGTTGGTCTGAGCTGCACCGTGGGCTGCGGAGCCTCCCGTGGGGAGAGGCTCGTGGAATTAAACACCTGCGCCCTGCACAGGTGCCTGGCAGGGAGGTGGCAGAGAGAGACACCCGCCATCTCCCCGTGTTTAGGAGCCCTGCCTCAGCCCACAGCGCGGCCCAGCGCTGGACGCCTGGGCAGGAGCTTGTTGGAAACGCGGAACCCCAGCCCCTCCCCAGCACAGACCTGCCGGGCCACAGCCTGCGTTCAGCGAGAGCCCCGGGCTGGTAACCACACGGGCATCTGAGAAGCGCTGCTCCCGTACAAAGACCATTTCAGTATTGCCAGGAGCAAGAAACACGGTTGCACGGAACCCAGTTACCCCCACATGCCGACCCGGGCACCTCCAAGAGCACCGAGTTCCACGACAGAATTCATACCCTTGCCGCTTCTGGCGAACCCCGACATTCTCTGTTCTGCTCCGTTTCATTCTGTTCTGTTTTAAAGTGTTGGTCACAACCCTCCCACTGATTTCACAATCTACTCATTGATGGGGACCCACAATTTTATGAACTTTGCTCTAGAATTTTATTCTGGCCGTGGGAACATCTGCATTGCCTCCTGAGGACAGAAAAAAAGATGCCAGATAAAATATTTTTAAATGTGTTGACAAATATAAAAAATAAGGTTCAAAGACCTGTGATTGGTGGGAGGTGAGCAGTGGATGAGGGAGCGTCCCTGTTACTGTCACGACGCCCTGTCCTCGCCACACCACTGCCAGGGAGCATGATTACGCTGGGGACCACACCACCGCCTTCTGGAACACGGAGGCAGAGGGAAGGCCGAGAACGAGGGCTCCAGCTCTCAGACTCTTTGCTTTCCTCTTGTTGAAGAGCCTCCACGACCTGACAGAAAAGCGAGTAACACCTGAGCCAAAAGCTAAAGGGAGACAAAGCTGGTTTTTACCTTGAGGTCATTTGTGGTGAACTTGAACTTCGTCACAGCCTTCTGAGAGAAAGAAGGCAAAGCCAGGATCTTCCCAAGAGGGAGCATGACAAGAGCCCCCTCCACAGGACCACATTCTTAGAGAATGGGTGAAATGACGATGACACTCCCGGCCCCTGCAAGACAGCACAGGGAGACATCTGTCCCTAAACCGGTGTTAGGAGGGTAAAATTTCCTCTAATCGTTTTTAACAATACATCATTCCTGACATGAATTAACAACCCAAACTTATACTAATTGCATGGTCCAAACAAAATGTCAACCAAGCTATCATTTTAAACAGGTCATAGTCTGTGTTTCTCTCCAAATCCCAAAAGAAATGGAGACCTAAAATAACCAAAAGGCTCAGGATCCAGTTAAAAGAGTTTATTGAAGTGCAGAGTGTGAGGACAGCCGTCCGGGAACACACAGGCCCCAAAGTACGGTGATGAGAACGCCCAGTGTGGGGAAAAGCAAAGATCTTTTACACGGGCAAAAACAGAGGTGCTGAAACGGAGACATGTTCCATCAGAGGCTGCCACACAGAGATAAGATCCGATCGGCCACTGTTGCTCACACCCCAAGGGTGCTGCTTCCCATTCTGCGTAAAGAGGTAGAAACCACAGGGTCTCTGCCTCCAGTGTCACTTAGTCTCAGTTTGAAGGAAGAGTAGGGAGCCTGGTGGATCTGTAACGTCTCAATGCAAAGGTCAGGAAGCAACAGTCACAGGAAGCAACCAGAGGAAAAGCAGCCGTGTCACGTGACTCCGTTTCCGGGGCTTCCCTTTTCCCCCTGGCATAATCAATGTGGAAGGTCCCAAATTTTATTATCTTTTTACAGAGACAAACACTGATACTCTCTGCAGGAGACTACTTTCATCCCAGGGCCGAGATTTCCCGCAGAGAAACATCCAAGAACAGTAAGTGATTCCCAGTGACAGAAATCGCAACGTAAACAAGGGAAAGCAGAACAATGAGCAAGACATAGCAGAAAAGGAAGGAGAAGAAACCAAAACCGAATAAAAGCCCCAAGCCAGTGACATGCTGCAAAAGATAAAGACAGATTTGTGCAGGAGAACAGTGAGCACGCAGTGGGTTTTAAAAGCAGCAAAATGTGACCTGCTGAAAGTGAAAAATATAATTGTTGAAATTAATCATTCACTGGATTGATTTAATACCTGGGTAGACAAAGAAAAGGGAGGAGGATGAGGAAAGCAGGAGGAATTCATGAGCTAGACATTAAATCAGAATAAATTATACAAAAACACATGGAGAAAGACAAAAAGATGGAAGCTAAGAGAGGTCAGGAGGCACCATGGAGGTTTAACACACGTTACTGGAATCGCAGAAAGAGATGAAAGAGACAGACACAAAGACAGAGCCAATATGTTAAAAGATAATGAGTGACGAATTTCTCCAAAACTCATAAAAATCAATTAAAGATGTCACTGATTCAGAAAGGCCCACTAATTCCCAACAGAATAAATTTAAACAAAATTTATGCACAGAAACATCACAGTGAAATTATAGAGCGTTGAAGACGGAGAGACGATTCAAAAGTAGCTGGGGAAGAGAGAGAGATCACCTTCAAAGAACAACATTTAGTCACTAAAAGCTGACTTAGTCTCAACATAGGAAGCAAAAAGACAGCTGAATGATGTCTACAATGTGCTGAGGTTTTCATCACACGTCACAATACGGTGTAGAAATGGTTCGCCTTTATGTCGTGACAGCAAAGAAGAGCGAGCTTCGAGACGATTTCTCTTCTGATGCTGGTTTAATTCATGTGGAACCCATCTATCCAGCTTCTTTACCTTGCCCGTTTGTTTCCAATGGTCCCGTATTGTTGGAATAGTCACGTCAAACCTTGCTGCTAATTCACGCACAGGTTGAGGTGGATTCGCTTCCATGACAGTTTTCAGCTCATCATTATCCACCTTGGTCTCAGGTCACCCACATGGCTCCTTTTCAAGATTAAAATCACCAGGATGGAACTTCTCAAACCATCGATGTCACACAGCACGGCAGGGGGGAGGACACGGGGACGCTGACAGGTACCAGGTGACAAGGGCAGGTCTCCCCACCATCTTTTCAAGTGAGTGTGGGGCTCCTGGGCCACACCTTCTCTTCATGCCCACCTGCTCCGGGTGCGGGTGTGCACAACAGGCCGGGGCGCCGCACCTCAGCCCTGACAGAGCAGTGACCCCCCACCCTCCCCCGGGGCCCCGAGTCCCCCCCCCACCCCCGCTGCTCAGTCTGTCCTGAAGCAGCGGCTCTGGGGGCTCGTGAGGGTGAGGACAGAGTGGAAACAGGAGCAGACGGGCGAACGGTGGGCCCGTGTTGACACGTCAGAAGAGTCGCTTTGCAGGGACGATGCAGAGCAGGATGCCGAGGCCCCGCTGACAGCCCCGCCTCGTCGGTGGGGGGGGGGGCGAAGGCGCCTCCCCGCTCGGCACTGTCCGCCCCAGACACCAGGACCAGCCTCCGTGGCAGCCTACACGGTCTGCTTTTCATTCTTCAAAACCTTCTCGACTGAGCTCAGTTAATTACAAAGCTGGTTCCCGCTCTGTCACTGTGATGCGTCCCCACCTTCTGGGGCCGCGGAATTAGCCGGCGGCTTTTAGGAGCAGCAGAGCAGGACCCGAGTCCCTGCCGGGGCTGCAGGCGGGGGAGGTGGCGGCGCGACAGCCCCACCCAGGCCGTGGCTCAGCCCCGCCAGCCCCGCTCCTGCCGGGGAAGCAGCACAGGGACGTGGTCCCCAGAAATTAATTAGCAATTAAAAACTTTATTTATAAAATCAACTCCCGGGTACACATCTTGTTAAAATGCAAACTATTATTTCCAGATGACTTTTAAATGAGAAGCGAACAGGAGTGCGGGAGACAGAGCGCGGTGCCAAGAACATCTTCAAAAACAATTTGCTGAATATTAATGAACCGAAAATGTCATTTCTGGTCCAATTACTAGAAGTAATTAGTTTTTTTTAATTATGGAGGAAGTGGAATTTTAATAAGGTCAATTTTATAATTACAGTTTAAAAATACTAATTGTATTGTCATCACATCTTATATAATAAATGACACCAACTTGCTAACATCTGTTGATTTTAATGTAAATAAAGCAAAAATACCATTGTGTTGAGTTCCTCCGGGAGTGACATTTTGATGAGAGGGACTGTGTGTAGCTGGGGGACAGGCTGGACCACGGGGCTCCCGGCAGGCGGCTTGAAGGTAAGTGTCAGCTCTTTCGATTCCACGGAACTAAAAGCGTAAACTGGCACTCGAGCAGCCCGCAGAGCCCACCTGCCTCCCGGGCGGAAGCCCACGCTCCAACGTGGCCCCTTCAGAGCCGTGTGCCCGGCTCGTCCAGGCCCAGTGCAGCCCCAGGGCGGCCGTGGCCCAAGTCCAGGTGGTCCCGCTCAGCCTTAGCGCTGATGCCGGTTATCAGGTGTCACACGCTGCCAAGTAACAGGCCCAGGCCCTGCCCAGAGTCGTCACCACCCCGACACCCCCAGGTCCAGTGGAAGCCGGGAGGTGACAGGCAGCGAGTCCACCTGCATCTGGGGGCCGAGCTCTGTGTGGCCCCAGGTTCAGGCTCTGGTCCCAGTGGACCCCTTCCGTGCACCCCCTGGCTGTGGCGAGGACACCACGCCCGGTGGCCCTCCCCGCCCACGCCCGGCCTGGCTGCAAGCACGGAGGCACCTCTGCCCTGAGCTCCGCCTGCCGGGATCCCCGTCCTGGCCACGAGCCCCTGCCCCTCCCCACACAGGGTGACCTGGGCCCCCATGGCCAGTCCCGCAGAGTGAGCGATGGGGCAGGGAGCCATCAAGGGGCAGAGTCACCGGCCCGGTCACGGCGAGACGCAGAGGTGGACACCAGCTTCCCCTTGACCTCCCAGTGGAGCTTGAACTCAGACACACAGTGGGACCACGTGGGTCCCCCAGGCTTGTGGCCAGCACTGCTCGTGCCTCACACGAGACACACCCTAGGGCCTGTCCTGTGACCGTCCCCACTGTGGAGCAGAGGACAGCGAGTCCCCAGAGCCACAGCTGCGAGGGGCAGGGCCAGGTCGTCACCGAGGCTGCCTGAGCCCATTCTCCAGCCGCCACCCTGAAGCAGCACAGGCCCCCCCACCCCGTGCCCTGCAAGGACTCCTAGGAGGGGCTGGCGGTGACTGTGGTGGGGGGAAGGCCAGCGTGGCCGTCTCTGGCCACAGCACAAAGCACAAGTCACCGAAACTGGAGGACGCCCAGCTCTGCAGCAAACGACCTGGCACACGCCGCCAGTGGGGGGCAACGGCCTGAGCCGCAGCCCTCACCCGAGTGGGTGCCGCACGGCGGGTTTGCAGGGAACGCTGTGTGAGTGAACAGGTGTCCCCGAGCTGGGTCGTCCTCCCTGTTACAGTAGCTGCGAGGGGGCCGGACCCCCAGAGCCCGGAGGGTGGGCTCTGCAGGGCCCTGTCATCGCAGGAAAGGTCCCTCTCAGGCTCAGAAAATACTTACTCGGCTCACGCCCCGTCGGCGCCTGGAGTGGCTTCCGCCTGACCCCCACCCTCGCCCGACCGTGAGGACACGTCCCTGCAAGGGAACAGCTTGTGGCCGTTAAAATGGTTTGTGGGTGTTTGTTATGTCCTTGCGAACGTCTTGTTGAATTTTAATTACCTAGATTAAGATCCATTGATACGATTATTGGATATATAAAACTTTTATTTGCACACGGATAGCCCAGAAACGAGTGCCCCAGGGACAGTAGGGGACTTTGGGCCTCACGCTCGCAGGCGTTTGTGGGCGCGGGGGCAGGAGCGCGGCAATCCAAGGACACCGCGTGGAGTGTGAACTGCCCTGGGCCCGAGGTCCCGGGAAGCCCCGCTGGGTGGACACGCGGGTCCTGCGGGTGTGGGGCGCGCTCCACAGAGGAGGTCCACGCGGCAGGCCCCGCCGGACTCGGCTTCCCAGGGGCGGCTTGTCCCTTCTCACGGCCTCTCGGGGCTCTCGGGGCTCACGCCACAGGGGGAGAACTGCTCGCCTGCAGGGGCCTTGCCGGTACCCCGTCGGGGAGGAGGGGGGCTGGGATCCGAACTGCAGCCGCTCTGACCCCGGTGGGCCTGTTTCCCCGCAGGACGGGGTCTCCTCGGTGAGGGGTCAGTGCGGTGCCCTCTCTCCAGTGACAATCGCTCGCTCCCCGTGAAAGGAGGAAAACAGCCAGTGCACTGTCTCCAGAGTGAAAGAATGTACGTTGTGGTTGTTAAGAACAGTGACGTGCGGAGATTGGAGGAAAAACAATTCTCTGCTACAAAAAAGACATATTTTATTAATGTTCTGCACCTTCTCACACTTTGAAGGGAAAAAGTGCTGGTTGAAATTAAGCCAAGAATTGACTCTTACAGATTTCTGGAGACAGACAAGGGCCGGTGTCCTGGGCAGGGCAGCGGGTTCTCTGCGGCTGGTCCGGGCAACAGCTGCAGGCAAGTGCTGTTGGCACAGCTTGCCAGGCGTCCCCGCTGCCCGCCCGGCCTCCCCACTGCCCGCCGGCCCGGCCTCCCTGCTGCCCGCCTGGCCTCCCCGCTGCCCGCCAGCCCGGCACACTCTTCCTCCTGCGCGTACTTCCCAGACGCAGACGCGCCGCACACTCGCCCTCTGAATCCGCCAGCATCTCCGGCCCACGCCAGCCCCGTGGCCACAGAAGACCACAGAGAGCCCTGGTGGGTGTTACGGATTGAACCTCGTCCCCCAAAGGAGGTTGAAGCCCTAATCCCAGTAACCGTGAGGCGGCTGGTTTGGAAGTGGCGTCTTCCTCGGAGCTGACCGAGTGAGGGTGGGGCTACCCGGTGGACCCTGACCCAACACGACTGGGACTTCAGACGGGAAACGTGGACACAGAGAAAAGGCCACATGAGAACACGGGGAGAAGACGGCCTGGACGAGCCACGGACGGAGGTCCCGGGAGACACCAGCCGCCCGCCGGGGTGGGAACCTGCGTCCTTAGAGACGCCTGTGGCCTTGTGGTTCCTTAATCCAAATTGTGCAGAACAAATCCTTTTATCAAACAGGGCTCAGCACAGAAAGACGAAGCTTTTCTTGCTTCCTTTGGTGCTTAAAAAGGAACAATCTTGAAATCAGAAGCTGCCGTGGCCCGCCCTGGGAGGCCCTGTTCCCCCTCCCCAGTGTTTCCTCTAGATTCCATAAAGTTTTATGTAATAAGCACTTACAACGTGTTTCACCAAACAAATCGGCAATGTGCTTTGCCAGACAAAAGTGTTTCAGCCTAGAGACACGCCCTTGCCCACTGTCCCTTCCCGGTGAACTAGGACCAGAAACTGCCACCTCTCCTCCTTCCCACCCCCTCAGTCCCAGGCGAGGGACAGAGGACAGACGCAGGCGCCTTGGCAAAGGTAACGGCCGAGCCCACTCGATAAAACGCGAGAGACGTGTCCACCCGCAGACTTGAGAAATTCAGGAAACCCCAAACTAGACGAGTGCACGAAAACCGGTATCTACGTCCGTTGTGATCGAACTGCTGAAAACGAGAGGAAGCAGCGCATCCCCCACACCGAGGAAAGGAGGGCGTTTGCGCTCGGTGCACCCTGCAGGCGCGAAGCCCCCCACTCGCGGCCCTGGTCCCTGCCGTCCCTGCGCAGAGCAGACGCGGGTGTGGGAGACCAGCCCGAGGCCCCCGGGAACGAGCGCGAAGCGTCACCTGCACCATCGATTACGCGGTTCACAGAGGAGAGAGGCCAGGAGCGTCTCAGAAGCTTCCCAGTGACGACAAATTGGATCAGTTCCCATCGGAAACATCAGAATGAGACGGACAAATCCTTAGACCAGCTGAAAGCTGTTGGCATCCTCAAGACAAGGCCAACGCAGGCAAAGAAAACTGAGTGGATGTGGACGGCTCAGATAGAGCTGGGATTGCCCTGTCAGGTGAGAAATGTAAACTCATAAATACAGATTCTAGTTAAATACACCACGAGGCACGTTGACAGTTCAGCCGATCAGTGGCAGGTGATCTGACAGGCGGTGGTCTGGGCATTCCCAGCTGGAGGCTCGGGGGCCCCCAAGACAAACCCAGGGAGGGGCCTCCCAGTGGGTCTGAGGGTCCCGCCCCACCGGGGAGAGCAGAGCAGGGGGACGGTCCCCAAGGCCCTTCTGTGGGCCCCAGGTGTCGGCACACACAGGCAGACGGTAGGGCCTGGCTCCTCCTGCCCCCGCCCCCGCCCCGGGATGCAGCCAGGCCCACTGCAGGGAGCCCAGCACCACACCAGGGGTGGCGAGGAGGGGACAGACCTCACTGGACTGGGTGCCGCCCTCCAGACACTGCCCCGGAGCCCAGGGCCAGCCTCCTTCTTGCAAAACGAGGGTACCGCCCCCACCAGTCCTGGCAACTCCACGTTTAAGTGTC